>NC_047097.1:41867321-44272116 GCF_902459505.1 Geotrypetes seraphini
GTGGGCTCTCTGACTTCAGACGTACAGGAAATATTAACTGAAACGTATTAGTTAGCTGCACAATTATTAGTTCTATTAAAATGTTCCCATAAACACCTTCAAGAGAAGTTGAAGTGGACACACAAAGTCAGAGGCGTGAAGAAAGTATAAGAGGTTTATTACAGCACTAGTCTTTAAGCCCGTTACATTAACGGGTGCTAGACTATATATCTGTCTGTCTTTCTTTCTGTCTCTCTCCCGCTGTCTCTCTCTCTCTCCTTGGCTCCCTTTTTCTGTCTGTCTTTCTGTCCCTCTCCCTGCCCCTGTGTCTTTCTTCCTTTCTGTCTGTCTCCCTCCCTTCTGCTGTCTGTCAGTCATTCTTTGCCTCCATTTCCCTGTGCAGCAGCATTTCCATCCCACTTCCCTGTGGAGCAGCAACAGCATTTCCCCCCCCCCCCCCCGACTTCCCTGTGGTAGCGGTATTTGGCTTCCCCTCCAGGTCCCTGTGCAGCAGTTGCAGCATTTCCCCCACCCCTTCCCTTCTCTTACCGCGATCTGGCCTGCTCCGTTCGGCCCCTCCCCCGTATTGTGGCCTGCTGCGATCTGGCTGCTCCGTTCGGCTCCTCTCCCTTCCCTTCCCTTCCCGTGGTCTAGCCTGCTCCATGGCCCCCCCCTTCCCTTATAGTGTTCCCCACAGGCAGGCAGGCCCAGCTTCTTCCTTGCGGCTCGAGTCCTCTTCTTTGTCGGCCCTCCCTTCCCTTCATGTCTGTCTGTCTGGGTATTTTTTTTATTTGTCTCTCTCTCCTTGCATGCTGCCTGTCTGTCATTTTTTCTGTCTGTGAATGTCCCTGTGCCTCCTTCCTATGTCCTTAGTGCCCCTTTCTATGTCCTTAGTGCCCCCAGTGCCTCCTTCCTCCCTCCCTCCGATGCCAGCCTGCCTTCCATTGAAAACCCCCCACCCCCTCCATTGCTTCCCATCCCCCTTCCATTGAAACCCCCCCATGCCAGCCTGCCTGCCTCCCATCCCCCTGAGCAGCATATTTCCATGGAACCCCCCCCCCGATGCCATCCTGCGTGCCTGCCTTCCATTGAACCCCCCACCCCCCCTCCAATGCCAGCCTGCCTGCCTCCCATCCCCCTTCCAGTGAAACCCCCCCCCCCCATGGCAGTCTGCCTGCCTGCCTCCCATCCCCCTGAGTAGCATGTTTCCATGGAACCCCCCCCCGATGCCATCCTGGCTGTCTGCCTTCCATTGAACCCCCCCACCCCCCTTCCGATGCCAGCCTGCCTGCCTCCCATTCCCCTTCCACTGAACCCCCCCACCCCCATGCCTGCCTGCTTGCTTGCCTCCCTCCCATCCCCCTGAGCAGCATGTTTTCATAGAACCCCCCCCATGCCATCCTGCCTGTCTGCCTTCCATTGAACCCCCCCACCCCTCCTCCGATGCCAGCCTGCCTGCCTCCCATTCCCCTTCCACTGACCCTCCCCCCCTCCGATGCCTGCCTGACTCCCCCCACCCGACTCCTCCCCCCCCTCCCCGCCGACCCTACCCGGCACAACTGAAACCCCTGTTGACCCTCCCACCGCTACAGGGCTGACAAACCCGGCAGGAGCAGCAGCGTCCCAGGCACAGTAAACGCTGCTTCGGGTCTTCTACTGGCCTAATTTCCTCTGCGGTGTCCCTGCTGCTCCTGCCGGGTTTGTCACACTTGTAGCGGTGGGAGGGTCAACGGGGGTTTCAGTTGTGTCGGGTAGGGTCGTCGGGAGGGGGGGGCGGTAGTCGCGGCTTTGAAAGATGTTCATTTGAAAGACGGCATTGAAAGGCGGTTCAGTTTTTCGGTCTGGCCTGCTCCCTGCTGCTCCTTGCCGTATTGTATTTTTTAGTTGAAAGACACGGCGTTGGCTCCTCTCATGATCCCCACCTGCGTCGGAAGTCCGACGTAGGCGGGGATCGTGAGAGGAGCCACCGCTGCGTCTTTCAACTAAAAAATACAATACGGCAAGGAGCAGCAGGGAGCAGGCCAGACCGAAAAACTGTACCGTAAGCCGTGCATGTGCAGTCCTACCTGCGGATCGCTACAGCTCACGGAAAACGGACGCACGCGATGGGAGTGCGCATGCGCGGCCTAGCGTTTTATTATATTAGATGCCAAACTCTAGTGCAGTGAACAGCCTGCTTACTAGAGTGTTAGAATCAGGAAATGCACAGACTTTTATGCCCTTTTCACTAAACATATGCAAACTAATACATGCAAAAACTACAACTTCTCATTTGTTACTTCTATAACTTTTCTACAATTATTATTGGTCCTAAGCCAGCACTTATGATAGGTTCAGGGCTACAACTTATAGTCCTATAGGAAACTAGCTCATTTCTCTGCTTATCTAAATCTTACAGTTCTAAATGTTACATATACAGGAGGGTAGGGTACATCATGGCTCAAACTCTTATCTATTTAGCTTACAATGTGGTAAGGTAGGGACATACATTTTAGGCAGATGAGGTCAGTAGACTGTACACTGTTTTCAGCTATATAGGCCAGAGCAATATTTTAAACAACAGTTAACCATTTCATGACCCTACAGTAGGACCTCAATTATGAACTCTATATGCAAAAATGGAATAGAGATGCACTGGGTGAGCTTACTAGTTAACAGTTTAAATGTAGTCTAATAGCTGATGGGAAGCTGACTAAAAATGTACTACACTGGGAAATGCAATATAAATTTTTACTGTGTTTATATATTTCACCACATAGAGCCTTCATGGATATTATCCGGCAGAATGACCTGTGTTTGAAATGTCATCAACCCAGGGTCACACTGGGACAAATGTTCTGGGCTTGCACCTGTAGGTGCCTTTTAGGGTGCTATTTGTAAATATGTTGCACTGCAGTGGTACTATAGATGGCACCCTATTTCTTGTATGCTATTTGATAAATGTAGCTGTGTTATGCTGATCCCTAGAGGATTTCAGGGGTCCTGCAATATGCTGCATTATTGGGTAAGAAGAGTATCCTACAATGTAGGCTTACATCAGATGCACCTACACTGGCTCAGTGACGTCCACTGAGCAACTATATGTATAAAATTTGAGGAGAGCAAGATCTGAAATTAAATGTGGATAAAACTGAAATAATGATTGTAGGAAAAGCCTAATTATCAGTGGCCCAATGAACTGAAAGTAATTGATGATGTACTTTCAGTAAATGAGTCAATGAACATCTTAGGTGTAAGGCTGGATTCTGGTCTTACAATGAAGCTGTAGGTAACTAAGATAGTACAAGCATGCTTTGCTCAAATGCATTTGTTGTATTGAATAAAACTCCAAGTTGTCACCTTTTGATTTTCGCATGGTTGTCCAGGCTATGGTTTGGTCAGGGCTTGATTACTTCAATGCCTTGTACCTTGGAATAACAAAGACAAAATGCAGCAGCAAGACTTATTTATTTCTAAAATTTCTTAACTGCCTAAAACTAAGTGGTTTATAATTTAAAACATTCACAATGGTTGAGAGGATAACATTCATAATACTTTCAATACAATAATTCAGAAGACAACAAACAACAATACTTTCAATACACTACGTTTAGCTCACTAAAAAATGCAAAAAACCTGCAATAAAATTCTGTATCATCAATTCTCAATAAATCTAAGACACAGGCTATAATAAGATTCCTCTTTAGGTATCTCCCTTCAGCATAACATCAAAGGAAAGCCTCTAGATATAATTGTGTTTTTTTAACATTTTCTTAAACTGTGACCGATCTAAACAGGTCCTCAGAGTGCCAGGGAGGAGATTCCATAATTTTACTCCTGCCACGGACATCATTGCTATTCTTGATTTAGCATACCGAACATTATTCTCCATCCTTGAGGTCAATCTCGCTGTACCTTCAGACCTCAAACATCTCCTCGGTTGGTATACCTTCCACAGAGATTGAAAATTCAATGGAACAAGTCCATATAAACTCTGATGCACCACTGATAGCACCTTAAAGCAGACCCTTTGGGCCACTGGGAGCCAGTGCAACTGTTTTAGCATCAGAGTAATGTGCTCCCCAAGTGGGATTCACGAGATCAACCTTGCCGCAGGGTTCATCAATTGCTGTAAGACTTTACATTTGATTTTTGCCAATCCCAGGTAGAGCACATCACAGTATTCCAACCGTGTCAGGATCAAAGCCTGTACCACTGATTGAAAATCATATGGAAGGAGCATCGGCTTCAATCGATAGTGTCCGCAGTTGCAAATATCCCCCTGAAGCACCCTGAGAACCTGTTTCCCCATTGAGAGACTATAGTCTGGACATACACCCAAGATCACCATCTCCCTTTTAATTTGTAGGTGCATACCATGGACCTGAATTTCATTCGGAAGATTCTCATCCTTTCTTATCACTCACTATCATCACTTCAGATTTTCCAACATTCAATTGTAATCCATGGTCATTCATCCAGTCATTCACTAATTTCATGAAAACATTAAATTCTTTGCTAACCTCCGTCATGCCTTTCTCAATAGGGAAAAAGAAGAGAATATCGTCAGTATATAGCCTATAGTGGACCCCTAACTCACAGAATTTCATTCCTTATGTAGCCACATATAGATTGGCCGACAAAGCAAACCCCTCGGGCACTCCCTTTTTGACTTCTTTTATCCCAGATATCATTTGTCCACTCTACTACAAATGACCTATTCAGTAAATAAGATGAAAACCATGACATAACCTCACCACTTATTCCCAACTTACACATTTTCAACAGCAGGAGATCTAAATTTACAGTATCAAATGCTCCTGAAACATTGAGCAATACTACACAATATGAAACATGTCTATCAAGACCTTCTCTCAAAATTTCTACAACCGATGCCAATAATAATTCCACACTATGGAACCTAAACCCGTGGAGGGACATAATCGAAAGGGACGTCTAAGTCCGTTTACGTCCATATTGCAACTCATCCAAAGTTTAAAAAAAGCCTGACACATTTTCGAAAGATACATCCAACTTTTTTTTACTTTCGAAAATCATCTAATTATTCGTCCTGCCGATCTGATCGTCCAAGCCACTAAATCGTCTATCTTTATACCACATTTCCGTCCAACATTCCGTCCAAGTCCAAAACGCCTAGAACAAGCCCTGTTGGATGTGGGAGGGGTCTGCAAAGTGATGGACTGCACACCTAGACATGCTACCTAAATAGTGGGGTACCTTACAGGGCACCACTGTGAACTTCACAAAAAGGGTGCCATGGCTTCTTCTCGCTACAGCTCCCTTATAGGTAACGGTGAGCCCCCCAAACCACCTCCAGAATCCCCTAGACCCACTTATCTACCACCCCAATAGCCCTTATGGCTGCAGGAGCCACTTATATGCCAGTAAAAATGGGTTGTGGGGGTGTATAGGGCAGTGCACATGTGTCAGTATCAGTGCAGTGATTACAGGGGCTTATGGGCATGGGTCCTCCTCTCTATGGGTCCCTAACCCTCCCCCAAGACGACTTAAGCTGCCTCTGTGTTGGACGACTAGGCTTTCCTATGCCAGGCGGCCAGGTGATGATGGTCTGGAGGCTGAAATTTAAAGTTGTGACTAAAACGGTTAGGGCTCTTCAGCTTGGAAAAGAGGCAGCTGAGGGGAGATATGATTTAAGTCTACAAAATCCTGAGTGGAGTAGAACAGGTACAAGAGATCAATTTTTCACTCTGTCAAAAACTACAAAGACTAGGGGACACTTTTAAAACTAATAGGAGGAATTTTTTTTTCACTCAGAGAATAGTTAAGCTCTGGAACACATTGCCAGAGGATGTAGTAAGAGTGGATGTCGTAGCTGGTTTTAAGAAAAGTTTGGACAAGTTCTTGGAGGAAAAGTTCATAGTCTGTTATTGAGAAAGACACAGGGGAAGCCACTGCTTGCCCTGTATCGGTAGCATAGAATATTGCTACTCTTTGGGTTTTGGCCAGGTGCTAGTGACCTAGATTGGCCACCATGAGAACGGGCTACTGGGCTTGATGGAACATTGGTCTGACTCAGTAAGGCTATTCCTATGTTCTTAAGAATCACAAAACTTTATGGCTGTAAATACATCTAAATGTGAATGCATTTGTTTTTCTCCATCACAACTCACCCAAAGACACTCTCCCTCAGTACTTGATAGCCACATTATACCTTTTTCAGGTACCATAAAGATCTTAGGTGTCATTTGGGACAAAGACCTCACCTATATCCTAGTGCTACAACTGTTTAACTCACTTTTGTTTCTTAACTGATGCATTTCAATTTTAACTGATTCTTATTTGATGTATTCAAATTTTAATTGATTGTTTTTATTATGTCATTTCAATTTTATTGATTGTATGTATTTTATCTTGTTGTGAACCGCTTTGAACCTTTTCTGGTATAGTGGTATACAAAAATAAATAATAATAATAATTATTATTATTACCTTCATTCCTCAAATTAATGCAGTCATTCGCTTTTCAATTTTTGCCCTCAATCGTATTAGATCAGTTCGTCACCTGATTCCACTAGTTCTTTTACGTTCATTATTACACAACCTTGTTATTTCACAAATAGACTACTGCAATTCCTTATATGCAGGAACCCCCCTTACCTTTCTCAAAAGACTACAGCTCATCCAGTCTACAGCTGTTAAACCTTTAGTGGTGACATCAGGAAGTATTTCTTCACAGAAAGAGTGGTAGATCACTGGAACAAACTTCCGGTGCAGGTAATCAAGGCCACATCCACGTGGGATCCCTACGTGGGTCGAGCAGCACTCAGACTTAATGGGGTGGGTCAGTAGAGTGGGCAGACTTGATGGGCTGTAGCCCTTTTCTGCCGTCACCTTTCTATGTTTCTATGTTTCTAACCTCTGTATTCAGCGAAATGCTTTGAGCATGTTACACCTTTCCTGAGAAAGGAGCATTGGCTTCCACTATCTAGCTGGATTACATACCTTCATATTGCTGACTTTATTGTACAAATCTCTTAATCTCTCAGCACCTTACTTGAGTAGACTTATCATTCCTTATCATCTGAATTGGCCTCTGCTTTCTTCAGACAACTTGCTTACCCTGACACTTCTATCAGAAATCCATTTAGCCGCTTCTAGATCTTCGGCATTTTGATACATTGGCCCCAAACTATGGAAAGGGTTACCCCGTTACATTAGGAACTCGTGTAGTCTATTGGAATTTAAAAAGCTGCTTAAAACATGCCTCTTTGAAAAATCTTTTGGATCCTAACTTTAAAACTGTGCATTTACCCTTTTTTAACAGTTCATTCTGTGTTATTTTAATGTTCTATGTATTTAATCTATGCATTTTTTATTTTATCCTTAATTGTATATGTTTTTTTTTAAATTGTAAACTTCTTAGATACCTTATAGGCTAATTTAGCAGTAGATCAAATGCTAATAAATTTAGGTGACGCCTGTAGGCATAAAGACTATGTACAGTTGGGTACATAGGGTTTTGGGTGGATTTTGGAAGGCTCACCATTCAGTATAAGGGGGTTGTGGTGAGATGTTTACCTGGGACATTTTATGTGAGTTTCACTGCAATGCCCTCTAAAGGTGGTGCCTTACTGCTCCGCAGGGATGTATGTGTGGCCAGGCTACTAAAAATGCTGACCCCCTCCTACATGGCTTGTTTTGTGCATTTTTCTTTTGGACATTTTTTTATGAAAATAGTTCAAAAAGAGACACATAGAGCACAAACACATCCATTTTCAAAAAAACTCAAGATGGACATTTTGTAGTTTTGGATTTTTATGTGTATTCCACAAAATGTCTAAACTTGGATTTAGATGTCATATTGTAGCCACTGGGGTTACAAACTAGGGTAGTAGCATCCCTAGAGGGCTACAGGAGAAACTGCAATAGTCACGCTGCTAGGTATGGAGATCAGTCTCCTACAGGTAAAGTAGCTTAAGGAAACAAAAACACAAAAATCTTGATGCAAGACTCCCAAAACACTGCTTTATTTGTCAGAATGAGCCTGTTTACCGTATAGAATTATAGTTCAGAACATTCCAAGGCCACTCTTGTATGGCATTCAGAATTGCAGTCATAGTTCATTATAAGCAACAACAGTTATCTTCAACCACAAGCAGTTCACTTCAGTTTGGCTGGGTCCAGTCCTGGTTTTTCCAAAACCACACAACAATTTTCTTAGTCTGCCCAGAGCATGGTACAGGTAAACATAATTCACAGTTCAAAGGAAAAGAATTTGAAAATCCCCAAATCAAAACTACAGAAGCTTCCAGCTGCACAAGCAGTGCTGGGACCAGGAGAATTGGCCAAGCTTGCCTTTTAAAAGCTCATCAGAAAACTTTAAAAATTCCCTCCCAGATTATGACAAACTTCTCCCTCATATACAGTTCAATCCCCAGCTTCCTAATAGTCTCTGTATTCAAAGCAACAAAAGAAAGCCCTTTTTCAAACCAAGGAACTGCAGTACGCAGAAAGAAAAACAGTCCTTTTCGTCAGGCAAAAAAATGATGCCCCACCCCCACACAAAGTCAGATAACATTGAGGGAATTTTGCAAACCTCTTCCCCTAGCAGCCAGCTATAGCAAACTTAGTGATTGCAACACAAACAGTTCTCCACAATCCTCATTCAGGAACAAAACAGAGAGCAAAAACCCCAACTAGTCAAAGCAGGTACTTTCTTTTCAGTTTCTCAGCACAAAGCAAAAAAAAAAAACCAAACCCCACACAGTTCTGCAATTAGATGGTTTTAGCAGCCAACAGGAATCACTTCCTCTAGGACAGGGGTGTCAAAGTCCCTCCTTGAAGGCCACAATCCAGTCAGATTTTCAGGATTTCCCCAATGAATATGCATGAGATCTATTAGCATACAATGAAAGCAGTGCATGCAAATAGATCTTGTGCATATTCATTGGGGAAATCCTGAAAACCCGACTGGATTGCGGCCCTCGAGGAGGGACTTTGACGCCCCTGCTCTAGGACCTCCATCGGTTCCTCTTGGGTTACAGCCTCCAGGCTTGGAACTGTCCCATCCACTTCCATGGGGTCCAGGTCATTACCCTGACCTAGCCTGGCTGCCTGCTCCCTGTGAAGTGAACCTTCTTTCCTCCCTGACCTCTCTGAATGAAGTAAAAACACTGCTGGCTTTTCAGTGTGTGAGCCACGCCCAAACCTATGTGTGCCTGCTCTTACCTGAGGCTCTCTTGGGCTCCCCCGGTGGACTTCCTGAAAAGTACAAGGCTTTCTGCAAGTGGAGCCTTGTCTAAATTTTATGTTTATAGGTCTACCTTTCGCTGCTCTGTCACTGGGATGGGGGGAGGGGGTTCTCCATTTCTTCATAATCAAGACAATCAAAAAAAGGGTCATTTTCTGAGAGGATTGCCTCAGCATACTCAGGCAACCTTGGCTGCTGCGGTGGCCTAGGCTTAGAAATGACATTTTTAGCCTTAGCTCTACATTTCCTAGGGATTTTAATTTGGAACATGTTAGATATATAGCCTGACTGGTCACAGTATCGAAAATGGTCCTCCATATCTTGCTAAGCGCTATTCTGTAAAAATGTGTATGAAAATTTTTTAGTGCATATCTGAAAAGAGGGTGTAGCCATGGGTGGGGTATGGGTTGGTATTATAGAGTTTGGAGGATTGTGCCTAACTTATGTGCAAGTTTCATTTGATCTAAATTCTCATGCCCAAAAGTTGGATCTGGATCCTGGTGCCCAGTTCAAAGTGCTTTTTATAGAGTATTTTAAAAATTTATTCCCAGCTTACGGTCTGCATATTTTTTTTAGTTCCCAAACTTGGAAATCATTTACTGAATCTAGTCCTGTATGTCTACAGTATATTTACATCGGCCTCTGAGCAATTTTGTGTTGTAAATCATTTTGATTTGCTCTGTAAAAAAGGCAATTTTAACAAATACATATAAATGATTATGATAAACGTGTGTGTCAACATTTGCATGCTGTTGACACTGGATATGGAAGCTTGTTTATAAAGCAGCATATGCAACTTTGTTTTCTTTATAATACAGATGCCTTTTTGGACTTTTCACATAAGTGATCTGTTGTTTGCTCTTTATCAAATTCTTTATAATGTAAGATGTAAGAGTTCAGTAAATATCAACTTCTCAGCTACTTGCCTTCTGTGTGGGTTCTACCAGCACTTTTTGCAGGCCTATGTTATTGTACGTGTAAATGGGTTAAAGATATTCATGAAAAAATACAGAGAAGGTTGAAACCAACCTTTAACACAATCACTGCTAATCTGGCTGAATTTGTGTATACCCGCTCCAATGCAGAGTGATCATAAAACCCAATTTATGTCTAAGCAATCTGATTACAGTATACAGCCTTTCAGATGAAATGCTGAGGAAGCATCTTGGCTCTTTTCCCAAATGCTTGCTCAAGCGGCTGGCTGCATTTCTCTCTCTCTCCTTCCCTACCCCTCCTCCTCTGTTAACGCTATTCACCTTGCAAGTGGTGCAGCTTGTTCTGCAGAGTCGATCACTGCACTAAAACACTCCCTTGTAATCTGCACCAGAGAGAAATGGATCTGCCTGTACAACGGCAAATCAATGCTACAGCAAGGTTACGATAACCAGAAATGGGTACTTTTCATCAGCCAGACACAATCTGGTGGTGACTGAACAGACTTTTCCCTTGCAGCTGCTGAATTTATGCATCTGTGCTTTATTCTAGAGAGATGTGGATACTTTGCCAAACCTTCAACGCCTGCATCTCAGCTTTAACAGTATATCCTGGTAAGTAAGAGATTAATTTCTTGGAGTTTTTACTTTCTTATGGCAACTTAATAAATGCAGTGCTGTCAATGTATAAATTTTCCGAAATGCCATACTAAAAAAAAAAAAAAATTATGTTGTACAGTATATTGGGATGCACCAGCTTTATAAAGTTGTTTATCCAGTTAAAATCCCTTCGTATTATAGAATCTTTCCTTAAATATGCAGTTAACACTTGGAAATAGGCTATCGTGCAATCATGTTAATGGGTTTTGTGAATGTTCCTACTTTACTGTTTTCAACTGGGAGGTGCTAAAAACAAAAATCTGTATTATGTCATCTCAGACTCGAGTGCATTGAACATGAAGTGAGGTGTTGTTTTATTGCTATGAGCAATTAAAGAAGACAGACTATTGAATCTGTTATCAGCCAGATAAATGCAATATATTATCATTTGGTGATCTAGGGCAGTACCCTATGATTCCTTTTTGTTCATTTTGACTAGGGTGTGAATATATGGTATCTTGTACCAGCAGTTCTAAAAAAAATGTTGCCTAACCATTCCAAGTTATGATTACGTCAGCATTCAGTATTAGAATTCAGGTGCAGTATAAGCACATGCCAAAAAGAACAGAGGGTGGCTGAAGTAATAGGAGATAAAATGACTTATCCAAGATTATAAAATGGAGGTCATAAAATGGATGCTAGCGTTAAAATCCTTGCACAACATGATGCCGGGCTACATGACGGCCAGGCGTCCTCTGTATGTGCCGAACAGGTCTTTTCGCTGCCAGGATGAAATACGCCTCAAAATACCCCCTGGTTGTGCCCTTCAACTGCAAACTGCCAAATGACCGTTCCTACTCCCACTTCATACCGACCCGCTGGAATCGACTGCCCCTGAAGATAAGATCCCTTGAAGGACTCCTCAACTTTAGGAAAGCAATAAAAACATACCTGTTCACCTAACTCCCACAACTGATAGATTACAAAGAAATGTATATTGATACAAAATCCTCGGTATGTGTCATGTTAGGATAAAACTTGTAAAATCTTGTACTGTAACTGTGACAAATTTAGCCTGTAAACTGTATATTAGTTTCCTAGTATGTGTCAAGTTAGGACAAAAACTTGTACTGTAACTATGGCAAATTGTAATCTGATAATTGTATATTATATATGTTAACCTGTAACCCATCCTGAGCTCTTTGGGGGAAGATGGGATAGAAAACAAATAAATAAAGAGTGTTAATAGTGGAAGTGTGATTTGAACTCTGGTTTTCCTGGATCACAGCCCATTGCTTCAATGACTCTGTGGATCAGGGACTGTCTTTTCTATGTATATTATTTTTACTTTGCTGCAGAAATCTAGTAGTAATTTAGAAATAAAAACTAGCAATGGTAACAGTAGGCCACTCCTTAGGCTTTATTCAAGTTCATTATTATTTTACCTGTGTTCTTTTTCTAAAGTGCATTAAGTTTTGGGCTTAATGTGGGTTTTTTTTAAGTTCAAAAATGTTTTATTAAATTTTAGAAAATCACAATAATCAAAGCGAAAAATATGGTGCAGACCAGCAAGTACATATGGATAATATACATTACAAAAAATAGCACCACAATACAATCAGTACAATAAGAAAATAAAAATAAAATGACAATCACTTAACACAGGATTTTAATATGCACCAAGTCCAAAACTAATACAGTTTGCGAGTGCACCAGTTTGCGAGTGTTTTGCAAGACGAGCAAAACATTTGCAAAATCGGCACCTCGGAAACCGAGCGTGGCTCGATTTACGAGCGCCCCCACCCCCCCGCGATCCGGCACCCTCCCCCCGCCTCGATCTGGCACCCCCCCTGCCGTGATTGGGCACCCCCCCCGCTGCGATCGGGCACCCCACCTGCCATGATTGGGCACCCCCCCGCCGCTTCTTACTAGCATCTGAGCACCGGCACCGGCATGTCCTGTGTGTTGGTGCCGGTGCCCGAAGATCAGCCTCTTCTTCTGCTGGGCCTTGAGCATTCTCAAGGCCTGCGAGTTCACAGCGCAGATGCTCAAGGCCCAGCAGAAGAGGAGGCCGATCTTCGGACACGGGCACCAACGCACAGGACATGCCGGTGCCCAGATGACAGTAAGAAGCAGCGGAGGGCTGCCCAATCGAGTCGGGGGGGGTGCCAGATCCCGGCGGGGGGGTGCCCAATCGCGGCGGGGGGGGGGGTGCCGGATCCCGGCGGAGGTGTGCCGAATCACCGGGGGGGGGACCATTTCGTGGGGGGGGGGGTGCCGGATCGCAGGAGGGGCCTTTGGGGGGAGCAATGCTGGTTTTCGTGGGGGGGGGGGGGGAAACGTATCAAAGCGAGTTTCCATTATTTCCTATGGGGAAACTCGCTTTGATAAACGAGCATTTTGGATTACGAGCATGCTCCTGGAACGGATTATGCTTGTATTCCAAGGTACCACTGTACTGCATCAAGAAAGGGCATCCCCTATATTTTTTTTTATTGCTCATCCTGCATTACTGTTACCATTTAGTGTGTGGCACCTTCTGAAAGTTAATGGAGTACTTCCGTCTCCTATTTAGAAGATACTAAGTGTTTCCATGTTAACTATGAATTAGCCATACTATGCACTCTCTCTGCACATGCCAAGTCCCCTGACAGGAAAATTCTGAAAATTTCAGTAATGAGCAGTTTAACGTGTAATAACAAGCAAACTTTCTCAATACCCTATACATAAACACAGGAATACTCTAGGTGAATATCCTCTGATCATGAACTTTTGCACAAGGATGTCAATCACATCTTTCAGCTGATCTTCTTTCACTAGTGGAGTATAGTGCTCTCTTCAGTTTTTCCTTCTGCAAGCAAACTGAAAAGATGTGTTCTGATCTGCTCTGTTTGGTTTTATTATTTTTGTGTATTTTTTTATCCATTTCATAAGACATATGTGCCTAGAGGTCTCCAATTTGGGGCTACAATGCCTGGGAGAGGATGCAGATTTTGCAAGGGACAACTCCAGGTGTACCTGCTGAGCCAGCCTGTTTTGTGGATTTTGGAAGCTCAGGGACTGTTCCCCTGGGAGCTAGCTCGCCTTCTGATTTATCAGAGTCTTGAGCATAGGCTATGGGGCCCCTGATAGGAAGAAGTGCTTTGTGAGACTCAAAAGTGAAGGGGAGGAATATGTAGAAGCTGATAAAGAAAAGACTGAATTGCTTAACAAATATTTCTGTTCTGTGTTCATGGCTGAAGCACCGGGAGCAGGACCACAGAAGACAAACACGAATAGGGATGGAGAAGTGGTAGACCCTGATCGATTTTCAGAGGGTTGTGTTCATCAGGAGCTAGCTAAATTAAAGATAGACAAAGTGATGGGGGCCAAATGGTGTATATCCGGGGGGGGGGGGGGGGAGGTGCTGAAGGAACTTAGGAAAGTTCTGGTGGTTCTGCTGACTGACTTTTCAATGCTTTTCTAGAGTCTGGAGTGGTACTGGAGGACTGGAGAAGGTCGGATGTGGTCTCTCTACACAAAAGGCCTCTTCTACTAAATCGTGCTAGCGGTTTTAGCGTTGGTAGCTGCGCTGAATGACCTGCACTGCTCCCTGACGCTCATTGAGTTCCTATAAAAGTGACTAGCGGTGTGCCCCAGGTCTCGGTATTTGTGCCCATCTTATTTAATATTTTCATCAATGACCTAGAAGAAGGAACATCCAGTGAGATCATCAAGTTTGCAAATGACACAAAGCTAGGCCGGGCAATCAGATCGCAGAAGGATAGCGAGGAACTCCAGAGTGACTTGTGTCAGTTAGAGAAATGGGCGGAGAAATGGCAGATGAAGTTTAATGTGGAAAAGTGCAAAGTAATGCATTTAGGCAGAAAGAACAAGGAACACGAGTATAGAATGTCAGGTGCAATTCTGGGAAAGAGCGAACAAGAAAAAGACCTGGGTGTACTGATAGATAGGACCCTGAAACTGTCGACACAATGCGCAGCAGCGGCAAAGAAAGCAAATAGAATGTTAGGCATGATAAAAAATGGAATCACGAGTAGATTGGAGAAAGTTATAATGCCGCTTTATAGAGCAATGGTCAGATCCCACTTGGAATACTGTGTCCAACATTGGTCTCCCAACCTAAAGAAGGATATAAAACTGCTGGAGAGGGTGCAGAGACGAGCAACGAAGCTAGTAAAAGGTATGGAGAAACTGGAATACGAGGAACGACTTAAGAGACTGGGATTGTTCTCCCTTGAGAAAAGGAGACTGCCAGGGGATATGATCGAGACCTTCAAAATACTGAAAGGAATCGACAAAATAGAGCAGGAAGAAAATTTTTTTACAATGTCCAATGTGACACAGACAAGAGGACATGGACTGAAGCTGAGGGGGGACAAGTCCCGGACAAATATCAGGAAGTTGTGCTTCACACAACGAATGGTGGACACCTGGAATGCTCTCCCAGAGGAGGTTATTGCGGAATTGACCGTTCTAGGATTTAAAAGCAAACTAGACGCACATCTCCTTACGAGAGGTATAGAGGAATATGGGTGACTAAAATTACACCAGGTGTACACCTGGCTGGGCCTCCGTGTGTGCGGATTGCCGGACTTGATGGACCGAAGGTCTGATCCAGAGATGGCAGTTCTTATGAGCATTGGGTCCAGTGCGGCTCCCTGTGCTAAAACCGCTAGCGCGATTTAGTAGAAAAGGGGGAAAGTTTCAAGTTTATTTAAAATTTGATTTTAACGCTTATCGGCATTTCTAAGCGTTGTAAAATTAATAAAACTGGGATACAATTAGGTGCACATGACAAACTCATAAAGACCTAAATAAGCTCACAAAAAGAAACATGAGGGAAGGGGGGAGAACAACAATATTTATAGCAAGAAAGACAAGGATTGAGTAAAGGATAGGGAAACGTAAATTAATAATATAGCATTAAAAAGAATTGCTAAAAAAGGGAATCTTTCCTTATTTTTATTTCCTTATTTTATTTTTTTTAAATTGACTGAGTTTTAGGGCTCCTTTTACTAAGGTGCGCTAGCGTTTTTAACGCACAGAGGAAATTACACACTATACCGCGCACTACGCTTCTAGAACTAACGCCAGCTCAATGCTGGCGTTAAGGTCTAGCGCGCGCAGCAATGTAGCGCGCGCTATTACGCGCGTTAAAGCCCTAGCGCACCTTTGTAAAAGGAGCCCTTAGTCACAAATATCAAATGCATCCTTGAAAGGTTTTAAGAGAGCCTTTAAATCTATCTAGTATGGTCTCTTCCCTGAGATAGAGGGGTAAGGCGTTTCAAAGTTGGGGAGCCGTAACTGAAAAGATCTCTACATCTTGTATTGGTGGAAACAAGGCAGAAGTAGGAAATTACAGGCCAGTAAGTCTGACTTTTTCTGTGGTAAATTAATGGAAATGCTTTTAAAACATAGAATGGTGAAGTTTATGGAATCTGCTGGATTATAAGACCGGAGGCAATATGGATTCACTAGAGATAGGTCTTGTCAAATAAATCGGATCAATTTCTTTGACTGGGTGACCAGAGAAATGTATAGAGGAAGAGCGCTAGATGTGGTTTATTTAGATTTTAGCAAAACCTTTGACAGTGTTCCACAAAGACATCTAATAAATAAATTGAGTGCCCTCGGGATGGGCCCTAAAGTGAAGGGCTGGGTCAAGAACTGGTTGAGTGGAAGGCGACAGAGGGTAGTGATTAATGGAGATCGCTCTGAGGAATGTGCCTCAAGGTTCCTTTCTTGGGCTTGTTCTTTTTAACATTTTTATAAGCGATATTGCTGAAAGGCTGTCAGGAAAGATTTGCCTCATTGCAGATTATACCAAAATCTGCAATAGAGTAGACAACCCAGATGGGATGAATAACATGAAAAAAGACCTAACGAAGCTTGAAGAATGGTCTGAAATTTGGCAGCTAAAATTTAATGCTAAGAAATGCAAGGTCATGCATTTGGACTGCAAAAACCCGAGGGAACAGTACAGATTAGGGAGTGAAGAGCGGGACTTGGGTGTGATTGTATGTGATGATCTTAAGGTGGCCAAGCAGGTTGAAAAGATGATGGTGAAACATAGAAGGATGCTAGGGTGAATAGGAAGAGGTATGGCCAGTGAAAAAGAGGTATTGATGCCCCAGTATAACACTCTAGTGAGACATCATTTAGAATTTTGTGTACAATTCTGGAGACCGCACCTTCAAAAACATATAAAAAGGATGGAGTTGGTCCAGAGGGAGGCTACTAAAATGGTACGTGGTCTTCATCATAAGGCGTATGGGGACAGACTTAAAGATCTCCATATGTATACTTTGGATGAAATGTGGTTACTGCAGATGGGCCATTTGGCCTTTATCTGCCATCATGTTTCTATGTTTCTAAATAAATAAATATGCAGAACATCTGTGCTGTAGATGTAATGAAGCATTGTCCAACTGTTTACAGCATTATTGGTTTTACTGACTTGAAACATTGTGAATAGTATCATTACAAGATATGTGTATATTTTTTTCCTTGTAGTTTTGAAGATATTCTATGCCTTGCAGACTCCTCATCCATTGCAGATGTCACCCTTGATGGCAATCCTATAGCTCAGGAGCCATGGTACAAACAAACCATTCTCGGGCATATGCTGCAGCTCCGACAGCTGGATATGAAGAGAATCACGGTGAGAAAGGGGTCTTTAAAATGCTACTTTAATCTTCATTTATGGGGGGAATACATGATTGGTGAATTTCAGAATTATTTTAAGTGCTATCTGTGGTCCCGCTATCCAGATCATTTTTAGAAATCTATCGATATGCATGTTAAGCATTCACCACCAGGTTTTACTGATGCTGATAGGAATTCTATGAGTGTCGGAGTAGCATTGGAGCATTTAGCGCTCCAGACCACAGTAGAAACCTCTACTGCAGCTTAGTAAAAGGGGGAGGGGGGAGTAAAGTTAGGCGTCACTAGGCGTTTGTGATTAGGATGCCTAGCCTAAGTACCATTTATAGAATCATGCCCACAGTCCCTTGACTCGCATCTAATATGGGGATGCTTCACAAGAATTTCTCTTTGAAAATAAGTTTGCAGTGTGCAGTATATTTGGAGACTTGTTCAATGGAAAGAAATATAGAGTGCAAATACCAGACAGATCACCATATCAGACAGTATGAATACACACCCAGTGAATGGTTAGGAAAACATGTTGGTGACACCAGATATTTGTGTTCTGGTTTAAGCAGTGGTGATTTATTCATTGCTCCTTTTTCTCATTCACTGGAAAGAAAGTCATGTCATAATGTTCCATTGATATGCATTGTAGAGTACTGATTTTTCCTTGTTTACTTTTTCTAAAATTGATAATTTGATCCCATTTACCCCACCCTTTTTACAAAACCACAGAAGCAGTTTTTAGCGCAGGCTGGTGAGCTAAATGCTCTGTCCTGCTCCTGATGGTCATAGGAACTCTATGAGCATCGGAAGCAGCACAGAGCATTCAGCGTGTTGGCCTGCACTAAAAACCGCCAACCTGCACTAAAAACTGCCCCACCCCCAACATACACCCTGCCTCGCCCCCATTCATTCACTTGTTTTCTTATTTACTTCTTTATTTGCACTTGTATTTCTTTTTTTATTTAATTTAAAATTCAAAACAAACAACAAAGATTACCATACCAGTGCCAGTGCCAGTGTAATTTTAGTTCTATGCAAGCCCCAAACATCTCTGAACGCCTCCTCCTCCTTCTCCTGCCCCACATGGCAGCCACCGCCACTGCCCCCTTCTCGCTGCTGCCACTCAATGGTATTACTATTTATTATTTTTAATTAGTAGTACAGGGCGAGAGAGGGGAGAAGCTGATGTCACAAATGTGTCATTTTTTTCCAAGGGAAAAAACAAAACCCCAGGACAGTGGCGTACCTAGCATATGTGACACCCGGGCCCCATCATTTTTTGAAACCCGCTCCCCATCCTGTTTAAAAATATGATTTTTAGTAACAATCCACACGTCGCACATGAGTGTACCTAGGAAAAGGCAGCAACTTACATACTGCAGTGAGCAGTACAACATCAATACACCCATTGTAAAACTAAACAAGCCAGGCTAGTACAGATCAATCCTGCATAGTCAATCCTAACAGAAAACCATGTGTTTCGAGAACACAGAAAACATCTTCGCCTAGTATGGAATATGTAATCACAAATTAACCCCTTCCCCTTTTACAAAACTAGTGTAGTTTTTAGCCACGGTGGTAACAGCTCAGATGCTCATAGAATTCTGAGCATCAGAGCTGTTATCACCACGGCTGGCACTAAAAAATGCTCTACAGTTTTGTACAAGGGGATAAAATATAAAAACGTAGACAAAGGTTAAATTGAACCACCAAGAAGCTGGACTCTGCATACAATGCAACACCACAGAAACAGTGATGCATGTCCCCTAAAGCAAAATAATAAATAAATAGAAAACTTTTTTCTACCTTTGTCTTCACTGGTTTCTGCTTTCCTCATATTCTTGCCACTGTCTACCCTTTCATCCACTATCTACCCTCTCTCTTCTCCTTCTATATGGCATCTTCTCTCCTTCTATGCCTCTTCTCTCCTTCTATATGGCATCTCTCTCCTCCCCTTCCCTCTCCCACACCCCATAGTCTAGCATTTCACTCTCTCCTCTCCCTTCCCCCCACTTCCATCAGCATCTGCTCACTTTCTTTCCCTCCAACCTAATTCCATCCAGTATCCTTCCCCCTTCTCTCCTTTTCTCTGCACACCAATTCCATCAGTATCTGCCCCATTTCTCTCCCTCCACCACCCTCCTTCCATACCACCCTGCCCCACCACCCTTCCATACCACCATGCTCCCTTATGCTCCTTTCTCTCTCCCTCCAAAGTTTGGAGCAGCAAGATCCTGCGATGACTGCAGCTGCTGGCTCTGCTCAGGAAGTAAGTGACGTCAGGGGTGGACCGGCAGACGCGGGGATTTGCTGCAAGGTCCTGCGATAACTGCATCTGCCGGTCCATCCCCCTTCAACGTCACTTCTTCCTGAGCAGAGCCGGCAGACGCAATCATCGCGGGACCTTACAACAACTCCCTGCGTCTGCTGATCCACCCCCCTCTATGTCAGAGCGGGGTGGTCTGGCAGACGCAGGGAGTTGTTGTTGTTGATCCAGATGCATTGGCGTCAATGCAGAAGGGGGGCGGTCCTTTGCCGCCGATGTTGGGGGGAGGCCCGTTGCCGTTGAAGAAAAAAATATTGGAAAGATGTCTTCTGTTTGTCCTCCTTCAGCTTGCCACCTGACAATATCAAGCCCTAGGCACATACCTACTGGGCCTACCCTTTAATCCAGCCCTGAATGGGATGTTTCAAAATATTTATCTACTTGTATATCCAACAGGGAACAAAATATTTATGTTGGCCAACTTTCATGTTCTGTATTCTTCAGTAAACTTTTATTGCTTGGTAACTCCTAAGTATTCCAAAAATACTGTGAGAATATCTGGGTTTTGTAAACAATTTTGGTTTTCAGCTAGTTTTTTGTTTTTTTTTGTGCTAGTTTAATATAGAAGTGAGCATTATTTGGATGTATTACTTAAAAGCTTAAAGGCTGCTATTTAGGTTCAAGTTACTATTTTCTAACTAATTTTCTTTTAGCAGTTACTTGATAGGACATGTTTAGTGCCATTAATGAACCCAGTAATTTTCTATTGTATAAATTAATATGTTCTGCTCTTACAAAAAATAATGTAGGTTGGTAGACTTGATTCCATTTAAAATATGAAGTAGCTCACATCAGGATGATAAGGAAAGATCAAACCTTTGACGTGACATTCATTTGGAGCAGAGCTGGGAAGCCATTTTTTGTTGAGGGGTTGTATTAGGCAGGAATAGTTTGCAGCACCTGCCAAGGAAGGAGATCCCCTTCCAATGCCATAGTCTGTTTAGACAATGGGAGAGTCCCCTCCAGTATCACAACTGGGAAACAGTTATGTTATACAAAAAACGAATGAACTGCCAGTAGATATTATGATATATAGAGCGGACTTAGTTAGGTACGAGCTTTATCAGTGCTACATTTGAGATACCATCTTGGGTTAAACTGCCTTTGTTACCTAGAGCAGTCCCCCAGTACTGAAGTCTTGCCAAACTGTTCTATCTTGGAGTTTTTTCACATATGTGCCTTTATCTGAGAGAGGCCCATGGGGATCATTCCCTCAAGTATATACCATATTTTTTGCACTATAAGACGCACCCTAGATTTAGAGGAGGAAAACAAGAAAAAAATATTCTGAACCAAATTGTGCACCCAGCCCCCTCACTCCCTGCCAGGTTCTGCACCTAACCCAACACTCCTTGCCAGGCTCTGCACCCTGTCCTCGCTCCCTGCCAGGCTCTGCACCCTGTCCCCCCTTCTTGCCAGGCTCTGCAGCCAGCCCCTCTCCCTGCCAAGCTCTGCACCCTGTCTCCCCCTCCTTGCCAAGTTATGCAGCCAGCCTCTCTCCCTGCAAGGCTCTGCACCCTGTCCCACCGCCCTGCTCTGTACCTTTAAAAAACGCCCCCTGTACCTTTTAAAACCACCCCAGTACCTTTAAAAACCGTCCCCCCCATACCTTCTAAAAGCCCCCTTAAATCCCTCATTCGCTGTACAGCTGACGGCTGCCTCCTCCAATTTTGTAGACAGAAGCGCAGGGAGCTTTTCACCTCCAGCCTGGCCCCGCACTGCTTCCTGACTGGCTGCCGTCAGTTCTTGCAAGTCCCCTGACAATTGGTGGCAGCCATTGAGGAAGCGGCATGTGGCCAGGGTGAAGGCGAAAAGCTCCCTGCGCTGCTGTTTGTGAGATTGGAAGAGACAGCTATACAGCAAAGGAGGGATTTAAGGGGGAGGGAAGCTTTAAAAGGTACAAGGGTGGGGGAAGATTTTGAAAGGATTGGAGAAAGGAAGAAGATTGAAGGAGGCAGCCGGCAGCAGTACAGCGAGGGAAAGGCAGGAGCACGGAAAGTTCACTCCTATTGATACACCGCTGGACCACCAGAATTTTTAAAAGGTACATTCGCTTCGACAGACAGGCTTTTTCACCCACTTTTGGGGGAAAGAAAGGTGCGTCTTATGGAGCATAAAATATGGTATATAAACATATTTTTCTGCCTGTTTTTGTTTTGCATATTTATTATATCCAGCCTCTATTCCACATTAACCTTAACAGTTCTATGTGGATTAAAATACATAGAAAGAGCTGAATTTACAAAAACATTTCAAGAATTACAGCATCACAATGAACAACAATCTAAGTAACCAGTAATTTATAATCAGAAAATAGAAATGTTTTCAGATTTTTCCTAAATGCCAGATAATTGGTAAGAAATCTGAGAAGGCAATGAATTTGTAACTGAAGCCACTTGATAATGGAATGAAGAACTGAATGTCTTACATGACTAAATACATTTTACAGATGGAAAAGACATCATCATCTGGTTGAAAGAATATAAACCAGTCACATTGATAATTGGTAGCACCTCTGTTTCTAATTTTGAAAATAGTTGTACTGAATTCTAGCTTCCACTGGTAATAATGAGAATGGGAGGGGAGCTTTGAACAGGGTAACCTACCAAACCCTGCCCTTAGTTGCCTGGGAATAATGATAAGTGCACAAATGTTTCCAAGCCAATGTTATTTTTTATTATTAAAAATTAACAGCAAATCTTGATTCATTAGGCCATTTGTACAAGTGGTCATACATAGTCAGGCATGTCAAAGTACATCTTTCATGGCAAAATATAAACACCTGAGTAGTGGCGCTGGCTGGCTGGTAGGGGGCACTATAATGCTTAATGGAATGGATAGTGTGCAAGACATGTTTATGGAGTATGTTGTAGATTTTTCTACATATGAGATGCCTCCTTTCCATGTGATTCTGGGTAAATCTAGTTGGATGCATATGTGATAGTTAAGGCCACGCCCAATAGAAACTTATGAAAAGTTGGTGCATAAATACAAAAATAAAAATCTTCAGATATGTTAAAGGGAAACAGCCGGCTAGGGAGGAGGTGGGACCGCTAGACGACGGAGACAGAAAGGGAGTTGTAAAGGAGGAGAAAGAAATCGCTGAAAAACTTAACATGTTCTTTTCATCTGTATTTACAAACGAAGACACAACCAACATACCGGAACCTGAGCAATTCTTCAATGGAAATCAAGCAGAAAAATTAACATTCATGGAAGTGAGCCTCGAAGATGTACCCAGGCAGATAGATAAACTAAAAATTGACAAATCCCTAGCTCCGGACGGAATCCATCCAAGGGTTCTGAAGGAACTAAAGGAGGAGATAGCAGAACTACTGCAGCAAATATGCAACCTATCCCTGAAGACAGGTGTGATCCTGGAGGACTGGAAGACGGCCAATGTCACGCCCATCTTTAAAAAGGGATCAAGAGGTGACCTGGGAAACTACAGACTGACCTCGGTTCCGGGAAAAATGGTGGAAAACATCGATGAACACTTGGAAAGAAACGAACTTCTGATAACCAGCCAACATGGTTTCTGCAGGGGGAGATCGTGCCTAACTAACTTACTACACTTCGAAGGAATTAACAAACAGATGGACAGAGGTGACCTCATAGACATCATATACCTTGATTTCCAAAAAGCCTTTGACAAGGTGCCTCACGAACAACTACTCTGGAAACTGAAGAACCATGGGGTGGACGGAGACGTACATAGATGGATCAGAAACTGGTTGGCGGGTAGGAAACAGAGGGTAGGGGTGATGGGCCACTACTCGGACTGGAGGAGGGTCACGAGTGGTGTTCCGCAGGGCTTGGTGCTCGGGCTGCTGCTATTTAATATATTCATAAATGATCTAGAAACAGGGACGAAGTGTGAGATAATAAAATTTGCAGATGACACCAAACTATTTAGGGGAGCTCGGACTAAAGAGGATTCTGAGGAATTGCAAAGAGACTTGAACAAACTAGGGGAATGGCCGACAAAATGGCAAATTAAGTTCAACGTTGAGAAATGTAAAGTATTGCATGTGGGAAGCAGAAACCCGAGGTACAACTATACGATGGGAGGGATGTTATTGAATGAGAGTACCCAAGAGAGGGACTTGGGGGTAATGGTGGACAGGTCAATGAAGCCGACGGCACAGTACGCAGTGGCTGCTAAGAGAGCGAATAGAATGCTAGGTATAATCAAGAAGGGTATTACAACCAGGATGAAAGAAGTTATCCTGCCGCTGTATCAGGCGATGGGGCGCCCACACTTGGAATACTGCGTCCAGTTTTGGTCGCCATACCTTAAGAAGGATATGGCGTTACTCGAGAGAGTTCAGAGAAGAGCGACACGTCTGATAAAAGGGATGGAAAACCTTTCATACGCTGAGAGATTGGAGAAACTGGGTCTCTTTTCCCTGGAGAAGAGGAGACTTAGAGGGGATATGATAGAGATTTATAAGATCATGAGGGGCATAGAGAGAGTAGAGAGGGACAGATTCTTCAAACTTTCAAAAAATAAAAGAACAAGAGGGCATTTGGAAAAGTTGAAAGGGGATAGATTCAATACAAATGCCAGGAAGTTCTTCTTTACCCAACGTGTGGTGGACACCTGGAATGCGCTTCCAGAGGACGTTATAAGGCAGAATATAGTACTGAGATTTAAGAAAGGATTGGACACTTTCCTGCTGGAAAAGGGAATAGAAGGGTATAAATAGAGGATTACTGCTCAGGTCCTGGATCTGTTGGGCCGCCGCGTGAGCGGACTGCTGGGCAAGATGGACCTCAGGTCTGACCCAGCAGAGGCATTGCTTATGTTTTTATGTTATGTTCTTATGAATATGGATTGCAGCCAATGCCAGAAAAACACTATAGATTAATATTAAGGAAAAGCATAATAATCTCTTTATGTATTTTGCTGGATTAAGCCAGATCATATAGAGATATTAATCTGACTCCATTAAGCCAGATCTTAAAGAGGTATTAATCTGACTCCATTTTTTCATCTTTCTTTGTCTAAAATACTGAAGGTTTCCCGCTTAAAAAAAGGCCTGGATTTCTAGTGTTCTTTATCTGGATTGTCATGAAATCTCATGGTTTAAGTATTAACAGATTGTCCTGACATTCCAATGCTGGGTATAGAAGAAAATCTTTCTTGAATAGGCTTTGAAAGCAGTATTGATTATGAATGAAATATTTAATGTGATTTATGAATGTTTGGGGCCCTGAATGAGTGAGAGAATGCGTTTGATTATGTGTGCGAATGTATGTTTAAACATGAGAATTGTTTTTGAAAATTGTATTTTTATATATTTTAAACGTGAAGAAATCCTGAAAGACAACATCTGCAGCTTGACCTATTTGACCTTTAAGCTAGGCAATTCTCTCTGCTCTTTGACATTCCAGGAGGCCTGTTGGCTGTTTGAGGGCTCCTTTAAGCCCATATTAGGAAATTCTCAGTAAGGGGGGGTCTGGGTCTTTCTTTTCTTGTGTGTGTCAGTGAAATTTGAAGCTGTCAGCGTTACTGAGTCTTGGTCAGAAAGTTGGTTTGAGCTAAACTGTTAAAGAATTACTGAGAGAGAAAGTGTTCACAAAAATATGATTTGTAAAACTTTTCTTGAGCCTGGTAACTATGTTAAAAGGAATTTTCTTTGTTCATACCTAAGGATGGCCTCTCTGTTGGCTGATTGGTTGACAAGTGTGATGTCCTACTAGTCATTGCAAAAGTATATAAGTGAACCTTATGGGAGTGGTTCTTTGAGTTCATATTTGCCAAAAGAGATGTACTTTGACATGCCTGACTATGTATGATTCCTTGCACAAATTACCTTCTGAAAGTTGATCATGTTAAAGCTAATAAAAAATAACCGATTGGAAAAGATTTGTGCAATTGTCATTATTCCCGGGCACCTAAGTGCAGGGTTTGGTAAGTTACCCTGTTCACTCTGAGGATCAACGCCCCAAAGTTCACTTATATACTTTTGCAGTGCTTATTATGACATCACACCTGTCAACTAATCAGCCAACAGAGGCTGTCCTTAGGTTTTTGAACAAAGAAATTCCTTTTAACATAGTTACCAGGCTTAAGAAAAGTTTTACAAATCATACACAGCAATTTTTGAATGCATAACACAGAGGAAAAGTTTGAATCCAAAATCAACTCTGTCAGGTGCTTTGGAAAAAAACTGACAGTCTGGGATTTCACAGACAGAAAAGGAAAAAAAAACATATGTAACCTCCCCTAACAAGAATTCCCAATATGGGCTAAAGGAGTCCTCCCTTAATGGCTACAGACTAAAGAGAGTTTCTATGGTAGGCTAGCTGAAAGGTCAGATAGGTCAAACTGCAGATGTTGTCTTTCAGGATTTCTTCAGGTTTAAAATATATAAAAATACAATTTTCAAAACCAATTCTTATGTTTAAACATAAATCACTTGACATATTTTCATTCATATTTAATACTTTAGAACATATTCACTTTCTTCTATACCCAGCCATGGGATGTGAAATCAGATATGCTCCAAGCTAACTAGCTCAAGAACATCTGTTATCAATTAGGCCTTGAGGTTTCTCCTATTCCGCTGGATATGGCAATTCAGACAAAAAACACTAGAAACCTAGGCCTTTTTAAAGCGGGAAACTTTCAGTATTTTAGCCAAAGAAAGATTAAAAAATGGAGTCAGATTAATACCTCTATAAAATCTGGCTTAATGGAGTCAGATTAATACCTCTATATGATCTGGCTTAATTCAGCAAAATACATATACTTTTTCCCTCCTAGTAACCCCTAGTGTTTCCTGTTATTCTCTAATGTCATTTTTCTGGCCTTTGCTGCATCCATATTCAGATTTTTATTTTTGTATTTAGGCACCAACTTTTCATAAGTTTCTATTGTGCGTGGTCTTAACTATCACATATGCATCTAACTAGATTTACCCAGAATCACATGAAAAGGAGGCATATCATATGTAGAAAAAAATCTACAACGTTCAAATTTTTTCTTACACACTATCCATTCCATCCAGCATATCATAGCACCCCTATCTGCCAAAAATGTCATTACTTGGCTTCCATCAAGATTGGAGGTAGGGTGGTGGGGGGAGGGGGTGAATGGTAACACTGGCATGCGTGAAATAAGTGCTTCTGTAATGATCAGTTATTTATAGCATCATGGTAGAGAAGGACTACAAGCTGAAGATTCCCCACTGTAGTTTTTAGGGCCAAGATTTAACAAGTTCCAACTAACTTGCAACAATGAGTAAAGTAATTTCATAAAACTGATATAATTTTAGAAGAAACTATATAATGGGGGAGAGCACCCCTACAGTATGATGAGCTACTGAAAGATCTGACTTGTGCACGTATCCTTGTCCAAGGGTGAGGGCTAAATACTTCAACAGTCTTTTTGTGCTGCAGAGATCCTTTTTCCTCATTTCAGACTTTCACTGTTCAAAGAGATGTCAATGTGCACTAGAGGGTCTTCCTAACCCCAGTATAGTAATAATAATGTAAAATGAGGATGCATTTAAATTTTCACTTCTAGTACGTTTCTTCTATATCCCTACTGTTTCCTCAATAGAAGCATATTTCTTAACAGGCCTAGAATGTAGCTGAGTGGACTCTTTTGGCTCAGTTTTCCCTGTAAATGTATAATTAAAACAGTCTCAGAAGTATATTTGCTATGCTTTTTTTGGATGCTTTATCTCCTGAGGTGGTGGTGGCAGCGGTGTCCCCAGTTCGATTGTGTCATCATAGATTTGAAACAATGTCTTAGTTTCATGGCTGTAAGCTCTTAAGCAGTTTTGAGAGTGAATACTAATGTATAGATTGTAATATTTATTCTAGCGCAATAGGTGTGTCATTCTGGACAGTAGGGGTATTCTCCCCATGCCCATGAGCTATGCAGAAGGAATCCACTCCAGATTTCAACTCTTAAGATTTAGCAGATCAGAATTCATTGGGAGAGTGTCATGGGTGCATATTTCTCATTGAGTCTATGCTGTGTAAAGTATCTCTGAAAATGAGCTTCTTTTAAAAGAAACTTTGTGATAAGAAAATAAATGGGATGTTTCAAAATATTTATCTATATATCCTTCTTCTCCAGAGGGCTCTGCTACTCCTTTCAGTTTTCCTTCTGCATGTGAGCTGGAAGGTGTCTTTCTGATCTGCTCTGTATATTTCTTTAGTTTTGTTGATTTTTGTGGGTTTTTTCTGGCTTTCAGAGCACCAGAGGGGAAAAGCTCTGCCTGCCTGAAGAAGAAGCAGACTTGGGTTTGCAGTTGGTAGGTTAATCCCTTAGGGACCTATTTGGCTAGTCTGTGGAAAACTTTGTGGCACTTGTGGTCCGTATCCCTCGTTGCTTAGCTCACCTACTGTTTCGCAGGGGCTTGAGCACAGGCTGTTAGGCATATGCAGGGGGCTCAGCAGGGCTCTTTAGGGTGCTGGATGCAATTTTGCCTCCCTCCTTTGCGTGCTCAGTTCCGTGGGGGTTGAGGATCAGTCCAGCTGGAGGACTGGCTGATTGAGGCAAGATCTGTTCTCTCAGATTCAGCTATGAGTTAGAGCAGAGGCAGGCTGCAGCACCTTCAGAGCACATGGCACAGTGATTAAGGCTATTACAGCCTATGGGAGAAATGGGAGGGAGGTCTTAAAAAACATTTTTGGGAGGTTGCTGTCACATCCTATTGGGCCTCACCTCTAAAATTCTGTTTTCAGATGGTTTTTAAAATTTTAGTTAAAGAGTTTGTGAGCCGTTTTTTGGCACTAAAACGCTGCCTTGGCAGCCATCTTTGATGACCCAATTTTTTTCAAAGTTTCCAGATCATTCAAATCACCTCATTTTGCCTCCAAACTGGCATAGATGGAGTCCACAGGCTCTTTTACCCTTAATTCATGCCAGATTTGCACTGGATGGACGCTGTTGAGTGCCCTTGTGCAGCATGTGAAGGGGTGGTAGGAGCATTGGACTTAGCCTCCCCTTTGGTCTCTAGGGCTGAGGAACATTTGAGGGGGCCTGTTACTGGGGAGAAAATCCCTCCCAAAGCCTCGGCCAGTGACATACCTAAGTGTAAGAGTAGGGAAGCCACGAAGCCCAAGAGACGTAAGGAGGAATTACCTAAAGGGGACTCAGAGCTGCCTAGTACAGAATTTTCTCCTAAATTTGTTAATTTGATGTGGAGAGCCTATTTGGATAGCTAGGATCCTCATAGGAGGTCTGATGGCAAGCCAGGGATCGCACAAGAGGGCTTGGGCTCCAGGGCATATCAGGGTCCTTGGCAGGAGCTGTCCAGGACCATGGGGATTTTTCTGACAGGGACTCAGAAGGGGAGGGATCAGTCTTTATGTCCTTAATGTCGCAGTGCAAATCTTCCCTGCTGGGCGATTTAGGATTGCAAGCAGGAGCAAGCACGTACACAGGAAGCAGTGGGGGCCCTTGACCAAGGAAATGATCCCACAGTAAGCCAGCTGTTCAAGCCTTTGGTGCTTTTAGAGCTCATTACTGACTCCCTGAGGGAGTTAGACTTCTAGCAGGTTCCTTCCACTCAGTGTTCTAGCCTGAGCGGATTGCGAGTACAACTCACATCTTTTCCCTGGCATCCTAATATGAGAGTTTTAGTCACAGAGCACTGGGATGCTCCTGAGGGTTCTCTAAAGGTAGCTAAAACAATGATTAGGCTGTATCCTATGGCACAGGAGTGTCAACAGATGTTCACCCAGCCTAAGATGGATTCCTTAGTTGCTTAGGTAACCAAGCACACGTCCCTTCCAAGTGAAGGGAGGCATGGTACTGAAGGATATGCAGGATCGCAGAGTGGATGTGGTCCTAAAAAGACAATTAAAAGCTTTGGCCTTAGGGATCAAAGAAGCTCCAGCTTTGTTCAATGTGCTTGTCATACCAAGATGTGTGGGCTCATCTTAGCAGAGAATGAGCCTTTGCCCCAGCTTTTGCTGGCAGGGATGGATTATGTGGACAATGATTTCTATGACATGTCTAGGACAATTCATCATGGCTCGCTCTTCGCTGCCATTTAAGAGCCGCCATTTCAGCATGGTCCTTTCATTGCTGGACTATTCAGCACCACACTTTCATTGCAGGGCTGTTCAGCGCAGCCCGGTGCTTCAACATGTGGTGGTAGTGGGCAATGCCTCCACCCCCATCAGCATTTGTGGCGCATGTGGTAGGGGGCGATGTCCCCCCGCACCCCTCATCAGCACTCAGTCTTGATCCAGTAATGCCCCCCCACACACACATCGGCACCCTACCTCGATACAGCAATGCCCCTCATAAACCCCTCCAATATAGCACTCCACCTCAATCCAACAATGCCCTTCGCACATCAACACTCCACCTTGATCCAGCAATGTCCCCTACATACTTCCCCTTCAGTACTCCACTTCGATCCAGCATAAAGGGCTGCGCTGAATAGTACCCGCGATGAAAGGGCCAAGTTGAAATGGTGGCGAAGAAATGACTGCTGAACTGTTGGATCTTCCCAGGTCTATACCTCCTTAAAGTAGTATGCTCTGGTATAGTGACTAAAGGCAGTTGGGTACATAACTGCTAATTAATGCCAGGTAGCGCTAATTAGAGCCAATTATAGTCTGTTATTGCTAATCAACACCAATTTATTAAATTAGCGCACCTGACTTTATTCTATAACTTGCATGCACAAATTTGTGAACTAGTCACAAATATGAGTGCACATCTTTCTAGAATTAAGGGACATATGGCCAAACTTCTTCATTTAAAATTGGGGCAGTGCATCAAATCATCTATTCAGAGGCAAAATTCAGCTGCTAAATGGATAACTTACACATTTTAAAGTAAAAATACATAAACAGCAGTGATCATTTTAAATGTGTAAGTTATATATGGCAGTGGTCCCCAACCCTGTCCTGGAAGACCACCAGGCCAATTGGGTTTTCTGCATAGTCCTAATGAATAAGCAAGGAGCAGATTTGCATGCCTGTCACTTCCATTATATGCAAAAATCTTTCATGCATATTCATTAGGGCAAGCCTGAAAACCTGATTGGCCTGGTGGTCCTCCAGGACAGGGTTGTGAACCACTGATATATGGATTTTTAGAGCAAAAGGGAAAGAATAGGATATGTGCAGTACAGCATAGAGATAAGCGAGGCCTGTTCTTTAGACCAGTGTTCTAATACCACCGGTCCACAGAAATTTCCTGCCGCTCCACAGGGCTGGCATGTGTATTGGGCCCAAAACAGTGTTCTTCAACCGCCAGTCCGTGGTGCGATCGATGCAGCATTATCTTCGAGCCGGCTCCCTCTTCCTCATTGCCGCAGTGCACAAAGTCACAGGCAGTGGCTCCTATGTGCATCCTGCGCCTGAACCGGAAGCCTTCTCTCTGACATAACAATGTCAGAGGGAAGGCTTTCAGAGAGGCACGGGACATGCAAGGAGCCACTGCCCACGGCTTTGTGCACTGCGGCAGTGAGGAAGAGGGAGCCGGCCCGAAGATAACGCCGGGGGTGGCATAAAACAGCCAGGTGGGAGCATGCCAGAAATTAAGGCACACAATGTTTCTTTTTCTCTGGGGTTGTACTGCATGTAGAGTGTTGCATCTTAGGGTTTGTTTGTATATACATTATTAGTACTTTTAGTTTTTGGCCCCGTATTTGCATAGGGGTTATCTGTGTTCTGGTAGGAATGAATGTTGAGAAGCATACGTAGTGTGCTTTGTGTAGTTTAATTTTGTGGTTAACTATTATGTGTTGTTAATAAGATTATATTGTGTATATATATGAAAAATGAATGGAAAAAATAGTGTTACAATTAGTACTATTATAATGGCGGGGTCTGGGGCAGAGATTAGGTGGAGATGGGCGGGGTCTGGCCTACGACTTAGCCCAGTGTTTTTCAATTGCCGGTCCATGGACAGGTGCTGGTCTACAAAATAATTTTTTTATTTCCACCGGTCCATTGGTATAAAAAGGTTGAAGAACACTGCTTTAGACAGCATTCAGAAAACCATATCCTAGTCAGTGCAGTACCTCTCTACAACCAAAAGATGTCCTCCTATCACAACAGTACATTTTAAATATATTGCTCTCAGATAGGATTTCCTATTTTCTCTTCACTTAGCATGGCAATCTGTTAGCATACCTTTTTGTACTAAGCCTGAAGACTCTTGATAAACGAAGTAAGTGTTAGCAAAACAAATACAATTTTTCTTTATACATAATATACTAACTTGGGTGAAACAAAGTACCTGATTACTATTCAGTGTAAACCTCTTAGGATATAGGCAGTATATAAACAATAATAATAATCTAGTGTGAGATAGGGTGTGACAATATCCTAGTGTGAGACAATATAGGGCTTGCTGGCAGCAAAGTTCTGTGGCTTTGCTCAGTGTGGCTTAACTGGGAGCAGGTTACCAAATGGTCAGCAGTGATGGAAGTGACAGGGTTGAGCTGGGGAAGAGTATTGGAGAGGTCAAGCAAGGATCATCTGGTGAATTTCATTGAGTGAGATGGTTACCTATTTTGATAATACATTTCTCCCTCCATATTTGCGGGAGTTAGGAGTAAAGACAGCCCATGAATACCAAAAAAATTGTGAATAATTTTTCACTTTCATATTCACAGGGTTTGGGGGTATAGCCATTGTGAATACAATACTCCCCCAAAATTTGCAAGGGTTCCGTTTTCAGCTGATTGAAGGCAGGAGAGGACAGCTGGGGCGCTGGCGGGTGCTTAAATTGTACTTACAAAGCTGGACACATTTTCTGACCGCCTCTTCCTGGTACTAAAGTCATGGTTACACCAATCAGGAGCTGCTTTGATATGCCAAATAGCGTGTCAAAGCAGCTCCTGATTAGTATAACCATGATTTTAGTACCAGGAAGAGGCGGTTGGAAAATACAATGAATTACTGAGTCCGCGATTCGCGATCCGCAAATTCGCAGGGGTTTACTGTACTGTGAATTTGTGAATAAAACCTCCCTTTCGTATTTGCAAGCATAGACTGATTTAAAAGAAACAAGTTCTTGCAGTTCATGCATTGTACTGTACACTAGCAGTACAATTCAAGTACTGTATTATAGAACTGACCATGTACATACAAGCATATACCGTATTTTTTGCTTCATAAGACACACTTTTTTTCCACCCATGCAGTGATTGCACGTTGCTGGCCCACAAGCCTTCTCCCGATGTCAGAACTGACGTCAGTTCTGATGTCGGGTGAAGGCTTGTGGTCCGGCGACGTGCAATCGCTGCACACTGGCCCTTCCCATACCTTCTTTGAGTTGAGGCACAGCAGCGGCAGACCGGGGCCAGAGGAGAAGTAATCGGCAGAGGGTAGGCACTAGGCAGGTTTCAGCTCGCATGGAAGGAAGAAGGCAGTTTCCGGCACAGCAGCGGCAGACCGGGGCCAAAGAAGGAGGAATCGGCGGAGGGTAGGCAGGTTTCAGCGCTTAGGTGGGGGAGGAAGGCAGTTTCTGGCGCAGCAGGGAGGACGAAGGACAAAGGCTGGAAGGCAGTGAAGGCAAGGAGGCACGAATTCGGGACATGAGTGGGTAGGAGAACGAAGGACAAAGGCTAGAAGGTAGTGAGGGGACACGAACTCGAGACATGGGAGGGAGGGAATAGAAAGGGACAATTATTGGGCCTGAGTGAAGAAAGGAAGGAGACTCATGAAATCACCAGACAACAAAAGTATGAAAAATTATTTTATTTTCAATTTAGTGATCAAAATGTGTCAGTTTTGATAATTTATATCTGCTGTGTGTATATGAAAAATGAAAGGAACAGCCTGGCAGGGAGGGGGAGACAGGGTGCAGAACCTGGTATATATTAGTACACAGTTTGGTTCAGAATGTTTTTTCTTGTTTTCCTACTCTAAATCTAGGGTGCGCCTTATGGTCTGGTGCGTCTTATGGAGCGAAAAATACGGTACTCTAATCCTACAGTACAGTATTCATATACAGTACTGTAATTCTTAATAATGTTAAACATAATATTGCAACACATACCGATCTCTTAATCAGATGGTGTCTTCATCTTTGTCCTGTACATGTTCCTCATGCGGTGCAGGAGGAGGAAAAGACGAAGAGGATAAGTGAGCACCAGGTGGCTCTTCAGGCAGTGGAAGTGGATCTTCGGTGTCTTCATCCTCATTATCCTGTACGTGTTCAGTATAATGGTGCAGAAGTAGTAGTAGTAGTAATAGGAGACGAAGGAGGTGCCTCCTCATGGGTGGCTGATGTGGAAGAGGTGAATGGAGAGGCAAGGACTCTCTGTATCTTCTGGCCTCGACACATCGGACCAAAGTATCAAACAAGGATACTAAACCAGGAAATTGTAAAAGAGGGCTCGGGGCTGAGTGGGAACTTATGGAAAATGGACCCAAGGTCGCAATGCAGGGGCCCAAAGCACAAATGAACCTAGCAAGCGGAAATAAGAGGGAACAACAAGAACCAGAGGGGCATCCAAACATGGGGAAGCAGGCTGCAGCAGCAGGAGGCTATTAAACTCTATGAAGGGAGCAAGACTCAGGCAACTGGTGTTGCAACCAACAAGGGATCAGGCAATACTGGCCCTGATACTTACCAATGAAGAAAGTGTCACAGAGGTCTCGGTGGGCGACACATTGGCCTCCAGTGACCACAACATGGTATGTATGGTTCAATCTCGGGAAAGGTTTCACTAAATCTACCACACTGACCAAGGTCCTCAAATTCAAGGACACAAATTTCAAAGAAATTGGAGACTTCGTTCACCAGGCGCTACAAAGCCAAGCAGAAACCGATAACGTGGAAGAAATGTGGTCGACTTTGAAAGCCACCATACAAGAGGAAACAAACCGCTATGTTAAATCAGTAAGTAAACGGCGAAGGTTCTCTGCGGAGATTTCGGACCTCATCAAGGAGAAGAAAAAAGCATTCATCTCTTACAAACAATCAGGGAAACAGGACTCTAGGGAAGTCTATCTGGCCAAGTCAAAACCCGTCAAAACAGCAGTTAGGGAGGCCAAATTCCGCATGGAGGAGTCTCTAGCGAAGAACATCCAGAAAGGAGATAAATCCTTCTTCAGGTATATCAGTGACAGAAATAAGAACTCAGGCGGGATAGTACGTCTTAGGAAACCAGACGGAGACTATGTAGAAGCGGACTCGGAAAAATTCCAACTGTTAAATGAATACTTCTGCTCAGTCTTCACCCGCGAGGCGCCAGGACTCGGCCCTCAGCTACAGACAAGGGTTGATGCAGATGACCCGTTTAGTAATTTCGAGTTTACACCCAGCGGTGTCTACTGCGAGCTGTCAAAGCTTAAGGTTAACAAGGCAATGGGGCCTGACAACCTACACCCCAGGGTGCTCAGGGAGTTGTGTGATATCTTGGCGGAACCGCTATCCGCGCTCTTCAATCTCTCCCTTAGTAAGGGTAACGTCCCGTTGGACTGGAAGACGGCTAACGTCATTACACTCCACAAGAAAGGCTCCAAGATGGAGACAGCAAACTACAGACCGGTGAGTCTCACATCAATAGTCACTGCGGGCCACATAAAACAGCCAGGTAGGCTGGATTTGCCCTATGGGCCTTGTGTTTGACACATGTACTTTAGAACAAAAGAGCCTGTAACTATTAAAAATAATTTTGGAAACATGTTAAACTAACATTTAAGATGATATATGAAATCAGTCAGAATAATTGACACTACCTAAAAGTTTACAGAAGATAGGAATGCAGTTTGTTCTGCAGGTTCACAAGGAGTCTCAAAAATTAGTGTAGGAATTAGCATTGTTTTCTTGCTTTAGAATTTGCTTGAAGATAAGATAGAATCCTTATTATAAACAAGAAATATTTCCACTTTTTCAAGTCTAAAGAAATTGGAGAAATGGCAGTCATGGTTCAGTGGGCATTTCTTGGCAATAAATGCATATCTGTATAAGAATCAGTTCACCGTTGGATTTGTGGTTTTGTTCTCTTCCTGTTGTACAGTAAATGCAGATTTTAAAATCTGTAGTTTCATGAAGCATGCAAAGTTCATGTTTATACTAACAGTAGTGTAACTGCTCATGCTTTTCCTTAGGAAATTTTGTGAGCAATTAGACCAGTCAAATCTGCTTAGCATTGTTTGGCTTCCTGCCCTTATAAGTCCAGGATGAACCAGGTCAGTAAGCATTTAACATTTTGTAAAATTTGTTTTTCCCTTTTTTTCCTTCCCAGTAGTCTCTGACATTCTTACCTTCCCAGATGGCATGCCTGGGTACACAGCTCAAGGGCATAAAGGGTAACTCGTCCATGATTTCCCCTCAGTTAATACCACCCCATCAGAGCAGCACAACCATCCTCCTTGCATCCTAGTATTGCCTTGATGACAAGAGACTTGAACACTAACCCCCAAGGTGGACCCTAGCATCCAGTAACTGTGATTCAGGTTATTCTTCCCAATGTGCATCACTTTGCATTTGTCCATATTAAATTTCATCTGTCACTTGGATGCCCAGTCTTCCAATTTCCTAAGGTCTGCCTGTGATTTTTCACAATCCGCATGCATTTTGACAACTTTGAACAGTTTAGTGTCATCTGCAAATTTAATCACCTCACTTGTCCCAATTTCCAGATCATTTATAAATAAGTTAAATAGCACCTGTCCCATTAAAAGCTTAGAATCAAACTTCACACTCCCTCAAGGCGCTTCATGGACACAAAGGCAGTTAGATGAGAAGGTTCAAAGACTACATATTTCAAAGATTGATATCTCACTATACATTTGCATGGATATCTCAAATAAAAAGTCCCTCCTAGAAGAAGAATTCCTGATTTCAGAAGCAAGAACTGATGCCTTCGCCTCTGTGTATCACTTGAAACATCTGGGAATATCTAAATCTTAAAACTCAAAAATTCTTTGTCTGTTTTTGAAGAACATTTTGAAAATCCACATTTTATCTGGCAAAAGTGCTACCTAATGATACCACTAATGTTGAAGATTTAGCTATCTCTTTATTGTTATATTTGCTGTATCTGATGATGTTTGCATCAATAAAACTGTTTGAATCTATCAGAGGTCTCCAAAATTGTTGAATTGTCCAGATGTTCTTCATTTTGATTTTGATTAGAAATTTGCTAGTCTTGTGGCCTTCTAATTGGCAAGTAATAAATCTGGGGAAAATGAGGAATTGATTTCTCTGGGTTTAAAAGTATTTCAAAAAAATATCTTTCCAGCATCTCCCTTGGTGCTAAAGTGAGCACCTGAGGGAATTCCAGGAACCGCAAATTATTATTGCAAGCATTTTTTTCCAAAATTTTATCTTTCTCCTTTGGTTCGTATTATCCTTAATTATAAAATCCTGAATTTGACATAGCTCATTTAAATTTGTCATATTTATCAAGCCGAGGTTTTAAGAACCCTATTTCAATTTTTAATTCTTTCAATTCTTCTTGCTTATTAATTCTTCTATCTAGACACTAAATTTGTGAGCACAAAGATTTCCCCAGATTAAACACTAAATCTCATAGAGAATCAAGAGTAACTTCAGGAGGCTTAGTTAAGAAATAATTTTGCATTTGTAAAGTTGTAGACTGCTCACCAATCTGTCTCTCCTGAATGCCTCTGATGTTACTTTCTGGCCTTGCGACCTGGAAGTGATTTCAGAGGTAGCCAGGCCGGTGTGAGCAACAGGCTAGAGTAGTTGCTTGCGTTGGCAAAGATTTTAAAGAGATACAGAAAGGTGGGGAAGGGAGGACATGAATGTTGCGGGGGGAGGGTGGAGAGGTGCTGGTGCCCCTACCTAGATGGTGCCTGGGATGGTCCGCTCCACCGCCTCCCCTTTACTGTGTCACTGGTGGTAATTCTTTAAAGGCGCTTGACATCATTTAAGTACCAAGAACATGTGCAAATAGCAAGAATACCATATGTGCACATATATTTGTAAATACAAGTCTTCTGGCTACATGCTATTCTGTAAAGTGGTGCCTAAATATGGTGGATCATAGTTTTAAGGTGAGCATACACATGAATGGAACATAAGAATAGCCTTGCTGGGTCAGACCAATGGTCCATCAAGCCCAGTAGTCCGTTCTCATGGTGGCCAATCCTGGTCACTAGTAACTGACCAAAAACCAAGGTGTAGCAATATTCCATGCTACCGATACAGGGTAAGCAGTGGCTTCCCCCATGTCTGGGTAAAGCATGGGAGAAGCACATAAATACACAGGTAAAGTATAGAATACTATAATTTACACATACGTTTTTACCATTCTAGGCACTTGCATTTATACCAGTTCTATAGATAATATAAATTGGTGTTGTTCAATGTAAGACCTCAGGGGCCAAATATGGCCTTCATTGTTTCTGCAATTTTTCTCTATCCAGGCTCAGGACTGAAAGGGGAAAGTAGATGGGGGGGGGGGGGGGAGGACGGGACAGAGACAGATAAGGTATTTCACAATAGAGAAAGTAGAATATATTTGGAAATGCTCAGAACTTTGAGAATGCTCCCCAATGAAGTTTAAAAGTAGGCTGGTAGGAATGGATGTCATTGTCACGCTGGTCAGCAGTGCTGTGGTCCTGCATGGGAAGATATTTGGTGGCTCTCCTTCAGCTCATTAGATTTCAGCTTAAAAACTGAGGACCTAAATTGTATGCTTGTATTTGTGCTGCTATGCATGTATTCTGGAAAGGAAAGTATGCTTCAAATTGGCATCTTCTTGGTGTGTAGAAATAGGCATGCCTTTATAGATTTGTCCTACACACAGACACACTCACCCTGCTCACTTCAGATTAGGTGTAAATAAGTAGCATACTGCCTGCAGCAGTGGCCAGTCTGGGTCTATTGGAAATACCTTACAAGTCTTAATAGAGACATCTTATTTCTTGATTATCAAGTAAGAGTTCATGATCACCATGGCTACCAGGTTAATAACTGTTAATGGATCTATCCGTTAGAAACTTGTCCAAGCCTGTTTTTAAACCTAACAATACTATTAAGCTTGTCTACATCATCTAGCAACAAATTCCACAGTTTAATTGCATGCTGGCTGAAAACATGATTTCTTATATTTGGTTTTTAAACTGCTAGCAGTTAGTTTTCCATCTCTTAGTACTATACTATTTGAAAAGATAAATAACCAGTCCTTATTATGTCCACATTATTCAAGATTTTATAGAATCTATCATATCCTTTGAATCATCTTTTTTCCAAACTAAAAGAACCATTCATACTTTATCATGTTTGTAGTCCTGTTCTATAAGGCTCAGGTTTTTTTTAAAGATTATCAACCACGTGTTGCATGCAATTCAAACATTTTTTTAATTTTTTTGTTCAATAAAATGAACAATGAACAAGTAGAAAAGCATTTCTCAATCTTGCAGGAACAAATGATGAGTTCGATAGGGTATGTAAGATGGTAATGCATAGAAACAAACACGGTATGTTACATTTCAATAACAATGGAAGCAAAGGGGATAACAGGGTACAGATAGAGGTTTACCTTACAGGACATTGAGCGAATAGGGTATGGATATTTTAGGTTAGGTAGGGAACACTTTCAGGTCATGGACCTGGGGGGGCCGCCGCGGGAGCGGACTGCCGGGCACGATTGACCCCTGGTCTGACCCGGCAGAGGCAACGCTTATGTTCTTATGTTCTTATAATTATTTTTCCCAACAAAGAAGGACTTTCCCTTTTATCTCCCATTACATTTAAAACTCAACCTCTTCAAGTTGTGTCTTCTTTAAAATTACTAGGAATCACTTTTGACAGTAAACTCAATTATCATCTTCATATCAGCACAGTTCAGCGCTGTTTTTACCAGCTACGAATGATTAGATCCATATCCAAAGTGTTAGAGCCTACATAGAAACATACATAGAAATAGACGGCAGATAAGGGCCACGGCCCATCTAGTCTGCCCACCCCAATGACCCTCCCCTAAATTTCTCTGTGTCTATCACATTTGGCCTTAAAATCAGGCACGCTGCTGGCCTCAATAACCTGAAGTGGATGACTATTCCAGCGATCAACCACCCTTTCAGTGAAAAAGAATTTCCTGGTGTCCCCGTCCCGCCCCTGATTTTCCACGGATGCCCCCTTGTTGCCGCGGGACCCTTGAAAAAGAAGATATCTTCTTCCACCTCGATGCGGCCAGTGAGATACTTGAATGTCTCGATCATGTCACCCCTCTCTGCGTTCCTCGAGTGAGTACAGCTGCAACTTATCCAGCCGTTCCTCGTACGGGAGATCCTTCAGTCCTGAGACCATCCGGGTGGCCATTCTCTGGACCGACTCTAGTCTCAGCACATCCTTACGGTAATGCGGCCTCCAGAATTGCACACAGTATTCCAGGTGGGGCCTCACCATGGATCTATACAATGGCATAATGACTTCAGGCTTACGGCTGACGAAACTCCTGCGTATGCAACCTATGATTTGCCTTGCCTTGGATGAAGCTTGCTTCACTTGATTGGCAGTCTTCATGTTCTCACTGACGATCACCCCTAAGTCTCGTTCTGCTTCAGTTCCTGTTAGGATCTCTCTATTAAGGGTGTAAGTCTTGCATGGATTTTGGCTGCCCAGGTGCATGACTTTGCATTTTTTGGCATTGCAGCTGAGTTGCCAGGACCTAGACCAGCGCTCCAGTAGGAGTAGGTCGTGCATCATGTTGTCAGACATTGAATTTATGTCTGTTGTGCTTTTGCCCACTACATTGCTTAGTTTGGCGTCATCGTCGAATAATGTTATTTTACCTCGCAGCCCTTCTGCCAAGTCTCTTATAAAGATGTTGAATAGGATCGGGCCCAGGACCAAGCCCTGCGACACTCCACTGATTACCTCCGTCATTTCGGAGGGGGTGCCGTTCACCACTACCCTCTGAAGCCTACCTCCAAGCCAGTTCCCAACCCATTTCGTCAATGTGTCGCCCAATCCTATAGAACTCATCTTGCTCAGCAACCTGCGGTGTGGTACGCTATCGAATGTTTTACTGAAGTCCAGGTAGACGATGTTCAGGGACTCCCCAACATCCAGCTTCCTCGTCACCCAATCAAGAAGCTGATCAGGTTGGATTGGCAGGATCTCCCCTTAGTAAATCCATGTTGACGGGGATCCCGTAGATTCTCCTTGTTCAGGATCATATCCAATTGGCGTTTGATTAGAGTTTCCATTAGTTTGCACACTATTAATGTGAGACTCACCGATCTGTAGTTTGCTGTCTCCATCTTGGAGCCTTTCTTGTGTACTTCTCTGAATATCTTGATCTACTCCCTTGTGATTTCCTGTATTGATTACTGTAATGCGCTCTATAAGGGCATAACTAAAAAAGAAATAAGAAGACTCCAAATTATACAGAACACTGCAGTGAAGATCATATTTAATGCAAAGAAGTTAGACCATGTTAATCCTCTCCTTTATAAAGCTCATTGGTTGCTGGTAGAACATAGAATCACATACAAAATTATTTTACTAACCTTTAAAACTAGACAAAATAGTCAACCAGAATTTATCAATAACCTTCTTATTCCCTATAGGTCTTCTAAGACTCTAAGATCTTCTTCTAAAAATCTGCTATCTGTTCCATCTTTGAAGTTTATCAACACAATGAGGTCTACCATTTTCTCTGTCAGCGCTCCATCTCTTTGGAATAATATTCCGGTCTACTTACGGGAAGAATCAACTCTTCACCATTTTAAAACAAAATTAAAAACATTTCTTTTTCTTGATGCTTTTGAGACCTAAATGCCCTTTTTAGGGCTACATAGTTTTATTCTATTTTTAGATACCCTCCCTTTTGTTTTTTCCCTATATGTTCTCTTTCTTACTTGATAAATTGTAGTTATATCCTTCTTCCCTTTTAGGTTCCTGTTTGTTTTTCTATTGTTTTTAAATGTTTTAAATAATGATTATTGTTTTAAAGGTAGTATAGTTACCCCATATATGTTTTTAACATAATGTTCACCGCCTAGAAGGCCGATTGGACGGTTTATAAAATTTTAAATAAACTTGAAACTTGAAACACTTGTGCATGGTAACACAATAATCTAGCACTTTGGACCATGTTTTATTAAAGGAAGAAAAGGTACGCATTCTATCAGCCAACGTCTTTTCATATTTTGCAAAAAGGCATACAGTATTCCACCATTCATTATAAGTTAGGGTAGAAAAATCTTTCCAGTGGGATATTGTTTTCAAAGCAATCAATAAGAGGCATTTCAATAATCTATTATCATGTTTGTCTAAAGCAGGGGTGCCCAACCTTCGGCCCGAGGGCCGCATGCGGCCCCCGTGAAGTAATTTGTGCGGCCCCAGTCAAGAGCGATGCAGTGTTTTCCTATGCTGCCCCCGGGTGTTTACCATCTTGCTAGCTGCCTCCTGTGTCTTGCTGCAGCGTTTGAAAGTTTGTGCGGCCCCAGAAACATTTTTTTCGGCCAGTGCGGCCCAGTGAAGCCAAAAGGTTGGACACCCCTGGTCTAAAGGCATTGTAATAGCAGCCCCACCAAATACTATCAATGAGTAGGAGAGAGGTGATCAGTGATGGGTAAAATTTTGGTTATGGTGGACCATATGTCTGACCAATATTGCTGTAAGAAACTGCAATGAAAAAACATATGGTCCATTGTACCAATTTCTGTAGAGCAGGACCACCAAAGATTGGAGTCGGCTGCAAATAATTTAGACAGTTTGTACGGTGTCCAGTAGGCTCTGTGGTAAAGAAAAAGTGCCATTTGTTTGGTCACAGCAGATTGTAAAGCACCGAAGGAGGTGAGCCATATGTTTTCCCAGATGGCGGAAGCAAGTGTATATGAGGTATCATTGGCCCAGACATCATACAGGGCTGATGGAAATGTAAATTTGTATTTCTTCAGTACTTTATATACCATGCAAACCCCTCTTTAGACTAAATAATTCACACCATTTTAATACTGAAGGTTTATCATTGGAAATTGATTCCCTAAACATGAAGGATTTAAGACAATGTTGCAACTGGAACCAACGAAAAAACTGATTAGGAGGAAGATTGTATTCAAGTGAAAGTGTCGCAGAATCAGTCAATTTATTGTCTCTAATGAGATGAGAAACAGTCCATATACCAGATTTGAGCCAAGATTTCCATTCAATGTGTTGACCTTGAATTTTCACTTGTTATGCCAAATAGGTGACAAGGTAGTAGAGTTCCATTTGGTGTCCACAATGGCATCAAATTCCATTAAAACCTGTTTAGTTGAAAGCAGAATAGAATTATCTTTTGTGGTGTTGCTGGGCGGTACAAAGATACATATCTGAGGTACTCCTTCATGAATAATTTATGTTCCAATTGCAACCAGGTAGGGATGTTCTTGTGCTTAGGGTCTAATATCCATTGAGAGCCCTGCCTTCCTAGAACAGCTACATGGTAATTGGATATAAGTGATTTTAGGAGACAGGACTATCTTAATAGAGTCTAATCTGCCCCACCATGTAAGTTTCAATGGAGACCATTGTTCTGTGACAGATTTGATTATTCGATATATATGATCAACACTGTAAGTACGTGTGTCCTCAATGGTGGTACCAAAGAATACTCCTAAATATTTCAACTTAGTTGGGGAGAACTTAAGGCCAAGCTGTGAAATGATGTCACAGCATGGGAAACCATTTAATGGCATGACTTCGGTTTTAGCGGTATTGAGTTTGTATCTAGATATCAACGCATATTTGCCAATGGTTTGTAGAACATGTGGCACAGAGTCCAATGAAGAATATAGCAGGACGTTGTCCGCATGGCTGACAGTTTGATAGACAGATCATCTAGTTGAAAGCCAGTGATATTAGAGTTAGATCTTAGAGCTATTAACAGTGGCTCCAGTGCAATATTGAATAACATTTTTTTACATAACTACTTCCAAGAAAGCTATGTACATTGAGAGAATAAGGGCCTGACTCTATAGCGTCCTAAAAATTGACGCTAACTAGAATGGCGTTTAGAACGATTCTATAAAAGCTATGCACACCTTATAGAATCATGCTAAGCACCGGTGTGTCACATAACTTTTAAGCCATTTGGGCCAGGAAAAACCAGGCCTAAATATCTGCGCCTAATTGTGCATGCATCAGGCATATTCTACACAGTGCACGTACATTCTAAGAACGCCCATGCTCCGCCCCTGGCCATTCCCCCTATTCAGATTCATGCAGCACTTAATAGAATACTCTTATTAAGATTGTTGCAGTTGTCTGGGTCATGCTGCACATGGGTAAGTAGAACCGACATTACAGCTATCATGCTGTGGCTTTCTTCACACCCTGTGCCCCCAAATGGCTTCCTAGTTCTCTCAGTTCTAAGGAATTTCTTTGTACATATCATTCATTAGGACTAAATTATATTTTCATGATTAAAGTTGCTTTTCATATGCAATTCATTTTTAGGAAGAAGAAAGGCGTACCGCATCACTTTTGGCAAGAAGAGAGGAAGAGAAGAAGCGTGAAAGCCATAAACAAGCCTTACTGAAGGTATAGTCTCTAGATAATGATACTATTAATGATAAGGATTAAATAATGCATAACAAAAGAACACAAGGAGTATGTCAGGGAGGCAATAATGGACCACCAGAATTGTTACTGATCGCCAAAATGTTACGGGCCATGTTTTGGTCTATACTTGCATCAAGAGTCAGACGGCCATAATATTTAATGTATGATATTGAAAGACATAGAGAGTATCTAATTGAAGACAAAGCAACGCAAAGCTGTATTTTTGTAAAAACTCCCCCCAAAAATTTCATAAAGGAATCCACAACACAATGCTTCTTTATGAAGATTTTTTTGTTGGAGTTTTTATTGAGATGCAAGCTTACATTGTTTCATCTTAAATTGGACACTCTTTGTGCCTTTTTAAAAATTCATTTATTTAACCTGATTCTAGCTAGCCACTAAGGGATAGATTCTATAAATGGTGCCTAAAAATCAGCACTGAAAAAATAACACTTATCACTATTCTAAAAACTGCTTAAAGTTAGTCGCTGTTTATAGAATAGTTCTTGGTGCCAGGAATGACACCTCACTGTGAGGCTGCTAGACATACACGGTGCTGTAAATTAAAACATACAAGAGCAAAATGTGGATCCCCCATTATACTATAACCACATGTGTAAATTGTAGGAATGCCCTGATCTGCCCATGGCCCTCCCGTGGCCACACCCTTTTTGGAACTGTACATGAAAATACACATGTATATTTTAATTAATTTCAATTAGCATCAGTAATTGCTTATTAAATTCACAATTGGCATTAATTGGCTCATTATTCAATTAACTAGTGCACCACTTACACTTCGATCTTGTGACCACTATCTCAAGTTTAGAAAACTTTTTAAAGTGTTTCAGTATCAAGACAGGGAACCAACCGTAAAGTAACTGAAATGATAGTTGTAAAAGCCCATTTTTAAATGGTCTAATGCAACTCCTGAGACAAAATAAAGAGCCAACGATGCCTTATTTGTAACTATGACTTAACTGTATTAATAGTTGTACTGATCTAACTGTACTAGTAACCCTACTGAATGTCTGTGTTAAAAACTGTCCATTGTAACTTCCTGGGTAATTGACCCAGCCTCTTGTAATGTAATCTGTCCTTGAACTGAATAGGTAAAGGTGAAATAGAAAACTTGATTAACATAACATAACACTCAAATTGGGGCTGTGCCCAAAATTGCACACACAATATTTATAGAATTAGGCTGCAGTTCTGTTAGAGAAAGTAGGGGTTTACTTCTTATACTGTACACAGTGATTCTGAATTGCTTATTTTTCCTAGCTTGTACATTATTGTGTCTCAAGAAACACATTTATACTCTTTTTAGTGATACAAAAAAAGACTAGTTTTAATTAGACAAAGGTATGATGGAAAGTCTTTGTAATTTCAGTCATTACAGTGGGATTCACAAACTTTTTCTGAGCACTGTAATATGAATATTCTCCTTGAGAACATTTTCTATTTGGATATTGTAGGTGTAGTAATTGTGTGATTGTCACTGTGTTTCAAAAAGAAAGACTTGAGTATTATTGAAATGAAGCTGTCCCAGTTTTGTCCTTGCTTTGAGGAAATTGTATTACAATTATCCAAGGTCAATAATTTGACTTCAGAGGGAATAAAGAAGAGTATTGTATTCTCAGGGTAGATTCATCTCCTTTTAAATAGACCTTTAAATTATAATTATGCAAATAGAAATATTTTGTGTCCTTCAGAGCCCTTCAGCAAACAAGGTATGTGAAGGTCAGACCAATGATAAATCAGTTTGTCAGCCTAAATGTACTTTTCTTTTTAATTGCATTGATCTTTTTGTTTGGGACTTTGGCCTAGATTCATTAAACTTACCGATTCACTAAAAGGCCCATCACCTAGTTTACGATCCCATCCGATCCACCCATGCAAATTAGTAAAACCGCATGCAAAATAGCCAAGCGATTGATTTACTAATAAATCATACAATCGTACAAATTATTTGCATGCAAATTTAATAGTGAATCAATCACTGTTGGAAAATCAGCCAACAGCAGTTGAGTCGCTATTGTTAGTGAATCTAGGCCTTTGTTCCCTGCCTTATAAGTCACAATTTTTTTTTTTTTTTTACTTCCATCAGTTGTCTGCAGTTGGTCATATTTCTCATTTAAACTGGCTACAAAGCCCTTGAATTCTCTAGATTGATATGTAACTTCCATTAATTAATTTCAACTTCTGAATACCTTGAAGATCACTAGGACAAGTAGATGGATATGAGCTCAAGATCCACACTATTATATGTATTTACATTGATGTGCACTTTTATTCCCAAAAGACTCTAGGTAGCTTAGGGTATACTTAAAGAGTAATTCAGTATAGTAAGGAGATAATATGTATGCACTGAATAAGCAATAAATGATTAGAATTATGACATTTATGTCTATATATGTGCATATCCATGCATAAATGCCAAAGGTTTGGCTAAACTCTATAAATATGTACATATGTTACATTGCATGTATTTGATAGGTGATCATAATGCTTGAGTGGTATTATCCGTGTATCTCCAGTTGTTATGCTGAAATTATATTAAAAATGGTCAAAAAATCTCTGAAATGGTTTGCAAAATTAGGATCGCCAAAATATAATCAAACCAATACATAAATTATTATAGCAACACCAAAGTTGTTCTTCATAATCATTCATAACAAAAGGACCCTCAGAAGCAATTTGACACAAAGGCAAGCTGTCATCTACGACGATTTCCACTGCTAGCTTCCCCATTGGTTCTATAACATGTTATGTACTCCTTTTGATATATAAATAGTCTTGTTACTCCAATTGTTCAAAAAATTCATAATCAAAAATATTCATACCCCATATATTGCGGACACTGGGGTCAAGATGGCGTCGAGAACGGACACCTGAACGAGCTGCTTACCTCGTATAAACCAGCATCTTTGTAATGTAATGTAATGTAATTTATTTCTTATATACCGCTAAACTCCGTTAGGATTCTAAGCGGTTTACAGAAAAAATAGACAATAGGGTGCATTAAAATTATAAGTAAAAATAGGTACTTAGATATTCCCTTACTGTCCCGAAGGCTCACAATCTAACTAAAGTACCTAGAAAAATGACAATTAGTAGAGTAATGAAAAAATAAAATAGAGATAGATGAGAAAAAATAAGAAAATAAACATTCTAATAAGACTACAATGGTCTAAAGGACTTTGAAAGGTTGAAAAAAAGAGGGGAGATAGGAAATAGAAGCAGAAGGGAGAACCCGTTGAAACTATAGAATTCTTGGGAAATTTAAATGAAATTTAAATAATAAAGTAGGAAACAAAAACCAAGTGGCAAAACAATGAATGAGATTTAAAAATAAAATATCATAAACTAAAAAAGAAAGTGAAAAATAAAAGCAAACAGTCAAGACTGAAGTCCAGCTTGAAATGACTTCACTGCTTTGGCTGCGAAACTTCTCCAGATGTCATCCGATCCTTGTCAGCAAACCGGAAGCCCCAAATCCAGTGTCTCCGGTCATCAACTCGTCTAAGATATTCATTCTCTTCGCCTGCATGTCAAATTCGCTGAATCTGTCTCCTTTCAGGACAGGCGACTCTCTCCATGTATAATATGGGGAAGAGGAAGGGAGCCTTTTTCCCTAACCCTCTGGTGACTGGAGTCTCTCAGCGGCTGGTGCAGACGTTGATACAGAGCGCCTTTGCCCATTCAGGTGAAGAATCCCGTCCTGCTTCGGGGGATAGCCCAGATTTCTCGGGCAATCTCAGCACAGGAGCAAGCCAGGCGTCGCTGAGCCTGGAGCAAGGGTCAATTCCTCCCCAACCTGGAAGCAAACTGAAGCAGGGGGGTAGAGGGAGTCCTGCCACCTAGAGAAGGAAGGTTGGATCCCACTATGGGTGGGACACCTGCACTGGACTCTTTGGAAGAAAGAGCAGGTGAACAAGGTCAACAAACTCCCTGCACCACAGGAGAAGAGGTGAGAAGTGCTTTGGGAGGGAGAGCTGTTACTTTTGGGGAGTTGAAAAAGCCTGAAAAAATTGATATGGAAGCGCTCTGGCAGGCCATATCAGTCATGAACTCCAACTTGAAACTGAGCCTTTCTACTTTGAAAATGGACTATGGTTGAGTAACAAGAGGCAACATTAACTAATTTAAAGGAAAAATTTGAGAAGCAAGAAGAGGAGATAGGACAAATGAAAAGAGTGGCATTGGAAAGGGTTAAAGAGAGCTCCTATATTTCATGTAAAATGTAGAATTTTGAGAACCAACTACGGAAAAATAATTTAAGACTTTTGAATTTTCCAAAATGTCCTATTACCTCATCAGTGGAGATGGCAAGAAAATACTTTCGGGAGACCTTAGCCATTCCAATGGAAAATTTACCAATTGTGAGAGCTTATTATCTGAACATTAAACAACCTATTGAAAAGCCACCAGATCAAAATGTGGACATGGACTTGTCAATTTATTTATAAAGTTCCCTTGAAGTCGTTACTGATAGAACCACTTTGTTGCTTACATTAACCTTGGAGAGTGACGGGGAATTTATTTTACGTCTGTATTTCCGTCATATTAATGACAAATTTTTGGGCTCTAATGTGTGAATTTTTCCTGATTTAGCTCATAAAACCCAGAGATGTAGGAAAGAATTCTTGGCTTTAAAACCAAGAGTTCTCGCTCTGAGGGCTATATTTCTTGTTAAATTTCCCGCAAAATACTATGGGGCTCATAATCTAAAGAGAAATATGTCCAAAAACTGGTCTAAGTCGGCACTTGGACAAACATGTCTCAAAAACATCCAAGTGCCAATACTAAAAATGGGTTTTGGACGTATTTCTAAACGACCTAGGCCTTCATAGTGCCGCTGAACGACCAAAGCTAAACGGGGCGTTTCAGGAGGAGTGTCGAGGGTGGGAGTTGGGCGGGACGTGGGCTGGCTTAGACTTAGTCATACAGCATGTATAACTGAAAGTTATACAGCCCACGATCGATGGAACTTGAACGTTGTGACTTAAACCATGTAAAATATGGTCTAAGTTACAAAAACCCACCTAAACTCACCAGATAAGCACTGAAAACACATAACACAGGCCCCCACACACACTACTCCAGTGATTACCATCCCCCCACCCCCATAAAAATATTAATCACATCTTTAAAATTCAGCCTCCAGTCCATCATCACCTGGCCGCCTGGCATAGGAAAGCCTAGTCGTCCAGCACAGAGGCAGCTTAAGTCGTCTTGAGGGTGGGTTAGGGACCCATAGAGAGGAGGACCCATGCCCATAAGCCCCTATAATCACTGTATTGATACTTAAACATGTGCACTCCCCTATACACCCCCAAAACCCTTTTTTACTGGCATATAAGTGGTTCCTGTAGTCATAAGGGCTATTGGGGTGGTAGATAAGTGGGTCTAGGGGATTCTAGAGGTGGTTTGGGGGGGCTCACCGTAACCTATATGGGAACTGTAGGGAGGAGAAGACATGGCACCCTTTTTGTGAAGTTCACAGCAGTGCCCTGTAAGGTACCCCACTATTTAGGTGGCATGTCTGGGTGTGCAGTCCATCACTTTGCAGACCCCATCCCACGTCCAACAGGGCTTGTTCTAGGCATTTTGGACTTGGACGAAAAGTTGGACGAAAATGTGGTATAAAAATGGATGATTTAGCGGCTTGGACGATCAGATCGTCAGGACATATAATTAGACGATTTTCTAAACAAAAAAAAATTTGCACGTATTTTTCGAAAATGTGGCTTGGGCTGTTTTTTACTTTGGACGACTTGCGAGTTGGACGTAAACAGACTTAGACGTCCCTTTCGATTATGCCCCTCCACGTATTATTTCAAAATAAGAATTTTTTATTTTTTGAGCCCTAACAGCTTTTAGAATTTATTGGTTCTAAAGAAGGTTTGGTAACCATGACTAATGAGGTATGACCTTCCATCTGGCTATGGGATAGGATATCTGATGTTGTTACTCTAATATAATTTAAAAGTTGATTTGAAGTTTATTTCCTCTATTGATCTCATTTATTGTGGGCTAAATAAGAGAGAATATTACTTGTTTATATTTTGTTTTCCTTTTGTTAATGTTAAATTTCTTCATCTCTGATCTGTATCAAGTGATGATTGTCATACTTGTGTAATATAAAAAATTCAATAAATAATACATTTTTTAAAAAATTCATGCCCATATTTACAACACATCATAATGATTCTGATGATATTTCAGTTCTGCTGCAATGTTAACTATTGCCAGGTTCATGCATAGTTTTAGAATGGAAAAATAATCTTAACATATCCTGCAACAAATGGATAGGTTTTTGTGCCTACAGAAAATATGAAGAAATTATAGTACTTAGAAACATAGAAACATTGAAACATAGAAAAAGCGGCAGAAAAGGGCTATAGCCCACCAAGTCTGCCCATTCCAAGTATTCCCCCCCTGAATTTACTCCCTTAAAGATCCCACGTGAGTATCCCATTTTTTCTTAAAATCCGTTACGCTACTGGCCTTTATCACCTGGGGTGGGAGTCTGTTCCAATGATCCACCACTCTTTCGGTGAAGAAGTACTTCCTGGGATCGCCATGAAACTTCCCTCCCCTGATTTTCAGCGGATGCCCTCTGGTGGTTGAGGGTCCCATGAGCCAGAAGATATCATCTTCTGACTCGATGCGTCCCGTGATGTACTTATACGTTTCAATCATATCTCCCCATTCTCTTCTTTCCTCAAGAGAGTACAGCCGCAACTTCTTTAGTCTTTCTTCATACGTGAAATCCTTGAGCCCCATGACCATCCTGGTGGCCGTTCGCTGAACCGACTCGATCCTCAGCACGTCCTTTCGGTAGTGTGGGCTCCAAAACTGAACACAGTACTCTAAGTGAGGCCTCACCATGGCTCTGTACAACGGCATCAGAACCTCAGGTCTCCTGCTGACGAAACCTCTACGGATACACCCCATCATTTGTCTTGCCCTGGAGGAAGCCTTCTCCACTTGATTGGCAACCTTCATATCCTCGCTAATGATCACTCCTAGATCGCGTTCCGCCGTAGTTCTAACCAAGGTCTCACCATTTAGTACATAAGTTCTACGGGGGTTTCTCCTGCCCAAGTGCATTATCTTGCATTTTTTAGCATTGAAGCCTAGCTGCCAAGTTTTTGACCATTGTTCCAGCAGCAGTAGGTCGTGTGTCATATTATCAGGTAATACGCATCTGCCTACTATGTTACAAAGTTTGGCATCGTCGGTGAACAGTGATACCCTTCCTCTAAGTCCTTTCATCATATCTCTTATGAATAAATTGAATAGGATCGGACCCAGGACCGATCCCTGCGGCACTCCACTGATCACGTCCGATGCTTTGGATGGGGTACCGTTTACCACTACCCTCTGAAGTCTACCGCTCAGCCAATCCCCAACCCATGTAGTTAGAATGTCTCCTAATCCCATCGATTTCAGCTTGTTCAGTAATCTTCGATGAGGGACGCTATCAAATGCTTTACTGAAGTCCAAGTATACCACGTCCAGTGACTCTTCGGCGTCCAGTTGTCTGGTAACCCAGTCAAAAAAGCCAATCAGATTAGATTGGCAGGATCTACTCCGGGTGAACCCGTGTTGGTGTGGATCACGCAGTTTTTCTTCATCTAGGATTGTGTCAATATTCTGTTTGATCAGTGTTTCCATGAGTTTACACACTATAGACGTGAGACTCACTGGTCTGTAGTTTGCTGTCTCTGTCCTGCAGCCCTTTTTGTGGAGTGGGATTACGTTGGCTGTTTTCCAGTCTAATGGGACCCTTCCTGTGCTTAGGGAAAGATTGAAAAGAACAGATAATGGTTCTGCCAGGACTTCCCTTAACTCCCTGAGCATTCTGGGGTGTAGGTTATCTGGTCCCATGGCTTTGTTTACTTTGAGTCTTAAAAGTTAGCCATAGACACTACTGGGCGTAAATTCGAAATCTTGAAACGGGTCTTTCCGGTTATCTCCCGTCTGCAGCTGTGGACCAGCTCCCGGCGCTTCGCGGGTGAACACTGAACAGAAGTATTGGCTTAGTAATTCTGCCTTCACAGAGTCTGATTCTGCAAAGTTACCGTTCGATTGCTTCAGGCGTACTATCCCATCTTTGTTTCTTTTTCTGTCGCTAATATAGCTGAAGAAAGATTTATCCCCTTTCTTAATTTTCCGTGCTAGCTCTTCCTCCATTCGGAGTTTGGCCTCTCTGACTGCTGTTTTGACAGCTTTAGATCTGTCTAGATAGTCCTCTTTTGCCCCCTCTCTGCCTAAATGTTTGTAGGCGATAAAAGCGTCTCTTTTCTGTTTAACTAGGTCTGAAATTTCTTTACTGAACCATTGGGGTCTTTTGTTTCTCCTGCGTTTACTTACAGTCTTTATGTATCGGTCTGTTGCTTCGTGTAGTATGGACTTCAGAGACGACCACATATCCTCCACATTATCAGTTTTTGCTTGTTTATGTAGCTCCTCATGGACGAAATCTCCCATGCGGTTGAAGTCTGTGCCTCTAAAGTTGAGAACCCTTGTTGCTTTGTTTGTTTTCGGGAATCCTTTCTTGAGGTTGAGCCAAACCATATTATGGTCGCTGGAGGCCAGTGTTTCTCCTACTGAGACTTCCGTGACGCTATCTCCGTTGGTGAGAACCAGGTCTAGTAACGCCTTGTCCCTGGTGGGTTCCAATACCAATTGCTTGAGACGTGCGCCCTTTATGGAGTTTAATATTCTTCTGATGCTACCCGTAGTCGCGGAGAGTGTGTCCCAATCTGCATCTGGCATGTTGAAGTCTCCTAGCATTACAGAGTCCCCGCGCAGTGTGATATTCTCTATGTCCTCGATTAATTCCATGTCTTTGTCCTCCTGTTGCCTGGGAGGTCTATATATCACACCTCTGGCCAGGTTTACCCAGAGGGATTCCCCAGTGTATCTAACATCTGTGATTCTGGTGGTTTTGATGCTTTCCTTAGTGTATAGCGCTACTCCTCCCAATTTACCCACTCGGTCGCAGCGAAGTAGGTTGTACCCTGGTATAACCATATCCCACCCATGCGATTCCGTGAACCAGGTTTCAGATATCGCTATCATGTCAAGATCGGCATTTGTTATTTCAGTCTCTAATTCTAGAATCTTATTGCCCAAGCTGTGCGCATTAACATACATGGCCCTCCATTTCTGTGAAGAGTTTACTTTATGAGTTAGTGTGGCTCCTAAATTATCAGTGATATTTCTCCCTGAATTAATGTGGATGTCATTGGTACTTACCTTAGACTTGGTAGTGTGAGTGCGACTTGCCTCATCAGGGTGGTTTCTTACTGCTCTGGGATATAAGTATGTACCCTCCCCCAACTTACTTAGTTTAAAGCCCTATGGAGTAGGCGGGCCAATCGATGTCCAAATACGTTTCTACCTCTTCTGGTTAGGTGGAGTCCATCTGGTCCTTGTAGTCCCTGGAGCGTCTCGCCGTGGTTTAGGAATCCAAAGTTCATTTCTCTGCACCATTCTCGGAGCCATTCGTTAGTCCGTTGAATACGCTCTTCTCTAGCTCTGCCTTTGTTTCTTACTGGAAGAATTGATGAAAAGACCACCTGTGCTCCTATCTGCTTCAACTTCTTTCCCAGCACTCCAAAATCTCTGGGTATGTTCTCTGTGGTATTTCTTGCAGTGTCGTTTGTGCCTACATGGATGAGAAACATGGGAAAATGATCATTAGGTTTTAGAATTTTGTCTAGGTTAGTGGTAATATCCTGGATCTTGGCTCCAGGGAGACAGCAGACCTCTCTTGACTGCAAATTAGGCCTGCATATTGGTCCCTCGATGCCCCTTAGCATGGAGTCACCAATGACTACCACTCGTCGTTCCTTCCGACGGGGCTGGTCCGCGTGCTCTGGAAATGATGTTGTGAGCTGGGCATCCTCTTGAGCCTCTTCTGATATTTCCTCGGTGGCTCCTTCCTGTAGGATCTGAAATCTATTTCTCAGAGTTAGCTGTGGTAGTGATGAACTGCTATCCTGTTGAAGAGAAAAAGAAGAAGAGAGTGAGAATGAGGTGGGTTTATTTCGCTTGCCTGTAGAGGAGGTTACTAGCTGCCAGGGGCCTGCTTCTCCAATCATCTCCTGTATTCCAATCGTTGTGTTTAGCGCTGTAGGTTTGGGCGTGTCGAGGATGGACCTGTTGTGGGCTCCCTCTGTGAGGTGCGACAGTTCCAGGATGGCGTCGTCGATGCGGTTAAACATAACCGCATATCTACCATTTTGCATCATGGAATATTATTGAGTCCTATTGCTCTAAATTTTAGTTAATCCATAATAAGGCTTGTCTGACACATTGTAAAATATTCTCCTTGAGTAATTTATTTTCACCTACCCTAATTGTTATCTCAGTTATAGGCTTTATTATCCCTGCAATATATGTTGTTCATATACTGTAACTATCTGTTGCAGACACTTGTTAAACTTTTTGTTTACTTTTTTATGTCAACTGAAAAATTCAATAAACAAACACTATAAAGAAAACCCAAGATATAAAGAACTGGTCTAAGTTATGGTGTGTGTAGCAAGCCTAAGTGTGGACTGAGGGCCATATTTTATAAATGGCACTGTAAGTTAGGCAGGAGTAAGCTGTACTGCCACCTAACTTAATTATTTTAATCAGCTTAGTAATTGACCGTGTTATGTAAAACCAATTAAAACCTTATTAAAAATAAACTAGATGTCTGGACGCATCTACAGTGTAGGCACCATTGTTGCATCTACAGGAGGACGTCTAACAGCACCTTATGCCTAAGTGGGCATGGTTAGGGGCAGGGCAGGGCAGGGCTTAGGCACTGTTAGACACGATTCACTAAAGAACTTAGATGCTTGTAATGTAGGCCAGTAAAATGCTAGCCTATATTGCAGGTGTCTAAGTTTTTTCTTGGGCGTCGTTAGCTGTGATTCTGTTAATAGTGCCTAAGCATGATTGACGTATGGCTGATGTCCAATCTGGCCCTGAGTGTATAGTCAGTCACCATATATATTAAAGGCTTGGGAGAAGAGCCAGGCTTCCTAAAATAGAGGTAGTCTCAAGTTAAACATAGCCCCTCTGGGAATAAGTTGCAGGAGGCTACTCTTGAGAAGGCTTGTTGGTGGATATCATATGGTACAATTTCTTTTGATGTGGGTACAGATAGCGATGCTTCTTGAGAGGATCTTAGAGGTCTCAAAGATGTATAAAGAGCTAACTTATTCTGTAAGTACTGTGGCCCATTTACCTATAAGTACTGGTAGCCAGTGTAGTTTTTGCAAGAAGAGTGTGATGTGGTCACGCCGCTTGCTGCTTTCTATAAGTCATGACGCAGCATTCTGAATTAATTGAAGCTGATGCAAACTCTTTTTGGTTTGACCAAGGTACAGGGCATTCATGCTTCCCAAAAGGTATTTTGAAGTCAAGTATTTGTTCACTTATGAATTTGTGTTTTGCTTGGGTTCAGTTAGGGTTTATTGTTTGTCCATTCCTGAGTTGCAGTTAGGCAGTCAGTTTACTCAAGGCTGTGGATAGATTTGGTTCAGTGGGTATGAGTATTTGCACATTATCAGCATAGTTGTATAATTTTGTGTCCATCGATTGAAGCAGCTCAGCCAGAGTCTTGAGGTAGATATTAAATCAAATGGGAGACAGTATGAGAATCCTGTGGCACCCAAGTGCCCGAAGTAATGATGATCTGTTGCTGAACAGACCTAGCCTCTGCCGTTAAATCTAAAGTAGTATTCACATTATCTGTACATGGGAGAAAACATACAATACAGAAGAATGGAGTAGGGATGACAAAAAGAAAACCAAAGGAGATCTGGTCAACTGTGAAGGTCTTGCTGCATTCTGAATAAAACACAAATGTTTGTGTTACAGAGAAAAAGATTGCCTGGAAATACTGAAGGAAATTTCTAGAGATAATTTGATGATTCCAGTTTGCCATGATGCATGATATTTAGGTGTCCTTTGGATTCTGACCTTAGTTTTTACACCACATATTAGGAAGGTTATTAAAGAAGCTTCTTTAAATTGCTGTGAATGTATCTTCAGAAAATTTCCATATGGTACAACTGCAAATAATATTGGCAACAATAGATTATTACAATGCAGTATAAGTAGAAAGCTTCCAACTACTGTGACAAGAGCCCTATGATCTATTTAAAATATAAACAGTGTAAACATGTATTCCCTTTTTGATGGCATATACTGGTTGTGAAATTTAAGATTTTGTGCTGTTCTTTAAGGTTTGTTTATCAGCTCTATGGCCATTGATTTCGCTTTTGCTTTTCATTGTTCCTCTAGGATCTTCATTCACAGAACCAGGGCATACAGGAAATTCCTTCTTTTGTGTAGCATGCAAATCAGTGGAGAAGCCAGGGTTAAATGTTTTGTAGGGCCTGAAGTTAACATGGGTACTAGGCAGAATGGAAGTTGACACTGTCTCTAGTCTCTCTCATTCACTTATGCTGCTGCTACTGTATGAAGGGTCTGATTTCAAAGTAGATGTGACATATCTCACTCAGGCCCATCTGCACTTATACTTCTGATATAAATCTAGCTTGCTCTATTGCAAGCCTGTGGTTGTGGGATTTGCTTCTGCTTGAAATCAGACTTGAGTCTGATGCTTTGAAATTCCAGAATCAACTAAGAGCTTTCTGCTATTTATGTGGTGCACTGACACCTAGTTATTTGGATGACATCACCATAGTAGTACCTTTGACAGCTTTTACAAATGACACTTTGATTCTCATCCAATCGATCCTTGCAGTTGTAGAAGAATGGATGAATAACTTTATTCCCTCTATTCATATACTCTTGTAAATCTTTCTCCTCTCTTCTTATATTTTTAAGCTTTGTAAACCGTGCCGAGCTCTACTTCTGTGGAGATGATGCGGTATATAAACTTAAGGCTTAGTTTAGTTTAGTTTAGGTTGAAACGTAACCCAGATAATACAAAATTTTTCCCTCATCTGATATGATCAAGGAGGACTCATTAAATTTAAACGGCACTACTTATTCCATCTTGCCAACTATAAAAATCTTGGGGACCAAATTTTTGCATAAGAGGACATGGAATTATTGTGTTCAGCAAAATGACATTCATATTTCACGAGGAGACAAATTGAGTTCCACCATTGATTGACATGTAATTTAGTGAAATCTTTCCAATTGTGGAGAATAGTGGAGAGAGCAGTGAATAAAAGTATAATTAACAACCGTTCATGAGTAATGGATAAAGGGGAAAAAAAAAAAAAATCTTGGGAGTCTACCTTGATCTTTAATTGTCTCTCAATTTCCATATTACTTCTCTGGTTAAAAAAATCTCACTACCTATTATGGAAATTAATAACAATTAAGCCATACTTTGATTTTCTCTCATTCAGATTGTTGATACAGTTCCTCATTCTCAGTACATTGGACTACTGTAATATTCTCTATCTGTCAACTTCTAAGAAAAATGTAAAATGGCTGCAGATCATTCAAAATACTGTGGTACGACTGATTTTCAGATTGAAAATATCAGATTACGTGTGACAGTATTATTATAGACTGCATTGGTTGACAATAGAAGCTAGAATAGTTTTCAAATTTGGTTCTGTATGTTTTAAGGCCTTGAATGGACTTTTACCCAGCTATCTTTTAGATTGCTTCAATTTTGCTACTAGAAAACACTTGCGTGTGATACGACTTTTTGATTTTCCATCTGTAAAGAGATGTGTTTACAAACGATTTCTTAGTAAAACTTTTGGCATATTTGGCAGCTTTGTGGGACAAACAAGTAGTACTTATATATCAATCTCAACCTCTTACCTAGTCTTTAGAAAATCGCTAAAAGCACACTTGTTTGGTAAATGTTTTAATTAATTTGTTATGATCATACTACATATGGTTAGTATCTCTTAGCTGTTAACCGCACTGAACCGCAAGGTAGCTGCGGTATATAAGAATTTATGTAATGTATAGCTCGTGGATCTGACCCTAGAACACCCCTGGCCTCATCGTAACTTATATGATAGAGGCTAGCTGTATATTTACATATATTGACAAAGTTTATCTGTTGCCAGTGCAAGGCTATAAAAGCAAAGCACAGTTTGCACTCGATGCTGTCTATATAAGTGCTTTTGAATACTGACAACAAGTTTTCATAAAGGCCTAAAAATGATCTGATCTCTCACCTCCTTTTCAAACATTCTCTAAAATTAAGAGTTTAACAAGTATATAGGAATGTAAGAAAAGCCACTTTGATGCAAACCAGGTCTATTGAGCCCAGCATCCTGTTTCCAACTGTTGCCAGTTGGGGTCACAAGAACCCAGCAGATCCCAAAACGTAGTTATTTTTTTCTGAACTTGCCATATTTTACTTTGTTTGTGAAAAAGCCATTTTGTAATTTCACATGTAACACATTAATCTTGAGTGTCTTTTAACCCGTTATTTATTCTAGTCTTATGGAAATTTTAGCTGTGTGACTAATGGCTGGCTGAAGTCTATTCTTACTAGAAAAATATATGCTTCAGATAAGGGATCCACTGAATTGTGTTGATTGACTTTGAACCGTTAGCTCACTCATAAGCTGGTCCTGATTATTTTTGCCTGAATTCCATCAAAGACTGATGTGTTTGTAACCTTATTAGTGAATATGCTTCCACATAGAAAACATCACTAGAAGTGATAACTTTGAATGAGTCTCATGATCTGTGCTTAACTAGTGAGTTCTACTGTTTATGTGGTAAGAAAATGAAATCTAGCAAAGAGTGAATTATTTATTTGCAGACTACTAGATATGGTTGACACAATTTTCAAAACTGTGTACTTTGATGCAGTTTGTGGTTGTTTTTACCCATGGCACATCTGTTTCCAAAAAGAAATTGCTTCCATTTGAAAATTTCCCCATGGAAAAGTACTTTCAGAGATTTGTAACTGCTTTTTTTTTTAATTACACTTTGTCTCAGTGTATATTTTCAATAATCTTGATGAAAGAAAAGAAAGTCGGTAATTGATTCCAAAATAGATAATAGGAAATAGTAATCATAATCTAAAAATATAATTAATGCATTCACAGCCTACAGCCACACTAAGGAAGGCCAAGAAACAAAGCTATGGACAGGTGGATATAAAAAGCAAAGTAACATTAAGAACCAAGGGCAGAAAATACTTTCAGTTTTAAATAGGCCAGCAGAACTCAACCAATAGAAACCTCTTGGGATCTAATCCCTCGACTATCTAAGAAAAATGTAATTGGGAAGGTTTATAAAAATGCAAGAATTACTCAGATACTTAATCTTATTGTAACTAGGAAAATGTAAACATAATAAGTAGCACTAGGGAACAGACTTTGTGGCGCAAAGCCAGGAACTGTTTCCTTTTGTGTCTTTACATACATAAGGAAATATCTGAAACTTAGCTCCCATAAAAATAGCAGACTGATGTCAGAAGTACAGGTCTCCCTCCATATTCACGGTTTTGGTATTTGTGAATTCGGTAATTCGTGAGTCTCCAAACAAGCAGCCTCCCTCCCACCTACACAGCTTACCTTTGACGTCCTGGTGGTGTAGTAGTGAAGCAGGGTAGGAGCGATCTTCCTATGCTCATGCCCCGTGCAGATCTGTGATCAAAAATGGCTGCCACAAGTTCCTGCGGTATTGCAAAACTGTTGCGGGAACTTGAGACAGCCATTTTTAATAGGGGAACTGCACAGGGTAGGAGCGTAGGAAGATCACTTCTGCCCTACTTCACCGCTATACCACCAGGGCTTCAAAGGTAAGCTGTGGAGGGTTCTGGGAGGCAAGAGGGATTCAGGGTGGGGGCCTAAAGTTATTCGCGATTTTTTAAATATTTATGAGGGAACTGTGCCCCTAACCCCCATGAATGTGAAGGGAGATATGTACAAACCCATTATTAAAATACAAATGGATGTTCTGTTCCTGCCTGGGCAAAAGAATAGGGCTTTTGAAGCATAGGAACCAGAAGGCATATTGAGGTTGGAGCACTTCTTACAGGGGGATGGGACTCTGCAAAATTTTGAGGACTTACACAATAAAGTGGGAATTAGATGGGGGTAACAGCTTCACTTATTGTCAACTCAGACATTATTGGGCATCCCTGGACAGAGAACAACTTAGCAAGCACATGAGGGCCACCTTGAAAACATTTTTCACAACAGAAGGGGAGGAAGATATTACAGTTTCAAGATTGTATAAACTATTATTTAATTTAATGCTTCGTAAAGATCTGCATTACTATTATCAAATATGGGGGAACGAATTACAAATTGCCCTGGACAATGGGGAACCATATATTAATATACAAAATATCCCTATGCTGACCCAGTGTGCAAGGTTGTGGGAGTGTACAGGGTATTGTTACAGGCATATTTCACACAAAAGTAGCTGTGGGGGGCATCAAATGCAGTCAAGCTTAAAATACTTTTGTTCATGCCATTTGGTCTTGTCCCAGATTTCATCCTTATTGAGCAAGAATAGTGGGCTACATGCACATATTATTACATCTTCCAGTACAGGGAATGGCTGCTCAGCTGGTATTAGATGTCCAACAGGCTTTTGAGAACATGGCGACAGGTCCCTGTTTGCTTTGCCGCAAGATGAGCTTAGTGGCACACAAATGTATTTTGCAATACTGGGATTCTGTGGATTTACCACTTACTGGCATTGGTGTAACTAATTGAGAAGCAAGGGATGCTTGAGGAACCTGGAAATGAAAAACCCGCTACATAAAAGTGTGGGGGCCTCATATAAGTCAACTGCTCTTGAGAGGGCATAGTTTTTTGTTAAATGAGTTGTAAGGTATTTGGAATGGGTGAATGTAAGAGAATGAATCTAACAAAAGGATATAAGAACATAAGAGATGCCGCTCACGCGGCGGCACTTTTGGTCAAAGACCAGTGCCCTAACTGAGACTACCCTTACTAGCGTACGACCTTGTTCAGTAGGAACTTGTCTAACTTGGTCTTGAATCCCTGGATATTGTTTTCCCCTACGATAGCCTCCGGGAGAGCGTTCCAGTTTTCCACCACTCTATAGGTGAAGAAGAACTTCTTTACGTTTGTACGGAATCTATCCCCTTTCAACTTTAAAGAGTGCCCTCTTGTTCTCCCTACCTTGGAGAGGGTGAACAACCTGTCCTTATCTACTAAGTCTATCCCCTTCAGTATCTTGAATGTTTCGATCATGTCCCCTCTCAATCTCCTCTGTTCTAGGGAGAAGAGATCCAGTTTCTCTAATCTGTCACCATACGGCAGCTCCTCCAAACCCTTAACCATCTTAGTTGCTCTTCTCTGGACCCTTTCGAGTATTAATATGTCCTTCTTCATGTACGGCGACCAGTGCTGGATGCAGTACTCTAGGTGAGGGCGCACCATGGCCCAGTAAAGCGGCATGATAACCTTCTCCGACCTGTTCGTGATCCCCTTCTTAATCATTCCTAGCATTCTGTTCGCCCTTTTTTCTGCCGCCGCACATTGTATGGACGGCTTCATCGACTTGTCGATCAGAACTCCCAAGTCAGCAGTAGAGGATTGGGTGGGAGGAAGGAAGGGTACAGGGTACGCATGATACCTGGAATTTGGTTGAAGTTGAATGGATTGATTTAGAATGCAATACCCTGGGGGTGGGGTGGAATGTTGGAGGGGGGAAACAGGATGGGGAGTTGGGAATACAGTCGACTCCACCTAAGTGCACGTCGGTTAAGCGCACGCTTTGGCTATCTTCAGCCTACCACTATGGTCCCGTTTTTTTTTTTTTTTACAATCCATTTATGCACACTGATGTTGTAGGTCCCACCTGTATTCTTTCACTAACGTTCACTCCAGTTAAAAGCAATCACGTAGATGAGCCACCTGTTTGGGAACAGAAGTCTAGGCCTGGCCATGTGTTCGAACTTTCAGAATTGCACCGTGGCGTAGCGTGGACAAAAATCATTGTCTTTGGCTGAATGTGTCCACCATGCTGATGTCAGATCCCACTTAGGCTTTGTTATTACAGTACTTGTACATAAATTGGAAGGGCCTGTCCTCTGAGAGTGGTGTACTCCAGGTCCTTTTGCAGTTGCTCACGTATGGTCTCCAAATTAAAGTGATAGAAACCTATACACTGCTTTCAAACGTAGCGAAGCTGTTGGCTTCAAGGTGCCTGCCTGTTGAAAATGAAAGCAACAAAAACCAAGGGATAATCACAAACTTCAAATGTGATTATAGGTCACTCGTCCTAAGATATGTGATGTAGTGATCAATGCAAGCATGGAATCCTGCCCCCGAGCTGCTGATCTCGTGAGAAAAATGACGGAGCTCGACTCTCTTCACATGGTATTCCGATTAAATGCATGTGGCAAACCGGTCCGAAGGGCTTGCAGTTAAGCGGAGTTGACTGTACCTGGAATTGTTCAAACCCTGGGCCACAGTTCTTCAACCACCGGTCCGCGGACCGGTGCCGGTCCGCAAACAAAATCTTGCCGGTCCGCAAAAGATTCGGTCCCTGCCGCAACGAAAGGCCGGCGTCAGCTGACTTGCAACTTCCTGTTGCAGTCGCTGTGCCGGGACTCCTGCCTTCCACCACGTTTGCCTCCTGCCTTGTCTCCGCACCTCCAGACCAGCAGCGGCAGCTCTGTATGCTTTTAACTTCGGCACAGAGCTGCCCCTAATCAATAGTTTAGCGCGGTTTCATAAGGCAGCCTCGGGGCCTTTGCTAGGCCGGCCCACATCGCATCATCGAAGCGGGCCGGCTATCAAAGGCCCCGAGGCTGCCTCATGAAACCGCGCTAAACTATTGATTAGGGGCAGCTCTGTGCCGAAGTTAGAAGTACACAGAGCTGCTGCTGTTGGTCTGGACTCTTGGGCCGCTGAAGGAGGGCAAAGAGCAGCTGTCCTGGAGGTTTCCCTTCCTCTCGCCTTTGCAGGTCCCTTTTTTTTTTTCCTTCAAACTGCAACGGGCCCCAGCATCGACATCAATCAAGTAAGTTCCACTGTTCCTTGCAAGCGGTTCTGCTCGGCCAAAGCTTCCCTTCTGACATGAGCCACCCTCAGGGGAAAGAAAGTGACCCGCAAAGGTGAGGGGAAGGGGGGCAGATGATGGAAGTTGGGGGGGGGGGAAGAGAGAGACGGGGCAGATGATGGAATGGAGGAGATAAGAGAGAGAGAAGGGGACAGATGATGGAAGTGAGAAGAAGGGAGAGAGAGCAGAAGGCAGATGGATGTCAGTTGAGAGGGGAGAGCAGATGCTGAATGGAAGTGGAGAAAGAACACATACTGGATGGAAGGAGGAGATAAATAAAGGGGGAAGAAAATAGTAAGATAATGGAGGGGTGAGGGAAAGGGGTGACAAGCTGTGCGTAGACACAGTGAAAAGAGGGAAACGGGACTAAATAGTAAGAAATAATTTAATTTAGATGGAGGCAGAAAATAGAGAAGGAAGACCAGAGAAGAAAAGGGAAGAGAGAGCAGAGAATGATATCAGATCTGAGTGGAGGAAATGAGAAGAGAGATATGCTAAAAACCACAGGGGGGAGGGAAGGATAGAGATGCCAAACCATGAGGGGAACAGAAGGAAGATGATGGATGCCAGACCAAATTGGGGGGGTGGGGGGGGCAGGAGGAGAGATGGCAGGGAAAGACAGACAGTGAATGGAAGGGGCAAATGCTGGACTGAAGAGACAGAGAGGGTTATCATGCTGCTGTACCGGGCCATGGTACGCCCTCACCTGGAGTACTGCGTCCAGCACTGGTCACCGTACATGAAGAAGGACACGGTACTACTCGAAAGGGTCCAGAGAAGAGCGACTAAAATAGTTAAGGGGCTGGAGGAGTTGCCGTACTGCGAAAGATTAGAGAAACTGGGCCTCTTCTCCCTTGAGCAGAGGAGATTGAGAGGGGACATGATAGAAACATTCAAGGTACTGAAGGGAATAGACTTAGTAGCTAAGGACAGGTTATTCACCCTCTGCAAGGCAGGGAGAACGAGAGGGCACTCTCTAAAGTTGAAAGGGGATAGATTCCGTACAAACGTAAGAAAGTTCTGTGGTAGAAAGCTGGAACGCTCTTCCAGAGGCTGTTATAGGGGAAAACACCCTCCAAGGATTCAAGACAAAGTTAGACAAGTTCCTGCTGAACAAGAACGTGCGCTGTTAGAGCTAGTCTCCATTAGGGTGCTGGTCTTAGACCAATGGGCTGCCGCGTGAGCGGACTGCTGGTCATGATGGACCTCTGGTCTGACCCAGCAGTGGCAATTCTTATGTTCTTAGGACAGACACTGGCTGGAAGAGAGTGAAAAGGCAATGAAAGCAGAAACCAGAGACGACAAAAGGTAGAAAAAAATAATTTTATTTCTATCTTGTGATTCAAATATATCAGATTTGAAATATGTATCTTGCTAGACATAATTGGGGAGTGCAAAGCCCAGGCAGTGCTTCTTTAGCTTCCAGCTGGCTTAGGGCTCTCTCTGACCAGGGGGCAATTGCCCTAGTTCCACTCCCCTAACACCATTCCTGTCATGTGTGACTGTGGTATTCTGCTACATGATATTTGTGTAGCATTCTGTAATAATTTGGCTTATTCAGTTTTCTTGATAGTAGAGGGGATATATGTGAAGGGGAGGGGAGAACATAAGAACATAAGCAATGCCTCTGCTGGGTCAGACCTGAGGTCCATCGTGCCCAGCAGTCCGCTCTCGCGGCGGCCCAACAGGTCCAGGACCTGTGCAGTAATCCTCTATCTATACCCCTCTATCCCCTTTTCTAGTAGGTAATTATCCAATCTTTTCTTAAACCCCATTACCGTACTCTGCCCTATTACGTCCTCTGGAAGCGCATTCCAGGTGTCCACCACACGTTGGGTAAAGAAGAACTTCCTAGCATTCGTTTTGAATCTGTCCCCTTTCAACTTTTCCGAGTGCCCTCTTGTTCTTTTATTTTTTGAAAGTTTGTAGAATCTGTCTCTCTCCACTTTCTCTATGCCCTTCATGATCTTGTAAGTTTCTATCATATCCCCTCTAAGTCTCCTCTTCTCCAGAGAAAAGAGACCCAATTTCTCCAATCTCTCAGCATATGAAAGGTTTTCCATACCTTTTATCAGATGTGTCGTTCTCCTCTGGACCCTTTCGAGTAACGCCATATCCTTCTTAAGATACGGCGACCAAAATTGGACGCAGTACTCCAGATGCGGACGCACCATCGCCCGATACAACGGCAGAATAACTTCTTTCATTCTGGTCGCAATGCCCTTCTTGATTATACCAAGCATTCTATTCGCTCTCTTAGCGGCCGCTGCGCACTGTGCCCTCGGCTTCATTGTCATGTCCACCATTACCCCCAAGTCCCTTTCCTGTGTACTCTCATTCAATAATATCCCTCCCATCGTATAGTTGTACCTCAAGTTTCTGCTTCCCATATGTAATACTTTGCATTTCTCAACGTTGAACTTCATCTGCCACCTTGTCGCCCATTCTTCTAGCTTGTTCAAGTCCCTTTGCAATTCCTCGCAGTCCTCTATAGTCCGAGCACCACTAAATAGTTTGGTGTCGTCTGCAAATTTTATTATCTCACACTTTGTCCCTGTTTCTAGATCATTTATGAATATATTAAATAGCAGCGGCCCAAGCACCGAGCCCTGCGGCACACCACTCGTGACCCTCCTCCAGTCCGAGTAGTGGCCTTTCACTCCTACCCTTTGCTTTCTACCTTCCAACCAGTTTCTGATCCATCTATGTACATCTCCTTCCACCCCATGGTTCTTCAGTTTCCGGAGTAGACGTTCATGGGGCACCTTATCAAAGGCTTTTTGGAAATCTAGATATATGATGTCTATGGGGTTTCCTCTGTCCGTTTGTTTGTTAACTCCCTCGAAGAAGTGCAATAAGTTCGTTAGGCACGATCTCCCCTTGCAGAAACCATGTTGGCTGGTTATCAGAAGTTCGTTCCTTTCAAAATGTTTATCGATGTTTTCTTTTATCAGAGCTTCCGCCATTTTTCCCGGAACCGAGGTCAGACTCACTGGTCTGTAGTTTCCAGGGTCACCTCTTGATCCCTTTTTAAAGATGGGCGTAACGTTGGCTATCTTCCAATCCTCCGGGATCACTCCTGTTTTTAGGGATAGGTTGCAAATTTGCTGTAATAGTTCCGCTATCTCCTCCTTTAATTCCTTCAGAGCCCTTGGATGTATTCCGTCCGGACCCGGGGATTTGTCAGTTTTTAGTTTTTCTATCTGCCTGCGTACGTCTTTAAGGCTCACTTCTATGGATGTTAATTTTTCTGCTTGACTTCCATGAAAGAATTGCTCAGGTTCCGGTATGTTTGATGTGTCCTCATTTGTAAAAACAGACGAAAAGAACATGTTAAGCCTTTCTGCCACTTCTTTCTCCTCCTTCACCACTCCCTTCCTGTCTCCGTCGTCCAGTGGTCCTACCTCCTCCCTAGCCGGCTCCTTCCCTTTAACATATTTAAAGAACAGTTTGAAGTTTCTTGCTTCCCTGGCTAGCCTCTCTTCGTACTCTCTTTTGGCTTTTCGAACCACACGGTGACATTCTTTTTGATTTTTCCTGTGCTCTTTCCAGTTCCCCTCAGTTTTGTCCTTTTTCCACTTCCTGAATGAATTTTTCTTATTGCCTATTGCTTCCTTCACTATTTTGGTTATCCACGCCGGGTCTTTTGTTCGACTCTTTGTGCACCCCTTTCTGAACCTGGGGATATATATATTTTGCGCCTCGCTCACCATGCCCTTGAAAAAAGACCAGGCATGTTGTACCGTTTGCCATTTTTTGGAAGTGTTCCTAAGTTTCTTCCTTACCATTTCCCTCATTGCCTTGTAGTTTCCTTTCCTGAAGTTAAAAGTTGTCGCTATGGTTCTCTTCCCTTTCGGTATTCCTACCTCAACCTTGAACTTGATCATATTATGATCACTGTTTCCCAACGGTCCCACTACTTCTACTTCCTTTGCAGGTCCCCTTAACCCATTTAGGATTAGATCCAGAGTGGCATTTCCTCTCGTCGGTTCTCTAACAAGCTGCTCCATGAAGCAATCCTGTGTAGCTTCCAGGAATTCTGTCTCTCTAGCGCATTTTGAGCTTCCAAGACTCCAGTCTATCCCAGGGTAGTTGAAGTCTCCCATAATAACTGTTACCGCTTTTGCATTCTCGCTTCATCTCGGCTTCCATTTCTTCATCGATATCTCCGGTTTGTCCAGGTGGACGATAGTATAGGCCTATCTTTATTTCAGGCCCTTTCCTTCCTGGTATTTTAGCCCATAGCGATTCTAGCTTGTTGGCCTTCTCTGCTGTGTCCATTTTTGTCGATCGTATGCTTTCTTTTATGTATAGGGCTACTCCACCTCCCTTCTGTCCTGATCTGTCCTGGCGATAGAGCTTGTACCCTGACAGTGCTGTATCCCATTTGTTTTCCTCATTCCACCATGTTTCAGAGATTCCAATGATGTCTATGTCTTCTGCATTGGCCATGGCTTCTAGTTCCCCCATTTTGTTTCTCAGGCTCCTTGCATTGGTATATATGCAATTTAGATCCTGGTATTTTGTTGTCTTCATTTCCATTCCCTGTGCTTTGGTCTTTATTTTCTTCTCTTTTGCTACAATCTTTCTAACCTCCTCTTGCAATTTGTCCCTTGCTTCTTCCCGGCCTTTTTTCCCCTCAGTATCTTCACGGGATACCTTCTTCCGAATCGTCGGCGCTTGGTCAACTGTCGGCTTTCCCCTTCTTGTTAGTTTAAAGCCTGTTCTATTACTCTCCTGACGTTGTTTGCTAGAAGTCTAGTTCCTGCCGTGCTCAGGTGCAGTCCATCTCTCCTGTAGAGCTTGGGACAGGGGTTTTGTTGATCTTTGCCCTGTATTATTTGTATTTATAAAATGACAATTGTATAGAATAGTGTTTCTTTTTATACTTTCATAAAATATGTTCAATATAAAATTATAACTATTTGAGGCTTGTGTGGATGGGATCAGATGGTTTGTGGGACCGAGCTCGCGGGGACGGGGCGGCGATGGTTTTTTAAAAAAAATTTCAGTCTTAGTAGTTTGCCGGTCCATGAAATAATTATTTTATTTCCGCCGGTCCATAGGTGTAAAAAGGTTGAAGAACACTGCCCTGGGCATTATGCTGTTCAAGATCTCCAGCATATTGGAGTGAATTGTTGTTCAAATTGTAGGCATATATAACAGTTTTGGAATCATTAGAAGGAGTTGGGGAGTGTAAGGTAGTGGGGTTGGGGGTAAGGGGTTAATGAGTGTTAAGTTTGTATTGAATATAATTAGGGAAACACTGAGTCATAGTATTGTTTATCTGAATGTTAATTGATTCTTTAATAAAACAGTTTAAACAAAATACCAAAGGAATCATCAGCATATTCTAACCTCTCACAAGTGCCAGAAAGACCTAAAGAGTCACTGGACAGCTCTTCCCTCTGCAGTAGGCACTCCTCTTTCCCACTGGTAGATAATAAATTCTGAAAATGAGGTATTGCCATCTCTGTTTCTTAAGATTTCTATAAGATAGCGATGAAACATGTCTTTAGGAGTGAGTGTCAGCGTTTGAGGAAAAATTAATAGCAATAAATTCAGCCCCCTAGTGTAATTTTCAAAATGTTTCAAATTTGTAGCAGCTGCTTTTTTTCTCTGAGTACTTTTTCCCTTCAAAGTGTGAGATGCATAGATTTGAAGATGTAATTCACATGTGTTATTTGCCTTTCCAGGCCTAGAACTGCTGACATTTTGCTTGGCTAAAAAAAATATATTGTGGACCCCATGTAAATGGCTTGGTGTAATGCAGAATTGATTATAGTACAGTCAAGGCTGCATATTATACTGTAGACCCAATATGACATAGATTTCACTTATAACGTAACTTCACTTTTCTATGGGGTATGTATAAGGTGACCATACGTCCCGTTTTCGGACCGACCGTCCAGTTGTCCCGACCCACCGCTTCGGGAGACCAAAATGTCCCGTTTTCAGGGACAGCGTCCCGAAGCTGTGCGCAGGACAGACGATCACTTTCCCTCCCTGCCATGCCAATTCAAACTCTGGGCCACCGCCGCTGCTTCTTCCCTTCTTCCCGATGTCAATTTTGACATTGAGAGGAAGTTCCGGGCCAGCCAATTGCTGTCTGGCTAGCCCGAACTTCCTCTCTGACGTTAAAATTGATGTCAGGAAGAAGGCAAGAAGCAGCAGCGGCGGCCCAGAGTTTGAATTGGCATGGCAGGGAGGCAGACTGGCAGGCAGCGGCGGTACACGGACGGGCAGGCGGGCAGGGAGTTTGAATCCGGGGGGTGTTTGAATCGCGAGGGGGTTGAATCCGCCGGGGGGGGGGGGGGGGTTGAATCAGGCACTGGAGGGTGGGAAGGAGGTAGGCAGGCAGGTTGGCTTCGGGGGAGGGACAAAGGCACTATGGACATGGGAAGGAGGCACTGGGGGCACTATGGACATGGGAAGGAGGCACTGGGGCACTAGGAACATGGGAAGGAGGCACTAAGGACACAGGAAAGAGACACTATGGACATGGGTAGGAGGCACTGGGGGCACTAGGGACATGGGAAGGAGGCACTGGGGGCACTAAGGACACACGACATGCACTGGGGGGGCACTATGGACATGGGAAGGAGGTACTGGGGGCACTAGGGACATGGGAAGGAGGCACTGGGGGCACTAAGGACACAGGACAGGCACTGGGACACTAGGGACATGGGAAGGAGGCACTGGGGGCACTATGGACATGGGAAGGAGGCACTATGGACACAGGACAGAAGCACTAGGGCACTATAGACATGGGAAGAAGGCACTGGGGCCACTAGGGACACAGGACAGAGGCACTGGGGGCACTATGGACATGGGAAGGAGGCACTGGGGGCACTAAGGACATAGGAAGGAAGGAGGGAGGGAATAGAAAGGGACAATTGTTGGTTCTGAGTGCAGAAAGAAAGAAATGAAAGAAAGGATACACAGACAGAAGGAAACGCAACCAGAGACTCATGAAATCACCAAACAGCAAAGGTAGGAAAAATGATTTTATTTTCAATTTAGTGATCAAAACGTGTCAGTTTTGAGAATTTATATCTTTCGTCTATATTTTGCACTATATTTGTCTATTTTTCTATAGTTACTGAGGTGACATTGCATATTTTAAAGTCATTTGCCTTTACATCTTTGAAAACCCCCCCAAATATAAATGATAATTAACATTTTCTCTGCGTATAGTGTGCTTTGTAGTTTTTTTTTTAATTTTAAGGTTACCATTATGAATTAATATGAAGATATTATGTGTACATGAAAAATGAATGGAAGAAATTGGGGGCAGGGCTAGGGCAGGGTTGGGGCATGGCTAGGGTGGGATTGGGGTGGGGCTATGGCGGGATTGGGGGGCGGGACTGACAATTAATAGATGTCCCCTTTTGATGAAAAAAATAAATGGTCACGTTAGGTATGTATGTATGTATATTGATCCCTGCCCCAGCATAGGGTTTCAGCCAAGAAGGACCAGCCAGCGACTTTCAAGACGACTCTCAGAAAGATTTCCAGCGGATGACTCCGGCTCCGGGTGCAGCGGATCAGCTCCCCCCGAAGAAGCGCAGAGTGGTAGTCATTGGGGACTCCCTGCTGCGGGGCACCAAGGGACCAATATGTAGACCAGATCCACAATCAAGAGAGGTTTGTTGTCTGCCAGGAGCCAGGACGTGACCACCAGCTTAGGAAGACTGATCAAGACCACTATCCTATACTTCTCATCCATGTCAGGACGAACGACACCGCTAGGAACACCCCGGAGAAGATACCCGATGACTTTGGAGCCCTGGGTGAAAAGCTGAAGCGGATGGGAGCGCAGGTGGTCTTCTCTTCCATCCTTCCATTGAAAGGCAAGGGTAGAGCCAGGGAAGATCGTATCCAGAAGACAAACGAGTGGCTACATGGATGGTACAGAGAGATGAAATTCGGTTTCCTGGACCATGGAAAGGCACTTCAAGGACTACAGGGACGAGACAAGCTCCACCTGACCAGAAGAGGGAAGAATGTCTTCGGTAGACGACTGGCTTGCCTGCTCCAAAGGGCTTTAAACTAGGTGAGTTGGGGGAGGGTACCCACTCTCATCCTGGTGTGGTAAGTAACCATCCCAGTATGGTAAGTAACCACTCCACTACTGAGTCTGAGGTAAGTATTTTCGTTGCAGACAGTACTGCAGGGGATAAACTAATTAACTCAAACAGGGTAATAAGGGACACACTAAATCAAATGGGAAAATCTCCACACAGACCGGGCAAACACGAAGCATGGAAGGCTATGTACATTAATACCCGCAGTTTAGGCAATAAAATTCTGGAATTAAAGATGGAAATGAGGAGCGCCGACCTAGATGTGGTGGCAATATCTGAAACCTGGTTCTCGGATTCCTATGGATGGGATGTGACTATACCAGGATATAATTTACTTAGACGAGACAGAGAAGGCAAAAACGGAGGAGGGGTAGCGCTATATATCAAGGAGGAAATCAAAGTTACCAGAATCTCAGGTGTCAAGTATACAGGGGAGTCCCTCTGGGTGAACCTTGCCAGGGGAAGTGGCAAATGCCTGTATCTGGGTTTTGTATACAGACCTCCCAAACAACAAGACGACATAGACAAAGAATTAATCGAAGACATCGAGACCATCACTCTGCGTGGAGACACTGTACTATGAGGGGACTTCAACATGCCAGATGTAAACTGGAACAAACTTTCAGCTATGACCAGCAGCAGCAGAAGGCTACTAACTTCTATATGGGGAGCACAACTTAAACAAATAGTACTGGAGCCCACTAGGGATCAGGCAATTTTGGACCTGATACTCACCAATGGAGATAGTGTCACAGAGGTTTCAGTAGGTGATGCGTTGGTCTCCAGCGACCACAACATGGTGTGGTTTCACCTCAGGAAAGGAACCACTAGGTTGAACACATCAACAAAGGTCCTTAACTTTAAGGGCACTAACTTTGAGAGCATGGGAGATTTTGTCTATGAGGCGCTGCAAAACCAGGAGACAACAGATAATGTGGAGGCAATGTGGTCAGCTCTGAAATCTACCCTACAGGAAGCAACCAACCTCTATGTAAAAGCCGTGAGTAAACGACGGAGAAATAACAAACCCCAGTGGTTCTCTGCGGAGATCTCGGAATTTGTAAAACAGAAGAAAAGAGCATTTGTATCCTACAAACAATCACAACGACTAAAAGTCAAAGAAGCCTATCTAGAGAAATCTAGAGCTGTCAAAAACAGCGGTCAGAAACGCCAAACTCCGGATGGAAGAAAAGTTAGCTATGAATATTACAAAAGATAAATCCTTTTTCAGGTATGTTAATGATAGAAAGAGGAATACAGACGGGATAGTGCGCCTAAGGAAACCCGACAGTATCTATGCAGAATCAGACTCTGATAAAGCCAAACTGCTAAACAAATACTTCTACTCAGTCTTTACCTGTGAAGCGCCGGGATCCGGTCCACAGCTGCAAACAAGGGAGAGCTCAGAAGACCCATTCAGGAATTTTGAATTTACTACCAGAAGCATCTAGCAAGAATTATCAAGGCTAAAAGTGAACAAAGCCATGGGACCAGCTAAATTGCACCCCAGTGTGCTTAGGGAATTGAGAGATGTCCTGGCAGAACTGTTAGCCGCGCTCTTCAATCTTTCCCTAAGCACAGGAAAAGTTCCATTAGACTGGAAAACAGCTAACGTCATTCTGCTTCACAAAAAGGGATGCAGGTCAGAGACTGCAAATTACAGGCCGGTAAGTCTTACATCAATAGTGTGTAAACTTATGGAAACGTTGATTAAACACAAATTAGATATGGTTCTGGACGATGAGAGGCTGAGGGTATCCCCATTAGCATGGATTTACAAAGGGAAGGTCCTGCCAATCCAATCTAATCAGCTTCTTTGACTGGGTAACAAAAAAACTGGATAAGGGAAAGTCCCTGGATGTAGTGTATCTGGACTTCAGTAAGGCTTTCGATAGTGTCCCACACCGTAGATTATTGAACAAGATGAGCTCGCTGGGACTTGGAGAAACATTAACTGCATGGGTTAAAGACTGGCTCAGCGGCAGACTTCAAAGGGTAGTGGTAAACAGCACTCCCTCCGAAACGTCGGACGTGTTCAGTGGAGTACCGCAGGGCTCGGTCCTGGGTCTAATCCTGTTTAATATCTTCGTACGGGATCTACCTCAGGGACTTCAGGGTAAAATTGCATTATTTGCCGATGACGCTAAATTATGTAATGTGGTAGGCGGAGGTACCGTACCCGACAGTATGACACAGAACCTACTTTTACTGGAGAAATGGTCTACTATTTGGAAGCTGAGTTTTAATGCCAAGAAGTGTAAAGTTATGCACTTTGGTAGCGGAAACCCTTGCAGAACCTACACTCTGAACGGTGAGACCTTAACTAGAACTGTTACAGAACGGGACCTGGGAGTAATCATTAGTGAAGATATGAAGGCTGCCAATCAAGTGGAGAAAGCTTCATCCAAGGCTAGACAAATGCTGGGTTGCATCCGGAGAAGTTTCATCAGCCGTAAGCCCGAAGTGGTGGTGCTGCTTTACAGGTCAATGGTGAGACCACATCTGGAACACTGTGTTCAATTTTGGAGGCCACATTATCGAAAGGATGTGCTGAGAATAGAGTCGGTTCAGAGATTGGCCACTAGGATGGTCTCGGGACTCAAGGATCTCCCATATACTCTCTCGAGGAACGCAGAGAGAGGGGAGACATGATAGAGATGTTCAAATATGTTACTGGCCGTATGGAGATGGAAGAAGACATCTTTTTCCTTACAGGACCTACGGCGACAAGAGGGCATCCGCTAAAAATCAGGGGTGGGAGATTTCATGGGGACATTAGGAAGTATTTCTTCACCGAAAGGGTGGTTGATCATTGGAATAATTTTCCACTCCAGGTAGTAGAGGCCAGCAACGTGCTCGATTTTAAGAATAAATGGGATAAACATGTGGTTTCACTTCGAGGAAGTACTTAGGGGGGTGGGTTATTTGAGTGGGCAGACTTGTTGGGCCGTCGGCCCTTTTCTGCCGTCATACTCTATGTTTCTATTGGATTATTGGTTCAATAACGATTTGATAAGGAGTGTGACTGTTGGGCAGACTGAATGGACCATGCAGATTTATTTAATTAATTTATTCAATTTTCTATACTGTTCTCTCAATAATAATTTATTTTTTTGTATACCGCCCTTCCAGTAGTTCTAGGCGGTTCACAACAGGAAAAAAAACAGACATTTCAGCACATGATACAGTTTCAAAAAACACTATTTGCATGCTCAGAACAGTTTACATGAATTTATTCAGGTACTCAAGTGTTCTTTATCTGCCGTCATTTACTTTGTAAGGCTCCTAACTGGAGACACTCTCTTAAAGAATTGCTATCTTACCATCACTGGTCCTATATTTTATTTTTATTAAAATATCACCAGCATCAGTTATCTATTTTACTGTTATAAAGTTGACATTAATGGTGTGTACTTAGTTATTTGGCAGGGCAGCATTGGAGAAAATATGGAAGGGCTGCAGATGATTTATTGTCATTCATACCTTGCCGCAGGAAAAGAAACGACTAGCTATTTACAATGCTGCTCGACAGTGGGAGAAACAACAGAACAGAGTAGTCCATATTCCTGGGTCAAAACATGATCAGAAAGACTACGATAGCACGTCTCACAAACCATGCCCGATCGATGGTAATGCACATGCAGTTTCTGAAGAAAACAGGTACTTAATAACTTTTATTAATGCTTAAAATAGAAAAGAAACTGCAAATGCTTATTATTGTTGTATTTATTCTTCTTTGGAATTGAGGAGTTACTCTGTCTTACAGGTATTTATTTAATTAATTCCTTTTCTATCTCATTCTCCCCAAAGAGCTCAGAACGGGTTACAGGTTGACACACATTAATATAAAATTAACAGGTTACGATTTGCCTCAAGTTTTTATCCTAATTTGACACATACTAGGGATCTATATAGTTTACAGGTTACTGTTTGCCATAGTTCTAGTGCAAGTATCTGCATTCTTGATTTGTTGACTTTCATTTTGTTTCAGCATTTGCCATTTTGTTTAGTGCACACAGAGGTCCTTATTTTAGAAGCATCCCCATATGTAAATGGAAAGGCCCAAATAATAAATGCCATTTCAGAACAGGGGCTGTTCATAGAAACAGAAGGCAGACAAAAATCATATGGCCTATGTAGTCAGCTTATCCATCCTTTGAAATCCAATGTACTTGTCCCAAGCTTATCTCCACCACCTCCACGCATTCACTTCCCTTTCCATGAAAAAGTACAGTGTTCCCCTGGTCGTTCACAGTCGGCGGTTCGCGGTCCTGGTCATTCGTGGTATTTTCTGACCGCCAACCACCGACAAAGAAAGGGCAGCAGGAGAGAGTAGCCGGAGGGCTGGTGAGTGCAGGAAATCACTCGCTGTATGCTCCGAACGTCTCTTCCTGCACTAAGTCAGGCCTTACCAATCAGGAGCTGCGTATCAAAGTCATGCCTCCAGGACTAAGCTTTTTCCCATAAATGGTGAATGACAAAAAAGTCTTGGTAAAACAGTCTTAAGGGTCATTTTACTAACTTTTGTAGTAAGATAGATACTACATGTTATCAGCAAATTTTATGGAAAAACCTGCAAGTTTGTATTATCTGCAGAATTCCTGTTGTGGTTGCCTTACTATAGAAAAAAAAAGAAAAAGAAATAATGAGCTGCACTATGTTCAGAGGTTTATAATCAGCTTATTAGTTGGCTAAAAGGGTAGTACAATTAAAAGCATAAATTACAGGAAAGAAAACCATAGTGATGGCAGTTGACCCCCACGATCTCCTTCTCCTCTGTCCCCAGTAGCCTTTTCAAAATATAAACCTCTCTTCTATGCTATGCCCCCTCAGTCATGTCCAGCCCTGCCAGATTGTCTGTTACCCCATTACAACAGTATTTTAGGGACAGGAGTGCTGCCCATTTGTCCCACCCTACTAGCACTGACCTGTGGCATGCCTGATGGCTGAGAGGTGAAGGAAGCAGTTTTATATTTTATTTTGCCCTTTTAGTTTGCTATGATTTTAACTGTTTTGGTCAAATCATTTTGTCTACTGTCCCTTTGCATTCTCTTCTTTATATCCCTCTGTGTATCAGTTTGTTTTAGTTAGTCAAATCTGAAAAAAACTTCAAGAACCTGATGTGCTAAGCTTGTTTTCCTATATCCCCGGAATTACTATTGTATTTTACAACTTGGATTTTGCACATATGAGCTACATGTTCAGTTCACCTAAATTTGGGAATGAAGAAATATTTAAACAGAAAAATATTAATTGAGTTTGATAAATAAAGATAGCCACACATTGAGGTTGATATTCTAAAGTGCATCTGAATCGGCAGAGGCAATTTTAAGGGTTAAATTCACAGAGTTAAATAGCATGCTAATGGCCCATATACATGGTAATTTTACAAGTCACCTGGGTAGAGAAAGCATGTAAGTGCACATGATACGCTGATTTTATGAAGGCAACATACAGTATTTGCCTATCTGCTTTTATAAAATTCCCTCTCTCCCCCATAAAAATATTAGGAGCAGATGTTTTCACCTGCTTTGACCTTTGCATAGGTTTCATGTTCCGTTTTATGTGACTCTGCATATAAGCCTGCACCATGAATGTTGCATAAAAGACTGTCCTAATGCATACTTTTATGCCAGTCTACACACTCATGTGCTCAACAACTGATTGGCATATAATAAAGGATGGAGTTGGTCCAGAGGAAGGCTACTAAAATGGTATATGATCTTCATCATAAGGCATATGGGAATAGACCTAAAGATCTCAATATGTATACTTTGGAGGAAAGGGGAGATATGATAGAGATGTTTAAACGCCTTGGTGGCATAAATGCACATGAGCTCTGGAATGAGAAGGCATAGAATGAAGTTAAGAGACGATAGGCTCAGGAGTAATCTAAGGAAAAACTTTTTAGAGAAAGGGTGGTAGATAACGTGGAATAGTCTCCTCCTGGTAAAGGTGGTGGAGACAAAAATTTTTTTTACATTTAAGAAATCATGGGACAGATACATAGGATCTCTTAGGGAGAGGAGGAGATAGTGGTTACTGCGGATGGGCTATTTGACCTTCATCTGTCATCATGTTTCTATGTACTTATTTCATTCTTATTGGCTTCAGCGGTGACACTTTTAATGCTCAAACATTCTCATTGCACTGAGATTTAAACACCCACCTCTTCATTAGCCTTCAATTTTGTCTCTATAAACAAAGTTTTCATTTAGTTCAGAAAGAACCGTAAATATTAACAACTATAAAGCAACGTTTTAAATAGTTTTAATTTTTAAGTTATCTTAAAATTTTTGTCTGTCAGCCAGGGGATACATGTCCAACATGTTTCGCCAAAATAACGGCTTTCTCAAGGACTTCCCCTGTGGACAGAAAAAAACTTACAGATTACCTTACAACTTCTCTATATCCACATCTCTCCAAATTTCACAAACATACTCTCATCCACTTACCATGTGCTATTAACTGCCTCTTTTTGGACACAAAATGGCAACAGTTCCACCCCTCAAACTTATACATAACTCTCTTACATCATTCAACCATTGGACCGATCCAAAAATGCCCTGGTTAAAACAGCGACACCCATTCAATCTCTAAATTGAGACTGCAGGGGGTCATTGTATTTAATGAATAAATCCAGTATTTTTACCTATAATTTAAAATTTTTTCAAAATTTCCACCCTCCCTCCCAACTGTTATCACATCAATAATTCTCCATCTTAACTTTTCCACTGGATGTTTTTTTTATCCTTCCAATGTTATGCTAACGGGGATGCACTGGGAGTGGCCTAAGATTCAGATTGGTCAGAGCCCTCAGGCCACACTCCTATGGGAGGAGCCTTAGGCACCTGGGCCAGTCTGGGCCTTAGGCCCCTCCCCAGTGCATCCCATGATGCACCGAGAAGGGGAAGACCCGCCATTCTTTGGAGGCAGGCCTGCCAGCTGGAGGGAGTAAACATCTAGCCAGTCAATGAAAAATAGGTACTGTTGGGGTCCGGGTAGGCTTGGGGTGGGGGAGAGTCGGGGGAGGTATGCCTTCAGGGGGGGTTTTGGCAGAAGGGACTGGGCCTCCCTTCTGCCGGTGACCTTAGGGGGTGGGGGTTCAGGCAGGAGGGACTGGGCATCCCTCTTACCGGGGGATGTCTCGGGGAGGGATGGGGAGGTTTCCAGTAGGAGAGAGTGGGCATACCTCCTACCGGGGGATGTCTCAGGGGATGGCAGCAGGAATTCGGCACTCTCCTTGTCATGGGCAATCGGGGAGGGAGGCTTCAGGGTTTCTGGCAGGGGGAGTGGGCATCCCTCCTGCCGGTCATCTTCGTGGGGGGGGGAACAGACGGGTTCCCTGCTGTGGCAAGGGAGATTCCCTTGCCGTGATCAGCTCGGCAGCAACGTGATTCTCTAACTGGGGCTTGTGACATGGATGCCAGTTAGAGAATCAGGGGGGTTAGGCGGACAGACGTGATTCCATATAGGACATCTGTGTGCAATTCTCAAAAGCCATTTAGGCGGCTGCTGAGACCGGGCATTCTATATAGAATCCAGCTCTAAGTGTCACTGCTGAAGCCAATAGAAATGAAATAGATATTTTAAACTATTGCTGAAACTTTATTTTATCCCAGGACAAGCAGGCATGATATTCTCACATGTGGGTGACGTCATCTACGGAGCCCCAGCGCGGACAGCTTTTCAAGCAAACTTGATTGAAGTTTCAAGTTTGCTACACTGCACCACGCATGTGCATGCCTTCTTGCCCACTAGAGGGCGCATCCCCACCTCGTGGTCCTCAGTTCAGTTTTTTCCGCGGAGCCAGAAGCCCTGTGGAAATTGTGCTCTTCGAATTTAGCCTTCTGACACCGCGGCTGCGTGTTATTTCACGGTCGCTGTGCTTAATTTGCTTTTCTTTCACTTTTCGTCAAGAAAAAAAAAATATATATATTTTTTAGTTCGGCTCCGGGGGCTCCCAGTAGCCGCGGCCGCGGGACCTCGTTCGTTCCCGGCTGGGTTTTGTGTCCATGTCCCGTCCCTTGACGGGCTTTAAAAAGTGCACCCGGTGCGATCGGTTGCTCTCAATTACCGATCCTCACCGGTGGTGCTTGGTCTGTTTGGGCCCTGAGCATCCTACCGAGTCCTGTGATAGGTGCTCAACTTTTCAGTCTAGGGCTCTCCGCCGATGCCGTGCCCGGATGGCGGAGCTCTTCTCTGCGGACCCCGCGGCGGGGAAGGCCTCGACGTCGGCCTCGGCTTTGGCCCCGGCCTCGCCTCGACTTCATCCAAGCCTGCTGCCTCGACCAAGCCTGCTTCGGGTAAGACCTCGCTTCCATCCTCGACTCCAGGGTCAGTGAAGAAGCCATCCTCGGGCTCCTCGACTGCGGGTGGGTCGTCCTCTGCCCCGCCCCGAGTTGCAAAGCCCAGTGCCCCGAGGGAATACTCGAGACCGAGGTCGCCCTCCAGGGAGCACTCCTCGGCCCCGGACCTGCCTGCCATGATGGGGGTTCCGGTCTTCCAGGACTTGCTCCGAGCGCTGATTGCCTCGCGCACCTGCAGCAGGCTTCGGCCTCGACTGCCCCGACCTCGACTGCCCCGGCGTCGGCGGCCTCGGTCTCGGTGCCTTCGGCTTTGGCCCCCGGGGGTCAGCCGTCCTCGACCCCGACCTTGCCCTCGACCTCGGTTGACCAGCCTGAGAGGAGTGTCAGGCCTCGGGACAAGGTGCGTCGGGTTCGGAGGATCTCTTCCACGTCCTCTTCCTCGAGGTCCTCCCGGGGCTCCTCGACCTCGGGTCGGCCTCGAACGAGGTGTCGGCCGAGGAAATCTAAGCGTTCTCGCGCTTCCCCTCGGAGACGCGGTCACTCCTCGCCGACCGGGGGTGAGACATTACGTGTCTCGGAGCTCCGCCTCGACAATCCGAGCCTCTTCCGCACCCCTGGGGGAAGGGGTTTGAGAGAGTCCTCGCCGAGACGGAGGGGAAGGGCCTCGGTTCCTCATACTCCGGGGACTTCCCCCAAGGGCTCCTCGGGGCATAGGCGGTCCCCGACCCCTTCGAGGTCCCTCGGCACGGCCTCCTGGGGATCGGGGTCTGGTAGGGAGCCTCGGTATTCCCGCGAGGCCTCCCCCTCTTTCTTGGCGGCTCGGACCTCGCGTACTCCTTCCCCGCCAGCTAGGCCCTCTTCCTTCTCAAAATTTGTGCAGGATATGGCGCGGGCCTTGGACCTGGACTTGCTTGCTGGGTCTCAGTATACGAAGGAGTTTTTGGAGGAACAAGATCTGCCCACTCCCCCGAGAGAAACTCCTCGTCTGCCTCTCAATAAGGTCCTCCACCAGACCTTCCTGAGAAATTTAGACTCCCCTCTTACAGTCACAGCGGTGCCTTCCAAGATGGAGTCCAAGTACCGGACCATACCATGGAAGGGATTCGATAAGGCACAACTGTCCCACCAGTCGTTGCTGGTGGAGTCGGCGCTGAAAAAGTCGCAACCCGCTAAGGTTTCGGCGGCGGTCCCGCCCGGACGGGAGGGGCGGACCCTGGACAAGTTTGGTCGTCACCTCTATTCCAACTCATTGATGGCTACCAGGGTCCTTAATTATGCCTTTACGTTCTCCTCTTATCTTCGAAGCATGGTCAAGGACTTGCCCCGTTATCAAGGGGTCATGCCAGATTCCCACAAGGAGGGTTTTGCCACGTTCATGTCCAACTTATCCCAGCTGTGCCTGTACCTGTTTCACGCTGTCTACGACGCATTTGAGCTGGCCTCCAGGGTATCCGCCTTTGCTGTGGCGATGCGCCGGCTCACCTGGCTACGTACCCTGGACATGGACACGAACTTGCAGGAACGTCTGGCCAATCTACCCTGTGTTGGCTCTGAATTATTTGATGAGTCCCTGGAGGTGGCGACCAAACGTCTGTCGGAACAGGAGCGCTCCCTTGCCTCCTTGGTCCGTCCTAAACCTCGGGCCACGCCGCAGAAGCCATTCCGGCCTCCCCCGAGGAGATACCCCCAGAAGTCCATGCCGGCCTTCTCGAGACCTCCGCCCCAGCGCCCCCCGCAACAAGGCAGGGGAGTCCAACAAAAACCTCAGGCGCAGGGGGCGTCCAAGCCAGCGCCGTCTTTTTGACGTGATGCGCGGATGGGGGCGGGCTCCCTCCGCACTCTCGCCGAACCCCCTTCCGATCAGGGGTCGGCTCCGGGCCTTTTATGCGGCCTGGACGGGAATCACATCAGATGCTTGGGTGCTTCGGAATATCTCCGAGGGCTACTCGCTCAATTTCTCAGCCACGCCGCCGGAACATCCGCCGGGGGCTTACCCATTCAGTCAGGTCCAACTTGCTCTGCTTCTCGCGGAAGCGAGGGCCCTGTTGAGCCTTCGGGCGGTGGAACCTGTACCCCCCGACCAACGGGGGCGAGGGTTTTACTCCCGTTACTTTCTGGTCCCAAAGAAGACCGGGGACTTACGCCCCATTTTGGACCTCCGGAAGCGCAACAAGTTCCTGGTCCGGGAGAAGTTCCGCATGTTGTCGCTTCCGGTGCTGTATCCTCTTTTAGAGGAAGGGGATTGGATGTGCTCCCTAGATTTAAAGGAAGCGTATACTCATGTTCCGGTGCATCCCGCCTTCCGCAAATTCTTACGGTTTCAGGTGGAGGAGTTGCACCTTCAATATCAGGTCCTCCCCTTCGGACTGGCTTCGTCCCCGTGAGTATTCACGAAGTGTATGGTGGTGGTCGCTGCAGCCCTGAGATCTCGGGGGCTACAGGTCTTCCCCTACCTGGACGATTGGCTGATCAAGGCGTCGACCAGGGAGGGGGTTATCTCAGCGACCCAACAGACTATCATCTTCCTTCAACGTCTGGGGTTCGAAGTGAACTTTCCCAAGTCTCAATTGTTCCTGACTCAATCCCTCCAGTTTATCGGAGCCGTGCTGGACACGGTTCGTCTTCGTTCGTTCCTCCCCCCTCCTCGGTTGGGGGCCCTGCTTCGATTGAGTCGCCAGGTTTCGCTGATGCCCGTGGTGTCGGCTCAGCGCATGATGGTCCTTCTGGGACACATGGCATCGACGGTCCACGTCACTCCGTTCGCCCGCTTGCATCTGAGGCTTCCTCAGTGGACCTTGGCCTCGCAGTGGCGTCAGGATCGCGACCCCGTCTCTTGTCCGATAACGGTGACTCCTTCTTTAAGACGCTCGCTCCGTTGGTGGACCAACTCTTCCAATCTTTCCGGGGGTTTGCTCTTTCTCGTTCCTCCGCATCGCAAGGTCCTGACCACGGACTCCTCGGAGTACGCGTGGGGGGCTCATCTCGACGGCCTGCGGACTCAGGGTCTATGGTCGGCAGAGGACCGTCTTTGTCACATCAATGTGATGGAGCTTCGGGCCATTTTTCTGGTGGCTCGAGCGTTCTGCCACTTGCTACACGATCAGGTAGTCCTCGTGCAGACGGACAACCAGGTGGCAATGTATTATGTGAACAAGCAAGGAGGAACAGGCTCTTGGTCCCTGTGCCGGGAAGCCATGCGCCTTTGGGAATGGGCGATCTCCCAGAACATCTTCCTACGGGCGGTTTACATTCAGGGAGAGAGGAACTGTCTGGCAGACAAACTCAGTCGTCTTCTCCAGCCGCACGAGTGGTCGTTGAACTCCCGGGTTCTGCGCGAGGTCTTCGACCGCTGGGGGACTCCTCAGGTGGACCTGTTTGCCTCCCCAGAGACTCGCAAACTGCCTCTCTTTTGTTCTCGGATGTACTCCCCGGACCGTCTCGAGGCCGACGCCTTTCTTCTCGACTGGGGGGGGAGGTTCCTTTATGCGTTCCCTCCTTTTCCTCTAATCTTGAGAACGTTGGTACATCTCAAATCGACCAGAGCCACTATGATTCTCATTGCGCCTCGTTGGCCCAGACAGCACTGGTTCTCCCTGCTCCTTCAACTCAGTGTCAGGGAACCTCTGCTTCTGCCAGTTTTTCCCTCTCTGCTGTCTCAGAGTCGGGGTTCGCTGTTACATCCCAATCTGCAGTCTTTGCATCTGACCGCTTGGTTCCTTTCCCCTTGACTTCGGTTCCTGTCTCTCAGTCGGTGAGGGAGATTTTGGAAGCCTCGCGCAAGGTCTCGACTAGGCTTTGTTATTCCCAGAAGTGGACCAGATTTTCATCCTGGTGTTCCTCTAACCATCTGGATCCGAGTTCAGTTCCAGTGTCTTCGGTGTTGGAATATTTGCTGCATCTGTCTGTCTGGACTGAAGACGACTTCCATTCGGGTGCATCTCAGTGCCATTGCGGCGTTCCATCGGCATCTCGAGGGTCGGTCTCTCTCTCTTCATCCTCTGGTGACTCGTTTCATGAGGGGTCTTGTGAATGTTCACCCTCCTCTGAAACCTCCTCCTGTAGTTTGGGATCTTAATGTGGTCTTAGCTCAACTCATGAAGCCTCCTTTTGAGCCTATCAACAAATCTCACCTTAAGTTTCTCACTTGGAAGGTGGTCTTTTTGCTTGCGCTCACGTCTGCTTGTCGGATTAGTGAGCTGCAGGCTTTGGTTGTGGATCCACCTTTTACTGTGTTTCATCATGACAAGGTGGTTCTTCGCACCCATCCGAAATTTTTACCTAAGGTTGTGTCTGATTTCCACCTCAATCAGTCCATTGTACTTCCGGTGTTCTTCCCGAAGCCCCACTCTCATCCTGGTGAGGCGGCGCTTCACACGCTTGACTGTAAGAGGGCGTTTGCCTTTTATCTCCAACGTACCAAGTCTCATCGGAAGGTTCCTCAAATGTTTTTGTCCTTTGATCCTAATCGGACGGGACATCCTGTTTCCAAGCGCACCTTGTCCAACTGGTTGGCTGCTTGTATTTCTTTTTGCTACGCTCAGGCTGGTCTCACGCTCCATGGTCGAGTCACGGGGCATAAGGTCCGGGCTATGGCAGCTTCTGTTGCTTTCCTCCGGTCTACTCCTGTGGAGGACATATGTAAAGCTGCCACTTGGTCTTCGGTTCTGAGAGAGAATACAGCATGGAGGCTCTGGATACAGAAGGAAGAATTCATAAGAAAAATCATTTAATAGAAAGTATCGGGGATGTTTAAAGTTGGGAGGGGGGCTTGTGCTCGGAAATACTAATATGGTGGGGAAACAGGCATTTTTACGGAAAACAGAGTAAAACATATAACATGACGTAGATAAGAATAGCCAATAAATGAATGTAGTTAGGCAGTAATGCATAAGTAAATAACCAATAAGGATGTATCATGTGATGTAAACCAACGTGGTGTTGGCCACTAAGAAATGTATAAAAACCAGGCCTTTAGGAGGGAGAGGTCAGAACAGACTTTAGAGGACCTCTAGGCCTAGAGATCATCACCTTCTGTTACGCTATATACTATCTGATCTATTCTTGTAAGCTGTTATTGATTGGTAAAATAAATATATACTTATTGAAACCAGTATATAGTGTTCGAGGTCTCATTACCGAGGTAGGCCTGGACAGCGGCCTATCTACCTCAGTTCATACGTTCACCTCCCACTATTGCCTGGACACTTTGTCCAGAAGCGACGGCTGGTTTGGCCAGTCGGTGTTACGTAACCTGTTTTCCTAAATTGCCATCCTCCCACCTGCCCTTTTTTGGTTAGCTTGGAGGTCACCCACATGTGAGAATATCATGCCTGCTTGTCCTGGGATAAAGCACAGTTACTTACCGTAACAGGTGTTATCCAGGGACAGCAGGCATATATTCTCACAACCCGCCCTCCTCCCCGGGGATGGCTTGTTTGCTGGTTATGGAACTGAGGACCACGAGGTGGGGATGCGCCCTCTAGTGGGCAAGAAGGCATGCACATGCGTGGTGCAGTGTAGCAAACTTGAAACTTCAATCAAGTTTGCTTGAAAAGCTGTCCGCGCTGGGGCTCCGTAGATGACGTCACCCACATGTGAGAATATATGCCTGCTGTCCCTGGATAACACCTGTTACGGTAAGTAACTGTGCTATATGCCCTGTGGTGAATCAGTTGGAGAGCTTATTAGAATTTCTGTGGGGCAAAAGATATATGCTGGAGTGGTTGGATTCTATACACTTATGTCACTTATAAAATTATCCCTTTAGGACAGGGGTAGGTACTCTCAATTCTCAAAGGCCACAACTAATTTGGGTTTTCAGGATTTCTCCAATGAAGATGAATAAGATCTATTTGCATACAATGGAGGCAGTTAATGCAAATAGATCTCATGGGAAAATCCTGAAAACCTGACTGGGTTGCAATCCTCAAGGGTGATGTTTGTTTATTTATTTATTTATTTACAGTACTTATAGTCCATACTATCCAAAGATCTAGGTTGATTAACAGGATATAATTAAATCAAAATAATTAAATTAAAATAAATCCATAACAGATAATTAAAAATATTTAAAAAGTAAAGACATATCAATTAAAAATTAAATCTGTATGACATAGAAAACATAATCAAGTGGACTAAATAAATAAGTATAATTTCTTAATATGTTTTGTGCCACATTATGTGGATTTTGATTTCTAAATCTGTATTCAGATAAAGTTTGCTTGTTTGTAATTTGAAAATTCAATAAATACATTAAAAAAAAACATAATCAAAGTCAAAACTCCTCAAAAAGAAATGCCAAATGCACGCATGACTAGCACAGTTTTGATTTTTCTTTTAAATGATGTTGGCCACCCCTGATTTAGGAGGTTACTTTGTAGAAAGAATTTAAGAACGTCCCTGCCACCTTTAGGTGTCCCTCCCCACTTAGCAGCAGTTCTGTGGCTGGTGTAACTGCAGGTGGCTAAATGTTGAGCTCACCAATACGGGTAATTCTTGTATTCTATAACAGAAACTGGGCGCCCAGGTTCTCTTATAGAATAGACTCCTACCGCACAGACTTATAGTGCCTGAATGGAGCACCCATCATAGGACCCCCTCCATAGTTCTTAATAGCAAAATAGTGTTTGATGTATGTGGGTGCGGAGGCATGTGTATCTTGGGAAGAATGAATAAACTCTTTTTACATGGGTTTTTAAGACAGCTGCTATTCTGAATCATTCAATCCATTATCCAACCCTCTCCCCTCATTACAATATGTGTGACATGCCTTATTCTGTGTCGGAAATGTGCAGTCATCTTGTTTGTGCCATCAACATCTGGAAACGGGCAAAGGATGCACGCTGAGCATACTCCCTCCATGATGTCAATTGGAAATAAAGGCAAGCAAGTTTGGATTAGGATGAGAGAAATGGTGTGCGTGTGACAGACAAGATTTTAGCTGTTAGGTTATGCCAAGACAATTTTTACAAGGTTAGCACTATAGTCTCTGGTAGACAAAGCATTATTTTTATCTTTTGCATTTTAAACACTTGTAGTGTTAACATTGATAAAGGTTTCCAAATATATTGGAGGTGCTTTTATGTGTAAGGTGATCCACCAATTCCTCTTACTAGAAATGTGTCTTTTACATTTGAAGTCACTTGTAATTACCGTCTTGGGGTGTGTGTTCAAGAGAAGTGTGTAATAGGCATTTCTTCATTTCAGGATGTATGGTACATTCCTTTGGCTACATGGAATTAGAATGCTAAGGAGGAAGAGAAGAGAGAAAGAAGGAACTTGTCATCCTTTCCTAATAGAGCAAAGAAAAGGAGAAGTAGTTTGGTATGGGAAAGGGGATTTTGTATGCCACAGTTGGTGAAGGATCCAGGGGACTAGAGTCTTAGAACAACAGAAGAGCCAAAAGAGGAGATTGGGGTCCTCATCAGGGATTCTAAGGGTGCAACCCTCCTATGGAGCTGCCACCACAGTATGAAAAACTTAAGGAGGACAGCACTGGAGAGAATATGGCTAAGAAGGTTCAGTTCCAGAGATTATGGGGAGTGGAAAGACTTTGAATCTGGTCCTAGGAGTTGTCTTTCCTCTTAGGGAAAGAGCACACCCAATTGGAGAAAGGGCCTAAAATTATGTTAAAGCACAGAGGCAAAAAGCAGGACAGTGATTAAATATTTTGAAGTCTACTGAAATGCATATGAACTTTGTTATAAAAGAAGTGGCATGGCCTATTTTTGTGAAGTCCATCAAGTTCTATGATAATTTTTCCTTGCTATTTGGAGCATATGAGTATATGAGTCTTTAAGAAGTTTTTTTGGAAGTGTGATTACACCTAGGGACTTGAAGTAGTGGATTGCTTCCCCTTGTTCAGAATCCACAACAGGTTTTGCAAAGGTGAAGAGGGAATTGAAAACGAGGCTGTTGAGCCCCTTAGGGGAGTGCTCAGCAGGAGGAGGTACATTAGAGTAACGTAAAAGGGTTTGCTATAGATAGCTTTTAGTACGAGGTAGTGCAATTTTTGCTATATTTTATTGTTTGCATCTTTTCTTGATGTATTTTGAAGATTTCTTGGTTGTCTATATATATGCATTGTAGGTTTTATGTTATTACATGATTTGTATTTTGCTGTCATTGAATGTGAGTTTGTATTGTTTCCCGCCTAGATTTGTAGATAGGCGGGTTATAAATAATTATAAATAAATAGCTTTTAAACATGTAAAAATTCTAAGAATTTCAAAATTTCTTCTATAGAAATTAATGGGAAGTCTATGGCTTTAGATCAGTGGTCTCAAACTCGCAGCCTGGGGGCCACATGCGGCCCGCCAAGTACTATTTTGAGGCCCTTGGTATGTTTATCATAATCACAAAAGTAAAATAAAATAGTTTCTTGATCATATGTCTCTCTAGCTATAAATTACAATATTATTATTAAGACTTAGCCAAAAGGTGAGCAGCCAGGTTTGCTCATAGGTGGGTAAAGTGTACATGAATGATGGCACATGACGCAAAATGTATTTAAAAAAATGTATTAATTTTATTTATTTCCATAACATTTATCAAAAGATTATTGCATCATCGGAGGATCTTTACAGACGCCAAACGCTGGCATTTCTGACAAAGAATCCCAATCCTTTAATTGTCATTCACCAATATATACCTTCAGACCAGCATGACATCATTACTTGTCAGCCAATCGGCCGACAGAGGCTGTCCTTAGGTTTAAACAAAGAACTTCTTTTTTGACACCAAAAAAGTTTCACAAATCATATTTTTGTTTACCTTAACTTTCTAAATATGCCTAAAACCATTATAACATACCAAATACCCTTTTTGTCATTCTCAAAACTTAAATCAGACAGTTTGTCTGTGATAAAGCCAGCCTGGGCGTGGCCTTAACTAACACATATGCTTGTATCTAACTAGAGTTACCCAGAACCATACGAAAAGCAGGCGTTTTTGTAGAAAAAAATCCACATTATACTCCACAAACACGACTTGCACACTATCCATGCCATTGCCGCTTTATAGCGCCACCTACCAGCCAGCGAGTGCCACTCCACAAAGGAAAGATTTATAAACTATAAGGAGTTGTACCTCATGCAAAATTGTCATGTAATATAATAAAACTCTTACCCACGCATATGCAGTTGAAACAGTGTGATCCCTGCCACCTTGATTTGTGCTTCTGTGCCATGTTCCATTTGCAGTGCGTGCACAGCAGTTGAGCCTGTGACGATTTGATTTGCGGTAGTAAGAGCAGCATTGCCATTGCCGACGTCACTTCCAGCCTAGGGCAGGGAGGGAGGCTTCAACTCGCTGTTCCTGCTTGCTTCGGGCCTTCCTCATTGCCGGGTCCTGTTCCTGCCTTCGCACAAAAAGAAAGTAGGTGGGAACTGGCAGCAACGAAGGACCGAAGCAAGCGGGAGCAGCGAGTTATGAATGCTGTGCTGCCGACGGCTGTATGAGACCCAAGAGGTGAGGGGGGGAATGAGAAACGCTACTGATGGCTGGCCTACTGCAGGACAGGGGGAGCAGGGAAAGGGTGCTTCTGGACAGGGGGGAGGGAAAAGGGCTACTGCAGGACAGGGAGAATGGAATGGGTGCTGCTGGACAGGGGGGAGGGAAAAGGAAGGGAGAAGGGCTACTGCAGGACAGGGGGAGCAGACAAAGGGTGCTGCTGCACAGGGAAGGATGGGTGGGAAATGTTGCTGCTGCTGCACAGGGAAGTGAGGGGGGATAGGGAAAGGGGGCCAGGGAGCAAACTTGCTGTGCTTTGGGGGGACGGGTGTGCTGGGGGGCAGGCAGCAATCTTGGTTCGCTCTGGGGGAAGACATAAGGGGGCCACGGAGAGAGACAGAAAGAAAGGCAGGCAGGCATATGGCGCCACAGAGAGAGACAGGCAGGCAGGCAGGTAGGGGGCCACGGAGAGACACAGAAAGACAGGCAGGCAGCGCACGAGAACGAAAGACAGCGGGCAGGGAGAGAGTCAGAAAGCAAGAAAGAAAGACAAACAGGGGGCCAGGGAGAAAGACAAACAGAAAGAATGACAGACAGACAGGGGGCCAGAGAGACAGACAGCCAGTGGTCAAGGAGAGAGGGAGAGAGAAAGAAAAAAAGACAGACAGCTAGCAGCCAAGGAGAGAGAGAGAAAGAAAAAAAAAAAAGACAGACAGCTCACACGTTAAGTTTTCATTAAATTTTGTGATCTGTTAAGTCTACACATCTATTCTAGCACCCGTTAATCTAATGGAATAAGACATTAACTATTTTTTCTGAGGCCCTCCAAGTACCTACAAATCCAAAATGTGGCCCTGCAAAGGGTTTGAGCACAAATACAAGTAAATGGTCCTGAAAGCTGCTATTCATTATTTCTTATCCAGAGGCTGATCAGAAATTGGAGGACCGAGTTTCATATGGTCAATTTGCAAAGGATCTAGCCTCCTTACTTACTTTGTGAGTTAGGAAGCTGGTTTGGCCCATTTGAAAATTGGCTGGATGAATGGATAAATTTGGCTATCTAATTTCATATGATGGCTAAAGTTAGCCAGAAGTTGATCCCAAGGTGTGTTGTGATGGACAAACAAAAGGCAGACCATCTCTCTTGAGTGCTTGATACGTAACTCCATCTTTTCTAGCAGAGTTTATGTTGCTGTCATCCAGCATCCCCTAGTTGTGCATAAAACAGCTTCCTGTAACCTCTAATGTCTTCTTTGTATCCCCAGTATATAAAATCACTCACATCAAGTCCTGATGTCTACTTTCAAGTCTTCAGTACTTAAATACCACTTCCCCCCACCCATTTTCTACCGTTATTCAGACCTAAACAGTACCTTTTGGAAGCCTTCCTGGAAAGCCTGGTGTCTCTCCTGCCCCAGCTGTGCCAAATTTTAAATGGCTTTGCCCAAGGGATATTAGGGACAAGGGGGGCGAGGATATGATATGGCCATTGGGGTTCATGGGGTTAAAAGGGGTAAATTTTCAAGGAGCTGCTCAGTGCTGATCTCATTGGTTTTAAACTGATATGCACAGAGAGGAGGGGATGTTTAGGTAGACTAGACAGGCCATATGGTCTTTATCTGCCTTCTCTGTTGTTAGGAATTGTGGCTTACATGTTTTTGGGGGTGGTCTTGATTTCAATCCTTGTCATTTTGTAGCTTTTGAATATAATCTTAGAAGAATATTTGTTGATATGACCCATTTTTAAGCATCATAACAGTATTTCTGTTGAACTGCATTATTTTGACCTGAACTTGCAAGGCGCTAAAGTCATTGGAGATCTCTCCTAACATTTAAAAATAGTTTCTTAGTGTATTCCTTCAAAGACGGTGTTCCTGAAAGTGATTTCACTTCAGTATGCTATGTTATATTTATAGACCACTGTCCTTAATACAAGTTCAAATTCAAAATATTTTCATTGATAAAAATACCATTTATTTTGCATTGACCCTGCTTATTTGCCTTGCTAATCATTTTTTCTAAACTATGCATATTTCAGTAATTTTTTAGTTAACATCTGAAGCTAAGTTCAATATGGATCATTTATGCATACATAGCACTAGCTGAATAAATATATAATCACCTTGGTGATATATCTTCCTCCATGTCACATCAGACTTCCCAAGAACCTTTCATCCCTAGACTTTTGATCTCCATCTATGTCTTCTTTTTTTCTCTCTCTCTCAGGCCTTTGACCTTCTTTCATCTTTCAAAATACAACCTATTACTTATAAGCAGTTTACTTGTAAAACAAAGAAAAAAAAATTAAAATGATTCCTTTTTTATTGGACTAACAGAACATTTTTTGATTAGCTTTCAAAGGCAATTCTTTGTTCAGATCGGTATTGCCTTTGGAAAGCTAATAAAAGATGTATTAGGACCGGCTGCTGCTGCTTCGAGGACTGGAGGAGGTTGGTTGTCAGGTCAGGATTGGCTGCTGCTGCTGTTTCGGAGACTAGAGGGAGGGAGGTTGGTTGTCAGGTCAGGATTGGCGGTGGCTGCTGCATTGGAGACTGAAGGGAGAGAGGTTGGTTGTCAAGTCAGGACTGGCTGCTGCCGCTGCTTCAGAGGAAAAAGGGAGGTCGGTTGTCAGGTCAGGACTGGTTGCTGCCGCTGCTTCGGAGGCTGGAGGGAGGGAGGTTGGTTGTCAGGTCAGGACTTGCTGCTGCCGCTGCTTTAGAGGCTGGAGGGAGGATTTTTTTTTTTTGGCCAGCAGATTTTATTTTTGTTGGTTAGTTGAGAGTGCTGGTCGGTTGAGTAACTGGGATTCTACTGTATTTCAGATTTATTTTTGTTAAATATAGACGTAAGGTGCTGTTAGGCATCCTGCTGTAGATGTGATTCCAGATAGAAAATGACATGGGGAAAAATTTGTCCCCGTCTCCGCCCCATCCTCATGAGCTCATCCCCGCTCATCCTCATCCTGTCCCTGCAAGCTCTTCCCTGTCCCCACAAACCATCTGATCCCATCCACACAAGCCTTGAATAGTTTTATACTGAACTTATTTTATAAAAGTATAAAAAGAAACAATATTCTGTACAATTGTCATTTTATAAATCAAAGTTCTGGCTGCTTAACTAGAGAAAGAGATGTTCAGCTAGCAGGGCTTTGTTTATAAATTTTGATCAACACAACTAATATACAACTTTATCCTAAAGCAAAATAAATAAAATTTGTTTTTTCTACTTTTGTTGTCTGGTTTCTGCTTTCCTCATCTTCTGATTCAATTCCTTCCATCCACTGCCTTCTCTCTTCCTCTTCCATTTCCATTTGCCCTGTTACTTTGACCTCCCTTCCATCTCTTCCTCCACCACCTCCTCCATTGGTCTTACACCCATCTTCTTCCCTCTGCTCCCCCATAGTCTGGCATCTCTGTCTTCTTCCCTTCCAGCGTCTTCTCCCCACTCTCTCTTCCCCATTTCCTGTCAGCGTCCTCTCCCCACTCTCTTCCCCCCACTTCCCTTCAGCATCTTCTCCCCACTTCCCTTCAGCGTCTTCTCCTAACTCTCTCTTCCCCATTTCTCTTCAGCGTCGTCTCCTCACTCTCTCTTCCCCATTTTCCTTCAGCGTCTTCTCCCCACTCTCTCTTCCCCATTTCCCTTCAGTGTCTGTTCCTTTCCACCACCCCCTCTCCACCCTTCGTGCAGTCCAGCAGTCTCCTCCCTATCAATTGCTGCTGTCTGTCTTGGCATCTCCCTCCCTCCCTTCCCCTTACCTTCGTTGCAAGTTTTAATTTTCTTTCTACAAAGCAGCCAGAGCCTTGAAGTCGCGTGCATCTGCCAGGAGCTTCTCCTCTGATGCAACTTCCTGTTTCCAGTTGTGTCAGAGGAGAACTTTTTGGCATCCATATGTGACTTCAAGGCTCCGGCTGCTTTGTAGAAAGAAAATTAAAACTTACAATGTAGGTAAGTGGAAGGGAGGGAGGGAGATGCCAGGACGGACAGCGGCAATTGTCAGGAAGGAGAGAGGGAGCTGCTGGACCACAATGTGACTGTGCATGTTCCAGCGGAGGCAAGGCCATTCACCGCTCCATGGGGCGGTGAATGGCCTTGTCCCTATCCCTGCAGCAACTATTTATTTTTCCCACCGTTTCGGCAGGTTACAGCCACTGTGTAATTCTCTAATTCCAGTGTCTACACTGTAGATGTCGCCTGACATTTATTGTTAATTTAACAAGTTTCTCTAAGGTTGATTGCTAACATGAATATTTCAAATTATTTTCCTTAAATTTTTTTTAAATATTGTAAAGATATATAGAGTAAATTTACCAGTGTATTTTTTAGGATTCATTTTTTTTAAAATTTTTTTATTTATACTACTTTAACCCCCCCCTTACCAAACCGTGCTAGCGCTTTTTTAGCGCCGGTCGCGGCAGTAACAGCTCCGACATCCATAGGAATTCTATGAGCGTCGGAGCTGTTACCGTCATGATCAGCAATAAAAAAAAATGCTAGCACGGTTTTGTAAAAGGCAGGGGGAGGTAAATTATTACATTCACCAAAACAATGAATTACACTATAAATGAAAGCAAGAGGCAAAGAAAACGGTATAATTTTCCAAAGAAATGGCTGAAAAAATTAAGGCAAAAGAGCTATACAAAAAGTAAAGGAGAGTGCAAGAACAGCAATACAGAAGAGAATACCAGATAAAACTTTAAAAATCAAAGAAAACCTGGCTTTTCTCAAAAAATGTAAGTCTCCCTCCAACTTAGGAATCAAGGAAACTCATATCTTGGCATCCCAAGTCCTCTAAATTTTCTTCACACTTCTACCTCTAACCCTCTGTTGTAGTTCCTTCCTATTTCTCCTACTGTAAACCGCGTCGAGCTCTACGAACGTGGAGATGATGCGGTATACAAAACTAAGGATTAGATTAGATTAGAAAAATAGGGCTGGTAAAAGAAAATACTGTCCTGGAATTTAGGAAGAGAAAAGTCTGGAAAATGTAGGAATATGAGCACAAACAGAATTGGACAAAATGTTTGCTCTGGGAGGCTTCCAATTCTGCACCATTTACTATTACCAATTATATAATTTTTCACTTTCAGCCCAGGCTGCCGCAGTAAGCCTGAAAGAGAATCAAAGGGGTATATTTACTAAAGGGTGTTAAGCCCTAAGTGAAAACGCTTACTGCAAAGTGTGTTAAAGCATTTTGTGGTAACTTGTTTGTTTGTGCTAAACATGCAGTATATATTTTTGTGTATTTAGTCCTGTGGGGGGGCATGTCAGAGATGGAGAATTACCATACATGGGAGCTCTTAGCATTTCCTAAATAGCAGATAAGTGCTCCCCAGTCAATTTTTTTCAGGTTAGACATACTAATACCAACATTAGCTCATGACCTAAAAAAGAAATCATAAAAAATGCCCTATCCTGGGTGCGCTAGAAATTGGCTTGTTGTGCAGGAAAGTCCCATGTTAGCAGGTGCTAAGTCCATTTACTAGTGCATTTTAGTAGACATACCCCAAGGAGTCTTCAAGCTTATTTTATACTTGTAGTTTCATCTAAAAAAATATTGTATTTTAAAAAACTAGCATTTTAATGACCCCATTTCTTAGAGAACTTAAACTAATATATCAATTTTCTTTTCAACTAGTCATGGGAAAGTACTTGGTGTAATCTTTCATTGCTTGTCTTGGATACTTCAAGCCATGTTAGGTTTTTTTTCCTTTGTAATTTCCTGGTTGTATAGTATATGTTGTAAGCCAACTGTGGGCATGCTATACAGTAAATTTCCAGCTTTTCCTGAATGTTATAATGGTGCTTGAAAAATAGGTTGTTGTAAAATTATTTTATGAGCTAATGGATTGTTGAGGCAATTGAAAAGCTATATATGTTTTTTGATGAGCTTGAAAAATAGGACCATATAGAGATCCATGAATATTGTTTTTTCAGCAAATATAGTACAGAAACTGCTTACTTTAACAATCCTGTTTTCTTATTTAATAAGATCTGAAAAGTAAAGTGCAAAAGTCAGTGTTTTTGCAATGAGAAACACATTTTCTTCCTATTACCTCATTTGCAGGCATAGGAATCTAGATTATTTATAATTCAGTGACCCACACCCAAACCAAGAGTTATAGCAGTTTAGACAGTGTCCTACATTGTCACTTTGCTTTTCATTCAAATTACCCTGTATTAGAACTAGGCCCAGAGACGGCGAGGGGCTTCCATTTTCTCACTAGCATGTGCGAGTTGTCTGCAGCATGCATCCTGTGGCCAGAGCACATCTGTTTACATATCCCTCTACAAAATCCTGTCGTTATAAGAAGTTCCTTGAGAGAACCCTCTCGTTTCAGGCCGCTAAACTGAATGTATGGTTTGGAAAAATTATCTTAGAGGTTTCTTCTTACCTTGATTTTAGAAAATTGTTAAAGACACAACTAATTGATAGGTTTGTAGCCTAATGCATCGCGTTTCAATTCTCTAATGAGTTCTTTTATATTTATAATTTGATGTATTTTATCTGTATTGTATGTACTAGCTCCATTTGTTGTGAACCGCCTAGAACCACCTTGGTCTGGCGGTATATAAGAATGAATAAAAATTAGCTAAGCGGTCCTTTACCCCTGAAGGGAGTGTATAAAAAACTGACTGACAACTGGTCACCTAAATAATAAGAGTTATCAAAATGAATAATAAATAATAATGCAAGGCAATATGTGTTCTCTTACCTAAATCCAGCTAAGTACTGATTAAGCGCCGGTTTGAGTTTATGGTGCTCAATTTTTCCAGGTGCTACAGTTATATGGTGCTATAATTTATTGGATGTTTTAATCATATGGTGCTAGGACTCTGTGGTGCTTTTGATTGTTTGGTGCTACGCTTGTTACACAATGTTATGAACGTTATATGATGTTATGAACTTCGAGTTTTTATGAATTTTTTATGTTATTTATATAGCTTTTTACTCGATAGGAGGTTTCACAGTCTTAGCATTTTTTGATGTTTTTTCCTTTTTTCTTTTTTAAGCACATAGCACTTTCAAGCACATTTGTTCACATTGTGATATTTTTGGGAGTTTTTCTATTTTTAATTATTTATTAAGATTCTTCCCCTGAAAATAAGTTTTTTCCTATTCCAGCACTACACATTTATTTACCTCTTGGTCACTCTAAAAGGACTTAATGATGTATGAGGCGATTCTCATTTGGACTGAGGTTCTGGTGCTAGTCACCTATGAGAAATAGCCTGAGCCTATACACCGCACGTTACCTATTTAAGGCTCATACTGATGTCCTTTAATGAGTTGCATTATTATTTATTATTCATCATTATTTAGGTGACCAGTTGTCAGTCAGTTTTTTATACACTCCCTTCAGGGGTAAAGGACCGCTTAGCTAATTTTTATTCATTTTTGTATTGGACATTATTGGCTATTCTAGTCCCTTAGGGTTACAGATCCTTTTTGCTGTTTTGGTATATAAGAATACCAGATAGTGAGGACAAATCTACAATAAGTGGATTTCTTGCTAGACCTCTATTGCCTGAGTGCGGTGCTATGAACTATGGTGGTTTCAGCTCAAAGAAGAGGTTTTGTAACTAAAAATGTTGGTGCTTGTAACTAAGGAGGCATAGTCCCTGACGAAACTAGAAGTGAAACGATTGGGCAGCTGTCGGGCGCAAAGATAAGTGCCTTTCCTTTACAGCACTATACAGCACTGTATGCACTTTATAATTTATGCAGAGCCTGTTGAAAATTAACAAAAAGATTTATTGCACATGCTCTTTGCTAAGACCAATGATGGAAACACCACCCTAGTAAGGGCACGAATAGAATTAAAAGTAGTGCCTTGGGTTTTTGAGGTCTAGCAAGAAATCCACTTATTGTAGATTTGTCCTCACTGTCTGGTATTTATATCAATTGGACATTTATTTAAGTTTCCTTATTTAGTTGATTGGTATATAAGAATAAAATTATTATTATTGTTATTGCAAGCTGGCTCTTGGCTTGCAGCTCATCTTCATTGGTAAAACAGAAAAGTAAAGTTATGCACAGGGTATTTTCATACTCAGTGGCATAGCGAGGGTGAGAGGTGCCTGAGGCAGTGCCCCCCGCCACACGCACATGCCCCTTCCCTGCCCCTATACCTTTTAAACTTTCTTGGCATGAGCAGCATCACCAACTTGCTGCTCACGTCAGCATCAGCTCTCCCTCTGATGTCACTTCTTAGGCACGAACACGTCAGAGGGAGAACCAACGCTGACGTAAGCAGCAGGTTGGAGTTGCTGCTCCTACCGGAAAAGAGCTAGAGGTATGGTGGAGAAGAAGTAAAGGCATATGCATGACAGGAGGAGAAGTGGGGTGCTGGTGCCCTCACCAAGGTGGCGCCCAGGGCACACGCCCCACCCCCCTCTTACTACACCACTGTTCAAATGCATGGCAGAGTTTGGTGCTCAGTATGACTAGGAACCTAGATTTCATTATAACCACTGCAAGTTTTTCCTTTTAGCTTTTCTTCTGCCCATAACCTATTCCTGTATCATACAACTCTAGAAGATATAATAGTAGAATAAACTGTTACACTTTTATCACAAGAGTTTAATTTATCATAGGATTGCAACTGATGATTATTCTTGAAGGAAATGCTCATTTATGTTAGTGGTGTTTGTTGCAGCTAAAAGTAGTTGACATATGGTCCAGATTCTGTAAAGAGTGCCAAAATTTCACACTCAATTCTACTCTAATAAAGAGTGCTGTGGAATAAGTACTCTTTATAAAATAGAGATGAGCGCCAAATTTGGTGCTCAACTTTGAGCCCTAGATCTTTCCCCAGTTGAAACATGATGTAAATCCTAGCACACAAATTGGGTGTGAATCCCTACGATTCTGTAACATTGCATACATCTTTTGTGAATGCTCCTGATCTGCCCATGCCTTTCCCATGGCCATGCCCCCTTTTGCACGCAGTCCAATTTATCTAATCTAGGATTTGTGAGTCGCTCTATGCCTATATAGGTTCCAGGTGATTTACAATTCTAAGAGCCTACAGTAAGAGTTTACAATAGAACATTACAATCGGATATACAGTAAAACAGGGGTTATTTACAGAAGTCATTTGGAGGGAGGAGGGATTATCTGGATTGTTACAGAATAGTGCATAGCCAGATTGGTACCCAAATCATAATGAGTGCCAATTAAGCACTTGTTAGCTCCAATAATTAAATCATTGGAGCCCGTTAACTAATTGTTTTGTGCACCAATCTGAGATCCACACCCGAGGGATTATGGGCTAGATTCACTAACTTGCTCGATCCGTGGCAGGCTGACTGATCCACAACGGGTCAGTATTTAAATGGGGGCTATCAGAAGAACGCTACTGAGCATTCCTGAAGCATGCGCATACCATCTTCTTTGCTTGCATCTGTGCATGCTTACAAAGCTGTAAATTTTTTTTTTCTTTTAACTTCACTTTCGAGCCCATGGTTTTAACCTGTGGGTTAAAACCACAGGCTCGTACTGCGGGGAACGGCAGAAGAGTCGGGGCAGAGATCAGGGTGGATTACTATCACTGTAGCATAGCAAATTGTTCAGTTGTGTAGCAGACTTCATTCCAACTCTTTTCATAACATGCACAAGAAAGAAAACTTTAATGTCACTGATCAGAAAATATTTGGCACAAAACTTCCTAAATGCCTAGTTCCATATGTTGGCAAAACACACTGCAGAGAGCAGGAGATGCAGCCAGAAAGGACGTGAGTGACTGGTCCCCAGCAGTCGCTTCTTGTTGATCGGCCAGCCCAGTCGGTGTTCAAGATTTTTGTTTAGTGAATCGCTGCCTGCCTACTTTGCATGCCGTTGCCCCTCATTTGCATGCGCGGATCGGGTCAGAGAATGATTGGCACACAGGTTAGTGAATCGGGTCGGAGGAAAATTGGGTCGCAAAGTGGTCGCAAACTAGTCGGGACATCTTAGTGAATCTAGCCCTATGCCTACTAATTCAAAAATCACTTTCTTGTGAAAAGAATAGCAAAAAGCAGTGCTTATCTGTAGTTTCAGAGATCTATGCCACTGATCTAGAACCAACTTTTGTCTGTTATCTTTTTTCCCTAGTAAAAGAACAGCTTGAATACATGTCAATAGAACATACAATGCACCATCCATCACTGTCATTCCACATCACTATTGGCATTGGGTTAGTTGTGTAGTAGTTTGCTACTGAAGAGTTTCTATTCTGTTCAGAAAGCCCTCTAATTTAAATAATTGCACAATTCACATTAAAAGGTTGAGTTTCACAGAACAGTATTACATGATGCTTAAGCTGAAAATTTTCAAATTTTGTCAGAGTAGCCATTTCTCTTAGAATTAGTAGATATTCCCCTAAATTGATTCCTTAGATTTTCCAAGTTCAGTACAAACTGGAGTTTCTCTGATATCCTTTCTTTCATTGTGTTCATTTGGATGAACACCACTTGTGTGCCTTCATACTAAATAGCCCTTATCTTTTTCCATTTTCTAGAATAAGTAATAATTAACTTTGGGTTTGGTTGCTAGTGAAGTCCGTCTTTGTTAATTCATACTTTCAGTGTAAAAGTGCATAAAGCTTTTGTTGTGGCAGTCAGCACATGTTGTTGGAAAGCTTTTACCTAGCATAATAATTATGTTATATCCTCCGCAGGTCTCTTGACACAGTGCTCAACAGCGCTCTGCAAGGTCTATCTGTTATAGACTCTCACTTTGTGGAATTAGAGGGAGACACTCTGTACTTGTATGGGTCAGGCGCTTTGGAATCTTTGGAGCGGAGCTGGAGTCTTCAGTCATCGGGAACTGTTACCACGCTTTTCTTTACTTTTATAGATTTTGATGAAATTGTCCAAGTGTTACCCAAAGTAAAGATGAAATTCCCTAATGCTTCAGTAAGTAAAACAATTCATAGTCTGATTCTGTAACTGCAGCTGTTAATGACTACAGTATTTTATGTACATATTCTCACTAACAGACAAGCAAACCAGGAAAAACCTCCACAATCCAGATGAGAACAAAAACAATAGTGGAGATTTAGGATGTTGGTGTGCAACTTTATTCTTCAATCATGTAAAATTGTGCAGTGGCCACCGCACAATTTTACATGGTTGAAGCATAAAGTTGCACACCAACATCCTAAATCTCCACTGTTGTTTTTGTTCTCATATTCTCACTAAAACATTGTTTATCAATCTTTTGGGGGCTGTGACCATGCCAAATAAATCATGCAGTCCCCCTGAGTAATGATGCACCTATGTAGAGCCCACTCAGGTCACAACCTCATTTGGGGTCCTGACCCACAGTTTGGAAAGCTTGACCATCAGCAATGCGATCTACAAAATAAATAATCTAAAAAAAAGGGAGGACACAATGTCGCTTCTTTTTGAGGTATATGGATGTCTTAGAATGCCCAAATGGGCATCTATGTGCCTGAAATGTCCAAATCTCAAGTTTGCAAAGGTAAAAAAAGGAGATCTCCAACACTAGAGTATGTCCAAATACTGCAGTTTTTTTTTGGGGGGGCTGCACTAGGGAGGGCCCAAAATCAGGACATCTTACCGCAATAACCGAAATAGAAGAAACATCCAAGTCCAAAAAAGGAGGACATCCTTAGTTAGATGTTTCAATTATGTCTAGGGTGCAAAAAGTTGCTCTTGTTAAGAAGTTATCCACTGAAAGATTAAGGGCTCCTTTATAAAGGTGTGCTAGCGTTAGCGCACTTACCGGATTAGCGCACGCTAGCCAAAAAACTACCGCCTGCGCAAGAGGAGGCGGTAGCGGCTAGCGCGCGCTATTCCGCGCGTTAAGGCCCTAACGTGCCTTTGTGAAAGGATCCCTAAGGCTTCCTCCTTAATCCTCTAATAATAATAATAATAATAACAGCTTATATACCGCAATATCGTGAAGTTCTATGCGGTTTACAAAAGATTAAGCAAAGGTACAAATTGACTGACTTCAAGAGGGGAAGAAGAAAGAGAAGTGCTTGCTGTCCTCTTTTCTCTCCCCTGAAAGTGAAGCTGGAAAGGAATACCAGCTTCTTTGACTGCTATAGGTATTATGGGCATTCTGAACAGAGCAGCAAGCAAGTCTGAGGAGTAGCTTAGTGGTTATTACAGTGGACTGTAAACCAAGGGACTCGGATTCAAATCCCACTTGAACTCCTTTTTATTTGTTTTTAAATTGTGAGCCCTCCAGGAATAGAAAAATACATACTATACCTAAATATATAAGCCACCTGCAAGCCTGAAGGCTATTGAAGTGGTGTACATTCAGGTACAGTAGATGGTGTCCTGGAGGGCTCACATTACAACATAAGAGTTAAAGTGAGATTCGAAATGCTGCACTATCCACTAGGCTGTCTGTGTTGAAGTCTATGTAGCCATTCTTGCTGTTCATCTGTTGGATGTTCCAGCACACAGTCATGTGAGATAGTTGACATCTGTTTTGGACATTTATGAGCTGGATGTCTGTATTCTGACTTGGCCATCCTTTCAAAAATGCCTGTCCACAAGTATTTTCCCACCTGAAGGCATACAATCTAGGTGGGTACCTGAAATAATGGAGCGTTAAGTGACATGCCCAAGATCATAAGGAACCACAATGGAATTTTCTCTCTTTCTATAGATTATTCCATAATCTAAGTAACTGTCAGTGCTATAATAACGTTGAACTGTTTCCAGGTTCTTAACCTGCTGCTCTAACCATTAGGCTATTCTTTCACCCAGTCCTGTTTTACATACACAATTTTTATAAAATTGTTCCTATTTTAACACAATCCACACACAGGTGTTTGCAAGGGCATTGTTGGATGTAGCTGAGGTAGCGTGGAGATGTACATGTACATTTTATAAAGTACATGGGTGCACGTTTAGAGTGCACGCACACATTTACACCTTCTTTGGAGTAGGTATAAATAGACTGTACATGATTGTATGGTCCACAAAGCTATATATATGGAGAAAACTCTTCTGGACTGTAAATCAAAAACGATCCAATACTGGAAACTTCCACTTCCCTCTCCACGCCAGGTCTGGAGGAAATCACTCTTCGAGTCCATGACCCCAAAATTTGGAACTACCTCTTGACCTATTTCCACCAAATTCCTTCCTACCTCCAATTTAGGAAGGCACTAAAATTGTACCTATTCTCACTATAATTCAGGACTTAAACTGCACACCATAGAACTCATTCCTGCTTGAAGCCCTATTAATTTTATGTAAGCCGCAATGATTGCTAGTAGACAATTACAGGGTAAAAGAAACAATTTGGTATGGTGGGGCTGGCTTTAGAGAAGTCTATTATATAAGGGCCTAGGTGCATATGTTGCCTTTATAAAACAGTAGCTGCTTTTTAAATATAAAACAGAAGTGTACCTTGAGATAAAGCATTGCAACGGGAAATGAAACAAAACAAAAAACTATATAAAAAAGATCACCTCTGTTCCCTCTCCACCACTATATCCAAATTTTCTCCATCTCATCCGTCTCTTCCCCATGCATCTCTACCTCAATCCTCTCTCTGTGCCCAACAATTTTCTATTCTTCCTTTCCCCATGTGCACCATCTCTTTCCCTCTCACTCATACACTCATGCCCAACAATTCTCCCTTTCTATTCCCTCCCTCCTATGTCCCAAGAAAGGATGTAGTGCTCCCTTCTGTGTCCCATGCTCATGCCCCCTCCCTTCCTTCTGTGTCCCGAGTTCATGCACCCCTCCCTGCCTTCCAGCCTTTGTCTCAAAATCATGCCCCTCCCATGTCCCAAAGTACTCTTTCCCCCTCCTCCTTTCACCCTTTGTCCCAGATCATGTCCCCTCTCTCCCTTACTTGCTCGCTCCAGGGCCACACTCGCTTCCTTCAGGGCCGTCCAGCTGGGCAGCTCCTTCTGCCTTCAGCAGCATTTGTTGTAGGGACGCATGGGCAGCAGCTCTTAGACGCTACATGTGGCTGAACAACAAGCCTTCCTTCTGATGTCGAAGAGAAGGCTTCTGGGTCAGCCACGTAAAGCATCTCTGCAACAAGTGCCACTGAAAGCAGGAAGGAAAAGCCCAATTGGAAGGAGGTAACTGGGATCCTCCGCTGACCCGGAAGGCTTCCCTCCAACATCAGCTCTGATATCAGAAAGAAGCCTTCTGGGCCAGCTTCAGTGGAGGGGGGTGGGCAGGAAGGAGGGCATGGGATCCCCATCAGTGGTTTCAGCGGAGCGGGATGGGTAGGCATTAAGGAGGGCATGGGATCCTCAGTGGTGGCAGCTATTAAGGAGGAAAGGGGGAGGGAGACCTACGCAGTGCTGCATACCCCCAACAAGCGGCTTGCATACTCCTAAGGGTATGCATATCGTGTGTTGAGAAACACTGATCTACACCACTTAGGATTTTGTAGACTTCAATCATATCTCCCTTCTCTGCTCTTTTTCAAGCTGAAGAGCCCTAATCTTTTTAGTCTTTCCTCATACAAGAGGAGCGCCATCCCCTTTATTATCTTGGTCGCTGTTCTTTGAACCTTTTCTAGTTTGCTATATCTTTCTTGAGATAAGGCGACCAGAACTGAAAGCAGTACTCCAGGTGAGGGGAGCTCGGCAGTGGGATTGTCTTGAGACATGAGCAAGTGATTATGATTGTCTTGTATGCTTACTTTCTATCCTGTGTTACAATGGCATTCTTATTTTAATTTATGTTATACTAATTTTAATATTGTAAACAGCTTGGATCCATTTGTCTGGTTTATGCAGTATAGCAAGTTTTAACAAATTATAAAAGTAAGACTATTTATTTCCAGTTCTCCTAGGCTATAAATATTTCTGTTTTACATTCATCGTACATTTAGTCTAAGAATCAAGTCAGTTTTCACATTTTTGTTAGCCTGAAAGCCAGACTTTGTTTAAGTCTAATAAATATTTTGATGAAATCGCAATTTCAAAAATTCAAAACGATGTACAATAAAACGTGGGGAAGACAGACAAAACAATTAAGAACGTAGACATGGACAAACATGGCTTATTAGACATGAAAGGGATGTTGGGAGAACTACAATTTCTTATAGGAAAGAAAATAATTAAAGGATAAAACATAAGGACATTCTCAAATGGATAGTTAGCCTGCCGTGATAAGTAGACAACAGCATAAGAATACCTAAATTCCTTAAATATCTACCAGTTACAAAAGGTTACATTGAAAAAGATAAGCTTTACCCCCAACTTTGTCAAAAATACACAGGAGGAAAATAACTTCAAAAATCAAACAGCGTGAAAAAAATTCAAGAAAATAAACAAAGAACACGCTAGTGTAATTGCTGTAACTTCTTAAAAGTCCTCTTGAAACTCCATATTCCTTATACTTTAATCAGTGGATAGATTGTGCTCAGAGACATGGAGGAAAAAGGGGACAGAAAGTCCCCCAAAAACCTCACAACCCAATCATTGCAAAACTTCCACCTTAACACATTTTTATATGTGCATGACTTGAAAGATTGTGTTATTAAAAAGCACTTATCTTTTATGTATAGTTCTTTGGAAGTTTTGCAATGATTGGGTGGTGAGGTTTTTTGGGGACTTTCTGTCCCCTTTTTCCTCCATGTCACTAGCGTGTTTTTTGTTTATTTACCCCCAACTTTGGCAAACTTTTCAGCACATTGTATCTGAGACTGATTCCAAGCTCATTGCTAAGGGTTATTTAAACAAATTGATTACTTAAGAGATTATCCAAGTAAGTGATTAAAATCAAAAGCTGTAGTTTGAGTATAAGAGCAAACTGATAGTAATTTTTGAACAATGAACAATGAGTCTGTGGTAGAACATCCTGGTTATCACCTGGGCCTAAAAAGGAAAACAATTCTGCACTAATATGTAATGCTCAGTTGACCCATTTCATAGTTTGAAAGTAAAGCTAAAACTATTCACTTTGTGCTGTGCTGCTTCCTCTTTAAGATTTACATTGTTTGCTGCTTTTTCTCTCACTGTAGCATCTTAAATTTAAGGAAACAAACCTTGCCATGTTCCAGCAGTTCAATGCATTAGCCCAAGTTCGTCGCCTTGACCAACTGACAGTGGATCCTCAGGGAAATCCGGTTGTTAATTTTACTCTCTGGAAGTATTATGTGCTGTTCCGGTTGAGCCACTTCAATCTACAGAAAATAAATGGAACAGAGGTAAGCAAGGGATGCAAGCTTATGATATTTTGTATTTCAAATATGTTCATTTAAGATATAAATATAATTTTGGTGAAGGTAAAAGGACAGCATTTGAAATATGCTGCTCCTTTTTAAAAGCCCTTGTTTTTAAATTAAAAACTAAAAAAGAATTAGGAACATTTTAAATTGTTTTCAGGTTTGAATTTATTTAATTTTTGTTTTGTTTTTTTACTTTATCTGCCTTGCATGGGATTGTTTTCTTGAAACTTGGCTATAAACATGTGAAATTTATTTGACCATCAGCATTTGGAGGTTCTGCAATGGAAAGACATTCTTAAGGTTAAAAAGTGCCCATCAGAGGAGGGGGCGATCTATGTCAAATTTAATTTCAAAAGACAAGATCAGAAAACTAGCAAAGTCACTAATGAAAATTGTGTCAGTATTTTTGCAAATGTTATTCCCAGTGGAATCTACTGGGGATTTGGCAGAGTTACTCCTATATTTGTAATTGGGAACCAAGCTGGGAGCAAATATGTTTACAAAGCAGGAGTACTCAGTCATTAAGGCTACAACCCAGTTAGATTTTCAGGATTTCCCAAGTGAATATGCACAAGATCTATTTGTATGTACTGTCTTCATTGAATGCAAGTAGATCTCATGTATAGTCATTGTGGAAATCCTGAAAAACCTGACTAGAGGCTAATTTCGTTGCATGTCCCAAATATTTATGCAAATTTGGGGGTTAGTTTAGCTAAATTTTATCCAAACCTAGCACAACTCCAGATATTTACCTATGTAAGTCCTGCCTGTATTTATTTTCTCTTGGTTTTGTTGCTGATAACCTCTCATGAAAGAATTGCATTAATAATGTACTGTTACAAGAGGATCCTTGCAGCACAATGTTTCTTGTCTCTGTGCTAAAAAGACTTCCTTTAATATTTCACTAGTAGAGATTCCCAAACATCTGTGATCAAATGAACACCTCTAGCTCATTCTTGCCATTCTATTTTACTACTTCTCCCTACTCAGACCCTCTCATTCCTACCATTTTTATCCTCTACGACTCTTTCTCTATGCTATCACCCCTTTAAATATCTGACAGTAAAAAGGCTTGCATAAAATGCAGAGAATTATTATAGAAAATTATTGCCTACCTTATAACATATAGCTATTGCAACAGTCTTGATACAGGGGCTATTAATATAGTTTTTAGTTTATTTACACAAAATACAGCAAAATATAAACATAATCATCAAATCATCAATACATACACAACAGAATAATCACAAACAACAAAAAAGCGACCAGTGCTCAAACATACAACCTAAAATTCAATTCCCATTCTTCATCTTACAAAAAATATGGCACAGTAGACAAGTATTAGCTTTCTGTCTTTAAAGAGATGACTAAAGTAGCAACTCTATAAATTGTTGCCAAGATTTAGGCATCCCAATGCCATGTACCAAGTGCCAGTTCTGTAACGGCAGCTTGGCACCAAGATGCTGTTGTGGAATACTAGCATAAGTCAGCATTGGCACACCTAAAGGTAGGTGCCAACAGTCATAATAGTAATAATAATAATAGCTTTATTTAGATCCAGTCATACCTTTTCAGTTCAAGACTGTATACAACAAGTTATGCCATGTCAAGTGTACCCTGAAGTGAGTATAACTTTTATAGTATTCGGAGACATGCCCATGACACGTACTCCATTCCTGTTTATACCCAATTGTACTTATGAACTAATCAATATTGGTGTATATTTTATAGAATAGCTCCTAGCATTTACATGTGTAAATGCCAATTAGTGACATCACTGATTTGCACCTTTGCACGTAAATTTAGGTACACCTAGAATTTCCCTTTTTGGGTGTAGTTCTGCAGGGTAGGCCAGGTTTGATTTCCTATATTTTCTAAGAAGGGGAAGGGTGGCCAAGGTCTCTGGAAGGAGGCAGTATTAACAGAGATGAATCAGATAAGAAAAGAGAGAGGAGGAAGGGTGATGGCAGACAAAACTGCCTTACTGAGGGGCCCACGCAGAAAGCTTGCTCAGACATTGGCGCAGAGTAAGAGTGACATTTTTGTATAATTTTGTGGCTGCAAGATGCAGGGAGGTGGTGCTTGCAGAAGATAATTTAGCAAGAATATGCACATAGGACTTAGTTGTACAGCACATTAAAATAAATGTTAAGTCAGCTATTACCGGTAGCTATTTGACCCCAGTGCAGAGAAGAACGTGGAATACTTTAAGGAAGTAGGAGCCTCAGGGAACACTTGGAAGGGTTAGTTTGATCTTCTGCAGCACCAGGAATTTTTTTAGGGGGGAAGGTTCACTAGATTTTTTAGTTAGTACCAGGATTGGGGGCATCTCTCTGAGTATGGGGGGTTTTCTAGGGCAGATGATCATATGACTTCTTTTTGAGGGGGGAAGGAGGACCTTTTATGTAGGAATAAGAACATAAGAATAGTCTTACTGGGTCAGACCAGTGGTCCATCAAGCCCAGTAGCCCATTCTCACAGTGGCCAATCCAGGTCATTGGTACCTGACCAAAACCCAAGGAGTAGCAACATTCCATACTACTGATCCAGGGCAAGTAGTGGCTTCCCCCATCTCTTTCTCAATAACAGACTATGGACTTTTCCTCCAGGAAATTGTCCAAACCTTTCTTAAAACTAACTACGCTATCTGCTCTTACCAAACCTCTGTGCATGAGCCAGTCACTGATCACATGCTGACAGGAAGAGAGACCATTTATTTTTTTCTTCCACAGCAAACTGCTACATGCTACCACCACAGTGTATGCTGGGGTTTTTTCCTGACATTGTGTTATTTTTAATGTTGTTTTTAATGCCACTTAGCTTACTGCATTGGAAGGCAAAATTTTCACATTACATTAACATTAGAAACTGTGTACTCAGCAGCACAAAGTTCTAACGCACAACTTTTTGCATTGACTTCTAATTCAGAGAAAAGAGGGTAGAAAAGAATATGGATTCTGGAAGAGAAGGGTCTTCCCTCCTAAAAGCCCACTGCTCAGTCACAGGACAAAGGAGAGAAAGAATCTTAATAGAGACAATATTGAGAGGCAGATTTGATGATGTCATTGGTGACATGGTACAGGGAGGGCCCTGGCAGGGTGGGCCATGGAGTGGCCTGTTCGGAGTGCTGCTGCTGCTGCTGTTTGGAGCGGAAGTATGCCTGTCCTACGGTGAGAGGGTCAGTGGGGTTCTGCTTTGTAGGGAGATGGGAGGGAGGGATGCTGCGCAGGGAGATGGGTGGGAAGGTCGTCGGGGTTCTGCTGCATAGAGGGATGGGAGGGATAGGAAGATGCTGCACAAGAGGATGGGTGAGAGTGTTGGCAGGGTTCTGCTGCACAGGGAGATGGGAGGGAGGGATAGAAAGATGCTGCACAAGGGGATGGGTGAGAGGGGAGGAAAGATGCTGCACATGGGGAGAGGAAGAAAGGAAAGAGGAAGAATTGGGGTAGAGGAGAAGAAGGGAAAGATGATTGTTGTACATGAAAAATAATAAGACATCCCTGAAAATAAGCATTTTTTGGGCCCAAAATTAATATAAGACACTGTCTTATTTTCTGGGAAACACGGTATGTCCATACAGTGCTTGCATTAGTGCCGTGACAGTCTAATCTGGCTTGTTGTTTCTGCCTGAGCAAGTCACAAAAGGTAATGTTCAGATGTGTGTATTATAAATTCCCATGCCTTTTTGCCTGCTTTTTTCCATCAAACAGCTGCTGTTTTCTCTGCCTGTCTACCTTAGTTCTATGATGGACTGACTAGGCTTGGAGAGTTTTACAATCCTCGTTCTCTGCCAAATGCCACGTGCTGCTATCCCCACCCTCCAGTTCTTGGTTCTGTGTTTGTAATTTGCTATCCGAGGACAAGCAGGCAGCATATTCTGACATGTGGGTGATGTCATCCACAGAGCCCTGGCACAGACTGTCAAAAAGTATAATATCACTTTAAAACTTTAAGACCACCTGTATTGTGCTCATGCTGGTGCCTTCCCACCCGAAGTTGGCTTGTGGGACCATCAGTTCTTAGTATTTCACAAACCTAAGAAGTTGCTTCACAGCGTTCTCTTTAGCGCGGGCTTAAATTTTTACATTTTTGTGCCTTCAAATCTAATCTAATCTGCAATTTATAGATCACTTTAAGCCTTAAAAGTATCAAGGGGATTTACAATGTTGAGACCCATAGAAATCATGGGGAGAATACAAAGAATAGGTCGTCAGTAGAACAGTGAACTAATACAGAATTTAAAACGGAACCCTGAAAAACTTAGATACTAGCAAATTACAGTTTAAGGAGAAGCATCGTTGTTCAGTCTAAACAGGTAATTACACAGTATTACATTATACTACATTAGAGATTTCTATTCCATTACCTTGCGTTTCAAGGCGGATTACAAAAAAGTTATAGAAGGAGGGTTGCAAAGTAGGATCACAGGTCATTTCTTGTGAAGGTAGAGTAGATCAGGTACTATCAGTGAGTTAGGGAGAAGATGGGAAGAAGGAAGGTACCGTATTTTCGCGGATATAACGCGCGCGTTATACGCGATTTTACCTACCGCGCATACCCCTCGCGCGTTATATGCCTGAGCGCGGTATAGAAAAGTTTTTAAACATAGTTCCCACCCCGCCCGACGCCCGATTCACCCCCCCAGCAGGACCGCTCGCACCCCCACCCCGAACGACCGCTCGCACGCGCTCCCACCCGCACCCGCATCCACGATCGGAGCAAGAGGGAGCCCAAGCCCTCTTGCCCGGCCGACTCCCCGACGCCCGATACATCCCCCCCCCCGGCAGGACCACTCGCACCCTCACCCCGAAGGACCGCCGACTCCCCAACAATATCGGGCCAGGAGGGAGCCCAAACCCTCCTGGCCACGGCGACCCCCTAACCCCACCCCGCACTACATTACGGGCAGGAGGGATCCCAGGCCCTCCTGCCCTCGACGCAAACCCCCCCCCCCCAACGACCGCCCCCCCCCAAGAACCTCCGCCCGTCCCCCAGCCGACCCGCGACCCCCCTGGCCGACCCCCACGACACCCCCACCCGCCTTCCCCGTACTTTGTGTAGTTGGGCCAGAAGGGAGCCCAAACCCTCCTGGCCACGGCGACCCCCTAACCCCACCCCGCACTACATTACGGGCAGGAGGGATCCCAGGCCCTCCTGCCCTCGACGCAAACCCCCCTCCCTCCAACGACCGCCCCCCCCCAAGAACCTCCGACCGCCGCCCCAGCCGACCCGCGACCCCCCTGGCCGACCCCCACGACCCCCCCACCCCCCTTCCCCGTACCTTTGGAAGTTGGCCGGACAGACGGGAGCCAAACCCGCCTGTCCGGCAGGCAGCCAACGAAGGAATGAGGCCGGATTGGCCCATCCGTCCTAAAGCTCCGCCTACTGGTGGGGCCTAAGGCGCGTGGGCCAATCAGAATAGGCCCTGGAGCCTTAGGTCCCACCTGGGGGCGCGGCCTGAGGCACATGCAAAGTGGTGTTCATAAAAGAGGGGTCTGATCAGATGGAGACATTTCATGCTGTAGATAGTTTTTTTCTAGAGGTTTGAGATTTGTGAGGCATAAGAGAGGGTAGAATATAGAACAACACCAAGGACTTTGGATGAGTTTTGCACAGTGAATATTGTTCTTGACTGAAGGGTAATAGAGTTGGGAGCTGACTGTTGGTGATGTGAAACCAGAGTGGTTTGGTCTTGCATGTGTTTAATTTGGGTTTGTTATTTGCCCAGATGGAGATTTTATTTATTCCATCTGCAATTTGTTCAGGGATATTTGTGAGAGTTGAGTCTATTTGAATAAGAAAGATATCATCTGCATAGGTTAGCAATTGTTCAACGTTTGAGAATGTGATTTCTCCAAGAGGCTCGTGAATAAATTGAACAGAACTGGGGAGAGGGGAGGAACTCCACAGAATGACCTCCAGCTTTGGGAAAAGGTCATGTCTTTCCACACAATATATTTTTTGTTGGTTAGGAAGGACTTAAACCAGTCTAGCACTGGTCCTCCAAGTCCGATTTCACTGAGTTTTGTTAATAGAAGATTATAGTCAATGGAAGCAAAGGCTGCTGAGATGTCAAATTGTAGAAGGTTTGCTTGATTCTCTCTGCTGAGTAGTTGTTGATGTTGGTTGTTAATGTGAGAAGCAAGAGTTCTGTGCTGTTTTAGGCCCTGAATCCATATTGTGCTGGATATAATCACAGACAAGGGTTTCGAGCAATTTGATCAACATTGGGATTCCAGCAATTGGTCTGTAGTTGGATGGTACAGATAGGTCTGTGGTATGGATAGGTTGGATGGTATGGATAGGTCCTTAAGTTAGTCACGTATTTCTATCTAATTCCAGTTACCCTGTCCATCTGTCTGTATATTCCACCACCACTTAACCCTGTGCTGTCTATTAAAATGTTTTAATATGTATTGTGTTAACATTGTAAGTAGCATACTATGCCAGAATGTGTTCTGGTCTGTGAATATATTTATTACCGTAATTGTCTTGGGTGAACTTCCTCAAAAGGCAGCAAATAAACCTAATTAATATATAGATAAATAAATATAGCCCCACAATTTTATATGAAACATTTTCTATGTTTTCAGCATTCTTTATGAGTAGGAAATGCTTTATAAAATTATCTGCATTTGCATATGTTATAACATATGTACATAAATGTAATCCCGCTCACAGATATTCTGCTCAGCCCAGATAAAGTTACTCACACAGAGGCTGATTCTGTATAGGATGCCAGTCTCAGTGGCCGTCTAAGAAGCAGCTGAGAATCATGTTCCAGCGTCCTAAACAGAATTGTGTCTGCCCTAACAGATGCCTACCTCCCCCCCAATTCTCTAACCGGCACCCATGTCACAGGCGTCGGTTAGAGAATTGTGCCTTAGCTTGACTGCAAAGATAGACAGCTCAGCAGCCTATCTTTGTTGGGAGATCCCTTGCCATCAGTTAATTGTGGCAAGAGAATCCCCTATCAGATAAGCTGGCAGGATTTCCCAAAGCTGCGCTTCGGAGAGTCCTACCAGTTCAGCTAATCGGGGGGAAATACCCCTGTCGAGATCAGCTGAGCAAACTGGGGCAGAAGATCTCTGACACGTTCCCCCCAAATCAGCAGGAGGGCTGCCTACTCTCTCCTGCCACTGACACTCACGAACCCTGATACACCCCTAATTGTAGCCTGGCAGGAGGGATGCCCACTCCCTCCTGCCACCGCCCCCCCAAATGAAGACTGGCAGAAGTGATGCCCACTTCCTCCTGCCGACACCATCCCCCAAACTGCAACCCCCCTGACACCTCTAAGCCCACCCCGACACCCCCACCCTGTACCTTTTTGAAGAAAGTCTGGCTGGAGGGATGCCTCTTCAAAATGGCAGGCCTTCCCCTTCCCTTTGAATCCTGGAATACAATGGGTGTTACTAAAACTGATTGGCCCATTGCATCCTGGCTGGACTTTCTTCAAAAAGGTACGGGTTGGGGGGAGTGTTGAGATTCTAGGGGGTGTTGGCAGTTGAGGAGTATTAGGGGTGCGAGGAGGGTGTTTCCAGGAGTGAGTGGTCATCCCTCTTGCCGGGCTACAATTGGGAGCGATGTTGGGGGTTTGAGAGGGTCAGCAGTAGGAGGGAGGAGTCCCTCCTGCTGATTTCAGGGATACATGTCGGGGTTCCTCTGCTGCAGCTGGCTCGGCTGATCGTGGCAGGGGTATTTTTCCCGATCAGCTGATCTGGGAGGACTCTCCGAAGTGTGGCTTCAGGAAGTCCTGCTGGTTCAGCTATTTGGGGATTCGCTTGCTGCGATCAGCATCTACTTTTAACTTATGAAATTCTGGCCTACATTTCAGGCGTCTGTCGCGGCCCTAGGGAGATGCCTAGGGCCGCTTAAATTTGCCCAAGGCCACTTCTGGGCAAAACCATGTCCATGCCCAGACTTGGTCAAGCTTAGGTGTCCCTACTCAACTTCCTAGACCCACGATAAATGCTTACAGTGTAGGCATCCTGTCTTGGGGATTTTTTCTAAAAATGTGCGGCCTGATTGGCTGCCAGATGGTGGTAAGATGCCTACTGCCACCTATAATTGGGACACCCATTTATAGAATCAACCTCACAGTGTGCATGCAAAGAACTTTGGGGCTTTTTTACTAAGCTGCATTAAAATGTGGTCTGCACTATTTTTCCCACACGCTGAGGTTAGTTTTAAAGCTGCTGTAAAATGGATGCGTTTCCCCTATTTCCTATTAATGGCCATGTACTAATTTCCCAAAGCTGGAGTTTCTTCCCTTAAAGCCAAGAACCATTTATCTCATCTGGGTATAGTTTTTGACCACAAAACAATGATTTAGAATTTAAAAAAAAAAAACAGTTTAAGAACAATATTGAGATCTTACTCAAACTCAAAGGACACAAGAAATGTAGCTCATCACTTCAGATAATGAGTCCTCTAGTTTAGCAAATAAATCTTGCAACGCATTATCCGCTTCTTGAGTCTGAGTTCCGTTCACTGGGAAAGCCCCTGTCTTTTTGAAGTAACAGCAGGGAAGTATTTTAAGGTATGGGGTTTTTTCATTTTGTTCAGCAAATTTTAATGTTCAGTATGTCACACACTTGAATATCATCTGTCGGGTGTGTCACAACAGAAGAAAGGTTGAGAAAAACTGAATTAGGAAAAAGAAAATCCCTCCAAGGTTTGCAGTCCATGGGTGAAGTTAGCTTAAACCTTGATTCAGCAAATCCCCCTTCTTTTTTTTTTTTTTATTTTTTTTATTATAGTTTTGAATACATTACAATATCCAATAATTCCAAAGGAAAAATCACACAAAGCAATACATAATCAAATCATACATACATAATTCCTTTTAAGCCCACATCAATGGGGAAAGCATGTTACTATTTCTAATCAAATAAATTCAAGAAAACTAAAGGACAATAATTCTCGGTTGTACTAGACAACCTTGAATCATTCCTTACTATGGGATATAAATTTAATTTCTCCTCTTATTCTCAGCTAGATGAAACAAACTCATTTCTGTTCTCTCGCAACTAAAAATTGTTGTAGTTGTATAGGATCCCAAAAAGCATACTCAATATCTTGTAACTTAATCAAACATTTACAAGGAAATTTCAGGTAAAAAGATGCCTCTAGAGCCAAAACTCTCTCTTTCAATTTCAGAAATTCTTTCTTTCTCAATTGAGTGGTTCTAGGGACATCCGGAAAAATCCTAACAAAATCCCCACAAAATTTCATTAACCTATTTTTAAAATAAAGTTTCATTATTAAAAAAACATAGTAACATAGTACATGACGGCAGATAAAGACCCGAATGGTCCATCCAGTCTGCCCAACCTGATTCAAACCAAATTTTATTTTATTTTTTTTTTATTTTTCTTCTTAGCTACTTCGGGGCAAGAATCCAAAGCTCCACCCGGTACTGTGCTTGGGTTCCAACTGCCAAAATCTCTGTTAAGACTTACTCCAGCCCATCTACACCCTCCCAGCCATTGAAGCCCTCCCCTGCCCATCCTTCACCAAACGGCCATACACAGACACAGACCGTGCAAGTCTGCCCAGTAACTGGCCTAGTTCAATATTTAATATTATTTTCTGATTCTAAATCTTCTGTGTTCATCCCACGCTTCTTTGAACTCAGTCACAGTTTTACTCTCCACCACCTCTCTTGGGAGCGCATTCCAGGCATCCACTACCCTCTCCGTAAAGTAGAATTTCCTAACATTGCCCCTGAATCTACCACCCCTCAACCTCAAATTATGTCCTCTGGTTTTACCATTTTCCTTTCTCTGGAAAAGATTTTGTTCTACGTTAATACCCTTCAAGTATTTGAACGTCTGAATCATATCTCCCCTGTCTCTCCTTTCCTCTAGGGTTTACATATTCAAGGCTTCCAGTCACTCCTCAAATGTTTTCTGGCACAAGCCTCCTATCATTTTCGTCGCCCTCCTCTGGACCGCCTCAAGTCTTCTTACGTCTTTCGCCAGATACGGTCTCCAAAACTGAACACAATACTCCAAGTGGGGCCTCACCAATGACCTGTACAGGGGCATCAACACCTTCTTCCTTCTACTGACCACGCCTCCCTTTATACAGCCCAGCATCCTTCTGGCAGCAGCCACTGTCTTGTCACACTGTTTTTTCGCCTTTAGATCTTCAGGCACTATCACCCCAAGGTCCCTCTCCCCGTCCGTGCATATTAGCTTCTCTCCTCCCAGCATATACGGTTCCTTCCTATTATTAATCCCCAAATGCATTACTCTGCATTTCTTTGCATTGAATTTTAGTTGCCAGGCATTAGACCATTCCTTTAACTTTTGCAGATCCTTTTTCATATTTTCCACTCCCTCTTCGGTGTCTACTCTGTTACAAATCTTGGTATCATCTGCAAAAAGGCACACTTTTCCTTTTAACCCTTCAGCAATGTCACTCACATACATATTGAACAGGATTGGCCCCAGCACCGAACCCTGAGGGACTCCACTAGTCACCTTTCCTTCCTTCGAGCGACTTCCATTAACCACCACCCTCTGGCGTCTGTCTGACAGCCAGTTTCTGACCCAGTTCACCACTTTGGGTCCTAACTTCAGCCCTTCAAGTTTGTTCAACAGCCTCCTATGAGGAACTGTATCAAAGGCTTTGCTGAAATCCAAGTAAATTACATCTAGCATATGTCCTCGATCCAGCTCTCTGGTCACCCAATCAAAAAATTCAATCAGGTTCGTTTGGCACGATTTACCTTTTGTAAAGCCATGTTGCCTCGGATCCTGTAATCCATTAGATTCAAGGAAGTACACTATCCTTTCTTTCAGCAACACTTCCATTATTTTTCCAATAACTGAAGTGAGGCTCACCGGCCTGTAGTTTCCTGCTTCATCCCTGTGACCACTTTTATGAATAGGGACCACATCCACTCTCCTCCAATCCCCAGGAATCACTCCCGTCTCCAGAGATTTGTTGAACAAGTCTTTAATAGGACTCGCCAGAACCTCTCTGAGCTCCCTTAGTATCCTGGGATGGATCCCGTCGGGTCCCATCGCTTTGTCCACCTTCAGTTTTTCAAGTTGCTCATAAACACCCTCCTCCGTGAATGGCGCAGAATCTACTCCATTTTCTCGTGTAACTTTGCCAGACAATCTCGGTCCTTCTCCAGGATTTTCTTCTGTGAACATAGAACAGAAGTAGCACATTTGCTTTCTCCTCATCACTCTCCACATATTTGTTCCCAGCATCTTTTAGCCTAGCAATTCCATTTTTTATCTTCCTCCTTTCACTAATATATCTGAAAAAATTTTGATCTCCATTTTTTACATTTTTAGCCATTTGTTCTTCCGCCTGTGCCTTCGCCAAACGTATCTCTCTCTTGGCTTCTTTCAGTTTCACCCTGTAGTCCTTTCTTCTCTCCTCTTCTTGGGTTTTTTTTATATTTCATGAACGCCAACTCTTTCGCCTTTATTTTCTCAACATCTTATCCATCTCGCTCATACATGTTATCACCAGGGTGGTCCGACTCTGGATTACATCCTGTGTATCTTCCAAAAATTCAGTCAGATTTACCTCTGGTGTGGCCAGCAAATCCCCCTTCTATTTCTTTCCTAAGTTAAAAATCTGCCATTTCCGTCAGCATGGTACTGTCTCCAAGTGCTAGGGTCCATGGTGGCCACATTAGATGTGGTTCCCTGGGCAAAATGCGTTATCATTGTGTTGGTCCCCTCAAATGGACTCTCTGCAGTTACCCCTGCCCTGGACTCTGGAAGCCTAGGCCAGTATGAACTGGTGGCTCCACCCTTAGTTGCTGGCCAGGAATATACCCCTCTGCATAGCTTCCTGGATAAGTGTGACAACAGATGCCAGCCTTTTAGGCTGGGGAGCTCACTGCAACTGTCATCCAATTCAGGGATATTGGTCAACCACCTAGAGAAAGTGGTCAATCAACAGGCTGGAACTTTGAGTCATTCGGCTGGCCTTGCAGAAACTGCAAAAGTTCAAGTCTTCTCAGACAATGCTACTGCAGTAGCCTATGTCAATCATCATTTTTGTAGGTAAACTTTATAGAATCTGGTCCTAGAGGCATCTAATAAATAAACTTATGTCAGTTTTTAGAGGTGAGATACGTAGGGCTGCAACATGGAGTTCAGTGAGCCAAAACAGCAGGAGTGTAGGTTTAGCTGAACGGCACACCATAAAATTTTTGAAGGGCAATTTTCAACAGCTCATGGTCTTCAATGATACATGTTTCTTTACTTACATTTGGGCCCTATGGCAAATTTTTAAAGGGAAGGCTTCCTTTCAAAAATCGCATAGGAGTTTTCATAGACAGTATAAAGTGTTTACTTACCGTATGTACTCGAATATGGGGGTCTCGGTTTATATTTGAGCTACTACCCAACCGATGGCGCAGCTGTCCCCCATTCAACGATTCCCCCCACTTCCTCACGAAATACATGCCTCCCATGATGAATCTGAAAACCGCTATCCTCCGTGACCCCAACCCCCCACCGTCGCCACCCTCCTCCTTCCCCTTATCGGGCCTCCACCCTTCCTCTCACCTTCACAGCTCTCCCGACGCTTCTCCTCTGACACGATGCACCTAGAAACTGCTATCCTTCATGTACACAAGCCTACCCCCTTCTCCATGCATGCCCCACTCCCCGACATCATGCTTGCCATTAGCACCGAAACCTGCTTCCGCCGTCAATGCTTTATTCTGATCCGGTGTGGCAGCAGGAGCGTTCCAACATGTTACCAGCAGTGGCCAATCCATGTCACAGTTACCTGGGTAGATCCTAAAAAACTAAAACAGATTTTATGCTGCTTAGCCTAGAAAAAAAAGCAGTAGATATTCTCAAGTTTTTGTAGACTAGCTTACCAGGATCACCCAAATTTCTGATCTCGGTTTATACTCGAGTCATCCTTTTTCACCACCACCCCCTTTTTGGGGGAAAAAGATCATCTCAGTTTATATTCGAGGATTTATGGTATATTTTCATCTGCTGTTTTGGCTGGCAACTATGATGTATAAAACAGAACATGGGGTTTTGAAAATCAATTCTACACCCATTTTTTGCCCATCCTGATTAACAGCCTTACCTCTTCCCTCCAGATATCCCCTTTTATTAAAGTCCAGTTGAAAGTATGCATGAAAGCCTGAATATAATTTTAGCCACTATAAGGGAAACTATTTTCAACCAAGGAAGTCCATTTAGAGAAATCCTTTTGAAAAGTAGTCTAAGCATAAGACTCTTAGGCCCTGATTGCTCAAAGCAACTCTGACATCATGGTATTAAATACCATGGTATGACCGATTTTTATCTAGTAATGCTCAGCACAGTAACGTGCAAATGATATGCAGTCCCAATAAAAGAGGGGGTGAGAACTGTACCTAGCACCTGCTCAGAAAAGCACATCATTAGGCACAGCTCCTCTCCCCCTCCTCAACCCTTCCTGTCACAGTTCCGTCCGAACTGTGATCAGATGAGCTGGCAGGGAGAGCAGAGGTTGCCAGCTCAGCTGCAAAAGATTTTTAAAAGTTTTTTTATTTGATGAGTGCAGCTGTGGGTGTGTGTGTGTGTGTGTGTGTATTGTGCACTCACAGAATGCAAGCACAACAGCTACCAGCAAATTCAGAAATGCTTATAATTTTTTTGCCCTGTTAAAGGGGGGTATGCCCTTTTGAGCATCACAAGGAGAGCTCATTTAAATACTAATGAGCTCCTTGTGATGCATTTGCATAGAGTTCTGGTTGGATGCTACGAGGATCAGTAGCAGTCACGGAGAATCCTTTTGAAGATTGGAAGGAGCATTTCTGTGCCAGTAAGACAGCTTTAATGAGTCTTACTGGCACGGAAACCTTTTTAGCATTGGAGCCTTATGGGGAATGAATGAAAAGGTGTTAAGCATGCAGTGTGTGCTAACCATTAAAGATGCCCATTATATTTCTATGGGCATCTTTAGCAGTTAGTGCGCACTAACATGCTTACCGCTTATTCATAAATTCCTCCCTTAATTTAGAGACTGAGTTTAGACTAAAATGCATAGCTAGCCTAAGCAGTTATCCTTTTCTACACAATATTATTTGACAACTTGGGAATCAGATTTTTTTATTAACCTAACCTTCCCATCTCTGTGCTCTGATGCTCATTATCCAAGCATTAGTCAACAATCTATTTAACAACAGTATTACAGAACCAGATGCAGGTTTATATTTTCATTGTAAAAATTAGGGCAGGGCAGTGCTAAAAGCTTTTCAGATTGGTTTCTAAAGTATCTAAACTGAGAAGGAACTTTTTCAAGAATGTCATTCAGTGTTTAGAAAAATGAAAATCTGTTTGAAATGTACAGAAGATAGGAAATAAGCAAGCAAGGCTTAATATTTTTTATACTCCGAAAACAAAGAAGCCAGTATTGAGAAGTTTTGTTCAATTAACTTTAGGAATTACCCAGACAATGATGGCTTTTTAAAATTCCTCTCTCCTGCAGACTGCTTAAAATTTGTCCTGCTAGCTTGTGCCAGGGATGTGGTTTAAGTTTACCCAGACAGCACTGATATTCAACACAACAGTTAGCACAAAACATTACCATCTTGCTCCTCCATTATACATGCTATAGTGACCAAGTAACTCTGTTAGTTTAGAAATACTGTTGGCTTCCAATGACTTATAGAATTAAATTCAAAATATTAGTTATTGCATATCAGGCCATGTGAGTAGCGCTTTGATATACTAATCCCCTTGCTTTTTCATCAGCTATGATCTTCTAATGACAACTTCAGAGGCTCTTTTTGGCTTCCAGCTGGGAATCTGCCTTTTATGTACTTGTCACTTTGTTATGGAACTTGGGGGCCTTTAACGTGCTCACTAAGGGCTAGATTCACTAACCCCAGATTCCGTGTCCGATCCATGCTTGATTGCATGTAGACCGACCAGTTCACAAAAGGCCTGCATGCAAATGGGGACAATCGTTAACACGCCCCCAACCAACTGCATGGATCACTAGAGCCCTGACAGCAGTGACAGGAGAAGCAGCCTCCTGCCCATGTTGTCAGGGCTTCTGCCGGATTTTTAATTTTTTTTTTTAATCAAGCAGATATTAATATCAGCCCGATTAAAAAAAAAAATTAACCCCCCCCCTCCCTCTCCCGACAAGTGCCCCATCCCCACTCTCTCCTGCCACGTAGCTTTAATGGAGCAGGAAAGGGGCTCAATCCTTCCTGCTCTAATGCCTCCCCACCCACCCAAAAACAAATAGCAGGAGGGAGGCCAACTCTTTCCTCCCACCCCCTTCCCCATACCTTTAACGGAGCAGGAGGGATGCTCAATCGCTCCTGCTCTAATGCCTCCCGCAATGAGTCTGAGGTCTTAGGCCCTGCCCCGGTGCATCATAGTAACATAGTAACATAGTAGATGACGGCAGATAAAGACCTGAATGGTCCATCCAGTCTGCCCAACCTGATTCAATTTAAATTTTTTTTTTTTTTTTCTTCTTAGCTATTTCTGGGCAAGAATCCAAAGCTTTACCCGGTACTGTGCTTGGGTTCCAACTGCCGAAATCTCTGTTAAGACTTATTCCAGCCCATCTACACCCTCCCAGCCATTGAAGCCCTCCCCTGCCCATCCTCCACCAAACGGCCATACACAGACACAGACCCAGACCGTGCAAGTCTGCCAGTAACTGGCCTAGTTCAATATTTAATATTATTTTCTGATTCTAAATCTTCTGTGTTCATCCCACGCTTCTTTGAACTCAGTCACAGTTTTACTCTCCACCACCTCTCTCGGGAGCGCATTCCAGGCATCCACTACCCTCTCCGTAAAGTAGAATTTTCTAACATTGCCCCTGAATCTACCACCCCTCAACCTCAAATTATGTCCTCTGGTTTTACCATTTTCCTTTCTCTGGAAAAGATTTTGTTCTACATTAATACCCTTCAAGTATTTGAACGTCTGAATCATATCTCCCCTGTCTCTCCTTTCCTCTAGGGTATACATATTCAGGGCTTCCAGTCTCTCCTCATACGTCTTCTGGCACAAGCCTCCTATCATTTTCGTCGCCCTCCTCTGGACCGCCTTAAGTCTTCTTACGTCTTTCGCCAGATACGGTCTCCAAAACACAATACTCCAAGTGGGGCCTCACCAATGACCTGTACAGGGGCATCAACACCTTCTTCCTTCTACTGACTACGCCTCTCTTTATACAGCCCAGCATCCTTCTGGCAGCAGCCACTGTCTTGTCACACTGTGTATCTCTTTTTAAATTACTTCCCCCTTCCCTATGTTTTTTATCCTTTTATGTTTTTTTCTTGCTTAAAATATTGTAACTTTTCCCTTTTCCCTTTTGTATCATGTTTGTCACTAAGTCACATGTAAAAAGAAATTCTCTAGCACCTTGACTTTTTACTTGTCTCTTAATAATATTTGTTGTCTTAAAATTGTTTTAAAGTTGTTTTAAAAATTTGTTTGTTTCCTTTTACTTTATTTTAATATTGTTCAACGCTTAGAATGTTATTAATAGGCGATTCATCAAATAAATTTGAACTTGAACTTTTTTCGCCTTTAGATCTTCGGACACTATAACCCCAAGGTCCCTCTCCCCGTCCGTGCATATCAGCTTCTCTCCTCCCAGCATATACGGTTCCTTCTTATTATTAATCCCCAAATGCATTACTCTGCATTTCTTTGCATTGAATTTTAGTTGCCAGGCATTAGACCATTCCTCTAACTTTTGCAGATCCTTTTTCATATTTTCCACTCCCTCTTCAGTGTCTACTCTGTTACAAATCTTGGTATCATCTGCAAAAAGGCACACTTTTCCTTCTAACCCTTCAGCAATGTCACTCACAAACATATTGAACAGGATTTGCCCCAGCACCGAACCCTGAGGGACTCCACTAGTCACCTTTCCTTCCTTCGAGCAACTTCCATTAACCACCACCCTCTGGCGTCTGTCCAACAGCCAGTTTCTGACCCAGTTCACCACTTTGTGTCCTAACTTCAGCCCTTCAAGTTTGTTCAACAGCCTCCTATGAGGAACTGTATCAAAGGCTTTGCTGAAATCCAAGTAAATTACATCTAGCATATGTCCTCTGGTCACCCAATCAAAAAATTCAATCAGGTTTGTTTGGCACGATTTACCTTTTGTAAAGCCATGTTGCCTCGGATCCTGTAACCCATTAGATTCAAGGAAGTAAACTATCTTTTCTTTCAGCAACACTTCCATTATTTTTCCAACAACTGAAGTGAGGCTCATCGGCCTGTAGTTTCCTGCTTCATCCCTGTGACCACTTTTATGAATAGGGACCACATCTGCTCTCCTCCAATTCCCAGGAATCACTCCCGTCTCCAGAGATTTGTTGAACAAGTCTTTAATAGGACTCGCCAGAACCTCTCTGAGCTCCCTAAGTATCCTGGGATGGATCCCGTCTGGTCCCATCGCTTTGTCCACCTTCAGTTTTTCAAGTTGCTCATAAACACCCTCCTCCATGAACGGCGCAGAATCTACTCCATTTTCTCATGTAACTTTGCCAAACAATCTCGGTCCTTCTCCAGGATTTTCTTCTGTGAACACAGAACAGAAGTATTTGTTTAGCACATTTGCTTTCTCCTCATCACTCTCCACATATTTGTTCCCAGCATCTTTTAGCCTAGCAATTCCATTTTTTATCTTCCTCCTTTCACTAATATATCAGAAAAAATTTTGATCTCCCTTTTTTACATTTTTAGCCATTTGTTCTTCCACCTGTGCCTTCGCCAAACGTATCTCTCTCTTGGCTTCTTTCAGTTTCACCCTGTAGTCCTTTCTGCTCTCCTCTTCTTGGGTTTTTTTATATTTCATGAACGCCAACTCTTTCGCTTTTATTTTATCAGCCACTAGGTTGGAGAACCATATCAGCTTCCTTTTTCTCTTGTTTTTATTGATTTTCTTCACATAAAGGTCTGTAGCCATTTTTATCGCTCCTTTCAGCTTAGACCACTGTCTTTCCACTTCTCTTATGTCCTCCCATCCTAACAGCTCTTTCTTCAGGTACTTTCCCATTGCATTAAAGTCCGTACATTTGAAATCTAGGACTTTAAGTATCGTGCGGCCGCTCTCCACTTTAGCCGTTATATCAAACCAAACCGTTTGATGATCGCTACTTCCCAGGTGAGCACCCACCCGAACATTAGAGATACTCTCTCTCCATTTGTGAGGACCAGATCCAGTATCGCTTTTTCCCTTGTGGGTTCCGTCACCATTTGTCTGAGCAGAGCCTCTTGAAAGGCATTCACAATTTCCCTACTTCTTTCCGATTCCGCAGATGGAACATTGCAGTCCGCATCCGGCAGGTTGAAATCTCCCAACAGCAGAACCTCCTCTTTCCTTCCAAACTTTTGGATATCCACAATCAGATCCTTATCAATTTGCTGCGATTGATTCGGAGGTCTGTAGACTACACCCACATAGATAGAAGTTCCATCTTCTCTTTTCAGAGCAATCCATATCGCTTCTTCCTCTCCCCAGGTCCCTTGCATTTCGGTCGCTTGGATATTGATCTTTACATAGAGAGCTACTCCTCCACCTTTATGATCATCTCTGTCCTTCCTAAAAAGATTATATCCCGGTATGTTTGCATCCCATCCATGTGATTCACTGAACCATGTCTCTGTGATAGCAACAATATCTAGATCTGCCTCTAACATCAGGGCTTGCAGATCATGAACTTTGTTGCTTAGACTGCGAGCATTTGTGGTCATCGCTTTCCAGCTATTTTTCAGCGATAATCTCCTTTTCCATGTGATGCACGGGGTGATTGGCTCAGGCCCTGAGCCTGAGCCAATCGGGGCCTTAGGCACCACCCCGTGCATCATATGATGCACCAGGGCTGGACTTAAGGCTTCAGACTCATTGTGGGAGGCATTGGAGCAGGAGAGATTGAGCAACCCTCCGACTCCGTTAAAGGTATGGGGATGGAGGGAGGGCACTGGGAATGGGGAGTCTGGGGAGTGTCCCTCCCTCCACCCCCTCTCTCCTGCCACCAAGCAGGACCACTCCCCGGCAGTGGGAGAGATGCCTACTCTCTCCTGCCACCACATAACCCCACCGTGCCTCCGATGACCTCCACCCTCTCCCCCTTACCTTACTTAGATGGCTGGCCGGAGGGATGCCTACTCCCAATGACTAGCAGGCCCGCCTCTTCAAAATGGATGGCCTTCCCCTTCCTGGTACATCCTGGGATGCATGGGGGAGAGGCCTGATGCTCTGATTGGCCCAGGTTGTTTAAGGCTCCTCCTATAGGAGCCTTAGGCCCCTCCCCAGATGCATGTTACATCATTGAGTGACGGAGGGAGAGAGGGTTGTCAGAAACAGCTCTGCTGCTTTGGGAATGGAGGGAGGGAGATTGATAGCTGCTGCAAAGCTTCAAGAACTAGAGAGAGGGAGATTTGTGAATGCTGCTGATGCCTCTAGGGCTGGAGGGAGGTGAGGTTATTGGATAAGGAACACCACTTTGGACATTATCTTAGGAGTATGGGAGATCTTTTTTTTTGTCTATTTTTTTGTTGGTTGATTGAGAGTGCCAGTTAATTGAATGTTGGTTAGCTGAGATTCTTCCACTGAATCCTTCCACTGAATATCGAAGGGATGGGGGATGCAATTTCTCTAAATGGGTTATTTATGCACATACAGTACTATGACAGGAAGGAATCTCACTCCTAAGCCAGGATATGTGGAGTATGATCTCAGTCTCCAATTTACTGCTAACTCTTGCCATAGTACTTGCATTGTGCCAAAGAGATCTTTTTAGCAGTCTCCAATATTGCCATGCAAATGTAGTACAACGAGGTCAGTTCTTTATTATCAAGCCTGTGGCACACAAAATGATGATAAATATTTCTCTGTCTTTCTGTATCAGCCTTGAGATTCAAGACATACAGTCAAACCTCGGTTTATGAGTAACGCGGTTTGCAAGTGTTTTGCAAGACGAGCAAAACATTCTTGCAAATCTTGCCTTGCAAACCGATCGTTGACTTGATCTGCGAGCCCCCACTCCCAAGAACCGTCATCGCCCCCCACTCATCCACCTGCCCGCCCAAACTCTTAACCAGCACTGGCACACAGCACCAACCCACAGGATGTGCCAGTGCCTAAAAAGCCTGCCACTGATCTTTGCTGAGCCTTGAGCATCTGCACATGGTCAAGGCCTACTGGCTCCCACTCTCTCTGAGATTCTAATCTCATTAGAATCTCAGAGAGAGCGGGAGCCAGAAGGCCTTGAGCATGCGTAGATGCTCAAGGCCCAGTAGAGCTCAGTGGGAGAGGGTGGGTTGGAAGCATGCTAGTGGCCTCAAGGGTGGGGGGTGTCTTTTTAGGATGTGGTGGGGTGGAAGCGTGCCAGTGGCTTTGAAGGGGGGGGGGGTCTTTTTGGGATGTGGAATGAATCATGTGAGTTTCCCTTATTTTTTATGGGGAAGCTCACTTTGATATACGAGCACTTTGGTTTATGAGCATGCTTCTGGAACAAATTATGCTTGCAAACCAAGGTTCCACTGTATTTATATTGAGAAAATTGTCTTAAATGCAATTGTTCAAACTCAATTTTCCTGCACTCTGTTACAGATCACATCAAATGATTTAGTTATGGCTGAAAAGCTGTTTGGAATTCTGTCATATGTAGCATCCTCTGATTTACCACAGTTTCGACTCCTTTCTCTACTTGGGGAATCCAGGTAAAATGTTTACTTACAAGTGTGAAGAGGTAGAAACATTTGTAATAAAAATGAGATAAGGTTAACATGATTTCACTAATCTGTTTTCTTTTTTATCAGTTCATTTTATTTCTGCATTGTTCTTTTTCAGTCACTATTTAGCCAGTATGATTACCAGCTTGTTAAACAGTAATACCAGCATTTAACTGCTATTCTTATAGGTAGCACTGTTGACTATATGAGTAGAAGCAAATACCAACAGCATTGATGGAAAAACACAGCAACCACTGGTATTACTTCAAAACTACAGTATATTGACTCAACATGAGCAGTGTTTCAGCTTTAGAGCTCGCATCAGGAGTCTAAAGTCTTTTCTGCAAAAGGTGTACTCTTGCATCACATATAACAATGTCTCCTAGATCTGAAAAAACAGTCATATGAAAATACAGCATGCTAAAAAGTCACATATTACGATGTGAACTTCAGTTTTCTTGGTCAACCATGCTGATGTTTCCTTCTGAATACGATTGCGGAGGATTGTTTCTTGAACATACAAATAATGCAGCCTAAACTAAACCTATAACTTATTTGGTTAGCAATTGATTATTGCCACTATTCAGATAAATTTTAGAGCAGCTCTCACCCAGTCTCTAACATGGCCCCATTTTATAGGGATAATACTGGGCCTTTTAGAAATTTAAGGGGAAAAGTTTTCAATGAGGGCTACCGTTAAGATATGTTATTTTACTGTTAACACAATTATTAGTAACTAAAGGCTCCTTTTATGAAGGTGCGCTAGGGGCTTAACGCGCGCTAAATTGCCCCGCGTGCTAGCCGCTACCTCCTCCTTTTGAGCAGGTGGCAGATTTTCAGCTAGCGCGCTAATCCAGTGCGTGCGATAAAACCGCTAGTGCACCTTCGTAAAAGGAGCCCTAAGTCTTATTGCATAAAATGTGACCTGTGCTAAAATGAAATATATGTTATCAGCTAACAAAGCATAAATCATGTTTTGATGAGTCTTGTTTTATGTATTAATAACAGTATGGACTGTCCATCTTTTGGGTTCTGACAAATAAATGGAAGTGGCATACTGATATGATGTCTGAATCCGAATTTGCACGTTTTGTGGAACACACACAAAAATTCAATAGCAGCTATGACAATTTTCAAACCAACATAATGTCCATCTTTTTGTTTCAAAAATGGCCATTTCTCAAATGTGTTTGTGTTTAGTGCATCTATCTTTTTGAACCATTTTAGGGAAAAAAAGTCCAAAAGAAATTTGCACAAAACAAGCCATTGGGATGTAGGAGGGGCCAGCATTTTTAGTAGCCTGGCCACACAGACATCCCAGGAGAGCAGTGGAGCATCCTAAGGGGCACATAAAAGTCCCAGGTACACATCACCATAACCCCCTTATATTATATGGTAAGCTACTGTATGTTCTCTCTGTGAGTAATCGCTTATACATTCAAGGAGCGTCACTCACAGATTTTACATGATCACTCACAAAAATACTTGCAAATCTGGAAAATTGTTGGTTTTTAGAACTTGTTGCTCACATGAAAAAAAATTTGCATGCACTCAGTTAATTCTTAGAGGGGGCATTGATGGTGAGCCCTCCAAAACCCACCCAAAACCTACTTATTGGACTTAACTGTACACCACAGCTGTCACCTACATATTGATACTGTAAGATTTGGGTGGGTTGTGGAAGGCTCACATATTCCACCATGAGTGTAGTAGTTAGAGTGGGGTATGCGCCTGAATTCCAACTCTACTGTTCACTACACCGCCCACTAAGCTACTCCAAGAACCTGCTTTAATAGGACTGACTATAATATCTGAAGCTGTCATACATGTTGGTATGTACTGTTCCATTCACATCTTTGGGAGATGGGGGGGAGGGTTATTGGCAACTGGAGGAGTGTTGGGGTTCATGCTTGCATTCATCCATTGGTCATCTGATCAGTTTGGGCACCTTTTTGGCACTTATTCATTGTTAAAACAGGTCTAGCTCCAAATGTCCAAATTGTGCCTTGGATATATTTTAAAATGTTTGATTATTACACAAAACATGTCTGGGTGGGTTTATGATTTGGATTAGAGAATGACACAGGGATAAATTTCTCCCCGTCCCCGCAGGAACTCATTTTCCCGTCCCATCCTGGCGAGTTCTTTTCCTGTCCCTGCCCTATTCTGCAAGCTCTGTTCTCATCTGCTCAAGCCTCAAACACTTTAAAATCATAAGTGTTCGAGGCTTGTGCAGTTAAGGCAGTGCTTACAGAAATGGGACAGGGATGACGGCAAAACTTGCAGGGATGGGAAAATTGAGTTCCTGTGGGAACGGGGAAAAATGTGTCATTCTCTATTCCAAATCATAAGCCCACCCAGGCCACACCTCTAACATGCCCCCTTGAGATTTAGATGCACAGAAATCCATCTAGAATAGGGATCTCAAAGTCCCTCCTCGAGGGCCGCAATCCAGTCGGGTTTTCAGGATTTCCCCAATGAATATGCATTGAAAGCAGTGCATGCACATAGATCTCATGCATATTCATTGGGGAAATCCTGAAAACTCGACTGGATTGCGGTCCTCAAGGAGGGACTTTGAGACCCCTGATCTAGAACGTGGGTTTTGAAAATAATGAATTAGAAGGGTATGGTTGAGAAAAATGTCCATCTGTCCCTTTATGCCACTTTTTGGACATTTTTCTTTTTTTGAAAATTAGCCTCTTTACATCTCTTGGACTCTGTTGCTCTTTTTTTCCTTACTACATTTTTCTTTATATTTTCCTTGAGGTTTTGTTCTCCACCAATTTTGTTGTTACCTGTTCTAAAATAGTAAGAGCTAGCGGTAAATTAACATGACTTAACAGTAGCCCACTTTGATAAATATGTCCTAAATGGCCTTATACTACCTGTGTAAGTTTTCAAATTATATGGATAAGTAAACTGTATTCTCTAAACAGCTGCTTTATATATTGGACCTTTTGTATTTTACCATGCTTTATTTATTTTGATTTATTTCCCGCCCTCTCAGAAAGCTCAGGGCGAGTAACAGAAGAAATAGTTAGTTGATAACATATTTATTGCTACAAGACTGTTACCCAGAGGCTAACATACTTCATACTTCATATTTAAATATTTTAAAATACATAATTAAGAATAGTTTCATTAATATTCATATCCAGGAGTAATATAGGGGTGGTTGTACTGTCCATAGTGGTGGAGAGAGAGATCGGTGATTATTATGATGGTTGCAGCATGTTATAGGAGGAAGGGGATAGCACAGCTAGGTAATTTAAGGGTAAATATTCAGCTGGCAGCAGTGTGTGCTTTTTTTAGCTGCCACTGGCTTTATGATTGGATATTCAATGCTGGACCACGTCTGGGTACCGGCATTGAATATCCAACTATGTGTGGGCAGCTAGCTCTTATCCAGTATAGGCCAGTATTCAACACTCAACCAGATAAGTGAAACTGGACAAAGATAAGACTGTGTTTTCTGCAGTTTGAATTGTCCAGTTGTCTGTTCTTATTTGAGAAATTCCTCACTGCACAGTAACTCTGCCTTCTCTCCGAGCTTGGCACCAACAACTATCCTTGTTATTTTGCTCTTTTGCTTGTTCCTTAATATAATGGTAAACCTGTAATGGACTGCTCCCTGCGACTGTACTCAGTCTTCTTTATGACATTGTATCTCCTCATCCCTTGGCCTGTCTAGCCCCAAAGCAGCAAATCTGTCCTGCACTCTCTGTACAGTATCTTTTGTGATGCAATGTAACATCCCCATGTCCCTGCAAGGACCTCTTGTCTTGTAAATCACCTTGAACCCATACTGGATAAGTGCATTTCAAAAATTCTGATTAGGGTAAATTAGATTTTGCGGTTGTGTTGACTCCATAACTGGACTTGTCCACAACATAACCGGTTTCAACTTAGGTAGTTAGAGGGGATATTTATAGTATTTATTTACATTTCTTAAATACCGCTTTTATTTGAAGTGGTTTACATACAGGTACTCAAAGTATTTCTCCGTCCCGGTTAAGTGCCGCTGAATAGTCAGTGCAGCCTTTCCTGACCAGGTAAATCACTTTGAATATTGACCGCCTTTATTTCATTACTATTTGTGAAGTAGCTGCCCCAAGAATGATAGTGAACTATGGCATTTAGAAAAAAAAAAAACCCAAATGTCTAATTTTGGAAAAGGAAGTTTGTGTCCCAGTTCTGTAAAGAGAGAACTAGTACCATTCAATAAACCAAGAAATTCATGTGATGAACACACAGCCCCACCAGAATCTAAGTACAATCAGTGCAAAAAATCAGCACTTTATTAAACTCAGGAATTATCTTCTCTGTAAATCTTTTTAATCCTTTTTCTCTTTGTACAGGAAGAAGAATTTCAATCCATTTTTAGAAGGTAAAGCAAAAAAGTCTGGGGTAACAACCGAAGAAAGCAATGATAGCAGACGGGTTGGAGGAGAACGTGCAAACCGGGCTATACTGAACTACACCATAAAAGACTTACAGACAGAAAGATTGGAGGTAAACGAACTAAGCAGGATATAGAAGCACATATTGTACAGGTTCAAAAACCAAATGACAGCTCAGACCACTGTAAACATGAAAAATCTTTTCAGAGACCTATGATTGCTTTCATATAAAGCAACAGAGTTTTCCATGAGTATGTAGTCATATGTTCTTGTCTGTTACATGAACGAAGTACCGTGTTTCCCTGAAAATAAGACCTAGCCTGAAAATAAGCCCTAGTCAGGATTCGCAGGCAGCACTTCCCCCTGCCACCGCACAGCTATCCTTTCCTCCCATCCGAATCGCTGACCGCGAGTGAGCCCTACATACCGGTACCTCCCTCCAAATCAGTGTCGTGCTGGCAGCACTCTAAACAGACATCATCAGTAATGCGGCAGAGGGAATTCACTGGTGGATAAGGCCAAAGAAGCCTTTTTAGAGTGCTGCCGGCCCGATGCTGATTTGGAGGGAGGGAAGGATGGAGGGTCAGCGGGGGTTCAGCTGCATGGCAGGGGCAGGCAGAGGTGTGCTCAAGGGCGGAATGGGAGGGAGGGAAGGATAGAAGGTGGGCAAGGGTTCTGCAGCACGGGGATGGGAGGGAGGGGAGGAAAGATGCTGCACATGTGTGGGAGAGAAAGGAAAGAGGAAGAATTGAGGTGAAGGAGAGGAAGGGAGAGATGATAATGTACATACCCCAAAAATAAGACCTAGTGTGTTTTTTGGGCCCCAAATTAATGTAATACACTGTCTTATTTTCAGGGAAACACAGTAGTAAAATTTCCCATATGCACTGCTCTACCTTTATAGGGGGAAAAATAATGATGGGTTCTGAGTGTGCCAACCAGCCACATTTAAATGCTAAGAACAGAGTGAGGCAGATCACATGAACATGAGAGAGACTCATGTGGCTCAATCAAAAGCTAGGGAAGCATTTTATATCCCACATTAGCTGTGAGGTTCAATGTGGCTTGCAATTAAAATATATATATACAGAGTGTAATAATCAATCTGGTAAATTCAGCATAAGAGAAAAGAAAATATAAAAATCAAATCATACTAAGAAGATATCAAAATTTTATAGACTATTTTGTTCCTCCAGTCATTCTTTTCCCCATACCCAGTTTCTGTCCCCCACCCTTTCTCCACTGTTCCCCCTGCAGCCTCTCCATACTATGCTTTTTTTCTCCTCCCAGCCCATCCACACCACAGTTCCTCCCCAACCAGTCCTTTCAAATCTTTCTTTCTCTCCTCACAGCACATTCTCAATTTCCCTATTTGTTCGCATTTTTCTAATTTCTTTTCATCATATCTCTTCCTTATCCTTTCTTCCCTCCTCATCTTAATTTCTCTTCATGTTTAATAATTATTCTCTTTCAAGAGTATAGCTTAACTTTTGATGTTTGAGTGCTGCACTCCCTTCACCCCCTTAGCTTGCCTTGCTCTTTCCTTCCCCTTGATCTAGCCTTCTTTTTCCTTCCACTCCCCAGTAGGTTTCTCCTCACCTGTCTCTTTCCAACTTCTCTCCAGAGGTTTAGCACACCCATAGAGGGGCATAATCGAAAGGGACGTCTAAGTCCGTTTACGTCCATCTCGCAAGTCGTCCAAAGTTAAAAAGAGCTTAAGACACATTTTTGAAAGATACGTCCAACTTTTTTCCGTTTCGAAAATCATCTAATTATATGTCCTGCTGATCTGATCATACAAGCCAATAAATCGTCCATCTATATACCACATTTTCGTCCAACTTTCCGTCCAAGTCCAAAACGCCTAGAACAAGCCCTGTTGGACGTGGGAGAGGTCTGCAAAGTGATGGACTGCACACCCAGACATGCCACCTAAATAGTGGAGTACCTTACAGGGCACTGCTATGAACTTCACAAAAAGGGTGCCATGTCTTTTGCTCCCTACAGCTCCCTTATAGGTTATAGTGAGCCCCCCAAAACACCTCCAGAATCCCCTAGACCCACTTATCTACCACCCCGATAGCCCTTATGGCTGCAGGAGCCACTTATATGCCAGTACAAAAGGGTTTTGGGAGTGTATAGGGGAGTGCACATGTTTCAATATCAATGCAGTGATTACAGGGGTTTATGGGCATGGGTCCTCCTCTCCATGGGTCCCTAACCCACCCCCAAGATGGTTTAAGACGCCTCTGTGCAGCACGACTAGGCTTTCCTATGCCAGGTGATGATGGTCTGGAGGCTAAATTTTAAAGTTGTGATTAAAATTTTTATGGGGGTGGGGAGGGATCACTGGGGTAGTGTGTGGGGGTCTGTTTTATGTGTTTGCAGTGCTTATCTGGTGACTTTAGATGGTTTTTTGTGACTTAGACTATGTTTTACATGGTCTAAGTCACAATGTCCAAGTTCTGTCGATTGTGGGCTATATAACTTTCGGTTATACATGCTGTACAACTAAGTCTAAATCAGCCCACGTCCTGCCCAACTCCCGCCCTCGACACGCCTCCCGAAACGCCCCATTTAGCTTTGGTAGTTCAGCGGCCTATGAAGGCCTAGGTTGTTTAGAAATACATCCAAAACCCGTTTTTATTATCGGCACTTGGACGTTTTTGAGAAATGTTCGTCCAAGTGCTGACTTAGGCCGGTTTTTGGACATTTTTCTCTTTCGATTATGAGCCCCATAGCGTCTTAGCTCCTCATGCCTTACCCCTCCTCAGCAGGTGAGAGTTCTTTCACCAGAAGACATAACTCTCATTTACTTTGTGATTCTGCCACAGGTTTAGAGCATTTCCCTGCTTTTCACTGTCTTGCTTTCTGGGACTTTTCCTGCTTCCCCATCCCCATCCCCTACAACACTTCTCCTGGTACTCCAAGGCAGTGGCAGTTTTATGTCTCCAGAGTGATCTGAAGCCTGGCTACTCGAGCAAACACAAGGGTCATAGCTTGGAACTTCAGAGATTATATGCTGGGAAGGAGAACCAGATATGTTGCAGCAGCCCAGAGCATTCTGGTCAGCCTACCTGATAGTACTCCAATGGCAGAGGAATAATCATCTGGCCTGAAAAGCTGAGGCAAAAGCTGTGAGGTAGATGCAAAACAAAGAGCAATGAAGGGTACAAGGTTGCAGTAGACGAATAGTATGGAAGGCAGGATGCCAAACCTGGGTGGAAGAGTTTGGAGGACAATATACCCCTCTCCCAAAACTCCACCCATATTTTACGCTCACGTTTTGCTACTGCTGAGGTACTTTGCAGTATGCTACCACTGGTACTTTCTGTGGGATATAATGGGAACTGATATTATTATTTTTGTGAAGGAGGACAGGGTTCATTCCTCCTCAGATGATATACAGATTCCACTTGTTTTGTTCAGCCATGCAAAATTATTAGACCTTTGACTTAGGACTTTGCACAGTTGTTCAGATTGCATAGTTATTGCATTTTTAGGACACATGGACTCCCGAGGAAGGGCTAGTATTGCCGAAACATAGACTATGTACCGGGTTGGGTCCTACCATTTTACTGTATATTGATTTCCATAGTGTACTGTCAGCTAGTTACATTTGGATTTTTGCAATAAACTGTTTACATTTTCCTATTTTCATCTGGATACAGCGTGTATTTTTGTTCCCTTCTCCTCTTCAACAGCATTTCTCTATCTCCCTCTGCTCACCATTACCCCCTCCTTACCACCCCTCCTAATCTACCCTCTACCCACAATATTTCCCTTTTTATCCCACCGCCAAGGTCTTTTCATCTCCCCACAGCCCCTCTCCCCCCCCCACCTATGCCATTGCTTTGCATGTTAATACCAAAAAGCTGGCAAATGCTTAAAAACACAAAATTGCTGACCTTTTGCATTGCTCAATGCACAATGTTACTTTTGTGAAAAAGTTTTGCAAAGGGGCTACCTTTATAATAAGGATACTTCTTCCATTTGCAAAAAAGACTTTTTTGTTCCAGTTTGCATTTCACCTTTAAGATACTTGGGTTGATGTGCTGCTATTAGATTCCTGCCTTATGTACTGTAAGTTCTTGGTTGATTCCTTTTCCAGGAAATAAAGGAGAAGAATAAGTTTTGCCATGCATACGTTCTGGATCTGGTGAAAGAAGCATCTGACATCAGTTTAAAAAATGAAACTCTGCAGAAACTGTGGCCTCAAATGTTCATCGAGCTAGTCAGGGACGCAGTAATTGAAGTGCACAATAAAAATTCATACATGAAACTCTGCCTACAGAGGATCATCGATCAAAAATAGCTTTGTTAAGCCCCTGGACTGTTTTGCAGGCTGTTTAATACTGAATGTTTTGTGTCACAAAACAATTGAATAATAGTATTAATTTTCAATTATTTTGAATCACTTTTCTATGAAAGTTGCCTTCCAGGTAAGCTCCATTTTCACAGTTAGTGCTTCTGTACTCTTTGAAAGTTCCAAAGACAAAGGTCGTTTTCCAAGATCATAACATGGAATTCTTGGCTAATGTGACAACATGGAAGAGACTGAAGTCTTGATCCTCTTGGCTGTCACCTTTTGCTATTGCTTGTCGTGTATGTCAAGGACTAGATCAGTGATATGAAACCTGTGACTCAGGGAGTTTTATTTGGCCCCCTTCGGGCTCTCAGCATGGTATTTTTAAATCTGCTGAGAATTAAATAGAACCAAAACTTAAATCTGAAAATTAAAACAAAGAGGACATGTGAATATGACTCTGAAAATTAGCTCACTGCTAATTTCTCTCAATGAATGATAAAGGTAGTATTACTGATCTAGGCTAATGTTCCATATCTGTACACAGAGTATATATCACTTTTGTTTTCTGTTTTGTTATTAATAACTGTTGTATTCAAGACGGTCATTGAAGTTTCTTTGGCTTTAATTTTTTTTGTTTGTTTGTGTAGGATCTAATAAATTATCTGGTTTTTACATCCTTAATCTGATTATTTGAGGTCAGTTAATTATCGGTTTGATGTACTGAGTGTTTTTCCCATGGATACATTGGGGGCAACTTTTATAAAGATTTTTTTATGCATTGCTTTTGGTATTAAAAAGTAAAGGCAAAATACATATAATGGTTTTAATAGAAGTAATTGTGAGCAATTGAACATATCACTTTTCCCACACATAGGTGTCTTTATAAAATAAACTCAAAATGGGTGCCTATTTGACCTCCCAAGCTGTTACAAAATTATGTTCCTTGAGGCCAGTTTTCAAAGTCCTTTATGTGGCTAAACAGCTTCCTGAAAATTGTCCTTCCTCAACATGGCCATAAAAACACTCTAGACATATTATTCCACAGTGCCAAACTTTAGACACATTAGAAGAAGTCATTTCAGGGACATGTTTTGAATGGACAGGAAAATAACATGCATGTATTGCATTTTTACCCACAGAAAAATCAAATACAAATATCCACATATACTATAAAACACTTGCACAACATTTCAAAGTAAAAATACATGCATGCTTTTGCCTTGAAACAGGATGTGAAGTCAGTGGATAAAAGCACCCAAAATATAATCCAGAAATGTTTTGCAAAATTGTTCCTAAAATGTTTTTAAAAATCTAAAGTTTTCTTCTCTTTTGTCTTCAGAGAAAATGCTTAGTACACAGGGCTCTGTATATGAAGTAAGAGAGTGGGTGGCGCAGTGGTTAGAGCTACAGGCTCAGCACCCTGAGGTTATGGGTTCAGATCTTTCACTGCTCCTTGTGACCCTGGGCAAGTCACTTAATCCCCTTATTACCTCAGGTACACTAGATAGAGTTTGAGCCACTGGGGCAGATAGAGAAATATGATAAATTACCTGAATGTAAAACCACTGAGGACATAAGTGGTATATAAATAATAAATAAAATGGAACAGCTTATCACCTTTAGCTCCAGCTATTATGCAGTGCATTGCAAGGAAGAGAGAGGGGAAGCGGTGTTTCAGTCATTGCAGGAAATGACTCAAACCTGGAGTCGATGGGATGGAAGATAAGTGCTGCCACTGGCCAAAACACCTAACCAGTAGTAGAGGAGGCACAACTCAGGGTCTTGGATCAGCAAGGGTCCTCTGAATCATCTGGACATGAAGATGACAGTCTTAAAGAAGAGAAAGTTTAGAAAACTATAAATAATGGAACTTATTCTAGAAGCTGAACATCTTCTGTGATTTGAATTCGTCATCTCAAGACAAAGTTGAGGTATACAGTAGATGATGATTCTGGTATAGAAATTGCTGATTTTTGTTCCCAGTGCTTTATGTAGTTCTCAGTTACCAGAATGAAAGCTCTTAAATATTTGCAAGTTATAGGCCCCATGTGTGTGTGTGTTTTTAATAGGACCCATTTTATATATATACTAGTCTTATAGCCCATTACATTAACGGGTGCTAGAATATATGTGTGTGTGTGTCTTTCTTTATTTATTTCTCTCTCTCTCTCCTTAGCCACTTTCTGTATTTCTATCTTTCTTTCTTTCTGTCTTTCTTTTTCCTTTTCTGTCCATCACCACCCCTTGCCTGCTCCCCCTGTCCATTCTCCCTTCCTTTTACCTCCCCTGTGTCCACCACCACCCCTTCACTGCTCCCCTTATCCAGCAGCAGCCCTTCTCCCTTTGTTTTACCTCCCCCATGTCCATCATCACCTTTTTCCTGCTCCCCCTGTCCAGCAGTAGGCCTCCCTTCCTTTTACTTCCCCCCTGTCCATCATCACCTCTTTCCTGCTCCCCCTGTCCAGCAGTAGGCCTCCCTTCCTTTTTCTTCCCCCCTGTCCATCATCACCTCTTTCCTGCTCCCCCTGTCCAGCAGTACGCCTCCCTTCCTTTTTCTGCCCCCCCTGTCCATCAGCACCTCTTCTCCTGTCCATCCCTGCTCCCCCTGTCCAGCAGTACGCCTCCCTTCCTTTTTCTGCCCCCTTGTCATCAGCACCTCTTCCCCTGTCCAGCAGCACCCCTTACCTCCTCTCGCGTCTGCCCTCTGCCGACAGCTGCCTCAAGCCGCCGTGGCCTGCAGGCGCTGACAGCTGCGGCGGCCTACAGCCACCGCGTGTGCCTGAAGCCGCCAGCCGCCTCACCTCGAAGCCTTCCTCCCGGCAGCCGCCGCCAGCACCGCTCCATGAAGCCCTCCTGGCAGCCGCTGCTCCGCACCGCCGCACGCGCCAGAAACCGATAGCTGACAGCTGCCTCTATAACGTTTCCATCATCTCTGCCACTGCGGAACCGAAGGCGTCCTGGTGTAGCGCATGCGCACTCTTGGCGCCATAGCCCGACAGATCAGGGATCAGGGAAACATGCGATAAGAGTGCGCATGCGCGTATAGCATTTTATTATATAGATACTAGTCTTTAAGCCCGTTACATTAATGGGTGCTAGAATATATGTTTGTCTGTCTTTCTTTATTTCTGTCTCTCTCTGCCGCTGTCTTTCTTTCTTTCTTTTTGTCTCTCTCCCTGCCCCTGTCTCTTTTTTCTTTCCTTTCTGTCTCCCTCCCTCCCACTATGTCTTTCTTTCTCTCCCCACTTCTTTCCAACGTCTGCTCCCCCTGTCCCTCAGACTTCCATTCAGTGGCTGTCCCTCCTCTCCCCCACACTTCCATTCAGTGTCTGTCTCCCTCTCTCACCCCTTTTATCTACTGTTTTGCCCCTTCCATTCACTGCCCTCTCTTCTCTTTCCATCCAGTGTCCGCCCTCTCTCTCTCTCTGTTCCATATGGCATCTCCTCCTTCCTTTCCCCCTTCCTTTTCCCTTGGTCTGGCATAACTTCCTCCTTCCCTGCATGCCCTGCCATGTACAATTCTGGAGGCCACACTACCGTAAGGATGTGCTGAGAGTTGAGTCGGTTCAGAGAATGGCCACCCGGATGGTCTTGGGGCTCAAGGATCTCACGTACGAGGAAAGGCTGAACAGATTGCGGCTATACTCTCTCGAAGAGGGGAGAGGGGGGACATGATCAAGACATTTAAGTATATCATTGGTCGTGTAGAGGTGGAAGATGATATTTTCTTTCTTAAAGGAACCTCAGCCACAAGAGGGCATCCGCTGAAACTCAGGGGCGGGAAATTTAATGGCGACATCAGGAAGTATTTCTTCACAGAGAGAATGGTTGACCATTGGAACAAGCTCCCAGAGCAGGTGATCATGGCCAACAGCGTGCCTGATTTCAAGAATAAGTGGGATGCCCACGTCGGATCTCTACAAGGGAAGTATAAAGGTATCGCCACCTGAGTGTGATCTCTAGGAGGGTAGTTAGGGAGGGTTAATAGAGTGGGCAGACTTGATGGGCTATATATATATATGTTTATTCACTCTTTAATAATATCTAAAATAGATTACTGTAATTCCCTCCTCCTTAACGTTACGCAAAAAGAAAAAAGAAGGCTGCAATTAATATAAAATACTGCCGTGAAATTGATCTACAACGCAAAAAAATATGACCATGTTACCCCTCTGTTAATTAAATCACACTGGCTTCCGGTAAACCATCGTATTACTTTTAAATTACTGCTTTTAGTTTTTAAAGCCTTAAGTTTTAATGAACCCCAATTCATCAACAGGTGGCTAATCCCTTATAGCACAACACGATCTCTTCTCTCAACCTCTTATAATCTTCTCTCCGTTCCCACAATGAAAGTTATAGGAATCAGACGGCACGATATGTTCTCAGTTATGGCCCCCCATTCATGGAATCTTTTACCCCAATATATTAGAGAACTAAAAGATTTAACTTTATTTAAAAAAACATTAAAAACATTTCTTTTTAAGGATGCTTATGACTCCTAGTATATTAAATATCGATTTTTTTTTTTTTAAAGCAGCTAACATTACCCTCCTTTTTGTTCTTACCTTTTATGTTTTTTTCCTCTCTTCTATCCAAACATTGTAACTTTTTCCCCTCATACCCTCACAATTCTTGTAAGTTTTAACCCAAAAAATTATTTTAAATGTACGTGTTTAGTATGTTAAGTTTTAACTCATAACAAAAGTTATTTTATATGTTAATACTAACATTTTATTTGTATATTTTATTATGTTGTACATCGCCTAGCAATTTAAATAGGCGATTCATCAAGAACAAATAAACTTGAACTTGAACTTTTCTGTCGTCATTTTCTATGTTTATGTTTCTATGTTTATGTTTCTATGTCTTCTTCCTTCCAAGCCATTCTCTCTCCCTCTGCTCCCTTTACTCCTTGAACTTCATTGGGCAGCAGCAGCATTTAAAATTCGCTGCTATTGCCGGCTTCAGGCCTTCCTCTCTGGCGGGTCCTGCCTACTTCCTGTTTTCATGAAGACAGGACCCGCCAGAGAGGAAGGCCTGAAGCCGGCAACAGCAGCGAATTTTAAATGCTGCTGGTGCCCGAAGAAGCCAGGCCTTAACAACAAAGCTCCCTCCAGCGTTGGCAGCCGCTAGAGCGAGGTAGGGATACCGCTGGACCACCAGGTTTAAAAAAAAACAAAAAAACTTACCAACGATGGCGGCGGTGCTGGGGGGGATTTGAAAAGCCATCGTCCGTGAAGTATGCCATCTGCATACTTCACGGCCGACGGCTTTTCAGGACTTTAAAAACTTACCAACGATGGCGGCAGTGCTGGGGAGGGTTTGAAAAGGTGCTGCGGCTCCTCTGTCGATCCCCGCCCGACATGTCTCACAACAGCAGTTTAAGTCTGGAGAGGGGGTTTGGAACAGGATTTATGGCTTGTTAAAAAATTTCTGACATTTGGACAATGGAGGCACACGATCGGGAAAGGGAGCCAGAGCCGGCAAGACCACGGTCTGCGAGAGAGGGAGCGTTAGCCACGGACCTACGGATCACAGATCACGCAGGTATGAGTGTGCATGCGCGGCTAGCGTTTTATTATTTTAGATAATTATGCTACTGACTTTCATTCCTGAATCAGAACTTACTTCCTATTCCCTTATATATAGAGATATGGGTGTGAAATCTAACAGGGATTCTGATGGCTTTTTAAAAATGAGCATATTTTAACCCAGGGCTGATAATTAGTGATCTCAAAGCTAGTCCATAAGTGCCATTCCGTCTGCCAATGTAAGTGCTGTGTTATAATTTACTGTAATTACATTATTCCTCAGAGCATTTCCAGACATACAGATATTTAGCATACCAGTTGAAAGGCATTTTTAAAATTGGTGCCAGCCCACGCATTAAATATGTATTCTGGAAAATGAAAAAAAATGTATAAATGTTATTCTATTAACAATAGGAAGTTTTTTGCTACATATTTGCCAACAACTGCAACCTCTGTGAATTTAATCGAGGCTTCTATTAAACATCTGATTCATCTAATCACTGTGTTGTCCTGGAAATATATGTTGACTTGTAACACACACACACACTTATTTTTAATAAGAGCTCAGTTGTCACCAGTATAACATCAGGAACTTCAGTTATGCTCAGACAAGTTTGCACACATCACATAGTATATCAGATACTTTCATTGTTCTATCTTCCTTTTATTAGTTTCAGCTTGATTCTGTTTTCCAAATGTACTGTATGTGATTCTCATGGTATTAAATGTATGAATAAGACTTTAATTCTAAGTTTTTAGGCTGTGCTATGAGTAAAGAATTCATGAATGGAGGAGTAGCCTAGTAATTAGTGCAGTCCCTTGTGACTGGGCAAGTCTTAACTCTTCATCGCCCCAGTACAAAATATGAGTACCTGTATATAATATGCAAGCCGCTTTGAATGTGTAACCACAAAAAAGTGTTACACAAGTCCCATTCCCTTTCTAGCTGTGCTATAAAGACCTGTGCATCCTGTATATAAGTTTACAACTTGTCACATGTAGTACAGTTAAAATACGAGTAGCTTATATCAGACAATCATATGCAATTTTATCTTTTGAGCATCTAATGTATAATGACAAGCAGATTCAGGACATATAATATGGTAACATTTTTAATATTGTCATGGAACATTTCACTTTGTACTGGAATACTTTACATCAACAGGGAATGTTTGTGCAGAATGATAAGGTCACTGATTTTAGTTTGATTTGTAGAATGGATTTGAATTTGATCCTAAAGGAGAAAATCTGATAATGTGTTTGCATTATGGATCCACTCACAGTCTCCCAGAAGAAGGCTTAATTTCCACAGAGTATGGAAATGGAATCCAAGAAAATTGTTGCACCTTCTGGAGACTAATCCTAACCTTCCCATTTGCTCACTGTGGATCTAGATTGCCTGACTTTTCCTAGTTGTAATGTTGTATTAATGAGGAAAATATGGTTCCTATTCACTTTTGCCTATGGAAACTGCAATGCAGTTTTGTCACATACCAAGATAATTGCATTCATATTTACAAAGTACTGGTATTAGAAAGGGTATTAGGATCTTGCCTAGATGAAGGCTTCTGAACAAATGCAAGTTACTACGGTATTGCTGGCTTTTCTTTGCAAACTATTGCAGTATAAATATTCATTCATTCACTCACACAACTTAAATCCTGGCGTGGGTCAAGGCAGATTACAGTCAAATATCAATAATAAATACATCCAAATACAGATAACACAAAAATCAAATCATATACACAAAATCAGTAAAAGAGGAAAACTAATAAATACAAACTTATAAGGAAAACAACCTGCCTGAACAAATGAACAATCTCAAGGGGTGGGGGGGGGCAATATTTGAGCCATTTCATCAATTCTTCTTTGCACTATTATTGCTCAACAAAATTTTCTTGATAATATCAGATGCTGGCTTGTGTAGCACAGTACGTATTACTTCACTTATAGCCGGTATAATTAGTTCTTCACCAATAGTATGAGGTTTTCCCGATTTGGCAATCATTAACGAAAATTGTAAGAAGCAAGTAAGCCATCGCCATCTTGTGTGGTTGCGGTTGAAAAGAGTTTTGCCAATGTCGGTTGTTTGATAAATTTTTCTTTTAGTGTTCTAAAATAAGTTAAATCCTTATCTTTTTTATCACCATGAATTTTAGTCAAATGTTCTTGTAGTCTGGAAGGCTTCATAGCTTCGTTTGATAAAACTTTCTGGCAAATCAGGCACATTGGTAATGTATTGTTTACAGGCAACTCAATAAAGCCATATTTCAAATATTCGATATTATATTGTCTACATTTTTTCTTTGGTTGAGCCATTATTATCTGTAGAAAAAAATAATTTTTTTAACCCTTTGAACCCTATGGGCCGGTTTTCCGGCCTGCCTATCTGTCACCATTTCCCGTGGGGCCGTTAAACAGTCCCAGTTCTACTGAATTCTGTGTGTAGGTGAGATTAAACTTTGCCTCCCCAAACAAAAATGAATTAATTTTTAAGTTGAACAAAAATAAAAAAATAATGAAAATCCAAGTTTAATTTTTTTATTGCATTAGAAAATATTATATTTCGTTAAGAAAAATAAGGTAAATAAATATTATGCAAAAATAAAAAATAACGTAAATAAATCATAATTAAAAGTGAATTTTCCTAGCTTTTAATTCTACAAAATCTTTTACCAAATCTTCTATGTCTAATTCAAGCCCGATTTTAGGTGTAGACGATTTTAGGCGTAGCTCCACTACTAGGCTCGGTTTTAGGCGTAGGGCCTACGCCTAAAACCGAGCCTAGTAGTGGAGCCGAAAAGGGAGGGAGGTCAGGGTTCAAAGGGTTAACGGGGTATTATTAATAATATTTTTTTAGTAATTTTTTGAAATATTTTTGTATAAAACAAACTAAAATAAATACTGATGAAATAAATAAACATGATATTATTAATTGTAAAGCGCATATAATTAATACAAAATAAATAAATAATACTCACCAATTATAGTCGCACTATTTGTTAGTTAACTTTAACTTGTCACAATCTAACCTTTGTTTGAGTTATATTACATGTAATAATTATGGAGAAATCTCCTAATTCATAGCGTGCTCCAAAATCTGCTGCTAATACTGCCGGTAGCCAGTACTACTGCTGCCGTTCCAGGCTTTGGCCTTGCGATCGACCAATCGCACAAGTGGCAGTTACCCGCAGCAATGCTCGTAGTGCTCACATGTTTTGGAACGGCAATTCAGTGGCACCACATGAACAGTAGCAGTGTGCGATTGCACATACCTCAATGCAAGTGAGGGAGTATGCAGGAACCGAGCCAATGTCCAGTACGTTGTTCAAAGAAAAGTTAAGTGTTATGAGTGGAATACATAAATCAATTTTTCTAAATCTTCTCTTCTTTCTTTTATACTATCACCACCCCCTTACAGTTATTCATCGCCCCCCAAATGCACCTGTGGCCATCACCGCCCCCCTGAATCGCTGCAGCGTCCACCAGGGGGCGGTGGCGCCCACTTTGGGAATCACTGCATTAGGTTAAGTATGCTGAAATGACATCACTGTGAATATGGTTACAAGTTATGCTAATAGGTCAATCCTGTACTAGTGCAGTGGCCTTACAATAAATTCAATTTTCGAAAAAAATAAAGGCCATGGTCATCGGGATGTAAGAGTTGAAGATGGATGGAGGTGGGTGAGTAGGAGGGAGGAAGCAGCAAGAACAGAGGCCTGCTGTAAGCTATCCTATTTGTGTGATTAACCAAACTTCACTAACAAGTAAAGACTGTCAGAATGTTACCATCAGATTGCCTGAGGACTTTGAGAATATAAGATATTTTGATCATAGCATTTGACCCTTGTTGTGGTCTGTTTTAGGTGAAATGTGGCCACTTTGAGTGTTCATTTTAAAATGAATATATGCTTTGGACTTTTGGTTTTACAGCATCAGCCTTTTTCTTCATTATGAAGGCAGTTAGCAAAGTAAAATCACAGTCACATTTCTATGAAAATTGCCCCACTTTGTTGTGGATACTTTTTCTGTAGAAAACAACCCACACAGTCTTGAGAGTACCTTCTCGGCCTAACCCCATCTCCAGGAATACTTCTGCACAATGCAGGTAAAGTATAAAAATACAATGCATGAACATGGAGGGTGAACAATTTTCAACAAGCTTCTGAAAACCTCTCTCTACTGTTAGATGAGTGGTTGTAAATTTGGTGACAGGACTAAATCGCACGAGACAACGGCGCGCCGACAACTGAGCGCAAGGTTGATGGCGCGCCGAAGAAAAGCACTATTTTAAAGGGCTCCGATGGGGTGTTTGGGGGGAACCCCCCCACTTTACTTAACAGACATTGCGCTGGCGTTGGGGGGGTTGAGGGATTGTAACCCCCCACATTATACTTAAAACTGAACTTTTTCCCTAAAAAACAGGCAAAAAGTTTGGTTTCAAGTATAATGAGGGGGGTTACAAACCCCCCACAATGCCAGCGCGATGTCTGTTAAGTAAATAGGGGGGATCCCCACCAACACCCCCCGTCGGAACCCTTTAAAATAGTGCTTTTCTTCGGTGCGCCGTCAACCTTGCGCTCAGTTGTCGGCGTGCCGTTGTCTCGCGCGATTTTGTCTATGAACCGTAAATTTAACTTCAAAGCAGTGATAGAGCTCTTGTTTAGATTATTAATGTTCAAATGCATTTCTAAAGCTTTGGTGTCATATTCTGTCATGTATGATAAATGACTTAGGCTGGGTTTGTGTACAGTAATTTGTGCAAAATAAAACATCCTATTGCAGCCTTCAGGATTTTCTATTTATGAATTGTTGTGGCATAGCTCTAAAGCAGTTTTGGCTGATGAAAAGATTAGAATGTGTGGATATGTTCCCCACACTCATATTTAAACAAAAAAACTTAGATATAGGTATTAAGTTGGAGCAGAGGACACGGCTATGTTGTTCACCTTCATAATCAGCAGCCCTAGCTAATGTCAAGAAAATTGAAGATAAATCAGAAAACGTCCCTCCCAATAAATCCTAGATGAGGAAAGCTGCATATCTCTACATGATAAACATTAAAGCAGTGTCAAGTAGAGATTTAGTCATGCTGAGAATGGTTACCTACATCATGGTTTAATTTAAGAAGCTGCAATTCATGTTGAAATGCTTGACTATCCTTTAACTCTTTCAGTGCTGGGGAGAAATTACAGTAGTAATACCCAAGACAAATAAATTTTATTTTAATGAGGATGATGTAGGATTGCAGCACAGATCTAATCAATTTTATGGACCTGATTTGCTGAGCCTTTTTTTGCCATTTAGGGGACCTACTTTCCTTTGGAGAATATACAACATAACTGGGTATGCATACAAGATATGTGCACCTATTACGCCAACCATAATATTCTATATGGAGAAAATACATAGTGAATCAGGCCCTATTTGTTGTTTGTTTCTCGATATGCTGAACAAGCTTTCTTAAAACTGGGACATGCCAAGACATTCATGAACTGGTTTCAAACACATTTTGAGTAGTTAACATCTCATGTTATTTGGAATGGGATTTAAATTACACATTTTTCCCAACCTTTTTAACATGGTTAAGATAGATCTTTAGGTTGTCCAAGTGCAGAAGTCTTTCCACTGCTATTTCCTATAAGAGCAACACAGTGTAATAAATGTTACTGTAGACCAGTGTGCCATGGCGAGATTCCAGGTGTGCTGCAAGAAGCACGTCAGCCGGCACCGCTCCTCACCGGCGTAATCATTTCAGGGTTAACAAGCTCAGGGCTCCATCTGGAGTACCTACACGCATGCGTGTAGGTTTTACCAGATGTCCTGATTTCCCCGGACATGTCCTCCTTTTGAGGACATGTCCGGGGGTCCAGATGGCTTTTCAAAACCCGGCACTTTGGGTTTTGAAGAGCCTCCTCAAATTGCATTAAGCAGGGAGCAAGTCTGCGCATGCACAGGTGCCACGCGATAACATCACGCGCACGTGTGGCATCCGCGCATGTGCAGACTTCCTGCTTGCTAGGGTGGGACTGGGGGTGGGACTAGGGCATTACAGGACGGGGATGGGCGGAACTGGATGGACCTGGCAACAGGTCTAGGGGTCCGGATTTTAAATCTGGCAACCCTACATGTGCGGAGGTTGATGTGATGATGTCATAACATCGACATTTGCACATGTGCGGAGACCCTCCAGCCATGATCCCAATTATAGTGTACCATGGCTTAGAAAAGTTTGTAAGACACTGCTGTAGACATATACACACTTTTTGAAGCATACCCCCCGCCCTAATTCCTAGGCTAGACAAAATCTACTTCCATTTTTCTTCCTCCAAAGACAAACACCGAAAATGCAAAGTCTGGTGGTGCTAATTTACACAGATTATGGATTTATTCAATTTGATATACTACAAATTTACAATGCAATCTAAGCAGCTTACAATTTTAAGTAAAATCAAATATTGGAAATAACTCCATATACTAGATAGGAAAGTCCCCACCAACAGCCCACCCATATACACAAACCCCCAAAGTATTATTTAAAAAAATATTTATATATATATATATATATTCTAAGCAACCAATTCCAAGGGTGAACCTTGAAAGGCCTGCTAAAATAAATGTGCTTTAAGCTGTTTCTGGAAACAACACTCTTCCCTCAAATAAGAAGGCAGAGTATTCCAAATAATTGGGGCTTGATAAAAAAAATGATTATGTATACTCATTAGATGGGCAGAACTGACCCCAGGAACAGCAAATAAGTTTTGAGTACCAGATCTTAAAGCCCTGTAACTCTGCTAATTCATGGTCAGATTCTCTATACGGTGCCACTATTGGCAGCCGCTAATTGCGTGTCAATCATACGATGGCACCATATACAGAATCACGCCTCAGGGCAAGATTAGGTGCCAGAAATGTAGGCCCGGGTTTTCTGGGCCTACATTTCAGGTGCCTATCTATGCCGTGAATCGCACCTGCGTAGGCCCTTTCCTGCAGTTAATGCCACATCCGGCGTTAGCCATGCCCATAGAGACATTAGGCACCGGAAAGCACCTACATAGGCACAGGTAGGCGCTTGAACATCAGTGTTTTTCACCATTTCTAATGGCATTTGTCAATTAACTTTAAGTACTGGAATGGTGGCTACCGGCGCCTATGTTTCGGTGTCGGTTATAGAATTTCCCCGTCAGTGCCTTGACAGGCTGATATGTAGTGAGATGGTGTGTTGCTTCTGTTCTGTTATCGGGGAGAGCAGAGACTATCTGTAAGACGTCAGAAAGATAAACGTGAAATCCACAGAACTTAACAGGTCAGAAGTTCCTACTGCCCTCAGGCAAATTTAAGTCCTTCCTGCTGAAAAATTTGTTGCTTCTAACCGAATGTACAATTTGAAGATTAGTACAAGGAAATGCTCAGTTTAAGACATTAATCCCTATCCACTGAGACTAGCCTTGAAAGGAAAACAATTATGAAATTAAAAACAGACAAACCAACATTTAGTCAGGAATAATGTATGTTTCTCTTATTGCAAAGTTTCTCTTTTATAATTTTAATTTATGAGCAGTGTACCTTGATTCAAGGTGTTTTTCACTTCCTCTGCCTCTTCCCCCCAAAAAGTAAAAATATAATTTTTTTTTTCTTTGTGTGTGTGTGTGGGGGGGGGGGGGGGAGGAGGTAGATTGCCCTGGGGAATTAAATCATAGAAGCGGACTTTGAGTTGCAAGTGAAAAGCAAGTGCTGTGCTTTGGGACAGCTTTGAGCCTTTCCCATAATTGCTTATATGAGTACAGAATTCTTATTCTTATTAATATATGTTTATTAGATAGGTTTGTTTGGTGAAGCTTAGGGCTGAATTCACTGGTAGTGGTACTGGAAACACAGCGGGGTCCACAGCTGAAACCAAAGCCTAAAGCATACACTAGGACTCTATTTGCTGAATCAGCAAGTACAGTTCAGCTTTATGGCTGTATTCAAAACTTTGGGGCTCTTTTCACGAAGGTGCGCTAGGGGCTTAAAGCGCGGAATAGTGCGTGCTAAATTGCCACGTGAGCTAGCTGCTACCGCCTCCTTTTGAGCAGGCGATAGATTTTTGGCCGTGCTAATCTGATGCGTGCGATAGAACCGCTAGCGCAACCTTCATAAAAGGAGCCATTTGTGACTCCTGTAAATGGACAATGGCCAGGAGACTTGCAAATTTGTTGCCAACAAGTAAGGAAAGGCTTCAAAGAAAGCTATAATAGTGACACAAGAGTTTCCATTGGCTGCCTGTAATATTACCAATTCATTTAAAAAGACCATTCCGAAAGGTACAGTTACAGTTTTAAGGAATCAATACACTAAAGTGCAGTATTTTAGGGTTAGTATAGTTTTAATGCACATTGGATTATGTGGTAACTCTACTACACTTCTTACATTAAGCTATGTTAATGTTAACTCTATGAATGAGGTCCCAGTGCAATCAAAGCTTATTAATGTCACTTATATTAATAATAACTTTATTCTTTTATACTGCCATAACCAAAAGTTCTAGGCAGTTTACACTAAAAAGAGCTGGACAATCAGCGAAATACAATAATACAGTATAAAATACAAATATTTATAAAATATAATTTCAATAATAAAACTTATTGAACAAAGTGGTCTTAATTAATTTCCAAAAACAACAATAGGATAACATAGCTTGCTGAATACATTTACCTAACCAAGATTGTTCCTTCTCTTCTCAACTTATCCCAAGTAACACAAATAAGTAACCAATCTGAGGTCTGGTTTTACTGTATATTGCCCAACGTGTGCTGTGATGCACTCTCCCCTCAGACTGAAGAATAAAATCTCAATCCCCATGTACCTGGAGTACCCCCTTGCCAGGATATCCACAATGAATATGCATAAACTTGGTTTGCATACACTGCCCCCATTATATGCACATTTCTTTCATCCATATTCACTGGATATCCTGAAAATCTGACTGGCAAGGGGCACTACAGGACTGAGTTGAGAAACACTGCCCTAGAGCAAAGGACCGGTGAGGTAGACCAGCATATTTTTTTTCTGGAGATGCATGAGATAAGAAGACTAGCCTGCCTGCTTCATCTGTTCCTGAGGTCTTGATGAGGTAATTGGGAGAGGGGATCCTTGCTTGGGGATTAGGAGATACAAGGAATGGGTGAAATTCTATAAAAAGATGTTAACTAAATCCAACTCAGTCTGTCAGTTAGCCCCACTTCTGAAGTATGAGCAGAAAAGTGATGGATGTGTTCATAAGGCCAGAAAACCTAGCTTCACTCATAGTGGTCATAAGAACATAAGAATTGCCATACTGGGACAGACCAAAGGTCCATCAAGCCCAGCATCCTGTTTCCAACAGTGGTCAACCCAGATCCCAAGTACATGGCAGAAACCCAGAGAATAGCAACATTCCAGAGCTGAGATTGTGATGTCATAATGCTTCATTCCACCAATGCCTAAGAGCCAAACTCATCAGTGATGTCACAATGGCTTGATTGTCCTATACTTGGCGCTCATGTAAGAACATAAGAGGTGCCTTACTGGGACAGACTGAAGGTCGATTAAGTCCAGTATCCTGTTTCCAACAGTGGCCAACCCAGGTCCCAAGTACCTGGCAGAAACCCAGAGAATAGCAACATTCCAGAGCTGAGATTGTGATGTCATAATGCCTCATTCCACCAATGCCTAAGAGCCAACCTCATCAGTAATGTCACAATGGCTCAATTGTCCTATACTTGACTCACATAAGAATTGCCATACTGGGACAGACCGAAGTTCCATCAAGCCCAATATCATGTTTCCAACAGTGGCCAACCCAGGTCCCAAGTACCTAGCTAGATCTCAAGTAGTAAAACAGATTTTATGCTGCTTATCCTAGGAATAAGCAGTGAATTTCTCCAAGCCATCTCAATAATGATCTATGGACTTTATTTATATTTTATTATTTATATACCACTTATATCCTAAGTGGTTTACATTCAGATACTGTATCATATTTATCATATTAGGAAATTATCCTGTGGAGAATGGCACTGATGTGAAAGTTGTTGAAAGGTGTGCAGCAAAACCTTCTTATTGGTTTCCATCCATATCATAGGGCTGGGGTTTTGAGAGGAAATCATGGACTGGTAGGACTTGAAGCCCAGACGTAGGCTTGACATCCAGAGATGCCCGCTTCAAATCCCACTGCTGCTCCTTGTCATCTTGGGCAAGTCACTTAAGCCTCCACTGGCTCAGATACAAAATTAGAGAGAGCCGCTTTGAACTCAGGCTAGTAAAATGTGGGCTATGCATTTCTTTTAATGTAATGTGGTGAAATACCTAATTACTTGAATGTAACTCACCGTGCTGAAAAAGGTGTGAGTGACATCCAAATAAACGCTCTTCTCACTGTTAATATATTGATTCCCTTCTTAGAAGCTGTTTCTCATGTTTCCTGCAAGTCATGATACTGTTACACCTTAAAAATGTGAGTAGGCTGGCTTTGCTCAATATGCCCACTACAGATAAGAATGAACAGTGCATCACTAATCTTCGGGTCACTTACCAGAACATGTGGTATGTGTCTCATAGCCAAAGCATGCGAATTTACCATGACAACACTAAATACCTCATTTAATGTTTCACAAGTTGAGAGGAAAGTTGTGTACTATATTGCATCTGGCTAGAGGAATGAATGTTCATAAATCATAGGCTGCCTTTTAAGATCATCAGGTGTTGGGGTCACCAAGCAACTCCATTAGACAAGCTGAGTCAGTCCTGGTTTTACCCCATTAGGAGATGTAATCCTACTTTTCCCTACATGAAACAGGGTAAAGCTACCATTGACTCAGCCTGTTCTAAATGAGATGAAGGATTTATTATTTTGGTATTTATATAGCAACCTAAACCAGAGCTCTTTCCAAAAAAACTTCAACCAGCAACTGCAGCAGACAGCTTGTAATCTAAGGGCTTTGTTACTTAAGAGACCCATATTAAAAAGCCACCACCCTGGAATGTTAACCGGATCCGTGCCCAGCTAAATGTTATCTGAATATTCAAGGCTGTATCCCATCTAAATTTAACTGGATAAAGTTGTCTGGTTAACCTCTGGAAAATATTTGACAGAGAAAAGTTTAGCTGAGCAACTTGGATTGATTAAAGTTAAACTGTACCTTGGGAATACCCCCAGTGCTGCTTCTTTTTATCCAGGTAAATGTTTTGCATGCTGTGAATTGCTCACACAATTTTAGTCAGGCAGTGAAGGAGGGGAGGAAATTTTAACCATGACTTTTTATCCAACTTTCAAAGTTAGTTAAGTTAAGCTTTTTGTTTCCTCTGACACAATGATGATAATTTTTTTTTTTTTAAAAAAGCATTTTCAATGTGTAAATATGATTGCACATATTTTTATGGTGACCACCAGGGCCGGATTAATGAATAGGCCCAGGAGGCACGTGCCTAGGGCCTGAAATTTCAGGGGGGTGGCCAGTTGGAGGACAAACAGAGAGCAGCTGCCCAATCGTCTCCCTTCACCTTGCCTTTTTTTTTTTTTTAAACGGCTACGGCAAATAAGATCAGCTACGCCCCTCCCCACCCCCCCGACAGTTAAGATGGGCTACGGGCCCCCACCTCCAGCATCAAAGGCACTTAAAAGATCGGCAACGGGCCCCCCGGCATCAACAACAAGTAAGATCGGCAATGCGGTGCTCAGCCCAGGCAGTTCGCATCAGAAGCTTTGGGCTGAGCACCGCATTGCCGATCTTAATTGTTGTTGATGCCGGGGGGCCCGTTGCCGAACTTCTTACTTGCTGTCGATGCCGTGTCCCATAACGGTTTGAAAAAACAAAAAAAATCGGAAAGAAAGGTGAGTGCCCTTGAACTATTCTGGTACTGTTCTCTGCTACATACTTTTCAGCTGAACTGGACAATCATCTCACTCCCCTCAGTTTGGTTGCTGGCTCCAACAGATGCAGCATTATGCTAAATTAGAACTTTGCACATACTCTGGACGAACATTATCAGAATGAACACACTACTGTGATTTGTGGGACTCCTTTCTCCTTGAAAATATATAGACAGTTCTCTTTGTGTTATGCTGTTTTTCAGGGGATGCTGGGGGAGGAGTGTGGAGAGTCGCCAGGAGAGCAGAGAGTAGGGGCTTTGATAGTCTCTGCACCTGATAATTGGGTAACTCTGACATCATACTATTGTAGGGATTTATGCTGGCCAGATTGTGCATGTGGATGTCTGTTTGAATGACTGCATGGGTTGTGATTTTTTTTTTTGCTATATTTCTTTGGTATTGGGGGGGCAGGGGGTTTAGTTGTGATGATGGAAGTGGGGATAAGGGGGTAGATGATGGAAGTGGGGAGAACTTGTGCCATCAGCATCAGGTGCATATGGGAAAGCAGCAGCAGTGAGGAGGTGAGGGGCCCTCACCTCCTCACCACTGCTGCTGCTTTCCCACATGCTGGAAGGGGGGCATATGCTGGATGGCGAGAAAGAAGATAGAGTTAATGAGATAGTGGAGGGGTGAAGGAAAGAGATGGCAAGCTGTGAGTAGACACAGTGAAAAGAGAGAAACTGAGGACTGAATAGTAAGAAAGAAATTTATTTAGACAGAGGCAGAAAATAGAGAAGGAAGACAAGAGAAGGAAAGAGAGAGTAGAGAGAGATGCCAAAGAACAGGGAAGGAGACAGAGATATCAGATCTGAGTGGAGGAAATGAGAAGAGAGAGATACTAAAAACCACAGGGGGGAGGAAAGTAGAGATGGCAAGAGAGAGATGCCAGACCATGAGGGGAACAGAGGGAAGATGATGGATGCCAGACCAAGAGGGGGGGTGGGGGGGTGGAGGAGCAGGAGGAGAAATGGCAAGGGGAGGCAGAGTTTCTGGAAGGGGCAGGTAGTGGATGGAAGGAAGAAAATGACAAGAAGATGAGGAAAAGGGAATATATATAATCATTTAAGAAAAAGCATAAAACCAAATAAGAAAACAGGTAAATAAATGGGGGTGGGGATGGGGGATGGGTGGGGCAGGGCCAGGGGGCCGAGTGTACTTGTGTGCCTAGGGGCCCTCAAAAAATTAATCCTGCCCTGGTGACCACATATTGGGGTCCTTTTATTAAGGCGCTCTAAATGCTAAGGCATCCATTATATTCTATGGGCGCCTTAGCATTTAGCATGCACTAATCTTTAACATATGCTAAATCAGTTAGCGCGCCTTAATAAAAGGACCCCATGTATTCCCATGATGTAGTCTGGGCAGAGTTGCAATGCACTTATATCTATACATATAAAATCGGATGTATCTGTGTATGTGTGTATGTATGTATGTTCCAGCATAACTCAAACACATGGACAGATTTCAACCAAACTTGGTATACATATGACTTACTATCTGGGAAAAAAATACTGTGGGGGTGGGAAGGGGTGACATGTAAAAATTATCGAAAACAACATAGTTTTTGGGCTCGCTATTAATACTGACACTCCCAATGCCATTTAAGTCCAATTTCAGCCCCATACAAGGGCCATTCTTGCTGCTAAAAATGAAGATAACCACAAAATAAACAATCAAATACTTACCCCCCTCTTCTACTAAACTGCACTAGCGGTTTTAGCGCGGGGAACTGCGCTGCTTCCGACACTCATAGAGTTCTTATGAGCATCAGGAGCAGTGCGGGCCATTCAGTACGACTTCCCCCGCTAAAACCATTAGCGCGGTTTAGTAGAAGAGGGGGTTAATGTTTTACCAGGCGCAATCACTGAATACAAGTCTATAGATACCGGAATATTAAGAAAAATAAATATCCGGGCAACGCCGGGTGATCAGCTAGTATGCGATAAAATACAAGGGAACGTGTTTTTTGTTTTTGATTTATGACAAATTTTTCTTGTTGTCCATCATTGTACCCAAAAGCACAAGACAACATAAACCCGTTTGATAAGTTCCTCATAATTGTAAAGGTATGTAGTTACGTACATTGTCGCACATCATGATTGACAGAAATTAATAGTTAGCATATGCACTGATTGCTCAAGCCTATTCTTACTTTACATTTAGGAAATTATTAAAAACTTATTTATTTGATAAACAAGAATGCTGATTTTTTTTTAATATTACAATGGTGTTTTATAATTATTTTTAACCTATGTTTTAATGATAGCAACGAGTTGAAATCGCATCTTAGCTATTGCTGCATTTGACTGATTATGTAGAAGTGTGTTTTAGAAATTGTATGTTCTGCTGAAATGTTTCAGTTTCTTTGTTGTGAACCGCTTAGAACTGTTGGTGGGGCGGTATATAAGAAAATTAATTATTATTATTATTATTATACGTTTTTCTCAATATTAGCTTGCATACATGTATGTTTTAATATTCACATTAGGTCTCCTCTCTATTTTCTGCATGATGGGGTTAATTTGGCAGCATAAGTTTCTTTTTTATATTTCTTTATGGCTTTCCGTCTGAATATGTTTGTATTTATTATATTTGTATGTTTGTGTGACATCATTGGTTATATCTGAAATGCTTCTTTGTCTTTAACCCCTCTTTAACTAAACCACGATAGCGGTTATTAGCACTGGGAACTGCACTGAATCTTCCACGCTGCTCATAGAGTTCCTATGAGTGTTGAGAGCAGCGTGGAGCATTCAGCGCAGCTCCCGGCGTTAATAACCACTATTGTGGTTTAGTAAAAGGAGGAGGAGGGAGTTTTTATGATTGACCTTGTTCAATATTTCCCAAAATTGATCTCTTCCACTGTCTTTGGCATATAAAATTTGCTATGTATGGATAGTTCATATTACATCTCTCATATCTGATAACTTTTTTTGTGTTCTTGCTTTTTTAGTTTAGAATTTTATATTAGTTCATAAAATTATATTTTTATGTTTTCTTATATATATATATATATATATATATATATATATATGAACATGTATGCTTCTATTGCTGTTTATCTGTGTGTTCATATAATTATAATTTTTGTACTTTATACCAGTGTTCTTCAACCTTTTTACACCTATGGACCAGTGGAAATAAAATAATTATTTTGTGGGCTGGCACCGGTCCACAGACCAGCGGTTGAAGAACAGTGGGCTAAGTCATGGGCCAGACTCCGCCCCCATAATAGTACTTATTGTAACAGTATTTTTTTCCATTCATTTTTCATATATACACACACAATATAATCTTATTAACAACACATAATGGTTAACCACAAAATTAAACTACACAAAGCACACTGTATGCTTCTCAACATTCATTCCTACCAGAACCCAGATAACCCCATGCAAATACGGGACCAAAAACTAAAAATACTAATATATACAAACAAACCCTAAGATGCAAGACTCTGCATGCAGTACAACCCCAGAGAAAAAGAAACAAATGCATTTCTTCCTGAACAGTGCAAAATATAGACAGCAGATGAAAATTCTCAAAATTGACACAATTCAATCACTAAATTGAAAATAAAATCATTCCCCCAACCTTTGTTGTCTCTCTCCCTCCATGTTTGTTTGTTTTTTACTAGATTTCTCTTTCTCTAATTAAAGACAAATAGTACATGACCAGCTATACTTCTACCTTCCCAATAACCGTTTACAGGGAAAAGGAGACAATTTTAACAAAAGCTCTATTAGACACACTGAATCAGACAATTTTGCCTAACTCAATTGATGCTTCATTTTGTGGATGAACATGATGTAACAATGCAATTAAAAATTTAAAAAATGGGGCAGTGGAAAGCTAGCCTAGGATACTATTTAAACAGTGAGGCCTCAAAAAGCAGGGGGGGGGTTCATTCTACACATTTTGTGTGTATGCTCCATGCTGTGCCTTACCTTCTGGCCTGCTCCCGCCTGGCCATTTTATGCCGCCCCCGGTGTTATCTTTGGGCTGGCTCCCCTCTTCCTTACTGCCGCAGTACATAAAGCCACAGGCAGTGGCTCCTCCCGCATTCCGCACCTCATCTGGAAGCCTTCCCTCTGACATTGAGATGTCAGAGATAAGGCTTCCGGTTCACGTGTAGGACACGTGTAGGAGTGTTGCCGGCCTGAAGATAACACTGCATCAATCGCACCGTGGACCGGCAGTTGAAGAACACTGTCTCGGGCCCAATGCACGTGCCGGCCCTGTGGACCAGCACCAGTCCACGGACCGGCAGTTGAAGAACACTACTTTAGACTCCTGATATAGGCTAGTTAGGCCGAAACACAGATGTGAACCACGGAAGAATGTGAAGACCTACAAAGGGACCTAAACAAACTGGAAGAGTGGGCAAGCAAATGGCAAATGCGCTTTAATATAGAGAAATGCAAGGTCATGCATTTAGGGAAAAAAACCCCGATGTTCAGCTACAAAATAGGGGGGGGGGTGGTCAGTGCTAGGGGACAGTAACCTTGAAAAAGACTTGGGTGTGCTGGTAGATACTACAATGAAACCAACGGCACAATGTGCAGCAGCCTCCAAGAAAGCAAACAGAATGTTGGATATTATTAAGAAGGGCATTACAACCAGGACGAAGGAAGTCATCATGCCGCTGTATCGTGCGATGGTTCGCCCGCATCTGGAGTACTGTGTCCAGTATTGGTCACCGTACCTCAAGAAGGACATGGCGATATTTGAAAGGGTCCAGAGAAGAGCGACGAAAATGATAAAAGGTATGGAGAACCTTTCATATGCAGACAGGTTGGGAAGGCTGGGGCTCTTCTCCCTTGAAAAGAGGAGACTCAGAGGAGACATGATAGAGACTTTCAAGATCATGAAGGGCATAGAGAGGGTGGAAAGGGACAGATTCTTCAGATTATTAGGAACCACAAGCACAAGGGGGCACTCAGAGATGCTGAAAGGGGACAATTTTAGAACCAATGCTTGGAAGTTCTTTTTTACGCAGAGGGTGGTGGACACCTGGAATGTGCTTCCGGAGGTTGTGATAGGACAAAGTACACTAAGGGGATTCAAGGAAGGATTGGATAAATTCCTGAACGATAGGGGGATTGAAGGATACAGATAGAGGTAGGGATAGGTTTTAGACAGAGTATGGATAGAAGGATAAAAAGGGATTAGAGAAGGATCACATTACAGGTCATGGGCCTGATGTGCCACCACGGGTGCGGACTGCTGGGCACGATGGACCTCGGGTCTGACCCAGTGGAGGCAACTTCTTATGTTCTTATGTTTGAATTAATAAATCTGTTGGAACCCAGAGGTCACCTTCTTTGGAGCAGGTGTAAATTTGCACATTACTGGGCAAGCTGTTGTCTTTATGAAATAGATGCCTCTTTGGATTTTTCATTCAGGACCCATCTACCAAATTATCCTCAACGTGAGGAAAATACAGGGGCCAATTATTTAAAGTGGTGCCTCCCTTTGGACACTCTGATGCAGCATGAGGAGCGCCAATTCTGTAACAGAATCAGGGTGCCCTGATTCCATTATAGGATCCTAGCACAAACTTGCATTGGTGCATCTGAGAGGAAAGCAACCTATTTACGCCCATTCCATGACAGGTGTAAGTGAGCATGACTAAATGTACCCCTCAGTATGCACATCTGATAGTATTCCATAAGAGGAAGAAAAACAGAAGAATTAAGGTCCTCCATGAGAAAAGTACCACCAAACAATGGAGTGTAGCAGAACACAAATTCTCTGTCATAAAACCATTGCAAATGGTGCAAAAAAAGTCACTAAAGTATCCAAGAAAAATGAAATAATTCCTGTTGTACTACATTTATATGTAAGCTTAATGCAGCAATAACTTTCAAGAAATACTGAATCCTGATGCAGGCTAGCTGGCCGAAACATGATTCGTGCTGAGTCATTGTTGCAACACTGTTGGTTTAATAAAGCTTGTTTTTGTGGACAATATCAATGCCTACTTTGTGACTGTCCATAAGATGCATATGTTGATAGTGGACACACCCATGGCACAGACATTTATATGCTAACTTGCAGAACCGTGCGGTGCATTAGTGAGCGCAACTGCAAGTTTAGGCGCTCCCTTGTGTGCACTAGGGACCAGATTCAGTAAATGGCGCTGAAAAATAGGTGCCGGGAAAAATCAGCAACCTATAAAGGACACTGGGATGAGCTCTCTTTATAGAATAGCGCTTAGTGGAGATTACAGCACCCCACTTTGGATGTGAGGCCTTAACGTCAACTGAAACCTGGTGTAGATCCTGGCACGCAAGTTGGGCACAGATCCCCAGATTTCTATAATGCTTCATTCATCTGCTCAGAACACTCCTGACCTACCCATGCCCTTCCCATGTCCATGCCCCTTTATAGGTTGCACGCTTTGGGATTTGGGCACTTGGGCTTATAGAATAGTGCATAAGTAAATGCACATGCAACCCCTAATTGGTACCAATTAACTTCAATAATTGATCATTGGCATCCAATTATTGATGTTATTTGACTCCTTAATCAATTAGTTTGCACGTGCATCTCCGGATCATGCCCAGATTTGGGTGTGGATATTTGGGCACCCGTTATAGAATCCATGGAAAGGTGTGTGTAACTCTGGTGCACCATATCTAGAATTGCCTTTTTAGTGCATTAGGTCATAGGTGGCTACTGGAAGCAATGGAAGAAAAAGGAATCGTTCACCTAGATTTTTTCTTTCGTAGACAAAGATTGGGAGAAAGCCAAGCCAATCCTAGGACTTTCAGTAGCAACAGGATTTGAATCCAGGTCTTCCAGTAAACTTAGATTGGATGAAACTAGAACTCAAATCAATCCTCGAACCTCTTAAGTATAAAGGACTGCCTGATTGAGATCTAATCTAATCTAATATACAACTTATTAATTGCACTATACCAGAAAAGTTTGAGGCAATTTACATTCAAAGAGGATGTAAAATCTACTGGAAAATACAAAACTAATCAATAATTAAAATATCATCATAACATGAATATTACTACAAGTCATATAAAAAGTTTTCAAATTTTATAAAACCTTAAGTAATTGATACCAGTCCTAATATAAACAGGTAGATTATTCCAAATTGTAATAATAATAATAATAATAACTTTATTCTTCTATACCGCCTTAGTCGAAAGACTTCTAGGTGGTTCACATTCGAAGAAGGCTGGACAATCAGCGAGATACAGGATGTAAGAAGAGAGGGTTACATAAGAATTAGGTAAAGGAACAGTAAAAAAACAGTGAAATTACATTGAGGTAGAGAGGGGGAGAAAATATCATTTGGAGGCTTCTGTTTAGGAGATGAATTTGTCAAACAGAATGGTTATGATTGATTTTCGGAATGCGCCATAGGTCAAACTGGCTCTGTTTATGTAGTTTTCCAGCCAGGACTGCTGCCTGCCTGCTTGGAACTTGAAAGTCCTGTCCAGAAAGGATTTGTATTTGCAGCCTGTGATTTTTGGGTAAGTAAATATGTTTCGGTTTCTGGTTGGTCTTATGGGGTTGTGAAATATGAAGTGTGGTAGCAGGTAGGAAGGCGCTAGATCCCAGACTTGCTTGAAACAAATGCAGGCAAATTTGAACAGAATGCGCGCCTCCATTGGCAGCCAGTGCAACTTTTTGTAGTAAGGGGTAATGTGGTCATTTTTCCTCAATCCGAAGATCAGACGAACTGTGTTTTGCACTATTTTTAATTTTTGTACAGTTTTTTTTGGGGGGGGGATACCTAGGTAAACAATGTTGCAGTAGTCCAGCGTTGATAGGATCAGAGACTGCACCAGTAGCCTAAAGGACGTAGTGTCGAAGTATTTTTTGATGGGCCTTAGTTTCTAAAGTGTACAAAAGCATTTCTTCATCACTAAGTTCGTGTGGTCTACCATGGTTAGGTGTGTGTCCAGTGTGATATCCAGTATTTTTATGGTTTTGGAGATTTGGTAGTCATGGCCATTTAATTTTAATGATGAACTGGTAATTTTGTCCTTTGGGCTTGCCAAGAAGACTTTTGTTTTTTCTGTGTTTAGCTTCAGTTTGAAGTTGGTTGTCCATTTTTTTGATTTCGGTCATTATGTGAGAAAGGTTATTTATTGTTTCATTTGTTATGTCATTTAAGGGGATCAGGATGGATATATAATCTGCATATATATAGTGGTTTAAGCTTAACTTTTTTTAATAGATGGCCTAAGGATGAGATGTAGATATTGAATAGTGTGGGTGATAGTGGAGAGCCCCTGAGGGGTTTTCCCATGGTTTAGAGTATTTCCCTTCGCTGACTACTCGGTATGATCTGTTGGTTAGGAATTCCTGGAACCATTTCTTTACCTTTCCCGTGAAGCCTATTGTGTTTAGGCATAGTAGCATAATTTCGTGGTCTACTAGATCGAACCCACTGCTAGGGTCAAGTTGCAAAATCGGGGCACTTTTACCTTTGCTGAAAAGATCGTATAGGTGGTTTAGGATGGAAGCTATAACTGTTTCCGTGTTGTATCCTTTTCTGAATCCCGATTGATGTTCACTAAGGATGTTGAATTTGTCTAGGTAGTTCACTAATTCCAGGTTGACCAATCCTTCCTGAAGCTTAGTGAATAGGGGGATGCTTGCTATAGGCCTGTTATTGGATGTCAGGGCTCTCCTATGTCTGCTGGCTCACTGCACCTTTCTCTGGCAGCCACTTCAGGACACTTTTCCTGGTTTGTTTTTTCTTTCTTTTACTATGGTTCACTTTGTAACTGTGTTTTGGTTATTCCAAGTTCAATCTTGGTTTTACCTGTTTTAACCAGCTCTCTTGCTCCCCAGAGGGACCGCTGCCGCGAGGCAGCAGGGACGACGACTCCACCCACTTTCCACCACCGGTAGTGTTGCCTACAAATTTGCTTGCTTTGCGGCGCACGCCATACTGCTTTGCTCTCCTATGTCTGCTGGCCCACTACACCTTTCTCTAACAACCACTTCAAGACACTTTTCCTGTTTTTTTTTTTGTTTTCTTTCTTTTACTATAGTTCACTTTGTAACTGTATTTTAGTTATTTCAAGTTCAATCTTAATTTTACCTGTTTTAACCAGTTAGTATTGTTTTAACCAGTTAGTATTGTTTTATCTGTTTTATATATATTGCTTTCTTTGCCTATTCCTGTACGTCTGTTATACTTGTCCTTCTTTCCTATTCTTATTTTTTATTTACCTAGTTAGTTGTTTTGCTGTTTTCTAATGTTTGTCCATTTTGATTTCGACAGGCTCTCTTGCTCCCCAAAGGGACCGCCGCCGCTTTGCGGCGGCGCCGACAACTCCGCCCACTTTCCACCACCTAAGGAGCAGGTCCTGCTCCTTTATGCGCTCCTTCATGCAGCTACTTCATGCTTCAATTCATTTCTTATACAATACTACTTTCACTAAAACATTATCCAACTTTCTCCCTCTACTCGGAATTCTGCTTCTTATATACAACCTCTTAACTTCCCTTCCTCTACTTCATACCTCTCTCCATCTTAATCCTTCTATACCCCAACATTCTAGCCCTAAAACAATGGCCTCTATCCCCACTATATGGGGCCGCCGACCTCCCAAGAAAACCCCCCTTCCTATCCAAACCCGAAATTCAGCCAAGACACTACATCACCATTCCAACTTGCCCTTCTTCTAGCTTTCATTCCATTCCACGTTACTCCCCCTCCAAACTTAATATAGGCCTGGTAAATGTGCGATCCATAAAAAACAAATATCATCTAATCCATGACACCATTATCCAACACAACCTTCAAGTCTTATGCCTTACTGAAATCTGGCTAACTCAGGGAGAGGAAGCCTACATAACCCAAGCTTGTCCTTTCAACTTCAAGGCAATTTTTCAACCCCGCCTGAACAAAAAAGGAGGAGGCATAGCTGTTATCTATCATACCTACATCCCCCTCCAGCCTAATACTTCCAACTTATCCTCCAATGCTTCAGTTGAAATTCTCCAATTCTCCATAAAACACTCTCCTTCTCTCAATTTCCTTCTTATTTACCTCCCCCCACCAGTAACCAAAACTTCACTTTCTACTCTTATCTCTACCATATCAGACTTCAATATCGCCTATCCTGATTCCATAATCCTTGGAGATTTCAATATTCATTTTAATTCCCCCAACCATTACAACACCTCTGAACTCCTAACTTTGATCTCTGACCTATCATTATCTCCTCTCATCTCTATGCCTACACACTCCGCTGGTAATACCTTAGACATGATTTTCTGTCCAACTTCTATTAGTCATCTTTTCCAAAACTTCCAATTTCATCCTTTACCATGGTCAGATCATACCTTAATTAACTGGCAATTAGACTTCCCTGTACACTTATGCCATGTCCAACAAAAAAATACCTATATCACCCGCAACACTAATAAAATAACCTTTTCTGCCATCCAGAACTCCTTTGACTTAAACCTCAAAGACTTCTCTTCCCTCTCCATTGACGAACAATTCTCTCTCTGGGAAACTTCCACAAAATCCTTATTAGACTCTTTGGCACCTCAACAAGGAAAAAAACACCTCAAATCAGACTAAAAAAAAAACAACAACCATGGTATAATGAAAAACTTGCTCTTCTTCGTAGACAACTTCGTTCCGTAGAGCATAAATGGCGTAAAACACGCCTCAATAATTTCCTTATCTTGTTCAAGGAAAAAGCCTCTCATTATAAAAATGCCATCCAACAAACTAAAAAAGAATACTACTCTAAACTTATTACTTCCACCCGTAATTCTTCCACCCTCTTCAATCTTGCTCAGTCACTCTCAAAATACTCTAAAAAAAAACAAAAAACCTACCCCTTACTACCCAGCCATCTGCAGACGAACTAACACTTTTCTTTGATACAAAAATCAAGGACATTAGATCACATCTTGGACCTTCACTTCCTGCTTCTCCTCCTCACATTCTCAATGATTCTATTCAACTATCATTCAGCTCTTGTTCAAATTTCAAAATGCCCTCACTAGCAAATCTCCTTCTCATTTTACAATCCTTAAATACTTCCAACAATCTTTTGGAGAGCATTCCCCCTTCGCTCCTTAAAAAATTCTTCTCCTTTTTCGGCCCATACATTTGGGAAATGATATCCAAGTCTCTCTCCAACAGTTTAGTACCTACTGCTTGGAAAACAGCTCTTGTTTTTCCAAAACTTAAACACCACAACTTAGATTCCTCTCTACCTAGAAATTACCACCCTATCGCTAATCTACCCTTAATCTCTAAACTAACTGAAAAAAATCATTCATACCCAACTTACAGAATTCATTGAAAAAACCCATGCTTTACATCCATGCCAAACCGGCTTTCGTTCTTCACATTCAACAGAACTGTCACTGCTAGGCCTCATCTCAACTATACATTACTACCATGACCATCAAAAATCTGTTATTCTTATTTCTCTTGACCTGTCTGCAGCCTTTGATACTATCGACCACTCTCTCCTCATTAACAGACTCAAAGACTGCGGTATTACAGGTCCAGCTCTTTCATGGTTCACATCTTACTTTAACGAACGTAGCTTTAAAGTCCATGTAAAGAATGAAACTTCTTCATCTATATCACAATCTTATGGTGTCCCCGCAAGGTTCGATTCTATCCCCATTGTTATTCAATATCTTTCTGTCTCCTCTTTTTACATTAGCACAATCTATTGGATTCACAATCTTTGCCTATGCAGATGACATACAACTTCTTCACCCAGTCAACACTTCAAACATCTCAGATATAAAAGACATAAACAATAAATTGGACACCATAAATGATTGGCTCTACTCAAATAAACTCTCCCTCAATATTGATAAATCCCGTGGCCTCCTACTTCCAATCAAAACCTGCGAATCCTTATCGGGAAAAATTTCTATCAAATCCACTCCAATACAAATGGAAACAAAAATAAAACTATTAGGAGTCATCATTGATAGGGATCTTACTTTCCACGACCATATTAGTTTGGTCGTAAAAATCTGTTTCTTCAAACTTCGCATCATTCGTTCACTAATTTCAATTCTAGAGACCGACTCAATCAATATCCTGGTTCATTCTTTAGTCATCTCCCACTTAGATTATTGCAACTCTCTTCTCAACGGTCTCCCCCAAAAAGAAATCCGACGCCTACAATTAATACAAAATACAGCAATAAAACTCATTTATAAAACAGGCAAATTTGATCATGTTACTCCACTTCTGAAAGAGGCACATTGGCTCCCCGTCACTCATCGTATCACCTATAAAATCATCTTACTGACCTTCAAAATAAAACTCTCTCACCAGCCTTCATTTCTTGATAAGCTTCTCATTCCCCATGTTCCCCACGTACTCTAAGGTCAACTGATCAAAAGCTTCTGTTTATTCCCTCCATAAAAGACTTCTATTACACCCGGAAAATAAATTTTGCAGTAGCTGCCCCAACGTTATGGAATTCTCTGCCACAGCAACTCCACGACGAACAACATTTAGACAAATTCAAGATAAGCCTAAAGACTTTTTTATTTCGTGACGCATTCGGCTGTCTAGACTTACCTTCTGTTTTCCTTTTCTTAAATTTTTATTATTTCCTTTTCTCTTTTAAGCAACCAACCGCTTTAACAAAGCGACCCTACCCTATACGTCTTATCCCATTCCCACTTTCTCCTTTTCTTCTCAAATATGTAACTTTTCCCCTCCTTTCCCTTTTCCCCTCACTTTCAAGTTTGTCTAGTTAATGTCATTAATGTTCACTCTATTTATTTTTAAATGCCTATTATTTTATCTTTCTTCTTTCTTACCCTTTTAAAATTTTATTGTTAACCGGCCAGATATTTGTTGATGGTTGGTATATTAAAAGCTAATAAACTTGAAACTTGAAACTGATCTTTGGGGATAGGTGTGATCAGTAAGTGACCCATGTCCTCATTTAGTATGCCGTTTGTAAGAGTAGTTGTGAGCCATGAGAATAGTTCCTTTTTAAAGTCTGGTGGAGCAACTTTCATGATTTCAGATGGACATTCGTCCAGGAGGCAGTTTGACTTTGTGTATTTATTGAATAAAGTTAGGAATTGATGCCAGTTTGGAATCTCAAAGTGGTCCCAGAGCATGTCTGCTCTGGATTCTTGATCGTGGAGTCCGAGGTAGAAATCTGTGTTGGTTTTGGGTGTGGGTATTGTTGCTCTTAGGTCTGTGATTTTATTTTTAAAGAAATTGGCTAGGGTTTGAGCAGATGGAGGGCTTTTGTTGTCTTTTTTCAGGATTTGAGATGTGTCTGTTATCGTTTTTACTAGTTTGAACAGTTCTTTACTATTTATTTTTGATGTACCAATTTTCTGTGCATAGTGTTTTGTGCGTTTTACTTTGATCAGAGTTTTGTATATTTTCATTTTTTGTTTCCAGTTTGTCTTCTCTTTTTCTTTGTTTGTTTTTTTCCAGATTCTCTCCAGTTTTCTTAGTTCCTGTTTGCAGGTTAATAGTTCTGAATCGAACCATTCATTTAGTACTTTCTTTCTTTTTGTATGTTTGGTATGGTGCTAATTGGTCTAATAGTTCCTTACTGAACTTTCCCCATCTTGTTGGGAAGTACTGTATTTCCTCGGTTGTGGGTCGTAGTTCATAATGAGTCCAGAATTCTGTTGGGTTGATATTACCGCGACTAGTGACAGTGTAAGCAAAAGAGGAGTTGTCATTTATACTGTACCCCTCTAATCTGTAGTAATAAAGTACCAAATCTGGTGGAAGAATAATGCAAATGAGAAAAAAGCAAAATTAGATTATCTGAAGAGTCAGTCTGTAATATACAGTGAACAGTGAAAGCTAATTTAAACTTAATTCACCTCTCAACTGATAACCAATGAAGATTCTTATACGCTACTGCAACACATTCATATCTTTTTAGACCAAAAATTAATCTAACCACAGTATTCTGGAGCAACTGCAATTTTTTATCAGTTTTGATGGTAAGTTCAAATATAAAGAATTATAGTAATCAAGTTGAGGTAACACTAACATCTGAACCAACAGTGCAAAATGATGTTAAAAAAGCACAACCTCACTAGCCTAAGCTTCCTCATAAAATATAAAATCTTCCTCCATAATTTAGAAATTTGATTGTCACATGTAAGAGAAGAGTGTAAAAGAATAGCCAAAACTTTAGACATTTTATCTACTTGCTAAAGAGAAGATAACAGTAAAATACTGCTGGAAAGCAATGAGGCACGCTGCCTAAAAGGAAGCCTCTGAACTCTCCTTCAAATATTTTCAGAACTTTAGGGTTAACATTGGGAATCTGATATGGCACTTGTTTACTTATTTTGCCTTCTTAATCTTTCTGCTTTGCCTTGTTTCCAGGTCCTGAACTTTACTAATTGCTGGGTATGTGCACATGTTCCCCATAGTATAAAGGGATCTCTTTAATGGTAATGCCACTTGACATAGAAGATTAGTACAGAATGAATAACATTTGGGAGAATAAGTCACATTATGAGTCCCGCATGGCGGGACTCATAATATTAATAAGTTCTTTTCCTGTTGCTCTCTTATGCTCCTCCTGCTTCTTTATATGTTTAATGAATGCCACATTGCAAAGGCTCAGAAGGCTATAAAAGCCATCTAGGCTGGGAGCTCTTGGATAAAATATATTGCTTTTCATATTTTTCATTTTGTTCTTGTGAATTTTGCTTTATTGTATTTTTTGCTCTTATATGTTTGGCCATATGTGTAAGAAAACCTTTACCCCAAAACCATACATACTGTGGGGCCGTTGGATGACCATGGAATAAAGGGAGTGCTAAAGGAGGACAAAGCCATCGCCGACAAACTAAACACATTTTTTGCATCTTTATTTACCGAAGAGGATATACATAACATACCGGAAGCTGACAGGATATATGCAGGAAATGAAGACGGGAAACTGACAGGGATGACGGTCAGTCTAGAAGAGGTATGCAGGCACATTGATAGGCTTAAAAACGATAAATCTCTGAGGGTAATCAAGGAATTGAAAGGGGCTATAGCTGAACTGCTTCAACTAACAGCCAATCTGTCGATCAAATCAGGAAGAATTCCGGAAGACTGGAAAGTTGCAAATGTTTCGCCGACCTTCAAGAAAGGTTTGAGGAGAGATCCGGGAAACTACAGACCGGTGACCTCGGTACCGGGAATGATGGTAGAGGCGCTGATAAAGGACAGAATCATTGATCACCTTGACGGACACAATCTGATGAGGACCAGCCAGCACAGCTTCAGCAAAGGAAGATCTTGCTTGACGAACTTGCTGCACTTCTTCGAGGGAGTAAACAGGCAGACAGACAAGTGTGACCCGGTCGACATCATATATCTGGATTTTCAGAAGGTGTTCAACAAGGTTCCACATGAACAACTACTTTGAAAAATTGCGAGCCATGGAATCGAGGGTGAAATACGTGGATTAAAAACTGGCTGGCAGATAGGAAACAGAGAGTGAGTGTAAATGGACAATACTCGGACTGGAAAAGCGTCATGAGTGGAGTGCTACAGGGATCGGTGCTTGGACCCATGGTCTTCAACATATTTATAAACAACCTGGAAATTGGTACGAGGAGTGAGGTGATTAAATTTGCAGACAATACGAAGTTATTCAGAGTAGTGAAGATGCAGGAGGATTGCGAGGACCTGCAACATGACATAATCACGCTCGAGAAATGGGCTGCGACATGGCAAATGAGGTTTAATGTGGATAAGTGTAAGGTGATGCACGTCAGTACAAAAATCTTATATACGAATACAGGATGTGCGGTGCAGTACTTTGAGAGACCCCTCCCAGGAAAGAGACTTGGGAGTACTGGTCGACAAGTCAATGAAGCCATCCGCACAATGTGCGGCAGCGACAAGGGCAAACAGAATGCTAGGAATGATTAAGAAGGGGATCATAAACAGATCGGAGAAGGTTATCATGCCGCTGTACCGGGCCATGGTACACCCTCACCTGGAATACTGCATCCAGCACTGGTCGCCATACATGAAGGACACAGTACTACTCGAAAGCGTCCGGAAAAGAATGACTAAAATGGTTAAGGGGCTGGAGGAGTTGCCGTACAGTGAGAGATTAGAGAAACTGGGCCTCTTCTCCTTTGAAAAGAGGAGACTGAGAGGGGACATGATAGAAACATTCAAAATACTGAAGTGAATAGACTTAGTAGATGAAGACAGGTTGTTCACCCGCTCCAAGGTAGAGAGAATGAGAGGGCACGCTCTAAAGTTAAAAGGGGATAGATTTCGTTCAAACGTAAGGAAGTTCTTCTTCACCCAGAGAGTGGTAGAAATCTGGAACGCTCTGTTATTGGGGAAAACATCCTCCAGGGACTCAAGACAAAGTTAGACAAGTTCCTGCTGAAGCAGAACGACTACGCAGGTAAGGCTAGTCTCAATTAGAGCACTAGTCTTTGACCCAAGGGCTGCTGTGTGAGTGGATCTGCTGGGCACGATGGACCACTGGTCTGACCCCGCAGCAGCAATTCTTATGTTCTTAATTTCCCTCACATAGAGTAACTTCAGTGACATACCGAAGTTGAGAGGCATCTGGGGTAGTGGTGCCCCTCCCCTGCCCTCATCTCCGCCCCCCTGCTGCGCACACCCCCTCCCCTTCCCTTCCTCCGTACTGCTAGTTGTTCACTGCCACGCACAAGAACTTCAATGTGCTCCTCATGACACTGTCAGCTCTCCCTCCGATGCCACTTCCTAGCACTCGGAAGTGACATTAGCAGGAGAAATGATGCGGTTGTGAGGAGCATGTTGATGTTGCTTGCGGCAGTGAATAGCTAGAGGTATGGCAGGGGTCTCAAAGTCCCTCCTTGAGGGCTGCAATCCAGTCGGGTTTTCAGGATTTCCCCAATGAATATGTATGAGATCTATGTGCATGCACTGCTTTCAATGCATATTCATTGGGGAAATCCTGAAAACCCGACTGGATTGCGGCCCTCAAGGAAGGACTTTGAGATCCCTGAGGTATGGGGAAGGGAAGGGGGGGGGGGTGCACATGTGGTGAGGGAAGGAGTGGGAAGAGATGGGGCAGAGAAGAGGAGAGGTGCTGGCGCCTCACCAACATGATGCCTGGGGGTGACTCACCCCCTGCCCCCCTCACTACGTCACTGAGTAACTTTAACCCTAATACTTTATTCTGATATCACTATACAGCAAGTAACTCAAATTTAGTAGATGATTCTATACAGACTCAAGGGGTGGAGTGCGAAAGCAATGAAAGGCAACTCAACAATCAATCACAGTACGATATAAGTAAAAGAACATGTACATTTGTTTTAACTACAATTAGTTAGGGCAAGAGTAAAAAGAGTTGTGTAAGTAGGAGAGGAGCCAAGTAAGTGGAAAAGATGGTGGGGGAAAAGTAAACAGGAATAGTATAATGGCCAAAAATTACAAATGAATAAATTTTTTAAAAAAAACATTAAAACTGGTTCTAGACCAGGGGTGGGCAAACTTTTTGACTCGTGGGCCAAAATGAGTTCTTAAATTTGACAGAGGGGCCAGACCCTTCCCATCTCATCCCCGTGAGCTCGGTCCTGTCCCATCCCCGCGAGCTTGATTCCCTTCCCCGCAAACCATCTGATCCCATCCACACAAGCCTCAAATAGTTTTATACTGAACTTATTTTATTAAAGCAAGGCTTTGTTTATACATGTTTATCAACACAACTAATATACTACTTTATCATAAAGCAAAAAAAAGAAAATAAATAGAATTTTTTTTCTACCTTTGTTGTCTGGTTTCTGCTTTCCTCATCTTCTCCTCATTAAATTCCTTCCATCCACTGTCTGCCTTCTCTCTGCCTCTTCCATATGTTCTGTTACTGTGCCTCTCCCTCCACCCCCCATCCCAACCCCATTGGTCTGGCGCCCATCTTCTTCCGTCTACTACCCCCATAGTTTGGCATCTCTCTCTTCCCCATTTCCCTTCAGCGCCTTCTCCTCACTCTCTCTTCCCAAGTTCCCTTCTGCTGCGTCTTCTCCCCACTCTCTCTTCCCAGTTCCCTTCAGCAGTGCCTTCTCCCCACTCTCTCTTCAGCAGCGTCTTCTCCCCTCTCTCTTCAGCAGCGTCTTTTCCCCACTCTCTCTTCTGCAGTTCACTTTGGCGTCTGTTCCTCTCCTCCACCCCTCCCCCTCCAGCACTCTTCACGCTTCCTGCCCCTGATTGCGGGACCCGGATAAATCAGTAGGTGGCCAGCTGAGGCAGCCAAGCCTCCAGCTGCCCTCCAGTCCGAGATGTTTTTTGTGAAAGAGGCGAGTGTGGCGGATCTTCAGGGAACCGTTCTTGCAGCAGCACCCACATGACTTGGTCTGCCGCTGCACAACCCTTGCTCCACGCCCCTATCGGTTATGGTCACTGTGACTGATAGGGACGTCGAGCGAGGGTTGTGCAGCGGCAGACCAAGTCATGTGTGTGCTGGGAGCTGCAGTGGCTCGGGCAGCTGTGGTTGGGCTCCCCACAGTGGCTCCAGGCTATTCATATCCTCCTCTGAGCAGCTGGTGTTCTCCAGGCTCTCTGCCTCCGATTCGGGCTCATCCAACACCAGCAACGCGTCACTGGTCTCTACGGCCGGACAAGGACATTCAACAGAGACGGGCAGCGGGTCCTTCGCGCACCGTAGCTCTAGGGCCCCCAACTACAGTTATAGGCTGGGTCCGCGGGTTGCATCGGCTTGTCCACACCCGCCGGTCCCTGGTTGTTCGCTCCTAGTGCGCAGCATTATGGCGACAGCAGCGCAAATCTGCCCAGTTTTCAATCTGCCAGTTCTTCTGCTACCTCCAACCAGCTCCAGCCAAGGCTTCATGGAAGGAAGGGAGGGAGAGAGAAAAGTAAACATCGCCATGGGTTGGATTAAAATACTGAACGGGCTGGATATAGCCCTCAGGCCGTAGTTTGCCCATGTCAGTTCTAGACACTTCATCAAGTGAAAAAGAGACTCTGAGGACCTCAAGGATAATGTGATGTGACGGGTTTCCAAGATTATTTCAATTTTGATATCCCACCTATCAACGAATGTCTAGGTGGCTTACAATTAAAAATAAAGTAAAAAATAAAATAATATAAAGACAGTGATAAGACTGTTTCCATAACATGACTGTAAGGGAAATAGGGAAAGGAACTCCATTAAAAAAAGTAAAATTGGGGAGGGAAAATTGGTCTTCCAAACCTTTCGGCTGTATCTAGGCAATGACTAAAATCTTGAATTATGTGAAAGCAACTGCATAAAGATATGTTTTAAGATCCTTTGTGAACTGTGCTTAGAGTTGAGCACCGCTTATAGAACAGAGTTTGGCACCAGGATCCATGCCCAGTTTTGGGCAGGATCATTTATGCCAGTATAAATTCTTGTGCCTAAATTATGCGCAGATCTCCCTTATTTTATAAAACTGCATACAATTTCCAGGAATGCCCCAGATCTGGCCAAGCCCCTCCCACTGGCTGTGCCCCTCTTTGAATCTAAAAATTGTGCATGCAAATTTAAATTAATGCCAATTAATGCCAATAGTTATTACCGTCTTTCCCTCAAAATAAGAAGAGGTCTTATATTAATTTTTGCTCCCAAAAATGTACTAGGGCTTATTTTTGGGGTGTCTCATTTTCTTTCATGTACAACAATCTTCTCTCCCTTCCTCTCCTCCACCCCAATTCTTCCTTGTTCCTTTCTCCCCCCCCCTCATGTGCAGCATCTTTTCTCCCCTCTCATCCATCCTCTTCTGCAGCATCTTTCTATCCCTCTCTCCCATCCACCTGTGCAGCAGAACCCCCACCGACCCTATCACCATGAGACTGACATACCTCCAAGGCCTCCTAAAGCAGCAGCAGTGCCCTTAATGGGCTGCTTCTCAGCCTTCCCCACTAGGACTTCCGTCTGCCTTGTCACAGATGATGTCATCAGTGATGCTACAGAGGAAAGGCCCCAGCAGGGAAGGATGTGAAGCAGCCCATTCAGAGCCCTGCCACTGCTGCTGCTTTAGGAGGCCATGGAGCGGAGGTTTGTCAGGTCGCTAAATCATTGAGTCTGATTTTGTTCGATAAATCGGGCAGCACTAGTGTCAGGGATGGAGTCGGGGAGTGGTTAGTGTGGTTCAGAGAATGATGGGGCCAGAGCCATGGATGGGATTATCAACATGTATGTTGAAGTCTCCAACAACTAGAAGACCTGAATAATGAATAGTAGCATCTGCTAATTTTTCTAACAGTAAATCCAAAGCTGACTGAGGAGAGGATGATGGAAAGTAACAGCAAAGAATGGTTAATGAAAAAGGAGTCACTATAAACAGGAGATGCTACCTTTTCAATGTAGAAAGGCAAGAAAAACAGCAAAGGTGACCTTGTTATTAGACTCATATGGATCACATGAAAGTATATGCTTTTTTGAAATGATTTTTAACATCCAAGACATTGTTGAAAAGGCAATAATCAGTTGATAATCTTTCAATTTCTTTCACACGAATACCATACAGACTCCTGAGGCAGGCCAAAGGGCCGGAAACGTACGTGTCGAGTCTAATAACATAAAATAAAGAAATTGAGCATCAAAGGCTGCCTTTGCTGTTTTCTAGTACCCAAGGCTGAGCACCATGTGTAGAATTAGGAAGAAAACATATTTCTCTTTAACCTTTTAATTGGTAGATGGTGAAACGGCTAATTTATGTAACTTGATGTTGAACGAGAGCAACAGTGCCAAGGAACAGGAATTTGGAGGTGCAGATCTCTCCCATAAGAGCCATAGAAGACACATGTTGCTTCCGAGCATCAATGCCAAATAAAGGGTTACAGGAATCCATCCTGTGCTTTACCATAGAAGTGGAATATAAAATGGATAGAAATAACTAAACATTGGGGATGAGGAGGAGGGGCATGAGAGGGAATCAAAGGGGCAGGTTAATACTGAAGACAGTATGAATAGGAAGTAATGCTAAGACCCAGGTGTGGGGTGAGAAGGTGGGGGACAGATTGACAACTGGAGAACATGGCAGTGTGAATGGTTCTCTCCCTGCTCAGAATTGCAACCTTAAACAGTCTACATGCATTTGCCTTTCTGAGTCTATTTGCTATTGCGCTGCCAGGTGCAGAGCACTGGGTGAGGCTAATACAGTATCTTGGTTCAACAAGACCTGCCTTTTCAGATTTCAGGTTACTAGTGTCGTTGAGCAAACCTACAGAATGGAGAGAAGTCAGAAGGTCGTCTGCATTGTCAGCTTAGGAAGAAAAACAAAATCTTACTAGTGGAACAGATGAAGGTTTATTTAGAGCAGACTGAAATATGTAAAGTGCTCTCATAAAATCTTGGCACAACAAATGTTGGATTAAAATAGCAGTGGTCTGGACTGGAACATGTAGTACATAAAACACCCTGATTAGAAATCAGTAGCACTGTAGGTGACCCAAAATACCAAAGAGACAGCTTGAAACTAACCTGCAAGAACATGTAAGAAGCAGGTCTGAAAAGCTCTCAAACAAATAAGGTGGGTGAGCCTTAATATTTTTAATCTACCTTGGAAAACCAGTGCAAAAACCCCCCAAACAAAACAAAAAAAGGCAACAGTGCTAGTTAATCCAAGACACAGAGAACACAGGTATCCTCTCCAGAGTATGAAGCCATTAGGGGCTTAAGTACTAACCTGTATTAAAGGTTATAGCAGGTAATTAGATGATCTTAACACAATATGTATCAAGCAAATGATGTATGGGTCACAGCTTGGCTAAAATGAGTATAGTCATTTAGCATAATTGTGCATAGCTGAGAGGGCCTGTGGCCACAGTGGGGGATGGGGGAACAAAATTTTGCCCCGTCCCTTCTCTTCACATCCCCCCCTCACATGTCCAAATACCCTTGACTTCTGATGGGAATCCAAAAGTCTCACTAGTCAAAAAGGTTCTCCACTGATGTTCTATCAGTGACAAATTCTATAGGCCACCACTCCTGTACAGACTCTCCCGCCCCACGCATGTGTGAAAACTATGCATGTGTGGGGTAGGTGCCCCTCCTGGTGCATGCTGTTTTGCATAAACTGAGCATGTGTGTGTGCATGTGTGTGTATGTGTATGCTTGGAGATCCCCACCAGTTATAGCAGCAGATTCCTGGGGCCACAGTAGGATAGGGCCATAATCCAAAGTGAGGGGACCCATGCCTCAGGTGACCCCTTGTAGCTAGGCCAATGGTATAGCCCAAAATTATCTTCCTCCTCAACCCTATGCTAACCAGCTCATTATTATGAGATTAGTGCAGCTTGTGTTAAACTTTACAAGAGGTGATCATCGTGGCTGTCCAGGTAGTGCCACATCTAGGCAAGTAAAACTGATGCTTCAGCCATGATGCTGTGACTTTCTTCAGGGCAGTAAGAAGTCTGCAAGGTTGACTTTATATAATGGGTGTTCAAACCTGAATGGCTGGAATTTGAGGTGGGTGTTTGATTGGAGCAGTTTTGATTCTGGAAAGTAAGAAGATGCATTGATATACTTTGAACTGTGAAAGTGGCACAACCCGGACAGCCACAATGATCATGACATCAGCTGCAAAAACCTAAGAGAATTCACCTCTGCCCCCCCCCCCCCCCCTCAAAGAGTATCAGTCTGGTAAAGCCTGGATCAATGTTCCTGACTTTAGGCCCCCTTTCCATCCTTGGACCCTCCAGTGCTTTCCACTCCCTGTCATCTCCTTGGTATATACCACTTATTCCTGTTGTCTTGCAGGGGGGTAGGAGTAATCCTTCATTGCTCTTGTCCCGGTGGCTTCCTCTTGATTGTAACCCTTTAACTCCACTTGGCGAGGATTTGGCAGGATATAATATATCATATAACATAACTCTTTAAATAGCACTACCTGATCTCCTACCACATGACAGCTACTAGGGGCTCAGGCAACATCATTTTGGAAGAGAAATCCACTGCGGAAGAAATGACTGATAATGACACCTGCTCCCAGTAGTCTCTAGGAATAAGCAGGTCATGCTAAGGGATGGAAATTCAAGTGCATTTCTCTTTATATTAAAAAACAAGCAAACCCAAAACCAGATCATGGGTGGGGCTGGAGGATCTATACTTTAAAAATGGACCGGGGTGTAGCCGTGTGCAAAACAACTTGCACGGTCTGTGTCTATATATGGCCATTTGGTGGAGGATGAGCCGGGGAGGGCTTCAATGGCTGGGAGGGTGTAAATGGGCTCGAGTAGGTTTTAACTGAGATTTTGGCAGTAGGAACCCAAGCACAGTAACAGATAGAGCTTTGGATTCTTGCCCAGAAATAGCTAAGAAGAAAAAATAAAAAAATTTAAATTGAATCAGGTTGAGCAGACTGGATGGACCATTCGGGTCTTTATCTGCCGTCATCTACTATGTTACTAACTTTCTTTTCAAAGGAACCAGGGATGGGAGAGTCCAGTGGGGAGGGGAGATACTCATTTGTTAAAAGGATCAGGAGGTAGGAAGGTTATTTGTAACATTCATTGGCTCTAAAAGCTAGTGGGCCTGAGTTGGGGTATCTGTCTTTGCTGTAGATAAACATGTACAGTATTCCCTGATGCAGCAGTGCATAAAAATCTAGCACAGAACCCACTAATTTGCATTAATTTTTTTAAATTTTTGGGGGGATGAAGTAGTGAACTAATGTGCTATTTTAGAAAATAGCCATCCTTATTACTCTGATGCAGTGGCGTACCTAGGGTATGTGGCACCCGGGGCCCATCATTTTTTGACACCCCCCCCCCCATGTAAAAAAATTTTTTTTTTTTTTTTTTTTTTGCAATAACCATGAAATGGAATAAATGGTCAGAATAGAAACAGGCAGTGAAAATTTTCTTTTATTGAACCTCATATATGTAACCATTATTCCAAACATAACATAACATAAATTATGTCTAAATTGTCATGACATTAGAAGTACATATGGAGTAGTTGCAGGTGATGCTTGGGACAGTTCTGATTGTGTTAGTTCGGTTTTATGTGTTTTTTGAATAGAAGGGTTTTTATTTCTTTTTGAAGGTTTTGCAGTCTGTGGTTGATATCAATTGGTTGTAGAGTTGGGGGTCGAGTGTTGCAGCTCGAATGGCTAGGAGGTTGTCGAACAGTTTTTTTCTTTTGACGTTTTTGGTTGGAGGGTGTGTGAATGGTGCACAAGTTCTCCTATGTCTGTTTGAAGTGGATTGAATTATTTAGCTGAAGAAATTAGTTACCCCCCATTCCACACACATTAATTCTCTTCCATTTTTGTTCCCATTATAAAAAACACTGATAAGTTCCCAGAAAAAAAATACATTAAAATAAGAAGTGAAAACAAAGGCCCCTACAGATGAGAACATAACATAAGAATAGCCTAACTGGGTCAGACCAATGGTCCATCATGCCCAGTAGCCCATTCTCATGGTAGCCAATCCAGGACACTAATACCTGGTCAAAACCCAAAGAGTAGCAACATTCCATGCTACCGATCCAGGGCAAGCAGACACTTCCCCCATGTCTTAATAACAGATTATGGACTTTTCCTCCAGGAATTTGTCCAAATCTTTCTTAAAACCAGCTACACTATCTGCTTTTACCATAACTTCTGGCCACTTCATTTTTAAGTTTAGATCTTTCCTTTCAAACAGAGACCTTGCTAGATGTCAAATACAGCACAAGGTAACTTCACATGGACTTAGCTGTGCAGGAAATGTGAATCTCCTCATACACCCACCATATAGTGCAAAAATGTGCAAAGGTCTGTTTTTTTCTTTCGATCACTACATAGCCTAATGCCACACAAGCAGCGCTGTTACAAACATATTCTGTAGGTCAATGCTAAGGATAACAAAGTTTCCTTCCTTGGACCAGAAGGAGATAAACCACTGGAAGAGATCCCAAAACAACACCCTAAGACCCACTCAGTGTGTGAATCAGTTGAGTGGAGTGGACTAACTGGGGGGTGGAAATGGGCCCGGAGTTTGCTCAGCAGAATTTCCCAGACCACCTCTTCCTCTCAACACATTGACACGCTGCCACCATCACCACTAGGAACACCTCACTGGGTAGGCCAGCTATGCTATAAACTTTATAAAACACATTATTATATTTTCTTATAAAGCACATATTTTAACTGACCTCTCTGACATCCTCAGCCTTTCCATTCACAAAAATAGAAGGAAGAAAAGTTCCCATTTCCTGCTGTCTCATGTCCCCGGCCTATACAATATTTTTTTTTCTGCAGACCCTTCAAAAGTCTGACCAAATCCTCGTTTCACTTGCATTATAAAGTACTGAGGATGCCATCTCTCCCCAATCCCAGGTCCTAAAGTCTAAGACAGTAGCGCAAACTAATGCTGCCAGATACAGGAAAAAAAAATTTTGATTCGATTCAGCCCTATTGAATTGGTTTTTCAATTCGATTTTCCTGCCCAGTTGGGTGATTTTTTTTCAAAACTCCTGGTGGGTTTTATAGCTTTTTCACCCCCTTTGGCTTCTCCTAACCACACTGGCGCTGTGGTGTAAATAAAATAAAGAAACAAAAAGGACTTTTCCTCTTTCTGTTAAATCCTAGCTCACGTTTGCAGTCCAACACCAGCTCTGGCAGGATACACATTTCAAATCTGACATGTTATAATCACAAAACAGAAAATAAAATTAATTTTTCTACCTTTTGTTGTCTGGTTATATTTCAAATCTTGTTGGTCCAAGGCTCTGGTTTTCTTCTGATAACTTGCTTGCCAGGGTCTCCTTCTTTCTGCATGCTAACCATCCATCTGCCAACTCTGTCCTCCCTTTCCATTTCCCTTCCCAGGAAGTCTGGTATCTTTCCTTTTTTTCATCTCCCTACACAGATCCACCTTTTCTTAAATACCCTTTCATCCGGCATCTCTCCCTCCTTCCCCACCATCCCAGAGTCCACCATCTCTCCCTTTCTTTTCCTAATTACCCTCCTATCCAGTATCTCTATCCCTCCTCCACACCATCCCTTGTGTCCAATTTCTCTCCCTTTCTGTTCCTTCCCTCCCTAAATCCCATGGTCCATCATCTCTCTCCCTCTCCTCTATTTTCAGACCCATTATTTCTTCCCCCCCCCCAAAGTTTGGCATATGCATGTCTCTTTGAACACCCCCTTCCCTCCGTGTACTTCTAAATCATGGTCCCCCCCCAAAGGCCTGTCCCCCCTTAAAGGTCTGCCTGTCCCACCTTGAAGGCCTGCACCCCCCTTGAAGGCCTGTCCCTTCCCCTTGTAGGCCTGTCCCCCCCTTGAAGGCCTGCCTGCCTGTCCCCCCCTTGAAGGTCTGCACCCCCCGAAGGCCTGCACCCCCCCGAAGGCCTGTCCCCCACTTGAAGGCCTGTCCCACCCCCTTGTAGCTTCTCCCCCCCCCCCTTGTAGGCCTGTCCCCCCTTGAAGGCCTGCCTGCCTGCCTTTCCCCCCTTGAAGGCCTGTCCCCCCTTGAAGGCCTGCACCCCCTTGAAGGACTGCAACCCCCCCGAAGGCCTGCACTCCCTTGAAGGTCTGCACCCCCCCCGAAGGCCTGTCCCCCCCTTGAAGGCCTGTCCCACCCCCTTGTAGGCCTGTCCCCCCCTTGTAGGCCTGTCCCCCCTTTAAGGCCTGCCTGCCTGCCTTTCCCCCCCTTGAAGGCCTGTCCCCCCCTTGAAGGCCTGCACCCCCCTTGAAGGCCTGCACCCCCCCTTGAAGGCCTGTCCCCCCCCCTTGTAGGCCTGTCCCCCCCCTTGTAGGCCTGTCCCCCCCCTTGTAGGCCTGTCCCCCCCCCTTGTAGGCCTGTCCCCCCCTTGAAGGCCTGCCTGCCTTTCCCCCCTTGAAGGCCTGTTCCCCCCCTTGAAGGCCTGCACCCCCTTGAAGGTCTGCACCCCCCCAAAGGCCTACACCCCCCCCGAAGGCCTGCACCCCCCTGAAGGCCTGCCTGCCCCCCTTGAAGGCCTGCACCCCTTGAAGGTCTGCACCCCCCCCCCGAAGGCCTGTCCCCCCTTGAAGGCCTGCCTGCCTGCCTGTCACCCCCTCCCCCTTGAAAGCCTGCTTGCCTGCCCGCCCGCCCCACCCTGAAGGCCTGATGCCCCGACCCACCCCGAAGGACCGCTCGCCCCCCTGGCCTCCCCGCACCACCTATGAACAGCCGCAGCAGGATCGCGAAGTCAGCGTCAGCGATCCCTGCGTTGCTTCCTGCGCCACGGTCCCGCCCCTCCTCTGACGTCAGAGGAGGGGCGGGATCGCGGCGCAGGAAGCAGCGCAGGGATGCTGACGCTGACTTCGCGATCCTGCTGCGGGCTGCTTCACAGGTGGTGCAGGAAGGTCAGTGGGGCGAGCGGTCCTTCGGGGGTGGCGGGGGACTGAACGGCAAGGCCGGGAACACCCCCTTAGGGCTGGTACCCGGGGCGGCCCGCCCCCCCGCCCCCCCTAGGTACGCCACTGCTCTGATGCTTATTTGTTTTCATGTGTTACAAAATCCATCCGATCTGCAAAATGGAGTAACAGGATTGCCCTCCAACTGAACCACTTCCTGAAGTGTCAAAGCTGCTGTATTTTGTATGTTTTTGCTGCTGCCAACAAAAGCCAATCTGTCCTATTTCTACAACCCTGAGGTTATTCCTTTAAGAAGAATGGTGGCATTGCTGGACCATCTTAAGTCACTTTTTGGCGCATTTTCTGAGCACTGTGAGGCACTTAGGCCCAAATTCTCAAAACTGCGCTAAAAGTTACCACTGCCTAACTTAATTGGTTTAATTAGTGATAAGTGATGCAGTAATTGACTAGCGACAAAGGGCATCCTTGGCTATTAGAATTATATTACGACACTGGAAGGATGTTTCAAATGTGGAATACATAACATGGTGGAATATGGTTTGTATAACTGCCAAATATGAGCATGCTGCTGCTTGGAAGTATAATGCCTATAAAAAATTTACTAAAATACGGGAGCCTTTGGATTCTTACAGCCATGCACCTGTTCAATCATGATTAATTTGTATTTGTCTTGCTGGTTGGTATACATCCATGCTGTTTTCTTTGTTGTATTTGATGATATTATTAATGATTATTAATATGATATTGTCAATTTGCTGTTTTATTTATTTATTTATTTTACATACATATGGTCTGTTTTGATGTCACATAATATTGTATTGATCTTTACATATGTATGATTTTCTTTAATGTACCTAATAAAAATGATTGAACTAAAAAAAAAATTAAAAATTAAAAAGCAATTAAAAAGAAAAAAATGCAGGTGTCTGCAGATGCCTACTAAAAGTGCCACCCAACCACATCCTTAGAGGCGCCTAAGAATGACTTAGGAGTCCTTTTATTAAGCAGCGCTAGTGGGGTTAGCACGTCGGACATTTCATCACGCGCTAACCCCCGCGGGCAGCTAAAAAACTAATGCCTGCTCAATGCAGGTGTTAGCAGCTAGTGTGGCAGGCGGTTTAACGTGCATTAAACCCCTACCTCAGCTTGATAAAAAGACCTCTTAATTTAAAGTAGGCATGGTTTATGCCGGAAGTTGATGTAGGTGTCCTTTGGCGCTCCTATGGATGTCATTCTCATGTAAAGTAATAATAACTTTATTTTTATATACCGCAATACCACAAACAGTTCAGAGTGGTTTACAGAGGAAGAGACTGTATACAGACAGCGATATTACAAAAAACTTTCAAAATTACATTAGCATGGTAAGATTAATCAAATTTTCCTGGAAGTGTTTTAGAAGTACATCAAAGCAGAAGTGGAGTCAGAGAAATTTATAATAGAGATAAGTTTTGATTGACTTCTTAAAAGTTTGGTAAGAAAGTGCGTTTGAGATAAAGTTGGTTAAACATTTATTCCATTTGCCTGCTTGGAATGATAGTGTTCTATTGAGGAATCTCTTGTCGATACAGCCCTTCAAGGATGGTAAAGCGAATAAGTAGGCACTATGTGTACAAGTTGTGCCTGGAAATTTGAAATGATGAGATAGATAGATTGGGGATGAATCTGTTATGGTTTTGAAGCAAAGGCAAGCAAACTTAAAAATAACCCTTGCTTCCATGGGCAGCCAGTGTAGTTTTTTGTAATACGGGTTTACATGATCCGATTTCTTGAGACCATAGATGAGACGGATTGCAGCATTCTGAATGATTCTGTCGTTTGATGGTTTTCTTAAAGGATCCCAAGTATATAATATTGCAATAGTCTAAGATACTTAAGATCAAAGATTGAACCAACAGTCGAAAAGAGAAGAAATCAAAATTGTGTTTAATGGTACGAAGTTTCCATAAAGTGAAAAAACATTTTTTAACCTGGAAATGTAGGCCTATAAAACCCAGTGACTACTTTCGGTGTGGCTGCAATTCTGAAAATAGCGCCGTTATGTGATGAACACAAGAATGGTGCTGCTTTTGCAGGCGGTCGCCTCAAAGGGCACCATTTGCAGAATACAGGCTTTAATGTAGTTAGGCAAATTTTGGCCAGCTAAAATAGACACATTTCCGGCTGAATCTAGATACCTTGATCTGCAGCTGAAAATGATATTGGGCTTGCCTTTGCAGCCCCAAGTTAGGCGGCTAGCTGCCAAACTTTCATCTATTGACCCCAAGACCATCTACTTTTAGAGCAGCTATATCTAGCTGTCTTGTGAAATTTTCACTTCAAGTTAGCTAGCTAAACCCTATAGAATATTAATATTAATTAAATTAATATCTGGATTTTTGAATAAGAAACCAAAGACTGGTCTGCGTGACATTTGGAGCATTGAGATAAAGCATCAAATTACTGTGTCTCAATGGCCATGAATGTACGGCATCGGCATCTATGAGACAAACTTGGGTTTTTTAGTTGCATAGAGCAGTTTAGACCCCAGTTCGTTTACAGAAATTAGATAGCTCTAAGTCTAATAGATGCTGGCACTGTCATCGCGAAGCTGGGACATTGATACTTCGCTTTTGGAACTCCATTCAGGGTCAAATGAATAATTTACTGGAGAATCTGGTAGCATTATCATATGATATGATATTGTTTGGTACATCAATGAGAGCTAAGAGCCTAATTTCTGCTAATAATAATAATAAACTTTTGCTCATTATGACAGGGGTTGCCATGCAACAAGCGATAAAAAATTGGAAAAATTGGGATCGGCTGAATTATAATTTTTGGTGGTATTCATTATGCTATATCTTTAAAATGGAGCGGGTAATATCCATATAGTAGGGACATTTTAAGAAATTTAGGGATGTTTGGGAGCCATTAACAAAATATTGTACAGAATGAGTATTATTTTTTCCCTTTGTTCATACACGTCCAAGGTGGGGAGGGGGGTGGGGATATTTTATGTTTTCTTATGCTTAAGAATAATTGTTGAGTATAAGGAGGGAAGGGATATTTGATATGAATTAGACTTTGATGGAATATTAAGTGATGTTAAAGTGTAAAGTGATTGTATTTTATGTTGCACTTATTGAAAGTTTTAAAAATGAATAAAGAATATTTAAAAAAAAAGAAAAAAGAAAATTCATCCCTTTGTTTATAAGACAGCTGAACTAAAAAGTCCTCATGGTGATAAGATCTTATTAGTTGTTTAAACTCTTGTTAAACTGAGAAAATGGGTATGGGATTTGTAAATATTCAACCACCCTTTCTCAGTCTGAGGATTTATCATGTCTGAACATATCTGTGATTCACATAGCTCTAAAGTCAGCAAAAACAGTTCCCAAATCACTCACCTTCCTGCTTAGAATAGCATATTCTTAACATCTCTCTATATATCCTCTGATTTTGAAAAGTCTTTAATTTGTGAGAGAATCCCTACACAAAGTCTTCAGAACCTCTGGGTATTCAAAGTAATTAGCTGCCATTTAATTTAATTTGAATTATCATTAGATGAGGCTCACTGGCTGCCAGGGAGAAAGTCGGGACAAGTATAATCTAGGAAAGGATTGGGTTCATTGGATTCACACAAGTTTCATGCATGGACACATTCATTTCTTTTCTTTGTGATCTGGTTCCCTTTGTTGCCATAAGATTACACAATGGCATTTTAGAGAAAGTTGGCAAATAAGAGCAGACTTTACCAAAGTCACTGCCTCTTTTCTACCTCCCCAACTCATTTTCTATTCTTCCTTTCTCAGATAATTGGCGAGAGGTTACAGGTCTCCTTGAAGGTCATGGACTGAGTCTAGTGCAGTTAATCTCTGCAGTATTGCATCAGGTTGTACTATTCTTTCACATTCCTCCAGTTGACTTTCTTAAACACAAAAGCATTCATTACTAGTCAAATGGCCTGGACTGATTGATGAGCTCTCCCGTCAAGCTACTCCTATGTAGTGATTTTATGTGAAACAGGGTTAAGACACTGTTTACATTAGAGATATTTACAATTCTTAATGGATCCTTCTTATATACAGACTCACTGGGTTATAGGGCCTCTTGGGTATACATTTGAACTGTTGTATATTCCAAAAATTTGTCTGACACACATTAGTATCTTGCTCTGCTAGAATGCTTTGTGATTCATTTATTTACGTTCTGCATTATTGTCCATCACAGATGCTGGAGTGTTCTGGGATCAGATTCAGGAACCAAACATTTAGAGCAAAGAACATTCAACATGACAACATCTAAGCAATTCTGCAAACTTTTCCCGTTGTCTAGAAGCTGCTCAGTCTGCATTTTGCTGACTTTATATTAGTTGTCATAAAACCATCCCTTGGTTGGTTTCAGGGAATGTGATATCAGCTCTGGTGCCAGCTCTGTGGGTGCTTGAGATCCCCCAATATTCAACAAACTCCTTGACTGTTTCCAGGGAGAAGTAATTTCCAACAATTTTGAAAATTTGGCTTTGATGGATATCATTGCACACATGATTCCTTCAGTCAGTTCCAGCTGCATTCCAAAGCATTTAAAATGCAAACAAATGCTATTTTGGTCCTATACAGAAGACTTAACCCCCCCCTTCATTCTATAGATCACCTATATTTAAACACCTTTGCTCACTTATGCATATAAAGGGCAGTAGCCAGCTGAAGAGCTATTCTATAAATTTGTGCTAAAAGGGTATAGAACATAATTGTAAAGGGGAGTTCACACAGGAGGGACTTTGACAGAGCCAACATTTATATGGGCAATTTAGAGAATACTGTACTATAATTTATGCATATAAATGTCACATTTAAGAGGTAACATTTATGTGAGCCATAGACCTGTTGTAACTGTTTGCACCTATGATTTGGCACATTGATGTGGCTTTATGCTAGTTTCCATAAGGATATTTATGCAAAGGGCTTAATTTTAAAACAAAAAGGAAGAGGAATTAGGGGCAGGAAACCCTGGCATAAACAGGGTGCGCTTAAAGTTTAGAATGTTTAGGAGGTGCTAAGCATGATTCTATAATGGACAACTAACTTGTATGGAATCGTGCTCAGCTGGGGTGTCGGCGGATGGTGGGGTGTCTGGGTTTGAGGGGGCTGGTGGCAGGAGGGAGTGGGCATACCTCCTACAAATCTTGGATTGGCGGGGTGTTGCGGTTTTAGGGAGATGCCTAGAGCCACTTAAACTCCCCCAAGGCCGCTTCTGGACAAAACCTTGCCCATGCCCAGTGGTGTCCCTACCCGTCTCCCTAGACTCGCAACAAATGCCTTCAGTATAGGAATCCTGCCTTGGGGAGTTTTTTTTTTTTTTTTTTTAATGTGCATCCCAATTGGCTGCCAAATGGCGATAGAATGCCTTCTACCACCAACAATTGGGACGCCATTTGTAGAATCATCCCCAAAATCTGCATTAATATCAGATCCAAAGTGTATCCTGCAGAATTAGTTAGAAATTGCACTAACTGAGAAAGATCAGTATTATATGAAAATGTAGACATACATGGATGGGATTATCAACATGTGTGTTGAAGTCTCCAACAAATAGAAGACCTGAATAATGAATAGTAGCATCTGCTAATGTTTCTAACAGTAAATCCAAAGCTGACTGAGGAGAGGATGATGGAAAGTAACAGCAAAGAATGGTTAATGAAAAAAGAGTCACTATACATATACCTAATAGTTCATTATCGGCTGTATCTCATAGGGCTCCTTTTATCAAGCCGCGCTAGCAGTTTAACACACTAAACTACCGGCTGCGCTAGCCGCTACCGCCTCCCTTGAGCAGGCGGTAGTTTTTAGGCCAGCGCGGGGGTTGACGCATGATGAAACATCACACGCGTTAACCCCGTTAGCATAGCTTGATAAAAGGAGCCCATAGTCTTTGTCTTCCTCCAACCATTTCTTTTAGCCACTTTTGAACATTCAGGTTCCATCAGGCAGGAGATCCACCATAAATAGTAGTAGTGGGGAGGGTAGGAAACATGTGGGCAAGAAAACTTTAGCCACCTGGATATATGACCAACAAGTATGTTTCTAGTTGAACCTCAAGTGAAGTAGGGAAGTAACTATTTGATCTCCATTAATTATTTTCCCGTATGAATTTTTTATCTGGATAAACAATGTGGCTTGTGTGGCTTGATGTTTTCATTTTAATAGATGATAATCTAAAAGGCCAAGGATAGAGAAAAAAGCTGGACTTCAACAGAAAAACAAAACCCATTATATAAGTTTGCCCTTTAGTGGGTAGGTATATTTCAGCACCAGCACAAATAGAACTGTATCTTTTCCTTTGATGTGTGTACATGTCCTCAGAAACTCAATGAAAGACCGTGTACTGAGGTGACAGGGCATGAGAGGAAAAGAGAGCAACCAGGAGATGTTAAAATTACTTTGCTAGGTATATCATGCAAGACTACCACTAATTGAGTCCGAGATCATTTACAATCCAGTATAGGCTAGCAGAAGAGAAGTATAAATCTGATTATTATAACTATACTTGCAAATTCAAGAAAAGTTCTAAATTAAATAAAGAAACAAATGTGACCACATTTAAGGATAGAAGCGTAGGATTTTGTACATTCAATATTAAACCTGAATTCACTTAACTAATTTTCCCCACTAGGCATGACATTTACTAGGAATTAGTGTACTGTTGTCCCAGAGACCAAGTTAGATTTATTTAATTGAATCCTGCTTCTCTGTCTGCAATTAGCTACTCATAATGATGTACAACAATTGCAAAAGAAAAAATAATAATAATAGAATTGCAGAACACTAATACATAATTACTGAACAGAACATAAAATGTTAAAGACACAGGCCCAGATTCTCTAAACGACGCCGTTGTCAGTGACCAAATTAAAAGCATCCACTGATCATGTATCAATCACGTGAAAGCGCTGTTCAGAGAATTGCACCTCCGAAATGTAGGCCAGGTGCTGGAAATATAAGCCAGGCTTTTCAAGGCCTACTTTTCCGGTGCCCACCTTTGATGTGAATCGCATCTCCAGAGGTGCCTACTGGCGCCTAACGCCATTTTCAGCATTAGCCACACCTACAGTGGCATTAGGCGCCAGTAGGCACCTCCAGAGACTCAGTTCTGGCTCCTTTAAATTTTATTTACGTAGCATTTGAAACGGCTTTTCCTTCTTAACTTAGGTAACTAAGTTAAGGCATCATTTATAGAATTTTCCCCACAGTGTACAATACGGTGGTCCACGGTAGTATGCAAAAAAAATCAACCTTGTCAAATCTTGTCTCCACAAGGCTTAGTTTTGTCCACTTGGCATGTCTTACTCATGTGTCAAATTGTAGCTTGATTAAACAATACGTAGAGGTCACCCCAGCATGCACTGTTTGCTTGTGTGTTGTGTATGTAGGTGATTGCACATAATTAGTTTGTAAGCTGTCTTCTACTTTGCAATCTGCACCCAAAAACTGGCTCCTTGGGAAGTCAGTCTGTCTGTCAGCTGTACAACACTGTAAAGGTAAGAGTTCAATATTACATGGGGAAACTGCAAAAGTCATCAAAATATCATCAGCATAGATAAATACTTTGATACAAAACTCCTGAATCAAGGTAGTAAGCAAACTTTAAAAGATATTAAATAATAAAGGGGACAGAATCGACCCTTCTGGGACTCTGCAATACCAGTCAAACAATAATGAAGAAGTAGTCAAAGCGAAAACTCTAAGGGCTCCTTTTACTAAGGTGCGCTAGCATTTTTAGCGCTCGCTAAAGATTAGCGCACGCTAACCACACGCTAAACGAAAAGTACTAATGCAAGCTCTATGGAGGCGTTAGCATTTAGCACTTGCGGTATTATAGCACTGTTCTCTGTTTGTACCATTTTTTCTCTGCCACCTATTTTCTCTGATTGTACCATTGTACCATTTTCGCTGATTGTCCAGCCCTTCTTCATTGTAAACCGCCTCGAACTACTATGGCTTTGGCGGTATATAAGAAATAAAATTATTATTATTATTATTAAGTGCGCACTAAAACCGCTAGCACACCTTAGTAAAAGGAGCCCTAAATTTTCTTCAGTGAGATACGACTTAAACCATGTTAAAACTGAACCACAAATACCTGAGGACTGGATGCTTTTCAACTGGTCAATTTTCATCACTATGATGAAGGAAAGCTATAAATTGACATGTGAGTCAATGATGGTGGTATGGGATCGAGCTAGGATACCGACACAATGCATAGACTCTTGAGGAAATTACATGGAAAGTATTTGTCCCTAAAGAAACATCAAACTCAACCGGAAGATGATAGACAGAATGAAGAAATCTTTAAAAATAAATTAAAATAGTTGTTTGATATATATATATATATTTTTTTTTATTAAAGATGTTATGACTGAACTTAAAAGTGAAGAAGATTGTGAATTCCTATAGAAGCAAAGGCATAATGTGTTTTCTCGCTGTATGAGTGGAGTTGACCTTCAAACTGCAAAAGGATGCAGATAAGACCTCATTTGGAGTATTGTGTTTAATTCTGGAGACCACACTACCGGAAAGATGTGCTGAGAATTGAGTCGGTTCAGTGAATGGCCACCAGGATGGTCTTGGGGCTCAAGGATCTCACGTATGAAGAAAGGCTGAATAAATTGCAGCTGTACTCACTTGAAGAACGAAGAGAGAGGGGGGACATGATTGAGACATTTAAGTATGTCACGGGCCGTATCGAGGCGGAAGATGGTATCTTCTGTCTCATAGGACCCACGTCCACCAGAGGGCATCTGCTGAAAATCAGGGGAGGGAAGTTTCATGGCGATTCCAGAAAGTACTTCTTCACCGAAAGAGTGGTTGATCATTGGAACAAACTCCCACTGCAGGTGATTGAGGCCAACAGCATGTCAGATTTTAAAAGAAAATGGGATATTCACGTGGGATCTCTAAGGGAGTAAAATCAGGGGGGCAGGTCTTTGGAATGGGCAGACTTGGTGGGCTATGGCCCTTTTCTGCCGTCATTTTCTATGTTTCTATGTTTCTATAAAGGCAGCACGACGAAAGAAAATCATTACAAAAGCGAGATATGAGGAAAGGCGGACCAAAGCAGTTACCCATATAACATCTGAATCTTCTTCAACATCATCTGGTGAGTCTTAAATCAAAGATAAATATCAGCCTATGAAATCAGGGGGAAATTCTAGAACCGGCGCCTAAGTTAATTAACAAAGACCATTTAAAGCGGCAAGAAACCTCACTGTTGCCTACCGGTGCCTAAATAATATGTGCCGGAATCGCACCTACATAGGCGCTTTAGGTTGCCGGAAGTAGCGGTAGGCAGCCTAAAGAGCCTATATTGGTGCGATTTACGATAAAGAAAGCCACCGTAAATGTAGGCCCTGAAAACCCTGGCCTACGTTTTTGGCACCTGGAGGCGTGATTCTTTATAGGTTGCCCTCATGTGATTGACATGCAAATAGCGGTCACTTTTTAGGTGGCTGCCAATATCGGTGACCTATAGAGAATCTGGGCCTATGTGTCTACTGGTACTGCATCGTTGCTGGTACTGCATCGTTGACAAAAACACGGAAGAATATCTTGACATCTCCTGTGGTTGTTAGTGCCTTAGATCGTGTCAATGTTTTTGACCGGAGTGCTGTGTTTATTGCTGGAGTCAATCAGATGATCTTGAATGCAAGTTAGGAGAGAAATTGCATCAGCAGAAGAAAATGAAATTTTCTTTGATGGTTCTTTTCTTTTGCACTGGGATGGGAAAATGTTACCTGTGTCTGAAAACCTAGCATCTTTTTTGATGCCAGAATCACACCAGAAACAAAGCTACGAATGGTGCAAAACTCATAAGGCAGAGGAACGCTTTTTTGTTTGGGGGGGGCCCAAAATCTCTGCCCAGACTCCACCCAAGCCCCACCCTTGACCCCCACCCAAGCCACACCCCTGACCTCACCCCTATAATAATGATAGTATTAATTGTAATAACATTTTTTCCATTCTTTTTTCATATATACCCACAATATAATCTTATTAACAATACATAATGGTTAAACACAAAATTAAACTACACAAAGCACACTGTATGCTTCTCAACATTCATTCCTATCAGAACACCTGGCCTCGGTCAAACATGCAGAACACAGATAATATTCTCTATGCAACCACAAGACCACAAACTAAAAGTACTAATATGCACAAACGAAAACCTAAGATGCCAGACTCTACAAGCATTATAACACCTGAGAAATAGAAAGAAATTAATTTCTTCCTGAACACTGCAAAATATAGACAACAGATATAAATTCACAAAACTGACACATTTCAATCAGTAAATTGAAAATAATATCATATTCCCTATCTTTGTTGTCTGGTAATCTAATCATCTTTTCCCAATCTCTAATTGCACTTCTTTCTGTCTGTGTTCTTGTGTTTCCATGGCCTTCTTATCCATTTGCTGTTTTTCTCTCTTTCACTTTCTGCCCTACATTTATCTTTGGTGTTAACTTTTAACATTCAAGTTTCTTACATTTTTCTGCTTTCTTCTCAAAATCTACTTTTCCGTGTCTTCCCTTCCCATCTATCCATGTGTATCATCTTCACTCTCTTTCTTCTCCCCTATTCCTATCTATTCTTTAAGAAACATTTCTTCTATATCTCTTCCCCCTTCCCCTCCATTCCTGTGCACCATCTTCTCCCTCTCTCTCCAGTGGTCTGACATCAGTCTTCCCCCTTATGCCCACAAAGGGTCTGGCATCTTTCTCCTCTCCCATGGTCTAACATCTTTCTCCTCTTCTTCCCGCAGTCCGGTATCTTTCTTCTTTCCTTCCTTTATATGGTCTGGCATCTCTCTTTCCCCTTCCAATGGTCTCACAACTCTCTCTCTCCTTCCATCATCCTTCTCCAGAATCTGACATCTCTCACATCTTTAAGTCATCCCTTCCAGTGTAATATTTTTCTTTACCTCCTCTCCACCACTATCATATCTAACAATTCTCCCTCTTCCTTTCCCCATCTCTCTTTCCCTCCCACTCCATGCACCTATGCACAACAATTTTCTTTTTCTCTTCCCTCCCCCATTGGCAGCATCTCTCACTCACTTCCCAGCACCCCATCCATGCATCATCTTTCCTTCCCAACCTCCTCCCAGCCTGTGCAACCTCTATCCTTCCCTATCTCCCCCCCAGCCAGTGCAGAATATGTCCTTCCAACCCCCTCCCAGTCCATGCAACATCTGTCCTTCCCTGTCTCCCCCAACCCGTGCAGCATCTGTCCTTCCCAACCCTCTCCCAGCCTGAGCAACATCTGTTCTTCCCTGCCTTCCTACCTGTCCTCCCATGCCATATCTCTCCCTTTACAGCTATCCTCCTATTCTATACATCTCCCTCTATACCACCCCCAGGTCCACCATCTCTGCCTTTCTCTTTCCGTCTTTCCTTCAAGTATCTCATTCCCCTTTCCTTCACAGCACCCCACATTCAACTACTCTCTTTTTCTATCCCTCCAGATCATTGCCCAATAGTTCCCCATGTTTCTGGCCCTATAAGTCCTTCCCCCACCTGGCACGTCTTTGCAACCCATTCTACTTTTTAAAAAAACAACAAACAACCAGTCCTGGGAGCTTCCTGGCCCAGCTTCACCGCCACTCACATTTTTGGTACGGCAGAAGTCTCATCTGGTGGATGCTGTGCCACGGCTGCCAGAACATTTTAAATAGTATCGGTCCAGGGTGGGGGCAGGCGGCAGGCATGGGGAAGTCTGGAACTGATGGTGCCGCAGGAGCCCGCTGAGGGGAAGGAGGGAGGAAGAAAGAGGAGGAACCGAAGCATCGGCAATTTATGGGGAGGCCACGGCCCCTGTGGCCACCCCCGTTCCAACGCCTATGGCAAAACTTACAGTGTCCACCATTGCCAGACATTCCACAACATCTGCTTTGGGGGGAGGGAAGAGGAATTGTAAAGGGATCAGCCTACTTAGGCTAGGACCTGGAAGCTATGTTATGCAGGCACTGGCCAATTTTCAGTGCCAGCACCTGCATAGCTAAAAGGGCAAATTTAAGACTTCTTGAAAGCAGTCCTAAATTCATTCACTTAGCTATGCAGGTGCCGGCACTGAATATTGTCAGCACCATCATAACTGCCGACTCCTTCCCAACTTTGTACCTGTAATGCCCCTGTGTGACGTGGCATAAAAATGGGCTACCAAAGAATCCTTGAAAACTGCTCCAAAAGTAATATAACAAAGGAAAAACAATTGGGAGAATGCTTTTGAGTAATAACCTCTTCCTTGTAACTCTTACATTCTTTCCACTTCCAGCCTATTTTTTCAGAGAGGACCTTCTCTTTATCAAAGAGGACTTTCTCCTTCACCCTCCTCGTATTCATCCCTTTTTTATGTCTGCTTTTCCTGTAATTATTGTATTTCACCAAAATTTACCTATTGTTTTTGTTTTAAGTTCTTAATTTGTCTTGTCGACATGTCTTTGTAAGTCTCCCCCTTGTTTTTAACATTGTAAAATGCTTAGAATTCATGATAGGTGTTTCAACAAATTTTAAAAAAACTTGAAACTTCACAACTCCTCAAAGTGCCAACACTGGCATAAAATGACCATGATGTCATTGATTCCTGATGGCTACAGCAAGATGATGCTAGGTACTTGGGACCTGGGTTGGCTACTGTTGGAAACAAGATACTGAGCTTGATGTACCTTCGGTCTATCCCAGTATGGCAATTCTTATGTTGTTATGTGAGCTAAGAATAGGACAATTAAGCCATGCATTTGGCTCTTAGGCATTGGTGGAATGAGGCATTATGACATCACAATCTTAGTTCTGGAATGTTGATATTCCCTGGGTTTCTGCCAGGTACTTGGGACCTGGGTTGGCCACTGTTGGAAACAGGATACTGGGCTTGATGGACCATCAGTCTGTCCCAGTATGGCAACTCTTATTTCTTATGTAATATCTAACTAGACAAATACAATAAATAACAGTGCATATACATAAGAACAAATAGAATTAGAACTTAACATGTCCATGTTTTGGTACATGCTGCTGCCATGGGCTGACATTTTCTACTACATCAGGTTTCAGTGTAGAACAAGGATTCTCTATGGCATGTAAAAGGCTTGTTGGAGTAAATTTTATTTATACATTGCTCTTTGACTCCTGTGATTGAATAATGTTTGTTGATATTTCTTTAAGATCATTCTCTAAAGAATGTTAACCTCTGACACAGATTAGGAGTAAACTGATATACACTCACAAGTGGAATACTATAAAATATGAAATAATGTTTGTATTTCCAGAATCAGTAACTGTAACAGGATATTTTTTACCTAAAAACAACTTTTTCAACTTTATAAAAGCCTGCACTTCCCTTTGCTTATATATAGTTATGACATTTTCAAAATGAGTTCCTTTCATCCTCTTGATTCATTGATGTCATCTAAGACGGGAGAATGAGGGTTTTCGGAAAGTTTTGCTTCAGTTGCACACCAGTGGAGAAAGTGCTACAGTTTTAGCCTGGCAATGTTCCCTTTAATAACACTGGAGCACATTCATTCATAAATCTGGAACTCTTAGCAGGGAGGCAACGCTGGTGTCTGATATTAAGAAATCTCCTGCAGTGCATTTTCTTCCATGAACCATAGTTAAAACAAAGAGATGTCATATACTGTAGACTGACAAAGCTCTGCATGGTTCTTTTAATTCCTAATTAGGTTTCACTGTTAAGCAATAGCAGCTTATGGGCAAAATATTTGCACGTATTAACATCGTAGGCAGCAGCATTGGTTCATATAACCCCTTTTACATCACTCAGGCCAAATAGGGACATCTTCAGCAGTGTCTCAAACTTTTTTTTAGCTCCAGCACATTAAACAGAGCAAATGTTTTTAGCGGCACATTATAATCTAATATAATAAAATGCTAGGCCGCGCATGCGCACTCAAAAGTCGTGTTCCCTGATCCGTCGCGGAAATGCGAGTGCGCATGCGCGCCAATCAAGCTTCCCTGCTCTCCACCTCACAATACGGAAGTTTCTTTACACGTTGACGATCGCCTCCACAAGCCTGCTCCCAGCCAGCCGACGATCGCCTCCACAAGCCGGAACTGGGGTACAAAGAGCACCTCCTCCCCCCCCCCTCCGAGACGAACCGAAAAACTGACCCCTTCGCCCGGGACCCAAGTCCTTTGCCACCCCACCCTTCCCTTCCCTTCCCGTGGACCCGACTTCCCGTGATTCCAGCGTGTGCAGCAGTCTTCACACGCTGCTTCGGGCCTTTCTACTGCCCTGATTTGCTCTGCCACGTCTCTGATGATGTCATCAGGGACGTGCCAGAGTAAATCAGGGCAGTAGAAGGACCCGAATCAGCGTGTGAAGACTGCTGCACACGCTGCTGGAATCACCAGCTTTGTAGTTGGGACCGCGGAAAGGGAAAGGGGGGTAGAGGAAACGCTAATGCTGCTGCACAGGGCACCCGTTAATGTAATGGACTTGCTTTCGGGAGGGGGTAGAGAGACAGAAGGGGGCCACGGAGAGACAGTCAGGCATGGAGCAACAGATAAATACAGTAGGCAGGGGGCCAGGGAGAAAGACAGAGAGACATACAGAAAGAAAGACAGGGGGCCAGGGAGAGAGACAGACATAAAGAAAGACAAACAGACAGGGGGCCAGAGAGACAACAGATAAATACAGGTAGGCAGGAGGGCCAGGAAGAAAGACAGAGAGACATACAGAAAGAAAGACAGGGGGCCAGGGAGACAGATAGAATAAACACAGACAGACAGCAGAGAAAGAGAGAAAGAAACGTCCCCCCCCCAGACAAACACTAGCCAAGGATAGAGAGAGAGAGAAAGAAAGAATGACAGACAGGGGGCCAGAGAGACAGATAGAAAGAAAGACAGACAGACATCTATTCTAGCACCCGTTAATTTAACGGGCTTAAAGACTAGTTGAATATATAAAATTGCAAAACCAACAAAAAATTAAATTTGAAGTTATTTATTTAAAGTTCTTTAAGCTATGTATAGGTAATTGTAACAATGGTGAAACTAAAGTAGATAGAAAAGATTTGCTAATCAATGCAATGGATGTGCTTGTTTTTGAGTGCAAATCAACTCCAAACGTTGCTCGACAGTCGACAAGCAAACACACATTTCATCATCCACTTTCTGCAGTCATTCTCTTTTTTTCAATTTAATTTCTGTCAGAGCTTGAAATCCAAGTTTGCAAAGATAAGAAGATCCAAACAGTAACAAAGCTTTGATTGCTTTGTTGCTCCAGTTAGGATAACTATTGCATAAAAAATAAAAATAGAATTACTTGCCATTAGTTTTCAAGGACCAATCACGTCACAGAATGATGCTAGTCTGGGTGGTTGTATCCTTATGCACAACGATGCTCATAACATTGACAGATTCTTGCATACGCAATGTACATGTCATCTATTCTAGTATATACTTAGGAAGGGAATTTTTTTTTTTTTAATAAAGTAAAATTCTGGAATCTCTTGTGGCACACCCGGAATATCTTTGGGGCACACCACTGTGCCATGGCACACAGTTTGAGAGACACTGATCTTTAGATTGGATCTTATGTTCATATCCTTGCTGTTTACAGAAGGAACAAGTAGATGTCAAAGGCAAAAAGTATATTCCATGAATTACAGACACAAGCAGTTAGGAGCTAAGTTTTCCATGTACTGGACTGTCTGACATTAAATGTGACAATTATTAGCTTACTCCATTGTATTCACCTCATATTGCATCAAATTTAGAGAAGTTGAAAGAGATTTGGTTACCACAGTTGAAGGATTTGGGCACTATGGAATCGACTAATGCAGTTAAAGTTTGTCAACTTATCTTGATTCTTTAGCACTCCTGAAGAGGGTCAATATGAGGAGAAGTCAGGAAGCTACCTGGTTTTCTGATCAACTGAGGATTTTAAACTTTTGACATTTAATAGATGGATCCTATCAGGCAGCAGAAGTGAAGGAGCCATAACCTATGCTGAGACTGAAAGTGCCAAAAGTTTAGTGTTTCATAAGTTACTGAAGTAGCTTAGAGGATAGTGTAACTACCTGAGAGACTGGAGATCTGGGTTCAAGACCAAGTTGAACCCCCCCTCCAAAAAAAATTCCTGCCCCAGCACTGGGTAAAACATGGACCTCATCCCCTGTATATTGAGCAGACATCTTTTTGCTGAAGTATTTCCTCAAATTAATTATTAAGACTATCAGCATAGATCTGTGGGGTCAGAAACCACAGCAACTGCAGTAGTGGAAATGGGGTAAAACACGGACCTTGCCGACATGAAATCGGAAACTTCAGCTGTCAAAACCCGAAAGGAAGCAGATTTTTAAGGACGTGAGGTTGAGGTCCTCAAGGTCTACAAGGTCTGTTAGATCCACATTTTACCCCTTCTCGGTTTCCTTTTATAATGTTTCAGTTCCCATATTAGATCATTGTAAATATTTGGGGATACTGCTGTATTCAACATTGTCTTTTAAACCACAGGTGAAAGCAGTGATATCTATAGTAGAGCCTTCTTCCAATTGGAACTTTTGAGGAAGCTAAAAGATTACTTGTCTGCAGATAATTTTCATTTTGTTGTGGCTGTGATATTGCTGCCAATTTTGGATTACTGCAACTCCCTGAATCTTAGTTTACCAAAATGTACAATATAGATTATGCAGTTGACTCATAATGCTGCCACTAGGTTAATTGCTAATGTGTCTAAGTCAGAACATGTCCTTCGGGACTTGTATTAGTTGCCGATACAGGCACGAATTGATTTCAAGGTGTTATACCTTCATTATAAGGTGCTGAATAATAACAGTCCACCTGTGTTGGCAACCTTGTTTAAACAATACCATTCTTCATGCTCCTTACAATCTGAGGGTAAGTTGTTGGAAGTTAAACCATTCAAAGTTGTGAAACGTCTAACTATTAGGCACATGATGTTCTTGATTCAGAGTGCTTCAAACCATGATATAAACATACCACCCTACAAACTCACTGCACCAGAACTCTATACCTGAACAGTCTCCACATTTGATTATCTCCTACTTGTACTGAATTAACTGCATTTTGAATTGCTCATACTGCACCGATTACTTTTGCTTATACTGTAGTGTAAACTAAAACTAAACTAAAGCTTAACTTTGTATACCGAGTCATCATTCTGAGAAAGCTCGACTCGGTTTACAGCAATTAAATAAACAGGGAATGATTTACAAACGATAAATAGAAGATAATAGTAAAATTTCAAAATAATTAATTTTCAAAATGTTTGGCAAATATAGTTTTTAAAGATTTACGGAAAAATTGAAATGAACTGGAACTCCTTAAAAAAAAAAGGGGAGATCATTCCAGAGTTGAGAGAGTTTAAAGACTAAAGATTGACTGAAGATCTTGACTCCTTTAATCCCTTTTTTAGAAGGAAGGGAGAGTTTAAATTGTTGGATACCACTTGCAAAGGAGAATCGGTAAACATTCCAAAATAAAGGAATAAGAGGATTAAAGATACCATGTAGAATTTTAAAAAGAAATACAAATGCATTTAAATTGAATTCTAAAATAAACTGTTTTCTTGTTAACACTGATCATTGTTGTAACCTGCTTCAAAGTCCACTCTGGAGGATTTGGCAAATAACATAATAACTGGATTTAATTATTTGCCTTATCTGATGTAGGCACTCCTCGAAAGCAAACAACCAGCCTGCAAACAAGTGACATCAGTGCTGTCTGCTCTTTTTCATAAATCAAAGACAATAAAAACTCTTTCCAATATAAGGTGTGGTTGTGGTTTCTAAGATTAGTTAGAGGCCCATGTTAATTCATGATTACAAGCCTATGGTACATTGATGGTAGATAAATCAATTCTATAATTACACAAGAACAAGTAAGCAAAATACTACACCCATTAACAATATAAGAATGGAGGGATCACATAACATTGTCAGTTCTCCACTGCTCAAAAAAGCAATAAATTCTCTTGGCAGGCTAACAAGGTATTTATTTTTAAGTGGTCTCTTAGAACTTTACTTATAAAGCTCAATTAAGATTCCTTGCTGGAGACAGAAGTTAAATAGGAATTACCAGCACTCCTCAGTGCCTTGTGATGTTCCTGCAAGTGAGACTGACATGCATTCCTTTTAAGGCAATGCATTGGAAATATATATATATACAGTTACATGGGAACATTATATTTTAAAAATATGAATCCATCTTTATATATTGAAATACAACACATGCAATTATCGTTTAAACCAGTGGTTCCCAACCCTGTCCTGGAGGACCACGAGACAGTCAGGTTTTCGGGATAACCCTAATAAATATGCATGGGGCAGATTGCATGCCTGAAACCTTCATTAGATACAAATCTCTCTCATGCATATTCATTAGGGCTATCCAAAAAACTTGATTGGCTGGAGGTCCTCCAGGACAGGGTTGGGAACCACTGGTTTAAACAATTAACAGGGCTTTTTTCTATAGTCTTAAGTACCAGCTCTGCAGGTGCTTGAGCACACCCAATTTTAAGCAAACTCCATGGCTGCATCCACTGGGTTTAGCTCCCCTAATCATTTTGAAAAGTTAAGAACATAATAATTGCCACTGCTGGGTCAAACCAGTGGTCCATCATGCCCAGCAGTCCGCTCCCTTAGGCGGCCCTTAGTAAAGACCAGTGCCCTGAGACTAACCTTACCTGCATTCGTTCTGGAGGGTGTTTTCCCCTATAACAGCCTCTGGAAGAGCGTTCCAGTTTTCTACCACTCTCTGGGTGAAGAAGAACTTCCTTACGTTAGTACGGAATTTATCTCCTTTTAACTTTAGAGAGTGCCCTCTCGTTCTCTCTATCTTGGAGAGGTTGAACAACCTGTCTTTATTTACTAAGTCTATTCCCTTCATTATCTTGACTGTTTCAATCATGTCCCCTCTCAGTCTCCTCTTTTCAAGGGAGAAGAGGCCCAGTTTCTTTAATCTCTCACTGTACGGCAACTCCTCCAGCCCCCTAACCATTTTAGTCGCTCTTCTTCATGTACGGCGACCAGTGCTGGACACAGTATTATAGGTAGGGGCGTACCATGGTCTGGTACAGCCGATCTGTTCATGATACTCTTCTTAATCATTCCTAGCATTCTGTTCGCCGTGTTCACCACCAAGTTTCCAAGTTTCCAAGTTTAATTCAGTTTTGATTAATCGCTTTTTCTTAATTCAAAGCGATGTACATTAAAAATTACATTATAAACATAGTAATACATTGAGGATAGTTGACTGAACTTAAGACAAAAAATGACAATACTAGAAACAAATGGGAAAGAGAAGGCAAGAAGTTACAATATAAAATAAAGATGGGGATCACATTTAGGGAAGGAACATGAGGAAGGGGTGAAGCTTGGTCCTGAAATTGATTTATGATAAAATTATTATTAAGTTATGAAGGCATCATTAAATAGAAAGGTTTTCAGGTTACTTTTGAATTTCTCTAGATTGACTTCTTGTCTCAAGTGGTAAGGTAAAGAATTCCAGGTTTGGGGAGCAGTGACAGAAAAAATATATTGGCGTCTTGTGTTTATGATTTTAAGAGATGGAATTGACAGTAGATGTTGGTCGGTAGATCTTAGTGTTCTATTCGTGGTGTAAGGGATTAAAGATTTATATATAAAAGCCGGAGTTTTGAGAGAAAGAGATTTGAAAGTTAGCAAGCTGAGTTTATAAATGATTCTATGAGTAACAGGAAGCCAATGGGCTTCCTTAAGAAGTGGAGTGACATGGTCGAATTTTTTGGCTTTAAAGATAAGCTTGACCGAGGTATTCTGTATGATCTGTAAACGTTTGATTTCTTTTTGAGCTATGCCTTTAAAGAGTGCATTACAGTAATCTATCTTGGATATTATGAGAGAGTGGATAAGAATATTAAGTGAATTATTGTTAAGGAATTGTGAAACAGAACGAATTTGACGAAGCCTATAGAATGATGACTTAATGACATTACTGATGTGGTTATGAAAGGAAAGTTTACGGTCGAAAATGACGCCTAATATTTTAATATTATCTACCTCTTGTATAGGATGATCCTTAATGACAATAGGAAATTTAAGCTTTGGGTTATCTTTCCAGGGAAAGAGTAATACATTAGTCTTATTAATGTTTAATGCGAGTCTATTGTTGTTTAGCCAAAGATGTATTTTTTCTAATTTTGCATTGATCTCAGAAGTATCTGAAGGATTATCAATATCAATGGGGTGTAAAAGTTGTATGTCGTCAGCGTAAGCGAAGACATTAAAGCCAATTGATTGGCATAAGGTTAATAGTGGAGCGAGAAATATATTAAATAATAGAGGAGATAGTATGGAGCCTTGAGGGACGCCATTAGTTGAAGTAAAAGTATTAGAAGTAGTATTGTTAAATGAAACTGATGAGGCGCGATCAGAAAAATATGATTGAAACCAGGCGAGAACTTGATCTGTAATTCCTATTGATTGAAGTCTATGAAGTAGAAGTTCGTGATCAATAGTGTCGAAGGCGGATGAAAGATCTAAAGAGATTAATAGAACGGATTGATGATGGTCTAAGAAGTAATGAATTATAGTGGACATGCCTATTAGTGAGTGTTCGGTAGAGTGATGTTGTCGGAAACCAGTTTGATTGGGGTGAAGAATATTTGTTTTTTCAATGAATTCTGAGATCTGATTGAATACAATCTTCTCTGTTAGTTTTGACAAAAATGGTAAGTTGGCAATAGGCCTGTAATTTGACATGTCTTCTGCGCTAGTTTTGTGGTTTTTGATTATAGGATGAATGATAGAACTTTTCCAAGCTTTGGGGACGATGCCTTGTTTTAAACTTTCATTTACCAGAGTAAGAATAGCAGAGCCAAAGATCCTAATGAAGCGCTTTAGAAAAAAAGGGGGAATTGAATCGATTGGAGAACCTTTTGTATTGATAGATTTAAGAGTGGATTCTATCTCTGTCAAATTAGGAATTTTAAAGGTGGAACATTTTGAAGATAATATGCTAGACTCGATTGGCTCTTGACCGATTGGCTAGACTCGATTGGCGCATTGCACGGACAGCTTCATTGACTTGTCGACCAGTACTCCCAAGTCTCTTTCCTGGGGGGGTCTCTCCAAGTACTGCACCGCACATCCTTTATTCGTGTATACGATTTTTGTTACCGACATGCATCACCTTACACTTATCATGTTAAACCTCATTTGTCATGTCGTGGCCCATTTCTTGAGCATGTTTATGTCACGTTGCAGGTTTTCATAATCTTTCTGTGTCTTCACTACTCTGAATAACTTCGTATTGTCTGCAAATTTAATCACCTCGCTCATCGTACCAATTTCCAGGTCGTTTATAAATATGTTGAAGAGCACGGGTCCAAGCACCGAACCCTGCGGCACTCCACTTGTGACGTTTTTCCAGTCCGAGTATTGTTCATTTACTCTCCACTCTCTGTTTCCTATCCGTCAGCTAGTTTTTAATCCACGTGAGTATTTCACCCTCGATTCCATGGCTTGCAATTTTTCGAAGTAGTCATTCATGCGGGACCTTGTAGAACGCCTTCTGAAAATCCAGATATACAATGTCGACTGAGTTACCCTTGTCTATCTGCCTGTTTACTCTCTCAAAGAAGTGCAGCAAGTTCATCAAGCAAGATCTTCCTTTGCTGAAGCCGTGCTGGCTGGTCTTCATCAGATTGTGTCTGTCAAGGTGATCAATGATGTGGTCCTTTATCAGCGCCTCTACCATCTTTCCCAGTACCGAGGTCAGACTCGCTTGTCTGTAGTTTCTCGGATCTCCCCTCGAACCTTTCTTGAAGATCGGCGTAACATTCGACATTTCCAGTCTTCCGGAATCCTTCCTTCCTATGCTCTATAGGAAAATTGTCTTGGAACACAGAATTTTTTTTTTTTTTTTTGACTCAACAGATTCTTGTTCACATGGTCTTCACTAGGAGTCAAGGTTGGGATTTGGCACCTCGCGCGTTCATTTGCTTCTACCAATTGATTTTTAATTCTCTCAGCTTTGCTGTTACTGCCAAACACAGACAACTGCCTAGGGTTCCAAAAAGCCACATGCATGTGTGCTGCTTCAAAGGGACACCACTGTGGCTCTATGACCTTCCTGTCCTCTCCAGTCTTTTGGATCCCCAGTACTGTCCATTCCTCCTGCCTGGTGTCTGCAGAATGGTCTTGCCTGTAGGTGCTAAAATTTTAAGTCTAGCCCTGATCACTGCAGTGAGAGCCTTTGGCCCAGGACCATGTGCCATGGTTCTTTCTGGAACCCTAAAATCACAGCCAGTAAAGTGGATAATTCTATAGCAGGTGTTTAAATGTAGGCACAACAAAGAAGTATATTTAGTGCTAATTTTATAACAGTATTAATATGTACCAGAATTTAGGTGCAATGGCTTACAATTCTTTCTCTTCAATAACGGTTCCCTTGAACTGTTAACCACTGTCTTTCACCTCTGTTAAGTTCTTTCAATTTGTACCATCTCTGTTAAGATCTTTCAATTTGTACCATCTTTTAATCTTTGTAAACCGCATAGAACTTCATGGTCCTGCGGTATATAAACTGTTATTATTATTATTGCATCTGGTCAAGAAGACAAAACAAAGAAAAATCCAACAAGTCTGCAGTGAAAGTAGAGCAATGATAAAGAATAGTTTGGGTAGGGGGGTTATTGGTCTGTAAGAATCTTGTAATATTTTAAGTGATGTCTACAGTGTAAATGTTTTATTTATTGTTCTTCACTTATTGAAATTATTTTAAAATGAATAAAGATTATTAAAAAAAGAAAAAAGAAAAAGAAAGTAGAGCAACAAAACCAAAAAGAAACTGCAGAGAAAATGTACAAGGTTCAGGAACTTTTATTTAAGTCAATAAAATGTTGTTTTCAAAAAAAAACTCTCCCGTCCTCAGGGGTCTGAGATGTTCAGAGCTTCACTAGTCGAGAACCAGATGGAATACAAGTTTTGTATAAAATTCGTGAGGCTCCTATCTGGCAGCCGCTCAGTGTATACACTGGATGCAGTGCTTCACTGGTCATTGTACTCCATATAGTTCTCGACTAGTGATGCACTGAACATCTCGGCTGTTGGGGGTCGGGGTAACTGTTTGGATTAACTGCTTAAATAGTACTGCCAGTTGTTGTTCTCTACAAGAAAGTGGATTTTAAGTTGTGCTCTTTTTTTCTGGCAACACCAGTCAGTGCTCCAGAAAAGCATAGTTCATTTAGGCAGTTGTCCTGCTCTCTATGCTTGTTGAGGCTGTTTTTCTATATTGTTATAAATATATGTCACACCCTCATCAGGAAAGGAAAAGAATAAAATATACGCTAGTTGCTTTATATAATTGCTAGAGTTTATATTGTTGCATGCTTGGGAATTTTAAGTGGAAAGGATTTCTGATGGAATATCTGTTGGAGGCACCCTGGAGTAGGATGGCCAAATCCGTTAGGTATTCAGGGGCATTGCCCATCAGGATCTTAAAGGTCGTGATGCCTAATTTAAACTTGAGCCTTGTGGTTATGGGCAGCCAATGTAGGGCAGTAGGAATTCCGATTTCCATAATCTGTATATGAATCTTACTGCTGCATTTTGAACTAGTTGTAGACGCAATAGCAATGTTTTAAAGCAAAGAACTAGTGTTACATACCTGACATGTTTTGCCTTCAGGCTAAATCAGGGGCAAATATTATCTACAACAGTGAAACACATAAATTTAACTTACAATTATTAAATCAACAGCTTAAATCAAAAATCAAAGTACTAGTAAATGCAGAGCATAATATATATCACAATACAAGGGAAAAAAACACAACCCCACGTGAGAAAAATATATCTAAAAAAAAAAGGGAAATGGGGAAAGGACACAATTAAGCAATTGCTGGGACAATCATCAATAATACACATATAGCATATACATAAAATGAAGCAGGCATAAAAATCCAGTATTTAAAAAAGGATTCTATGTATATGCTTTATGTGTATTATTGATTTACGATGTTCCAATAAATTGATTGTCCCTGCTATTGCTTGATTGTGTCCTTTCCCCACTTCCCTTTATTGTGGAGCATAATATATAAACATACCAAACAAAAGAAGACATCACTGTGAATGTGTTCAGTCTCTTTTATATATCAGTACTAACTGACATATATACTGTATATGGTTTTGCCAGTGTATCATACTCATCAGTATTGTTTTATTTATTATTTAATTTTTGAGATGACACCTTTATCATCATTTTCTGGGAAGCTACATTTGTTTACGGAAGAGGAGGATATGTCGTATTTGATTATGAGTGGTATTTGAGAAAACACATTCAATTTGGAATTGAAACATCCAAGTTTGTGCATCTCAAGTTCAGCTAGTATCTTTGAACAGGATCTGCTAATGTGGAGCCCATTGGGGGGAAAAAAAAATGGTGAACTGGACATTCATGTGCCAGTTTACATGGGGTCATGTCACAGGGCTACTAGGTACCAGGGATTGGCTACCTTGTTGGTGGGGGAAAGGCCAAGGGATTGCTGAGAGCTACTTTATCAGAGGAAAAGGAGTCAACTCGTGTCAATTTGGGAGGGGCCTGAGTTACCTTGTTGGTGGAGGGGTATCAGATTGGGTCATATTAGGGTGGCTGCTACAGTACATGGCTGATACAGAAAGCTATCGGGTTAGATCCACTTGTACACCACCTCAGACCTGGCAGTACGGTTTCTTGCACTGTGTGCCGTCAAAAATGTCCCTGTAACACTCAGTTTATCTTAAAGCCCTCTTTACATATATTTGGAGTGGAGGAGTGGCCTAATGGTTAGAGCAGCCGCCTCAGCATTCTGAGGTTCTGAGTTCAATTCCCACTGCAGCTCCTGTTGATTCTGGGCAAGTCACTTAACACTTCATTGCCCCAGGTACAAAATAAGAACTGGTCTAAAATATGTAAACTGCTTTGACTGTAATCACACAGAAAAGCAGTACGAGTTTAACACATTTAAAATACCACCCTTCAAATTATATCAGAGTGGCATTCAAATCACTAAAATACATTTGTAAAATATAATATAGAATTTTCAAATAATTAAAGAGAGAGAGAGAGTGGCTGTGCACCAATGTCTACTGTGGGGTATGTGCCCACATTACTGGGGTTACCAGACGTTCAGATTTCCACGGACAAGTCCTCCTTTTGAGGACATGTCTGTGGGTCCGGACGGCTTTTCAAAATACGGCACTGTGTCTGGGTTTTGAAAAGCTTCCTCAAATCCAATGGGAATGACTTAAGGCTCTGATTGGCCCAGTTGGGTGGGGTCTTAGGCACCTGGGCCAATCAGAGCCTTAGGCCATTCCCAGTATATCCCAAGATGCACCAGGAAGGGGGAGGTCCATAATTATGAAGAGGTGGGCTTGCTGGCGAGAGGGAGTGGGCATTCCTCTTGCTAGGTGGTCTTTGAAGGTATAGGGTTGTAGGAGGTGTGTCAGAGTTGAGTGCAATGGGTTAGTGGGGTGTTGGGGTGATGTGCAACAGGTTGAGAGTTGCCACGGTGGGGAGCCATGGGTTTGGAGGATGTCAGAATGAGGTGGAATAGGTTCAGAGGTAATGGAGTAGGGTACAACAGGGTTGGGGGATATTGGGGTGGCTGCAGTGGGTTCAGGGGTTGCTGCATTGGGGTGCCACAGGTTCAGGAGTACCACAGTTTAGGGTGGTGTGTCAGGGTTCGATGGGGCCCGGCAGCAGGAGGGAATGGGCATCTCTCCCGCTGATTTTTGTACCATAGGCACAGGATGTGTGGGGATGTCGGGAAATATTGGAGGGGAGGGGTATAGTGTGGGGGCTCTCTGTGGAAAGGGGGCTCTCTGTGGGGGCTCTCTGTGGAAATTCACCTGCATGATCAGCTGATGGCAAGCTGTTCTGATGGGTAGGACAATTGGGTACCACATCCGAACAGCTTGCTTTTATGTGTTTTTCATGTGGACATCTTTATATTTGAGAATTTCAAAAAAGACAGATGTACTAAGGGATAAAATGTATATATAAGTTTATTAAAAAAAAAAAATTAGACATGTGGCAGTTTTGAGAATGAACATTTTTATTACTGAATTTCTGGACGTCTTTCTCAAAACATCCAAACTCTGACTTAGATGTCCTATCAAAAATGCCCCTCCATGTGTATATAATGCTCTGAAAAACGGATGCCAATCCAAGATGTGTGCTCTATTAAATTGGCTAATGACCCAATTAGTGTCAATGATTGGGTGCTAATTGGCACCAATTTGAATTTATGCACACATCTTGCTTTGCATTATTCTACAACAATGTGTGCCAAAATCCCATAGTGCAATACAGAAAAGGAGGCAAGGCTATAGGAGGTGGAGGGGCCCTAAAATTTGCACACAATGTAATAGAATACTCAGGATGTCTGCCCAAATTGGACACAAGTATTACACCTGGTTTCAGCGGGTCTAAGTCCTAATTCGGATGCTGATTTTGGCACTCAGTGCTAATGTTCATACCTACTCTTATGCAGATGACATCTTCCTCTTATGTGTAGCAAAAGATACCTTCTCAGACATGATTCAGTACATCTCCACATTAGTAGAGGACCTGAGCACATGGTCTCACTAGCGCTTCCTCAAACTAAATAGACAGAAGATAAAGGTACTATGTTTTGGCAATCAAAACACTTCGCCACACCAAAAGTTCACACTAGCCTCGGGAGATAAGATAGCCATAAGCAAATCATCTAAAGTCCTTGGAGTCATAAGAACATAAGAAATGCCTTCACCGAATCAGACCCTTGGTCCATCCAGTCCGATGACCCGCACACGCGGAGGCTTAACTAGGTGCTTCCTAATGAAGACCTTGGTGTTCCCAGATGACCTTGTTTGCCTGTATCCCTCAATGTGATTTGTAAGGAGGTGTGCATCCAACTTGCCCTTGAATCCCATAATGGAGGTCTCCGTCACAACCTCCTCCGGGAGAGCGTTCCAAGTGTCTACCACTCGCTGTGCGAAACAGAACTTCCTGACATTTGTCCTAGGCCTGTCGCCTCTCAATTTCAGTACATGACCTCTCGTCCGAGACACATTTGACAATGTGAATAACGATGCATCTTGCTGGATTTTATCAAATCCTTTTAGTATTTTAAAAGTCTCTATCATATCCCCACGCATTCTTCTCTTCTCAAGGGTGAACAAGCTCAGTTTTCTGAGGCGTTCTTTGTAGCTCAAATTTCCCATACCTTTTACTAGCTTTGTGGCTCGCCTCACTACCCTCTCCAGCAGGGTTATATCCTTTTTTAGGTAGGGAGACCAGTGTTGGATACAATACTCCAGGTGTGGCCTGACCATTGCTCTGAGAGACCAAGTCAGCTCACTGGTCAAGAAGTGGTTCTTCCATCTAAGACAGCTTAGAACCATTAGATCAGCCTTGAGCCCAACAAACTTCAGGACTGTGGCCCAAGCAATCCTCCTCCCCTACCTTGACTACTGTAATTCCCTCTACTGCTATATTACTGAGAAAGACCTTAAGAGACTACAATTGCTCCAAAATACAGCGGCAAGGCTAATCTTATGCAAGACTAAATATGAGAGGGTTACACCTCTCCTTAAGGAACTACACTGATTGCCAGTCAGAAGCAGGGTCCATTTCAAGGTAGCATGCATGGTACATAAGGCCATATACCGTGAAAATCAGCTGGACTCACATCTGCCATCCAAATCACACAATCCTTCCACAACTCAAGGACAATCCAACGATGGAAACTACCACCCCCCTCTGCATGCCATGTTTGAAGGAAGGCTCTCTTTGAGACCACCTTTGAGTTTCAGGAACATTCTCCCGGGCAGCCTTCGACAAACACCCACATACTTCTAAATTCAAGAAAGCACTGAAAATTCACCTTTTTTCCTCAGTGCATTTACCCTTTCCCATGCAGTCCCCTGCATGATATCTTCCATGCAATTTTTTTGTAATATCTATGTCTCTGTAGCAATTCTAATATTATGTAAGCTGAAATGATTCCTAGCTGACAATTAAGGGATACAAGAGTTGATATGGTATGGTGTAGTATTTTATAATGAGCACTCATCTTTGAGTAGCCATTATAGAATAGCACTGAGCGCAGGTTTTTTGGGGACTGATTTTTGTGTGTCATTTACTGAATCTAACCCATAGTGTGCTGCAGTAGTCTAAAAGTGATGTTAAGGTGGCATGAATTATGGTAGCAAACATTTTCTTATTAAAAAAAAAAACAGAGGCCAAACCAAACGCTGTCTTAGATGAAGAAAATGATTTTGCAGCTTTGGGCACCTGCTACGTTTTGACATTCCATTGTATGGCCTCTATTAATTATTACTCCCATGCCTGCAACATGATCTCATTTTTGTAATGTATGATTCCCCACAGTCTTAAGAACTGTATCTCTTTTGTAGGATCCCACAAGACTTCTTTTTTCTTGGGATTGAATTTCCCATTCTTGTGCAGTGAAAGTAATATTTCCTGGACACAGTTATTTCATCTCTGCAGGCCCTCAGCCCATTTTACTCCCCAGAGAAATAAAGTTGAAATCATCTCCATAAAGAAAAAATTTCACCACAGACTTCAGAATTATTTTTCAAAATGGTTCTACATAAATGTTAAGTAATAAAGGGGATAATAATCATCTTTGGGGAATACCAGGTGGTATTGCAAATGATTTTGAAGCTTTTTCATCTAACAAGACAAATTGAGATTAGTTGTTCAAAATATAGTCAAAACATTCAAAAGTGTCTCCCTTAACACATGCCTCGGCTTATGTCCCAGTAAAATCATATGATCGATAGTGTTTCTTTGCCTGCCTCCATCCATCTTTTCTCCTACCCTGTCTCTTCTCTCCCCCCTCACCTCTCCCCTCCTTTCACATTTACTTCCCCCTGTCTCTCCAGACCTTGTGTCAGCATCAGGATGGAAGAATTGAGATGGGATGGCACTGGAATTGGAAGGGAGGGAAAGAGGAGCAGCTGAGTGGGAAAGAGGGGTGGTGACTGAGCAGTTTCCTGTGATTCCGTGCACTGGGCTACATTCTGTGGCAAATGGTACATTATGTGCCACTTCCCACAATCACAGAATAGTAGAAAACTATGGGCTAGAGTTTTACTGCTCATAAAATTCAGCTTCCTAGGAAAGTGACTCAGTCACAAAGCACTATTGACTCAAACAGATTCATGGGGTGGGGTTCATTTTCCTCTTTACATAATTACTTTTGCTAATTTTGTTATTGTTCCTTACTGGTTTTCTTGTATAATTATATAAAATACTAATAAAATTTCCTTGATCTAAAAAAAAAAACAGACTCATGCCAAAGGAAAAGTGTGATCTTGAAAAAAAAAAAAAAAAATCAAAGCTTTACTTTTTTCATATGATTAGTGTGTGCTAAATGCTAAGAAACCTATAGAAATATAATGTACTGTATATCCTAGCATTTAATTAATGATTAGCATGCGTTAAATCAGTTAGTACAACTTAATAAAAGGACCCTTATCATATTTTGTGGGAAATCACCCACCTTTCTTTCTCTGCCAGTCTCTCCTCCTTCCTCCCTTTACCTATGCAATCTCTTCACCTTTCTTCCTGCCTCTGACCTCCTCTCCTTTCCTTTTTGACTTCTATTTCTCTCACTTTATCATTCTTCAGTGTTTCTTAGAGCATTTAGTGTGCCATATGTCTTACACAATGGTTTACAAAGTTACATAGTAACTATAATTTACAATAAAAATTAAACAGAAACAATATTTATGCAAAACACATCAAATAATAAATTATAAAAATATGTAAATTTTACTTGCAATTGCAAAATTCAATGCAAAATTTAACATTTGTTGAATTGCTAATTGATTTATTCACCTATTTAAAACTATGGGCTCCTTTTATCAAGCCGTGCTAGCAGTTTAACGCGCATAATAGCACGCGCTAAACCACCGGATGCGCTAGCCGCTACCGCCTCCTCTTGAGCAGGCGGTAGTTTGTGGGGGGGGGAGGGCAGCACTAGAGGACTTCTGTGATGTATAGTTGCAAAGTAGAATAGCTCTTGCTTCTCTTGGAGAAAAGTTTTTTAAATGTATGAGGGGGTGTTGAAAAGTTCTCAGCCCAACCAAGAAGAGAATGACATGGATATGGTTCAATCAATGATCTGAAACCATGTCAAAACTGAGAATTCTGTTTCTGTAAACTGGCACTTAACAGAATAAGATACCACTCTTTCCAGCTACAGTGGCAAAATAATACTCAGAATGTAGGAAGTTGGTTGGTTGGGCTGAGAACTTTCCAGTACCCCCTCATATGTTATAAAAGTGAGCCAAGTGTAGGACAATCAAGCCATTGTGACATCACTGATGAGGTTGGCTTTTATTGGTGGAATAATGCATTATGCCATCACAATCTCAGCTCTGGTTACCAGAGACTGAAACTCTTCACACTATGAAGGGGTACTGAAAAATTCTCAGCCCAACCAAGAAGAGAATGATGTGGACATGGTTCAATCAATGATCTGAAACAATGTCAAAACACATAATTTCATTTCAAAATAAGATAGCACTCTTTTCAGCTACAGTGGCAAAATGACACTCAGAATTTAGGAAGTTGATTGGTTGGGCTGAGAATTTGTCAGCACCCCCTCATACTTGGATCCTTGAAGTTCAGGGGTATGTAGAGATGCACAAGAAGATGGAGAGCTCCATAGGACAGACCCAAATATCCAATTCAAGTAATTCTTCTGCAGCATATGAAAATGCAGTGATGGAATATGTATTCCAGCATTTATGTAGCTCAGAAAGTTTGTGGTATAGACTTTCTGTGAACCACTTCACATGTCACTTCACAAATCATGTGTTTTATTCCAGAGGGATTCCTGACTCCGGTGAAAAGGGAAGGTACTGGTCATGTTGCTAGTTAGGAACTATCCTGGTGTTTGATGCAGAATAGACAAAAACCTTTTAACCAATAGGCCAAACACATTTTCCTTTGACAATGGTAAAGCATATTTATTTTCAGAACTAGAAATAGAGCTTGGAAAAGGTAGAACATAGTCTTTGTCTATATATGTAAATGAAATTGAATTACCATATATTTTTTGCATTGCAATTCTGGAAACATGGTTTTGGATTAAGGCTCTTCATAGTTTCCACAAAGATGTGAAATTGCAGTAGGCCAGACAAAATAAGTTTTATGTCTTTTTTTCCCTAGGCTGTTTACTGAGGGGGGAGGAGGGTTGGAATTAAGTAAGGGTTGGGACATTAGTATTACTGGGGCTACAGAAGCAGGTGTGTTAGGTTATTGTGAGGAAGGATAAGTTGGAAAAATGGATTGGAGGAAGGTAGAAAGTGAAGTGAAAAGGGATTGGCTGGGAGAGGTGGATGGTGATTGGTGAAGCTGTGTGTATGAGGGAGATTACTTTATCCCTTCCCTTCCCTTCTTTGGATCGGGAGTGTTGGGTTTTTGCATGGGTTAGGGCAGTGGATGGTCAGTTTTGGGTTGGTCACAGCTTTTGTGAGTGTAGAAAAGTCCAAGTGTTGGGGTGAATTTATTGTCTTAGTATGGCTGAGAAGGAGATGTGTTAACTAGTTATTTGTTTGCTCATGTGCAAAGCTACCATGGTTGGAAATTGAATCAACAGGATCCACATTTGGAATTCTCTGTGGTGATACATCATACACAGATATCCATTCATGATTTGTTGATTACCTTAGAGAGTGGAAGTTTTTGCACCACCATTTTCAGAGAAACCACAGATAGAAATAACCTTCTACAGTATGATCGTTTTCACCCAAGACATCTGAGTGACACCATCCTGATGAGCCAGTTCTTGCGACTAAGGCAGATATGTTCTACACAATATGAGTTTATACAACAAGCAACAGACATGAAACAGTGATTTGAAGAGAGGGATTACCCCCTCATCTGTTATCAAGAAAACTTACAAGAGAGCATTAAATGCCCACAACCACTTTTATTATAGTCTAAATCTTATGCGGCCTCTAACCCGATATACGTGTTCCCATATTCTAAGTATGCATTTGAAATTAAATGTAATATCAAACAATGATGGCATATTTGACAAAATCATCCAGTTTTTTGGCAACCTCCTCAATTTGCCTTTTCTAAAGAACAGAATCTTAAGTAACACCTAGTGAAATCACAAGTTGTGAGTCTTAGGAGTATGCATGCTAATGCTCTGTCAGGGCATAATCCCTGTGGAAACTGTGCTTGTACGAGTCAAACTGGAGTGCATGGGATTACCAGACTGGGTTAGTAGATGGGGTTGGCGATCTAGTATGGACTGCAGTTCCATTGAAGTTATATATATACTGTGTTTCCCCAAAAATAAGACCTACCCCAAAAATAAGCCCTAGTCCTGGGATTCAACCCGCACCCCCCGCGCAGCCAAACTCCCGCTGACCCTACATCCTTCCCTCCCTGCCGACCGAGAGCGAGCCCTACCTTCAACCGAAGCAGCATTGGGCCAGCAGCATTCTAAAAAGGTTGCTTGGCCTTGTTTGTTGTGGATTTCACTCTGACGCGTTACTGATAACGTCATCAGTAACACGGCAGAATGAAATCCCCAACGGACAGCACTGATCCACACTAATTAGAAACATGTTACTATTGGGCTCATTAAAAAAAAAAGTCCAAAAAGTGACATAAACAGGCAGATGGATGTTTTTCTCCCCAAACAGTCCAATTAGCTATTTTCAAAACCCAATTTCTAGATGGATTTCTATGGGGTTTCAAGTTTATCAAGTTTATTCATGTATTTGATTGAACGCTTATCCTAAGATACTAAGCGTTGTACAATAATAATTAAAAACTTTTACAAACATACAAAAAATCAGATAATTTTTACATACTTAGTTATTAAAACCACACGGGTACAATAGGAAGGGGGGGAGAACTACAATATTTATTGAGAAAAGGTACATAAAAAGGGAAGTACATTAGGGTAGGGAGAAGTTAACAGCTTTGCTGGACTTAATCAAATGATTAATTAAAGGTTCATCCATAGTTTGTCTAAAACTCAAAGGGGCATGACATGGTGTGGGTAGGACTAAGGCAGACTTATGACTTGGACATTCTTCTGCCACAATTGAATATTTTAGAATATGTTCAGGGCACAATTTGGATGTGTGGGATTAGATCTGTTTTAACAATGATTACGTGCCAAAAAGATGCCCAAACTGAATAGATGACCACAGAAGGAATGTAAGCATGACCTCCTCCACACTTCCCCAGTGGTCACTGACCCCCCCTCCCAACCATCAAGGAGGTAAATTAAACATTAAATACGTGCCTGTATGACGGCTTCAGATGCTCTGGGCAGTCCTATTAGAGCAGCAAGCAGGCTCCTGGAGTAGCCTGGTGGTCAGTCCAGTGTACCCAGGCCTATATCCCACTGGAGCATATGAGCCCACCAAAACTTACTCAACCATCACATAGGTGTCACCTGCAGGCGTAGTCATGGGGTGACCTGGCTGGGCTGGCTGCCCACTTTGAGCCCAGGCCTGTCCATCCAGCAGCCACAGGATGCTGGTAGTGGTTCCTACACACTGCTGGTGGCTGACCTGGAAGCCTTCCCTCTGACATGTTTGCGTCAGAGAGAATGCTTCCAGGTCAGCCACTGGCAGCATGTAAGTACCACTGCTGGTGATCTGAAGACAAACAGAAAAGCTGCATGGGCTGGGGTGTGTGGCTTAGGGAGGGAAAAAGATAGGCTGCTGTATAGGCTGAGGGGTGGATGGGAAGGGAGGGATAGAGAGAGGCTGCACAGGCTGGGGTGGTGGGAAAGGAGGGAAAGAGAGAAGCCAGCCCACTTTGGGCTCTGGCCTACCCAAAATTGGCTGTCTGGTAATGTCACTGGTGTTCAGTTGGTTCGAGTAGGTTTTTGCTGGGTTTTATAGGGCTCACCACACAATATAAGGGGGTTAAGGAGAGCTGTGTACCTGGGACCTTTTATGTGAAGTTCATTGCAGTGCCCCTTGAGGTGCCCCACTAATCTGCTGGAATGTCTGTGTGGCCAGTCTACTACAAATGCTGGCTCCTCCTACATCTCAATGGCTTGTTTTGTGCATTTTCTTTTGGAAGTGTTGGTTTTTGGGTTTTTTTTTAAAAAAAATGGTTGAAAAAGAATGGATGCACATCTGAGAAATGGCCATTTAAAAAAAAAAACAGTACTGGCTATGATTAATCTTCAGACCTCCACCAAATAAAGCCTTAGCGAAATATCAGCTGGAGAGTCCAGAATAGTTTTTAATATATGTTCTATATTAACATATATTAAAAACTATTCTGGACTCTCCAACTGATATTTCGCTAAAGCATTTTAAAAAAAAAAGCATGGGCATGTTCAGTACAGGATTTTTGTACGTCTTCCGCAAAATGTCCAAATTCGGATTTGGATGTCATATCAAAAATAATAATAATAATAATAATAATAACTTTATTTTTGTATACCGCCATACCCCGAAGAGTTCTAGGCGGTTCACATTAGTTAGACAGAGATTACAAGTGGTTACATATCAAATTGAACATAGAGTTGCAGACAGCAAAGCGAGAGTAGTTACAAATCGAATTGAATCATGGAGTTGCGAACAGCAAGGAGAGAAGTTGGGGGGAGAGGAGGAGATGGGGGAGGGGAGTAGATCAGAGCTGGGGGAGGGTTGAAGGGGCATTAAGGGTCTTGGTCTTGGAATAGGTGAGTTTTGAGTAATTTTCTAAAGTCGAGGTAGTTGTAGGCCTTGAGGACCATTTGGGCTAGCCAAGGGTTTAGTTTGGTGGCTTGAAAGGCGTAGGTTTTGTCGAGGAATTTTTTTGAGTGGCATAGTTTTAGGGAGGGGAAGGAGAAGAGTTGAATTTTTCGGGAGTTCTTATAGTTGTGGTTAAGGGTGAAGTGAGGGGTGATGTAGCAAAAACAGGCGAATTTGAATGTGATTCTGGATTCTAGTGGGAGCCAGTGGAGTTTGTGGTAGAAAGGGGTGATATGATCCCATTTTTTCAGGTTAAATATGAGGCGGACAGCGGTGTTCTGGATCATTCTTAATCTCCTGAGGGTTTTCTTTGTGGAGCTCAAGTAGATGATGTTGCAGTAGTCCAGTATGCTGAGGATGGAGGATTGTACTAAGAGGCGGAATGAAGAGTCATCGAAGTATTTTTTTATGGTGCGGAGTTTCCAAAGTATTGAGATACTTTTCCTGACAGTGATATCAGTGTGTTTCTCGAGGGTTAGATGTTTGTCCAGTGTTACACCCAGTACTTTTAAGGTTTGTTCGAGGGGGAATGTGGATCCTTTTACTTGGATTGTAGTGTCCTTGATTTTGTCTTTGGGGGTTGCTAGGAAGAATTTTGTTTTGTCTGGGTTTAGTTTTAGTCTGTAGGATAGCATCCAGAGTTCTATCTGATTAAGTATGCTTGTGAGGGAGTTAAAGAGTTCTTGAGTGAAACTGGTTAGAGGGATGACTATGGTAATGTCGTCTGCGTAGATAAAGAATTTTAGCTTGAGGCTTTGCAGGAGGTTTCCTAGGGAGGTGAGGTAGATGTTGAACAGGGTGGGGGACAAGGGGGAGCCCTGTGGCACACCGCAGGAGTTTTCCCAGGAGTAGGAGAGAGAATCATTTTTAAATACTCTGTAAGATCTGTTCCGTAGGAACCCGTTGAACCAGTTAAGGGCCTGGCCGGAGATGCCAATGTAGGCAAGGCAGTCTAGGAGAATGTCGTGGTCGACTAGATCGAAAGCACTGCTCAGGTCCAGTTGTAAAATCAGGGCACTGGATCCCAGACTGAAGAGTGTATGTATGTGGTCTAGGAGGGAGGCTATGATTGTTTCGGTGCTGTGATTGGAGCGAAAGCCTGATTGGTTGTCATTAAGGATGTCAAATTTTTCTAGGTATATGGTAAGTTCGGCGTTTACCACCCCTTCTGCTATTTTGGTGAAGAGCGGGATACTTGCGATAGGTCTGTAGTTGGATGGGGTGCATGATGGTTCTTTCTTGTTTTTTATGATGGGAGTTATTGAGATGTGGCCTTGTTCTGCTGGGAAACTGCCAGTGGTTAGTAATAGGTTTACCCATGCTAACATATTGGCTTTAAAATGTATTGGCGCAGTTTTCATAATGTTGGGGGGGCAGGTATCCAGTCTGCAGAAGGAATTTGAATATTTGTTAAAATATGTGTTGAAGGTTGGCCAGTCGATATTTGAGAATTGATTCCAGCTTAGGTCTGTTCTGGATCCTGGGTCTAGTTTGGGCCTGTCTGAGTTTGGAAGGATAGGGAAGTCCCCGTGGGGGCTGGCTGGGGCAGATATTGATGATCTTAATTTTTGAATCTTTGTGTTAAAGAAGTCTGCAAGGGTGTTAGCGGTTAGGGTGGATTCGTTAACGCAGGTGTCGGTGAGAGTTTCAAGGTTGTAGAGGTCGTTGACCAGTTTGAAAAGATTGCTGCTGTTGTTTGTAACATTTCCAATTTTGTGGGCATAGAAGTTTTTTCGTTTGTCCTTGGTGAGGTTTTTGTAGTTTTTTAGTTTAAGTCTCCATGTAGCCCTGTGTTCTTGGGCACCAGATTTAATCCATTGTCTTTCTGACTTTCTTAGGTCTCTTTTTGCCTGTAGTAATTCCGAATCAAACCAACCGTCCTGGATTGGAGATCTAATTCTGCGTGATTTTAAGGGGGCAATTTTGTCTAAGATAATTGTACTGTCTTTGATCCAAGAGGTCATGATTTGGTCCGTTTCTTCATTTTGTTTTGAGAGAGATTCGTAGAGGGGCCAGAATTCAGCTGGGTCGATTTTACCTCTAGTGGTGTGAGTTTTGGTGTTTTTTGATATTCTGTTTCTAGTGGCTTTTTGTTGGCATTGGATGGAGAAGTGGCATAGTTTGTGGTCGGACCATAGGGAGTCTGTCCAGATGTCATGTTTCCAGTAAAATTTTGGGGTGGATGGGTTTTTGGCGGAGAATGTTACTAGGTCTAATTGATGGCCTCTTTGGTGGGTTGTGATGGGCGGGGGCTTGAAGTAGCCTAGTTGCGAGATTAGTAATCAAAAGTCGGATATGTCTGGAAGGTCTGTTTGCTCTAGGTGGATGTTGATGTCTCCACATAGGAGGTTGTATGGACTTGCTAAAGAGTTGGAAAGTAGAAATTCGGCGAAGTCGTCCTTGGCTAGGGTCCATTTTTGGGAGGGATGTAACACAGCATGATTGTTAGGGGGGAGGCTAAGGATTTTGAGGTTAGGGAGGCGGCTAGTATTTCAAGGTTGGGGGAGGATTTGGTGTTGAGTGTGGTGCAATTTAGGTGGTCTTTGAAGATTATTGCTAGTCCACCTCCTCTTCCCCAAGTTCTGGCTAGGGACAAGATCTTGAAGCCTGGGGGAAGACAGTCTCTGATAATGATATCTGTGTCCTATATATGTGAGAACAAAGTTGATGCTATAACAGGAACTCAGATCACTTCAGTAGTATCACAGGATACATAATCTGAGCTTCTGGGCTTGCTTCCAGTCTGCTGTTGAAATCAAGTCCAATTTGAAGCAGCCCTAGCTTGCCTTTACTTCGTGTGTGGACTTGCATGCCTGGTTTCCTTAGAGAAATCTGAACTTCATGTCCACACATGCAATGGGGCAAAAGCAGAGCAGGTTCGTCTTGTCCCTCATGACATAGAATCAATTAGTAACCACAGGTACAAAATGTTTACTGGGCTGAGATAGATGTATCTTATTTGTTCATAGAAGTTTTCCAAATTCTGGCACAGTTCCATGTCTATACTGTGTACCCTGTAAAAGCAGCCAGGCAACTTTATTGATGAATATCCCTTTCTCCAAGCAATATAACCTGGTTCCTTAAATCAAAAAACAAACTTTAAAAATGTGAGTTGCATAGTAAAATAGTAAATGACAGCAGGTAAAGACCAGCATGGCCCATTCAGTCTACCCAGAAATGCGGCCAGGGTTGTACTTGCAATAGCTTGGAGGTTAGCCCCCCTATTTTGTCCTTGGATTGTAACTGCCATTCAATGTCACCTACCTCCCCCATGACAGAGAGCACTTACCCATTGTGTACACAAGCTGTCAACTTGAACAGAGGTTTGGGGTTTTTTGCCAATGACAAACTCCAAATAGAAATCCTGCCAACCTCTGACTCCAGAACCAGAGATGCTCAAAGTCTTATCTCTAATACAAACTATTCTTCTTTTAATAAGAGATTAGAGGCTAATTTTAAACAGGGAGCCTGGTTTAAGAAGGCATCTACGCAAATATATATATATGTATGTTCCACTCAATTTGTAGCATCTTTCTAAGCATTGTAAACCGCATAGAACTTCACGGCCCTGCGTTATATAAACTATTAGTATTATTATTATTATATAAGAGAGATATTTATTTTATTTATTAAATTTTCTATACCATTCTCCCAGAGGAGTTCAGAATGGTTTACATGGATTTATTCAGGTACTCAAACATACTGCTATTTTGGTAGCCTTTCCTCCCTTTTGTTTTTAAAGGAAAAGCAAGCTCCTAATTGGATGAATACATGTTGAACTAAAACAAGAGTGGTTAGATATACAGTCATAATAAAAGTCATGGAGTAAGACTTTAATGACTGGTTCACATTTTTGAATTAAAAATGATAAACTTTAAAATAAATGAATCACAATTTATCATAAAACAAAAATATAATTAAGAAGGAGCCCATTAAATAAATAACAGAGATATTTATGAGAAAATTGTACAGTGTATTTATTAATGTCTTGTTAGAAGAGAATCTATCAGCCACGGAGATAGAGAACATTTACCCATTGGTGCTGAAGAAAGCTGCTGCCGTGATACTGACTGCCAATGGTGGATGCTGATCCGGTGAAGGGCCTTGAGAATCTGTGCATGCTCAAGACCTGCCAGCTCATGCCTTCTCCGAGATTCGCAGAGGGGTGGAGCCAGCAGGCCTTGAGCATGCGTAGATGCTCAAGAGCCCCCCCCCCCGCTCCCCCTCCCCGCACTGAATCAGCATTCACTGTTGGTGGTCACAGCCTTATTCAGCATCGCAGCAGCAGCAGCTTTCTTGAGCACAAAACAGTAAGCTGCTTGGCTGGGGTGTGCGTGTATCAGTGGCATACCTAGCATATGTACAAAAACTCAGATATATTGAAAACCAATGTATGTACAACCAACACTTTCAATTGGAGACTATTATGGTCATAAGATGTTATAGTGAGAAAATATTTTGCAGAAGCACTGTGAAGTAGTAACAGCTCTAAATACGCTCTAAAAAGAAGGAAAAAGCCTCAGAAAAGGCCCTCCCACCGCCACAAAGGTAGAAATAAAGGTGGTTAAGCGGTAACCTCACAGGCAAAACCTTCGTTTCAACATGAGCATTTTGAGCAAAAAACTATTGCTTCACATATGCAAACATTCTTGATAGAGGAAAAAACCACTTATCTTAAGCTGATCGGCACACCGACGGAGGCCAGCGTTTCACCGACAGGCTACATCAGGGTGTGACCCGACCGATCAGTCTACAAAACAAAGAAGAAAACAAAAGGAACTATAGTTTCACATAAAGTTTAAACTTCTTGCTATAACAATACTAAAACGTACCTTATTAAGAGCGAAAACAAACGCTTCAAAAAAGTCCAGAAAATGGCTTCCATGGGGCAGCTCCGGAATTCTAGGTTTAAATCCTCCCGGTGGACAACGTCACAACCGGAAGTGAGTCAGAAATTGATGACGTGAGAACTGAGATAGAGAATCTGACAGGGTCAGCCGGCAAAAAATGTAATAGATATATGTGAAAACAATGGTAAAAGAGATTTCTTGTTGATGGAAAAACAACAAAACTTGAAAAAGGAAAAGAAAAACATATATATGCATGCGTTTTTATTTGAACAAAATCTTTAAGGATGTTTGTTCATTTTTAGTGTTTTTGAAATTTTTAAAGATTTTCCTTTCTTTTGAAATTTTTATTTTCTTTTCTGTTTCTTTTTCTTGTCCTTTCTTATACTCTTAATTGATTCTAATATGTTCTGTGTCTTTCTTTCTTTTTATTATTATTTGTTCTTTATTAGTTGGCTTTATCCATTTTAACACAGATGAGATGAGGGAACACTAAATAATAAAAAGCACTCCATTCTAATCTCTGATTTAGCCCGACAGGCTCTTCGCTGTTGAGTAAGTGGATCCAGAATTGTTCAGCACGTAATAGTTGAATATGGCGGTTATTTGTTCCTTCTCCAATATGATCAATGACAAAGCAACGCAAATCCTCAAATGCATGGTTATGCTCAAGACAATGTACTACAAGGGGAGCTTGCAACTTGTTGTTGTGTAGGCAACTCTTATGTTCAGTAATGCGCCTTCTAAAAGTTCATGTGGTCTGCCCCACGTAGATTTTCAAACATGGGCAGAAAATGACATATACCACGAACATGGTGGAGCATGAGGTCAAATGTTTAAGTCTGTAGATTTTCCCTGTGCCTGGATGAACAAAATTATCTGTGAACTCCACAGTAATGGCACAGGTCAGACACTTGCCACACTTTGAATGTCCCGTAGGATCAGTGCTGGGTTCCCTTGTTTTGGATGAGGTTAGACTGATGTCGGCTGGGCTCAATAGCTCCTTTAAGTTTTTTTGTCTAGTAAATGCAATCCTGAGATGAGTCTCAGTGTGCATCGGATGTACTGCCATGAGTTCCCAATGTCTCCTCAGAATCCTGGTAATACCATTCATCCTGGGGGAGTATTGTAAAATACATGTAGCAATGTCATCATTTGTTGTTTTATCTCTGGGAAGGAATAATAGGTCCCTGTTCAAGTATTTGGCTCGTTTATAAGCTTTCTTAAGGACATGTCCCGGATATCCCCTGGTTTTTAATTTGGTATACAGATGTTTGCTCTGCAATTTGTAATCAGACAGCTCTGAGCATAAACGACGATACCTGAAAAACTGGGATATAGGAAGGCTGCGTTTGAGTGGTAAAGGATGGTTGCTCGAGAAATCCAAAAAGGTATTCCTATCGGTGGCTTTCCTGAATACAGTAGTGTGAATCTTGTCATTGTTTTTAATCACCATGATGTCCAAAAAAGAGATCTGATGTGAATGGCAAGTCATGCTGAATTCGATTTTGGGATGTCTAGAGTTGAGCCATAGATGGAAACAGTCAAGTTCTTCTCTGGTCCCTGTCCAGATGACAAAAATGTCATCTATAAATCGCAAGATATATTCACCCGAAGTGGTTCAAAACACAAAATACAAAAATGATACAAAATACCACTTCCAGAGAGTATGTGTTCAAAATTAGTTCTACAATGATTATATCTACTCAGGAAAAGGCCTCAGAATAGGAGCTTACGCATCATAAAGAAGGGTATCACAACCAGGACGCGGGAAGTCATCATGCCACTATATCGGGCGATGGTGCGCCCGTATCTGGAATACTGCGTTCAGTATTGGTCGCCGCACCTCAAGAAGGACATGGCGGTACTTGAGAGAGTCCAAAGGAGAGCAACGAAGCTTGTAAGAGGGCTGGAAAACTGCCCATACGCCGAGAGGCTGGATAAGCTGGGTCTCTTCTCTCTGGAAAAAAGGAGGCTCAGGGGAGATATGATAGAGACCTTCAAGATCCTGAGCGGCATAGAGAGGGTGGATAGGGACAGGTTCTTCAGACTGAGAGGGACAACAGGTACGAGGGGGCACTCGGAGAAACTGAAGGGGGATAGGTTCAAGACAAATGCAAGGAAGTTTTTCTTCACCCAAAGGGTCGTGAACACATGGAATGCGCTCCCGGAGGAAGTGATCAGGCAGAATACAGTACAGGGATTCAAACAGGGATTGGACGGATTCCTGAGGGACAAAGGGATCGTAGGGTACTGAAACCAAGGGGTGATTCAGACAGGTCGTGACCTGTTGGGCCGCCGCGGGAGCGGACTGCTGGGCGGGATGGACCTGTGGTCTGACCCAGCGGTGGCACTGCTTATGTTCTTAAAGTCCTATCATGGACTAAAACTTCAGCGTAACTACTCCTTGCTCAATCATTGGCCTAAAAACACCTGAGGATATATTCAGCACAGTCTACTCCAGGTTTCAATAAATATAATTTTTTAACTTTTTTAAAAACTTTTTCTAAACTTTTTTAGAACCTTTATGTATACTATAACTTTTTAACGAACTATGAATACATCTCTCTATTAGTTTGCAAGAGAGTTTGACAACTTTGTACTTATCTTAGACATTGTCATATTTAATTCAAGGATTGCCTGTAGGTTGCCAAAGGTTGCCGACGTGGCCAGCGTAAGCCTTCAGCAGCTTTCAACGGAACTATGCCTGCATGTTTTTGCCCACGGCCCTGAAGCAGTGGACTGAGTGATATGTCCACGAAACGCTGGCCACGTCGGCAACCTTTGGCAACCTACAGGCAATCCTTGAATTAAATATGACAACGTCTAAGATAAGTACAAAGTTGTCAAACTCTCTTGCAAACTAATAGAGAGATGTATTCATAGTTCGTTAAAAAGTTATAGTATACATAAAGGTTCTAAAAAAGTTTAGAAAAAGTTTAAAAAAAAGTTAAAAAATTATATTTATTGAAACCTGGAGTAGACTGTGCTGAATATATCCTCAGGTGTTTTTAGGCCAATGATTGGAGCAAGGAGTAGTTACGCTGAAGTTTTAGTCCATGATAGGACTTTGCGTAAGCTCCTATTCTGAGGCCTTTTCCTGAGTAGATATAATCATTGTAGAACTAATTTTGAACACATACTCTCTGGAAGTGGTATTTTGTATCATTTTTGTATCTATAAATCGCAGCCACATCGTCGTCTTGCTCAAAAATGGATTGTGTGCTATCCAAAGGTTTTCAAAATTCTGCATAAACAGACTAGCTACGGAGGGAGCCATGGTCGCTCCCGTGGCTACTCCGGAGACTTGTTGGAAAAACTTATCTTGAAATTTGAAATAATTCTTTTCCATTGCAAAGGACATCAATTTTATCACAAATTCAATGGGGATCCGAGAAGTTGTAGTGCTGTTCAAAAAATCTCTAATAATATCAACAGCTTCTGCCTGAGGAATAATTGTGTATAAGGACTTCACATCAAAAGTCACAAAAAAAGTTATTTCTTTGATGTTCTTAATTTCAGATAACTTGGAGAGAAAATAAGAGGAGTCTCGTAAATAAGAGAAACCTTTTGACACAAGAGGCCGTAGGAAAATGTCAACAAAGGTAGACAAAGGTTCTAATAGAGAACCGCGGCTAGACACGATAGGGCGTCCAGGAGGATTTCTAAGGTCTTTGTGGATTTTTGGCAAGACATAGAAGATTGGAACTCTGGGTTCAAAGGTGTTCAAATAGTCAAATTCTTTTTTATTTAGAATCCCCTCGTCCAGAGCAGCCTGGGTAAAATCCCTAATTTCAGTAGCCAGATGGAGAGTAGGATCTGCTTGTAGTTCTAAATAATCTGTTTGTTCTTGTAGAAGTCCCAATGCAACTGTTTTATAATAATCCATATCAAGCACTACTACCGCTCCACCTTTGTCTGCTTTGCAGATCCTAATGTTCTTGTTAGATTGCAATTCTTTCAAAGCAATAAACTCATCCTTAGATAAATTATAAGGTTGGTATCTGGAAGTTTTTCTGTCAAAATGCCTCTTAACATCTCTCGTGACTAACTCCTTATACAAAGTTAAATGAGGACTAGGCGGAGTGGGAGGAACCCATGTCGATTTATTGCGGGCAATAGAGTCATCGGAATCCTGAAGGGGAAACTGGGTAAAATATTCTTTTAAATGAAGCTTCCTGAAAAACCTCTCTAGGTCAATTCTCAGTTGAAAAGTTTGAAGAGGCTGAACTGGCACGAAAGTGAGACCACGTGACAGCACTGATAATTCTACCTGATTCAGGGGATATGTGGAAAGATTGAACACTACTTGTTCCTGTTGGTACCTTCCCTGTTCTGTGCCCTGGTCCCGGGATGTAGCCTGTCGGTGAAACGCTGGCCTCCGTCGGTGTGCTGATCAGCTTAAGATAAGTGGTTTTTTTCCTCTATCAAGAATGTTTACATATGTGAAGCAATAGTTTTTTGCTCGAAATGCTCATGTTGAAACGAAGGTTTTGCCTGTGAAGTTACTGCTTAACCACCTTTATTTCTACCTTTGTGGCGGTGGGAGGGCCTTTTCTGAGGCTTTTTCCTTCTTTTTAGAGCGTATTTAGAGCTGTTACTACTTCACAGTGCTTCTGCAAAATATTTTCTCACTATAACATCTTATGACCATAATAGTCTCCAATTGAAAGTGTTGGTTATACCTAGCATATGTGACACCTGGGGCCCATCATTTTTTGGCACCCCCCCATCTGTACAAAAAACATGATTTTTAGTAACAAGCCACACGTTACACATAAGCACTTAGGAAAAGGCATCACCTTACATATTGCAGTGAGCAGTACAACATCAATACACCCATTGTAAAACTAAACAAGCCAGACTAGTACAGATCAATCCTACTCCGTCAATCCTAACAGAAAACCAATGCTTTCGAACACACAGAACACAGAAAACACCTTCGCCTAGTATGGAATATGTCATCACAAACTAACCCCTCCCCCTTTTACAAAACTGTAGTGTGGATTTTAGCCATGGTGGTAACAACTCTGACACTCATAGAATTCTGAGCATCAGAGCTGCTACCACCATGGCTGGCGCTAAAAAACGCTCCACAGTTTTGTAAAAGGGGGGATAAAATAGAAATACATAGACAAAGGTTAAATTGAACCAGCAAAAAGCTGGACTCTGCATAAAATGCAACACCACAGAAACAGTGACGCATGTCTCCTAAAGCAATAAATAAATAGAAAATTTTTGTTCTACCTTTGTCTTCTCTGGTTTCTGCTTTCCTCATCTTGTTACTGTCTTCCTTCAATCCACTGTCTGCCATCTCTCTGTCCCACCCTATATGGCATCTTCTCTCCTATGCCCCTTCCAGAAACTGTATGCCTCTTCCTTCCATCTCTCCTTTCACCCCCATTGGTCTGGCATCTCTCTCCTCTCCTTCCCTCTCCCATACCTCTCTTCTGCAATCCCTTTCTTCCCTCATTTTATTTTCTGCATCCATCTAGATTACGTTCTTACTACCCTCTCATCAATTTCCTTTTTTACTGTCTACCTACAGCTCGCCATCTCTTTCCCTCACCCCCTCCAGTATTTCCCTAACTCAATTCTTTTCCCCCATCATCTGCCCTCTTCTCTATCCCCACTTCCATCATCTGCCCCTTCTCCCTACTTCCATCATCTGCCCCCTTCTCTCAAACTCTCCATTCATCACAGGCCCATCTTTCTCCCTTCCTCACCTTTCCGATTTTGGCAACAAGATCTGCAACCCCCCTCCCCCCGTGATGACACTTAAGATCGGCAACGGGCCTCCTTCTACCCTGGCATCAACAGAATTTGAGATCGGCAATGCGGTGCTCAGTCAAAAGCGGAAACAGGAAGCTGAGTCAGAGGGAAGCTTTTGATGTGAGCACTAGAGAATGACATGGGGAAAAAAATCTGTCCCCGTCACTGCACCGTCCCTTTCACCGCCCCGTCACCGCCATCCCATTCACCGCCTCGTCACCGTCCCCGCAGCATCCATACAAGCCTCAGTACTGCAATATTTAGCTTATTCCTTACTTATAAATCAAAGTTCTGACTGCTGAACTGGAGAAAGAGATGTTTAGCTGGCAGGGCTTTGTTTATAAATTTTTATCAACACAACTAATATACTACTTTATCCTGAAGCAAAAAAAAAAAAAAAGAAACTGAATTTTTTTTCTACCTTTTGTTGCCTGGTTTCTGCTTTCCTCATGTTCTCATTCAATTCCTTCCGTCCACTGTCTCTCTTCTCTCTGCGTCTTCCATTTGCTCTGTTACTGTGCCTCTCCCTTTCTCCCCCCTTCCAAACTGGTCTGGCACCCATCTTCTTCCCTCCACTCCCCCCATCATCTGGCATCTCTGTCTTCTTCCCTGCCAGCGTCTTCTCCCCACTCTCTCTTCCCCATTTCCCTTCAGCGTCTTCTCCCCACTCTAAGGCTGCACCCGAGGCGGACCGCCCCCCTCGCCCCCACCTTGGTACACCACTGGCATGTTTATGCAGCATTGTGGGCTCTGGGGGTTGAGTGCAGGAGGAAGAAAAGGCCAGCTAAGTTTGTGGTTGGGTGGTACGTCAAATATAAATTGAGATCCTAATTTTTGGTCCATTTCTTGACCTCAAAATCTTGGTTTATATTTGAGAAACAGGATGGAGTTGGTCCAAAGGAAGGCTACTAAAATGGTCAGTGGTCTACATCATGAGGCTAATGGGAACAGACTTAAAGATCTCAATATGTGTACTTTGGAGGGAAGATGGGAGAGGTGAAATATGATAGATGATTAAATACCCATGTGGCATAGGCGAGTCTCTTTCAGTTGAAAGGAAACTCCAAAGTCAGAAGGCACAGAATGAGGTTAACAGGTGATAGGCTCAGGTGTAATCTAAGGAAATACATTTTTACAGAAAGGGTGTTAGATGTGTGGAACAGTCTCCCGGAAGAGGTTTTGAAGACAGAAACTGTGTCTAAATTCAAGAAAGCGTGGGACAGGCTTGTGGGATCTCTTAGGGAGATGAGGAGATAGTGAATGCTGTGAATGGGCAGACTGGATGGTGAGGAGTAGTGGCTCGTGGCCAGCAGGGGGTGATGTTTATGGGACGGTAATGGAATGGATGTCAGAACATGATAAGTGCAGTAGTTTTGTGGAGTTTTTCTACAAAAGCACCTGTTTTTCGTATGATTCTGGGTAATTCTAGTTAGATAAACATATGTGTTAGTTAGGGCCACGCCCAAATAGAAGCGTACGAAAAACGGGTGAATAAAAATCTGAATAATATGTAACTAGAGCCAGAAAAATACACTACAGATTAAAATAAGGGAAAGAATGGTGTTTTTGCTGTTGGGTCAGATCAGAAAGGAAACCAAAGGAATTCATCTTGGTTCTCTGTCTGTGCTATATTTTCTGTCTTTTGGAATCCATTTTGTGTGTCCAGGTCTTTGTTCCCAGCATCGTGGTGTTAATTAATACCACATGTGCTTGCTTTCGACTGGTAAAGAAAGATAACGTGTCCCAAACTGAATTAAATATAGTTTTGAATGAATGAATATATGGAGGCTTGGCCAAGCAAAGTATAAAGGAATTAAGCAAATATGACTGAAGTATGTGATTTGTGTGACTGTGTTGAACAAAAGCATAGGGTTTGAAAAACATATTATTGTATATATCTTTGCAACCTAAAGAAATCCTACAGCAACATCTGGGAGTAATTAAGTCAGAGATTCCTGCTCTTTGTGTGTGAGACTGTCAGCTTAGGAGGAGAGGGAGACCTGCCCCCCCTCTTCCAGAGTAAGGTTTCTGTGTAAGGCTATGTAGAAACATAGAAAGATGACGGCAGAAAAGGGCTATAGCCCATCAAGTCTTCCCACTCTACTGTCCCACCCCATTAAGTCAGAGTGCTGCTCTACCCACTAGAGATCCCACTGGATGTCCCATTTATTCTTAAAGTTGAGCACGCTAGTGGCCTTGATCACCTGCACCGGTAGTTTGTTCCAGTGATCCACCACCCTTTCTGTAAAGAAATACTTCCTGGTGTCACCACCAAATCTCCCTCCTCTGAGTTTGAGCAGGTGCCCCCTTGTGACTGATGGTCCCTTAGGAAAGAATATGTCGTTTTCCACCTCGACACGACCTGTGACGTACTTAAATGTCTCAATCATGTCACCCCTCTCCCTGCGCTCCTCTAGAGAGTAGAGCTGCAACTTGCATAGTCTTTCCTCGTATGAGAGACCCTTGAGTCCAGAGACCATCCTAGTGGCCATTCGCTGGACTGACTCAGCTCGAAGTACATCTTTACTGGTAATGTGTCCTCCAGAATTGCACACAGTACTCCAGATGAGGTCTCACCATGGTTCTGTACAGTGGCATTATGACTTCAGGTTTACGGCTGACGAAGCTTCTATTGATACATCCCATCATCCGCCTTGCCTTGGATGAGGCCTTCTCTACTTGTTTGGCAGCCTTCATGTCTGCACTGATGATTACACCCAAGTCCCGTTCTTCTGAGGTCGTAGCTAGTGTTTCTCCATTCAAGGTGTATGTTCTGCATGGATTTCTGCTGCCGAGATGCATCACCTTACACTTCTTTGCGTTGAAGTCCAGCTGCCATGTTGAAGACCAGTTTTCCAACTTGATCAGATACTGCGCCATACCATCCGTGAGATCGCTTTCACCTACTATATTACACAGTTTGACGTTGTCGGCAAACAGCGCTACTTTTTCCTGAAGCCCTCGGGTCAAGTCCCTTATGAATATGTTAAAAAGGGATGGTCCCAGGACTGAGCCCTGCAGCACTCCACTAGTCACCTCCGATGTCTTAGAGAGGGTGCCATTGACCATCATCCTCTGAAGTCTTCCACTCAGCCAATCATTGACCCATGCCGTTAGTTTCTCACCTAACCCCATCAATTTCATCTTGTTTAATAGTCTACGGTGTGGGACACTGTCAAACGCTTTACTGAAATCCAAGTACACTATGTCCAGAGACTCTCCCGAGTCTAGCTTTCCTGTCACCCAGTTAAAGAAGCTGATAAGATTGGATTGGCATGACCTGCCCCTAGTGAATCCATGTTGACAGGGATCCCTCAGATTCTCCTCATCCAATATCGTGCCTAATTTCCCTTTAAGTAGAGTTTCCATGAGTTTACACACTATTGATGTGAGACTTACTGGTCTGTAATTCGCAGCCTCCACTCTGCAACCCTTTTTGTGCAGAGGAACAACATTGGCAGTTTTCCAGTCCAGGGGGACTCTCCCCGTACTTAGGGAGAGATTGAAGAGCATGGCTAACGGTTCCGCCAAAACATCGCATAGCTCTCTGAGCACTCTTGGGTGCAGATTGTCCGGTCCCATGGCTTTGTTCACCTTGAGTCTTGACAGTTCTTTGTAAACATCAGCTGGTGTGAACTCAAACTTCTGAAATGGGTCATCCATGTTTTGCTTTGCATCCAGCCGAGGCCCGTGCCCTGGTGCCTCGCAGGTAAAGACTGAACAGAAGTAATCATTCAGTAGTTTGGCTTTATCGGAGTCAGTTTCCACATAATTCCCGTCTGGCGTTCTAAGGTGTACTATCCCGTTTGTGTTCTTTTTCCTGTCGCTAATGTATCTGAAGAAGGATTTGTCCCCTTTCTTGATGTTCTTCGCTAGAGTTTCTTCCATACGAAGTTTGGCCTCCCTGACTGCTGTTTTGACCGCTGCAGACTTTGTCCTGTATTCAACGTTTGCTTCTTTTTCCCCCATGCGTTTGTATGATAGAAATGCTCTTTTCTTCTCCTTGACAAGGTATGATACCTCATCTGTGAACCATTGGGGTTTCCTTTTTCTTTGTTGTTTGGTTACCGATTTTATGTAGCGGATAGTTGCCTCATGAAGGATTGATTTCAAGGTTGTCCACATATCTTCCACATTATCAGTTACTTTTTGAACCTGCAGCATCTGGTAGACGAAATCTCCCATGCGTGCAAAGTCAGTGCCCCTGAAATTGAGTACCCTTGTTTTTGTTTGTGATCTAGGGAAGCCTTTCTTAAGGTTAAACCATACCATGTTATGGTCACTGGTGGCTAGTGTCTCTCCCACCGAGACGTCCGAGACGCTTTCCCCATTCGTAAGTACCAGGTCCAGGATGGCCTGGGCCCTAGTGGGCTCTAGTACCATTTGTTTGAGCCGTACTCCCTTCATGGACGTTAAAATCCTCCTGCTATCACAAGTTGTCGCTGATAGTGTGTTCCAGACTACATCAGGCATGTTGAAGTCTCCTAATAGAACAGCCTCCCCCCGTAAGGTGATATTCTCAATGTCTTCAATTAATTCTGCGTCCTTTTCCTCCGATTGTCTCGGAGGTCTGTATACCACACCAAGGTACAGGCATTTTTCTCCACCTCTGGCCAAGTTTACCCAGATGGATTCCCCAGTATACTTGATATCTGTGATCCTGGTTATCTTAATGTTCTCTTTGATATAAAGTGCTACCCCCCACTGCAACAGTTCAGGAGATGGATGGAGACACTGACTCCTGGCAGTTAGTGACCTCCTCCACAGGTAAACGTAGGAGACCCCCCCCCCCATTTACAATCTCCTCACCTTCTCACTCTTTCTCTCACCAGGGCAGCTCCACATCGACTCCACAGCTGAGCCTGAAGAACAGATTCCAGGTCTTTCAAGAAGAGAACCTATCAATTTAGGAAGAGTTGAGAACTTCTCAGCACCTTGTTAATAATTGTAGATTCTCTTGAATATGTTATAATGTTATAATGTTAATTCAGAAATCAAAAGTAATTTTCTAAAACTGTCTAACTTTGAAACATGGAGGAATTTTTTCCTTTGTCCAACTTTTAAGACCACCTCTTTTGTGAAATGTTATTGGTTGTCAAACTTGATGATGTCACTGAGCCAAAAGTTATATAATAGAATGACCGGAGATATGAAGACGAGATCGTTATGAGAAGGCCAACATTTGGCATCTATAATGATCTCCCATTAGCGCAACTGTTAAGCAATTATGCTTGATTCTTTTGATCTCATAATGGAAAAATAGAAACAATAATTCAATAAATCTTAATTATAATTTTGAAAACATAAGAACATAAGAACATAAGTAGTCGCCTCCGCCAGGGCAGACCAGAGGTCCATCCCGCCCAGCGGTCCGCTCACGCGGCGGCCCATCAGGCATATTGCCTGAGCAGCAGTCCCTGACTAATTTTATACCTACCTCTACACTTATCTCTAAACCTTCCACTGCTCTTATCTGTACCCCTCAATCCCTTTGTCCTCCAGGAACCTATCCAGGTCTTCCTTGAAACCCTGTACTGTGCTATTTCCTATCACGGCTTCCGGAAGGGTGTTCCATGTGTCCACCACCCTCTGTGTGAAAAAAAATTTCCTTGCGTTTGTTCTAAACTTGTCCCCCTTCAATTTCATCGAGTGGCCCCTTGTTCTTGTGGTTTCTTTCAAATTGAAAAATCTGTCCTTGTCAACCTTTTCGATGCCCCTCAGGATCTTGAAGGTCTCTATCATGTCTCCTCTGAGTCATTTTGCGCTGGTGTCATTTTGCATGTGTTATTATTTTCAAACCTAAGCTTTCGAAAAGGCGTCGATGTCCCTTGCTCAATGGGCCATTTGGCCTTTATCTGCCATCATGTTTCTATAATCATAAAGATTCTATGACCTCACAATGCAAGTGTTAAAGCCTTAGTCCAGGGCTGCCCAAATCTGGTCCTCGAGATCTACAGGCTGACCAGGTTTTCAGGAAATCCACAATGAACACGCATAAGAGAGATTTGCATACCAAGAAGGCAGTGCAGGCAAATCTCTCTCATGCATATTCATTGTGGATATCTTGAAAACCTGGCCTGCCAGTAGATCTCGAGGACCGGACTTAGGCAGCCCTGCCTTAGCCTATAACCATACATCTCTGTGACCTCACAGTGTTAGTGTAAAGAGCCTTAGCCTATAGGGAGTGCAGGAGATAATGGATGCTGCGGATGAGGAGACTGGATGGGCCATTTGGCCTTTATTTGCTGTCATGTTTCTATTTCTACAGTGCTACCTGGCATATGATTATTAGTAGTAGTACTATTAGTTCATAAGTTAAATGCAACACTGCCATTTTCTGCACCTGTTGAAAGATTATTATTGTCGAAGGCTTCTTTAATTGCACTGCCGGGATGAAATCAATTAAATGACAAACATTTTGATGAACTGTTGCTTCTGCAAGCAAATTCGTAATAAACAACACCATTATTAATGAATGTCATAAACTCTTGGACTTTGGCTTCTAAAATGTTGAGACAGAAAAACAGAGACATTATAAAGTAATAAAATGTCAGAAACTTGGATTTTCTGTTTGATGTTGATTGTCAAAACAGTATTTTGCATTTAGTATTTGAAATATTTTTTCTCACTTAGGGCCCCTTTTACAAAGCCATGGTGAATGCACCGAAACCCATAGGAATTAAATGAGCTTCAGTGCATATATCATGGCAGCATTGCTACTGTGGCTTTGTAAAAGCGGTCCTTAGGGCTGAATTCTCTACACAACGCCAGTTTTTTTAGGCACCCAAGTTTAGTAAAAAAATGCTGTTTAAACGACATTTTTAACTGAGTTTCAAGGCGCCCACCAGTGCCAAAATTGCACCTCTGAAGGCACCATAGGCCACTTAGACCCAAGTTCTGTAACCGGCGCCTAATGTTAGGTACCTATTTCAGAGGCGTCCAACTAGATCGGCACCTTATCTAAATTGATTAACAAGCTCAATTAAGCTTTTTAATCAGCAATAATCGAAACTTAAGTGCCTTTAATGAAAGAGCGATTCTGCAATAAGGCGCCTCTAAAAATTTAGGCGACCTTCACAAAAATAGGTGCTATGCACATTAGGTGTGGGGGGGGAGGGTGAGAGGGGTTGGTGACCAGTGGGGGAGGAGGTGGGGGTCATGCCTTGTTGCAGAATCGCTGCTCTTAAGCATGCTTAGGTGCTCATATAGGCGCCTAACTTTCAGTTGTGCCTAGAGCTAGCGTATTTATTAGGCGCCTCCAAAACAGGTGTCGCTCGGCGTGATTCACTAAATAGCACCCAATTTTACTTGAATCACGCTGAACAGTGCCTAATTCAACGCCTAACTTTTGGGCGCTTCTTATAGAATTTTCCCTTTAACGCCATTGTGGGCGATGCTAATACCAGAAATGGCATTAGGTGACCTAAAGCGCCTACAGAGGTATGATTCACATCAAAGGTAGGTGCCAGAAATATAGGTCTGGAAAACCCTGGCCTACATGTCTGGCACCTACCTTTGCCAGAGGCACGATTCTGTAATTGGTGCTGATGCATGACATGCAATCGGCGGCTGCTTTTAAGGTGGCTGCTGACAACAGTACCAGTTAGAGAATCCAGCCCTTAGTATTTAATATGTTTAAATACTTTGGAGAGGCAGTATTTGTACTTCTAGTTTAAATACTTTGAAAAAAAGTATTTAACCGAATACTGCTCCTTAGATACTTTTCCACTATGTTAGCACCTAGTATTTGACAAAAGCCCCTTTGCGTAAAATGGGCCATGCGGTACCTAAGATACATTAACAGTGTTAGCACATGCTAACTGTTAGTAAATGACTACTTTACTGCTTTACCATCCCTGGGAGCCCTCATTTGACTCATACAAAGGAAATGAAAGTATTTTAGTAATGTGCCTTGGATCCAAGAACCAACTCATAATGGGATAGAGAATCCTAAATGATAAAACTCTCAAAAATCCACTGAGGTTTGGCAACTTCCATTCCACTGATATTTTTGAGCCTAAAAAAATGCAGAAGACTTAGTTCATGTGGAGGGACATTTTCAATATGATGTCCAGATCCGAGTGTGGTCATTTTGCAGAACACAAACAAAAATCCAGTAGCAAACATGATAATTTTCAAAACAGAAAAACGTCTATCATTTTGCTTCAGAAATGGCCATTTTTCGGATGTGCTTATCCTCAGTGCATCTATCTTTTTGAAACATAAAAAAAACCACATCCAAAACATAAACACACACAACAAGCCACTGGGATGTAGGAGGGGCCAGAAATTTTAATAGACTGGCCACACAGACATCCCAGCAGAGCCCTAGGGGGCACTTCATATGTGAACTTCATATGAAAAGACCTAGGTACACATTTCAGCAGAACCCCCTTATATTGTATGGTGAACCCTTCAAAACCTACTGGACCCAACAGTATACCACACCAATAGCCCTTATGCCAGTGGGATTTGGATAGATTTAGGAAGGCTTACATAGTTCACCATAAGTGTAGTAGTTAGACTGGGCATGGGTCCTCTTCTCTATAGTCCACTGCACTGTCCACTAAGCTACTCTAGGAACCTGCTTGCTGATCTACTAAGATGGATCCTAACCACTGAAGCTATCATAGAGGTAGGAATATGCTATTTCATTCACATCTTGGGGGGGGGGTGAGAAGGGTTGGTGACCAGTGGGGAAGTGGGGTTGGGGGTGGGGTCATGCCTTTATCCCTCCAATAGTCATCTGGTCAGTTTGTGCACCTTTTTGACACTTAGTCATTCATAAAACAGGTCTAGCCCTAAACGTCCAAACTGGGCATTGGACATTTTCTAAAATGTTTGATTATTGCAGAAAAATGTCCAAATCATAAGCCAGCCCTAGTCCACACAAACAACATCTCCAACACCCCCCCCCTTCAGACAACCACCATAGAATTCTGACTGGAAAATGGATTTTGAAAATAGCAAATTGGAAAAGTTGGCGAGAAAAATGTCCATCTGCTCCTTTATGCAACTTTTTGGATGTTTTTCTTTTGAAATGAGACCCAAAGTGAACAACTTTCAAACAAAGCTCATATGTACAAAATGAGTAGGGACTTTTCAGCTGCAGCCTTTACATCAGTTTTCAAAAGTAAATTTTACATTTTTTTCATTATAAGATGACCCTTTAAGTAAGTATTATCAGCATATCATTAATTTTGTAGCAGCCTACATCAATTTGTTGGTTGTTACATATACATTCACTTTGAAAATTATATTGGCAAAACTATTTACTCAAGTTATATCTGCACACCCAAACAGCAATGCGGCAGAGGAACCCTGGGTGATAGAAGGCCACGAAGCAGCCTGCCTAGATTGCTGCCGACACTGCCAGTTTGTTATAAGGTATTTATTTTGGTCTCGCAGTTCGGAGGGAGAGATGGGTCGGTGTGGGATTCGTGGCATGGAGGGGGGAGATAAAAAGATATTACACGGGGGATGGGAGGAAGGGAGGGATAGAAGCTGCAAGGGTTCTGCTGCACAAGGGATGGGGAGGGAGGGATAGAAAGATACTGCAGAAGGGGATGGGTGAGAGGGGAGGAAAGATGCTGCACATGTGGGGAGAGAAAGGAAATAGGAACAATTGGGGTGGAGGAGAATAAGGGAGAGATGATTACTGTACATGAAAAAATAAGACATCCCCAAAAATAAGACCTAGTGCCTTTTTTTGGCCCCAAATTAATATTAGACAGTGTCTTATTTTTGGGGAAACACGGTAGTAAAAAGCTTTCACAAACAAATATGTTTTTAGTTGTTTCCTAAAGGACATCTTATCTTTACATATTCTCAAATATCCCGGTAAAGCATTCCATTTCAGAGGATCCGCCATAGAAATATCTGTTGTTTGTATCATTTTGTAGTGAATTTCACCAAGCACCTTTACTGATAACTTCATGGCAGACTGTGACCTTAACGTTCGAGAAGGTATGTATTGTTTCAATGACTGTCTTAAATATCATCATGCTGCACAGGCTTGAGCACTCTTGCATTCACTTTAGCATTACAAATTATATGGTATGTGAAAACATTGTACTAATTAGCTCCATATCCAATATCACAGGAAACTGAAAGTGAACTAATTAATGCAAAATTTAATAGCATAAAAAGCAAAAGAACTTAATTATATCTGCAAGGTGTAGTTAACATTTTGTGTTAACAAATGGTAATATACACACTAGCCTGTTCTTATTGGGATTATCAAAAGGGATTAACTGCTAAATTAGCTGGTGGTCATTATTCAGTAGTTAACTGGTTAATGCACTGAGCATCACTGCTAACTGGCCTTCCTCTAACCAGAAGTGGAGTCAGGGTGGAAAGAGCCAACTTAACTGGCTTGCGGCAATATACAGTCTACCAACTGGCTAAGTAAGCACATAAAGTTAGGACAGAAAAACAGCAGTTCTAACTTTATGCACCAAGTTAATCTGGCTCTGATATGAATTCTGGTCCTGGATTTGGATATTCAATGCCAGGAGCCATGTATGCCCTGGCATTGAATATCCGGGGTTGGAAGAGGGTTGCAAGCTGTTAACCACTGTGGGATGAATATGGCCCTGTTACTGTATTTGTCTGCCACACCCCTTCCCTTGTTTAAAAGCAGCCTGAAAACCCACCTTTTTGATATAACCTTCAATCCATAACCCTACTCCCCACTGCCCTCCAACCTAGCTAGCAGATTAACTGTTCCCCTTAATTGTATCCATGACATCCTATTTGTCTGTTTTGTCTGTTTAGATTGTAAGCTCTTTTGAGCAGGGACTGTCTTCTTTTTTGTGATTCTGTACAGTGCTGCGTACGTCTGGTAGTGCTATAGAAATAATTAATAGTAGTAGTGTGAAGAGTTTCAGTCTTTGGGAAGCAAAGCTGAGATTGTGATGTCATAATGCCTCATTCCACCAATAAGAGCCAACCTTCTCAGTGATGCCACAATGGCTTGATTGTCCTGTACTCCCCTCTGCCCTCCAACCCAGCCAGATAAGAACCATTCTCCTTAACTGTATCCATGACATTCTGTTTGTCTGTCTTGTCTATTTAGATTGTAAGCTCCTTTGAGCAGGGACTGTCTTTTTCATGACTCTGTACAGCGCTGCATATGTCTGGTAGCGCTACAGAAATAATAGTAGTAGTAGTATATATACCACATTAACTTGGCCATTAATGTGCCTCATAAAATCAGGCATAAAACTCTCATGGAGGTCCTGGTTTTATTGCTCTTGTCGGTCTTAACAGCTTTCTAGAGTTCCCCTTACATGAAGTCCTTATTTTTGTTTGTCCTAAGCTATGTATATTTCATTTTTTCCCTATGGTATTTATTTTTAATTGGTGCATTTCACCTATCACTATTGCTCCTTCCATGACTACATAATTGGTCTGCTGCCTGAGGATTTCAGTGCTTGGTTTTACCTTGTACTGACAATAATCCAGGAATTCCAAAAACTACAATTATTTGCATTTCATAGCCTTACTAAAGTAAACTTGGAAGCCTGAACAGATCCTGGATTTCTTCAGCAGCAGACATATCTAACTTTGGAAGACAGAGTTACCACAGGGTAATGCTTGAATGTTTCAAAGCTTGTCTTGTCTTATCTTCCCAGTGGCCATGAATTACTGAGCATCATAACATATCCAAATGATGTAGGTTGAGCACCGTACTTGTGCAGAGTGTGCACATAGGGCTCCTTTTACAAAGGTGCACAGAATAGCGCACGCTAAATTGCCATGCACGCTAGCCACTACTGCCTCCTTTTGAGCAGGCGGTAGATTTTTGGCTAGCGCGTGCTAATCCGGTGCATGCGTTAAAAATGCTAGCGCACCTTTGTAAAAGGAGCCCATAGTCTCTGATCACTAGCAAATTTTTTAATAGGGCAAATAAGGTAGCATTGGTTTTTATTTCAGATTATCCAATGTATGGCAATTATTTATATAATTTATAATGACCTCTGCTCTGCAGATTTTGGAGGGATGAATGATAAAGTATGCACGAGTAAATTTTGAATATGGCCAATGTTCATATTTAAAGAAATATTAGCAATTTGCTTTCCAGTTTCCTCCTCTACTGTTCACCGAGGACTTCATAATCCTACATTTTGAGTTATGCAGATTGACATCATATGCGGCTGCACTTCAAATACTGTAATTCTGGTCACCACATCTCAAAAAAGAAATAGCAGAATTAAAAAAGGCATAGAGAAGGGCAACAAAAATGATTAAAGGGATGGGATGACTTCTCTATGCAGAAAGGAAAAAGCTGCTAGGACTCTTCAGCATGGAGAAGAGACAGCTCAGGAGAAATATGATAGAGACCTATAAAATACTGAGTAGAGTGGAACTGGTAGATGTGAATCACTTGTTTACTCTTTCCAAAAATACTAGGACTAGGGGGCATGAAGCTACTAAGAAGCTACAATGAAGCTACTAAGAAGTAGATTTAAAACTAATTCGAGAAAACATTTCTTCACTTCACTCTGCAATAGAGAATGACACGGTGAAAAAATTGGTCCCCGTCACCGCCCCGTCCCCGTCTCACCATCCCCGTCACCGCCCCGTCCCCGTCTCACCATCCCCGTCACCGCCCCGTCCCCGTCTCACCATCCTCTTCACCGCCCCGTCACCGCCACTGCCACCCCATTCACCGCCCCGTCACCGCCACTGCAATCCCATTCACTTTTCTTTATTTACGTATAAAGGAAACATTCTTTAAAACTTTAAAACTTAGTTAAATATTAGTTAATAACTATACAAAAACAAAACACGCAGAGAAAAAATTAATTAATATAAATTCTCAAAACTGACACATTTTGATCACTAAATTTAAAATAGTTATTTTTCATACAGTTTTTCAATCACTAATCTTCCACCACCCCTGGGGCTAGCAATGCAAAAACAAACACGACATGTACTTTAAATGCTTACAATGTTAGCCTATATGGTAAGTAGACGCGGCCGCTGTACCTAATCGCGGCAAAGATCTCCCTGCCGTGATTAGCATAGTGACCGCGGCTACGGCTGCAAGTCTCCCCTCCCCCCAGCGATCACGGCAGGAGGGCACCCAACCCCTCCTGTAGACCCCCCCAACGGCCCTCCCAACAATCGCAGCAGAAGGGTACCCAACCCCTCCTGCCGGTCCTCCCAATGGCCTCCCCTAAGATCGCCGGCAGGAGGGTACCCAACCCCTCCTGCTGGACCCCCCCCCCAACGAACCCTCCCACCCTGGAACCCTCTTAGTCTTACTTTCCAAGTTGGACCGGACGGCTCCTCACACGTATGGCCAGCAGGCTTGCCTCCGTCCAAATGAGGCGGGCCCGCCCCTACCCTCCCCAACCCACAGGATCCTAGGGCCTGATTGGTCTAGGCACCTAAAGCCACTCCCGCTATAGGAGGGGCCTTAGGTGCTTGGGCCAATCAGGCCCTAGGATCCTGTGGGTTAGACAGGGGAGGGGAGGGGCGGGCCCGCCTCATTTGGACGGAGGCAGGCCTGCTGGCCAGACGAGCGAGGAGCTGTCCGGTCCAACTTGGAAAGTAAGACTAAGGGGGTTCCGGGGTGGGAGGGTTCGTTGGGGGGGGGGTCCAGCAGGAGGGGTTGGGTACCCTTCTGCTGCGATTGGCAGGAAGGGTTGATCTGACAAATGAGGAGCACGGTGAAACACAGGTAAATAGCGGTTCCTAGAAGGGGGTACATTGGCCCGCGGGGACAAACCTTGTCACCGTTTCCGCGGTCGGTGAATGGCCTTGTCCCCGTCGCCGCAGCGACTGCTAGTTTTCTTCCCCGTTTTCGGCGGTGACCCGCGGCTTAAATGCGGTGGCCGCGGGTAAACCGCCACCGTGTCATTCTCTACTCTGCAATTCACTGCCAGAAAATGTGGTAAAAAACAGTTAGTTTAGCAGGGTTTAAAAAAAGGGTTTGAATTAGTTCCTAATAGAAAAAGTCCATAAGCCATTATTAAGATGGACTTGGGCAACCCACTGCTTATTCCTAGGATAAGCAGCATAAAATCTGTTTTACTATTTGGGATCTTGCCAGGTACTTGTGACCTGGGTTAACCACTGTTGGAAACAGGATACTGGGCTTGATGAACCTTTGATTTGTTCCAGTATGGCAACTCTTATGTTCTAAATATTAACTTTTAATATGTTTTACACAGTCTGGGTGCCAGAAAAGTGGCTGGCAAGTTATCCACCCATATATGGCTATTTGGAGATGGCCAAACTATTAAATGGTAAGATGTTTATATTTATAAAAACTTGCTATACCACTTGGCTTCTGCAGGTCACAACGGTTTACATACTAAAATAATACAAGGAAAAGAACTCCATCATGACACAGGAGAGACCTAGACAATCATACTGTTAACTAAAGACTAAAAGATACTGTCAGGATGAAAGTAATATTCATATTATTATTCATCTAAACTACAGCTAACAAAAACATTAAATTAAGCTAAACCTATTTTTCTTTTTGAATTTTGGCACCCCCACCACATTTAGCCACAGTCACACTCCCTAAAATTTATGGCCACAGGAGGAAGAGTGATGATCCCGGAAGGTGATTCACTATGGGCTTATGGGCTTTTATTTAGGATTAGCACTAATTAGTTTCTCCTTTTATTTTCCCCTCACAGAATCCAGCCATCCTAGCCAGGGGCGGATTAATGGGTAGACCCAATAGGCACGTGCCTAGGGCCCGAAGTTGTCAGGGGGACCCGCTGAAGAAACAGAGGACTCAGGGTTTTTTTCCCCTTCGGCACCGCAGCCCCCCCCCCGGGAAAGATCGGCAGTGCTGGGTCTGGCCCCTCCCCCCGGGAGATCGACAACGCCGTCCCCCTGGAAAAATCGATTGAAACGCATCCGGAATATGTGATTTCGGGGAGGGGGGGGTAGACCGGCAGACGCAGGGTCCCGCAATGACTGCATCTGCCGGCTCTGCTCTGGGAAGAAGTAAGTGACGTAGTCGTCACGGGACCTTCCATCAATTTCCTGTGTCTGCTGGTACACCCCCCTCCGATGTAACTTACTTCTTCCCTGAGTAGAGCCAGCAGCTGAAGTCATCGCAGGACCTTGCTTCACAGCATTGGTTAGTTTGGAGGGAGAGAGAGAAGAGCATAGAAGGGTGGAAAAGGGAGAGAAAGGGGCCAGGTTGGTGGGGCATGGTGGTCGAGGGAGAGAAAGGTGGCAGATGCTGATGGAAGGAGGGGATAGGGAAAGGAGAGAGAGAGATGGAATTGGGTTGGAGGGTTGGAGGGAAAGAAAGGGAGCAGATGCTGATGGAAGTGGGGGGAAGGGAGAGTGAAATGCCAGACCATGGGGTGTGGGAGAGGGAAGGGGAGGAGAGAGATGCCACACCATGAGGGGAATGGAGAGAAGTAGATTGATGCCACACCAATGGGCAGGGGAGGGGGAGATGGACGGGAGAGACAGACAGTTGCTCGAAGAAGCATAGAAAGAGAGCAGATGCCATATGGAAGAGGCAGAGAGAGGGCAGACATTGGATGGAAGGAAGAGAATGATGAGAAGATGAGGAAAGCAGAAACCACACAACAAAGGTAGAGAAAAATTTCTATTTGTTTTATTTATTTCTTTTTGCTTTGGATAAAGTATTATTGTAGCTGTGTTGATAATCGTTTATTAATATTAAATGGAAATAAGGTAATCCTATTTATTGAACTAATTTTAATACATTTTTTTACTAATTCAGAGACCATAACTCCTTTCCTCAGGTCAGGACAGGGATACTGTAACAGCAGTATAGTTTACTGACCTGAAGAAAGAAGTTTTAACCTCTGAAAGCTAAGTGAGAAATATATTAGTCCAATAAAATGACGGTCACTAAATTTTCATGCCCCATGCCTCCTACCCATATGCAAAATATAAATTGGTGGACTTCCCAAAGCCCTGCCAGCTGAAGATCTCTTCCTCTAGGAAGGAAGGTGAGATTTGTTCAGAGATGTTTTGAGGTTGCATAGAAGAAAAACTGTACACTGGTGAATAGAATGCTGGGTACTATCAAGAAAAGTATTACTACCAGAACGAAAGAAGTTATCCTGTCGTTGTATCAGACGATGGTGCGCCCGCATCTGGAGTACTGCGTCCAATATTGGTCACCGTACCTTAAGAAAGATATGGCGATACTCGAGAGGGTTCAGAAAAGAGCGACACTATTGATAAAAGGTATGGGAAACTTTTCATATGCTGAAAGATTGGAGAAACTGGAGCTCTTTTCCCTAGAGAAGCGGAGACTTAGAGGGGACATGATAGAGACTTACAATATCATGAAGGGCATGGAGAAAGTGGAAAGGGACAGATTCTTTAAACGTTCGAAAACTACAAAAATGAGAGGGCATTCGGAAAAATTAAGAGGGGACAGATTCAGAACTAACGCTAGGAAGTTCTTCTTCACCCAAAGGGTGGTGGACACCTTGAATGCGCTTCCAGAGGGTGTGATAGGACAGAGTATGGTTTTGGGGTGCAAGAAGGGATTAGATAATTTCCTGAAGGAAAAGGGGATAGAAGGGTATAGATAGAGGATTACTATACAGGTCCTGGACCTGATGGGCCGCCGTGTGAGCGGACTGCTGGGCACAATGGACCTCTGATCTGACCCAGTAGAGGCACTGCTTATGTTCTTATGCTTTGAATTTTAAAATAAAAGAAAGAAAAAAGAAATAAAGTGAAAATAAAGAAGTAAATAAGAAAATGGGTAAATAAATGGGGGCGGGGCAGGGGGGCCCAGTGTACTTGTGTGCCTAGGGGCCCTCGACAAATTAATCCTGCCCTGATCCTAGAGATAGTTTTAGCTGGGGGACAAACTTCATATGCTGCAACCTGGATTCCACCTGCAGGTATCACTGTTGTATTGGTGACTTGATTCCCATTTTTCCAGCGCTGGAGCATGGATGTGATAACATTTACCCTAAAGAAAAAAAAAGGGACACTAAAAGGAACTAAAAATGTGCCCTAGTGGCACCTAGATGAGCTTTGGCATTGCTAGGTATCCTAGAGATAGGTTTCATGTTTTGCTTTTCACTTATAGTCTACTGCATTCAGGTAATGAAGAAACAGCTGTATAAGGTACATAGAAGCAGTATTACTAGTGCTGTCTCTGTGATTTAATGTGCATAATGTATGTGCTTACAGGAAATTGCTTTGAATTTTATGATGGATAGTATATATGTTTTAAAATAATGCACGTCATTTTCTATTTCTCCTTTGCGTACTAGCCTCAACCACACCTAGACCTGTTGATCCACAAAATAATGAGTGTTTCAAGCAACAGCTCATATTGTTTCAAGCCTTAGCCAGTGGAAACAGAAAGGAGACATAATCATAACAACGTCATTAATCACTGGTGGTTGGGGGAGAACAGAACTTGAGTTGTAAAATGTTAATAAGAGGAAATATCTTTGCACATCTCTGGATCCAAACCTGCCCCTCCTTGCCTCCCTGGAGTCTTGATCTCCTACTGAACCTTATCACTATGAAGAAAACAATGAATTGATATTTTTATCTTTATACCTCATAACATTTTATAATAAACCACAACTATCCCTGCCCCCCTTTTACAAAACCGTAGCGCGGTTTTTAGTGCTGACAGCAGCGGTAACAGCTTGGATGCTCTTAGGAATTCTATGACTATTGGAGCTGTTACTGCCCTGGCAGGTGCTAAAAACCATGCTACAGTTTTCTGAAAGGGGGGGGGGGTTATGTGTGAAAATACTAACATTATTTAAGTCTATTTAGCATTTAAAAACCAGAACATCTTAACATAAATAGTATTTACATCACAATCGAGATTTTCCTCACCAACCTGTCAAGAAGAAAAGTAAAGCTTGGACTGTTAAAAAATGGTAGACTCTAAAGGCCAGATTCTATAAATGGTTGTCAATCAACTGCTAGGCGCCATTTAAAGTTTCAAGTTTCAAGTTTATTGAGATTTTGATTTAAACGCAATATCAAGTATTTTCAATGCGTATAACAATAATAATTTTTTTTGGGGGGGGGACAAATAAAACAGTTTAAAACCATATACATACAATTTTATCCATAGTTACATTAAAGATGCGTAAAGAATTAGAGGTTAAATTACATTTGATTTAAAATAAACAATTAAAATAGAATAAAAATTAGGGAAGAACAATTTTTATGAAGACTTAGTCTAAGAGTAATTGTTAAGGTGAGACCTGATCTAAAAGTAAATAGGAGAATCAAAAGGATTGGCTGATCTAAGATTCATAATCATCTTTATAAAGATAGCTTTTTAGATTACTTTTAAATTTTTCTAAGGAGGTTTCACCGCTCAAATAGATTGGAAGTTTGTTCCAAAGCTGAGGTCCGAAAATAGAAAAGGTTGTGGTTCTTCTGGTGCCAATTACTTTCAATGATGGAATGGTCAAGAACTACTGATCTGTTGATCTAAGAGATCTAACTGGGGAGTAGGGTATTAAATATCGATATAAGAATATTGGAATATTAGTTTTCTGAATTTTGAATGTTAACAACGCAATTTTATATGTTATTCTATGTGAAATAGGTAGCCAGTGTGCTTCTTGCAAAAGAAGAGTGATGTGATCATATTTTTTAGAGTTAGTAATAATTTTTATTGCTGTGTTTTGTATAATTTGTAGTCTTTGTATTTCTTTCTGTGTTATGCCTTGGTATAATGTATTACAATAATCTAGTTTAGAAATTATCAAAGAGTGAATTAGGACATTAAGAGCTTTTGGTTCTAAGACTTTGGCTAAGGATCTGATGAGGCATAGTTTATAGAAACAACTTTTAACTACAGAACTGATCTGATCATGATATGATAGTTCATGGTTCAATAATATCCCATCTAGCTGCACCTATTAATACTTAGGCGTCCTGGAAGTAGACACTGGCATATTAGGCCAGATTTTACTGATCCTAATTTACCGGTATCTAACTCAGACACATAGTGATGCCTAAGTCAACCACGTCTATTATCCATCCTTAAATATGCCTATTTTTCAGGTAGGTGTCATTAGGCATTGGAAGACTTCTCAACTTAGGCATCACTCAGTGTTGTGTGGAATTCTGTGCCACCTTTTAAATTTAATTTTTTTAAATTAATTATTCAATTAACTTCCCTGCATGGTCAAATACCATGCCATTTAAGCTAATTTAGGTTAGGAACGGATTTTAGTTAGTCATTGCTAAGTAGGGCACAGATTATAAAATTGGGCTCTTATTCTCTCACAACATGCTGTTATTAGTCACACTGAATAATCCTCCCCCCTTTTACAAAACTGTAGCACGTTTTTTAGTGCCAGTCGCAGTAGTAACAGCTCTGATGCTCATAGAATTCCTATGAGCGTCGGAGCTGTTACCACTGTGGCCAGCACTAAAAAAACGCTCTACAATTTGTAAAAGGGGGTGGGGTAATGTCTTTAGAGGACAATTTTCAAAGGTGAAATGGCCAAAAAACCCTACCTATTTTATGCATATTTAAAACAATTATACATCAATCACACCTCCATGCATAACAATTTTTAAGGACCATCATAATTGTGCAAAATGTTGGCAAATGGAAAATGCTTCAAAGTTTTTAATCATCAGTACAGTTTTGGCATATGAAACCAATCTATTTGGTAATACGAGAATTTGAACTTTAATAATATTTTGAAATCCCACAACAAGCTTGAAAATGTGTAAAATGACTTCTTTCAAAATAATATTAATTTTGGGTCTTTTTTTTTTTTTTTTTTTTACTAACTACACTATGAAATAGACTTAGCATGTTTTAACGTGGGACTTTCTCAAATGCTAATCTTATTTCTAATTCAGTAATATTGAAAAATATGTCTAGAATTTTTTTCCCAAAAATTGTCTATCTGGATGTGCAGCCTCTCAACATATTTCATCTGCAATTAAATCAGGCTTCTTTTTTCTACCTGCTGTGTGCTCTTTGAATTGTATAGATCAAGTTTCAAGTTTATTAGTGTATTTGATCACCTATTAAAATTACTAAGCGATGTACAAAATCAATAAAGAGCAATAAAAAGAAACTAACAATATACATAATGGTTACATATTATACATACATGAGTCGGGAGGAAAAAAAGGTTAAAAGTTACAATTTTTAAGTTTTTTATAGAAATAAAGGAAGGTACAAAAGGAGGGGGATGTTTAAAACCATAGCATTGATAAAAGCATATCTAAGAAATGTAAAAAATTTTCAATTATTAAAAGCGTCGTTAAATAAATAAGTCTTTAATAATTTTTTAAATGAAGAGATATCTTTTTCAATTCTAATGTAATGTGGCAGGGCGTTCCACCATTGAGGTCCCATCACAGTGAACATGTCTGATCTATGTGTTCCAATAATTTTTAAAGAAGGTACAGTAAGTAAATTTTGTCCAGATGAGCGTAGTGATCGTTGTGTATTGTGTGAGATTAAATATCTAGTTATAAATAAAGGTTCATTTGATAATAGTGATTTGAAAATGAGTAATATAATTTTAAATGTAATCCTATGACCTATTGGTAGCCAGTGAGCATCCATTAGGAAAAGGTGTAACATGGTCATATTTTCTTGCGTTAAATATTAATTTAATGGCTGTATTTTGTATTAGTTGTAATCTCCTTTTTTCTTTTTGTGTAATGTTGAGAAGAAGGGCGTTACAGTAGTCAAGTGTAGATATTATTAATGAATGTATAAGTATCTTGATTGATGTTAAACTGAGAAATTTGGCAATTGAGCGGATCATTCTTAATTTATAGTAACACTTTTTAACTGTATTAGAAATGTGTTCATGATAGTCCAGTTTATCGTCTATTATTACTCCAAGGATTTTAACAGAGGAGACTAAGTTAAGTGGGATATTGTTAAGAATAAAAGGATTTGATAGAGTTAAATCTTTTTTCCAGGAAAATAACATTGATTTGGTTTTATTTATGTTGAGTGCTAATTTGTTTGCATTAAGCCAGTTTTGTACTATTTCCAATTTATGATTTATGGATGTGATTTCAGTGTTATTTTCCGGATCCAAAGGATGAATTAGTTGAATATCATCTGCGTAGGAATATGGAATGAAACCTATGGACTGGCAGATAACTAATAACGGAGAGAGAAAAATATTGAACAGCAAAGGTGACAGTATAGATCCTTGGGGAATGCTGAACGAGGAGGAATAAATTGCGGATTCATCGTTGTTAAACCTGACTTACGGTTAAACCTGACTTACGTTGTTAAACCTGATTTACGGTTTGCAAGATAAGAAGTGAACCAGGAAAGAACGTTCTCTGTTATACCTATTTCTTCTAGCCTATTTAAGAGCAAGTTATGATCAATGGTATCAAATTAGATCTAATCTAATCTGGATTTCTTAATCACACATCCTATACAGGTTCTAGGATTTACAAGATAAGAGGTCCATGCAGCAACTTGGGGAAGTAGTTACATCACATTGTAGTGAAAGGTTACACTGTTACAAGAGGGGAATATTATAAGACATTGTAGAGGGAAAGTAGTTGTATCATGTTGTGGAACCCTGTCTTCAGACCATAATTTATGCATACATTAATTCATCTATACATTAATTCGATTTCACATCATTCAGACTGTTGGTCCAGTCTCTAGTCCTGAGCTCACTGGACTACTGCAACATAATCTACCTAGGATCTCACAAAAAAAACATCAAGAAACTGAGACTCATCCAGAACACAGCCATCCGACTAATCTTTGGCTTGAAAAATTCCGACCACACCACCCAATACTACAAGAAACTTCACTGGCTACCTATCAAGGCCAGAATAATCTTCAAATTTGGTTGCCTTTCCTTCAAGACCCTGCTCGGCACCGCACCCACCTACCTCCTGAAACATCTCACCCCACAGGACAAACTCTGCTTCTCTCGCAGAACATTACTGTTCACATTTCCTTCTCCCAAAGGATGCAAATTCAAAAGATTCCTCAACAGGACACTCTCCTTTCAAGCAGGGATTTGGAACAACACCTTAAGCTGTATATTGTAATTCGTTGCTTTTTAAGATTCTACATACTGTAATCCACTGACTATCTGCATATTGTAACTTGCTGATTGTCCAGCTCTCTTCAATGTGAACCGCCTAGAAGTCACACGATTATGGCGGTATAGAAGAATAAAGTTATTATTATTATTATTATTAATCCTGAACGCACCAACATACCATTCATTCAGAAAATCACTAAAAACCCATTTATTCGACAAATTTATCTGATCCTTCAATTCCCTCATCTCTTACCTCTTCTTATACGCTCCTTCTTCCTACCCTACCACCCCATTCACTTACCGTAACTGTCTTCCACACCTTCCCAAATCTAACTGATGTAACCTCACTGTCCTTACAGCATCTCTTGTTGTATACGGGATATAAATAAAGCTATTATTATTATTACTGCAATGTAATATATGCAGACCTTACAAAACATAATTTAAAATAGTTACAAACCCTTCAAAACACAGTAGCGCGGATGTTATATAAAGCAACACAACATGATCATGTTAAATCTCTTCTTAAGCAACTGCACTAGCTCCCAAGGTTATTATGCCATTGTACAGATCTATGATGAGACCCCATCTGGAATACTGTGTGCAATTCTGGAGGCCGCATTATCAAAAGGATGTGCGGAGAGTTGAGTCAGTTCAGCGAATGGCCACCAGAATGGTTTCAGGTCTCAAGGATCTCCAGTATGAGGAACGGCTGGATAAGTTGCAGCTATACTCACTCGAAGAACGCAGAGAGAGGGGAGATATGATCGAGACGTTCAAATATGTCACGGGCCGTATCGAGATAGAAGAAGATCTCTTTTTTCTTAAAGGACCCACAGCGACTAGAGGGCATCCATGGAAAATCAAGGGTGAGAAATTTCATGGCGATACCAGAAAATACTTCTTCACCAAAAGGGTGGTTGATCGCTGGAATAGTCTACCGCAACAGGTAATTGAGGCCAGCAGCGTGCCAGATTTTAAGAAAAGATGGGATTGGCATGTCGGTTCTCTTCAGGGAGGTAGATAGGGGGTGGGTCTTGGTGTGGGCAGACTAGATGGGCCGTGGCCCTTTTCTGCCGTCATTTCTATGTTTCTATGTTTCTAATTGAATTCAGGATAAAATTTTAAACTTGGGTTTTTATGCATACCCCCTCCCCTTTTACAAAACTGCAGAAGTGGTTTTTAGCATAGGCCGGTGCGCTGAATGCTCTGCGTTGCTCCTGATGCTCATAGGAGCAGCACAGAACATTCAGCAACACCAGCCTGCACTAAAAACCACTTCCACAGTTTTGTAAAAGGTGGGGGAAAATATGCTATAGCAAAATAACCTCATATTTATCTTCACTGTTGATACTGTATACCCCTCAAACACTCAATGTTTTCTTATAGATAACAGACTAATTCTGCCCCACCCATCTAAAGCTGGGTCGGAATCAACAAGAACAAGTTTCTTCTATTTTTTTAGCCTCAGCACTTTGGGACTCTCTTCCCCACTAGCTTAGAATGGAAGAATTGTGTATGTTAGTTAAGGCCTCTCTGGAAACGTATTTGAATTGGCTTTTCAAAATAATTAAGCTGGTGGCTTGTGGGATATCCTATTATAGAGGGCATAGGAGCCAGCTCTGTGGGTACAGTGAGTGCCCTAATATTGAGCAAAATCCTTGACTGTGTCCAGAGAGAGAGAGAGAGAGAGAGAGAGAGAGAGAGAGAGAGATACTTTCTGTTGGGTTTAGCACCCCCAATAATTTTGAAAAGTTGGCTCTATGGAGGGGGAGGGGCATATGGATAACCAGGTGATAGGAATGATTGATTTTCCTTTGTAGTGTTGTTTCTTTCCTATCAATGTTATAGTGTTTTATTCTAAATTTTTAATTGTAATTCTTTTATTTTTTTGAGAAGCCACTTCAATTTGACCATGAAAGAAGTGGTATATTAATGAATGAGAAATCAGGACTTAGCAGAAAGTCCTGCATTAAGCCCAGATTTCACTGCACCGCAGGAAAAGGGTTCCTGAATGCATGCTTTTCTTAAATTAATTTTCAAAGAGAGATTTTTTTTTCCCTTTGAAAACTGATGTACTGTAACGTCTGTGGGTAAAGTACCAGTAGGCTTTCCACATATGTGCATTATTTGAAAGTTGTTCCCATAATTTTTATACAATGAGGGAAAAAAAGGCAAAACCAAATATTTTTCTTAGCAGTACTGTTTTCAGGATCTAGCTGAAGACAGAGCCAAATTCCTAAGAATACAAACATAACACTTTCCAATCCATACAAGGCCAATAATTCTAACAGAGACCATTAACTTTTCAAATGTTGCAGTTTTTTGAGAATACAGTAGGGATATGCATGAAAAAAAATCTGTTTTGAGTCATTATGGCCCTCTTTTATTAATACTCATATATAAAGTAACAACCACTTCATAAGAGGAATACACTAAATATACTGCTGTTCAGAAACACGGCCTCAGATTTGGAGCATACGCTTAGTCCTATCATGGACTGAACGGTCAGCGTATTTTTATAGCTCCATACTCCAGTCATAGGCCAAGATTCCTGGATCTAATTAATTATTTATATAGAAAAGTTTTTCAAGTATTACTTAAATATTGTGCTAGAAAATCTAGAACTATATAGAATAAGTGTATTACTCGCTCAAAAGGCAGCAAAATTACTTATCTCAAGCGGTTATCTTATCACTTGAGCATCTCGAATAGTTCAATATAGCTTAGGCGTCCCGTTCTGTAGTAGATATATTGCCTGTCCTTGTCTGTCTGGACCGACGCGGCCAGCGTTTCGTGGATATCACTTTTAGACCACTGTGTCAAGGCCACTAAAAAGGCATTAAGGCATCTACAACGAAATGACAAAATTAATATCTTATCTAATCTTACTAAGAAATAGAGACAACGGAATACTCACTGTGGATTTAAAGACTGCCAAATTTTCTCAATCACTGGGAAAATGGCACCAGCGTTCATTTTATACGTCCGATAGCATGGTACATCATGTATAAGAACAATACGTCATCACGTATTAAAGAAACAGTACATCATTACTAAATCAAATAGAAGGAAACAAAAACTATTGGCAACAAAAGTTGTAGATATTGAAACAGTTAATAAAAATGTTGCCATTCTAGATTGATGTTAAGGCCCTCAGGATCTACAGTGCCTAAACGATTCACCCAGAGTTGTTCATGCTGGGCTAAATAACGTTTAAAATTGCCCCCTCTCATGCTCTGGGAAACAACCTCAATAATGATCCCCTTTAATGAAAAGAATTTATGATTTTTTTCGATACAGTGACGAGCAAGGGGGGCGCCTATTTTTTGATTTTTAATATTACTCTTATGTTCAGTCAGACGAACGTTAAATTTTCTAGAGGTTTGCCCTACATAAAGTAAATTACAGGGGCAATGTAGGATGTAAACTACCCCTTTTGTCTTACAGTTAGATGTATGTCTTAATTTATAGATTTTATTATCGTTGGGGTTAATGAACATATCAGTTTTCATCATTATAGTGCACATTTGACAATTCCCACAACTAGTATGTCCTAAAGGAACCCCTTCGGTGTAGTCTGCCTTAATAAAAGGAATTGAGAGGCAAAGAATTTCTTTAAGATTACGCTTTCTCCGAAATGCTATCCTAAGATGAAAATCTTGGAACACACCTGAGATTTTGAGAATCTCCCAATGTTTTCTCAGTGAACGTACGGTCTGATAACAATTATTGGAATATGTTAAAACACAGGTTAATACTCGCTCATCAGTTTGTAAAGGTTTCTGCTTTTTTGGGGTAAGTAGATGTTCGCGATGGTTAAAAAGGGCTCTTTTATATGCCGTATTGATAATTTTCAAGGGATATCCCCGTTGTAGAAATCTTTTCTTCAATGTTCTAGCTTGCTGCTTAAAATCTACAGTAGATGAACATATTCTTCTGATCCTTAAAAATTGAGAATACGGAAGACTTTTCTTCAGTGAAGGGGGATGAGCACTGGAGAAAAGAAGGGCTGAATTACACTCTACAGGTTTAAAGTATACTTCAGTATGAAAACTCCCATCTTTTATTGTAATTTGAACATCTAGAAAGGAAATTAATTTATTGCTATAGGTATAGGTAAATTTCACTTTCGGAGGGCATAAGTTAATAAATCCCAAAAATTGAATTTTTATTATAGATTTTCTAGCACAATATTTAAGTAATACTTGAAAAACTTTTCTATATAAATAATTAATTAGATTCAGGAACCTAAATCTCCTCTCCCCTCACTCACTATCTCAGTAGATAACACTCTCATCCTCTCTGTCTCATCAGCTCGCAACCTTGGTGTCATCTTTGACTCTTCTCTCTCCTCTACGCAAATTCAACAGTCTGCCCAAACCTGTTGCTTCTTCCTCTATAACATCACCAAAATCTGACCTTTCCTTTTTGAACGCAATACCAAAACCCTTATCCACTCCCTCTTCATATCTTTGCCTAGACTATAGCAACCTGCTTCTCATTGGCCTCCTGCGTGACTATCTCTCTTCCCTTCAAACCATTGAAAATTCTGCTGCACAACTCATATTCCACCAGAGTTTCTATGCTCACATAACCCCTCTCCTCAAGTCACTTTACTGCCTCTCCATCCACTTCCGCATACTGTTCAAACTCCTCTTATTGACCTTCAAGTGTATTCACTCTTTAGCTCCTCAATATCTCTCCTCTCTCTACACTCCTCCCTGGGAACTTTGTTCATCAGGCAAATCTCTTTTATCCGTATCCTTCTCTTCTACTGCCAACTCCAGACTGTATCCTTTCTCTCTTGCTGCATCTTATGCCTGGAACAAACTGCCTGAATCAGTATGTCAAATCCAGACTAAAAGCCCACCTCTTCGAGAATGCATCTAATTCATAACCCCCTCACCCTAATCAGTAATCACCCTGAGAAACTCCCTAAGCCCCTACTTGTCCTGTTGTCTGTCAATTTGGATTGTAAGCTCTACTGAGCAGGGACTGTCTCTTAAATAAGTTGTTGTACAGCACTGCCTATGCCTTTCAGCACTATAGAAATGTTAAATAGTAGTAGTAGGCACATTTTGCTTATGGATTTCCTGTTGTGACCAATAAATATAGACCACTGGATTCAAAATATTCATACCATTTGATCTGAATCTTCATATTTTCCATAATCATGCTTCTCAGATAAAATGTATTTATTTATTAAGGGCCCAATACTTATCTGGCTGCACTCAGCATTATGTTGACCGCTACTAGCATTATGTGCAGAAATTTAATGCCAGGCCAAGTCTGGACTTTGGCATTTTATGAAACTAGCTAAAGCACAGTTGGTTAAGTATGATATTCAGTCACAGGACTGACTTTTCTGTGGTCCTATTTATGCAGTTAGCTTAGCTGGTTAAGTGCCTTAAAATGGCCCCTTATGTATTACACCTCATACTGTTCATGTTATTTCTATTCTTGAAATCTTTCTGGGACAGGTGTCTACTTAAGAATCAATTGTCAACCTGATATGGGGAAATGGCAGAGGTGGAAATCCAAGCAAGAGTCTTATACTGCATGTTACACTCCATCACTGTCACAACACCTGCAGGGACTTCACAGGGATCAGAAAGAAGACACGTTCTTGACCTCAAGTCTCCAGTTTAAAAACAGCACCTCTTTATACAAAAGCAAAATACTGTTTCCAGTTTGTGGACGATTTAGTGTGGTAATGCCACTGGCCCAGGTTGATGTTCTGTCTTCTGACACCTACAGCCAGATGTACTAAAGTGTTTTTCCTATATGCTTTCCCAATTTATGTCTAGGGGGAAAATGCTATGTCCGATCCCCTAATACATTCCTTCATAAAATAAAAAAATGTTACCGTATACAGTAAACAGATTAAGGCCTCTACCCTGAATTAAATGAATGTCCATTTTTTACAAATCATGTTAGGTGTCATTGATGTTTTTCTACATGACAGTTCAATTTAAAATATCCCTTCAGAGCTGACATAGAATATTAAAAATGATCATTGTTAAATATGCAGCAAGATTGCTTGGCTTTCTTGCTGGGATCATGCTGCAATATGTTTTTCAAGTAAATTTTTTGGTAATGGACACAATCTTTCTTTTTGGTTTGAGCTCATACAAAGTAATAGTGACTTGACATTGTGAGAATTATTTTAGGAAAAGTAACACAGAGACGTACTGTATGAAAGAAACATAGAAACATGATAGCAGATAAAGGCCAAATGGCCCATCTAGTCTGCCCATCAACAGTAACCATTATCTCTTTCTCTGTCCAAGAGATCCCACGTACCTTTCCAGGCCCTTTTGAATTCAGACACAGTCCACCACTTCTTCTGGGAGACTGTTCCACATATCTACCCTTTCTGTATAAAGTATTTCCTTTGATTACTCCAGAGCCTATCACCTCTTAACTTCATCCTATACTCTCTCATTCCAGAGCTTCCTTTCAATTGAAAGAGACTCGACTCATGAGCATTTACACCACTTAGGTATTTAAATGCCTCTATCATATCTCTCCTTTCCCGCCTTTCTTCTAAAGTATACATATTGAGATCTTTAAGTCTGTCCCTATGCACCTTATGATGAAGACCATGCACCATTTTAGTAGCCTTCCTCTGGACTGACTTCATCCTTTTTATATTGTTTTGAAGATGGGAGTCTCCAGAATTGTACACAATATTCTACATGAGGACTCACCAGAGTCTTATACAGGGACATCAATACCTCATTTTTCCTACTGGCAATACCTCTCCCTATGCACCCTAGCATCCTTCTAGCTTTCACAGACATCTTTTCAACCTGTTTGGCCACCTTAAGATCATCGCATATAATCACACCCAAGTCCCACTCTTCTGTCATGCACATATGTTCTTCACCCCTTAAACTGTAGTGTATCTTTGAGGTGAGATAATTTCATCTTTGACCCGGTTTAGCAGTCTCTTCTTAAGAAAGTTTGCTACAAATACACAGTGGCGTACTAAGGGGGGGGCGGGAGGGGCGGTCCGCCCCGGGTGCCGGCCATGAGGGGGTGTTCCCGGCCTTGCCGTTCATTCCCCCCCCACCACCCCCGAAGGACCGCTCGCCCCACTGACCTTCCTGCACCACCTGTGAAGCAGCCCGCAGCAGGATCGCGACTTCAGCGATACCTGAACTGCTTGGGCGCTGCTTCCTGCGCCGCGGTCCCGCCCCTCCTCTGACGTCAGAGGAGGGGCGGGAACGCGGCGCAGGAAGCAACGCCTAAGCTGCGCAGAGATCGCTGACGTCGGGATCCTGCTGCGGCTGCTTCATAGGTGGTGCAGGAAGGTCAGTGGGGCGAGCGGTCCTTCGGGGGGGGGGGGACTGAACGGCAAGGCCGGGAGCATAGGTAGTGCTGCTTCATAGTGGTGCGGGAAGGCCAGGGGCGAGCGGTCCTTCGGGGTGGGGCGGGCGGGCAGGCAGGCAGGCTTTCAAGGAGGAGGGGGGTGACAGACAGGCAGGAAGGCCTTCAAGGGGGGGGACAGGCAGGCCTTCAAGGGGAGGACAGGCCTTTGGGGGGGTGTGCAGACCTTCAAGGGGGGGACAGGTCTACAAGGGGGTGGGACAGGTCTACAAGGGGGGGGAACAGGCCTTGGGGGGGTGCAGGCCTTCGGGGGGGTGCAGGCCTTCAAGGGGTGGGGACAGGCCTTCAAGGGGGGGACAGGAAGGCAGGCCTACAAGGGGGGACAGGCCTACAAGGGGGGGAGGACAGGCCTTCAGGGGGGTGCAGACCTTCAAGGGGGGGACAGGCCTTCAAGGGGGGGACAGGCAGGCAGGCTTTCAAGGGGGGGACAGGCCTTCGGGGGGGTGCAGACCTTCAAGGGGGGGGACAGGCCTTCAAGGGGGGGACAGGCAGGCAGGCCTTCAAGGGGGGGACAGGCCTACAAGGGGGGGGGGACAGGCCTTCAAGGAGGTGGGACAGCCTTCAAGGGGGGTGCAGGCCTTCAAGGGGGGACAGGCAGACCTTTAAGGGGGGACAGGCCTTTGGGGGGGACCCTGGTTTAGAAGTACACGGAGGGAAGGGGGTGTTCAAAGAGACGTGCATATGCCAAACTTTGGGGGGGAGGAAGAAATAATGGGTCTGAAAATAGAGGAGAGGGAGAGAGATGATGGACCATGGGATTTAGGGAGGGAAGGAACAGAAAGGGAGAGAAATTGGACACAAGGGATGGTGTGGAGGAGGGATAGAGATACTGGATAGGAGGGTAATTAGGAAAAGAAAGGGAGAGATGGTGGACTCTGGGATGGTGGGGAAGGAGGGAGAGATGCCGGATGAAAGGGTATTTAAGAAAAGGTGGATCTTTGGAGGGAGATGAAAAAAAGGAAAGATACCAGACTTCCTGGGAAGGGAAGGGAAATGGAAAGGGAGGACAGAGTTGGCAGATGGATGGTTAGCATGCAGAAAGAAGGAGACCCTGGCAAGCAAGTTATCAGAAGAAAACCAGAGCCTTGGACCAACAAGATTTGAAATATAACCAGACAACAAAAGGTAGAAAAATTAATTTTATTTTCTGTTTTGTGATTATAATATGTCAGATTTGAAATGTGTATCCTGCCAGAGCTGGTGTTGGACTGCAAACGTGAGCTAGGATTTAACAGAGAGAGGAAAAGTCCTTTTTGTTTCTTTATTTTATTTACACCACAGCGCCAGTGTGATTAGGAGAAGCCAAAGGGGGTGAAAAAGCTATAAAACCCACCAGGAGTTTTGAAAAAAATCACCCAACTGGGCAGGAAAATCGAATTGAAAAACCAATTCAATAGGCTGAATCGAATCAAAATTTTTTTTCCTGAATCTGGCAGCATTAGTTTGCGCTACTGTCTTATACTTTAGGACCTGGGATTGGGGAGAGATGGCATCCTCAGTACTTTATAATGCAAGTGAAACGAGGATTTGGTCAGACTTTTGAAGGGTCTGCAGAAAAAAAATATTGTATAGGCCGGGGACATGAGACAGCAGGAAATGGGAACTTTTCTTCCTTCTATTTTTGTGAATGGAAAGACTGAGGATGTCAGAGAGTTCAGTTAAAATATGTGCTTTATAAGAAAATATAATAATGTGTTTTATAAAGTATATAGCATAGCTGGCCTACCCAGTGAGGTGTTCCTAGTGGTGGTGGTGGCAGCGTGTCAATGTGTTGAGAGGAAGAGGTGGTCTGGGAAATTCTGCTGAGCAAACTCTGGGCCCATTTCCACCCCCCAGTTAGTCCACTCCACTCAACTGGTTCACACACTGAGTGGGTCTTTGGGTGTTGTGTTGGGATCTCTTCCAGTGGTTTATCAGTATCTCCTTCTGGTCCAAGGAAGGAAACTTTGTTATCCTTAGCATTGACCTACAGAATATGTTTGTAACAGCGCTGCTTGTGTGGCATTAGGCTATGTAGTGATCGAAAGAAAAAAACAGACCTTTGCACATTTTTGCACTATATGGTGGGTGTATGAGGAGATTCACATTTCCTGCACAGCTAAGTCCATGTGAAGTTACCTTGTGCTGTATTTGACATCTAGCAAGGTCTCTGTTTGAAAGGAAAGATCTAAACTTAAAAATGAAGTGGCCAGAAGTTATGGTAAAAGCAGATAGTGTAGCTGGTTTTAAGAAAGATTTGGACAAATTCCTGGAGGAAAAGTCCATAATCTGTTATTAAGACATGGGGGAAGTGTCTGCTTGCCCTGGATCGGTAGCATGGAATGTTGCTACTCTTTGGGTTTTGACCAGGTATTAGTGTCCTGGATTGGCTACCATGAGAATGGGCTACTGGGCATGATGGACCATTGGTCTGACCCAGTTAGGCTATTCTTATATTATGTTCTCATCTGTAGGGGCCTTTGTTTTCACTTCTTATTTTAATGTATTTTTTTTCTGGGAACTTATCAGTGTTTTTTATAATGGGAACAAAAATGGAAGAGAATTAATGTGTGTGGGATGAGGGGGTAACTAATTTCTTCAGCTAAATAATTCAATCCACCTCAACCAGACATAGGAGAACTCACGCACCATTCACACACCCTCCAACCAAAAACGTCAAAAGAAAAAAAACTGTTCGACAACCTCCTAGCCATTCGAGCTGCAACACTCGACCCCCAACTCTACAACCAATTGACATCGACCACAGACTGCAAAACCTTCAAAAAGAAATAAAAACCCTTCTATTCAAAAAACACATAAAACCGAACTAACACAATCAGAACTGTCCCAAGCATCACCTGCAACTACTCCATATGTACTTCTGATGTCATGACAATTCAGACATAATTTATGTTATGTTATGTTTGGAATATAAGAAAATTTTCACTGCCTGTTTCTATTCTGACCATTTATTCCGTTTCATGGTCATTACAAAAAAATATTTTTTTACATGGGGGGGGGGGGTGGTCAAAAAATGATGGGCCCCGGGTGCCACATACCCTAGGTACGCCACTGCAAATACATATTAGCTCCCAGGCAAACTTCACATAAATTAGCTGTGCAGCAGCTGAGTAAAAGTGATAACTGCACCTCGTCGATGTACAATTATATTTATTGCAAAAAAAAAAAAAATCTACAAAGCGTTCCCTACTTTCCAGTTTTTGCCAAATTTGAAATTAATATCATGCTTTACATACATTTGCATTGCTGCAGCTCATTAATTTTAAATTTAAATATATTTTTTACATCAAGTGAATTATGAGTGAAAGCTTACTACTTGCAAAGTCTCAAACATGGCAGTTTTTCAGAAAAGTGGCTTTGTGGAAAAAATGTACAACCACTCTACAAAAAGAATTTTTAGAATATAAGAATAGCCTTACTGTTGACTTATGTTGACAGCACAGACAGCTTTGAATACTCTTCATTAACGGACTAAATGTAGCACCCTGTATCGTAAATTCCATTTTTTTCCATTTTGGTAATTGTTCTGGTAGTTATCTTGCTCGTCTTACCAAAGCTTAGAGTCGGTCTCGCTTGATTCTTTCTATTCGACTTCCGGACGGGAATTATACTATAGATTCAGTTTAGATCTCTCGGGGTTTTTTTGTGATTATTTTTCTAGTCTTTATACTTCAGACTCTCCTTCACAACCCTCTCTGGTGCAGACTCATTTGGAAGATTCAGTACTGTTTGGGGGGCGTCTGAGCTTGCTCCGCCCCCCAAACAACCTTGCCGGGACTTCTAAAAAGACTGCCCTAAACGGCGCGCCTTTGCCGTGCGCCTTCGTGAAGCGACTAAGTGGAGCCCAAATCCACCTCTCCACCCTACACCCAACCTCTCCCAGCTCTCCAGATCTGACTCTTCAAAACCGGATCAGCCAACCTCGTGCCGACGACTGCTTCCAAATAGTCCAACCTGACCGGGATATTCCAGACTGGCCTAGCAGCAGCTAAGTATGTGCATGACTACTTCCTCACCTTTCTGCACACTTGAACAATCACTCTTCCCCCCTGCATGACTTCAGCTTCCCAACCGCATACCCCAACTGCATACTCCACCAGCTAGACCCATCAACCTCTGACACTCTCCTATCAACTACTGCAGAATCACCTTTACATCTACCTCAATTCACCCCAGCCCCATCAATCTCTCCCTCCAACCCCCACTCAACCCTTCATCACTCTCTATCAAACTTCTGCAAGGCCCAACATGCCTAATTTCACAAAAAAACTGCTTACTCTCCTCCTCCTCTATCTACTCAGCACAAGAAATTGGATCACCAGAACCTTAGCATTTGAACCCATCCCCACCTACCTTACTTGGAACAGAGCCATCAAACCAATTAGACCACTTCCCCCCTCCAATATCCTCCATGACTACAAGGAATCAGGCCCATTCCCAATCACCGTAATCAACTCCACCCGACACTCCTCCAGACCAACACAAAAAAGAAATAGACTCCTAAAATATCTACCAAGTACTCAGCCCATCACTCCCTCGGAACACCAAACAATTTTGGGTGCCTATCTGAACATTCGCTCAGCTAGAAACAAAGCCCAACTGATCAAAGATTGGCTAGAAGAAACCCACCTCGATATCCTACTCCTTACCGAAACATGGCTAATTTCCGACCAAGACCCCATCATCAAAGACCTACTCCCTCCAAACTACAAAATCATTCCATTATCAAGAAACTTTAGAAGAGGTGGCGGCCTAGCAATAATCCTCCGCGACCACTTCCAGTTCCAAATCCTCGATTCTAAACTGACCAACGCTCTGGAAATACTCTCCTGCAAAATCTCCAAAGCCGACTGCAAAGACAATCTAACTATTACACTATTTTACTCCCCCCCCAGCAAATGGAACCTAGCCAAAGAAGATTTCTATGAATACCTCCTCACAAATTCCGTCGCGGGCACCCACAACCTCCTTGCAGGGGACGTCAATCTACACCTTGAACAGGAAGAGAATTCCAACGTAGCCGATCTCCTCTCCTTCCTAACCTCCCTAGGTTTCTCTAAACCACCCCCTACAAAAACCCATGACAAAGGCCATCACCTAGATCTGATCTCCTTCCTCCCCAACACCACTTCAACCCCCAGCATCAACCTTAAAGAAGAAAACTGGTCCACCACCCCCTGGTCTGATCACCTTCGCTGCAATTTCAAATTACACTGGCTAATAAAACAAACCAAAAAACAACCAAAAACCACCCACAAAGAAAAAACAAAATGGTCTAGAGGCCAACTCAACCCAGAAGAATTTTGGTCCCACTACAACCCAACATCCATCCTAGATCCTGACCCTAACTTCATCTCAGACTGGAACAATTTCAGCAATAAGACCCTAAACGACATTGCTCCACTGAAACTTTACAAGAAAAAACACCGCTCCTCAGCTAAATGGTTCGATGCAGATCTTCTTGCCCTCAAACGTGAAGTACGCAAACTGGAAAGAACCTGGTGCAAAACAGGCACAAACACAGATAGACACTCATGGCGAATTAAAGTCACAGAATACAAAAAAATGATTAAAGAAAAACGACACAAGCACTACTCCCAACTTATCAACACCCCATCCCTAAACACTAATAAACTCTTCAGAATAGTTAACTCCTTAATGGACACCGTCCCACATAAAAGCTCCCCCACTGAACTACCACCCTCCCCAACAAGCCTAGCTGACTACTTCGCCAACAAAATTCTCAACTTGAAAAAAACGCTCACAACAACCAGCACTTACCCATATATCCAACCACCCTCTCCAGAAAAGGAGGGCTCACCAGCAGACATGACCTGGTCCCACTTCAATAACCCAGACTGGAACCTATTTCTCAAGCTATACTCAAAATATTCCAAATCCAACTGCCTACTAGATAACTGCCCTCCAACCATCATGAAAACTGCCCCCCTCCCCTTCAAAGTGGAACTCTTCAACTGGATAACCTTGTGCATGACAACCGGCCACTTCCCACTGGAACTTGGACACATCCTCGTATCTCCAATAATTAAAAACCCCAAAGAATCTCCCTCCGTAATCTCCAACTACAGACCCATCGCCAATATTCCCCTCTTCCAAAAAATCATGGAAGGACTGGTCAATCACTACCTCACATCATACCTAGAGAAATTTAACATCCTCCACGAATCCCAATCTGGATTCCGCACCAATTACAGTACGGAAACCATTCTAGCCTCACTAACCAATCACCTCCTCCAACTATTCTCACTGGGAAACAGCGCACTGCTACTACAGTTTGACCTCAGCAGTGCCTTCGACCTAGTAGACCATGACATTCTGATTAACTGCCTCGACTCCATAGGCATCGCCGGACAAGTACTAACCTGGCTCACAGGCTTCCTAAAAAACCGAACCTACCAAGTCCATAATGACGGAACCTTCTCCCACACATGGAGCAACCCCTGCGGAGTCCCCCAGGGCTCCCCCCTATCCCCGTCACTATTCAATATCTACATGGCATCACTGGGACACATGCTATCGAACCATAACCTGAAATCCTATATATACGCGGATGACATTACAATCATCATACCCATCACCTCACTGTCAAATGAGACAGAACAATTCATCTCAACTGTCCTCACCATGGTAGAAAACTGGACCACTCGCTTCAAACTGAAACTAAACCCAGAAAAAACCAAGTTCTTCCTTGCAAGTCCCAACCACAAACTAACATCCACCACCCTGCATCTTAATGGCATAACATATCCAATCAACTCTACTATAAAAATCCTCGGAGTCATCTTGGACCGATGCCTCACTTTAGAACAACACACTAACACCCAGGTCAAAAAATGTTTTTCCACCCTGTGGAAACTCCGCTCCATCAAACATTACTTTGATTTTCCCACCTTCAGATTGCTGGTCCAATCCCTAATTCTAAACTCCCTGGATTACTGCAATATCATATATCTGGGCTCCTACAAGAAAACCATTAAACGACTACGACTTATTCAGAATACCGCAGTCCGCCTCATCTACGGGCTCAAAAAATCAGACCACATCAGCCCTTTCTACAGGAAACTTCACTGGCTACCGTTCGAAGCAAGGATCATCTTCAAATTCGCCTGCCTCTCCTTCAAAACCCTAACTGGCTCAGCCCCGATATATCTTTCACGCCACTTCACCTTCCCAGGCTCTAACCGTACACGCAATGCACACCTGTTTGCCTACCCCTCCCCAAAAGGATGCATCCACAAAAGATTCTTCGATAAAACCCTCTCATTCCAAGCTGGCAAATGGAATGACTGCCTGTCCACTCTCATCTCTCTTGCCCCAACGTACCAATCCTTCAGGAAATCTCTAAAAACATACCTCTTTGATAAATTCCTCTAACCCCCGTCCCCCCGACCAAACTAATAATCCCTTGCCTCCCTACCCTTCCCCTCTCCCCATGCAACAATTATTGGATCTTTTTGTAATTGTCACTGGTTTATGCCATATAATTGTTAACCAATTCTCCGCACCTACATTGTTTAAATCGCTCTGAACTGTTTTTCGATATGCTGTAACCTCGATGTAACTTTGCTATAACTAAGCTGTAACTTCGCTGTAAATGTACAGTCTCTTATCCTGTAAACCGCTCTGAACTGTTTTGTGGTATTGCGGTATAAAAAAATAAAGTTATTATTATTATTATTATTACTGCCCCATTTAATTCCCAAAATGAGAAATTCCTTAAATGCACTGTTACGAGCAGTAGAAGTTCAGCAAGTTATTAAATCATTATCCACTTGCAAAGTGCCCAGACCTGATGGATTTACGGTGAAATATTACAAATTATTACTTTACCACCTTCCAGGATCAATAGTGCGATATTTTAATTCATGTGTAGAGGATGGTTCCTTCCCTTTTGGTGTTACAGATGCCTTGATTATGTTAATCCCGAAATCTGGAAAGGATCCTCATGTTGTTGATTCTTATCACCCTATCTCTTTGCTTAATGTTGATCTAAAAATTTTTGCCTGAGTTTTAGCAGATAGGCTTCCTGTATATTTACCTATGCTCACTGGCCTGGAACAAGCTGGATTTGTCTGTGGCCGACAGTCTGTTTTGCATGTTTGCAAAGTTCTGATGGCATTAGTGACAGGTCAGACACAGGGCTTTTGGCAAGTTTAGATGCTCAAAAAGCCTTTGACCAAGTAGAGTGGTCTTTTCTTTTTCCAACGCTTTCACATATGGGTTTTTCTGGTTGGTTTCTTGATTGTTTATGTATTCTATATGCTGGCCCTCATGCATCTATTCTAATTAATGCAACTCACTCTTCTCCTTTTGACATTTCTTGAGGGACTCGTCAAGGCTGTCCTTTATCTCCATTACTTTTTCTTCTTTATTTAGAACCATTATTACGTACCTTACAATGTGATGTTCATATCACTGGCCTCTCCATTGCGGGTCGAGAATTGAAAGTTCTGGCCTTTGCAGACGATCTAATGATCATATCGACTAATCCTGAACGTTCTTTATAGCACATGCTTGACACACTGGCTGAGTTTGGTTTTCACTCTGGCTTTCAGTTGAATTATCAGAAATCGATTGGCTCTTCCATTTCATTCATTACCTTCTAAATGGACTGGCACTTTTCCTTTAACTTGGGTGCCTGGTAAAGTGGTATATCTTGGAATAACAATTCCACAAGACCTTATTCGACTTCATGATGAAAATATATAGCCTTTATCTAAATCTCATCTTTTGACATGGCATCATTTTCCGGTTTCTTTGATGGGGCATATTGCTCTTTATAATATGATTATTTTTCCTCAAGGTTGTACATTTATCAGATGCTCCCTCTTATTTTTTTACAGGAAAATTGAGCTTCAATTGGATAAATTTCTTAGAGGATTCCTTTCAACCTCATCTCCCATTACACAAGATGACTTTGCAGATTGATAAAAGAGGTCTTGGTTTATTACTTTTACGTCAATTTGTGAATTCTTGTCATATGAGACACATACATGATTGGTTTCTATCCACATCTTACTTTACTTGGACTCCGGTAGAACTCCATTTTTGGAAGCTTTATCACTTTAGTTATCTTCTTCATTCACATAGATTAGAGTCTGCTGTCTTAAGGAATCCTTATTATTTTTTTACTTGCCTCTTTAAGAGTCATTTGGCATCAAATTTGTAGAAAATTAGCTTTTAATTTTCAAATTACCTATTAGTGGCAATGGATCCTTTAAATCTGGAATGTCTTCAATTGGTTTTAGGGCAGATAAGAGGGGGACTCTTACTTACTTGTATCAAATCTTAGGGATGATGGAACTCTGCCAATTTATTCTCAACTGCGTACTAAATATGGGTGGCCCTATTTAGATATTTTTTTCATATCTCCCTACCTTCCAAATTTTTATGTTCACTAACTTATGAGACTTTGTCAGAGGTGCTTTGGTTGGAGGCACAGTTTATAGTACCTTTAAAATACTTTAGACATTCAATGCTGGAATTTTCTCCCATTATGGATTATGACAAAATGGCCCAAGCTTGGAATGCTGAGATACAGATAAATTTACAAGGTACTTATCTCAAATGGATTTTATCTTTACTTTATGGTCTTCTACCTTACCTTTCTTATTTTGAGATGGGATACAAATTTATTTGTCACTTATATATAGCACCTTAGCGAGCTTATAGAGCAACAATTGTCTATGTGGGTTCAGATCTGTAGGCCCTATCCATAGGTAGAGAATAGGTTTCAACCCCACCTAAACCCCACCTTTTCAAAAAACCTTTATATCCCTTAGGTCAGTGTTTTTCAACCTTTTTTGGGCAAAGGCACATTTGTTTCATGAAAAAAATCACGAGGCACACCACCATTAGAAAATGTTAAAAAATTTAACTCTGTGCCTATATTGACTATATATAAAGTAATTCTCTTGAATAGGAATCAAATAAACACAAAGAAAGTATTTTATAATTACTTTATTATGAAATATTAAGTAAACAGAATAGTGAAAAATTATAAAATACTTTATTCAGTGCGAAACCTGGGCCTGTTTGGCTGAACACAAAGCTGATATTCTGGCTGGAATCGAAGAAAGACACACACGTAGCTCTTCGTCAACAGCCGTTCCCTTCACCGCCCCGTCACCGTCACCACCATTCCTTTCACCGCCCCGTCACCGCCACTGCCATCCCATTCACCGCCCCGTCACCATCCCCGCTGCATCCATATAAGCCTTAGTACTGTAATATTTAGCTTATTCCTTTCTTATAAATCAAAGTTCCTGCTGCTGAACTAGAGAAAGAGATGTTCAGCTGGCAGGGCTTTGTTTATAAATTTTTAGCAACACAACTAATATACTATTTTATCCTAAAGCAAAAAATAAATAAATAAATATAATTTTTTTTTCTACCTTTGTTGTCTGGTTTCTGCTTTCCACATCTTCTCATTCAATTCCTTCCATCCACTGTGTGTCTTCTCTCTATGTCTTCCATTTGCTGTTACTGTGCCTCTCCCTTCACCCCCCCCCCAATTGGTCTAGCACCCATCTTCTTCCCTCCGCTCCCCCATAGTCTGGCATCTGTCTTCTTCCCATTCTGTCTTCCACATTTCCCTTCGGGGTCTGTTCCTCTCCACCCTCCTTCAATGTCTGTCCTATTCCTTTCCACCACCACCCTTCCCTCCCTCCTTTACCATCTGTTCCTTTCTACTACCCTTCAGCTCCTCTCACGTGGCTTATCTATCTACCTTCCTCCCTCTTATTTTCATGGCACGTTACAATGTAATTTGTGCAAGCCACTGGAGCCTGCGAGCTCGGTCCCTGTCCCATCCCCACAAACCATCTCGCTTCTGTGCTCCTATTTTCTCCATTTCTAATATCTCCCCTATGTATCTGTCATTGCCCCCCCCTGTGTCCATATACCATCCCCATGGCATATCCCCTTTATGTCTCTGTCCCTATGCCCCATGCACATAATTTCCCCTCTTTCTGTTACCTTCCTGTGTCCAGATTTCCCCTATCTCCCTCTTCCATACCAGTGTGTCTCTTCTTTTCAACCCCATCTAGCTTTTTTCCCTCTTTCTTCCCCCCCCCCCTGCTTCTAGCATCTGGCTCACCTGCCTGTCCTTCCCTTTCTTTCCTGCTGTGGGTTTTTCTTTCCGTCTTCATCCCCTTGGCCCAGAATCCTTTTCCCTTTCACTCCCTCCTTCCAATTTGAGCCGGGAACACGAGCGATCGCACGGTCCCCGCTGCCACCACTCGCCTGCCCAATCGATCCTATTGTTTAGCCAGCTCTCTCCCTTCACCTCACCTTAGTTTGTAGGTTTTGTTTTTCGGCGACATGCACGCTTTCCCAAAGAGCCGCGCACGCGCGGCTGCTCAGTGTTCAATCTTCTGCTCTGCTGCAACTTCCTGTTTCCGGTTGCGTCAGAGCAGAAGATCGAAACTGAACAGCAGCGGGGACCGGGGGAGTCTCATGGGAGCGCGTGCGGGACCCGGCCTGATGCCTAATCAGTGTCTGCACCGTACGGCACACCAGGCAACATCTCAAGGCACACTAGTGTGCCGCGGAACAGTGGTTGAAAAACACTGCCTTAGGTATTGGGTGCTGAATGTCAAAAAGCCAAAATAGGCTATAACTTATCTACCACCATAATAGCACTTATGGCTGCAAGAGCCACTTATATGCCAGTAAAAAGGGTTTTGGGGGTGTATAGGGGAGTGCACATGTTTAAGTATCAATGCAGTGATTACAGGGGCTTATGGGCATGGGTCCTCCTCTCTATGGGTCCCTAACCCACCCTCAAGATGGCTTAAGCCGCCTCTGTGCTGGCCGACTAGGCTTTCCTATGCCAGGCTGCCAGGTGATGATGGTCTGGAGGCTGAATTTTAAAGGTGTGATTAATATTTTTATGGGGGTGGGGGGGTCGGGGATTACTGGGGTAGTGTGTGAAGGTCTTTTTTATGTGTTTGCAGTGCTTATTTGGTGACTTTAGGTGGGTTTTTGTGACTTAGACCATGTTTTACATGGTCTAAGTCATAACGTCCAAGTTCTGTCGATCCTGGGCTGTATAACTTTCGGTTATACATGCTGTACGACTAAATCTAAGCCGGCCCACATCCCGCCCAACTCCCGCCCTTGACACTCCTCCTGAAATGCCCCGTTTAGCTTTGGTCGTTCAGCGGCACTATGAAGGCCTAGGTCGTTTAGAAATACGTCCAAAACCCATTTTTATTTTCGGCACTTGGACGTATTTGGGAAATGTTCGTCCAAGTGCCGACTTAGGCCAGTTTTTGGACATTTTTCTCTTTCGATTATGAGCTCCTTAGTATCTAAAATTTCTTTAAAACATATTTACTTTTATATTCATCTGTTATGTTCTGGATATTGGGTGGGAGGTTGAATGGGGGGGGGGAGGTAGGTTGGTAGGATGGGATTGATGATTAATATTGAAAATTGTTTGAGCCTAATATTTGTTATTTACATTGTTATTCTTTTTGCTTTGTTAGTTTTGTGTGTGCTCAATAAAAATGATTTAATGTTAAGAATAACCATACTGAGTCAGACCAATGGTCTATCAAGCCCAGTAGCCAGTTCTCACGGTGGCCAATTCAGGTCACTAATACCTGGCCCAAACCCAAGGAACAGCAACATTCCATGCTACTGATCCAGGGCAAGCAGTGATTTCCCCCCATGTCTGTCTCAATAGCAGACTACAGACTTTTCCTCCAGTTAACTGCTCTTACTACATCCCCTAGCAATGTGTTCCAGAGCTTAACTATTCTCTAAGTGAAAAAATATTTTCTCCTATTGGTTTTAAAAGTATCTCCCTGTAACTTCATCAAGTGTCCCCTAGTCTTTGTAATTTTTGATGGAGTAAAAATCAAAAACCTAAGAAACAACTACTCGACAATTCCTGCATACGAACATCAATCAATTGATATACCAAGAAATGAAATACCAGCGGATATGATCTGGAGTTCCTTCCACAACTCAGATTGGAATAACTACATCAAATTATATAACAAATACTCTAATTCATACTGTGTCTTGGACTCATGTCCCCCAGAGATTATGAAAGCAGCTCCATTAGGCTTTAAATTATCCCTATTGAACTATCTAACCAATAACCTATACAATGGAAATTTCCTCACCAACAATGGTCATATTATAATAACCCCAATCCCAAAAAATTGTAAAGAACCAGCAACATCAAACTATAGACCTGTAGCATCTATTCCATTCATGGTAAAAATCATGGAAGGACTGGTATACACCCAACTAATGGAATACCTTGACCAATTCTCCCTCCTGCACGAAACTCAATCTGGTTTTAGGCCTCTATTTAGCACTGAAACAGTAATTGCGGCCAATCTGGACAATTTGCACTACTTGTTCAGTAAGGGCTTCAACGCCTTAATCATGCAATTTGACATGAGTTCCACCTTTGACTTGGTGGACCATGGAAAACTGTTACAATGCCTAGACGCAATCAGAATCAGAGGTGAAGTACTGAACTGGTTTCGAGGTTTCCTTATATCACGCACATACCAAGTCCGTTTTAATCACGATCTCTCAGATACATGGAGCGATCCATCTGGCGTGCCACAAGGATCACTGCTATCCCCTTTGCTCTTCAATGTTTACATGTCCTCATTGGGTGCACAACTATCCCAATTGGGGATAAAACTATTTAGCTACGCTGACGACTTCACGATAATCATCCCATTCACCAACTCTGTCTCAGAAGTCACCCCCAAAGCAACAGAAGTATTAAATCGGATGGAGCAATGGATGACCAAATTCAGACTAAAACTAAACTCAGAGAAAACAAAATTTTTCATAGCAGCGCCATACCGACTCAACACTAAAGCACCAATGTGCATCAACAACCTTAGTTATCCAATTCAACCCACTATGAAGATACTGGGTGTAACCCTGGACCAAAACCTGACCATGAAAGATCAGGTTGACTACTTGATCAGAAAAATCTTTCACACCCTCTGGAAACTTCGGTCCATCAGAGCTTACTTCGATGCCTCATCATTTCGAATTCTAGTACAATCCCTTATTCTGAGTCAACTCGATTATTGTAACATCGCCTACTTGGCACTCCCCCAGAAATACATGCGGCGATTGCAACTAATTCAAAATACAGTGGTTAGACTACTTTGTGGACTGAAGAAGTTTGATCATGTGACACCTTCCTATCGACTCTTACACTGGCTACCGATGGAGGCACATGTGAAATTCAAGTTAGGTTGTTTTTGCTTCAAGGTACTCTATGCCTTAGCCCCTAAAAACATAACAGACTTTTTCTCTTTCTCAACCAACAGACACAAGCGAAGCTCACACCTGAACTTCGTTTCTCCACCGGTTAGAGGTTATAAATTTAAAAGTCATCATCAACATCTTCTCACACATCAAGCAGCATTATGGGGTAAAGACCTTGAACAATTGCTTGTGCCTACTACCTATGGAGAATTCAGGAAACGCCTGAAAACACATCTATTCCTGAAATACTTAGGAAACCAACTTATTCAGTCTTAGTCCTTAACAACTGAGCGCAAGAACCACCTTTCGCTAAATCTGTACTTTGTTTATTCATTCAATCTGTAACTTTGTTTATTCACTCAATCTGTAACATTTCTAATCATTGTAAACCGCATAGAACTTCACGGTCCTGCGGTATATAAACTGTTATTATTATTATTATTAAAAAAAGAACAAAGCACTTATACCCATTCTATAACACTTCAATCATCTCTCCCCTCAGCCATCTCTTTTCCAACCTGAAGAGCTCTAACCTCTTTATTCTTTCCCCATACAATAAGAGTTCCATCCCTTTCATCATCTTAGTCACTGTTCTTTGAACCTGACTGGCTTCATCTAGCTATACCTTTTTTTAAATAAGATAACCAGAATGAACACAATATACAAGGTGAGGTCGAACCATAGAGTGATAAAGAAGCATTATAATATTCTTAGTCTTGTTAGCCATCCCTTTTCTAACAATTCCTAGTATCTTGTTTGCTTCTATGACCCACATCGCATATTGGGTGGAAGATTTCAGCATATTGTCTACAACAACACCCAGATCTTTTTCATGGACGCTGACCCCCAAAGTAGACCATAGCATCTGATATCTATGATTTGGGTTATTCTTCCCAATGTGCATCACTTTGCATTTGTAAACATTAAATTTCATCTGCCATTTGGACACCCAGTTTTTCAATTTTCTAAGGTCTGCCTGCAGTTTTTCACAGTTTGTATGTGTTTTAACAACTTTGAACAGCACATATGGGGAACTACATAGTTACTGGGTTTTTGGTTTTTTTAGAATTATTATTTGCAGCAGATGGACCTCTTCTTATTTCTTATGTTGCTGGCAGTGCAGGGGAGCAACAAATGTTTGGTGATGGGGGGGGGGAGTGTCCTTGGGTATGTTTATTGAGACCTGTTTGTTGTTATTGTTCATTTTGTTATGCTGGTTTTTTGGTTTTCTTTTGTTGCACTTTGTTTTCGAAGACTTTGTATTTTGCCTTAGTCTCTTAATAAAAACAGATTTCACTTAACAACTTTGAACAGTTTAGTGCCATCTGCAAATTTAATCGACTCCTTCATCATTTCAATTCCCTGATCATTTATAAATAATTTAAATAGCACTGGCCACAGAACAGATCCCTAAGGCATTCCACTATTTTCCCTCCTCCATTGAGAGGAGAGAAGCTGATATGCACGGACGGAGAGAGGGACCTTGGGGTGATAGTGTCCGAAGATCTAAAGGCGAAAAAACAGTGTGATAAGGCAGTGGCTGCTGCCAGAAGGATTCTGGGCTGTATAAAGAGAGGCGTAGTCAGTAGAAGGAAGAAGGTGTTGATGCCCCTGTACAGGTCATTGGTGAGGCCCCACTTGGAGTATTGTGTTCAGTTTTGGAGACCGTATCTGGCGAAAGACATAAGAAGACTTGAGGCGGTCCAGAGGAGGGCGACGAAAATGATAGGAGGCTTGCGCCAGAAGACGTATGAGGAGAGACTGGAAGACCTGAATATGTATACCCTAGAGGAAAGGAGAGACAGGGGAGATATGATTCAGACGTTCAAATACTTAAAGGGTATTAACGTAGAACAAAATCTTTTCCAGAGAAAGGAAAATGGTAAAACCAGAGGACATAATTTGAGGTTGAGGGGTGGTAGATTCAGGGGCAATGTTAGGAAATTCTACTTTACGGAGAGGGTGGTGGATGCCTGGAATGCGCTCCCGAGAGAGGTGGTGGAGAGTAAAACTGTGACTGAGTTCAAAGAAGCGTGGGATGAACACAGAAGATTTAGAATCAGAAAATAATATTAAATATTGAACTAGGCCAGTTACTGGGCAGACTTGCACGGTCTGTGTCTGTATATGGCCGTTTGGTGGAGGATGGGCTGGGGAGGGCTTCAATGGCTGGGAGGGTGTAGATGGGCTGGAGTAAGTCTTAACAGAGATTTTGGCAGTTGGAACTCAAGCACAGTACCGGGTAAAGCTTTGGATTCTCGCCCAGAAATAGCTAAGAAGAAAAAAAAAAAATAAAAAAATTTAAATTGAATCAGGTTGGGCAGACTGGATGGACCATTCGGGTCTTTATCTGCCGTCATCTACTATGTTACTATGTTACTATGTTACTATGTTACTATGTTACTATGTTACTATGTTATGAGAAAAATGGCCATTTAATCCTACCTTCTATTTTCTGTCGGATCCACAAATGAGAATTGCCTCCTATCCCATGACTCTTTAATTTTCTCAGGAGTTTCTCATGAGGAACTTTCAATTTGCCTATGTTCACAGATTGCTGGGTGGCTTTCAACCTCTGAGCAGAGATTAGCAGTGCGAAGTCCCTGATGAAGGGGGTTCAACCTTTGAAACGGAGCCCCTTTGGACTCAGATTTACATAGCATGCGGATTATCTGGATCTTGAATGTACGCGACTAAACTCTCGGCGTTCTTTTGATTGCATTCCAGCTTTGTAAAGTTTGGTCTTTTAAGATCTAAACTGTCTATATAAAGGAATCTACAATTTAACTTTTATTCCCCAAATTATCAAAGCACAGAGCAAAATAATGTATACTTACCCAGAGGATTGTCCTCTTCTCTTCTCCTCGCCAGGCATGATTCTCCAAACAACTTAAGCACTGGAAATGTAGGCCTTTAAAACCAAGGTCTACATTAAAGGCACTCAAGTTTTTTCTTAGACCCAAGTAGCTGCAATTCTGCTAACAGTGCCTAAGCATTATGCCTTAAGCATTAAGGCTTATGCCGTTTTTCTAGTTGCTGGCTGATTTAGGTGCTGTTTACAGAACCCAGGTCTATATTCAAATCTCTCTCATGCATATTCATTGTGGACATCATGAAAAACTGACTGGCTAGGTGTATCCACATGAAATTTAATCTGCCAGATGGATGGATGTCTTTTGAGATCCTTCTGTAATTTCTCACCATTTGCTTTTGATGTAAGAACTTTGAGTAATTTACTATGGTCTGCAATTAGGAACTTTCTTTTCTTAAAATCTTTGCACATATGCTATTAAATTCCCACCATGCAGGTGTATTGTCTATAACTCCTCCTATTGCCCTCATTACATTACATTAGTGATTTCTATTCCGCCTTTACCTTGCGGTTCAAGGCGGATTACATAAAAATTGAATAAGTTATTGAGAAGTACAGATTGTTAAGGTAGTAAGAAGTATATAGGGAATAGTGTGAACATTTTCTGGTTTGCTGATGAGTAGTTGGTATTGCAAGGAGGAGTTCAGAGTATGTTTGGTTCTATTATATTGGTTTTATGTATTTTTTGAAGAGTAGGATTTTTGTTTCTTTTTTGAAGGTTTTGTAGTCTGTGGTCGAAGTCAGCAAATTGATGCGTGTGAGAAAGAGGTCTGGCATCCCTGTGGTTGAATCTTCTCTGTCATCTTAGGATTCATTAGTCTATTTTTTTTTTTTGGGGGGGAGGAGGTGTGTTTCAATTTGATTACATTTGGTTCAAAAGGTTTTTGTTTACAGTCTGCTCTGAATTGCCATAATTAATTCTGAGTCTCTTTGGTTACTGTTTTGTAATTTTAGCTGTTCTTATTGGTTATATTTTCTTATGCTAACTTTTGTGCCAGTTTGCATTGCTTGCATTTGTAATTTGAAATGCTTCATCTAGTGGGAAAAAGGCACTTGTAGAACTGTGAATAAATTTGCTGCTCTGGGTGATTGGTGGGGCTAATTTCTGTTAGGCTGCACCTGCAATCCCTTCATCTTTGGTTTTGGTTAGTTCTGAGCATATCCTTTTGGCTTCCAGCCATATCTGATTACCTCTGCAGCGTGGGCTTGGTAAAGTCATTCCTTTTCTGAGATGAGATCTGGTTTGATTTTGTTTCATCTCATGCCTGGATTTTGTTTTCAACAGTGCTCTTTAGAGTGATTCAGTCCATCCTTGCATTAAGTTATGCTGTGACTTGTCATCTGCATTTTCTTTACTTTTTCTTCGGTTTTGTTGTGGGTTTTTTTTTTTTTTTTTTGCAGCATCGAAGTATGAAAACCATCCACTCCTCTACACCTTCCCTTTTTGTTTTTATAAAATGTGTAAGTGCATTTCAGACTTGTATGCCGCTTTGGCATGTTTCCTGCTGTCCTCTGATGAGGTCTCATTTTTCATGAAGAACTCCACTCGCATTTCTACAACAGTGTCTGGATTCTGAAGAATAATGTGTGCCAGCACAAATGCTGTATATCACGATAAAGGTAAGCTTCAGTGCTGTCTAATGGTGCATATCAATTGTCTGTAAGGTAATCTACCCCAGGGAAGTGCTGGTTAAATTAGTGTACAAATTTTCCATTAGCAGACCTGCAGACCAATTCTCCAAACCTACCGCCAGAAGTAAGGCCAGTTAACGTAAGAATAGCACACATTTTAATCTGTGTGGAATGCTCAGAGGGCTTTACCGCAGGAAACAATGTGTGTGCCAGAGATGGCGATAGTTGTATTTAAATGTAGTCAAATGTATGTTAATGACATCATTTACTATGCCTTCCCGATACTCAAGAGAACAGCATACAAACTAGATTTTCAGATGTCTGGGATAACTTGGATTTATCCTCTTTTTAGAGGATTGTCCGGGTGCCAAGAGGGATTTCCAAAACCTGGCAGTTTGTCTGGGTTTTGGACGTTCTGAGCTAGGAGGCCACCTCTGGAAGCCTTTGCACATATGCGGCTGTCACTGTGATGATGTCATATGCACTCACACGTGTAACGTCCATGCATGCGCGAAGACTTCCAAATGTGGCTTTTGAGCTCAGGAGGTTCATGTGGGGGAGGAATGGGGGTGAAACCAGAGGTGGAACAGGGTGTGACCGGGGGTGGAATAGGGCAGGGCCAGGCATCCATTTTTTTCAAAGAGGAAATCTGGCAATCCTAATGCAAACAAACCCTGCTTGTACTGCTGAAAAAATAACGCCAACTTGGAGCTGGTGGTGGGAGGTTTGAAGAGAGGATTTCTTTTAGTTTCCAGTTTAAAATCTGCTGGGTTTGATTACCTTTGGAAGTGGAAGAAAGCCTGTGCAAACCTGTAAGCTCCAGTACCGAAAAAGAAAAGAGAGTGAATCCAAGCAAACCCAAAATTGAAAGTACATATTGACACCTACTTTCTGTGCTTAAATATAAAAGCCTAAGGAAAAAATGAACAGATTATGGGCTCCTTTTATCAAGCCGCGCTAGCGGTTTAACACGTGTAATACCGCACGCTAAACCGCCGGCTGCGCTAGCCACTACCGTCTCCCTTGAGCAGATGGACATTTTTAGGCCAGCGCAGGGGTTAACGCGTGATGAAACATCACGCGCGTTAACCACGCTAAACATAGAAACATAGAAGGTGACGGCAGATAAGGGCCAAGGCCCATCAAGTCTGCCCACATCAATGACCCTCCCCTACCTCCCTTTGCGAAGAGATCCCACCTTTCGATCCCATTTAGCTTTAAAATCAGGCACACTGCTGGCCTCAATCACCTGCATCGGAAGACCATTCCATCGATCCACTACCCTCTCGGTGAAGAAGTATTTCCTGGTGTCGCTATGTAATGTCCCTCCCCTGATTTTCCATGGATGCCCTCGTGTTGACGTGGGTTCCTTGAAGAAGAAGATATCCTCCCCCACCTCGATACGGCGCGTGAGGTACTTGAATGTCTCGATCATGTCCCCCCTCTCCCTGCGTTCCTCTAGGGAGTAGAGCTGCAGTTTATTCAGCCGTTCCTCATACGGAAGATCCCTGAGCCCCGTGACCATCCGTGTGGCCATTCGCTGGACCGACTCGAGTCTCAGCACATCTTTGCGGTAATGTGGTCTCCAGAATTGTACACAGTATTCCAGATGGGGTCTCACCATGGACCTATATAATGGCATTATGACTTCGGGCTTACGGCTAACGAAACTCCTTCGTATGCAACCCATGATTTGTCTGGCTTTAGATGAAGCTTTCTCCACCTGAGTTGCAGTCTTCATGTCCTCACTGATGATTACCCCTAAGTCTCGTTCCGCTACAGTTCTCTCTAGGATCTCACCATTAAGAGTGTAAGTCTTACATGGATTTTTGTTGCCAAGGTGCATGACCTTGCATTTTTTGGCATTGAAGTTTAGTTGCCAGGTCCTGGACCAATTCTCCAGTAGGAGGAGGTCGTGTGCCATACTATCGGTCTTGGATTTGTTGTCAGGTCCTGTTGTGTTCTTGTCCACTATATTGCATAATTTGGCATCATCGGCGAATAACGTTAATTTACCCTGAAGCCCTTCAGCCAAGTCCCTTATGAAGATGTTGAACAAGATTGGGCCCAAGACCGAGCCCTGCGGCACTCCACTTAACACCTCTGTCGTTTCGGAGGGGGATCACCACCACCCTCTGAAGTCTACCTCCTAGCTAGTGCAGCTTGATAAAAGGAGCCCTATATTTAAAGGTATAGAAGAGTGCTATCACTATGTGCTTCACAAATGGGTTGTCTGGCCCATGTGCACAAGAGCTGTGCTTACCATGAAACTCTTCTGCACATGCACCAAGCGTGTTCCTCCCCCTTGCCTTTGCTTTTACATTGCCCATATAATTTGAATATCACTTCCTTTGAGCATTGGAGAGCTATTTTTTCAGCACTGTTTCAGCAGTATGGAATATGCGCTGTTTTCTATACTGCGGGAGTTCTGAGAATAAGCTGAGAAAACTTCAGACTTCCAGTCCAGAGGCTGAGTTTTCCTTTGCTTTAGTCATCCTGTATAGATGGAAGTGTCTTTGGGTGTGTCATGAAAGGTTAGGAATTTGGTAACCACAGGGCTTGTATTCACCCAGTTTTTGAATGATACGCCTGGGGTGAGAGGTGAAAAGAGTAACTGGGAGCAAAACAAAAAGAGGGGAAAAAAAACTTGAAAGGAATCCTTTATGATGCCTTTAAACAGAAGAGAAAAAGACACCAGAGAAATTAAGGGGCAGGAGAGAGAGACAGACAAGGGGAAGAGTGTTTCAGAAGTCTCTCTCTGCCTGATTTTATCTGAGGGTTAACTGTGTTTGTCTTAATGATTTCCTTTGATTTACTACACAGCTTCTGCCCTTTTAACCTCTGGTTTCATTTACTTGCCAATGATCTGTGCTCCTGTCCATTCTGCAGTTTGAAATAAATCATAATCCTTTTTCTGAGTCAATACTAATGTTTTCACCCATAGACTGCAAACACATAATTACTGTGTCTGAATGTGTTCAATTACAAATGTTCTAAAATATTGTGGTTCAATAAATCTGGTCTTAATTTGCAGTAAAGCAACCTGTGCGAACCACAGATAAGAGTGGAGACAAATTCTTGCTCAGTAGGATGAGCTCTGATGTCTTTTCTGAAATCTTAACTGCAAGCTTAGGTACCTTTCAGGGAGGAGCTAAAAATAAATTTAAGGGAGTTGTCTGACAACAGATCAGAGGCCCAGCAGGATGGTTATAAAGCCCATGATGAAAGTATAGACAAGACTGGAATTCCTCATGGTTTGCAAGCAGGTCAGCTTTATTATTTAGTCCGTCCTCCCAAAGGATCCTTAACGGGTTACAGGAGTTCATACATATTATGGGTAGGACAATTTTTATTGAGACATAGACTTTGCACATTCACAGAGTTTACAGCATTTACAGTATAGAAACATAGAAACATATGACGGCAGAAGAGGGCAGGCGGCCCAAAAAGTCTGCCCACTTAAGAACCCTCCCTCCCTGGTGTACCCCTCTTTCATGCATAACTTTGTAGTACTCCCACCTGTTTGTCCCATCGACTTTTGAAGTCAGGTACACTACTGGCCTCAACCACCTGGCATGGAAGTTTATTTCATCGATCAATCACCCGTTCGGTGAAGAAGTATTTCCTAGTGTCACTATGAAATCTTCCCCCCTTAAGTTTTAGCGGATGCCCTCTTGTCACTGTGGGACCTGTAAGAAAAAAGATTTCTACCTCCACCTCAATTCGACCAGTGATGTATTTGAATGTTTCTATCATGTCTCCCCTTTCTCTGCGCTCCTCGAGAGAATATAAGCGTAGTCTGGTCAGACGTTCTTCATATGGGATGTCTTTAAGTCCTGAGACCATCCTAGTGGCTAGTCTCTGGATCGATTCCATTCTCTTCACATCCTTTTGATAATGTGGCCTCCAAAACTGGACACAGGACTCCAGGTGAGGTCTCACCATGGATCTGTACAACGGTAGTATGACTTCAGGCTTTTGGTTGATAAAGCTCCTTCTGGTGCAACCCAGCATTTGTCTTGCCTTTGCTGAAGCTTTCTCCACCTGATTGGCAGCTTTCATATCTTCCCGGATGAGAACTCCCAAGTCCCTTTCTGCAGTAGTTCTTGCTAAGTTTTCGCCGTTCAAGGTGTATGTTCTGCATGGGTTTCCGCTCCCAAGATGCATCACTTTACATTTTTTGACATTAAATTTTAGTTGCCAAGTACTGGACCATTGTTCCACCAAAAGCAGGTCCTGCTCCATAGTGTTGGGCCTGGTTGGACATAGGGTGGTTTGGATTGTAGTATTTTCAGTGTAGATATACTAGGAAGTAGAATAGCTTTTCTTTGCAGGTGGGTGCATCTTTGTTGTCAGAGAAAGTGGTAATAATTCAAGTTATATTTGTGGTGGCATGTGAGTTTAACGTTTGGTATGTTAGGTGTTGTCTTTGGGATTCCATCCATCTGGGGTGTAGATGTGGGTCTTCACAGGGCTGGGTTCGTAAAGAGGAAGGTTTTTCACAGCTTTTCTGAAGTTCCAAAGACTGTTTAGTGATCTAATGGAAGGGGGAATGATGTGCCACATTCTGGGTATGTAATAGGAATATGAGCGTCTTCGGGCTTGACCCAGGCAAGGAAGGGAGTTCAGAAAAGATAAGCATGAACCTCTCCTACTTGAAACCAAGAAGTGGCCCACTGGCACTGCATTTGACACTCAACCTCTGAGAGCTAGTTACGGTACATGAATTCCACTTCAACATTCTCTGCAGTGAGGGGTGATGGGCTTCAAGGATGATAAAGGGTATGGAAAACCTTCCATATGCGGAAAGGCTAGAGAAGCTGGGGCTCTTTTCCCTGGAAAAACGGAGACTTAGAGGGGACATGATAGAAACTTTTAAGATTTTGAAGGGGATAGAGAAGGTAGAGAGGGACAGATTCTTCAGACTAGCGGTGGCAACAAAAACAAGAGGGCATTCAAAAAAACTGAAAGGTGACAGTTTCAGAACAAACGCTAGGAGGTTCTTCTTCACTCAAAGGGTGGTGGATGCCTGGAATGCGCTTCCAGAGGAGGTGGTAGGACAGAGTATGATTTTGGGTTTCATAAAGGGATTGGATGATTTCCTGAAGGAAAAGGGGATTGAAGGGTATAGTTAGATGGTTTCTATACAGGATATTAAATAAATAGGGAATAAAATGTTTTAGGTAAAAGATCACTTACAGGTCATGGACCTGGGGGGCCGCCGTGGGTGTGGACTGCTGGGCGAGATGGACCCATGGTATGACTCAGCAGAGGCGACACTTATATTCTTATGATGGACATTGGACCCCTAGGAAAGTCTGGTGCTTGGCAACATGCCACCTCAGAATGTTAATCAGAGTTGGCAACAAATTTTCAAACGCCAGAAGAAACAAGCGGGGACGTATGTCGGTGCGTTTTTCTCCTATGTGCTTTAGTTACGGTAGGTACCACCTAACAAGTCCATGTTCATTTCACTTAGGCATTCATTAATGCAGGAATCTAGTAAGATTCATAATTTACCATTAGCTATGGAAATATCCAACTCAGAGATTTTTGTCAGGTGCAGCAGAGTTAGGAACACAAAGGAGTGCGAAGACCTGCAAAGGGACCTAAGCAAACTGGAAGAGTGGGCAAACAAATGGCAAATGTGCTTTAACATAGAAAAATGTAAGGTCATGCATATAGGGAAAAGGAACCCGAGGTACAGCTACAAAATGGGGGGAACATTACTGGGGGAGAGTAATCTTGAAAAAGACTTGGGTGTGCTAGTGGATACAACCATGAAATCATCAGCGCAATGTGCAGCGGCCTCGAAGAAAGCTAACAGAATGCTGGGCATCATTAAGAAGGGAATTACAACCAGGACGAAGGAAGTCATCATGCCACTATATAGTGCAATGGTGCGCCCGCATCTAGAGTACTGCGCCCAATATTGGTCGCCGTATCTCAAGAAAGACATGGCGATACTTGAGAAGGTCCAGAGAAGAGCTACGAAAATGATAAATGGTATGGAGGACTGTTCATATGCTGAGAGGCTGGACAAGCTGGGGCTCTTCTCCCTGTAAAAGAGGAGGCTTAGGGGGGACATGATAGAAACTTTCAAGATCATGAAGGGCATGGAGAAGGTAGACAAGGATAGATTCTTCAAACTACGGGAAACCACAGGCATAAGAGGGCACTCAGAGAAACTGGAAGGGGAGAAGTTTAGAACAAATGCCAGGAGGTTCTTCTTCACACAGAGGGTTGTGGACACATGGAACGCGCTCCCGGAGGAAGTGGTCGGGCAGAGTACGCTACAGGGATTCAAAGAGGGATTGGATAGATTCCTGAAGGATAGGGGGATTGAGGGATACAGATAAGGGTAGATAAGAGTATGGAAAGAGTATAGATGAAAACAAGGGGGCTATAGGGCTAAATCAAGATAACATGACAGGTCATGGACCTGATGGGCCACCGCGGGTGCGGACTGCTGGGCGCGATGGACCTCTGGTCTGACCCAGCGGAGGCAAATTCTTATGTTCTTATGTTCTTATGTTCACTGTGGAACCTGTGAGCAGCTGTACACTCACAAGCTCTCTTGTGGCCACTTCCTTCTTCTGCATGGGCTTCCTGTTACCATGGAAACTGATGTCATCATGAAAGTTATGGTGAGGCTGCTGCAGGCTTGTGTAAGCCATTTCAAAGGCACCATGCTGAACTTACCTCAGGCCCACAACTAGTCAAATGAGGGGGACAAGGCAAGGTGAAGGGAGATCTGGGAATGGCAAGAATAGGGAAGACTTGGGAAAGAGCCATGGATAGTAAGGGAGAGGACCCCAGACATGGCTGTTAAGCAGATCCCCAGACCATTCCTGTTTTGTCCTCTGATGCTACTGGTCACAGTATTCTACTGCAAACAGAGCATTAAAACAAATTCTTCACTTTAATCCCTCTCCAAAATTTTTGCTTGAAGGTCTGGAATCTTGTTCAGCAGAACTCTAAGACTGATTGTTCTGGCTCATAAAGTAACTCTTTGGATGAAATTTAAGGCTGCTATGCCATAACTACTGCAAAATGCAAACTCACTGTGATTTTGTAGAATGAAATGAGGCATGAAGATGTTTTCAAAATTCCTGAAACCCTTTAAAAGAAAAAATAAAAATAAGTCTTTGCAGTCAAGTACTTACTCAGTTCATTTCTTATGCACCTATGGGAGGGCCTTCTGAATGATCCCTAGTGACCCCAACGCCAGTTAGGTTTTCTGGGTATCCATAATAAATGTGTAATAAATTAGCATATTTTTACATAGGATAACAGTAAGCTCATCATGGGGATCATTTTCAAAGGACTTAGAAAGTTCCATAGGTTACTATTTAACTTTGTATGTTTAAGTGCTTTGAAAATACACCTCTATATCTACCAGTTTCCTTTCTGTCCTCTGAAAATGAATTTATTGTACATTGGAAGCAATGTGCAAGGCAATTTTAGAAAGTTCCAGAAGTATAGCCGGACCTCAGTTTTGGGTGGGCCTGGGGATGGATTGGTTGGGCTTGACCATGCATTTCCATTCTGCTGCCCCACCCTGCTGAAACAGTAAAAATGGCTGGTGGGGATCTCCAGGCTCCATGAGCTGAACATTCCTTTCTGAAGTCCTGAGCAGACTCATCCTCCCAGAAGTCAGCGATATGTTTACTTCTGGTGCCAACAACACTTCCCTCCCCTCAGGAGCATGTTTAGTTTCAACCAGCAGCCCTTATGTATGCATGTATGGGGGTTCAAAGTGAACTGAACATGCACGGGAGAAAGGGAGGGGGAGTCTCGGCATTGGCAGCTAGAAATGCACTGACTGCCGGGAGAATGAATCTGCTTGGACTCTAGAAAAGACTCCTCAACCGGTGGGGTCCGGGGATCCCCATCAGCTACATTAACAATGTGTGTCGCTACTGGGTGGGCCTGAAGAGAAACTGGGTGGACCCCTGCCCCGATCCCGGCCCACTGAGCCCATCCATACCACTGACAGGTGCCTAAGTAGATGTGGCAGGTATACTTTTTTTTTTAATATATTTTTTATTGAAAGTTAAAAGGGTCACAACCAAGCAGAATACAAACTCAGAAAAGTACAAAAGCAACCAAATACAGAGAAGGTTCATCATTATCAGTGAGGCTCGCAAAAGAGCCACATAGTCTGGAAACCCCAAAGTACAGTGTGACATAAAGGAAAAACCGGGCTCTAAGCCTGTGGCGAATACTAAAAAGTGTGAGAAAAGGAAAAAAAATTAAAGTGCCCTTCCACCATTTTTGTAAATACCCCTAAGACAGCCATACACTCCGCACACCGCCAGACACACACTCTCAACCACACCAGGCACCACAACATACACAACAACACTAGCAGGGTGCCCAGACCCCCCAACCCCCCAAACCCAAGGTACCAAAGAAACTACAAGTCCCAGCAAAGAACTAACATCCCATCAACTGGGATTATGGGATCCTCCTACTGGGCTTTCAGGCTCCCCTTCAGGAACAGGGCTTTACAGTTCCCCAATGCCGTTTCTTCTATAATGCCATTCTCTTGGTTAAGAAACTGATTCTGATTTGCTGGATGTCAGAGGATGTACCACCGGTGCCCTAGTGGAAGAGTAGACTTTGGGAGTTAGCCCAATTTGAGATTCGATCCTATGCTAGGTCTCCGCAACTGGCTAAGCAGCATTATGTCACCTTGTGGGAGTGGCTGAGGGACCTGGTGCCTCCTTGACTAGGTGTGTGTGTGGGGGGGGGGGGGGGAGGGGGCTGTTCCCTTCTCCATTTTTGGCAGGTATACTTTTAAATAGTAGTAATTTTAGGAAGGAAAGGTACAAATACAGTCCCTCTAAGGTGGGTGGGAGTGTACAGCGCTGCATGTGTCTGGTAGTGCTATAGAAATAATAAATAATAGTAGCAGTACAGTCTTCCAATTCTATTGTTGCCAGTGGTAGGTGGTGTTTCAATATTGTCTCTTCCATTACTGCAAGACTCCAGGGAACCTGCCTATCCCTAGAACGTGCCCGTTTCTCATTATTGAAAAAGTGATAGTGAAACAGCTCTCTCTATTGGCAGAACTATATGTGGATATGGGATTGAGGGGTACAGATAAGAGTAGAGGTAGATTATAGGGATGGGATTAGAGTTAAGTTACAAAATTAATCAGGGACCACTGTTCAGGCACTAGGCCTGATGGGCCGCCGCGGGAGCGGACCGCTGAGCAGGATGGACCTCTGGTCTGACTCAGCGGGGGCAACTTCTTATTCTTTCTTATGGAGGACTCCTACTCAGCTTAGAGTGAACAGTGGATACAAAAGCATTGTCCTTCTAAAATAACTGCCCCCCCTTTATTTCTTTCTTTTCCCTTCTTTCTTTCTGTCTTCCTGCCTGTTCCCAAGCCACTGCTGCCGCCATCGGGGAACAAGCCTCCAAACCACTGCTGCCCCGAGCTCTCCCTGCTTCCCCACACAGAAGCATCGGGCTGACCAGATTTCCTCTCCCCGATGTCATTTCTGGAGTCGGAGAGGAAGTTCCGGGCCAGCCAGTCAGCGATTGGCTAGCCCGGAACTTCCTCTCCGACGTCAGAATTTATGTCGGGTAGGGGAAGTTGGTTGGCTCAGCGGTTCTGAGTCAGGAAGTAAGCCTTTTGGGCACCCCTGCTCTAAGGCAATGGAATGACTTGCCCAGGATCACAAGGAGAAGCAGTGGGATTTGAACCCAGCTTCCGTGGATCTGTGAGGAAGAGGGAGTCGGCCTGAAGATAATACCGGGGGCGGCATAAAATGACCAGGTGGGAGCAGGCCAGAAGGTAAGGCATAGCATGGAGGGAGGGAGACAACAAAGGTAGGGGGGGATGATTTTATTTTTGAATTTAGTGATTGAATTATGTCAATTTTAAGAATTTACATCTGCTGACAATGTGCTTTACATAGTTTAATTTTGAGGTACCATTATGTGTTGTTAATAAGATTATATTGTGTATCTGTGAAAAATGAATGGAAAAAATAGTGTTACAATTAGTACTATTATGGGGGCGGGGTCTGGCCCACGACTTAGCCCAGTGTTCTTCAACCACCGGTCCACAGACCGATGCCGGTCCACAGAATAATTATTTTATTTCTGCCGGTCCATAGGTGTAAAAAGGTTGAAAAACACTGGCCTAGAGCACTAAATGCTCTGATGCTTATAGAATTCCTATGAGCGTTGGAGTATTTAGTGCCCCGGGCCACAGTAGAAACCTCTATTGTGGCTTAGTAAAAGTGGGCCCATGTGCTAAATGCTAATACACCCATTTCCTATGGGCATCTTAGTATTTTGAACTTGGCTAATCGTTAGCATGAGCTAAATTGGTTAGTGCACCTTGGGAAGCGTCCCCTTAACCTTTTCCTATCATGTGTCCTGGATGAAGGGACATTCCAAAAATGTCGTTGCCATTGTATGTCCCATACTAATAAAGAGCCAGGAACACAAAATATTTGAACTTACAGACTTATGACTTATTTACATTATGTTTACAATAGCCGTAAATGATAACGGTGAATAATACAAAACTTTGCTAAAATAATTACGATTGGAACCAGCGTAATGTAAAATTTATTACGATAGGAAAAGGTTAATGTTGCAGCCACAAACAACTGGCTAGCAAAATGTTTGAGAACGCCACCATGCTTTGAATGAAAATCTCTCCCTTCCTCTGAAGGTCTGCGGTTTCTAGATTTTGATCACCATATGTTAATGTGGCTATTTCAAGCTCCAGCTTGAAAAAATGAAGTTGCCCTTCAATTTAACTCGCAAACAGAATTTGGCGATTAAATCTTTGGCTCGGGACACCACTATTGTCATCACCAAAGCTGACAAAGGTGGTAGTGTAGTAATTCTTGATGCTACTATGTATCTGGCGGAAGCTACTCGCCAATTGTCTGATACTAATATCTACACTTGCCTTACCGATGATCCCACGGGGGTGTTTCAAAGAGAAGTGTATGATATGTTGTTTCAAGCTCATCAAGAAGGGATGTTATCTTCCAAGGAGTTTAAATACTTTTATTGTCAGTATACGGTTATACCTTTTATTTATTTTCTTCCCCCGGGTCGTCCTATTGTATCATGTAGAAATTCGTTTTTTGAACCACTGTCTCAATTTATAGATTTTTTTTCTTCAACCTTTTGTATGTAAGATTCCTTCTTATGTTCGAGATTCCATGGATTTTATTTCTCAGATTTCCATGTTGGAGATACCTTCTGATAAAAGGGATTCTGTTCTCTTAGTTACTATGGACATTATGTCCTTGTATACTAGCATTTCCCAATTGGATGCTATGCATATTATCAGAAAGGTATTGTCAGAATCTGATGACGTTGGTAATTGGTTAGAACTAATTCTGTCTATGGCTGATTTTGTTATCAATAAAAATTATTTTAGATCTGATCAGTCATTTTATGTTCAGAGAAAGGGTGTCGCGATGGGGGCCACTGTGGCCCCCTCGATCGCTTGCCTTTTTATGGCTATGTTTGAAGAATCTTTTGTTTACTCATCTGGATTTTTTCCTTATGTGCTTTATTGGAAAAGGTACATTGACGACATTTTTATTGTCTGGTGGGGTTCTCAGACTGATTTGGATAAATTCTTGATGTATCTTAATCAATGTGATCATAACATCCAATTTACGATGACTTATCATTCCACTTCTATTAATTTTTGGGATATACAGCTATACTATCATGATGGGCAGTTTGACACCTCCATTTTTAGGAAACCTACTGACGCCAACACTGTGTTGCATTACCGTAGTCATCATCCTAAGCTTCTGCGTGACAGTATACCGATGGGTCAGATGCTGAGGTTGAAGTGTTTGTGCTCATCTGATAGTGATTTTAAAATCCAAAGTCATAAGATGTCACGCAGATTTAGGCAATGCGGTTATCCCACTGGAGTGATAAAATGAGCAGTTAAACGTGCTACGTATGCTGAACGTCAATGGCTATTTTACCCTAAATCATCACTGGCATTTATTAAGTTACCACACTGAATTCAGAAACAAACCCAGATTTGCTTTTAAACAGGGAAAAAATCTGGGGGAACGTTTAAAATATCATGGTTCTGTTTCTATTGGCAACGATGAATCAGGGCATACGCCCTGTGGACATTGCAGGTACTGTCAATATTCAAAGAGCACTGATAAGGTACTTATTCCTAATGTCAATATACATTTCACTCTACATCAAAGAACGGATTGTAATTCTACTCAGGTAGTATATGGCATTTTTTGTCCATGTCAGAAGCTTTACATTGGCCAAACTAAGAGAGCGATTAAATTTCACATTGCTGAACATCTTAGTTGCATTAGAACTCTTAAAAATGAGGCTCCACTGGTGGATCATTGGGTTCAGTGCAATCATCAATTATCTGATTTGCGGTTTTGTGTGTTTAAACAATTTGTTACCATCTCTGGGGGGGGATATTTCTCGTTTACTTACCTACCAAGAGCAACATTTGATTTTTGCTTGGCATACTGTTATTCCTAACAGCTGGCTGGTGCTTCACTAAAATTGACATTCTTAATTTATTTTGTTTGTAAGCTATTTTAGCTGTGTTTGAGCCTTTTACGTTGGTCTCTATTTAATGCTCCGCCCTCTCTTTGCCGTCATGACACTCGCGCGGTGATTGCAAGCCAAGCCTTGCTTCTGGCAATTTTTGCTTTGACTCTCTGCCTGGTATGATTGCCGTTATTTAGGTTTATTTATTTTTTGTGTTAATTTGTAAGTTGGTTTAGTTCATTTCAGTTTATGTTGGTGTTTAGTGTATTTTGTTTTAGCCTAGTTCTTCCTCTTGACAAAGATTGTTATCGAAACACGGCCTGTGTCGAGGAGGAGTGAGAAAACTGGCTGCCTTTTTGGCTTTTAGCTTTTGCTTTGGAACACGATTGAACTTCTATTGAATCTGTACCTGCACTTTAGTGAAACATTGTTGAATCTCCATCGAACTTGCACTTCAGTGGTCTTTTTTGGACTCATTTCACATGATTTTCTTCGTTTTTGCTGGATGGCTTAGGATTTTCACCTGCTGCCTTGGCTTCATTACAGATGCTACTCAAGTTGAAGCTGAATCCTTTCAAGCTAAGTGACTTATGAATTTTCATTTTTTGAACAGAGTGAACTCTTTTGCCTGTCTCAATATTTGTATTTATAATTATTTTTAGTATATTGCTTGTTTAGTCTATGTATGTGTATGTCCTTTGCTGAATTTTTGATGATAGTAATAAAATTCTTAATGTAGATGAATTTTTGTTGATAGTAATAAAATTCCTAGTGTATTTATAAATTAGATTATTTATTTATAAGTATTACACCAACATTATGTGAGATTGAATTGAGAATGTGTTTCTTAGAGGTGATTCTTTGTGTGGATTTATGTAACATCGATGCCACATTTTCCATGATAATCAAGTCTCACAGGTCGGAACAGCTGTTAATGTTATTGTGAAAACGTAGACTGTATTTTTTTCAGTCCCAGAGGAGTAATAGTAACTGTTGTCAGACCATCGATCTCTGCTGAAACCCAGATTAATAGAGCAGGGGGAAACTTTTCCGACTAGCAAATATGTGTGTGTGTTGGGGGGGGGGGGGTTACACTGTGTACCATGGGTAGCAACTTTTTAATCATGAGAGAAAAAAATTCTAGGTCTGTAAACTATTGTTTTAATTCACTACAATAACTCTTGTTATGTATCAAAAGTGATGAAAGCTAGACGTACTGTACATGCAATATATGTATGAAGCAAATTGGCAAATGCTATAATAAGACTTAAAACAATAACAGTGGTTCTCGTGAAATGTCGGCTTTCCTCTGAATGTCACAGTTCATATAATAAGGTACTTGTGGGTTCTGCATGTGCTGATCTCAGCTGTGCTGAAGCCTCTGGGCATGGAAAGTGCTTTATTTTGGTTCCTTTGCAGCACATTAAGGTTTGACAATATCCTTTTCATGTGATTTACAAAACAGCACTTTTGCTGTACAACACGATTCTTTACTTTCTCCTACACAAGCACTGCTGATAATCACCCACTATTACTAGCAGTGCATCATTTGTTTGGCTCCATATCTCAAATCACAGTGCAACAGAATATGTTACAATATTGCAGTATTGAATCTTGGTGCCTGAACAGGGGTGTGTTCTGGGATGAAATATTTGGGATGGCATCACAAGACTACTGCTAAAAGTCATGACCACCATTAGAAGACCAGAGCCAAAATGGGCAGGAGTGATTGGGGTTCAATCCTGCTTATACCATCCCCTGGCTAGACCAGTGTTTCTCAACTTCTTCAAGCCAAGTACCCTCTAAGTCTAACAAATATCAACTGAATAACTCCACCCAAGCTCCGCCCCTGACTCCACCCCCATAATAGTACTAATTGTAATGCAATTTCTTCCATCCATTTTTCATATACACAAAATCTAATCTTATTACACTTCTTCCTTATTCGCGGTGGATGCGGGTGGAACATAGCCGCGAATGTGGAAAAACTGCAATAACTTTTTAACTGTTATTCTCAGTTTTTTGTAACAGCCAGTGTTTTTAATATTGAAACTGAAAATAACTTTTCCCCATCTCTCCCTCCCCACCAGCCAACTCCCCAATGTAAAGTTTGAGTGAAGGTGCCCCAGTCCCTGCTAATGAATGAAGAAGCGAGGTTCAGCTGCTGCCCAGATCCTTCGTCTCCTCCGAGCGTGGCTCCACCTGAGCTTCAGACACTCAACACAAGGAGCCGGGACCTGAGCCCACCCTTTCCTGCACGAGGAAGCACGAAGGACAGGGGAGCCCGCATCACCATCAAGTTTCAAGTTTAATAAGGATTTGATTGATCGCTTAATCAGAATTCGAAGCGATGTACATATCAATAAAATTACAAAATTTAGGGGACAACAAAATAAATGACATAAAACTAAGTTTTGCAAAACATATTATAGACTAACATTACAGACATATTAAAACACAAAGAAAGATGGGGAAAGGAAATACAAATTATTTGATAGTAAATAAGACATTCAAAGGAAAAAACAAAAGGAAGGGAAAGATCAATGTATTTCCGAGAAGCTATAAAATACAGTTGAAATAATGCCATTAGTCGAGCTTACTAATTATCGAATGCGTCCTTAAAAAGAAAGTTTTTTAATTTGCTCTTAAATCTATCCAAGTTGCGTTCTTCACTTAAATAAATAGGGAGTGAGTTCCATGTTTGACGGGCTGTGACAGAAAAAACGAATTGCCGCCGTGTATTAATAATTTTAAGTGAGGGAATCATCAGTAAATGTTGTTCATTTGATCTCAATAATCTTTCCTCCAGCTGCTCTTGGTGCTGGCGCTCCTCTCGCAAGACCTGAGCCCACTGTCACTTACCCTGAGTGGCCCACGCTTCCCTCCCACTGCTCTTCTCGGCGGCAGTCAAGCAGTGATTTTCAGGTTGGGAAGCTGGGAAGCAGCAATTTTGTGGGTGAAAGCATGGAAGCAGCAATTTTCTGAGTGAATTTTGGTAAGCGCTAAACTTTTTTTTATCGGTACAGTAAAGGAAAGGAACTTTACTCATGATGTAATTTTGGGGGGAGGAGTCAGCATATGATTAATCGTGAATAAGCGCAACCGCGAGTGCAGAAATCACAAATACGGAGGGAAAAGTGTAATACATAATGGTAACCACAAAATTTTAAAAACACAAAGCACACTGTATGCAGAGAAAATGTTAATTATCATTTATATTCAATTTTTTTCCAAAGAGGTCAAGGCAGATGACTTTAAAATATGTAATGTCACCTCAGTAATAACTATAGAAAAATAAACAAATATAGTGCAAAATATAGACAGCAGATATACATTTTAAAAACTGACACATTTCGATCACTAAATTGAAAATAAAATAATTTTTCCTACCTTTGTTGTCTGGTGATTTCATGAGTCTCTGGTTGCACTTCCTTCTGACTGTGCATCCAATATTTATTTCTTTTTGTCTCCTGCACGCTTCCTCTCCTCCGGACCTCATTCCCTTCCCCAACCAACATCTCTCTTTGTCCCTCCATAAGTCCAACTTTTCTTCCTCTCTTCTCCACCACCTCCACCTTCTCTCATTCCCTCCTTTGCTGCAAAGGGAATGGGGGAAGAGGGAGAGAGAGATCCAGAGTGCATTTCTCTCACTCCCTCTACTGCCACATCTATCATTTCTCCCTTTCCACCAGTCCAACATTTATTTCTGTCTGCCTCTTGCACGCCTCTCCTCCAGTCCTCATTCCCTCCCCTAACCATATCTCTCTCTCGCTCCATGAGTCCAACTTTTTACTCTCTGTCCTCTCCCCCTTCCTCTGACATTTTTCCCTCCCTCCTCTCTGCCCTCCCCGTCCATCTCTCCCTCTATTTCTCTCCATGAGTCCAACACTTTCTGCCTCTTGCACGTTTTCTCTCTTTCTCCTCACACCTTCCCTCAAGTGTGACATTCCTCCTTCCCACCCCGAATCCATCTTTCCCCATCCCCACTCACATTCTCTCCCCATGCCCCATTTCTCCCTCTCCTCCACACCATGTCCATTTCTCCCTTTCATCACTCACTCATCCTGCAACAATTTTCCTTCCTTCCTTCCTTCCCTCCCCCAACTCACAACTAATATGCTCACTCCCCATGTATCATCTCATCCTCCCCTCCAGCATGCTGCACCTTTCCTTTTCCTCCCCTTCTAAGTCTAGTCCAGCAGCAGCTTTCCCTTCCTCTCACCTTCTGCCAGGTCCAGTAGCACCTTTTCTCCCTTCCCTTTCCTTTCCCCTTGTCCAGCAGCACCTCTCCCTCTCCCTATCTCCAGCAGTACCCCATCTCCCTTCCCCATGTCCAGCAGTACCTGTTCTCCCTGTCCAGCAGTACCTCTCCTCACCCTAGCGGCAGCTCACTGCGGGCTTTTAACTTCTCCATATAGCTTCCACTAGCGTTAGTTTAGCCACATTTCCATCAGGCAGCCTCGGGGCTTTTGCTAGCCTGGCCTACCTCCGATGATGCAACTTCCTCTTTTGTCAAAGGCGGACCGGTCTAGCAAAGGCCCCGAGGCTGCCTGATGGAACTGAATTCATTGAATAGTAAGCTGGTACTCTTAAGTATTTTCCCTATCTGACCCAGAAGACTCACAATGTAACTGCGGTACCTGGGGTAATGGAGTGTTAAGTGACTTACACAGTCACAAGGAGCAGGTTGGGATAGAACTCACAACTTCAGGGTGCTGATGCAGCAGCTCTAGGCCACCTTCTTCACTCCACCTCTCGCTCTCAAATGTTTCTTAGCCTTACTATTCACTCCTTGTCTCTCATCCTCATCTACCTTCCTTTGCCTTCATTCCTTCAGCAGCTTAGCACTCTTCTGGCTTAGTCTCTTTCTTCCTTAATTAGCTTCCTATTCCCTTTTTTTATCCTTTTTCACCTCCCTTTCCACTTCCTATCAACTTCTCCAAGTCCTTTACACCAGTGCCAATTTTGGGTGGGCCTGACCCTAATGTGCACGGGCACAAAATTCTACCCCCTCCTCCATAATGATTCAGCACCTCTCTCAGTCTCTCAACCCCATTACCAGTATCTTATTTAAAAATTGATTACTACTATTCTGAGCAAGTCACACTGTAAAAACACAAAATATAAACAAATACACAAAACATACTGTTCATTCATACTTCAATATACCATCATAACCCTTTCTACCTGATATAGCCATCCATAAATCAAATGCTGCAAAATCAAAGACTTAGACAAAATGTCTCTGGAATAAAATAGTTTTCACCACCTTTCTAAATTGAAGCAGACTTAAAACTTCTATTCACTTCCAGAGGTTTTCAGCAACAAGCAGCCATTCACCCACACCATTGCCGAGTAGGCCCTTGCCCAACCATGGCTGTATCATTACTTCACACAATCTCTCTATCCTTCCCCATCCATTTCCACTCAGTCTAACACACTCTTAGTCACACCATCCATTTCCACTCAGTCTAACACACTCTTGGTCACACTACTCACCCACCGGCAATGGCCAAATCCCATTGTAATCACTGAATCTCTTAGGGCCAGATTCTCAAAACTTTAACGCCATCGCTAAACTGTTTACTGACGGTTTAGCCTGACCGTATTTTAGCGGTGGATTATATGACATGCAAATGGGCTCTTCAACATTGAAATGAGCCCTCCGGTGGATTCTTAAAAAATGCCGAGCCATTTTCTAAAAGTGGTGTTGGCTTTTGGTGAGAAAAATAAATGACTGGTCCAAGGGTGACAGTCAGTGTCAGAGACTGCTTGGAAACCTGTGTTGTGATGCAACGGGAGAGATGCCCATTCTCTCCTGTTGCATTACAACACCCCTTCCCTGCAGCGGCGGCAACCCCCCCTCCCAGAACAGCGGTGACACACCTTCCTGCAGCGTGAGAGATTCCCACACTCTCCCACTGCCAAGAAATCCTGGCCACGCACCACCCCATACAGCGGGAAAGATGCCCTCTCTTGCCCGCTGGCAAGTGAGCTCCCCTGCCATAGAACACTTCCCCTGCCTCCAATGCCCCCTCCACCTTACCTCCAAATTGATGCATGGAGGTACGCAGACTCTCTCCTCCCAGAAGCCTTATACAACCTGGGTCAATCAGAGCCTCAGGCCCCTCCCCAGAAGCACTGGGAAGGGGCCTAAGGCTCTGATTGGCCCGGACACCCCATAGGAGAGACCTTAGGCGTCCAGGCCAATCAGAGCCTTACTCTCCTACTCAGTCCTATGATCCCCATTCTGCTACTCTTCCACCTGATTATGGGAATACCTGTTGTCCTACCAATATCTGTCTTGATTCCTCTCAACCCCAATTCTGGCATGCATCTGCCCCTCTTCCCTGAGTATGCATCTAAGGCCAAGTCCCATTTCCCAAATACACACCTAATGCCAAAGTACCCATGTGTTTATTTAATCTACAAGTCCTTGTATCCTGAGCACTCATCTAACCAAAAGTCTCTATGTCCTAAGCACTTACCCAGCCCCAAGTGTCCTTTTCCCAAGCATATACCTAACCTATAAACCCTGCTCACAAGCCCCCTTTCCCAAGCACTCCTCCAGAAACAAAACTGAAACTGATGATGCTGAGAACACCAGGGGCCAAAGGCATGCTTCAGCTACAACAGCCTTTCCCCTTCAGATTGAGCCTTCTAGTACTCAAAGGTTGCCTAGACTTCAGGCACATCAAGGTGATCCCAGCAGGGAGGAAGAGACATTGGGCATTTGCTAAAAGGAGAAGAAGGGAGATGTACTGAATGTGGGACCAAATCAGCAGGCAGAGATGATTTACACAGAAAGTGGAAATAATTCAGGTGAATTGGAATGCTTGAAGATCAAATGATATCATCCATAATAAACTGTTTCAGTAATTCTTCCTTATCTGATACAGTAACTGTCCTTTATATCAAAAGACAATCCCATTATCTTTTTACATGGGTATCTGCATGTCCATGTAAGAATAAGCAAAGATTGTAGCCTGGAATTGGTGTCAGAAATCAACAATTAGCTCACAGAATCTCAGGTAAATGAGGGATATTTTATTCTAGACTAAATTTAGGGGTCCTTTTACTGAGGCGCGCTAACAGATTTAGCGTGTACTAAATGCTAAGGCGCCCATTATATTCTATGGGTGCCTTAGCATTTAGCGCAAGCTAATTTTTAGCATGCGCTAAATTGGTTAGCACGCCTTAGTAAAAGGACCCCTTAGTTTACTATTTGGGGCAAGTCATCATCAATCCTTTGAATTTTTTTTTTTTTTAATTATCACACATCATTTTATAATCTAATCATGGCATTTATTATCCACTTAACCATCTTCTAGGTGGGGTACATTCAAATTACAACAGCTTACTAAATCAATTTCATAAAAATAAACAAAACATCAAATCATAATCTATTTAAATTAAGCAGCAATTAATTAACCCCCCCCCTTTTACAAAACCATTGCGTGGCTTTTAGTGCCAGCCACAGCGGTAAGAGCTCTGATGCTCATAGGAATTCTATGAGTGCCGGAGCTGTTACCGCTGCGGCCTTCGCTAAAAACCGCGTTATGGTTTTGTAAAAGGGAAGGTTAAAATATTTATAAAACAGTCAAGTTTTAATTAATCTTCAAAACCTCATATAATCTAATGTATTTCTGATGTTTAACAAGTAACAAATTCCAGATCTCAGAACCCTTACCCATAAATGTCCTATTAAATGTCATTTTTAATCTACATTATTTTTTCAAAGAAGTTATTAACTTCATCAGTTGAGATGATCGCAGATCTCTGTTTGGCATATATAACTGCACACAAGAGGATAGATATAATGGAACCAGGCCATGCAAAATCTTAAAAACCATAATCAGTAACCTAAATTCAACTGTCGCCTTACAAGGAAACCAATGTAACCTCATCAGATATGGTGTCACATGATCTGAACCCTTTCCATTACATATGAGATATGTAATCAGGTTGAAATGCAAACATAGGAAATTTACAATAGTTTTCATTGTGTGATTGGTAAGCAGGCTATTTTAACCTGTGTGCATTGCATTGGCTCTCAGAGTTACAGCCTACATTTAGAAACTCGCCAGACATTGAAGGAAAAAACAAAAAACAAGTGTTACACCAGGCTTTATCTATCTATCACTCCAGCCATCAGAATTAGATTATAGATTAATTCCTCATGAGACACTCAAGGACTACAGAGTGAATTCTGCCTTCATAATGCATAGATCCACAATGCTCAGGGGCCTCATCATGATGTAAATAATTACCTAATGCTTATCCCTTATAGAACTGTTTCAGGAAGCATGACCTATGAAATGTCTTTTTACCATGATTGCAAACTGTTCATGATTGCCAGAAACTTTCAGGCTGAAAGGATTTGGATATTTGTGAAATATCACACCTGTCTTTAATCGCTATACACTTTATTTAGAAATTGTAGGCTTTTTGTAAGATAAAGATCACTTTGTCAGTGTGGTTCATTTGTGTGACTTGATATTATGCAAGCAGTAAAGAATATGTAGACAGGTAGGGAATTCTGGCATCAAGCGAAGGAGTCACTGTGAGCTCTTGCCTTATGATAATATAGCTGCTGACTTCTAAGTCAATATGTCTTGACCATATCTTTACTACAACAGGATTAACCTCCTAGATAAAGTTGAATCCCAGAGGATATATTTCCTAAGAAACACAAATAGGAGGAACGTATCATAAGAAAACAAAAATAGCCATACTGGGTCAAATCAATGGTCCATCTAGCTTAGTATCTTGTTTCTGCAGTGGCCAATCCAGGTCACAAGTACCTGGCAAAAACCCAAATAGTAGCAAAGTTTCAAGTTTATTTAAAATTTCTTATACCGCCTAATCAAACCTTCAAGGTGGTGTACAAAAATACCAAAACAGTGTACCAAATAGAGTCAGAGTGTAGTCAAAGACAAATTGGGGAAAAAGACAAATTTTTAAAGACATTGACGAACGGGAATGAAGGGGAAGAGGGGTGGAACTACAATTGATAGAAACAGAAAGAACATTTAACAAAAATAACAAAAGGAGGGGAGACTGGAGTTAAAAATCTTTCCAATCTGGTTTGTCCTTAAAAGGGCAGTTTAAGTAACATAGACATCAAAGAATAAAAATGTCTTTAACTTCGCCTTAAAATTGGCAAGACTTGTTATTTCACGTAAGTGATTTTGAATACTATTCCAAAGCATGGAGGCACTAACGGAAAAAATTGTAGTCCTCATTGTACTGATATACTTCAACGAGGGAATAGTTAGAAGGTTGTGAGCTGTGGATCTTAAAGTCCTAGATTGATTATATGGAATAAGTAGGTTGTTAATAAATTCAGGTTGATTATTTGCTCTGGTTTTAAAAGTAAGTAAAAGGATTTTGTAAGTGATCCTATGTTCTATTGGAAGCCAATGAGCTTTCTGTAAGAGGGGAGTGACATGATCATACTTTTTTTGCATTGAATATGATTTTTACTGCGGTATTTTGTACTATTTGAAGTCTTCTTATTTCCTTTTTTGTAATGCTTTTGAGGAGGGCGTTACAGTAGTCTAAGCATGAAATGACAAGTGAATGGATTAAAATGTTCAGAGAAGAGGCTCTAACAATTTTGCTACAGCTTTAATCATACGTAATCGGTGGAAACAACATTGAACAATTGAACTAATATGTAAGCGATAAGAAAATTTACTATCAAATGTAACTCCCAGCAATTTAAGAGAGGATACCACTTTGATAGGTAGATTTTTAAGTATTAGCGGGGATTGAAGAGAAAGGTCATTTTTAACTGGAAAAAACATTAGTTTTGACTTGTTTACATTCAAAGAAAGCTTGTGTACGTCACGCCAGGAGTTAATCTTTTCTAATTTTTGATTAATGAGAATAATTTCATTAGGGTTATTTAGGTCTATTGGATGAACTAATTGAACATCATCCGCGTAGGCGAATGTTGTAAATCCAATAGATTGGCCTAAGGTTAGGAGAGGGGCTAAAAAGATATTGAAGAGTAAGGGAGATACCATATGCAGTAGTTATGGGGTCAGAAGATGATGAGTTAAAGACAACCTTGGAGATCCGATCAGAAAAGAAAGAGGAAAACCAGTCAAAAACTAGATCTGAGATACCAATATCTTCTAATCGCGCGAGAAGAAGTTTGTGATCTATGGTATGATGAAAGATCCAATGAAATGAGTAATACCGACTGATAATGATCTAAATGATAAAGAATTTTGGTGGTCAGCCCAATAAGTGAAAGTTCGGTGGAGTGGTGTTGATGAAATCTAGTCTGATTTGGATGTAATACCTTTGTTTATTCGATAAAATCTGAGACTTGTCGAAAGACGATTTTTTCAGTGAGTTTGGTCTTTGAGTATTGAATAGATGATAGATTCTTTCCACCTTTTAGGGACTATTCCTGTGGACAAACTTGTATGCATCAAGTCTGGGCCAAAAAAAAAAAAAAAAAGAAAGCGTTTTAGTATAAAAGGTGGAAGCACTTCAGTATTTGAGCCCTTTGAGTTTAGTGAACTCAAAGTTCTCTGGAAATCTTGAAGAGTAGCTAATGTAAAACTGGAACATTTTGAGAACAGGAGACGTGACAATAAGGACAAATTTACTGAGTCTCCTGTGTTAAATTGAGTTGAAGTTGCATTGTTGACTGGTGCTTGGGAAAATTCCATGCTACCAATCCCAGGGAAAGCATTGGCTTCCCCATGCCTGTCTCAATAGCAGACTATGGTCATTTCCTCCAGGAACTTGTCCAAATCTTTTTTAAAACCATCTACAAAAAGTGAAATTAGATATAATAAAATCCTTGTGGAGCAATTATTTACAACTACACAACAAAAATTTGCGTGGAACTGTCCTATAATATTTTTTTGTTTATCTCATGGAATTTAGCCTGGACCTAGAAGAAATGATGCTGTTAGCCTTCTGGCCAGAAGAGGAAGCACAGAGCAGTATCCATTGCATACTGGGAAGAGGAAGATCTCCTTATGTGGGCAAAAGGAAGCACTAGAGTTAGCCCATGTGCCTAGAAAAGAAGGGATTGGGCAGTTTTGATCCTGTGGGTGGGAGGAAGAAGCTCTCTTCACAAGAATTATAATATGCTGACTCATGCATGCTGAGACAAAAATGGTAGCAAGGGAAGAAGAGAAAGAGAGAGATTGAGATTTTAAATGGAGTAGTCAAAAGTGATGATAGTTGCATCATATGTAGGGACCTGGCAGAGGAAAGGCCACGGAACAGGACTGCGTGTGGGATCAGCTCTGGAAAGTATGTGCCAGATGGAGGGAGGGAGGAAAGAAGACTTGTGGCAGGGAGAGAAGGCCGTGTAGTGCTGGACACAGGAAGCAAGCACTAGACACCGGAAGTGGTTGATGGAGATGCTGGGTACCACACACAGGGACAGCGCTATAGAAATAAGTAGTAGTAGTGTGCAATGCCAGTATATGGACATGGCCCCAGCATTGAAATATCCAGGTTCGATTCAGCTTGCGGTGGCCAGTGGCTTTAAAAATGCTGACCGTTGAATATTGGAGGGTTAGATTGTAAGTTCCTTTTGGGCTGGGAAATAGCTCATGTATCTAAATGTAACTTGCCTACAGCCAATTATGGAGATTTTGTAAAAGCTGCATAATAAATCTAAAATCCAAATCCAAAAAATTGGCAGGTGACAAGATTCAAGCAAGAAGCTAACCTGAAAAAGGGCTGGCAAAGAGTCACTTAACTTTCCACTCTGCTTAAGTCCAGAAATGTCCATATATAAAATAAGAGAGAAGTAATTAATTATTTACTGTTAGATTTTGCTTTAATATTATGCTGCTTTCTAAATTACATCTGTTAATCTTAATGTGGGCTTCACTGGAATTATAAATCTTAAGGTTGGTTTATGGAAATAGTACTTTTGTTTAGCAATCATGATGTTAGTGTCTTTCATAAACATAATTTCAGACTTCATGACCACTTTGCCTTACCAAAGCCCAACTCATTTTTTAAACCAGTGGCTCTCAGCCAGTCCTCAGGACACATCCAGCCAATCTGGTGTTCAGGATATCCAAAGTAAATATGCATGAGAGAGATTTGCATAAAAAGAAGTTAATGCATGCAACTCTGCCTCATATATATGGATATCCTGAAAACCTGACTGGCTAGATATGTTCCAAGGTCTGGGTTGAGAACCCCTGTTTTGAAAAGAGGTTGGTAAGGTCCTGCGCACCCCTCTGAAAGTATGGAAATTGTTTTCTGCAAATGGAGCACATGTTTTTAGCGGCACATTATAATTGAAATTATAAAATTGCAAAACCATCAAAAAGTTAAATTTGAGAATTATTTATGTAAAGTTCTTTAAACTATGTATGAATAATTGTAACAATGATGAAACTAAATTAGATATAATTGCTGTTCAATGCAATGGATGTGCTTGTTTTTGAGTGCAAATTAACTTAAAACATGGCTCGATAGTTGACAAGCAAACATACATTTCCTCATCCACCATCTACAGTTGTTCTCTTTTTTTAATTTAAGGCTCCTTTTACGAAGGTGCATTAGGGCCTTAACATGCGGAATAGCACGCACTAAAATGCCACACGTGCTATCCGCTACCACCTCCTCTTGAACAGATGGTAGTTTTTTGGGTAGCGTGCGCTAATCCGGTGCGTGCGCTAAAAACGCTAGCGCACCTTTGTAAAAGGAGCCCTTAATTTCTGTCGGAGCTGAAAATCCAAGTTTGCAAAGATAAGAAGATCCAAACAGTAACAAAACCTTGATTGCTTTGTTGCTCAAGTTAGGATAACTACTGCATAAAAAAAAAAATTACTTGCCATTAGTTTTCAAGAAGGACCAATCGTGTCAAAGAATGATACTTGTCTGTGAGGTTGAATCCTTACGCACACAGATGCTCATAACATTGACAGATTCTTGCGTATGTGATGTACATGTCATCTATTCTAGTGTATACTTATGAAGAGAATTTTTAAAAATAAAGTAAAATTCTGGAATCTCTTGTGGCACACCATTGTGTTGTGGACTAGAGACAATGAATTAATATATGGGTCCAGAAAAAGAAGGATGGATTCAGACCTCTGGGTTTTACTTACATTGCTTTCAACAGAAGTAAAACCCAGATGTCTCAATCTGTTCCCCTTTTTCTAGACAAAAAAGAAATCTGTACTTCACTACACAATAAATAAATAATAATAATGTTGATAGTGCTCAGTAAATCATCACTCCATACCAGAATCAGTATTAGTGAAGCAGTGTGCTACACATCATTGCACTCTCCCTACCTCCCTAGATGATATATATATATATATAGTAAAAAATTAATAAATCATAAGTCAAAAGAAGATGTTACTTATCTTGACAAGAGGTAGGCTGTGTGATCACAAACGATAGTGTCCATGTTCAATTTCACTGCACTGCGATCTGGTAATGCTGCACCAAAAAACTCAGTGATCCCCAGTGAAAAAGTGTCCACATCAACTTCACAAATATTTTTTAGTTTAAATCTTTATTCATTTTTAAACTCACAATAAGTGTAACATAAAATACATACATTTTATACTTTAACATCACTTAATATATCTTCAAATTCTATCTCGCGTCAATTATCCCCCCCTTATACCCAACAATTATTCATAAGCGAAAGAAATCATAAAATATTCCCACCCACCCCCACCCCACCCTGGACCACAAATAAATATCCCAAACAAAAATCCAAAAAATATATCCAAACTCAGGCAAACTTTGTAATTCATGCCATACGGAGCTAATCCATACATTAAAGCCTTCTTCAACACAGATTGTGTTTCGTGTTTTACTTTGTCAAGAAGAAGAACTCCAAGCTGAGGATCAAAAAGATAAAATCCTTATTTAATATCATCTTACAAACTATTAAAAACAATAATTTCACACAATTTTTCAATGCTGTTAAGGCTGCCTATTGGGGAGGAAAAACAGAAGAGGAAGAGCAGCCAAAAATGGCGATGGATAAACACCCACAACTTGGAGCGTACAAAACTGTTAAGATTTAAATAATGTCATAACAATTACATAATCAAGCGCTTGAGAACCAGGCTGCAAACTCAAAAAAACAGCCAGGTAAACAATCAGCATAATGTAACCCATTCTATTTCTTTGTTCAGCCCCTTAAGTGTTACAGTCTTCCAGGAAAAAAATCAGGCACTGTTCATGGTGAGTTAAAAAATGAGAGATATCTCCACCTCTTGAAAAATGGAATTGTTTGATCACACAAAACTGTAGGTCATTGATTGAATGTTGATGATCACGCCAATGTTTTACCAAAGGAGATTCAATTTTATTAGTACAAATACAACTCAGATGCTCCACTATCTTGAGTTTTATGGCTCTTTTAGTTTGCCCAAAGTATAGTTTCTGGCAAGGTCAAAAAATGCCATAGATTACTTGGGAAGAGTTACAGTTAGTACTATTCTTAAGCTGAAAGCTAATACTGACATTAGGATAGTAATAATAGTGTAATCGTGTTGAAATCAGAGGCTCCCTCTATTAATATTCCTGCATCTCAAAATACATTATTTGATACACTTGAAGAAGATATACATGAAGAAGCTCTTTTTTAAAAGACAGTGTTATTTTATTTTCTTTCCCTACTTGTTTATGAATTACCTTTAATCTTACTTATTGTTATGCCTTTTTTCTTCGTTTTATAACATTTCTGTCATTTTAAATCTCGCCAGAATTCTATTGTTTAACGGTTTCCCCTTATGCATTTACTCTTTGATCTTCTCTCTTCTATCTACCAAAAAATTTAATTCAATGCTGTCTTGTTAAAATGTTTATTTCTATTTCCTCTTCTATCTTTATTTTAATTAATCTATTAATCTCCAGGTACTTTAGTTAGATTGTGAGCCTTCGGGACAGAAAGGGAATTTTTTTAAGTACCTTTATTATTTTCATATTTTTTTAATTTTAATGTATATTTTCTGTAAACTGCTTAGAACTTAACGGATGTAGCGGTATATAAGAAATAAATTACATTACATTACATTACATTAATCTGTTGTACATTCATCGCATAAGGACAGTAGCGGCAAGTGCCACAACTGTGATGACCTCTTAAATTGTCATAAGCAACATCAATTTGGTTAGTTTTTTTCATCATTTCAACCAAGTTTTTTCCTCACTTAAAGGCATAGCATGGTATCTCCAAAAATTCAGGATGATAACGTAAAATCTCCCAGTATTTGTGAATAATTGTTTGTATCAGAGTAGCAGCAGGGGAAAAGGGCAGGATGCAAATGACTCTATGATCAAGTTGATTGCTTTGATTTCTAGGTAAAAAGAGCCATTCATGCTCTACATCAGTGGTTCCCAACCCTGTCCTGGAGGACCACCAGGCCAATCGGGTTTTCAGGCTAGCCCTAATGAATATGCATGTAGCAGATTTGCATGCCTGTCACTTCCATTATATGCAAATCTCTCTCATGCATATTCATTAGGGCTAGCCTGAAACCCCGAATGGCCTTGTGGTCCTCCAGGACAGGGTTGGGAACCACCGCTCTACATTACTCGCTCTTTTCACTGCCTGTTTCCCCCTTTTTCTAGAGCCATATGGTAACCCTTCCCTATAGTGAATTTACTGTGGCCCAGATTCACTAACCTCACAGATCCGATCTGTGGCCGGGCGACCGATTCACAACGCATTTGGAGGCACGCCCCACACCAACTACACGGATCACTGAAGAGCGATACCGATGCATGTGCAGACCGCACAAGTGAGGTCACAACAAAGGGGAGGGGGGTTAACAGCAAAGGCTCTGCTGCTCCAAGAAAACCCCCCAAAACATTTCTGATTTTTTTTTCTACCTTAACCTGGATTTGTTTTGATTGTTTAGGTTTTCAGATAATATGAACGTTTGCATCCAAAAAGATCCGGGTGGACAGAGGAGCCCCAGTTCTTTTCAATCTTTCTGCAAACTTCTAAAAACTTTTCTTTTTGCCAAACATTTTGAAAACTAATCTCTCTGAAACTTTTGCTATTACTTTATTTAGTTTTTATTTAATCATTGTAAACTTTCTATAGTTTTTATCTAATTGTTGTAAACCGAGTCGAGCTTCCTTAAGTTGACGACCCGGTATATAAAGTTAAGCTTTAGTTTAGTTTAGTTTCAGTTTTACCACTTCAGATTTGAGTAGTTCACCTTTCTCCTTTTGTATTTAATCTAAGAGCATTTTGGGCTGCTCTAAATGGTTATATATGATCAGTTTAAAAAAATAAAAATAGGAAAGAAATGCAAGTTACTTCTTTTTTCACGATCTGAATCCCTCCCCCCCCCCCTGTGGTATTATCAGTGCCATCCACCGGCCGAAAACAATTTATGCCGAGGCTGACACCTATCTCCTAACTTTTTAGCAAACTTCACATTTGTTACGAGGTGAATCTTTTTAGATGAAATGTTCCCATTTGCATGTGTCTCTCAGTTGCTTTTTTGCAAAGTAGCCCAGAATGCGAGAGGAAACGCTTTGCAGCAAAATAAGCTGCTGTTCCTGGACTGTTGCTTTGATTTTTACCCTTAAGCCCGTGGTTTTAACCTGCTTGTTTAAAGTGGGGCTGCACTGGAACAGAACACGCAGTAGAGCAGCCCCGATTCAAACCCAAGGGTTAAAATCATGGGCTTGAAGAGCGGAAAGGACGTGAGCGTCTGGTCCCCAGCAGTCGCTTCTTTTTTGATCGGCCAGCCCAGTCGGTGTTCCTGATTTTGTTTAGTGCATCACTGCCTTCCTACTTTTTTATTTTATTTATTCAATTTTCTATACCGTTCTCCCAGGGGAGCTCAGAACGGTTTACATGCATTTATTCAGGTACTCAAGCATTTTTCCCTGTCTGTCCCAGTGGGCTCACAATCTATCTAATGTACCTGGGGCAATGGGGGGATTAAGTGACTTGCCCAGTGTCACAAGGAGCAGCGTGGGATTGAACCCACAACCTCAGGGTGCTGAGGCTGTAGCTTTAACCACTGTGCCACACTCTCCCACACTTTTGCATGCCATTTTCCCTTATTTGCATGATCGGGTTGGGGTCGCAAAGTGGTCGGGACACGATCAGTAAGGTTAGTGAATCTAACCCTAAATCTTTCTTAGTAGAGGAGCAGGAGTGACTGGGAATCACTCTTACCACATGCAGATAAAACCCAGGAATGCAGTTGGAGGACAAGTTTATAAATGGTGACATAAGGGGTGGGGTGAACAGAATGTTTCCTGGAAAAGGTTTTGGTGTTATTTTCTGGATGGGAGGAAGAAGAGGAGCTCGACACAGACCCCATTTTTTAAAATTTATTTTTGCTGCATTCCCTTAATTTTAGTAAATTTCAGGTTTATTTTATTTAATGAAAAGAAATACAATGATAAAAACAAGTCTGTGCACATTCCTATCTCCATTATGAGCAAGAACCCCTGTGCTCCTCTCATGTTTAAGAGCTAGGGACACATTCTTTAGAAACAACTAAAACAGTACTGACTTGAAACTGTAAATGACCTTAAGCAAGGAGGTAAAAATATGCCCAAATTGTCTTTCAGTACTATAGCCAGTAAAAACAGCAAATTCAAAGGTCGAAATTTCTTCCTGTTGGACATCATAATTAAAATAAATCAACCTGTACACGAATACAGTAGTATTCGGATGGATTCTTAGTAATGTATACAGGTTGGACCGGTCTGGTAGAGCAGCAACAAAAGCAAAGTAACAGGCGTGCAAAGGAATGTGTAAGTGTCTGGGGAAAGAGGGCATAACCTGAAAGATAAGGGAAAAAAAGTAAATCCCCCCTCATTGGCCCGATATTGAAAGGGAGTCTCCGCTTCCACGGGTAGAAAGTGCAAGCACCGAGGGTTATTTAAAAACAGCGCTTTATATGAATGAAGTCCCTAAGAAAAGTAATTGTTATCCCAGTGGCGTAGAGAGGGAGGTTGGCGGCGCCGCCCCCACGTACCTCTTGAAATGTTCACCGGTGCTAGCAGGATCTCCCACCTGCTGCTCGCGCCGGCCTCGGCTCCCTTCTGAGGCCAAATCCTGGTCCCGCGACCAGGACATGACGTCAGAAGGAAACAGAGACCGGCGCGAGCAGCAGGTGGGAGATAGTGCTCGCGCTGGCGAACACCTAGCGAGATATGCGGAGGGGCTCTGGGGCCACCGCGTCATCCAACAGTAGCCAAGGATAAAAGGAAGGAATTTTGTTTAGAATCAGTATAAAAATTTAGCTAATTAGCTTCCATACCATATGAGAAAAACCAGAACTAGAATGGAGAATTTTGGGGGAGTTCTGGCACTTTTAATCGCCATGAAGAGTCTCTTCATAAACCTGAAAAATTTTGTAGTAAATCTTTGGTCAACAAAGAGTGTCTTGGGGCGGCAAAATAAGACATATATAGGACATTTGGAGTATCCAGAGAGTTTGCTGCATAGTTGTAGGATGGAACTGCGCCCTTGATAAATCCGTTCCATCGTGCTGAAGGAAATGCTGATGATCTTTTTTTGCTCAAGAAGTGGAAGAAGTTCTGCAGCATTTAGAAACGAACGGGTGACATGCAATTCAAGATCTGTACAGTAGGTGGCGTTTACGGACTGCTGGGGTGGAGTCTGGTGTGTCTTTTAAAAAAAAAACCAACAAACCAAAACCTACGTTAAGAAAAAGAAAAAAAGATGTAAAAAGGAGAACGCGAGGAAGCTGCGAAAGGAGCGCTCCCCTGTCCCAGTCCATACAGCGTGGAGCTGCCTGGAAAATGGAGTGAATTTGCATGTGCATCAGGGATTTCGGGTTTTCCGATCTGAGTCTGCCTTGTGCTGGACATTTTTTTTCTTTTCATTCTAGTGGATCAAGTTTTTATTTTGTTTTGCATCATTTTTCTTTCCCCCTCCCCTGAAGCAGTTCATGTTTTGGGAGAATTAGTTTATTGAACGGGGAAGACTTGGAAGCCTTGGGCGGAACTGCTCGCCCACGCGCACAAACGCACGTGTGTAAGGTAAATGTTAAATCTCGGATGCTGAGGATCTGGAGGAAGGTGGCTCCGTCCGTACCCTGCTTTACTTCCCCAGAATCTCTTTTAAAACAGTGCTGGTGTGTTTAGAAAGTTTGAATGGACTGCGAATGGCTTTGCCTGCAGGGATTAGGCACTTTGCTTCCCACTATTTGATGTGGCTCTGGAAATAAGTAACTGGCTTTCCCCCTTTCATCGTAACTATGACAAACGATTATGAGCGGGGTTATGCTACTTTTATGTGTAAAGCACTGATTTAACACCTTTCATAACAGTTGCCAGTAGTACTTCTGTTGCTGCGAATGTGAAAGCAAACTTGAAAAAAAAAAAGATGATTTTCAATCTAAACCAATTAGCGATGTTATTAAATTAAACATGCTTGAAATACCTGCCAGATCTTCACAACCAAACATTAGTATAATTGATTACATTAAGTTGAAGGCGGTGGTGGGGGGGGGAGGACAAAGCATTGGAGGACTCTGGCAAAAAATGGGGTAGGAGCTATATTTTCACTGAAAAAGTGATGGGTGCATGGGACAGCCTTCCACTGCAGGAGATTCAGGCAAAAAAGTTAGAATTTCAGAAGGCAGCAGGTCCTATAACTGTGAAAAAAATACAGACCTGTGACACTATGGAAGGAAGTGAATCTATGATTTCCCATTATTCTCGCTGGGTAAATGTAATTTGAGTACCTGATGCCATCTCATGGTTTCACTGTCAACATACCTTGATAAGTCAGGTAAATACATATTTTAGTGTTCCAACAGAGAATACATTTTATGGCAAATGAAGAGTGTGGGCTTTAATTTTCCAACCTTAACTGCCATAAATTAAGAATCTTTGGAAAATACCCTCCCCTTTAATATAGGGCTATAATCACATAATAAACATTTCTGTTTTCAGTAACTCATAAGTGAGTACCTAGCACTTTAATATTTTTTTTCCAAATTTAAAAATTATTTTATGAAAATGAATTTGATAAGAGAGTTTGCTTGTGCTAGGTCTTACAAACATCATGGTCAAAATATAATTATAATGGGACTGATGTTATGATATTTTGTAATTTCTCTGTGAAGAGTTTTTGTTTCAGAAAAATAAACATTACATTACATTACATTACGGATTTCTATTCCGCCTATACCTTGCAGTTCAAGGCGGATTACAAAAGAAGGAGCTACAGTGTGCCCATAATAACCTCTTCCTCTTATCAATGAAATAATAGCTGGTAACGGGTTCTTTTATTCTTAATACCCTCGGCTATAGGAGAAACTGTATTATAGAAGAACATTAGCGTCATCTGTGGTCCCCCCCTAATCGAACAGTATTGTAATTTCAGGACCTTTCTTCTAATATGTCCCCTCTGAATCTCTAAACAAACTGTATATTGTAATTTTCGCTGTTTTTTTTTTTTTTAAATCCTCGATTTTTCTTTACAGATCCTCTCTGAAATTCTTAGCAAACAGTATATTTTGTAATTTCGCTTTCTTAAAGTCTCTACTCTGTACTCCTTCTACATATTGTAAATCGCTGAATGTCCAGCTCTATTGAATGTAAACCGCCTAGAAGTTGCAAGATTGTGGCGGTATAGAAGAATAAAGTTATTATAGTGCGGGACATCGAAGTAAACACTACAATGCTCATAGGAATTGAATGAGCGTCGGATCATTTACTGAACCGTCCTGTGCTAAAATGTTGTACCGCAGCTTGATGAAAGGGGGCCTATAGTATTTGAATCTTCTGATTTAGATTAGATGCTTCATAAATATTATATCTCCCTTTTAGTATGTATTATATCGCTTAGTATGCTGCTAATAAGTATATTTTTGAAACTGTTTCATGGTAGTCCTATTATTAATTTTCAATTTACAGATTTTGGCTCTCTTTTACTAAGCCATGGTAGAGCTTTCTACTGTGGCCTGGAGTGCTAAATACACCAATTCTTGTAGGAATTCTATGAGCGTTGAAGCATCATCGGAGCATTTAGCGTGCCAGGCTGTGGTAGAAACCTCTACCACAGCTTAGTAAAAGAGAGGTGGGGGGGGGGGGGGATTGACTGTACTTCATTTATTGTATTTATGTTTACATTTGGTCTTTTTACTACTGTTGTGCTGTTAATACAAGTTTTATGTTGAATTATATCTGCCGTACATTGTCTTGGGCGAATCTCTTCATAAAGGCGATTAATAAATCCCAGTCCTTCAGGAAGGGTAGGTGCTGGAAATGTAGGCCAGGGTTTTCAAGGCCTACATTTCTGGCACCTACCTTTGACATGAATCGCTCCTACAAAGGTGCTTTATGGCACCTAAAGCCACTTTTGGTGTTAGCCATGCCTACAGTGCTGTTAGGTGTCGTAAAGCACTTCCATCGGTATGATTCCTGTGCCGTTTCTTAAGTGCTTTGAAAATTACATAAGAAAATAAGGAATAGCCTTACTGGGTCAAACCAATGGTTCATCTAGCCCAGTAGCCCGGGCTACTATCTTGGAAAACCCCCAAAAGTAGCAACATTCTTTTAAATGGCGTTTTGCCCTTAGGTGCCAGGAGGGTGCCTACTGGTGCCTAAGGGCTCCTTTTATGAAGCCACGGTACTGGTTTAACGCGCATAATAGTGTGCTAAACTACCAGCCGCGCTAGCTGCTACCGCCTCCTCTTGAGCAGGCGGTAGTTTTTCGGCCAGCGCGGGGGTTAGAGCGTGATGAAAAGTCGGGAACGCTAAAGCCGCTAACACGGCTTTGTTAAAGGAGCCCTAAGTTAAGGCGCCATTTATAGGATATGGGCCTCAATGTTAATTACCAGTTTTTATTGTAAGGTCATGTTCACTTTCCTCAGGACAAATCTGTTCCTTAGCGATGTAGTCCTGGGCAACCCTCCAAATCTGAGTTTGAGTTCTTATAGAGGAGACTTTTCCAGAAGAGAAGAGTGATAGGAGTAAGGAAGCTCTCCTGTAGACATGTACTCCTGATGCCCTAGATCAGGAGTGTCAAACTCAATCACATTAAGGGGCCGAAATCCAAAACACAGGCTAAGTCGCGGGCCAGATCCCACCCAATCTCTGCACAAGACTCTGCCCCCATAATAATACTAATTATAACACCATTTTTTCCATTCATTTTTCATATATACACATACAATATAATTTTATTAGCACATAATGGTAATGGTTAACCACAAAATTAAACTACACAAAACACACTATATGCTTCTCAACATTCATTCCTACCAGAACATAGATAACCCTTATGCAAATACGGGATCAAAAACTAAGGGCTCCTTTTATCAAGCTGCAGTAGCGTTTTAACGCACGTAAAAGTGCATGTTAAACCGCTGGCCGCACTAGCCGCTAACGCCTGCCTTGAGCAGGCGGTAGTTTTTTGGCCAGCGTGTGATTAAAAGTCACGCACGCTAACCCTGCTAGCACGGCTTGATAAAAGGAGCCCTAAAAGTACTAATATATTAAAAAAAAAAAAAAATCCTAAGATTCAAGATTCTGTATCGGGTACAACCCCCAGAAAAAAATAAACAAATGGATTTCTTCCTGAGCAGTGCAAAAGATAGACAACAGATTAAAATGCTCAAAATTGACACAATTCAAACATTAACTTGAAAGTAAAATCATTTCCCCTACCTTTGTTGCCTTCCTCTCTCCATGCTGTGCCTCCCTCAGGTGGGTACCTCACCTTCTGTCCGGCTTCAACCTGGCCGTTTTATGCGTCCCACGGTCCGATGCCCCCCCCCGGTGTTATCTTGTGGCTGGCTCCCTCCTCCTCACAGCCGTAGTGTGCACGGAGCTGCGTGCAGAGGCTCCTCGTGCGTCCTGCACCTGAACCGGAAGCCTTCTCTCTGACATCACAATGTCAGAGGGAATGCTTCTGGATGAAGTGTGGGACGCGTGAGATGCCGCTGCACATGGCTCCGTGCACACTACAGCTGTGAAGAGGAGGGAGCCAGCCACAAGGTAACACTGGGGGCATTGGACCGTGGGCTGCATAAAATGACCAGGCGGGCCGGATTTGGCCCACGGGCCTTGAGTTTGATACCTGTGCCCTAGATACATCAGACCCCATTCTTGATATGCCATTGGTCTTACTGTGTTGGAAGAGGGGTGAAAAATTGCTAACACTAATTTTGGTCGGGTATTGAGAAACCACTTGATTTAATCAATTGGGCCAGAAGTACATGCAAAGTGTTCTTCATAGGAAAGAGAATTTTCCTTATTTGTGTGGATCAGTGGTTCCCAAACCTGTCCTGGGAGACCCCTAGCCAGTCAGGTTTTCAAGATATCCCTAATGAATATGCAAGAGAGAGATTTGCATACCTGTCACTTCCATTATATGCAAATCTCTCTCATACATATTCATTAGGGATATCTTGAAAACCTGACTGACTGGGGGTCCCCCAGGACAGGTTTGGGAACCACTGGTGTGGATCAATTAGTCCAACAGGTCAACAGGTGAATGATATTGTAATAAGTGTACGTCCCTCTAATTTATAGATGCAGGAAGAAAAGATTGACCTATGATGATGCATTTCAGTATACTATAGGATGTTTATTCTTGTGTAAATAATTGCAAACTATCTACTAGTGTTGCCTGATTCAGGGAAAAATATTTTGATTTGATTCATCCTGTTGAATTGATTTTTCGATTCAATTTGATTCACTTTCAATGACAGCTTTTTAAGCTTAAACATTTTATTTAACCATCCCCAAAGCTCCCCAGCCCCCTCCCCAATTCTCAGCTTCCGCAAAGCTTCCCCAGCTCCCCTGCCTGATTATCAGCTTCCCCAAAGCAAATCATCCTCAACCCCCTGCCCGATTCTCAGTTTCACAATCCCCAAAGCTTCCCCTGCACCCCCCCCGACCCAATTCTCAGCTTCCCAATCCCCACAGCAAGGGCCCCAGCTTCCCCCTCCCCCAAGTCCTATATGGCCTCAGAAAAGAAGAGAGCAGAGAAAAATCCTTTTTCTTACACTGTGGAATTGCAGGCCGAAGAGGAGAAATGTTTCCAGGAAGTAGAAAGGAGAGAGCCAGCTAACAAATATAAATATCACCTTTGCTGGCGCCGATCCGCACGCGGTCCACTCGGTGCTCCCTTCGCCAAAGTCCTTTCTTCTGATGTAACTTCTGGTTTCGCAAAACAGGAAGTTACATTAGATGGACTGACTCCGGCGGCAGAGGGAACGCCCGAACGGGTTGGGGCCGACTTGAATCGGTCAGTCTGGTTTTTTTTAAAAAAACAATGAATCGATTTGAATCAGAAATCATGCAGCACTACTATCTACCTCTAATTAAAAAGTCTTTGGGAGAATCATGCACTTGTGTGGCATTTTATATGAGATACGCTGATCTCTACAGCAGAAAGATTAATCTCCTTCTGCTCGCTGTCTGTAGGCTGTCTCTGCTCGCTGTCATGCATGGGAGCACACCAAGGCTATATTATTATTGGGACTTCAGATTTTAGGTTTTAACTGATAATCACCAATAACACAGCCCTAATGCAAAACAATCAAAATAGGTGTGTGTTGGATAAACACCAGAAAAACAACATTTCCCCTGGTACTTTCTCATCCCTTCCTTGACTTGTCTTATTTTATATCCTCCATTCAATTTGTGTGCCTTTTCTGTGTTGATAACTGCAAAGTAACACAAATCTATTCATTTGATTCTACTGGAAAATGTATCCAGCCACGGTTGGATTTATGTATAAGCGCAGCAAGCTACAGCTTAGGGCCTCACGTTACAAGGTGTCTTATTACTATTGTGTATTACTTCAATAATAATACAAATTTTTGTATGCAATGTAGCATTTTATGCATGCATTTTAAGTTCACTTCTTAGAAATGCAATATCTTGCGCTCTGCGCTCGAACCAGGAGTCTCTACTACAGATACCCTCTTTCAGAAACATCAAATACAAAAGTGCAAGGGCAAGAATGTTCTCTGTAATGGCTCCAACGTGTTGGAATGCCCTACTGAAGGACACTAGAAAATTCAAGAAAGGGATAAAGACTATCCTGTTCTCAGACTATTTCAACTGAAACTGTGAACCGACAGAGGGAGGAAGCAACATTAGAGAAAAATAGCAGGCTCCCCCCTCCCCACAAGAACATGATAGGAGGACAGGACATGACATATATGCACATGGGACTAGATTCACTAAGCAAACCGATTGTGTACCGCTTGGTTTGTGCTCACTTTCCTACTATGACCCAATTCATTAACCTTCCTCCAGACCCCATCTGCACCCGATCCGATCTGCGCATGCAAATAAGTAAAAAGGCATGTAAATTTCTTAAGGCATCGATTCATGAAACCATTTCATCCAAACCGACTGGCCTTTCCGTTCCAAAAAGTTTCGACTGCTGAGGACCAGTTGCTTTACATCCTCACCGACTATTCCTGTCTAGCAACTGCCAGGTGCATGTTAAGAACCCCATTAAAAATATATATATACCCTGCAAAAAATCCAAAATATATCTATACTTTAAGTATATGTAAACTTTCATGTACATAAGCGTTACAAATATTTTTTTGATTTTTTTTGGAATGCGCATAGTGAGCGTGGGAGTGAATCTCGGATTTGTAATGCGCATGGTGAGAAAATAGTGGATTAACCCTGTGCTCTCCTTGCACATTGTACATTTCATATATCAATGCCAAATTTTTAAAAAAATCAAAAATAACTTTTAAGGACCAGCTATTCCTCCCCTCTTCCTTCCAGCTAGATTGTTGCGTGCATCTGATGTCACGGGGTCGCCTTTGGTTGCTTTGTGCTTCACGGCAGAAAGAGCCGCACAGCCTTCTGGGATTCGTAGGCTGAATATAACAGTGTGTGATCCCAGCACATTCAACTGCTGTTAACTGTTGTGCCTTCTAGAATTTAACAGTTCTTTTCCTGAGAGAAATGGACGGAGCCCACCAATGACATCCGCGATTAAACCCCGCCCCATTTCTACGCAGTGAAGTCCTAAAGAGCTAGCACATGCGTTAAGTGCTTCAAAACTAACAAGGAGACAGTGCACATGTGCGTCGATTGATGTTACAGCGAGACATGGGGGTGTGTTTACGATTTGATCATTTGTATGGACAAGCTTTACTGAATCGATCGGCCAGAATGATTCGGAAACGGATAGGACACGAGTAGGATAGATTTGTGGACTTTAGTGAATCTAACCCATAGTAGATCTTCGTCTCCAGAAACATTTAAGGTATGAAGAATATAGTAAAATGGAACTAAAATAAATTAGGAATTATCTAGGATGAGAGTAAATAGTATGAATATAGTACACTAGAGCTATTTAGGATGCATGTAAATATAGATTACTTAGTTGTAATGGTTAACCTAATTATGAGGGTGTAAATATAGCATACTTAGTTACAATGGTTAACTAATCTTGTGTAAGCATACATTATGGTGTAATAATGCAAACAGGTTACCATAGCCAAGCAGCCACAATGGAATCCTGTATTTAAAATCCATTACAGATGTCTTTGAAAACCGCTCTGAATTGACTCCCCAATCATTAGTGGTACAGAAACTTCAAATAAAGAAGCATGGTAAACTGAACTTCACTTCTGCTTAATCAAGGTGGGCATCTTAAATGTTACAGCTTGTGTGTGTGTGTGGGGGGGGGGGGGGGAGGAAATTATATAAATGCCACTCAAAAGTTGGCACCAGAAATAAATTGCTGCTGAGTTCTGTTCTAGAAAGTGTGCACATACCCTTTATAGAATAGCATTTGGTGTCAATTCTCATGCCCAACTCTGGGTGCCAGACTTACGCCTGCTGAAACCTGGTATAAATCCTGGCACTCAAGTTTGGTACACTGACCCATTATTCCATAACACTGTACCTATATTTTTGGAAAACTCCAATCCTCCCAGGCCCCATTCGTGTCCACGCTCTTTTTGAATTACACACTGGGATTTAGGCACCCAGCATTATAGAATAGCCCACAGACAGATGTGCATGTAAATCCTAACCGGTGCCAATTAACATCAGTAATTGGTTGTTGGCATCCAATTATTGCTGGTCAACAGCTCATTAGCCAATCAAGGGTCAAGTGCATCTTAGGAGTGCATCCAAATTTGAGTACCATATATAGAATCAGGGGGAACATGTATAAATCCAGCTCTGTACCCAATAATAATACCTGTGGAGTGAAAACACCAACACACACAGATGTTTTGCACTCTCAAAGAACCCCTAATTAGTTCAAAAATTAACACCTAAGTTTACATTTCATAAACGTCTAAGAATAGAAGACCAACAGGCCAATGCTCAGAAATCCTGCACTGTTCTGTACAATGCAGGAGAATGCTATGGGAATAATGAAAAAAAAAACAAAAACAAAAAAACCCCCCAAAAACCCAACAAACCCCAAACTTCCCAGTGTTCAGCACCAATAGCATACAAATCATATGCACGCTATCGGTGCTGAACATTTGGAAGTCATTTTATAAACCTGCTTTGCTCATGTGCACAAGAGCTGTGTGGTAAGCCAGAGAGCTAATCTCCCTTATTCTTTGCATCCTGGCCACCTCCTCCTGCATGGACCAAAGCACAGAATTAAGGGGTGGAGGTTGGGGGAGTGGAAAATGCAAATGAGTGTGGATAAGGGTAGCAGAGCATAGGAATCGGAAATGGGAATGAAGGGGCTGCAGGAGCGATCAGAGTAGTGGCTTGTATGATTTGCAAGGGGCTCAACAATTAGAGCATGAGTCGGTATGGTTTGCAAGATGAAAGGGGAGTCGGCTGGTATGGTTTGCAAGGTGGAAGGTGGGGGAGTTGGTGATTAGAACATGGGCTGATATGGTTTGGAAGGTGGGGGAGTTGGTGATTAGAGCATGGGCTGATATGGTTTGTAAGGTGGAAAGGGGGTTGGTGATTAGAGAATGGTCTGATATGATTTGCAAGGTGGAAGGGGAGTTGACGATCAGAGTATGGGCCAGTATGGTTTGCAAGGTTGGAATGGGGGGAGGGGTTGCATTGCAGGAGCTGTATGGGTGAAATTTTTGCCATTGGAAATGGCCCATTCCTGCAAAGTAGTCCTAAGGAAGCACAGAGGTTAGAAAAATATCTCAACGCCAGCTCCAAGCTGGTGTAAGGGTTCCTGCAGTAGGGTTTCTTTAAGGTTGCTGATTCTGAAGCTTTTGGTGGAAATAACTAAGCAGCTCATTTACATACAATACAATTTATATTTGCATACCGCCAATACCTCTTCGAAGTTCACAGCGGTTCACAAACAATAAAGCATCAAATATTAGGTGCTTAGCAAATATCCCTAACTGTCCATAAGGCTCACAATCTAACTTTTCTCAATGGCGGAGAGTAAACAGTGTAGTGCCGCAGCGGTCTGTACTGGGAACGGTTCTATTTAACTTATTTATAAATGATCTGAAAATTGGAACGATGAGATAATTAAATTTGCAGATGACACTAAACTGTTCAAAGTTGTTAAAATGCATGCGGATTGTGAAAAATTGCAGGTGGACCTTAGGAAATTGGAAGACTGGGCGTCCAAATGGTAGATGAAATTTAATGTGGACAAATGCAAATTGATGCACATTGGGAAGAATAACCTGAATCATAGTTACCGGATGCTAGGGTCCATCTTGGGGATTATTGCCCAAGAAAAGGATCTGGGTTTCATCGTAGACAATATGTTGAAACCTTCCGCCCAATGTGCGGCTGAGGCCAAAAAATCAAACAGGATGCTAGGAATTATTAAAAAAGGGATGGTTTACAAGACTAAGAATGTTATAATGCTCCTGTATCGTTCCATGGTGCGACCTCATCTGGAGTATTGTGGTCTCCTTATCTCAAGAAAGATATAATGGCGCTAGAAAAGGTTCATAGAAGAGCAACCAAGATGGTAAAGGGGATGGAACTCCTCTTGTATGAGGAAAGACTAAAATGGTTAGGGCTCTTCAGCTTGGAAAAGAGACGGCTGAGGGGAGATATGATTGAAGGCTAAAAAATCCTGAGTGAAGTAGAGCAGGTACAAGTGGATCGAGTTTTCAAATTACCAAGACTAGGGGACACTCAATGAAGTTATAGGGAAATACTTTTAAAACCAATAGGAGGAAATTTTTTTTTCACTCAGAGAATAGTTAAGCTCTAGAACGCGTTGCCAGAGGATATGGTAAGAGTGGATAGCATAGCTGGTTTTAAGGAAGGTTTGGACAAGTTCCTGGAGGAAATGTCAGAGTGTTTCTGTAAGGGGTGCCCTATTTATTTGAAATATTGATTTTTCCATTGGGTTTCAGCCTAATGTGCTAGTCATTTTCCCAGTAGCAGTATCTGGGGCTTCTTTTTCTGTGCCACTTACTGAATCCATCCCAAAGTGCCCTAAAATGTGAGATGTGGGACTCTCTAAACCCAAGAAATGATCATTTTGGCGCTTTGAAGAACATACCCATCATAACATTTTTTCTTAAGACAGATTCAGAACATTAAACATTTGAAGAAAACCTTTATCGGAAGCTTTACACTTCTGTTGAAAAGGCAGATAAATTATCTCAACAAGGTGTTGGAAAGTGTTGAAGACGAGCTGTGACAAAGCTATTCAGTTGCTTCAGGGATCTATTCATCACCTCTTGTGGTTGAGTGCCAGCTGGCTAATTTTCGCTAGGAGTGGACTGCTGTACAGGGAGACATTTTTGTACATAGTGAGGCTCCAATTAAGAAGATTTATATGCCTGAAATTAATCCCAGTGCTATGAACATGAAATTATCAGAAACCGTATTTGTCTTCAAGTCTGTGGGAACAGCAGCCCACTTTTGTTATTTCGGTGGACAGACTCTGGCTTGCCAGTGAATTGTGCAACAAACTGCTTTACTGAACTTTTCTTTGCTCCGTTTACCAAAGATTTTTCTGAAACCAAACTGCACTGCTGTAGCACTGAGCTCCCTAGTGCATCGCTGTCTCGGAGATGGTTTTAAAACCTTTCCAGTTCAGCAGATGACAAACCATTTCTTCCTGGGAATGTAGCACACTTTACAGATGCAATAGAAAGGAATTTTTAAATAATGGAAGTAACGATGACCGTGCTTACGCATAGATTCTCTAATGTCATTCAACATTGACCTTTTATTCTTATTTGGGCAAGGTCTTTTTTTTTTTTCTTCAGTAGAGCAGCTGTGAGCAAGCAATAGGGTGTCAGAATTTGTAATGGATGGTCCATTAGATTAGAAAGCATCTTGTATTTCTCTGATCAACGAATATTTTAGCTATGGATAGCAGATGTAAATTGATAAGGCAGAATAATAGTCTCCAAACCTGTCCTCGGGGACCTTTAGCCATTGTATATCCACAATCCATATTACAGTGGCAATCATGCATATTTATTTTGGACATTCTGCTTACCCAACAAACCTGAGGACAGAATTGGGATCCTCCTATGGAGAACAAAGAAATGGACATTAAGGGCTCAGGCTCCTCTGGCTGAAGTGTTTTAACATTTTGCAGGTATCTACCTTGCATTGATGGACCAAATGAATGCATGCTAACTGCAGAGCTTCTACGTTAACTGCTGGGGGGCTTAGCTAGCACCGTCTCATACAGTAATAACAGAGCCAATACACTTTAGGGGCTCTTCTACTAAAGTGCATTAAGTTTTGGGCTTAACATGCAGGATTTTAACATGCAGGAAGCCCAAAACTAACTGCATCTAAAGGGGCGTCGCACTAATTTTTATTGGAGGTCTTGTATTATGTTTATTAAAAACTTTATATACCGTTAAATATAGCCAAAAAAGGTACCTGCTTCCAGATAATGTGGTTGTGTGAACTCTACATTAGACAGCTAATGTGTGGTAAGTGCAGCTTTTTAACTGCCAAACTCACTCTCCCTTTCCCATTTAGTGAACCCTGATATACTGGGTGTTAATAGAGCTGGAGGTAAAGCAAATGCAGTTAGCTAAATATATTCAGGTGGTGGTCTTGCACTGTTAGTGTGTGATTACTCTGCGTTACTTAAAAAGACCACATCTTGCCCATTCTTTAAAAAAAAAAAAATCTTTATTCATTTTAAAGCCAAAAATAAGTGAAACGTAGTATACAGACATTTTACACTTTAACAGCACTTAAATTCTATCAAATTATATTTTATGACAAAAAATACATATATCCTCCCTCCTTTCTAAATATCCAACAATTGCACTCCAATTAAAAATCTCTCCACCCCCTACCCTTGGCGTGTATGATCAAAGGGCCAAATCAACAATCACGCCTTACAGGATTTTGTCAATGGCTCCCAAACATCCATAAATTTCCTATAATGTCCCTGTTGTATGGCCATCATTCGTTCCATTTTAAAAGTGTGGCATAGAGATTCCCACCAGAAAGCATAATTTAACCGATCCCAGTTTTTCCAATTCCTCAAGAGTTAAGAGTTTGGGAATCTTGGGAATGCTTGGAAATCTTAGGCTCCTTGACTAATTTCAAGAACTCTAAACTAGTGCTGCCCGATTCAGGAAAAAAAATTTTGATTCGATTCAATTCAGCCTATTGAATAGATTTTTCGATTTGATTCGATTTTCCTGCCCAATTGGGTGTTTTTTAAAAAACATCCTGGTGAGTTTATTTTAGAACTTCTTCACCCTTTTATAGTCTCTTCACCCCCTTTACCTTCTCCTAACTACACTGGCGCTGTGGTACAAACAAACAAAAAAGACTTTTCTCTCTGTTAAATCTTAGCTCACGTTTGCGGTCTAACAAACTCTGGCAGGATACATGTTTCAAATCTGACATATTGTAATCACAAAACAGAAAATAAAATGATTTTTTCTACCTTTTGTTGTCTGGTCATTATTCAAATCTTGTTGGTCCCAGGCTCTGGTTGTCTTCTGATAACTTGCTTGCCAGGGTCTCCTTCTTTCTCCGTGCTAATCATCCATCTGCCATCTCTGTCCTCTCCTTCCGTTTCCCTTCCCTAGAGGTCTGGCATCTTTCCTTTTTTTTGTCTCCATCGATCCACCTTTTCTCAACTACCCTTTCATCCAGCATCTCTCCCTCCTTCCCAACTACCCTCCTATCCAGTATTCAAGTTTCAAGTTTATTAGATGACTTGATCAATCGCTTAATCAAATATTCTAAGCGATGTACACTTTAAATTTAACAATTATTAAATATAAAAAAATAAAACAAACAATACAGTACATACAATTATTAAATAATGGGTAAGAACTCGTGATTATTAACATTGATAAACATGGGAGAGGAGGGATGAACTACAATTCATAAAGTAAAGAAGAAACATTGAGGGGAAACACAAAGGGAAATAATTAACACAGGTTTCATATAGGAAAGCATGATACTAAAACTAAAATTATGTTATAAAAGCATCTTTAAAAAGGAAGGTTTTAAGTTCAGTTTTAAATTTTCCAAGTTCTTTTTCCTCTCGTAAAAAAATAGGAAGGGCGTTCCATGTCTGTGGTGCAGTACATGAAAAAATAAATTGTCTCCTTGTATTGATAATTTATCCTCCCTCTACACCATCTCTCCCTTTCTGTTCCTGCCCTCCCTAAATCCCATTGCCCATCATCTCTCTCCCTCTCCTCTATTTTTAGACCCATTATTTCTTCCCCCCAAAGTCCAGCATATGCACATCTTTTTGAACCCCCTTCCCTCACTCCCTCCCTCCGTGTACTTTTTACACCAGGGCCCATTCCCCCTGAAGGTTTGTCCTCCCTTGAAGGTCTGTCCTCCCCTGAAGGCCTGCACCCAAGGCCTGCCTGTCCTCCCTAAAGGCCTGCCTATCCCCCTGAAGGCCTGCACCCAAGGCCTGCCTGTCCCCCCTAAAGGCCTGCATCCAAGGCCTGCCTATCCCCCCCGAAGGCCTGCCTGTCCCCCCTAAAGGCCTGCACCCAAGGCCTGCCTGTCCCCCCCCAAAGGCCTGCCTGTCCCCCCTAAAGGCCTGCACCCAAGGCCTGCCTGTCCCCCCACTGCAGGCCTGCCTGTCCCCCCCTGAAGGCCTGCACCCAAGGCCTGCCTGTCCTCCCTAAAGGCCTGCCTATCCCCCTGAAGGCCTGCACCCAAGGCCTGCCTGTCCCCCCCGAAGGCCTGCACCCAAGGCCTGCCTCTCCCCCCCTGAAGGCCTGCTTGTCCCCCCTAAAGGCCTGCACCTAAGGCTGCCTGTCCCCCCCCATGAAGGACTGCACCCCCCTGGAAGACTTGTGCAACCCCCCCCATGAAGGACTGCACACCCCCCCCTGGAAGGCCTGCGTGTTCCCCCAGGCCTCAATTTACCTAAATCCATCAGCCTGCATAAGATTGGTAGTGCTAGCGATCTTTGCAAGCTACCCTCGGGTCTTCCGAGCTGTCTTCTCTTTGCCGTGGTCCGCCCCTTCTCTGATGTCAGAGAAGGGGGCGGGACCGCAGCAGAGAGAAGACAGCTCAGAAGACCTGACGGTAGCTTACAAAGATCACTAGCACTAGCGATTTAGGTAAATTTGATGCCGGGAGGCCAGGGGGGAAGCCAGACACTGCAGCACTTCCCGACTGACCCTCCTCCCTCGCCCTCTAAAGAAGGAGCGGTAGCAGCCGGCCAGCAAGAGCAGCGCTGCCGCTTCTGCTTGAGGGGGGAGGGTCCGAATCGGGAAGCCGGTTTTTTTTATCGCTTTAAATCAATTCGAATCGGTTCACCCGAAGTGAATCAGTGAACCGATTTGAATCGTGAATCAGGCAGCACTACTCTAAACCATCAAGTTCTTTTTTTGAATAAAGCTACACATATTCAGGTGGTGGTCTTGCACTGCATTATCTGCTGTGTTAACAGTTAGTGTGTGATTACTCTGCGTTACTTAAAAAGACCACATCTTGCCCATTCTTAACCTTGGGATAGATTAACGAACCTGCCCGATCAGGCCCGATATGGGCCTGATTCAGGCAGGTCCGACAAATTCTATAAACTAAAATATGCAGATGGGAGCGATGGGAGGAACTCCCCCATCTGCTGGCATGGATTGCAGTTGTGAGATCCCCACGCATGCGCAGACCATCTGTAGATGGTTTGCGCATGCCTGTCCGAGCCACGACCTTTTTTTAAAAAATTAGTTTTTAGCCCTGTGAGCCCATGGTTTTAATCCGTGGGTTAAAACCATGGGCTCGCAGGGCTGGGAAGGGCAAGAGAGATTCGGGGAAGGGCAGGAGAAAACCGGGGTGGTGATGCGGTGATTCGGGGCAAGCAGGCAGGAGAGATTCAGGAAAGGGCAGGCTTAAACCGGGGCAGCGATGTGGCGATTTGGGGCGAGCAGGCAGGAGAGATCTGGGCAGAGCAGGGCTTCCAGAGTTGGAAAGACATTTTTGACTGCAGAGTTGGAAAGACATTTTTGACTGGTTCCCAGCAGTCGCTTCTTGGGTTGACCGGCCAGCCCATTCGGTTTGAAAATTTTGGTTGATGAATCGCGTCCTTTCCACTTTGCATGCGTTTCTCCTCATTTGCATGCACGGATTTGAAGCAGATCGCAGGAGAGGTTAGTGAATGGGGCCTGAGGGAAATCTGGTCGCAAACCGATCGGTACACGATCGGTTTGGTTTGTGAATCTAGTCCCTTGTTCTATCTTAACAACTAACAGTTTAGTAAATAGGGCCATAGGGAAGCATGGTGAGGGCTAGCCTACAGCGTATCCAAGGGTCGGATAAAACTGAATGGATAGTAGTAGTAGTAATATTGATATCTTTCACTGGTATATACTTGTATTCTGGGGACTGCAGAAAATGTGAACTGGACTTATGTATCATTCACTGTTTACATTTCCTATAGCCCTCTGTATCTGAATCACTTTCACCTTTTGACTGAATTAGTATTATACTCATCTCTCTATTGCTATATGGGCACCTGAAATAATTCTTAGTTCTTTCTGATAATTATTCATTTATGCATCCTGAGAATTGCTCGTACTGCTGTCATCTTTTAATATTCTTTTTGCATGCCCTGTATGTGCATACTGCATTTTAAAATGTTGTTTTGCTCTTTCTTTGACAGACGTCAAGCCAGAAAAACTATGCAACTGTTTATCTTCATGGTAAGAATACTATAATTATTCCATTTTTCTCTGATGCCTCTTCCCTATTAAAAAAAACCCAACAACTTGATTAACAAATACTGAAATTTGGGTTTAATTAAAAGGAGACATTAAGCCAGAGAACGAAAACCCATTTCTTAATTCATCTTTTTATATAGAAAGTATTGTTTTATGTGTTACTAGCATCACAAACGCCTACCTAATGGCAGGTTAGCAGTACTGATTATATACTCCTATTCTGGACTAAGGAATTTCCACATCTATGCAACACTTCTCCATGTCCTTAAAAGAGTTAGGGTAGAAAAAGGAAACTACTCTATTCTCCCCAGACAGCTACTGTACATTCTACTAATATCCCAGTTCCCCTGTTGCCAGTCATTTTTCAAATTTGACTGCTTAACCTTTCAAAAAAAAGAATACAAAGATCATAGTGGAAGGCCTAGATAACTTTCCCTGTTCCCAGGGTTATGTCTAAAGCAATCCTTGGAAATAATCAGATGTGCTTTCATTTCTATCATAAATAACCTTAGGGAAGTAATTCTGCATTCTATCACAGATGCCAAGTGTTAGTTGAATCCAATTACTTGGTAACTGAATTTCTGCATGTTTCAGATTTGTGAGTGGTTTACGAAGATTCACATGGTTGACCTTAATTGAAACAATGCATAGATTTGGATGCCTATATTGCAAAACATTTTCTTATACTATGATTCATATTAGTTTTTCTTTTGGAACTAATTCTTTTAACAGTGCCTAAAACATGAAGGAACTGTGTATGAGACCTTTTTAAAGTTTTAATTTTCTTTTAAGTTTTAAGGTTGCAAACCTCTACGGTAGGATACAAGTCTATAAGTTGGCCCTTCATTTTATGTATTGTGGAGTTGATATTCAAAAATTCTCAGACAGTAATGGTTCCTGGCCAGTTAAGTTGCTTGTTCGAGGCTAACCACTAATTTTCAGCAGCACTTTAACTACAGTAGTTAGTACTGCTGAACATAACTAGTTTTATTTTTTAAAACAATTTATATTTTGCATATCCTACAATTCTAAGCAGATTACAAATTATTCAGGTACTCAAGCATTTTTCCCTATCTGTCCCGGTGTGCTCCCACTCTATCTAATGTATCTGGGGCAATGGGGATTAAGTGGCTTGCCCAGAGTCACAAGGAGCAGTGCAGGATTTGAACCCACAACCCCATGGTGCTGAGGCTGTAGCTCTAACCACTGCACCACACTCTCCCACACACTCAACTGAAATCTGGTTATTTTGAGGGCATTCTGGGGAGTGGAATCAGCACTTGTCCAGTTAAGGGCTGATATATTCAGCACTGAACCAGCCAGGTTAACTGCATAAAATTTAATCCTATTTGTTTGCAGTGCCCTGTAGCTAGTTAAGTGCTTAATATCGGCCCTTAAATGGCCATTCATTAGCTGATTTCTGAAATTCATTGCCAGAGTCTAGATGGAGGAATGGCCTAGTGGTTAGAGTAGGTGCCTAATCCGCCTGAGTTTGTGAGTTCAATTCCCACTGCAGCTCCTTGTGACCCTGAGCAAGTCACTTAACACTTCATTGCCCCACGTACAAAATAAGTACCTGTTTAAAATATATAAACCACACAGGAAAAGTGATATATTAAGTCCCATCCCCTTTACATGGCCCAGCATTGAATTTCCAGGTATAATGCCAGTGGTAGTGAGCAAAATGCAGCTTGCTGCTGCCAGAATATTGGGCCCTGCAATTCTATAAAGGCTTAAGGGTAGACCTAAATGGTTATAGAATACTAATGCAAAGCCACATCAATGTTTCCCTAGCAACAGCAGCAGATGAATCCAGAGACCAATGGGATAGCCCACATCTACCAGCAGGCGGAGATAGAGAAACTGATTAACAGGTGGTCCCATTGGCTGGCACTCCTCCTGTATCTCCAGTATAGCTCCTTGCCCAAGCATCTGTAACCATCAATAGGCATAGCATGGGAAAAAAAAAACAACTTCTTTCCCATAACAAATCTCAAAAGGCAATAATACAGAATAACAAACTTTGAAAGTTGCAAAAGAAAAAAAACGACAGACAATATCCAGAAAGGGTGGGGCTCTGGATTCATCTGCTGCGTCTAAGGGAAAGAAAATTAACAGGTAAGAACATAATTTTTTCTTCCCTAGCAACAGCAGCAGATGAATCCAGAGACCAATGGGATGTAGCAAAGCAATCCTCAATCTGGGTGGGAAGCAAACGCCGCCTCCGCAACAACCGACGCACTAAACGCATCTACTGCATGCGCCCCCACATCCAACCAGTAATGCTAAGAGAAAGCACTCTCGGAAGACCAAGTAGCCACGAGACAAAACTCCTCCAAGGAAAAAACCTCTGAACCGAGTCCAAGAAGTAGCCATCACTCTGATGGAATGGTCATGAAGTTCTTTCGCCAACCGCTTCCCTGCCATCAAGCAAGCGTAAAGAATGTCCTCCTGGACCCATCGAGCGATGGAGGCTTTGGATGCCGCCATATGTTTGAGGCATCCCTTGAAGAATACAAAAAGGTGATCTAAACAACTAAAAGTCATTAGAAACCTTGCTCGCGGAGAACGCTATGCACTTTCAAAAAAATGCAGTGAATAAAAGCATGTCTCCCCATTTCTCCTCCCAGGAAGAAGGAAGGAAAAGGGAGCGTGTCATAAAAGAAAGGATGACACATCCTTAGAAAGAATTGTGGTACTGTCCGAACTGATACCCCAGATTTTGGAAATCAGAATAGGAAGCCCCGCTGAACAAGGCCTGCAACTCGGAAAACTGCAGAGCCGAAGCCATGGCCCCAAGAAACCCTGTGTTCAACAGCACAAGTAGGAAATGAAGCCTTTGGTAAACTGCGAAGAAGTACCTGAAGATTGTACTCCGGACAGGGCTTTCTAAGAGGTGTTCAAATATACCGTACTCTGTTTAGGAACTGAACTACATGAAGCTGAGAAGTAATCGAAGAGCAATATACCTAGCCCTTGTAACAAGCTAAGAATGGCACTTGAAGCTGAAGGGAATTGAACGCTAAGACCTCGGCAATACACCTGTGTCAAAAAGGAACTCTGGAAGGGTGCAAATGTTGAGAAGTATCCAAGAAAGGAAAAACCTCCAAAAGGAAGCAGAAGCCTTAGGTGAAGACGTCTGTAGCGCCTGGATAAGAGAAGAAACAACCTGCTTCACATAACCCTTACACGTCAGTCATGACTTCTCAAAAGCTAGGTCGTAATACCAAAGTAGTACGAATATCCATGTTGATCGTATCCTAGGTGAGTAAATCCGGAGATACCAGGAAACTTCTTAGTCCGGCTGTCGAAAGACTCATCAGATCCGCATAGCAAGGATGGCGCAGCCAAGTCAGAGATTCTACAAATCTGTGCCCGGAAAGTGCGCTTGAGATGGCAAATCCAAGCCATCATCAGCCAGGGGAAAACATTGAAAAAGAGAAACCTGGACCGCTGGACCGACTCAGCTCGAAGCACATCTTTACGGTAATGTGGCCTCCAGAATTGCACACAGTATTCCAGATGAGGTCTCACCATGGTTCTGTAAAGTAGCATTATGACTTCAGGTTTGTGGCTGACGAAGCTTCTATTGATACATCCCATCATTTGCCTTGGATGAGGCCTTCTCTACTTGTTTGGCAGCCTTCATGTCTGCACTGATGATTACTCCCAAGTCCCGTTCTGAACTCCTAGCTAGTGTTTCTCCATTCAAGGTGTATGTTCTGCATGGATTTCCGCTGCCGAGATGCATGACCTTACATTTCTTAGCGTTGAAGCCCAGCTGCCATGTCGAGGACCAGTTTTCCAAAGTGATCAGATCCTGCTTCATACTATCCTTGAGATTTCACTTACTATATTACACAGTTTGGTGTCGTCGGCGAACAGTGCTACTTTACCCTGAAGTTGTGGTGATTAGTTCAGGGCATGCCTACTCTCCACCCCCAGTGATAATAAATATATTTAGGGAAGGTATCATATGGTACGATGAGCTGAGAGGTAATACTTTCTCTTGGCTCTTGGTGTATCCATTCAAATTCATCGTTTGCAGCTATCATCGTTGGTTTTCCTTATCACATAAGTAATCTCTTGGTTTTGGCTACTTTATGAACAAATTTTTGAGTAAGAATTTGCCTGAGATGTCTGCAAAATCTGGAAAGTAGGAGAAAGAAAAAAAATGTGGCCTACTGTCTCAGCCACCACTGTCAGATCCTAAGATGGCGTCGGGAGAGTCTGTCTCCAGATAGGTACAGGACTTGATACTAGTGCAAATCAAAGCAATTGTTGTTGAGGCACTGGATGTTAGCTTAGCTCCCATAAGAGATCAGCTGGGCAATATGGCTCAGTCTCTCTTGGAATTCAGCCCCAAGTAGGAATATGTCGGCTGTCCTTCAGCTTTTTTGGACTCAAAACAGCCCCAACTGAAAAATTAGTGATTACTTACGACACTCAAATTTCTAATCTCTGTTTATATTTGAGTCAATCTTTTTTCCTCTTTTTTTTGGGGGGGAAAGAAAGGTTACCTCGATTTATATTTGGATCAGTTTATATTCGAGTATATATGGTTATGGCAGGGAGCTTTTTTAATTTTAGACCAGTTGGGATGGAATTACCCAGATTTAAGTTGTATAAATATGGTAATAAACCAGGTAAATTACTGGTCAATCTTACTAGGGCCTGGGAGGTCCTACAATGATTTCATCCCTTAAAACTCCTGAGAGCAGGGTATCCTCTTCTTAATCTGACAGAGAGAAATTATTTAGTTCCTTTTTTTGCTGAATTATATGCGCCTGAGAATCAATGCTCAGATGTTGCTGTTGATAATCGTCTCGGCACTTTACATGTACCTAAGATTTTATCCGCAGATATTGAACATCTTAACGCACCAATTTTAGGAGAGGAGATTCAGAGGGCTTTTATACATCTCAAACCTCAAAAGTCTCCAGGTTTGATGGGTATAGTGTGGGATTTTATAAAAATCTTGAGGGTTCATATAGTGGACCTGTTGGAGGATTATTGTACTGGTGCAATACAAAGGGGATATTTTTTAACCACATACTAACCATGCTTTCATCCTGCTTTAGGGAAGGAGGGGGAATAGCACAAGCTGTGCCAGAGAGGGGAAGGAGCTGCCACTGGAAAATGTGCTTGGGCAACTGTGGAGAACTAATCATTTGCCATCGGGAGGAATCTGGGATTCAAGAAGCCAAAACGGAAGGATGGAGTCAGGAGGGAACTAAAAAGAAAATGGGAAGAGAAAAGGCTATACATGAATAAAGGAATGGGTTTTTACTCTCTGGGGCAGTTAGAACAGTCATTATTATTACCATTTTCAGGTTCCTATATACTTCATGCTATGTCCTTGAGTTTGGGAGATGGAATGGCAAGCCATTTGCTTTGGTCTGTTATGAAAAACAGCTGGAAGAGGTTATGCCATAAACTCTGTGTAAATTCTTAATCTCCCCCCTTTTGTCTAATTTTGGGAATAAAGGGGATCTTGTATCAAGGTAGAGTATTTTAGCACGGGCTGGTAAAATAAATGCTCCGACACTCATTCAACTCCTATGAGCATTGGAGCATTTACCACATTGGCCCACACTAAAACATTCTACCACGGCTTGATAAAAGGAAGCCAAAGACTTTCCTTCAGGATTGTCTGAAAGTGTTTTCTGGAAATGGAGAGATAAAGGTTTACGGTGAGTGAGGGATTTGTTGGACGAGTTTGGTAAGAAAATTCCCTTTGAACACCCTATGTGACATGTTTGAACTTAGAGCCATAGATCATTTTACAAGTGCATCATTATATTTCAAAACTTTCTGGGTCAAATATGACAGTAGCAGCAGCACATAAATTACATACCTGTTTGGGAATAGGGTGGAAGGGAAAGTAATCAATTCTATTTAGTCATGTAACTCACTAATACCACTAAGAATAGGCTAATGCTGGATTAAGTTAATCTCTATTGAACTTCTGTCAGAGATCCATAGTCTCTGATAGAAGTTCAGTAGAGATTAACTTAATCCAGCATTAACCTATTCTTAGTGGTATTAGTGGAAGGGAAAGTATCATTAATTTATTTATATATATAGGGCTTTGCTAGACTTTTTGCCAGAAATGCCTGTAACTACTTTTCCTGAGGCTTGGTCTGAGGACTTGGGGTACAGATAAAGGAAACTTTATTGAAAAAAGCTTTATCTGCTATCCTTCATCTTTTCCTTAATATGATCCTCTGGGAGGGAGAGCATAAATTTATCTTTCATTACATTACAATGTACTTGTTAACCACATTACCAAAAGTTCTATGCAGTTTACAAAAAAATTATTAATTATAACATATTACATAGAAAGAATGGATTAATTAGTCAAATATTTAAGGAAAAAATAGGTTTTCAACTTCTTCCTAAAATGTTTCTAAGAATCAGCGGAAAGCAGCAATGAATGAAATTCTTTTTCATGAGAAGCTGCCTGGAATGCTAGGACATGAGCTTATGTTTCCCTATCAGTGGCGTACTAAGGGGGGGGCGGGAGGGGCGGTCCGCCCCGGGTGCCAGCCATGAGGGGGTGCTCCCGGCCTTGCCGTTCATTCCCCCCCACCCCCGAAGGACCGCTCGCCCCACTGACCTTCCTGCACCACCTGTGAAGCAGCCCGCAGCAGGATCGCGACTTCAGCGATACCTGAGCTGCTTGGGCGCTGCTTCCTGCGCCGCGGTCCCGCCCCTCCTCTGACATCAGAGGAGGGGCGGGAACGCGGCGCAGGAAGCAGCGCCTAAGCAGCGCAGAGATCGCTGACGTCGGGATCCTGCTGCGGCTGCTTCATAGGTGGTGCAGGAAGGTCAGTGGGGCGAGCGGTCCTTCGGGGGGGGGGGACTGAACGGCAAGGCCGGGAGCATAGGTAGTGCTGCTTCATAGTGGTGCGGGGAGGCCAGGGGCGAGCGGTCCTTCGGGGTGAGGCGGGCGGGCAGGCAGGCAGGCTTTCAAGGAGGAGGGGGGTGACAGACAGGCAGGAAGGCCTTCAAGGGGGGACAGGCCTTTGGGAGTGTGTGCAGACCTTCAAGGGGGAGGGACAGGCCTTCAAGGGGGGGCAGGCAGGCCTTCAAGGGGGGGGGCAGGTCAACAAGGGGGTGGGACAAGCCTACAAGGGGGTGGGACAGGCCTTCAAGGGGGGAACAGGCCTTGGGGGGTGCAGGCCTTCGGGGGGGGGGGGGGTGTGCAGGCCTTCGGGGGGGGGTGCAGGCCTTCAAGGGGGGGACAGGCCTTCAAGGGGGGACAGGCCTACAAGGGGGGTCAGGCCTACAAGGGGTGGGACAGGCCTTCAAGGGGGGTGCAGGCCTTCGGGGGGTGCAGACCTTCAAGGGGGTGCAGACCTTCAAGGGGGTGCAGGCCTTCAAGGGGGGACAGGCCTTCAGGGGGGCGCAGGCCTTCGGGGGGGTGCAGACCTTCAAGGGGGGGGACAGACCTTCAAGGGGGGGACAGGAAGGCAGGCCTACAAGGGGGGGGACAGGCCTACAAGGGGGGAGGACAGGCCTTCGGGGGGGGTGCAGGCCTTCGGGGGGGGTGCAGACCTTCAAGGGGGGGACAGGCCTTCAAGGGGGGGACAGGCAGGCAGGCCTTCAAGAGGGGGACAGGCCTACAAGGGGGGGACAGGCAGGCAGGCCTTCAAGGGGGGGACAGGCCTACAAGGGGGGGACAGGCTTTCAAGGAGGTGGGACAGGCCTTCAAGGGGGGTGCAGGCCTTCAAGGGGGGACAGGCAGACCTTTAAGGGGGGACAGGCCTTTGGGGGGACCCTGGTTTAGAAGTACACAGAGGGAAGGGGGTGTTCAAAGAGACGTGCATATGCCAAACTTTGGGGGGGAGGAAGAAATAATGGGTCTGAAAATAGAGGAGAGGGAGAGAGATGATGGACCATGCGATTTAGGGAGGGAAGGAACAGAAAGGGAGAGAAATTGGACACAAGGGATGGTGTGGAGGAGGGATAGAGATACTGGATAGGAGTGTAATTGGGAAAAGAAAGGGAGAGATGGTGGACTCGGGTGGTGGGGAAGGAGGGAGAGATGCCGGATGAAAGGGTAGTTAAGAAAAGGTGGATCTGTGGAGGGAGATGAAAAAAAGGAAAGATACCAGACTTCCTGGGGAGGGAAGGGAAATGGAAAGGGAGGACAGAGTTGGCAGATGGATGGTTAGCATGCAGAAAGAAGAAAGAAGGAGACCCCAAGTTATCAGAAGAAAACCAGAGCCTTGGACCAACAAGATTTGAAATATAACCAGACAACAAAAGGTAGAAAAATTAATTTTATTTTCTGTTTTGTGATTATAATATGTCAGATTTGAAATGTGTATCCTGCCAGAGCTGGTGTTGGACTGCAAACGTGAGCTAGGATTTAACAGAGAGAGGAAAAGTCCTTTTTGTTTCTTTATTTTATTTACACCACAGCGCCAGTGTGATTAGGAGAAGCCAAAGGGGGTGAAAAAGCTATAAAACCCACCAGGAGTTTTGAAAAAAATCACCCAACTGGGCAGGAAAATCGAATTGAAAAACCAATTCAATAGGCTGAATCGAATCAAAATTTTTTTTCCTGAATCTGGCAGCATTAGTTTGCGCTACTGTCTTAGACTTTAGGACCTGGGATTGGGGAGAGATGGCATCCTCAGTACTTTATAATGCAAGTGAAACGAGGATTTGGTCTCACACTGAGTGGGTCTTTGGGTGTTGTTTTGGGATCTCTTCCAGTGGTTTATCAGTATCTCCTTCTGGTCCAAGGAAGGAAACTTTGTTATCCTTAGCATTGACCTACAGAATATGTCTATTGGTACGTCATGTCCGTGTGTGTTGGTTTTAGTTAATAATTAAGACCCTGTTTTAATTGTAAATCGCTTTGAATTAATGATATTGCGATACATCAAAATTTTAATAAAACTTGAAAACTTGAAACTTGTTTGTAACAGCGCTGCTTGTGTGGCATTAGGCTATGTAGTGATCGAAAGAAAAAAACAGACCTTTGCACATTTTTGCACTATATGGTGGGTGTATAAGGAGATTCACATTTCCTGCACAGCTAAGTCCATGTGAAGTTACCTTGTGCTGTATTTGACATCTAGCAAGGTCTCTGTTTGAAAGGAAAGATCTAAACTTAAAAATGAAGTGGCCAGAAGTTATGGTAAAAGCAGATAGTGTAGCTGGTTTTAAGAAAGATTTGGACAAATTCCTGGAGGAAAAGTCCATAATCTGTTATTAAGACATGGGGGAAGTGTCTGCTTGCCCTGGATCGGTAGCATGGAATGTTGCTACTCTTTGGGTTTTGACCAGGTATTAGTGTCCTGGATTGGCTACCATGAGAATGGGCTACTGGGCATGATGGACCATTGGTCTGACCCAGTTAGGCTATTCTTATGTTATGTTTTCACTTCTTATTTTAATGTATTTTTTTTCTGGGAACTTATCAGTGTTTTTTATAATGGGAACAAAAATGGAAGAGAATTAATGGGTGTGGGATGAGAGGGTAACTAATTTCTTCAGCTAAATAATTCAATCCACCTCAACCATAAGAACATAAGAACATAAGCAATGCCTCCGCTGGGTCAGACCAGTGGTCCATCGTGCCCAGCAGTCTGCTCACGCAGCAGCCCTCTGGTCTAAGACCAGCACCCTAACTGAGACTAGCCCTACCAGCGCACGTTCTTGTTCAGCAGTAACTTGTCTAACTTTCTCTTGAATCCTTAGAGGGTGTTTTCCCCTATAACAGACTCCGGAAGAGCGTTCCGGTTTTCCACCACTTCCTTACGTTTGTACAGAGTCTATCCCCTTTCAACTTTAGAGAGGGCCCTCTCGTTCTCCCTACCTTGGAGAGGGTGAACAACCTGTCTTTATCTACTAAGTCTATCCCCATCAGTACCTTGAATGTTTTGATCATGTCCCCTCTCAATCTCCTCTGTTCGAGGGAGAAGAGGCCCAGCTTCTCTAATCTCTCACTGTACGGCAGCTCCTCCAACCCCTTAACCATTTTAGTTGCTCTTCTCTGGACTCTTTTGAGTAGTGCCATGTCCTTCTTCATGTACGGCAACCAGTGCTGGACGCAGTATTCCAGGTGAGGGCGTACCATGACCCGGTACAGCGGCATGATAACCTTCTCCGATCTGTTCGTGATTCCCTTCTTAATCATTCCTAGCATTCTGTTCGCCCTTTTCGCCGCCGCCACACATTGTGCAGACAGCTTCATCGACTTCATCGACCAGTACTCCCAAGTCCCTTTCCTGGGGGTCTCTCCAAGTATCGCCCCGGACATCCTGTATTCATGCATGGGATTTTTGATACCAACATGCATTACTTTACACTTATCCACGTTGAACCTCATTTGCCATGTTGCTGCCCATTTCTCGAGTATGGTTATGTCGTGCTGCAGATCTTCACAGTCCCCCTGCGTCTTCACTACTCTGAATAACTTCGTATCATCCGCAAATTTAATCACCTCACTCATCGTACCTATTTACAGATCATTTATGAATATGTTGAAGAGCAAGGGTCCAAACACCGAGTCCTGCGGCATCCCACTGGTGACGTTCTTCCAGTCCGAGTATTGTCCATTTACCCCCACTCTCTGTTTCCTATCCGCTAGCCAGTTTCTAATTCACGTGAGTAGTTCACCCTCTATTCCATGGCGCTCTATTTTCCGAAGAAGTCGTTCATGCGGAACCTTGTTGAACGGGTCACCCTTGTCTATCTGCCTGTTTACTCCATCGAAGAAGTGCAGTAGATTCGTCAAGCAAGATCGTCCAGACATAGGAGAACTCACGCACCATTCACACACCCTCCAACCAAAAACGTCAAAAGAAAAAAACTGTTCGACAACCTCCTAGCCAATCGAGCTGCAACACTCGACCCCCCAACTCTACAACCTATTGACCTCGACCACAGACTACAAAACCATCAAAAAAGAAATAAAAACCCTTCTATTCAAAAAACACATAAAACCGAACTAACACAATCAGAACTGTCCCAAGCATCACCTGCAACTACTCCATATGTACTTCTGATGTCATGACAATTCAGACATAATTTATGTTATGTTATGTTTGGAATATAAGAAAATTTTCACTGCCTGTTTCTATTCTGACCATTTATTCCGTTTCATGGTCATTACAAAAAAATATTTTTTTACATGGGGGGGGGGGGGTGTCAAAAAATGATGGGCCCCGGGTGCCACATACCCTAGGTACGCCACTGTTCCCTATGGAGGGCGTGAAGAGCAGGTCTGCCCACCGGTGGCAGTTATCCTAAATGTGGGACTTCTCATGCCACTCTTGGCCATATGTTTTGTATCTGCTCTCATATTCAGAGATTTTGGAAACAAGTATGGGATTATATATGTTCACTATTGACTGTTTCCTTTGACTTTGATATTATTTCAGGGTAGATACCGTGGTAAACAACTGTTGGTGGAAGGGCAATATTTACCATATTTCTTTGCAAAGCCTTGGGTTTGGGGAAGAAAATTATCCTGTTGCGATGTAGAGATCATATGATTCCCCCACTCTCGACCAGTGGCAATGCCTCCTATATGATACAGCTTTATTATAGAGGAGAGATGTTGGGTCTGGGAATGATTTGAAATGGAAAAAATTCCAAGATATTTGAGAGCCATATTGAAATGCGTTACCATATAGAGAAAGAAGCTTATTGCTTAATAAAGGATTTAGATAATTAAGGTTCCAGCTAATTGGTTGATTGGTTAACTGATTGCTGGAATGCAGGACTTGTTTCAATGGTGTTTCAATGATTGGTTGAGCTGGTTCAGGGATTGCTTGTATTGTATTGTATTTCCTAGTATTGTTATCAATAGCGTGATATTGGTATTATTATGCGTATGCTTAGTCTTTGTCTATATTTACTTTTCACTATTTTGTTGCTCATAGCCATGCTATATATATTTAATCTTTGTGACTGTCTTTGTTGTATATATGAGCATATCTTTGTGCATGCCTTCTTTTGTACTCTCTGGTGAAAGTAGTCTTGAAATAGGGGTGGGAGGGTAAAAAATTTGAGAGTATACTTTGCTTTATTATTATTACTAGCATTTAAGCCCGTTACATTAACGGGTGCTAGAATAGATGTGTGTGTCCGTCTTTCTTTCTTTCTTTTTCTCTCTGCTTGGCTGCTTTCTGTGTGTCTATCTTTCTTTCTGTCTCTCTTTTTCCTCAGCTGTCCACCACCACCCCTTGCCTGCTCCCCCCTGTTCAGCAGTAGCCCTTCTCCCTTCCTGTTATCTCCCCCCGTGTCCAGCAGCACCCCTTCCTTGCTCCCCCTATCCAGCAGCAGCCCTTCTTCCTTCCTTTTACCTCTCCCCCCACTGTCTAACAGCACCTCTTTCCTGTTCTCCGTGTCCAGCAGTGGGCCTTCTCCCTTCCTTTTACCTCCCCCCCCTGTCTAGCAGCACCTCTTCCCTGTTCCCCCTGTCCAGCAGTAGGCCTTCTCCCTTCCTTTTACCTTCTCCCCTGTATAGCAGCACCTCTTCCCTGTTCCCCCTATCCAGCAGTAGGCCTTCTCCCTTCCTTTTACCTTTCCCCTGTCTAGCAGCACCTCTTCCCTGTTCCCCCTGTCCAGCAGTAGGCCTTCTCCCTTCCTTTTACCTCCCCCTCTGTCTAGCAGCACCTCTTCCCTGTTCCCCCTGTCCAGCAGTAGGCCTTCTCCCTTCATTTTACCTCCCCCCTGTCTAGCAGCACCTCTTTCCTGTTCCCCCTGTCCAGCAGTAGGCCTTCTCCCTTCCTTTTACCTCCCCCCCTGTCTAGCAGCACCTCTTCCCTGTTTCCCCTGTCCAGCAATAGGCCTTCTCCCTTCCTTTTACCTCCCCCCTGTCTAGCAGCACCTCTTCCCTGTTCCCCCTGTCCATCAGTAGGCCTTCTCCCTTCCTTTTAACTCCCCCCTGTCTAGCAGCACCTCTTCCCTGTTCCCCCTGTCCAGCAGTAGGCCTTCTCCCTTCCTTTTACTTCCCCTTTGTCCAGTAGCACCTCTGCCCTGCTCCTCCTGTCCAGCAGCACCCTTTACCTGCTCCACCAGCATTACTGCTCCACCAGCACCTGCTTACTGCTGTCCAGCATTTGGCTTCCTGGTCTTTCGTGTCTGCCCTCCTCTTCAAAAAAGCCTACTGAGGATCGCGGCCGGCTGTAGCGAACCTCGCAGGTGCTATGCACCTCGGTAGCACGTTCCCTCTGACGCGATTTGGTGCATCAGAGGGAACGTGCTACTGAGGTGCAGAGCGGCCTGCGAGGTTCGCTACAGCTTGCTGCGATCTTCAGGATTTTTTGAAGAGGAGGGCAGACAGAAGAGCCGCTTTAGTGGACTGGATGGAGGACTGCCGCTCGATGCCTGGGGCAGCTGGAGAGCAGTGAGGCCCACACTTTACAATTTCTCTGCCAGTAGCGCGCATGCGCATTCCTGCCTGCCACGGACAAACGGATCACGGATCATGCAGGTAGGAGTGCGCATGCGCGCTTAGCGTTTTATTATTATAGATTATTATTTCTACTGCTATTATTAATGCTGTTACTAATATTATTCTTATGGTTGTATTGCTATCATTATGGCTGTATTCATAAGTGTATATGAATACATGTTTTGGGTCTTGCTGTGTTTGGATAAAAATTTACTGTGTACTGAATTAGTAGGACTCTGTATAAGACTTAATTGTAGTTTGTGAGTTGTTCATAGTTGGTATATGGTATACTCATGGTATTGTATGTTTTGAGTATACAGTACCTTAAACAGATATTGAAAATAAAAAAACATATATATATATATATATATATATATATATATAATTAGATGGCAGAATGTATAACTTATTTATTCAGTTTTCTATACCATTCTCCCAGAGGAGCTCAGAATGGTTTACATGAATTTATTCAGGTGCTCAAGAATTTTTCCCTGTCTGTCCTGGTGGACTCACAATCTATCTAATGTACCTGGGGCAATGGCATGGATTAAGTGACTTGACCAGGGTCACAAGGAGGAAGGTGAATTTGAACCCTTTCATAATTGAACTGCAAGCCTTCCAGGGACAAGGAAGTAGCTAAGGTACCTGAATGTAATTCATCCTGAACTCAAACTCTACTTTCAGACTGCTCCTAACCTAGCTGTTGGGGGAATAACCAGTTAGCAGAGATATTCAGCTGCAGCACTACTAAGTAATATCAGCCACTGGCTTGCTCAGGCTAGAGGTCACAGCTAGAGATCATGGCATCCATTTTGAGGAAGTAGCCATGATGGGCAGGAGTGAGTGGGACTTGAACTCTAAGGACTTTCTTAGAGATCAGACTCCAAAGGTGACTCTTGAGGTTAATTCTCTCCCGCCCACCACAAGGCAGAGCTTTTTTGACTCAGATTACGGAACCCTGTAAAATTGGTACTGTGACTCCACCCACCCTTGAACGGAAGAACCAGCATGCTATACTGTTGGAGTTAAGATGGCAAATAGACCTAGCATTTCCCTAGAAACTCAGCATATGTACCTAGCCCATTTTCACGAGCATGTTTTTCAGTATGTTTCCTATATTCATCTTGATTTACACAGAATTCATTAAAAATATTTTCTGACATTAAAAAGATCCAAAGACCCTCCCTTTCCCAAAAACAAGGGGCACAAAGTGCCAGTGAGTATTTCTCTTCTTTTCTATCTGTAAATAGTCATGTCCTGGTAATCCAGTAACATTCTTCCAGCTGTGAAGGAAAGGGGGGAGCTGCCACCAGAACTGACAAGTTATGAGCCTTGGGTAGTTGCCCAGCACTGATAGAAGTATTTATACAGTACAGCACTTAATTCTCTGTTTACCTCCTCAAGGGCTAGATCTGTCAGCTCAGAAGTACATGAGAAGTAGTTATTAGGGATAGGCAGGGAAATAGGAAATGTCATGACATTTTGTTTGTTGATGATATGGGCCTGTTTTACAAAGCTGTGCTAGAGCCCATAGAGATTTAAAGGGCTTCGGGGCCGTTGCCACGCGGTAGCTGCTAGCGCGGTTTTGTAAAACAGACCCTAAGTGGAAAGAAGGGCACACTCTTTCCAATAACGGAACCACAGGGCTCGGTGCTCGGGCCGCTGCTTTTTAATATATTCATAAATGATCTAGAAACAGGGACAAAGTGTGAGATAATAAAATTTGCGGATGACACCAAACTATTTAGTGGAGCTCGGACAAAGGAGGACTGCGAAGAATTGCAAAGGGACTTGGACAAACTAGGGGAATGGGCAGAGAGATGGCAGATTGCATGTATTGCATGTGGGAAGTAGAAACCCGAGGTACAATTATACGATGGGAGGGATGTTATTGACTGAGAGTACCCAAGAAAGGGACTTGGGGGTAATGGTGGACATGACAATGAAGCCAACGGCACAGTGCGCAGCGGCTGCTAAGAGAGCAAATAGAATGCTAGGTATAATCAAGAAGGGTATTACAACCAGAACGAAAGAAGTTATCCTGCCGCTGTACCGGGCATGGTGCGTCTGCATCTTGAGTACTGCGTCCAGTATTGGTCGCCGTACCTTAAGAAGGATATGGTGTTACTCGAGAGAGTTCAGAGGAGAGCGACACGACTGATTAAGGGAATGGAAAGCCTTTCATACGCTGAGAGATTGGAAAAACTGGGACTCTTTTCCCTGGAGAAGAGAAGACTTAGAGGGGATATGATAGAGACTTACAAGATCATGTAGGGCATGGAGAGAGTAGAGAGAGACAGATTCTTCAAACTTTCAGAAAATAAAAAAACAAGAGGGCATTTGGAAAAGTTGAAAGGGGACAGATTCAAAACGAATGCTAGGAAGTTTTTCTTTACACAACGTGTGGTGGACACCTGGAATGCACTTCCAGAGGATGTTATAGGGCAGAGTACGGTACTGGGGGTTTAAGAAAGGATTGGACAAATTCCTGCTGGAAAAGGGGATAGAGGGATATAGATAGAGGTTTACTGCACAGGTCCTGGACCTGTTGGGCCGCCGCGTGAGCGGACTTCTGGGCACGATGGACCTCAGGTCTGACCCAGCGGAGGCATTTCTTATGTTCTTAAGTTCACATAATGTGAACCATTTTGCAAGGGCAAACTAGTGCACATGCACAGACTTGGGGGAAAAAGTGCACCCTCTTTTTAAAATAGTGCATACTCTTTCCAAAGAGTGCACAATTCGAAATGGCCAAAGTGACCAAATGGCCAGAAAAATCCAAGTAAAATGAAAATTCCTGTAAAAGGCACAGGAAATGATACAAACAGAAAATTTTCCGACTGCTCATGCCTAGTAGCTATCACAGTGGATGAGCAACTGGTTTAAATTATCCCATGTACAGAGGCTTGAGCGTGGACTGGGAGCTAGTTCTGCTCTCTGCAGGCAATGAAAACCAAAATGTATTTGAGTGAAGTCTAAGGCTGGGATTTTTAATTACCTTCCAGCGAGTAGATTGATTTGCATTTGAAGGTGTGTGTGTGTGTATATTGACCTGCCAGAGGATCCAGTGATTGGTTTTTTGCTAAGCATGCGTGTTATAAAACACATAGTTAAGACTTCAAGAAGACTTCAGGAACAGCTCTATAAACAAGTCTTTGGTCAGTAGGCCAAAAAAATGACTAGTATGTCATTTTAGCAGAACATTGACTTAACTTTAAAAATAGAAGGTGGCCTACAGGAGTTTTGTTCTTGCCCAGTATCTATCTTTCAGCCCCTTGCATCTGCTATAATAACTTCAGTTAATTTATTTTGCCACAAAAACTTTTTATCTTTTTCTCTGTAATGTTAAATCTTATAATAAAAGATGTTTCTCAACTCAGATGTTACTGAACAAATGAACTTAAGCATATGTAAGTGGCAATATATATTTTTTAAACATTGGATTAAAGAGGATGCCATAGGACATGGGCCTTGGAGACCACTTGCATCTCGTCTTCTGTGGTAGTTTTTTTCTATTGACTATAATGGTATCACCTTCATAAATATAAAAGTTTCTCTATGAATAACCATCAAAATATACAAAATTTGAATTTATTTATGGTTTATGATCAGGAGTGTCCTGAGCGAAAATGCACTATATGATGTGCCCCCCTCCCCTAGTGCTCCCACTGCACCCACAGCATTGCAGGTAATAGATGGGGGTGCAATTTTGGCACCTTGCCTGCCTGCCATACCACTCATAAATAGCACTCTTTGGCCCTGCTTAGGGCAGTGGTTCTTTACCTGGTACCTGAGTACCACAGTCAGTCTGGTTTTTGGATGTCTGCAAAGAAAAGGCATATAATGGAGTGGCAGGGTGACTTGAAGACTAGGTTAAGAAACATTGGTCTAGATCAGTGGTTCCCAAACCTGTCCTGGGGGACCCCCAGCCAGTCAGGTTTTCCAGATATCCCTAATGAATATGCATGAGAGAGATTTGCATACCTGTCACTTCCATTATATGCAAATCTCTCTCATGCATATTCATTAGGGATATCTGGAAAACCTGACTGGCTGGGGGTCCCCCCCGGACAGGTTTGGGAACCACTGGTCTAGATAGAAGGTGGTGTATATATATAGCAGAACAGGCACACTGAGGCCGTGTCCCAATCGACCTTTTGCTATACGTGGCATCAGCAGCTAACAAGCCCTTCCCAAGCTAAACAGTTGTGCGACTCACCTACTGGCACATTCCACTCCGGCCACTTTGCCACCTCCAATGACAAGAGAGTAGGTTGGAGCAATTTTTTCAGTTTTCCGTATTCCGCAGCTTCCCTGTTCACAACAACCTTGGTACTGTGTTGTCAGCAAACTAAGGATTATGGGGGAAGAGGGGGTAGGACAGTGTTTGGCTTCTTCCCCCCACCAACTCAAAAGGTATTCTGCTGTCTTCTGCATCATGAAATTTTGAGCTTATACAGTTTGTTTAAGGTGTCAAACAACTGGAAAGCCAAAGATTTATATTTGGAACAAGTTTTGAGTAGATAGTAAAACATAATCTTCTGGCACATCCCTCTCAGTGTGGGAGGCTATAACTGTTAGGTTTCAGAGCTCAGCCAGTTGCAGGTCTGAGGAAAATTAGAAAGAGAGAAAAATTAAACTACCAATTTCTATGCAATGGTTGGCTTCTTGTGGATTCCTGTTCGGAGGGAACAGACTGGTGATATCAGGTCCATTTCATAAACAACACTGAATAGTCTTTTTGTACATTGATAGTTACTTGTACATGATCCAGCAAGTAATGGGTTAAAAACTTGGCATCACTGTGCAAAGTGTTAGACATCTAGATAATTTTCCAAAGTAAAAAGTGTGTGCAATTTGCAAGAACCCTCAAATAATACTATTGATTTGCCTGGACCAACTACTGACTGTTCATAGATGACCACTAAAATCTGCATCACTTTATCTATCTTGTATACTGGATGCCACAACAGCTATTTATAATTTAATGCTAATTTTGACAATTATTTTTCCTCTTTTGAACATCTAGCACAATCTAAACCAGCTTCTAACGAGCCACCTTGACATACCCAATATTATCCTTATTGTTAGCCCCCTCCCCCACCAAGAAATAAGCCATTTTAACTAATTATTCAAGAATATGCTGTGGTTACATACCCTGAGCTTAGTCACAAGGAAGAGTGAGTGGTAAAGAAGGAAAAAGAGGTAGCTGACAGGTTGAACAAATTCTTCTCGTCGGTCTTCACAAGCGAGGACACATCCTATATACCAGAACCCGAAGAGACCATAAGTGGAGATCGAGAAGAAGAAAAACTGGCGCAAATAGAGATAAGCCATGAGGATGTCCTCCAGCAGATAGATAGACTGAAAAGCGACAAATCGCCGGGCCCGGATGGAATCCACCCAAGGGTTCTAAAATAGCTAAGAAACGAAATAGCGGAAACACTCCGACAAATTTTTGACCTATCCTTGAAAACGGGGCAGATCCCAGAGGACTGGAAAATAGCTAACGTCACACCTATTTTTAAAAAAGGATCAAGGGGTGACCCCGGGAACTACAGGCCGGTGAGCTTGACTTCAGTTCCGGGCAAGATGATGGAAGCACTGATAAAGGACAGCATCTGTGAGCACATGGAAACAAACGGACAACTGAAAGAGAGCCAACATGGCTTCTGCAGGGGAAGGTCGTGCCAAACACACTTACTGCACTTCTTTGAAGGTATAAACAGTGAGTTGGACAAAGGGGAACCCATAGACATCATTTACCTCGATTTCCAGAAAGCCTTTGACAAGGTGCCCCATGAGCGACTACTTAGGAAACTGCAAAACCACGGGGTGGAAGGAGATATATACAGATGGATTAAACACTGGTTGGCAGGCAGAAAACAAAGGGTTGGGGTGAAGGGACAATACTCAGGCTGGCGGAGTGTCACGAGCGGTGTTCCACAGGGGTCAGTGCTCGGACCGCTGCTGTTCAATGTGTTTATAAATGACCTGGAAACGGGGACGAAGTGTGAGGTTATAAAATTTGCAGATGACACCAAACTCTGCAGCAGGGTTAGGACCGCGGAGGAATGCAAAGACCTACAAAGAGACCTAAACAAACTGGAAGAGTGGGCAAACAAATGGCAAATGCGATTTAATACAGAGAAATGCAAGGTCATGCATATAGGGAAAAAGAACCCGATGTTCAGCTACAAAATGGGGGGATCGGTGCTAGGGGAAAGCAACCTTGAAAAGGACTTGGGTGTGCTAGTGGATACAACAATGAAATCAACGGCACAATGTGCAGCAGCCTCAAAGAAAGCAAATAGAATGTTGGGTATTATTAAGAAGGGTATCACAACCAGGACGAAGGAAGTCATCATGCCGCTGTATCGAGCGATGGTGCGCCCGCACCTGGAGTACTGTGTCCAGTATTGGTCGCCGTACCTCAAGAAGGACATGGCGATGCTTGAGAGGGTCCAGAGAAGAGCGACGAAAATGATAAAAGGCATGGAAAACCTTTCATATGCAGATAGGTTAGAAAGGCTGGGGCTCTTCTCCCTGGAAAAGCGGAGACTCAGAGGAGACATGATAGTGACTTTCAAGATCATGAGAGGTATCGAGAAGGTAGACAGAGATAGATTCTTCAGACTAATGGGGCCCACAAGTACAAGGGGGCACTCGGAGAAGCTGAAAGGGGACAGGTTTAGAACCAATGCTAGGAAGTTATTTTTCACTCAGAGGGTAGTGGACACATGGAACACACTGCCGGAGGCTGTGATAGGACAGAGTACACTCCAGGGTTTTAAAGAAGGATTAGATAAATTCCTGAAAGATAGGGGGATTGAGGGATACAGATAGAGGTAGAGATGGGATATAGAGAGAGTTTAGATAGAGACCAAGGGGATTTAAGGGTTCAGACAATGATCACCGTACAGGTCATGGGCCTGATGGGCCACCGCGGGTGCGGACTGCTGGGCGCGATGGACCTCTGGTCTGACTCAGCAGAGGCAACTTCTTATGTTCTTATGAAGATAATTTCACAGCAGCCTATTCAACAGGATTTGTAAAAAGGAAAGCATAATATCACACCGTAGTAAATATAAAGAAAAAAGTAGCAAAACACTAGCAATCTAATAACAGTTTTAACAAGCATAAGGATTATAAAATACAGATTTTATTCTGTCTCTCAAACAAGAGATACCAACAGTATCAGTGCTGAACACTGGCAGGGTCCTTCTTTTCTGGTGTCTTCACAGTCAGGGTGGGAATTACTAAATCATTTAATTCAATTGTTCAGAGAGGCACAGTTAGCAGTAAAACAGCCTGTGGCAACTCATTTCAGGGGCTGTCTATTCCTTTATAGATTTATTTTTTTTCCAGTGTCTCAGTTCATTTTCCAGTAGCATGTGTGCATCTGAAAATGTTTCACTGTTGGCCCTGATTAGACATATACAAATCATTTTCACATCCATCAAGAATATAGGGCACCAGCAATCAGCCTCTCTGGATTCAACTGAGTTTATATTATTTTATAAGGGTGAATCAAAAATTAAAGGCAATTGTTAAATTATGTGATAACCAGAACATAGCTAACGAAATGCAACATATGTACTCGTACATTGCCTGCTGGATAGTTCGGCCACACACAGTGTAGCACTCGGCTTTGAGTCATATGGCAGACATGAGGTCAGAAACATGGACACTCCATTGCAAGATTGCACCATCTTAGAACCATATGTAGTAGTACGCTTTTTTGGGCAGAAGGAGTGAAGCCTGTAGAAATTCACCATTGGATATTGGGGCAAGTATGGACATAGCACGATGAACAGCGGGAAGAACAGGTGTAAACAATGAAGGTTGTTGTGGTTGCCCATCAACATTGCGCACACAAGAGCACATTGACAGGATGGATGCCTTGATTAGAGAAGACTGGTGTCTCAATTGGCTATAAATTTGGATATCAGCTATGGATCTGCATTTGCCATAATGCATAATGACTTGGGATGCAGGAAAGTCCGAGTATGATGGGTTCCGAAACAACTTATTGATCTACACAAGCAAGTGTGTACAGGTTGTGACCCAGTTCCTGAGAAGGTATGAAGAAGATCCAAGTGTTCTGGAATGAATTGTCACTGGCAATGAGACATCACTGTGACCCAGAGAACAAACAACAAAGCATGATGAAGTAAAAGAAGCAGTGCTCACCTGGCTTCAGGAGCAGCCGAAAAAGTTCTTTGCAGGAATGCAGAAGCTAGTTGAATTTTTATCTTGCATGGGGACTATGTGGAAAAGTGATATGTTCAATTGCTCACAGTTACTTCTATTAAAGCCGTTAAATGTATTTTGCCTTTACTTTTTGATTTATCCTCATATCTTACCTAGTTCCTTTCTCTTGCCAAGGAGACCAAGGTATAAAGGTGTAGTGCTAAAGTCATCTCATTATGCACCTAGACTTTTCAGCCTCACTAGGCACTGTAATTAAACCCTCTAGTACTCCTAGGGTTTTATTTTCTAGAAACACAGAAACATGATGGCAGATAAAGGTCAAATGGCCCATCCGCAGTAACCATTATCTCTTCCTCTCTCTAAGAGATCCCCAGGCTTTCTTGAAATCAGACACAGTCTTTATCTCCACCACTTCTACTGGGAGACTGTTCCACACATCTACCACCCTTTCTCTAAAAAAGTATTTCCTTAGATTACTCCTGAGCCTATCATCTCTTAACTTCATCCTGTGCCCTCTCATTCCAGAGCTTCCTTTCAAATGAAAGAGACTCGACTCGTGTGCATTTACATCATGTAGGTATTTAAACATCTCTATCATATCTCCCCTCTCCCGCCTTTCCTTCAAAGTATACAGATCGAGATCTTTAAGTCTGTTGCCATATGCCTTATGATGAAGACCACGCACCATTTTAGTAGCCTTCCTCTGGACCGATTCCATCCTTTTTATATCTTTTTGAAGGTGCGGCATCCAGAATTGTACACAATATTCTAAATGAGGTCTCACTAGAGTCTTATACAGGGGCATCAATACCTCCTTTTTCTACTGGCCATATCTCTCCCTATTCACCCTAGCATACTTTTAGCTTTCGCCGTCACCTTTTCAACCTGTTTGGCCAACTTAAGATCATCACATATAATCATACCTTTTAAAATAGCAAGGCTGGCTCTTTGGACACTAATCTGAGCCGAGCCTTTTTTTTTTACATTTATTTATAATTCCAAAACTTTACACAAGAATAAACTTGCTCAAGTCATATAGATACAGTGGAACCTTGGTTTACGAGCATAATTCGTTCCAGAAGCATGCTCGTAAATGAAAATACTTGTATATTAAAGCGAGTTTCCCCATAGGAAATAATGGAAACTCGCTTGATACATTCCCAAACTCCCCAGGCCAACGGTGCTGCTCCCCCCCCCCCCCCCCGTGAACCGGCATCCCCTGCCCGAACAACTTGAAACTTATCCCCAGTCTGGCACCGTCACGCAGCCCACAGGACGTGCCGGTGCCGCTTGAAGAACTTCCTGCCTCTGCCGGGCCTTGAGCATGCATCTGCGCATGCTCAAGGCCTTCTAATTCTCCCTCTCGGTGGGGTTTAGGTCTCTGGGGTTTGAGGCTTTCTGCGGGGTCCTGGAAGGTAGATGGAAATGTTCCACTGGTCTGGGAATAAGGTGTGGATTTATAAGAAAGAAAATTAGCAAAGGTAAGAACCTAACCTTTTGTTAGTATTAGACCCCTAGTTTTTGTTAAGTTAGGACAAAAACTTGTATTGAAATTATGGCAAATCCAGTGCAAATCGTAACCTGTTAACTGTACTGTATACTATATGTTTAACCTGTAACCTGTTCTGAGATCTTTGGGGACAATGGGATAGAAAATTAATTAAATAAAAAATAAAATAAATTATAAATTTCTATCTGTTCAATCTTTCTATTTAGCAATATTTTATCTTTAACGATAGTAGATGTTAAATCTTGTAAAGTTTTAATATTACTTTTAACAGAATTCAATTTAAGGATAAATTCTTACTTATTACCTTCAATTTTCTTGGCCAAATTATCTACTGTACTCAAAAAAGCTGAAACATCTATAGAAGACTTAGAAACTGTGGAGTCCAGCTTCAAGAGAGCTTCCCATATACTCTCTAAAGTTACCACCACAGATTTTGCCTTCTGAGTAAAAATGTCAGACATTTCTCTGGCGTCGTCTTGTTCACTTGCACTTACAGCGGTTCCAGCCCCTCAAAAAGGGGTTTCCGTTGCAAGATTATCATCATGGTGTAGTCCCTGCTGAGTCCCGGAAGTAACAGGTTGCGTTGGGGGAATGGATACCGGGGGCAATAAGATGACCTCCAACTCAAGTTCCTCGGGCTCTCTTCCACCCGAAGATCCAGTAGAGATCTCTCCGGTATTCCTCATGGGGCCTTTGAGTACGATGTACTTCAAAATCATCTGCTGCTGTGGAGAAGACGTCTTTACCGCTGAGGGTACGGCTCTGACTATTCCCTTATGTTTTGTATGAGGAACAATGAGGTATGAAGAAAAATAAGACAGCAGGATAGATTCCAAGAATGCCAACATCAACCTGCCACCATCTTGGCCCCTCTTTTCTGAGCCCAGCCTTTAACAGCCACCACACCCTGGATAGACCAAACAAAACACTCAATATTTGATCATTTTTCTGTAGTTTTGGGAGATTTAGCCTCCAACATAGAAGCAAAACAATAACAAGAACAGTACTCTTTACTCTAGACCCTACAATCCTCTCCTTCCCTGGAGTCCTAAACCCACAAGTAATTTATCAATCCTAAACAGTCTTTCCTATGTACCATTACCTTAGAAAACAGCTATAAAAATACATGTCATTTGTGGTACTGTCTACACACATCACTCAGAATTTATCATACTAAAGCATCCAAGTATAACCAGTGCAAAGATGTATAGGAACACTTCACAAAAATGGCCAGCTACCTCTTTCCAGCATCTTATATATCTAAGGTGCAATAGAAAAACAAATCGATATACTTCCACACCCAGGTATAGTACCCCATAATACATTCATACAAGCTTTTTTTAATCATGTAACTTACATGCTCTTGAGTTCCAGCTTTCATACATGGACTGCTTCCCAGCAAGCAGTGTACATGTAAATTAGCTTTTCCCTTTCTCCAGTAGAATCAAGTGCCTATGTGAATCCAATTCACTTTTCTTCGAGTTCTCCTCAGCAATCTCTCTTCTTTCTAGAACCTCTGGGTTACTAGATGTCCGGATTTATTTGGTCATGTTCTCTTTTTAGAGAACTGTCCAGGTGTCTGGATGAATTTAGAAAACCCAGCACTTTGTTTCGATTTTGTATGACCCTGGCTCTGCCAGAGCTCTGGGCTGCATCTGCAGGGCCTCCCATGCTCAGATGAGGTTGTGTGGGGGTGGGGCTGGGGAGGAATGTTCCTCATGACCCCTGTATTTCAGCTGCTTTTAATTTTGTTTTTTCACATATAGCGCCACTCCTCCACTCCTTCTGCCATCTCTATCCTTTCTAAAAAGATTATAGCCCAGTATGGTTACATCCCACTCATAGGAATAATTGAACCAAATCTCTGTGATAGCAACAATATCCAATTCAGCTTCTAACATCAAGGCTTGCAGATCCTGAATTTTATTAGCTAAATTATGAGCATTTGTGTTCTTCGCTTTCCAGCAACATTTTACTGGTATCTTCTGTATAGTGGTTAAAGGTATAGCCTCAGCACCCTGAGGTTGTGGGTTCAAACCCACGCTGCTCCTTGTGACCCTGAGCAAGTCACTTAAATCCCCCCATTGCCCCAGGTACATTAGATAGGTTGTGAGCCCACCGAGACAGACAGGGAAAATCTTGAGTGCCTGGATAAATTCATATAAACCATTCTGATCTCCCTTCGGAGAACAGTATAGAAAAATAAATAAATAAATAAATATTAGCTTTCCCACTGCTGTTGCATTTTTGCATTTTCGGGGGGGGGGGGGAGGGGTGACTTTTTTTTAATTCTACCTGCTTCCCTTTGCCATCCCCACAATCTAATTTAAACACCTAATAACTGTTTGAATTTCTCTGCAAGTAACCTCCTACCACCAGAGAGATGTAGGCCATCCTTACAATATCGCCTTTTGGTTTTTTCTATATTTTGCCTTAACCTCCTAAATATCTAAAGCTTTCTTGTTGACACCAGATGAATAATAATTCTACAATACAAATCCAATGCATCATATACAGCAAAATATACGGTAAATGATAAATCATTAAATAACAACAAATGTAAATGTTAAACTGATGAAAGGAAACTTAGTTTTGCTGCTTTGAGTATCACAAACTGCTGCATTGGAAACCTCTCTTGTACATTTCTGACCAGTCTAAACTTGCTGAGTAACATCCTGCTGCCCTTGCTGAGATCATTTTCTTCCACTGACATGTTGGCAACTTGTTAGTATGTGCCATACTGATTACACCTAATTCCTTCAACTTCTTTGTCATTTTTTTTCTCCTAAGAAGCTGGGATAATTAAAGCTTGTGATAAGAAAAGTATTTGGCAAGAAAACATATAAAAAATTGGGATATGGCTGTAATAGCACTCAAACCATGAGGGAGAGACAAAGATAATTAAGACGCTGCATAACTGTGATATCTAGAGGGCAGTTTTTAATGAGGCATTTCACACAGAAATTGTGTTAAAACACAGCAGTGAAGCTTATTCCATTCAAAAGTTTTGATCATGTCAGGAACAGTGGCTCCCCATGTTCTTTTGTATGTACTTCAAAATTCTGCTTTGAGTCATATGCTGTTTTTTTAAACCAGGAGAGCCCTGAATATCTTGCTAATCACCTCATACAGTTGCAACCACAATGCCCATTACCCCCTTAAAACCATTGCATGTATTTTGCTGTAAACCTCTTATTCTCATTGCATGCATCTTCCTGTAAACCGCCCCGAACTCATTTATCCTGTTGTAAACCGCTCTGTACTTCTGTAACCTGCTGTAATCATTCGTTGCTTGTTGCAAACTTCTCATGTTCTCATTGCATGTATCTTCTTGCAAACCGCTCTGAACTTACGTATTTTGTTGTAAAGCGCTCTAATCTTATGTATCTTGTTGTAAACATATGTTTCTTGTTGTAATCATCACATACTCTCATTGTGTGAATCTTGTTGTAAACTGCTTTGAACTTATGGTATAGCGGTATATAAGAAATAAAATTATTATTATTATTATTATTTGCCCCAATAGCAGAATCTTTATCACCTTTATTCAGTATTTCATGTGTTCCTTGAGACATTGTGCCAAACATTTTCTTTTCCCCCTTGTATCCCTTTTTTAATGTAATACAATAATCATTCTAACAAAACTGTCCTTTCAGCCTTGTTCTCTTTGTGTGAGATGGAGAGCAAGAAAGTTAAAGAAGTTGCAGATGTTGATGTAAAGCCTCCAAGAACCAGTGGTCGGCTTCTACATGATAGAGTTGATGTTTGGGATTTCACCCTGAGTATAATAGTGCTAAGAAGTATGGACTACTGACATAAACCCCAGTGCTCTAAAAGGCTTCTAAAAGAAAGCTTAGCGACAGATAAGGATGCTTACTGTTTTTAGGTGAAGTTATTGTACGTACTTAGAAAATAGACGTCAAAACAACTTTTCTTGTCTATTCTGGAATGAATTCTTGATCTTTTCATCTGAGAGAGCCTAATGACTGACCTAGGTGAAAGTTCCTATCTCCTTCTTGTGATGCCTGAAGGGTTAGTCAGGCGGTCTTAATATAATATTTATTAGGGATATCCTAAAAATTTGGCCTTGTTTGTACTTCTTTATGATTGAAATTATACAAACAAGTCTCTTTGTATAAGATGATTGATTTACGATGCTTCCTTTTTCTGTGTAGGCTACTTGGGTATGTTCTAGTAGTCCTAACTGACTTTAGTGTTTTGTATTACTTCTTAAGATGCCTAGTAACGGAGATGGATTATGTTGCTGTCATTGAAATGAAACAAACTAAAATTGAAATTGGGAATAAGGCCAATGGGCAGACTTTTATGATCTGTATCCTGATTATGAGTAGATACATCAGAGAATAGTTAAGCTCTGGAACGTGTTGCCAGAGGTTGTGGTAAAAGTGGATAGTGTAGCTGGTTTTAAGAAAGGTTTGGACTAATTCCTGGAGGAAAAGTCCATAATCTTTTTATTAAGACATTGGGAAAGCCTCTGCTTGCCCTGGATCGTAGCATGAAATGTTGATACTCTTTGGATTTTGGCCAGGTACTAGTGCCCTGGATTGGCCACTGTAAGAATGGGCTACTGGGCTTGATGGACCATTGGTCTGACCCAGTAAGGCTATTCTTATGGATGGGCTAGAGTGGGCCTTGACGGAAACTCAAGTAGTTGTTTATGCCTACAGGAGTAATTCTACTTGTAGAAAAGAGCACTTCCTTTTGGGTCCCATGATGCAGCACAGGGAATACCTATTCTATAATTGCATCAGAACAAATCCACATCAGCATACCAAAAAAAGGTATATCTGATATATAGTAAGTTTAAGTGAGTATGCTTAAATCTACTAGTCAAGATGTCATCATGAAGCCCAAGGTCAACCTCTCAGAAATGAGAAGGAAGCACTAAGAATACAGTACCCAAATAAATTCCCAGATAGCTTGGATGATGGTTTCCAGAAGCCCTTCAGGTATGGGCCAAAATAGCAGTCTCTCTCAAATTTTTTCAGTTCAGGTATACTAAACAGACCAAATGTTTTTTGCAGCACATTATAATTTAAATGATAAAATTGCAAAACCAACAAAAAATTAATCTTGAGAGTTATTTATTTAAAGTTCTTTAATATATGTATGGGTAATTATAACAACGGCGAAATTAAAGATGATAGAATAGAATTGCTAATCAATGCATTGGATGTGCTTGTTTTTTAATGCAAATTAATTCACAACGCAGCTTGATAGTCGACAAGCAAACACTAATTTCATCATCCTCCATGTGCAGTCGTTCCCTTTTTTTCAATTTAATTTCTGTCAGAGCTGAAAATTCAAATTCGCAAAGATAAGAAGATCCATCCAAACAGTAATAAAGCCTTGACTGCTTTGTTGCTCAAGTTAAGATAACTACTGTATAAAAAATAAAAATAAAATTACTTGTCATCAGTTTTCAAGGACCAATCACGTCAAAGTATGATGCTTGTCTGGACAGTTGTTTCCTTACGCACACAAATGCTCATAACATTGACAGATGTACTTGAGAAGTTTTTAAACTAGGAAGAAGGGGAAAGCCGATAGAAGGGGAAGAAGGGGAAAGCTGACAGTCAACCAAGAGTCGATGGTTCAGGAATCGGTATACCCAGAGGATACCATGCAGAAAGATAGCGGGAAAGACTCACTGGATCATAGGCAAGACAGAAATCCTGACGGACCAAAAGGGACACAAGAGGGAAGGAATTGCAACAAAGTAACAGGCCCCAAACTCAAGTGTATGTACACAAACACAAAAAGCCTAAGAAATAAGATGGGGGAATTGGAAGCTATGGCACAAAAAGATAACCTTGACATCATCGGCATCACGGAAACATGGTGGAACAAGGAAAACGCCTGGGACACTGTGCTACCGGGATACAAGCTATACCGCAGAGATAGAGTAGGTCAAAAAGGTGGGGGTATTGCCCTATACATCAAAGAGGGAATTGAGTCTACCGGAAAGAACACGCTGGAAACGAAAAATAAGTTAGAGTCTCTATGGGCAAAAATCCCAGGAACAAAAGGAACGGAAACGAAGATAGGCATCTACTACCAATCCCCCAGGGCAGTTTGAAGAAATTGATGGAGAGATGACAGACGAGATTAAATGCAACTGCAAGGGAGGCAACACAGTTATCATGGATGACTTCAATTATCCGGGGATAGACTGGAGCCTAGGCACCTCCGGCTGTGGTAGGGAGACCAAGTTCCTGGATGCTGTAGGCGATTGCTTCCTGGAACAACTTGTCAAGGAAAATACGAGAGGGACGCTGGGAAGCAGTGATCACAATATGATCCACTTCAACCTGGACACAGGGGCAAAACATTGATCCAGAACGTCGGCCATGGCACTGAACTTCCGAAAAGGGAATTACAAAGGGATAAGACTCATGGTGGGGAAGAAGATTAAGGATAAGCACTGTAAAAACCCTAGAGCAAGCATGGTCCCTTTTTAAGGACATGGTCACCGAGGCGCAAAATCTATATATACCGCGTATCATCAAGGGAAAAAGAACAAGGAACCGGCGTGGCTCACTGTAGCGGTGAAGGAAGCGATCAGAGTCAAGAAGACTTCGTTTAAGGAATGGAAAAGGTCAAAAACGGATGAAAACTGGAAAAAGCACAAACAACATCAAAGCAGGTGCCACAAGATGGTAAGAGGGGCCAAAAGAGACTACGAGGAAAAAATAGCCAAGGAGGCAAAAATTCTCAAGCCATTCTTTGGATATATTAAGGGGAAACGACCCGCGAAGGAAGTGGTGGGGCCATTGGATAACCATGGAATAAAGGGAGTGCTAAAGGAGGACAAAGCAATCGCCGACAAACTGAACACATTTTTTACGTCTGTATTTACCAAAGAGGATATACACAACATACCAGAAGCCGACAGGCTATACACAGGAAACGAAGACGGGAAACTTACAGGGTTGACGGTCAGTCTAGAAGAGGTATGCAGGCAGATTAATAGGCTTAAAAATGATAAATCCCCGGATGGCATCCATCCAAAGGTATTCAAGGAACTAAAGGGGGCTATAGCTGAACTGCTTCAACTAATAGCCAATCTGTCGATCATATCGGGAAGGATTCCGGAAAGTGGTGAATGTTATGCCGATATTCAAGAAAGGTTCGAGGGGAGATCTGGGAAACTACAGACCTGTGAGTCTGACCTTGTTACCGGGAAAGATGGTAGAGGCGCTGATAAAGGATTGCATCATTGATCACTTTGACGGACACAATCTGATGAGGACCAGCCAGCACGGCTTCAGCAAGGGAAGATCTTGCTTGACGAACTTGCTGCACTTCTTCGAGGGAGTCAACAGACAGATAGACAAGGGTGACCCAGTCGACATTGAATTTGGATTTTCAGAAGGCGTTTGACAAGGTTCCGCATGAACGACTACTTTGAAAAATTGCGAGCCATGGAATCGAGGGTGAAATACTCACATGGATTAAAAACTGGTTGGCAGATAGGAAACAGAGAGTGTGGGCAAATGGACAATACTCGGACTGGAAAAGCATCACGAGTGGAATGTCGCAGGGTTCGGTGCTTGGACCCGTGCTCTTTAACATATTTATAAATGACCTGGAAATTGGTATGATGAGTGAGGTGATTAAATTTGTGGATGATACGATGATATTCAGAGTAGTGAAGACGCAGAAGGATTGCGAAGACCTGAAACGTGACATAAACACGCTCGAGAAATGGGTCGCGACATGGCAAATGAGGTTTAACGTGGATGAGTGTAAGGTGATGCATGTTTGTAACAAAAATCTTATACACGAATACAGGATGTCTGATGCGGTACTCGGAGAGATGGGAGTACTGGTCGACAAGTTGATGAAGCTGTCCGCGCAATGTGCGGCGGCTGCGAAAAGGGCAAACAGAATGCTAAGAATGATTAAGAAGGGGATCACGAATAGATCGGAGAAGGTTATCATGCCGCTGTACCGGACCATGGTACGCCCCCACCTGGAATACTGCATCCAGCACTGGTCGCCGTACATGAAGAAGGACACGGTACTACTCAAAAGGGTCCAGAGAAGAGTGACTAAAATGATTAAGGGGCTGGAGGAGTTGCCGTATAGTGAGAGGTTAGAGAAACTGGGCCTCTTCTCCCTTGAAAAGAGGAGACTGAGAGGGGACATGATTGCAACATTCAAGATAATGAAGGGAATAGACTTAGTAGATAGAGACAGGTTATTCACCCTCTCCAAGGTAGAGAGAACGAGATGGCACACTCTAAAGTTAAAAGGGGATAGATTCAGTACAAATTTAAGGAAGTTCTTTTTCACCCAGAGAGTGGTAGAAAACTGGAACACTCTTCCGGAGGCTGTTATAGGGGAAAACACCCTCCAGGGATTCAAGACAAAGTTAGCCAAGTTCCTGCTGAACCGGAACGTACGCAGGTAAGGCTAGTCTCAGTTAGGGCAATGGTCTTTGACCTAAGAGCCGCTGCGGGAGCAGACTGCTTGGCACAATGGACCACTGGTCTGACCCAGCAGCAGCAATTCTTATGTTCTTATGTATACTTATGAAGGAAATTTTTAAAATTTAAGTAAGATTCTAGAATCTCTTCAGGGCACACCACTGTGCCTTAGCACACAGTTTGAGAGACACTGGTATAGAGAATAACAGCCTAATCTGACAACCAAGGAAGTCCTTTTCCTGTAAGAGAAAAGCTCAAAGACAAACCTTCCACAAGGATGGCATGCCTGTCTGTAGTCCATTTTTCCCAGCACCATTAAGTTCAGGGTGAAATTCCAAATAACCATCTTTTTCTGTAAAAGCTCAGCACTGCTTCTTGAGAAGCTTTTCAACAGCCTTCTTCGCTTTATTGGCTTCTCTGTTCTCTCCAACAAGAGAACAAGTTTAAAAGGACACTCTTGATAGAGTATAGCCAAATGCAAATTACCTTCCTGTCTTTTCACCAGGTTCATGCAACTATAGCTAGAGATGTTTCCTTTTAATTATTGTCAGCCTCTGCTTCCTGTGGAGGACTCTAACACTTGCATAGCTTTTCCAATGTCATCCTCCACCCTCAGCTGATAATTAAAAGGAAATACAATACTTAACAAAAGACCATGCTGACTCTGTAACACCCTCAGCATGACTGTACTTCTTATGCAAACCAGCATCTGGCATTTCTCCACAGTGCCTGGTCTTGCCAAGACTCACGGACTGCTTGCAAGACATTTTTACAGCACCACCAGCTGACTTTTCCCATTTCTCAGCCTATACTTTTTTGCTGTATTTGTTTTGTTTTAGCATTTACTTTGTCTCTGTAAACAGTCACTTGGTATCCCTCTCCAGAGTTCTGCCCTGCCAAGTCTTACTCACCACTTATAGAACCTTCTGTCTCAAAGATCTCTCCAACATATCCTACCTAGCAGGCTTCTCTTCCTTCATTTGGTATGGGCCATAGATAGTTCCAATTATACACCTTCCTCCTCTCTGCTTAGCAAACAAAGTTTTTATGTGGTGGTTGGGCAGGTGCTGGAACTAACTCACCCTGGGACACACCCATGGCCTATCCAGCATTCTTTTTTGTGGGTCTTTACATTTACTGAGGGCTTTTGGGACCCTTTGTTTCGCCCTTTCCCATGGGAATCCAGCCCAGGCTTTTCCTCCAGCCTACTATAGACCTGGGAGAAACTACCCTGATGCTAAGCCTGATGGGAATTGTATGTCCACCCTAATTGAAAGAGTGCCCTACCTTCAGGGACTGCTCTTAATCGGAAGTCCAGAGCTCCCTCCTACCTCTGGTCCTCACAAACATGACAGGCCTTGTACTGGCCCCACCAGAGATATAGAGTTCCCTCCTGTGGCCTCTGTAAACATGACAGGCCCCTATACCTATCACAGCAAACATTTTACACAATATTTTTTTTTATAAACTGTGTGCTTTGATAGTTAACTAATCCATGTCCTGTCTATGTTCCTCCTACATGTACACCCTCTCCTAATTACACATTATGTCACTTATACATATCCTTATAGAATACTGCTTATGGCATAAGGGTTGCCTGTTTTTCAGAAATGCTTGTAACTGCAAGGGCACTCTGTATAGAATTGTCCTTTAAGTTTTCAGCTGAAAATTCATCTTAATTTAGGAGCTTAAAAGTTATGCTTATAAATTTAGGCCTGCCATTCATTTGTCTAGATATATGAGCCTAATTCTGAAAATCAGTGTTAAGCATTTAACTTTTTCCCTGCCCTAAATCCAGCCCTGTTGCCAGCCACTATTTATGCCCTGCTAAATCATTCTAAATATCCCCCCAAAAGGGGGTGATAAAGGGGGTGCGTCTTATGGACTGAATATACCGCGCCCCCTGGTATCTTTTTTAAAATGGCGGTGGTCCAGCGCGCTGTCCTGCTGGATAGCTGCCTCTTTGCAGTGCAACGCACAACGTAGGAGCGTGACCTTTGCGCTTCCTTCATGGTACCGCGCTGCTCTGCTTCTTTGGGCTGTGGGTGGCTTCGGGCTGCAGGCTGCTTTTTCGGGCTGTAGGCTGTTTCGGGCTGTGGGCTTCCCAGCACCAGACCATCATTGCACTTATGTAGAGGAGGAAAAATTCTGAACCAAATTTTTTTTTCTTGGTTTTTCCTCCTCTACAGGTGGGTGCGTCTTATGGTCCGGTGCGTCTTGTGGTCCGAAAAATACGGTCTGCTGGGTTTCTTAGGATGAGCAACTTTCACAAATTCTACCTCATTCTTGATAAGACACCCTCTAGCATATGCATCATTCACTACTGCTTTGATGCTCACAATTAACTTTTTAGAAGGACCACAATCTAGATGTCTATAATGGTGCAAATTATTTAGTTGATTGTATGTGTCATGTAAATATTGATGCTGCTGTTGTACTACAATTAATCCACCTTTATCTGCTGGTTTAATAACCACACTCTGATATTTTGCTAATATAGTGGGCATTCTCAGCTGGTTCTAGTGTAGTTAAAAATGTTTTATGTGACTGTCAACACCAGTTGTTTGAAGGTGGCTATGTGTTGGTTATATTGTATATAAGAAGTGCTTTAATTTATATTGTACACTGACTATTGTGAGGACACTTAATTGACCTTATGGGTAATATGGAATGACCACATAAACGATTTATACCATGCTTTGCCCTAACTATAATGAACTCATCTTGGCAAGCCATTATGAAAATACTATTTTATATGCAGTTGAAAAATGTTTAAAGTAATATTTTGTGGTTGATGGGACTCATGAGTGATGCTTGCACAGCATATGGATAAGGGTTAAAATGGATACTACTAAGAACATGGATTCATTTGAAATAACATGGGAAATGTAAATAACTTAGGGGTCATTTTAACAGAGCAAAATAGTAAATGATGGCAGATAAAGACCTGAACGTCTCATCCAGTCTTCCCAATAGCCACATGTCTTATAAATTTATGATTAAATTGTCTTTTCTTCTTTGATAATTCTGAGACATAGACTATAGAAGTCCACTTGGTACTGTCCTTAGGTTCCAACTACTGGAGTTGCTGTTGAAGCTCACTCCAACCTATCCAAACCATCTTGTCATTTGTAGGATACAGACTGTTAAAGTCTGCCCAGCACTGTCCTCATGTTTCTAATTACTGGTGTTTCTGTTGAAGCCCTCTCCACCCCAATACACATGGACATAAAAATAAAGCTACTGGGGGTTATCCTCGACAATAAACTTACCATGAGCAGATAAGCTCGGTTGTCCAGAAATGCTTCTATAAATTAAAATTAATATGTTCAATTTCTTCTCTCCTAGAACCTCCCTCTCTTAACATTCTTATCCATTCTCTGGTCATCTCTCACCTTGATTATTGTAACTCCATATATCAAGATGTAACACAGAAGGAAATCCGTTGATTACAAATTCTCCAGAGCACAGTAATAAAACTCATTCAAAAAGCCAAAACATTTGACCATGTAACTCCTTTACTCCGTGACACTCATTGGCTGCCCATCCTACATTGTATAACTTACAAAATACTTCTTCTCCCCTTTAAAACTAGACTCGCAAACACCCCAGCTTTTATCAATACATTCCTTACCCCATATAGTTCATCGAGAATGCTCAGATCAAACACTCAGAATTTATTAGTAATCCCCTCCATCCGTGAAATTGTTTATGATACAACTCGTAAAACAATCTTTTCAGTCATGGCCCTTTTACTTTGGAATGCAATGCCCCTAGACCTTAGACAAGAATCTTCCTTGGTGAAATTCAAATCTAAACTTAAAGCGTTCCTGTTCTAAGATGCATTCAATACATGACAATGAATATTTCACCCGAGGATGACAAATCACTCCCTACCTATTGTGTTTTCCCCTCTCCCTTTCCTTTTCAAATTTATATTTCAATGTAACTATTTATTTATTTAAAAATTTATATACCGCATACAACTATGTGGTTTCCATATCACATACATAAAATCATGTTTCCCTACGATTATCACATATAACGTAGGCATGTCTAAACAACATCATTAATCGTCCCTGTTATAAGCAGAGATAGAGCGCAAATTCAATCAATTCAGAAATACATGCAAGCTATGTACTCCTTTCCCCCTTTTCCTCTTGGTTTCATGTTAGTTAAGCTCAGTCTGTGAAATTCCCCTCAATTGAGTACTTTTTTTATTGTTTTATACTATTAACCTTTTTGTAAACCGTTTAGATATGTATGATAGACGGTATAAAAAGAAACTATTAAACTTGAAACTTATGAGACACAGACTGTGCAAGTCTGTCCGGTACCAACCTTCGTTAATTTTATACCATTTATTTTGTAATTAGAATCCCCTTTATTCATCCCATATTTTTTAAAATTCCATCACTATCTTCATCTTCACCATCTCCCTTGGGAGAGCATTCCAGGCATCCACTATCCTCTCTGTGAAAAAGAATTTCCTAATATTATTCCTAGGTCTACCACCCTGCAACCTCAATTCATTCCTTCTAGCTTTACCATTTGCCCTTCTCTGGAAAATATTTTTTCTAGATTAATAACCTTTCAAGTATTAAACATCTGTATCGTGCTCTGCCTCTGGGGTTGTTCCCTGCTTTTCAATTGTGTTTTCTTGTCCTGCTGTGCATTTGGTTTCTGATTTTGTCTTGCTTCCTGAGGAAAGCTCTTTGCTTTCAATAATCCTTGTTTGCTTTTTTGTGTTCGGTATATTTCCTGGTAATAACAGTGATATTAAAACCTATTTTGAACAATTGTAGTTCTCATCTTCTTTTTGTCTAATATATAAGCCTTTTTAGATCTCTAATTTATCAAGTTGCTAGGACTCCTTGTGATTGAAAACAAAATATTAAAGCACTACCCCCACTGGTAGCAATTAGGTTGAAGGATTCCTGCTTAGCTTAGAGGGAACAGTGGCTGGGAATGAAGGGGGTACTGCTCCTGCCCTCACACCATACCACTGATATCCAGTGGCATAGTAAGGGGAAGGGGTAAACAGCCCCAGGTGCTTATCCTTCTATCCCCCCATGTACCTCCTTAAATGTTCACCAGTGTGAGCAGCATCTTCCATGTGCTGCTTGTGCCGGCTTTGGCTCCCTTCTGGCATCACTTCCTGGTCACGGGACCATCGCGAGCATCAGGTGGAAGATGCTGCTTGTGCTGGCGAACATTTCAAGAGGTGGGCAGGAACGCTCAAGAGGTGTGGAAGAGTTGGGGGGGGGGGTGCATGGTGCAGCAATGCAGGGTGCTACCGCCCTAGGTGCTAACCTCCTTCCCTATGCCACTTCTATGCCCAGTCAGTGTTGGGGAGGTGGGGGGGATCTTTTTTCTCTTTAATACCTCAAGAAGGACATGGCGGTACTCGAGGGAGTGCAGAGGATAAAAGGTATGGAAAATTTTCCATACGCTGACAGGTTAAAAATGCTGGGGCTGTTCTCCCTGGAGAAGAGGAGACTTAGAGGGGACATGATAGAAACCTTCAAGATCCTTAAGGGCATAGAGAGAGTAAATAAGGACAGATTCTTCAAACTGAGAGGAGCCACAAGCACTAGGGGTCACTCGGAGAAATTGAAAGGGGACAGGTTTAGAACAAATGCTAGAAAATTCTTTTTTACACAGAGGGTGGTAGACACATGGAATGCGCTTCCGGAGGAAGTGATAGGCCAGAACTCTGTACAGGGATTCAAGAAGGGTTTGGATAGGTTCCTGGAGGATAAAGGGATAGAGGGGTACAGATAGAACTTGAGGTAGGTTATATAAGTGGTCAGAAACCACTTCACAGGTCGCAGACCTGATGGGCCGCCGCGGGAGCGGACCGCTGGGCGAGATGGACCTCGGTCTGACCCAGTGGAGGCAACTTCTTATGTTCTTATGTTCTAATAGGGGATGGGGGGGGGTGATACATTGCCTAGTGCTGTTGCTGGGGAGGGTGGGGGAGGTTGATGGGGATCAGGGAGGAATTGGATGATGCTTTTGGGAGAGGTTCTGGTTTGCCACTGGGAGTTCAGTTTATGATCCAGAAGTTTGGAGTGGTTTTCCATAAGCTGGGCTTTTTGTTTAGTTTGGGTAGCACCACAACCACTGCTTAATTAACAAAATTGACCTGAATGAAAAATTAATGAAAACACAATTGAAAAAAACCTACAAATGACCTCTGGAAGCTAAGTAAAAGGACACACTCTTAGTTAATACATGGACTCTAAATGCATGTAATAAAAGTAGAATATACATTTCACAAGCAAAACAGTTTAAATCCAAGATTTCTTTTCACATTCAGTTTACAAGTTGAAGAACTGAAGCTTTCTTCATATAAGAGTGTAGCATGCTGAATGGAAAAAAATTGGTTTCTTCAGAACAAAACCAAAAGTAAGACCTATAACTCACTCGGACATTAAATAAAGGAGGTGAACTCATTCACTGTTTTCTTTACACAAAGAGAGACCTAATTTATAGCTCTATACAAGCAGCACTGGTGGTTTCTGTGCACAGCGGAAAAACTCAGACAAAGCAGGGAACAAAAGATGTATCCTGTTCATGCAATATGTTAGGTTTTCAAATCCATTGCAGCTTTTCATATTTTAACAGTTTAACTAGCATTTTTATGTACTAAAAGTTTGTTATCTGATGGAAAAAAATTGATGGGTGGGTTATAATCTTCTCCCCCATTGATGTCATTATGGAGCAGCACACATAACCCTATGGTGGGTGTCTACAGATTGTAACAGGGAGCCACATTATGGAAATTTATTTTCTTTTTAAACAATTACATATCCATAAATCTTCATTTATTCTTCCTATTTGTGACCTGTTTTACAATAGTCTTCCACAGCATGCTCAAATGGAAGATTTTTAAGAGTGGTAGCAAGTTTGTGAAATGTCTTATTTCATAGTTATTTCCAGGTGGCATTTCCTTTCCTAAGGGTTCAGAAGAAGGCAGTCCATTCACATTTATGTAAATCTGTTGGCTCCTGTTTTCAAAAGCTATCCTTTTTTTTTTCTCTCTTGATTTTGTGTCCATGATAAAACTCTTCTGAAAATAGGACTCACTGTTCTACAGTCATGCACTGTAGCTTCTTTCCCTTTGCTTAAAATGATAAAGAATTATTTTGTTGGAATTTTCATCTCTTGGGTCTATTAAACATATAGGAAGGCTTTTAAGTTAATAAGGAATGTAAAATTTAGGGCAGAATTTTGTTCATCTAGTTATTCAAATAAGACAATGAGTATGAAATGTATGAAGGAAGATTTTCTTCTTGATTTGTTGATCAGAGGCCTTCATTTTTTCATCAGTTTAGCTATTTTGTATTTACAGCCTTAGAATTAGAAAAGATTGGCCTTTTATGATTAAAGATAATGGTAATAAATGTTATTTCAAATAAAAATAATTACTATTGAAAGTGTGAGCTAAATCTAAAGTAATAATAATAACAATAATATACCCCCTCTTCTATTAAACTGCGCTAGCAGATTTTAGCGCAGAGAGCTGTGCTGCTTCCGATGCTCATAGGAACTCTATGAGCGTCAGGAGCAGCGCGGGTATTCAGTGCAGCTCCCTGCACTAGAAACTGCTAGCGCAGTTTAATAGAAGAGGCCCATAGTTGTGGTCCCTATAATAACTTGTAGTAATATCAAAAGACCTGGACTAACACCTAACCACACTGTGCATTGACAAAATCACCATCTGTCAATTATGGAAGACTACAATGCTTGGACCAGCCCATATCCTGTGTTGATACCTCTAAACATCTTAGGTTGTTGGGAAAGTCTCAATATTTTCAGTGCCAAACCCATCCAAGGGCATCTGGCAAACTATGTAAAACCATAATAATACTGGAAGAAGGGTTTTCTAGATTCTAAAGTCAATTCAGCTACGACACAAGAGTGGAATCATATCACTCCTTACATTCCACGTTATCTGGTCATAAGAACATAAGAATAGCCTTACTGGGTCAGACCAATCGTACATCAAGCCCAGTAGCCGTTTTCATTGTTGCCAATCCAGGTCACTAGTACCTTGCCGAAACCATAGGAGTAGCAATATTCCATGCTACCGATCCAGGGCAAGCAGTGGCTTCCCTCATGTCTTTCTCAATAATAGACTATGGACTTTTCCTCCAGGAACTTGTCCAAACCTTCCTTAAAACCAGCTATGCTATCCACTCTTACCACATCCTCTGGCAACGTGTTCTAGAGCTTAACTATTCTCTGAGTGAAAATAAATTTCCTCCTATTGGTATTAAAAGTATTTCCATGTAACTTCATTGAGTGTCCCCTAGTCTTTGTAATTTTTGACGGAGTGAAAACTCGATCCACTTGTACCTGCTCTACTTTACTCAGGATTTTGTAGACTTCAATCATATCTCCCTTCAGCCATCTCTTTCCAAGCTGAAGAGCCCTAACCGTTTTAGTCTTTCCTTATACGAGAGGAGTTCCATCCTCTTTACCATCTTGGTTGCTCTTCTTTGAACCTTTTCTAGTGCCACTATATCTTTCTTGAAATAAGGAGACCAGAATTGAACACAATACTCCAGATGAGGTTGCACCAAGGAGAGATACAGGGGCATTATAACAGTCTTAATCTTGTTAACCATCCCTTTTAAATAATTCCTAGCATCCTGTTTGCTTTTCTGGCCGCATCCGCACATTAGGCAGAAGGTTTCAACGTATTGTCTACGATGAAACCCTGATCCTTTTCTTGGGCGCTAATCCCCAAGGTGGACTCTAGCATCCGGTAACTGTGAATCAGGTTATTCTTCCCAATGTGCATCAATTTGCATTTGTCCACATTAAATTTCATCTGCCATTTGGATGCTCAGTCTTCCAATTTCCTAAGGTCCGCCTGCAATTTTTCACAATCCTCATGCGTTTTAACACTTTGAACTGCTTAGTATCATCTGCAAATATAATCACCTTACTCGTTGTTCTAATTTCCAGATCATTTATAAATAAGTTAAAATAGCACCGGTCCTGGTACAGACCCCTGCGGCACTCCACTGTTTACTCTCTTCCATTGAGAAAAATGACCATCTAACCCTACCCTCTATTTTCTATCTGATAACCAATTGCTAATCCACAACTGAACTTTGCCACCTATCCCATGACATTTTAATTTCTCAAGAGCCTCTCGTGAGGAACTTTATCAAAAGCTTTCTGAAAATCTAGATACACTATATCAACTGGCTCACCTTTATCCACATATTTATTCACACCTTCAAAGAAGTCAAGCAAATTTGTGAGACAAGATCTCCCTCAGTTGAACCCATGCTGACTCCGTCTCATTAAATCATGTTTGTCTACGTGTTCCACAATTTTATTTTTTATAATTGTTTCTACCATTTTGCCTGGTACCGAAGTGAGGCTTACTGGTCTGTAATTTTCCAGATCTCCCCTTTTTAAAAATCGGTGTAATATTGGCCACTCTCCAATCTTCAGGTACTACAGACGATTTTAGCGACAGGTTACAGACCACTAACAGCAGGTCAGCAATTTCATGTTTGAGTTCTTTTAGTACCCTGGGATGTATACCATCCGGTCCGGACCTGGCATTTGAATCTGTCCCATCCCTATAGAAGGGCCTCAGTCTTGAGTTGCAGAGCGACTTAAATCTCCTTAATTTTAATATCAAATTTAAGGCTCTCTTTTATCCATTGTAGGATGGGGGGGAGGAGCATGTAAACCAATATTGTTTTAGGTCAGCATCTTCCTATGATATAATTTTCATTGTTTTTTTTTTAAATATACAGTATTTGCGAGCATAATTTGGTTTGCGAGCATAATTCATTCCAGAAGCATGCTTGTAATCCAAAGCACTCGTACATCAAAGCAAATTTCCCCATAGGAAATAATGGAAACTCAGACGATTTATTCCACAACCCAGAAACTTTAATACAAAATACTCTATGCTGTGAGCACTTAAGCTATGGGTAAATTGGGCGTGACACTTCTATTACGTTCAGCCACGCTCAGCATAAGATGTGCGCGCTTCAACTATGGGTTCTGATGACATGACGCGCGATATGTGCTCGTACTACAAGGCAACGCTCGTTTATCGAGTTAAAATTTAATAAAATGTTTTGTTCATCTTGTAAAACACTCGCAAACCATGTTACTCGCTATCTAAGGTTTGGCTGTATATGGTTTTAAATTGTAAATTGTCTTGCATGATCATGTCAAAAAGATATACATTTTTATAAACACAGGGATTATAACAAGCAAGCAGATATCACTTGTCACTGTAGTGAGGAAAGTCAGAAATTGCATGTCCCAGATGGCACTGGGACCATCAGCTCAGAGAGTAGAGGGAGCTGAGGAAGTCTGGGGAGAGGGGCTGAGCAGTTAGCAGTACTCCCAGCTGATCATGATTAGCCATAATGCTAGCTGCTAGGGAAGAGGATAAAAAGCTACAGCTGGTTTGGCAGGGAGAAAACAGGAAAAGCCCCAAGGAGGAAGCTGTTAGATATTGCCATGATATCCCAGGGCTGAGGTCCCATGGAATGAAGGGAAAGCATGGGCAGTGAGGAAAAGACAACCTGGGAGAAAGAACACCAGGTGCCACATACAAGGAACAAGAGGCATGGAGTGGAAAAGGAGTTTAGTATGTAAGCTGATTTCGAGCAGGGACTGTCTGCTTTGTGACTCTGTACAGCACTGCATACGACTGGTAATGCTCTAGAAATAATTAATAGTAGTAGTGATGAAAAGTCCTGTAACATAAAAGGGAATATTGTTAAGAAACTGCCCTGGTTGTAAAAAGGGAGTTTAGTGAGGAATCTGCCCTGATTATTAAAAGAGTTTGCTGTGGGTTTTCTGGAACCCAGAAGGTCTAAAGCTTTGCCTTTAGCCTCAGAGAACTGGGAGTTCATTTGCAAATTCATGTTGTTTGAAAAGTACTTTGATTGCTAGTAGGAATATACTGACAGACTGAAAAAGCTGGGGCTTTTCTCCCTGGAAAAGCGGAGACTTAGAGGAGACATGATAGAAACCTTCAAGATCATGAAGGGCATAGAAAAAGTAGACAGGGACAGATTTTTCAAATTATGGGGGACCACAAGTACAAGGGGGCACTTAGAGAAATTGAAAGGGGAAAGGTTTAGAACAAACGCCAGGAAGTTCTTTTTCACCCAAAGGGTGGTGGAAACATGGAACGCGCTACCGGAGGATGTGATAAGCAGGAGCACGCTACAGGGCTTCAAAGAAGGCTTGGATAGGTACCAGGAGGACAAAAGGATTGAGGGGTACAGATAGGAGTAGAGGTAGGTTATAGGGATAGGATTAGAGGTAAGTTATAAAATTAGTCAAGGACCACTGTTCAGGCAAGTAGGCCTGATGGGCCACCGTGGGAGCGGACCGCTGAGCAAGATGGACCTCTGGTCTGCCTCAGCGGAGGCAACTTCTTATGTTCTATGTAATTTAAAGGAAAACAGGAGTTGGATAGTTTCAATGGAAGCAAGTCTCATAAGAAGTCTTTTTGATAGGTAAAGGAAACCATCCCCCTGAGTGTAAAGGACTCCAAAAGAGTGATCTTTTGGCCTTGTGCACCAGGATAATTGCTGCTATTCTTTGGTAAGGGTGAAATCTGTATTGATGGGTAGCTGATAGTATAAAAGATTTGTTCTCTTTTGAAAAGAAGAAGCAGAATGAGTTGAAAATACTTTGTTCCCTCAGGGCAGGTGAAAGTGGGAGTATTTCTTAAAAAAATATTGGGTGGGACCTTCTGTCCTTTGTTTTTATTATTGGTGGAAGAAATGTTTAATAAAGGGTAGCTCCTTTCTACAAGCTACAAGATCTGGAGTTGATTTGCATTTAATTTACCTAGAGCTAATGGAAAAAGCTCATTTGTATATCCATAGACTTCTGGGGAAAATAACTCAAGTTCTTAGTGTGAATAAAATGTATGTATAAAATGACTTTTCCCAAGAAAACTGTTGTGCTACATTGTGTTATTGATTACCAAATACAGTAAAACCTTGGTTTGCGAGCATAATTCATTCATGCTTGTAATCTAAAACCACTCGTATATCAAAGTGAATTTCCCCATAAGAAATAATGGAAACTCCACAACCCAAAAACTGTAATACAAAATACTGTATGTACTTGTATTGCAAGACCTTGCTTGTATATCAAGTTAAAATTTAATAAAATGTTTTGCTTGTCTTGTAAAACACTTGCATACCAAGTTGCTTGCAATCTAGGGTTTTACTGTACTTCTGCACCTTTGCCTAGATGATTGGAAAATTCTACCCTAAGAGGGAAAATACTAGAAAAGAAGGACCCTATCATTGAGTTCCACTGAAAGTCTTCATGGTGTAAAGATTAGAAAGAAAAGCCCTAATTCTCTTAGGGATACCAAAAGTTAGGCGATAGTAGGTGTCCTGCCACCGCTTAACTTTAATTGGCTTAATTGACAATAAATGACATGGTAATTGACTACCCCAGTGACTGCGCCATTTAAAACCAATTAAAAACTAATTTTAAAAAATGTCGGCAGAAGAGGCTTCCGATGTCACATCCAGAGAGATGACTACTTGCACCTGTGGTCAAATTGGGAGTGACTTGTGCCAGAAGTGACCTTATGTGCCTGTAGGAGCTCCTGTGGACGCAATTCTCATGCAACTGGCGCTGATACATGATTGACACATGACTGGCATCGGTTTTGGAGGCGTCGGCTGATACGGGCATTGGTTGCAGAATTTGGCCCAAAGTCTCTTAATGATACTGAATTGTTTAGCCTACTACTGGTGGTACTTGCTAATAACTCCAGTGGAACAATATTCAGAGTAACTTAACTGTGCAACAGAGTTTCCTGGTTAGTTAAAGCAACTTGCATGGGACTATCTGCTGATATTCAGTAATGCTTAACTGGTTGCTGCTACTGACTGGCAGTACTAACTGAAAACTGGCTATTTTATGGGTGTTCCAGGGCAGAATTAGCACCTATACAGTTAAGTGCTAGCATTCATCACACTGTCCTATCTTTATCTGGTTTGGCTTAGGTGGTTAAGTTCTGAATATCCTATTTAACTAGATAAGGGATTAGCTGGCTCATAAACACAGATATTCAATGCTGGTGCCTGGATATGGCCTGGCATTGAAAATTGGGGGATAAGCCAGCAGTGGCTAAAATACATTCTTGGCTGAATATTTACCCCACAATAAATTCATTAAATTATAATAAGCTAATATTTTAGTCTTTTGTTGTTAGAAAGTCTGTTTTTACTTTGAAATTATTATTTACATGTTGCCCTGCGGTTGCCTCCTCCTCCTCCTTCGAAACTGATGGCAAATAAAGACCATGTAGTCTGTTATGAATGCCCATCCACACCAATTACTAATCCTTCTTCTCCTTTTCAGATCCTCTGTGCTTTTTCCATGTTTTCTTGAATTCAGATACTGTCCTTGCTTATACTACCTCTAATAAAGATTCTTCAATGCAGCTACTACCCTATCTGTGAAGAAGTATTTCTTTATATTACCCCTGGGTCTGTCTCTTTTCACCCTTATGCTTTGAACCCCTCTTTATAGAACTTCCTTTTTATTGAAAGAGACCTACCTTCTGTTTATATACAGTATACACTGGAGCTATTTAAAATGTCTTTATCATAACCCCTTAACCTGCCTTACTTGATCTTGAAGTCTGTCACCATATGCATTAGCTATACAGTTCACACACTCCTCAGGATTTTACATTACTTTAAAACTCCTTCTCTCGGGACTTCAGTGGCGCCACTCAAAGCTCAGCCTTTATCATAGATTTGAGATTTATGCACCAACATTGTCACCAATCCTTTTCCAATAGCAAACTTTAATTTTCTTAAATGCACAATATCTTTGTTACTTTATTATTTATGAATTTTATTAGCCCATCTTTCCAAAGAATCTCAGAACAGGTTTCAAATCAGGTACTCGTGCATTTTCCCTATCTGTCCCAGCAGGCTCACAATCTATCTAATGTATCTGGGTAGTGGAGGATTAAGTGACTTGCCCAGGATCACAAGGAGCAGCGCAGGGTTTGAACCCACAACCTCAGGGTGCTGAGTTTGTAGCTGTAACCACTACACCACACTTAGCTCTTCTGCTGTCCAAATGGCCAGGGGATTATGATTGGTCCAACATTCCACATGTTTCACCAATAGGCTTTGTCAAGAAGGACTTCCCCCTACAAACAGCATACAATAGCAAGAATGAAACCAACCTCTTTCATTAACCCCAGCACTTTTTGGATGAAAATGGTGCCAACATTTTTACTTTCAGTTTTAACTCTCCTCCCATTCAGCAAACCACCAATCATACATCTTTCCAAACTAGAGCAATGACGTCCACTCGATCTTAGCATTGGTCTCAAGGGGAATCACAGTTTTAATACATACGAAATCCAGCGTTGTTCTTTGAAATTTAATAATCTTTCTAGATTTTCATCCTCCCATCCTACTATCACAGAGTCAATAATTCTCCACTTGATATCCTCTACCTGATGATGCTTGCAGGTTTGGATTTATTGGAAGTGGTTGAAGGAGTATTGCAGCAGTGCTGCTGCTTCCAAATTTTTGTACTAGTGATAAGTGTATTCTTTGTGTTTAAGTACTCTAGATGGTTTTGTAAGCTGTTACACTAGAGAGAAGCTTGCTATTTGTTTTTCCTTTCTAGTTTTGCCAGTGACAAAGCCCTCGGGCGAAACATAGCCATGTCAGGTACATTACATTAAATTTCATTTTGCTCCATAAATCCATTTGGTTTGTTCTTTCATCTATAATTAGAGTGTATGCCAGTGCTTTCTCATAATTTCTACAAAAAGATCAATCGCACTTGAATAAGGTAACACCCAGGTATCCACGAAATCAAAAATGTTTTCAATTGCTGGAGTGTCTCTCTGGAATTAGCTGTCAGGACATAGAAGATTATTTACTGATTATTATAGTTTTAAGAAACTGTTAAAAAACGAACCCCCTCTTTTACTAAGGTTCGCTAGCCGTTTTAGCGCGCTAAAACAGCTAGCGCGTCTTAGTAAAAGGACCCCTAAGATGGCCCTTTCAAGGCCCTCTCAAGGGCTCAGCTGCAGCACAGTGAAGGGGAAGGGAGATCGATTCTTTCTCTTCACTGCACCAGAGGGCAGATCGCGTTTCAGTGGGAAGCCCTGCCCCCAGCAGCCATTTCTTCACCTGGCCTGTCTTCTAGTCCTTTTAAGGGCTCAGTGGTCAAGGCCACCCCCCCCCCTCTTCTCCAGGCTCACCTTCCAGCCCTCCTAAGGGCTCAGCAGACCAGGCCGCCCCCTAAAAAAAAAGCTTACTCTTAATCAGCTCCTTAGCTGGCACCCCTACCCTACTTTTTACTGGTCTATTTACCTTTCTCTTACTATTTATGTTATCTAGCAGCTTCAGATTAGTCCCTGTGGTTTCTGTTAATTTTCATCATGAAGCCACTCCCTTGGTTCCTTTTTCTCTTACTCTGTTCATTTCTCAATACTACTCACTGCACAAAACCTCTCTCCCCCAATATATTTGACTCTACTAGTGATAGTGAGATATGCCCTGGCCTCAGAATCTCCGTGCTGGTGCGCTCCAGAAATTACGATATCTAGCAGTCAAATGCATCTTTAAAAAGAAAGCATTTTAACTGACTCTTAAATCTGTCAACGTTTCTTTCCTCCCTTAAGTAGATTGGCAAGGAATTCCACAATTGAGGGGCCACGACAGAAAAAATGTATTGTCTTCGTGTATTAATGGTTTTAAGTGATGGAACGGTTAGCAAATGTTGGTCATTAGATCAAAAAGCTCTAGTGGAAGAGTAGGGAATTAGATCCTGTCGATGAAAGCTGTAGACTTATAGAGTTTGGCCTTAAATGATAAAAAGACATATTTTGTAAAGTATTCTATGTGATACTGGGAGCAAATGAGATTTTTTAAGAAGTGGTGAAACATGGTCAAACTTTTTTGCATTCATGATAATTTTAATAGAGGTGAATTAGCTGTAAACTTCTAATAGGTCTCCCACTGAACTACCTCTCCCCCCCCCCGCAATCTGTACAAAACTCAACTGCATGATTTATCTTCTGACATACAGTTCAAACTCCTATTACTTACCTACAAGTGTGTTCATTCTGCAGCCCCTCAGAATCTTTCTTCTTTTGTCTCTCCTTATACACCTCCCCGAGAGCTCCGTTTCTTAAACAAATTTGCGTGAGCCAGTCAAAGAAGCCGCTGAGCGCCTAGCAGGCAGCGCCAAAGCATGTGCCTCCTGGTTGTCACTCAGCGGCAGAAGAAATCAGCTGCCACTGACTGGGAGGAGGTAGGAGGATGGGGCAGGGTGCACTGTAGAACCTGGGAGGGAGGGGGCTGGGTGCAGAGTCTAACAAGGGTTGTGAGGAAAGGGAGCTAGGTGCAGAGCCTGACGGGGGAAGGAAGGAAGGAAGGGGGCTGGATGAAGAGCCTGACAGGGGTTAGGAGGGAAGGGAACTAGGTGCAGAGTCTGACAGGGGAAGGAGGGAAGGAAGGAAGGGGGCTGGATGAAGAGCCTGACAGGGGTTGGGAGGGAAGGGAGCTGGGTGCAGAGTCTGACAGGGGAGGGTGGGAAGAAAGGCAGGGGGCTGGATGAAAAGCCTGACAGAGGTTGGGAAGGAAGGGAGCTGGGTGCAGAGTCTGACAGGGGAGGGAGGGAATTATCAGCGTACAGAAGCCATGGGAGGAGATCAGGTCACCAAAGGGAAGAGCTGTAGAGAGAGAGGAGAAGAGGTCCTAAGACAGTGCCCTAAGGTATGCCAACCGCTAGCGGGATAGCAGCAGAGGAGGACCCACTAGCGCATGGGAGAGGTAGGAGGCAAACCAGGAGAAGACAGATTTACGGAATCCAAGGGAGGACAGCATATCAAGGAGTAAGCAGCGATAAAACAGTATCAAAAGCAGCAGACGATCAAGAAGAATGAGGATAGCGTAAAGGCCATTAGATCTGGCCAGGAATAAGTCACTGCAGACTTTGGTATGGGCAGTCTCTGTGAAGTGTAGGGGACGAAAGTCAGACAGTAGATGATCAAGAGTCTGTTGAGATGAAAGGAAGTCAAGGCAGCAATGGAGTACAGCGTGCTTGAGTAGTTTAGATAGGAATGGAAAAAGGGAGACAGGATGATAGTTGAAGGTTCAGGTAGGATTCAGCGATAATTTTTTGAGACGCGGCTTAACCACCGTATGTTTGAAGGCATCAGGAACAGTTGCAGTGGAAATGGATAAAGAAGCATTGAAAATACTAGAAAGTAGAGATTGGAGAACTTTCTTAAAATCCATGAATACTGAAAGATTTCCTGTTTTGTAGAGGGAATTTGTAGATATTTCCAGATGTTTCTTAAGCTACTCTATTAAGACATAAGCAATTTCTTCAAGGGTTTTGGCCCTTGGGGCTACCTTTAAAAAAAAAAAAATTCCTCGAAGTGTTTACTTTGTCTGACATTGAACTGTATCAATTACATAGTAACATAGTAGATGACGGCAGATAAAGACCCGAATGGTCCATCCAGTCTGCCCAACCTGATTCAATTTAAAAATTTTTTTTATTTTATTTATTTTATTTTTCTTCTTAGCTATTTCTGGGCAAGAATCCAAAGCTTTACCCGGTACTGTGCTTGGGTTCCAACTGCCAAAATCTCTGTTAAGACTTACTCCAGCCCATCTACACCCTTCCAGCCATTGAAGCCCTCCCCTGCCCATCCTTCACCAAATGGCCATACACCGACACAGACCGTGCAAGTCTGCCCAGTAACTGGCCTAGTTCAATATTTAATATTATTTTCTGATTCTAAATCTTCTGTGTTCATCCCACGCTTCTTTGAACTCAGTCAGAGTTTTACTCTCCACCACCTCTCTCGGGAGCGCATTCCAGGCATCCACTACCCTCTCCGTAAAGAATTTCCTAACATTGCCCCTGAATCTACCACCCCTCAACCTCAAATTATGTCCTCTGGTTTTACCATTTTCCTTTCTCTGGAAAAGATTTTGTTCTACGTTAATACCCTTCAAGTATTTGAACGTCTGAATCATATCTCCCCTGTCTCTCCTTTCCTCTAGGGTATACATATTCAGGGATTCCAGTCTCTCCTCATACGTCTTCTGGCGCAAGCCTCCTATCATTTTCGTCGCCCTCCTCTGGACCGCCTCAAGTCTGTATCAAAGGCTTTGCTGAAATCCAAGTTAATTACATCTAGCATATGGCCTCGATCCAGCTCTCTGGTCACCCAATCAAAAAATTCAATCAGGTTCATTTGGCACGATTTACCTTTTGTAAAGCCATGTTGCCTCGGATCCTGTAACCCATTAGATTCAAGGAAGTACACTATCCTTTCTTTCAGCAACACTTCCATTATTTTTCCAACAACTGAAGTAAGGCTCACCGGCCTGTAGTTTCCTGCTTCATCCCTGTGACCACTTTTATGAATGGGGACCACATCCGCTCTCCTCCAATCCCCAGGAATCACTCCTGTCTCCAGAAATTTGTTGAACAAATCTTTAATAGGACTCGCCAGAACCTCTCTGAGCTCCCTTAGTATCCTGGGATGGATCCCGTCTGGTCCCATCGCTTTGTCCACCTTCAGTTTTTCAAGTTGCTCATAAACACCCTCCTCCGTGAACGGCGCAGAATCTACTCCATTTTCTCGTGTAACTTTGCCAGACAATCTCGGTCCATCTCCAGGATTTTCTTCTGTGAACACAGAACAGAAGTATTTGTTTAGCACATTTGCTTTCTCCTCATCACTCTCCACATATTTGTTCCCAGCATCTTTTAGCCTAGCAATTTCATTTTTTATCTTCCTCCTTTCACTAATATATCTGAAAAAATTTTTATCTCCCTTTTTTTACATTTTTAGCCATTTGTTCTTCCGCCTGTGCCTTCGCCAAACGTATCTCTCTCTTGGCTTCTTTCAGTTTCATCCTGTAGTCCTTTCTGCTCTCCTCTTCTTGGGTTTTTTTATATTTCATGAACGCCAACTCTTTCGCCTTTATTTTCTCAGCCACTAGGTTGGAGAACCATATCGGCTTCCTTTTTCTCTTGTTTTTATTGATTTTCTTCACATAAAGGTCCGTAGCCATTTTTATCGCTCCTTTCAGCTTAAACCACTGTCTTTCCACTTCTCTTATGTCCTCCCATCCTAACAGCTCTTTCTTCAGGTACTTTCCCATTGCATTAAAGTCTGTACGTTTGAAATCTAGGACTTTAAGTATCGTGCGGCCGCTCTCCACTTTAGCCGTTATATCAAACCAAACCGTTTGATGATCGCTACCACCCAGGTGAGCACCCACTCGAACATTAGAGATACTCTCTCCATTTGTGAGGACCAGATCCAATATCGCTTTTTCCCTTGTGGGTTCCGTCACCATTTGTCTGAGCAGAGCCTCTTGAAAGGCATCCACAATCTCCCTACTTCTTTCCGATTCCGCAGATGGAACATTCCAGTCCGCATCCGGCAGGTTGAAATTGGAAAGTGTTATTAAATAGGGAAGCTACTTAATATTTGGTGGTAAGAATATAATATCACCTTTAGTATAATTAAGGCTGAATATGATTTAATTGCTTATTTATTTTCATAGTTTGTCTTCTCTTTCTTTAGTGAGGTGGACTGGTTGTTTTCTTGAAGAGCGCTTAGTTGCATTTCATTTTTGGAAATATATTCTGCAGCAATGACTTTTTGACTGAGATACATATCATTGTTTCATTCAAAATACAACACAGTTTGCTTAGTCAGTAAATACTAGAGTTACAATATTTGCTAAGTCAAAAAACAGAACACTTAGCCCCACCCCCTCTCTGCCCTGCCCTACATCCTGTCCCACTCATGATGCCCTGCCTTCCCCCACCCCTTGTCTACCCAGCACAGCCTACATGGGAACAGGAAGTGCTGCAGAGTGAAGGCTTTCGGAGCAGGCCAATGGCAGAAGGATTTCATCACTAAAGCTGCCCAAAGTTTTTAAATTGCAGCGCCGGAGAAGGTACTAGGGGCAGGGGAGATTGATATGAGCCAGACCCAACACTGAGGTAGGGGCTGTACTGGAGAGAGTGAGTCCAAAACCCAGACAAACTCCCTCCAGTCCAGGAAACTGTCCGGACACCTGGACAGTCCTGGTAAGTCCGGTGGTAACTCTAATAAATATCATGTTCAGTATCTATTCAATGTCCCCTACTGGCCTGAGAAGCAAGGCTATAGTTTGGAAATTGAACCCAGATCTCTGCACTGCTACTGGTTCATTGGGTTTGTGTAACAACCGTAAATTTATAAGGAACATTTTCATATAGAATGCATTATTTTCCAATATTTACCAGTTTGATAAAGTGTATGATTTTCAAAAAGCATCCTGAATGGAAAGAGATAACACGAGGCAAATATTTGTATTTGTAATTATTTATACCCCGCCTTTCCCAAGGCGGGTCACAATAGAGTACAAACACAAACAGAATCACATGCAGTACAACAAATCGAACATGAATAAAACATAATAGTGATAATGTAAAGCCTCCTAAAATTACGAAGGTCAGTTTCCCATAGGTTTTCCACAAACTGGGGTTTTGAAAAGTGCATAGCCTTATTGAAATGATGGTATGTACAATGACCTTGATGACTGGAGAACTTCAGACCAGACGCATAAGTAGGGCAGGGACAAAACTATCCCTGGGGCTCTGTTAGGTAGAAAGAATTAACTCACAAGGCTCTACCCTCTGCAAGATGCATGAGTAAAGTAGTCTTCCTTCTGAGCTGTGCAAATTTCTTCATCCCTCGGGCTCAAAACAAAGTTCACTGTTGGGGCCAGTACAAAATCACAATTTAATCTTGTGATTTTCTTCAAAGTGAAAAGGTAGAATGCCAAACAGTCTTTACTCAAAACCCCATCCATAGGCTTCTTTCAACTTCTCTTCTTTCTTTTCACTGAATTCCAAGACTAACCAGCTTTTTTCTCCTCTTTCCTTTTGGTGCCTGAAGTATTCTTCTTCTTCTCTTCTTTTGGATTCTGTTCTCCTTCTCCTTTATAATCTAATCTAAGCCTTAGATTTATATACTGTATCATTTCCTGAAGTAGGGGCTTGACTGGGTTTACATAAGACTTAAATAAACAGGGACATCAGTTAACTAACGTGAATTACTAAACAAAAGACAATTAACACTCCCTAACACACCATTTCCCTAAAACTGTTGAAATAGCATTGTTTTCATCGATTTATGAAAAATATGGAGAGAAGAGAGTTCTAATATAACTAGGTTTGGAGGACACAGGCCCTCTCCAGTTCTCCTACCCTCTATCCCAACTTTTTCCATTTTAGCAACCCCTCACTGAGGGGTCGGGGGGGGGGGGGCAGTTCTTCTTTATGCCAGCCAGCAAAGTAAGGAATCTTCATAGGAATTTGTTCTTCTGTTCCAGGTACACACCCATGTTTAATGATCTCACTTCAGGGTCCAAATTCTTTGTTGTGAGTCCTGGTTGCCTCTCAGTTGGGTGGAGAAAGAAAGAAACCTAGTATGCAACAAAGGCCATAAAAGCAAACACAATCTAAGGACTTATTAAGAGAATATCCTAATGTATCTATAATCACTCCATTATGCGACTACACCTTGGAATATTGTAAACAGTTCTGGTCATCACATGTTAAAAAGATGTAGTAGAATTAGAAACAATACGGGGGGGGGGGGGGATGGAAGGATTCCCCTATGAGGAGAAGCTAAAGAGGTTTTGGCTTTTCCACTTGAAGAAGTGGTTGAAAAGAAATGATTGAGGTCTGGAGTAGAAAGAGTAAATGTGAACTCGTTTGCTTTCAAAAAGCACAAAGACTAGGGGGCACATTATGAAGTTAATAACTGTCACGTCTAAAAGAAATCAGAAAAAGTGGTGGTTTTTTTTTTTTTTCTCACTTAACATATGGTTAAGCTCTGGAATGTATTGTAAGAGGATGTGGTAAAAATAATGTGACAGGTTTGGCCAATGTTGGCAACAGGATAGTGGGCTTGATGTACCTGTGAACTCATTATAAATTGGCCCATCTAGTCTTCCCTGTAGGTGGTTACCTCCTGCCCATGCCTTTGTTTAAGGTTGTGCACATATAAAAAGGAAAAACTGGTTGTACAGATATCATATGTAGTATCAACATGCTTCACTTTTCAGTTTATTATAGTAAAGGGCTATGTATTTTTAAAATATGTTTCTATTTTAAAAGCTACTATTTTGATCTGCATCATTTTCTTTGGCACTGGGAAGTACATAAATCAGGAGACTATATTTAAAAAACACTTAGACTTCTTGTATGTTTGTATTTCATGCAGCTATGCTCATGAAATGCCAGAATGAGTAATCAAAATAGCAAGATAGTCTAAGGGGCCCTTTTATTAAGCTACGTTAGCCATTAATACATGCCAAATGCAGCTTAAAATGGTGTACCATGAGATGTACGCAAGCACCCAAATACTAGCCAGATGCTGTTTTAAAATACTATCTTACAATATAGATTTTGAGTACTTGCCTCCCCTCCCCCTTTTTGCTAAACCACGGTAGAAGTTTCTACCGCGGCCCGGAGCCAACACTCTTAGAATTCCTAAGAGCATGGAACGTTTAGCACTCCGGGCCGTGGTAGAAACCTCTACTGTGGCTTAGTAAAAGAGGGCCTTAATTTGTAGCATCCTTTATAGAATTTCCTCTAAGGGCTTTATATTCTGTAGCATTGATTTTGGGTTGGAAGAGCCCTAACCTGGATAAGTTCTGCTCACTGGGTAGTTACTGATTTTCAGCTGCACTATCTGGATAATACAGCTGAAAATATTTACTAGGCACATTGGTTAGGGTTATCAAGAAAAATCTAAAAGTTAGAAAAATTGTGCAAATTGAAGTTTTTTCCATGAATTTGATTGTGCTTAATTAGAAAATAATTAAAATAAAAATGTAAAGCCCATTCTGGGGTTCCCCAAAGCTACTGATTACATAAAGCACAGTTTTTCTTAACATTTATTACTATTTTTGCTTAATGAAGCAAATTTCTTGGTATTATAGCTATATCGTTATGTTTTTACACTCAGCAATAATACATTGATAAAAAGGCATTTTATGCAAAAATTCTAGCCATATTTTTATTAAATGAACCTTCAATATCTATACTCTTGTGGAAAATAACAGAAATTTAATATCTAAATATGTACACTTTGGTGTAGTCATCTACTCTTGAGCCTGCAATGCTATTCAGCTCTTTGCAATAAGGCCTCATGCTGCACTGGGTCTATGGTGATGCCAGTGGCAAAGTCAGTTATCAGTATAACACGCTCCTTGGCTGTGTCATTAACTACTTTCACTGTGCTATCAGGCCATCTATAATTCATTGCTAGCCCTCAAATTTATAATTACTTCTGAGCATTGCCATTTTGAACTCCTTCAGTTCAAAATATTCAGCCCTTCACCTTTCAATTTCCTCCTTGTATACTTTCCTCCTCTGATCACCAAGGACACCCTAATGCTTCTGCAATCATCTATTTTTTTATTTCTCTGTATCTATTTTCAACCCTATTCTCCTTGGCAATTTCAATATCCACTTTGATGACCTCAAGAATTCTCATACCACAGACCTTCTCACTTTAACATCTGACCTCTCTGTATGCCGATTAATCACTCGTCCTACACACTCTACAGGACACACATTAGATATGGTCTTTATTCCTTCAAATCTTACCTGGCTATTTCAATTAAAGCAAAACCATTCTCTTCTGTGGACAGATCATTCTCTGATCACTTTTTCCCTAAAAATACCTTACGACAACATTAAGACAATTCCCAAAGATTATTATTTTAGAGATCTCGGTAAATCAACTCTTCCAAAATTCAAGAATCTCTCAAACTACAATTAGATGAATTTTCTTTGCTAACCATCGAAGACAAAACAAACCTTTGGAATGATGCAGTGAAAACTATGGTAGATAAGATCGCACCTTTAGAACATCATGTCTCCTCTACTTCATTCAAAAAGAAACCATGGTATTCTTCAGAACTTCTATTGCTTTAGCGTTAATTACATTCCTCAGAGAAAAGATAGAGACGTCACTATTCCCTCTCGGCACTAAATCACTACAAAGAAAAGGCATCCCTTTACAAAATCACTATCCAACGAGAAAAAAAGAAATATTACTCCAAACGCATTGCTACAGCCAACAATACTTCAGCACTTTATGCAATAGTGAAATCTCTCACACAATCCAAAATTAATTGATACATCCATTCCCCCAGCTCAAGATCTGGCAAACTACTTTGAAAATAATGGGATGAACTATAATTAACAATAAGAGGAAATGAATTGCAATGAAATTGAATAAGAATTTGAGATGAGATATCTTGATTGAATTTGATTAGGTAATATATATGGTTGGATATGAGTTGGTCCTGAGTTTCAAAGATGGCATGCTGATCTATTTCAAGTAATATATATCCCATACCAAAATAGTTTTTGTAGTTTAAATTTAATAAGTTTTTAAGGATTCAAATTAAGAATCTTTGCTTTTTAGCTAAACTGACAGAGAGGATAGTTTTGGAACAATTGGTATCTTACATAGAATCAACAAATGTACTTAATCCAAGACAGGCGTGATTTCAGACAATGCACAGTATCGAGACAATGTTAGCAGGCTTTCTTGGTGAGGTTCACTCAATCTTGGATGGTGGGAAATTCGCTATGGTAGTATCATTAGATCTGAGTTCAGCGTTCGATCTAGTTGATCATGGTGTTTTGTTAAAATTTCTACAAGACATACAGGAGTAGTTTGGGATTGGTTTTCAGCATTTCTTCAAGGATGTACTTTTAGGGCTCCTTTTACAAAGGTGCGCTAGCGTTTTTAGCGCACGCACCGGATTAGCGTGCGCTATAGTGCTTGCTAGGTGAAAAACTACCGCCTGCTCAAGAGGAGGCAGTGGTGGCTAGCACGCGCGGCATTTTAGCACATGCTATTCCGCATGTTAAGGCCCTAACGCACCTTTGTAAAAGGAGCCCTTAGAGTAGCCACTGAGGGATCAACATCTCAGGATAGATCATTAGATTGTGGGGTACCTCAGGGTTCGGTCTTATCACCAGTTCTATTTATTATATTTCTGAGCCCTTTGGAAAGACAAATTCAGGAACTAGGAATTAGTACGTATATTTATGCAGACATTTTATTAGTCTATAGACTATCCCCTGCAACATTAGAGCTAGTTTAGAAAGAATAGGAGAATTGTTGAGTGAACACAAATTAGTTTTAAATATGCCAAAGATGCATGTTGTATCTCAGGAGATAAGGTAGCACCGCAATTAGATCTCTCCTTAAATAACTATAGTATAAAGCTAGTAAATAGCTTTAAGCATTTGGGTTTCATAATCGATTGTCATTTGAATTTTGAGAAACAGGTTTTGGGGCACTAAGACAACTTAGAGCCATTCGAGATATTTTAGATGAGAAATCATTACATTCATGCTTTTGTACTATCTAAGTTAGATTATGGTGATTTAGTATATGCAGGTATAGGAATAGGACAACTGAAGCGCTTACAAACAGTACAAAATACCGACATTCGATTGTTAGACCATGCATGCATGTGTGACCTTGTGACAGCTCTGTATTTGAAATTCCATTGGTTACCAATGTAATTTAGGATCAAATTTAAGATCTTGATGTTGGCACATCGAGCATTATTTCAGCTACAACCATGTTATTTTATGCACTGAGGTGTTTATTAAGATCTTTGAATGATAATAGGGTAGCCGTTCCCCATATCTCGAAAGCTCATCTTGCTTCAACTAGAGATTGTGCGTTTTTTATTTAGGGCTCCTTTTACTAAGATGCGCTAGCGTTCTTAGCGCGTGCTGAGGATTAGCACGCGCAAACCCTGCGCTAAACAAAAAATACTAATGCAAGCTCTATAGAGGTGTTAGCGTCTAGCGTGCGCTGCATTGTACCACACGCTAAAACCGCTAGCGCACCTTAGTAAAAGGATCCCTTAGTTCCACGGTTATGGACTAATTTGCCTATAGATTTGAGAAAAGAAGAATCTTATATAAACTTCAAAAGATATCTAAAAGGACATTTTTTTTCAATTAGCTTTTTTAAATTGAAGAAATGAGTTTGAGATTGCAATCTGTTCTATGTAGTTATTGATTTTTTAAAGAATATTTTCAGTCTGTATTAATTAGTTTTTAATATTTGATTGTTATAGAATTTTATGTATTTAAAAAAATGTTCTTGTTTTTCTTTCTTTCCTTTTCTATTTTTGAATGGAGTACTTTTCTTTTCTTTTTTTCTTTCTACATACCAAGTATTAAACACTTGTACAAAAAGGTAGATTAAGACAGTATAGTTGAATGAAATCAAACAATGATTTAACAGGAAAAAGAAAATTGCTTAATCTATCTCAAGTCCTCAATTTAGAGAAAGACGCTGCTAAATTTCTCTCTCTCCTAGTGAGAATTTCCTACAGTTATGCCGAAAAGGAGGGGGTAAGAGCATCGGTAGTGCCTCCTGATGCCCAGCAGTACCTTTAATCTGCTCCATTGATGAACTCATGCGGCGCCTACAATGCTGGCGGGGAGTGACGCCATGGTTGATCTCCCTGGGCTTGATGCAACCTTGAGCCCCGACATCAGAGCACAGCCCCCGCAGCCTCAGAGAACAAGTTCTCCGCATGAGCTCAACATGTCTGAGGGGGCAGTGTTTGAACCATGGGAGGCCGGTGAGGGCTTGTTAATGGACTATGAAGGGATTTTGGTATCCCCGGAGAGACTGCCTGAGGAAGGGACTAGAGAATGACACGGTGGTTGTTATCCTCAGCTAGCCGCGGGTAACCCGCTAAAACGGGGAGAGAAAAAATAGTGGTCACTGCAGGGACGGGGTCAAGGCCATTCACCGCCCCGTGGTGCAGTGAATGGTTTTGTCTCCGCAGTGAAGCAATCATGGATCGCGCGGTCCAGCATCCCCACCCGATCGTCACATCCCGCGTCCTGCCATCTCCCTCCCTAGACTTCACCTTAGGTGCCGACTTTAATTCTTCTTCCAGCCGCACCTTTCAATAAGCCATGCGCGTGGCAGCTCGAGTTGTTGAATCTTCTCCTCTGATGCAACTTCCTGTTTCCGGTTGCGCCGAAGGAGAAGATTCAACAATTCAAGCAGCCATGCATGCGTGGCTTATTGAAAACATGCGGCTGGGAGAAAAATAATTAAAGTCAGCACCTAAGCTGAGGTGGAGGGAGTGTGATGGCGGAGCACTGCGATCGGGCGGGAGGGGGCTGCTGGACCGCGCAATCCATGATCGTGTGTGTTCCCGTCTCACACTAGGAAGGAGGGAATGAAAGGGAAAGAGATTCTGGGCCAAGGGGATGAAGAGGGAGAGAAAAAACTCCACAGCAGGAAAGAAAGGGAAGGACAGGCAGGTGAGCCAGATGCTGGAAGCAGGGGGTGGGAGGAGAAAGAGGGAAGGAAGGTAGATGGGGTTGCAGAGAAGAGACACATTGGTGTGGAAGAGGAAGAGAGGGGAAATCTGGGCAAAGGAAGGTAACAGAAACAAAGGGGAAATTATGTGCAGGGGGCATAGGGACAGAGATATAAAGGGGAGATACATGGGGGGGGAAATTATGTGCATGGGGGCATAGGGACAGAGACATAAAGGGGACATACATGGGGATGCCAGATACATAGGGGAGATATTAGAAATGGGGAAAATAGGAACACAGATGCAAGATGGTTGGTGGGGATGGGACGGGGACCGAGCTCGCAGGCTCTGGCGGCTTGCACAAATTACATTGTAACGCGCCACGAAGGTAAGTGGGAGGAAGATGGTTGGACCGTGCAAGGGGTGCTGAAGGGCAGTAGAAAGGAACAGATGGTGAAGAGGGTGGCGAGAGGGAAGGGTGGTAGTGGAAAGGAATGGAACAGATGCTGAAGGGGGGTGGAGAGGAACAGATGCTGAAGGGAAATGTGGAAGACAGAGTGGGGAGAATGCGCTAAAGGGAAATGGGGAACAGAGAGTGGGGAGAATGCGCTAAAGGGAAATGGGGAACAGAGAGTGGGGAGAAGACACTGAAGGGAAATGGGGAACAGAGAGTAGGGAGAAGACGCTGGAAGGGAAAAAGACAGAGATGCCAGACTATGGGGGGAGCGGAGGGAAGAAATTGGGTGCCAGACCAATTTGAGGGGGGGAGGGTGAATGGAGAAGCACAGTAACAGAGCAAATGGAAGGCGCAGAGAGAAGACAAATAGTGGATGCAAGGAATTGAATGAGAAAATGAGGAAAGCAGTAACCAGACAACAAAGGTAGAAAAAAATTATATATTTTTTTTCTTTAGGATAAAGTAGTATATTAGTTGTGTTGATAAAAATTTATAAACAAAGCCCTACCAGCTGAACATCTCTTTCTCTAGTTCAGCAGCCAAAACTTTGATTTATAAGGAAGGAATAAGCTAAATATTGCAGTACTGAGGCTTGTATGGATGCTACAGGGACAGTAGTCGTGGGGATGGGCCTTTTCACATCTGCCCTCGGTACTGGTAGGATCTCTGAGAACGCTATCTTCTGGGTCCTCATCTTCAGCTTCCTTCCCAGAATCTTGTACAGATCGCTATCTGCTCCTGGCACTGAATATTCATGGTACCTGGATGACTTATAGTGAATACCTTGTATTCAGCGATGGTATCAGGTATGGCCTGGCACTGAATATCCAGGTATAAATTGAAATGCCATAGTTGGTGTTTGAATCCAGCATTGACTGCAGTGATCAAATATTGGGAATCAGGCTCAGTGCATAAAATGGGACCTGCATTAAAATAGTATCAACACAATAGTACTCATGAGTAAATCTAGCTATTAATTTGGAGGAGGGAGAGAGGATCGGCTGGTGACCTGTCTCCTAGGAGCAAGAACTAAGGACATCGTTGACAGAATTGATAGGATCCTGGAAGGAGCAGAGACGGAAGAGACAGCAGTGATGGTCCACGTCGGGACAAATGATGTCACCAGGAGAGACTACAGCAGGAATGCACTTACTGAACAGTTCAAGATCTTAGGAAGGAAGCTGAAGATGAGGACTCAGAAGATAGCACGGCAGGAACTAGACTACTAACAAACAACGTCAGGAGAGGAATAGAGCAAGCTTTAAACTAAGAAGAAGGGGAAAGCCGACAGTCGACCAGGTGTCGACGATTCAGAAGACAGTATCCCAAAAAGATACTGAGTGGGGAAAATGCTGGGAAGACACAATTGGCACAAAACAAGAGCTGAAAAACCAAGGGAGCCAGACGAAACAAGAGGGGGATAGGAGGAGTGTACTACAAGGGGAAGACAAAATGGAGCAAGATGAAGGGAAAGAACAAATGAGAACATACCACAAGGGGATGACAAGAGAGACAATAACCAGGAGTCTGCAGGACGGGAAGCAGACAGAAAGAAAAATGAAACTCAAGGGAAAATAACAAGGAGGAAAAATTATCAAGACTTGAACTGCATGTACACTAATGCAAGAAGCCTAAAGAACAAAATGGAGGAACTAGAAGTCGTGGCCAAAGACGAGAACCTAGACATCATAGCGATCACGGAAACATGGTGGAATGAGGAAAACAAATGGGACACAGTACTGCCAGGGTACAAGCTCTACCGAAGAGACAGGACACATCAGAAAGGAGGAGGAATAGCACTTTACATAAAGGACACCATTCACTCGACCAGAGTGGACGCAGCAATGACAAATGACCAACTGGAATCACTATGGGTTAGAATACCGGGAAGAAAGGGAGCCAAGATAAAGATGGAGCTGTACTACCGCCCACCTGGGCAAACTGAAGCAAAGGATACAGAACTGGGAGCCGAGTTGAGGCAAGAATGCAAAAAAGCAAACACCATAGTTATGGAAGACTTCAACTATCCCGGGATAGACTGGAGTCTTGGAGTTTCAAAATGTACAAAGAAAACGGAGTTCCTGGAGACCATACAGGACTGTTTCTTGGAACAGCTTGTCAAGGAACGAACGAGAGGGACAGCTATTCTGAATCTAATCCTCAACGGGCTGAAAGGACCTGCCAAGGGAGTGGAAGTAGTGGGACCATTAGGAAACAGCGATCACAACATGATCCAGTTCAAAGTGGAAATAGGAATGCCAAAGGGGAAGAGAACCATTGCAACAACGTTTAACTTCAAGAAAGGGAACTATGATGCCATGAGACAAATGGTGAAGAAGAAGCTCAGGAACAGCTCCAGGAAAGCACAGACAGTGGAGCAAGCCTGGACCTTATTCAGAGACACGGTAAACGAAACGCAAAACCTGTACATACCCAGATTTAGAAAAGGGTGCAAAAAGAATCAAGCAAAAGACCCGGCATGGATAACCAATGAAGTTAAGAATGTGATAGGAGACAAGAAAAAATTGTTCCGGAAATGGAAAAAGGATAAAACCGAGGAAAATTGGAAAGAACACAGGAAGCATCAAAAAGAATGTCACCGCATGGTCAGAAAAGCAAAAAAAAGAGTATGAAGAGAGGCTTGCCAGGGAGGCACGGAATTTTAAGCCATTCTTCCGTTATGTGAAAGGAAAACAGCCGGCAAGGGAAGAGGTGGGACCTCTGGATGAGGGAGAAAGGAAGGGAGTGGTGAAGGAGGAAGAAGAGGTAGCAAACAGACTAAACACGTTCTTCTCATCAGTCTTCACAAAAGAGGACACATCCAACATGCCGGAACCGGAAAAAATCTTCAAGGGGGATCAAGGGGGAAAATTATCATGCATGGAGGTAAGCCTCGAGGACGTACTCAAACAGATAGATAGATTAAAAACTGATAAATCTCTGGGCCCAGACGGAATCCACCCGAGAATACTGAAAGAGCTCAGAGACGAAACAGCGGAATTACTGCAGCAGATTTGCAACCTATCCTTGAAAACAGGGGTAATCCTGGAGGACTGGAGGATAGCGAATGTTACACCTATCTTCAAAAAAGGATCGAGAGGCTACCCAGGGAACTACAGACCGGTGAGCTTAACCTTGGTTCTGGGGAAGATGGCCGAATCATTGATCAAGGAAAGTATCAATGAGCATATAGAAAATAATAATCTGATGAGAACAAGCCAGCATGGTTTCTGTAAAGGAAGATCATGCCAAATAAACCTGCTGCATTTCTTTGAAGGGATAAGCAAACAATTGGACAAAGGTGACCCCATAGACAACGTATATCTGGACTTCCAAAAAGCCTTTGACAAGGTACTCCATGAGCACCTACTAAGGAAACTGTGTAACCACGGGGTGGAAGGGGACGTGCACAGATGAATCAGAAATTGGCTGGCAGACACGAAACAGAGGGTAGGAGTAAAGGGACACTACTCTGACTGGAAAGGGGTCACGACTGGCATCCCGCAGGGGTCAGTGCTGGGTCCGCTGCTGTTCAACATATTCATTAATGACCTGGAAGTAATAATAATAATAATAACAGTTTATATACCGCAGGACCGTGAAGTTCTATGCGGTTTACAAAGATTAAAAGATGGTACAAATTGAAAGATCTTAACAGAGATGGTACAAATTGAGAGAACTTAACAGAGGTGAAAGATAGTGGTTCTATGTGGTTTACAAAGATTAAAAAGATGGTACAAATTGAAAGAACTTAACAGAGGTGACAGATAGTGGTTAACAGTTCAAGGGAACCGTTATTGAAGAGAAAGAATTGTACGGGTCAGCTGTCTAGATACTTCAGGAACAGATGTGTTTTTAGGCGTTTCCTAAATTCCCCATAACTGGAAGGCGTGAGCAATTGTTCTAGATCCTTACCCCATAGTGCTGCTTGATGTGAGAGAAGGTATTGGTGGTGTGAGAAGGAAAAAAGGTCAATTATGTATTTAGGGGATGAAATGTGTAAGTGTAAGTAGTGACGAAGTGCGAAGTTATAAAATTCGCGGACGACACAAAATTCTCCAGTAGGGTTAAAACTATGGAGGAATGTAAAGAACTACAAAAGGACCTGAACAATCTGAGTGGGCAAATAAATGGCACATGAGCTTCAATGTAGAGAAATGTAAAGTTTTGCACCTAGGGAAAGGAAACCCGATGTATAAGTACACGATGGGGGGGATAGTACTGGGGGAAGGCAAACTGGAAAAGGACTTGGGGGTTTTGGTGGACAAAACAATGAAGCTGGCGGCACAATGCGCAGCGGCCTCAAAAAAGGCGAACAGAATGCTGGGCATTATCAAAAAAGGTATCACGACCAGACGAATGAAGTTATCCTGCCACTGTATCGGGCGATGGTGCGCCCGCATCTGGAGTACTGCGTTCAGTACTGGTCGCCGTACCTTAAGAAGGATATGGCGATACTCGAGAGGGTCCAGAGAAGAGCAACAAGGATGATAAAAGGCATGGAAAACTTTTCATATGCTGAAAGGCTGGAGAGGCTGGGGCTCTTTTCCCTGGAGAAGTGGAGACTTAGAGGGGACATGATAGAAACTTATAAGATCATGAAGGGGATAGAGAAGGTAGAGAGGGACAGATTCTTCAGACTAGCGGGGGCAACAAAAACAAGAGGGCATTTAAAAAAACTGAAAGGTGACAGATTCAGAACAAATGCTAGGAAGTTCATCTTCAGTCAAAGGGTGGTGGATACCTGGAATGTGCTTCCAGAGGAGGTGGTAGGATAGAGTACGATATTGGGTTTCAAAAAGGGATTAGATGATTTCCTGAAGGAAAAGGGGATTGAAGGGTTACTATACAGGATATTAAATGATTAGGGAATAAAATGATTAGGGCATAAAATGTTTTAGGTAAAAAGATCGCTTACAGGTCATGGACCTGGGGGACTGGTATGGGAGCGGACTGCTAGGCGTGATGGACCCATGGTCTGACTCAGCAGAGGTGATGCTTATGTTCTTATGTTCTTATCCCACTTTTCTAGATGATACTCAAAGCATCTAAGTGCATTATAACAATTTGGTTACAATAAGTAACCAAACATCAATAATGGCATAGGGACAAATTTTGTGAATTTTGTCATTGTTGCTGTCCCTGTCCCATTCTTGTACGCTCTGCCTTAATCACACTCTTATGACTTTGAAGTGTTTGAGGCTTGTGCAGATGTGGACGGAGCAGGAATGGGGCAGGGACAGGAAAATAACTCGTTGGAATGAGACGGGAAAATGAGTTCCTGCGGGGATGAGGAAAAATTTGTCCCTGTATTACATTTCATTACATTAGTGATTTCTATTCCGCCTGTGCCTTGCGGTTCTAAGCGGATTACAAATTAGTCGTCTGGACATTTCCAGGAGAATTACAAAACAAAGAAGCAAGTACAGGTTACAAATTAGTCGTCTGGACATTTCCAGGAGAATTACAAAACAAAGAAGCAAGTATATAACAGGTTACAATGATAAATAACAATACATTCGGGATACAGTAGAGAGTTACATAACGTTGAAGGAAGCAGTTTTCTGGTTACAGATGGTGATTTCTTGTTTAGGTTTCTGACTATGTATTGGGGAAATGGTTTGAAGAATTGACTAGGTGTTACTGTGGTGGTGGTATTCACGAGAGAATATGCTAGTGCAATAGGAGTGAGGTTAGAATGATGGGAGGTGTTTTTTGAATAGATGAGTTTTGAATTCTTTTCGGAATACTTTAATGTCTGTTGTTTTGATCAGCAGCCTGGAGATGGTAGGGTCAATTTTCGCTGCCTGTGTCGCTAGAAGGTTGTCGTATAGTTTCTTGCGTCGGGTACCATTGAGAGGAGGGTAGGGAAGGTAGTTCTCTTTATTCTGGGTGAGAGGTTACGGTATAGGCGGTTGTTTAGGTAACTGGGTGCAGTACCATGGGTTACTTTAAATAGTAGACAGTAGAATTTGAATTGGGTTCTTGCTTTTATCGGTAGCCAGTGGGAGTCTAGGTAGGCATTGGTGATGTGGTCATATTTGCCAAGGGAGTAGATGAGTCTGAGGGCTGTGTTCTGAACGGTCTGTAGTTGTTTTATCATGTAGTTTGGGCATGGTAGGTAGAGGCTGTTGCAGTAGTCTACAATACTTAGTACAAGGGATTGTACTATGATCTTGTATTGATCTGTTTCACAAGCTAAAAGCCAACAATAACTGTAAATTTAGATTGGGAGCCTTTCAGGAACAGAAAAAATTATCTACTATACCAGGCTGCATATTGCTTGCAGGTGGTATACAAAAAATTAAACAAGTAAAAAGCCCCCCTGAACTTGTTGCTGTAAATTTCCTCCTAGTTCTTGTACTAAATACAACAAACGTCTTATCTGCCACAGAAGTAGTTGTGCTAATTTCTCCCTTCATACTCTAAGTATAGCTTTAGGTTCACCGATGTATTACTGTGATTGAGGGTTTGATTCAGCACACTTTCTCCTTTATATGATTCAAAAGATCTTACAGCATTTTGTCACAGGGCACTGCCAGAAACATCACAAGTATGTGACCCTCACCTTCCAAAATCCTTCCACCTTCAGGAATCATTTGTGGTGTTGAAGTGTTTGTTCCTGCATTTTACTCCTCTGTCTGTCAGCTATTCCTTATCAGATCCCTTTCAAAGGCATGTTGCCAAGGCACAGATTTTCAACATTGTGGTATTTCCCCTAATAATAATCAAAGGGTGTTGAAACTCTCTTTTTTTTCTCTTGCAACATAGGATCTACGCCTGTGATCTCCAGGAAAGGCGTGTGCTTGCATCATAACTAGACACATTGCCACTGTAGAAGACCATGGTGGAGAATTTAATATCATTAAGGTGAGTTATTTCATATCACTTTGCTTAGACTTTAAAAAAATAATTACTAGATATAGTATACTTTTGCATTTGTAAAATAAGTGTGTTTGGTGTGTGCATGTCAGCAGTGGCGCCAATCCACTGCCCTCCTCCCTCCCCCCCCTCCTGCATGTACTCCTCCTTTCCCCGTACCTTTTTAACTTTTCCGTTGTGAGCAGCATGGTCATGTCAGTGTTGACTCGCCCTTTGACCTTACTTCCTGGGCACGGGTCCTGGAGAGAGCACCGACGTGGACAGCAGCCTCACACCGGGGAAATGAAAAAGGTACGGGGGAAGGCAAGGGGTGCACACAGCAAGAAGAGGAGCGGGGGGGGGGGGGGGTGCAGAGAGGAGGAGAAAGGGTGCCGCACCTTTAGCAAGATGGTGCCCAGGGTGGACTTTCCTGTCCTCAATTTCCATTTGATTGTGTCTCCCTACAGCTTGCCACCTCTTTCCCTCACCCCTTCCAGTATCTCACTAAATCTACCCTCTTACCCCAATCCAGCATGTGCTCTGTTTCTTTATCTCCTCCTTCCATCCAGTATGTGCTTGCTCTCTCCACTTCCTTCCAGATTCTGCTCCCTTCTCTATCCTCTCCCATCCAGTGTCTGTTCCCCTTTATCTCCCCATCCATCCAGCGTCTGCTCCCCTTTCTCTCCTCCCCACTTCCTTCTAGCCTCTGCTCCTTCTCTCTCCACTTTCAGCATCTTTTCCCCTCTCTCATTCTCCCCTTCCAACCAGCATCTACTCCCCCTCTCCCTCCACTTCCCTTCAGCGCCACTCTCTCTCTCTCCCTTTCGATCCAGCATCTGCTCCCCTTTCCTCTCCACTTCCTTCTAGCATCTGCTCCCTCTCTCTCCACTTTAAATGACTGTTCCCCTCTCTCACTCTCCCCTTCCAACCAGCATCTGCTTCCCCTCTTCCTCCACTTCCCTTCAGTGCCACTCAACCTCTTCCCTTCGTCGGGCCACCTTCCTTCCTTCCCCTCACCTTCACAGGTGCTCTTCAGACTTTTTTCTTTCTAGATGTCCGGACGTGGCAACGTTCTCACAAGTCCCAAGTGACTGCTCCAAAGCTCCTCCTCTGACATAAACAGGAAGTGCATCAGAGGAGAAGCTTTGGGACAGTCAAGCGCAGGACTTGTGAGAACGTTGCTGCAACCGAAAACCCAGAAAGAAAAAAACGTCTGAAGAGCGTCCGCAAAGATGAGGAGAAGGGAGGGAGGTGGCTAGATAAAGGGAAGAGATGCCCGGATGGTTGGTTGTTTTTTTTTGCCACTGGTGGGAGGGAGCAAGTGTGCGATCGCGAGAAGGGTTGGGAAAGGAAGCAACACGGCAGATATTTTAGTGCAAGGCCTAGGCCATTCGCCGCTCCATGTGGCGCTGAATGGCCTTGTCCCCGTACCCACAGCGACCAGTGTGTTTTCCTCCCTGTTTTGGCGGGTAACAGTCACCGTGTCATTCTCTACCCAGGTGTACCCATCAAACCTCCCAAAATGTGATATTTACTATGCCACTGCCTGTCAGGATTGAGGACAGTTGTCTAAACAGGTTGTTTGGTGCTGCCCTGAAACTGCAAATGTCCCTAGGTTAAGCTTCTGATGCAGGAAGCATTTCAGCTATTTTGCCAGTCTGTAATGTAATGCAGGCATTCTCTGAAGCTCTGAATGGGCAAGGTCGAGGATTACCTAAAAGCAAAGGGCAAGGACATTTTCTTTAGTGAAAAAGAAGGAATTTTAAAAGGTTTCTTGGTATCTTGTTAGCTGTTCCACATCAGGAAGCAGGGCTTCTGTTATCCGGCTGGATAAATGCAGAGGATTTCCTGGCTCCCAGACCTTTTCTTTTCTTCAGACCTTTTGACTGATATGGCAGAGATCATTTGAAACTCTTAGTTTAGGTTGTCAAATAGCCTTCTAAATTAACACAAGTGAAACAATGCAGTGAGCATTCTCTGTGGCCATCAAGGAGTCTTAATTCTTGTAGAAATGGTTTACACCTGTAGTAAACTCTAAATTCTAACTAGATGGGTGCTGGAGTCAGCTTGCAATGGCTTATAAGATCCGTTTGTTAAGTTATTAAGAATTTTGGGAGCTGGCTTTTAAATTAGCTATTGGGGGGGGGGGCCTGGCCCCTTCCCAAATTAGGCTCCACCCCCTCTTGTTGCTTGTTTCTGGCTCTGAGCAGTGTGCTGGAACTTCTCACACATGCTCCTGGCATGCTGCTCAGAGTCGAACACAAGCAGTAAGAAGTGGTGGCAGGGCGCAATGCTTGGACCTGTACTCTTCAACATCTTTATAAATGATCTGGACATAGGTACGATGAGCGAGGTGATTAAATTTGCGGATGACACAAAGTTATTCAGAGTAGTGAAGACGCAGGGGGATTGTGAAGATCTACAACTTAATATAATCAGGCTCGAGGAATGGGCATCGATATGGCAGATGAGGTTCAACGTGGATAAGTGTAAAGTGATACATGTCGATATCAAAAATCTCAAGCACGAGTACAGGATGTCCGGGGCGGTACTTGGAGAGACCTCCCAGGAAAGGGACTTAGAAGTTCTGATAAGACAAGTCAATGAAACTGTCTACACAATGTGCAGTGGCGGTGAAAAGGGCAAACAGAATGCTAGGAATGATAAAGAAGGGGATTACGAACAGATCGGAGAAGGTTATCATGCTGCTGTACCGGGCCATGGTGTGCCCTCACCTGGAGTACTGCGTACAGCACTGGTCGCCGTACATGAAGAAAGACACGGTACTACTCGAGAGGGTCCAGAGAAGAGCGATTAAGATGGTAAGGGGTTGGAGGAGCTGCTGTACAGTGAAAGATTAGAGAAACTGGGCCTCTTCTCCCTTGAACAGAGGAAATCGAGAGGGGGCATGATAGAAAGATTCAGGGTACTGAAGGGAATAGACTTAGTAGATAAGGACAGGTTGTTCACCCTCTCCAAGGTAGGGAGAACGAGAGGGCACTCTCTAAAATTGAAAGGGGATAGATTCCGTGCAAACGTAAGGAAGTTCTTCTTCACCCAGAGAGTGGTGGAAAACTGGAACGCTCTCCCAGAGGCTGTTATAGGGGAAAACACCCTCCAGGGATTCAAGACCAAGTTAGACAAGTTCCTACTGAACAAGGACGTACGCCGGTAGGACTACCGTATTTTCGCGGATATAACGCGCGCGTTATACGCGTTTTTACCTACCGCGCATACCCCTCGCGCGTTATATGCCTGAGCGCGGTATACAAAAGTTTTTAAACATAGTTCCCACCCCGCCCGACGCCCGATTCACCCCCCCAGCAGGACCGCTCGCACCCCCACCCCGAACGACTGCTCGCACGCGCTCCCACCCGCACCCGCATCCACGATCGGAGCAAGAGGGAGCCCAAGCCCTCTTGCCCGGCTGACTCCCCGACGTCCGATACACCCCCCCCCCCCGGCAGGACCACTCGCACCCCCACCCCGAAGGACCGCCGACTTCCCGACAATATCGGGCCAGGAGGGAGCCCAAACCCTCCTGGCCACGGCGACCCCCTAACCCCACCCCGCACTACATTACGGGCAGGAAGGATCCCAGGCCCTCCTGCCCTCGACGCAAACCCCCTCCCCCCAACGACCGCCCCCCCCCCAAGAACCTCCGCCCGTCCCCCAGCCGACCCGCGACCCCCCTGGCCGACCCCCACGACACCCCCACCCGCCTTCCCCGTACCTTTGTGTAGTTGGGCCAGAAGGGAGCCCAAACCCTCCTGGCCACGGCGACCCCCTAACCCCACCCCGCACTACATTACGGGCAGGAGGGATCCCAGGCCCTCCTGCCCTCGACGCAAACCCCCCTCCCCCCCCAACGACCGCCCCCCCCCCAAGAACCTCCGACCGCCCCCCCAGCCGACCCGCGACCCCCCTGGCCGACCCCCACGACCCCCCCACCCCCCTTCCCCGTACCTTTGGTAGTTGGCCGGACAGACGGGAGCCAAACCCGCCTGTCCGGCAGGCAGCCAACGAAGGAATGAGGCCGGATTGGCCCATCCGTCCTAAAGCTCCGCCTACTGGTGGGGCCTAAGGCGCGTGGGCCAATCAGAATAGGCCCTGGAGCCTTAGGTCCCACCTGGGGGCGCGGCCTGAGGCACATGGGCCCAACCCGACCATGTGCCTCAGGCCGCGCCCCCAGGTGGGACCTAAGGCTCCAGGGCCTATTCTGATTGGCCCACGCGCCTTAGGCCCCACCAGTAGGCGGAGCTTTAGGACGGATGGGCCAATCCGGCCTCATTCCTTCGTTGGCTGCCTGCCGGACAGGCGGGTTTGGCTCCCGTCTGTCCGGCCAACTACCAAAGGTACGGGGAAGGGGGGTGGGGGGTCGGCCAAGGGGGTCGCGGGTCGGCTGGGGGGGCGGTCGGAGGTTCTTGGGGGGGGCGGTCGTTGGGGGGGGAGGGGGGTTTGCGTCGAGGGCAGGAGGGCCTGGGATCCCTCCTGCCCGTAATGTAGTGCGGGGTGGGGTTAGGGGGTCGCCGTGGCCAGGAGGGTTTGGGCTCCCTTCTGGCCCAACTACACAAAGGTACGGGGAAGGCGGGTGGGGGTGTCGTGGGGGTCGGCCAGGGGGGTCGCGGGTCGGCTGGGGGACGGGCGGAGGTTCTTGGGGGGGGCGGTCGTTGGGGGGAGGGGGTTTGCGTCGAGGGCAGGAGGGCCTGGGATCCCTCCTGCCCGTAATGTAGTGCGGGGTGGGGTTAGGGTGTCGCCGTGGCCAGGAGGGTTTGGGCTCCCTCCTGGCCCGATATTGTTGGGGAGTCGGCGGTCCTTCGGGGTGGGGGTGCGAGTGGTCCTGCCGGGGGGGGGATGTATCGGACGTCGGGGGGGGGGCATCAGGCTTTCAGGATGGGGACAGACCTTCAAGGGGGAACAGACCTTCAAGGGGGGACAGGACTTCAAGGGGGGACAGTGCACGGAAAGTCAGGGGGGGTGAACGGAGAGTCGGGACAGCGCACGGAAAGTCAGGGCAGTGCACGGAAGTCAGGGGGGGTGAAGGGAGAGTCGGAACAGCGCACGGAAAGTCAGGGCGGGCGAAAGGAGCGTCGGGCATCATGCGCGGTATACCCGTGAGCGCGGTATACAAAAGTTTTTGTACATATCATCGTGATTTCTGCGCGCTATACTCGTGTGCGCGTTTTACACGGGTGCGCGTTATATCCGCGAAAATACGGTAGTCTCAGGGCGCTGGTCTTCGACCAAAAGGGCCTTCCCGTGAGCGGACTGCTGGGCATGATGGATCACTGGTCTGACCCAGCAGTGGCAACTCTTATGTTCTTATGTGGTACTTCATTTATTTGGCTGGCGGAGCTCAGCATCCACATGTGGAGGAGGGCATCCACATGTGGAGGAGGAGAGAGTAATGTGTTGTAGGTCTTGCTATACCCATGTGAACTTGTGTGTTTGGAGCGAGAGTCCATTGTTAAACATTTACCAGCTCACCAATGACTCTAACCAAAATAGGGTAGACATTCAATACCACTTAACTGGGCAGGAGCAGTTCCTGTCCAGTTAAATCACCTTGGCCAGCTCTGACAATGCTGCTAAATCTCTGTTGCGACCACTGCAACAGTATCTGGGGTGCCGAGGTAGTCTGGAGACAGAGTCAGGGTGGAGTAGTAAGGACTTAACCTGGTTAATGGCAATTCTCAGTCTGCTAAGTGACAACAAAAAAGACTCTCCCAACTGTATCCTCTTAGTTACCTGGGCACTGGTCTATCACCCAGATAACTACCGATGCATGCATATGACTTGGATATTCAATGCCAGTGCCAGCACAGAGCAAAGAACAGATCACACAATAATGATGGGTTACCTGAGAGGCTGTCATTTTGTTGTCCGTTTACCAGTTTGTTTTAATTCTCTAAGGGAGTTTTTATCCCTGATGCAGCCCTTTTGAGGACAAAACATGGCCACATCAGGCATGTTGGAGGGAATTCGATAATCAGTGCTGGTATTGGGGGCCACCTAAGAAGCGGCCACTGATGGCATGTCAATTATGAATCAGCACCGATGAAAAAATTTCATTTTTGGTTTTTTTTTTAACACCAGCTCCTTAAATGTATGCCAGCATTTTAGAAGCCAACATTTAAGGTACCAGTTTCGCACTTACAGAAGCACCTAGGGGCACCTAAGGATGCCTAAGGCTACTTCCGGCACAAGCCATGCCCACCCCAGCTTTAGGCATCCTTATGTGCCCCTAAGCGCTTCTGTAATCGTGAAACCAGCACCTTCATGTTTTAAGAAAATATGCTTCCGGATTGATTGGTTAGCCGGTGGTAGAGCGACCAAAGCAATGTCCATATCAAGACCATTTGGACGTGGGAATGGCCATCATTGTGATGGACTGGCCACACAGATATGCCAACAGAGTAGTGGGACAGCTTAGAGGCACTGTTGTGAATTTCACATAAAAGGTGCCAGAAGTGCATCTCACCATAACCATAAGAACATAAGAACTGCCATCTCCGGATCAGACCTTCGGTCCATCAAGTCCGGCGATCCGCACACGCGGAGGCCCTGCCAGGTGTACACCTGGCGTAATTTATAGTCCACCATATCTTTATATGCCTCTCTTAAGGAGATATGCATCTAGTTTGCTCTTGAAGACTAGGACGGTCGATTCCGCAATAATCTCCTCTGGGAGGGCATTCCAGGTGTCAACCACTCTCTGAGTGAAGCAGAACTTCCTGACATTAGTCCTGAACCTGTTCCCCCTTAGCTTCATTACATGTCCTCTAGTCCGTGTCAAATTGGACAGTGTAAATAATCTTCTCTGCTCTATTTTGTCGATTCCTTTCAGTATTTTGAAGGTCTCGATCATATCCCCACGCAGTCTCCTTTTCTCAAGGGAGAACAATCCTAGTGTTATAAGTCTATCCTCATATTCCAGTCTCTCCATACCCTTGACCAGTTTTGTTGCTCGTCTCTGCACCCTCTCCAGCAGTTTTATATCCTTCTTTAGGTAGGGAGACCAATGTTGGACGCAGTATTCCAAGTGTGGTCTGACCATTGCCCTATAAAGCGGCATTATAACTTTCTCCGATCTACTCGAGATTCCTTTCTTTATCATGCCCAACATTCTATTTGCCTTCTTTGCCGCTGCCGCGCATTGTGCCGACGGCTTCAGGGTTCTGTCTATCAGTACACCCAGATCCTTTTCTTGTTCACTCTTCCCCAGAGTTGTACCTGACATTGTATACTCGTATTCCTTATTTTTATTGCCTAAATGCATTACCTTGCATTTCTCCACATTGAACTTCATCTGCCATTTCTCCGCCCATGTTTCTAACCGACACAAGTCGCTCTGGAGTTCCTCTCTATCCTCCTGCGATCTGATTTCCCGGCATAGTTTTGTATCGTCTGCAAACTTGATGATCTCACTGGATGTTCCTTCCTCCAGGTCGTCGATATAAATATTAAAAAGGATCGGCCCAAGTACCGAGCCCTGGGGTACACCACTAGTCACTTTCTCCCAGTCGGAGAACTTCCCATTTATGCCCACTCTCTGCTTTCGGTTTTCCAGCCATTTGCCTATCCATCTTTGTATATCTCCCTCTATGCCATGGCTTTGTAGTTTCCTGAGAAGTCTTTCGTGTGGAACTTTGTCGAACGCTTTCTGGAAGTCCAAGTATATTATGTCCACAGGCTTCCCACTATCAATTTGCTCGTTTACGGTCTCAAAAAATTGGAGTAAATTCGTCAAACATGATTTCCCTTTCCTGAATCCATGTTGACTGGGTTTCATCAAGTCGTGTGCGTCCAAGTGCCGGACTATGCTATCCTTGATCAGTGCTTCAACCATCTTGCCGGGGACTGACGTAAGACTCACAGGCCTATAGTTGCCCGGTTCCCCTCTCGATCCTTTTTTGAAAATTGGCGTGACGTTCGCTATCCTCCAGTCGTCCGGTATCTGTCCAGTTCTAATTGTCAGGTTTGCAAGTTTTTGCAATAACTCTCCGATTTCAACCTTCAATTCCTTTAAGACTCTCGGGTGAATTCCATCCGGTCCAGGGGATTTGTCACTTTTAAGTTTGTCGATCTGATAGTATATCTGGTCTAAGTCCACTTCAACTGTGGTGAGGCTGTCTTCTATTTCTCCTGGAAACACTTTCTCCGCTTCAGGTATTGTTGAGGTGTCTTCCTTCGTAAAGACAGACGCAAAGAAGGAATTTAGTTTGTCTGCGATTTGTTTATCTTCCTTGATGTACCCTTTTCTTCCCTGGTCGTCCAGGGGTCCCACTGCCTCTTTTGCAGGTTTTTTCTCTTTCACGTATCTAAAGAAGGGCTTGAAGTTTTTGGCCTCCTGGGCTATTTTTTCCTCATAATCCTGTTTGGCATCCCTCACCGCCTTGTGACATTTCTTCTGATCATCTTTATGTTTGTTCCAGGCTTCGGTTGTCTTTATGCATTTCCATTTTTTGAAAGAGTCCTTCTTTTCTTTTATGGCTTCCTTCACCTGTATGGTAAGCCATGCCGGTTCTCTTTTGCTCTTTGTTCTCCGATCTTTGGAAATCCTCGGAATGTAGAGATCTTGTGCTTCTGTGATAGTATTTTTCAGTAGGGACCATGCCTGATCTACCGTTTCAATTTTGTCCACCATCTTCTCTAGTCATTTTTCTACCATGGCCCTCATGCGATCGTATTTACCCTTTTTAAAGTTTAAGGTGGTGGTTAAGGTTTTGGCATGTTTCCCTTTCCCGATGTCAAGTTTAAAGTTGATTACATTGTGATCACTCGTTCCCAGTGGAACCACGACTTCCACTTCTGTTATCGGTCCCGTGAGGCCATTTAGGACCAAGTCCAAGGTGGCGTTGCCTCTTGTCGGCTCTTTTACCATTTGTTCCAGGAAGCAATCCCCTAGCACCTCCAGGAACTTGGCCTCCTTGCCGCAGTTGGAGGTTGTTAGTTTCCAGTCTATTCCTTGGAAATTGAAGTCTCCCAATATAATTACATTGCCCGTCTTGCATTCTTGTTTGATTTCCTCCATCATATCTGAGTCAGTTTCCTCCACCTGTCCTGGGGGACGATAGTAAAGGCCAATTTTCGTATCTGCGCCATATTTACCAGGAATTTTGATCCAGAGTGACTCAAGCTTCTCTTTCATTTCTGTTGTAACCATTTCAACAGAATCTATTCCCTCCTTAACATATAGAGCAATACCTCCACCTTTCTGCCCTACTCGATCTCTTCTATACAGTTTGTATCCCTGTAGTACTGTGTCCCATTTGTTTTCTTCATTCCACCATGTTTCTGTTATGCCAATGATATCCAATATGTCATGTCTCGCTATTGTCTCTAGTTCCCCCATTTTGTTACCTAGACTTCTAGCATTTGTATACATACACCTAAGTTCCCTTTGTGTTACCTTTTTGGACCTTCTACTCTTGGCCGTCCCTATAGTTTCAATTACGGTATCCTTTACTGCTCCTGTGTTATCACCCTTGTTTGCTGTGTGGTCGTCCTCTCCTGTGTCTGAGTTGTCCCTTCCTGCTTTTTCTCCCTTATTGGCTGTGAGGTCGTCTTCTCTTGTGTAGGAGTAGTAGTCCTTGGCTTCTTCGCCGGGGCATCCTGCTATCCGTGCCATCGACCGGTGGTCGACTGTCGGCTTTCCCCTATCTTTCAGTTTAAAGCCTTCTCGATTGCCTTCTTCATGTTGCCTGCCAAAACTCGTGCTCCTTCCTTGTTGAGGTGTAGTCCGTCCCTTCTGTAGTACTTGCTTTTTCCCCAGAACGCCGTCCAGTTGCGCACGAAGTCGAAGCCTTCTTCTTCGCACCATCGTCTCATCCAGGCGTTGATTACCTGCAATTCCCCCTGTCTCTTTCCATCCGCTCTTGGTACTGGGAGGATCTCAGAGAAGGCCACCTTCACCTCCCTGATCTTCAGTTGTCTTCCGAGTGAGCGGAGCTGGCCCTTCAGCTCTTCCCTGTCATACTTCCGCCCGCTCACATCATTTGTTCCCACGTGGATAAGCACGTGGTGTCCTCTCCCCCTGCGCCATCTATGATCCTGGAGATCCTGTTGGTCACATCCTTCACTCTTGCTCCAGGCAGACAGGTGACGACTCTGTCCTCTCTTCCTCCTGCGGTGTGGCTGTCCACATGTCGTATAATGGAGTCGCCTACGATGATCCCCATCTTCTTTATTCGGGAGTTCCTTGGGGGGCGTAGGTCCACATCCTTGGAGTAGGGCCAGTCTTCTTCCTCCGATGATACTCTTGAAATTGTTTCCTGTTCTTTGGGTGGGGGGATGTCTTCCTGTGCTCTCATTATTCCTCCTGGTGTGCGGTTGTCTCCTACCTCGTCTTCGGTTTCTTCTGTGTTTGCATGGGTGTCTTCTCTCCTCACATGGGTTTCCTGAGTACAGTTTTCCAGCCCTGGGATCTCTACGTGGTGCTGATGAGCTTCCTCTATGAACATTTCTAGTTCCTTGACCTCGTCGTTTGGGCTGTACTCCACTAGAATCTTCTCCTGTGCTCGGATTCTGTCTGATTCATGGTGAGCCCACCAAAACTCCTCCAAAATCTACTTTACTCACCTGTCTACCAGTCCAATAGTTCTTTTGGTTGCAAGTAGCACCTATATAGTGGTATAGTAGGGTTTTGGTGGGCTCACACTTTCCACCATAAATGTAGTGGTTAGAGTGGCTTATGGGTCTGGGTCCTCCTCTCTATGGTTCACTAGCCCATCTACCAGGTTACTTTGGACACCTGTGTGATGCTCTACTAGGCTTTACCATACCTTTAGGGGTGGGGGTGGGGGGTCAGTGAGCAGTAGTGGAGTGTGTGTGTGTATGTATGGGGGGGGGGTCATACATTTATATTTTCAGTGGTCATCTGATCAGTTTGGGTACCTTTGTGACACTTAGACATTCAGAGCTAGACTTTTTTTTAGAAGCATCTAAGTTCCGTCCAGAACAATATGGGAAACGTTTGATTATTGCTGCAAGAAGTCCAAGTTAAGCATGCCCAAAGCCTGTCCATGACACACCTCCCAACATGCCCCCTGGAACTCTGGATGCACAGTGGATAAAACGTCTCACTAGATGTCCAGGAAAATGGTTTTGATTATTGGCACTTGGACATCCCAACGATTAGTGCATCCAAGTGCCAACTTAGACCTTTTTTGGTGTTTTAGTTTTTTGATTGAGACTCATAACATACAGAATACTATTTTACGTGCATTGCATGGCATTCTTAGGTGTGCCAATTTATGCCAATCATAGAGCTGGTGTTAGTGGTTGCCCCTAAATATAGGTGTGTTAATGCAGACTTGTGCTAGTATTATACAAAGGAGTCTTCATGTCAAGATGATTTGATAGAGTTGTTGCTCAATGAGTGGTATCAAAGCACCAAGTCATAGTTGTCCTTTTTGACCCAGATTCTAGAAATGGTTTCTTAAGTCAGGTGCCTAGATCAGTGGTCCTAGCTGATCTAGGCACCTAACGTAATTATTTAAAAAGCTTAATTGGCACTGATGGTAAGTAATTAACAACTCATAATTTGCAAAAAAAAACCAAATTTGGATAGTAGGTGCCTACCAGAAAGTAGGTGTGGTTAAGGGTGGATTGTGGGTGGATCATGGGCTTATTTTACATGTAGGCGTGCTTAGACCAATTAAACCCTAGCATAAATAAGGGGGTGCCTAAGGTTTTGATGTCTACCAGTGCCTAAGTCCAATTTAGGCACCACTTGGAGCAATTCTATAAATGGCACCTAAGTTAAGATTGACATGCGCTGTGTGCTACGTTCCTCAGCGCCATTTATAGACTCAGGGCCTTTATGCTGGTGCAAAGAATACTTTATATTTGCTCACAGAAAAACATATAAGCAATAAGGCCCAAATTCTCAAAAGTGTGCCATAAGTTTAGCGGCTGTAGGCACCCTACCACTGGCTAACTTAATTGGTTTAATTGGTTTTAACCAGCACGGTAATTGACTGCGTTGTTTAAAACCAATTAAAAAGTATTTATAAAAAAAATGTACGTACCTGCCAGTGCCTCAAAAAAATGGCAATATGATCGCGTCTATGGAGGCGCCTGAGGGCGAAGAAGGCATGGTTAACGCTGGAAATGACCTTTAGTCACCTCTATAGACATGATTCACATCAAACATAGGCACTGAAAATGTAGGCCTTTAAAACCCTGGCCTGCATTCCCAGTGCCTATGTTTGATAGTGTCCATGATTCCACAAACGACGCTGCTGCGCGATTGACACACGGCCGGTGCTGTTTTTGGAAGCGCCGGCCGATAACGGCACTGTTTGTAGACTCTAAGGGCTCCTTTTATGAAGGCGCACTACGGGGGTTAGCGCGTCGGACATTTCATCACGCGCTAACCACCGCGGCAGCATAAAATCCTAACACCTCGTCAATGGAGGCGTTAGGTACTAGCGTGGCAGGCGGTTTAATGCACGGTATTCCGTGTGTTAAACCACTACCGCGCCTTTGTAAAAGGACCCCTAAGTCTTAGAATCCGTTAAAACTGTTATTTCAACTGCCATATAGTATTTAAACAATGAATTCAATTTCATTTTAGAGTAGAAAAATATTAGTCATACTGTGGCAAAGAAAAAGCCTGCAGCCCCAGGAGTTAGCCAAAACAAGCTATTAAGTGAAAGAACGCTTTAAAATATGTGTCTTATGAGTGTCAAGGAATCCGGTCTTTGATGGTGCTCCAGGGCAAACAGTAAGCTGGGAGGAAAAGTCCCCCTGACAGTCATTAAGTACAGTAATGACAGTAGTACAACCTGATGCATGTTATATGTATCTTCTTAGCAAATGGTTCGAGGCAACTTGGTGTTTTCCCAGAGAGCTGGGAATGGGGAATTAACTCATGAGTTGTATGCATTATTTGCCACAGATTTGTAAATGACTCTTTAATTGTGAAATTTTTGAAAAGAAGCTAAGAGCTGGAATGGAGGTCTGAATAATGTTATATGCTTTTTTGTAAATTACTTAAAACTATGGGGTCTTTTACTAAGGCACGCTAGCTGATTTAGCACGCGCCAAATATTAGCGCATGCTAAATACAAACGCGTCCATAGAATATAATGGTCATGTTAGCATTTAGCGCACGCTAAATCGGCTAGCTCACCTTAGTAAAAGAACCCCTTTGTTTTTTTAGAAAGAATAATAATTTAATAATAATAATAATAATTTTATTTTTTTATACCGCCACAATCTTTTGACTTCTAGGCGGTTTACACTGAAGAGAGCTGGACAGTCAGCAAATTACAGAATATAAATAGTAAAAATACACATATTTCTCAAAGTATGGTGTTATTAGTTTTAAAATGGTATCTGATTAGGAGATATATCTGTCGAACAGTGCTGTCTTAATTTCTTTCCAAAATGCGCCCTAGGTCAACCTGGCTCTGTTGATGTAACTGCCTAGCCAGGTCTGCTGTTTGCAATCAGTGATTCTTGGATAGGCAAAAAGATTACAATTTCTGGTTGTCCTAGTGGGGATGTGTAGCTCAAAATGTGGTAAGAGATAGGTAGGGGCCATTCCCCAAACCAGTTTAAAGCAAATGTCTATTTATGAAGCAGAAATGTTACATTATAAATATTTTTGTTGAATGTTTGATTTTTATCTTGCTTTAATGTTTATTTTATAAACTTCACAACTGCTAATACTTGATGGTACATAAAAACCATATATTACCCTGTTTCCCCGAAAATAAGACCTATCCTGATTGTAAAACCGCTTAGATAACCTTGATAGGCGGTATATAAAAAAAAAAATCCTAGCCCAAAAATAAGCCCTAGCATGATTTTTATATATAATATAAGCCCTACCCCCAAAATAAGTCCTAGTTAAGATCGACCCCCGAAGCCCCCCCAAATGTCCCTGACACTCCCTGACTTCATCCCTGACACTAGTGCTGCCTGATTTGCTTAAAAAATTGGACTTGTCAATTCAGCAACCCCTACCCCTGCTGCTTTAGGTGGCCTCGGAGCAGAGGTATGTCAGTCTCACGGTGGGAGGGTCAGTAGGGTTCTGCTGCACAAGGGGATGGGTGAGAGGGCTTTCAAGATCATTCACGGAATCCTCCCTCCTCTTATCCCACTGTCTTTCAACTCCTCCAGTCCCGACTCCTCCAGAACTGCCCAAAGGCATAAACTAGCCTTCCCCTCTCCACACGGCATCCACTATGCAGGCAAACTGGGAAAATCCCTTCTCTTCAAAATCACAGGTCTTTGGAACGACCTCACCACCCTGTTGCGGAACCTGAGCTCCCTTCAGTTATTCCGCAAACAACTGAAAACCTGGCTTTTCAGCAAATTGTAACTCTATCCTTCCCCCCTTTCTCTCCCCCCTTCTACACATAAGTTCATGTAATCCTTTTTCTTCTTCTCTACCCACTATTTTAAGTTCTTGTAAACCGTGTCGAGCTCCATACTCATGGAGATGATGCGGTATATAAACTTAAGGTTTAGATTAGATTAGATTAGAATGATGCACATGGGGGGGGGGGGAAAGGAAAGAGGAAGAATTGGGGTAGAGGAGAGGAAGGGAGAGATGATTGTTATACATGAAAAAAAATAAGACATCCCCGAAAATAAGCCCTAGTGTGTTTTTTGGACCCCAAATTAATATATGACACTGTCTTATTTGTCTTATTTTCGGGAAAACACGGTATTATTACTATAATTTTTATGAATTGTTGTTTTGAAGAGTAATAGTCCAATTTATTTAGAGCATAGTTCCATTTGTACTAACTTTTCAAACAATTCAACATTTAAGAATGCACAACTGGAGAAAATAAAGCATTCTCAATGGTTTTATAAGAGCAGAAAAATCGCTATACTTGGTCAGGGCAAAGGTCTGTCAAGCCCAATATCTTATTTCCAAAAAGTAGATGACATTTCCCTAATCTGCCTTACTAAACAAGTGCTTGTCTGGATCTTTACTTTTTAATGGCACAGTTTTGTCAATGCTAGTTATGGTTTTATTCAACTAAAATCGGCCATCCATTCTGGTTATTAGGTAAATCTTGGATCCATTATTTCACTTGTGGATGATTTAATAATATCTTTTTCCTGGGTTTCTTGTTTTCTCTTTTCGTATTTTGGAATTTTTACTATTTCTACATTTCTGTATATCTCTATGGATTTGGTGATATGTTAAATTTGAAATGCAGTTAAAAAAAAGGCCATTCACTCAGGTGGAGACCTCTGGGTCACCAGTTCAAACTATGTAAGCCAGAAATGATTTAAAGCCATTTGGATGTAGGCGGGGCCACCACCTATACTAGACAGGCCACACAGACATGCCTGCATAGCAGTGGGTCACCTCAGGGAACACTGCTGTGAACTAAAGGGTGCAAGGTTATACATCTCACCAGAACCCCCTTACATTGTATGCTGCACCCTCCAAAACAGTCCCCAAAACTACTGGACCCATCTGTCTACTACTGAAACCTGGTAAAAATGCTGACACTCAAGAAGGGTGTGCTGACCCAATATTCTGTAACTATGTGTGTAACTTTTGGAATGCCCCTCCCATGGCCAGATCCCCTTTTGAGCTTTGGGAGTTGGGCCCCCATCCATATAGAGCAGCAGCCTCAAACTCAAATGCTGACACTCAAGAAGGGTGTGCTGACCCAATATTCTGTAACTATGTGTGTAACTTTTGGAATGCCCCTCCCATGGCCAGATCCCCTTTTGAGCTTTGGGAGTTGGGCCCCCATCCATATAGAGCAGCAGCCTCAAACTCGCGGCCCTTGGGCCGCATGCGGCCCCCCCCCAGGTGCTATTTTGTGGCCTGCAGTCTTGTACCCGATCTCGCACTCTAGACAGGAAGAGAGGCGCCAGTGTCAACTGACTTGCAACTTCCTGCAGCTATCGCGTATGCTGCCTTCGCGTATCTGCCAGATACACGAAGGCCGGAGTCCTGGCATATGTGACGGCAGCAGGCAGTTGCAAGTCAGCTGATGCCAGTGTGATCTCACACACTGGGCAGGAAGAGAGGCTCTGGCGTCGGTGTTAGCTGACTTGCAACTTCCTGCTGCCGTCGCATATGCCGGGACTCCTGCCTTCGCATATCTGGCAGATATGTGAAGGCAGGAGTTCCGGCATACGCAGTTAAAGGAAAGATTTATAAACTATAAAGAGTTTTTACCTCATGCAAAATTGTAATTTCTTTAATAAGAAATTAACTTTTTTTTCTGTGGCCCTCCAAGTACCTAAAAATCCAATATGTGGTCCTGCAAAGGGTTAGAGTTTGAAACCACTGTTATAGAGTGTGCAACCAAATGTGAGTGCATATTTTAAAAGGTGCCAATTAATATCAATTATTGGTTGTTATCACTCAAGTACTGATGGTTCAGAGCTCTTTATTCAATTATTCCCCCTTTCACTAAGCCGTGGTAGAGGTTTCTACCATGTCCCGGAGTGCTAAATTATCTGACACTCATAGAATTCCTATGACTGTCAGAGCAACATTAGAGCATTTAGTGCTCCGGGCTGCAGTAGAAACCTTTACTGTGGCTTAGTAAAAGAGGGCCTGGGTGTTATATAGAAAATCTGGAGTAAATGCATAAACACCATTGTAAAATCTCCACTTAAACAAAAATATATTCCCGGAAGCCCAAACCATTTGAAAACTAGAAATTTTTTTCTCTCAAACCTTTTAAACTAAATAAGATAAAAATAAAGGAGGAGCAGATATCATTTTCTTACATGTATAATGTACAGCGCTGACAATGCTACTGAAATGATAAGTACGGTAGTAGTAGAAGTTAGCCAAACTTATTTTAAAACCCTTCTAAGCTAACTGCTTTCACCATTTTCTGGCAGTGAATTCCAGAGTTCAATTACATGTTGAGTGAAGAAATATTTTCTCCTGCTGGCTTTAAAATCTACTACTTAGTAGCTTCATTACATGTCCCTTAGTCCTAGTATTTTTGAAAAGATAAACAAGTGACTCACATCCCAAAGCAGTATGGTATTTGTACTGCTTGATCCTGTCCATTGAAATAAGTGCTGCAAGTCCTATAATGCACCAGGATAGATTAGTCAGAAATCCAGAACCGTCTCAAAATCTTTAGCCTGGAACTGGGCATCTCTGTGCTTTGAAAATAGACACAGTATAGCATTTTCTTAAGCCAATATTGAAATATCATTACTAATGAATTTTTCCTAAGGAACCAATTACTGATATTAATAGGTTTGTGGAATTCATAATGATCTTCCATGCAGATGAAATGTCACTAATATTAAAGTTTGCTGTCCAATTAAAAATAGCAAACGATGCAAAACTGTTGCCAGATGCTATGCAGGACACAAATTCAATGAAACATTTCTTTCTAATTTTTCAGGTTGGTCGCTTCTGTGGTGTTAGGATTTCATTTTGTCGTTCCACAGCTGTCAATTGAACACAGAAAAGTAAGCTCAAACACTGTGCATAAATTCTGAACTGTCAGCCTGAATATTTGGTTGGATTTGCATAGCTTATCTGAAAAACAACATAACAATTGTATTATAGAGCATTATACAAAGGCATTTTCCACTAGATTGTTTGGGCTTGATGCTGAAAGGCATTTATCTTCTTAATGTCAAGAGTTAACCAGATACACATCTTGGCATTTAAAATTCCCCCCCCTCCCCAGTCTGCTTAAATTTTGCCTGAACAACTTCATGCCTGACCAAAATGTATCCATTTAAATGTGGGAAAGGAAATGTGTGTCAGAAGTGAGCCAAAATTTTATCTGGATAGCACTGATATTGAACACTGTCTGGATAAGCTTATGTAGTTAAGTCTTACTACAGATGATAGCAGGCTTAAGATAGTCAAAAAGATATCTGGATATCTTTATCTTGCTTTGTTCCGCATCATGGACATAAGTTACTGAGGGGAGAAGTTACTAAACTGTGCTAAAATATGGCATTGTACTTCAGTAATTCAGTACAATAGGTTAGTGATTCCTGCAGTAAATGAATAATGCAACTTGTCATCAGTCTTTCAAGCTGTGTTATTGAGCTCCCTGGGCATTGCAAGTATAGTAAAACCTTGGTTTGCAAGTATAATTCATTCTGGAAACATACTTGTAATCCAAAACACTTGTATATCAAAGCAAATTTCCCCATAAGAAATAATGGAAACTCAAATGAATAGTTCCACAACCCAGAACCTTTAATACAAAATATTGTATGTACTTGTATTGCAAGACTTCGCTCGTTTAGAACGGTTGCTACACTCCCGCAGCATCAGAGAGAACCATCGGCTCAGTTGTCATGCACATATTGTGGCCCACTGTAGAGCAGAACAGTACTTTATAATTCCTACAGTGGAAACCCCAATATAGCACTCTGACGTGTGGCCCGAAATGGAACCACCCTGCAGGACCGGATTCCAAACTGGAATCAAAAACAAAACAAAATCATCACCATTATCATTCAAAGAAATAATATTATTTTTATTCCTTTTTGTATCCAGGTAAGTAGACTTTTCAAGATAGCTGCTAAGCTGGTCAGAATGTTTTATACAGCAGCATAAAGAAACAAAAAAAATAGCAAACTTAGCAAGCAAAAACAGCATACAATCAAGTCCTTGCCTTGCATTCAACAATGATGTAACCTCAGCTGTGTCTGAGGATAGCAGCCCAATTCAGGCCTAGCACTGACTGCTCCACAGCAGGCAGTTTCACAGAAAAAAAAACCAAACAGTTCAAGTCACTTATCTTCACAGCACAAGTGTTTCAAAGTTCCTCCAAGCCTCTGGCCAGTTTCACTCACTGCCAGGAAAAAGGGGAGTGATAGGTTTTGCACACAAAAGTCCTTAATTTGACTCTCACAATTCCCTCCCAAGATATCAGCAAAACCTCACCCCAAAAAATCACTCCCTAGCTTGCAAACAAAATGTTCCACATACAGTCCAGCACCACCAAACTCCACTCACTGTTTGAGGGTGGAAGCAAAGTCCATCTGCATGGCTTCAGTAACCTCAGGAGCAAACTCTGCCAAACCTTCTTCAAATTCCATGGGTTGTTCTCCTGGAAACATGGGTTCCTCAGCCTGACCCGCCTCCAACACCTCCATTGGAACTGGCTTGCTGCTCCTGCTTGGCTGAGAGGACTCCCTAGGGAGAAAAGGATTAAACCTCCTCCCTAGCTTGCTTCCCTTACTGTTCTCTGGGACAGGTTTAAATATCTTAGGGCGACACCCTGCTTTGTCAGCCCTGGCAGTGTTCCAAGGGCCTCTTGGGCTCCCCCGGTGGTCAAGGTCATTATTTAGCTCAGAAACTACCTGTCCCTTCCCAATTCCTCTCCGGGATTTCTTTTCTGCTCCATTTTCTTTTTCCCTAACTGGGACCGGGGCAGGGAGAATACCTGGCTGGTCACAATATACTGTAAGTACTCATATTGCATCCCTCCTGGTCAACTTGTAGTGTGGTTTGGGGGGTTCCCTGCTGTGGCTGCTCAACTGATTGCGGCAGGGATATTTCCTTGCCACGATCAGTTTAGCGGCAGAGTCTATTTGAAATGTAGGCCAGCATTTCAATTGCCTATATTTCTGGCCATAGGGAGTTGCCTAGGATCCTTAAGCTCACCCATGGCCACTTCTGGTGAAACCACATCCACTCCCAGCCTTGGGCGAGCTTAAGCGTCCCTATGCGCCTTCCTGCACCTGTGACAGATGCCTGCCTCTGGTTTTTTTTTTTTTTTTTTTAAAGAAAACATGCATCCTGATTGGCTGGTTAGACAGTGAAAGGACGCCTACTGCTGCCTACAGTCAGGATGTCGTTTATAGAATTTGCCCCTTACTGTCTATAAAAAGATGCCGTTTATGTGCTCATTGGCTAATTTTTTTTAAATCACTGCATACTAATGGAAAGTCAGTCAGCACACTTTTAAAATAGGTAGGATCTGTAAACATCAACTTCAAATTCAGCTTCCTTAGAGACTACTATGGGCCAGATTCTCCAGACAGCATCTACATCGGCGACTTCTTACAAAAGCAGCGCAGATCACGTATCAATCATGAATGTAATGGCACCATTTGGAGATTCATGGCTATGTGAAAGGTGCTGGAAATGTAGGCCAGGGTTTAAAGGCCTATATTTCTGACACCTTCCTTTCGTTAGAATCATGTCTACAGAGGTGTCTAATGACACCTAAGGCCACTTCCAGGTTAACCAAGCCCACAATGGCCATAGGGGCCTCAAGGTGCCTCTTTAGTTGGGACAATGGCGCTGTTTTTGGAGGTGCCTACAGGCGCATCCATTTTTTAACAGCATTTTAATTGTTTTTAATTGGCGCAATCAATTACTGCACCAATTGAACCAATTAAAAGTTAAGTTAGGTGGCAGTAGAGCAGCTACTATTGCCTAACTTACAGTACCATTTAGAGAATTTGGGCCTATTTGACCTCTCTTATATCTCTTCAAATGTCAAGCTTATTCATAGCTAATTCTCAAATAATTTATTTAATACTCATCTCTAATATTGGCTATGACTCAACCAATTTGGCTAAAAATGGCCTGAATGCACAGAAAAATCTCATATAACAGTGCATTAAGGTGACTGTCTACTGCAGTTTACTGAAAGGACCCCATAACTCCTAAACCTCAGAGATAAAAGTATCTGCGCTGAAGCAGGTGCAGATATCTGCTGGTACAGTAAAACCTTGGATTGCAAGTAACTTGGTTTGCAAGTGTTTTGCAAGACAAGCAAAACATTTGATTAAATTTTAACTTTGATATACAAGCAATGCCTTGCAATACAAGTACATACAGAATACACGCATCACATCATCACAACTGAGCCGATGGTTCTTCTCTTTCTGATGCTGTGGGAAGGTGTTCCCGCTAAGCTGCGCTGGGGTGCGCTGGCGCACAAAATATTACCTCGCAGCGCACAAGTTTCTCGTCACAGCGCACACAGTGTAGAGCACAGTTCTTCAACCGCCGGTCCGCAAACAAAATCTTGCCGGTCCGCGAAGGATTCGGTCCCCGCCGCAACGAAAGGCCGGCGTCAGCTGACTTGCAACTTCCTGTTGCAGTCGCTGTGCCGGGACTCCTGCCTTCGCCGGGACTCCTGCCTTCCACCGCGTTTGCCTCCTGCCTTGTCTCCGCACCTCCAGACCAGCAGCGGCAGCTGTGTATGCTTTTAACTTCGGCACAGAGCTGCCCCTAATCAATAGTTTAGCGCGGTTTCATAAGGCAGCCTCGGGGCCTTTGCTAGGCCGGCCCACATCGCATCATCGAAGCGGGCCGGCTATCAAAGGCCCCGAGGCTGCCTCATGAAACCGCGCTAAACTATTGATTAGGGGCAGCTCTGTGCCGAAGTTAAAAGCATACAGAGCTGCCGCTGCTGGTCTGAACTCTTGGGCCGCTGAAGGAGGGCAAAAAGCAGCTGTCCTGGAGGTTTCCCTTCCTCTCGCCTTTACAGGTTCCTTTTTTCCACCTTTTTTTTTTCCCTTCAAACGGCAACGGGCCCCAGCATCGACATCAATCAAGTAAGTTCCACTGTCAATCAAGCGGTTCTGCTCGGCCAAAGCTTCCCCTGTGACATGAGCCACCCTCAGGGGAAAGAAAGTGACCCACAAAGGTGAGGGGAAGGGGGGCAGATGATGGAAGTTGGGGGGGGGGGAGAGAGAGAGAGAGAGAGAAGGGGCAGAGGATGGAATGGAGGAGATGAGAGAGAGAGAGAAGGGGACAGATGATGGAAGTGAGAAGAAGGGAGAGAGAGCAGAAGGCAGATGGATGTCAGTTGAGAAGGGAGAGCAGATGCTGAATGGAAGTGGGGAAAGAACACATACTGGATGGAAGGAGGAGATAAATAAAGGGGGAAGAAAATAGTAAGATAATGGAGGGGTGAGGGAAAGGGGTGACAAGCTGTGTGTAGACACAGTGAAAAGAGGGAAACGGGACTAAATAGTAAGAAAGAATTTAATTTAGATGGAGGCAGAAAATAGAGAAGGAAGACCAGAGAAGAAAAGGGAAGAGAGAGCAGAGAATGATCAGATCTGAGTGGAGGAAATGAGAAGAGAGATATGCTAAAAACCACAGGGGGGAGGGAAGGATAGAGATGCCAGACCATGAGGGGAACAGAAGGAAGATGATGGATGCTAGACCAAATTGGGGGGTGGGGGGGGGCAGGAGGAGAGATGGCAGGGAAAGACAGACAGTGAATGGAAGGGGCAGATGCTGGACTGAAGAGACAGAGAAGGTTATCATGCTGCTGTACCGGGCCATGGTACGCCCTCACCTGGAGTACTGCGTCCAGCACTGGTACTTTAAGAAGGACACGGTACTACTCGAAAGGATCCAGAGAAGAGCAACTAAAATGGTTAAGGGGCTGGAGGAGTTGCCGTACAGCGAAAGATTAGAGAAACTGGGCCTCTTCTCCCTTGAGCAGAGGAGATTGAGAGGGGACATGATAGAAACATTCAAGGTACTGAAGGGAATAGACTTAGTAGCTAAGGCAGGGAGAACGAGAGGGCACTCTCTAAAGTTGAAAGGGGATAGATTCCATACAAACGTAAGGAAGTTCTGTGGTAGAAAGCAACATATTTATTTGGCTCATAACTTGCTGGCGCCCGATATTTTTAGCTCACAGTGAAAAAAGTTTGCTCATAACACCCGCCCGCTTAGAGGGAACACTGGTAGTGACTGTTCTAAACGAGCGAGGTCTTGCAATACGAGTACATATAGCATTTTGTATTAAAGTTTTTGGGTTGTGGAACGAATTATCTGAGTTTCCATTATTTCATATGGGGAAATTCACTGATATACGAGTGTTTTGGATTACAAGCATGCTTCTGGAACAAATTATGCTCGCAAACCAAAGTCTTACTGTACTTTGTACTTACGGCAAACTTAAAAGCAAAACATATGTGCAGACATTTGTTTTTCATTATTTGTGCAGAATCCACAGGTAAAAAGTACAGGTACAAGATCCTTTATCCAAAATTCTGAAAATCAAAAGGCTCCAAAAACCGACATTTTTTTTGTAACAGTGTTGCATTACTATTCTGTACAAAAAACCCACTGGAATTAAAAGTGAAACCTGGCCCCAAAGTCACTTCAGAGACTTCACACCAAAAGCAGTTCAGTTCCCTCATCTTACCTCACAATGTACCTCTGAGGTGTTGCTGGTGGCCGCAGCAACTCACACTCGTTGACGTTGTTTGCTGCGGCCCTGCATACCCTCCTTCTGCCACACCCAGCCAGGAAGGAAAGGAGAAGTGATATGAGCAAGACCGTAGGGCTGCAGCAGCCGATGAACACGAATTGCTATGACCACCGGCAACCCATCATTCCAAATCCGAAATGTCTCTGGTCCTGAGCATTTTGGATAAAGGATCTTGTACCTGTTTTTATAGACTTCGTCCCATTGCAGAAAGTTTGAAAATTGTGCCCATATTATCTACAGTTTCTTTTCTGTAAGGGTTTGATTAATTCAAAATGTTTTGGCCTCTGTGGATAAAGAAATTAAAAAGAAATTCAAATAGTGACTGTCATATCTGATATGCAGTAGATATTTGGCAAAAAAAATAAAAGTATTTTGTAACATTCTGGAGAAAGCCGTTTGGCAGTTACACGAGGAAGAACCACTATAGATATGCTGAGGACGTGGCAAACTCTTTTTTCCTTATGTTGCTGTAAGGTTGAACTTGATCAAAAAAAAAAAAAAAAATTTAAGCCTTTATAAAAGACTGTTTGTTAAAATCATTTGCAGACCTGTCCATATGCTATTAACCATAGAGCACAGACGATTCAAGGGTAAGTGTGGGTTCTTGTGCACATGTCCACAGAAAATGAAGGGGTGCCAGCACACATCTACGGTTGTTGTGCTGCACATAAATACTAGCCTTGTAAAAACTTCTTGTACATGAAATTTTTGCGAGGCTGATATTTGTGTACAGGACAATGGTTGCAGATGTAAACTGTACAATGCTGTTACGTCCCATCTTTGTTTTAAAGTTGCAGCTACTGTTCTGGCTGGAGAAAAAAAAAAGAAAAATGAGGCATTGCAAATCACAAAAAGGGTATTAAATCTTCTCAATCAAACCTATGCTGCCCTGGATCTGGTGAAAAATTTTTCACGTCAAAAAACATTGCTTCCTTTGTGCATTGCAGCAAAATATTTAATGTCCTCGTTAGCATTTATTTTAATGTGTGTGTGCCTATGTCGTCCCTGGGAATTAAACACCTACACCCAACCTCTCTCTGCGTTGCTTGGCCAGTAGTTATGTGCTCTTATGACCCAAATAACTGCACGATTAGGATCACAGTATCTTTCTGCATCGGTTTTAGTCTTAAGTAAAATTGAGAGAAAAGCATCACACAGTCCAGTGCTGGCTGTTGCCTACTTTGCCGTTTCTTTACTAAGGAGGAGGAATTTTCTGGACACAAGGAATGTGAAAGTTCCTTAGTAAACACAGTATAGTCTAATGCTGTGATGGTTTAACAGGACAATGAAATTTTGGAATGCCTGGTGCTCTCTAATTGGAGTTTTGTTTGGCATGGGATTAGACCATGAGAAATATTGGCCCACCAGAGTTGGAGGGAAATGAATATTTGCCTTCCACCTTCCATATAAATGTTAAAGTAATTGGACTATATTCATTAAATTGCGTGCAAAATACAGTGCTGAAAAAATCTGGGTGATGTGCTATTCTATAAATGGCACTCAGAGTGGTATTCCGTAGCACAGTCTGAAGAAAAACCCCATGAAACAGAAGCCATAAATAGGAAATAGGGTCGAACAAAGGAATTCCAGACAGGAGCAAAGGATTCCACAGAGGTGTATTTATTAGCTAATTCAAACAGACCCAACACGGCACCTGAGGTCAGTGGTGGCGTAGCGAGGATGAAAGGTGCCAAGGGTGGTGGCACCCTTCCTCTGCCTCTCCCACTGCCACACGCTCCCATCTCCACACACTCCTTCCCCTCCTGCCGCTTCCCTTCCCCTATATCTCTGAATGCTCCTGACGCGATCAGCAACCCCCACCCTGCGGTTGTGCCAGTGTCGGCTCTACCTCTGATGTTACTTCCTAAAAGCGGGTCCAGGAGGTGAAGTCAAAGGAAGAACTGATGCTGGCGCGACAGCAGGTTGGGGATTGCTGCTTATGCCAGGAACATTAAAAAGGTACAGGGGAAGGGAAGCGGTGCACACACATGGCATGGGGGGAGAGGAGGATAGGTGCTTGCATCCTCACCAAGATGGTGCCGGGGCGGATCGCCCCACCCCCACCCCCCTTACTTCACTACTGCCTGAGGTCAATACCCTGTAGGGCAGGGGTGTCAAAGTCCCTCCTCGAGGGCCGCAATCCAGTCGGGTTTTCAGGATTTCCCCAATGAATATGTATGAGATCTATTTGCATGCACTGCTTTCATTCTATGCTAATAGATCTCATGCATTTTCATTGGGGAAATCCTGAAAACCCGACTGGATTGCGGCCCTCGAGGAGGGACTTTGACACCCCTGCTGTAGAGGATCATGGAGATCAAGACCATCAGATATGTGCATTATAGGGAATGGAAATAATGCCACAAATATCAGCCTCAAACTCTACAAGTTTTATCTCATAGCCCAACACATATGGTGCTGCAACTCCAGCCATTGTAATCTGAGTGACATGCCATTTATAGAATAGCGTTTAGAGCTGATTTCAATGCCAAACTTTGGACGTGAGGATTTACACCAACTGAAACCTGGTGTAAATCCCGGTGATCCAGTGGTGTAATTTAGGCGTAGATCCCCAATATTCAGTAATACTACACACGGATCTTTAGTGGCAGCCCCTGAGCTTCCTATTCCCCTCCCAAAGCCACACCCCCTTTTGAGTTGCACGCTATGAGATTTTAATACAGATCTTTATTGAAAAGTGCTTAGCAAGACATGCTTGCAAATCCAAAATGTTGCCAATTAATGTCGATAATTGATTGTTAACAAAGAAATGATATAAAATTTTGAGTACTGGTGCTCCAGAACAGTCACTAATAAATATTTTAAATCTTCAGAGTATTCTGGATTATATCTTTCTTTAAATGTTATGGCCTCAGCCCCACCACTAATATATATTTATAGGGTGAAGAATTATGTGGACCTTCATCATCAGCCACAAATCCATATTCCAATTCATTATATCATCTCAATTAATATTTTTTTATTCTTTATAAACTTATAAATTAATTTCTTTCAATAGTAATGTTTAAAACTTCAAAAACTTTTCAGCCACTTAACTTAACAGCTGACATGACCCGGGAGAAGTAGACCCGACATGTTTCGCAGAGAGCGAGACCAGAAGGCTTTGAGCATGCGCAAATGCTCAAAACCCAGTCCAGCCCAGCACAAGAAAGAGGGAGGATCTCCCTCGCACCGCCCAGCCCAGCCCAGCCCAACGAAGGAGGATCTTCGGGCACTGGCACTGGCACGTCCTGTGCATTGGTGCTGGTGCCGGTGCCCAATCGGGTAAGCGACCAATGTCTTTGCGGTGCTGAGGGGGATGTAGGATCGCGGGGGAGGGGGGGTGACGCGAGTGGGGGGGGAGGGGAGAATGCCGGATCGCACTGAAAAAAAAAATGTGTATAACGCGCTCACACATATAACGCGCATGGTTATACTCGGTTTGTAAAATCGTGTATAACGCATGCGTCATATGCGTAAAAATACGGTAGATCATTACCCCCTCCCCCCCCCGTGCTGCCCCATCCTAACTCCTGCCGAGCTCCCCTCTGAGGCCGGTCCCCAAGTCTCAGTACTTTTTTTTTTTTTTTCAAGATCGGCAGGAGGGATGCCCACTCCCTCCTGCTGCGGCTGCTTCTGTCTGGAACCCCCCTGACACTCCTCCCATACCTTCTAATGAAGATCGACAAGAGGAATGCCCACTCCCTTCTGCCTCAGCCACCACTGACCAGACCCCCGATACTCCCCACTCATACCTTCTAATGAAGACTGGCAAGAGGGATGCCCACTTCCTCCTCTTTCTGGTGCATCCTGGGTAGGGTTACCAGATGTCCGGATTTCCCCGGACAGGTCCAGGGGTCTGGCCGGCTTTTCAAAACCCAGCACTTTGTCCAGGTTTTGAAAAGCTTGGAACAAATTACTGTCGGGCAGGAGCGCATCCGTGCATGTGCGGATGCCATGCGATGATGTCACATGCACACGCATTTCAATCACAATGATCTTCCTCGGGGGATCTCTGTCTACGTTGCAAGCTGAAAAGCATACACACCATCAAGATAGTACTAAGTACAACACCATCACTCATATGCCACTGATGTAATTTAACCCATTAACTAGATGAAGAAATGTGGGGGACATAATTAAAACCATATAGCAAATGCTCATACACATATGCTTGCCTTTGCTCAGTATGTGTATATGCATTTGCTATGTGGTTTTAATTATATCCCTCGTGTTTCTTCATCTAGTTAACGGGTTAAATTATATCAGTGGCATATGAGTGATGGTGTTGTACTTAGTACTATCTTGATGGTGTGTATGCTTTACAGCTTGACAACACAGGCAGAGATCCCCTGAGGAAGATCATTGTGACTGAAATGCTCACTTAAGGGAGAGCGTCGGGAGTCCTTTAAGTCTTGCCAGCGCTGGAAGTGGTTGTGACCATTAAAGATAAGTGTTGCTGATACTTCATTCAGTCATTGATTTGCTGATGTTATATCAAATATCAAGGAGGAGTGGGATTGTTTTCAGCACTTGTAGTAGGTATTAAGAACATAAGAATTTCCGCTGCTGGGTCAGACCAATGGTCCATCGTGCCCAGCAGTTCGCTCACGCGGCGGCCCTGTGGTCAAAGACCAGTACCCTAACTGAGACTAGCCCTTCCTGCGTACATTCCGGTTCAGCAGGAATTTGTCTAACTTTGTCTTGAATCCCTGGAGGGTGTTTTCCCCTATGACAGACTCTGGAAGAGCGTTCCAGTTTTCTACCACTCTCTGGGTGAAGAAGAACTTCCTTACGTTTGTACGGAATCTATCCCCTTTCAACTTTAGAGAGTGCCGTCTCATTCTCCCTGCTTTGGAGAGGGTGAACAACCGGTCTTTATCTACTAAGTCTATTCCCTTCAGTATTTTGAATGTTTTGATCATGTCCTCTCTGTCTCCTCTTTTCAAGGGAGAAGAGGCCCAGTTTCTCCAATCTCTCACTGTACGGCAACTCCTCCAGCTCCTTAACCATTTTCTGGTATATGTGAGGGCAGGTGATATATACATGATTTTTAAGTTATCCCAGGACAAGCAGGCAGGTATTCTCACTAGTGGGTGACGTCATCCGACAGAGCCCCGATACGGACATCTTGCAAGCATGTCTTGCTTGAAGAAACTCAGAAGTTTCGAGATGCCCGCACCGCGCATGCGCCAGTGCCTTCCTGCTCGATGTACCGGGCGTGTCTCCTCAGTTCTTTTCTTTCCGCGGAGCTGAGAAGTTATCTTCATTCTGCGCTGACTGAATTTCAGTTTTTCTTTGCCTTCTTTACCCGCATTTTAGTTTATTTCTTTGAATTTCTTTCGTTTTTACTTTCTTTTTAAAAAAAAAAAAAAAAAAAAAAGTTAAAATTATTTCTTCCGGCGGTTCGGCCGGGCCGGCCTCGTGGCTGCGGCCTACCGCTTTCGACCTTTCAGCGTCGATTTTCCGGCCTATGTCCCGGCCAATCACCGGTTTTAAAAAAGTGCAGCAAGTGCCAGCGTGCGATTTCGTTAACGGACCGGCATCGACGCTGCCTGCAGTGTCTTGGTCCGGAACACGTTCCGAAATCGTGCCGGCCTTGTTCCACGCTCACTGCGCGCTCGTTTAAGAGACGTTGCTTGCTTTGGGAGTCGATGTTCAAGATGGAGACTGCCAAGGATCTATCTGCTTCTACGTCTGCTGAGGTTTCGCCGGTCCGCTCGAAACCTGCATCGATGACTCCCGCATCCAGCATCGTGAAGCCAGCATCGTTTACACCGGCTACGGCTTCGACTTCAGCTGCGGCGCCTGCCTCCGTCTCCTCGGTTCAGGTACCGCCTTCCACTGTCCCTCCCGTGGTCATTAAAGTGCCCAAAGCTAACAAGCAGAAGCACTTGGCCACGAAGGAACGCGAAGACCGTGCAGGAGGACCCCCTTTCGGTGCGGATCCCTCCATATCGGCTTCGCTTCGATCCCTGCTAGAAGCTCAGTTTGTCCAGCTTATGCAGACTATGGGACCCCGGCTTATCGCCAACATCCAGGGTGAAGTCCGGGCACCGGTTTCAGGGGGCGGACCGCCCCCTCCCCCTCCTCCTCGCCGTTCGATCTCGCTGCTCGACGAGGGGGATCGGCGGAGGGCGGCGGAATCCTCCAGAAGGGCTTCCCTTCCTGATATGCCACCTTTAGAGCCCATCACACCTCCACGCCAGCAGGGTGCTGGGGCAGCCCCTGATACTCGGAGTCCTGGGCATACTGCATCGCAGTAGGAGTTCTTCCGCACTCCATACCAGACTTGGGTGGCGCTGCGTGAGTCCGCATCCTTACCACCTCTGCGGTCTACTGCATCAAGCCCCATCCATTCCTTAGAAGCTTCGGGGGATCGTGCGATGCACAGAAGATCTCGCTCCCCATCCCGTCACCGGGAGGGGCATCGATCTCGACACTCATCTCGACACTCCTCACGTCATTCGGAGGTGTCTCCGCAGAAAAAGATGCAGCGTTTGGGATACTCATCGTCAGATGTATCCCAGCCGGAGGGACCAGAGTATGAGGAACCATCTACCTCCTATTCTCCATGCCGGTCTCAGCTCTCCCTGGACCCGGAGGCTTCCACTTCATCTAGTCCGTCTCGGCGGCCGGCCTTGGCAGACCAATTATCTTTCTCATCTTTTCTCCGACAGATGGTGGATGACTTGGATGTGACTTTGGACACTGGGTCTAAATATTCTAAAGAGTATTTGGATACTATGCATTTGCCTCACCCTCCAGCGGAGACTCTTCGGCTTCCTTTGCATAAATTGCTGGACCAGACTTTCATGCGCTGTTTTGAGACACCGTATTCTATCCCTGCGGTTCCCAGTAAGCTGGATGCTCGATACCGCATCGTTCACCACAAGGGGTTTGAGGGGGCTCAACTTTCTCATCAGTCCCTTCTGGTCAAGTCTTCTCTCAAGCGTTCTCACCCTTCCCAGGTTTACGCTTCGGTGCCTCCGGGCAGGGAGGGGAGAACGATGGACAAGTTTGGTAGACGTGTTTACCAAAACTCGATGATGGCGACTCGAGTGCTCAATTACAATTTTTTCTTCTCATCATATTTGGATTTCTTCTTGCCGGTACTCCGCAAGTTCATCCCTTTCATCGATGCTCAGGCTCGTTTCCAGTTTGAGGAGGTGGTGGCGACCTTGTCCCAGTTGCGGCTGCAGCTGATGCAATCCTCCTACGATGCCTTCGAGCTCTCGGCACGGGCTGCGGCCTGTTCAGTCGCCATGCGTCGCCTGGCCTGACTTCGCACTATTGATATGGATCCGAACCTCCAAGACAGACTGGCTAATGTGCCTTGTGCGGGAGCGGATCTGTTCGATGAGTCTATCGAGACTGTAACTAAAAAGCTTTCAGACCATGAGAAGTCTTTTCAGTCTATTCTGCGTCCTAAGCCTAAACCTCAGCAGTCTCGTCCCTCTAGACCGCCTCAAATCTATCAGCGGCGGTATCAACCGAGGCAGGCTCCCCTGGCGAGACAGCCTGCAAAGAGGCAGCCTCCACAGAAGACTCAACAGAAGCCTCAGATGCCGGCTGCACCCAAGGCTACTCAGCCTTTTTGACTCTCTCCCAGGGAGCATAACCGATTTCGTTCTGTCTCCTCCCTTTTTTCCCATCGGGGGTCGTCTCCACCATTTTTGTCATCGATGGGAGACGATCACCACGGACCTCTGGGTCCTTACCATCGTAAGAGAGGGATACTCTCTTCATTTCCAACGGGTCCCCCCGGACCACCCACCAAGAGAGTATCCTTCCAACTCGACGCAGACCGCTCTTCTTCTACAGGAGGCGCGGGCTCTGCTTCGGCTTCGAGCCGTCGAGCCGGTGCCAGTAGATCAGCAAAACCAGGGGTTCTACTCCCGGTACTTCTTGGTTCCGAAGAAGACGGGCGATCTGCGTCCCATTTTGGACCTTCGAGTCCTCAACAAGTTTTTGGTCAAGGAGCGGTTCCGCATGCTGACCCTTGCCTCTCTCTACCCCCTACTCGAGCAGAACGATTGGTTATGCTCTCTGGATCTAAAGGAGGCCTACACTCACATCCCGATACATCCGGCCTCCCGCAAGTTTCTCAGATTTCGGGTGGGACATCTACATCTGCAGTATCGAGTGCTTCCATTCGGCCTTTCCTCGTCTCCCAGAGTCTTCACAAAGTGTCTGGTGGTGGTGGCCGCTGCACTCCGGAACATGGGTCTCCAGGTGTTTCCATACCTCGACGACTGGCTCATCAAGGCACCGTCGGCTCCAGAGGTCATTTCGGCGACCTTGACTACAATTTCTTTTCTGCAGAGTCTGGGCTTCGAGATCAACTTCCCCAAATCACATCTTCAGCCCACTCAGTCTCTCCCCTTTATCGGGGTTGTTCTGGATACCATTCAACTTCGAGCATTCCTTCCTCCTCAACGCATGGATGCTCTCCTTCTACTCTGCCAGTCGGTGTCTTCTCGCCTGTCCATCTCGGCGAGACACATGATGGTCCTCTTGGGCCACATGGCCTCTACAGTTCATGTGACGCCTTTTGCCAGACTACATCTCAGAATTCCTCAATGGACCCTGGCATCTCAGTGGACTCAGGTGTCCGACCCGTTGTCCCGTCACATTGTCGTCACTCCTGCTCTACGGCAGTCTCTTCTCTGGTGGATGACCTCTTCGAATCTATCCAGAGGTTTGCTGTTTCACTCTCTTCCCCATCAGAAAGTTCTCACGACCGATTCATCGAACTATGCCTGGGGGGCCCACCTGGATGGTCTACGAACTCAGGGGTTCTGGACCACTGCGGAACGACTCCATCAAATCAATCTTCTGGAGCTCAGGGCCATCTTCAATGCTCTCCAAGCTTTTCAGCATCTGCTTCACGACATGGTGGTCCTTATTCGCACAGACAATCAGGTCGCCATGTATTATGTCAACAAACAAGGGGGCACGGGCTCGGCCCCTCTTTGTCAGGAAGCTCTTCGAGTCTGGGATTGGGCGGTTCGCCACAACACCTTCCTCAGAGCTGTCTACATTCAGGGGAAGGACAACGTCTTGGCAGACAAATTGAGTCGTCTTCTCCAACCTCACGAATGGACGCTCCATTCCAAACCCCTTCATCAGATCTTCACTCAGTGGGGGACGCCTCAGATAGACCTCTTTGCAGCCCCCCACAACTTCAAACTGCCTCAGTTTTGCTCCAGGATCTACACTCCTCTCCGCCTCGAGGCAGACGCCTTTCTACTGGAGTGGGGGAATCGCTTCCTATATGCGTTTCCTCCCTTTCCTCTCATTCAGAAGACTCTGGTCAAGTTGAGATCAGACCATGCCACCATGATCCTGATTGCTCCTCGGTGGCCCAGACAACCTTGGTACTCCCTTCTACTTCAACTCAGCAGCAGGGAGCCAATACTTCTTCCAGTGTTTCCTTCACTACTTACTCAACATCAAGGTTCACTACTTCATCCCAACCTGCAGTCTCTCCACCTGACAGCTTGGTTCCTTTCAACATAACCCCTCACCAGTTCTCTCAAGCAGTGAGGGAGGTCTTGGAGGCTTCCAGGAAGCCTGCTACTCGACAATGCTATTCCCAAAAATGGACTAGATTCTCTTCCTGGTGTATTTCCAATGCTACAGAACCTCAGAAAGCTTCCCTATCTTCTGTATTGGACTATCTTCTACACCTGTCCCAGTCTGGTCTCAAGTCTACCTCTATACGAGTTCACCTGAGTGCTATTGCGGCTTTCCATCAGCCTCTACAGGGGAAACCTTTGTCTGCTCATCCTGTGGTTTCCAAATTTATGAAAGGACTTTTTCATGTCAACCCTCCTATCAAACCTCCTCCTGTGGTTTGGGATCTCAATGTTGTCCTGTCTCATCTTATGAAGCCTCCGTTTGAACCTCTCAACACGGCTCCTCTTAAGTATCTCACCTGGAAGGTGGTTTTTCTGGTGGCCCTCACGTCAGCTCGCCGAGTCAGTGAGCTTCAGGCCCTAGTGGCAGATCCACCCTTCACTGTATTCCATCATGACAAGGTGGTTCTCCGTACTCATCCAAAATTCTTACCTAAAGTGGTCTCTGAATTTCACATCAACCAATCCATCGTGCTTCCAGTATTTTTTCCAAAGCCTCATTCTCATCCTGGGGAATCTGCTTTGCACACTCTGGACTGTAAACGTGCTCTGGCTTTCTACTTGGATCGCACAAAGCCTCACAGAAATGCTCCTCAACTTTTCGTCTCCTTTGATCCAAACAAGTTGGGACGACCTGTATCGAAGCGCATCATCTCTAACTGGATGGCGGCTTATATCTCTTCCTGCTATGCCCAGGCTGGATTATCCCTTCCATGTAAGGTCACAGCCCATAAGGTCAGAGCAATGGCAGCCTCTTTAGCCTTCCTCAGATCGACACCGATTGAGGAGATTTGTAAGGCTGCCACTTGGTCCTCGGTTCATACATTCACCTCTCATTATTGTCTGGATACTTTCTCCAGACGGGATGGACAGTTTGGCCAAACAGTGTTACAAAATTTGTTCTCTTAAAATTGCCAACTCTCCCACCATCCCATTGGGGTTAGCTTGGAGGTCACCCACTAGTGAGAATACCTGCCTGCTTGTCCTGGGATAAAGCAATGTTACTTACCGTAACAGTTGTTATCCAGGGACAGCAGGCAGCTATTCTCACATCCCACCCACCTCCCCTGGGTTGGCTTCTCAGGCTAGCTACCTGAACTGAGGAGACACGCCCGGTACATCGGGCGGGAAGGCACTGGCGCATGCGCGGTGCGGGCATCTCGAAACTTCTGAGTTTCTTCAAGCAAGACATGCTTGCAAGATGTCCGTATCGGGGCTCTGTCGGATGACGTCACCCACTAGTGAGAATAGCTGCCTGCTGTCCCTGGATAACAACTGTTACGGTAAGTAACATTGCTTTCTCTTGTATCTGCTTTAAGCTGATATCTAGACTGTCTCCCACTTATCTTCCCCTCATTTTGAATTATATAAACCATTGAGGGAAACCAGAAGCTCTCATATGTTCGCTTATCCCAAGATAAATGGTTGTCGATACAAAACTTTTTTGGATAGATCTTTAGTGTTTCAGGCCAGTAAAGATGAATGTATTCATCAAACATCGAATTACTGTTCTTTCCGTAAATTAGTTAAGACCACTCTGACAAATTTATTACTTAACATTGGGATTCTCTTACTGACTGCATTTTATATCCTCTTCTACTATTTGTATTTATGTGGTATGATTGTACTTCGCTGATTGTCCAGCCTGTAAACCACCTAGAACTTTTGGTAATGGTGATATAAAAGAATAAAGTTATTATTATTATTATTAAAGCTACGGTCCCAAGATGGGGATCTGAAATAACAAATAAGTTATAAGAGATCCTATGATCTGAGTATCATAAGCATTATAATATACCCACCTTGTAGAGTTTATGGTGTTTAGTGAGGTTTTTGCAAACTACTGATACAGTGATTGTTAAATAATATTAGGATGGTTTATGAGTTGAGTAACAGTTAACATACTTAGTCAATTGCAACAAATCATCAATTTGCCCTGTGATGCGTGAATTCTCATGGATATTGGGCAGGATGACCATTGAGACCCCTTTCTGATCTCTAGGTTTAACTATTTGGGGTTTCTGCCAGGTACTTCTGACCTGGCTTTACCACTGTTGGAAACAAGATAGTGGGCGAGATGGACCATTGATCTGGTATTTTTATTATTCTGTTCTTATGCATTCACAAATTTCTATAGAAGGAATCAGGCCTGGAGTGAAAATAAAATACTTTGCATGTATATGTGATATATTATATATTGCATGATCTACAGGATATTATAGTGCTACAGAAACAGAGTGTACCTTCTGCTTGGATTTGTGGGTGGAAATATTTATGAAAAATTTTAGATTGACACCAGCAAATGTCAGCTTTGAGCAACATTAAAGTAACAGCTGCATTTTTATGATTCTAGCTTTCTACTGTGAAATTGGATGGGGTAGAGAGGGAGGACACAGTCCAGCAGGCTGGTACATATAGACAATCAATACTGTTTGAGAACAGAACACCCTGTATTGCACAGCTAGTAATTACATACTGTTGCCCTTTTGGGCTAATTGTACATTAAATACTCTCTCACCTCTTTTGTTGTGTAGAGAATGCTTACTCAACAGATGTATTTATTTGGTTAGTTTTATATTCCCATCCTCCCCAACGAGCTCTGCATGTGTAATAAAGAATTTATTCAGGTACTCAAGTATTTTTCCCTGTCTGTCCCAGTGAGCTCATAATCTTTCTAATGTACCTGGGACAATAGGGGGATTAAGGGCCGGATTCACTAAACTCACTGTTGTTGGGCGATCCGTGGCTGAGTCTTGCCGAGAGACCAATTCACAACAGCCATTTCAGCATGCAAATGATGTGTTCGGACACACACCCTACAGCGATCCCATGGATCGCTGTAGAGTGATCGAGACGCATGCACAAATCATCCTTGTTGGTTGTAGATGTGATTTGCGCATGCTCTTAGCACAAGCGAGGTCAAAGGGGGAGCGGTAGCTGAAGTTTAGCTGGCCTTACGAGTGGACATTAATAAGGAATCATTTCATTATGGCCTAGGTGCAGTCAGATTACATGGAACAGAACAGGCTTGCAGTCAGATTGTGGAACAGAACACGCTTTTAACTCGCGTGCTAAAACTGTGGGTTAAAATCACGGGCTCGCACTGCACTGTGCTTTGAGAGCAGGAGAGGGTAATTTCAGGGTGGTAGAGAGCAGCACAATTGGCTGGACAAACTGGGATTTCAGGGCAGCAGAGAGCAGGAGTGTCAGCAGGGACTGGGATTTCAGGGCGGCAGATAGCAGGAGAGTCGGCAGGCATTTTGGATTGGCAAGCCCAATTGGTGTTCCTTCTTCTGTTTAGTGAGTTGTTGCCTTCCTACTTGAGCATGCAATTTCCCCTCATTTGCATGGGCGGATCGGATCGGGTGGGAGATTGATTGGCCAGAAGGTTAGTGAATCATGTCAAGGAAAGCTCACAACTGGTTGAACACGATCGGTGAGCTTAGTGAATCTAGCCCTAAGTGACTTACCCAGAGTCGGAGTCGGAGGAAATTTCGGGTACCTGGAGTCGGAGTCGGAGTCAGAAGTACAAAAAACTGAGGAGTCGGAGTCGGAACATTTATCTACTGACTCCACAGCCCTGGTTTGAACCCACAACCTCAGGGTGTTGAGGCTATAGCTTTAACCACTGTGCCACACTCTTCCTTAGGAATCCTTTCTTTTAGAACTGTGAGGAGGGTGTGGTTAACTTAAATTGATTTCTATTCATAAATGGTCACATTCAAACCCTTTGCCCTATTTTTCTGAGGGGGTTGTGAGGGAAACAAAAATGGCATGTTTAGCCTTCTACAAGAGATAACTGGAGTAGGTGATGAATTTGAAAGTCTTGGTACGTCTCCACTACACATCTCACTGTATGATTAAATTCTCATTCAATTTTATACTTAACAGGACAGTTCATAAAATCAAAAAATGTTTAAGAAAATACAAACCAGAAAACACTGGACATGAAAGTAGAGAAAGAATAAAGTCTCTGTCAAAGATTAATAGAAGCCTCCTCTGAATACTCAGCTGAACCGCATGATAAAGCAGTGCTGACTGAAAATGTAGGGGTCTCATACAGAACTCAAAATATGCTGCTTGTTATCCTGGACTTAACCAACCAAGACAAAAGTGGTAAAACTTTCACATACGATAGCTAAAAAAACCATCTGAATGCACAGCATCAAAAAACTCTTGTCTTTTGAAGAATGAAGGCTCTGCTCAATGATCAAAGAGAGGACATTGTTCCCATAGAAAGCACCAGCAGTTGTGGCTTCCCTCAAACTTTTGCATTGTCAAAAATATGTTTCATTGCTCTCTCTCACACCCCCCCTTTCTCTTTTCTCCTGGAGCTGATAACTTGCTTCAGCGTAGAACAGGGGTGTCAAATGTTGGTCCTTAAGGGCCACAATCTAGTTGGATTTTCAAGATTTCCCCAATGAATACGCGTGAGATCTATTTGCATGCGCTGCTTTCATTGTATGCTAATAGATCTCATGCATATTTATTGGGGAAATCCTGAAAACCCAACTGGATTGTGGCCCTCGTGGACCGACATTTGACACCCCTGGCATAGAATGAAAATGGGTATATTTGTACTAGTAGACTTAGAGAGGCATTTTCAATATGACATCTAAATCTTATTTTCTATATTTTGAGAAAAACGTCCAAAAATCCAGTAGGGAAAATGACCATTTTCAAGTCAGGAAAAGTCTTCTTTTTTTATTTTATTTTTTAAATGGCCATTTCCTAGATGCATTTGTCCAATGAAAAATACACACAAACTGACCACTAGGATGCAGAAGGGGCCAGCATTCTTAGTACACTTCCCCTCCGAATTCGCAGTTTCAGCATCCGTGGATTCAGTTATTCACGATTTTAAAACAAAAACCATTTAAATTTTTCAGGCTATTTTAAGTCCTGTAAGCCCTCCCCCCCCCCCTCAAGCCTTACCTGGTGGTCTAGCGGGTTTTCGGGGCAGGAGCAATTTTCCCACGCTCCTACCCCGTGCAGATCGCTCATAGGAAATGGCTGCCTTGAGCTCCCGTCGTAGTCTCGAGTCTATTTGTCATAGATTACAATTTTAATTGTATTTAAGTGCTTTTATAGTGTAAAATGATTGTATTATACTTATAGCTTCAAAATTAATAACGATATTTAAAAAAAACAAACAAACCTTTTTTACCACTGCACATACATGCTCCTGAACGTCAAACAAGAATTTAGTAAAATCCCTAAATATTTTACCCCCATGGATGTTGTAACAGTAGTGTCTAATAGGTCGATTTTATCAGTAGGATTTGGTGGGCTCACACTTTCCACCAAAAGTGTACTAGTTAGAAAGGGTCTGGGTCCCCTAATTTGTAGTCTACTGCACTGACCACCAGGCTATTCCAGAGTCCTGCTTGCTGCTCTGATAGGACTGGCCTTAACATCTGAATCTATCATAAAGGTTGGTATATACTGGTTTTTTTTAATTTATTTATAAATGTATTCATTTGTTACAACATATAACAACTTCAGGCATTTACACAATTCTAAATAAAATTACTCCAAATTTAAAGTATTTATAAAAGTCCACATTATTGGTGCTGAATATCACCAAAAGGAATCACATCAATAAAAAGAAAAGAAATACATCATCTTCTGAAATCAGGCACAATATCTATATCGCTTCACTTATTCTCAACCTCTGCACTAGTTACAGGTAATATATCTATTTTGGGTTTACCTTGAAGAAAAATGTAGAAAAATTTCCAATTGAGCTGGATCATCAAAAATATACTTGTTATTCTCATAAGTCACCAAACACGTACATGGGAATTTGAAAAAAAAAATAAAGCCCCCACAGCTAAGACACAAGGCTTGAGTTGCAGGAACTTTCGTCTCCTGTATTGCGTCTGTTTAGAGATGTTTGGGGAAAACATTGTTGCCTACAAAATAGAGCATTTTTATTTGCAAAATACAATTTAAGAATATCTTGCTTTTTTAATACAGTTCTAAAGGTTACCAACAATGTTGCTCTCTTGGCTATATAATCTTTAGAAGATTCAAGGAATTGGGATATATTTAAACTGTCAGGTGATACTACTTGATCTATTCCCCCCTCTTCCGATAGAACTTTGGATCCACTAGGAATATAATAAAGATTATCGGGTGAAAAACCTTCTATCTGAGTATAGCAAAGAACATCTTTCAAATACATTTTCAGTAACTCCAAAGGAGACAAGTTTTAGCTACGATCGCTGCTAACTGACCCGATTCACAAAACGACCCACTTTATGTTTTCCTACTCGATCGCCCATTTTCCGATCCAGTCATGCAAATTTGTAAAACCCCGTGCAAAATAGCCAAGCGATTGATTCACTTACATTTGCTTGGCTATTTTGCATCAGGTTTTGTGATCCTAAAAAAACCCAATGAAGATCTCTCTGGCTCTGGAAGTCCTCTCAAAGCACCTTAATCTGGCCCTGACTAAAACAGTAAAATGTACACAATAATCTGAAAATCTTTCCCCAGAAACTGTCAGAGTAAAGATCTGAGAATGGCCAAATGCAGGGCAGTTCGATAACAAGGTGCTGTGTAACATAGAAACATAGAAACATAGAAATAGACGGCAGATAAGGGCCCACGGCCCATCTAGTCTGCCCACCTTAATGTCCCTCCCCTACCTTTGCCCTGTGAATAGATCCCATGTGCCGATCCCATTTGGCCTTAAAATCAGGCACGCTGATGGCCTCAATCACCTGTAGTGGAAGACTATTCCAGCGATCAACCACTCTTTCAGTGAAAAAGAATTTCCTGGTGTCACCTCGTAGTTTCCCGCCCCTGATTTTCAACGGATGCCCTCTTGTTGTCGTGGGACCCTTGAAAAAGAAGATATCTTCCTCCGCCTCGATGCGGCCCGTAAGATACTTGAACGTCTCGATCATGTCCCCCCTCTCTCTGCGCTCCTCGAGCGAGTATAGCTGTAATTTGTCAAGCCGTTTTTCGTATGGTAGATCCTTGAGTCCCGAGACCATCCGGGTGGCCATTCTTTGCACCGACTCCAGTCTCAGCACATCCTTGCGATAATGCGGCCTCCAGAATTGCACACAGTATTCCAGGTGGGGCCTCACCATGGATCTATACAATGGCATAATGACTTCCGCCTTACGACTGACGAAACCCCTTCGTATGCAGCCCATGATTTGTCTTGCCTTGGACGAAGCCTGCTCCACTTGATTGGCAGACTTCATGTCCTCACTGACGATTACCCCCAAGTCTCGTTCTGCTACCGTTTTTGCTAGGATCTCGCCATTAAGGGTAGTACCTATTTGAAAGAGGAGCGTCGGTGCTTACTTTCCTTTATTTATTCAATCAATTTTCTGTACTGTTTTCAGAACGATTTACATGAATTTATTCACGTACTAGTCTTTAAGCCCGTTACATTAACGGGTGTTAGAATATGTCTGTCTTTCTTTCTGTCTCTCTCCCTACCCCTGTCTTTTTCTTTCTGTCTCTCTCCCTCCCGCTGTCTTTCTTTCTGTCTCACTCCCTGGCCCCCCTTTGTCTGTCTGTCTTTCTGTCTCTCTCCCTGCCCCTGTGTCTTTCTTCCTTTCTTTCTGTCTCCCTACTTCCCTGTGCTGCAGCCGCAGCATTCCCTTTTCCTCCATTTCCCTGTGCACAAGCATTTTTTCCCTCCCCCCACTTCCCTGTGCAAAAGCCGAAGCAGCATCCCCTCCCCCTCCATTTTCCTGTGCAGCAGCATTTGTTTCCATCCCCCCACTTCCCTGTGCAGCAGTCTCAGAATTCCCTCCCCCTCCATTTCCCTGTGCAGCAGCCACAGCATTCCCTCCCCCTCCATTTCCCTGTACAGTAGCATTTTTTCCCTGCCCCCACTTCCCTGTGCAGCAGCCACAGCATTCCCCCCCCCCTCCATTTCCCTGTGCAGTAGCATTTTTTTCCCTCCCCCCACTTCCCTGTGCAGCAGCCACAACATTCCCTCCCCCTCCATTTCCCTGTTCAGCAGCATTTTTCTCCTTACCCCCTCCCACTTCCCTGTGCAGCAGCCACAGCATTCCCTCCCCCTCCATTTCCTTGTGCAGTAGCATTTTTTCCCTCCCCCCCCCACTTCCCTATGCAGCAGCAAGACTTCTCCATCCCCCCTACTACTCTTCCTGCAGTTTGGCTGGCTCCCTTGCAGGAGTTATTTTAAGTTTAAAGGTGCCGCGGCAGCTCCTCTAACGATCCCCGCCTGCATCGGAAGTCTTCTCTGACGCAGGTGCGGCTCGTGAGAGGAGCCGCCACAGCACTTGTAAACTGAAAAATAACTCCGGCAAGGGAGCCGGCCAACTGGCAGTTCAATGAGAGCCACAGCTTCAAAATTGAGCCCTCTGTCAGGCAGTGGATTTGCTCACCTTTGGGATTTTTGAAGCTTCGGTCTGGTCTGCTCCCTGCTCCCTGCATGCCTTTCCGTAGTGTATTTTTTAGTTTAGGCAGGGCACACTTACCCACATAACTGTGTCGGAAGTCCGACACAGGCGGGGATTGTGAGAGGAGCCACCGCCGCGTCTTTCAACTTAAAAATACAGTACGGCAAGACGAGCAGGGAACAGGCCAGACTGAACAACAGTACGGAAAACAGAACTTTAAGCGCGCATGTGCACTCCTACCTGCCGGAGACCTACAGCTCACGGAAAACAGAACACGCAGGTAACAGTGCGCATGCGCGCTTAGGGTTTTATTATATTAGATTCAAGCATTTTTCCTTGTCTGTCCTGGTGCACTCACAGTCTCTCAAATGTACCTGAGAGCAGCATGGGTTTGAACTCACAACGTCGGGGTGCTGAGGCTGTAGCTTTAATCACTGTGCCACACTCTCCCTTTATAGAATGCTAGTTCTACCAAGCATACACACATGCATGTGATAGGCAAGTGCAATTTATGCCAATCATAGAACTAGTGTAAATGCTTGCATCTAAAATGCTGGAGATATGTGTATAACTTATTGCAGTCTGCAAGTTATGTGGGTAAGTGTGCCCTGCCTAAACTCCACCCATGTACAGTAGAATCTCAGTTAACTGGGTCTCGGTTAACCGTCACTTTCACTGAGCCTCAAACCTCCATCCTTCCCTCAAGCCCCACTGAACTACAAGCCATGGCAGTCCTGAGCTATGAACCCCACTTCCCTCCCGACCTGAAGCACCAACGTGGCAGTGGTTCTGAGTCACAAAGCCCTCCTCCCTCCCTCAAGCTTCTTAGTGGCAGAAGCAGGCAGTAGTCCTGAGCTGTGAACCCCCTCGCTCGCTCGCTTCCTCTCTCCCTCCCTTACCTGAAGCGCAACCGGTCGGCAGGAGGAAGCCTAAAAACAAGTTGCTTGCTGCCAGCCCTGGCAGGGCCTTTCCTCTGACCTGTCACGTCCTACACATCAGAGGAAAGGCCCTGCCGGGGCTGGCTGCGAGCAGCCTGTTTTGAGGCTGCTTTCTGCTGACTGGTTGCGCTTTGGCTAAGGAAGGGAGAGAGGGAGAGAAGAAGTGAGTGGGTTCGTGGCTCAGGATGCCACCTGAGTCTGCCACTTCATGCCTGGAGGGAGGGAGGAGGGCTTTGCGGCTCAAGACTGCTGCTGCATTGTTGCTTCAGCGCAAGGGGAGGGGGGAAGCAGTGGAATTGAGACTGTGTTAGACAAGATTTCTAACACACACTCAGCCAGAAAAACAGTTATCCGGTATCCACCAATTCCTGTGGGTGCCGGAGAGCTGAGATTCTACTGTACTGTATACCCCTACCTATAAAATATACAGTATATGCTGTGTATTATAGACTTGCAAGTTTCTACAGAATAGAACTTATATGGATTTTTGTCATTTAAGTGCAAACGTGCACACATACATGCGTACTTTCTGGTGTTCTAGTCATTTATGGACATATCTGACATATAAATGTTAGTGCCACTTTGAGGATTTTGTGGTGTCTGCCAAGTTCTATCCAAGCTTAAAATACAGAAATGGTAAGGGATCATTGATCTTTTCGTACTTCAGAAACGGTATATAAAGAATAAACAAACCATAAACCACATTAGATTCCAGCTGTCAGCCAATTTGCCATTAAATTCCCATGTAAAAAAATTTCACATACACTGCTTTTATTCAGCTTAGGTTGCAGAAACCACTATGAGTACATGAGGTCAACACATTAAACTGGAAAACACGAACCTAGTAACTCCCCGCCCCTCCCACACTCTTTCTGTATTTTCGGATCGAACAGTGGGGCTGTGTATTGCTCTGAAAATACTGAAGAGGAACTAGCTATCACATTCTTGGCCAGATGGCTTTGTTTTTATGTTTGTTTTTAATGAACTTGTACTGCTTATTCTAACAGAACATGGTGGCATAATGAAAAGAGTGTGAAAATTGAACTTTGCTATCCTGACTCAAAGAAATGTGCTTTGACACTGAGTTTTGCTTTGTTTTTGTTTTTTTAAATAACGAGGGCCAACCTTAAAAAAAAAAAACACTCACTGTTGCTCTTTCAATATTGACCCCTGTAAGGCTCAACACTCTTCCTTTATTTATGGCTGTGATCCCTCTCAATAACAATCAGTCTTTTTGAGGTAAAGGGCTTCCCATGTATCAGGGCACATGTATTCCATTCGGAGTCAACCTCACAGTCTCTTCTCTCTGGTATCTTATTTCCACACAGATTGCTTCCAAAATAGGGATAATCTGGTCCACAGTACCTCCGCCCATCAGATTGAGGGTCAAGCTGCTGCTCTACTCCTTAATTACATAGCAGCCAGAGGGAGGGGCAAAACTGCTGTCTTTTATATTCACTGCATACTAGAACCAAACTCAAAGGAGACTCCAAACAAGAAACATGAAGGAGGCCTAAAGACAAACTTTAGACATATACTACCTCTCTTAGGTCCACACAAAACTACCACACATTTTGTAGGAGTTTTTGACTATACTATATAAAGGCAGGCAATACCATTGCAGCCATCCCAGAAGCGGGATGCTATAACCAGAGGGTATATACCTCTTTTCTAACTTTGTTTGATCCTGGATGCAGAAGCATAATGGTCTCTCTCAAGGCGTAATTTGTCCAAGAGAGCTAGTTTTGTGCATACCATAACAGGGAGCAACACTCCTAAACCAAAATACTAGGTCTAGTGCAGGGGTAGGCAATTCCGGTCCTCGAGAGCCGGAGCCAGGTCAGGTTTTCAGGATATCCACAGTAAGTATGCATGAGATAGATTTGCATCTCAAGGAGGCAGTGCATGCAAATCCATCTCATACATATTCATTATAGATATCCTGGAAACCTGGCCTGGCTCCGGCTCTTGAGGACCGGAATTGCCTACCCCTGGTCTAGTGGGAATGAGATGAAGCTACTAAATAGTAGATTTAAAACAAACCAGAGAAAATATTTCTTCACACAACATGTAGTTAAATTCTAGAATTTGTTTCCACAGAATGTGATGAAATCAGTTAGCTTAGCAGGGTTTAAAAAAGGTTTGCATAATTTCCTAAAAAAGAAGTTCATAGGCCATTATTGAGATGGCTTGGGGAAATCTACTGCTGCTTCCTACTTTAAGCAGCATAAAGTCTATTTTATTACTTGGGATCTAGCTAGGTACTTGGGACCTGTGTTGGCCACTGTTGGAAGCAGGATAGATAGCAGGATAGCAGGAAGCTTGATGGATCTTTCAGTCTGCTCAGTATAGCAATTCTTATGTTCATTTGTGGAGTACGATCTCATTCTCTCAAATTTACTGTTAATGCTTGCCATAGAACTGGTATTGTGCAAAGAAAACTTCTGTCTGAAGTTCATATGATGTAGCATGTATAGGCAACTTATCTGGGTGTGCTTGGAAGTTCTTTTTAATCACACCTGTCTAGTGAGGGATCTGCAAGTATCCTTATACACACATATAAGAGCTGTATTCTGGAAAACTACACATAAAAGAGCAGACAAGGAGCCAAGCTCCTAAAGTTACATTTTGACATTTAAAAAAATCATTTAAATTCCAGAGGGTTAATCATATTGTCCCCTCACTCATTTAAAGACCTGTTTAAGATAAATTGCCCTTTTTACTGTAATAAGTCTGTGTCCATACGTTAAAGATATCCTGTTATTATTAGAAGTCTTTAATCATTCTATCTAATTGCTGAGCTATATTATTTATGTTAACTTGTAACCTGTTCTGGGTTCTTGTGGAAGGATGGGATAAAAACGGAATAAATGATTAAAATAAAATGAGCATTTTGCTGTCAATTATGCGTGCCTTAGAGGAAGTGCTAAAGACATTTTACTTATTTTAAAAATTTATGAATCGCTTAAATCTAAGTGATGTACAAAACATTTACATCCACAATTTCAAGCACAAACATTATAAAATGTAGTAAACAAGTCAACCTTCCCCACAAAATTTCCTTATTACAGAATTCTTTAAATCTAAAACAAATAACCACAGAGTTAGAGAAAGGCGTCCACAAACAATTGTGTTTTTAACAATTTCTTGAAAGACATACGATCTTTGCATAATCTCATTATACCTGGGGGACATTTTTAAAATACATGAATTGCCATTCAAGATCAGGAATATATATATCTCCTCTGATATTCAGCTTGCAACAGACAGCCAGTTTAGAGGTGCTGACTGCCAGAGGTTGAATTATGTTTATTATTAAGATACTTATATATCACCCTTTGCAATAGCATCAAGGTGGTTTTTACATTCAGGTACTCTTTTTTTTTTTTTTATTCTTTATTTATCATTTTAAAAATTTTTAACAAAATCAAAACATTTTGTACAGAAAGATTGTCAGATCAAACACAAAATAATAAGTAAATCATTAACATAATAAGAACAAAATTCTAATCAGACAATCTCAAGTCCTCAATAATTATGTGATCCAAGATATATATAAGAGTGAACTTTTAAGGAAATCAATTATAAATTCTATATAATAAAGAGAACAGTATCATGTGTCTGACTTGAGGAATTATTCTATTACCAAGTCCAACAATTACATAGTTGTTATTGTGGTAGTTGTTGTTATACCCTCTTTTTCCAGACATTTCAGTGTCAGAAAAGCTGTAAGTTGAGATGGCTCAAAAAACACATACTTATTATCTCGATATCTTACTATACATTTACATGGGAAACGTAAAAAGAAAATGCCACCCAGCTGTGTAACTCCTGCTTTCAACAAAAGAAACTGACGTCTACGATTCTGAGTTTCTCTACTAACATCTGGAAACATTTGAATTTTCAAACCCAGAAACTCCTTACTCTTGTTCCTAAAAAACAATTTCAAAATCCAATCTTTATCCGGCAACAAAGCCACAGATAGTAAAAGAGTTGCTGGTTTAACCAAATCTTTATCTGATGTTTCCAAAATTGCTGTCAAATTTTGTTGAAGGTCTTGTATGTCTTGTATTTCCTGTCTCTTATCCTCCAAATGTTGGCCCCTTACGTTCATAGGCAAATAATATACTCGAGTGAGAGGAGGCAATGATTCCTCAGGAATATTAAATATCTCCATAAAGTACCTTTTTATCATCTCTCTCGGGTTTACAGATAGAATTTTAGAAAAATTCAACAGTCGTAGGTTATTAGTCCGATAGTTATTTTCCATACATTCAGGTACTCTTAAGTATTTTTCCCTATCTGTCCCGGCATTCAATGCCAGGTTTAAACTGGTACCGGCCAAGCTTCAATGGTGTTTGGATAACTACCTGGATATCGCAAGTAAAGCCTTTATGCTATCTTACCTATCTAAATATCCAAAATATTAAAGAAAAGCTCTTCCATTCAACCTCACCAGGACCTCAGTGGTACCACTCTGAGCTCGAATACTCTCTTGTCTCAAAGCTTTATATACCCAATCGTCACTGGTCCAATATTATTTTTAACTTTATAATTTTAATTTCACTTTGACTTAGTTGATATTCATTAGGAGTTCATTCAGAAAACTGTTAAAAACACAACTATTTGTTGATGCATTTCTTTGAATATTGATTTTTATCATTGTAAGAATTAATTTTGTCTATTTCTAATGTATGTAACCATTTTGTAAATCGTTTTGATATAAAATGGTATAGAACATTTTAAAATAAATAAATGATACCCCTGCAGAGATAGAGAGAGGATTACTCTACAACCCTCCTAAACTCAATGTATAGCATTATATATATTTTTTCAAAAACTCACTAGAACCCTGAGCATTAAATGCATCTCACACCAGTATTTCCCTGGACCAAGATGGCGTCAGCATCTCAGTGCTAAATTTAAAAACCCTGCATAGACTCCTCCTCCTTGTGCCGCTCCACAAATCAAAATCTCCCCAATCAGAAAAGGCTCACCCACTCTATCCTAACTATTCAGGCACTAACTGGTCAGTGGCTTGAAAATCACTGCTAAATGGGTAAATCCTGGCTCTACCCTGACTCCATCTCCAGATCACCCAGGTACTAACTGGATAGTGCTGCATTGGTTAAGCTGAAATTTGGTGGCACTATCCAGTTAAATGCCTCTGAATATCAGTGGTAGAGCTGGTTAGCATTAAGCTCATTGAATATCTACCTCCATTTTTGCGGGGGATCAACATTATGACTTTCTTTTGGATCTATATATCCCACAGCAATTACACTTGTAAACAGCGGGCATTAAAAACTCAGAATTTACTATGTGCACATAATCTACATATGTAAATGCTGCTATTATATCTGCAATTGGTGTCCAAAGCTTAAGAACATATGAGATGCCATACTGGGACAGACTGAAGGTCCATCAAGCTCAGTATCCTGTTTCCAACAGTGGCCGATTCAAGTCACAAGTACCTGGTAAGATCCCAAAGGAGTAAAACAGATTCTAAAATGACTTCCTTAAAGTAGTGGGAACTCATCCTTTCAGAGGAAATTTTAGATGTAAGCATGTGCATTTGTTAGTAAGCATTCACTCCCTCGTGTTATAAATGATGCTCGAAGATAGGCGTGAAATTCGACATGAGGTTATAGAAAAGGGTCATTTATGTGCATAAACTAATTGGTGCAGTTGGCACTTATTTGGCAATAACTATGAGAGTTTTTCCAAAAGTTTCCATACTTTCATATTTTCGCGGGAAATGGTTGGGGTGGGAGAAGTGGCAAGAGGGCGTAGAATGTCATGTGACTAGTCAATTAGGCAAGCTGCTCATCATATATGGAAAAGTGATGTAATTTGCTTTTGAGATATTTAGTACAGGCAGTCCTCAAGTTACAGTATGACTCATACTTAAGAACGTGGTTGCGGCGTCATTTGATTTGACCTGTAGCAGATTCAGGAGTGATACATGGCCACATTAAGAACAGTGTGTGGTTGTGCATGCTGTACCTTGGAGGAAACACTGGTAGGGACAGTTGGCCCTTTTGTCAGCTGGGAGCAGAGGTAAGCAGCAAGAACTTTAAAATCTACAAGTTCTGAATTACATACAAATCTGACTTAAGAACAGCTTTGAAAACATAACTCATTCTTAACCCGGGGACTGCCTGTAGTGTTTAAAAAAAAAATAAAATTGCATAAATCTTTTGATGATCCCTCATTTCAATAATTGACCGTAACAAGTGTTATCTGTCACTAATTAGGAATTATGCCTGTAACTGTTCTATGCCCTTATTCTATAAAAGGTGCATGTGATTTCTATAGCTCACAACTCCAAAGGGGGCGGGGCAGGGCTAAGGGAGAGGCATGGGGAGATGTCTTCTAGCCGATATGCCTAATGGAAGAGTGGATGGTTGCTGGATGTGAATTAGATGGATGGAAGAATGATTGGCTGTGATTGGTAGTGCATGGGTTAGTGTTTTGTGTGGTGTAGTGGTTAAAGCTACAGCTTCAGCACCATGAGGTTGTGGGTTCAAACCTGGGCAAGTCACTTAATCCCCCCATTGCTCAAGGTACATTAGACAGATTGTGAGTCTGCCGGGACAGATGGGGAAAAATGCTTGAGTACCTGAATAAATTCATGTAAACTGTTCTGAGTTCCCTAGGGAAAATGGTATAGGAAATTGAATAAATAAATACCTGTCGTGACTGCTGATAGCACAAATGCAGTTATTAGCACCTCTTGTGGAAATGATAGGTGCCACTGTGCCATTGGCCTTACCTGGTGGTCTAGCGGGCTTTCGAAGCAGGAGCGATCTTTCTATGCTCCTGCCCTGTGCAGATCGCCAATAGGAAATGGCTGTGGGGAGTTCCCGTCGTAGTCTCGAGAGCCTACGGGAACTCACAGCAGCCATTTCCTATTGGCGATCTGCACGGGGCAGGAGCTTAGGAGGATTGCTCCTGCCCCGAAAGCCCGCTAGACCACCAGGTAAGGCCGGGATGCCGGGAGGGAGGCGGGGAGTGGGTCAGAGCCGGACCAGAAGATATTCGCAGTTTTTCACCATTCGCGGTCCGGCTCTGCCCCTATCCTCCGCAAATCCGGAGGGAGAAGTGTACTCCCAGGAGTCACCATTTGGTGGGCTGATTCTATCTCTATTTCCACATGGGACTGCACCAGGATCCAAAATGGCATCGATGACCCCCAAAGTGGGACTACCACTAGGGGCATCCTTCCATATAAGGAAATTTCTCCCCATAAGTGGCAATTATGCTACTTATTATGAAGGTTACATTATAAAGCATTTTCCATGCATGATGTCTCCTTTACATGTACCAGAAGAGCTTTTAGAAAATTATTTGAGGTATACATTTGTACATGTAGGTGTAAGACTGGTGGCATGGATTGGTTCAGTACTATGGGCTGCTAATGCAGTGAAACCGGTGATTAACTTGTCAAAAGTTTTGATATTTATGATCCCTGATGATGTGAAAGTGGAAGGCATAACCATGGTTCATTCTTTATTTACTTCTTTAATGCTATTAGTACCCCCCCCCCCTTTTTACAAAACCAGGAATGTGGTTTTTAGCTCTGGCTGGTACACTGAATGCTCTGCGCTGCTCCTGGTGCTCATACAAAACCGTGAAAGTGTTTTTTAGTGCATGCCAGTGCACTGAATGCTCTGCACTGCTCCCAACACTCATAGAGTTCCTCTGAACATCGGGAGCAGCATAGAGCATTCAGCACATCGGCCTGTGCTAAAAGCCGCTTCTGCGGTTTTGTTAAAGGGGTATTCTATGAGCATCGGAGCAGCATGGAGCATTCAGCATGTTGGCCAGAGCTATGTAAACCACTTTTTTTGTTTGTGGATTTACAACTGGTTCCCTGTGCTCCTTTGTTTTACTCTTTGACAATTGTGAAAGGTTTCCTCTCTCTTTTTGTACTTTGTATTTAGTCACATTCTTTGAAGACAGTGCTGGGTTCCTTTTCCTTCACTAACAGAAAGATTTTTTTTTTTTTTTGTATTTACTACAGCACCTTTTAGTTTAATCCCCTTCTCTTTTACCTATCTAAGGTATTCTAGCCCTGCTACTGCCTCTTTGAAGTACTACCAAATGCTAATAAAGTTGGTACTCTTGAAATTGAGGACCCTGACTACTCTGTGAGCTCTCTGCCTTTGCTCTAATATTTAACCAAACTGTCTGATGATCACTTGAGTTGAAATGAGATCCTACCTGGATACAAGAAACACTATTCCCACATTGACCTCTAAAGGTTCAGAAGGTGGTGTGATTATCTTGAGTTGGGTAGTGAAGGAATTTTAAGGGTGTACGAGTGGTACAACCTTAAGAATTCTCTCTCAACAGGGGATCAAGTGACCGATAAAAGGACAAAATAAAAAAATAGCATAGTTCTAATCAGATTTCAGTTTTACTTGGGAATTTGTCAGAGATTAAAGTATTGATCATGCTGCATATAAAGGAAGTAAATATTAGTCACATACAATAGCTTGAAAGTTCAAGTTCATGGACTGCAATGATGTGATTAAGTAACATAAAATTAACCCTCAGACTTATGAGATCAGACATTACTGATATAACATATATGTAGATGCAAAGAACAAAAAAACTGCCAGTAAGTCAAAAACTACCACACAAAAACTGAAATGCTTCTTGAGGACCAGTCTTAAATGGAGCACAAACAAGAATATCAAAGTGTTCGCTGAAAGCTCGTGTTACAAAATACACCAAAGAATTGTATAATTTTTAGAGAGTTCGGTACTGGGAAACTGTACTAGATAACCAAGGGCAGTTTGACCCAAGATGGTATCTCAAACGTGGTACTTATGATGTTAGTACCTAAATGAGTCCGCTCCATACATCATACTGTCTCTTGTAAATTTAATCTTTTTCATATATCAAAAAAACCTCTTTGGTGTCTTGAAAGATCATTAGGTGTGTATAAAAATATATGTAGTGTTGTTATCTAAGATGGGTCCACTCAATACACTGCAAACAGTCCATGTTGCCGACCCCACTGACAAGAAAAATTAAAATCGGTGCAATCACAAAAATCTCAAAAGTGCAAACAGAAGAATAAATAGAAAAACCATAAGAAACTTATCTAAATGAAGTGTGACTTGAAGTACCTGCTTGACAGAGCTCCGTTTCAGTTCTTCTTCATTAATTTCCTTCAATCAGCAAGGTGTCTTTTTAATTAAAAAAAAAAAAAATGCTTAAGAGTTCAGTGTGAGCACTGGCTTCACAGCTTTCCTGCGATCGGTGAAGGCATCTATTCAATAGAGAAATGCTGCGATTGCACTGATTTGAATTTTTTTTGTCAGTGGGTTCGGTCACATGGACTGTTTACTACTGTATGTACTTTGCATTAGGTGCCTATTGTAGCAAACCTGCCTACCAAGTTAGATGCCTTTCAATTAACTCCACTTAGTGCCAATAAGAGGAGTCCATGGCAGAAGGCATGCCAATTCCCTCCTGCCACAAACCCCCAAACAATCCCTGGCAGGAGGAATGCCCACTCCCTCTTGCCAGCATCCCCAAACACATGAACCTCTCACCCCATCCAGAAACCCTGACTCCCCACCCTCCAAAGCCCACCTGGACTCCTCCCCGGTACTTTTATAAGCAAGGCCAGCCAGAGGGATACTTACTCCCTCTGGTTGACAGGCCCTCCTCTTCAGACTGGTGGGCCTTCCCGGTGCATCCTGGGATGCATCGGGAAGGGGCCTAATGTCCTGATTGGCCCAAGTGCCTATGGCCCCTCCAATTGGCCGCTGCTGTTTTGTAGACCAGAGTTGGAGATAATTCAGGCTTATGGTGGGAGGGTCGATGGGGGTTCTGCTGCACAGAGGGATTGGAGGGAGAGATAGAAAGATGCTGCAGAGGGAAGGCATGGCCCCGGCAGGGAAGGATGTGAAGCAGCCCATTCAGAGCACTGCCGTTTTTGGAGGCCTCGGAGCTGCTGCACAAGGGAATGGGTGAGAGACGAGGAAAGATGCTGCACAAGGGGCGGGGGTGGGGGGGGAGAGAAAGGAAAGAGGAAGAATTGGGGTGGAGGAGTGGAAGGGAGAGATGATTGTTGTACATGGAAAAAAATAAGACATTCCCCCAAAATAAGCCCTAGTGCATTTTTTGGAGCACAAATTAATAAAAGATTCTGTCTTATTTGGGGGGAAACATAGTATGTGTCTTTATAGAGTGAACTCAAAATAGATACCTATATGACCTTCACACATAGGCCTGTTATAAATGACCTCCTTTGGGGTGGTGGTGTGTTTTTTCAATTCTAATACTTTTTCACCAAGATATAAATGCAGCATGATACAAATAAATGCTGCAGACCTACAGCAAAGAAATTAATAAAACTTTTAAAGTAGCAGTGCAACCAATTGTGAAACCCTTTGAACAGAGTTCATTGAATGCTTCTTGAAAGAGGCCAGTATATGAAGTGGAACTTGTGAAATAACTACTCTTCTTGTAAGTGGTATTGACCAAAGATATTTGGTTATGTCATGGTTAGGGAGCAGTATAACTCCTCTAACCCAGTTCAGGCCCAGCTTTGGTGCTTTGAATGCTTAGTTTGAATTTAGTTGATTAATCAGAATCAGTTTTAACTTGGCTCAGATCTGGATCTAATTTATTTAGTTTTCAAATATCCCAATTTACTTGGATTGATTTAGATTTATTTAACCAGTTTTGGATCTCAATTATTCCAAATATTTGAAGATCATAAATAATGTTTGATACAGTTTGATATGTTTTAATATTTTATATGCATTTGTGTATGCTAAGTTAACATTTTGAAGGTTTTGTTGTAAGCTGCCTAGAACTAGTACTGATTGGTGGTTTTCAAGCTGATATATATGTTATTCTCATTGTCTCTGTATCCTTATCTGGGCCAGTATCACAAAGACAGATGGGGACAGAAGTTGAAAGGACTGCAACTCAGTCAGCATGGTATCAGAGTTTTTGGAAAACAACAACAAAAACCTCCTAAAAATCATGCTGAAAAAACAATCACAGTGATTTTATCTTTTCCTCTTACCTTGCTCTAATATATACTCAGGATTATATTATATTTTGATTTATATTCTGTCAAAGCCCTTATGAATAGAGAATGACACAGGGAAAAATTATGTCCCCGTCACCGCCCCGTCCCCAGACTACCATCCTCTGCACCGCCCTGTCCCCGCTGTCCCTTTCACCGCCCCGTCCTCATCTCTGCCGTCCCCTTCACCGCCTCGTCACAGCCCCGTTGTCTCTTTCACCGCCCTGGCCCCATCCCCGTCTTCAGCGTCTTCTCCTCTCCATCCCCCCACCCCCAGCACCCTTCACGCAGTCCAGCAGCTCCCTCCCACCGGCCAGCTGTGCATTTCCCTCACCTTTTCTTGTTAAAACGTGCGTTTTCTATAAGGCTAGGAGCTGTATTACAGCCGGAGCCTTGAAGTCGCGTCGGGTTGCTGGCTAGAAAAGTCTCCTCCGATGCAACCAGAAACAGGAAGTTCCGTCAGAGGAGACTTTTTCCAGTGTGCAACGCGACTTGACTTCAAGGCTTCGGCTGTAATACAGCTCCTAGCCTTATAGAAAACGCGCATTTTAACAAGAAAAGGTAAAGGAAAAGAAGGGAGGGAGGGAGATGCATGGTCGGCTGGCCGGCGGAAGAGAGTGGGCTGCCGCTCGTTCACCGTGCGTTCCAGATGTTCACCGCCCCATACTACCATTCACCGCCCCACGGGGCGGTGAATTGCCTTGTCCCCGAACTTGCGGTGACCATTTTTTTTGGTCACCATTTTGGCGGGTTACCCGCAGCTAAACGCGGCTAGCCGTGGGTAACCGCCACCGTGTCATTCTCTACTTACGAGTTCATGGCGGATAACAATATATTTCTATTACTGGGAACAAACCCAGTTAAACATAACGCAATGACAAATATTCAAATAGAACATTAACAATATAAGATGAAAGATTTCAAGATATAAATGTTTTAAACAAGAATGTCTTTAAATGTTTTCTTAAAACAGTATATTGACCTACTGATCTTATTAAAATAGGAAATCATTCCAAATTAAAGGAGCCTGATAAAAGGATGCCTTCTATTGAACAAATGATCTAATTGTCTTTGGTAAGGGAAATTGGAGACAGAATTGCTTCCGTACAATATGACCTTGTTTTCCTGCTAGTAATGAAATCAGTTCCACTAAATAATATGGCTCCTGGCCATATAGAATATTAAAAATCATAATACAAAGCTTAAAATAAATCCTCACTGGCAACCAATGTAATTTAATGAAACGTGGTGTAATTCTATCATATTTAGAGATGGAAAAAATTACCCTCGCCACAGGAGAATAAATATAATAAAATATTTTTTTGTAAAGAGGATTTCAGTATGGGGGACTTTCTCCTGATTTCCAGGTTTCCAGGGATTATTCACTCTTCTCGTTTTCTACATCAACAAAAGTCCAAGTCCAGAAATTTATTCTGAGTTATGAATGCTTACTGAGAGTTCATTAAATAGGTAAAAAGGGTAAATAATAAAAGATTCACAGATTACCTCAGCTTCTACCACAATGCTTATCAATCTTTTTGTGGTCATGACCCTATGATCATAACCAAATAAAATCGTGTGACCCTCCCCTGGAGGTGCAGAATAATGATTCACTTATAGAGAGACCTTCAGGTCATAAAGTTTCAAGTTTTATTAAAAATTTGATACAACGTTTATAAAATTTCTAAGTGATTTCCATAATAAAAAATGGGGAAAAAAGAACATATAATAACAGACATCGGCTTTTACTTACTTGAGGTTCAGGGAAGGAGGGGTAGAGCTACAAATTATTATAGTAGAGAGAAGCAAGAAGGGCTAAAACAATAGAGCATAGGGTTAAAAGCTGCCAGATTCAAGCCTGAGTTGGGAGTTGCAATATTTGAGGTCATGACCTCAAATGCAGGTTTTGTGACCCTGTTTGAGGTCCCAGTCTACAGTTTGAGAGGTTCTGCTCTACCAGTAAGTCAAAGATTTGTAACATCCTGGCCCCATTCCAATAGTGTATTGTGGGCCTTCAGGCCCTGATTCTGCAAAATGCATCCCAATTTTAGGCACCTGTAGGCATCCTACAGCTGTCTAATCAGCCAATCGGGACGTACGTTTTTTAAAAAAAAATACTCCCCAGGCAGACCGCCTATATTGAAGGCGCCTCTGGGTGCCTAGGGAGGCCCACAAGACCGCCTAAGCTCACCTAAGGGCCTTAGGCGAAGCTAGGCAACCCTACGCGTCTCAGTAGAGGGAGAGACGCTTACAACATTGTAAGTAGACACGGCCGCTATACTTATCACAGCAAGGGATCTCCCTGCCACGATAAGTATAGTGGCTGCAGCTGCCTGTTCCCCCCCGATCACTGGCAGGAGGGTGCCCAGACAATGTTTTACCATGCTATCTTATATCATACTATGTCTGAGAGTGTGGCGCAGGGATTAGAGCTGCAGCCTCAGCATCCTGAGGTTGTGGGCTGAAGCCTACACTGTGCCTTGTGACCCTGGACGGGTCGCCTGATCTCCCATTGCCTCAGGTACATTAGATAGATTGTGAGCCCACCGGGATGGACAGGGAAAAATGCTTGAGTACCTGAATAAATTCATGTAAACCATTCTGAGCTCCTGGAGAACGGTATAGAAAATTGAATTAATGAATAAATAAATACATTTAGGTACAGGCATTGTACTTATAGGGCTAAATGCTCACACTTAAATGCCATGTGTAACATAGTATTTTATAAGTTACATGCTTTTGTCCCACCCATGCTCTGCCCAAGCTCTGTCCATCTGTCAAATACATGTTATATAAGATATGTGCATATTTATAGAAAGCACTTAAGTGTATTTTTGACATTTATGCATTATCCCCTGGATTCCATATACCGTATTTTTTGCTCTATAAGACACACTTTTTTCCCCCCAAAAGTAGGTGGAAATGTCTGTGCGTCTTATGGATCGAATGTAACCCACCCACCCCTTTCAAACTGTATGGAGAGAACAAGTCTACCTTTTTGGCGGGGTGTGTGCTGTAGCAGCATGCTGACCTCCCTGTGGGCCGAGGCTCAGTTGTGGCTTAAAGGGCGCGCATGCGGAGTCAGGCAGCTACGAACCGACCAGAAGAAGCACGGGACTGGGGAGTGAAGTCAGGGTGGGGCGGGCGTGCAGTAGCAGCATGCTGACCTCCCTCGTGGGCTGAGGCTCCATTGTGTTAAAGGGCGTGTAGAGGAGCGTGCTGCGGGCCAAACTGGGTGAGCCGAGAAGGAGTAGAGAGTGGGGTTCTCGTTTTATCTTGACATGGCTTCCTGCATCGTCAGCACTATCGCCAGCCCTCCAGCAGCTAGCACCACCGCTGGGCACAGTTAACAGGAACCACACAGTCTTGGGCTTTGAGCTCCATCTGCGAAGTAGTGTAAAAAGACAAGCATAAAAAAAAGCAGGGGGATAATCAGGAGAAGGGTTGAAATAGTCATGAATCTGTCAGGATAAAAATGATATATTTAAGTTTGTTTTTGTTCCTTTGTGAGAGAGGGATAAAAATGGATTTAAAAGATAATTTAGCCTGTTACCTTCTATTGAACATATAAATTGCATTTAACTCCTCCTTCCTGGTTCCCTCACCTGTTATCTAGCATTTCTCTCAGCTCCCCCCCCCCCCCCCCCAAGAGTTCAGCACCTCTGTCTCGGATCCCCCACTTCTTTGAGTTCAGTACCCCTTATTCTCCCTTAGGTCCACCCTGCCCCTGTCCTTCAGCCTTCTCTATTTTTCCCGCAGCAGTAAGTCACTGCTTCGGCTGACCCTGATCCAACTACACTGCATCCTATCTGGCTGACACAATTTGGTTCAGAATGTTTTTTTTCTTGTTTTCCTCCTCTAAATCTAGGGTGCGTCTTATGGTCAGGTGCATCTTATGGTACGAAAAATATGGTATGTTGCTCAAAATTGGGCATCCATCCAAAATGTACAAACAAATAAATTGACTCACAAGCCAATTAGTGCCAATAATTGATAATTAATTGGCACCAATTTGGCTTTAAGAATGTATGAACATCAGAACAGCCATAGTGGATCAGACCAATATCCTTCTAGCCCAATCTCCTGTTTCCAACAGTGACCAAACCAGAGCAACATTCCAGAGCTGAGCCTGTGAGGTCATAATGCCTCATTCTACCAATGCGTAAGATCCAACCTCATCAGTGATGTCACAGTGGCTTCATTGTCCTGTACTTGACTCACATAAGAATAGCCATAGTGGGTCAGACCAATGGTCTTTCTAGCCCAGTTTCCTGTTTCCAGCAGTGACCAATCTAGGTCACAGTACCTGGCAGAAACCCAAATAGTAGCCACATAGAAACATAGAGTATGACGACAGAAAAGGGCTGGCGGCCCAACAAGTCTTCCCACTCCAGAACCCTCCCTCCCGCAAGTCTGCCCACTTAATCACTATGAACCCTCCTCCCTGGGGTATCTATCTTTTGGGCATAACTCTGTGGTGCCCCCACTGTTTGTCCCATCGACTCTTGAAGTCGAGCACACTACTGGCCTTGACCACCTGGCGTGGAAGATAATTCCATCGATCAATAACCTGTTCGGTGAAGAAGTATTTCCTGGTGTCACCATGAAATCTTCCCCCCTTAAGTTTTAGCGGATGCCCTCTTGTCGCCGTGGGACCCTTTAGAAAAAAAGATTTCTTCCTCCACTTTAACGCGACCCATGCTATTCTATAACAGTGTGTACCCAGATTCCATGGTGTGCAATTCAAAAGGGGGAGTTGCCATGGGAGGAACATGGATAGATCAGGGGCTTTCCTAAAATTTGACTGCAGTGTTATAGTAAACTAGGAATGTGTACCCAAATTGGGTGCAATTAATTATGCCTGGTTTCAGTAGGTATAAGTTTTGGAGCCCAAATTTGTGTGCCAAAGGCACTCAAGGCTATTCCATAATTCTTTGAATATGTGCCATTCTAATAATTTTTGTGTGTAACTTGGTGATAAATCTAAGCCACTTTATAACATTATCCCACTAGTGAGCAGGCATTTCATAGATATTATTAAATCAATGAATAAATGCATAAGCAAGCTGTTTTTGAAAATGGATGATCACAGAATGCAGGATTTTTCAGACATTAACAGCCAAGAAGTAAACATTTATAAGAACATAAGAATTTGCCTCCGCTGGGTCAGACCAAGGGTCCATCGAACTCAGCGGTACGCTCCCGCGGCGGCCCATCAGGTCCATGACCTGTAAGTGATCTTTTGTCTAACCCTTGGATTCCTACTTCCTTATATCCTGAAAACCCTCTTATCCTTGCCCTTTTTGCTCCTGTGTCCTCCTTTATCTGTAGCCCTCAATCCCTTTATCTTTCAGGAATTTATCTAGTCCCTCTTTGAAACCCCTTAATGTATTACATCTTCCGGGAGCGCATTCCAGGTATCCACCACCCTCTGAGTGAAGAAGAATTTTCTGGCATTGGTTCTAAATCCGTCCCCTTTCAATTTTTCTGAGTGCCCTCTTGTTTTTGTAGTTCCTAGTATGCTAAAGAACCTGTCCCTCTCCACCCTCTCTATACCTTTCATAATCTTGTAAGTCGCTATCATGTCACCTCTGAGTCTCCGCTTCTCCAGGGTGAAGAGCCCCAGCCTCTCTAACCTCTCAGCGTATGAAAGGTTCTCCATACTCTTAATCATTCGCGTCGTTCTCCTCTGGACCCTCTCAAGTATCACCATATCCTTCTTAAGGTATGGCGACCAATATTGGACACAGTACTCCAGGTGCGGGCGCACCATCACCCGATACAGCGGTAGGATGACTTCCTTCGTTCTTGTTGCAATACCCTTCTTGATAATACCCAACATTCTGTTTGCTTTCTTCGAGGCTGCCGCGCATTGCGCCGTTGGTTTCATTGTTGTATCCACCAGCACTCCCAAGTCCTTTCCAAGGTTACTTTCCCCCAGTACCAGCCCCCCTATTTTGTAGCTGAACATCGGGTTCTTTTTCCCTATATGCATGACCTTGCATTTATCTATATTGAAGCTCATTTGCCATTTGTTCGCCCACTCCTCCAATGTTGTCAGGTCTCTTTGTAGTTCATCACATTCCCCTATAGTTTTAACCCTGCTACAGAGTTTAATGTCATCTGCGAATTTTATAACTTCACACTTTGTCCCCGCTTCCAGGTCATTTATAAATACATTGAACAGCAGCGGCCTGAGCACAGACCCCTGTGGGACACCGCTCGTTACCTTTCTCCAGCCCGAATAGTGGCTCTTCACTGCAACCCTCTGCTTTCTATCTGCCAACCAGTGTTTAACCCATCTATGTATGTCCCCTTCCACCCCGTGGCTCCACAGTTTCTTAAGTAGCCGCTCATGAGGTACCTTGTCAAAGGCTTTTTGAAAGTTGAGATATATGATGTCTATGGGGTCCCCTTTGTCCATCTAGCTGTTTTTCCCTTCAAAGAAGTGTAGTAAGTTTGTTTGGCATGATCTTCCTTTGCAGAAGCCATGCTGGCTCGTTTTCATTAGTCTATTTCTTTCTATATGCTCATAGATACTGTCTTTTATCAGTGCTTCTACCATCTTGCCCAGCACTGAATTCAAACTCACCGGTCTGTAGTTTCCTGGATCACCTCTCGAGCCCTTTTTGAAGATAGGTGTGACATTTGCTATTTTCCAATCCTCCGGAATCACCCCTGTTTTCAAGGACAGGTTGCAAACTTTTTGGAGTATCTCTGCTATTTCGGTTTTCAGTTCCTTTAGTATCCTTGGGTGGATCCCGTCCGGGCCTGGGAATTTGATAGCTACATGTATTTTAAGACACCTTTTTTTTCCACAAAAGAAATCCCAATCAATAAAATGAGGGTATTTTAGGCAAAAGTTATCAATGTGCGCTACTGTTAAGATGTGTTATTTTACTGTTAACCTGGGTTATTAGTAGCTAGGTCTCCTTGCAGAAAATGGGACCTGTGCTTAAATAGTAATGTCTTAATGGTAGCCCATAGAGATAACTTCCTCCAGTGCTGTATTGAAGTACACTGCGTTGGTTTTGCAAAGCTCAGAGCCAAGACAGATTGACTATCAACACACACATACAAGAAAAATTTACGAAAAAGATGAGCATGAACAGGATCCAAACCTGAACCGATCCACCCCATGGGAGGAAAGAGAGATGGGAAGCAGTCCACGGCTTTATTTTTATCAAAATCTCCAGCAATCAACAGAATGACATAGTTCATTTTGGAAAAGCTTTATAGCAGGTCAAGAACCAAACAATTACTAGAAACCCATGCCTTGTAATTTTAAAGATAGGCACTTTCAGCAATAACAAGCAAACGTTATTTTTATAAAGCTGCCTTAAGCAAAGTCTGGCAAGATTCATATTTCTCTGCAGCCTCTCCAAGTCCTCGTCAGTACATCTTGCTTCTATTACTGCACTGGTCTGGATGCTTCTTGCACACTTGCTACATTCCTTTCAAAAAGTTCTAGGGACTGGAATTTTATTTATTTCTACAGTGCATAGTACATGATTTTGCCAGAGACATAATACATGTAGATGCTTTGTGTCATACAGATTCAATTTGATAGATAGCAGCTACAGCATGCCAATATATAATTATTAACTAGATTTAACTTCCTGGTAAATCTATACAATTTTTTTTAAAATTCTTTATTTATAGTTTCCAACAATTTTACAAGAAAATAAACTTCTTGTCAAGCAATACAGTATGAATTTAATACTAATACAAGCAAAATAAAAGGTGGTATAATTAATTATCCCTCCTTAGACCACAATTACAAGGGGGAGTTACGCAGAAAAACAACTTGAGGCTTATAAGAAGAAAATATTCCAAAGAAAGGCTATAACACTATATTTTACTTGCTATCTCTTTTAACAATGGGCCAACTTCAAGCCATCTTTTTCAGCTCCAGGAAGGATTTTAACTGATCAGGGAGAAAAAATACATATTTAAGTTGTGCATATTTTATAATGCACTTACAAGGATATGCTAACAAAAAGGAGGCTCCCAACACTATTGTTTCCTGCTTCAAAGATAAAAACTGTTTGCTTCTCTCCTAGGTAATCTTTGTAATGTCCATATACTCTTTTATCCCAGGACAAGCAGGCAGCATATTCTTAACGTATGGGTGACGTCACCGACGGAGCCCCGGTACGGACCTTTTTAACTAGAAAGTTCTAGTTGGCCGCACCGCGCATGCGCGAGTGCCTTCCCGCCCGACGGCGGAGTGCGTGGTCTCCAGTTTCTTCGTTTCCGCGGAGCGAAGAAGACGCATGTGCTTTCAACGGCCGTTGAAAACTCTATTTTTGCCTTCCCGCTCGCGATTTTTTGATCCCTTTTTGTTCTATTTTTTGTCTTTCGACTTTAATTTCCTTTAAAAAAAAAAAAAAAAAACCTCGTGTCTTTTTCTTTTGCTTTTTGCAGCCGGCCCCGGCGGGGCCTGTTGTAATCATACAAGCCTCCGGGTTTGATTTCGCGGAGGCCGTGTTTCCCTTCATGCCCCCCCAACCGGGCTTCAAGAAGTGCCAGCGGTGTGCACGCCCGATCATTCTAACTGACCCACACAACTGGTGCCTTCAGTGTTTGGGTCCAGAGCATCGGGCTGACACCTGCACCCGCTGTGCTACTCTTAAGAAACGCACTCTTAAGAACCGGCAAATACAGCAGAATATTCTTTTCGGCACCGGTTCTACCATGGATCAGGCCCCGACGTCGACGGCACCGCCTAAATCGGCACCGACCACATCGACACCGCCTGATCCTCCTTCGGGGTCATAGCGCCAGGTAAGCCGGCTAAGAAGCCTTCCACTTCCCTTGAGCGCCCTCCAGTTACAGCGGTGACCCCTGGTCCTTCCGGCGTCCCGCCGATCCCGTAAACGCTCCGCTCCGATCTCGGTGAGTGCCTTGTCATCGGCCTCCTCATCGCCGGAGCGTCGAGCAGCACCTATGGTACTGAAGAAAACTAAAACGGTACCGGTGCCCCCATTGGAGGACCGCATCTCGGCCATCCTCCAGGACAAACTCCAGGAGCAGCTACAGCAGCAACTCCAACAGCTCCTTCCGACCCTACTGGCACCGCTCCTTCCGGTACCAGTCCGGCCCGAGCCTCGCACCACTCCACCGGTGTCCACCCCCTCGGTACCGATAAACACTTCCATGCCGGTCTTATCTGCCCAGCCTGAACTTCAGACTTGCTCTGCAGAGGACCCCTCCCGGGCCCAAGATCGACGCCGGTCTTCTCGGGACCGGGATCGGCACCATTCCTCCCGGGACAGGGATCGACGCCGGTCTTCATCTCCCGGCACCGTATCCATGCGCTCTGGCAAGTCCCTTTCTAAAACCCGCCATACTGAGCCGGCCATCAGGGACCCAGACTTATGGGAGCAATCCCCACTCGGTACCGAGGAGGATGCCTCTTCTACAGATGAGGAACCCTCCATAGCTGAATCCACTTCCAAGCCTGAGCAATCCTCCTTCACGAAATTCCTTCGGGAGATGTCCGCGGCTCTCTCCATACCACTTGAGTCCGACTCCAAGAAGTCCCAGGCCTTTTTAGATGCCTTGGACTTCGACCAACCTCCCAAGGAATTTCTCAAACTGCCCGTACATGATATCCTACGGGAAACATTTTATAAAAATTTGGAAAATCCCCTTACTGTTCCAGGTGCCCCCAGAAAACTGGACAGTTTATACCGGGTCATCCCTATTCCGGGCTTTGATAAACCCCAATTGCCCCATGAGAGCCTCCTCGTAGAGTCCACTCTCAAAAAATCTCAAGGTTCCAGTGTTTATGCCTCCACCCCTCCTGGCAGAGAGGGGAAAACAATGGACAAATTTGGAAAGCGCCTGTACCAGAATGCCATGCTGGCTAACAGAGCCAACAACTACACCTTTCATTTTTCATTTTATATGAAACACCTGGTCCAACAACTTTCTGCTTTGCAAAAATATGTACCTGAGCGTAAGGTCCCACTATTTCAACAACAGATTTCCACCCTCCTTCAGCTCAGAAAATTCATGGTGCGCTCGATTTATGATTCCTTCGAGCTCACTTCCCGAGCTTCTGCACTGGCGGTAGCCATGCGACGCCTTGCCTGGCTGAGGGTGTCTGATCTTGATGTGAACCACCAAGACCGCCTCGCCAACGTGCCCTGCCTTGGTGATGAACTTTTTGGGGAGTCTCTAGATTCCACAACACAAAAACTTTCGGCTCATGAGACCAGATGGGACACCCTCATTAAGCCTAAAAAGAAGACTCCACCTGCGCGACCATACAGGCCTCAGTCCTCTTACCAACGTCGCTTCTCTGCTAGACCACTTAATCCTCCTCAACAGCAATCCCGCCGGCCTCGCCAACAACAGCACACTCAGGCTCGCTCTCAGTCTCACCAGGCGACCAAGCCTCTCCCTCAGACTAAACCTCCTCAGCCCTTTTGACTCCTTTCTCCAGGGCATAGCCAGTCTCCAACCGTCGATGCCTCTTCCTCAACCTATCGGAGGCCGCCTCACCATCTTTCTCCAACGCTGGGAGGCCATCACATCAGACCTGTGGGTTCTCAACATCATCCGTCACGGATACTCACTAAGGTTCCAGACTCTTCCTGTAGACCATCCTCCCGTAGAGTCTGCTTCTCACTCCTCCCAAACTCTACTCCTCCTCAGGGAGGTCCAATCCCTTCTCCTCCTCAATGCCATCGAAGAAGTTCCGCCAGACCAAAGAGGTCAGGGATTTTACTCCCGCTACTTCCTGGTACCCAAGAAAACAGGAGATCTTCATCCTATCCTCGACCTCCGGAACCTCAACAAGTGTTTGGTCAAGGAGAAGTTCAGAATGCTCTCCCTTGCCACACTTTATCCTCTTCTATCTCAACACGACTGGCTATGTTCCCTGGACCTCAAGGAGGCCTACACTCACATTCCAATCCATCAGGCTTCACATCGCTATCTCCGATTCCAGATACAGAATCACCACTATCAGTACAAGGTACTGCCCTTTGGTCTCGCATCATCACCCAGGGTGTTCACCAAATGTCTGATTGTGGTAGCGGCTTTTCTAAGGTCCCACAACCTACAAGTGTTCCCCTACTTGGACGATTGGTTGGTGAAAGCAACTACATCTCCACTTGTGCTACAAGCCACTCATCAAACCATCTCTTTCCTCCATCTCTTGGGATTCGAGATCAATTATCCCAAGTCGCATCTGCTTCCCACACAGCGCCTTCAGTTCATCGGAGCAGTTCTCGATACCAATCAGATGAGGGCGTTCCTTCCTGCCGACCGGCACCGCACCCTACTTCACCTCTGTCGACAGGTGCTCCTCCATCCATCCATCCCTGCTCGGCAGATGATGGTCCTTCTGGGCCACATGGCCTCGACAGTCCATGTGATTCCTCTGGCGCGACTACACCTCAGGATACCTCAATGGACCCTTGCCAACCAATGGTCACAGACCACGAATCTTCTTTCTCATCCCATCTCTGTGACATCGTCTCTTCAGCAATCTCTTCAGTGGTGGTTGAACTCCTCAAATCTTTCCAGGGGACTTCTCTTTCATCTACCCCCTCATTCCATGATCATAACCACGGATGCCTCCCCCTATGCATGGGGGGCTCACTTGGGCGATCTCCGCACCCAGGGACTCTGGACCCCTCAGGAGCGTCAACATCACATCAACTTCCTGGAGCTCAGAGCCATGTTTTATGCTCTCAAGGCCTTCCAGCATCTCCTCTACCCTCAGGTTCTTCTCCTGTGCACGGACAACCAAGTCGCCATGTACTACATCAACAAGCAAGGCGGCACCGGATCTCGTCTCCTTTGTCAGGAGGCCCTCCGAATCTGGACCTGGGCCACGGCCCACAATCTTTACCTCAAGGCTGTCTATATCCAGGGCGAACAGAACTCCCTGGCCGACCATCTCAGCCGCATCCTTCAACCTCACGAGTGGACCCTGGACCCTCCCACACTCCACTACATCTTTGCTCGCTGGGGCACTCCGCAGGTGGACCTCTTTGCAGCTCCTCACAACCATCAGCTGCCCCAGTTCTGTTCCAGACTCTTCTCTCCGCATCGTCTGGCCCCGGATGCATTCCTGCTCGACTGGACAGATCGGTTCCTCTATGCCTTTCCTCCACTTCCTCTGATGTTGCGGACCTTGTTCAAACTCCGCAAGGACAGGGCCACCATGATTCTCATCGCTCCTCGGTGGCCCCGACAGCACTGGTTCTCCCTCCTGCTTCAGCTCAGCTCCAGGGAGCCCATTCCTCTTCCTGTGTTTCCTACTCTGCTTACGCAGCGGCATCAGTCTCTACTGCATCCCAATCTGTCTTCCCTCCACCTGACAGCTTGGTTTCTCTCGGGCTGACCTCTCCAGAGAACCTGTCTCAGCCTGTCCGTCGCATTTTGGATGCCTCCAGGAAACCCACCACGCTCCAATGTTACCATCAGAAGTGGACCCGGTTTTCCTCTTGGTGCCTCCTGCATCATCACAATCCCACCTCATTGGCGGTGGAGACCGTACTGGACTATTTGCTCTCTCTGTCCAATGCTGGTCTCAAGTCTACCTCAATCAGAGTTCACCTCAGTGCCATCACTGCTTTTCATGAGCCTATCCTCGGAAAACCTCTCAAGGCTCATCCTCTGGTTTCCCGGTTCATGAGAGGCCTCTTCAATATCAAACCACCTCTACAGCCTCCTCCGGTCGTCTGGGACCTCAATGTGGTTTTGTCAGCCCTCATGAAACCTCCCTTTGAGCCTCTTGCTACTACTTCGCTCAAACTTCTCACATGGAAGGTGCTTTTCCTCATTGCCATCACCTCTGCCAGGAGGGTCAGTGAGCTGCATGCACTGGTCGCCGATCCACCGTTCACTGTTTTTCACCATGACAAGGTGGTTCTACGTACCCATCCTAAATTCCTTCCCAAGGTGGTTTCGGCTTTTCACCTCAACCAATCTATTGTATTGCCTGTCTTCTTCCCGAAACCCCATTCTCATCCTGGAGAACAGGCGTTACACACACTGGATTGTAAACGTGCCCTTGCATACTACCTTGACCGTACCAGGGCTCACTGATCCTCTCCTCAACTTTTTCTGACCTTCGATCCCAACCGTCTGGGTCGTCCTGTCTCTAAACGAACGCTGTCCAATTGGCTTGCTGCCTGTATTGCGTTCTGTTATGCTCGGGCCGGCCTGTCACTGGAAGGAGCTGTCACGGCCCATAGGGTCAGAGCTATGGCTGCTTCTGTGGCTTTCCTCCGTTCCACGCCTATTGAGGAAATCTGCAAGGCGGCCACTTGGTCTTCAGTTCACACATTCACTACTCACTACTGTCTGGATACCTTCTCCAGACGGGATGGACACTTCGGCCAATCTGTATTACAAAATTTATTTTCCTAATGGCCAACCATCCCTCCTCCCTCTCTGTTAGCTTGGAGGTCACCCATACGTTAAGAATATGCTGCCTGCTTGTCCTGGGATAAAGCACAGTTACTTACCGTAACAGGTGTTATCCAGGGACAGCAGGCAGATATTCTTACGACCCACCCACCTCCCCGGGTTGGCTTCTTAGCTGGCTTATCTTAACTGGAGACCACGCACTCCTCCGTCGGGCGGGAAGGCACTCGCGCATGCGCGGTGCGGCCAACTAGAACTTTCTAGTTAAAAAGGTCCGTACCGGGGCTCTGTCGGTGACGTCACCCATACGTTAAGAATATCTGCCTGCTGTCCCTGGATAACACCTGTTACGGTAAGTAACTGTGCTTTCCCATAAAACAAAGATTTTGAAAACCTAAAGTATAACTTCATAAATGAGTCCAGGTCCTGTTCAAAAACAAAGGAAATCAATAGTGTAGTTCTCTCCGCCACCTCGGAAATAGATTGTTCTAGGATTGCAGATATATTGTTCAAGTTTGTCTGAGGAACATGTATCTTCTCTCCTTCCATAAGCTCTTGGGCAGACTTTTTGGGCAATGGAAGGTAGTAAATTTTATTCAATGGTGGAATATATTCAGAGGAATAAGACAAAATTTCCATTGCATACTTTTTAAACATGTCATATGAAGAAATACCCAGAGTTTTAGGAAAATTCAAAATCCTCACGCTTAACCGTCAGTTGAAATTTTCCATACTCTCTATTTTCCGGTGTAGCAAAACACTATCTTTTATAGCAGCAGTCTTATAAGTTTGCAAGGATTGTACTTCATTTTGTATTTTAGTTAAGTTATTCTTAGGCTCAATATTGGTTTGTTCAGATTTTTTTAATGAAGTTATCCAACTTCATCCCCAAGGCTTTTACCTCTTCTGAAGTCTTCCTGGTTGCAATATCCACTTTCCGGAGCATCTTCAAGATGGCTACCAAAGTGTCCTTTCTGTCAGGGAATAACTCCCCAGAGCTGGTAAACATCGGCAGAAGCTCATCTGCCATGGAGTCTTCCTCCGCAGGAACCTCACGTGCATCTCCGGCAACTGTGTTCGCTGCTTCCAGGGCAGCAGCATCGCCGGACAGGGAGGCGGGACATCCGGTGCGAGTGAGAGCGAGATCTCCATCCCCAACATGATCGATCGCCCCTGAATCTCTCCCGTAGCAGGGCTAAACTCACCCATTCTCTGAGCAAGTGTCGCTAGACACTGCTCAATCGTTCGCTGGTTGTGGGCAGCCACAGATGTTGAGGAGGTAGGCACCCTAACACTGCCCTTTCTTTTTGTATGCAGCATAACTGAAAGGAAAAAAATTCCCCATGAACGAGAGTGTTCTCAGCGTGTCTAGCTTAGTGCCACCATCTTGGCCACTCCCCCAAATCTATACAATTTTACCATCACCCTTTCAGTCATGTCTAAGAACTGCTTTATAAGTGCTTTGGGCTAGATTAAAGAAAGAGTGCCAAAATTTAGGCTACAAGATGATGTGCGGTAAAATGACTTTTATCCTCCTACGGAGAGGCCCTGCTTTCCTCCGATTCCACCAGAGATGCGATTCCAGCATCTGGGATGCCAAAAGTGGGAGAGGAGGGCGCTTTCGCAAAACGCAAGCAGAGTTCCGGGGAAAAGTCTCATAAGTCTTCTAAACATTCCAAATCTGAGTCCCGCGGATTGGCTCTTGCTGCCGGTGACTAATTTCCACTGGAATTTGTGGATATGATGTATCAGGCTTTCAGGAGAAAAAGGGCTATGCCTGTCTCTCTTTCTCAGACTCCGGTGCAGCAGTCTGTTCAGCCTTTGGATTCCAGCATGTCCATTTGCTCCCTTGCTGGTCCACCTGAAAGCAAGCGGCAGCTCCCCGCCTTTGCTTCGGTCCCTGCGTCAATTTCTATGCCATTGCTGTCGCGTGGCTCTTCGGCGGGGTCAGCTGATGTAGCTTACTTAGTGGATCTAGGGGATTCCCAGAACACTGATTTCCGCGATCTGGGAGAGGATCAACAGTGCACAGGCTATTTAAGTTTAGCCACCTCCCTGATCTTATCTCTGAGTCCCGCTTTCTGCTGCATTTCCAGACCACATGGACTTGACGGAAATGCTCTTGGAGGTCTGGGAGGCCCCGGAGGGTCCCCTGAAGTGCACTAGGGCCATGGCTAAGTTATATCCCATGGCATTGGAATTTTCCAAGCGCTTAGTCCCACCGAAGGTGGATTCAGCGGTGGCTCAGGTCTTTGCCCTTGGATGGAGGTGTTGTTCTGAAGGATGTCCAGAACAGGAGTGGATTTTGTCATGAAGTGTCTTTTTGATTCCGCTGTGGCGGGAGTGCGAGCTGCGTTGGCCACTTCTTTTGTGGCCCAGGCATGTCATACCAAACTGTCAGAATCCTAATGAGGTTGTCCTTCGGGACCTCGACTTCTGGTTTCTAGAGTGAATTATTTGGCAGACGCACTCTAGGATATCTGGAAAGTTTTTGCTAAGCTGGGAGCTATTCAATTTCTGTAAGGAGAATGTTATGGATTCGCTGGTGGTCAGGTGATTCTTCATCTAAGGCTATGCTGAACAAGTTGCCTTTTAAAGGTTCGCTCTTGTTTGGCCAGGGTTTGGATGACCTTATGGCTTCTGTGCAGGACCGTAAGCCTAAGGTGCTTCCTGGCTTTACCTCGCCCGACCAGGGGGATGAGATGGCCAAATTTTTGTCCCTTCTGGCGAACCTCACAGTACATCAGATCCCCTGCGGCGGGAAAGTGTTTTAGAACGCCCTCCAGACCTCGCTTTAGAGGTGCAGCGTGCCAACAGTCTTCCAACTCCCGACCTTCTGTCCCTCCCAAGAGAAAATTATGATGCCAGGTCTCTGGCGAAGCACCCCCGGATCCTTCCGTAATGGCTAAAGATAACCTCAGACCAGTGGGTCTTAGAGGTACTCAGGGAGGGCCTTCAATTACAGTTCTTCCGGCCGCTGCCGAACTTCTTCCTGTCTTTTCCTGAGGGAAACCGGACAGGGCCAGCAAGATGCACGCTACGGTACACCGGTTACTGGATCTGGCAGCCATAGAGCCGGTCCCAAGGGAAGATTTGGGCTCTGGGAGATACTCAATTTACTTCATCATGCCAAAGAGAGACTCCAAAGATTGCAGACAGATTCTGGACCTGAAAGCAGTAAATGCATTCCTGCGTTTCTGGATGGAAACGGTGCGTTCTGTAATGGCAGCAGTGGCACCTGGGGAGTTTTGGGCTTCCTTGGATCTCACAGAAGCATACCTCCACATCCTGATATTTCCGGATCATCGGAGGTTCCTGAGGTTTCATGTCCTCGGGAGGTATTTCCAGTTCCCGCACCCTCTCTTCTCTTTTTCGGTTTCCTGTTTGCACTAGATATCACTGGCTTTTCAACAAACTGAGCATGACAGGAAGCTACCAGGCAGATAGCCTAGAGGGGAGGGAACAAGTTTTATTAGCCCTGCAGCCGAGGCTAAAGAGGATACAAGATTCCACGAGTTCAGCTTTCAGAGGGGATTTACAAGAAGGAAGATTAGCAGAGGTAAGAAACCTAATCTTTCATTATCACAGATTACACTGGCTGGCAATGGAAGCTAGAATAATTTTCAAGTTCTGTTGTATATGTTTTAAAGCTTTGAATGGACTTTTACCCAGTTATCTTTTTGACCATTTCAAATTCGTAAACAGAAAACATTTACGCAAAGTACGATTCTATGACTTTCCATCAGTAAAGGGATGTGTTTATAGACGATTCTTTAGTAAAATGTTAGCATACCAGGCGGCATACAAGTCAGCACTCACATATCATTTTCCACTTCCTATTTGACTTTCAGAAAAATGTTGAAAAACATACTTGTTTGGCAAATATTTTGATTAATTTGCTGTGTTCATACTATGTTGGTTAGTATTTTTTGGTTTGTGAACCGCACAGAATCGTGAAGTAGTTGCGGTATATAAGACTCTATGTTATGTTATGTTATGTGCAAAATTGCCATTACAGAATTCTAGTGTAAGACCGCAGTTTCACGCATAACTTTAGGCATGAGCATTTACGCCAAGTCAAAAGCAATTAGGTTCAAAACTTCTGTAACCTGCACACCTAACTCTTTGGCAAGACCCTGACCCACCCACATCCTCCTCCCATGCTACATCCTCACCTCCCTAAAAGTTGTGCACAATAGAATTGGTGCTTGCAACTTCTAGAATAGCAATTAAGGGCAATTGCTTGTGCAAATATTAACAGGAGTCAACCCTAATTTAAGCCAATAACTGGTTAACTCCAATTAACAGCCAATTATTAAATTAAGTTGCACACACAACTACCATTATTCCATAACATGCGCATGCAAATTTGCGCACTAGGCATAAAAGTAGACACACAAGTTAACCAAATCCAGGGGGGTTTGTGTATTCAGTGGCTTCTTCCTCTGAAACATATTTCTCTTCATGTTAATCAAAAGACATTCTCAATAAAATGATAATTTAAATTGTAAGTTTATTATGATATACCTGGAGTAAAATCAGACATCGAGCATGTTTAAATATTCATGGGTGGTTATTTAGCTGCCTTGATCAGTGGATTACTATAAACTCTGGCTGCAGCAGATTGTGACCAGATGGACAGTGGCAATATTCAAACCACGATCTGGATAGCTAACTGGATAAAGTGAGGACAGCAATTTTTCTCTCCTAACTTTATCGAGATAGTTTTCCTGGTCTGAATATTACCACTAACCAGCTAACTGCCAGCTCCACCTATCAGGCTAGTGCTGCTAAATATTGCCTGATAACACTGACCACCTGATATCTGGATAAATGGTTATGAATGTTGAACTATCCAGATAGTACCGCATTGGCCTGTGAGGGCATTCAGTGGCACTGTCTGGAGCCAGTGCAGACCAAGGGAAATATCTGGATGGGGCAGCAGTTATAGAAACACGATGGCAGATACAGGCCAAATGGCCCATCCAATCTGCCTCTTCTCCCTAAGAGATCCTACACTGTCTCATGCTTACTTGAATACAGACATAGTCTTTGTCTCCACCACCTCTACTAGGAGACTTTATTCCAAGGATCTACCACCCTTTCTGTAAAAAAAGTATTTCCTTAGATTACTCCTGAGCCTATCACCTCTTAACTTCATCCAATGCCCTCTCACTCTGGAGCTTCCTTTCAGTTGAAAGACACTTCTTCATGCCTATTTATGCCACATACAGTAGGTATTTAAATAAGCAAGAGGCCAGTCTCTTTCAGTTAAAAGGAAGCTCCAGAGTGAGAAAATATTTTTACTGTTGAATGGCCACTAGGATGGTCTCAGGACTCAAGGATCTCTCATATGAAGAACGCCTAGATAAGTTGCAGCTATACACTCTCGAGGAACGCAGAGAGAGGGGAGACATGATAGAGACGTTCAAATATGTTACTGGCCGTATTGAGGTGGAAGAAGACATCTTTTTCTTCACAGGACCTATGACTACAAGAGAGCATCCATTAAAAATCAAGGGTGGGAGATTTCATGGTGAAATCAGGAAGTATTTCTTCACCGAAAGGGTAGTTGATCGTTGGAATGATCTTCCACTTCAGGTAGTTGAGGCCAACAACGTGCTCGATTTTAAGAAAAAATGGGACAAGCATGTGGGGTCACTTCGAAGGAGTGTTTAGGGGAGGGTTATTCGAGTGGGCCGATGGCCCTTTTCTGCCGTCATACTCTGTTTCTATGAATATTGACCCAATATTAGACAAGAGCAGAAGAAGACAAAAGCCCAGATTCTCTAAACGATGCTGATTTTTTAGATGCTGGCAGGCACCCATGCTAAATAAAAAAAACTTTGTTTAAATGTTTTTAACTGAGTTTCATCAGCGCTGGAATCACACCTCCATAGATGCTTTAGGCTGCCTAATGCCTAGGTAGGTGTGATTCACGACAAAAATAGAAGCCAGAAATGTAGACCTGGTGCCTTTCTTTCCCAGAAGTGAGATTCTCTATATGGCACCAAATTCAGCAAGCCTAGCTCTTCCTGTTCACACGGTCAAGGACATATCTCAACGAACAGCCATAGGATTATTGGTTATTGCTCCTTAGGCAACATGAATTATGTCATCTTTGTCCTTTATACTCTACCCTTTTGGGAAAGACCAGCCCAGAGTTTCTAACCTCTTCTGTGCTGCCACCTTTCTAAAGAGGCACCACAACTTCCTTTCTCCAATGCTATGGAACTACTTGCTTCTTCAAAGATCTATTGAACCCAGACTTCGATGGATCTGCCAGAATCTTTCTCTGCTCTCATAGTATCTTAGAATAGCTGTCATCTTTCAGTTTTGCAAGTTCTACACTCTTCCATAAATTTATTTTTTAAGTATTTATATACCACTTATAACCTAAATGGTTTTACATTTGGGCACTCAAGCATTTTTCCCTGTCTGTCCTGGTGGGCTCACACTCTATCTAATGTACAAGTTTCAAGTTTTATTAAAATTTGTTATACACGCAATGTCAAATATTTCAATGCGTATTACAAGTTAAAAAATTGGGGGATAACCATAAGACATTCTACTACAAGATAATAATAATAATAATAATAACTTTATTTTTCTATACCGCCATAGTCGTGAGACTTCTAGGCGGTTCACACTGAAGAGATCTGGACAGTCAGTGAGTTACAATATGTAGAAATCCGGGATACAGTATTTAGAAAACTTACAAAAAAGTGCTTAGAATCTTACAAAAGGTCCGAGATACAGCTTATAGAATCTTACAAAGAGCATATAGAGTCTTACAGAAAGGTAGAGAGATACAGCATATAGAATCTTACAAAATGCAGTGAAATATAGCAATATACATACGTATAAATTCAGTACCAATACAAAAGGAGAGAGGGATGAACTACAATCGTTAAAGAAAATAGAGAAACATTTATGGGTAATACATCAGGAGGGGGCAAAAAGTGACTATAAAAAGGGAGAGAAAAAAAAAAAGAGAAATTTTTTTTAAAGTCCTATAAATAAGGACTTAAATAAAACTGGGTATTAGTGCAGTGGTTCCCAAACCCTGTCCTGGGGGACCCCCAGCCAGTCAGGTTTTCCAGATATCCCTAATGAATATGCATGAGAGAGATTTGCATATAATGGAAGTGACAGGTATGCAAATCTCTCTCATGCATATTCATTAGGGATATCTGGAAAACCTGACTGACTGGGGGTCCCCCAGGACAGGTTTGGGAACCACTGGTATATAGAATATAAGATGTTAACTTGTCTGTGTCTCAAATGCGTGCTTATACAAGAAACTTTTTAAAATACTTTTGAATTTTTCTAATTACATTACATTACATTACATTAGTGATTTCTATTCCGCCATTACCTTGCGGTTCAAGGCGGATTACATTCCAACTAAAAAACAGGAATTACATACAAATTAAAAGGAGTAGAATAAGCGATGACATAGAATTTTTTAAGGTAATAAACATTGGATAAAGAGTTACCAAAGGGAAGTGGGGGTCTTTAGGAGGTAAGAATATGGTGAGATTATGGGTTTTAGATAGCATTTGATAGGTAAAAGTGTTGTTAAGAGTAAGAGGTTTTAAGAGTGGGTGTGGTTAGGACTGTTTCAGGGCTTTCTTGAAGAGTATAGTTTTTATTTGTTTTCTGAAAATCTTGTAGTCTGGGGTGGTTAACAGTAGGTTGGAGATTTGGTTATCCATTCTTGCAGCTTGAGTGGCTAGGAGGCCGTCGTATTGTTTTGACCGTTTTACTTCCTTGATCGGGGGAGGTGTGAAAGGGGAGTGCGTTTTTCTATGTCTGGTTGAGGTTGCTTGGATGAGGCGATTGTTTAGGTAGGCTGGGCTGTTTCCATTTAGGGTTTTGAATATCATGCAGTAGAATTTAAATAATATTCTTTCTTGGATTGGTAGCCAGTGTGAGTTGATGTAGGCTTCTGTGATATGATCATGTTTCCTCAGTGAGTAGATGAGTCTCAGAGCAGTATTTTGAATTGTTTGTAGTTGCTTGGTCATCGTGGCAGGGCAGGGGAGGTAGAGGATGTTGCAGTAGTCTAGCAATCCTAGGATTAGGGATTGCACTATGAGCTGGAATTGTGATCTTTCAAAGAATTTCCGGACTTGTCTCAGGTTTCTCATTATTGCAAAGGATTTCTGTATGGTTTTATTTATTTGCAGTTGCATAGTGCAGCATCTGTCTATTGTCACTCCTAGTAGTTTTATGGTGGTTTGGATTGGATAGTTGATTGAGTTAAGTTCTAAATTGGTTATAGTTGGGACTTTGTCATTTTCGAGGAGGATGAATTTAGTTTTATCTGGGTTGAGTTTTAGTTTGTGTTCTTTCATCCAGGTTGTAACTGTTTCTGTTGTTTGGTGTATTATGTTTGTCATGGTGGTCTTTGGCTGATCATATGGTATGAGGATGGTGATGTCATCCGCATAACTATAGGTGGTAATGCCTAGGTTATCCAGGTATGCCCCGAGAGAGGCAGTGTATAGGTTGAAGAGAGTAGGGGATAGTGGGGATCCCTGTGGTACGCCGCAAGGGTTTGACCAAGGATCTGATTTTTCTTTGTTTGATTTTACTCTGTAGGTTCTGGATTTTAGGAAGCCTTCAAACCAAGAATATACTGTATCTGAGATACCTATTGCATCCAAGATTTGGAGAAGGATGTTATGATCAACTAGGTCGAAAGCTGCAGTTAGGTCCAGTTGTATGAGAAGCATTTTTTTTCCTGTGCTGAGGTGTTGTCTGGCTGTGTCCATAAGGGAGCCCAGGAGTGTCTCTGTGCTGAAGTTAGTTCTGAATCCTGATTGCATGGGGTGGAGTAGGTTATGGTCATCTAGATAGTTTGTGAGGAGTTTGGCTACTAGGCCTTCTGTAATTTTGACATATAGCGGTATAGAGGCAATGGGTCTGAAGTTGGATGGTTGGTCTGTTGGTCCTTTTGGGTCTTTTTGAATTGGGGTGATGATAATTTCGCTGAAGTCAGTAGGGAAAAAGCCATCTGTGAGTGTTGTTTGTATCCATTGCAGAAGTAGAGTACGGAATTTTATACTGGAGGTGGTAAGGAGATATGCTGGGCAGTGGTTGAGGTCACAGGAGGCGTGGCTGTATTTTTTGTAGAGTTTATTGAATTCGGACCATTGTGTGTTGGGGAATTGAGACCATGTTCTGTCCGCTGTAGTAGATTCTTTATCCGTGGGTTGAGTTGTGATTTCGTTTAGGTGGGATGGGGTGAAGTTGAGGGTGGCTCTGGCGTTAGTGATTTTGTTCTTGAAATAGTCTGCTAGAAGGGTGGCTGAGGGGGTTGGGTTGTTGTTAGTGGTCGTGTAGGGTTTGGTGTCCGTTAGGTCTTTTAATATTTTGAATAGTTTTTTGGTATCTTGGGTTTCTGTGCCTATAAGGTTTGTGTAGTGAGTTTTTCTCTTGTCTTTTAGTAGGATTTTATATTGTTTGTTAGTTTTTTTCCAGGCGGTTTTCGTTTGATCTAGGTTTGTTTTTCTCCATTTTCTTTCTAATCTTCTGCATTGTCTTTTAAGTTGGAGCAGATCATTGTCAAACCATTGGTCTGATCTTCTACTGGTTCTAGTTTTGGTTTGTAGTGGGGCTAGTTCGTCCTGGGTGTTGGTGGCTAGAAAATTCCAGTGAGAGATGAAGTCTTTTGGGTCGCAGTCCTGGAGTGTTTCATCTATTTTTTTCCAGAATACAGTTGGCTCGATATGTTTGCGTGAGGTGTATGTTGTTTTTTGGGATTTAGGTGTGGTTTTGTTCTTGGTCCAGTTAATGCTGAAATTGTAAGTGTAGTGGTCTGACCAGAGGGATGGGGACCAGGTTCCAATGGGTGTTTGAATTACTGGGGAGGTTGATTGGTGGGTCATGAAGGCTGCAATGTCTAGTTGATGTCCTTTTTCATGAGTGGTTTGTGGGTCTAGGATTTGGAAGGATAAGGCATTGAGAAATGCTAGACAGTTTTTTGCTGGTGTGGATTTTGGGTCTTCTAGGTGGAGGTTTAGGTCTCCTAGGATAAGGTTATATTCTGCTGTTAAGGAGTTTTGGTAGATGAAGTTTTCAAATTCAGGTCTCGTTGTGGTCCAATTTCCCGGTGTTATGTAACAGAGCATGCATGCTAGTGAGTTTTTTAGTGTGGAGCTTGTGAGATGACAGGCAAGGAAGTCCATTTGTGTGGTGGATGTTTTTTCTTGTATATTTAGGGTTAGGGAGTCTTTGAATATTATTGCTAGTCCTCCTCCTCTTTTTTTCTCTCTGCAGGTCACTGTTATTTTGTACCCCTGCGGGCATACCTCTGTTATTCTGGGGTCTGTGTCTGAGGTTAACCAGGTTTCTGTGAGGAAGAGACAGTCTAGGTTTTCGGTTTTTAACCAATTTTTTATATGTTCTGTTTTGGATCCTAAGGCTCTGATGTTTAGGTAGGCACACTTTAGAGTAGTGGTTTCTGTTTGATTCTTGTGGGTCGTTTCAGGGTAGATGAGTGTTTTGGGAGGAGGTTGAGGTTTGGTCTTGGGAGGAGTTGTTCTTTTTCTCCAGGTTGTGGTGATGGAATGTTGGGTGCTGGTCTGGTGGTTCGAGTTTCTTGTTAAGAAGGTTCTGCCGTTATGGAGTTGGAAATTGGTTACAGAGGAGCTTGTGGGTGTGGTGTATAAGTTGTTTGCTACTACTTTCCAGCTGGTGATGAGGAGGATTATTATTAGGGTGGCTTGAGTATGTGTTTGTGTGGATAGCTTCATCTTTAGTGGCAGTTGGTGGGGGTCTGGACTGATTCTGAAAGTCGTTTGTCCTGTTGTTATTGGTGAGGGAGATAGATCTTGTTGTTTTGTGGTAGATGGGTTATGTTGTATGTCTGATCAAATGATTGACCTGTTCGGGACTTCGGGGGGGGGGGGAGGCGGAGATTGGACTTCCACGCGGCCGGGGTTCCTACCCTGCGGCAGTCGATCCGGTTTTTGTTTTCGTTGGAGCAGCTCCCGGTTTCAGTGGGGCTGCTCTGAAGAGAAGAGGCTGTGTGAGCTGCTCTGCAGGGGGCTTCGGGGGGCGGAGTTGGGCTCCCACGCGGCCCGAAGTTCCTTCCCTACGGCAGGGGTCTGTTTTTCGTTGGAGCAGCTCCCGGTTTCAGTGGGGCTGCTCTGAAGAGAAGAGGCTGTGTGAGCTGCTCTGCAGGGGGCTTCGGGGGGCGGAGTTGGGCTCCCACGCAAATAGTTTGGTAGATTATTCCAGAGCTGAGGAGCTATAACCGTAAAAATAGTAGATCTCCTAGTACAATGGGCAATGGGGGATTAGGTGACTTGCCCAGGGTCACAAGGAGCAACATGGGATTTGAACTCACAACCTCAGGGTGCTGAGGCTATTGCTCTAATGACTGTGCCACACACTGATATCTATCTCACTTCCTTACCAACCACCTATGGTACTTCTCCATGGTCTAGTTCAATAAACAATGAACAAAAAGTATTTGTTCATAACCTCTGGTCATTCATTTTTCCCTGCCAAACCTGAAAACCCCCTCTTACCACCCTACTGTATCTCTTTAGCAATCTTTTGTTTAATTTGCACTTTTGATGTCCTCCTCTCCTTCTTCCTCTCTTTCGGCTGTACCAGATATTTTCCTTTTGTTCATTTTTTAAAAAAATCTTTTTAACTTTTTGAGTGTTAATCTTTTGTTCTGCTTTTATCTTTTCATTCACCTTGAAGTCACTTGAAACTAATTTTCTTTTTATTTTTTATATTACAACACACATAATTCCTGTAACAGAAAATAGACATGACAAATACAGGTCCAAAAAGAAAAGAAGACCAAAGCAGATAATATATAAAGAAACAGTAACCTACAAAGCTACCCTCTACCAAGCCCCCTAAATATGGAGAATCCCAAAAAAATAAAATAAAGTAAACCCTCCCAAATCAGAAAACCATATAAAAGCTGAGAAGCTCTTTATCAGACATTACTAGTATGACCTTCTAATTCTATTCACTTGAGTTGGCACCTAATCTTATAGCATCAGCAGTCACCTGTATAGAAACTTTTTCAAAAGAAATCCTTTTAATGTGTGGGTTCAAAGAAAATATATCCAACCACTGAAATTTTTTTACTAAACATTTTTCAGGATACTTAACAAACAATTCAGCCTCTTCACCCAACATATCTTATCAAAGGTGAAGGAAGAACATAGGAACATAAGAATTGCTGCTGCAGGGTCAGAACAGTGGTCCATCATGCCCAGCAGTCCGCTCCCGCAGCGGCCCTTAAGTCAAAGACCAGTGCCCTAACTGAGTCTAGCCTTACCTGCGTACATTCTGGTTCTGCAGGAACTTGTCTAACTTTGTCTTGATTTCCTGGAGGGTGTTTTCCCCTATAACAGCCTCCGGAAGAGCGATCCAGTTTTCTACCACTCTCTGGGTGAAAAAGAACTTCCCTACGTTTGTACGGAATCTATTCCCTTTTAATTTTAGAAAGTGCCCTCTCGTTCTCTCTACCTTGGAGAGGGTGAACAACCTGTCAATATCTACTAAGTCTATTCCCTTCATTATCTTGAATGTTTCTATCATGTCCCCTATCAATCTCCTCTTTTCAAGGGATAAGAGGCCCAGTTTCTCCAATCTCTCACTGTACGGCAACTCCTCCAGCCCCTTAACCATTTTAGTCGCTCTTCTCTGGACCCTTTCGAGTAGTTCTGTGTCCTTCTTCGTGTACGGCAACCAGTGCTGAATGCAGTATTCCAGGTGGGGGCGTACCATGGCCCGGTACAGCGGCATGATAACTTTCTCCAATCTGTTCGTGATCCCATTCTTAAACATTCCTAGCATTCTGTTTGCCCTTTTTGCTGCCGCCGTGCATTTCGTGGATGACTTCATCGATTTCTTGACCAGTACTCCGAAGTCTCTTTCCTGGGGGGGTCTCCCCAAGTACTGCACCGGACAACCTGTATTCGTGTATAAGATTTTTGTTACCGACATGCATCACCTTACACATATCCACATTAAACCTCATTTGCCATGTTGCGGCCCATATCTTGAGAGTGTTTATGTCATGTTGCAGGTCTTCACAATCCTTCTGTCTTCACTACTCTGAATAACTTCATATCGTCTGCAAATTTAATCACCTTGCTTGTCGTACCAATTTCCAGGTCGTTTATAAATATGTTGGAGAGCACCAAACCCTAAGGCACTCCAGCCGTGACGCTTTTACAGTCCAAGTATTGTCCATTTACCCCCCACTCTCTGTTTCCTATCCGCCAACCAGTTTTTAATCCACATGAGTATTTCACCCTCGATTCCATGGCTTGCAATTTTTCGAAGTAGTCGTTCATGCGGGACCTTGTCAAATGCCTTCTGAAAATCCAGATATACAATGTCGACTGGGTCACCCTTGTCTATCTGCCTGTTTACTCCCTCGAAGAAGTGCAGTAAGTTCATCAAGCAAGATCTTCCTTTGCTGAAGCCTTGCTGGTTGGTCCTCATCAGATTGTGTCTGTTAAGGTGATCAAAGATGTGGTACTTTATCAGCGCCTCTACCATCTTTCCCAGTACCGAGGTCAGACTCACTGGTCTGTAGTTTCCCAGATCTCCCCTCGAACCTTTCTTGAATATCGGCGTAACATTCGCCACCTTTCAGTCTTCCGGAATCCTTCCCAATGTGATCGACAGATTTGCTATTAGTTGGAACAGTTCAGCTATAGCCCCTTTCAGTTCCTTGATTACCTTCGGATGGATGTCATCTGATCCTGGGGTTTTATCGTTTTTAAGCCTATCAATCTGCCTGCATACCTCTTCTAAACTGACTGTCAACCTTGTCAGTTTCCCATCTTTGTTTCCTGAGTATAGCCTGTCGGCTTCCAGTATGTTGTGTCTTTGGTAAATACAGATGCAAAATATGTGTTCAGTTTTTCGGTGATGGTTTTGTCCTCCTTTAGCACTCCTTTTATTCCATGGTCCGCTTCCTTCGTGGGTCATTTCCCCTTAATATATTGTAAGAACGGCTTGAAGTTTTTTTTCTCTTTGGCTATTTTTTCCTCATAATCTTTTGTGGCCCCTCTTACCACCTTATGGCACCTGCTTTGATGTTGTTTGTGCTTTTTCCAGTTTTCGTCCATTTTTGACCTTTTCCATTCCTTAAACGAAGTCTTCTTGTCTCTGATCGCTTCCTTCACAGCTACAGTGAGCCACGCCGGTTCCTTGTTCTTTTTCCTTTTGTATCCTTTGGTGATACGTGGTATATATAGATTTTGCGCCTCAGTGACTGTGTCCTTAAAAAGGGACCATGCCTGCTTTAGCATTTTTACAGTGCTTATCCTCTTCTTAATCTTCTTCCCCACCATGAGTCTCATCCCTTCGTAATTCTCTTTTCGGAAGTTCAGTGCCGTGGCCGACGTTCTGGATCGATGTTTTGCCCCTGTGACCAGGTTGAAGTGGATCATATTGTGATCACTTCTTCCCAGCGTTCCTTCTACTTCTACACCTTGTGTCATATCTCGTAGTCCATTTAGAATTAAGTCCAGAATTGCATTTCCTCTCGTATTTTTCTTGACAAGTTGTTCCAGGAAGCAATCATCTACATCATCCAGGAACTTGGTCTCCCTACTGGAGCCGGAGGTGTCTAGGTTTCAGTCTAACCCCGTATAATTGAAGTTGCCCATGATAACTGCCTCCCTTACTTGTTTAATCTCATCCGTCATTTCTTCATCAGTTTCTTTGGACTGCCCTGGGGTTCGGTAGTTGATGCCGATTTTCGTTTCCGTTCCATTTGTTCCTGGAATTTTGGCCCATAGAGACTACGTTATTTTTTGTTTTTGGCGTGTTCTCTCCGGTAGACTCAATTCCCTCTTTGACGTATAGGGCAATACCCCCACCTTTTTTACCTACTCTGTCTCTGCGGTATAGCTTGTATCCCGGTAGCACAGTGTCCTTGACGTTTTCCTCGTTCCACCATGTTTCCATGATGCCGATGATGTCACGGTTATCTTTTTGTGCCATAGCTTCCAATTCCCCCATCTTATTCCTTAGGCTCCTTGTGTTTGTGTACATACACTTGAGTTTGGGGCCTGTTACTTTCTTGCATTTCCTTTCCTCTTGTGTCCCTGTTGATCTATCAGGATTTCTGTCTTGCCTATGATCCAGTGAGTTTTCCCTGCTATCTTCCTGCATGGTATCCTCTGTGTATACCGTTTCCCAAACCATCAACTAACTCTTGGTCGACTGTTGGCTTTCCCCTTCTTCCTAGTTTAAAAACTTCTCAATTTCTCTCCGCTGAGGTGGAGTCCATCCTTCCTGTATAGCTTGCTCTTCCCCCAGAATGTTGCACACAAAGTGGAATCCTTCTTTCTCACACCAGTGCCTCATCCATGCGTTGACTGCTTGCAGCTCCGTCTGCCTCTTCTCGTCGGCCCTGGGTACCGGCAGGATCTCTGAGAATGCTACTCTAGGCTTTTCTGGTCTTCATCTTCCCTTCTAGCATCCAGAACTGGTCCTTCAGCCCTTCCCTTCTGTAGTTCCTGTTTCTCACATTGTTTGTCCCCACGTGGATCACCAGCTGTCGATGATCCTGTCGATGCGGCTCACTATATCTTCTATCTTGGCTCCAGGTAGGCAGGTCACCAGACAATCCTATCTTCCTCCCGCTATGTGGCTGTCGACTTGGCTGATGATGGAGCCCCCCATGACGATTGCTGTCCTCTCTATCTTCTCTTGCCGCAGGTTCGTGTCCTGGTGTATGACCATTTTTCCATCCGTAGGTCCCTGTCCTCTGTGCACTTCCATCTTCCCTCATCCTGGCGTTGGCTTGCACCGGACTCGTCTTCCTGTGGGTTCCCTCTGCTGTTTCCAGGTCTCGCCACTGCGTCACCTATTTATTCCTTGTGGTTGTCCTCCAGGTGGTCCACACTCACTGTAGGTGTATCTTGGTCCTCACTCACTGTGGGTGTATCTTGGCAGCTCCACTGTTGTTGGTGATTTTCCACGGCCTTCCTGTATGCCTGCTCGATGAACTTCTCTAATTCCAACTTCTTCCTCAATGGTTTCCTCTGTCATGAAGTTTTCTGCCTCTCTGTCCTCCTCTTTTACTGCTCGAAGTGCTTCTAGTTGCAGTATTCTGCCCTCCAGTATTCTGACTTGCTTCTTCAGGCCCTCCAGTTCCTCACATCAAGTGCATACATAAGACCGCCTCCCAGAGGGGAGGTAGTCATACATATGGCAAACGGTGCAGAAAACAGGGAAGCTCAACATCCTGCTTCTGTCTGCTGCATCCATTGCTGTCCGCTTGCCGGTCAGGCATCTGAAGTGGCTTCTCCTTATGTAGAAATCTGTGTAGCGTCCTTGGTGTTACTGTGAAATCCTTTTCTTGATTTTAAATCTGCTACCCCTGTTGCTTGTGTGTGACCTCTGTGTCTGCTGTGATTGCCTTCTGCTACTACTGTGTTTGTTTATCTACTGCTTGTCTGTCCTGTTGCCCTTGTGGTACTTGCCTATCTAGGTGTCCTCCCCTAGTATTTCTTCTTTGCAGTGCTCTTCCCTTCATAAGGTCCTTCGCAAAGGCGAGCGTCTTTAACGCTCACCTTCGACATGCGCCAAATGGCTGAGTGCCCTTTTAAGGAGGAGCTCCAGTGGATGATGTTGGGGAGGTGGGCAGAGCTACCTCTAGCTGATGCCCCTTGCGCTCTCCTGCCTTCTCTTGCTCCTTCTTCCCCTCTCCTGTTCTCTTCTCTGCTTTTCTCTCCTTCTGCTTTTCCTGGAGTAGCCTAGTAGTGGGCAGTGAAGTTACTTGTTCCTCTGTATGTTCCAAACAAAAGTCAGGAAAACACTTTACACACTAACCCCAAAATTCTACAGAATGATAAAGAAAAACCAAACACATAATTACCTTCTTATCATTATTAAAGACCAGGGAACAAGCAGGGTAGTATGATCCATCATATCTTCAGAAGAACTTCTAATATAGCTTATATATCCAAAATGTCTATCGCTGGTTGTGCAACCTCTTCCTTGTTCCTCTTAATATAAAACTGTTTTATATAGCTTTTTTGTTTATATTTTGTTTGCCATTTTAACTGTACCCTTGTTACATTTATTTCTTTCCTATTCTGTATACAATGGAGTTTCTTAACTTTATTATAGTGTTTCATAGAATTTTTAATCCATTTTGATATCCAGTGAGGAAAGGTGTGCTATTAAACTCTAACTATTACTAGAACTCTCCTTCTTAAAGTGAAGACAGTATGGTCCTGATTCTGAAAAGTGCCGTCCCGATTTTAAGCAGCTATAGGCATCCTACAGCTGTCTAATCAATCGGGATGCACGTTTTTTAAAAAAATGCTCCCCAGGCAGGCCACCTATATTGAAGGCGCCTCCAGGAGCCTAGGGAGGGCCCGCAAGATGCCTAAGCTCGCCTAAGAGCCTTAGGCGAACCTAGGCGGCCCTACGTGTCTCCCTAGTAGAGGAAGAGACGCTTAAAATATAGGCCAGCAAAATGCTGGTCTACATTGTAAGTAGTCGCGGCCGCTATACTTATCGCGGCAAGAGATCTCCCTGCTGCAATAAGTATAGCGGTCGTGGCCGCCTATCCCATCACCGGCAGGAGGTTGCCAAACTCCTCCTGCCGGAACCCCGGACCCCCCCTCCCCCCAAACTCGTAATCGCCGGCAGGAGGATGCCCAACTCCTCCTGCTGGAAAGCCGGACCCCCCTCTGGACCCCCCATGCTAACGACCCCCCCCAACTAACTAATGTTGGTCGGCTGGACGGGTCTTGCTGCCGTCCAGCCGATAGACCCGCCTCGTGGAAATGAGATGGGCCCGTCCCTTCCCGGCCCATCCCCGCTAAATCTAAGGCCTGATTGGCCCAGGCTCTAGAAACCTGGACCAATCAGGCCTTAGGCATAGCGGATCCGCCCATCCCCACTAATCCTAAGGCCTGATTGGCCCAGGGGCAGGCCCGTCTCATTTCCACGAGGCGGGCCTGTCGGCTGGACAGCAGGAAGACCCGTCCAGCCGACCAACATTTAAAGGTTAGTTGGGGGGGGGGGTCGTTAGCATGGGGGGTCCGGCTTTCCGGCAGGAGGAGTTGAGCATCCTCCTGTCGGCGATTGGACAGGCGGCTGCTATACATATCCCTTGCTGCGATAAATGTAGTGGCCGTGTCTAATCTAACCCGATTCTCTAACCGGCGTCTGTAACATGGACTCCGGTTACAGAATCGGGGTTTAGTGTAGGCCCGATTCTATATAGGACACCTCTCCCGGGCGTCCTATACAGAATCAGGGCCTATGTGTTTTAAACAGGTGGCATGGGCTTAACTGATTGTAGCTCTGGTGCTTCGCAACTGATCGCAGGCAAGGGAGAAGAGCTTTTTTTTTTTTTTGCAGGGGGCAAGATAGGAGAGAAGGGTAAAGTGCTATACCTCCTGAATTACTCTTCTAAGCAGGTGCTAGGCACAGTTTCTCCCCCTTATTTGCATACTATTGTGCTGAGCATTGCCTGATAAATTTAAATCGCTCCAAACTGTATTTATTAACATGTTGTAGGGTGCATCCTGCTCTGAATGTCTCAGTTTGCTTTCAAGTACCTCCAGCTTATGGTGAATACCAACACGGTCACCAACCAGCCTTGATTGTACACCATGACTATCTTCAAACTTCTTTTCTAACAAGTTCAACTACCCTTCATATCAAGCCATTTTCTTCTCAACACAGGTCACTAGAGCTTGGAAGAGTTCACAGATTTCTCTAACATTTCCGCAAAACTTATTTTCAAGAATAGTGATATCATTTGGGCCAAGGTCATTTACAACAGGGTTGTCCAACGTCAGTCCTCGAAGGCCACAATCCAGTTGAGTTTTCAGGATTTCCACAATGAGTTTGCATGAGATCTATTTGCACACACTGCTTCCATTGTATGCAAATAGATCTCATGCATATTCATTTGGGAAATCCTGAAAATTCAACCTGGCGAGCGCTGATGTTAGACACATCTGATTTAGAAAGTCTAGCATTAAGGCAATCTTGCATGCAGCACTGCTATGTGTAGAGCCAGTAAATTTAAATCATGACCAGTTTACTTGGTTGCTACAAAATAGTGATATGCTATGCAATCACTAGTCAATACAAGTTAAGAACATAAGAATAGCCATACTGGATCAGACCAATGGTCCATCTAGCCCAGTATCCTGTTTCCAACAGTGGCCAATCCAGGTCTCAAGTACTTGCCAGAAATCCAAATAGTAGCAACATTCCAGAATTCCAGAGTATCAAGATTCTGGAATCCCAAGGACAGGATTCCATGCTACCAAACCCTGCACAAGCAGTGACTTCCGCCTTGCCTATCCCAGTAGAATAATGGGTAATGAAGCTGTTGGGTGCCAGTGCTATAAACAGTGCCAATGATGGCCTGAACCTCATCCTACAAAACTGCTCTGAATGAGCAGATTTGTAAATCAGAACTGGAATGTTTCGTTAGCTTATAGAAAGATATCTTAAATTTATTTATTTTTCTTGTTTATATTTCTAAAGAATAAAGAGATCTATTTATTAACTTGTGGTAAGGTTCTGTGGTAGCTGCAAAACCTTTCTGTTAACTATGAGGGCATTCCCAGCAGTTTCACATTACGTTAGCAAAGAGAATTTTTTTTTAACTTGTATGGGCTTGCAGGAATCAAACCTGTGGCCTTACAATCAAGTAACTGGAGACTCACAGCTGAATCACAGAGGCTGATTAGCTGCAGCTGGAGTTTCAGGAAACATGGGCATGAGTGGTAGAAGGAGAAGCCTATTCCAGGAGGAGTCCATTGGACCAGCAAGTGACAGTATATAAGGAAGTCCAGCCAGACACACTCTAGGTCAGTGGTGTCCAACCTGCGGCCCAAGGGCCACATACGGCCCCGTGAAGTATTTTGTGCGGCCCCGGTCGAGGGCGATGCAGTGTTTTCCTCTGCTGCCCCTGGGTGTTTACCATCTTGCCGACTCCCTCCTCTGTCTTGTTGCAGCGTTTGCGCTTTTGTGCGTCCCCAGAAACATTTTTTTCGGCCAATGCGGCCCAGGGAAGCCAAAAGGTTGGACATCCCTGCTCTAGGTGATTGCCTTCTGTGGTTCCTGTTCTGTGACTGTTTTCTGCTCCACCTTTGTTTCCTGATCCTGCCTGGATTTGCTTTGTTTGTCTCTCCCCTGGACCTAGCCTCTCCATTCATGCTCTTACACAGGATAGGCCCCTCAATAACAGTAACTGTGCCATGTTTTCTGCCATGTTAACAGTTAATGCCCAACAACCATTTCCATGTTAACTGTAAAGTAGAATCCTTACCTATTCCCCTCCCATTTCATATGATGGATGTATAATTTAGCATCTGCTAAGGGGCTGCATTAACTGTTAGTTGTTCATTCTGTAATTAATGTGTACTAATGTAGTTTAGTAAACAGGGGTCAATGTGCACTATAAGGGGAGTGTGTTATTTTTATCACACACAAAAAAAAATCACAGAGAAATCTGAAATAAAAAAGATCATTGGAAGTTATAAAGAATGTCAACAGTCATGGAAATTTATATGAAGTCCTATAGCAACTGAACTAGAATTTCATTGCCGTCAACCAGGATGAACAGACAGCTTGTAAGAATGTACTGTATGTGAAAATACCAGCCTTATTAAAATGAACGTATTCCATGAAGGATTTTCTTTTTATGTTCAGGTTGGCTAATAGTTACTGCTGATATGTTAGTTAATAATAATTGAGGCTAAAGCTTATTATTTTGACTAAAACATACAATGGTGATTGGAGCTGTACTGTATATCCACTGAAGCCTCATTTGCATCCAGTGTAAGCTAATATGCATCTGGTCATACTGTAATCTTACTATATCAGGATCAAGTTAATCTGTATGCTTAACTCTGGATCTTGGAAAGCATGCTAAGTTTAGACTCAACGTTCTTCATATAGTAGAAGAATTAGCCTTGCTGAAGTTCTGAAATCCAAGGAAAAGTTAAAAAAAAAAGAAATCTGCACAGAAGGTGAAAGGCAAAGACTGGGAGGTAAGGCAGAGCAGATCTATGGTTTCACTTAAGGTTAAATAAAAATGTATAGTAAATCCAATCAAAAATTAATACAAGTCTCTCCCCTCCCCAAGATCTTAAAAACATTTCAGTCTATATAAATCAGTATGAGTATTTTTACCAGTGGTGGAAAAAGTCTTCAGAGCAAAGCTACCAGCCAGCTTTTAGTTAGTAGATTAAAAATATGCCATCATTAGTCAGAAAAACTCTACTGTTTTTCATAAATTTTTCAGGGGAACAAACTTGCAAAACCCAAAACAGTATGGGATTCAAAATAATAATAATAATAATAAAAGTCTATAAACCCGTCTAAATCGGTATTGGACGATCAAAAAGACAGATCTTCCATATACCGATAATTGTAATTATATATCGAACAGGGTTTTAGACATATCTAAAACCAACTTAGGCCTTTTCCCTGCCTCTATGCGCCTAGAGCGAAAAGGGGTATTTTTTGGAGGAGTGGATAAGGCGGGATGTGGGCCGACTTAGACTTAGTCGTCCGGCAGTCATAATCGAAAGTTTGACAGGTTGCCTGGTTGGAACTTATACATTTTGACTTAGACCAAGTCAAAACAGGTATAAGTTCCGGACTGGGCTGTTGAGTTGATCACGGCTGCCGCGATCAGCTCAGCGGCCCAGGCAACCCATCCTGCCACCCCCAAAACAATTGTGGCATAGGGATGCCCAGTATCTCCTTCCGCAATCCCCCGAACCCCTTTCCCAATGTTCCCCTTGGCAGGATGGAGGCCTAATCCCTCCTGCTGACATCCCCCCCCTAAAAGTTCACCACACCCCCCTCAAAAGCTTGCTCCCACCCTGACCCTCCCCCCCACACAAGCACAAAAATGCTTTATGCAACCAAATGAACTGATTAAATTGTGATGAATATATATCTGTATAGGGTCCTTTTATTAGGCTGTGGCAAAATGTGGCTTTAAAGTGCCCTTTTTTGGGTCTTTTCCATGCATAGAACCAGTGCGTGTCATAATTTTTAGGCTCACCTATTTAGGCCAAGGAAAACCAGGCCTAAATACCTGCATCTAAATTGTGTGCAGATTGGATATTTTCTATAACAGTGTGCATAAATTTTTGGAATTCCCACAATCCACCCATGCTCCTCCACTGGCTATGCCCCCTTTTCAGATTCACACACCGGAAATGAGACACACCACTGTATAGAATGTGCCTACCAAATTGGGCATGTATAGGCTTGCCAAATTTTACAATTGTAAAATCCAGACACCCTAGACCCGCCCCCCCCCCCCAGTCCCGCCCTAGCTCTGCCCCCTACTGCCTGCTTTGGTTGGGCAGGAGGCAATCCGCACATGCGCGGATTGCCTCCTGCCCAACGTGATAGAAAACTCGGACAAAGTGCTGGGTTTTGAAAAGTTGTCCGGACCCACGGACATGTCACCAAAAGGAGGACATGTCCAGGGAAATCTGGACGTCTGGTAACCCTAGACATGTAACTTCTACTTGAAGCAATTAGCGTCAATTAATAGGCATTAATTAACACTTTTCAATGCAGATAAGGCTTGTTAAGTAATTAATTTGTGCATGCAAACTGGCTGTACACACCGATTTACATGCAAAACGGAAGGCGCCATATATAGAATTTGGGGATTAGAGGTTGAAAGGAAGGAAAAATCTAGGAAAAGAGAGAGTAGGGTATGAATTGAATTCAGGTGCAGAGAAGTACAGGACTTAGTTCTTCAGCATGTTGAAGCTGTTGAAATGAGGACTCATCCAGGAAGACACAGCGGCGGGGCAGAAAAAGAAACCATAGATAGATACATTAGTGTGTCAGCAAAGAGATAGCAAAAGCAGCCCAAAAAGAAGTTAAATACACCAAAGTTTTTTTACACATCGGAAAGTTGAACAAAAATGCAGATTGGGTTACAAAGAAAATTGAATATAATAAGCTAATATCTATTGAGATATCTTTTAAAAATAGACTGTTAACAGAATTACAGACATTTTAGGATTTCAGAGCAATGTTATAAGAACTACACTTAATATTAATACACTTAATATTAATACAGATGTTTTCAGTTACTTCTTCATGATATTTAATAAAGGAAATACTATTAGTCATGTGGCTGGTGATAAAAGAGAGGAACCACCTCATAGGGAATGAATATTTAACATAGTTAGACTCTACCTAATATATATAAACTCAATAATGTGTTCATTTGGGTTTGCACATTGTTAAAATATGTTTGTGATATATTCCACAAATTCTTCCCTTATTTACTTTATAGTTTCTTGTTTAGTAATGCAAATAATTTCAGATGAGAGAGGAAAATTGTTCCCTTTTTTTACTATCAGGGTGTTCAGTCCAAACCAGTGTATGGAATGGGAACTGACTAAAAGATAGAAAAAAAAGAGCAGAGTTAAATGGGCATTATTCTCAATAGGGGAACTTGAATAGTGGAGTGCCACAAGGTCTGTACTAAGACCAGTGCTTTTTAATTCTTAAGTCGGATTTGTATGTAACTCTGAACTTCTGGATTTTAAGATTCTTGCTGCTTAACTCTGCTCCCAGCTGACAAAAGGGCCAAGTGTCCCTACCAGTGTTCCCTCTAAGGCACAGAATGCACAACCAGTGGCGTACCAAGGGCGGGGTGGGGGGGAGGGGGACAGACCTCCCCGGGATTATGCCCTAGAGGGGTGCACAGCTGGCCGGGTCCGGAACCTCCTGGGACGTGCACTTCAGTGCGGCTGCCGGTTCACCCCCGCGGACAAGAAAAAGGCTAAGAATCCGGTGAGAGCAGCGAAAGCGTCCTTTAAGGAACACCCTCCCGATCTGGCTCTATCCAACCCCCTTCGTGACGCCACTGGACAGCATTCTCAGCCATTGGTCAACCCAGGCAAGGTGGTGTCTGGTGGCTGTCTGATGGCATCACGAAGGGGCGGGATAGAGCCAGATCGGGAGGGTGTTCCTTAAAGGACGCTTTCACAGCTCCCGCCAGCTTCTTAGCCTTTTTTGAACCATAGCAGTAGTGTACCAAGGGTGTGTGTGGGGGGGAGGGGGTCCAAAAAATGATTGGTCGGGGGGGGGGGTAAGAATGATGGGCCCTGGGTGTCACATACCCTAGGTACGCCACTGTGCACAACCACACACTGTTCTTAATGTGGCCATCTATTGTTCCTGAACCTGCTGCAGGAGAAGTATAGGAATCTATGCCACTGGAAATACTGCTCAGCGAAATCAAATGAAGCTGCAACTGCCTTTCTAAGTACGAGTTGTACTTAAGCTGGGTGTCTGTAACTCGGGACTGCCTGTATAAGGAAATGGGAATGATGAATGAGGTGATCAGATTTGCAGATGACACAAAACTATCCAAAGTTGTTAAATCACACCCAGACTGGAGAGAGTGGAAGACTGGGCATCCAAATGGCTGATGAAATTTTGTATGAACAAATACAAAGGGCTCCTTTTACTAAATCGCGTTAGGGCATTAACACACTAATAGCACGTGCTAAATTGCCCCGCGCGCTATATACTAACGCTGAGCTGGCGTTAGTTCTAGCTGCGTAGTGCGGGTTTAGCATGTGCTAAAATGCTGCGTGCGCTAAAAATGGTAATGCAGCTTAGTAAAAGGAGCCCAAAGTGGTGCCCATAGGAAAGAATAACTCAGATATAGTTAGTTGATGCTGAGTTTCATATCAGGAGTTACCACCCAGTGAAAAGATCTAGGTGTTTATTGTAGACAATATATACTGTAGTCTGCTCAGTGTGTGGGGGCAGCTTAAAAAGCAAATAGAATGTTAAGGATTATTAGGAAAGGAATAAAATATAAGAAATGTCATAATACCTCTAAATCACTCTATGGTGTGACTACACTTTGAATATTGTGGGCAAATCTGATTGCAAAGAACAGCGATCAAAATGATTAAGGGTCTATGCTTCCTCTAAACCAGGGGTCTCAAAGTCCCTCCTTGAGGGCCGCAGTCCAGTCAGGTTTTCAGGATTTCCCCAATGAATATGCAGGAGATCTATGTGCATGCACTGCTTTCAATGCATATTCACTGGGGAAATCCTGAAAACCCGACTGGATTGCGGCCCTCAAGGAGGGACTTTGAGATCCCTTCTCTAAACTGAGCACATGAGCAATCACTCATATATTCTAAGAATGTCGCTCACAAAAATACTTGCAAATCTGGAAAATTTTTGATTTTTAGAACTTGTTGGTCACTCAGAACTTTTAGAATGTGTCGCTCACTTGAGAAAAATTTTCACGCCTCCGGCCAATCTTTAGAGGGAGCATTGGCAAGGTCTCAGAGATGGCTGAAGGAAGATATGATAAAGGTCTCCAAAATCCTGAATAGAGTGGAATGGAAATGCAAATCATTTATTTTTACTTTTTCAAAAAGTACAGACATTAGGAGACATCCTATGAAGTTACATAATAAAAAAATTTAAAACAAATAGGAGAAAATCTTTTTTTCATTCAACGCATAGTTGAGCTGTGGAAATCTTTGAAGCTGGGTTTTGTTTTTGTTTTTTTTTTTAAAAAGAGGGATTGGACAAATTCCTGGAAGAGATTTCCATAAACTGTTATTTAAAAAGCCACTGCTTATCTGTGAGAGTAGATAACATGGAATCTTGTTTCTTTTTCGTGATTTACTATGCACTTGTGAACTTGATTAGCCACTGCTGGGAACAGGATCCTTGGCTAGATGAAGCTATGATCTGACCCACTATGGAAGTTCTGATGTTCATATGTTCAGTAATGACAGCTGCATATTGATTGCAATTAATTAAACATTTTGGGAAAAAAAACTTCTATAAATTTATTCTAGTTAATTAGCAGATTCCTTTTCAATGTGCATACTGGAGTCAATAAATATGTGCCAACTAAGATGCATAAATCCAAAAGATATTTGACTTGTAGTTGTGAGTCCTGGAAAGACATTGGCTTTCCGTGGAAGTCAGTAGGTAATTTGCTGAGTTTGCACTAGATACTAACCGAATGCCCTTAGAAATGATAAACCTTATTGATCTGCTTTCTGTATGTAAACATTTGAAGTAAAGGATTATGTTTAGAAACAGCAGTTAAAGACTATGGGCTCCTTTTACTAAGGTGCGCTAGTGGTTTTAGTGCGCGCTAAACGCGAACTCCTCCATAGAGCTTGTGTTAGTATTTTTCATTTAGCACGTGGTTTGCGCGCGCTAAAAACACTAGTGCACCTTAGTAAAAGGAGCCCTATATTCAATATCAGTCTTCTCACCCATGCCATCTACTATCCCATACTCTCCCCTAGAAATCCTATATACTTGAATTTAGATATTATTTGCCTTCACCACTTCCATTGGGATGCCATTCCACAAAGTCATCATCCTTTCCATGAAGTATTCCCTCAGGTTATTTCATCCTATGCCTCCTCATTCCAGAGCTTCCTTTCAGTTGAAAGAGACTTGGCATCTTTGCATTTTATGCCATGTAGTTATTTAAACGTCTCTATCATATGTGCCTTCTCCTGCCTTTCTTCTAAAGTAAATAACCAAAAAAACACTCTCAAAAGCTCAGGTCTACATATCCAATAATATCCAAAAAGGAGAAAAGACCTCAGTGTCCAATAGGGGCTCTAAAAAGCTACCCACATAGACAAGATGATTTCAAACATAATTTGAGACCAGCAGACACATCCTTGGTCAAAAACTCCCAAGTACGAGAGATATAGTGTATAAGTCTCTTTCAAAAAACACTCTCTTTCAAATTTAATTTTTTCAATAAAAGTCACTCTCACTTTCCAATATACTTTTTTTAGTTTTTTCAATTTTTCTCAATGAAAGTCACTTATCTGAACGTTGCTGTTTGAATGTAGTCCTGGGGTTAGAAAGCAGGAAAAACTGCTCCGTGGAGAATAAGCTGAAAGTTATTCAAGCATGATCATTAACACACTTCCACACAATCCTTGTGGAAGTGTGGATTGTGTGGAAGTGTGTTAATGACCACTTAATCTCACCAGATGCTACTTAGTACATATGTTTTATTGTCATGTCTATATTGTAATTTATGTAAACTGTCATCTCTGCTCTGTCTGGATTATTATGGATGTACTTTGTAACCCGTTCTGGGCTCCTTTGGGAGGACGGGCTAAAAATCGAATAAATAAATAAATACATATTGAGATCATTAAGTCTGTCCCCATGCGCTTTATGACAAAGACCACTGACCTGTGGATTTACTCCATCCTATTTATATCTTTTTGAAGGTACAGTCTCCAGAATTGTAAACAATATTCTAAATAAGGTCTCACAGAGTCTTATACAGAGGTATTATCACCTCCGTTTTCCTATTGACCATTCCTCTCTCTGTGCACCCAAGCAACCTTCTAGTTTTCACTGTTGCCTTTTTCTATTTGGCCACCTTAAGATCATCACATACTATCACACCCAAGTCAGACTCCTCTTTCATGCACAAAATTTTTTTTCTCCCTAAACTGTACTGTTCCCTTGGGATTTTGCAGCCCAAATGTATGACCCTGAACTTTTTAGCATTAAATCTTAGCTGCCAAATTCCCAACCATTCTTCAATCTTTGCTGAGTCCTTACTCATGTACTCCACACTATCAGGAGTTTCTATCCTATTGTAGGTTTTAGTATCATCCATAAAGAGGAAAATCTTACCAGACAGCCCTTCCATGATATTGCTTGCAAAAATGTTAAAAAAGAACCAGCTCATGAACAAAACCTTGTGGCACACCACTGTTAATATCCATTTAGCATTGTCCACTGTCACCTTCCACCCAACCAGTTCCTGATCCAGTCAATCACTTCAGGGCACTTGGTTTATTTATAAATCATATGTGGGGAACTGTGTCGGAGGTTTTCCTAAAATCTTAACACACCATTTCTAGTGCTCTAATTCTCTGGTTATCTAATCAAATTAATAAGATTTGTCTGACAAGACCTGCCTCTAGTGAAACCATTTTGCCCCAAGTCCTGTAATCCATTGGATTCCAGAAAACTTTGTTTTAAGGTCATATTCATTAATTTACATACTACAGAAGGCAGACTTACTGGTCTGTAATTCTCCCACTTTTGTGGAAAAGGATCACCTCTGCCCTTCTCTCCTTTCTTCCAGGACTAATCTCAATTTAAGAATTATTGAAAAGGTCAGCCAGTGGAGCTGCCAGAATTCCCTAACTTCGTTCAGCACCCTCTGACCTATGCCATCTGGAACCATTGCTTTGCCCACCTTTAGTTTAGCTAGCACCTCACGAACACAGTCCACTGATAACCAATCAGTGTCTACCACACCTCCATTCCTATTTGTGTTTGCCTTCATATCCTGGGAGCTTTAAAGTTCACCCTACCTTGCCTATGAGAGAATAAAACGGAATAAAATGCTATGTTAACATGAACACAAAATAGCATTTACCAAATGGTTAGTACATTAATTGCAGTTAACTTCATATTCCCCCACTTTTTACAAAACTGCAATAGTGTTTTTAGCACAAGTTGGCACGCTGAATGCTCTGTGCTGTTCCCGACGCTCATAGGAGCTCTGTAAGTGCCAGGAGCCGGTTAGAGCATTCCGCATGCCGGCTTGTGCTAAAAACAGCTATTGTGGTTTTGTAAAAGGGGGAGGGGTAGAAAAATAAACAAGCAAATAAATATAAATACGAATGAAAGAACTGAAATGTGTCATCAAGTCTTCAGTCATAAACAGTCGTTACTGGAATACAGACATGAATTTGTACTAATAGATACATGCAAAGCATGAGGAGGGTCTTGGAGTTATCTAAGTGTAATTTTGTTGTCTTAAACTTAGGTATATTGCTAGGAATTTTATACAGTTTAACCTGAATTAGAAGCTGAGATGATCAGTGCTAAGCTAATATACTAGCTTAGCTTGCATTTTCATGCCTGACTTTGGGTGTGAGCACTTACACCTGCTCATACTCAACTATTGGCAGTTAGGCACATAAATGACAGAATTCTAGAACTCTGCGCTTAAATCCTGGGAACTCCCATGAATCGCCTATGCCTCTCCCATGGCCACAGCCCCTTTAGAGTTGCATGCTATAAAAATTAGGCACCCATGTTATAGAATAGGGTGTAGGACAGATCTGTGCTAATCCTAATGATTGCTGATTAAGTGCTTGTTAATTCCAATTATTTATCACCAATTACTGTAAGCTCATTATTTTGTGCGTAGATCTTTAATCTGTGCACTAAACTGAGCAACTAACTTTGATCAACCTATAGAGAATTCTCAAAAATTCTCCAGATAACTTTTTTTTTATTGGAGAAAGTTGTGATATAGTTTTTCTTTTAAAAAGCATAATTATAAATGGCTCTGAGAAGAAACCTATATAATTTTCAGATAACCTAATCTGTTTTACTGTGTTCCCAGGTTCCTCAGAGGATAGAGCAACAAAATGATGCTCCTGAAGACAACTTGGGAACCCCAGGCATGTGGGGCAGCTGGGGACCTTGGTCAGCATGCTCAAGAAGCTGTAATGGTGGTGTGATGGAACAAACCCGTCCCTGTCTTCCCCGCTACTTTCAGGAAATAAATTACCCCAGACCGGGGCAACAGCTCCCTGGATCTGACAGAACCCTCGCCTATCAGCAACCCTACCACCGTGGGGACTTATTAAACTCTTATCCTGGACATATTACTTCAGCCATTCAGACATCAGTGTCACTGCACAGCCAGCATGAACAGCCAAGGCAAAACCTTCAAGCTTCATTCTCAGGAAACCAAAACAGCCACCCTGGTAGAGGAATATTAAGAGGCAATCGGCAGTCGCAGGGGCAAAACGCAAAGTCGGAAAGAAGGTATGGGAGCAGTGTATGCATTTTATTCCACTACCTGATGATGTTTCTTTTACAGAATGTTTATTCATACTGGATTAGAAACTCTTCATACCATGTTTCCCCGTAAATAAGAACTACCCTGAAAATAAGCCCTAGCAGGATTTTCGGGGTAGGTCTTAATATAAGCCCTAGTCCCGGGATTCGCCGGCAGTTTCCCTTCCCTCCCTCCCATCCCTTGTGCAGCAGAACGCTTGAGCGAGCACCCCCAAGCACTCGCCCCCACCGCACAGCCGAACTCGATCCTTCCCTCCCTCCTACCCGAACCCCGCCGAACCCCATGAGCGAGCCCTACATACGGTACCTCCCTAAGCAGCATCAGGCCGGCAGCACACTAAACAGGCTGCTTCAGCCTTGTCCGCCCGTGAATTCACTCTGCCGTGTTACTGAGTGAATTCATGGGCGGACAAGGCTGAAACAGCCTGTTTAGAGTGCTTAGGGAGGTATGTAGGGCTTGCTTGCAGTCGGTGGGATTCGGATGGGAGGGAGGGAAGGATGGTGGTTCGGCCACGCGGCGGGGCTGGATGCTTTCTCAAGGGTTCTGTTGCACAAGGGATGGGAAGGAAAGGAAACTGGGCAAGGGTCCTGCTGCACGAGGGATTGGAGGGGAAGAAAGATGCTGCACATGTAGGGGAGAGAAAGGAAAGAGGAAGAATTGGGGTGAAGGAGAGGAATGGAGAGATGATTATGTACATACCCCAAAAATAAGACCTAATGCATTTTTTGGGCCTAAAATTAATATAAGACACTGTCTTATTTTCGGGGAAACACAGTAGATATGAAATCCTTTGTAAGAATACTTTTGACTTATAATATCTCGATGTTTCATTGACAGGCCAATTTCAGTAACAACTTATGCGCTAGGAATAGCATGACACAGTGTATATTTTCTTATGAATTAGGTGACTTGCAATTAAAAAGATTGGCAATTTATGGTGCCATTTTACTAAACCACGTGGTAACTGTTAATGTGATCACATTAATGCAATTTTGCAGTTACTGTGCAGTATACACATTAACTCCTTTTGTGTCAGGGGGCATGGCATGGATGCAGACTGATCATGGAATGCAGGACCGATTACCACCTCCTAAATAGCCCAAATAGGAGGAAATAAGGGGCTGATTCTATAGACCGTGCCAAACAGTGTCTAGTGCAGGGCTGCCCAAGTCCGGTCCTCGAGATATACTGGTAGGCCAGGTTTTCTGGATATCTACAATGAATATGCATGAGAGAGATTTGTCTGCACTGCCTTCTTGGTATGCAAATCTCTCTCATGCATGTTCATTGTGGATATCCAGAAAACCTGGCCTGCCAGTAGATCTTGAGGAATGGACTTGGGCAGCCCTGGTCTAGTTTGTAGGCGTCAGTTGATATAATTGTCAATTAACCACGTGGCACCACACTTAGTGGCGTCTAAGCAGGCTTAGGCGTCGCTAGGCTTCCTAGTGGTAGGCTTATGAAGAGGTTTTGATAATTATGGTTGATGAAGTATTGATGTATGTTTTGTATGAATGATACGTCGGTATTGTTTTTATTATGTATTGCTGTAATCCACTTTGAATAAAAGCGGAATATAAGTTATAAACTATTAGGCCAGGGTTTTCCTGGTCTAATTTATCAGTGCCTAATACAGACACCTAGAGATGTCTAAGTCAACCATGCCTATTCTCCGTCCCTAACCATGTCTAAACTTTTCAAGAAGTTGTCATTAGGTGCTGGTAGATGCCTAGACGTAGGTGTCGCTAGGTGCTGCACGGTATTCCATGTGAAACTTAAATTAATTGCTTTTTTAAATTGTTTTTTTAATGGTGTAGTCAATTACAATGCCAATTAAAGCAATTAAAAACAATTAAGTTTCACATGGAATTCAGTCCCCGATTAGGGTGCCTACCTAACCGAGGTACCATTTTTAGAATTTCCTCCTAAGTGCTTTTGAATTAAGTGGCAGCAGGTACCACACATTAAAACAAATGTTATTAAGTGACCTGCAGTTGAAAGTAGTGGGCACTCCCCCAATAAGTGCCATGTTAAATTTGAAACTACCGTATGGTAAAATTCTTCGTTAAGCTGTGGTAACTGGGATTTTATCACAGTTTAGTAAAAGGGCCCTTACATGTTTTTGGAGATGTTTGGCTAGCTTAACTCCTTCAAAAGACTTAGGGGATCTTTTACTAAAGTGCACTGAGTTTTTGCACTTAACACACTTTAACAGCAGAAATCATTGCATGTTTGGTGCAAAGGATGTGTATCAATGGAAGCAGCAGACAGAAGCAGGACGTTGAGCTACCCAGTTTTCTGCACCATCTGCCATATGTACGACTACCTCCGCTCTGGAAGGCGGTCTTATGTATGCATTCGATGCGAGGAAAAGGAGAGCTTGAAGAAACAAGTCAGACTCCTGGAAGGCAGAATATTGGAACTAGAAGCTGGGGCTCTTCTCTCTGGAAAAAAGGAGGCTCAGGGGAGATATGATAGAGACCTTCAAGATCATGAGGGGCATAGAGAGGGTGGATAGGGACAGATTCTTCAGACTGAAGGGGACAACAAGTACGAGGGGGCATTCCGAGAAATTGAAGGGAGATAGGTTCAAAACAAATGCAAGGAAGTTTTTTTTCACCCAAAGGGTCGTGGACACTTGGAATGCGCTACCGGAGGAAGTGATCAGGCAGAGTACGGTACAGGGATTCAAACAGGGATTGGACGGATTCCTGAGGGATAAAGGGATCGTGGGATACTGAGGGAGGAGCTGGGATGTAACACAAGTATAGAAAGCTAACCAGGTAATAAGTATAGAAACCCAACCAGGTCGTGCATGTGCAAGACCGGAGGGTTAGGACTTCGATGGGAAGATAGGACTTCAATGAGAAACCAAGGTGGCAAGGGAGCCCCTTCTGGTGATTCAGACAGGTCGTGACCTGTTTGGGCCGCCGCGGGAGCGGACTGCCGGGCAGGATGGACCTATGGTCTGACCTGGCGGAGGCACTGCTTATGTTCTTATGTTCTTAAGCACTTCGAGCAGTGGAGGAGGAGGACAGAGAGGCAGAGAATTTCATGACAGAGGAAACCATTGAGGAAGAAGTCCGGGAGTTACAGAAGTTCATCGAGGAGGCATACAGGGAGGCTGTGGAAAATCACCAGCGACAGTGGAACTGCCAAGATGCACCTACAGGGAGTGAGGACCACCTGGAGGACAACCACAAGGAAGAAATGGGTGACACAGCGAGATCTGGAAACAGCGGAGGGATCCCACACGAAGATGAGTCCGGTACAAACCAATGCTAGAATGAGGGAAGATGGAAGTGCACAGAGGACAGAGACCTACGGCTGGAGAGATGGTCATATACCAGGGACATGGACCTGTGGCTAGAGAGGCAAGAGAAGATAGAGAGGACAGCGATTGTCATGGAGGACTCCATCATCAGATAAGCTGACAGCCACATAGCATGAGGATGACAGGATCGGCTCGTGACATGCCTACCAGGAGCCAAGGTAAAAGACAGTGAGCTGCATCGACAGAATCATCAACAGCATGGAAGAGGAAGATACGGTGGTGGTGATCCATGTGGGGACAAACAACGTGAGCAAAAGGAACTGCAGCAGGGAAGGACTGAAGGACCAGTTCAGGATGCTAGGAAAGAAGCTGAAGACCAGAACACAGAGGGTAGCGTTCTTGGAGATCCTGCCGGTACCCAGGGCCGATGAGAAGAGGCAGATGGATCTGCAAGCAGTCAACGCGTGGATGAGGCGGTGGTGTGAGGAAGAAGGATTCCACTTCATGCGCAACTGGACAACATTCTGGGGGAAGAGCAAGCTATTCAGGAAGGATGGACTCCAACTCAGCGGAGATGGAACGAGGCTACTTGCAAGCAACATCAAGAGAGAAATTGAGAAGTTTTTAAACTAGGAAGAAGGGGAAAGCCAACAGTCGATGGTTCATGAACCGATATACTCAGAGGATACCGTGTAGGAAGATAGCGGGGAAGACTCACCGGATCATAGGCAAGATAGAAATCCTGACGGATCAAAAAGGACACAAGAGGGAAGAAATTTCAAGAAACTAACAGGCCGCAAACTCAAGTGTATGCACACAAATGCAAGAAGTCTAAGAAATAAGATGGGGAATTGAAAGCTATGGCACAAAAAGATGACCTTGACATCATCGGCGCCACGGAAACATGGTGGAATGAGGAAAACACCTGGGACACTGTGTTACCGGGATACAAGCTATACCGCAGAGACAGAGTAGGTCAAAAAGGTGGAGGTATTGCCCTATACATCAAAGAAGGTATTGAGTCTACCGGAGAGAACACGCCGGAAAAGAAAAATAAGGTAAAGTCTCTAAGGGCCAAAATTCCAGGAACAAAAGGAACGGAAACGAAGATCGGCATCTACTACCGACCCCCAGGGCAGTCTGAAGAAATTGATGGAGAGATGACAGACGAGATTAAACACAACTGCAATGGGAAGCAACGCAGTTATAATGGGTGACTTCAATTATCCAGGGATAGACTGGAACCTAGGCACCTCCGGCTGTGGTAGGGAGACCAAGTTCCTGGATGCTGTAGGCGAATGCTTCCTGGAACAACTTGTCAAGGAAAATACAAGAGGAAAGGCAATTCTGGACTTAATTCTAAATGGACTATGAGGACCGGTGCAAGGTATAGAAGGGACCTGGGAAGCAGTGACCACAATATTATTCACTTTGACCCGGACATAGGGGCAAAACATTGATCCAGAACGTCGGCTACGGCACTAAATTTCCGAAAAGAGAATTACGAAGGGATGAGACTCATGGTGGGGAAGAAGATTAAGTAGAGGATAAGCACTGTAAAAATGCTAGAGCAGGCATGGTCCCTTTTTAAGGGACTGAGGCACAAAACCTATATATACCACGTATCACCAAAGGATCCAAAAGGAAAAAGAACAAGGAACCGGCGTGGCTCACTGTAGCTGTGAAGGAAGCGATCAGAGACAAGAAGACTTCGTTTAAGGAATGGAAAAGGTCAAAAATGAACAAAAACTGGAAAAAAGCACAAACAACATCAAAGCAGGTGCCACAAGGCGGTAAGAAGGGCCAAAAGAGTCTATGAGGAAAAAATAGCCAAGGAGGCGAAAAACTTCAAGCTGTTCTTTCGATATATTAAGGGGAAACGACCTGCGAAGGAAGCGGTGGGGCCGTTGGATGACCATGGAATAATGGGAGTGCTAAAGGAGGACAAAGCCATCGCCGACAAACTGAACACATTTTTTGCGTCTGTATTTACCGAAGAGGATATAAACAATATAGCGGAGGAAATGAGGAAGGGAAACTGACAGGGTTGACGGTCAGTCTAGAAGATATATGCAGACAGATTGATAGGCTTAAAAATGATAAATCCCTGGGACCGGATGGCATCCATCCAAGAGTAATCAAGGAATTAAAAGGGGCTATAGCTGAACTGCTTCAACTAATAGCCAATCTGTCAATCAAATCGGGAAGGATTTCTGAAGACTGAAAAGTGGCGAATGTCATGCCGATTTTCAAGAAAGGTTTGAGGGGAGACCGGGAAATTACAGACCGGTGAGTCTGACCTTGGTACCAGGAAAGATGGTAGAGGCGCTGATAAAGGACCGCATCATTGATCACCTTGATGGACACAATCTGATGAGGACCAGCCAGCACGGCTTCAGCAAGGGAAGATCTTGCTTGATGAACTTGCTGCACTTCTTTGAGGGAGTAAACAGGCAGATAGACAAGGGCAACCCGGTCGATATTGTATATCTGGATTTTTAGAAGGCGTTTGACAAAGTCCCGCATGAACGAGTGCTTTGAAAAATTGCGAGCCATGGAATCAAGGGTGAAATACTCATGTGGATTAAAAAGTGATTGGCGGATAGGAAACAGAGAGTGGGTTTAAATGAACAATACTCAGACTGGAAAAGCGTCACGAGTGGAGTGCTGCAGGGTTCGGTGGTTGGACCCATGCTCTTCAACATATTTATAAATGACTTGGAAATTGTATGATGAGCGAAGTGATTAAATTTGCGGACAATACGAAGTTATTCAGAGTAGTGAAGACACAGAAGGATTGCGAAGACCTGCAATGTGACATACACACGCTCGAGAAATTACCAAACACTCACATGGTTAATATGCACAGGTGCCAAAAATAATGTGGGACACTTTAGCACATCATGCGTTAGGCCATTTTTTCCTGCTTTAGGCATGTATTAGTATCTAAAACAGCTTACTAAAAAGGGCCCCAAATTAGGAGGTCAGCATTTTTTGAACATTATAAATGTATAGAAAAAATTGGACTGATGATTAGACTCGAGAAGCAAATGTACTCAGAAAAGGTTTTGCTTTATATATGATGGTCTTTAAATTTTTTTCTAAATAATTGGGTTTAGAGATTTGAGAGGGATTTTTTCTGGTTATTGCTTTTTGATATTTCTTAACTTTTTTGGCTGGATATTTTATAAAGGCAACATAAAATAAGCATCTAGAACTGTTCCCAGTAGCTCATACCTATGCACTGACATTAAATAATAAGAACATAAGAATTGCCATTCTGGGATAGACCAAAGGTCCAACAAGCTCAGTATCCTGTTTCCAACAGTGGCCAACCCAGATCTGAAGTACCTAGCAAGATCCCAAGGAGAAAAACAGATTTTAAGCCGTTTATCTTATGAATAAGCAGTGGATTTCCCCAAGCCATCTCAATAATGGCCTATAGACTTCTCTTTTAGGAAATTATCCAAACCTTTTTTAAACCCTGTTAAGCTAACTGATTTTACCACATTCTCTGACAATGAATTCCAGAGTTTAATTACATGTTGTGTGACAAAATCTACTGCCCAGTAGCTTCATCACATGCCTCCTAGTCCAAGTATTTATGGAAAGCGTATACAAGCGATTCACAACTAGCTTTCCACTCTATTCAGTATTTTATACACCTCCATCATATCAGCCCTGAGCTTTCTCTTTTCCAAACTAAAGAACCCTAGCCACTTTAGCTTTTCCTCATAGGGAAGTCGTCCCATCCCTTTTATCATTTTCCTCACACTTTTCTGTACCTTTTCTAATTCCGCTAAATCTATTTTGAGATACGGTGATCAGAATTACACACAATATTTAAGGTGTGGCCATACCATAGAGCGATACAAGCGTATTATAAAATTTTCATCTTTGTTTTCCATTCCTTTTCTGATAATTCCTAACATTCTATTTGCTTTCTTAGCCACCACTGCACATTTTGCTGAGGGTTTCAACATATCCTCAACGATGACACCTAGATCCTTTTCCTGGACAGTGATTCCTAACACAGACCCCCCAGCATCACGTAGCTATAGTTTGGGTTCGTCTTTCCTAAATGCATCACTTTGCACTTGCTCACATTAAACGTCATCTGCCATTTTGATGCCCAGTCTCCCAGTCTTGCAATTTTTCACAATCCTTTTGTGACTTAACTTTGGTGAAGATAGATGTCATTCGGAAAGGAATTCTAGAAAATAAATAAGAGGAAGCGTTATGTGAAACCCTATTTACAAAGTGCAAAGGGACATTCAGAAGGAAAAAAATGAATATTTTAAAACAGTTATAAAGTTATTAGGGTACAGGTCTGTCCTCCCTCTCAATAAAAACATCTCTAGCGATCCGAGCAGTCTAAGATATTGACTGACTTTGCAGGTGCAATGCAGCTGATTACCCTTGGACAAATGTCAGCTGATTGCTGTTAGGTGATGAAAGAAGCTTGGATGGCTAACAGCTATCCCTTAGTTCCTCAAACAATGGATCTGTTCACAAAGAAGTAGCTCAGAGAGCCTGCAGAATGACTTTTCCATGTGCCCCTTACAGCTGTCCCTCACGCAACTGTTATAGCAACATTGGTTCAGCTCTTTGGTTCCTATGCAGAATCCCATTTCAGTACCATAGCTGCTATGAATGAATGTACTTTTAGTGGGTTTTTAAAAAATTCTTTTAAATGGAATCTTGGTATCTTCTTCAATTTGTTTGAATATTTGAAATGATGTGCACTGACTTTGGTGTTATGTATACATCTTGTGCGCCTTCAGGAGACACTGCACAAAATTAATTTACACTCTTAAAGGTAAATTTTTAGCATCCACACAATCTTATAACTAGTCTGTGTAAAGTCATATTATAAGCTAGTATTTTATAAAGACTTCTGCATCTTTATAAAATACTAGCAGCAGCAGTAGAAAGTAAGCAGCAGAAAGTGCTACATACCTCATTGCTGAATATCACTATGGTCACCTTTGAAATACTCTGCTTGGGAAGCTATACCATTATAGCTTTAACTGTCTTTTAATAGGTGAATTGCTTGTTCTTCATGTTTCCTTGCATCCGTGGCATTGCTAAACAGAATGGCTTTTTGCAAACTCCCTCTTGCTTTTCATTCTGTATTATTATCATATTAGCTACTACTTTAAAAGTAAAATAGGGACTGATATTCGGTTGGATGAGATCAGATATTTAAAAATGTGTCTGGCAAATACGGTAAGTGTTTGCTCGATTTAATAAGTCTTATTCATTCATACATCAAAGAAAAAGAATGATAAAGTTAAGGAGGAGATAAAGAACTACAACTCTTAATACAGAATGACATCTGTTTTGACCTCTTATATGAGGACTATAAAAAATTTTGGGAAGTTTCCAAAGGACTTTAAATGACAAAAATTGAAAAGTTCAAGAAAGATGAACAAGATTATAGTTATGGGAATGTTTTTTCATGGCAGAATTCTCTAAGAAAAAAACTTTATACTATATAATAGAAATAAAAAAACCAAATCATAAAGAACAATCAAGCCAGAATCATAATGGTTCTAACTTTGGGGTCCTTTTTCTAAGCTGTGGTGTTTACACTTACCACAACTTAAAATAGATTACCACAGGATGCGTTTGGTCATCCTTCGGTAAGTTGTTTTTTTTTGTTTTTGTTTTTAATCCTTTATTGATTTTCAATTCAAGTACAAAGTGCAATAAATTTTACATACAATTAATATCATGAACAGCACTACATTTGATCAAAGAATAATACAAAATTTATTTCCTCCCTCCCTCCCACCCTAGCTGGATGTGTGTGCAAATCAAATAGGAAATAAAGGCATTATACAACTAGTCAGAGTTAACAAAATTTATTAATGGACCCCATGTTATTTTAAATAGTTTATTATGATGCAATATTTCTGAATTCATTTTTTCATATCTATAACATAGACATAAGGTTTCCCACCAAAAGGAAAAATTAAGCCTGTCCCAGTTTTTCCAATTTTTGGTAATCATTTGCATGGTAATCCCTGTCATAATGATCCCTGCTTTTATCGTAGGACAATGGAATTGATGTTTCCAGTATCATATTAATTTGTCCCCATATTGCTTTCCAGAAATTAAGTATCAAGGGAAAATAAAACAACAAATGATCCAGTGTCCCTACTTCAAGATGACAGTGCCAGCATCTATTAGACTTTGAACTATCCAACTTTTGCAAACGAACTAGGGTTAAAAAAACTCTATGTAACAAAAAGAACCAGGTTTGTCTCATAGATGCTGATGCTGTACATTTCATTCTCAAAGTCCAAATCCGTGGCCATTGAGTAGCAGAAATCTGCTGCTTTAACTCAATGCTCCAAATGTCTTTTAGGCTTGTTTTAGTTTTTTTATTCAAATAATCAGATATTAATTTATACTACTTGGTGGCCTAATGCCCTAGCAAATCTGTCTGGAAACATAGGCCCAGTAGGCTATACTGATTTGTCAAGTTGCACCAATCAGGGAACCCTTTCTGAATGGCCTGTTTCAATAGCAACCATAAGCTTGAGTCTTTGATATGTCAAATGATTGTTGCAGTTGTAATAAATTTAGCATTTTCCCATTTGAGATCACATCATCTAAAGTAAGTATGCCTGCATGCAGCCAATGTTTCCAGAGGATTTTAGACGTGCCGATTTGTATCTTGGAGTTTAACCATAGAGATTGACTTTCAGTAAGTTTCTAATTGGCGCATGCTGCTTATGCGGAGGAGGTGCGTCTGAGGTGCTAATAAGTTAGCGTGCCCACTTTACTGTGCACTAGTGCTGCCCGATTCAGGAAAAAAAATTTTGATTCGATTCAGCCTATTGAATTGGTTTTTCGATTCGATTCAATTTTCCTGCCCAATTGGGTGTTTTTTTCAAACATCATGGTGGGTTTATTTTAAAGCCTCTTCACCCCCTTTGCCTTCTCCTAACCAAACTGGCGCTGTGGTGTAAACAAAATAAACAAACAAAAAAGACTTTTCCTCTCTCTGTTAAATTCTAGCTCACGTTTGCGGTCTAACACCAGCTCTAGCAGGAAGCACGTTTCAAATCTGACATATTGTAATCACAAAATGGAAAATAAAATTAGTTTTTCTACCTTTTGTTGTCTGATCATTATTCAAATCTTGTTGGTCCCAGGCTCTGGTTGTCTTCTGATAACTTGCTTGCCAGGGTCTCCTTCTTTCTTCTTTCTCCATGCTAACCATCCATCTGCCATCTCAGTCCTCCCCTTCTGTTTCCTTTCCCTCCCCCAGAGGTCTGGCATCTATTTTTTTTCATTTCCATCCACAGATCCACCTTTTCTTAACTACCTTTTCATCCAGCATCTCTCCCTCCTTCCCCACCACCCCAGAGTCCACCATCTCTCCCTTTCTTTTCCCAACTACCCTCCTATCCAGTATCTCTATCCCCCCTCCACACCATCCATTGTGTCCAACTTCTCTCCCTTTCTGTTCCTTCCCTCCCTAAATCCCATTGTCCATCATCTCTCTCCTTCTCCTCTATTTTAGACCCATTATTTCTTCCCCCCCAAAGTCCGGCATATGCACGTCTCTTTGAAATCCCCCCTTTCCTCCCTCCCTCCATGTACTTCTACACCAGGGCCCCCCTCCCCTGAAGGTCTGTCCCCCCCGAAGGTCTGCACCCCACCCCTGAATTCTTGTCCCCCCCTTGAAGGCCTATGCCCCCTTTGAAGGTCTGTCCCCCCCTGAAGGCCAGCCTGTCCCACCTGAAGGCCTATGCCACCATCCTTGGCTTGTCCCCCTTTGAAGGCCTGTCCCCCCTCCTTGAAGGCCTGTCCCCCCTCCTTGAATGCTTGTCCCACACTTAAAGGCTTGTCCCCCCCTGAAGGCCTGCCTGTCCCCCCTGAAGGCCTATGCCACCATCCCTGGCTTGTCCCCCCTTAAAGGCCTGTCCCCTCCTTAAAGGTCTGCACCCCCCCTTGAAGCTCTGCACCCCCCCTTGAAGGCCTGCACCCCCCATTGAAGACCTGCACCTCCCCAAAGGCCTTTACCCCCGAAGGCCTGTCCCACCCCGAAGGACTGCGCACCCCTCCCCCCCGGGAAGGCCTCTGTGTTCCCCCTGGCCTCCCTGCACCATTTATCTTATAAGTGAAGCCTGCAGAGCAGATCGCGGTACTAGTGTCTTTGCAAACTGATTTGAGCTGTTTCCTCTGCTGCGGTCCCGCCCCTCCTCTGACATCAGAGGCAGGATCGCAGCGGAGGAAACAGCCTTGAAGCAGTTTGCAAAGACGCTAGTACCGCGATCTGCTCTGCAGGCTTCACCTATAAGCCGGACGCTAGGATGGGAAATCGGATGCCAGGGGGGGAACCGGACGCCGGGGGGGGAGGGGGAGAAGCCCACAGCAGCACTTCCCGACTGACCCTCCCTCCTTGCCCTCTAAAGCAGGTGCGGCAGTGGCCGGCCAGCAAGAGCAGAGCTGCCGCTCCTGCTTTAGGGGGCGAGGGGGGAGTGTCCAAATTGGGAAGCTGATTTTTTGGTGTTTTAAATCGATTCACCTGAAGCGAATCGGTGAACTGATTCGAATCGTGAATCGGGCAGCATTACTGTGCACTAACTGAGAAGTGGAGAACCACCATGGGAGCTCTTACCACCTACAAAATAGATGTCAGTAAGTGCTCCTGGGGTAATTTTTTTTATGGCTGCACACTAAAGGCCATTAATTGAAAAAAAAATTAGAAAATTGGCCATTTTACTACTGTGGTGAAAAATATCCTTAGCGTGCGGGTAAAATCTGCAAAAGGGTGCATTAAGGTCACTTGCTACCACAGCATAGTAAAAGGACCCCTTTGAAAGTTATACTTCTGAATTGGCCTCTGAAAATTTACTGGGCTGAGTGTGTAACTTTATACTCAAAGTTTAATTCAAGATTAAGAGAGTTTGTTTTAGGTATGTTTTTATGTGTTTAAAGTAGTTTGTCTTTAGTGGAAAATTATGTGGCATAGAAAATTTTGAAATTAAATAAATAAATAACGCTTTTTCTTCCTTCTGCCAGATCTCTTTAACTTGAATGTGTCTGTATTTTTCCATATTCTTGCTCTATGGCTTTTTAATGGCATGATATTCCTGTCCTTCAGACAGATTGATAATCTATTGAAATTGCATAGAAGTATTAAAATCTTCTTGTTCCTTTGATTGATATGAGGAAGATTTTGTGGGCTTAGGATTTATGATGTATTTTGGCATGTGTTGTTTTATGTATTAGTTAGATTTATCTGTTTGCTCATGTTACTGGTTTATTATATTGTGTATATACTATGGGACTCATAATCAAAACTTAAGCACATCTAAAAACCCGCCCAAGACAGGGTCATCCAAGTGCCGATAATCTGGGCATCTGATTTTCTGGGCATGTCAAGGGACTGTGCCCAGAGCTAAAAGGGGTATATCTACAAGAGTGGTTAGAGTGGGATGTGGGTAGGATGTGGGCTGACCTAGACTTAGTCATCCTGCAGGGATAATCAAATGTTTCTTGAGCTTTCCTGAATGAAACTTATATGTTGTGAGTTAGACGATGTAAAAGCAGGCATAAGTGTCAAAAAGGTATCCAAAATGACCAGATAACCACAGCAGAGACAACGTAAAGACCCCCCCCCCACACACACACACACACCCTCTCCCATGAATACTAACCCCCTCATACTGACACAAGTATCAGATTAAAAATGAACATTCTTGTCTCTGGAACATCAGTATCTGCTATAGGAAAGCCTAGTAGAGCTGCATACAGGTGTCTTAAGTAGCCTGGAGGTGGGCTAGTGAACCATAGAGAGGCGGACCCAGGCCCATAAGCCACTCTAACCAATACATTCATAGTGGAAAATGTGAGCCCCCAAAACCCTACTCTACTGCCATATACAGTAGGTGCCACCTGCAGCCATAAGGGCTATAAGGCTTGTCGACAGGTAGGTATAGTGTGTTTTGGGGGGCTCACCAATAAGGAAGTTCTGGTGAGATGTTTATGTGGCACCCTTTTTGTGAAGTTCACAGCAGTGCTCTGTAAGGTGCCCCACTGCTCTGTTGCCATGTCTGAGGGGCTGGTCTATCACAATTCTGGCCCCTCTCATGTCCAAATGGTCTTGTTTTGGGCGTTTGGGACTTGGATGAATTTTTGGTCGAAAATGTGGTATGAAGATAGATCAATGGCCTGGACGTCAAAAAAAATTCTAGATGCATTTTCCGAGAATGGACATTTTACCACTGCCAACTTTGGGTGTCTAGCGCCATATGTCAAAATCGGACTTAGGCGTTTCTTTTGATTATGCCCCTCTTATTGTTTTATGCTCATTTCATTTTTTTGTAACCTGATCTAGATGTTATCGGGAGAGAGGGAGCTAGAAATGTGAATTAAAAATAAACAAATAAATAACAGGTGCATAAATAGGGGTGACTTTAGGGTAGGAAAACTTTAGGAGCTTATCACAGGCTCATAAATCTAGATAAACAAATGGAAAGTCTAAAGTTATAATCATTTGGCACAAATTTGGCTCCTCAATGTGACACAAAGTGAGGAGCAGAACTTAGGAGTGCAGGCCTGTTTTTTTGAACATCAAATCATTTGTGAATCTGGTAAAGAACAGTTCCCCGTTGCCTAAAGGGAGAGAAACCCCTCCACAAATCAAACATTGTGCAGGAATGCATCAAGACCTGGTATTTTGTATAAATTCATTCCGTGCTCCATTTTGATGCCTCTTTCCATGCACACACTGAGATTCTCCCATCACTAGAACAGCTTTTTGTCCCCTTAGTAAAGCTGTGTAAGTATAAACACAGATAGGGTTTTGTTCAACAAGGTTATAGGGACAAAGGGTCCACTTCCATGTCTTCATGTTTAAAATAACAGATTTTACAAAGAAAAGTCTTTGCTTGGCTTCTCAAGAAAGTTCAGTTAGAATGTCACCCTTTTGTGCACTATGTTAAAAAGGTGGTCAAACTATGGAAGGTTTATTACTAACAGCTACTTAAATGACAGTTCCACGAGTAAGACTCTGTTAAATGGAATAAAATGGCACACTTTCTCTCTGTTTTTATCCACTATTCTTTTTTACATGTTACTACTCACCATTTTGCCAAATTTATATAAGCAGCATATATGATATCACACGGAAAAGAAGGTGGTAAATAGTTTGTAACAGATGTTTTTCCTCAGGAAAAAAAATACAGAGCAGAAAAGAAAATGCAGCAGGCTTAGGTAAAAGGGCTTTTTGGACACTCTCCATCCTAAATGTGGGTAAAAGTATGACTTTGTTCCACACTGCGGGAGATAAATAACATTGTTTCTGCCAGGAGAAGCAGGTACTAATTTCTGCAGGTGCTCTTTCCTTGGATGACTCTCAAATGGAAAGTTGGCTTCTGTTTTATGAATGGATTGAAAGTCTTGGGGAAAAAGCACAGGCGAGACTGCTCTGTAAAGGAACCCAGTGATTGTAAGAGGCCAGGAAGATCTTCCAGTCTTGTAGCCTTTTTCCCAATCTTCAACTTACCAAACTGCGTTAGATGTTTAATGTGGGGTTTTCCATGTGTGTTAAGCATTGGGGGGTGGGGTGGGGAAAGTTACATATGACCATAAAGATGTGCTATTTTACCTCTAATCCATGATATTTTAACACTGGCCCATTTTGTGCAATGAGACCTAATTTCTAATAAGTGAGGATAACATTAAAATAACATGTCTTAATGGTAGCCCATATTGATAACTTCTCTTCTAAGAGATAACTTCCATTTAGGTGACCTATTGTGAAGTACGTGCTTTCTGACATTCGATTCACACAGGCGGCTGTTTGTTATCTCTTTTGCGGTTTGTTTTATACCTTACCCACCATGGACCCCTGAGGAAGGCGTGTTATCCGAAACACGGACCGTGTCAGGTCCCTTGGTTGGTAAATAGGTGGCATATTCACTGCATTATTTTTGGGTCAATAAACAACGCCTGCATCTTGCACATAGCTGCAGTTTGTGTTCTGTTGTGTTTTGCTTGCTGCTAGGTTCCATTAGAGAACATCAGTTTGGATTTCATGTTTCATTTTCCCAAAGAAAAGATGAAGCTGTATTTGCAATTTTTTCTCCTGTTCTTGTAAATAGGCCCCTTCTAAGTATCATTGTTCATTTTCACTCAGTTTATAAGAATGACACACCCCCTATCACTGAAAAATAAGATCATGCAACGTATGCTTTGGTCTGTACGCCAGTTCCAGTGGCCTGCACTTGTTATGTTTGTTGCCTAGTTAGTTACTGTTTAACAATAAAATGCCCATTTCAAAATATCTTCTTCTTGGAGTTCGGGGATACTTGGTTGAAAATGTTTTGATCTAGGGGGTACTTGGCTTGTAGAAGTTGGAAAACACTGTTTTAAAGGGCCTGTTTAAGATACATGCAAGAGAAAGGCAGGGGGATTGAAAGGTAGGGAGAGATACCAAATCATGGGCGGATCAGAGGGGAGGAAGAGATGTGGATTTCACCACCGAGTGAGATGGGAGGGCAGGTGTGATTAATTTTATTATCAGTGATTATTTTTAAAAATTGTAATTAATGTTTCTTTTTGTATCATTCTGAAAACAAAACTTATTGAACTAAAAAAAATGTAATTAATCAATAATTTGTTAATTGCAGTGTTAACATGATTAATGTGCAGCCTTATTTATTTATTTAATTTGTTTTCTATCCTGTTTTCCCCAAAGAGCTCAGAATGGGTTACAGGCTAACATATATAATACTCAACATAAACAAAAAAAGGACATTATAATCATAGATACACTTTATAAGTTTAGAAGAGGAGCTCAGAACCGTGAGTTGGTATGGAAATCACAAACAGGGACAAACCCTAAAATGTGTTTCGATATGTCTATCATTGCTCCATCTTGAATTGATATAAAGTTGTTTCATATGATTTAAATGCTAATTTCTAATAGCACTGTTTATAAATAAGTTGCAAGTGTTCATAGAAAAACTTTTTTTGGAAATTTAAAAAGAATTTTTGATGTATGAACTTCAACTTAGCTCGTGTATGAGTCAAAGCAAGGTAGAAGCTGTTTCACTATGGTGGGGTCTGACGTGTTTCGCCAAGATGGCTTCTTCAGAGAACCCGCTTTTGCTAGTTGGCATTCAGGAGGAGAACTTTACTCTAACAAAAAAGATGAAAGAAACCATTTTACTGTGTTAAAAAGTTCAAAGTTTAAAGCAATCTTACAGCGCTGCTGGTGGATACTTTCCATAGCTCTCCTGACTTCTCTAATTTCCGGTTCAAATGATGTCACTCTCAGCTGAAGTTCAGGTTTATCAATTGATTGAACTGTCATGAACCTCCAGAAATGTTTTCTAATAAATTAGAAAATTTTAAAAAACAGATGGAGGAATTTAGAACTGACATTAGAAAAACAAAAATTGGCAAATTCAAACGGGATGAAGGGGATTATAGCAGAGGATTTGTATATCCCTGGATGGATCTAAAAAGACGGATTCACATTGATTAGCAATTCTATCTCCTTTAGTTTCATCATTGTTACAATTGTATATACATAGCTTAAAGAACTTTTAAATAAATAACTCTCAAATTTAATTTTTTGTTGATTTTGCATTTTTAGAATTTCAATTTTAATGTGCCGCAAAAAACATTTGCTCCATTTAATGTGCCAGAGCTAAAGAAGTTTGAGAGATACTGGTATAGAGGAAAGACTCAGCCTATCAGTGGTGTTAGTACAGCTGAAATTTAGCAGTCAGTGGCACAGAAAGGAACAATGAGCCAGCACCTTGTGCAGCTGCTGTTGTACAGTTCTCTTGTGTTATCAGCCTAGCCATTCATGGGATCCATTGTACTTAGCAGTGAAAAAAAGAGCATGACTCGGTGGCCAGTTTTGCAAAATTTAGGTATGGGGTGTAAATAAGTTCCTAGTTCATTTTAAACCCTTAACTAAACTTTGTGGGAAGTTTCCCACAGATTGGGACGTTTGTGTGATCATGGCCATGGCAACAAAGAAGACATTTTCCAATTAAATATCTCCTCTCATGCAGTGGTGTTAGGCTTTACAGGAGCTGTGGCTCTGGTATCCAAGGTCCCCGACCCCCCCCCCCCCCACACACACACACAAAATATTGAGGATTTGGTAATGTCCATCCCCCTCCTGATGACCCCCCAGCTTCAGGCTAAAAAAAAGGTGTCAGAATTGCACTGAACTATAGCTGCAGCCTGTGCAGTATACCCAATGACAGTTGCCCACTTCACCAGTTTTGCCAGTGCTAATGAAAGGCAGTAGTGGCTGGGAGCAATTTTTGTGTACTTTTGTATTTGCATCTTGAGTTGTCCCAACACTTGCACAGCTTTTGGAACAGTGCTGACTGCTGTGTCTTACCATGTGCCTAGCTGTGCCTTCTTTAAAAGTCCCAACCCCTGTATCTCCAAGAACATCTATCCCCCACCCCGCAAGTACCTATTTACCCATTGGTGAATCTCCCATAGGAAGCAGGAGTGATACCTGATCCCATCATTGTGCAAATAATGAAATAATGATGTTTCAGAATTGTACACCTTATGGCACTATACAAATGAAAATACTGACGACCTAAAATCTTTCTTATTTAGAGATGCGTTTGACCTATAATCGCTCACCATCTGCAACTTCGACCAGCACAACCACAATTCCCTCTCCTATTGTACTTACCTTCATCGTCTCGCTTTCCTTTACAATATTATATTTCCTCCCCCTTACCTATTGTTTCGCTACAAGTTTGTTTTGAAATGCACTCGCACGGTCTTTGAACTGTAAATGTAGTTCCTAGTTTTATTTTATCTACTTATGTACGCTGCTTAGAAATGTGATAGGCAGGTTAACAAATTTTAATAAACATGATAACAATAATATAACTGGGGGCTTAATATCTGCATCTTCTTTTCAGACTCCAGAGCAGGAGGGGAGTTCTGCTTCACCCCCTTCTTTTTTCATGCAGCCTCCAGGAAAAGGAAGGAAGGAAGGGGTGAGTGGAGCAAAGCAGAGAACAGTCACTCTGCTCCCTAATCCAGTCCCTCTTCTCCGATTGCTCCCTGTCCTTGGCCCACCAGTCCCTCCCCCAGCTCAAAAGTTCTACTTCCTTCTGACTTTACATAAGAACATGAGAATTGCCATACTGGGACAGACCAAAGGTTCATGAAGCCCAGTATCATTTTTTCCAACAGTGGGCACCCAGGTCCCAAGTACCTTTGCAGATACCCAGAAAATAGCAACATTCCAGAGCAAAGATTGTGATGTCCTAATGCCTCATTCCACCAATGCCTAAGAGCCAAACTCATCAGTGATGTCACAATGGCTTGATTGTCCTATACTTGGCTCATATAAGAACATAAGAATTGCCGTACTGGGATAGACTGAAGGTGCATCAAGCCCAGTATCTTGTTCCCAACAGTGGCCAACCTAGGTCCCAAGTACCTAGTTAGATCCCAAGTAGTAAAACAGGAACAGCAGTGAATTTCCCCAAGCCATCTCAATAATGGCCTATGGACTTCTCTTTTAGGAAACTATTCAAACTTTTTTTAAACCCCGCTAAATTCAGTAAATGGTGAACAAATCTGGCCACCAAAAAAATGTGCTCTGAGCACTATTTTATAAACTCTGGTCTGAGTTTATAAAATAGAATACACATAGTGCTGTGATACACACCCAACTTTTAGGCACAAATTTTTCACCAGTGTCTCATAAACATTTTTTTTAGCTCCGGCACACTAATGTTTTTCGTGGCACACAAAAAAAGAGGACCCGTGGTCCTGCCCTGTTCCACCCACATCCCCACTCTCTTCCACTCCCAGCCCCACCCTGCTCCTCCCATAGCCCTGCTCCCACACAATCCTCATCTCGCCTTCCCTGAGCTCGGGACCACATCTAGAGGGCCTCTGAGCATGCGCAGACATTGACATGAGGGACTCGTGTACACATCACTTATTCTTGAATCTCTTTTTTTTTTTTCTTTCTTTTTTTAAATAATCTTTATTCATTTTAAAATAATTTCAATAAGTGAAGAACAATAAATCTCTTTGTGGCACACTACTCTGCTGTGGCACACAGTTTGCAAGACACTGATTTACACCAACTCAACCCTGGTAAATCCCCAAGCCTAAATTACTATTACTACTACTACTACTAATAATTATTTCTGTAGTGCTACCGGGTGCACGCAGCGTTGCCGAGAGTCACAAAGAATAAGAAAACAGTCACTGCTCGAAACAGCTTACAATCTAAACAGGCAAGACAGACAAACAGGATATCATGGATACAGTTAAGGGGAATGGTTAAATTAGGTGTGGATCTCCCAAATTCTCTAATAGTGCTCACAACTTTAGTGAGTGCCCCTTACCTTCTCATACCCCTCCCACAGTCACGCCCCATTTTCATTTGCACACTAAAGAATTTATGTGTGTATCTTTATAGAATAGCACCTAGTAAGATGTGTGCGTAAAAACAAATTATTGCCAATTAGCGCCAATAATTGGTTGTTAGCACCTAATTATTGACACTAAGGCCCTGATTTTATAAAATCTGCCTAAAGTTAGGGCTGATATCAGCACAGAGTATATAGAACTTAGGTGGCACTCAGCATCCTAACATATAGGCATCCCCAATTTATGCCAGGGTTTTCTTAGGGCTCCTTTTATCAAGCTGCAGTAAGCAGTTAACGTACGGAATACCGCGTGTTCAACCGCTTGCCGTGCTAGTCGCTAACGCCTCTATTGACGAGGCGTTAGTTTTTTGGTGTGCCACGGGGGTTAGCGTGTGATGAAATGTCCGACGCGCTAACCTCCGTAGCACACCTTGATAAAAGGAGCCCTTAGTCTAAAATTAGGTGCCAACATAGAAACATGACGGCAGATAAAGGCCAAATGGTCCTTCTAGTCTGCCCATCTGCAGTAACCATTATCTCTTTCTCTCTCTGAGAGATCCCACGTGCCTAATGGCACCTAATTTAACAAAGAGACGCCTAACTCGAAAACACACCCCTAATCTGCCCCCTAACCACTTTTAGGATAGTTACCTACTTTTTATAGGATCAAGTTTTCTGAGTTAGGTGCCTAACTTTCAATTAATTCCAAATAAAACTGATTACGAGTTGTTGAGTGCCAATATTGGCACTGATTAAGCCTATTGACCAATTAAGTTAGGCACCAATATTAGCACCTAACTTTAGGTGGACTTAATAGAAATAGGGCATAATAAGCTTGTTCCTCAATTAAATTCTGCAGGCAATTTTAAGCGCTATTTATAGAATTCCTCTGTAAACCCTGAGATAGCTCGCACTGTAACTCAAAAAGTGAATTTGTTTTGTGTTTGAATTTGGCCCATTCAGAGTCTTAGGCCATGCCCATTGCATCCCAGGATGTACCGGGAAGGAAGCCTAAGGTCCTGATTGGCCCAAGTGCCTAAGACCCCTCCGGTGGGAGGGGCCTTAAGCATCTGAGCCAATCAGAGCCTTAGGCCCCTCTCTGGTTCATCCCAGGATACACCATGAAGGGGAAAGCATTTTGCTGGCCTAAATTTCAAGCATCTGTCGCAGCCCTAGGAAGATGCCTTGAGTTGCTTAAACTTACTCAAAGCCACTTGCAGGCGAAACTACACCCCAGCCTTAAGTGTCTCTACCTGTTTCCCTAGACCAACAACAAACACCTACAGTGTAGGCGTCCTGCCTTGGGGGAGGTTTTTTCTAAAAACATGCATTCTGATTGGCTCCCAGGCTGTGTTAGGACGCCTACCACCGCATACAATCGGGACGTCATTTATAGAATCAGCCCCTTAATGTGTATTAATGCATCTGTTAACTCTTAAAGCACTTTAGAAAGAGGGTCCTCTCATAGTCATTTATAAACCCAATAGCCTGGTAGTACTGAGGAATTATTAGACCTGGACAAGGAAGGAAAGCAGAATTTCTTGGCAACTCCAAGTAAAGACTCCAGGGAATTGACTTTAGAATCTGGATTTTCACTTTTAGTAGAGAAAAAATTCTTCTCAACAGAACTCACCAAAATTTGTTTTGCATAACTGTTGCTTTATACCCAAAGGTCTAATTTCAGGGTTCCTTTCCATGTAGAATATCACATTGATTCTTGTTTCAGCCAGGAAACGTCAGTGATCCTTATTCTTATTTTGGTATCACTCCCTCTTACCCCCAGTGGTAACACATGGCAGATTACTCTCTTCTTCTACCATACTTCCAAAGCTGCGTCCCCTCTAAGCGGAGCATGTGAACAATCGCTCATACATTTTACATGATTGTTACAAGGTCGCTCACAAAATTACTGACCCCGACCCAACTTTCAAACAAAATTAAACTATAAAAAAAACTAACTAAACTAAATCAATTACCGATGGTTTTTAGAACTTGTTGCTCACATGAACAAAAAAAATGCCATGCACCCAGCCACTCCTTGGAGGGAGTATTGCTTCCAAGTAGAGAATGACACGAGGACAAATTTTTCCCCATCCCCGTGGGAACTCATTTTCCTGTCCCATCAAGTTCTTTTCCTGTCCCTGCCTCATTCCTGCAAGCTCTGTCCTCATCTGCACAAGCCTCAAATACTTTAAAATCATAAGTGTTTGAGGTGGGGGAGGCAGATACTGTGTCTGAATTCAAAAGGGCTTGGAATAGGCACGTGGGATCTCTCAGAGAGAGAAAGAGATAATGGTTACTGCAGGTGGGCAGACTAGATGTGCTATTTGGCCTTTATCTGCCATCATGTTTCTCTGTTTCTTGAGTGGTTAAGGCAGAATTTATAGGGGTGGGGCAGGGACAGTGACGATGACAAAACTCGCAGGGATGGGGATATTGAGTCCCTGCAGGGACGGGAAAAATTTGTCCCCATGCCATTCTATACTTCCAAGCTTTATCCTTCTTAGAACCAGCAAAACCTGGAAAGAATCCAGCTTTCTCCTTGACCAATGTGGCTATTAGAGCTCTGCATGCAGGGTTGCAAAAGTAAATAAAGACCAAGAATTACCATGTTAATAACATTTCACATCCGTAAAAACATCATGAATGCTAGGAAATTAGGGACTATGTCTCAGGGCACATGCAGTTAAAAATAAAGGCCCTGATTTTATATATGGCACCTACAGTGGCGCTTAGTCAATGGTATAGTAAAAAGGGGCAGTCTGCCCTGGGTGCCAGCACCCCTCCTCCTCTATGCCTCCTCCTGCCTCTTCCCATTCTTCCCCTCCACGTGCACGCTCTGCTTCCCTTTCCCCATACCTCTAGTTGAAATTGATGTTCGCGATGGTCAACAGTATGCTCTTCGTAACCCCGTCAGCTCTCCCACTGATGTCACTTGCCTTTTATTGGATTGTCTGGACTTTAAGGCAGGGGTGTTCTTCTTCTCTCTGCTTGCCATTTCTAGAATCACAGCTTTTTGAAAGGTAGGCACCAGAAATGTAGGCCAGGGTTTTAAAGGCCTACATTTCCAGCGCCTACCTTTCATTTCTGCCATTGCCCATGCCCACAGTGGTATTAAGCATCATGAAGCGCCTCTGTAGCTGCGATTCCGGAGAGAACGAGAACTAGAAGGCCTTGAGCATGCGCAGATGCTCAAGGCCCAGCACAAGCAACAGGGAGGATCTTCGTGCACCGGCACCGGCATGTCCTGTGCGTTGGTGCTGGTGCCGGTGCCAGAGCGGGGTAAGCGATTGTGTTTGGGTGGGTGGGTGGGAGAGTGGGGGATGCCGGATCGCGGCGGGGGATGCCGGATCGCGGCGGGGGGATGCCGGATCGAGGGGGGGATGTCGGATCGTGGGGGGGGGGGGGGGTGGAGCAGCGCAGGTGGCCTCGGGGGTGGGGAGTAAAGTGGAGCAGCGCCGGAGGCCTCGGGGGGGGGGGGGAGGTGGAACAAATCAAGCGAGTTTCCCTTACTTCCAATGTGGAAACGCGCTTTGATATACGAGTAAATTGGTTTATGAGCATGCTTCTGGAACGAATTATGCTCGTAAACCAAGGTTCCACTGAAGTGCTTTTATAGTGTAATATGATTGTATTATATGTTGCACATACTTATGGCTTCAAAATGAATTAAGATTTTTTTTTTTTTTTTAACTCAAAACCCAGAATCATTTTAAAATGGTGTTTTCCACTTAGGTGCCTAACTTAAGGCACCATCTATAGAATATGAGCCTTAGTGCCAATAATTGCTTCTACCAATCAATTATTGGTGCTAATTGAAATAAATGAAATTTATGCATGCATCTTTATAGTTGCTATTCTATAAAGATGTGTGCATAAATTTTCCTGCTTAGATCCGAAAATAGACATGGCCATTGGGGGGAGGGGGGTATGGGAGGTCAAGGGCATTTATAGGATTTGCAGGCAGTGTTATAGAATTTGGAGGATCTGTGTCTAGTTTAGGCACAGGGATTTACACTAGGAGTCAGTTGGATGCAGATCCTGGCGCAAAATGTTATTCTATAAATGGAGCTCAACTTAAATGCTGGTTTTTTTATTTGAAATCTGTTTTTATTGGCAAAAAGAATAACAACCAACAACCACATGTGACAGAAGAATTGGTACATTTCTAACTGTATACAAACAGAGGGTCACCCCCCCCCAGAGGACTGGACTCTGATGTCATCCTGGTTTACAAGGAGACCAGTACGAACAAAGTCTCTGCTCTGGTGCTGAGAGGAGTAAGCCTGCCGGGTTTCCCAGCCCATAAGTTCGTGTAATTTATTCCTCCAATACCAAAAGGAGGGAGGGACATCAGCCAGCCAGTGGTTCAAAATACACTTTTTCCCCAGAATATAACATTTACTCAGAAACAGTTTTTCAGCAGAGGTATAAACAGAAAGTGAGCAAACAACATGTGAAACACAGAAAGAGGGACAGGAGTCTCAAGCAGGCCTTGAAGGAAAGAGGCCAGGGCCCCCCAAAAACCCTGAATACTCTCACAACTCCAAAGGCCATGAAAGTAAGAATTCACTTCAGTGAGGCAAGTGAGACAGTATTGGGTATCCACACAGCTTATATAGTAAGCTTGAAATGCTGTTTAATAACAGCGCTTAGTGCATTTTTTTTTTTTTTTTGCTGCCAAAATTTGGGCGCTATTTACAGAATTGAGTGCATGTTGTTTAAATCAGTAGTTGATTTCATTTTTTTTCAAAAGAACATTTACTGCAGGTTCAATTTTCTGTATTTACTGTATGTTCAAATTAATAAGGCTTTGCCTCCTCATAAACTTTCAACATATATATAAAAAAATTTTTTAATTAAAATAATATGGCCAAAGATATTTGACAAGTGAATAATAATTCTTATGAAATTTTGAAAGACAAGTTTCATTGTTCTACATCTGGATAATATAGCATGGTGTCTCCATCTACTGGTCAGGTACATAACTGAATTAATTGACAGCCATGGAAATCTCCAGGTAATTATACAGTGGTGCCTCGCATAACGGACGCCTCGCACAGCGAACGCTGCGCACAACGAACTTTATGTCTTGATTCGTACAACGAACTTCGTTTCACACAACGAAGTCGCCCGAGCTGCATCCTTCCGCGCAGGCACTGCGCTTAACTGCCCTCTCTCCGCCTGGCTCCCTCTTGCCCCCCCCCCCGACTCCCCGACACGATCGGGGCAAGAGGGAGCCCAAGCCCTCTTGCCCCCCCGACTCCCCGACACGATCGGGGCAAGAGGGAGCCCAAGCCCCCTTGCCCCCCCGACTCCCCGACACGATCGGGGCAAGAGGGAGCTCAAGCCCTCTTGCCCCCCCGACTCCCCGACACGATCGGGGCAAGAGGGAGCCCAAGCCCTCTTGCCCCCCCGACTCCCCGACACGATCGGGGTAAGAGGGAGCTCAAGCCCTCTTGCCCCCCCGACTCCCCGACACGATCGGGGCAAGAGGGAGCCCAAGCCCTCTTGCCCCCCCGACTCCCCGACACGATCGGGGCAAGAGGGAGCTCAAGCCCTCTTGCCCCCCCCGACTCCCCGACACGATCGGGGCAAGAGGGAGCCCAAGCCCTCTTGCCCCCCCGACTCCCCGACACGATCGGGCCAGGAGGGAGCCCAAGTCCTCCTGGCCACGGCGACCCCCTAACCCCACCCTGCACTACATTACGGGCAGGAGGGATCCCAGGCCCTCCTGCCCTCGACGCAAACCCCCCCTCCCCCCAACGACCGCCCCCCCCAAGAACCTCCGACCGCCCCCCCAGCCGACCCGCGACCCCCCTGGCCGACCCCCACGACACCCCCAACCCCCTTCCCCGTACCTTTCTGTAGTTGGCCGGACAGACGGGAGCCAAACCCGCCTGTCCGGCAGGCAGCCAACGACGGAATGAGGCCGGATTGGCCCATCCGTCCCAAAGCTCCGCCTACTGGTGGGGCCTAAGGCGCCTGGGCCAATCAGAATAGGCCCGGGAGCCTTAGGTCCCTCCTGGGGGCAGGGCCTGAGGCACATGGTCGGGTTGGGCCCATGTGCCTCAGGCCCCGCCCCCAGGAGGGACCTAAGGCTCCCGGGCCTATTCTGATTGGCCCAGGCGCCTTAGGCCCCACCAGTAGGCGGAGCTTTGGGACGGATGGGCCAATCCGGCCTCATTCCGTCGTTGGCTGCCTGCCGGACAGGCGGGTTTGGCTCCCGTCTGTCCGGCCAACTACAGAAAGGTACGGGGAAGGGGGTTGGGGGTGTCGTGGGGGTCGGCCAGGGGGGTCGCGGGTCGGCTGGGGGGCGGTCGGAGGTTCTTGGGGGGGGGCGGTCGTTGGGGGGAGGGGGGGTTTGCGTCGAGGGCAGGAGGGCCTGGGATCCCTCCTGCCCGTAATGTAGTGCAGGGTGGGGTTAGGGGGTCGCCGTGGCCAGGAGGACTTGGGCTCCCTCCTGGCCCGATATTGTCGGGGAGTTGGGGAATCGGCGGGGCAAGAGGGCTTGGGCTCCCTCTTGCCCCGATCGTGTCGGGGAGTCGGGGGGGCAAGAGGGCTTGGGCTCCCTCTTGCCCCGATCGTGTCGGGGAGTCGGGGGGGCAAGAGGGCTTGGGCTCCCTCTTGCCCCGATCGTGTCGGGGAGTCGGGGGGCAAGAGGGCTTGGGCTCCCTCTTGCCCCGATCGTGTCGGGGAGTCGGGGGGGCAAGAGGGCTTGAGCTCCCTCTTGCCCCGATCGTGTCGGGGGTGCCAGGGACCACACGGAGTCACCCACCGTACCACCCGATTCGGGTAAGCGCAGGTATCGGTGGGTGGCTTATTTGCGGGGGGGTGCCTTATTTTACATTTTTTTCTAAAAAGGGGGGGCTGTCTTATTTGATGGCCCTGCCTTATCATCGGGGAAACACGGTAGAAAAAAAAAAAAATGAACAGTTAAGTCCCAGTTTTTGCCGCTGAGACTCTGCCCTCTCTCACTGTAAAATTAGACTCTACTTAGTCTGTCTTTAAATTTAAAAAATGTGTGTTGTTTTAAAAAACAATTATGTTTTTAGATGTATCTAAATAAAAATAATAACCAAAAATTTATCTTTTTTTATGTCATCTTAGCATATTTTATGCTGCAGAACGAATTATTTTTTTTTACATGTATTCCTATGGGAAAACGCGTTTCACATAACGAACGTTTCACATAACAAACTTGCTCCTGGAACCAATTAAGTTCGTTGTGTGAGGCACCACTGTATTATCAACTAAGAATCTAAGGGAATCAAGGATTGTATGTGCATTTAGTATATCATGAATTTTCTTGATGCATAACAGATATGGCCTATCATGTAGGGAGCTAAATTGAGAGGACAATTGTAGGGGTAACAGAAAAGGGAAAACCTCAAAGATTAAAGTATGATTAACTGAAAATAAAGGAACGTCTTTCTCAATTAAATTGTGTATCCATTAGAGACAGAGAAAGGTCCTGGATGTAATATGTAAATTTTTTTGGTTGTACCACAGAAAGGTGGTATATCAAGAATCTAAAACATAAATATAATACACAGAAATACAGATCTTTGAAAACAAGGGTTAGTGATAAAATGGTAGAAAAAAAATGGGTCTTTTTTTGTTTTATTTGTGTTATTAAAACTTGTTATATCGCTTGTTCTTACGACAGGTCCAAGAGGTTTACAATTCAAAATGTATAAAAGAAGAGAATTCCATATTAGATAGGACAGAACTATATAGAAAAAACAAATACGCACACCCTCATTCATACCCATCAATTTATAACAATTAAATATATTTTTTGTATCAATTCTATATCACAGTAGCCTTACTAAGAGACCCGTTTCTACTAATATATATATGTATTACTGTAGGCATTCTACCCTTGGTCAAATGTTTTGGACCTGTCCTCATATCTCTCAGTTTTGGACACAACTCTTGACTTATGTAGCGGGCCTATGGGATTGTGCTTGGCGCTTACATCCTAGCTTTCTTTTTACAATGAACACGTGCCTCCATCCATCCTTCGAAATTTGATAAAGCGGTATAAAAAATTTTTTTAATAAACTTGAAACTTAAACCATTCTGCTGGACAGGAAGAGTATCCTGACTTGTTGGCTTTCTCCACACCCACCTACGATAGCTCAATGGAGATCCTTAATGATACACCAAATATTACTGGAACACCGAGATATACCTGCTCTGGACACTCGTGCAGGTCACCTATTTGTACAATGCTGGACTTACTTTTGTGGGACCTTGACACCTTACATTAGAGAAAAAATTTGGTATTGACTTACTTGTTTTATTTTTTCTTGACTGTTCTTGATTTGGTTTGATTGAACTGGTTGCTGCTGTTCCCGGTGTGGGTGGATGAGGAAGGGGAGGGGATTGGGTGGGTGGATAGATGGGTTGATTGATGCTGATTAGCAGGAGTTCATTGCCTTTGTGTTTTGTTTGTATGCACTTTACTCTCTGTACTGTTGGAAAATCTAATAAAAATGATTTACGGTAGTACTGAGGGCAATCTTTAGAGCTTTTTCTATGAGTCCCAGCTGTTCACCCGCAGATAGAGTGGCCACTTATAATTGCTTTCCCCATCTATGGGTACTTTTACTTTACTTATGTCTGAAAGGAGAAAGTCTGGGGTGGGGAAGACAAAGCTGGGTGAGCCTGTGGATGGCTTTTACATAGTTTGAAATTTTCTTAGGTGAATTCAGTCATGTACTTTCCCCTTCCATAAACCAGGTGCAAAATATGGATATGGATATGGATAGTCCACATAATTCCAAAATTTCTCTGAGTATGACTTCCAGAATAGGTGTGAATGTTAATTGTTTTATATATATCTTTGCTCATGAAAGTATGTCACGTAAATGCCCCTAGCAAGTTAGTTATAATAAAACACATTTTAAAAATAGAAGCTAGAGCATGTGAATGCATTTAGACCTGACTCAGAGCAGATACAAATATGTGTGTCAGCTTTTGTACTCTATTGGGAGTCCATTTCCTAAAAGCCCATAGGTGATTATAATGCCCTTATAAAATTGAGGGAGAGTCAGATGACAATAGTGGCACTGGGAGATCCTTGAAAAAGCCTCTAGTGAAACTTGTTGGATCTAATGTCTCCCAGGTCGTAAATTAAAGAAAAGAAATGAAGCTATAACTGAGATAAGTACATAGTTACTATTAAATAAATTTGAATTAAAGCTCCATCCTAAGTAGAACACTAATGGATAAGGGGCAGATTGAGAATAAAGAATACGTAATAAATTATATCAAAGGCCAGTTGCGAACCAACACCCATGGTTCCCCACTACAAAGTGAGTCTGTTTGCGGTAGAGATGGTGTAACTGAGGCCTGTAAAAGATCCAAAGAGGGATAATTTTGTTAAGCTGTAATGAGAATACCTAAACTCGGAATACTTTTTGCTAAAGTTGTTGATATTTCTATAACTTCCGAGTAATAATCATCATAAATTTGACCATCTAAGGAGGAACGGGACCCTTATAAACCAGGCACCTTTTGGAACCTCTGGTAACAAGCTGAAATGAAATCAAGCCCCTTGAGCCAGTGTAAGAGCTCATGTCCAAGCTAGGTGGGTAACCCAGGCTTACACTAATATTCTACAATTTCATTTGCACGCGTAATTGTTATTATAATATTCATGCTTAGCCCACACACTTTAGGTGCCTAACTTTTAGGAGACCTTTTAAGAATTACCCCTTTAAATGACGTGCACATAGGGGGACATTTTATTTATGTCACCTAAAAAATCAGTAATGAAAAAAATCCACGCATAGCACTATTCTAAAACTGCATCCAGAGTTAGGTGCAATTTATGAAGTAAACATAGCACCCATCCCTGGGACTGAAGTTTAGGTGCAGCCAGCTAAGTTTAGTGACCAAATCGGGCTGTGCAAATAGCTGGTCTATCTTTGGCTGTTATAAACTTAGCCATCCAGAACTGATTATTGACTTAGCTGACAAAGGGTCTCTTTAATCAAGCTGTGCTTGAAGTTTTTATTTATTTATTTATTTATGTACCACTTATATCCTAAGTGGTTTACATTCAGGTACTTTATTATATTTCCCTATCTGTCCTGGTGGGCTCAAACTCTATCTAGTGTACCTGGGGCAATGAGGGGATTAAGTGACTTGCCCAGGGTCACAAGGAGCAGTGTGGGATTTGAACCCATAGCCTCAGAGTGCTCTAACCTCTGCGTCATACACTCCCAGTACGGTAAATGGTCCGATGTTCATAGAATTCCAATTCTTGAGTGTCGGAGCACTTACCTCACCGGCCTGCGCTAAAAACCTCTAGCACAACTTGATAAAAGAGAGGGGTGTGTGTGTGTGTGTGTGTGTTAAGTCTATAGCCCAAAATAAACTGGATATTCAGTGCTGATCGCTGGAAACAGCCCGGCATTAATTATCTAGGCCAACAGTATAACTATCGGCCTCTTTATAATAGTTTGCTATAGAGAGTTTGAAAGTGATTTTTTTTAAAAAAATAGTTATTGTCATTTTGTAAAAGCAAGATGGGTGTCCGTTCATTGTATAAAGTGAATCTACAATGGCACCAAGTTGTGCACAAATGTTCTTCCACAAATTTACACCTGCTACAAATAAAGTGAATATCCTTTATGGATGTATAGGTGCCTTTTATAAAATATGTTATTATATCACAATGCCATTCCATACAATTAAGCACAATCTGAGTGTGTACTATTTTATTTGTGTATTTTATGAGCCTGCATCATAGGTGGAATAAACCTTTGAAAAATTAACCCCCTTAACTTTCATTCCAATGGAGACAGAATAAGTGAAAATCCATAGTGAATTAGGCTTAAGCGCGGTTAAAATGGAAACTTTGCATTAATAGTGGTGAATAAGGTTACCAGATTTTACTCCTGTAAAATCTGGACCCATAGTCCCGCCCCCCAGGCCCACCCATTTCTACCCAGCCCTGCCCCATTACACCCAAGTCACCACCTGTTCCAACCCCAGCCTCGCCCCCCAGCCCTACCTCCCTCAACCTGTTCTCAGGAGGATGCAACGTGATGACATCATGCACATGTGTGCATGCCCATGACATCACCGCATTGCATCCTCCCGATATGATCCCGAAGTGGAAGCTTTTCAAAACTCGGACAAAGTGCCGGATTTTGAAAAGCCGTCTGGATGCTCGGACATGTCCTTTAAAACGAGGACATGTCCGGGTAAATCTGGATGTCTGGTAACCCTAGTGGTGAACACAGTGTTTTTACACTTTCCTCCTGCCTGTGTGTGTGTTCCATACTGTATGCCTCATTTCCCCACTTTTAAAGGTCTGGCTCAGGCTCTTAATGGTTCCTTTAATGTAATCCTTTTGTCGGTTAGAATCAAGAAAGGCACCACTACTCTTTCAGTACTCAGATCAAAAATTTGCTTCTTGTTTTTATTTCATTAAGTAATGTGCTAAACAGAGGCACAAGAGAGCCACTTGGCAAGGCTATTTCAGAGCAATTGCTTCATTTTATTTGGCTCTGTTCTGTATCAGACTTTTCTTATAACTTTTTTCCTGAATTATGCTATCAATATAAATGGAAACAGTGTTAGCCGGATCTAGGTTTAATCCCTAATCTAATGGTCCCTTTTACTAAAGCGCTGAATATCGGGGGAATAATGTGCATTTCAAAAGGGTTTGTGGCGATGGGAGGGGCACGAGTGGGTCAGAGGTGCTTTACCAAGATGTGCGCAGTGTTATAGAATCTGAGGGCTCCGCGCCCAAGTTGGGTGCCAGGATTTACATCAGGTTCCAGTTCCCGTAAATCCTTGTGACCAAAGTTGAGTACAGGAATTGGGGCTATGCACTATTCTATATAAAGCGCTCATTTCGGAGCACCTTTCTAGAATACCCATGAGCGCTGATTTTCCCCGGCACCCAAATTTTAGCACCATGTACTGAATCTGGCCCTAAAATTAGGTACTAACTTCTAGAATTGCCTATCACATGTTTGATTTCTAAGATTTTGCAGGATAGATAATGCTTACTTTGCAGTGCATACCATTTAGTCCTTACTAAGGCCCGGATTCTCAAAACAGCGCTGGTGTTTTAAGTGCCAGTAGGCACCCAAACTCAATATAAAATGCTGTTGAAACAATGTTTTTAACAGAGTTTCAAGACGCCTACTGGCTCATAAGAACATAAGAATTGCCACTGCTAGGTCAGACCAGTGGTCCATCATACCCTGCAGTCCGCTCATGCAGCGGCCCCTAGGTCAAAGACCAGTGCCCTACCTGTGTACATTCCAATTTAGCAGGAGCTTGTCTAACTTAATCTTGAATCCCTGGAGGGATTCTCCTATAACAGCCTCAGGAAGAGGGCTCCAGCTTTCCAGCACTCTCTGGGTGAAGAAGAATTTCCTTACGTTTGTACGGAATCTATCCCCTTTTAACTTTAGAGAGTGCCCTCTTGTTCTCTCTACCTTGGAGAGTGTGAACAACCTGTCTTTATCTACTAAGTTTATGCACTTAATTATCTTGAATGTTTCGATCATGTCCCCTCTCGGTCTCCTCTTTTCAAGGGAGAAGAGGCCCAGTTTCTCTAATCTCTCACTGTATGGCAACTCCTCCAGCCCCTTAACCATTTTAGTCGCTCTTCTCTGGACCCTTTCGATTAGTACCGTGTCTTTCGTGTACGGCGACCAGTGCTGGACGCAGTATTCCAGGTGAGGGCGTACTATGGCCCGATACAGCGGCATGATAACCTTCTCTGATCTGTTTTTGATCCCCTTCTTAATCATTCCTAGCATTCTGTTTGCCCTTTTTGCTGCCACCGCGCATTGCGTAGACTGATTCATTGACTTGTCGACCAGTACTCCCAAGTCTCTTTCCTGGGGGGTGTCTCCGAGTACTGCACCAGACATCCTGTATTCGTGTATAAGATTTTTATTACCGGCATGCATCACCTTACACTTATCCACGTTAAACCTCATTTGCCATGTTGCGGCCCATTTCTCGAGTGAGTTTATGTCATGATGCAGGTCTTCGCAATCCTTCTGTGTCTTCAGTACTCTGAATAACTTCGTATCGTCTGCAAACTTAATCACCTCGCTTGTTGTACTAATTTCCAGGTCTTTTATAAATATGTTGAAGAGCACAGGTCCAAGCACCGAACCCTGCGGCACTCCACTCGTGATGTTTATCCAGTCCGAGTATGGTCCATTCACCCCCACTCTTGTTTCCTAGTCGCCAGCCAGTTTTTAATCCATGGGAGTATTTCACCCTCGATACCATGGCTTGCAATTTTTCAAAGTAGTCATTCAAACGCCTTCTGAAAATCCAAATATACAATGTCCACTTGGTCACCCTTGTCTATCTGCCTGTTTACTCCCTCGAAGAAGTGCAGCAAGTTCTTCAAGCAAAATCTTCCTTTGCTGAAGCCATACTGGCTGGTCTTCATCAGATTTTCTCCATCATGGTGATCAATGATGCAGTCCTTTATCTGCGCCTCTACCATCTTTCCCAGTACCGAGGTCAGACTCACCAGTCTGTGGTTTCCCGGATATCCCCTCGAACCTTTCTTGAAGATTGGCGTAACATTCGCCACCTTTCAGTCTTCCGGAATCCTTCCCGATTTGATCGACAGATTGAAGCAGTTGAAGCAGTTCAGCTATAGTCCCATTGAGTTCCTTGATTACCCTCGGATGGATGCCATCCGGTCCCAGGGATTTATCATTTTTAAGCCTATCAATCTGCCTGCATACCTCTTCTAGACTGACCGTCAACCCTGTCAGTTCCCCATCACCCCGCGTATAGCCTGTCAGCTTCCAGTATGTTGTGCATATCCTCTTCAGTAAATACAGACGCAAAAAATGCGTTCAGTTTGTCAGCGATGATTATGTCATCCTTTAGTACTCCCTTTATTCCATGGTCATCCAACGGCCCCACCGCTTCCTTCGTGGGACGTTTCTCTTGATATATCGAAAAGAATGGCTTGAAGTTTTTTGCCTTCTTGGCTATTTTTTCCTCGTAGTCTCTTTTGACCCCTCTTACTGTCTTATGGCACCTGCTTTGATGTTTGTACTTTTTCCAGTTTTCGTCCGTTTTTTACCTTTTCCATTCCCTAAACGAAGTCTTCTTGTGTCTAATCACTTCCTTCACCGCTACAGTGAGCCACGCCGGTTCCTTGTTCTTTTTCCTTTTGGATCCCTTGTTGATACGCGGTATATATAGATTTTGTGCCTCGGTGACCGTGTCCTTAAAAAGGGACCATGCTTCCTCTAGGGTTTTTACAGTGCTTATCCTCTTCTTTATCTTCTTCCCCACCATGAGTCTTATCTCTTTGTAATTCCTTTTTCGGAAGTTCAGTGCCGTAGCCGTCATTCTGGATTGATGTTTTGCCCCTGTGTCCAGGTTGAAGCGGATCATATTGTGATCACTGTTTCCCAGTGTCCCTTCTACTTCTACACCTTGCACCGGTTCTCGTAGTCCATTTAGAATTAAGTTCAGAATCGCATTTTCTTTCGCATTTTCCTTGACAAGTTGTTCCAAGAAGCAATCGCCTACAGCATCCAGGAATATGGTGTCCCTACCACAGCCGGAGGTGTCAAGGTTCCAGTCTTTCCCCGGATAATTGAAGTCACCCATGATAACTGCGTTGCCTCCCTTGCAGTTGCGTTTAATCTCATCCGTCATTTCTCCATCAATTTCTTCAGATTGCCCTGGGGATCGATAGTAGATGCCGATCTTCATTTCCGTTCCATTTGTTCCCGGAATTTTGACCCATACAGACTCTAACTTATTTTTCGTTTCCGGCATGTTCCCTCTGGTAGACTCAATTCCCTCTTTGACGTATAGGGTAATACCCCCACCTTTTTGATCCACTCTGTCTCTACGGTATAGCTTGTATCCCGGTAGCACAGTGTCCCAGATGTTTTCCTCATTCCACCATGTTTCCGTGATGCTGATGATATCAAGGTTATCTTTTTGTGTCATAGCTTCCAATTCCCCCATCTTATTCCTTAGGCTCCTTGCGTTCGTGTACATACACTTGAGTTTGGGGCCTGTTACTTTCTTGCATTTCCTTCCTTCTTGTGTCCCTGTTGATCCGTCAAGATTTCTGTCTTGCCTATGATCTGGTGAATCTTCCCTGCTATTTTCCTGCATAGTATCCTCTAGGAATACCGTTTCCCGAACCATTGACTCTTGGTTGACCGTCGGCTTTCCCCCTCTTCTTAGTTTAAAAATTTCTCAGTTTGTCTCTTGATGTTGCTTGCAAGTAGCCTTGTTCCGTCTCTGCTGAGGTGGAGTCCATCCTTCCTGAATACCTTGCTCTTCCCCCAGAATGTTGTCCAGTTGCATACGAAGTGGAATCCTTCTTCCTCACACCAGCGCCTCATCCACGCGTTGACTACTTGTAGCTCCGTCTGCCTCTTCTCATTTGCCCTGGGTACTGGCAGGATCTCCAAAAACGCTACCCTCTGGTCTTCAGCTTCCTTCCTAGCATCCGAAACTGGTCCTTCAGTACTTCCCTGCTCTAGTTCCTGTTGCTCACGTTGTTTGTTCCCACAGGAATCACCACCACCGTATCTTCCTTTTCCACGCTGTCGATGATCCTGTCGATGCGGTTCACTATGTCTTCTATCTTGGCTTCTGGTAGGCAGGTCACCAGCCGATCCTGTCTTCCTCCCGCTATGTGGCTGTCGATTTGTCTGATGATGGATTCCCCCACGATGATCGCTGTCCTCACTGTCTTCTCTTGCCTTTCCAGTCGCAGGTCCGTGTCCCCGGTGTATGTCCATCTCTCCAGCCGTAGGTCCATGTCCTCCATGTACTTCCATCTTCCCTCAACCTGGTGGTGGCTTGCACCGGACTCATCTTCCTGTGGGTTCCCTTCGCTGTGTCGCTGGTGTAACATCCATTTCTTCCTTGTGATTGTCCTCCAGGTGGTCCTCACTCAATGTGGGCACATCATGGCAGTTCCACTGTTGCTGGTGATTTTTCACGGCCTCACTGTATGCCTCCTTGATGAACTTCTGTAACTCCCGGACTTCTTCCTCAATAGTTTCCTCTGTCTTGAAGTTTTCTGCCTCTCAGTCTTCCTCCACCACTGCTTGAAGTGCTTCTAGTTCCAGTATTCTGCCTTCCAGGAGTATAACTTGTTTCTTCATGCCCTCCAGTTCCCTGCATTGAGTGCATACATAAGACTGCCTCCCAGAGGGGAGGTAGTCATACATATGGCAAACGGTGCAGAAAACTGGGTAGCTCAACATCCTGCTTCTGTCTGCTGCTTCCATTGCTGTCCGCTTGCTGATCTGCTGACTGAAGTGGCTTCTTCCTGCTTGCTTGTTGCTTGTGTGGCTGCTGTGGTTGGCCTCTGCTCTGCTTGCTTGGCTGCTGTGGTCGCCCTCTGCTTTGCAGTGACTTGTCCCTTCTTAAGGCCCTTCGCAAATGTGTTCTCGCTAAGGTGAGTGCCTTTAACACTCGCCGTCGACGTGTGCCGAATGGCTGAGCGCTGTTGGCCCCTCCCCTTTTAAGGGGGATCTCTGGCTCCGAGCGCTGATGTCAGAGGGGTGGGCGGAGCTACTTCTCGCCGCTGCCCCTCTTGCCTGCCTTCTCTTGCCCTTCCCCTTCTTGCTCTGTTGCTTTCTTTTTCGCTTGTTTTCTTCTCTTTCTCCTCCTGTCTCCTGACTTCTCCTGGCTCCCTGCTTCTCTGGGCTGCTCCTAAAAAAATCAGTGCTGGAATTGTGCCTCATAGGTGGTTTAGGCTGCCTAACGCCACTGTGGGCATAGCTAATGCCGGAATTGGCATTAGGTGGCTTAAAGTTCCTACAGAGGCGTGATTCACATCATAGGCATCGGAAATGTAGGCCAGGAAAACCCTGGCCTACATTTTTAGCGCCTATCTTTGCCATAGGACTGATTCTGTATCCAGCTCCGTCACATGATTGACACGGCCATTTTTAAGGTGGTTGCCAACAACGGCACCGGTTACAGAATCTGGCCCTTAAGTTGCAAATATTTACAACGCCTAAAGCCTCAGTAAATATTACAGCTCCTCTTAGGAATCTTTGGAAACACTGTAGTATTTTTTATTATATCAGATTTATACAGTATATGTATTTATTTATTTAGGTCCTCTTTTATGATCAATATTTTATTGAGGAAAAGGTAAAGGTTTCTATTGCGGGCCAGAGTGCTGATTGCTTTGACCCTGCTCCTACGCTCATAGGAATTCTATGAGCATCAGAGCAGCATCGGAGCATATAGCACCCTGGGCCGCGGTAGAAACCTCTACTGTGGCTTAGTAAACAGGGGGGGGGGGGGGGGGGGGGGGTGGGGTGGAGGGGAATGAGGGTTACTTATGTACATATTTATATACCGCATAATCCAATGTCCTTAGTGGTTTACAAGTAAAATATCCACAATAAATTTCAAATACAGTAAACTACATATCAAAAAGGAAAAATCATATTATCTCCCCGTAAAACTTTTCTTACTAAAAACATTGAAGCCACAGCTTTGAAAACTTAAAAAGAAACACCATAAATCTGCATAATTAAAATTGTTTTTATCTCCTTTTTAAATGACTGGAAACTAGATATAGCATGAGTTTCAGAAGATAATGATTATTGTATTCTCAAACTCCTGGATTCCCATAGATTGCTGCTTCTGTGGTTCCCCTACGGTATGTAAACATTTCCTGACATTTTTGGCATTAAAGACCACACATATTTCATGGAGAATAGAGGCAGTAAGTAATTAACTTTGATTTGCCCTGATTATATTATAATGTGTGTCTGTGGGCATCTCAGAATTTAAGTAAAACAACCCTCTGTGCAGAATTAAATTTGTATTTTGCTTATTTGTACAGCAGGACTATGCAGGCATTTACCAAGCTATGTAACTGCAATCAAGGTTTAACATTTGTCATAATTTCATGGCCAAGGGCAAGACCATAATATATATATATATTATTTATTTATTTATTTTTTGCAGTTTTCCTTGCTTCTCTCATCTCCCTGTCCCTTGCCTGGATCATACCTCTTTTTTCTAATACATAGTACTGTTTGGGACTTTGAAAATTTAGTTTGTTTTTGATTTTCAGGTGTTATTCTTAATATATTATGGGGGAAATTCTGTGAATGGCATCTGAAAAGATAGGTGCCTATAATGGAGGCATCTATTGCTTATCAATCATACATAGGTACTGATAGGCATGATTCTGTAATAGGCACCTAACTTAAAACATAGGTGCTTGTAATGTTGACCAGGGTTTTAAAAGCTTACATTATGGGGCAAATTCTATAAATGGCATCCCAATTTTAGGCAGTGGTAGGTGTCCTACCGCTTTCTAACCAGCCAATTGGGATGCACGTTTTCTAAAAACAAACAAACACCCGAGGCAGGCTTCCTACACTATAGGTGTCTGTTGTGGGTGTAGGGTGGTGCCTAGGGACATTTAAACTTGCCCAAGGCTGGGTGTGGGCGTGGTTTCACCTGGAAATGACCTTGGGCAAGCTTAAATGGCTCTAGTCATATCCCTAGGGCCATGACAGGCACCTGAAATGTAGGCCATTAAAATGCTGGCCTACATTTCAAATAGATGTGATTGCTAAGCTGAAAATCTCCTTGCCACGATCAGGTGAGCGGCCATGGCAGGGAACCCCGAAACCCCACCACAAGTCAGTTGACAGGAGGGATGTTCACTCCCTCCTGCCGCCACCCATGAACCTCCTTTCAGTCACCTGGCAGATGGGATGCCCACCCACTCCTGCTGGAACCCATGAAACAACCCTCCTCACCCACGATAGGAAGGAGGGATGCCTACTCTCTCCTGCTAGTAGGCCCCCCAAACCTAAGACATCACCCCCTTAGGCCCAAATCCCCCATCCCCAGACTTGAACCCCCAACCCAGCACCCCAAAACCCATCCCAACACCTTCTGTAGTGTGGCTGGCAAGAGGAATGCCTACTCCTTCCAGCTGCTAGGCCTTCCTCTTCACAAAGGTGGGCCTTCCCCTTCCCAGTGCATACTGAGATGCACTGGGGAGGGGCCTTAGGCCCTGATTGACCCAGGCGCCTAAGGCCCCTGGGGCAACCAGAGTCTTAGGTCTCCTTCTCAGAGCATTCTGTGATACAATGGGAGTGGCTTAAGATTCCAATTGGCCATATACCAAAGGCCACTCCCATGGGGTATCTGGCCAATCGGAGTCTTAGGGCACTCCCAGTACATCCCAGAATGCACTAGGAGGGAGGCCTAAGACTCCAGTTGGCCCAGGCACCTAAGGCCCCCCTATGAGAGGGGCCTTAGGTGCCTGGACCAATCAGGGCCTTAGGCCCCTTTGCGGTGCCTCTCAGAATGTAGCGGGAAGGGGAAGGCTCACCATTGTGAAGAGGCAAACCTGGCGGCCAGAGGGAGTAGGCATCCCTCCAGCCGACCGAACTACAGAAGGTACTGGGGGGGGTATTGGGATGGGTTTTGAGGTGCCAGGGTGGTGGTTTCATGTCTGAGGGGTGGTGTCATAGGTTCGGGGAGCCCAGTGGAAGGAAGGCGTAGGCATCCCTCCTGCCTATCGCAGGTGGGGGGGGGAGGTTGTTTTGGGGGTTCCAACAGGAAGACGTGGGCATCTCTTCAGTCAGGGGACTTGGGGGGGGTTCAGGGCTGGCAGCAGGAGGAATTGGGCATCCCTCCTGCTACAGACAATGTTGGGTGGGGGTTCAGGGGTGGCAGCATCCCTCCTGTTGCCAAGATCATTGGGTTTTCAGGGGTTCCCTGCCTTAGCTGCTCAGCTGATCGCGGCAGGGGGATTCTCTTGCCGCAATTAGTTAATGGGAAGGGATCAGGCACGATTTTCTTATTGGCGCCTGTGACATGGGCGCCAGTTAGAGAATCGGGCCAGTTAGGCTTGATTAGGCATTGTCATTTAGACACAATTTTGTATAGATGCAATTCTGTATAGGATGTCAGTGTGTGATTCTCAGCTGCTTCTTAGGTGGCTGCAGAAACCAACATCCTATATAGAATTTCCCCCTTTAGGCACCTAAGTCCTTTAGAGAATCACGCCTAGCGAGCCTAAGTCATTTTCCGTCCTTAAACATGCCTACTTTGGAGTTAGGCTCCTAACTTTTGTGGAAATATCTGTGAAGATAGGCACCTATCACCCAATTAATTTTTATCTTTTTCAATCATAAGCTTGTTAAGGCTCATAATTGAAGCCAATTTACTAATTAACTCCCCCTTTTACAAAGCTGCATTAGGCTTTTTTATTATTGGCTGCAGGAATTCTATGAGTGTGGGAGCTAATACCACTGCGACTGGTGATAAAGCCTAATGTGGCTTTGTAAAATAATAATAATAATAATAACTTTATTCTTCTATACCGCCACAATCTTGCGACTTCTAGGCGATTTACAATCAAGAGAGCTGAACATTCAGCGAAACACAATATGCAGATATACATATGAACTACAGATAGCATAGACTTTAAGAAATCAAGAGTATAGAAATACAATTTGCTTAGCAAGAGTATAAGATGTACATTTTGGTAGGTAGTGTCCGAGCGGACCTGCTTGGAATAAGCCACATGTTTTAGAAAATAACAACGAAAAATAACGATATTATAAAGATAATAGATTATGTGTATCACAGTTTCGTGAGATTCAGGTGGATTGAGGAGGGGGGGGAAGGTAGTGGGTGGAGGGAAGAGGTAAGGGGGTAAAAGATAGGGGTAGAGGTAGAAGGGACCATTTTGGGGGAGAGAGAGGGGAAAGGGGGGAGGGGAATAAGATAGATGCCTAACCTTAGGCGTCCTTAATAGAATTTGCCCCTATGCACCCATTATCCCCTAGATTTGATATGCCACCTGAAGTTAAGTATAAATTTGGGAACAGATCCCAGATCCACTCGCAAACTAATTGGATAGTGAGCAGTTAACAATAACTGGTGTTAATTAGCACTCATTTGGAGTTATGCATTAATCTGTCCTGCACCTATAGCCTGCAAACCTAACTTTTATGATGCTTAACTCAAAAGGCAGTAAGGAGCATGGGTGGGTCAGGGGTATTCCCAAAATTTAGTTGCATTGTAATAGAATAATGTCATTTATGCACCTAACCACCATTAGTGGCATGTCAGCATTTACCAAATCCAAAGTCAAAAAGGGAAGCCCCAAGATAAAACATCCAAAGGAGAAAAGTAGGTCTGATCAACAGGCTTCCAACAGGAACAAGAAGAGTAGCCAGGTAGAAAATTTAGACTGGGTTTTACTAAGCCGTGGTAGAGGTTTCTACTGCAGCCTGGAGTTCTAAATGCTCCGATGCTCATAGAATTTCTGTGAGCGTTGGAGCATTTAGCGCACTGGACTGCAATAGAAACCTCTACCATGGCTTAGTAAAAGGACCCCTTATTTTATAAATCCACAAGAGCCCATTACAGAATAGCACTGAACATAATTTACTGAATGTATCGCCATAAGTGCTTATTTCCCTAGATTTAATATCCACTAGAGAATGACACAGTGAGAAAATTTATCACCATTCCCATCCCCGAGGTTAAACATGGGAAACCTTCTCCATGTCATTCTTTAAGGAGAGAGGGAAGAATTAGAATATGAGTGGGCAAAGCCACTGACCCTCAAGCCTTGCATTGAAGAATACTGGTTTAGAAGGACTGAGGTTGATATAGACACTAAAGAATGACATCGGATAGTTAGAACATAAGACTATAAGCATTGCCATACTGGGGTAGACTGAAGGTCCATCAAGCCTAGTATCCTGTTTCCAACAGTGGCCAACTCAAGTCCCAAGTATTTGGCAGAAACCCAGAAAATAGCAACATTCCAGAGCTGAGACTGTGATATCATAATGCCTCATTCCACCAATGTCTCAGAGCCAAACTCATCAGTGATGTCACAATAGCTTCATTATCCGATACTTTTTTTATTTTTTATATATTTTATTAACATCTGTTACATCAATAACAAAAATCAGGAAAAGCAAGAAGAACATTTCAAAGAAACAACTTAAAATTCAAAATTAAGACTTAAGCCAAGTCCACATTAACAGAGGCTGCTCAATACAGAAAGTAAAGATTTTTAGGAAACTATATATAAGATCATCCTTAACATGCAAAATGACCATATCCAATATGTCCTTAAACTTCTTCAACAGCTACATTAGTATCTGAAACTTTCAGTGAAACTTTATCAATCAAAAAATTCTCCAAATGTGACGGATCCACAAAAACAAATTTATCCGCTTTATAGTTTACAATACACTTGCAAGGGAATTAAAAAAAAAAAGTAGCTCATTATTCTATACTTGTATTAATGGTATAGAAAGACTGAGGTTGAGATAGACATTAAAGAATGACATGGGATGGTTTCCTGTGATTATCCACTGGGACAGGAACAGTGATGAATTTTATCACCGTGTCATTCTCTAATATTCACCTACTGTAAGAGAGCCAAAAATTTGAGGTATGAAACTTGGCTCCTTAGTTGACTCCCCTTGTACAAGTAGTTTTACAAAATTTGGCATTATACTGTATTTGCTGACACTTTCCCAAGTACATTTCAAAATTGGTAGTCTCACATGTACTGGCAAATAAACAAGTAACAAGTATTTTGCAAAAGGCTTTGTGTTTGCGAGATTTTTGAAAATATCCAAGAATTTATTGAATGTGCCAACTTTGATGTCCCTTTTCTGACCGAGACATTCTATGCAAAAATGGCTTTTTGTATGCTTAAATAATGAAGGGTAAATAGTAAGTATAACTTTAAATGATTAAAAACATCAATTTAATATTATATATGAATTACAGTTTTGCATTTCATCTTTGATTTATTTTATGAAAAATTACCCTTTTCAGTCAAAATCTTTGCTTCTAGGCATGGATAGATTATCAGTGGTCTGATTCTCTACAGCTTTTCTGCCATTCTATGTCTTTGGGGAAAAAGTTACTGACTCATGCACCAAACATAGCCCTTCACCATCTCCATCTCTGACAGCTTAAACTAGACAACAATGTAAGCAATGCAAAAGATGTTCCAAATTCATTCCTTCTCTTATTTCACAGTTTTCTGCTTGAATTGGCCTAAATTGATAAATGGTTTACAGACAGGCATAAATCTGCACACGTGAAAACCATCTGAGGGAAGTGAAAGAGGAAAATAAAACTTGAAGACTCCATTGTTCCAAAATCTCTTATCTGTACCCTCATTAAAGATCATTGGCACCAGACACAATGAGATATTTTCACCCACTGCACCCCAGTTATGGAACCTCCCTCCCTTCTTATCTTAGATAAGAAGCCACTTTAGATAGATTCAAAAGTTCCTTAAAAGCCTTTTTATATAGGGATGCGTTTGAAAACTAAATCTGGAGCTAGGGTCCTGACAACACTTAATTTGCCCGCTCATGCATTCTTATCTATTTCAAGTATGATTTGCTGCACTTATTTTCCCCCGTCCTATTGTTGCAACCCTCATTGTTCCTTTTCTCCTTAAAAATTCTAGTTCTACCTTCTTCCCTCTGTGTCAGGTTCATCTATGTCTGCGTTTGTCTTAGTATTTTAAACAATTTTGTTTCCCCTGTTTTTAATATGTACACCGCTTAAAAATTTTTTATTAAGCGTTTGTATCAAATTTTAAATAAACTGTAAACTAAACTGTTCCCCTTACACCAAAAGGCTCTTCTTCAGAAGTTTGCATTGCTTTTTAGTTGTGCTTAATAGAGTTACTGGAAGGGCTTCAATTTACCCAAAATGAATAGTTTTCAGCCCAGCTGAACTGCTGTAGTTCTTGAGGCAAAATCATTCACTCTATGGTTACATCACAATTTTTATTGGCAATTATAGTGCTCCCACGTAGACATAGACAGCTCTTAGTATCCAAGTTTATCCACTTGGAAACCAGATTATTAGTTTGTGATAGAAAGTGTATCATAAATGTCACAACTAAGCACAATTATGTTATGGCAGCCTCATTTTATAAAACCTCCAACAAAACATAAGGCAGCATTTTAATATAGGAGGAGGATAATAACAAGCATCCAGCTAGTCCATAGAATGGAGGATTTATTTTGGGTTACAGTTAATTTTCAGGTCCTTCCAACTGCGTTGGTTGGGTCAATAACTTCAGCTAAGCATTTCTTAGCAGGTTATAGAGCTGAAACTCATGCAATGGCTATTTCGGTGGCAGGCCCACATTTGTGGAATGCTTTGCTAGATATGATGGGGCTCATATTCGAAAGAGAAAAACGTCCAAAAACCAGCCTAAGTCGGCACTTGGGACAAACATTTCCCAAATACGGCCAAGTGCCAATAATAAAAATGGGTTTTAGATGTATTTAAAAACGACCTAGGCCTTCATAGTGCTGCTAAATGACCAAAGCTAAATGGGGCGTATAGGGAGGAGTGTCGAGGGCGGGAGTTGGGTGGGACGTGGGACGGCTTAGACTTAGTTGTACAGCATGTATAACCGAAAGTTATACAGCCCAGGATTGACGGAACTTGGTATATTGTGACTTAGACCATGTAAAACATGGTCTAAATCATAAAAATCCACCTAAAGTCAACAGATAAGTACTGCAAACACATAAAACAGACTCCCACACACTACCCCAGTGACCACCGACCCCCCCCCCCCCCTAAAAATATTAATCACACCTTTAAAATTCAGCCTCCAGACCATCATCATCTGGCTGCCTGGCATAGGAAAGCCTAGTCGTCCAGCACAGAGGCAGCTTAAACTGTCTTGAGGGTGTGCTAGGGACCCATGGAGAGGAGGACCCATGCTCATAAGCCCCTGTAATGACTGCATTGATACTTAAACATGTGCACTTCCCTATACACCCCCAAAACCCTTTTTTACTGTCATATAAGTGGCTCCTGTAGCCATAAGGGCTATTAGGGTGGTATTAGAGTAGGGATTCTGGAGGTGGTTTGGGGGTTCACCATGACCTATAAGGGAGCTGTAGTGAGATGATGCCATAGCACCCTTTTTGTGAAGTTCACAGCAGTGCCCTGTAAGGTACCCCACTATTTAGGTGCCATGTCTGGGTGTTCAGTCCATCACTTTGCAGACCCCTCCCACGTCCAACAGGGCTTGTTCTAAGCATTTTTGACTTGGACGAAAAGTTGGATGGAAATGTGGTATAAAGATGGACGATTTAGCAGCTTGGACGATCAGATCGGCAGGAAGTATAATTAGACGATTTTTGAAACAAAAAAAATTTTGGACGTATTTTTCAAAAATGTGTCCTAGGCTATTTTTTACTTTGGACGACTTGCGATGGCTATTTCCCTTTCGATTATCCCCCTCTACGTGTTTATGTTGTGATAGTATTCAGTTAAAAAATGTTTTGAAAGTGCATTTTTTTGTTAAAACATTTCTTTGATTATGTTACTGCCTTAGATTGGAAATCCAAAAAGCCGAGGAAGAGGTCCACAGCAGAGGACAGATCAAAACTCCACTGGAGAGGACCAAAGTTCCGCAATGTGGAACAAGTTCCTGGAGAATCCAACACAAAATATCATATGTTAAAAACAGTTCAACAATCTAAATCAAAGAGAGATAGTGTCCTATCTCTAATATTCCATTCTTAGCCAAAATTACAGAAAAGGTTGTTTTCGCTCAACTCTCTGACTTTGTTGAAAAAACTAATGTTCTTCATCCAAACCAAACTGGTAAGCACCACTCAACAGAATTGTCTTTGTTAGGATTGACTACCAATATCATCTACTATTTGGACCACCATACATCTGTTCTGCTCATTTCTTTGGACTTATCAGCATTCGACACAACAGATCATCAATTATTAATTCATCGTCTTCAGGATATAGGTTCATTTCATACTTTAAAGACCGTTCATCAAAAGTGTTGTTTAATGGTTCAACCTTTGATATTTTTTCAAATAATTGTGGGATCCCTCAAGGTTCAATTCTTTCCCCTCTTCTGTTCAACATTTTTCTGGCCTGACTAATCACACTAGGGCAGTCCATTGGTTTTTCCATTTTCGTGTACGCGGATGATATTTAGTTAACCCACCTAATCAACCTTGAAGACCAGACGATATCTCAATCATCAACCTGAAACTGGAGAAAATTAGCAATTGGCTTAGTTCTAATATTCTAGCACTTAACATCAATAAAACCAAAACTATGGTATTCTCTTTGAAGGACAGTCTTACATTTCCTTCCCCCATTGAACTTAAGTCTGTTCCAATTCAGACTGTTTTGTCTATTAAGCTACTAGGGGTTGTTTTTGATGGGAAACTTTCTTTTCATGATCAAATAATCTCTATGGTTCGGAAATGTTTCTATTGTCTCCGTATGATACGCTCTCTTGCCAAGATACTTGACTAGTCCTCACTGAACATCCTCATCCATTCTTTAGTCATTTCATGTCTGGATTACAGTAACTCGCTATATAAAGGAATCACTAAGAAAGAAATAAGACGTCTACAAATTGTCCAAAACACAGCTATAAGAATCATTTTCAATGCTTGCAAATATGATCATGTCACTCCCCTTCTGGTTAAAGCTCACTGGCTGCTCATTGAACATCGAATTACTTATAAGATCATATTGTTGACTTTTAAAACTAAAGTCGCAGGGAGGCAAGATGGCTGCGGTGCAGTGAGGACGCTCACTATCGGTTCTCCTGCTTAATTAGTTTCCTCAATGAAAGTCGGGTTATTTTTCCTTTTTTTTTTCAATTATCTTTATTAACAATTGCAAAGGAACACACAACCATGAGTAGAACAAGCAGAAAACAAAGCATCCAGAACAGTACGAAAGTCAAATAACACCAAAGGTGCGCAATACAAAACCCCATGGGTGAATGCCCATCACAATTGACATTTTTAGATATCAACCCCCTCCAACCAGACACACTCAACCTCCAAACCCACACCACAAACCACAACAAACACACCGCAGTCGAATCACCATAAAGCCACACCCACAATAAATCACTCCCGCACACACACCGATACAGCTGTCCAGGAAAGCTAAACCAGAAGGACAAAAGGAACGAAAGAAAGAGCAATCTCCCCCACCCAGAAGAAAAAGAAGAGAGAAAAAACTGAAGGAGGGGCAGCTGTACCCACTGGCTCTATGCTGGTACAGACCGTCAACGCCCACTGCCACAGTTCTCGATAGCAGCGTTGGGTCAAAGTCCCAGAGCGAGGGACCCGTTGAAGCTCATACCGCCCCATCTCCTCCAACCGAGCCTTCCATTGTGGAAAAGAGGCCACCGAATCAGCCACCCAATGTTGCAACAGGAGCTTTTTCACCACCAAGACATGGCTATGTAGAGAACCCTGCGTTGGGAAAGTGTGAGCCCCCCTCAATCAATTCACATTGATCTCCCAAGAGCAGAAACCCATAAGACCAGGGCACAGCCCTCCGCAGGACTCGCTCCAAAAAAGGGAGAACATGCAACCATAATTCAGATGAAGGGCATTCCAAAAAATGATGGGTTAGTGTACCTAAGAAGCGATTGCATTTGGTGCAAGCTGCTGCCTCCCAAAGGCCCATACGAGCTCCTGGGCCCTAGAAATATAAGCCCGGTGCAAAATTTTAAATTGCATTTCCCTGAAATCCATGGAACCTCCCAAGGCGTGCACAGTGGTAAAGAGATCAAGAAAGGCCTTACGATCCAGGGTAGTGCCAAGCTCGGTCTGCCACTGGGACGCCAATCGATCAATAGGGCCCAGATCCGAAGCATTCTTCAGAATCCGACACTAGGTAGCTAATCTATTAGAGGCAGGAGATACCTGAAAAATTGTACATCCAAGGGACCACAGAGCCAAGCCTCCCCCCAACGACGATCAAGGGACAAGTAATAATGCCGTGCCTGCAGGTAAGCCCAGAAATGAGTCCGAGGCAGTTGCCAATGGGACTGCAACTGAGTGAAAGAGGGAAACTGACCCCCCCTCCACGGTAAGGATATCCTGAAGAGTTCTACCCCCTCTCTGCTCCCACTGCCGAAACCAAGCATGACCCACTCCCGGAGGAAAGTCAGCATTGCCATACAACTGTAATAAAAGGGAAGCTGCCGGAGTCCTCCCCTGTCGCCTCCTCCACCACCGCCACGCTCGCCGCACGGGAAGAAGATATGCAAACTTAGCCCTCCCTCCCGGGACAGCCAACAACGGAACGTGCAGAAGGGACAGAACCGAGTGGGGAGCACACCAGGACTCCACCCAAGCCTGAGACGAGAATTTGTAACAACCCGACCAACCTTCATGAATGAAGCGAAACAAAGCAGCGACATTATAATAGCGAAGATCGGGAAGATTCAAACCACCCCTACATTTATCCAACGCCAAGGCTAATCCGGGCTCGCTTATGACGCCAAATAAAAGAAGAAATGATCGACCGAAACAGACCCACATCTTTGGCAGTGACCCAAAGCGGCACCGCCTGCAACGGATACAAAATTTTTGGGAGAAGGACCATCTTAGTCAAAGCCACCCGTCTCGAAAGACCCAAGGGAAGGTCTCTCCATTTATCACACAATTTCTGAATCGCCTCCAAATGGCGGGTCACATTATATTGGTACAGGAGCTTAAGGTCCAGGCTTAAGTATACCCCAAGATAACGCATCGGGCCCTTCACCGGTAGGATCTCAAGACTCGCATGCCAGGACTCCACCCGAGGGGATCGCAAGGGAAGGAGCTCAGACTTGTCACAGTTAACCCGCAAACCAGAAAGATCTCCAAAGGAACGGACCAAATCAAGGACGCGCCCTAGATCCCGGCGGGGTTGATCCAAATAAAGAAGGATATCATCAGCAAAGAGATTAATGCGACTCTCCAGACTCTCCAGGCCCTGAAGAAGCCGGTCCCCCCTAACCCGAGCAGCCAAAGGCTTAATAGCTAACATGAAAAGCAAAACGGGGACAGCGGGCATCCCTGTCGCGTCCCCCGACCCAACGCACACGGTGCAGTAAACTGCCCATTGACCAAAAGTCGGGCCTGCGGCTGTATATACAAACTGCTAATCCAATTATGAATAGACCCCTTTATGCCAAATTGACGCAGAACCCAGAAGAGATACTGCCACGAGATGCTATCAAATGCCTTTTCCATATCCAGGCCTACAATAGCCGATTCTCCCTCCAAACCCCGCCTGGAATGAAGAGCCATCAGAGCCCTGACCAGATTCATCGACGCATACCGGCCCGGCACAAACCCGGCCTGGTCCTCATGGATCAAAAGCGGCAAAAAGGCATTCAATCTACTCGCCAAGAGAGCAGCAAAAAGTTTAGCATCCTCATTAAGGAGGGATATAGGTCGATAAGAACCCACCTGGGCTGGGTCCTTGCCAGGCTTAGGCAACAAGACGACATGGGCCATATTAGGAGTCCCCAAACCCCGAGTCTCAGAGAGTCTCAGGTACGTTAAATAGATTGTGAGCCCACCGGGACAGATAGGGAAAAATGCTTGAGTACCTGATTGTAAAAACCGCTTAGATAGACTTGATAGGCGGTATATAAAATCCTAATAAACTTGAAACTTGAGAGCGCGTTAAACGCCCCCGCCAACGCTGGGGAAATCTGATCCGACAGAATCTTATAATACTCAGAGCCAAACCCATCCGGACCCGGGGCCTTAGTCAGTTTAAGTTTCTTAATACCAAGCTGTACTTCGTCGGAACTAAAAGGGGCATTCCATTGCTCCAACTGATCTGCTGTCAGTCTAGGGAGCTGGAGCCCCTGAAAGAAAGCATCCCGATCTGCCTCCGAAAACGATCGTTGAGCATACAGAGATTCATAAAAATGAACAAATTGCTGTTGAATCTGCCGTTCTTGCGTGTAGCAGGTACCCGTCGAGTCCTTTATGGACAGAATAACCTGCCGAGTGCGCTGGGGCCGGACCAAATTCGCCAGCAATCTCCCCGTCTTCCCCCCCAGGCGTATAATTTATACCGCTGGAAATAAATATCCCGAGAGGCTCATTGCGTCAATATGGCATCTATCTGTCGCCGGACGTCCAGCAAGCGAGTTTTGTCAGTCGCCGAGAGAGAAGCACTATGCCTGACCCGCAACTGCCGAAGCTCCCCCGATAGAGTCAGCTACTCCGCGTCCAAGGCCTTCCGCTTGCGCGAAAGATAAGCAATAATGAACCCCTGCAGAACCGCCTTCGAAGCCTCCCAATAAGTCACTGGGTGAACCTCCTCGGTCTGATTATGAGAACTATACTCCAACCACTGTTCTCGAAGATATTTATGAAAATCAAGGTCCCTGTAAAGGTAACACGGAAATTTCCAATGACGTTCCTCGGGTTCCGGCGCAAACCGGAGCTCCATGACAACCGGCGCAGGATCCGACAAAGGAACATCTTCTATAGTGATCCCCGACACCCTGGGGAGCAGAGAGGGCGAGAGCAACAGATAATCCAATCTAGCATAGACATTGTGGGGGTGGGAGTAAAAGGTATAAGTGCGCTCTGTGGGATACAGAAGCCTCCAAACGTCCAACAACTGCAACTGACTAATGAGAAAATTTACCCCCTTGGCTCCGTGATCCCCCGTCCCCTCCTTTGCTGGGCAGCAATCCAAAGCCGGATCCACGGTAATGTTGAAGTCTCCCCCTAGCAGCGGCTGGTAATCAGGGTACATGGCTATCTTGGCAAGCAGGGCTGAAAATAATTTATGATTATACACATTCGGAGCATACAAATTACACAACAACCACTTGTGCCCCCACAGTTCCCCCAAGACAAGTACATATCGGCCATCCTGGTCCTGAAGAACTTTATGAGTATGGAAGGGCAATTGTTTATGGATAAGGATGGCCACCCCTCGCTTCCGGGTTTCAAAGGAAGACGAGCATACCTCGCCCACCCAATCCCTCCGCAGCTTACGATGTTCTGCAGCAGAAAGGTGGGTTTCCTGCACAAAGGCAATATCGGTCCCCCTCCTTCGGAACCAGTTCAATATCTTTTTTCTTTTAATAGGAGAATGAATCCCATCCACATTGAGGGTAGCGATAGTCAACTTAGTCATTAAGAAAAAAGTTCCCTGGTGAAACTACAAGAGACAGTGACTTACTACAGACAGGCAACCCCCCAGCTAGGCCACCCATCCAAGGACACAGGAACCGGAATCCTCCAAGAGGGAGCACAAAGCAAGGAGCCTGGTACTTCCCCCCCCAGAAACGCTGCACCCACCCCCTCTCATCCCACTCAACTAGCCATCCACTCAACATCCATACCACCCCACACGCAACCACAACATCCACTCCCCCACCCCCCACCCCAACCACTCCCCCTCCCCCGTGCCCCCAAATCCATCCTCCCAGAAAGAAATGGTCCCATAACCATTCCCACCGCCCCCCAATACCAAAGAGTAGAAAAAAGGGCCACCCCCCCTCCAGAGGAAGCCACCCCCGAGGCCCCCCCAAAACCCCCACCCCGAACAAAAAAGAAAAAATAGAAAGAAAACAACAGTGAAGTGCACTCCCAAAAACAGAAGCACCCCAAAACCATCAACTGAGCTTTCCCTGACCCAGAGTCCCCCATAGCAGGTAAGTAGTCAAAAAAGTAACAGGAGAAGGCACCCCCCACTGAAAAGAAACCCGCGCTCAGGCAGTCCTGGACAAAAAGACAGCATCATCCAGAGGTTGGAGTGGAACCAGGGAGCTGGGAAAAACAGCCCAGCCCTCAGGGCCAACAACAGGAAGGCTCCAGCCAAAACCTCTGGTCCCACCAGGCTCCCCCTCTCTTAGTCCGCAGAGTCCAGACCTCCAAACCTCATGGAGCAGGAGCCCCAGCAGGCAAAATCAATCGGTCCCAGAGCCCAAACGCTGAGTGCACGGTGCTGCAGCCAAACAAATCACCCCTCCTGATCCGCTGCAGGGGCTCCCCCATTGAGACTCGCCGGCAAGGAATCCACGTACTGCTGAGCCGTCGCTCGATCTGGGAATGTATGGGGTCTCCCCTCCCGCCAGACCCGCAGGGACGCCGGATAAACGAGTGCAAAGCGCACTCCATGCCGATGCAGCACTGTGCACAGAGGCGCCATTTCTCGGCAGAGCGAAGCCACGTGGGGAGAAAAATTGTTGAACAGCAGCAGTTTCCTTCCCTCGTAGTCCAGCCGACCTGCCTTCCGAAACGCTTGAATGATGAGCTCCTTCTCCCTCCAATTGAGGTATTTTGCTATAGCTGCACGGGGACGATTGTTATCCCCCGAACGCTGCCCCAGTCTGTGCGCCCGCTCACAGAGGAAGCCAGCCGGCGGCGGCGCAAGACCCAGCTGCGTCGGGAGCCAGACCTGAAAGAAAGTGTACAAATCTTGCTCTGCCCGCAGCTCCGGGAGGCCCACCACCCGTAAATTATTGCGCCGCTGACGATTTTCCTGGTCATCCAGGCGGTTGGTTAGGGTGGCCACCTGAGCCTGCAATGCGAGCACGCTGGTGCGGTCTTGGAGCGCTGCATCTTCCCCGTCCGAAACGCGCTGTTCCACTGCTGCAAGTCGGGTAGAGTGGGACTCAAAGTGCTCCGTAAAGCCCTCCACAGCTGACTGCAACTTGTGTAATCGATCTTCCAGAGCCACTGTCACCATGCGGGATATTTCTTGGGCCCACTCCCCCCACTGTGCCGGTGCTTGCACGGGAGTCGGGGATGCCGCCATCTTGGACCCAGGCAAGGCCAACTTATGCTTAGGGGTCTTCACCGATCTTACCGGCATTCCGGGTCCAAGCGAGCCCGCTCGATATCCCCCGCACTCGCACAGCCGTTACCAAAAGTCCGTTGGTAGCCAAGACAGCCAGGCAGTAGTTTAACGGGAGTTATGCCGATTTTTGGGGACCCGAGGTCAGAGAGCTCAGAGATACACGTCCTATCAAGCCAGCCTCATCACGTGATCCCCCGGGTTATTTTTCCTAGCTCGACATGCCGAAAAGAAGGGGAAGAGCGGCTGCCACAGCCCGGCAGGCTGAACTTACCCCGGGAAGACAGGAGACGATCCTGAGCTTCTTTTCTTCTTCACCCTGGGGCGAACCGGCTGAGCTGAGGCAGAGGGAAGTCTCGGCCATCGGGAGTGATATTTCACTTAGCCCTACATGACCCGAGCCTCCCCAACAGCCGCGAGACCAGGGAACTACGGCGGCTCTGAAGGGACAGGAAGGATCCACCCCGAGAGAGCTGGAGGGCTCACCGGTATCCCTGCTAGCTCAGGCAGAGATTTCAGCGTTGGAGAAGGCAAAGTTGGCATCAGAGGTTGGGGGCCAAATTCCATCGGTCCCCCCACTGGTAAGGCCAACCGAGTTCACTTGGAATCTATTTGGACTGCTTTAGACTCATTATACAAATTATGTGCAGGAACTCTTCCTTTGGTAAATGCACATAATGTAAGGATTGATTCTATCCAGGAGCAAATAAAATCTCAGGGGGAAAAGATGAACTACCTGGATCAACGGGTCCAAGGCATTCAATCAACACAGACTACTTTAATGAAGGACAAATTGCTATTAGTAAGGAAAGTAGAAAATTTGGAAAATTATACTAAAATGTTGAACTTAAGATTACTTAACTTTCCTAAAACTTTAGCAATGAACGCCTAAAGATTTATTTTATAAATTTCTGAAAGAGATATTTAAATATCCTGAGAATGGTTTTCCTCCATTACACAAAGTTTATTACCTTCCAGTTTCAAAGAAGGCTTCTAAAACTGAGGCTTCAACTAATTTGAGTCCTATGGATGTTACGAAAATGTTGGAAACCTCAGAGGATGAAGTCATCTCATATTCTACACTTCTGGTGACATTTGTTTTTCAGAAAGATAAAGAGGCACTTCTTAGGCTATTTTTTAGGCTTATAGAGGTGACCTTTATGGACTAAGATTTCTATGTTTCCGGATGTATCTAAATTGACTCAATCCCGAAGGAAAGAGTTCCTGGAAATGAGACAATGTGTATTGTCTTTGGGGGCAAAGTTTCAACTTAGATATCCCTGCAAATGCTTGATCTTGTTGGATCAACATTCATATATTTTTTTTGATCCCCCCCAACTACGATTTTTTCTTGAGGCTAAAGGGGTAATGCTGTCCAGTGCTTCCACAGTGGAATAAGGTCTAGTTTTTATTTGTTTGAAGAAGTAACACTGCATTTTTTGTGTGGTATTATAAATTTCTGTAATAATATAAGGCCCTACCAATGTGAATTGCTTTTCCTATAATGTGGACTTTTGTTTGAGAGATGATTGATACTGTAATGGAAGTTGTTTAGTTCTCTTCTTTTCCTTTTCTTTTTAATTAATATGTTTAATCTCTCTTTCCTATATACATACTGTATGAATGTATATTTATAAAATTAAATAAATAAATAAATAAAAAATAATAATAAAAAAAAAAACTAAAGTCGCTAGCCAGCCAGATTTCATTAACAGGCTCCTGATCCCTCACTCTACTCATTGTTCCCTCTGTTCCTCTAAGCAAAACCTGCTATCTGTCCCCCTCATTAAGACACATCAACACCATGAGAACCAGTATTTTTTTCTGTTACGGCCCCTTCAATTTGGAATTTGGTTCCCAGCCATTTAAGAGAGATCATGGCCCTAGATAAATTTAAATCCAATTTTAAAACATTTCTTTTCAAAGAATCATGATCGTCCTTTTAAGGATGTTTTAAGCTTATATTAGTCCAGCCACTTTGGCTGGTGTTCCTGCTTCCCCCTCCTTCTGTTTTTTCCCTTCTCTGTTCTTTTCTATCTAAATATTGTTGTTCTGCCCCCGTCTCCTCTCATTCCAGTAAGTCATTGTCAGTCGGTCTTCTGTTCTTTATTTTTGATGTTGCTTTGTTTTATTAGGTTTTTATATACCGCCTATCAAGGTTATCTAAGCGGTTTTTACAATCAGGTACTCAAGCATTTTCCCTATCTGTCCCGGTGGGCTCACAATCTATCTAACGTACCTGGGGCTATGGAGGATTAAGTGACTTGTTGTTCCTTTTTATTTTTAAAAAACTTTGTAAAACTGCTTTGATTTTTGATAAGACGGTATATCAAATTTTAATAAAACCTGAGAAACCTATCACAAGATATCTTTGATGTTTGCCTTAGAGTAGACAATCTGTACAGCTTAAGCAGTGTGTAATTGATGCATGAGAATGTGGTTCAGTGTAGTATGTCTTGTTTTATTATGTATGTTATTATGTAATGTGCTTAGGTGTTAAGTGGACTATACATTTTTAAAATAAATAATAATACTGGAAAATCCTTATCAAATTCAAAATAATTAAAGAACTATGGGACCCTTTTTCTAAGTTGTATTAAATGCTATTGCATGATTAACACAGCTTAAAATGACATACTGTGGAGCATGCACAGGCATCCTGTGGTAACAGTCAGTGTGCATTACCTGCTGGATTCTCTAAATGGTGTCATTGTTGGTGGCTGCCTTAAAAGTGGCTGCCAATTGCATGTCAATCATGTGAAGGTGCCATTTAGAGAATCGTACCTCCGGTAGATAGGTGCCAGAAATGTAGGCCATGGTTTTCAAGGTCTACATTTCCGGCACCTACCTTTGATATGAATTGTGCCTAAAGATGCGCCTACTGGCACCTAATGCCACTTCTGGTATTAGCCAAATCTACAGTGGCATTAGGTGCCTGTAGGTGCCTCCGGGGGTGTGATTCTGGTGCCGGTAGGCACTTTGAATTTTTATTTAAATATCATTTAAAACGGCATTTCCCTCTTAGGCGCCAGTAGGGTACCCCAGGGTTGATGACCGACAGAGGGCCTGGTGGTGATCAGGGAGACCAGGAAAATGAGTGACAGGGCTGTCCTCACAGAGAGTGGCTTTGGGACAGAAAATTCTCAGGAAGAGCCCATAGAGAGAGACTGGCTGGAAGATCAGAAGAGTTCTCAGTGCGTGCGTCTCAGAGAAGATGACTGAGGGACTGGGAGAGTCCTCAAGTGTATATGTCCAGGATAAGATGACTGAACAACTGTAAAAGGACTTTGAAGAAGGAGTAGCTGGAGGGCCTGGTAGAGACTGGAGTCCAGGGAGGGGCTCAGTTTTGACAACTGGAGGTGGGACCAGTGAAATTTCCAGGAGCAGGAGACCCAAGATGCCAGGGAGCATAGGGACCGACGGTGGCTCCACAAGAAGCAACCAGGAGAGTCAAGGTCCAAGGCTGAGGGGATCTGGCAAGCAACCAGCGGAGGGACCGGTGGAACCGGTGTCAACCAATGGAGAGACTGGTGATGGCACTGGAAGCCACTAGAAGAGCGTAGAGTAAGCACCCTGACAGACCCAGGAGAACGTTGGCCAAAATGTTGGGTGAGCAACCAGTGGAGAGACCATCGGGGCTTGTGGCGACCGGTGATGGCACTGGGAGCTGCTAGGGAGGACCTGGAAGGTCAAGGAAAGGGTCAGGGAGAGGACCTAGAAGAGCTGGAAGATCTATGGAGTCTGGGGAGGCTTGGGGAAAGTTCAAGAGTGTGTGAATTAGACCTGGTCGAGTGTATGAATAAAGTATTTAGAAACATTTTAACCATTTTGTGTTATTTTAGCAGGTACCTGGGGATGTTATGGGATGGATAATATTGCTCGCCCCGGTCACATGATCACATATTCATAACGCTTTAAAGCAAATTTTCTTGAAGAGGACCATCTGGCTGGGAACTTTCAGTAACCTTACTCGACCTGCACTAAAATTGGATACCAGATCCCCCAAGGGCACCTTCTTGCCAGTTTCATTTGCAGGATTGACCTTTTCTTTTGAAAACTGGATTATTTTCATTGGTTACTCATCATTTCTGATCTTAAAACTTTCTTTTGAAATTTGGCCTTTTTCTTCTCTTGCTCTTGTCCAGACATGTTAAAATCCTCACAGGTGCTTGCTATATGAAGATTTCAGTAAGTTTTCCTAAATCTGATGAAGAACTATGTGAAAGATCACATCACTGGCTTATGCTTCTCGTATTATCATTTATCTGCCCACTATAGAACTGACAACTACTTTTTACGTGATTTGTACATTGTTCAGCTCTGCATAAGCTGCTGTGGGCACTCAAATTTAGGTTAATCCTTCTATCACCTTTTTTATTTAGGTGACTCAGCTACTAGACTTCCAAGGCTTGCATTCTAGACAACAACAAGATGAGAATTAAGATTATTCAAAGTGCGACATTGTAATATCACTCATAGTGAGCAAGCTTTTCAAAATTATTGGGGGTGCTAAACCCAAAAGCAGTTTTATCTACCTGGACACAGTCAAGGAATTTGTTCAAATTTGGGGGTGCTAAAGCACCTACAGAGTTAGCTCTTTGATGTCACTCTACATTTGATGTCACTGTGTCCATTATAAAATAGCATTGAGTGATCATTTTTGTGGGCACAGTGACATCATAATAATCAAATGCGCAGCTGGACAACAAAACAGGACAGAAGCAGCAGTAAACAACCCCAGAGGTGCGGCAGAAATATCCAAGCCAACCCTAGGCATCTCCATATTAAGCCAATTAGGAAATAGGAACTAAGATTACCAGAAGTACAAGGCACAGCTAGTAATGAGTCTTAAGAGGCTGGGTAGCTCTCTCTTGAAACATGGGGATTTCCAACTCAAGGTTTACTGGTCTGATGCTGATTCATGCTTGGCAGCTATTAACAACAGTAGAACCCCCTCTATAAATTTAACAAAACCTATATGAAATGACATGGGAAAGAATATGCACAGTCCTACTGAATATTACTGGTCTACAGGATCTGAACCGGACTTGGTTTGTTATTCCACCCCATTTCAGATTGTAACTTGACCTTTTGATATCACCAAGAAAAAAATATTCTCCTCTTAGGAATATGTTTAGGAAAGTAATTAAATAATATGTTTAAAGAACATTTTCATGCTGAAACAAGCATATACAGTACATATCTGACTGACACTTCAGGAAATGGGGCAAGCAGAGTTAGAAACAGTATAGCAACACAGCTTAGGTTAAAACTCAACCTAGGCTTCCGCCCTCAGGATAATGATGAAGTGCATATGATTCCAGGTTGTAGTAAGGCTTCAATTATAGTGTCATCTCTCAAGGTAATTATGTAAATCACTTTCTGCATGTAAGGGAACTGGTAATGCAGCTTCTATGGTGGCTTTTTAAGTGTTCTTTTTTTTCTAATTTTTTTATTTATTCAAGTTTTCAAATTATTAAACAAGCAATTCAATACTTGAATATAGATTTACACCATTAATCCAAATAAATTAACAAACCTAACATCACTTACAACAATAATATAAGGAAAAGAAATCGTATACATTATTTAAATTTGTAATACACTTTGAAATACTTGACAATGCGTGTACATCAAATGTTAATAAAAACTTGAAACTTGGGGCCAAGATGGCCACGAGTTGCTGAGGGTGTGTGAGAGGCTAGCAAAAACTTGGCAATAATTACCTGCTAACTTTTTCCAATGCTGAAGAGGAGAGGGAAAGGCGCCTCTGGAGTCTCGAGGCGCCTGGAGACTCCTCTCCAGACGACCATGGAGGACTTTTTGCTGCGCCTAAGATAAGTCACTTTCATTCGGGAATCACCCGCTGGAACTGCTAGCAATGAGTGAAGCTGCAGCGAGTTTCCTTGGGCTAGAGTCAACGCTGAGCCCCACCGCCAGGACACCGCCCCCCTCAACCGCAGTGTTCTAGCTCTCCATGGGAAAGTAGCTAGTCCGAAGAGGCAGACTCCATTTCTCGGGAGGCTGCATTGGGCGAAGCATTCAAGGAGAACGAATCTGCGGTGGAAACAACGAAGGTACACGAATTGGAGCAAGGCTTACAGGGAGAGAGGATTGCTAAACCTGTGGAAGCTGGAACAATATCTGCAAGTATATTCTCTGTTCCTAAACCTATTAATGTCACCCTAGACTCCATATGGGATTTGGTAGTTACTCTAGGACAGACATTGCCACCACAAATTAAGGACTTCGAAAATAAATTCTTAGAACAAAGAAATGAAATAAATGGACTTAAACAGGAAAAATTTTTGGTTAAAACTAATGTGAAAAAAATTGAAAAAAGATAATTGAAGTAAATCAAGTGCAAACTACATTGATTAGAGATAATCTTAATCTAAGGAGAAAGGTGGAAATGATGGAAAATAATATGTGTCTAAATAATCTTAGATTTTTGAACTTCCCCAAAATACCTTCACTATCAGCAAAAGAAGTCCTAAAAAAATATTTTCTTGAAGTTCTTAATGTTCCACATGATACCTTCCCCTTTTTCAAAAATATATTATTTACCAACAAAAAGATTGGAAGAACAATATCCATCAGAACAACAAGGACAGGGTGAACAGATGGACTTAACAACGATGTTGGAATCTTCAATGAAAGAGGTAGTTACTCCAAGTTTCAAGTTTCAAGTTTATTAAATTATTTGATTAAACGCTTTTCAGGATACAAAGCGTTTTACAAAGAAATAAAATTGGATTTCTTAAATCACAAATACATCGTAAATAAAAATAATTACTTAAAAATTAAAAAACGAACTGGGGTAACAAACACATGGAACAGTAGGAAAGGAGGGAAAAGAAAAAATACAATAAAAAAATAAAAATGTGTTAATCAGATTAGGTTAGAACATAAGGATGATGTGAGAAAAAAAATTTGCAAACTTGAAAATCTAAAAAAAAAAGGGGAAATATAATCAGGGTTTAATACAAAACGATGAGATTAGGAATCAACCGAAAAATAAACTTTTAGTTAAAGGCTTCTTTAAAAAGAAAACACTTTAAACTATTTTTGAATTTATTCAAATCATGTTCAAGTCTTAAATAAAGAGGGAGTGAGTTCCAAATAGTAGGGGCTGTAACCGAAAAAATCAGGTCACGGCGAGTACCGATGATTTTTAAAGAGGGAACATATAGGGACGCTTGTGAGGATGATCTGAGAACTCTTGACGGGCTGTAAGGAATCAGAAGCCTATCTGTAAATGCAGGAGTATTATTTCTTATTGTCTTAAAGACTAATAGTGCTATTTTATAAGTAATTCTATATGAAATTGGTAGCCAGTGAGCGTTTTGAAGCAGAGGTGTAACATGATCGAATTTTTTTGAACCTGAGATTACCTTTATTGCAGTGTTTTGTATGATTTGGAGGCGCCTTGTTTCCTTAAGATATGCCCCCTTTAACAAGGAATTGCAGTAGTCTAGTTTTGAAATCACTAGAGAATGAATTAAGGTATTGAGCGAAAATGAATCGAGAAGGGGAACCAATGAACGGATCATTCTCAGTTTATAGAAACAATTTTTCACCAAATCACTGATGTGTAATTTGAAAGAAAGATTATTGTCTAAAATGACGCCTAAGATTTTTGTATTGGTAGTGAGGTATAGAGGTTTGTTATCTATTAAGATTGGGTTGATGAGTTGTACACCTTCTTTCCCTGAAAAAAGCATAGATGTAGATTTATTGATACTTAAAGAAAGTTGATTATTGTTCAACCAATCGTGAACTTTGGCCAGCTTACGGTTGATTTCGAATATATCCTGGGAATTTGAAGAATCTATGGGATGTAAAAGTTGAAAATCATCCGCGTAGCCGTACACTGTAAATCCTATAGATTGACATAGGGTTAAGAGGGGGGCCAGATAAATATTAAATAGTAATGGGGACAATATGGACCCTTGAGGTACTCCATAATTTGTTTGATATGGCTTTGAAATAGAATTGTTAAAGTGTACTGAAGAAGATCTATTGGTAAAATATGACTGAAACCAATCTAAAACTTGGTCTTTGATGCCAATGGAAGAAAGGCGGTGAAGTAATAAATGGTGATCAATAGTGTCAAAGGCTGCCGCTAAGTCTAAAGAAATGAGAACGACAGATTTATGTTGGTCCAGAAAGTAATGAATAGTAGTGACAAGACCTAGTAAAGAGTGTTCTGTTGAGTGATTCTTGCGAAATCCTGCTTGATTGGGATGCAAGACATGAGTTTTGTCTACAAAGTCTGACAACTGTTGAAAAACTACCTTTTCAGTTAGTTTTGCTAGGAATGGAAGACTCGCTATTGGACGATAGTTAGAACAATCGCAAGGACTAGTTTATTAGCTATTTATTAGCTACGGTGGTTTTATCACCGGATAAGAATTGGATATTAAAGTTGTACTTCAAGAATAGACATAAAGAATTTCTTGGACTCAAAGTTCAAATATTTCCTGATGTGACAAAAGAATCTCAGAAACGAAGGAAATAATTTTTGCTTCTTAAGCCAGGGGTCACTGCAATGGGGGCATTATTCTTATTACGATAACCTTGCAAATGTATTGTAAAGTATAAGTCCTGTAACTAAATTTTCTTTGAACCTTCTCAGTTGATGGGATTTCTCTCCAGGAAACGCCTTGAAGGGGAGATAGTAGCAACTTAATTTACCAGATTATTCTTGTATCATTCTCAGCTAACCGCCTAATTGGTAACTTTATATTCTTTTTTCTTTTTCTTTTGTTTTCTTACTCATGATTGCATCTTGGATCTCTATATTTGGGACTTTAAAATGATTAAGTGAATACTCTTGTATTTAATTATTATTTTCTTTGGTTGATATTAATGTCTTAATCATATTCTGTATAAGAAGTTTATTCTTGATAATTTGTTTAAATAAAAATAAATAATTAAAAATTAAAAAAACCTTGAAACTTGAAAACTTTAGTCCACTAGCTCAAAAATATGGATCCAAGTATTAGAATAATAATAAAAGAAAATATACATATTAATTACAAGAACAGCTCAGGAGACACTGATAGAAACCCCTCAATAGCCTGAACTTAAACTGCTGGTAGAGCTATTGGACCAATCACTACTCCCCCCCCCTTTCTTGGCTGATATAAATTCCAACAATTGCTTTGGTTCGAAAAATAAAGTGTTTTCCTTGTAGTGAAACACAGCATTTTGCTGGAAATTTCAAAATGAAGGATGCACCCAGGGTCAAGGCTCTGGGCTTAGAAGGAATTCTTTTTGCCTCTTCTGTGTTACCTGGTCAATATCAGGAAAAATCCGGATTGCCGCATCAAAGAACTTATCATTCATGTGTCTGAAGTAAAGTTTGAATACAAAGTCTCTGTCATGCTCCAAGGCAAACGTTACCAAGAGAGTTATCCTTTCCATGACTACTTCCAGGGAATTCTCCAAAAAATCTGTTAAATTCATTCCTCCCTTCTCCATTTCTCCCCTTTCAGCAGGAGTAGAACTGTCCTGTTTCTTCCCTGTAGATATATATTGAGCCGTGGTAATAGGCGGCAAATTGTCTTGTGGAATTATTAAAGTTTCTTTCAAATATTTGCGCACCATCTCAAGTGGAGATAATGCTGAAGATTTAGGAAAATTTTAAAGTCTTTAGTTGTTTCTTCTCTGTTTATTTTCCATGTATTCAAGGTTTTTTTTAAATAAAAGATCTTTCTTTAATAATCTCCATTTCTACCTTCTTTATTTGAGTAATCTGTTCTTCGTGTTTTTTCATTTCATCTGACAACAAGAAAATTGACCCAATAATCTCCATAGACTAATCCAAGAAGAAACAAAAAACAAAGTGGAGAAATGATGTTCCTGAGATGGACTTTATTAATATTAAAATAATATTAAAACTTGGCAAACCACATAAAAACCTCTAGGACACAATCCGCTGAAAAGCTTTGGACCCTGGACCCAACACGATCCGTGTTTCGACAGAATGTCTTCTTCAGGGGTCCCTATGAAGTCCTATGGTAAAGATATGTGGATAAAAATGCCAATCAGAAATAAACTGTTCCGTAGAAGCTGTATGCAGGACATAGGGACCCCTGAAGAAGACATTCTGTCGAAACACGAACTGTGTTGTGTCCAGGGTCCAAAGCTTTACAGCAGATTGCGTCCTAGAGGTTTTTATGTGGTTTGCAAAGTTTTAATATTATTTTAATAATAATAAAGTCCATCTCAGGAACATCATTTCTCCACTTTGTTTTTTGTTTCTTTTTTAATTTCATCTGCCTGTTCTTTTAACTTTCTCTCATGGACCCCAAACTGAGAGCTGACAGAGACACAATCCACCTGTACCATAATCATCGCCTTCTGGAGGTTAGAGTCCATGATTTCTATAGCCCTCCACAGTTCCTCTAAATTCACTACTGCCGGCAAAGTCAATTGTCCAAATTGAATGTTGTTACTCACAATAGTTTTTCTTGCCTCTTCTTTGAATGCCGATGTCTGGGCTCCAGTGGGAACTTTTTCCTCCATTACTTTTCCTCCCACAGCTCCTCCGGGGCTAGAGAGCAATCCACCTTCCTGGGTAGGCTGTTCAGCCATTCTCTCTGCAGGGCTTCTTCCTGGTTGGACAGGACTTCACCTCTGAATTTGGCTTAGGGAAACACGATCGTCGCAAAGGTTCGCCGAACCCAGCGTTCCTGCTAGAGTTGGAGGCGTCTCCTTCAGCTGGCGAGAGAACTCTCCGTCCAGCGTTGTTTGCACCAAGGTCTTGGAAGTCCCAGTTGCCGGGGGAATCGACCGGGTAGTTCCCTTCCTCTTCCCCATTTGGAACTCGTTCCGCGCTTGGTCCCGCAGCATCGTTCAAGGCCCGCAGGAAAAAAATCTTAAACGCCGGTAGTGACAAGCAACTGCTAGCGATATCGAAGAATCATGCAGACAAGCCGCCGCAACAGGTAAAGGGAAAGAGGGCTTGTGGAACAGTGCTAGCGAGGAGCTCTCCGCCTAGCGTCTGTTCAGAATGCCATCTTGGATCCAGCTTTTTAAGTGTTCTAAATATTTTTCAGACGTGTCAAATATATCTATATATATGTATGTATGCATGTATTTTACTAATTTCTTTCCAAAAAAACTATTTTTACAATTGTTGCTAATCATGTCTTTTTTTTTTTTTTTTTTTGTTGTTCAGCTATTTTTTATTCCAGAAATTTTTGGATGACTAGGAGCATATTAATATAGCAGATGATGACAGATGAGGGTTGAAATGACTCATCTAGTCTGCCCAGTAATGTGGTTAGCATTGTAACTAACTTGGATCGTAACTGCTACTCTACAAGTTTACCTCCCCAGGCCATTCTCTTTCGAGAAGAACTGCTGCTCCATGCAGGTTAGCCCCATAACCTTCTTTAGAACCCTTTGGACACGGGTGCTTCATGTTCTGCATATTTACTATAGAATCACTCCAATACTGCTTTACTTAATCAATCTGTGTCTCCTTTTATCTAGAACAGTGTCTCTCAAACCTTTTTAGCTCTGACACACTTGCGGCACAATATAATTGAAATTATAAAATTGCAAAAACAACCAAAAATTACATTTGAGAGTTATTTATTAAAGTTCTTTAAGCTATGTATGGGTAATTGTAACAACAGTGAAACTAAAGTAGATAGAATACAATTGCTAATCAATGTGATGGATGTGCTTATTTTTGAGTGCAAATTAACTCAAAATGCAGCTCGATAGTCGAAAAGCAAGCACGCATTTCATCATCCACCATCTGCAGTTCTCTTTTTTTTAAAATTTAATTTCTGTCAGAGCTGAAAATCCAAGTTCGCAGATAAGATCCAAACAATAGCAAAGCCTTGACTGCTTTATTGCTCAAGCTAGGATAGTTAGTGCATAAAAAATAAAAATAAAATTATTTGCCATTAATTTTCAAGGACCAATCACGTCAAAGAACGATGCTTACTTGGGTGGTTGTATCCTTATGCACACAGACCCTCATAATATCAACAGACTCTTGCATACCTGATGTACATGTCATCTATTCTAGTGAATTTTAAAAAATAAAGTAAAATTATGGAATTTCTCGTGGTACACCCAAAATCTCTTTGGGGCACACCACTGTGCCGTTGCACACAGTTTGAGAGACACTGATCTGGAAGGATACAAATATTATGAATGTGAGAGTAAGGCATTAATATATCATGTCTTGAACAGTGTCACCCGCACTCTCAGTGCTAGGAGTCCAGGAATGCGGGGACAAGATTTTGGGGCCTTTGTAAGCTGCGAGAGGCTGCCCCAAGAGTTGTCAGAATACTGGCCTAACTTAAAGGAAAAAAATCAGAACAAAAATCTGGACTGGATTTATTGCATTCCACAGCAAAACAAGGAAAATAAACTTTGTTCCAGTTTCTTCAGATAAATCCAATAGTTCCCAAAAGTAAACTTAATGTTCATTCAAGATAGTCCAAAGAAAAATACCAAAACCTCAGCCCTTCTGAGTTTTTATCTTTAAAGTTCTTGGCTTCAATCAGCAGCCACACAAACAGTCCTTTCCATTCCAAGGAAAAAAAACAAAGAACAAAATTTGGCTCAAAAAGCCAAGTGTAACTGCACTGCACTACTTTAGCAGATAGTAGTGCTGGCCAGGTGGTGGTGCTCCACGTGTTGACATGCGCTACATGAAGAGCCCTCTATCCCACCTCGAACGTGGGGCTAATTCCCCCCACCACACTGGTAAAACATACACCAGAAAAATAAAAGACAATTTAGTGTCCTTAAAGTAAAATGGAATTATGATACCTTTAGTCAGGCAGGGTGGCAATTGCCTTGGAGACGCCGATATCCATGGCTTGATCGTCCCAGGTTGCTTCACCTTCCAATTCCATGTCTTGCAGACTGTCTGAGCACTCAGGAGACAGCACAGTTTCACTTTCCTCAATCTCCATACTTTCAGCACATTGAGGATCCTGGCAAACTCTTAGCCCTGAGCTTGCCTGAGGGAGCTGTGTTTGAACCTCATCTCCTCCTCTCCAGCCCTGCTTCTCCCCCTCTAACCGTTCAGACCTTCGGTTAAGGAGCCTACAGCCCCGCCCAGCCTCCCCAGCTGAAGTGCATTTCCGGTTTGCAGCCTTGGGAAGAGATGGGGGAGGGGAAGTCTGAACTTCTACCCCCAAGCTCCCTCTGCTGGGTTTGGAAGAAATGTCAGGCAGAAGGTTACTTTGGGGTTTAACTTGAGTGGCTGGGAAATTACCTGTTCTAACCTGGGGCTTTAGATCAGGGTCAACCCTAGCAGGCATACTCCGCATATCACATACCCCCCCCCTTAAATGACTGCTAGGGGTGGGCCTATGCTTGGGAGTATCTTTCTCTCTGCTTCGAGAGCGAGAGTCCGCCTTAATGTTTCTTATATCTACCTCCCCGCCTAGGGGCAGGTTTGGTGGGGCCCGCAGTATAAAAATCCCCATCCCAAATCAATTCCTGGGATTGGGATAATTCTGCCGATAGTGGTCGCCCTAGAGGGTACCCTTCCTCTAAGGATCCTAGACGAGTATCAAACCCCGTCATTAAATCACACATTTCTTTGAGGTTATTTCTGCCCATAAGTTCCATCTGGACTTGTACTCTCTTTACCTCCTCCCGTACCTCACCAACCGCACATGCAATGTTTTTAACCTCGGCTATGTGATCCGGTTGTTCCTCTACATGGTCTTCGAGATGTCCTATCTGTTCCTTAAGACTCTCAGTACTAGATTTTAATGCCTGTAAATCTTTCTGATATTGTTGTAAGTTTTCTTCGAGAGTGGTTTTGAGCAATTGGTCAGTCTGATAAATTGTTTCTTTCCAACTGGGGCCTAAACTACCGTGTATCCCTTGCACTGCTTTTTCCCACAACTGCTGCTGATCCACCTGTCTTTGCGCTAGTTCCTGATGCAGCTTATGGAATTGCTGCTCTACTGCTTTTTCGAACTCGGCTACGGGGTCTGGGCTACCTTGGGGTATACCCGTAGCAGCAGCGTTTTGCTCCCCCTCTAACGATGATTCCGAGGAACCGAATCCTTTGGCCCCCCTATGAGTGAGTGACAACTGCTTCCATTGCTCTAACCTAGGGTGCCAGATTCGCTCACATATTAACTGGGCAATACGGTCCCCTTTCTTCACCTGAAATTCTTCCTCAGCATGGTTTATCATCAAGATGAGGACGTTGCCCCGATAGTCAGGGTCGATCACACCCGCCCCGATATCAATGGCATGTTGGGCGGCCAACCCGGACCGGGAGGCTACTCTTAGGTACGATCCGGGTGGCGGGGATACCTGGATATCCGTAGGTATCAGCACCCTTCCTTTAGCCCCCACCACAGCATCCTGGGCTGCATAAACATCGCACCCTGCGGCCTTCTCATAGGCAACGGTGGGTGCTAAGGCGTGTTCGGACAAGGGCGCCCACCTGATCGTGGGTCGCCAGTGTCCATGGATCCCTCCTCCCCGAGGGGAATCCCATTTACGTGACTTATATTTCCCTGGCCTTTCTCGTGCCTCACCCCTTGCCATCAGAGTATGTCTCTCTCTCTCCCTTGGCCTCTCGGAACCTTTCTTATAGGGTATAGTTTCCGTTAGTTCAGACCAGTCCCGGCCTAAAATCAAAGGCACTGGTGCTTTGGGGATAATGGCTACCTTCAGCACTTTTACCGCCCCTTTGTACTCTATAGGAATGAGGTACTGAGGATAGGAGCTTTTGCCCCCATGTACACACACCACTATTGCCTTTCCCGGGACCTTGCTAAATGGCCCTCTTCTCCTGGCTTGATCCCAGCAATTCCGAGACATAATGGATTGTTCGGCCCCGGTGTCTAATAAGGCCTTAACCTTCCGATCATTTATTTGCACCTCAACGACATAAGGGCTCCGGGACCTTTTCTTTTCACTACCAGAAGTGGTAAGGGCTAACTTGACTCGGCATTGTTTTTGTAAGTGCCCAGCCTTTCCACATCTAAAGCAGGTAATGGGACTTTTCTCGGAGACTGGGGTATCGGTTACCTTCCTCAGGGGTGCCTTACTACCCTCATAGGCCTTATTCCAGGATTTCGCCTGATCTCCAGGGCCCCTACCTGACCCCCTATTCCCCTGGGCCTCCCTCCCAGGTGTAGTGGTATATAGGGAATCCAGATAAGCCTCTGCCAGGTCGATTACCTGCGATAGAGATCGACTACCCTGTCTCTGGATCCAGGCCTTCAAACCCTTAGGCACCGCTTCAAGAAATTGCTCATGAAGAATCTCGGTGAGTAAGGCCTGGGCATCCCCGAGACAGGGTTGTAGCCACCTCTCCGCCAATTTCCTTAGCCTATGAAAGAGAGCTTTGGGCCTTTCCTTTTCCCCCATTTGGGTGCCCCTAAACTCCTGGCGATAGTGCTCCCGGGTGAATCCCAGGTAATCTAGTATATGGTTTTTTATAGCCCTATAATTACTGGCTAGCTCAGGACTAAGAGTCTGATAGGCGGCCAATGCTGATCCAGCAAGGCACGGTATCAGCCTCGTGGCCCATTGAAGCTCAGGCCAGCCTGCTGACACAGCCATCCTCTCAAATGCGTGTAAAAAGTCATCGGGAGCGTCAGTGGGCCCCATCTTACATACTTGCATGGACTGTAGATTTTGTGATGCTACCGAAGCTCCCATAGTTGTAGGTGCTCCCGCAGTAGTCCCGCTCATCGCTCCTTGGAACAGCTGTGCCATAGTCCTAGTCTGGTCCGCCATAGACTTGACTAGCTCCTCATGCCGCCGTCCAGTCTCGGCTTGGCTCGCCCGCCAGAGTTCTTGGTTACTCTGCAGAACGACTTTCAAATCCTCCGTCTGTTTCTGTCTCTCCGAAGACAGGAGGGTAAACAGTTGCTGGAGATCCATCGGGAGGCTGTAAAAGACAAACAAAAGAAAAGAAACCCAAGTGCGGAACCCTCAAACAGACTGGGTCAACCTTGCAGTTTCCCCCTCACCCTTGAGCTTAGGTACTCTTACCCGCAGCCTGGGTGAGTCTGCGCCTTTGGTTGTTAGGCCTCCTTGGCCTCCAGTCGTTCTCCGCAGGCTTGTTCCCTCGAACCTCGGGTCTGTTCCCTTATCGGCCACCTCCCGAAACAGGTCTGGTCCAGGTAAGCTCCGAACTCCACAGCTTTCTCCTCGGACGGCTTCCTTCCGGGGGTCCCGTTCCACGACCTAGAAGACTCGGCCCTTCCAGCAGCCACCTGAAGAGTCCTCTTGCCTAAACAATTCTTTAGTCAGGAACAACAAAACAAACTAAAAAAAAAAATTCAAGCGTTTTTTTTTTTTTCCAATCACCAAAGTTCACCAATACGTCCAGCAGGAGGCAGTAATAGCATCCCACTCCTGATACCAAGTTTGTCACCCGCACTCTCAGTGCTAGGAGTCCAGGAATGCGGGGACAAGATTTTGGGGCCTTTGTAAGCTGCGAGAGGCTGCCCCAAGAGTTGTCAGAATACTGGCCTAACTTAAAGGAAAAAAATCAGAACAAAAATCTGGACTGGATTTATTGCATTCCACAGCAAAACAAGGAAAATAAACTTTGTTCCAGTTTCTTCAGATAAATCCAATAGTTCCCAAAAGTAAACTTAATGTTCATTCAAGATAGTCCAAAGAAAAATACCAAAACCTCAGCCCTTCTGAGTTTTTATCTTTAAAGTTCTTGGCTTCAATCAGCAGCCACACAAACAGTCCTTTCCATTCCAAGGAAAAAAAACAAAGAACAAAATTTGGCTCAAAAAGCCAAGTGTAACTGCACTGCACTACTTTAGCAGATAGTAGTGCTGGCCAGGTGGTGGTGCTCCACGTGTTGACATGCGCTACATGAAGAGCCCTCTATCCCACCTCGAACGTGGGGCTAATTCCCCCCACCACACTGGTAAAACATACACCAGAAAAATAAAAGACAATTTAGTGTCCTTAAAGTAAAATGGAATTATGATACCTTTAGTCAGGCAGGGTGGCAATTGCCTTGGAGACGCCGATATCCATGGCTTGATCGTCCCAGGTTGCTTCACCTTCCAATTCCATGTCTTGCAGACTGTCTGAGCACTCAGGAGACAGCACAGTTTCACTTTCCTCAATCTCCATACTTTCAGCACATTGAGGATCCTGGCAAACTCTTAGCCCTGAGCTTGCCTGAGGGAGCTGTGTTTGAACCTCATCTCCTCCTCTCCAGCCCTGCTTCTCCCCCTCTAACCGTTCAGACCTTCGGTTAAGGAGCCTACAGCCCCGCCCAGCCTCCCCAGCTGAAGTGCATTTCCGGTTTGCAGCCTTGGGAAGAGATGGGGGAGGGGAAGTCTGAACTTCTACCCCCAAGCTCCCTCTGCTGGGTTTGGAAGAAATGTCAGGCAGAAGGTTACTTTGGGGTTTAACTTGAGTGGCTGGGAAATTACCTGTTCTAACCTGGGGCTTTAGATCAGGGTCAACCCTAGCAGGCATACTCCGCATATCACAACAGACATGTAGTTTCCAGTGAATGTGAAGTGACTCACTCAGTTAAAAAAACAACACTAAAGCCATTTAATCTAATTCCACATCATTTTATGGGAAATTAAGATAACATTCACATTTTCTCATGCATAGTAATATGAAGTATTTGCAATTTTGTGGTTAAATACTGGAGGGCTTTTTCAAAAAGGGCTTTTCCTAGTTTGTGCTCATTTCAAAATCCATTATTGAATAAGACCCTATGGCTTTGTTTTAGAAGCCCTTTTTGTGATTTACACATGTAACTGCACATCAATAAATTGCAAGAGCACGTGGTTTGGGTGAGATTGGACAAAACTGCAACTTACATGTGTGTTTCTCATTTGAGATATGGAATGCATAGGTGTGCCTGGGATATATAATTTGCACGTGCAGATTTACAGTATAAAAAGTGTTCATTGGGCCAGCCTGTTAATCCTCTGTTGCTTATTTTCCCCTCCTGAATGATAATAAATCAAGAATTGCTGCCTCTGTTGTCGATTAACAGTATGCATACCAGTAAGTTTGCAGAATGACAGGAATACACATGTAAATGTATAAGGGAATTCAATCGTATATATCAAAATGTATATGAAACATATTGAAAATAATGTTTAGTAGCAGGGAATCATTCATACCACGTTAACAGAAACTCTTAACATCACACCATCAATATAACAAATTATAAAACAACGGAAAAAAATAAACCTCAATTGTGAGAGGCCGGGACTACACAAGTACCCGAGCCAACTCACATCATCACTGATTTATAAAAAAACTCCGTGTACGTTTAAATAAATAGTTTTCATTCATGCACAGTTAATATTTTTCAATGATTTTTTTAAAGATTTTTCAGGGTGAGCAATGTAAGCAGAGTTCAATATATTAGAACATATTCATAGCATGAACAGGATCCCAAACTGACTACAAAAAAGTCGAGGGCTACAGCTCAACTTAACGGGTATAAGCAATTGTTGAGGCCTGGAGTTTGGAACAAAAGTAAGAGAAAAAAACATCCACTCATCTGAAAATACGGAGTGACTCAGAAGATTCTCAGTTCCTTATCCCGACAGAAAAGTCTTTCTGTTTCGCCTAGAAGGCTACTTCAGGGGAGAGTGCTATGGCAGAAAGAGCAACAATGGATCAATCGTTTACAAACTTTAGAGCCTTGTGGTCTTAACACTGTTTATGAATGGCAACCTTTCTTCTGACTTTTGCAATATTACATGAAATTTAAGATCGCTAATTTTGAACTTTGCATTGTCCTATGAGACATTGGACTTGCAATCTAATTTGGTATGTTAGTAGCTGAGGTTTAGCCTATCACGCATCACGTTTTTGTGATGACGTCAAGTCGCCCGGTTCGTTTGTTTTTTTGTTCAAGCCGGGCGCGTCTCGCAGTCCCAGAACCATTTTGAGAGGAGCCAGCTTTACAATTGTGGCGTTGGAAGAAGCGGGAGATATTTGGACATTTGATTTTTCCCCTGAAGTAGCCTTCTAGGCGAAACAGAAAGACTTTTCTGTCGGGATAAGGAACTGAGAATCTTCTGAGTCACTCCGTATTTTCAGATGAGTGGATGTTTTTTTCTCTTACTTTTGTTCCAAACTCCAGGCCTCAACAATTGCTTATACCCGTTAAGTTGAGCTGTAGCCCTCGACTTTTTTGTAGTCAGTTTGGGATCCTGTTCATGCTATGAATATGTTCTAATATATTGAACTCTGCTTACATTGCTCACCCTGAAAAATCTTTGAAAAAATCATTGAAAAATATTAACTGTGCATGAATGAAAACTATTTATTTAAACGTACACGGAGTTTTTTTATAAATCAGTGATGATGTGAATTGGCTCGGGTACTTGTGTAGTCCCGGCCTCTCACAATTGAGGTTTATTTTTCTCCGTTGTTTTATAATTTGTTATATTGATGGTGTGATGTTAAGAGTTTCTGTTAACGTGGTATGAATGATTCCCTGCTACTAAACATTATTTTCAATACGTTTCATATACATTTAGGAATACACATGTAACATACATGTGTAAATTGTGAAACACCAACTTGCATTACTATTGTGACACATTCAAGTTGCAAATCTACATTTGTATGTTGTAAAATGTTTATTTGCACATTTAACAAACATGTAAGTTGCCAAGTCCTCTGGTTAATTTTTGAATGTGTATCTTTTTACAATGGCTGCACCCATTGAAATATGCAGATAAATCCACATGAATTTTACCATTTAGCTGGTTTTCTGATAGACGATATATCAAATGTTAAATAAACTTGGAAACATGGATCAGGGTTCCCTCTTTCTTGAATCTCTTATGTTCATCTCCCTGTTTTCTGCATAGTTTTCATGGCTATTTTAAGATTGCTGTATTTGCATTTGGGAACTGGTCAAGGGAAATTGGCATTGAGTTTGAGAAGAGCAAAGCAATGAACTATATGCAAAGTGTGCCAAAGTAAAGTTTCTTTTTCATTCTTCTTGTTTAGAGTTTCAATTAAATCAAATGAAACCACAATTATCTTTAAAGGACCAGGAAAGTTATGATACACCAGGGCACATATGCAAACATTTAATAAAGGAATATATTTTCATGTGCAACCAAGATAATCAATGCAGGCGAGCTCAGCATTCTTGTTATGAGCATAAAAACAAAAACCTCATATGTTTCACTAAAATGCCTGCAGTGCTCATTATAAAAGGTCATGCCATTCATTGTGTATTGAAAAAAATTACAAAGCACATAGCTATACAATATTGAATTTGGCTGTTAATCAAAATCCACATTATCTACGAATTGTATAGACCAGTGTCTTTCATACTTTTTTAGCTCCGGCACACTAAACGGAGTAAATGTTTTTCGTAGCACATTATAATTGAAATTATAAAATTGCAAAACCAACAAAAAATTAAATTTGAGAGTTACTTATTTAAAGTTCTTTAAGCTATGTATGGGTGATTGTAACAACAATAAAACTAAAGTAGATAGAATAGAATTGCTAATCAATGCGATGGATGAGCTTGATTTTGAGTGCAAATTAACTTAATAGTCAACAAGCAAACATACATTTCATTATCCACCATTTACAGTCATTCTCTTTTTTTGATTTAATTTCTGTCGGAGCTAAAAATCCAAGTTCGCAAAAATAACTTGATTCAAACGGTAACAAAGTCTTGATTGCTTTGTTGCTCATGTTAGGATAACTACTGCATAAAAATTAAAATGAAAACTAAAATTACTTGCCATTAGTTTTCAAGGACCAATCATGTCAAAGAATGATGCTTGTCTGGGCAGTTGTATCATAACGCACACAGACACTCATAACATTGACAGATTCTTGCATTTGTGATGTATATGTTATCTATTCTAGTGTATACATTCTGGAATCTCTTGTAGCATACAAGGAATCTCTTCGGGGCACACTACTGTGCCGTGGCACAGTTTGAATGACACTGGCATATACCAATAAATAGACCGGTGACTCTGACCACAGTATCGGGAAAGATGGTAGAGGCGCTGATAAAGGACTGCATCATTGATCACCTTTTCGGACACAATCTGATGAGGACCAGCCAGCACGGCTTCAGCAAAGGAAGATCTTGCTTGACAAATTGCTGCACTTCTTCGAGGGAGTAAACAGCAGATAGACAAGGGTGACCCGGTCGACATTGTATATCTGGATTTTCAGAAGGCGTTCGACAAGGTTCCGCATGAACGACTACTTTGAAAAATTGCGAGCCATGGAATCGAGGGTGAAATATTCATGTGGATTAAAAACTGGTTGGCGGATAGGAAACAGAGAGTGGGGGTAAATAGACAATACTCAGACTGGAAAAGCATCACGAGTGGAGTGCCGCGGGGTTTGGTGCTTGGACCCGTGCTCTTCAACATATTTATAAACGACCTGGAAATTGGTACGACAAGCGAGGTGATTAAATTTGCAGACGATACAAGTTTCAAGTTCAAGTTTATTAGGTTTTTATATACCGCCTATCAAGGTTATCTAAGCGGTTTTACAATCAGGTACTCAAGCATTTTCCCTACAAAGTTATTCGGAAGGATTGCAAAGACCTGCATCGTGACATAAACTCACTTGAGAAATGGGCTGCGACATGGCAAATGAGGTTTAACGTGGATAAGTGTAAGGTGATGCATGCCGGTAATAAAAATCTTATACACGAATACAGGATGTCTAGTGCAGTACTCGGAGAGACCCCCCAGGAAAGAGACTTCGGAGTACTAGTCGACAAGTCAATGAATTAGTCTGCGCAATGTGCGGTGGCAGCAAAAAGGGCAAACAGAATGGTAGGAATGATTAAGAAGGGGATCAAAAACAGATCAGAGAAGGTTATCATGCCGCTGTACAGGACCATAGTATGCCCCCACCTGGAATACTGCGTCCAGCACTGGTCACTGTATATGAAGAAGGACACGGTACTGCTCGAAAGGATCCAGAGAAGAGCGACTAAAATGATTAAGGGGCTGGAGAATTTGCCGTACAGTGAGAGATTAGAGAAACTGGGCTTCTTCTCCCTTGAAAAGAAGAGACTGAGAGGGGACATGATCGAAACATTCAAGATAATGAAGGGAATAGACTTAGTAAATAAAGACAGGTTGTTCACCCTCTCCAAGGTAGAGAGAACGAGAGGGCACTCTCTGAAGTTAAAAGGGGATCGATTCCGTACAAACGTAAGGAAGTTCTTCTTCACCCAGAGAGTGGTGGAAAACTGGAACGCTCTTCCGGAGGCTGTTATAGGGGAAAACACCCTCCAGGGATTCAAGATAAAGTTAGACAAATTCCTACTTAACCAGAACGTACGCAGGTAAGGCTAAACTCAGTTAGGGTACTGGTCTTTGACCTAAGGGCCACCTCGGAAGCGGACTGCTGGGCACGATGGACCACGGGTCTGACCCAGCAGAAGCAATTCTTATGTTCTTATGAACCAGTGTTAGAAATATTACAGAATTTATTTTAAAAATACATATTACATAGAAGAGTAGATTAAAATAAAGGAGCAAGGAGAGGAAGGAGAGATCCAAGGTGGCAGCAACTGTCTGAGCGCTGGTGAGACACTCCAGAACAGTTTTCTATTCTATACCTTCAGAGCAGATTTTTTTTCCTCTCTATGCCAAAGAGAAGGGATAGAAGCATTGCTGGAGCCTCGCGGCACTTGGAAACTCCCCCTCTCAGGATGATTGATGAGTTCTGAGGCTTCTTTAGAGGGAGTCTACATCGGGGAATTGCCCACTAAAGACGCAGGCTCTGAGTGATGCTGCAGCGGACATCTTTGGACTTGATGCTACACTGAGCCCCAATGCCAGAGCTCCGCCTCCACAACCTCAGCAAGCCAGCTCACCACGGGAGGGGAGTACGTCCAAAGAGGTAGTATTCCCTCCCCGGGAGGCCAGTTCATCGGTGGGACAGGCATTTTCCTCAATGGACTTGTTAAGTCCTAGGAGGGACCCTGTGTTGGAAATGTATCTTTAATCTATCTTCATTGTAAACCGCTTTGAACCTCACGGTATAGCAGTATATAAGAAATAAAATCAAAAACAAGAGGAACAAGGCTGCCAAGAAAACTTAGTGGGTGAGCAATTTAAAACTGTGCTTAGAAGTTCTTTTTTAGTTATTAAACCCACTGAAATTACTTTGGATTCCCTATGGGACTGGGTGGTTGATCTGGGAAATTCATTAAGGGGTCCTTTTACTAAGGTGCACTAGCTGTTTTAACATGTGCTAATATTTAGCATGCGCTAAAATGGCTAGCGCACCTTAGAAAAAGGACTCCTAAGTCTACAGATTAAAGATTTAGAGAAGAAAAGTCCTAAGCAGAAAGAGGAATTAAAATATTTCAAACAGGTTTGGACTTCCACAAAATCTAATATCGAAAAATTAGATAAAGATCTTACAGGTGTAAAGAAAATTCAAGAAATGTTGATAAAAGATAATAGTAATTTAAGGAGGAAATTGTAAATGATGGAAAATAATTCTAATAATTTGCATTTGCTAAACTTTTCTAAAGTCCTTTCCGAGACACCAAGAGATATGTTAAATTTTTTATCAAAACTTTGAATATACCTGAAGAATCTACAGCAGGTGTGCCCACACTTTTTTTGGCTTGTGAGCTACTTTTAAAATGACCAAGTCAAAATGATCTACCAACAATAAAATTTTAAAAAACACAAAGCATATTGTACGCAGAGAAAATGTTAATTATCATTTGTATTCGGGTTTTTTTTTTCAGAGATCAAGGCAGATGACTTTAAAATATGCAATGTCACCTCAGTAACAACTATACAAAAATAGACAAATATACCCCCTACCCTTTTACTAAACTGTGATAGCATTTTTTAGCACAGGGAGCTGCGCTGAATGACCCTTGCAGCTCCCGATACTAAAAACCACTATCGCGGTTTAGTAAAAGGGAGCCATAGTGCAAAATATAGACAGCAGATATAAATTCTCAAAACGGACACATTTTGATCACTAAATTGAAAATAAAATCATTTTTCCTATTTTTTTGTCTGGTGATTTCATGAGTCTAGTTGCACTTCCTTCTTCTGTAAATCCAATATTTCTTTCTGCCCCTCCCCTTTCTGTCTATCTTTCTTTCTCTCTCCCCTGCCTCCCTCTTTATTTCTGTCTTTCTCTCTCCCCATGCCCCTCTCTTTATTTCTGTCTTTCTCTCTCCCCCTGCCTGTCTGTCTTTCTTTCTCTCTCCCCCTGCCCCCTCTTTATTTCTGTCTTTCTTTCTCTCTCCCCCTACCCCTCCAAGCCATCGCGCTGATTTCTCCACTTCCCCGATTCTTTTTCTCTCTCCCTGCTGCCCCCTCTAAACCACCACGCTGATTTCTCCCTGCTTCCACGAGCAAGGCCTGGAGTGAACAAGCACCGGGCCCACAAGCCTTCACCTCTGACGTCAATTCTGATGTCGGAGAGGAAGTTCCAGGCCAGCCAGGCAGCGATTGGCTGGCCCAGAACTTCCTCTCCGAGTTCAGAATTGACGTCGGAGGTGAAGTCTTGTGGGTCCGGCGCTTGTACGTGCCTAGCCTGGCTCGAGGAGGAAGGAAGAACAAGATCACAAAGGCAACGCAATTGACTCGTGTTGCCTTTGCGATCTACTGCTCAATCGTAATCGACCATTTGGGCACCCCTGATCTACAGTATACCTCCTCTTACACAAGTGTACTACTTGCCAATTAAAGAGCAAGAACAACAGGCAATGGGACAAGTTCAACAAGAACCACAATTGGACATAACAGCGATGTTAGAGACTTCAGATAAAGAAATGGCTAAACCTACAACTCTCTTAATAACAGTGTAATTACTGCCAGATAAAAATTGGATCATGAAATTATTTTTCAAAAATAGATATAATTTCTGAGACTTAAAATACAAATATTTTCAGACATATCTAGAGAAACCCAGAAATAGAGATGACAATTCCTGATTTTGAAACCTGGAGTAACTTCGATTGGAGGTGTTTTTTTTTCCTTAGTTATCCCTGTAAATGCATATTGAAGTTTTGTTCTAAAAATTATGTGTTCTTTGATCTGACTTAGTTAAGAGTTTTCTATCTTTGAGACACCTTGAAAGGGAGGGAACAACAAGCTAGAATGAATAAATTGTGACTCCCAGGCCCAGTTTTCAGATATATAGCTTTCTTTATATGTAGATTTGTATCTAAATCCCTTTAGTCACTCATATGGAATCCTGGATCTAAGTTGAGGACTTGAGATTGTTTAAGTAATGATATATAATTGTACTAGTCTTTAAGCCCGTTACATTAACGGGTGCTAGAATAGATGTGTGTGTCTGTCTTTCTTTCTTTCTCTCTCTCCCCTTGGCCGCTGTCTGTCTGTCTATGTTTCTTTGTTTTTCTCTCCTTGGACACTGGCTGTCTCTCCTTGGACGCTGCCTGAATGTCTTCCTTTCTGTCTCAATGGCCCCCTGTGTGTCATTCTTTGTGTCTGTGTCCTTGTGTCATTCCCCCGCCCCCCCCCCCCCCCCCCCAGAGCTAAGCTGTCTGCTTCCAGCATACCCCTTCCCCCAAAGCAGCCCCCTTTCCCTCTCCCTGACCCCCCTTGTGTCTTCCCCCTCCCCCCACGAGCAAAGCTGTCTACCCCCCAGCACACCTCTCCAACAAAAGCATCCCCCTGTACCTGCAGCACTGGCACGACACCCTTCAGCCAATCGTGAGTGCTCAGAGCGCGACAGGGAGCGGGGCCTGCAGCTTCTTTGGCGTCGGTGAGAAAGGAGAGGTTGGCCCAACTCTCTGCTATCTGCACTCAGCACAACCCTCCCACCAAAACAGCCCCCTTTCCTGCCTGCTCCATGGCCCTTCTTTTTCCTCTTCCCCTCCCTCCAGTCACCGCTGCCATTCCTATTTAAAACGGCCTGCTGAGGTTCGCGGCCGGCTGTAGCGAACCTCGCAGGCCGCTGTTCACCTCAGTAGCATGTTCCCTCTGACGCGATCGCGTCAGAGGGAACGTGCTACCACGTGAAGAGCGGCCTGCGAGGTTCGCTACAGCCGGCCGCGAACCTCAGCAGGCCATTTTAAATAGAAATGGCAGCGGTGACTGAAGGGAGGGGAAGAACAGGAGCGGGAGCGGTTGTTGCGGGAGGGGGTGAGTCGGCGACGTGCAGGCCGCTGTGAACAGGAGCGGCAGCGGCGGCAGGACTATGAGCCCTCCTCCCGCCATCCACTGCCAGAGCCGCTCCTGTCGCCCGATGCAGCTAACTGGCACATACGCCTCAAGCCGCGGCCAAGGCTGGGGACTCGCGCATGCGCACTCCTGCGGCCACAAACCTACACTGCACAGAACACGCAAATAGGAGTGCGCATGCGCGGCTAGCTCTTTATTATATAGGATTAGAGCATTTTCTCTGTTTTCTTTATTACATTACATTACATTACAGATTTCTATTCCGCCATTACCTTTCGTTTCAAAGCGGATTACAAAAAGAGTTATGGAAGAAGGGTTACAAAGTTAGATCAGAGATCGTTTCCAAGAGAGGGATAAGAAGGATCAGGGGTTGAGGAGGGGATGGTAAGAAGGGGTATTTATGGTATTAAGCTTTATTAAGGGATTTCTTGAAGAGTATAGTTTTTACTTCCTTTCTGAACATCTTGTAGTCTGGGGTTGTTATCAATAGGTTGAAGATTTGGTTATCTATTTTTGCTGCTTGAGTGGCTAGTAGGCTGTCGTATAGTTTTTTCCATTTTACTTCTTTGATTGGGGGGTAAGTGAATGGAGTGTGTGTTTTTCTATGCCTGGTAGAGGTAGTTTGGATGAGGCGGTCGTTTAGTTAGATTGGGCTGTCTCCATTTATAGTTTTAAATAGTATACAGTAGAATTTAAATTGTATTCTTTCCTGGATTGGAAGGCAATGTGAGTTGATGAATGCCTCAGTAATGTGGTCATGGTTCTTCAATGAGTAGACGAGTCTCAGAGCTGTATTCTGTATTATGTAAGTCTTATTCAATCTTTTCTGTATAAGATGTTTAAATGCTTGATAATTTGTTTCAGTTTAATAAATAAATGAACAATAAATCATGCAATACAATCATGTGTGAATCAACTACAAATTTGCCACATAAAGGGCCTGGTTCTATAAATGACACCAAACAGCGCCTACCTCCTAGGCACCGCTCAACATGGTGGTCAATCAATTGCTAAGTGCCGGTTATAGAATCACGCCTACTGACTTAGGCGGCAGTAATATAGGCCAGGGTTTTCCTGGCCTACTTTACCAGGCCTAAGACATACTACTACTCCACCCCTAACTACGCCTGCTTTTTGGGTAGGTATGGATAGATGCCGCACTGAGTTCCGTGTGGAAGTCTTAATTGCTAATTTAAACCTGTTTTATGATTGGCTTAAAAATGGCATGATCAATTATCCTGCCACATAAACAATTTTGCGCACAATCTAGGCATCACTTATAGAATCAGGTCCAAAATGTACAAATGGTAATATGTAGGCAATCATATGAATAGAAACAAAGTCATCATCAGAGCCAAGGAAACCAACAATCAAATTAGTAGAAAGCCAGATAACAAGAACTTTCCAGAGACAAACAGGAAAATCAGGAACTTTATCAATGAAAAGGAGAATTCCATAAAAATCCACAGATATACAGGGAGTAAGAAGGTTGTGGTGTTGATTTTAATCAAACTAAGTAGAGTAGAAGAGAGGTGCCCAAAATAAATCAGAGAATATTTTTGTAAAGGCCTTTAGGCTCAGGTGAATGGCCTAAGGATTGCTCTCCGTAAATTCTGTGAAGAAAGGGTATTCCTTTAGGCATATATAGGTTGAAGGAGGAATTTGATTTCCAAACTTATGCTTGCCGTTTTACCCCTCGGTAGGGAGTTGGGGGGGGGCAGACTTCCCCACATGCTATCTTCACAGGGGGCAACAGTGCCTCTCCTCCTCTCTGCCCCCTCCCCCACCTCATGTACATCTTGAAATGTTCACTGACACAAGCAGCATCTTCCAGTTGCTACTTGTGCTGGCCTTGTCTCCCTTCTGATGTCACTTTTAATTAATTTTTAATTAAATTTTTTTTTTAAAATTCTATGCGGATTACAAATTATTCAGGCACTCAAGCATTTTTCCCTAACTGTCCCAGTGGGCTCCCATTCTTTCTAATGTACCTAGGACAATGGGGATTAAGTGACTTGCCCAGGGTCACAAGGAGCAGTGCAGGATTTGAACCCACAACCTCAGGGTGCTGAGGCTGTAGCTCTAACCATTGCACCAAACACTCCCACTTCCTGGTCATAGGATCAGGACATGACATAAGAAGGGTGTCGAGGCCGGTGCAAGCAGTAAGCGGAAGATGCTGCTCGTGACAGTGAACGTTTCAAGGGGTACGTGAGGGGAGGGGGGGAGGAGGATGGACAGCATGGCGATGACGGGCACCAACTTCCCTCACTACGCCACTGGGTACATTACTTATACAAAGAGCAGGTGCAAGGCATTTGAATACTTTTCACACAAGTACTCTGCACTTAATCATTTTCACAAATGTATGTGAAATAGACGTGTTAAAATTGTCCTTTTGAAACAGTTGTTTTATTTTCAACTGTACACTTAAGAATATCTGCATCTGTAAATGACAAGGAGTAAAAGAATGAACCTCTGAACTGCAGCTCTGAAAGTGAATGCAAGCAGAAATTAAAATCCAGCTGTTGCTGTCATTTTAACATTTTGCTTCTGCTGTAAGCAGGTTATCAGCTGTAAAGTAAAGCATTTTCTCAGTGTTGAATTTATATCTTGCTGTCTATATTTTGCACTATGGCTCCCTTTTACTAAACCGCAATAATGGTTTTTAGCATCGGGAGCTGCGAGGGTCATTCAGCGCAGCTCCATGTGCTAAAAAATGCTATCACGGTTTAGTAAAAGGGGAAGGGGTATATTTGTCTATTTTTGTATAGTTGTTACTGAGGTGACATTGCATATTTTAAAGTCATCTGCCTTGACCTCTGAAAAAAAAAACACAAAACACCGTCCTGTTTCAGGGTGAATTATTTTGAGATATTTGTATATATCTGGCATATCAAAAAAATTGAATTTGAACTTGCAGTACATATCAGAGTACTAAATGTATCTATACTGATCCATATAAATTAATTCCATCCACATAAAAATAAATCATCCACATAAAAGCCTTAAAGGACCTAGTCCGCTAGGGATACAGGACCCAACATGGTCCGCGTTTCGACAAAAAGTCTTCTTCAGGGGTCCCTGGGGGTCCTATAAAGGTATGTACGTGGGAAACAATTGAGTGGTGAACCGGAAATGAGACACTGCTTGCATTTGCAATGGAAAGCAAATGGGTCCTGTATCCCTAGCGGACTAGGTCCTTTAAGGCTTTTATGTGGATGATTTATTTTTATGTGATGGAATTAATTTATGTGGATGATTTTAGTGTACCTTTGGAACTTTGATACTTTCAAATAAAGTCCATTTAGGAACATCGTCACTCCACAGAGTTTTTTTGGTTTTCTCTGGATTTTCTTCTTTGTGGATATTTTGGGGTCAATTCCTTTTGTTTTTTTCTCTATACTGATCCATCACATTTTAAAGCTTTTATTGCAGATAGAATACATGAGGATTCCATTTCTTTAATGTCTATAATTATTTTCTTGGAGGTCTTCTAGATTTATATAGAATATGATTTGGCTATTTTTTTACTCTTTTAGTATGCAGTTTTTCTTGTACTATGGGATACTTTGGTTTTTTTCTTTTTTTGAAAGCTTTTGGATTTCTTTTGATTTTTGAACATTTTCAATCATAATAATGATAAAAGGATTATGGCTTTCTATGGAACCAACTTCCCAAATTTCTAGACTAGCTTTCGGGAACTGCATAACCGCCATTAAATCAAAACAAACAGAGCAGGTCAGAGTAAAACATGAAGTTAACATGTAACACAGTTACATGAAGTTAACATGTAACACAGAAACATCCACCTTCACTAATATTACCTCTCCAGAATTCCTTCGCTCCACTAGTGCACTGCGATACTCAGGAAAACAGAAGGGAGGTGGGACTGGAACCAATGAAGGTAACTCAAGAGAACAAGCGCACCCTAAGTACAAATAAAAAAGCCAAAAACAGAAAACTATTACTGTTGGGGGATTCCATCATCAGAGGCATTAACCTTGGAACACAGGGCGAGGAGACCAAAATAGTGAAATGTCTTCCAGGATCCTCAACTACCAGGAGTTCCAGGCAAATACTGACTATAATTAAGGAAGAAACTAAGGATTTTAACACTGATGTTGTTATCCATCTGGGAACAAATGACCTGGCCAACAACTCCACACTTGCAGCACAGAAAGCTTTTCGGGAGCTTGGTGAGGGCGTGAAACCTTTTGTTAAGACTTTAGCTTTTTCTGAAATACTGCCTGCATATGGAAAAGGAGAGCAAAGAGTGAAAAACACAGAGGACTTTAATAGATGGCTCAGAGCCTGGTGTCATCAAGAAGGCTTCAGGTACATAGGAGGATGGGGAAATACATGGAAGGACAAGAAGCTATATTGCACTGATGGGCTACATATTACTACAGCAGGAAAAAGAAACCTTGCAGAGAAATTTAGACAATATTTTTCTAGGCATTTAAACTAGAAGGTGGGGGTGGTGTATGTACGAAGGACAATTATAGAGACCACCCCCGGCAAAAGAAAAGATGTGATAGTAGTAAAGGCTGCAACATAAGCAATATCAGCAACTCATTTCTTAGTATTGCAACGGAAAGTGAAACGACACAAAAATCCATACAAAAAAGGAGATTATCGCTGAAAAATAGCTGGAAAGCGATGACCACAAATGCTCGCAGTCTAAGCAACAAAGTTCATGATCTGCAAGCCCTGATATTAGAGGCAGATCTAGATATTGTTGCTATCACAGAGACATGGTTCAGTGAATCACATGGATGGGATGCAAACATACCGGGATATAATCTTTTTAGGAAGGACAGAGATGGTCATAAAGGTGGAGGAGTAGCTCTCTATGTAAAGATCAATATCCAAGCGACCGAAATGCAAGGGACCTGGGGAGAGGAAGAAGCGATATGGATTGCTCTGAAAAGAGAAGATGGAACTTCTATCTACGTGGGTGTAGTCTACAGACCTCCGACTCAATCGCAGCAAATTGATAAGGATCTGATTGTGGATATCCAAAAGTTTGGAAGGAAAGAGGAGGTTCTGCTGTTGGGAGATTTCAACCTGCCGGATGCGGACTGGAATGTTCCGTCTGCGGAATCGGAAAGAAGTAGGGAGATTGTGGATGCCTTTCAAGAGGCTCTGCTCAGACAAATGGTGACGGAACCCACAAGGGAAAAAGCGATATTGGATTTGGTCCTCACAAATGGAGAGAGTATCTCTAATGTTCGAGTGGGTGCTCACCTGGGTAGTAGCGATCATCAAACGGTTTGGTTTGATATAACGGCTAAAGTGGAGAGCGGCCGCACGATACTTAAAGTCCTAGATTTCAAACGTACGGACTTTAATGCAATGGGAAAGTACCTGAAGAAAGAGCTGTTAGGATGGGAGGACATAAGAGAAGTGGAAAGACAGTGGTCTAAGCTGAAAGGAGCGATAAAAATGGCTACAGACCTTTATGTGAAGAAAATCAATAAAAACAAGAGAAAAAGGAAGCCGATATGGTTCTCCAACCTAGTGGCTGAGAAAATAAAGGCGAAAGAGTTGGCGTTCATGAAATATAAAAAAACCCAAGAAGAGGAGAGCAGAAAGGACTACAGGGTGAAACTGAAAGAAGCCAAGAGAGAGATACGTTTGGCGAAGGCACAGGCGGAAGAACAAATGGCTAAAAATGTAAAAAAGGGAGATAAAAATTTTTTCTGATATATTAGTGAAAGGAGGAAGATAAAAAATGGAATTGCTAGGCTAAAAGATGCTGGGAACAAATATGTGGAGAGTGATGAGGAGAAAGCAAATGTGCTAAACAAATACTTCTGTTCTGTGTTCACAGAAGAAAATCCTGGAGAAGGACCGAGATTGTCTGGCAAAGTTACACGAGAAAATGGAGTAGATTCTGCGCCGTTCACGGAGGAGGGTGTTTATGAGCAACTTGAAAAACTGAAGGTGGACAAAGCGATGGGACCAGACGGGATCCATCCCAGGATACTAAGGGAGCTCAGAGAGGTTCTGGCGAGTCCTATTAAAGACTTGTTCAACAAATCTCTGGAGACGGGAGTGATTCCTGGGGATTGGAGGAGAGCGGATGTGGTCCCTATTCATAAAAGTGGTCACAGGGATGAAGCAGGAAACTACAGGCCGGTGAGCCTCACTTCAGTTGTTGGAAAAATAATGGAAGTGTTGCTGAAAGAAAGGATAGTGTATTTCCTTGAATCTAATGGGTTACAGGATCCGAGGCAACATGGCTTTACAAAAGGTAAATCGTGCCAAACGAACCTGATTGAATTTTTTGATTGGGTAACCAGAGAGCTGGATCGAGGACATATGCTAGATGTAATTTACTTGGATTTCAGCAAAGCCTTTGATACAGTTCCTCATAGGAGGCTGTTGAACAAACTTGAAGGGCTGAAGTTAGGACCCAAAGTGGTGAACTGGGTCAGAAACTGGCTGTCGGACAGACGCCAGAGGGTGGTGATTAATGGAAGTCTCTCGAAGGAAGGAAAGGTGACTAGTGGAGTCCCTCAGGGTTCGGTGCTGGGGCCAATCCTGTTCAATATGTATGTAAGTGACATTGCTGAAGGGTTAGAAGGAAAAGTGTGCCTTTTTGCAGATGATACCAAGATTTGTAACAGAGTAGACACCGAAGAGGGAGTGGAGAATATGAAAAAGGATCTGCAAAAGTTAGAGGAATGGTCTAATGCCTGGCAACTAAAATTCAATGCAAAGAAATGCAGAGTAATGCATTTGGGGATTAATAATAGGAAGGAACCGTATATGCTGGGAGGAGAGAAGCTGATATGCACGGACAGGGAGAGGGACCTTGGGGTGATAGTGTCCGAAGATCTAAAGGCGAAAAAAACAGTGTGACAAGGCAGTGGCTGCTGCCAGAAGGATTCTGGGCTGTATAAAGAGAGGCGTAGTCAGTAGAAGGAAGAAGGTGTTGATGCCCCTGTACAGGTCATTGGTGAGGCCCCACTTGGAGTATTGTGTTCAGTTTTGGAGACCGTATCTGGCGAAAGATGTAAGAAGACTTGAGGCGGTCCAGAGGAGGGCGACGAAAATGATAGGAGGCTTGCGCCAGAAGACGTATGAGGAGAGACTGGAAGCCCTGAATATGTATACCCTAGAGGAAAGGAGAGACAGGGGAGATATGATTCAGACGTTCAAATACTTAAAGGGTATTAACGTAGAACAAAATCTTTTCCAGAGAAAGGAAAATGGTAAAACCAGAGGACATAATTTGAGGTTGAGGGGTGCTAGATTCAGGGGCAATGTTAGGAAATTCTATTTTATGGAGAGGGTGGTGGATGCCTGGAATGCGCTCCCGAGAGAGGTGGTGGAGAGTAAAACTGTGACTGAGTTCAAAGAAGCGTGGGATGAACACAGAAGATTTAGAATCAGAAAATAATATTAAATATTGAACTAAGGCCAATTACTGGGCAGACTTGCACGGTCTGTGTCTGTGTATGGCCGTTTGGTGGAGGATGGGCAGGGGAGGGCTTCAATGGCTGGGAGGGTGTAGATGGGCTGGAGTAGGTTTTTACAGAGATTTCGGCAGTAGGAACCCAAGCACAGTATCGGGTAGAGCTTTGGATTCTTGCCCAGAAATAGCCGAGAAGAAAAAATAAAAAAAATAAATTTAAATTGAATCAGGTTGGGCAGACTGGATGGACCATTCGGGTCTTTATCTGCCGTCATCTACTATGTTACTATGTTTTAAGTTGCTGCATCACTTTATATCTGAAAACCTGCAAGAGATAAAGCGATGTCTTTCAGAATTATGCTGAATAAATATTTTCCATATGGAAACACAGAGACCTCTGAAATACTCTTAGAAAACACATTTCAACATTTTATTTTTCTTTAAATGTAGATTTATTGTTGGTTGCACATTGTGAGTGAATGTTAACATGAAATTTGCAGGAATACTTATTTATTGATCTAATAATTGTCTTTCTTTAATTCCTTTAGGAACAGAACAAAAAATGTCATTCTACCTGGAAACTATGGATACGGAAAAGTTCCCTATATATTACCATTGCAAAGTGACACAGAGCCACTGCCCCAGAAAACCAGGAGGAATCGGCAGCTAAGAAGAAACCAAGGACATCGACAAAATCAAGGATATCGGAGAAAAGCAAATGTGGTGCCCAGTTCTCAGGCTAATCCTGCCATTCTTCATGCCAGTCCATATGAAGAAGCCCATAGTCCCCAGCACAGACCTCATGAATCAGGGTCTTCAATTTATCACCAGAGTTCATCCGAGGGTTTGCTTCCTAGCACTGCCTCACTGACTCATGGCTCTGTGTCCCACCATCTGTTTCAGGATAAACCTAACTTGCAGCATGGAGCTGCCGCCATCGTATGCATGGGTGCCTATAAACAATACAAACTTTGCAACACAAATGTAAGTGCAGATGCTTTCTTTTTAAAGAAATATGTGTATATCTTTTCTCAGTTTCTAGCCCCTCACCTCCACTGTTAAGTGAACTCTTCAGATAACTTCTAAAAATTAAATATGTTGATATTATTGTGCACAAGAAAATAACAAACATTTATTGGCTCAATATTCAGCTGGAGTGGTCAGCATTAAAAAAAAAATGCTGGCTGCTGTGGCTGAATTAAATCCGAATAATTAGCTATGGTATCTGGATAAAGATAAAGCTAGAAATAATTAGTATTACCATGATCTAATTAAAAAATCTTTAATTGAAATATCTGACATGGTCACATTTCACCCCAAGCTGCATCAGGGATAAAGCTAGGGTTACCATATTTTATAAAGAAAAACCCCTGACACATAACCCACCCCACCCCGTTCCCTCACCCCATTCCACCTCCAGTCCCGCCCCAAGCTGTTCCAGCTCCACCCAGTTCTGTGTCCAGCCCTGCCCAGTTCCTTCTCCAGCCCCGCCCAGTTCCACCCCCGATCCCCGCCCCCAGCAAGCCTCCTATCTTCTGCAACGAGCTTCAGTCGCGTCTGGAGAACCTGGAGCATGCGCGGATGTGTGTGACATCATCCGCGTATGCTCAGAGGCCCTGGAGTTGGTCAGGGCTTTCTAAAACCCAGACAAATGCCAGGTTTTGAAAAGCCTGTTCGGGAGCCTGGACAGTCCTCTAAAAAGAACATAAGAATAGCCTTACTGAGTCAGACCAATGGTCCATCAATCCCAGTAGCCCGTTCTCACAGCGGCTAATCTAGGTCACTAGTACCTGCTAAAAACCCAAAGAAAATAGGACATGTCCAGGTTTTCCCAGACGTCTGGTAACCCTAGGTAAAGCATCACAAATGTGGTTGTAAAAATATCTCAATGTCAATGCTCCACAGTAGTGGTAAGATCTACACAGCGTTGTTTTCAAACCAACAACTTTTATCTGAGTAAATAAGGACTGAAGTGGAGACTTACCCACCTGATGCAGCCTGAGAAGGAAATGTGGCCATGTTGGGTATTTCAATTAAAGATTTTTTTTATCAGCTCAACTGATCACAGTCCTAGCTCTTTATTTTTGTTTGTTTGTATTACTGAGCCTCTGTGTTTTCCTAAAGTTAGGACAACCTCTTTGGTGAATATTTCATCTAACCAGATAAATACTGCTACTACTTATCATTTCTATAGCACTGCCAGATAGCACTTTGCCCACAGACTAACTTGGCACTGTCTCAATAGTGCGGAGGCAGTCTACACAGCAGCACTATCATAGGACAGCCATGGCTGTGAAATATCTGGATAACTGCCACAGTAATTGGGATATTTTCCTTTTGAATACTAGCCATTATTGGGTCATTATTCAAAAGCATTTATCTGGCAAATGAATAAGTGCTGTGGACTAGGATATTTAGCAACTCAATCCAGTGGCATAGCGAGGGTGAGTGGTACCCCATCCCGCCCTCTTCTCTGCCTCCCGCTCCTTCCCGACCCTCCTGCTGCACATGCATGTCTCTGTACCTCTTTAATTTTCCCGGCGCAAACAGCATCACAAACTTGCTGCCTGTGTCGGTGTTGGCTCTCTCTCTGATGTCACTTCCGGGTCCTGAGTCTAGGAAGTGATAACATAGTAACATAGTAAATGACGGTAGATAAAGACCTGAGTGGTCCATCTAGTCTGCCCAGCCAGAGAAAGCGCTGATGCTGGCGTGCGCAGCGGGTTGGATTTGCTGCTCACACTGGTGAAAAGCTAGAGGTACGTTGGAGGTGGGGATGGGGTGGGGAGTGAAGGCATGCGTGTGGGGGAGGAGTGGGAAGAAGCGGGGGTGGGGGTAGAGAAGAGGACAAGTGCTGGTGCCCTCACCAAGACGATGCCCAGGGCAGTCCACCCCTCCCCCACTGCACCACTGACTATCTGGATAGTGGCTCTGATTACCCTTACAGCTCAATTTTGCTCTATGTAAATAGTAACACAATCTGAATGTGGATCAATAAAAACCCAAAAAACAATTTTTACCCCTGGGCCATGTTGGTTCCTTCAATAAAATCTGCTTCCTCTATTTCAGCTCCACTTGTTGTTCCATCTGCAGTCCATTTCACTGTTATTGCTCTCTGTAAATCAGGGGTGTCAAAGTCCCTCCTCGAGGGCCGCAATCCAGTAGGGTTTTCAGGATTTCCCCAATGAATATGCATAAGATCTATTAGCATACAATGAAAGCAGTGCATGCAATTAGATCTCATGCATATTCATTGGGGAAATCCTGAAAACCTGACTGGATTGCGGCCCTCAAGGAGGGACTTTGACACCCCTGCTGTAGATAGTACCTGGACAGTCCGGGAACTTATCCAGTTAATGGCAATATTCAGTCTACTAACCGGATAACTTAGGACAGATAAAAGGACTGAATAACACAACTATCCCAATAAGTTCTGGCACTGACCACCTTATCTGTATAATGGTGCTGAATATCAATGTTTTTATTGGTTTCTCCAAATTTGGCCCAACACAACAAGAAAAACAATTGAAGTAACAGCACTAAAGCGATGACAGATATCATATCATATTTACATGGTAGTGACATAAGCATCGAGTTTGTCCAATATGCGCTGCTAATTGGTCCTATTTGCATAGTTTTCATTAGTTGCACCTTCATATTTATTGCACAGACTGTGTTCCACCAGTGATTCCAATTACTGATTATCATTTTCAAGGTGATTACCATCATGAAATACAGAAGGTGACCCTCACATTCTCATAGAGGTATATTGAGACCCACAGATTATTATCTTATAGGTTAACATCTCCAGAAACTCTCCCAGTTATTAGGCCACTGTGTTGTAATTGTGGACAACACAGCAATATATGTAAGAAGGTTCTTACATCTTCATGCAGGTCCAAAATAATATATATTCTGGTAAAGTATTTTTCTGTCCTTGGAAAGCTCACAATCTAAGTTTGTAACTGAGGCAATAGAGCCACAGTGGGATTTAACCCAGGACTTCATAACCTCAAATAAAAAAGTTCCATAATACTCTGCAATTTTTTATATATTCAATGTCCAAAGTATGAGTTTATGGAGGATTGGGATAAAAATCAGTTTTTTTGTGATATCCTTCTGAAATGCAGTTTTTGAAATTACCTATGGTATATTTCTTGCTCCTTGCATATTAGGGAGCCAGAGTTGAGATTTTCTCCACTTTGTTTTAGTTTTGGAGTCAATAAGTACTAGCTGGTCCTTCATAAAATCATATAATTAAGTTCATACTAGAGACAGTTACATTTGATTTTCTGATTTTTCTGGTATTTTTACTGTTTCCCTCCTAGTTTGGTATGGTCAGGTGATACATTATCCACTGCTAATGCCAGGGTTGTCGATAAGAGTCTGAGGGCTCCTTTTATCAAGCCACGCTAGCGGTTTAACGCGGATTAAACCGCCAGCTGTGCTAGTCACTACTGCCTCCTCTTGAGCAGGCAGCAGTTTTTAGCCAGCGTGGGGGTTAGCGCGTGATGAAAAGTCACGCGCGTTAACCCTGCTAGTGCGGCTTGATAAAAGGAGCCCTGAGGTGTGGGTTGTAATTGGGAGTTGAAGTTATAATCAAGGGTGGGGTGGGGTAACCAAACTTGACTTCTGTTTGTTTGGAGCACCAGTTACAGAAAATAAAAAGTTATATAAACAAAATGAAAATAGCTATATGAGTAAATGACAGAAGAAACTAAACAAAACCATTTTTTTGCCTGCACACATGTACTTCTCACCCACATACAGGGAAAAAGATTCATGTTGGACTCTTGTGTTGATTGATGAGTCATCACTTACTCTACTAACATGGTTCATTAACCTAAATCCTCTGTTTATTAGGGGGCTTGTGGATTACTACTAAGCCCCAGTTCTGGGTTAAATCCAACTTTACTGTTGTTAATTCTCAGTCTCTTCACCATACTCTGTATTTTATTACTGCAGTTTCTTTCAGGGGGTCTGGGTTTAAGGGCTAGATGTGCTAAAGTCAGTCGGTAATACCGACTGGATCGCTGTTGGCAGATTCTCTGGCTAATTTTGGCTGAGCGATTGATGCGTAATCGAGTTGACATGCAAATTATTTGAGCGGAAACTCGCTCTAATCTCATACGATCGATCGATTTAAACACATGCACAGAATATTCCTGTTGGTTTTTGCTGTAATGTATGCATGCACCTGTTGTACGTCAGTCATAGGTGTGGTTTATTTGTGCTAGTGCTGCCCGATTTTTGATTCAATTTGATTCAGCCTATTGAATTGATTATTCGATTCGATTTTCCTGCCCAATTGGGTGTTTTTTTAAAACATCCTGGTGGGTTTATTTTATAGAGACTCCTAAATTCCCACTATATAAGAAAAAAGTGCAAGCAATATTAATTCCTAACTATAGGGGCCTCAGTTAAGGAGCCTACGCAAGTCATAGACTCTGACCGCACTAGTCTGCGTAGATTTCCAGCTCCTTTGCTCCAATCATCGGCAACCCTCCAGTCCCTAACCTTCACTAAAATTTAGGTTTAATATTTTATTGCCCATAAATTCCTAAAAAATTTTGCTTATTATTTTTCATACAAAAAGTTTAATAATACTTCATAAAATTTAAACTGATACTTCTTACTATACTATTCGGTTTACAATTTAAATGCACTATTTACGATTTGAATGCACTATTTCCTTGAAATGAGACTAAATTTTAACAACCAAGTGTATATAGTAGAGTTTAAAGTTACTTAGCTCCAAACTATATATTCACAGCAAATTGCTTCAAAACATGCCAACGTGGCCAGCGTTTCGTGGAAACTTATTAAACTTATTAAACCCACTGCTTCAGGGCCAGTTAGTGGAGCAAGATCTGTTCTGAGTCATCTCCAGGCATGGAGATGACTCAGAACAGATCTTGCTCCACTAACTGGCCCTGAAGCAGTGGGTTTAATAAGTTTCCACGAAACGCTGGCCACGTTGGCATGTTTTGAAGCAATTTGCTGTGAATATATAGTTTGGAGCTAAGTAACTTTAAACTCTACTATATACACTTGGTTGTTAAAATTTAGTCTCATTTCAAAGAAATAGTGCATTCAAATCGTAAATAGTGCATTTAAATTGTAAACCGAATAGTATAGTAAGAAGTATCAGTTTAAATTTTATGAAGTATTATTAAACTTTTTGTATGAAAAATAATAAGCAAAATTTTTTAGGAATTTATGGGCAATAAAATATTAAACCTAAATTTTAGTGAAGGTTAGGGACTGGAGGGTTGCCGATGATTGGAGCAAAGGAGCTGGAAATCTACGCAGACTAGTGCGGTCAGAGTCTATGACTTGCGTAGGCTCCTTAACTGAGGCCCCTCTAGTTAGGAATTAATATTGCTTGCACTTTTTTCTTATATAGTGGGAATTTAGGAGTCTTTATTATTGTTATTTTTCCACTACGGGATTTATAATATAGTGGGTTTATTTTATAGCCTCTTCACCCCTTTTATAGCCTCTTCACCCCCTTTGCCCTCTCCTACCACACTGGCGCTGTGGTGTAAACAAAATAAACAAACAAAAAAGACTTTTCCTCTCTCTGCTAAATCCTAACTCATGTTCGCGGTCTAACACCAGCTCTGGCAGGATGCACGTTTCAAATCTGACATATTGTAATCACAAACAGAAAATAAAATTAGTTTTTCTACCTTTTGTTCTCTGGTCATTATTCAAATCTTGTTGGTCCCAGGCTCTGGTTGTCTTCTGATAACTTGATTGCCAGGATCTTATTCTTTCTCCGTGCTAACCATCAATCTTCCATCTCTGTTCTCCCCATTCCATTTCCCTTCCCTCTCCCAGAGGTCTGGCATCTTTCCTTTTTTTTGTCTCCATCCACAGATCCACCTTCTCTCAACTACCCTTTCATCCAGCATCACTCCCTCCTTCCCCACCACCCCAGGGTCCACCATCTCTCCCTTTCTGTTCCTTTCATCCCTAAATCCCATTGTCCACTATCTCTCTCCCTCTCCTCTGTTTTAGACCCATTATTTCTTCCCCTCAAAGTCTGGCATATGCACGTCTCTTTGAACTCCCCTTCCCTCCCTCCCTCCCTCCCTCCCTCCGTGTACTTCTACACCAGAGCCCCCTCCCCTGAACGTCTGCACCCCCTGAAGGCCTACACCCCACCCCTGAAGGCCTGCATGTCCCCCCCTGAATGCCTACACCACACCCTTGAAGATCAGCCTTTCCCCCCCTGAAGGCCTGCCCCCCCCCCCGGAAGGCATGTACCACCCCCCTGAAGGCCTACACCCCACCCTTGAAGACCAGCCTGTCCCCCCTGAAAGCCTGCACCCCCCCAGAAGGCATTTACCACCCCTCCTGAAGGCCTACACCCCACCCTTGAAGACCAGCCTGTCTCCCCCTTAATGCCTACACCCCACCCCTGAAGGCCTGCATGTCCCCCTGAAGGCCTGCACCCCCCTGGAAGGCATGTACCACCCCTCCTGAAGGCCTACACCACACCCCTGAAGGCCTGTATGTCCCCCCTAAATGCTTAAATCCACCCCTGAAGGCCTGCATGTCCCCCCCTGAAGGCCTACACCCCACCCCTGAAGACCAGCCTGCACCCCCCCGAAGGCATGTACCCCCCCCCCCCCCAGAAGGCCTGCACTCCCCACGAAGGACTATACCTCCCCTCCCCCTAGAAGGCCTGCACCCTCCCCCATGAAAGACTACAACCCTCCTCCCCCTGGAAGGCCTACGTGTTTAATTTATCTAAATTCAGCAGCCTGCCCTGCAGAAGAAGATCGCTGGCTCTAGCGATCTTTGTAAGCTGCCATAGGTTGTCCGAGTTGTCTTCTCTCTGCCGCGGTCCCGCCCCTTCTCTGATGTCAGAGAAGGGGTGGATCTGCGGTACAGAGAAGACAACTCGGACAACCTATGGCAGCTTACAAAGATCGCTAGAGCCAGCGATCTTCTTCTGCAGAGCAGGCTGCTGAATTTCTGTAAATTCGCACTCGTAATACCCAACTGTTTGCTTTCCCGTCCCTAAAGGGCTGTGTCTACAAGAGATTCCTAGATAGATCTCTAGCATTCCAAGCAGGCAAATGGAATAAATGTCTTACTACTCTCATTTCTAACTCACCCTCCTACCAAACGTTCAGGAAATCAATCAAAACCTATCTCTTTGACAAATTTCTCTGACTCCCTCCCCGCCTTGTAACCCTGCCTTGTATTTCCGACATGCCTCCGGATTTCCTGACTACTCCCGACTTGCTAAGCTAAGCTGATTGACTTGTTTGTAACATCACTGTCTATGTACAGTCTATTATTCTGTTAACAGCTCTGAACTGTTTTGGTACTGCGGTATACAAAAATAAAGTTATTATTATTATTAAATTGCTGAGGGAAGCCGGACACTAGTGGGGAAGCCACTTCCTGACTGACCCTCCCCACTCGCCCTTTAAAGCAGGAGTGGCAGGCCAGCAAGAGGCACCGCTGGCACTCCTCTTTAGGGGTGAGGGGGAAGGGTCAGTCAATGAATTGGGAGGCCAATTTTTTGGTGGGGTAAATCGATTCACCCAAAGTGAATCGGTGAATCGTTTCGAATCGTGAATCAGGCAGCACTAATTTGTGTGTTTCAAGTTTACTAAGATTTGTTATCTATGCAATATCATATATTTCAATGCATATAACAATTAAAAAAAAAAAAAAAAAAGGGAGGACAAAACAAGACATTGTATACAAATTATATACTTTCTAATCCAAACTGGTACAAAAGGCAAAGGGGATGAACTACAATCTTTAAAGAAAGAAAAGAAACATTTAGGGAAGAACACATAAGAAGAAAATAAAATAAAATAAGGATAATTTGGTGACCTACCCATAAGATTGATTAGGATCTAAGCAGGGGTAGGGAACTCCGGTCCTCAAGAGCCGTATTCCAGTCAGGTTTTCAGGATTTCCCTAATGAATATGCATGAGATCTATATGCATGCACTGCTTTCAATTGGGGAAATCCTGAAAACCCGACTGGAATATGGCTCTCGAGGACCGGAGTTCCTTACCCCTGGTCTAAAGGCTTAGTAATTGGTAAGTTATGCTGTCTATGTATTGAATGCGTCCTTATACAGAAAGCTTTTTAAGGAGCGCTTGAATTTTTCTAAGGAAGGTTCATTACGTAGGTATAGTGGTAAATTGTTCCAAAGCTGGAGTGCTATGACTGAGAAAATGGTAGATCTCCTGGTCCCTATTATTTTTAGAGAAGGAATAGTTAATAAATGTTGTTGTGTTGATCTGAGTGCCCTAAATGGAGAATACAGTATCAAAAGATGATCCAGAAATATCGGCGCATGTGATTGTTGAATTTTAAAAGTTAACAGTATGATTTTAAAAGTTATTCTATGTGTGATTGGTAGCCAATGTGGTTTGTAAAAGTGGTGTAATGTGGTCATATTTTTTTGAATTTGTAATAATTTTTATTGCTGTATTTTGTATTATCTGTAGCCTTCTTATTTCTTTATTGGTTAAGCCATGGTATAAAATATTGCAATAATCTAGCCTAGAAATGATTAATGAGTGGATTAATAATAATAATAACAGTTTATATACCGCAGTACCGTTAAGTTCTATGCGGTTTACAAAAGAATAATGAAGTACAAGTTGAGAGAGCTTAAGGGATGGGAAAACAAGAGGGGGAAAGGGAGAGAGAACCGTTATAGAGAGGAACGGGTCAGCTGTCTAGATACTTCAGGAACAGGTGAGTTATGAGGCGCTTCTTGAATACCTCATAAGTGGTGGGCGAGAGCAGTTGTTCTAGATCAGGGGTGCCCAATACGTCGATTGCGATCGACCAGTAGCTCAGGAAGGCAACGTGAGTCGATCGCGGAGCCCATCCCGGGCTCCATGATAGACTTGTGTTGCCGTCCTGATCTACAGGCCGATCAGCCTTCCTCTCCAGTGTTCTCCCTAGGGCCTTTTAGCTGGGCGGTCCGCCCAGCTGTCATCTGCCGCTGCTGAACATTAAAACCCCCCACACAAAAAAATGGCTTGGAGATTTCAGCCCGTAGCGAACTTATGCTCCGGGCTCTAACGTGTGCATGCCGGCTTCTCTTCTCTTCCCTCCGAAACCGGAAGTTATGTCCGGGGGGGGGGAAAGAAGGGAAGCCGGCACGCACATGTTGAGAGCCCTGAAGCAAGCGTTCGCTACGGGCTAATGCGGGAGACAGGTTAGTGAAGCATTTGTTCTTCTTCCTGCCGGGTCCTGCCTACTTTCTGTTTCCGCGAAGGCAGGACCCGGCAGCATTTCCCCCAATAGGTTGATCACGATCTTGGGCTGATCAGCCTTCCTCTTCCCGATGGCAGAATTGACGTCGGGGAGAGGAATGTTGGTTGGCCGAAGCAGGGAGAGCTTGGGGCCTGTTATTGGTGGCGTTTGGGTCCTGGTCCCCGATGGCAATGGCAGTGGCAGTGGCTTGGGGGAGGGCAGGGAGAAAGAAAGAAAAAGGGCAGGCAGGGAGACAGAAGGAAAGAAGAGAAACAGAAAAAAAAGAAAGGGAGGCAGAGAGAAAGAAAGGGCAGGGAAGAGGAAGGAAAAGTTGGGGGAAGGAATGAGGTCTGGAGGAGAGGAAGCATACAGGCTAAAAGAAGGGAAGAAAGATTGTATGCACAGTCAGAAGAAGAAAGTGCAACCAGAGTCTCATGAAATCACCAGACAAGGTAGGAAAAATGATTTTATTTTAAATTTAGTGATCAAAATGTGTCTGAATTTATATCTGCTGTCTATATTTTACACTAAGGGCCCCTTTTACTAAATCGCAATAGAGGTTTTTAGCGCAGGGAGCCTATGAGTGTCGAGAGCAGCGCTGGGCATTCAGCGCAGCTCCCTGCGCTAAAAACTGCTATCGTGGTTTAGTAAAAAGGGAGGGGAGTATATTTGTTTATTTTTGTATGGTTGTTACTGAGGTGATAGTGCATAGAGTCATCTGCTTTGACCTCTTTGAAAAACCCTGGAATAGGAATGATAATTAACATTTTCTATGCGTACAGTGTGCTTTGTGTTTTTTTTAAATTTTATTGTTGGTAGATCATTTTGACTTGGTCATTTAAAAAGTAGCTCGCAAGCCCAAAAAGTGTGGGCACCCCTGTTCTAGATCTTTACCCCATAAAGCTGCTTGATGTGAGAGAAGATATTCATAGTGTTTTTTTAAGTTTGCAAACTCTGACCGGGGGAGAAATGAAGTGCAAGTGGGAGCTTCTCTTGTGTCTGTTGGCTGAGAAGGAGAAGAGGTCAGTTATGTATTTAGGGGCTAGACCGTAAAGAACTTTAAAGCAGAGGCAGGCATACTTAAACTTTATACGTGCTTCCAACGGCAGCCAGTGTAGCTGTTTGTAGTATGGCGTCACATGATCAAATTTCTTTAGACCGAAGATAAGTCTGACCGCAGCGTTTTGTATTAATTGTAAGCATCGCATATTCTTTTGGGAGATTGCTAAATAGGCGATGTTACAGTAGTCAAGTTGACTCAGTACGAGGGATTGTACCAGGATTCTGAATGCAGAGTTATCAAAATATGATTTAATGGATTTAAGCTTCCAGAGGGTGAAAAAACCCTTTTTGATTAAGGAGTCTACCTGGTCTTTCATGGTTAGGCATTGGTCAAGAGTTACACCCATTAGAGTGTTGAGAGCTTCAGGTTTTAAAACTTTTGATATTGATCTGATGAGACGTAACTTATAAAAGCAATTTTTAACTACTGAACTAATTTGGTTATGATAAGAAAGTTCCTGATCTAATGTTACTCACAATATTTTTTGTTGTAGTTACTATTTGGAGAGGGATGTTATTTAGGAGTATCTGTGATGAAAATTTAAAATCCTTTTTCCATGGGAAAAACATTACAGAAGATTTTGTTACGTTCAAGGCCAACACATTGTCCTTAAGCCATTGGCTTATTTGTTTTAACTTGTTATTTATAGTTATTATCTCCTTTGGGTCTGCTGAGTTTAAAGGGTACAGAAGTTGGATGTCATCTGCCTATGCAAATGAGGAAAATCCAATAGACTGACTGAGAGTTAGGAGAGGTGATAAAAAGATATTAAATAAAAGTGGGGAAAGAATTGAACCCTGCAGAATTCCGAAGGAATTGGTGATGATGAATTATCCCGAAGGAAGTTGTTAGATGATGAATTATTAAAGATGACTTTAGCTGAACGATCTTGAAAGTATGATTTAAACCAATTTAATACTTGGTCGGAAATGCCAATTGAAGTCTTTTGATGAGTAGGTGATGGTCTATGGTAGGGGTGCCCACACTTTTTTGACTCGCGAGCTACTTTTAAAATGACCAAGTCAAAATGATCTACCAACAATAAAATTTTAAAAAAACACAACGCAAACTGTACGCATAGAATGGTTAATTATCATTCCTATTCCGGGGTTTTTTCAAAGAGGTCAAAGCAGATGACTCTATGCACTGTCACCTTAGTAACAACCATACAAAAATAGACAAATACTCACCCCCCTCCCTTTTTACTAAACCACAATAGCAGTTTTTAGCGCAGGGAGCTGCGCTGAATGCCTAGCGCTGCTCTCGACGCTCATAGGCTCCCTGCGCTAAAAACCACTATTGCGGTTTAGTAAAAGGGGACCATATTGTAAAATATAGACAGCAGATATAAATTCAGACACATTTTGATCACTAAATTTAAAATAAAATCATTTTTCCTACCTTGTCTGGTGATTTCATGAGTCTCTGGTTGCACTTTCTTCTTCTCACTGTGTATCCAATCTTTCTTCCCTTCTTTCAGCCTGTATGCTTTCTCTCCTCCACACCTCATTCCCTCCCCCAACTTTTTCTTCCTCTCTCCCTGACCTCTCTTTCTTTTTCTCTTCATGCCCCCTTTCTTTTTTTCTGTTTCTCTTCTTTCCTTCTGTTTCCCTGCCTGCCCCCTTTCTTTCTTTCCCTGCCCTTCCCAAGCCATCGGGGAACAGGACCCAAACCGCCACCAATGGATAACAGGCCCCAAAGCCGCCGCCGCCCCATGCTCTGCCTGCTTCGGGCCGACCAGCATTTCTCTCCCCGACGTCAATTCTGCCGTCGGAGAGGAAGTTCCGCCCAGCCAGGCAGCAATTGGCTGGCCCGAACTTCCTCTCCGACGGCAGAATTGACATCGTGGAGAAGAAGACTGATCGGCCCGATAGATCGCCAAGGCAAAGTGAGTCCTGGTTGATCGACTCACTTTGCCTTGGTGAGCTACCCATCGATCGCGATCGACCTATTGGTCACCCCTGGTCTATGGTATCAAATGCCGCAGATAAGTCAAGTGAAACCAGAAGGACAGATTTGTGATGATCTAAATGGTACTGTATATTAGTTGTGAGTCCTATCATAGAATGTTCAGTTTAATGGTTTGATCTAAAACCTGTCTGATTGGGATGTAGTATATGAGTTTTTTCCTATAAAGTTGGTTATATGATTAAAAACAACTTTTTCTATTAATTTGGCAAGAAAGGGAAGATTGGCTATGGGTCTGTAGTTTGATTCAGTTGCTATTGATTCTTTTGGGTTTTTTATAATTGGTCGGATGATTGCCTCTTTCCATTCTTTTGGTATGAGTCCTGTTGTTAGACTAGTTTCTATCATTCTCTGAATAAAAGGACCAAAAAAATAGAATTTGAGCTCCCTTCAACTATTCCGTAAGCATCTGAAAACTTGGCTCTTCTCCAAAATGTAACCTCTCCCCCTCTCTGGTCCTCTAAGCCCTAACCTCTCTTTATACTTATTTCTATAATTCCATTGGAGTTCCGTTCTATCCCAACCCCTGTAAACCGTGCCGAGCTCCACATTGTGGAGATGATGCGGTATATAAACCCAAGATTTAGTTTAGTTTAGTTTAGAAATATTGTTTTAGAAAAAATGGGGAAATTGAATTAATATCTGAATCCTTTGTATTGATGCTTTGTAAAAGTTTTTAAAATTGGAATGTTAAAATTGGCACATTTGGAGATAGGTATTGTTTGTATTTGTTCTTCGTCTAAGTTAAGATTAGTATTTGGGTTGATGCAGTCTCTAATTTTATTTATCTTATTTACAAAATAATCAGCGAGATTTTGGGCACTAGGTCTGATTTCTAATGATTTTTTCTTCTCCTTGATGAGGTCCGAAATCTCCGCAGAGAACCACTGTGGCTTATTGTTCTTTCGCCGTTTACTTACAGAAGAAGCCCTTTCTGGATACGTCAATCGCTCCTCCTAAACTTACTTGCTCCACTTCATCACTGACGCTGACCCATTCTGCTTCTATTCCTTTCTCTCCTCTCTTCTACCTTCCAAAGTATTTAGATCAATGCTGTCTTTTTAAAATGTTTATTTTATTTTTATTTTTCCTCTAACTCTACTTTTCACTTCACTATTACCCTCCAGGTACTTTAGTTAGATTGTGAGCCTTCGGGACAGTAAGGGAATTTTCCAAGTACCTTTCTTATTTCTAATCTTAATGTATATTTTCTGTAAACCGCTTAGAACCTAACGGATGTAGCGGTATATAAGAAATAAATTACATTACATTACATTACATTACATTTAACATAGCGGTTTGTGGCTTTCAAAGTCGACCACATTTCTTCCATGTTATCGGTTTCTGCTTGTCTTTGTAGCGCCTGGTGAACGAAGTCTCCCATTTCTTTGAAGTTTGTGTCCTTGAATTTGAGGACCTTGGTCAGTGTGGTAGATTTAGTGAAACCTTTCTTGAGATTTTTGGGGGTGGAATATTTTCAGTCGCTAAGGACAGGTATGTTCCCTGGAGTCCTGCAGAACTTGCCTGTCCCTCACAATTGAAAAATGTGACAGTAAAACAGCACCCTCTATTGGTGAGACTGTGGGTGGAGGACTCCTGCTCAGCTTAGAGGGAACAGTTGTGGCCACTGGAGGCCAATGTGTCGCCCACCGAGACCTCTGTGACACTTTCTCCATTGGTAAGTATCAGGTCCAGTATTGCCTGATCCCTTGTTGGTTCCAACACCAGTTGCCTGAGTCTTGCTCCCTTCATAGAGTTTAATAGCCTCCTGCTGCTGCCGGAAGTTAGAGTAGTATGGTTTTTTTTTGCTAAATTTATTTTATTTTTATAGTACTGCATTTGTTCTTTATATTTATCTAAATTTTCTCTCGATTTAGTTCGTCTCCATTTCCGTTCTAAAGATCTGAGTTGTTATACGCGCATGTCATCGGCGCATGCTGAAGGCATTGGCCGCAAAGCATTGTTGTCGTAAAATGCAATATAAGGAATGCGAGTAGAGATTTCCCTTGTTTTGGGAGTTGTTGGAGGTAGCTGTTTGAAGATGTTGGAAGGAGCAATTGAAAACTGTTGGATGGCGCTGTTGTAAAAGTGAGCAATGAAGCAGCATTCCAACTTTCCCGCTAAGTTCCACTGCATATCTATATTTGTTTTTACAGTTTTATGGTATAACTTCGATATAAATTCTACTGCTTTCAGGGCAGAAGAGCTGGCAAGGATAGTGAGCAACTGGTCTTCACCAATTGCTCTTTTTTGGATTGGCAAACACAATCAGTATTTCTTCTGCTTGTAGAAGCCATTTTGTGCATTGATCGCTCGCCTAGTTTGCATGGCATTTCAATATTAATCCCCTCATTTGCATACTCGGATTGGAGAATGAGTGATCGCTTGAACAAACACACGGGCAGCAGTTTTGTGCATCGGGTTGGGGAATCCGATCGATCGCAAAACTGGTTTAGCAACAATTGTTAGACAATTGTAAGGTTAGTGCATCCCCTAGTAAATCTTTTAATCCATTCAAGTTTGTTACTGGGCCACTATGATTAGGATAAATGACATAATATATATTCTTCTGAGTTATAGTGAGGCCTCTGTTGATTTAAAGTAAAACATGCCTGGGTACCAGTAAATATAAGGTTAAAAACATTATTTCCAGTTAACGTCCTAAAGGCAAAGTATGTGTTGTGTGTGTCTGGCTAATCTTTCATGTTCGACTCTCTTACAGCCATCCTGGTTCCTTCACTAATAAATGTTTTATCATTTGGTTCCTTCAATAATAAATGTTCTGTCATTTTACTTTCTTGTGTTCATTGAACTCACAGATAAAAGAGACAGGTGTACTTTTAAAAGTACTCACTTCTGGGACAGTTCTCAGAAGTCTTATTTCCTAAGGGGGAATCCATCACTCCACAGGCCACACATCAGGGTGAGGCTATATTTAGTATGCAACTGAATGCTCAATCAAGTTAGCTAGCAGTGGAATATGAGAAACTTACTTGAAACGTAAAAGCAAAAGCTGGACAATTTACAGACAAAATTGATTTATCACTAAGTACGTTTCAAACATGTTTTTAATCTTCTTGGAATTTAGTCTGGAAGAGTGGCATTTTAGAAAGGAAGTCCAAGCCAGAACATCACAAATTGGACGTCCATCTCACATGTATTTTCAAACAGGATACAGCCTGTAATAAAATACATTTGAGATGGATGTCCATTTGCTGGAAATGTCATTCATTTTACATAGCTAAGAAGAAAAAATTTAAAAAATTTAAATTGAATCAGGTTGGGCAGACTGGATGGACCATTCAGGTCTTTCATCTACTATGTTACTATGTAAATTGAAATGTTTAAATTATGAACAGGGAAAAACAAGGACATGGACATCTGTGTGGCAGCATAGGATTGTCCATCTTATAAAATGGCCAAACAGGCTTCCATATCGAGTAGAATGGTAGCCTCATGGTTAAGTAACTGGGCTAAGAATAAGGGGGCTCAGGCTCAAATCCCACATCAGCTGTTTGTGATTTATTTTTCTTTTAAACTGAACCTTCCAGGAACAGAAAAATATCTACTGTACCTGGATGTACACTACTTTAATAGCCTCCAGGCTTGCAGGTATCTTATATATTCAGGTACAACAGGTATTTTTTTTGTCCTTAGAGAGCTCACAATTAAAAAAGAAAAAAAGAGTTGCATTGATATTTGAACCTGAGTCCCTTGGTCCCCAGTCTACTGCACTAACCATTGAGGTATTCCTTGGACTTTCATGCGGCTCTGTTAAGAAAATCTTAGGAATCTGGTTGGATTCTACTTTCAGCATGAAGGATCAAGTTCTGTCTGTGGTTAAGGCTGTTTTTTTCCCCAGTTGTGATTATTAAGACGTTTAAAATCAATGATGTCAACATATGACTTCCACATAGTGGTACAGACAATAGTCTTATCAAAATTGGACTATTGTAATGCCCTTTATTTAGGGATTACAACAATACAGTGTAGAGCCCTGCAAATGATACAAAATGCTGCTGCAAGGTTAATTTGTGGTATTAGAAAGTTTGAACACCTTGCTTGGTTGAAGAAGCTCCACTGGCTACCTGTGTGCTCACGGATTATTTTTAAGACACTTGTAGTTGTGTTCAGAGTCATCTATCATGGGATTCCTTGGTATTTCTCGCAGGTAATGGAAATCTACCGACCACTTAGAACTTTCAGGTCTGAGGGTACAATGCGACTGTCAGTGATGGACTTCTCAAACATGCACTATGAGAATACAAGAGCTTCTGCTTTTTCCATCATAGGAATAACTCTGTGGAACAAGTTAACTGGACCACAAAGAGCTCTCACTGATATTCAGATGTTCAAGAAAATGCTTAAGACTACACTCTTTGTAGAAGCATTGTAATGAATGATGATTCTTGTTTACTGTACTCTGGTTCTGGATTGCTATATAGTAGAGCGCTGTGGATAAATTGTTCTTACTGAATGATTTGAAATGTTTGTTGATTGTATAAATTTTGTTTTTTAGTTATTTTATGAATGTTGTTATTTGTAAGCCATCTAATAATAGGCGGTTGAGAAATTTGTTAAATAAATAAATAAATACCCAATAATATCTGAATCTTGCTGGTTTCACATTCAGGGGAGAGAGGGGCAGCAACCACTGGGGGATTAAGGAGGTGTTATGTCTCGTAATCTCTCCAGTGCTAGCTGCTCAATCAAAGCACCTTTCTGTAACCTGGACATGACAAGTATCAGGTCTAAATAACAGCATCCATCTTTTTAGACTTGGACATCCTTTCTCCATTTGTGACTGAAGTTGAACATCCATATTTTGGACACTCTCTAACCCCATCCAAAACACATCCAGACCATGTCCCCTTGCCCTATGGATGTACTACAGTGTTAGATGTCCATATCCTGCCTTTGTAAAATTGGGATTGGGACATCTATGCAATATGGATGTCTAAATGTCAGTTTTCAGATGGCTAAAACAAGAATTGAACTTTTAAAATAGCCATCTTGAGGTCATAGCTTTTTCGACTTTATCACAGTTTTGATATACTGCCCATTGGGTCCAGCTGAGCAGTGTACAATTGTAACAATACAAACATAAGAACATAAGAAGTTGCCTCCGCTGGGTCAAACCAGAGGTCCATTGCGCCCAGCAGTCCGCATCCTCGGTGGTCCATCAGGGCCATGACCTGTCAGGTTTTCTTAATTTAGCCCTATAGCCCCATTATTTTTCTATCTATACTCTTTCTATACCCTATCTACCTCTCTCTGTACCCCTCAATTTCCCTATCCTTCGGGAATCTATCCAATCCCTCTTTGAATCCCCGTAGTGTACTCTGCCCGATCACCTCCTCCGGGAGTGCGTTCCATGTGAAGAAAAACCTCCTGGCATTGGTTTTAAACCTGTCCCCTTCCAGTTTCTCCGAGTGCCCTCTCGTACTTGAGGTTCCCCATAGTCTGAAGAATCTATCCTTGTCTACCTTCTCTATGCCCTTCATGATCTTGAAAGTTTCTATCATGTCTCCTCTAAGTCTCCTCTTCTCCAGGGAGAAGAGCCCCAGCTTGTCCAGTCTGTCAGCGTATGAACAGTTTTCCATGCCTTTTATCATTTTCGTCGCTCTTCTCTGGACCCTCTCAAGTATCGCAGTAAGGTAAATAGTAGTAGGGAAGTGGGAGGAAATACAATACTTGATAGGAAAAAGCCTCAGGGAAGCAAGTAGGGAAAAAAGGGGTTTACACACAAGCTATCGTTATGGTGAAAGCTGAATGATTATCTCCAAGCAAGGATAAGCCAAACTTTTTGGGTACAAGAGGGGCTTGACTTGTAGGCATCTTGAAACAGAAAGTTCTTAAGTGATGCTTTAAGTTTGTCGAGGGAATTTTCCAAATGAAGAGTAAGTTGGGAGTGTGTGCCATAGGGTAGATGCAGTTACAGAAAATATGGTGTGGGGAGTAGTATGTGATATGGTGTAAAGATGATATTACCAGAAGATTTTGTTGAATGGAGCAGGGCGTTTAAGTTGGAATGTAGGGGATGAGTAATCAGTCTCAGAAGGCAGAGGTATGCGATTGCCTAATTTTGAAAACCAGCAGGTGAATTTTATATGCCATTCTGTAGGCAATCGGCAGCCAATAAGCTGAAGGTGATAACTTACTGTCCTTCAATTTAGGGCAGATTATGGCTAATTTCATAGGAGGGGCCTTATACAACCTGGGCCAGGAGGGTCACTTGCCAGCGGGGGAGAGTGGGCATCTCTCCCGCTGCAGGGGGGGTTAGGTCACGGCAGAGAGTGTGGGCATCTCTCCTGCTTCAGAGGGTGGTTGCAGCGGGGATTTTAGGGCAACGGGAGAGTGAGGGCATCTCTCCCATGGCAGGAATTTCAGGGCAGTGGGAGAGTGTGGGCATCTCTCCTGCTGCTGGGGGGTGGGGGGTGTTGGTTGACAGTGGAAGAGATTGAACAACTCTCCCGCTGTTGTGTTTGGGGGAATGGGGTGTTTCTTGATGCGTTTTTTCTGCACATGTGCCCATTGCTATCACCAGCAATGGGCACATGCAAATTTAATGAATCTTCGCTACTGTCCACCGACCTCATTTGCATGCATGATTTTTTGAGAATGTCTTACTTTTTTAGATTTGCTTTCAAAACGGCTGGGACAGGTAGTCCAGGAGCTATTCTGTCCCCAGCTAGGGCAGAAATAAAAGGGTGTGGCTAGAAGCACACCTTGCAGGCAGCATTTGAAGGTCTAGAACAGTGTATTGCAAACTGTGTGCTGCAGCACACTATCTGGATGTGCTGCAAGACGCCGGCGAGGAGGAGTGACGCTGGTTGACTGCTTACAGGATGGAGTCAGCCGGCTCCACCTCCTCTCAGCACCTCTCCTCCTGTAACACCCCCCCCCCCCAAACCGGTATAGTAATAGCAGGCTCAGGGCCCCGTCTGGAGGGCCTCTGTGCATGTGAGGATGTTGACATGATGATATCACACATGTGCATGAAGATATCAAGTCGATGTCCACATATATCCGGATGCCCTCCAGCTGTGGCCCCGAGTTTAGTGTGCCGCGGATTCCAAAAGTTTGCGACACACTGAATTAGAGACCTAGCACAGAAGAAAAACACACACAGGTTGAAACACTTTGAGGCAGTGAATAGGATCCTACAGCAAGGCTCAAATTCCTAGGGAAGTGAATATAGCCTTAAAGCAAGAGTGTGTGGAGTGTGTGGCGCAGTGGTTGGATCTACAGCCTCAGCACCCTGGGGTTGTGGATTCAAACCCCGCGCTGCTCCTTGTGACCCTGGGCAAGTCACTCAGTCCTCCATAGCCCCAGGTATATTAGCTAGATTGTGAGCCCACCGGGACAGAGAGGGAAAATGCTTGAGTACCTGATTGTAAAACCGCTTAGATAACCTTGATAGGCGGTATATAAAATCCTAATAAACTTGAAACTTGAAACTTAAACCAGAAAGGTAAAGAGAGACTGGGAGAGGACTGCCTTAGGACGGTTTAAAAGTTTATTGTGGCTTTGGAAGTGGGGGCTGGGAAAGGAAAGCCTTTGGAAAAGGATAAAGGATTAGTGCAGCCTGGAAAGAGAGCCTAGAAGGCTTAAGCTGTAGTTTGGGGGAATAGAGATCCTAGTAAAAAGGACTAGGTAGAAGTATAGCCTAGGCATGGGTTATATACAACTAGGTTTATTCACATGGTAAAGGATTAGCAGTGCTAAGAATTAAGAGCACTTTATACTGGATACAGAAAGGGGGAAGGGAGATACCTCCTTGTGTAGTACTTTGCAACCTTAGAGGGGCAGCACTAGTGGGCTGAACTTGGAAGAGGTTTTGAAAGCCTGGATGTAGCACATGTTGTAAGCAGAGAAGGAGCAAGAGGGGGAGAGCAAAAATTATTTGTGCAGCAAGTGCCCAAGGGCAACTAATGCTGTGAAACCAGAGCAGGGCTTTGGTAGGAGAGAGTCCTCACTTATATATGTTTTTGATGCCCTATTTTCTGTAAAGAAAGGGGAAGTATTATTTTGTTGTTTGTGCCTGTTGTTCATTATGGAAGACCTATGAGGAGATGCAAAAAAAATAAAGGCTTGCATTTTTCTCTTTGTTGTAACCACAATAAAAGATAGGCTTTTGGGGAAATTGAGAGGGTTGTGGTTATTGTGGGAAAAGGCTCCCTTGAGATTAGGTTGGACTAGTCCTGGGAGGAAGTAGGAACAGCAGGAAGGCTGCAGCTCCCCCTCAGCACCAGCCATATCTATGTGAAATTCCGTCACAGCCCTCTCACTTAGCTTAACCTGTCGTCAAGACCAGGACTTGCACCCTAGGGTGCCCTTAGTGGTGATAGGGTTCATTACTTGAAAAATGTGAATGGATAGCAGAAGAATAACATACTGTAATGCAGGGGTGTCAAAGTCCAGAGGAGGGCGACGAAAATGATAGGAGGCTTGCGCCAGAAGACGTATGAGGAGAGACTGGAAGCCCTGAATATGTATACCCTAGAGGAAAGGAGAGACAGGGGAGATATGATTCAGACGTTCAAATACTTAAAGGGTATTAACGTAGAACAAAATCTTTTCCAGAGAAAGGAAAATGGTAAAACCAGAGGACATAATTTGAGGTTGAGGGGTGGTAGATTCAGGGGCAATGTTAGGAAATTCTACTTTACGGAGAGGGTGGTGGATGCCTGGAATGCGCTCCCGAGAGAGGTGGTGGAGAGTAAAACTGTGACTGAGTTCAAAGAAGCGTGGGATGAACACAGAAGATTTAGAATCAGAAAATAATATTAAATATTGAACTAGGCCAGTTACTGGGCAGACTTGCACGGTCTGTGTCTGTATATGGCCGTTTGGTGGAGGATGGGCTGGGGAGGGCTTCAATGGCTGGGAGGGTGTAGATGGGCTGGAGTAAGTCTTAACAGAGATTTTGGCAGTTGGAACTCAAGCACAGTACCGGGTAAAGCTTTGGATTCTCGCCCAGAAATAGCTAAGAAGAAAAAAAAAAAAAAAAAAAAAAAATTTAAATTGAATCAGGTTGGGCAGACTGGATGGACCATTCGGGTCTTTATCTGCCGTCATCTACTATGTTACTATGTTACTATGTATGTTAGCTTGAGTGCCGCAATCCAGTCAGGTTTTCAGGATTTCCCCAATGAATATGCATGAGATCTATGTGCATGCACTGCTTTCAATGCATATTCATTGGGGAAATCCTGAAAACCTGACTGGATTGCGGCTCTCAAGGAGGGACTTTGAGATCCCTGCTGTAATGGTACCACAGACTATAGGAGTAGTCAAGAGGTAATTGTGGCAATTCTATAAACTGGCACCAAGATTTAGGTACCCTGGTGCCCTACATTTAGCACAAATTCTATAATGGTGCTAGGATTCATTATAGAATACTAGTGCACAGTACATGGGCATTGGCACAGCTAAAATTAGGTTCCAGTCAATGACGGCTGTAACTATTGGCACCTAATTGTTCTCTGAAATGCATATATCTCTGAGACACGCCCATGATATGGGCCTCTTATAACAGATTGTGGCATAGTCCTGCGGAGCTGGAGGATGTCTGTCCCCATTTGATTATAGAAGGAGTGGATTATGTGACAGATGCTCTTTATGACATCATCAGAATTATGAGCAAGGTATTGGGTTATCAGAGGCTGAAACTTTTCACACTATTTATTTATTTTTCTATACTGATCTTCCAAGTAGAGAATAACATGGGGACAAATTTTTCCCTGTTCCCGCAGAAACTCATTTTCCCATCCAGTCTTGGCAAGTTCTTTTTCTGTCTCTGCTCCATTCCTACAAGCTCTGTCCTCATCTGTATAAGCTTCAAATACTGTAAAATCATGCAGTTAAGGTAGAGCTTACAGGAATGGGACAGGGACAGTGACAAAACTCACGGGGATGGGATGAGGAAATAGAGTTCCTGCGGAGACGGAGACAAATTTGTCCCTGTAACATTCTCTGGTTTCATGCAGACACCCTTTACAGAATACTGGCTTAGTTCAGATCTCTTTGTTGCACTACATTTGCATGGCAGTATTGGCGACTGCTAGAAAACTTGGAAAAGACCTTGAGAAGCCGTTTTGATAATCCGCCGCTAAAATACATACACGCTGAACCGGCTAGAACCGGTTTAGCTAGCACGTTAAAGGCAGATTTTAGTTTTGAGAATCTGCTGCTAAGTTGCAAGTTGCATGTGTAACTTCTAATTTATGCCAATTAGCATCAATTAACAAGTGTTAAATGGCAATTAGCACTGACTAAACCAATTAAGTTCCTCATGGACTTTGGTTATATGTGCTGATGTACATGCACAACCTTAGGTGCCAAATACAGAATTCAGGCCTAGATTCACTAACTTGCCTGATCGGGCCCGATCCGGGCAGGTCCGACGAATTCAGGAATGAAAAATATGCAGATGGGGGCGATCGGAGGAACGCCCCCATCTGCCTGCACGGATCGCTGTTGTGCGATCCGCGCACATGCGCAGACCATCTGTAGATGGTTTGTGCATGCCCTTCCGAGACACGCCCTTTTTTTAAACTTAAAACTTTTTTTGTTAGTTTTTAGCCCTGCGAGCCCTTGGTTTTAACCCGCTTTAAACCCGCGGGTTAAAACCACGGGCTCGCAGGGCGGGGAAGGGCAGGAGAGCATCGAGGAAGGGCAGGAGAACGGCAATGGGGCAGGAGAGATTTGGGGATGGGCAGGAGAACGGCAATGCGGCAGGAGAGATTCAGGGAAGATCTAGGCAGAGCAGGGCAGCATGCGGGGCGAGCAGCAGGAGATAAGAAGCAGGGCAGAGCAGGCAGGAGAGATTGCAGGGCAGAGAGCAGAGTACTCCAGGAAGGGAGGTTTCGTGAGTGGGCAGACTTGTTGGGCCGCCAGCCCTCTTCTGCCGTCATATTCTATGTTTCGACTGGTCCCCAGCAGTCATTTCTTCAGGTGATCGGCCAGTTCAGTTGGATCTGAAATTTGGTGATGTGAATCGCGTCCCAGCCTACTTTGCATGTGTTTCACCTCATTTGCATGCACGGATTTGAAGTGGATCGCAGGAGAGGTAAGTGAATCAGGCCGGAGGGAAATTTGATAGTAAAGGGGTTGCAAACTATCGGTACACGATTGGTTTGCTTTGTAAATCTAGCCCTTAGCGGCTAATGCCTGCTTGCACACACCTTTACATGGCATAAGCTAGTTGTTCATGGGGGGCTGGGTAGGAGAGTGTTTTGCTTTTCTAGGCACACTTTGGAAATTTTAGGCATGTGCACATAAATTAATTGAGAAAAATAGTGCATGCCAAACAGCTCATAAATTTCTTGGGGTAATTTTTTTTTAAAACACAAGCATGTGCATTCTTCTATTTTGAAATTTTGCCAAAGTGTGCAGAGTGAAAAATATATTCATATTTTTTTATACATGTAAAGGGTTGAAAATCTCCCCATAAATTTGTGTAGATGCATGGAGGGGAATAATCGAAAGGGACATCTAAGTCCGTTTACATCCATCTCGCAAGTCGTCCAAAGTTAAAAAGAGCCTAAGACACATTTTCGAAAGAGATGTCCAACTTTTTTTTACTTTCGAAAATCGTCTCATTATACGTCCTGCCGATCTGATCATCCAAGCTGCTAAATCGTCTATCTTTATACCACATTTCCGTCCAACTTTCCGTCCAAGTCCAAAACGCCTAGAACAAGCACTGTTGGACTTGGGAGGGGTCTACAAAGTGATGGATTGAACACCCAGACATGCCATCTAAATAGTGGGGTACCTTACAGGGCACTGCTGTGAACTTCACAAAAAGGGTGCCATGGCTTCTCCTCACTACAGCTCCCTTATAGGTCATGATGAGCCTCCCCAAACCACCTCCAGAATCCCCTAGATCCACTTATCTACCACCCCAATAGCCCTTATGGCTTCAGGAGCCACTTATATGCCAGTAAAAAAGGGTTTTGGGAGTGTATAGGGGAGTGCACATGTTTAAGTATCAATGCAGTGATTACAGGGGCTTATGGGCATGGGTCCTCTTCTCTATGGGTCCCTAACCCACCCCCAAGATGACTTAAGCTGCCTCTGGGCTGGACGACTAGGCTTTCCTATGCCAGGCGGCCAGGTGATGATGGTAATGAAGGCTGAAATTTAAAGTTGTGAATAAAATTTTTATGGGGTGGGGGGGTTGATCACTGGGGTAGTGTGTGGGGGTCGTGTTATGTGTTTGAAATGCTTATCTGGTGAGTTTTAGTTGGGTTTTTGTGACTTAGACCATGTTTTACATGGTCTAAGTCACAACGTCCAAGTTCCGTCTAAGCTCTGTTGTAAAACTTTCAGTTTTACATGCTGTACGACTAAGTCTAAGCCGGCCCACGTCCCGCCCAACTCCCGCCTTCAACACGCCTCCCGAAACGCCCCGTTTAACTTTGGACGTTGAGCGGCACTATGAAGGTCTAGGTCGTTTTTAAATACGTCCAAAACCCGTTTTTATTATCGGCGCTATAACATAGTATAAATACTTTCTAGAATTATTTATTCTACTGAAGGTTTGTCACCGTGTAGCGTGGATTATGCTTGATAATTAACCTTTATATACTTTGCTTCCATTATAAGAATGGAGTTGCATGTAAGCATGGAAAAATCTGGCTCCTCTATATAAACGCAGAATTGAGTATCAGTGTGACAAATGTAGGGTCACCTTTTTGCATTGCTAGAACTGACTCATGTAACAGTACTTTGGCTTGACCTGTCCCAGCAATTCAATCTCTTCTCCCTCTTCAGATATGAAGCTGCGGTGGTCAAAATATAAAAACAGGCCTGCAAATCTGCTAACACATGTGGCATGTGAATCATTGACATAATTTATGAGTGAATGGCAAAGGACTGGGCAGTCACTATTCACTGTTCAAGTTTCAGGACTGCTGCAAGAAAGCGTAGTAGCTAACCCTGCATCTCCAGTTTCCATCCTTCACATTCTGTGCATTACTTCTGTCACAAACATGGTGAAAATCTGCAAATAATCTTAAAGCAGAAATGGCAGACTTCTATATCCTTACCCGGTGCCTCTCTTCATCTATAGCCTCAAAAATAGAATTTTAGACACATTTTTATAGAAACAGAGAAAAATTAAGGTAGATTATCACCATTCCCCTGATATTTAGAGCTATTTAACTGGTCAGCTAGCGAAACAATATCTGGACCTCTTTTGATACTGATCCAATTGAAAGAATAGGACTCTAAGGCTAGTTGCAAGTATATTTGGCTATAATCCAGAAAAAAGTGATCTTCTACAGAAATTTATTTGCAATTATTAAACAGTTTCAGACGAAACAGTTAAAGTATAAAGCAGTGTATTGCAAACTGTGTGCCCCAGAGGATTCCAGGTGTGCCCCGAGATGCCGGCTAACTGCTTACAGGACGTGCTTCTCCTTGCCAGTGCCTCTGCTCCTTCTCCTCACCTCTCCTTCTGCAACACCCCCCCCCCCCACTGGCGGTAATAAGAGGCCCAGAGCTGCAGCTGAAGGACATCTGCGCATGCACGGACATTGACATGATGACATCATGCTTGCACATGATGTCATTGTGTCGATGTCCATGCATTTCCGGCTGCTCTTCAGCCTCAGCCCTGAGATTAGTGTGCCAGCAGCTTAAAAAGTTTGCGACACACTGGTATAAAGTTTCGGTGGAGGCAACATGGCAATAAACATATCCAAGTGTCAGTCCTTATATGTGTATGTTAGCAACTGGAGCAATATCTGGATTGTATATCATTAATTATTACAATTTTGTAAGAAAGGTCTTTAGAAGCCTCAGATTGTCCCCAAGAATTGGTGCACTAGGCTAGGGCAGGGGTAGGCAATTCTGGTCCTCTAGAGTGGGAGCCAGGTCAGATTTTCAGGATATCTACAATAAATATGCATGAGATAGATTTGCATCTCAAGGAGGCAGTACATGCAAATCCATCTCATACATATTCATTGTGGATATCCTAAAAACCTGACCTGGCTCTGGTTCTCAAGAACCGGAATTGCCTATCCCTGGGCTAGGGCAATATGAGGCTTCTGAGCTCTTTTTTTCTAAAATTGTAATAATTATTTGCAATCAAGATTGTTTGATTGTATACCTAAATGATGGCACCTACTTTTATCATTTGTATTTAGGTATTTCAGAAAATACGCATGCAAATGCCAGCATTTAAGATGTGTAGCTCTCCAAAATGCACAGAAAAGAAGCACATAAGACATACACATCAGTTTTCTCCCAATTATGTACAGAGCCCATAGATGATAGAAGTCTATAAAATCATATGTGTAGTGGGACTGGTAAGTATGGGCAGATGGTTACAAACTAGAGGAAGTATTTTTTCAATTAAGTTGTGAAATTTCTTACCAGAATGTGTGGTAGACGTAATTAAACATAGCTGAGTTTAAAAAGGTGTTTGGACAAATTTCTAGAGGAAAGGACCATAGACCAGTATTAGCTAGATAGACTTTGGAATGCCAGGGATCTATATTCAGCTGGCGGCACTCAGCATTTTGCTGACTGCCGCTAGCATTAGATCTGGAAGTTGAATGTCAGGCCATGTCAGGGCTCTGTCATTGAATTTCTGGTTTTATAGAGCTAGTCACCAATCACTTAACTGATCACTTAACTGGTTTATGGGCACCACATAAAGATTAAGACTGACTTTTATGCAGTCCTGTTTATGTGGTGACCTTGGCTGATTAAGTGCTTAGTATTGGCACTTAACCGGCAAACTGCCCGATTCTATCCTACAAACACCTCCCCAAATTGCTGATATCGCATTATTTATTTATTTATAAACTTATACCCCGCTTAAACCTAAGCAGTTCACAAGATATATACACAATTTTTAAATACAATACAATTAACATTAGGTGCTAAGTGGTCAATTTCAGTGGCACTAACTAGTTAAGTGCTGCTGAAAATGGCTGGTTAGCTCAGAAAAAGCGATTTAACCAGCCAAGAGCCATTTCTGGCCACTTATATCACTTCGAATATCAACTCCCTACTGCTTATCCCGGAGTGAATGTAACAAGGAATGGATCTACTCTTTGGCACAGACTATTTTTTCTTCCATTTGCATCTTTGCTTTCATGACTACTTTATCAGCTTCTTATAGGTTTGTCAGGTATTTATAACTGGATGGATCTTTGGTCTGACTTTGCATGGCATTTCTGATCTTAACAGGTAAACAGGCATCTAAAAGTATGAATATACATTCATGAGTAAAACTATTCTACTTCTCTCACATCCCAAAAGATTTTTTTTTAAAGTCATAGATAAACTCAGTTTTTATGTAATGCATATGAGGGGTTTTCTAAGCAGGGCTCTGTGGACTGAGTAATACTTTGCTGAAATGTAAGATGACCTGAGAATATTTGGTGTCGTTCTTCAAATTCTTGTCTAATCCTGTTTTCATGAAGGGATAGATTAATGATGCAGGAATTTCATAGCAAATTGAGGAATTATTTATCTAAGGAAAGTATTAGTCAATCCATGGTTGTTTTTATTTTCATGGCAAAAGACAGATAGGCATTGAATAGAGCAAGTATTAACACATTCTGTTAGATGAATTCTGAACAGTTGTTGTTTAGAGCACTGTTCTTCAACTGCCGGTCTGTGGACCGGTGCCGGTCCGCAGGAAATTTCTGCCAGTCCGTGCAGGGCTGATGAGATTGATTAACTTCAATTTCCTGCAGGGCCGGCAAGATCAACCAGATATTTCAGCTGGTCCACGCTGGGCTGGAGAGATCATGGGGAGCCTCCGACAGTAGCTTTCTCCCCTCTCTGCAGCTCTCCTTACCAGTGCAGCGATTCACGAAGGTAGCCTTGGGACTTTTGCTGAGTCGTGGCCGCCTCTGATGATGCAACTTCCTTTTTCCTCAGAGGCAGCGCGACCCAACAAAAGACCCGAGGTTGCCTTCCTGAATCGCTGCGCTGGCAAGTAAGGAGAACTGCTGGGAGGGGAGAAAGCCACTGTTGGAGGCTGGGAAGCTGGTGGGCAAGGGAAAAAAGGGACAGCTGCTTCTGGACCTGGAGAGGGAGAAGGAGAGATGCTGCTGGGAGGGGAGGAGGGAAAGGAGTCTGGGAAGCTGCTGGGCAAGGGGAAAAATGGGACAGCTGCTATTAGACCTGGAGGGAAGGATAAGGAGAGATGCTGCTGGGAGGGGAGGAAGGGAACAGAGTTAATGATGGACTGGAGAAGGAGGGAAAGGAGAATGAAAAAAGGAAGGAAACAGCTAGCAGGGAGATTAGAGGAGGGAAAGGGGAGAGACAGGCATGAGAAAGTAGAGAGATTGATGATGGGAATGGGTCAGCAGAGAAATAAGCAGAGAGGGACAACAATGCTAGATCTGGTGTAGGAGAGATGAAAATGAAGAGAGCAGTGAAGCTGGAATGAATCATGTAAAAAGGAGAGAGGGGGCACAGGCTGGATGGAAAGGGGAGAGGGGCATAGAAAGAAGACAGATATCATATCTACTTATTGTATTTCGCTGAATGTCCAGCACTCTTGATTGTAAACCGCCTAGAAGTCGCAAGATTGTGGCGGTATAGAAGAATAAAGTTATTATTATTATTATTATATGGAAGGGGGAGAGAGCAGACAGTGGATGGAAGGGGCAGATGCTGGATTGAAGAGACAGAGAGGGCAGACGCTGGAAGGAAGAGAGTGAAAAAAAGATGAAAGCAGAAACCAAAGACGACAAAAGGTAGAAAAAAATAATTTTATTTTTAGTTTGTGATTAGAATATACCAGATTAGAAATATATATCCTGTTAGAGCTGGTGTTAGACATAACTGGGGACTTCAAAGCCCAGGCAGTGCTTCTTTAGCTTCCAGCTGGCTTAGGGTGCTCTCTAACCAGGGGGCAGTTGCCCTAGTTGTACTCCCCTAACACTATTCCTGTCATGTGTGACTGCAGTATTCTGTTAGCATGATATTTCTGTGTAGCGTTCTGTAATAATTTGGCTTGTTCAGTTTTCTTGATAATAGAGGGGATATATGTGAAGGGGAGGGGAGACAGGGGTTTTGTTGATCCTTGCTCTGTATTATTTGTATTTATAAAATGACAATTGTACAGAATATTGTTTCTTTTTATACTTTAATAAAATACATTCAATATAAAATCATAACTGAGGCTTGTGCGGATGGGATCAGATGGTTTGCGGAGATGGGGCGGAAATGGGTTTTTTAAATTTTAGTCATAGTAGTTTGCTGGTCCACAAAATAATTATTTTATTTCTGCTGGTCCACGGGTGTAAAAGGTTGGAAAACACTGGTTTAGAGTATGAGAAGAGTGTTCACGGGTTACTGCTGAGGCTGCAGGTGAAAGATAAGGATTGGTACTGAACTCTTACGGGCTAATTTTCAAAGGAATCTAGTTGGCTAACTAGGGAGTGTCTGGCTTGATCATCTGAAATGAAAAATGTCCCCCCACTGAGTGGCTCCTTGATATGCTGTCCTTGTTGGGATTCCAGGGTTCTACGCTCTCCTGGTTTTTTTCCTCTCTCTCCAATCCCATCTTTAGTGTATGCAGTGGTGGTTTCTCCTCCTTCCAGCTATCGATTGGTGAACCTCAAGGCTCTGTCCTGGGATCACTCCTTTTCTCAATCTACACTTGCTTACTTGGAGCGCTTAGCTTCTCCCAAGGCTTCCAGTATCAACTCTATGTTGATGACTCCCAGATCTACCTCTCTGCGCCAAATATCTCTACTGAAACCCAGACCAGAGTTTCAGCCTGCCTGTCCAACATTGCCACCTAGATGTCTCACCGCCATCTAAAATTGAATGTGGCTAAAACAGAGTTGCTCATCTTCCCGCCTAAACCCACCTCTCCGCTTCCCTCATTCTCTGTCTCTGTGGACAACACTCTCATCCTTCCTGTTTTGTCTGCTCTTAATCTAGGGGTCATCTGTGACTCCTCTCTCTCCTTCACCACCTAGATACAACATATCACTAAAACCTGCTGCTTCTTCCTCTATAATATACCAAAATCTGACCCTTCCTTTCTGAGCACACTGCCAAAACACTTATCCATGCCCTTATCACTTCATGCTTAGACTACTGCAACTCGCTACTCTCAGACCTTCTGCTTATCCATCTTGCTCCCCTCCAATCCATCCAGAATTCAGCAGCATGACTCATATTCTAGGAGAGCCACTTTACTCACGTTACTTCTCTCCTAAAGTCACTTCATTGACTTCCCATCCGTTTCTGAATACAATGCAAGCTCTACTTACTGACCTACAAATGCAATCACTCAGTTGCTCCTCACTATCTCTCTTCACTTATCTCCCCCTATGATCCCCCCATGAGCTCCGCTCAGCTGGTAAGTCCCTTCTATCTGTGCCTTTCTTTTCAATTGCCAACGACTCCCTCCCTTCTGCCTTGCTGCACCATGTGCTTGGAACAAGCTGCCTGAATCCCTACAGTGAGCTCTGTCTCTGGAAGTGTTCAAGGCCCATTTAAAAGCCCTCCTCTTTGAGAGTGCTTTTGACTACTTTAGTTCTACTTCCTTGTATCCGGGATACAGAGGGAGCATAATGGAGTCCCCCAATTGGCTCAGACACCTAAGGCCCACCAAAGGGGAGGGTCTTGAGGCATCTGAGCCAGTCAGGGCCTTAGGCTCCTCCCCGTGCATCAGATGATATACAGGGAAGGGCCTAAGGCCTGCATTGCAGACAGCGACGGCCCGGCAGAGGAGCATTAGGGATTCCTCCTGCTCCCAAATAGAAAGGTAATGGGGGGGGGGGCGCGAGGGAGGGTGGTCTCCACTGGCAGAAGGGAGTGGGCATCCCTCCTGCCATTCATTGATGTTGGATGACTGATGGTAGGAGGGAGTCGGAATTCCTCCTGCCATATGTTCAGCGGAGGTGGGCGGTCACACGCGTATAGTGGCAGGAAGGAGTCAGCATCCCTCCTGCTATATGTTCATCAGCGGCGGTGACAGGAGGGAGTGGGCATCCCTCCTGCCACAAGTTCAGCGGCGGCAGAGCATTTTTTGGGGGCTCAGGGAAGGAAGGAAGGAGGGAGGGGGTTTGTCATGGGTCACTGGGGAGGGCTTTTCTTTTTTTTTATTGAGCAGATATGCGTGTGTAATTCAAGCAAAATATCTGTGCTATTAAAAAAAAAAAAAGAACCCCCCCCCAAACACACACACACACACTGACACTAGCCCTGACAGCATTGACAGGAGGCTGCTGTCTGGACTGTGCCCCGACTCAATTGCTCACTGAGCGACTGAGTCGGTGAGTTTGGATGCAAATGATTTGCACCTCCAGGCAAATCATTTGCACGCAAACAAGATAATGAATCAATTGCTGTTTCAAAATTGGCCAGAGAATCGGCAACAGCGATTGAATTGCTATCTCTAGTGAAACTGGGCCTTAGTTTTTAATTGGTTTTAAATAACACAGTAAATTACCATGTAGTTTATCGCTAATTAAACCAATTAAGTTAAGCCTATCGCCGCCTAACTTTTGGCATCCCTATGAGAATCAGGACCACTATTTGTCATTGACAGCTGGGACAGACTTTTTGGGCTTGTGGAAAAAGGATGAGACTAGTTTAAATCTGACTGGGTTCCTGAAGTCTTCCTTGGAAGTCATCACACAGAGGACAACTCTGGTTGTAACATTTGCCTTGGAAATTGACTGCAATATGGTTCTGAAAGCTTGTTTTTGAGTAATGGATGAGTTGCATTTAGGGTAAAACATTAGAGTATTTCCTGATATTTCTAGAGAAACTCAGAAAGGGTGCCAAGAGTTTTTGACATTGTGGCCTAAAGCGTTAGCCTTGGAAATGAGTGAGTTACTTTGATTTCCTTGTACTCGTATGATAAGTGAAGGTAAACATGTGATTCTTTGACCCTAAGTAACTCTTAGAATTTCTGAATTCAAAAAATGAAGTTAGAATGTCTGTATCGGTGTCTTCCACCAGTGGTGTAGCGAAGATGAGAGGCGCCTGGGGTGGTGGTGCCCCCCGCCCTTGTCTCCGCTTCCCCGCACCTTCTCTGATCCTGCCTGCCATGTGCACATTCCCTCCCTTCCTTAGTTGATGTTGTTGCTCGCAGCAGTCAATGAACTTCTAACGATCACGTCGGCTCTCTCTCTGATATCACTTCCTATGCCCGGCACCCAGAAGTGATGTCAGCGGGAGAGCCGACAGGGTCGCAAAGAGCACGTTGTTGACTGCCGCGAACAACTTCAACTAGAGGTATGGGGGAAGGGAAGAGGGCGCGCGCGTGGAGGGGAGGAATGGGAAGAGGTGGGGGCAGAGAGAAAGAGGGGTGCTGGTGCCCCCACAAACATGGTGCGCAGGGCAGACCGCCCCTCTTGCCCCCCTCCTTACTATACCACTTCCTTCCACTGTTAGGCTGGTGTGAGAACTTTCTGAGATTTCATGTCTGAGTCAATTATGTATTTTTCTTCCTTTTTAAAAATTTTTCCTAATTCTTGACTCAAGAAAATATTGTGTTCTAGGGGGCTCTTTTACTAAATGGTGCTAAAATGTGGCCAGTGCTATTCTCTAAAATACCATTCAATAACGCTACACTTTTAATAATCACTCATTATAGGATTCTCAGAACACCACCCAAGTTTTTCAGAATTGTTTGAAGCTCGTTATTGCATCTACTTCAACTTATACAAGATTATAAATTACTTACCAAGCGGGAGCTGGTACAATATGATTATAACAGTACAAAAGCTAAGTAATTTATCATCTTGAATAAGTTGAAGTAGATGCAATAACGAGCTTCAAACAATTCTGAAAAACCTTGAAAAAGTTTGTAGTAAAAATATTTATGAAAAAATCACTTAGGAAAATGGATCAATGAGGAGTGCTGCCACGCTGAACTTGTATTTGGGTGGCATTCTGAGAATCCTATAATGAGTGATTATTAAAAGTGCAGCACTATTGAATGGCATTTTAGTTAAGTTCGTCTATACAAGTTTTTGCCAGTTATTGTGGGTGACAGTGCTATTCTCAGCATGTGGCTTTCCTGTCACTTTTAGCGAGGCAATACAATGGCCCTATCTTCTATTTTTCCTATTAATGGCCACACATTACTTTCCCCGTTGGTCCGTGGCAATTAGCATTGCATAAGCATGTCCCCTGTTTTCTAGGTGGTTAGTGCTCACGTGTTAATCCTGCACTAATTTAGTTAGCATGTAGCTCTAACCAATTAGCACAAACCACACCTATTCTCCACCCCAAACATGCTCCTCCCAGCTCTAAAAATAAAATTGATCTTTAAGTGCATCTCAAAATTAACGTGGGACACCTTAGTGCACCCCATAGTAGTGGATTTTAACCTTTGGTAAGCACATGTTAGTGCTTTCCACAACTTAGGACCCCTAATTTTTTATTTGTATTTCTCATTATTTTTAATTTGTTTCTTTAAAATTATTGTTACTTTTTAGTATCACATATTAAATGTTGTGGTTAGGATTATGAAATGGACACAGCAGAGACGACCAACAAGCTGGAATCGCTATGGGTTAAAATACCGGAAAGGAAAGGGACTGAGATAAAGATGGGCCTATACTATCGTCCACCCGGGCAAACCGGAGATATTGATGAAGAAATGGAAGCGAGAATGCAAAAGCGGTAACACAGTTATTATGGGAGACTCCAACTACCCCGGGATAGACTGGAGTCTTGGAAGCTCAAGATGCGCTAGGGAGACAGAATTCCTGGAGGCTACATAAGATTGCTTCATGGAGCAGCTTGTTAGAGAACCAACGAGAGGAAATGCCACTCTGGATCTAATCTTAAATGGGTTAAGGGGACCTGCAAAGGAAGTGGAAGTAGTTGGACCGTTGGGAAACAGCGATCATAATATGATCAAGTTCAAGGTTGAGGTAGGAATACCAAAAGGAAAGAGAACCTTAGCGACAACTTTTAACTTCAGGAAAGGAAGGAAGAAACTTAGGAACACTTCCAAAAAATGGCAAACGGTAGAACATGCCTGGTCTTTTTTCAAGGATATGGTGAGCGAGGCGCAAAATCTGTATATCCCCAGATTCAGAAAGGGGTGCAAAAATAGTTGAACAAAAGACCCGGCGTGGATAACTAAAATAGTGAAGGAAGCAATAGGCAATAAGAAAAATTCATTCAGGAAATGGAAAAAGGACAAAACTGAGGAGAACTGGAAAGAGCACAGGAAGTATCAAAAAGAATGTCACCGTGTGGTTCGAAAAGCCAAAAGAGAGTATGAAGAGAGGCTAGCCAGGGAAGCACGAAATTTCAAACCATTCTTTAGATATGTTAAAAGGAAGCAGCCGGCTAGGTAGAAGGTGGGACCACTGGACAACAGAGACAGGAAGGGAGTGGTGAAGGAGGAGAAAGAAGTTGCAGAAAGACTTAACATGTTCTTTTCGTCTGTATTTACAAATGAAGACACAACCAACATACCAGAACCTGAGCAATTCTTCAATGGAAATCAAGCAGAAAAATTAACATCCATAGAAGTGAGCCTTGAAGATTTGCGCAGGCAGATAGAAAAACTAAAAACTGACAAATCCCCGGGTCCGGACGGAATCCATCCAAGGGTTCTGAAGGAATTAAAGGAGGAGATAGCGGAACTACTGCAGTAAATTTGCAACCTATCCCTGAAAACAGGAGTGATTCCGGAGGATTGGAAGATAGCCAACATTACGCCTATCTTTAAAAAGGGATCAAGAGGTGACCCGGGAAACTACAGACCGGTGAGTCTGACCTCGGTTCCGGGGAAAATGGCGGAAGCACTGATAAAAGAAAACATCGATGAACATTTTGAAAGAAACGAACTTCTGATAACCAGCCAACATGGTTTCAGCAAGGGGAGATCGTGCCTAACTAACTTATTGCATTTCTTCGAAGGAATTAACAAACAGATGGACAGAGGAGACCTCATAGATATCATATACCTAGGTTTCCAAAAAGCCTTTGAAAGGTGCCTCATGAACGTCTACTCCGGAAACTGAAGAACCATGTGGTGGAAGGAGACGTACATAGATGGATCAGAAACTGGTTGGCGGGTAGGAAACAGAGGGTAGGAGTGAAGGGCCACTACTCGGACTGGAGGAGGGTCACGAGTGGTGTTCCGCAGGGCTCGGTGCTCAGGCTGCTGCTATTTAATATATTCATAAATGATCTAGAAACAGGGACGAAGTGTGAGATAATAAAATTTGCGGACGACATCAAACTATTTAGTGGAGCTCGGACTAAAGAGGACTGCGAAGAATTGCAAAGGGACTTGAACAAACTAGGGGAATGGGTGATGAGATGGCAGATGAAGTTCAACGTTGAGAAATGTAAAGTATTACATGTGGAAGTAGAAACCCGAGGTATAACTATACGATGGGAGGGATGTTACTGAATGAGAGTACCCAAGAAAGGGACTTGGGGGTAATGGTGGACATGACAATGAAGCCGACGGCATAGTGCGCAGCGGCTGCTAAGACAGCGAATAGAATGCTAGGTATAATCAAAAAGGGTATTACAACCAGAACGAAAGAAGTTATCCTGCCGTTGTATCGGGCGATGGTGCATCCGCATCTGGAGTATGTGGCGTTGCCGGTGCCGGCCTATATGCTTGGCTCCGGTCAGCGCCCAGAATAGCCTGCGTCTTACGTGCTTCCAGAAGAGGCTGGAAGTCCTGCTGGTTTCTCAGTCAATAAAGAAGCAGAAATAGGTCAAAACAATAAGTTCAAAGTAAAAATAAAGTCCCACTTTATTGTGGTTACAAATCCTGAACAGGATTCAGTCCATTCTTTCCATGAACACAGGAAAACATGAAAAAATAAAACTGAGTTGCAAAAACAAACAACCCACACCTTCCTTGCAGGTATTACAGGTAAGTATCTCCTTAAACTGTAAGAGTTCAGCCTCTGTCTTTAGCAAACAGGCAGAAATAAACTATAACACTTCCTTTGAAGAAAGAAAGTGCTGTACCCTGGCCTAGATTGAAGCAGGCCTGGCCCCAACCAACTCAGCAGTAGTTGGTGGGGGGAGGGGAGTAGATGAATCCACTAATTTAACTCTGTTTTAAACAGAATGCCACAAATGGCCCCACAATCCCAACCAAGGATCTTATGTGGATTCTCCCCAAATCTAACACCCCTTCACACAGTCCAAATTGTAGTTTCTCTTGACTTTCAAAAGGCAAACACACACCAAACAGTCCAGCAAAAATAAATCTGGAAAAAGGTTTCCAGCTTCAGGCACCTTGCAGTGAGCCCAGCACTGCTCACAGCTCCACACAGGTGCAAACAGGTTTCAATTAAAAAAACCCAAAAAGTTCCCAAACTTAAGCACAACAAAACACAGGAATTGTACTTAGCTTTCTTCCATGGGACAAGCTTCTGTATCCATGATAGTTTCCATAAAGTCCATGGACTCCGGTTCAGCTAGCTGATTGGCTTCAGAGACAGGGGCTGTATCCACCATCTCAATATCATGAAAGTGGTGAGGTTCAGGAGAGCAGTCCTGCAAACCTCCTTCCTGGGCTGACCCAGGGCAGACTGCCTGAATCTTCCTCAGTGCTGCCTCAAGAGCACTGAGGCGACCACGCCCTGTTCTATGAGGGGGCAGGGCAACCTGCAGCTTCTCCTTAGATTTCCTAGGACTTCTAATTAAGCCCTGCAGCTGGGAGTTAGCTGAGCTAGAGGAATTGTTCTGTGGCTGATCCAGGCTGTTCCCCTCATAGTCCTCACCTCCCCAGGGTTCTGTAAGCTGGGTTTTAAGTGGCAATTCAGAGCCTACCTTTCTATTGGGGTTTACTCTGTCACACTGGTTGGCCCTATTCAAGGCCAGGCTAGGTTTAGGAATAGCCTTTCCTGGCACAAGCCGAGCTTTAGGGCTAGGGTTGTGACATACCCCCACCTTTAAGGGTTGACCGTCCCTGACTTTAAGTGATATTTTACTATCCCCCTGAATCTGTGATAAGCTATCCACATTGGTGCTTAGTTTGCCTGGACGATGTTCAGTAACGTTTCCTGGGTTTATTAAACTTTTTCTCCTGAGTTAAGGCTGGTGGGTCTGGGTCCTCAAAATCCTCGGGCCACCTTAGAATGGGGGTCTCATACTGCCTTTCTGAGGCCCCGTTGTCATGACCATTTGGACTTTCTAACCCTTCCACTCGTTGAGCTAAGGCGGCTATAACCTGGGTCATGCCCCCTAACTCCTCTTTTTTCATCTGCATGATTTGCTCTTTTAATTCACCCAAATCCTGCTCCATCTCTTTAAAGGTGTCCAGGACCCGTTCAAAGTGTTGGGCATGATGTTCTAGTTGCTGCCCTTGAGCTTGCTGCTGTTCAGCCCAGCTCTCTGCTCTCCCTGTTTTATTTGTTAGTTCCCCGCATACTGTCTTTATTCCCTTAACACTATGCTGTACAGCTTGCTGTTGGGCTTGATTTTCCTTCATCTGCCCTTGAACTAACTTCAACTGGGCGTTCATCTGCTCTACCAGATTGTTTAGTTTCTTCGATTCCTGCTGACACTGAGCGGTAATCTGTTCCCGGGACCGTTCATTATCACGGTCTAGAGGATCTTTCCAGGATTGGAAACTAGCCTCGGCTTGTGACTTAAAGCTAGTTTCCTAATCCTGCCGTGCTGCTGCTAACTCTCCCTTTAACTTTAATATCTCCGCCCCAAGGGCGGTTAGGGTAGCAGCCCCCGTATCTCCCAGCGGGTTGGGTAACAATTCTGAGCGTGGGCTAACCCCTGGTGTTCCTACCTCAGTAGACCCAAACCCTTGTTGCCCCCTGCTTGTTTCAGGGAAACGGGACCACTGTACTATGTCAGGGTGCCAAATCCTCTCACAGACTAATTGAGCCACACGATCCCCAACTCGTACCTTATAATCAGTATCCCCTTGGTTAAAAAGGAGTACTGCCACATTTCCCCTGAAATCCGGGTCAATAACCCTAGCAGCTACATCTATTGACTGTTTTAGAGCTAACCCGGATCGTGGAGCTATCCTAAGATAGGCACCTGGTGGAGGTGACACTTGAATATCAGTCATCACCAGGGCCCTTCCCTTAGTAGGGATAGTCTGCTCTCGGGCAGCATAAAGGTCATAACCCGCTGCCTTAGGGTAAGCCCGAGTGGGTGCTATGGCCTTATCCGAGAGCGGGGCCCAGCGAATAGTCGGCCTCCAGCTCTTAGGCTTCGGCGTTCTAGATCACCGCCTCCCCCTCGGTGAGGCAGTTCTTCTCCCTTCTACCCGGCTTCCCAACACACATTTCTCCGAGCCCCCATTTCCTTCGGGAACTCCTGTCCGCGTCAGGGCAAGCCAGTCTCTGCCCAAGATTAACGGGTAGGGCGCTGATTCCAGGACTGCTACAGGTATGGTGGTTTTTTTCCCTCCCATACTCTATGGTCAAGGTTCTAAGAGGATATTCCCTGGATTCCCCATGAATGCAAGTAATAGGGACCCTCTTGGTTTCTAAGCTCTGGTCGTCTCCTAGGTCGTCCCAAAGCTGGCCTGATGTAACAGATTGTTCGGCTCCAGTATCGACAAGGGCTGAGACCTTCCTACCTGCCACCGAGACCAACACCTGATATTCCTCCGGGATCCTGGCCCCTCTTCCCTGAGTTATCATGAGATCCTTGCGAACTCTACAAAATCTTTGGGTATGCCCGGCCTTCCCACACCGAAAGCAAGTGAGGGCCTTTTCCCGTACCGGCTCTTTAGGCTTGACATACCCCAAGGTCTTGCAAGCTTGGCCTTGGCCTATAACTGTCTTCCCCTTCTCCAGACTCTGCGCAGAGGTTGCCCGCTCCTCTTTGGCAGCGCCTTGGGCATCTAAATAAGCCTCTGCGACCTCCAGAGTCTGAGCCAGGGTTTTACAGCCTTGCCTCCGGACCCAACCCCGCAAATTTTTCGGGGCTGATTCCAGAAACTGCTCCCTTATTATTTCCAGCACTAAAGCTCTGGGATCTCCTAGCCAAGAATGTAACCATCTCTCTGCTAGTTTGGACAGTTTCTGAACTAAAGCCTTGGGCCTCTCTTTGTCCTGCATTATGGTAGATCTGAATTTCTGCCTATAATGTTCGGGAGTGTACCCTAGGTATTCTAAAATGTGGCTTTTGACTGCCTGATAGTCGTTGGCTAGTTCAGGTATTAGGGTCTGAAAGGCTGCCAATGTCTCCCCAGCTAGACAAGGCAGAAGCCTAACAGCCCACTGTCCCTGCGGCCAACCAGCAGCAGTAGCTACCCTCTCGAAGGCAGATAAAAACTCATCCGGAGCATCTGCCGGTGTTATTTTACATAAATTTAACATCGAGAGTGGGTTAGCTGCTCCTACTGTTTGCTGAGTGTAGCTCAGTCCTGGCTCGCTGCCTGTGGCTGGCGTGGGTCTTTGTAAAAGCTGCGACAGTACCTTAGTCTGTTCTCCCATCGCCAATACCATTTCATCGTGTTGTCGCCTTGACAGTTCCTGCAACTGATACCAGAAGTCCTGGTTGGTCTTCAGTACCGCTTGCAGGTCTTCGCTTTGTTTCTGCCTTTCTCCAGCCAGGAATGCCATCAGCTGCTGCTGGTCCATCTCTCTTCCGGGCCTGGAACAGAAACAAGCAAGAAAACAAACCAAGTGCGGTACTTCAAGATAGCTAAGCTATCTCTCTCACCAACCCCTTAACTCGGGTACTCTTACCAGAGATATTGGTGAGTCTGCGCCTTGGTTAGTAGGCCTCCTTGGCCTCCAGTCGCTTGTCTGCGTTTCTGTCCTCTCAAACACTGGGTCTGGTCCTTCTCGGTCACCCTCTGACACCGGTCCACCGCAGGTAAGGCCAGGCTCCTCCGGTTTCGTGCTTCACGCTGCTTCCGCTCATCCGAAAGGATATCCTCCTCAGAAGACTCGACTCCCTCAGCTACCTCTGACGGGAGAGTCTGGAACCAGTTGCTCCAGGACAGGAACAAGACAAACAAACTAAAACAATAAACCAAAACAAAAAATCCAAAAAGCCGAAACTTTTTTTTTTTTTTCAAAAACACTTGCTTCAAATGTCCAGCAGGAGGCGCTATATCCCACTCCTGATACCAATTGTGGCGTTGCCGGTGCCGGCCTATATGCTTGGCTCCGGTCAGCGTCCAGAATAGCCTGCGTCTTACGTGCTTCCAGAAGAGGCTGGAAGTCCTGCTGGTTTCTCAGTCAATAAAGAATCAGAAATAGGTCAAAACAATAAGTTCAAAGTAAAAATAAAGTCCCACTTTATTGTGGTTACAAATCCTGAACAGGATTCAGTCCATTCTTTCCATGAACACAGGAAAACATGAAAAAATAAAACTGAGTTGCAAAAACAAACAACCCACACCTTCCTTGCAGGTATTACAGGTAAGTATCTCCTTAAACTGTAAGAGTTCAGCCTTAATAGTTCTGTCTTTAGCAAACAGGCAGAAATAAACTATAACACTTCCTTTGAAGAAAGAAAGTGCTGTACCCAGGCCTAGATTGAAGCAGGTCTGGCCCCAACCAACTCAGCAGTAGTTGGTGGGGGGAGGGGAGTAGATGAATCCACTAATTTAACTCTGTTTTAAACAGAATGCCACAAATGGCCCCACAATCCCAACCAAGGATCTTATGTGGATTCTCCCCAAATCTAACACCCCTTCACACAGTCCAAATTGTAGTTTCTCTTGACTTTCAAAAGGCAAACACACACCAAACAGTCCAGCAAAAATAAATCTGGAAAAAGGTTTCCAGCTTCAGGCATCTTGCAGTGAGCCCAGCACTGCTCACAGCTCCACACAGGTGCAAACAGGTTTCAATTAAAAAAAACCCAAAAAGTTCCCAAACTTAAGCACAACAAAACACAGGAATTGTACTTAGCTTTCTTCCATGGGACAAGCTTCTGTATCCATGATAGTTTCCATAAAGTCCATGGACTCCGGTTCAGCTAGCTGATTGGCTTCAGAGACAGGGGCTGTATCCACCATCTCAATATCATGAAAGTGGTGAGGTTCAGGAGAGCAGTCCTGCAAACCTCCTTCCTGGGCTGACCCAGGGCAGACTGCCTGAATCTTCCTCAGTGCTGCCTCAAGAGCACTGAGGCGACCACGCCCTGTTCTATGAGGGGGCAGGGCAACCTGCAGCTTCTCCTTAGATTTCCTAGGACTTCTAATTAAGCCCTGCAGCTGGGAGTTAGCTGAGCTAGAGGAATTGTTCTGTGGCTGATCCAGGCTGTTCCCCTCATAGTCCTCACCTCCCCAGGGTTCTGTAAGCTGGGTTTTAAGTGGCAATTCAGAGCCTACCTTTCTATTGGGGTTTACTCTGTCACACTGGTTGGCCCTATTCAAGGCCAGGCTAGGTTTAGGAATAGCCTTTCCTGGCACAAGCCGAGCTTTAGGGCTAGGGTTGTGACAAGTACTGCGTCCAATATTGGTCGCTGTACCTTAAGAAGGATATGGCGTTACTCGAGAGGGTTCAGAGGAGAGTGACACGTCTGATAAAAGGGATGGAAAACCTTTCATAAGCTGAGAGATTGGAGAAACTGGGTCTCTTTTCCTGGAGAAGAGGAGACTTAGAGGGGATATGTTAGAGACTTACAAGATCATGAAGGGCATAGAGAGAGTAGAGAGGGACAGATTCTTCAAACTTTCAAAAAATAAAAGAACAAGAGGGCATTTGGAAAAGTTGAAAGGGGACAGATTTAAAACAAATGCTAGGAAGTTCTTCTTTACCCAACGTATGGTGGACACCTGGAATGTGCTTCCAGAGGACATAATAGGACAAACTGGGGTTTAAGAAAGGATTGGACAATTTCCTGCTGGGAAAGGGGATAGAGGGGTATGGATAGAGGATTACTGCACAGGTCCTGGACCTGTTGGGCTGCCGCACGAGCAGACTGCTGGGCACGATGGACCTCGGTTCTGACCCAGTGGAGGCATTGCTTATGTTCTTATATTGTAAAAAAAAATAAATAATAAAAAGAAATAAAGTTAAAAAGAAAATCTCTCCCTTCAGGATCAAAACCAGGGTCATTTTTAGGTTGGAACAGGACCTTGTGTGGTAAGGAAATTATTGGCGTAAATTGTCTCATTATGCAATTTAAGTTGCATTACCATTCAAATCAACACCCTAGCTATTGATTTGTCAACATTAAAAAGTTCTAATGTCTGAATTGAATGAAAAATTGGGAAAAGAGATTTTAAAAAATCCAAAAATGAGTTGACATTTTTTGGCCTGTATGCATCCTTACAGTTCTCTACCGTGTGATTTCACCACATAAGGTACAAACTTGCAAAATGAAAACCTTTATCCATATTGAAGATTAAGATTTTCTTCAGTCCTTTCCAAATATGATGGTTTGGCAGAGAATTCTACATTATTTTGAACTGAATCATTTTCTCATTTTAATCCACACACATACCTTTCAAAATAATGATATGGGACTTGGATCACTCAGATTCTTTTTGTCCTCTGGAGGCCCAATAGTGGAAAAACCTGAAAAGCAGCTGTTGTAACAGTAGATATTTCGGCAATGTCTGTAGAAAAAAAACAAACCCATTCAGCGCAGTCTGTAACAAGATACATAGAGTGCACAGGAGAAGCTCCTACAGATGTTCAGTTAACTACCTCTTTTCAACCCACAGATCTCAGCAGCTCTCAGACCACTATAAAGTGGCCCTTTTCCTAAAGAATATTAAACCCTAATGTGCAGTTAGCATGTTAGAAAACGCTTACCGCAAAATGTGTTAAAGCAATATGTGGTAATTTCTCTGTCTTAGTGTACTATGTGAGCATTAACTAATCAAAATTTATTTATTTTAAAAATGTTTTTTCCGCCTACAACCTAGGCGGATTACAATAAAACGAATACAGAATATTTCACATAATCTTCACAACAAAACAAACTGCAACAAATAACTCTATTACATCATTCCCTCTTCTAAAATTTCAAATATAAAATCTCACAAAGACATAGTCAAAAAAGAATATTACATAACATTTTGCTCTAGAAAAAAAACTCATACAAATAAGTATGTTTTCAATTCCTTTTTAAAATATTTTAATAATAATAATAATAATAATAATAAATCTATAATAATAAAATGCTAGCCGTGCATGCGCACTCTCGCCGCATGTTCCCTGAGATCTGATCTGTCGCGCTGTGCCCGCAGCAAGAGTGCGCATGCGCGCTTAATACATCACCACACAACAGGCGGAACATGGCGAAAGAGACAGCTGGGACCGAAGGAGCCAACGGCAGAAATCTCAGCTCGGGGAGCCACAGCTCAGCCTCTTCAGACCCCGCTGTTCCTCCTCTTTGGGCAGCAGGCTCCTCTCACGCACCCAGCGCCGCTGCTCGGAGGCCACCGGGACAGAGCTGCGGCGCCGATCACCTCCACAAGCCCGCTCCGGTCTCCCCAGGCCCTTTTTCCCAGACACGGCCGAAGTTCGCCGCTAGCCAGGTCAGATTTTGAGCCCTCCTGCCTCTGCCCATAATTCGTTTCGGTTTTGAGTCCCACGGACTGACCGGCCAATAGAAGAGCCGTAAAATGCTGAGAGAACCAATCAAAAATAAAGACGGAGGTCAAGGGCCGTTCATGGACCCGCCAATCGGAACGCAGAGACGGCGACTGCGGCGCAGTTCGGGGGGTTTTCTTGGTTTGGGCAGGGCCGAGCACGGCAGGCCGGTAGGTGGATGGTAGACCCGTAACGACCATCTGTCTATCTGCTCACAGCAGAGGAAAGACTCTGATGGATAGAGCAGCTTTCAGCTCTGTCTCTACTGAGATCCACCACAGCGTTTGGAGACCCGTGGAAGGGGCACAACAAATACTGGACCCAGGCACAGGGAGGGGGAGGGTGGAGAGACACACTGGACCCAGGAGTGGGGAAGAAATGCTAGGCCTAAGGTTTGGGGAGCTGAGGAAAGGGAAAGAGAGAGAAACCTGGAGCATAAGGGGAGAGTGAAGAGAGGGGGCAGATGCTAGATTGGGGGAGTGCAGTTGCAGAAGGGAGAAATGCTGATCCAGTGGAGGGGAGGAGAGATAGATGTGTAGACTACAAAAGATGGGTGGGGGGTCAGGAAGAGGCAGGAGGAAGGTGAGGAACAAGGCAATAATGGAGCAGGCCAGACTGCGAGAAGGGAAGGGGGGGGCTGAAGGCCAGACCGCGGGAAGAGAATGGTGGGTGGGGAAAATGCTGCTGCTGCTGCACAGGGGGCAGGGAAAGACACAGAAAGAAAGACAAAGAAAGGGGGCCAGAGAGAGAGACAGACAGAGACATATATTCTAGCACCCGTTAATGTAACGGGCTAAAAGACTAGTTTATTTATATACTGCAATACCTCACGGTTCTGTGCAGTTTACAATAAGAGGTATGAACTGTAAAAACAGTGAATTTACACCACAAAACACAGGGCTCCTTTTACAAAGGTACGCTAGTGTTTTTAGCGCATGCACCGGATTAGCATGCGTTATAGCGTGCGCTACCCGAAAAACTACTGCCTGCTCAAGAGGAGGCAGAAGTGGCTAGCAAGCGCTTCATTTAGTGCATGCTATTCCGCGCATTAAGACACTAACGCACCTTTGTAAAAGGAGCCCACAGTATATTATATATAAAATATAATATTAAGAAATTAATAACTTATCTAGGTTATACATATTTATCAAAAAGGCCTGGTAAGAAGAAGAATTTAAGATCAAGCCACTAAAACTTTTATTCCAAAGTCCTTCCTAAAAGGATAGGGTTCTATTAAGAAATCTTTTGTATATTGTACACAACCTTCTATAAAGGGGAAAAAAATAAGGTTGTGTTTCATGAAGAACATCTGTTTTCTACTAGATCAAAATGATCTAAAAGGTAACTTGGTATAAGGCCATGTAATGTTTTATAACAAATACAGGCCAATTTAAAAATTATTCTTGCCTCTACCGGAAGCCAGTGCAACTTTTGATAGTATGGTGCTACATGTTCAGATTTTTTTTATTGAAAATTAGACACAGCCATATTTTGGATGATTTCCATCCTCCTAATGATTTTTTGATATGAATCTATATAAATGATTACAATAGTCTAAATTTCTCAGAACCAAGGATTACACAATCAATTTAAAAGACGAAAAGTCAAAATAAGATTTAACTGTGCAACAAAAAAACTTTCTTTATTAAAGCATCAAGTTGAGCATCGAACGATAAGTTTTAATAAGATTTTAATAAGTGGACTGATAGGATAATTAATTCCATTCAACATTACATAATTTTCTTTAATCGTATTAGCTGGACTTGCCAAAAAATCTTAGGGCTCCTTTTATGAAGCCGCGTTAGCGGCTTTATCGCATGTACATTTTTAGCACGCGCTAACCCCCGCGCTAGCTGAAAAACTACTGCCTGCTCAAGAGGAGACGGTAGTGGCTAGTTCGGCCGGCAAATTAGCACGCGCTATTACATGCGTTAAACCGCTAACGCGGCTTCGTAAAAGGAGCTGTTAGCTTTATTAGTTTAATTTTAGTCTAAATTCTTTTGACAATTCCTCATCATAATTATGGATGATACAAAATGTTGAGTATCCAATGTTAATGAAGAAATAGGGACTATAATAGTTATATAATCTGCATAACTATATAATGTCATGCCTAGACTTGTTAGTTTATTGCCTAAGGATGCCAAATTAACATTAAACAGTGAGGGAGAAAGTGGGGAATCCTGCAGAACTCCACTTGTGTTACTCCAGACGTGATAATATTGTTCATCACTACAAACCTGATCCAATATTTTAAAAATTCTTCAAATCATTGGAGAACACAACTTGAAATACCAATTGCATCTAAACATTTGCCAGAAATTCCATGATCCACAAGATCAAATGCACTGCTCAAATCAAACTGTAAGACCAGTACACTCCTACCTACACTGAGTAATTTAACTCCCTACATAATTTCAAATGACCTGGCAACTGGTTCCGCAATTGTGGACCTTCAACTGAAATTGCTGTTGTCTGTGTCCTTTTATAATGAGTCTCTCCAACTGACTCAATTGTTAATTGCATCACTGTTTCAGATCTTAAAGAATGTGTTGGTAGCTACTTCATCAGTGCTGACTGTTTTGTTACTCTTTGTGACTCTGTACAGCACTGCGTGCGTCTGGTAGCGCTATAGAAATAATTAGCAGTAGTAATGTTAAATACCAAGGTGCTGTGCCGTAGATTGATGCACAATTGTCAAAACTTTACATTCAATCCTAAACTCCATCGGTAACCAGTAAAGTTGTTTTATCTGAGGGAGTGGGTCATAAGCAGAGAATGGGTATGCTCATGTTATCCAGCTAGCGCATTAGGATTACTACATGCTAAATGGATAATATTGGGTTTAAGCGGAAGCATTTAGCACCTCATAAATAGGAAATGGCAAGTGCTCTTGTTTTCTTTTTTTGCAGGATCTAGGCGCTAATATTAGTGCAAGACCTGCAGAAAAAAAATAGCCTGACTTTAATGCTGTAGTAAATCAGGGTTTAGATTTCACTGAACCTTAGTAAATGGGTCCATAGTTAGTTACTCCTTCTTGATGCTGGTATAATTCTGGGTTGGAGCATGGACATAGCCTGATGAGGCACTTAAAGGCTTTAGGAATTGGAGAGACAATGTTGAAGTGGTTTGTTTCTTTTATTTACTCTAGGCATTGATATGTGGGATCTCTCAGGGTTATAGGGCTAGATTCACTAAACCTACCGATCCTGTAACGACGATCGCAAAACCAGTTTTACTAAATTGCTGCCTGATCAATCTCCTACCTGATCTGATCCACCCATGCATGAGTAAAACCTCATGCAAAATATCCAAGCGATTGATTCACTAACAATTGCTTGGCTATTTTGCATCGGGTTTAACTATTTTCAAACCCGACTGCCTGGTTTAAAAAATTTATTTTTTTATGGCACTGATATTTTGCGTGTATTACATACGCAAAATATTAGCCCAATTAAAATTTTTTTTAAAAAGCCCCTTCTCCGGACAAAGTGCCCGACGCCGCATCAAAATTATGGCAGGAGGAATTACCACTTCTGCCATCAGCACCCCATGTCGAACCCCCCCAAACTTAGATATGGCAGGAGGGATGCCAACTCCCTACTGCCACCAGACGCCCTGCCCGCCTGCTGACATCAAACTAATATGGCAGGAAGGATGCCATTGGAACCAGACCCCCTCTATTGGAACCCCCCCGCGAACATGGCAGGAGGGATGCCAACTCCCTTCTGCTGTCAAAACCGAACTAGCCCCCCCCCCCCGTAAGTTGGAAGCAGGAGGGATGCTCAGTCCCTCCTGCCCTTCCGGGCTCCTGCAACACAATCAGGGCCTTAGGCCCTGCCCCGGTGCATCACGTGATACATGGGGGGAGGCCTAAGGCCCTGATTGGCTCAGGCACCTTGGACTCCTCCCTTGGGAGGGGCCTGAGGTACCTGAGCCAATCAGGGACTGCCTTAGGGACAAACCTAAGGAAGTCCCTGATTGGCCATTGTTTTGGGTTGAGGGAGGGGGGGCGCTATGGGGGCGGGAGTTTTTTTTTTTTCCTTATTTTATTGGTAAGATATTTTGCATGTGTAATACACGCAAAATATCTGTGCCATTAAAAAAAATGAAAAAAAACCCCTCAAAACGGCAGAAGCCCTGACAGCAGTGGCAAGAGGCTTCTTCTCCTGTCACTACTGTCAGGACAGCCCTGACTCAATCGCTCTGAGTCGGGAGTTTGCATGCAAATGATTTGCACTTCTGTGCAAATCATTTGCATGCAAGAAAGATAGTGAATCAATCGCTGTTTTAAAATTGGTCAGGAATCGGCCAACAGCGATTGAATCGTTATCTTTAGTGAATCTGGGCCACAGTCTTTCCACCTTCCTATTTACGAGGGTGATTTGAAAAGTTTGATAACAAAGCAAGTTAAACAATGTCATTGAGGGCTATACACTTAGTCCAGCGAGTTTCTAGGTTTGTTTGTTTTATTTGGGGGGGAGTTCATTTTTTTCTGAAAATTGTTCAAGGTCCAGCACATTTCCATTCCTATTTGTGTTTATCTTCTGCAGTCCTAGTCCCATCCTTTCATCTGTGAACAAAGGACAGAAATGTCTGTTAAGCAATTCCACTTTATTCTTATCAGCTTCTACATATTTCTTCCCTTTAGCCCTAAGTTTCACAATGACAGTTTTGCGCTTTCTTCTACCACTTAATATATGTTAAACATGTCTTGTTTTCCCATTTTATCATAATGGCTATTTTTTTTCTTCCATTTGTGTCTTTGCTTTCCTGACTATTTTACCAGCTTCTTTTAGCTTTGCCAGTTATTGTTGATTGTCTTTCTCTTTTTTGAAATCTCTTATAATTCATGAAGATTAACTTCTTTTTCCATGTTTTTCCAGCTACTACTTTTGAGAACCAATGTGGCCTTCTTTTCCTCTTAACTTTATTTGCTTTCCTTACAAAAAGGTTTGTTGCCCTTAGAGTTCCTTTCAATTTCTGCCCACTGTTATCCAGACAACAACTCCTTGAGGTAATCCCCATCTGAGATTTTTTTTTTTTTTAATTCTAAAACTTTACTTTTGAATGAACTCTCTCCACACTTGTCTTAATATTGAACCACATTATCCAATAATTTCTGGATACCAGATGGCCCCCCACTACATATAATCTCAGAGACATTCTCCCCATTCACAAGCTTTAAGTTCAATATGGCCCCATCCCAAGTGGGTTCCATTACCAACTGCTGGAACAATTTTCCCTGTAGAGAATCCAGGATCTCTGTACTATTAGACAACCCCCTCAAAAGGGATACCACAATCAATGTCTAGCATATTAAATTATTTTACCTATTAGTAATACTTTCCCTTTCATAAGTATATTTCGAATGTCTTTAAAAGTCTATCTACAACTTCTGCTTGTGAAGGAGGCATGTATATCACACCAATGTAAATACATTTTCCATTCTCTCTTTCCAGATTGTCCCATAGTGCCTCTTCCTTACCCTGTAAGACCTGCAATTCTTTTGTAATATTATCTTTAACTGATAACATATAATGGCGGTTGGAGTGGGAATGAGGGACTTAAGAAATAAACAGAGGTTCCCTTCAACTACTAACTGTGCTCTAAATTGATGTACAGTACTCCCTCGAAAATTGTGGGGGTTCCATTCCAGGAACACCCGTGAATTTAAAAAAACCACAAATGCGTTTTTGAGTCTGTAAAAAGGTAGGAGAGGGCAGCTGGGGCGCCGGCAGGTGCAGTAAAATATACCCGGTATGCTTGGGGAGGGGGGGGATTGAAGAGGAATCGGCTGTGCAATAAGGCTGATTGGTTGACTGGGGGGGGAGAGAGGAGGAGGAATCGGCTGTGCAGAAGGCTGATTCGCGGACTCATTCCCTGTATTTTCTGACCGGAAGAGGCAGTCAGAAAATACCACAAATAATTGAGTCTGCGAATCGCGAATTCGCGGGGGAACACTATAGTATTTTAGGTTGCATTTTAGAGTTTACTATAACAGATTCTAAACAAGCTTTTCTATGAAACCTTAAACTTTAAAGCAGTGATTCTTAACCTTTTTTGAGTTACAGACCCCTTTAAAAATCTGATGAAAGCTATGGATCCCCTTCCCAGAAATATTCACATAACTATAACTTTGCATGAAATAAATATAATGTACTTTATTTATCGAGATTTGATTGTCTCATACATAAAGTATTATTAAACTTCTAAGTAAACGATCTAAAAAAAACTAAAACACTCCTTTGTTATGCAAAAAGTAATGGCCACTAATTATAATTATGAAATACAATCATCTTGTGCAAATTAAAACAGATCTACTACTACGTTTTCTACTCCCATTAATGCTACTATTACATCTACTCTCGTTATCTATGAGAAAAATCAACAGTACGGAGCTATATATTGAATATAAATATTAATTTTAATCTGAAAACCCATCCATGATCCCAGGTTAAGAACCCCTGCTTTAAGGCTCTAAACTGACTTTGCTAAATAAGCAGAGTACTGTAATTTAAAAAAGACAATGAAGTTACCTATTCAACCCAAAGCTTGAATGTAATTTCCCATCAAGTAAGTACTCAGCATTGAAGGTTTTTTTATTTTCCTCTCAGCAGGTCCTCTCTCAAGACCACTTCAGGCTTGGGTCTAACTTTTCCACCTGCCAGCCTGTCAAAAGGCACATCAGGGAGGTCAGCCTGATTGTCCTCTCCCATGCATTCTCTATCACCTTCTGCAGGTTTTCCCATGCCCTCTGCTCTTTTAGGTAGTCCCACCATGTATAATAAATATTTTCCACCTGCCCGTATCCCCTCCAGCACTCCCACTGTTCTCCTCCGTGCTATTTCTTGAGCCTCTCAGGGGTTAATTACATTTTTAAAAATCAGTTTATTGCGAAAGCAGAATATTATATGAAAAACAACAGCCACATGGTATCATGAACAACAATGCAAGCCCCAATTGCTAAGTGGAGCTAGGTATACAAAGATACTTATACAATTATAAATACAAATAGGAACAAAGCTGAATACCCCTATTATACTAAATGTAACAGCTTAAGAACAGTCAAACACAATCATTCTGCAAACCCAATTTTTTCCATATAGGTAAAATCAATCCCTCTCTCCTCCCCCCCCTCCCCCTCCCCCTTCTTGAGACATCCAAATTACAGACAATTGCGCAAAATTGCACATGCAACTTATAGTATAAGGTCAGTTGCAAATAGAGCACTGGTCTTTGACCTAAGGGCCGCTGCATGAGTAGACTGCTGGGCACGATGGACCACTGGTCTGACCCAGCAGCGGCAAATCTGATGTTCTTATGTTCATATAACATTTTTCTCACCAAAACCTCCCAAGTGCCAATTTTCAAAATCATCTTTCTGGATGTCTTGCGAGGCATCCTAACTGCTGTGCATCCAAAACAAAAGGGGGCATGTTGGAGGCATGTTCTGGGCGGGCTTTGGGCATGCTTAGACTTGGACGTCTTGCAGTAATAATTGAACCTTTCCCAAGACGCCCCGGATGGAACTTGGATATTATGAATTAGATCTGTTTTAAAAGCATCTAAGTCACAGGTGTCAAACTCAAGGTCTAACCTTCTGGCCAGCTCCAACCTAGCCGTTTTATGCGGCCCATGGTCCGATGACCCCAGTGTTACCTTGTAACATAGTAACATAGTAGATGACGACAGATAAAGACCCGAATGGTCCATCCAGTCTGCCCAACCTGATTCAATTTAAAATTTTTTTAATGTTTTCTTCTTAGCTATTTCTGGACAAGAATCCAAAGCTCTACCCGGTACTGTGCTTGGGTTCAAACTGCCAAAATCTCTGTTAAAACCTACTCCAACCCATCTACACCCTCCCAGCCATTGAAGCCCTCTGACATTGCAACCTCATAGAGAAGGCTTCCGGATCAGGTGCAGGACCCACGAGAAACTGCTGCATGCAGCTCCATGCACACTATGGCTATGAGGAGGAGGGAGGCGGCCACAAGATAACACCGGGGGGCATTGGACCGGGGGCCGCATAAAACGGCTAGGTTGGAGCTGGCCAGAAGGTTAGACCCCACCGGAGAGAAGCACAGCATGGAGGGAGGGAGACAACAAAGGTAGGGGGAATGATTTTATTTTCAAGTTAGTATTTGAATTGTGTCAATTTTGAGCATTTTAATCTGCTGTCGTATCTTTTGCACTGCTCATGAAGAAATACATTTGTTTCTTTTTCCTCTTGAGGTTGTACTGCTGCATGCAGAATCTTGAATCTTAGGGTGTATTAAAAAAAATATATTAGTACTTTTAGTTTTTGGTCCCATATTTGCATAGGGGTTATCTGTGTTCTGGTAAGAATGAATGTTGAGAAGCATACAGTATGTTTTGTGTAGTTTAATTTTGTGGTTAACCATTACCATTATGTGTTACTAAGATTATATTGTGTGTGTATATATGAAAAATGAATGGAAAATATGGTGTTATAATTAGTATTATTATGGGGGCGGGGTCTGGGGTGGATATTGGGCGGGGTATGGCCCATGACTTAGCCTGTGTTTTGGATTTCGGCCCCTTAATGTGATTGAGTTTGACACCCCTGATCTAAGTGCTTAAAAGGTACCCAAACTGACCAGATGGCTACTGGAGGGATTTAGTAATGACCTCCCCACACTCCCCCACTCTCCAAAAAATCAGAACAAAACAGTGCATACTAGTGCTGCCTGATTCAGGAAAAAAAATTTCGATTCGATTCAGCCTATTGAATTGGTTTTTCGATTTTGATTCAATTTTCCTGCCCAATTGGGTGTTTGGGTTTTTTTTTTTTTTTTTTCAAACATCCTGGTGGGTTTATTTTATAGCCTCTTCACACCCTTTGCCTTCTCCTAACCACACTGGCGCTGTGGTATAAACAAAATAAACAAACAAAAAAGACTTTTCCTCTCTGTTAAATCCTAGCTCATGTTTGTGGTCTAACACCAGCTCTGGCAGGATACACATTTCAAATCTGACATATTGTAACCACAAAACAGAAAATGAAATTAGTTTTTCTACCTTTTGTTGTTTGATCATTATTCAAATCTTGTTGGTCCCAGGCTCTTCTGATAACTTGCTTGCCAGGGTCTCCTTCTTTCTTCTTTCTCTGTGCTAACCATCCATCTGCCATCCCTGTCCTCCCCTTCTGCTTCCCTTCCCTCCCCAGGATATCTGGCATCTTTCCTTTTTTCGTCTCCATCCACAGATCCACATTTTCTTAACTACCCTTTCATCCAGCATCTATCCCCCATTCCCCACCACCCCAGGGTCCATCATCTCTCCCTTTCTATAACTTTCATCCCTAAATCCCATGGTCCATCATCGCTCTCCCTCTCCTCTATTTTCAGACCCATTATTTCTTTCCCCCCAAAGTCTGGCATATGCATGTCTCTTTGAACCCCCTCTTCCCTCCCTCCCTTCGTGTACTGAAGGCCTGTCCCCCCCCCTTAAAGGTCTGCATTCCACCCCTGAAGGCCTGTCACCCCCTCCTTGAAGGCCTGCATCCCCCCAAAGGCCTGCCTGCCTGTCCCCTCCCTTGAAGGTCTGTCCCCTCCTGAAGGCCTGCACCTCCCCCTGAAGACTTGTCTCCCCTTTGAAGGTCTGTCCCCCCCCTTGAAGGCCTGCAACCCACCCCTGAAGGCCTGTCTGCATCCCACCGCCAAAGGCCTGCCTGTCCCCCTTAAAGGCCTGTCTCCCTCCCTTGAAGGCTTGTCCCCCCTGAAGTCCTGCCCGCTCCATCCCGAGGGACTGCTTGCCCTACCCCCCACCCTGAAGGACTTCTCACCCCCCCTGGCCTCCTCGCACTGGCTTTTACCTTAACGAAGCAGCTTGCAGCAAGATCGTGATGCCAATGATCTTAAGTTTGCACTGCTTCGGAGCTGTTTCCTCCGCCGCAGCCCCGCCACTTCTCTGATGTCAGAAGAGGGGCGGGACCACGGTGGAGAAAACAGCTCCGAAGCAGTGTAAACTTAAGATCACTGGCATCGCGATCTTGCTGCAGGCTGCTTCGTTAAGGTAAACGGCGGTGCGGGGAGGCCGAGGGGAGGGGGGGTGAGCAGTCCTTCAGGATGGGGGTTGGGACAAGCAGTCCTCGGGGTGGGGTGGGCAAGACTTCAGGGGGGACAGGCCTTCAAGGGAGGGAGACAGGCCTTTAAGGGGGACAGGCAGGCCTTTGGCATCGCGATTTTGCTGCAGGCTGCTTTGTTAAGGTAAACGCCGGTGCGGGGAGGCCGGGGGTGAAGCGAGATGCCGGGGAGGCCAGAGTGGGAAGCGTGATGCTGGGGTTTGGGGGGAAGCGAGATGCCGGGGGGAAGCTGGACGCCACGGGGGGGAACTGGACAGCAGCACTAAACGGCTGAGGCTCCCCCCCCGCCCTCTAAAGCAGGTGCGGCAGCGGCCAGCCAGCAAGAGCAGCGCTGCCTCTCCTGCTTTAGGTGGCGAGGTGGGAGGGTTAGCTGAATCGGGAAGCCAATTTTTTTAAATTTTGAATCGATTCGAATCGATTCACCCAAAGTGAATCAGTGAACCGATTCGAATCGTGAACCGGGCAGCACTAGTGCATACCTGTTTCTAGAACAGCAGTACTGTTATGGAAAATCCTAGTAGAGCATCACACGTGTTTTAAGTAGCCTGGTGATTGGGCTAGTGGACCATAGAGAGGAGGATTCAGACCCATAAACCACTCTAACCACTACATTTATGGTGGAAAGTATGAGCCCACTAAAATCCTACTATACTGCCATGTAGGTGCCACCTGTAGCCATAAGAGCTATTGGGGAGGTAGACAGGTAGATCCAGTAGGTTTTGGGGGCATATTGGAGGGCTCACCATATATTAAAAGGGTGTTATAGTGATATATACTGTACTTCTGTCACCCTTTATGTGAAGTTTACAGCTGTGCACTCTAAGGTGCCCTATTGCTCTATTGGTATGTCTGTATGGACAGTCCATTACAATGCTGGCCTCTCCCACGTCCAAATGATCTAGATTAGAACGTTTTGAACTTGGACAGTTTTGTGATTGAAAATGGTGAAAGACGTTGGATGTCCTAAGGTTGAATGTCCTGGCGGTCAAGACATCTAAGCAGGTGATTAAAAAAAATAAATTGGACGTTTTGTAGTGTTACTGGTTTCGAAAATGGACATTTTTCTGCCTCTGACTTTGGATGTCTTGTGGGAAACATCCAAAGTCAGACTTAGATGTCCTATCAAAAATGCCCATCTATGAATATCTATCTATCTATCCATCCATCTATCCTGCCTGGTATTGTGTTTTGTGTGTAAACGGAATTATATAAAACTAGCAATACCAATATCTACCATATTAACATGACATTAATGGAAGTTTCCCAAGCCCAACTGCACCTGGGATGCTTCTTAATTTCTCTTGGTGGCACAGCTTGGCAAATAATTTCTTTTAAAGAGTAGTTCTTGTATGATGAGTTTTGGCACAATTGCAATCTCATCAAAATTTATAAAATTCAGGTGAGCTACTTACTGTGAGCGTGAGCCTTTAAATGACCTCCTGAGTTCCGGCAAGTTTAATTGGCCAAAGATGCCAAGGGGAAACTGATGAACCTTTAGAAAATAGCAAAGTGAAACTTCAAAACGGGAAACAGTCACCAGGTTTGAGTAAATCACCTAAATAGAAATGCTGGAATGTAGAGAGCAAGGCCAAGCCCATTTTAAATCTTGGAATATAGCCACAAAATGTAAATTTGAAGCAATAAACTTGTTCACACTGGATTTATCATTTGTCTTTTGGGATCATATGTGATGACTCTTCATAGTCATGTTAAAGCAATTCGAGATCATAAATAATCTTCTTCTTCTTACTCTTAACAGATATGTCCCGAGCATACTCGAGGAGTGAGGGAAGCACAGTGTGCTTCATACAACAACAAACCTTTTATAGGGCGCTTCTACGAGTGGGAACCTTTTGCAGAGGGTAAGCCAGTTCCCTTCTCTGTTAATTTTTGGTTTGTACAGGAAAACTATGTAGAAGAATTATGATACATTTTTATTATATTATTATTTTAAATCTTTATGTAACTTATTGCTTTCCCCATAGATATCACAACTTTTGAATAGCTTTCTGAGAGTTTCAAAATCACAGCAATTAATGGACGAATACCCACTTTTGTGACAGAAAATCTCTTATCTTGCTTCTTGTAGGCCAAAATGACCAGCAATAGTTTACCTAAGAATAATCAAAACAAAAGGAAACACAAAAACTATATAAAACACACATGAAGGGCATTTTCAAAACATACGTTTAAGTCCGATTTGGATATATGGCACTAGACGTCCAAAGTAGGCAGTAAGAAAATGCCTATTTTCAAAAGGCAAACCACCATACGTCTAGAAAGATATTTTTTTAAAATCCTCTGGATGTCCATGCCATTGGAAAGCCCAGACTGTCAGGATGTCTATCTTTATACCATATTTTTGACCAAAATTTCATCCAAGTCCCAAGCGTCCAAAACAAGTCCATTTGGACTTGGAGGGGCCAGTCCTGTAATGGACTGGCTACACAGACATGGCAACAGAGCAGTGCGGCACCTTAGAGGACACTGCTGTGAACTTCACATAAAGGGTGCCAGATAAATATCTCACCAGAACTCCCTTATAGGTTATGGTGATCCCACCCAAAACATCCCCAAACCCACTATACCCACCTGTCTACAACCCCAATAGCCCTTATGTCTGGAGGTGGCACCTATATGACAGTAGAGCAGGGTTTTTTTTTTGGGGGGGGGATTTGAAGGGGGGTTTGATGGGCTCACATTTTCCATCATAAATGTAGTGGTTGGAATGGCTCATGGGACTTGCTTCTCCTCTCTTTGGTTCACTAGCCCACCCACCAGGCTACTTAAGATTCCTGTGTGCAGCTCTACTAGGCTTTCCTATACCATTTGCAGATGTTCTGGAGTCAGATATGTACGTTTGCATTCTGATCTTTGTGGGTGTGAGGGGGGTCAGTGAGCAATGGAGAAGTGTGGGGGTGTCTTACCTTGATGCATACATTGGTAATCTGGTCACCTTTATGGCACTTAGACCCTTCTAAAAGAGGTCTAGTTCCAAATGTATAAGTTCCGTCCAGAATGTGTTGAAAAATGTTTGATTATTGCTGCAAGAGGTCAATGTATAATCCACCCTTGAGACCACTCAAAGCTCACCCATATTATGCTTCCACCATGCCCATCTTGTGTTCTGAATGTACAGAAGCTGGAACATCTCGCTAGACATACAGAAAGATGGTTTTGACTATCAGAATTGGATGTCCTGGCGATTAGGATGCCGAAGTGCTGATTTAGGATGCTTTTTGCACGTCTGTTTTTTGATTATGGGCACCTAACTATACATAAAAATGTTAAGAATGGAGATTTTTAAAGTTAATATCATTTCATGCTATGTGGTATATATAATCACTGGCAAATGGCTCTTTAAATTCTTGAAGAGGCTGAGCTGACGTTCCCGGTTTAAATTTTGGCACCATTCAGATTAGAAAAAGCTCTCAAAAAAATTTTTTTTTTCTCCTGATGCAGTAGGCTTTTCCCGCGAAACAAGTGGCCCTCATTGAGATCACCAAGTAGAAGAAGTTATTGTTATGAAGTGGAAGATGAGAGTTTAGAAAAAGATTTGAGCTTCTGTTAAGACTGCGACCAAAAACTATGGCGTAAGCAAATTTTGGGTTGATGTCATCGGAGTGCACCAGCGCTTTGGGGCAGATGCTGTTAGACTACACTGACGCTTTTAGAAATGCCAATTTTGAAATTGGTTTCTGGCAGAAGTGATACAGTTGTCTAACAGGCTGGGCTTAGAATCCTAAGATCGGCAAGGTATATACAGTAGTTCTTTTTTGGACCTTGAACGGGCCTTGCTAATAATATGGAATTTATACTCTAAGCAGAATCTAAGGACAGCGGTTGTTACTAAAAAGCAGGAAGGAGCACTCGATACAGATGAGCTACTCAACTGATGCTTTGCGGTCTGCATGCCAGATAAGTCTTTTGATTTTTTTTTTCTTTTTCATTTTTGAGAACTTTTTCAATATATAAGATCCTGTTCCTGGTTATGGGAGTGCCCAACTGCTTTAGATAATTTTGAGTTACCAGTTTGTTTTTTAGTGCTTTTGTGAATTTTTTTCACTACTTTTTACTGGTTCCTATTAAAATGCTCTTTTTTTCTAGTACTGTTGGCCAATGATAGGAGCACATAGTCCTAAATAGCTGTGGCTGCCTTCTATGCTTGTTGAGCCTATGATGCCTTGTTATATAATATAATTAAGAAGCTCCCCCATGGCGGGAAAGGAGCTATAATATCATATTATTTTCACACTATTTTGAATAACAGCAATAATTGCCTCCATCCATACATTTTTTTCAAAATTTAAATGTAAGTTGCCTCTTCCTCCCAGGAAATAGGGGGGGAGGGATCAATTCCACAGCTATATCTCATGGACCTCTTGCAAACCCAGGGGTGAACTCTCCAAAGCTGGAGGTAATATCTACTTCAGAGCCCAAAGGAGATATTTCAGACAAGAATAAGCGCCAAGGGGGATCTAACAGCTACTGCCATGGCATGACAGTAGCTAATGTGCTAATTCATGCATATTATACTGGGGAGGGAACTAAGCTGATCACAGGTGGGGGATGGGCATGGACTGTAATATGTTGAGTACACCGTTCTTAACAAGCACTAACTTTCATTTGTGCAGTTAGCAAGGCTTTATTTAGTGCCTCCAAAATAAGAGGTGTTAAGTACAAAGCACACACTTGTGCATTACTGCATAGAACCAGGCAAAACAAGGTTTACTTGCAGAAAAAATGTTTACAATTACCCCCTTAACGCTTACATTAAGCATAGTAATTGGAGCTATGTTAACTTAAATATGAACTAAATCACATATTTGTAAGATGAGTCAACAGCTGCACTTGCAAAGCCTCTGAGATCTCACATCCTGTTATCACTGTTTACCTTCCATGCTTGGAATTTTTGGGAAGAGGCAGACATCATTTAAAAGAAGAGCAGAAAGCTGTTAAACTCCCTCTTCTCCCAGAGTCATAAAAGAACAAGCTTTTTCAATGAATGCATTTGAAGAATATAAAATCAGCAATTGTTTATATATGGATTGCATGCAGTGCATCACCAGATCATGACCAGTGGATCGCAAGTTCTAAATGATAAATTCCTAAATGATGCTAGCTCTCTCTGCAGTGCCAAGGGTACAAAGAATAAGTACTCACAGGCACAGTTTCCTCTAAGCCAGGGGTGTCAAATGTCGGTCTTCGAGGGCCGTAATCCAGTCGGGTTTTCAGGATTTTCCCAATGAATATGAATGAGATCTATTTGCATGCACTACTTTCATTGTATGCTAATAAATCTCGTGCCTATTCATTGGGGAAATCCTGAAAACCCGACTGGATTGCAGCCCTCAAGGATCGACATTTGACACACCTGCTCTAAGCTCAATGGGAGTCCTCCAGCTGTACTACTGCCAGTGGGGGGTGCTGCTTCAATATTGTGTTTTCAATTGCTAGGGAAAGGCAGGCTCCCTGGAGTCCTGCTGAGCTTGCATGTCTCTCACTATTAAAAAATGTAATAATGAAATAGCGCCCTCCAGTGGCAGGACTGTAGGTGGAGGATTCTCGCTCAGCTTAGAGGGAACAGTGCTCGCTGGTTTGCAACTAACAGACTGATTTAAAAAATTGTCCCCGTGAAAGGCAATTCTATAACAAGCTGCTAATATTTATGTGTCAGCTGTGTGCCTAAATTTACAGCATACTGACATTTACATAGGAAAATAAAACCTAGTAGCATGATGAATGTGGGGGAGAGGGGGGATGCAAAGAAAGGGAGGAAGTGGTGCTTTCAGGGACAGTTCAAGGGGCTGTGGCAACCCAGAATCATTTTTTTATGAGCTCAAAGGAAGGCTGAGCCAGTGAGACAGGCTTTTGCACCCTGAGCCAGGCAAAAGAGAAAAGACAAAATCCTATGCCTTGTAACCTATGTTATTATAGAACTAGCACTAAGTCAGGGGTGTCAAAGTGCCTCCTCGAGAGCTGCGATCCAGTCGGGTTTTCAGGATTTCCCCAATGAATATGCATGAGATCTATTTGCATGCACTGCTTTCATTGTATGCTAATAGATATCATACATATTGTGGCCTTCGAGGAGGGACTTTGACACCCCTGCACTAAGTACACTCCTTTGTGACATCTAAAATGGGCACCAATTTAAGAATTGTCACTAGAGGTGCTGGGACTGTCACTGGTCATACATACGTAGTTCTGGTCCTTAATTTTAGCTGCTGGCCAGCACTTTTGAAGACTCAACCCCTAGAATGGAGGAGTGGCCTAATGGTTAGAGCTGCTGCCTCAGCACCGTGAGATTGCAGGTTTGATCTTGGTGCCCTGGGCATAATACCATAGTTAGATTGTGAGCCTGGTGGGACAGATAGAGAAAATACTTAAAGAGTAAATTCCAAGTTTATTAATTATTTATATGCTGCCTATGAATGGAGGTTGTCTAAGAAATTTTACATTCAGATACTCAAGCATTTTTCCCTATCTATCTTAGTGTACCTGGGTGACTTGCCCTGCGCCACAAGGAAGAGCGTTGGATTTGAACCCACAACCTCAGGGTGCTGAGGCTGTAGTTCTAACCACTAGGCCATTCCTTCCTGATAGAAAAAAAATTATACATTGCCCTGAACTTCTCCAAGATAGGGCAGTATATCAAATGCCACTAGACCTAGATTCCTTAATAGTGGGGAAATATATTAAAAGGTGCAGATCAGACTTTGAATTGCGACTATATAACACAGCAACTTTATCAGTCATCTTGTAACGTGATTTTGAATTGAAGGGCTGGAAGAATGACAGAGCTGATAGTTAGCAAGATCTCGGAGTCATAAGCTGCCCTTTTCCAGCTAAGGCTTATATACGAGTATATTTCATCAATTTTAACAGCTTAGTATTGTACACTTTGAGAGAGACAGTTTGATCGATTTCAGTGGGATTATCCTGATTTTTTCAAGCTTTCATCTCTCGGTTTTCATGTGATTTAGGATGTCAGGTGTCCAAAGCTAAAAGTACCTTTACTGACAGTTACACAAGGATTTATGGGGAATGCAGAATAAACTGTCCTATTTCATGTGTAATGCCCGTGAGATGCAGCCGTCACTTGTTCTTCTTTTCCTTTTTATTTTTTTTCCCAAGTAACATGCAGGTGTAAAAGAACACATATGTTTAACTCTTCAAGGAAGACTCTTTGAGATGAAACCTTAATTGCCAGAGGAGGCGTAAAGAGGTTCAAGGTCTGGTTCAATGACATTTATAAGCCCTTTTCTCTTGCCATCCCTAACTTATGAAGTGCAAAAGGACACCCGTAACTCATTTCAAAATGTTCTCTAGGGCATCCATAAAGACGCCATCTCTAGAGATCCATAAGGACGCCAGCCATTGTTTTTCAGTTTCCTAATTTAGTAGAAATTTTTGTAAGATTTGTGTCAGAGATTTTCTTCCTCTTCATTTGCTCTTTAGAAGTCAGCAGCATAACTGATTACAGATGTGTTCATATTTGGCAGGCTTTGCTACCCATAATAGCAGTTTAGTCCTTAGAGTAGAGTCTAGTAACAAAGTGACCAAAAACCTGACAAATTGCTGAGTACAGCTCTATCATATATTCTAAAAAAAAAAAAAAAAATTAAATAATTCCCTGTAAATTCTGTCTCACTACTCCAGAGAAAGCCGGTTATTAATAACTTAAAGAGTGTGATTTTTGGAATATACTACACAGCATTGCAGGTTTCCCACTATTGAATACTGTTCTATGCAGCAGAAGTAATCCTGTTTTTAAGGAACTATTTTAAATATAAGCTCACTGGAAGCTCAGAGTTGGAGGAGCACAGTCCTAGCTGTAATTCTCAGCCATTCGGGGACGAAGATATAGCAGGACTTTTTCTGCTTGGAGTTAGCAAGATCACTTATCCAAACAATTTTAAACAAATATTTGGCTGAATTATGCAGATAAATCAGACTGCTAAATATGTAGGCCTAAAGTTAATTGCAGAAATTCTCAGATTAACATTAAGCTAGTTATTTTAATGGCCTGATTTAGCAACATGAATATTAGTACTACATGGTTTACTGTACACCATGGGCTAGATTCACTAACCTGCCCGAATCGGAACAATCCGTTTCCAATTTGGACAGGTCTGACAAATTCACTAACCTAAAATATGCAGATGGGGGCAATTGGAGAAACGCCTCCATCTGCCTGCACGGATCGCGCATGCACAGACCCGTCGGAGCTGTGAATTTTTTTTTTTTTTAACTTTAACTTTTGCGAGCCTGTGGGTTTAACCCGCTTCGGGTTAAAACCACGGGCTTGCACAAGCAGTTGGGACAGGTATGTTCGGGGCCCGACTCTCCTGCTCCTATGCCGCGGCGGCGGCAGCCTCTTCACTCCTTCCCTTCACTGCGAGCCCGTGGGTTTAAAGCTGGCGCTGCACTGTGTCATGCAGCCCCGCTTTAAAACCACGGGCTTGCACTGCGGGGAAGGGCAGCAGAGAGCAGGAGAGTCGGGGCGAGAAAGTAGGAGAGATTGGGGCAGGTAGGCAGGGGGTTCAGGTTTGGGGTAGGCAGGTGCATTCGGGTCTGCAGGAGATGGGGCTGACAGGTTAGAAAGCAGGGCGGCAGAAGGCAGGGCAATCGCAAAGGGCTTCAGCGACTGGTCCTCAGCAGTCGCTTTTTGCGAGCCCAGTTGGATTGAAAAAAAGTTTAGTGAATCGCAACCCTGCCTACTTTGCATGCAGTTCCCCTCATTTGCATGCGCACACCGGAATTGGATCACTACATAGGTTAGTGAATACTGCAGGAGGGAAATCTGGTCACAAAGGGCTCGCAAACCAATCGGTACACAATCGGTTTGGTTAGTGAATCTAGCCCCATGTCTCTGGCACACTCTCCTGCTAGACTCAACCGCAAAACATTTGACAGGGCATTAAATGGTGCTGGATTAGTGTTATACAGGGTGGGCCAAGGAAAAGTAGCTCTCTGGCAACATGGTATTGCCCCGTGTTCAGTGTTCCGACTTTATGTTACCTTTCTACTCAGTCCTTCTGTGCACATCATGTCAGAAATATGGCATTCTCTCTGGAACAGCGAATAGTGATTGTGGAAGGTTATGCGCAAAGCGGATTGATTAAGGAAATGCAAGAGGCTTTTGCCGACAAGTACCCAGGAACACAACCACCAACTAAACGTATTCGCTGGACTGGTCCAAATGCAATTTTTATCTGTGGGGAAATTTAAAGCAGAAAGTGTACGCCAACGACCCACGTACCCTGGATGAACTCAAGGGAAACATCATTAATACTATCCGCAGCATCAATGTTGAAGAGGTGCAAGCAGTACCAGCCAACATGATCCCAAAGGTGCATAGACGTGAACCAGAACCGCTTTCATCATCTGTTGTAACATGTGGAGTACGTAACTAAAAACTCGCATGTTCATCTTGTCATACTGTCACCGGAAGCAGGCTACTTTTCTGTGGCCAACCTTGTAATAGGCACTAGTCAAAAATAAAATTTTGGGCTCCTGTATCCCAGTTTGCTTCTTTTCTTACTCCCCTCCTCCCCCCCCCTCTCCCCATACCCATCATATCCCCATACTCATCATATTTAGGGTTAACAGATTTTATGGTATAAAATCTGGACCCATGACCCCACGCCCAGGCCTACCCAGTTCAACCAAGCCCCACCCCATTTCGCAAACATCATGACCCTTTCTGCCCCAGCCTTACTCCCCAGCCCTGCCCCCTCAAGTGCTCAGCTGCATCGTGAGGGTATCTGCACATGCGCATGTGTTACATGATCACATCACACACATGCACGCATTCATGTGCCATAATATCTGCAGCTGTCATAGAGACAGATATGTACTGTTTCATGCAGATATGTGGGTGGGGGGGGGGGGGGGTCATTGAGCACTGGGGGAGTGTGTGGGAGCCATATTTTCATCCCTTCAGTGGTCATCTGGTCAGTTTTTGTACCTTTTTGGCCCTTATTTGTTTGAAAAACAGGTTTAGCTCAAAACAGAAAAATTGTGCCCTGGATATTTTATAAAATTTGATTATTGCTGTAAAACGTCCAAGTGCTAAGCCCAGCCTAATCCCACACAAAACATGCCTCCTTATGATTTAGACGTACTGGAGACAAAACGACCAGAAAGCCATCTAAAACGTCAGTTTCGAAAATGCCCACTTGGACGTTTTAACTAGTAAGATGTCCAAGTGCCTGTTTATGCCATCTTTTGGACTTCTATCTTTTTTGATGATGATCCCCTTAGACTTAAAGTTATACTTTTCCCCATTCCTCTTACATTCCTACTCAATAAGTCTCCCTAGTCCAAGCACTGCTTGGAGCTATTGGCTTTCTCCAAGGCCCTGAGCAAAGCTGAGTCTCCCCCATAGTACTCACAAATCACCCTCTTCTTCCCTGACTACAGCTGAATCTCACTTGTGTCTGCACCAGCAGTGAGGAAAGGCGGAAGAACTATATAGCACTAAATTTTGACAAATATCCAGACAGAACTATCCCTCTGGCTTTAAAGCAGTTCATTTACAAATCTTTAGAATCTTGAAAATTTCCAGACCTTTGACAGTCTTAGCCTCCTTAGTCCTGAGCACATCTTTCAGACCCCTTAAACTTTAGTTTGCCAACACCTTAATCTAGCCCTAGACCAATGGTATGCTGGCAGATGGTTCCAAATTTTCAAGCCCATCAATTTATGTGGTTGTTTTCATTACTCTCCCCCTATAATTTTAGGACTCTACATTTTTTTAAATGTATTTAAAAATATCAACAATGTATCTTTTTAATTAAATTAGGACTTTTGTTTTCAAAGTGAAGGTTAATGTTGATGATAACTTAGGCCACATGGGAAGTTCCAGGCAAAATGATATTAGATTTTTTTCTTCTAAAAAAAAAGTGTAATAAAGTATTCATGTTTCTTTCTTCAGTTTGACACAATTATAACTTTCAAACAGTTTTATCTGTTATTGCTCCAGCATAAATTTATATTTGAAAATCCAAATTAAAAATAATATCAACTGTTCCATTAAAACTATTAAATCAAAGCAAAGTTTATATTGGAATGGAAGTGTCAAAACTGGAAATAAAGCCAAGAATGGGGAAGAGAATTGAATTAAAGAAAGAGGCGCAATAGCTGGATTTAGAAAAATACAGATAGAAAAGAATACTTTGTTTTGTAAGGAAAAGAACATCATTCTAAACATCAGAACAGCACTGGAAAATACATACAGTGGTACCTTGGTTTGTGAGCATAATTCGTTCCAGAAGCATGCTCGTAAACCAAAGTGCTCGTATATCAAAGCAAGTTTCCCCATAGGAAATAAGGAAAACTTGCTTGATTGGTTCCCCCCCACACCCGAGGCCACCGGCATTGCTCGCTTCCACACCCTCCCACCCCTGAGGCCACTGGCGTGCTTCTACCACCCCCACCCAAGAACCGGCATGCGCAAATTCTCAAGGCCCAGCCCAGCAGCAAGAGGCAGGATCTGCAGGATCTTCTGGCACCGGCACGTTCTGTGGGTTGGTGCTGCGTTCCGGTGCCAAATCGGGGCAAGAGTTTGAGTTTGAGCGGGCGATGCCGGTTCACGGGCGGGGGGGGCTTGCAAATCAAGTCAAAGCTTGGTTTGCGAGGCATGATTTGCTTGAGTGTTTTACTCGTCTTGCAAAACACTCGCAAACCGCATTACTTGCAAACTGAGCTTTGACTGTAATTCCAAAAATATGAACATGTGCGGATGTGATGCAATGATGTTGCACACTTTCTCTGAGGCCCTCCCAGACACAGTCCTGAGCCAAAAACCTGGGCCAATTCCTTACAGGTTAGAAAGACATCCAGACACCCAGATATCTGGTAACCCTACTTAAGAGTAACATCAGGAAATACTTCTTCATAGAGAGTGTGGTGGAACCTGGAATATCCTCCTGGTTGAGATGATGAAGACACACAAGAAAATCCATCAGAACTGCAGTAAATGTGGAGCAACAGGAAAACAAAAAAGAATTACTGCAGAAGCAATGTATAAGATGCCAAGTCTTTATTTCCAACAGAACATCGTTATGCAGTGGTTCACCTTTGTAATGATGGAACAGGGACCCAACACAGTCCGTGTTTTGATTGAAAAATCTTCCTCAGGGGTCCAAGAAGATTCACAAAGGTCCATAAAAGATGTACTAGAGAACCGAACCACATAGGAACGGGAATGCCTTGAAATGCTGCGTGTCAGTGCGTAGCTGATCAGCGAAGTGGAGACGATGAAGACAACAACAGTAATAGAACCAGAAATACATGGGATAAACACAGAAGGAACCCTGCATAGAAAGAGAATGAAATCAAAAGAAAACTTAAGGCCTGTATTCTACAAACGGTGCCTTAGGTTAGGCACCTAACATAAGTGCAAAATGCAGTTTAAAAAAATGTAGGGGCCTACTGGCACCTATAGAAATAGGCACTTGCATCGCAGCTACAGAAGCACTTTATTACACCTAATGCCAATGTAGGTATGGCTGGCATCAGAAGTGGCATTGGTGTGTCATAAACCACCTCCATAGCCACAATTCACATGAAAGGTAGGCGCTGGTAATTTAGGCCTTGAAAACCCTGGCCTACATTTCCGGTGCCTACCTTTCACGAAGCTAAAGTTCTACAAATGGTGCCGGTGTGTGGTTGACACACGATTGGCGGCCTGTATTTTTAGGTGATCGCTGATACCAGCTCCATTTGTAGAATCCGGCCCTTAACGACTTCATGGCTGTTGATGTGTTACGATATCTAGGTGTGGTGCTTTGATGACAAGTAGTGGGAAGCAAAACCAGTGTTGGGCAGAATTCTACAGTCTGTGTTCCAAAAATGACAAACAAATCAGAATCAAGTATATGTATTTTATATCACGTTCATATCATATGTGTTGAGTGTGGGAGCTTTGTTTCTCAGTGGGGGAAGGAGAAGTTGTTTAAAAGTTGAAATGAGCAAGTAAAATATCATTAATTAGCAATGATATTGAATTAATCATATATTGCCAATTGCCTTATTTGTGATACTACTGTAGTATTTAACCATGATGGAATGTAGAGTAATCTACATGGAGTGATAGGTACAGCTTTGGCTGTTTCATTTGGGCAGACTGAATGGACCATAGAGGTTTTCATTTACTATGGGCTCCTTTTATCAAACTGCAGTAGAGGTTTTTGCTGTGGTTTGGCGAGGTAAATGCTCCAAAGATCATTCAGTTCCTATGAGCATTGGAGCATTTACCTCACCAGCCCGTGGTAAAATGCTCTACCGCTGTTTGATAAAAGGAGCCCCACATTACATTGATACAATTATAATATATGAGGTCTGTAGTATTTGTTGAATGAACTACAATATTCAAAGAAATTAGGGATCCTTTTACTAAGGAGGAGACGAGTGGCCTAGTGGTAGAACTGCTGCCTTAGCACCCTGAGGTTGTGGGATCAAATCCCAGCACTGCTCCCTGTGACCCTGGGCAAGTCATTTAATCCTCCATTGCCCCAGGTACAAAAAAGCAGCATACAGTAGAAGTCCCATTTCCTTTCCCTAAACTGTGTTAGGTGTTATTTTTCCTCTAACTCTACTTTTCACTTCTCTATTACCCTCCAGGTACTTTAGTTAGATTGTGAGCCTTCGGGACAGTAAGGGAATTTTTCAAGTACCTTTCTTATTTCTAATCTTAATGTATATTTTCTGTAAACCGCTTAGAACCTAACGGATGTAGCGGTATATAAGAAATAAATTACATTAAATTACAAATTACATTAACGTGGGAAAACTCTGCTCATTTGGTAAATCCTTCTAATCTGTACCTTTCTCCTCCACTGCCAGCTCCAAACTCCGTCCCTTCTTTCTTGCTGAGCCATATGCCTGGAACAGGCTGCCTGAGTCAGTACAACTGTCTCTAGCAGTATTCAAACCCAAGCTAAAAGCCCATTTTTTGAAGCTGCTTTCAACTCTTAACTCCCACTCACTGTAAGATGCCTGTACCCATTGTATCATTCCTTCTACCAGAAACTCTCCAACCCTGAGATTTCCTGTATCTGTCTGTCCAAATTAGATTGTAAGCTCTTCTGAGCATGGATGACTGTTAAATGTACAGCACTGAGTACGCCTTTCAGTGCTATAGAAATGATAACCAGTAGTAGAAAATAAGCTTACTGCAAAATACATTAAAGCATTTTGCAGCAATTTTCCCTTTTGTGCATGCTAGCCGCATGGTATTTATCTGTTTAGATTTTTGGTGGGAGTGTGTCAGGGTGGAGAATGGGCATTGAAGCGCTATTTAGGTAGTGTGCACATAAGCATGCGCTAAAATGAAGACTGTATCTGATTTCAAGAAAGCCTGGTATAGGCAGTTGGGATCTCTTAGAGAGAGGAAGAGATAATGGTTACTGCAGAAAGGCCATTTGGCCTTTATCTGCCTTTATGTTATAATGTTTCTATACCTAAAACTTCTTCAAAAAGAGAATTTCTAATTATAAATACTATAAAAAAATTTTAAATAAATAATTATTTATTTAAATATTAATAATATTTAATAATATTTAAATATTAATAATATTTAAATTATTTATTTAAATATTATTAAATAAATATTATTTATTATTTCAGTGAAAGCCAGTGCGAACTATAAGATATGCAAGCACAGGACTCTACATCATTGCACTCCTCCCTCCCAATAAATATGATGGTTTAAAAATAAGAAATAAATAAGAGTAGAGGAGTACTTATCTCTGCTGGAATAGTTGTTACGTCCTGGGCTCAGCTGCAAATCCACAAGTGCTTAGTGTTCCCCAATCACATTAAAAAAAACAACAAAAAAACAAATCAACAATTCACAAAACAAAAAACAAAATTCAAAAATCACAGTCATAGTTCATCAGTCCAAACAATCCATACAGTTCATCTTGTCAGAATCCAAAAACTTCCTCGACACAGTATGTGGTTTCCGGTAGGTATTTATAAATTTTTTTAAATAGTATTTATAATTAGAAATTCTCTTTTTGAAGAAGTTTTAAGTTAGAGAATTTTGAAATATAAAATTTGATACTCCCATATTTATTTTTTTATTTATAGATTTCAATTATCAATTCAAGATTAACTTGTACAGAAAGTGATCACAGCAAAAGAAAAACAATACATCTTCCAATTTTATATAAGAACAGAAATATTGCTTAATCACTCAAGTCCACAAATAAGATCCATGATGTAGTATAAACGGAATAAGAAGAAATTAATAACTAAGATACGTGGATATCAGTTAACTGATATTCAGGCGTCTAATATCAAAGCCCTCATTTCTTTTCCTTCTCCAGGGGGAAGAGCCATTAGCTGGTACGGCTCAAAGAAAACATATTTCTGAGAATTATATTGTACTATACATTTGCAAGGATGACGAAGATAAAAAGTTCCCCCAAGAGCCAAAACACCAGGTTTTAATAATAAGAACTCTCTTCGACGCCTCTGTGTATTTTTTTGCCAGATCTGGGAACATTTATATCTTAAAATCAAGAAACTTTTTCTCTTTATTTTTGAAGAATAATCTCAGAATCTCAGAAGCCAGTTTTTATCCAATGTAATAGCCAAGGTCACAATCAGTGTTGCACTTTCTTTATCTGACAATTCAAGTAAAGCAGAAACATCAATTGGACCTTGGTTTCTTTCTTGGTGATATTGATTTTTACTCAGTAAATAATAGACCTGAGTGAAAGGAGGCAATGAATCTTCCGGTACTTCTAGTATCTCCAACAAATAGCGTTTTAACATTTCTCTTGGGGTAACTGTTAATATTCGGGGAAAATTAATCAATCTAAGATTATTACTCCTAGAGAAATTTTCAAATATCTCCATCTTCCTTCTTAAATTAACATTGTCCTTAATTAATGTCTCTTGGAGCAATTTGGAAGACTTAAGTTGATCTTTAATGTTCTGAATATCTAATTTTGTTTCATCCAGGTCTTATTTTATCTAAAGAACTTCTTTCTCATGAGATTTTACTTTTCCCTCAATCTGAAAATAGTTAGTATTGACTGTTCTAACCAAATTGGCAGTCAGATCCAACAAAACTTCTAAAGTCACTTCTTGGGGCTTTACAATATTAAAAGTTTGCAAATCTGAAATTGAAAAGTCAGGCTCACCAACCAAAGGTTTTCCTCCTCTCTGTTCCTCCTGGGTTGGGACTAGTCCCAATGTTGTACCGTCCTCGTGTACATTCAGGCTCTGGTGTAGACTCAGAGATCATGAGTCGATGTTAGTAGTCTCGCTGTCCCCGGGAACCTGGGGGGGAGAGTGCATGCCGACTTCCGACTGCCTCTCTACCCCCGGAGAACTAGCGGCACGAGGATTGGGAGGAGGAGCTCTCACGTTGGGGCTCAACGAGATCTCATGCGCCCGAAATGACGCCTCCATACTGTCTCCCGGAAGTACCTCAGGCAATGGCAACGCCGGCGTTCCTAAGGCACCCTGCATCCACCTCAGCAAGTCTTCAATGTTGCTGGAGGAGACCGCTCCAGGACGCCGCAAGGTTCCAGGGACACCCTTTCCTCTTCTCTTCAGCATTACTATCATACACCAAGACGAAAAACCGCCGGAAGAATAGTTTCAAAAGATAAGGCTTGCAGACAGCTGCTCAGCAAACCATGACCGCGGCCATCTTGGATCCCTCCTGATACTCCCATTTTAAGTGAGTGTGTATAATGTTTCTATAACCATAAAGTTCTATGACATCACAATGCAGGTGTAAAGAGCCTTAGCCAATAGGGAGAGGGGGAGATAGTGGATGGGCAGACTGGATGGGCCATTTGGCCTTTATTTGCCATCATGTTTCTATGGTTAACGTGAGAGCCTTTAGCATCTCCTAAATAGGAGGCAGGAAATGCTTGCAGTTGCACAACCTGCAAATAAGAACATTCAAAAATAACTTACTTTGTGGATGTTTAGAAATGGGTTTCGTGTGCAGGGAAGCCCCACGTTAGGATGCACTGAGCAGTGGTGTAGTAAAGGGAGATGGACTGCCCTGGGCACCTGCACTTCTCCACCCCTCATGCCAGGCTCGCACAATCCCTTTCCCGCCCCCTGTACATCTTTAAATCCTTGCCAGTGTGAGCAACTACTTTGGCCTGCTGCTTGCTCTGAGATCACTTCCGGGTCAGGGGGAAAGCCAACGCTGGTGTGAGCAGCAAGCCGGCAAAGCTGCACATGCTGGTGAAGAATTAAAGAGGTATGGGGGTGGGAAGGGAGGTCACGAGTGTGTGTGTGTGTGGGGGGGGGAAGCAGAAGGAGTGGGAGGACACAGGGAGGGTGCCACAACCCCGAGCGCCTCCTACCCTCACCGCTTTGATTTAACTGTAACTGTAACTACGCCACTGGCACTGAGTCCATTTTATAGTGCATTGTAGTAAAGAGGCCCCTTACTTCTCAACATGTACCATTTTTTTTCATTATTCTGTTCAGATAGTGCTTAGGAAATTAATGGAAAATTATCCTCATAAACATAACTGAAATAGCAGTAAGATGAGAAAAAAAAATTATTTTAGAGGATCTTCATAGATTATTAAGCTCTAGACAATTCATCACACGTAAGGCTCACCAAAGCTCTGGTGGGAAGTATTGTTGAGAAATAAATGGAAGAGAAATAAGAAGACAAGATAAATTAAGAAAAAAAGTAGTTGTTTGAGTTATTAGAGCACTTGTGAGGTTTCTTTAGGACCAGTGATGACTGAGCATGCATAGTCAAGAGCTAGGTTTCTAGCTCATTGCTGAGGTCCCTTTTCTCCATTATTTTGAAGACTGGAGATCTGGGGAGAATTTCTTGAGCATGTTTTTTTTTTTACAGTATTTTCACCAAAGTTATAATCATAGGTCCAAATCTTATTTATATATATTTTTTTAGAAACACTGGTGTTATGAAGACTCACCCCTCTTTTTATCAAGCGCTGCCCAGCAGCCCTTTCTAATCCTAAGGAAGGCTCAGCATTTAGCTTGATAAAGGGAGGGGGGGGGTAATTTATTGATAAAAAGTTTGTGCATATGAATGGTATTATTTTTTTTTAAATATAAAAACAATTGGACCTATGATTAGAACATTGAGCCTTATGCATAAAATTAATTGTCTATGGCTTATTAATCTTTAAGGGACCTCTAAATTAGTTTTTTTTTTTCTAATCTTGCAACTATTTCAGTCATGTTTGTGGAGATAAATTTTGATTAATTTGGGGGCATTACCCTCTGCCTTCAGCTACTGTGGAGATTTTGATTTGAAGATATTAATGGAGCATCTATAGTAGTTCCTTCTGAGTATTTCATGAATCATCTTCCAGGTCACACTGCGTATATTTTCTGATTTGTTTGAGATGCTTGATTCACAAACATTTGTTTTTAAACTGCTTGCTGTTTGGTGTTCTATGAATTGGCTTCCAGAAAGAGGAAATGATTTGGGGTGAATTGAGCCCAAAGTGAAGAGGAGGAAGAGCTTGATCATTATTTTGTTTAAAGACATTTAAAAAATGTAATATTCATGTATCACAGTGCCCTTTCACTTCCAATTAGGATCACAGGCTTCTTTGAAATTATTATATCTTCTGTTTACAGTACTTAAAATAGTTTGTTATTCGGTTAAAATATTTTTATAGGATATTAATTGAGAAATGAATCACTAGTAAATACAACAGACTGCTGTCCCGTTAATATTTATAAAATTTTGCAACCAAAGAGATCTAACAGTCCATAGGACAGATTGTACAACACTGTAAGAATATATTTCACAATGGCAGATAAAATCTTTAATTATTACAAAAGAGTTATGGTTGTTGGATATACAACAAAGCAGTTCTGTAAATATATGATAAGCGAGCTTGGTTAATAACATCAAGAAATCCGGCAAATTACTTACTTATTAACTATAATATAGTGAGCTGTTCTACTGCTTTCCTCCCCCAAAATCACTCAGCCTCTTGTTCAAGGATAGCGAAACTTCTTTAACAGCGGGATATGTATTGGCCCGCTCTCTCTCCCCCATCCCACCAACACTTAAACTCTCCCTCCAATAACCACACCTCTCACGTATATGGATAAATAGCCGCAGCTCTGTTTATTAACAAACCAATAAATTAACACTTACATAACAAAAACAGTTTCCCGAGCTACACCTTAACCAATACCAATAATATTCGGCCCCCGATCCTGCCATGCCAGCAAGGGTCTGGGGGGTGGCATGTCCCAACATGCCCCTTTAACCATAGTACCATAACCCGGGCACGGCTCCCTGCCGGCCCCCCCCGCTCATCTCCTGATGAGCTGTACCATACCGTAGCTCGGGATAACCGCCTACCGAAACTCTACTGTCAACCAAACCAGACCAAAAGAGGGCGGGAGGGTGGTCAGGAAAAGCCGCCTCGGAGGACCCAGGAAGACACCGGGTCCTCCGAGCTCCAGGCTTTATCTACTCCTCCCCGCCTCCCCCCTCCTATCAGGAGGCAGCCCCGCAGCGGGAATTACAAACCCGCCTATCCTGAGCTGCCTCCTGCTCACCTACTCCACCCCCCCCCTCGCGCGGAGCGCTCGTCTCGATGGGAGGCCGCGCGGGCCCTCCATCCCCGCGTTACAGCCGCCCATCGAGACGAGCTCTCGGGCTCTTCTTAACAGCGGGATATGTATTGGCCCGCTCTCTCTCCCCCATCCCACCAACACTTAAACTCTCCCTCCAATAACCACACCTCTCACGTATATGGATAAATAGCCGCAGCTCTGTTTATTAACAAACTAATAAATTATCACTTACATAACAAAAACAGTTTCCCGAGCTACACCTTAACCAATACCAATAATATTCGGCCCCCGATCCTGCCATGCCAGCAAGGGTCTGGGGGGTGGCATGTCCCAACATGCCCCTTTAACCATAGTACCATAACCCGGGCACGGCTCCCTGCCGGCCCCCCCCCCCCGCTCATCTCCTGATGAGCTGTACCATACCGTAGCTCGGGATAACCGCCACAAGGCCTGCAAAACAGGCCTCCACCCAAAACAGGAGCTGCGACTACACACCCGTGACAACAAGGTGAGACTCGCAACAGGTGGCAAAATCATCCAGCAGCAAGTCACACCCCACTGCCGACAAATGAACCTGATCCCGTGCATACAATCCCTTACAAGTTACATCTACCCAAGAATGTTGTATCTGCAACCCCCCCATACTAACCACCCATTTAGCCACCTGTCTATTAATTTTAATCAACCCTCGAGTCCATCTGCGCGACTCTAATCTGCGCGGGCGGGGAATGATATCCGACCATACCAGCCGCAAATGGGGAAACCAGTCCAGTACACAGCGAAGGTCATCTTTAATACGGTCAATGAGCTGTTTAACCGTCATATTGTCCACATCGTTGCCGCCTAGATGAACCAACAGGAGATCTGGCCGACGGGAGTTAGGACGCTGGCGAGCCATCAAGGGAAGAAGCTGATGCCAGCGCATCCCCCGCTGCCCCCACCAGGATACACGGACTCCCAAGTTCTCCAAGCCCAAATGCCGTCCACCGGGGCGGATAAGTGCCCGCTCCCCAGCCCGATGTATAAATGAGTGGCCCACAATCCACACAGAACAGGCCCGGGATACTGAGGCTGCAAAACAAAGAACACATTAAACCCCATTCCCGACATTCCCTGGTAACTTGTTAGTGAAATAAGGTGCCCAGGCCCATGCACGAACCCCGAATCACTCCCCCCAAACCCTAACGAACTCAGTCCCAATCCGGTCTTATATATCCTCTATAAGCCCCAGAGGACCAACGCCCTAGGCGTCGTATACCCTCAGCAGACAATCCCGCAGCATGGGCACTAGTCGCAGCCCCAATGCGGAAGGAGTGAGTCCCATAACGTGCAGGCAGCTCGCCACAGCTACCAAGAGCCAGTCGGAGAACTGCCAAAAACTGATAGCGCGTGAGAGAAGAACCATCTTCATGTAGGAATAAGGGACCTCCCCCCTGAACCCGCACCTGAAGGAAATTACTCATCAAAGTAACAGGACAGGACAAACTGCCCGGGATCGGATGTAGGACCAGAGAATGGCCTCTACCTGTTTGATCTGTTTTGGAGCGCGCCAGAAAGAGCCGCAAGGTGGGACCCAAAAAACTAACATGCCTACGCTGCAACCCCTGAGTCCCCAGCAACTCACCCACCTGCAGCGCTCCGAAAAACGCCACTGAGAAAGCTGCTTGAAAAAGCCGCCCTTCCAAGGGGGAGCGAGTAATCTCCGGCAATGCTGCCAGGAGACGGACCAACAAGTCGTGTGTGATGGGCAAACGGCTATCCGGAGGACGCGGCACTAATCGCCCCATGGCGGTCAGCATGCGACGCACTAAGAACCCCGACATAGTGCAGTCCCAACCAAAAGCTCTGCAGAAAAAGGCAAAGCCCGCAAGGCGCCCAGAAACCGAACCCCGGGAATCGCCAGATCGGAAATCATGCAACACATATTCAACCAATAACGTTTCCGACACTGAACCTGGGACCCAGCCTCTCGACTCCATAAAGGTGGCCACCAGGCGGAAGCCGGCACTGTAATGAGTCCATGTCGACGCAGCTACTGACATGCGGAGCATCTCCCAGACTTCATCTTGACCAGGTCCCATAAACCTTCGGGCATCGGTGTACCCTCCAGGCTCGCTTTCGGAGCAAGGAGCCGAAACTGTGAAAAACGAAAGCGAGACAATGAATCAGCAATTGAATTCTGGGACCCTGGAACATGACGCGCGCGAATAAAGAGATTCAATTGCAGGCAACGCAACACCAATTCCCGAATCAACACATTGACCTCCAAACAACGCGCGCTCTGCTTGTTCACCACCTCTACTACACCCTGATTATCACACCAAAAAACAATCCGCCTGTCTCGTAACCGCGCAGGCCAAAGAGCACACGCTACCACCAAAGGAAACAGTTCTAACAGCGTAATATTACGTGTAACACCTTGAGCTCTCCAAGTCTCCGGCCAACGTGCCGCACACCACTCGCCCTGACAATACAGTCCAAAACCAAGACCTCCTGCAGCGTCGGAAAACAGCTCGAAATCGAAATTAGCCACCTCTAGGGCCTGAATTCGAAGAGTGCCATTGAACCCTCGCAAAAATGTATCCCACATACTCAAATCGGCACGCACGCCAGCAGACAGCCTGATAAAATGCCTTTTATTACTAACGCCCGAAGTAGCGACCGCCAATCGTCGCAGAAATGCTCTGCCCATGGGAAGCACCCGGCAAGCAAAATTGAGGGACCCCAACAGTGACTGTATAGTCTTCAGGGTCACCGACCGCGATTGGAGAACTTGTTGAATCAAAGCTAGCAGTTGACCGATTTTACCCTCAGGAAGCCGAGTAACCATTGCCTCCGTATCAATTTCAATGCCCAAGAATGTAAGTACATGCATCGGACCCTCCGATTTGTCCACCGCCAAGGGAACCCCGAACTCCGCTGCCATATACTCAAAAACACGCTTCAAATGTGCACAATCATCGGAGGCCGGAGAACCCACGAAAAGGAAATCATCCAAATAATGCACCACGGAATCCAAGCAGGACCGTGAAACCGTAACCCAGTGGAGAAACGAACTGAAAAGCTCAAAGTAGGCACATGAAATGGAGCAACCCATAGGCAAGCATCGATCAAAATAGTAAAACCCCTCAAAGCGGAAGCCCAACAAAGGGTACGAATCTGGATGGACCGGCAAAAGGCGAAACGCCGCCTCTATGTCTACCTTAGCCAGCCATGCCCCCCTACCGGCGCGCAACACCAGGCGCACCGCACTATCAAAAGAAGCGTACCGCACCGAGCAAAGATCCGCCGGGATGCCCTCATTAACCGATGCTCCCACCGGGCGAGACAAGTTGTGAATCAGCCGAAACTTCCCAGGCTCCTTCTTGGGAATCACTGCTAAGGGTGAGATAATCATAGAAGGAAAGGGGCGAACCCGAAACGGCCCCGCAATTCTTCCCAACGCTATTTCGCCATCCAATTTTGCCTGCACCACCTCCCTTAAGTGACATACTGAAGACGCATTTTGTACCCGACATTCCCGCAATTCACCCCGAAAAGGAATAGGGAAACCCTCTGTAAACCCCTTTTCAAGCTGATCCGCAGCCGCTCGATCCCCGTAGCGCTGTAACCATGGACGAAGGGCCGCCACCCGGACTGGCGTGGGCAACATGCCCACCACCCTACGCTTTACTGGGTCCCAACGAAGCTCCACTCCCTTTTTTGGGGCATTTGAGGGCGGAATGCGCTTGACCACAGACTGAACAGGCATGCCGGAATCTACAATCAGAGAAGGCGCAAGTAGCCTGGTTGAAGCGCCAACACACTCCCGCACCCCCTCCTGCAAACCCCCCAACTGTGGGCCGAAAGGACCGTCCACTACCCACTCCCCCGGGGAGCCTGCTGGGACCCTGAAACGCGGAACCGGACCGGCACGCCATGTGTGTTAACCACAAGTTAACATCCTGCGTGCCCCAGGACATGAACCCGTTCTCCTCCATTTTGTCCCGGAAGGCCTCGTCGTAATTGAGCCACGACCAGCCCCCGAAACGTTGGTAGGCATCCAACACCGAGTCGGCATAAGATAATAAAAGCCCGTAGTCCTGCGGTCGCGCCCTACCCCAAACACTTGCCAAGCGCAAGAAGGATCTAATCCAATTAACAATGTTCCGTGACACCGGCACCACTTTGGACAACCCGCTCTCCTTCTTATCTTTCTTTTTACTCCTACGGCGAGACCTGCCTTCCATTAAGCGGAAGATATCTACGCAAGCGCGCTTCCTAATCCTGTGACGCAATCTTTTTGGAACCCTCTCCCAAAGCTCCGACAATGCCACTAACGCCGGAGCACCTCTTGCCTGCGCCCCGGACGGCCCCGCCTCTCCGCCACCCGTCCCCCCTCCCACCGGTCGTGCATGTGAAGACGCAGAAGAATTAGTAGAAGAAGTAGACGAGGACGAAGAGGACGACGACGAGGAGGATACACGCCCGCGCCTACCCCGATTTTTACGCTTTGACTTAACCTTCTTACCCCCAGCAGCAACCACAGGCGCCATATTACCCTGAAGCGGCAGGTCCAGCACTCCAGCCTGATGATCCACGGCGCCGTCCGTAGCAACCGCTCGCTCAGCCGATGGCTCCCGAGCATCACCAGCAACAGCCTCGCCAGCTCCCTGTTGTGCCATCACTCCAGGAGACTCGCCATGTTCCGCTCTCGCCCGCTCCAGCCTCTGCGAAGAAGGAACATCTACTCCAGCAATCGGGACCTGTAAAGAAAAACCAGACAGAGGAGCAGCAACCGACACTCCCCCGCTCCCATGTACCCCAAAGCCCTCATGACCCCTGCCTCCAGCAGCCCACCCCTGGCCCTGCCCAGGGTGCCAAGCCACTCCCGGCACCGAACCCCATGGAAAGGACGAGCCTGCTGAGGGGCCGCCTGACATCCAAGGGGGTATCCCCCACACAGACCCCCAGGGATTCAAACCCCAGGAAGGCCCTGCCCCGAGTGGACCCATGAGCCGGTCACTGTCTGCTCCCACCCCAACTGGCCCTGTGCCTCCCACAACACTGGCCTCATCCCTCTCTCCTGCTACAAAAGGACCAGGGGCAGAAGCAGAAGGGCTGTGCTGCCGATGCAGTCTGCCTCCCACCACACTGGCCAACCCCCTCCCTCCTGTTGCAGAAGGCCCTGGGGCAGACATCGAAGGGCTGTGCTGCCTATACTGTCTGCCGGCCAAAACCGGCAGACTGGAAGGCCTCCACGCCGATCTCCCTGCACCGCGGATTGCGGTGTCACGCGGTCTCCTGGCGGCTGTTCTCCCCCTCCCCCGCACAGGAATGGGCACTGTAGGCCCCGCACTGTTCCTTGAAGCCCTGCCTCCCGCATCGCCCAGGCCCGCCCCCGTCACCACGAGGGCCGAGAGTGCAGCCGTTTTAGAACGGCGCGTTGGCCTCTCCCTCTCCCCACTGCGGCCGACTCCCACCTGTTCGTCTTCGCTGAGGGAGTCGCCAGCGAGTAGGGAGATCTCCGCCGCGCCGTCTGAACCTGCCATGCTCGCGCCGCCTCAGAGGACCCAGAAACAACAGGAAAAGCCGCCTCGGAGGACCCAGGAAGACACCGGGTCCTCCGAGCTCCAGGCTTTATCTACTCCTCCCCGCCTCCCATCTCCTATCAGGAGGCAGCCCCGCAGCGGGAATTACAAACCCGCCTATCCTGAGCTGCCTCCTGCTCACCTACTCCACTTCCCCCCTCGCGCGGAGCGCTCGTCTCGATGGGAGGCCGCGCGGGCCCTCCATCCCCGCGTTACAGCCGCCCATCGAGACGAGCTCTCGGGCTCTTCTTTGCAAGTATAGAACCTACCACCATTTTCCATTAGCAAAGGATCCTCAAATCCAGTCCTCAAAGTCTACAAGCCAGCCTGTTTTTCAGGATTTCCACAATGAATATGTATACAGGGGTCTCAAAGTCCCTCCTTGAGGGCTGCAATCCAGTCGGGTTTTCAGGATTTCCCCAATGAATATGCATGAGATCTTTGTGTATGCACTGCTTTCAATGCATATTCATTGGGGAAATCCTGAAAACCTGACTGTATTGCGGCCCTCAAGGAGGGACTTTGAGATCCCTGATGTATATCATCTATTTGTATTCACCACTTCCATTGCATGCAAATAGATCTCATATATATTCATTGTGGAAATTCTGAAAGTCAGGCTAGGTTGTGGACCTCAAGGACTAGATTTGAGGACCTCTGCCTTAGGGCTAAACTAGACTACTGTTTTAGTGATAGGAAAGGCTAAAACACTTAGGGCTCTTTAGCTTTGAAAATAGATGACTGATACAGGATATGATTGAGGTCAATAAAATCCTGAGAGGTGTAGAACAGGTAAAAGTGAACAAATTTTTTTTTTTTTACTCTTTCAAAAAAGTGTAAAGACTAGGGAACACTCAACAAAGTTATATGATAATGCTTTAAAAAAAAGGAATAGGAAGAAATATTTTTTTTCACTCAACAAAGAGTTAAGCTCTGAAACTCACTACTGAAAGATATGGTAACAACAGTTAGTGTATCTGGATTTAAAACGTTTTCAACAAGTTCTTGGAGGAAAAGTCCATAGGCTGCTATTGAGAGAGACATGGCAGAAGCCATGATTGCCCTGGGATCGGTAGCATGGAATGGTGCTACTCTTTGGGATTCTGGAATCTTGCTATTTATTTTCTTTATTTAAAAAAATATTATTTATTTATTAATTTAAAATAATTTATAACCCACCTATTCACAAATTTAGGTGAGGAACAATAAAAACATACACAATAAAACAAACACAGAACAACATTCCAAACATAATATAAATACAGAAATAACATTACCAAATATTGCAGCAAAAAATATAATTGATAAATGCAAATCAGCATCACAAGCAAAAAACAATTCAAACATTTTCAGACTTTATCCCCCGCCCAAAACGCTCATACAGCAAAGTCTTCTTCCCCTTCCTACAGTGTAAAAGCACATTAGATTGGCGCAAAAACAATGGAAGGGCATTCCAAAGCATTGGACCCTGGACCGAAAACATTGACTTTCGGTTACTCAGTAGACGCTCCACAGCCAATGAAGGAACTTTCATACAAAATTTGTCTGAGGAACGCAACTCATGTAACGGATAATACCACTGTAACAAAGCACGAACGCTCAATGGACAGTTAAACTGAAGCACTTTAAAGATCAAGCATTCTATTCTTTGGGATTCTGAATGGAATGTTCTTACTATTTGGTTTTCTGACAGATACTTGTGACCTGGATTGGTCATTATTGAAGCAGGGTACTGGGCTAGATGGACCACTGGTCTGACCTGGTTTGGCTATTGTAAACCACCTAGATGGCTTATCTATAAGAGATATTGTAAATAAATGCAAAACATGAAACTTGAGGCTTCTTTCCAATTAAATCACACTGGGCTGCCTAAGCATTAATATTTAGTAGCATTTAACCAGATCATGCTACTGAATGTTAGCACTAACCACCATGGTACGATCTGGTTAGTGCCGGAGCAGGTCAGATTCAAGAAACATATATAATAACTCAGCATAATGTAAAACAAAACTGTTAAACCCCCATAAGATATAGTGACAGAACTTTGCAATATATATTATTGGCAAAAGGCAAACCAGTTGTACATAATGCTTACACCACAATTAGATTCCTCACCCCACCATTATAATACAATGGCCGTTGTTTTAGAAGAATCCCCACATGTAAATGACAGCATTGAAATGTCTGAAGAAGCTCAAATGTATAAACGCCATTTCAGACATGATGAAGCAAACTGTGTACAGATGTCAATGTGGATAGGGTAAGGATTGGAAGTGTCCTGGCAGGGCTACAATACAGATGTGGATTCTCAATTTCGTATAGGGAATACAAATCTATACTGAAAGAAAGACATTGGTATTTGCAGCTACCTCAAGGCATGCCTTGGTACCTACTGTATGCTGTAAATCCTTATGTTTGGGTCCCTATGAGCACCTCCTCCTGATATCTGCCCCCCACATCATCACTACCCTGATTCCGCCAAGGCATCTGTTCTGTTCCCCCCTGGTGCCACAACCACCCCGATGGCAGCCTTCCACTCTCCAATGGAAGTTCCTCTGGTGGCTGCTTCCCTGGTGGTAAACCCCTAAATGAGTGGACAACCCACACCAACCCACTCTCCAGACTTTTTAGGAGTCCCTGGTGTCTATAAGGGTAGGAACAATTCTCATTCACTCCTGTCTAGATTATTGGGACTTCCAAAATTGCCAGTAAGGCTTCTAGCAGTAATATCATGTTATTACAGCTAGGAACCAGGTTTTCATAAATGGACATTTTGCAGAGAAAGCCTGATCTCTGTCAGTACTAGGGAAGGGAAGGGAAGAGAGGGGAATAGGACCTGTATACAGTATTCTCCTGATATTCATGGGGGTTCCATTCTAGGAAGCCCTGCAAATTTCAAAAAAATGCAAATACGGTTTTTTCGCCTTTCAGAAGGCAGGAGAGGGCAGTTGGAGCGCCGGTGAGTGAAGAAAATCACTCGCAGTATGCTCTGACCACCTCTTCCTATTACTAAAAAGTAAGGCTACACTAATCAGGAGCTGCTTTGACACACAGCTCCTTGGTGTAGCCCGACTTTCGTACAGGAAGAGGCGGTCAGAGAATATCGTGAATTAGTGGTTACACATTCAAAGCAGTTTACATATACTGTATACAGGTATTTATTTTGTACCAAGTGCAATAGAAGATTAAGTGATTTGCCCAGGGTCAAAAGGAGCAGTGCTGGATTTGATCCCATAACCTCAGGGTGGTGAGGTACGAGCTCTACCACTAAGCCATTCCTCACCACCAACACTGTGATAGTACTACTAGAGATCCTGGTGGCCATTTAGGAAACATTGATTGTCAAAGTGGGAGTGAGTGAACATTGCTTCCACCCCACTAGACTGCAGGGACTTCTTGATAATTGCAGGGAATGGGTTGGGGATGTGAGTTCTGATGAAGGTTCTGCATTTTATCACCTTGGACCCTTTGGGTCGCGATCATGCCTTAGGAAAAAGATACCATGGATTAGGAGGTTGCCCACATATGGGAAAGATGGTTTCTCATAGGAGGACTAATATCAAGGGGGCTGTCACTTGAAAGGTTGTCAATGAGGTGGGGGGAGGGATAGATGCTTTGGGAAGGTCTTGGAAGTCATTTTGATGCAGGAACCAATGTTGTTATCGCTCTTGTCTCCACTAGCCACCACCAGTAACACTGTAGGCCAAGGAGGGGGGTTGCCTCCTATGGTTAGGGTTACCAGACATCTAGGAAAACCTGGACATGTACTCTTTTTAGAGGACTATATGGGTACCCAGACAGTTTCTTAAAAATGGGGAGTGTGTTCGGGTTTAGGAAGCGGAACAGGGCGGAACTGGAGATGTAACGAGGAGGGTCATCCGGGGGAAGAGGAAGAATGTTTGCTGTTTGGGAGCTTGGGCAGGGCTAGTTTTGTTATTGGTTTCTAGTTGCCTTCAAATTTAGTTTCAACTCAAGCTGAAAATCCTAGTTTTGGTTAGGCTCTAGTTCCCAGTGTTCACTACTGTCTCCAAGAAAAAGTATTTCCTGATTTTACTCTATTACTGTAACACAGTAATAGAGGGTCATTAGCTGCCATCGACTCATTTTTGAGTCCTAGCGACTTGATGAATTACCATTTTAAAAAGAAATCAGTTTTGTGCTAGTCTGCTAAGGTCCTCTAATAATAATAATAATAACAGCTTATATACCATAGTACCGTGAAGTTCTATGCGGTTTACAAAAGATTAAGTAAAGGTACAAATTGACTGACTTTTTAAGAGGGTAGAAGAAAGAGAGTAATAGGAAATGAAATTCATTGTTAAGGAGAAAGTGATCAATAGGACAAGTTAATCGCTATTGAGGGGAGAGAAAGAGTGGATCAGCTGTCTAGATGCTTTAGGAAAAGGTGTGTTTTTAGATGTTTCCTAAATTTCTCATAAGTAGTGGGCGAAAGTAATTGTTCTAGTTCTTTACCCCATGATGCTGCTTGATGTGAGAGAAGGTGTTCATGGTCTTTTTTCAGTTTGCAACCTCTCACTGGGGGGGGCAATGAAGTTGGAATGAGAGCTTCTCTTGTGTCTATTGGCAGAGAAGAAGAAAAGGTCAGTAATGTATTTAGGGGCAAGTCCGTGTAATGCTTTAAAGCAGAAACAGGCGAACTTGAACTTTACGCATACCTCTATCGGCAACCAATGCAGTAACGTGTCCAATATAATTCAATTTACTTTAATTTAACTCCATTTTATGCAACGAGTCCTCTTCGCCCTCAAAGTATTGAGCTCAAGGCATTTACTGCAGTTCATTTTCCCCTAGTGATAGCCCTATATAACGGAAATTCCAAAAGTCATGCATAGTAAGGATCCTTCATTTCAAACCAGCATGTTCCAGAAGACACTCCTTTGCTTGTGTGTTCTTTTACAGACCAACCCATTTTGTAACAGAATGTATCCTATATAATAAAACACTAGCCGCGCATGCGCACTCCTATCTGCGTGTTCCTTATGTCTGTGGCCGCAGGAGTGCGCATGCACGCTTAACAAACCTCATACTCACGGCAGCAGAAAACACTCCTTTGCCGGCTCCCCACTCGGTAAAGTTTTTTCGCCGGTCAGACCCTCCCATCCCTTCCCGACGTCTGACGGCTCACTTAGTCCTTTGCCGCCCCCCGCCTCTTCCCTTCCCACGGTCCCAACTATGAACCTGGCGATTCCAGCAGCGTGTGCAGCAGTCTTCACATGCTGCTTCGGGCCCTTCTACTGCCCTGATTTGTTCTGCCGCATCTCTGATGATGTCATCAGGGACGTGCCAAAGTAAATCAGGGCAGTAGAAGGCCCCGAAGCAGCGTGTGTAGAGTGCTGCACACGCTGCTGGAGTCGCCAGGTTCGTAGTCGGGACCGCGGGAAGGGAAGGGGAGGCCGTAAGTGACTAATGGAACCGGACAGACCGCGGGAAGGGAAAGGGGGGTAGAGGAAACGCTACTGCTGCTGCACAGGGAAGTGGTGTTGGGGGAGGGAAATGGAGGGGGAGGGAATGATGCTTTGGCTGCTGCACAGAGAAGTGGTGGGAGATAAATGCTGCTGCATAGGAGGCAGGAAGAGAGACAGATAGATAGAAAGACAGACAGAGAGACAGACAGCTGGAGGAAGGGAGACAGAAAGAAAAGAAGAAAGATACAGGGGCAGGGAGATACACAGAAACACAGACAGACAAAGGGGGCCAGGGACAAAGACAGACAGAAAGAAAGACAGCGGGAGGGAGAGAGAGACAGAAATAAAGACAGACAGACATATATTCTAACACCCGTTAATGTAACGGGCTAAAATACTAGTTTCTACATAATAAAATAGTAAATGACAGCAGATAAAGACCCAATAGTCACACTCATTATGCATTCATAGCCCTTCTCCGCAAACAATTGCGATCTGCCGAAAATAAATGGCGTAAGACACGCTTTAACAATCACCTCATTCAGTTCAAAGAAAAAGCATCCTATTATAAAAAAACTATCCAACAAACCAAAAAAGATTATTATGCTAAGCTCATTTCATCTACCCGTAATTCTTCTACTCTTTTCAGTCTTGCACAGTCGCTTTCTAAATATTCTAAAAAAAAACAAAACCCACCTATTTCAACCTTACCTTCAGCTTCGGAACTTTCACAATACTTTGACACTAAAATCAAAGATATCAGATCACTATTAGGTTCTTCATTACCTTCACTTTCTGTTCAAACTTCAGCCGACACGACTCTACTTCCTTTTAGCTCCTTTAATAGCTTCAAAATGCCCACTTTATCTCAACTACTTCTCAATTTACAATCTCTTAATCCCTCTAATAACCCCTTGGAAAGTATCCCTCCAATACTTCTTAAAAAATTCTACTCTTTTTTCGGCCCATACCTTTGGGAAATGATTTTCAAATCTCTCTCCGAGAGCTTGGTCCCAATTGCCTGGAAAACAGCTCTCATCTTTCCTAAACTCAAACAAAATAATACAGATCCTACTCTACCTAAAAACTATCGACCTATAGCTAATTTACCCTTAGTTTCTAAACTTACAGAAAAAATTATTCATTCGCAATTAACAGATTTTTTCGAAAAAACCCATGCACTACATCCATGTCAAACTGGTTTTCGCTCTTCACACTCCACAGAACTATCACTCTTAGGACTTATCTCAACCATACACTACTATCAGGATCATCAGAAATCTACAATTTTAATTTCCCTCGACCTGTCCGCGGCTTTTGACACTATCGATCACTCCCTTCTTCTCCTCAGATTAAAAGACAGTGGTATAACAGGAAGTGCCCTCTCCTGGTTCATATCCTATTTTCACGAACGCTGCTCCAAAGTTCAAGCAAAAAACGAAACTGCTCCTACTATACCCCAAACATTTGGAATTCCTCAAGGTTCAATCTTATCTCCTCTACTTTTCAACATATTTCTATCTCCACTTCTTACTCTGGCGCAATCCATAGGATTTACTATCTACGCTTATGCTGACGACATACAACTCCTTCACCCTATCAATACTACTAACGCTTTAGACATAACCGAAATAAACAATAAATTAAACATCATAAGCGACTGGTTACATTCAAACAAACTCTCACTTAACATTGATAAATCTTGTGGACTTCTTCTTCCCATCAAATCATCTGAATCATTATTAGGAACAATCTCAATCAAATCTTTACCTTTACAAATGCTAACTAAAATTAAACTTCTCGGCGTCATCTTCGACAGAGAACTATCTTTTCACGACCACATAAGTTCGGTCGTTAAAATTTGTTATTTTAAACTTCGGATTATTCGATCACTCTGTCCTATCCTAAATACTGACTCAATCAACACCTTGACCCACTCCCTAGTCATCTCCCAATTAGACTACTGTAACTCCCTCCTTAACGGACTCCCTCAAAAAGAACTACGACGACTGCAATTAATACAAAATTCCGCAATAAAACTAATATATAAAAAAGGTAAATTTGAACATGTCACTCCCCTTCTTAAAGAGGCCCATTGGCTTCCCATCAATCATCGCATCACCTACAAAATCATCCTACTCTCTTTTAAAATTAAACTTTTCCATCAACCATTATTCCTCGATAAACTACTAATTCCACAAAGTTCCCCTCGTATATTAAGATCTACCGACCAAAAACTCTTGTTCATTCCTTCTTTAAAAGAATTTTACTACACCCGAAAAACCAACTTCGCAGTAACTGCCCCCACACTATGGAACTCTCTCCCACAATTTCTACGGGACGAACAAAATCTAATTAAATTCAAGTCTGGCTTAGAGGTCTGCACGGGAACGGGGATCGCGGGGATCCCGCGGGTCCCGCGGGGATCCCGCGGGTTCCCCCCCTGGCCCACGGGACTCCCACGGGGACGCCCCCTGGCCCACGGGACTCCCACGGGGATGCCCCCCTGACCCACGGGACTCCCACGGGGACGCCCCCTTGCCCACGGGACTCCCACGGGGATGAAAACAACCTACCTAAATTCTGGCGATGCAAGCATGCAGATTACAAGTCTGGCGTCGTGTCGGGAAATAGCCATGTTGAGCAGTGAGCTCAGCACGTACACAGATGAAAGCCTTGCTTGCTGATTGGTCCGGCGGCCCCGCCCCACCGTGCCGCCGGACCAATCAGCAAGCAAGGCTTTCATCTGTGTACGTGCTGAGCTCACTGCTCAGCATGGCTATTTCCCGACGCGGGCATTAGGCTGTTTTTTGTCATTTCGGGTGGGGGATGGCAGCGGCAGCAGCAGCCTGAAAAAGAAATCATCCTGGCCGGGTTCGGTGTCATGCTCCGGAGCTTCTACAGCCTTCCTATCTCCCTCTCCCTTCTACCTGCGGCTCTCTTCGGCAACTCAGCAGCAGCTTCTGACGTCGGGGCCTACCCTCTGCGAGTCCCGCTTGTTTCAACTTCCTTTTTCCACAAAGGCGGGACTCGTAGAGGGAAGGCCTCGATGTCGGCAGCTTGTCTTGATCACCGCTGCTGACGAGTTGCTTAAGAGAGCCGCGGAGCAGGGGGGTGTGTTGCCAGGTGCAGGTAGAAGGGAGAGGGCCAGATGCAGGACTCGTGGGTGAGGGAGGAGAAGAGAGAGGGGAGAGAAACAAAAGGAAATATTTCATACTGGGTTGGGCCGGAGTGGAGGGAGGGTGGAAAGATTCTGGCTACAGGGTGCATTAACAAAGGAAAAGGGGGGAAAGCTGAAAATGGAGATAGTGACACAAAGAAGAGAAAGGGTAAGCAGGACCTTCTGAATAAGGATAGAGATACAGAGGGGACATGAAGAGGAGGTGAAATAGAGACATAGAAGTAATGCTGAAAAAGTGTGTGTGGGGGGGGGGAGATAAAGACATTGAAAGGGCAAATGGTGAATATGGGGTAAAGACAAGGACAGAGACAAATGAAGATTCTGAAAAAGTGGTGAGATAGGGATATAGGTGAGATGGACACAAAGAAGGGTGATGCTGGAAAATAGGTGGAATGGTAATTCTGACAGACACAGAAGGGAAATGCTGGATCAAGGAGAGATGGGGCTCAGGCTGGATGGAATGAGGAGAAATGCCTTGTTGGCCCGGAACTTCCTCTCCTACGTCAGAATTGACGTCAGGGAGCGGAATGCTGGTCAGCGCGACGCTTCTGCAGGGAAAGCTTGGGACAGCGGTGGCTTGGGGACTATTCCCCGATGGCGGTGGCAGCAAACCGAGTGGCTTGGGGGAGGGCACGGAGAAAGAAAGAAAGGGGGCAGACAGAGAGACAGAAAGAAGGGGGAACAGGGAGACAGAAAGAAAAAGTTGGGGGAGAGAATGAGGTCTGGAGGAGAGGAAACATACAGGAGGCTGAAAGAAAGGAAGAAAGATTGGATGCACAGTCAGAAGAAGAAAGTGCAACCAGAGACTCATGAAATCACCAAACAGCAAAGATAGGAAAAATGATTTTATTTTCAATTTAGTGATCAAAATGTGTCTGTTTTGAGAATTTATATCTGCTGTCTATATTTTGCACTATGGCTCCCTTTTACTAAACCGCAATATTGTTTTTTAGCGCAGGGAACCTATGAGCATTGAGAGCAGCGCGAGGCATTCAGCGTAACTCCCTGTGCTAAAACCTACTATTGTGGTTTAGTAAAAAGGGAGGGGGTGTATTTGTCTATTTTTGTATTTTGTTACCGAGGTGACATTGCATAGAGTCATCTGCCTTGGGAAATGTATATGGCAGATATCTTTGTTTTGTGTTCAAAAGAAAAGGAAATGCATTTCTGGTTTTATTTCTACAGTGTTGAAGTACTTGTTGGCCCTTGCTGTGACTGGTGGGGATCCCCAAGCACCGCCAGCAGAGGACCTCCTCTAGAGATGGTCAGAACTCCCCTCCACCAAGCGCAGCAGTCGCTGGCAGCATCCATGAGCCACTGAGGTGCCAGCATCTGTGACTCAGGGACGCTACTGCTGCCTGCCAAGCTTGGCAAAAGGGACCCCAGGCCAACTGCAAAGGAAGTCCTCAGCTGACAGTTTGTGGGTTCTCATCAGCTGAGTATTTATATTTTATATTTACATTAGAGGTTCTGGTAGAAACCCATTTACAAAGTATGTATTCTTCCCAATTAATATTTCCAAATTAATAGTCTCTTTGCTTATTTGTAAATGGGTCTCTACCAGAGCCTTTAATTCAGTAGCATAATTAAATAAAATAACTATTTCTGAAGTTTATAGGGAAGGATGGTGACGGAGGGGATTCCTCGCGGGGACGGGTGGGGACGGAGGGGATTCCTCGCGGGGACGGGTGGGGACGGAGGGGATTCCTCGCGGGGACGGGTGGGGACGGAGGGATTCCTCACGGGGACGGGTGGGGACGGAGGGATTCCTCACGGGGACGGGTGGGGATGGGTGGGATTTTGGCGGGGACGGGTGGGGACGGGTGGGATTTCTGTCCCCGCGCAACTCTCTAGTCTGGCTTAAAGACATTCTTATTTCAAGATGCTTTCAATTGAACCTAGATCACTCTTTTTCTCTTTTCAAATCTTCTTCTTTTTTTTTTGTTTCTTTCTCTCCCTTTTTCTACCTCTTACTGCGAATAAGTACTTGATCCAACAATGCCACCCTATCCCTCACGTTCTACCCCTTCCCCTCCCCCCCTCTTTCACTAAATTTTGTAACTTCTCCCCTCCTCCCCTCACATTCCTCACTATCCAGTTTGTCTAGTCTATGTCATATACGTTCACTTTAGCTTATAACATTTTTAGCCTATACAAAACATTGTTAACCGGCCAGATATTCACTTGATGGTCGGGATATTAAAAACTAATAAACTTGGAAACTTGGAATTCATGTAAATTGTCTTTTCTTTAATATTTCTGGGCAATATACCATAGAAGTCCGCCCGGTACTGTCTTTAAGTTTCCACTGCTGGATTTGCCATTAAAACCCACTCCAGCCTGTCCTAACCATTCTGTCACTGGAGCTTCTATCATCAAAGCCCTCCACAGTTCACCTTAAACCAAATCACCATATACGGGTCACCCAGTACTGACCTTAGTTTGTTTTATACCATTCATTTTCTAATTGGAGATTCTCTGTGTTCATTCTACACTTTTATGAATTCCGTCACTGTTTTTATCTCTACTGCCTCCCTCGGGAGGGCATCCACCACCCTCTCCGAGAAAAAGAATTTCCTAACATGGAGGGACATAATCAAAAATGTGCCTAAGTCTGAGGTTGGACGTTTTGTACAAAATGTCCACAAACACAGGAGGAAAAATGTCCATTTTCAAAGCTGCCAAACGTCTTATCTTTTATTTTTGAAAATGAGCAAGGTATAAGTTATGGTCCTTAGGACACCTACCTTTTTTGCCCATTTTCAAAAATAAAAACATCCATGTGAAAAGCATACAAAACAAGTTTTGTAGACGTACTCACCACCCACCATATCTGATCATGGCAGAAGGAATCCCTATGAGCTGGTTTCAGGGAATTTCTGGTGGCTCAGCTGATGGGGATTCCCTGTGCCAGGATCAGCTGAGCCATGGACATCCCCGACATTCCCCACATCCCCCCTCACATCCCAACATCTTCCTAATATCCCCCACATCGTCCTGACATCCCGACATCCCCCTGATATCCCAAACCTCTTCCGATATCTCCGCCCCCCTCCCCATCCTCCCAACATTCCTGGGCCTCCCTCCCACATCTCCGGAACCCCCTGTACCTTTGAAAGAGCAAATGGCAGGAGGGAAGCTCACTCCTGCCTATAGGGCCATGTGCTACAATGACAGGGTTTCCCCCTCCCAATGCATCTTGGGATGCAGTGGGAGGGGCTGAAGGCCCTGATTTGCTCAAAATCACCATTTTTAGCCAATCAGGGCCTTTGGCCCCTCCCACTGCATCTGAAGATCACCATTTTTATTATGGCTGCAGTACATCCAGGTTGAAGCCCACCCGATTCCTGCCCATAACAAACCTCCCAACATGCCCCTTTGCTCTCTGGACTCACAGCAGCTTAGAAGCGCTGTTGCATATCCAGAAAGTTGGCTTTGATTATCGGTACTTGGACATCCAAATTCTGATTTAGATTGGTTTTTGGATGTTTTAAACTTTTGATTCTGAGTCCCATTATTCCTAAGTCTGCCACCTCACAACCTCAATTTATGCCCTCTAGTTTTACCATTTTCCTTTCTCTGGAAAAGATTTTTCTTTATTAATACCTTTCAAGTATTTAAACGTCTGTATCATATCTCCCCTGTCCCTCCTTTCCTCTAGAGTATTCAGGTCTTCCAATCTCTTCTTGTACGTCTTTTGGCGCAAGCCCCATACCATTTTCGTTGCTTTTCTCTGGACCGCTTCAAGTTGAATAACTCGTTTTGCAGATGATATTCTTTTGGATGTTTTCAAGTCTTGATCCACGTGTTGTTGTTTTTTAAATTAAACCCAAGAATATGCTCACAAAATTGGGCAAAGGAAATCAAGTACATGTGTGTCTTATTTATTATTATTAGCATTATTTATATATATATTTTAGAACCGGAGAAAATGAAAGCATTTTTCTTGCCTCTTGATTTTGTGATGAGGTCTAATCAGATTTCTGGACAGCAAATAACAGTGGAATGATTCCAGGTCTGCGGAATGGAATGCACTCTTGCTGGACTAACTTACTGCTTCAAGATGTCCATCGGCACTGGGCCTTGGAAAAAGAGCATAGGCTCCACATCACCTACTGTCTTTTAAATTTGCTATTTAGCAAAAAACATTTTCTAGTCCTTTTACTAAGGTGTGGTAGCCGATTTGGCGTGCATTAAAAATTAGCGCGCACTAAATGCTAACGTGCGCTAACGTGTCCATAGGATATAATGGACACGTTAGCATGCATTAGCATATAGCGCATGCTAAAATTGCTAGTGTGCCTTAGTAAAAGGACATTAATTAATATAAATTGAAAAGAGCAAGCATATTTCCTAGGCATGTACCTAGGATTCAAAGAGCCATATTCTGTAAACTGGTGCTTAACTTAATTGGCTTTAATTGGCATGGTAATTGACCGTGTCATTTAAAATCAATTAAAAACTCATTAAAAAAGTAGGCATGGAATTGCACCTGCAGCATGGCGGCAAGCGGCGACTAAGGTCAAAGTAGGTGTGATTAGGGGTGGAGTTGACTTTAGGCGCCACTACGCCCGATTCTCAAAAAAAACCTTAGGTGCTGGCCTACGTTTCTGGCACCTAAGTTTTTTTTTTCTTAGGTGCCGATAGTCGCGATTGTGTTAACAGTGCCTGAGCATGATTGACGCATGGACGGCACCGCTTTTTAAGGCACCTGCTGATTTAGGCCAAAATTTTCAGGCATTCTATTCTGATTGGAACTGTTTTACATCTCAAATTGTTAAGGAAAGGAATTTGGTACATTTAACATTTCAAGTTTCAAGTTTATTTATAGCTTGATATACGACCATCACAAGTATCTGGACAGTTTACAATAATAAGAGTTAAAAATTAAAAAATATTGCCATGTAATCTATATTTCAAAGATGAAAAGAAATAATTGATTTAACCATATTGAGGCATTATTAAATAAATAAGGTCCTTTTACTAAACTGGGTAATGAGCCCCCAACACAGCTTATAATGGATACTGCAGGAAACGCTCATGCATCCTACAGTAACTGCTGAATTTTTTTTTTTTGAGGGGGAGGAGACATGTCAGGGGCAGTGAGTAGGCATTCCTTTGCTTATTGGTTAGCACAGGATCACTGCATGAGCCCTTACCCCTGCGCAGGGGAACGCTAAGGCCTCTTTTTAGCACAGCTTAGAAAAAGGATCCCTTAATCTCCTATTCAATTTTAGCTCAGAATGGCAACTTGCAGACTTGTTCAAGTATTCTTTCATCATTATTTTTTTTTTCAAATCTGGAGGGAAACATATATTTTTGCTTTAATTAGTTATTGGGTATATGGCTGCATGTGAAATACATTACAATAAATCTTACATCCATTTCCTTTACTGTCATTTTAATATATTTCCAGCTGTGCTATAAACATCTGCTTCAGAATTCCATGTCTCTCTTGTAGTGCCACTCACTACTACTACTATTTCTATAGCACTACCAGATTTACATGGTGCTGTACAGAGTCACGAAGGAGACAGTACCTGCCAAAGGAGCTTACAATCTAAACAGACAAGACAGACAAACAAGATGCCATAGACACTGTTAGGGGAAATTGTTAATCTGATGGCTAGGGCAGTGGGGAGTAGGGTTATGAATTGAATACTACATCAAAAAGATGGGTTTTCAATCTGCTTTTAAACAAGGGAAGGGGTTTGGTGGACAAACTCAGGTTGTTTATTCCAGGCATATGGGGCATCTAGATGAAAGGAACAAAGTCTGAAATTGACAGTGAAGGAGAAGGGTACAGCTAATAGCAACTGATTTGAGGAAAATTAAAACTATCCTACCCCTCCTTAAAAGGCATCTCCCTTGTTGGTAAACTTGGCTATTCCCTCCCTTTCAGAATCACTCAGCTCTGGAACAGTCTCCCTTCCCCTCTCCGCAATTTGAGCCCCCTTCTACCATTCCGTAAGCATCTGAAGACCTGGCTCTTCTCCAGAACGTAACCCCGTCCCGCTCCTGGCACTCTCACACCAACCTCTCTTCTCTCATACTTATATAATTCCACTGGAGTTCCGTTCCTTCCCTAACCATGTAAACCGTGTCGAGCTCCATCTGCGGAGATGATGCGGTATATAAACCCAAGATTTAGATTAGATTAGATTAGATTAGAATGGAGAATTCTGGGAGGTATATAAGGAGAGAGAAGAGAGGAGAGATATTGAAGGGTGGCAGAATGAACACACTTGGAGGTTACTAATAGGAGTCTGAACTGTATGCGAAGGTGGATAAGGAGCCAGTGAAGTGATTTAAGGAGAGGGGTGACATGAGTGTAGCGAGGTTGGTAGAAGATGAGTTGTGCAGCAGATTTTTGCACAGATTGTATCACAGATGGTCCTGTTACACTTATCACACCACTTGAAGCCACTGGAAGCTTTAGACATGAAGGAAAAAAATCATTGATGTGAGGTCAAAAAACCAAAAGTTCTGGGAAGATCGAGTATTAGGAAACCACAAAAGAACTCTATGCTCCTGGGCTGAAAACAGGCTGGTGAGGGCCAGAAGGCCCAAAAGAAAAACTGACTAAAAATCAAAAATTAAAGTTTAATAATGGGAATGCACACAATGTACTCAGAAACTGATGTATATTAGATACACACAAGAAGTGCGTAGCAAGAAACGCTTATGAAAAATGTCTGTAAGACACGGTGAGAGAGATAAACTTAACAGATCAATATTCAAAACCTTTACATAGCTGGTGACAGCATCAACCACTTTAATGTGTTTTGAAAAAAAAATCACATGCAGTTCAAAGGATAAATGTGATAGGTTTTTTTGCAAATTGATCAAATTCATCTGCCCAGAAAAGGAAGTTGGGTGAGGGGGTGATGTGGACTATGGCAAAAATAGAAAAAATGTTCACATTAGTAGTGGAATTCAGCTGCTGAACATCTGCGAGTGAATATTTAGATATTTAGCATCAGAATCAACATGGTGGTTAACGCTGAATATCCAAATTCTACACTGATCACTGGTGCTATATGATAGCAGAGATATTGAGTGGTGTAATTATCAAGGGAGCTAACAATAAAGCACTATGGAACCAGCAGGTGGTCGAGGCCAGTAATGTGCTCGACTTCAAGAGTCGATGGGACAAACACGTGAGAGTACTACGGAGTTATGCTCAATCGATAGATACTCAAGGGAAGAAGGGTCCTTGAGCAGGCAGACTAGTTGGAGGGAGGGTTCTTGAGTGGGCAGACTTGATGGGCCATCGGCCCATTTCTGCCGTCACCTTCTATGTTTCTGTGAACTTATTTTCAAGGCATATGTTTGTTTGCTTATTGAGCATTTGATATCCCGCTTAATGCAGGTCAAAGTGGCTTTACAAATGTAAAAAGAGTAAAAACATATAAGAGCGGATAGCGTAGCTGGTTTTAAGAAAGGTTTGGACAAGTTCCTGGAGGAAAAGTCCATATTCTGTTATTGAGAAAGACAGGGGGAAGCTACTGCTTGCCCTGTATTGGTAGCATGGAATATTGCTACTCCTTGGGTTTTGGCCAGGTACTAGTGACCTGGATTGACCACCATGAGAACAGGCTACTGGGCATTGGTCTGACCCAGTAAGGCTATTTTTATGTTCTTATAACATAACATTACAAAATTAATACAATAGGCACATTAAACAGCCCTCTCTGTCCCAGAGGGGCGCACTATCTAAACTAAAAGTGCCTAAGAGCAAAACAGCAATTGTAGAATAATGATATAATAGAAAAGAGGAAAGAGCAAAAAAAGCAAATACTGGTTAAAGTAAACCATAAACTATAAATGAACAGTCTTCTCAGTATTCATCTGTACTGGGACTGGTGCTTTATAACATATTTATGAATGATTTGGAAATGGGAACTATGAATGAGGTGATAAAATTTGCAGATGAGAAAACTATTCCAAGTTTTTAAATTGCTTGTGAATTGTGAGAAATTGCTGACAGACCATGGGAGACTAGAAAACTGGGCATCCAAATTGCACATGAAAGTTAATGCGGATAAGTACATGGTGATGCACATAGGGAAAAAATATCCAAAATTATAGCTACACAATGTAAGCTTCTTGCCAGCCAGGAAGGTGTCATCATGGAGAATACATTGAAATCTTCTGTTCAGTGTGTGACAATGGCTACAAAGTAAACAGGAATAGAGAATTAAACACCACACAATGCCTCTGTCTTGCACCACAGTCCAACTGCACCATGATCACTGCGTTCAATTCTGGTCACTACATCTAAAAAAAAAAAAAAAGCAGAATTAGGAAAAGTGCTAAAAAGGGCCAGCAAAAATGTTAAGGAAAGGCTAAAAGGCTGAGGGGCCCATAATCGAAAGAAAAAAACTTCCAAAAACTGGCCTATGTCGGCACTTGGACGAACATTTCTCAAAAATGTCCAAGTGCCGATACTAAAAACGGGTTTTGGATGTATTTCTAAACGACCTAGGCCTTCATAGTGCCACTGAACAACCAAAATTAAACAGGGCATTTCAGGAGGAGTGTCAAGGGCAGGAGTTGGGTGGGACGTGGACCGGCTTAGACTTAGTCGTACAGCATGTATAACTGAAAGTTATACAGCCTTCGATCGACGGAACTTGGACGTTGTGACTTAGACCATGTAAAACATGGTATAAGTCACAAAAAACCCACCTAAACTCACCAGATAAGCACTGAAAACATAACACAGACCCCCACATACTACCCCAGTGATCACCGACCCCACCACCCCCATAAAATTATTAATCACGTCTTTAAAATTCCGCCTCCAAACCATCATTATCTGGCATAGGAAAGCTTAGTAATCCAGCACAGCGGCAGCTTAAGTCGTCTTGGGGGTGAGTTAGGGACCCATAGAGAGGAGGACCCATGCCCATAAGCCCCTGTAATCACTGCATTGATACTTAAACATGTGCACTCCCCTATACATCCCCAAAACCCTTTTGTACTGGCATATAAGTGCACTAGATGCTAACGCCTCCATTGAGCTGGTGTTAGTTTTTGGTGCTTAGCACGGGGTTAGCATGTGCAGCAATGTAGCGCGCGCTAAAAATGCTAGCGCACCTTAGTAAAAGGAGCCCTAAGGCTCTCTTTTACTAAGGTACGCTAATGGATTAGTGTGCGCTAATCAATTTAGCGCATGTTAAATGCTAACACGTGCATGTTAGTCTATGGATGCATTAGCGTTTAGCATGCGCTAATTCAATTAGCATGCGCTAATCGGTTAGCGCACCTTAGTAAAAGAGAGGGTAAGAGACACACCTCTGTTTCCATTGTAAATTTAAAATTAATCACATAAAATTATTTTTGACTTAAAACATGGGGTCCTTTTACTAGTGCTGCCCGATTCGGGAAAAAAAATTTCGATTCGATTTGATTTTCCTGCCCAGTTGGGTGTTTTTTTTTTTTCAAACACCCTGGTGGGTTTATTTTATAGCCTCTTCACCCCCTTTGCCTTCTCCTAACCACACTGGTGCTGTGGTGTAAACAAAATAAACAAACAAAAAAGACTTTTCCTTTCTCTGTTAAATCCTAGTTCACGTTTGTAGTCTAACAAGAGCTCTGGCAGGATATACGTTTCAAATCTGACATATTGTAATCACAAAACAGAAAATAAAAATAGTTTTTCTACCTTTTGTTGTCTGGTCATTGTTCAAATCTTGTTGGTCCCAGGCTCTGGTTGTCTTCTAATAGCTTGCTTGCCAGGGTCTCCTTCTTTCTTCTTTCTCCATGCTAACCATCCATCTGCCATCTCTGTCCTCCCCTTCTGTTTCCCTTCCCTCCCCTGGAGGTCTGGCATCTTTCCTTTTTTTCATCTCCATCTACAGATCCATCTTTTCTCAACAACCTTTTCATCCAGCTTCTCTCCCTTTCTGTAGCTTTCATCCCTAAATCCCATTGTCCACTATCTCTCTCCCTCTCCTCTGTTTTTAGACCCCTTATTTCTTTCCCCCAAAGTCCGGCATATGCACATCTCTTTGAATCCCCCTTCCCTCTCTCCCTCTGTGTACTTCTACACCGGGGCCCCCTCCCCTGAACGTCTGCATCCCCCTGAAGACCTGCGTATTCAATTTACCTAATTTCAGCAGCCTGCCATGCAGAAGATCACTGGCTCTAGCGATCTTTGCAAGCTGCCATATGTCGTCCGAGTTGTCTTCCCTCTGCCGCAATCCCACCCCTCCTCTGACATCAGAGAAGAGGTGGGACCACAGCAGAAAGAAGACAATTCGGACGACGTATGGCAGCTTGCAAAGATCGCTAGAGCCAGCGCAGGGCAGGCTGCTGAAATTAGGTAAATTGATGCAGGGAAGCTGGACACCAGCGGGGAAGCCACTTCCTGACTGACCCTCCCCACTCACCTTCTAAAGCAGGAGCGGCAGGCCAGCAAGAGGCAGCACTGCTGCTCCTGCTTTAGGGGCGAAGGGGGAGGGTCAGTCAACGAATCGGGAGGCCGATTTTTTGTCATGGTAAATCAATTCGAATCGGGCAGCCTGATTCTCAGCTTCCCCAGCCCCCCTGCCGATTCCCAGCTTCCATCCCCAGCCCCCAAGACTCAGCAGCCCCCCTGCTGATTCCCAGCTTCCATCCCCAGCCCCTAAGACTCACCAGCCCCCCTGCCGATTCTCAGCTTCCATCCCCAGCCCCCAAGACTCACCAGCCCCTCTGCTGATTCCCAGCCCCAAGACTCACCAGCCCCCGCTGCCGATTCCCAGCTTCCATCCCCAGCCCCCAAGACTCACCAGCCCCCCTGCCGATTCCCAGATTCCATCCCCAGCCCCCAAGACTCATCAGCCCTCCTGCCGATTTTCAGCCCCCCTGCCAATTCTCAGCCCCCCCTGCTGATTCTCAGCCCTTCTGCCGATTCTCAGCTCCCCTGCCACCGATTCTCAGCCCTCCTGCCGCTGATTCTCAGCCCTCCTGATGATTCTCAGCCCCCCCCACCGCTGATTCTCAGCCCTCCTGCCATTTACCCTTTGCTTCCGAGGTCTGCTCGCTCCCCCCTCGATGATCCCACGTCCTTTCGTTTCTTCTGATGTAACTTCCAGTTTTGCAAAACCGGAAGTTACATTAGATGGGAACGAGTCCAGTGGCCGGTGGTGAAAAAAATAATTAACTTAAATTGGGGCTGAATCGGTGAGTCCTTTTTTTTACCAAAACGAACCGATTCGAATCGATTCACCTGATTTGAATCGGTGAACCGACTCGAATCGTGAATCGGGCAGTACTACCTTTTGCTCAGGCACGCTAATTGTCTTACCATGTGCTAAATGCTAAGGCGCGCATAGAATATAATGGGCACCTTAGCATTTAGCACATGCTAATCTTTAGTAAAAGGCCCCCATAGGGAAACTTTGGAACTTGTTGCCTGAAGATGTGGTAAAAGGGATTAGTACAGAAGGATTTATAAAGGTTGAACTAATTTCTGGGGGAAAAGTCCATAACCATTATTAAAGTAGACCTGGGAAAAGTCGCTGCTTATCTCTGGGGGGTAAGTAGAATGGAATGTTACTAATTTTTGGGTTCCTGCCAAGTACTTGTCATCCGGATTGGCCACAGATAGAAATAGCATGCTGTGCTAGATGAACCTTTGGTTTGACACAATACAGCATTTCTTATGTTCTTGTGAAAATCCTCCTCAGAAAGCAAAAGCCACAGTTTCTAGAGTTAAGATCAACAAATTAACATCTTCTTATAAACCCTTATTTAAAGATAATTAATACAAGGCAAAATAAAATATTTTCGGTTACAGCACCCCAGCAATGGAATCATTTACCTATTTATCTTCGAGAAGAATCAGTATTAGAACAATTTAAAAGTTCTCTAAAAAGCTTCCTTTTTGTTGATGCTTTTGGGAATTAGCTTAGCATAAATCTACTGATTTCTTTTGGTCCGCCATTAATGCTGTGATTATGAAGAATAAGCATGTCTAGCTAACAGGGTCCCCCTTCCTCAATGTTTTTTCCCTTAATTGTTCTTTTGTTTTGAAAATGTAGCTCCACCCTTATCCCCACCTTTTCATGTATAACGTCTATAGTTAATCCACTGTATGTCTCTATATGATTAATTTTAATGTACATCGCTTTGAATTTATTATAAAAGCATTTTTATCAAATTTTAATAAAACTTGGAAACTTAGGGCTCCTTTTACGAAGGTACGCTAGCGTTTTTAGTGCATGCACCGGATTAGCGCGTGCTAGCCAAAAAACTGCCGCCTGCTCAAGAGGAGGCGTGTAGTGGTTAGCGCGCGTGGCATTTTAGCGCTTTAAGGCCCTAACGCGCCTTCGTAAAAGGAGCCCTTAGAATGTTCTTCTTTTTTTTTACATATCTTAAATGCCATTTGAACAACAATCAAGCATCTATAATCACTCCAGAATTACAAACTTCCATAAGTATTGTAATGTTGCTACGTATTTTGAAATAGAATTATTCATGGGACTTGAAATTCTCAGCTCCTAGAAATCGCCAGTTTTTACACCTTCTGACAATTCAGTCATAAGCCATTATTTTTAGTCAAACAAATATTGTGGCAGAGGCAGCTGACATAAGATTTAATGCAACAGACACTTTGTTGTCACAGGTTAAATTAATCATCATTATATAGATAATATTTTGTGAATCTTTGCATTGGTACGGCATGCATGTTTCTTGCCTTGTTAACATTTATTGTACTTCATATACTGAACTCAATAAAAAAAATTTTGAACTAAAAAAAATTAATCATCACATTGTCTGCTTACATCTGAAAGATAAACCCAGATCTAAGATTATATCATGAATTGGGTGCGTACATACAGATTAAATAGCCTAGCAGAGAGTATTGATCCTTTCAAAGATAGAAACCCTGCTTACATTCGGCTGTCAGCTAAGATCAAAATAATTTCAGGACAACATCCTTTGTGCCTGAAGGGTAAAAATAGTTCATAGCATTTTTCAGTGCAGAGCTCTTGTGTGTTCTGTCCTCAGGGGATGTATAAGTAAATTTGCTTGTTTTCTAAAACCACTGCTTAGCCAATACTTTGGCTTGTTTTCACAACCACTTAAAATCAGTCAGAAGAATAAAACCAAAACTAAAAAACAACCCTTCCAAACAACACAGCCTTTAAATTATACTTGTATAAAGGCTTCCTTTAATTCCTACTTTGTTATTTCATAGTACTCTATTTTTAAGAAAAGCTCTCTCTTGATTTTATGACCACAGAAAAAAAATCATTGCAAAACTACAGTATAGCTCTAGTGAAGATGCCATCTTGTACTTATTTAATTCATTGTGTTCCTTGTAATTCTGAGAAAAAAAATAAAAATTGGACGGTGTGCAATATTTATTTATGTATAATACACGTTTTGGGTAGCATTATTTTCTGATAAATGTTCAAATCCTTGACAAATGTTTGCTTCTTATCCTGCATCATTTGCTTCATCTTTCTTTAACAGAGTGCTTTAAGTATATTGTCTAAAAATATGCAGATTTATTGGAAAGGAGCAGCCAGAAAACCAAACCGTCTGAGTTATACTTGGAATTCAGAGAATTTTTAATCACGGGTTGTGTGTGTTCAATTAGAGAAAGCAAAAACACATCGCTGTAGAAGTGTAGATGGACTTGTGCTAATGGTGCTGCATGAACCAGCAGCATGTGCTCCTGCTTGCCCGGTCAGAGATAGGTAAACTGGTTTTGACGAGTTTTTTTAACTGGGGTGCCTAAATATTAGGTGCACGGATTCCAGTTTAAACTAGCATTCTATAAGATAATCTGGGCATGATAAACTAAGGCCCTCTTTTACAAAGGTGCGCTATATGTTTTAGCTTGTGTTTAGCACGCGCTAAATCAACAAGTACACTAACCACTAATGCATCCATAGGATAACATGCACGCATTAGCGTTTAGCACGCGCTAATATTTAGTGCAAGCTAAAAAGTATAGCACACCTTTGTAAAAGAGGGGGTAAGTGCTTACTTACAAGAAGGCACCCACTTATAGAAATGCCACCTGTTTTTAGGACATTTTAATTAAAGGGTCCCTAAGATTTTATATAATTTTCTTCACTGTCTCCCTGTCTATTCAGATTTTTGTCAAAGTTGAACAGTTTACTCCATTTCTAAAAAAATTTCCAGAAGATGGTATTTTGGGATCCAAACCTGCAACCTGTGGCGTAGAAAGGGGAGGGGGGAGTCCGCCCAAGGTGCTGTTTTTGTAGGGATGCGGCACTAATCCTCCTCTCCTTCCCCGCCTCCCCCACTGCTGTGTGCGTGCACCGCTTCTCTTCCCCTGTATCTCTGTAACATTCCTGGTGTAAGCAGCAACTCCCAACAGTGGGAGGCGGGGGGAGGAAGGGGCAGGAAGGAATGTATAGGGGGCGAATAAGAGAGTGGGGGAGGGGCACCACCGACCCAGGCACCTCTCACCCTCGCTATGCCATTGCCTGCAACCTAACTCCAGACCAGGGACATTTCAGAGACCTCTTTAGGCTGTTTTTCTTAGAAGGGAATACTGTATGATTTTTGTCAAACATTGTTAAATGACAGAATTGAGCATTATTTCACCTTAGCACATTATTTTACTGTAAAGTAAGCAACATAATAAATTATGAATAATTTAGCTTGCATTTAGCTTATCAAGCTATATTATTTCGCTTGTCTAATTGTTAACTGGGCTGACGACGTAAAACTGAATCTAAGTAAAGAAAAATACCAAATGTTTAAGTTCAAGTTTCAAGTTTATTAACATTTGATGTATCGCTTATAACAATATCTAAGCGATATACAGTTTAAAAACCAACAGATTGTGGTAATACATATAGTTTATATACGTTAGACAATTGACAAAACAATTTGGACAGACATGAATAAGTAGGAAGGAGGGGGAAAGTTACAATTACATTGTTTGTTAAAATTTACATAAAACGGAAAATACATTAGGTATAAATGGGGTGAGATGAGAAGAAAATATTGTTAATTATTAGAAGGATATAAAAAATCTAGAATAGGTCATATCATAAATCAAATGCGTCTTGAAATAAATAAGTTTTTAGACATTTTTTAAAAGTGATAAGATCTTTTTTGTTTTTAATAAAATTTGGAAGGGAATTCCACAATGAAGGGGCCACAACTGAGAACATATCGTTTCGTCTAGTGCCGATTATTCTTAACGATGGGACTGAGAGCAGATTTGACGAAGATGATCTTAAAGAGTGAGAAGGGTTGTGTGGGACAATCATTTTTGATATAAATTGGGGTTCGTTAAATCTTAATGTTTACTGATAAGTCCTCCCAGAATCACCAGTGACAACACCCAAATAACACTGCATAATGCCCCACTGAAACTGGAATCAGAACTGAGAAACCTAGGGATTTATATTTGACAAGAACCTATCCTGGGAGGCACAAAAGCGAACATTAACCAAGCGAACTTTCACAATACTGATAAAACAGTTGAATTCGGCATTTCTTCACCAAAGAAATCTTTCAGATCTTGGTTCAGTCACTGGTACTATCCCAACTAGATTATTGCAATGTCCTTTATGTAGGATGCAAAGAAATTATATGGAAATAAATTACAAACCATTCAAAACGTCAAGCAAGACTTATTTTCTTAGCAACCAAATATGATGAAGTGATACCTCTGTACCTTGAACTACCAGTGCTCCCCTTTGAAGCAAGCTGATCTATTTAATCTTCCATGGCGAAATACCAGATTATCAGAATACCAAATTCTTCGAAAAAACTCAATTCCAGCTCATAGTTCAGTCCCTAATACTAGGCCTACTTGACTACTGTAACATCCTCTATCTCCCTTGCCCTGCAACTATAACAAAACAACTACAAACTATCCAAAACACAGCACTAAGACTCATCTACTCATTGAAGAAACATGACCACATTACAGAAGCATATCTCAAATCACATTGGCTTCCAATACCAGAAAGAATACAATTTAAATTCTACTGTCTACTATTTAAGACTTTATACAGAGACAGTCCAATCTACCTGAATAATCGCCTCATCCACAACACCACAACCAGACATAGGAAAACTCACACCCCTTTCTCATACCCCCTAATTAAGGAGGTCAAACGTAAAAAACTATATGATGGCCTCCTGGCCACTCAAGCAGCCAAACTAGACAACCAAATCGCCAATCTACTGACGGCATCCCTCGACTACAAGACTTTTAGAAAAGAAATAAAGACCATACTCTTCAAGAAAGCCCTGAAAAAAGAAATAACACCGCAAGTTTCAATCACCACCTCTCACTAAAGCCAACTACCCAAACAAATAACCATACACAATTCTTACTCTTTGAAAATGTCCAAAATGGTTTTTTGGGGGTTTTTTTTTTCTAGTAAGTTCTTGTTGTAATACATCCTTGATAATTCTTTTGTGATCTGTCTTGAACTGCAAGGTAATGGCGGAATGGAAATCCCTAATGTAATATAATGTAATTACATGTTGAAGTTAATTGAAATATCACGCAAAGACAAATACAACCTGCTCAGTAACCATATAAAAATAAGATTCCCAAATCCTACAGGAATCAAATATAATACTATTCACTCTACAACCTTCCCATACCTGGCAGCAAAATGATAGAACCCTTTACCAACACAATTAAGGAACACCCCCTCCTACCAAAACTTTCGTAAAGGCCTAAAAGCCTATCTATTTGGAAAATATCTTACCCACCTATTCTTCCCCAAACAGGCTACAACCACCAGAAACCAAACAAGACCCAAATCACCTTGCCTATCTTGATTGGTAACTAAGCTCCCTACAAACCGTGAAATGACACCCGTAGCAGAACCTGTAATATCAAGTCTACAACACCAGATTATAGCCAATCTTCTCTGCAAACCATATACCATAATCATACGCCTACACAAACACAAACCAAGTTATCTATGTCATGAACCCCTAATGAAATAATATAATCCCTGGATATGGACAGGCTCTTCTAAATTGTAAATCGCATTGAACTCCTTCTGGGACATATTAGTGATCCATAAATACTAATGTAATGTAATTATTCCTAGTAGACCTCTACCCCCACTCCTTGATCCTCACTATCAAAGATCCCCTGGCACAAGACTCCCCCCCCCAAACTCAAATCACTTCAACACAGGATCTCTCTGACACTAACTGTTGCTATCCCTGGTATCAAATTCAAAATATGAATCCATTCTCTTTCACTGGGGGATGGGAACTCAGCTATATCATATAAATGTATCTAATAATGGTGGAGAAAAAGACTTCAGTAGAAAAGGAGTTTTAACCAACCCAGCACCATGCTGTTATCATAGTAAGCTCACAATAATCAATGCTCATAAAAAAAACTTCCACCAAATAACAGTTATCAAAAACAGAGAGCAGTTCCATCTCCACAGTAGGTATACAAAAGTCACTCTCTAGTCAATAAATGCAGGAAAAATCATTCTCTCAGGAATAGAGATGGGAGGACATGAGTAAATTCCAGTCACTCCTGTCCCCTAGGTTGCCAGGTCAAAAATGGCACTGGATGACTCCTAATGGTAATTTTGCACTACTACCAGTAGGGGTTGACCAATTTAATGACAAGAGGCTAAGGGGCAGGATCAACTTAGGGATACCCAAACAAGTGTGTGGTGGTGGTGGGTCTTCAGGGGGAAGATTGGGGAGCTGCTGGTGGGGAGGGGGAAGTAGAAGGGCATATAGTACAATAACTGGGAGCATCAGGCTACACATTAGTGGCCCAATGATGAGGTGCTTTGCATGCATTTGAATGCTTTACATCTCATGATGTAAAGCTTGCTTCAGTAAAGATCTCTGCTTTTTTGACAAAAAAATGCACTATTCCCTTTATGCATGGTTGTATCTACTCTATTTAACTCTCACTTTTGGTAGCTACAGTATTTGAGACCAACTAGAGGCCAAGTAAGCTGTATGGGGGGGGGGGGGGGGGGCACTGAAAAGTTCTCAGCCCAACCAAGAAGAGAATGATGCAGAGCTATGAAACTTATATTTTCTTGACACTTTTCATTTCAATGAAATGAAAAATGTCAAGAAAAGTGTAGAATATTATCCCAGGACAAGCAGGCATGATATTCTCACATGTGGGTGACGTCATCTACGGAGCCCCGATGCGGAAGCATTTTCAAGCAAACTTGATTGAAGATTTAAGTTTGCTCTGCTGCTCCACGCATGCGTGCCTTCCTGCTCCACTAGGGGGTGCATCCCCTCGTGGTCTCCAGTTCAAAATTTTCCGCTGAGCCTAGAAGTCGTGTTTTTCAGGCTCTGCCCCAACTGCCTTCTAGCACCACGATTTTTTCTTGTTTTTTCTCGATTAAGTCGCTGTGCGCGAATTCTTTACTTTTCAACTTGATTCCTGCTTCGTTTTTGACGACCCGGAGGCTTCCGGGTCCCCGTGGCCGCGTGGCTACTCGAGCCGCGGCTACTTTCGATTCTATGTCCCGGCCTTTGACCAGCTTTAAAAAGTGCACCCGGTGTGAGCGGCTTCTTTCCATCACAGACCCGCATCGCCGGTGCATCCTCTGCCTGGGGGGCGGCTCATCCAACCGACTCCTGCCCCCAGTGTGCTACTTTCCAGAACCGGGCCCTCCGTCGAAGAAAAGCCCGCATGGCAGACCTTTTTGCTCCGGAAAAACCCTCTACCTCGGCCTTGAGGTCGGCCCCGGCCTCGGCCCCGGCCTTGACCTCGGCCCCGAATACCTCGGCATCGCCCCGAGACCCGAATCCGAAGCCCTCGGGACAGCAGAAAGCCTCGGCCCCGGGTAAGTCCCCTCTTCCTTCTTCAGGTTCCGTAACATCGAAGAAGCCAGCCTCGGGGACACCGTCGACGCATGGCGGAAGCCCCATGCTTACAGCCTCGGCTAAGCCCTCCAAGCCTTCGGGCCGTGCCTCCACCACACGGGAATACTCTGATACGAGGTCGCCCCTGGTGGAGTGCACCGAGGCAGCGGACATGCCTTCGATGCTGTCTGTGCCCATCTTCCAGGACCTACTCCGAGCGATGATTTCGTCGGAGCTGTCCGCTGCAATGGCCCAGTTACAATCGGCCTCGACCTCGACCCCGCAGGTGCCAGACCAGCCTGAGCCTCGCATCGAGCAACCTCGGGGAAAAGTGCGCAAGCTTTGCCGCATCCCATCCTCCTCGGACTCCTCGCCGAGGCGCCCGAGACGCTCTCCCTCCGCAGACCGCTGCGGGGCAAAACGTCGTGCTAAAACAACAGAAACCTCGAACCGCCGTAACTCCAAGAAGGCCCGAGGTTCACCAACTCTACGAGGCCGTTCTCCTACACCTCGTACGGGACCACTAAGGGTGGCTGAGTTATCACTCTCCAACCCGCGCATCCTCCGAACTCCCTCTCGGACCGGGACCCCGACCCGAGGTTGCAGGTATTCTCCGAGGGAGTCTGGGTCGAGGTCACCGATTCGACATCGATCGGTACCCCGAACCGCGGCATCGTCTCCGAGGGGCTCCTCGAGACGCCGAAGATCGACGACCCCGGAACACTCTCACAGTGCTTCCCCGGTCTCGGAGCGTGGATCAGAGCAGGAACCTCGATACTCGAGGGAAGCCTCCCCATCCTTCTCCACCTGATGGAGGTCTCGTTCACCGACCCCGCACGGGGCCCCGGGAACATCCCGCCCATCCTTCACTCGCTTTGTCCAGGACATGGGCCACGCTTTGGACTTAGACCTCCAGTCCGACTCCAGATACTCTAAGGAGTACCTAGCGGAGCTGGATATGCCATCACTGCCCAGAGAGTCCCTTCGCTTACCACCTAACCCGGTACTCCAACAGGCCTTCTTCAGGAACCTGGAGACCCCCTACATGGTCACAGCCGTACCCTCCAAAATGGAGGCCAAGTACCGCACAGTACCCTACCCGGGATTCGAACAACCACAGCTCTCCCACCAGTCGCTGCTAGTAGAATCCTCCTTGAAAAAGGCTCACCCATCCCGGGTCTCAGCTGCGGTCCCCCCAGGCCGAGAAGGCCGAACCCTGGACAAGTTCGGCAGGAGACTATATCAAAATGCAATGATGGCCTCTAGGGTGCAAAGCTACACTTTCACCTTCACATCCTACCTCAAACACCTCATTGGACTATTGAGAGCCTTTGAGACTGACCTACCGGCCTCCCGGTAAGGAGCGTTTGGCCTGCTTTTAGAGTCCCTCTCCAACCTGCGCCTCCATCTATTCCACGCGGCATACGATGGCTTCGAACTCTCCTCCAGAGAGGCAGCCTTTGCTATCGCCATGCGCCGACTAGCTTGGCTGCGCCTGGTCGACATGGACCCCAACTTGCAGGACCGGTTGGCTAACCTCCCCTGCGTGGGAAAAGAACTGTTCGATGACACTATCGAGGCGGCTACAAAACGCCTCTCCGAACACGAACGCTCGTTCGCCTCCCTCGTCCGGCAAAAGCCTAAACCGCCCGCGTCCAGGCCGTACAGGGCCCCTCCGCGCCGCTACCCACAAAAATCTACCCCTGCCTTCTCGCGGCCTCCACCCAGGCGTCCGCAAGCCCACCACCGGGCCATGCCCAAGTCCCAACCGCCTGCGACTACCAAACCATCCCCGTCCTTTTGACGGGATACGCGGAAGGGGGCGGGCCCCCTCCGCCATAGTCCCAGGCCTCCTTCCCATCGGGGGTCGCCTCAAAGCCTTTTACCCTCGCTGGGAACAAGTCACGTCGGACGCATGGGTCCTTGGCGTGATCTCATCAGGATACTCTCTCAACTTTCGGGCCATTCCTCCAGACAACCCCCCAAGGAATTGCCCTCCCAACCGGACGCAGCTACCCCTACTCCTCTCTGAAGCTCGAGACCTGCTTCGCCTGAGAGCAGTGGAGGAGGTTCCCCCCGACCAACGGGGGAAGGGCTTCTACTCCCGTTACTTCCTGGTACCGAAAAAAACGGGAGACCTACGCCCAATACTAGACTTGAGACGCCTCAACAAATTTCTGGTACGGGAAAAATTTCGGATGCTTTCCCTACCGACCCTCTACCCCCTGATCGACGAGGGCGACTGGCTCTGCTCCCTCGATCTGAAGGAGGCGTACACGCATGTCCCAGTGCACCCCGCTCACCGCAAGTTCTTGCGTTTTCAGGTAGGGGACTGGCACCTACAATACCGTGTCCTCCCCTTCGGCCTAGCATCGTCACCTCGGGTCTTCACCAAGTGCCTCGTGGTAGTCGCAGCAAGCTTACGCTCCCAGGGCCTCCAGGTATTCCCCTACCTGGACGACTGGCTGATCAAAGCCCCGTCCAGGGAAGCGCTTCTCAGCGACCCAACAGACTATTACCTACCTACAAAGTCTGGGGTTCGAGATAAACTTCCCAAAATCCCAACTACGCCCCTCCCAGTCCCTGCAGTTCATCGGGGCCATGCTGGACACGGTTCGCCTCCGTTCCTTCCTCCCCCCTCCGCGTCTAGAGGCGTTAGTAAGTCTGAGTCGAAGGTTTTCCCTGCTGACCTCGGTATCAGCTCGGCAGATGATGACTCTTCTGGGCCACATGGCTTCCACCGTCCACGCCACACCCTTCGCCCGCCTCCATCTGAGAATTCCTCAATGGACCTTGGCCTCTCAATGGCGTCAAGACCGGGACCCGATCGACCGCCCCGTGACAGTGACGCCTTCTTTGCAACGATCGCTCCGCTGGTGGGCCGACTCTTCAAATCTTTCCAAAGGTTTGCTCTTCCTCACCCCACCTCACAGCAAGATACTCACCACGGACTCGTCGGAGTACGCTTGGGGAGCCCATCTAGACGGCCTACGCACTCAAGGGATGTGGTCAGCAGAAGACCGTCGCTGCCACATCAACTTGCTAGAGCTTCGGGCCATCTATCTCGCAGCTGTAGCTTTTCAACATCTGCTCCACGACCGAGTCGTTCTCATCCGAACCGACAACCAAGTAGCAATGTACTACGTAAACAAACAAGGGGGAACAGGGTCTTGGTCCCTTTGCCGGGAAGCCCTGCGCCTCTGGAAATGGGCAATCTCCAACAACACCTTCCTTCGAGCGGTGTACATACAAGGAGAACAAAACTGTCTGGCGGACAGACTCAGCCGCCTCCTCCAGCCACACGAGTGGTCACTGCACTCTCAGATCCTACGACAGGTGTTCGAAAAGTGGGGGACGCCTCAAATAGATCTATTCGCATCCCCCCACAACCACAAGCTGCCTCTCTTCTGCTCCCGGATGTACTCCCCGGACCGGCTCGAGGCCGACGCCTTCCTCCTCGACTGGGAGGGAAGGTTCCTGTACGCGTTCCCGCCGTTTCCTCTGATACTGCGGACGCTTGTCCACCTGAAAACAGTACAAGCCACCCTGATCCTGATTGCCCCTCGCTGGCCATGCCAGCCGTGGTTTTCCCTTCTACTTCAACTCAGTGTCAGAGATCCACTGCCTCTGCCTCTGTTTCCCTTTCTACTATCACAGGGTCAGGGTTCGCTGTTACATCCCAATCTTCAATCTCTTCATCTGAATGCTTGGTTTCTCTCCCCCTGACTGCTCTCCCCGTGTCTCAATCAGTCAAGGAGATATTGGAGGCCTCTAGAAATACCTCGACGAGAACCTGCTACTCCCAAAAGTGGACCAGATTCTCAACCTGGTGCTCCTCCCACAGCCAGGACCCGGTGTCGGTCCCCGTCCCTCTGGTCCTTGACTATTTACTTCAATTATCTCATTCCGGCCTAAAGACCAACTCCATTCGAGTACACCTCAGTGCGATTGCGGCCTTTCATCAGCCCCTGGAAGGGAAAGCCCTCTCGCTCCATCCCTTAGTCTCTCGCTTCATGAAGGGTCTTCTGAACGTCCACCCTCCTCTCAAACCCCCCCCCCCCCCCGGTGGTTTGGGACCTTAACGTGGTTCTGGCTCAACTAATGAAACCTCCATTTGAGCCCCTAGACAAATGCCATCCAAAATTCCTCACTTGGAAGGTGATTTTCCTGCTCACGCTCACTTCCGCCTGGCGGGTTAGTGAGTTACAAGCTCTGGTAGCGGACCCACCCTTCACGGTATTCCATCACGACAAGGTGGTACTCCGCACCCATCCAAAGTTCTTACCTAAAGTAGTGTCTGATTTTCATCTCAATCAGTCCATTGTCTTGCCTGTGTTTTTTCCCAAGCCCTACTCTCACCCCGGAGAAGTGGCGCTCCACACTCTTGACTGCAAGAGAGCGTTGGCCTTTTACCTCCAACGCACTCAGTCCCACAACTGTTTTTGTCCTTCGACCCAAACCGGTTAGGTCACCCAGTTTCCAAACGCACCTTGTCCAACTGGTTGGCCGATTGCATCTCCTTTTGCTACGCTCAGGCTGGTCTCGCGCTGCATGGTCAAGTAAAGGGACACAAGGTCCGAGCGATGGCAACCTCCGTAGCATTCCTCAGGTCCACACCTATTGAGGAAATCTGCAAGGCTGCCACGTGGTCTTCGGTTCATACCTTCACCTCCCACTACTGTCTGGACTCACTGTCCAGAAGCGATGGCCGGTTCGGCCAATCGGTATTGCGAAATCTATTTGCTTAAATTGCCAACTTCCCTCCATCCCTTTTCAGTTAGCTTGGAGGTCACCCACATGTGAGAATATCATGCCTGCTTGCCCTGGGATAAAGCACAGTTACTTACCGTAACAGGTGTTATCCAGGGACAGCAGGCATATATTCTCACAACCCGCCCACCTCCCCGAGGTTGGCTTCTTGGCTAGTTAAGTGAACTGGAGACCACGAGGGGATGCACCCCCTAGTGGAGCAGGAAGGCACGCATGCGTGGAGCAGCAGAGCAAACTTAAATCTTCAATCAAGTTTGCTTGAAAATGCTTCCGCATCGGGGCTCCGTAGATGACGTCACCCACATGTTAGAATATATGCCTGCTGTCCCTGGATAACACCTGTTACGGTAAGTAACTGTGCTATTTGTAGGTTTTATGGTTCCTCATCATTCTCTTCTTGGTTGGGCTGAGAACTTTTCAGTGGCCCCTCATAAGCATATGGTTCTTGAGTACCCTTGGAAATAAGACAGAAAAATCTTGTACATTGAATAGAGTTTTTTTTTTCTTGATGAATTCCTTTGGATTTATGGGGGGAGATGAGTTGTATTTATTTTGATGTTTGATAGGGTTTGCTCTTGGAGGGAGTGTTTTTCTTTTTAAATGAATAAAGTTATATTCCCTACTGAAAATAGGGAATGGTCTGGTCTGTTTTAGGAATTTTTGTGCTTTCCTTATATCCATGATGCAAACCACCTAGAGTGGAAAATGAAAAATAAAATAAAATCTGTTTGCGGACTAGCTAACTGGTCCAAATGGGAACTGGAAACAATCTGAGATTTTGTTTGGATGCAGGTAGTGTGAACAATCATTCTAACTTACATTTGGTCAAACTTATCTAAGGGTCACATATTTCTTAGCCTGAAAAGAACTACCCATGATTATTTCAATTTTACCATTGTTTTCTCTCTATCCTCCTTATTTCTTTGATTGATAATTTATTCATCCTTTTCACATTATCAGAAAACATACAGTGAAGTTAACATTCATTTTGTTTTGCACCTTTAGCAATACTATTTGTTGAACACTGGTTTGAATAAAAATTGATGAAAAAACCCTAGTTTAAGAGAAAAAGATACGAGGGGATGATTTCAAGGAATGTTTAGTTGGATCTGAGTTGTACTGTATGAGTGTCGCATTCTGATAATTAAATCTATGATTTGGTTAGCTTTGGTGTCATTTCCCACCATTGGTCATCTGTTTTTGTCTCTCCTGCTCTTTTATTGAATATATTATTTTTTATTGTATACTTAATTATATGTTTTTAACTTATTTGTAAACCGCTTAGACACTTGTGATAGGAGGTATATCAAATTGAAATGAACTTGAAATTTCTTACTGAAATTTAAATAAAATTGATGTTGGAAGCAATAAGGGGAGGCATTCTATAAGTGGGTGCCTCCTTTTAGGCATGTGGATACAACACGCGTAACACCTGTTATAGAACAGCATCAAAAATTACAAAGACTAGGGGACACTCAAAGAAGTTACAGGGAAATACCTTTAAAATCAATAGGAGGAAATATTTTTTCACTCACAGAATAGTTGAGCTCTGGAACTCATTGCCAGAGGTCTTAGTAACAGTGGTTAATGGAGAAGGAACTGACCTTGCCACATGGGGAAGTCAGAAACACAAATGGATGGTGGCCTTGCAATTAGCTGGAGAAAGGGTTTTGGGGCAGCAGGGAGGGATAAGGGAGGCAGGTGGGATTAAAGGGACTGGGTCATAGATAGGTGTAAGCAGGTTTGAACAGGGATAAGAAAATGGGAGGTAGCTGAAGGTGTAGCGGGAGAGGAGTAGCTATAATTAGGAATGAGGAAAACTCTGAAGGGGTGTCAAGGTGGATGGAGACTAAGAACATGAAGAGGGGAGTTTACAAGTGCATGATCATCATTTTACCTGTAGCTCCAACTGCTCTCCCATCCCACCTGCCCCAATTAGGGGAGATAGGGGTTACATCGCATCATTAAGCAGAGGGGAGGGGGGTTTAAGCCTGATAGAGCACACAACAGTATGTTTAGTTCAAATCAAGCTTAACAGTAGTCAAATGTGAAGTTGTTTTGTCACATGCTAGCAGTGACATGGATGATGTAAAAGACCCAGGGCAGTCCCCCTCTTCTACAGAGGGGGCCAGTACCAGAGAAATAGTAGGACAGTGGGGCCTACCTTAGACTTTGTTGGAAGGGGGGGATGGAAGGCATCAAGAAAAGGAGTAAATGGTTAAGGAATGGAATGAACTTTTATGGCAACCCCTGATGAGAGAAATGATGGTAGTGCATTGACAGGGATGAAGATGAGATGATGGTAGTGCATTGGCATTTATTTGGTCTGTGCTCAGACAGTGAAGAAATTGTGCCTCATCTGGTAAGACAGAGATAGTAGGAGTTGTGTGACTTAAAAGGCTAGGCACCCTGCCCTGAAATAATCTAGATCAGGGGTGCCTACACCTTTTGGGCTTGCGATCTACTTTTAAAATGACCAAGTCAAAATGATCTACCAACAATAAAATTTTAAAAAACACAAAGCACACTTTACACAGAGAAAATGTTAATTATCATTTATATTCCGCGGTTTTGAAAGAGGTCAAGACAGATGACTTTATGCAATGTCACCTCAGTAATAACTATACAAAAATAGACAAATATACCCCCTCCCTTTTTACAAAACTGCGATAGCGCTTTTTAGTGCAGGGAGCTGTGCTGAATGACCTGTGCTGCTCTCGATGCTCATAGGTTCCCTGCGCTAAAAACCGCTATTGCGGTTTAGTAAAAGGGGGCCATAGTGCAAAATATAGACAGCAGATATAAATTCTCAAAAACGGACACATTTTGATCATTAAATTGAAAATAAAATCATTTTTCCTACCTTTGTTGTCTGGTGATTTCATGAGTTTCTGGTTGCACTTTCTTCTTCTGACTGTGCATCCAATATTTCTTCCCTTCTTTCAGCCTCCTCCTGTATGCTTCCTCTTCTCCAGACCTCATATCCTCCCCAAACTTTTTCTTCCTCTCTCCCTGCCCCCTCCCCTTTCTTTCTGTCCATTTTTCTTTCTGTCTCCCTGCCCCCCTTCTTTCTTTATCTCTCCATGCCCCCTTTCTTTCTTTCTGTCTCCCTATCTTTCTCTCTCCATGCCACCTTTCTGTCTGTCTCCTTGTCTTTCTTTCTGTCTCCCTGCTCTCCCCCCCTTTCTTTCTTTCTCCCTGCCCTCCAACGCCATCAGGGAACAGGCCACCGCCGTAAAGAGGATGCTGAAGCACCAGGCCGACCAACCTTCCCCACCTGACGTCAATTCTAAAGTTAGGGAGTAAGTTCCGAGCCAGCCAGGCAGCGATTGGCTGGCCTGGAGCTTCCTCTCTGATGTCAGAATTGATGTCAGGTGAGGATGGTTGGTTGGCCCGGTGCTTCAGGGTCGGGAAGCAGGTAGAACGGAAGGCAACTCGAGTCTATCACGGAGCCCGGGATGGGCTCCGTGATTGGCTTGTGCTGCCTTCACGATCTACTGGTCAATCGCAATCGACCTTTTGGGCACCACTGATCTAGATAGAATACTGGCAAGGATTCTTGCATATAATTGTATTATACTGTAATCTGCATTCATGTATGTAATTGCAAGATGCTATATACCAGTGTATTGCAAACTCTATGCCATAGCAGATTTTAGGTGTGCCAAGAGATGCCAGCAAGGAGGACAGGCATCAGCTAACTGCTTACAGGACATGCCTATTGCGGCAAGAGGCACATTCTTTAGGCAGTCAGCTGGTGCCTCTCCTCCTCTTCACTCTCGACCTAATCCTCAACTGGCTAGGGGGACCTGCAAAGGAAGTGGTAGTAGTAGGATCACCAGGAAACAGCGATCACAACATGATCCAGTACAAATTAGAAGTAGGAACATCAAAAGTGAAGAGAACCACAGCGACTACGCTCAACTTCAAGAAAGGGAACTACGATGTTATTAGAGCAATGGTGAGAAAGAAACTCAGAAACAGCTCAAGAAATATGGAGACCGTAGAGAAAGCCTGGTCCCTATTCAAGGACATGGTGCAAGAAGTCCAAATCTGTACATCCCCAGGTTTAGGAAAGGGTGCAGAAAAAAAATCGAACAAAAGACCCGGTATGGATAACAAATGAAGTGAAGAAAGTGATAGGAGACAAGAAAAAATTGTTCCGAAAATGGAAAAAAGATCAAACCGGGGAAAACTGGAAGGAACACAAGAAACACCAAAAATAATGTCAACAAGTGGTTAGGAAAGCAAAGAGAGAATACGAAGAGAGGCTGGCTGGGGAAGCAAGAAATTTCAAAATATTCTTCAAATACGTTAAAGGGAGGAAGTAGGACCGTTGGATGATGGAGACAGAAAGGGAGAGGTAAAGGAGGAAAAAGAAGTAGCTGATAGGTTAAACAAGTTCTTCTCGTCAGTCTACACAAGCGAGGACACATCCAATGTACCAGAACCCGAAGAGATCATAAGTGGAGACCAAGAAGAAAAACTGTCGCAAATAGAGGTAAGCCATGAGGATGTCCTCCAACAGATAGATTGAAAAGCGACAAATCACCGGGCCCGGACGGAATCCACCCAAGAGTATTAAAAGAATTAAGAAACGAAATAGCAAAAACACTCCGACAAATTTGCAACTTATCCTTGAAAACTGGGGAGATCCCGGAGGACTGGAAAATAGCAAATGTTACACCTATTAAAAAGGGATCGAGGGGTGACCCGGGGAACTACAGGCCGGTAAGCTTGACTTCAGTTCCGGGCAAGATGGTAGAAGCGCTGATAAAAGACAGCATCTGTAAGCACATAGAAAAAAATGGACAAATGAAAGCGAGCCAGCATGGCTTCTGCAAGGGAAAATCGTGCCAAACAAACTTACTGGACAAAGGGGAACTCATAGACATAATTTATCTCGACTTCCAAAAAGCCTTTGACAAGGTACCCCATAAGCGGCTACTTAGGAAACTGTTGAACCACGGGATGGAAGGGGACGTATACAGATGGATTAAACACTGGTTGGCAGGCAGAAAGCAAAGGGTTGGAGTGAAGGGCCACTACTCGGACTGGAGGAGGGTCAAGAGCGGTGTTCCGCAGGGGTCGGTGCTCGGACCGCTGCTGATCAATGTATTTATAAATGACCTAGAAACAGGGACGAAGTGTGAAGTTATAAAATTTGCGGATGACACAAAACTATGTAGTAGGATGCACATAACGTATAGTATTTCTGTTATGTGCATGAGCACTGTTTCTCAACTTGGTCCTGGAGTACCCCCTTGCCAATCAGGTTTTCAGGATATTCATAATGAATATGCATAAACTTGATTTGCAGACATTGCCTCTATTATATGCAAATTTCTTTTATGCCTATTTATTGTGGATATCCTGAAAACCTGACTGGCAAGGGGGTACTCCAGGACCGAGCTGAGAAACACTGGCCTAGTGGGAAACGGTGCGTATTTACTGGTATATCTGGAGTGGCATTAATTGTGCTGCAGCAGAGACACACACGTTATATTGCTTAGTCAGTGCATATAGCCAACTAGAAATAGTTTTAGCTGTGTTGAATTGTTCTAGTGTGGGTGTTCAGCAATATTAAACAGTTAGCTCTGGTCTTTGGGGGAGTGTACAATTCTGAAAGATAATGTAATGAAGATTGTATCTGGTATACATCAGACCCTTGATTATTCCTTACTGGTTGTTCTTTTGCTTCCAGTGACCAATCAGAGCTATTCGCTAATTGGACCCAGGAGAAATCAAGTGAAGCTTAGGAAAAGTAATTTTTTTTAATGTTCCCATAATTCTCCTAAAATAAGTTTAGTTCTGGTTGAGAACTTTTACGAGCAAGATAGAGCAGTTCTGCACAGCCAAAGCATTTTGGCAATATTTAAAAGCTACTTTAAACATGAATATTTTAAAATCTGAGCCATTTAGTCTGTGGTAGATTGAGTTGTGGGCTGTCTGCTTTCCATCAGAAGATGTCCCCACATCGAATAACTATAACTACAAAAATACTGTTGATGTCATCCTTTGGAAAACTGATGTAACTTAATATAGACACCCCCACCCTTCTCATTTTTTGATTGCCATTTTTGGAGCAATTTTTAATATCCTGATTTGCTGCAAACTATATGTGTATTGGTGTACTCACTGACTTTGCGTCTATTTACAAAGAGATACAACTTGGTCAGAGTCTCTGGGTACAGTCTCCCCCCCCCCCTCCCCGGTGATATTCAGCCAGCAGCTTGTGGCACTAGTGATATCCATCGCTGGTGTTAAAACCCGGATATTAAATACCAGGCCATTATTGAATTTCTGGTTTGTTCATTTTTTAAGCCGACTAGTACATGCCTGGTTAACTTAATATTTAGAGCTAACTGGCCATGCATTAGCACATAAAGATAGGACAGCTATTTGTGCAGTCTTATTTAAGTGCTAACACTGGCCAGTTAGCCATGAAAATTAGGAGCTAACCATAATCTGCTCCCCCCCCCCCATGATCATAACATAGCTTGTACTTTGGTGCTAACAGGTCATATTCAGTGAAAATAATTGGCTAAGTGCTACTGAAAATAGCCAGATAGCCACCGATAAGCAAGTTAAGTGGTTGGTAGCTGTTCCCAGCTGGTTAACTCAAGCTGAATATTGGCTGGACTGACTTTGTAACTAATACACCATACATTTCACCTAATTTATCTTTAAGTAGCAGAATAGGAACAAAACATTGCTTAAATGTTTGAGATACTAAGGCCCAGATTCTCTAGATGGCGCCAGTTTTTTAGTTGCCGGTAGGCGCCCAAGCTCAGTAAAAAAAAAAAAAAAAAAACAACAACAACAAACCCCCACTGTTTTTAACTGAGCTTCAAAGCACCTGCCAGCGCCTATAAAATCAGCACTGGAATCACGCCTCTGTAGGTGCTGTAGGTTGCCTAATGCCTTTGTGGCTTAAAGCGCCTACGGAGGCGCGATTCACATCAAAGATCGGCGCCTGGAAAATCCTGGCCTACATGTCCAGCATCTCCCTTTGCCGGAGGTGCGATTCTGTAACCAATGCCGTTGCATGATTGACACATGATTGGCGGCTGCTGACAATGGCGCTGGTTAGAGTATTCAGGCCTAAAAGCATGCACGTTCCTTCTGCTCATAACACATCCCCATGAACATTTCTATTTAGGTAGGGTTACCAGACGTCTGGATGTCCCTGGACATGTCCGGATGGCTTTTCAAAATCTGGCACTTTGTCCGGGTTTTGAAAAGCTGTGTTTGGCAGGGAGGACGCAGACTTCCTCCCTGCCCAACAAGAGCAGGCAGTGGGGGGAGGGGGGCGGGACTGGGGGGCGGAATGAGGGGGGGGGTGGGCATAACTAGGTAGGCCTGGGGGCGGGACTAGAGGTCCGGATTTCCCGAAAGGAAAATCTGGCAACCCTATCTTTAGGGGCAGAGTTATCAATATGAGCTGTTGTTAAAATGTGTTCTTTTACCACTAACTTGTGCAGTTTGAACACAGCTCTCATTTTATGCAATGAGACCTATTGTAGTTCCTAATAACTGAGGTAAGTAGTAAAATGGCAGCAAAAAGAGGACCAAACTAGCTGCACACAGAATATCCATAAAATAAGTGCAGCATATTCAGGCCAGTCCCAACATCTACCTCAGCCACCTAGATCCCCCCCCCCCCGAACCACCTCTTCCCTACATCGTCAGGAGGTATGCTCACTCCCTCTTGCCTCAGCCACATAGACCCCTCCACCCCCACCTCCATACCTTATTCAGAAGACAGCAGGAGGGATGCCCACTCCTTCCTGCCAGCAGGCCTGCCTCTTCAAAATGGTTGGCCTTCCCCTTCACTGGAAGGAACCTAAAACGCTGATTAGTTCAGATACCTAAGGCCCCATCAGAACAAAAAAAAGTGGAAAATCACTGGACTACTAAGTGTATAGCCCTCGATGGAGACTATCCCAACTTTGTTGGTTGGGCTGAGAATGTTCAGCGGCCCCTCATATATGCATGAGATAATGCTTTATGAGACACTTTACTCATCTATACTAGCTTATATGTGTGGAATCTTCCCTCCTGCTGATTTTTTTTTTTTAAGTTGGGGGGGTGAACAATTTTTGTAAATTTTCAATGGGAACAGATATTTTGCGTGTTTAACCCATGCACAACATCTGTGTCCATTACAAAAAAATAAAGCTGCTGTTCACTTTTTTAACACTAATGGCACCTCGAGGCCTGTTGCTAAATTTGGATTCTTTAAGGCTGACGCTATATTTTGTGCATGATGTGGGCATCTATCGGAGTGCTCATTTTAATATTGGAGGCTGCTGCAAACCATGGAAAAGACCATGATTTGCTGTTTTGTGCATCGACAGCTGAAATACTTTGATACTAAACTGGTTAAAACTGATTTAGGGACAAGCGTTAAACACACAATGAGTTTTGTGCATCTGGCACTCAGGCACCTCTGGAAATGTTAGAGACCCAACCTTTTGGGTTCCAGTAGATTCTGGAAATCTCAAGGTAGTGTGAGAACCCAGACCAGCCTTGGGGTGGTCTCAAAACTGTGACCTCACCCCAGAGGAGTTTTATTCCCTGGTTTGGGGCGGGAAGCTTGTCTTTGGGAGAACAATCCAAATGATCACCATAAGAACTAAAAGTAAATTTTGAGTCTATCACCCACTAGTTAGACCTGGACTTTGGACTTGCAGTAAGATGCTTTAGTACAGAGGATCCCAGTGTATCTGAACTATTTACATCTGACTGGGACTTTGTACATGAGTTTGGTGTTGAAAGAAACTGTTCAAGCGTATTGCCTCTTCTTTATTCCAAGGAGAAATAAAAGGTTTGAGTTATTCATCATCTTACTTGTGTGGTCTAACATCATTTGGAAAGCAAGTGGAAGTCTGTTTAGGGTTACCAGGCGTCTGGACAGCTTTTCAAAACCCTGCATCTTAAGAGTATAGGACAATCAAGCCATTGTGACATCACTGATGAGTTTGGCTCTTAGGCATTGGTGGAATGAAGCATTATGACATCACAATCTCAGTTCTGGAATGCTGCTACTCTTTGGGTTTCTGCCAGGTATTTGGGACCTGGGTTGGCCACTGTTGGAAACAGGATACTAGGCTTGATGGACCTTTGGTCTATCCCAGTGTGGCAATTCTTATGTTCTTATAGAGTGTAAGTAGAGGTGGAATATAAAGACATATAAGAAAGAGTAACAGATGTCAGAAAATAAGGAGACTAATTTGATGAAGTAGGGTTTAAGTGAATAACCAAGGCATGGAACAATGTGTGCAGGCAATGTTAGTCCTGGTGTGTATGACTAGCTAATTAGCTGCTTATAGACGATGTACTAAAAGTAATTGTAAATAAGGCTTCTGCTCTATAGCTCAACAAAGGCCAGTTCAGTCTGAGTAAGAAACCCAAAATGAGCAGAAAGAAACTGCCCCTTAAGAAAAGGATGATCAAGTGATTTATTAGGGGGGTGGGACCAGCAGGGCACTTCGGTATGTTTCTGTCACAGCCTATCAAAATGAGTTTAATGATGTACGGCATTGTAAACCCAGATGTGCTAGGATCATAAATACAGAATAATACATTTTATTTGTGAAGCAATGGGACGAAAATGGGATGGGCTGTGAATTATAACAGTGAATCCTTGTGTCATGATGATCTTTGTCTTTTATGGTGCTTTGAGGTAGGCTGAGTAAGTTAGAATGCAGGGAACCATGCTTTATCAGGGTCTCTTCTGACATAAGTTATCAAAGCTTTTCTGCCTACACTAGGAGTACATTGAGAGCCGGAATCTCAAAACTCGCCGCTCCCCCCCCTATATTTAAATTGAAAGACAACAGAGGGATGCCCACTCCCTCCCGCTAATCCTGCAGCTGCTGCCTCTGCCTCCAGGGTCCCCCCAAAGCCTCCTGATAACCAAGCACACCCCAGTACCTTTGAATTGAAAGACAGCAGGAGGGATGCCTACTCCCTCCTGCCCCCCAACCCCCCCGACAGCCCCATGCCACTCCCCATTCCTTGGAATTTAAAGATGACTGTGGGTAGGGGCCTTAGATGCCTGAGCCAATTAGAATGCACTGGAAAGGAGAAGGGCCAACATCTGAAGAGGTGGGCCTGTCAACTGCAGGCCTCCAGAGCAGCTTAATTTGCAGTTGTTTGACATCTTTGAACTGTAAATGCAAAGTTTGATTTCTGAGTTTTGTTTTTTATTGCTGTTTGTAAGAGATTAAGGGGTTTTCCCTCACTAAGACTACAATTCTCCGGATATGCAGCCAGTATTAGTTCTTGTGTGTATATGATTAGGAAGTTAGTTGCTTCTATTAAGGCTTGGGAGAAGATCTAACCTTTTACCAGCTTCCTGAAGTAGACATAGAGGCTCCTTTTCAAAGCACTTAGGCCCCAGTGAAACAAAGCTCCAGACTCCACAGTAAAATAATACTGTGGTGGGAGTGATTTTTCTTTTACTAGCAATGCTCAGCATGTTAATTTTATGCATGCTATTTGTGTGCAGCATTGCTGATAAAAGGGGAGGAACTGTGCCTGGCACTTGCTCAGAAGAGTAATCACTAGCACAGCTCCTCCTTTTTCCTGCCTGCCTGTCAAAAAAGAAGCAGCTCCTGCTCTTCCTACCTGCAAGGTATGAAGATAGATGCTGGTAAAGTTGTATATAGTATTGCTCCAATCTATATGACTGACAGATTCCTTATAGCACAGTTCTTCAACCGCTGGTCCGCGGACCAGTGCCAGTCCGCAGGAAATTTTTGCCGGTCCACACCGGACTGGCAAGATCAACATCTGAAGTCTGTGCTGGGCCGGAGAGATCTTGGGGAGCCTCTGACAGTGGCTTTCTCCCCTATCTGCAGCTCTCCTTTACTTCCCAGTGCAGCGATTCACGAAGGCAGCCTCGGGGCTTTTGCTGAGTCGCGGCTGCCTCTGATGATGCAACTTCCTCTTTCCTCAGAGGCGGCGCGACCCAACAAAGGACCCAAGACTGCCTTCCTGAATCGCTGCGCTGGGAAGTAAGGAGCGCTACTGGGAGGGGAGAAAGCCACTATTGGAGTCTGGGAAACTGCTGGGCAAGAGGAAACAGGGACAGCTGCTACTGGACCTGGAGGGAAGAAGAAGGAGAGATGCTGCTGGGAGGGGAGGAGGGAAAGGAGTCTGGGAAGCTGCTGGGCAAGGGAAAAAAGGGACAGCTGCTACTGGAAAGGGAGAAGGAGAGATGCTGCTGGGAGGGGAGGAGGGAAAGGAGTCTGGGAAGCTGCTGGGCAAGGGAAAAAAAGGACAGCTGCTACTGGAGAGGGAGAAGGAGAGATGCTGCTTGGAGGGGAGGAGGGAAAGGAGTCTGGGAAGCTGCTGGGCAAGGGAAAAAAAAGGGACAGCTGCTACTGGACCTGGAGGGAAGCTTGTGGGCAAGGGAAAAAAAAGGGACAGCTGCTACTGGAGAGGGAGAAGGAGAGATGCTGCAGGGAGGGGAGGAAGGGAAGAGAGTTACTGCTGGACAGGAGGAGGAGGGAAGAGAGAATGAGAAAAGGAAGGAAACAGCTGACAAAGAGATTAGAGGAGAGGAAGGGGAGACAGAGGCATGAGAAAGTAGAGAGATTGATGATAGGAAGGGGTCAGCAGAAAAATAAGCAGAGAGGGACAACGATGATAGATCTGGTGTAGGAGAGATAAAAATGAAGAGACAGTGAATGAATCATGTAAAAAGGAGAGAGGGGGCACAAGCTGGATGGAAAGGGGAGAGGGGCATAGAAAGAAGACAGATACCATATGGAAGGGGGAGAGGACAGACAGTGGATGGAAGGGGCAGATGCTGGATTGAAGAGACAGAGAGGGCAGAGAGGGAGTGAAAAGAAGATTGAAAGCAGAAACCAGGTAGAAAAAATTAATTTTATTTCTATTTTGTGATTAGAATATATCAGATTTGAAATAGATATCCTGCTAGAGCTGGTGTTAGACATAACTGGGGACTGCAAAACCCAGGCAGTGCTTCTTTAGCTTCCAGCTGGCTTAGGGCGCTCTCTGACCAGGGGGCAGTTGCCCTAGTTGCACTCCCCTAAAACTATTCCTGTCATGTGTGACTGCAGTATTCTGTTAGCATGATATTTCTGTGTAGCATTCTGTAATAATTTGGCTTGTTCAGTTTTCTTGATAGTAGAGGGGATATATGTGAAGGGGAGGGGAGACAGGGGTTTTGTTGATCCTTGCTCTGAATTATTTGTATTTATAAAATGACAATTGTACAGAATATTGTTTCTTTTTATACTTTAATAAAATACATTCAATATAAAATCATAACTGAGACTTGTGTGGATGGGATCAGATGATTTGTGGGGACCGAGCTTGCGGAGAGGAGCAGAAACGGGGTTTTTAAATTTTAGTCCTAGTAGTTTGCTGGCCCACAAAATAATTCTTTTTTTTCTGCTAGTCCACGGGTGTAAAAAGGTTGAAGAACACTGCCTTATAGCATCTTATAAATATAGAAGAGAATCACATGCTTTGTTCATTTTTCCATCTGCTCAGGGTTGTAAAAGTAAAAAATATTTGGATCATACCTTAGCATTCCAGGCTGCTTTCTACGATAAAGAATTACAACCATTGTTGTGTAGTGCTTGCTCTTACAAATATTTTAGAACCCAGTTGAAAACTTACCTTTTCTCAAAGTACCTGGCCAAATAGTTTTGTGTGTTTCCTATGTTAGTTTTACTATTAATCTTTTGTTAACCGCGTTGAACTTATGGTTACGCGGTATATAAGTAAGATGTTATGTTATGTAAATTTAGGGTTACCAGACGTCCGGATTTACCCGGACATGGCCTCTTTTTAGAGGGCATGTCCGGGTATCTGGACAGCTTTTCAAAACCCGGGACTTTGTCCGGGTGTTGAAAAGCAAGTCGCATCAGGAGGGGCATCCGTGCATGCGTGGATACCCTCCCGACCGAGACGAGCAGGCTGAAGGGGGTGGGGCTAGGGGCAAGGCTGGGGCAGGGCATGGGTGTAATGGGGTGGGCCTGGGGGCGGGGCTAGTGGTCTGGATTTTACATATGTAAAATCTGGTAACCCTAGGTAAATTAGGCCAGATTTTACCTTGCCTAATATACCAGCACCTACCTCGACAATGCCCAGTGATGCCTAAGGACGTTGATTGACAAATTAGGCATGTACAAATTAGGCATGGTAAGAAGATAATAGCCTTACTAGGTCAGACCAATATCCCATCTTTATGGTGGCCAATCCAGGTTAAAATTGCCTGACAAAAAACCAAATAGCAAAATTCCTTGCTACCCATTCAAGGCTTCCCCATGTCTTTGAGACCGTGAACGAGCAAATTGATAGTGGAAAGCCGGTGGACATAATATACTTGGACTTCCAGAAAGCATTTGACAAAGTTCCACACAAAAGACTTCTTAGGAAACTACAAAGCCATGGCATAGAGGGAGATATACAAAGATGGATAGGCAAATGGCTGGAAAACAGGAAGCAGAGAGTGGGCATAAATGGGAAGTTCTCCGACTGGGAGAAAGTGACTAGTGGTGTACCCCAAGGCTCGGTACTTGGGCCGATCCTTTTTAATATTTATATCAATGACCTGGAAAACGGAACATCCAGTGAGATCATCAAGTTTGCAGACGATACAAAACTATGCCGGGCGATCAGATCGCAGGAGGACAGTGAGGAACTCCAGAGCGATTTGTGTCGGTTAGAAAAATGGGCGGAGAAATGGCAGATGAAGTTCAACGTGGAGAAATGCAAGGTAATGCATTTAGGCAGTAAAAATAAGGAATACGAGTACAGAATGTCAGGTGCAACTCTGGGAAAAAGTGAACAAGAAAGGGATCTGGGTGTACTGATAGATAGGACCCTGAAGCTGTCGGCACAATGCGCGGCAGCGGCAAATAAGGCAAATAAAATGTTGGGCATGATAAAGAAAGGAATCTCGAGTAGATCGGAGAAAGTTATAATGCCGCTTTATAGGGCAATGGTCAGACCCCACTTGGAATACTGCGTCCAACATTGGTCTCCCTACTTAAAGAAGGATATAAAACTGCTGGAGAGGGTGCAGAGACGAGCAACTAAACTAGTGAAGGGTATGGAGAAACTGGAATATGAGGATCGACTTAAAACACTGGGATTGTTCTCCCTTGAGAAAAGGAGACTGCGTGGGGATATGATCGAAACCTTCAAAATACTGAAAGGAATCGACAAAATAGAGCAGAAAAAACTATTTACATTGTCCAATTTGACACGGACAAGAGGACATGAAAGGAAGCTAAGGGGGGGCAAGTTCAGGACTAATATCAGGAAGTTCTGCTTCACACAGAGAGTGGTTGACATCTGGAATACTCTCCCAGGGGAGATTATTGCGGAATCGACAGTCCTAGGCTTCAAAAGCAAACTAGATGCATATCTCCTTGAGAGAGGCATATAAAGATATGGTTGGCTATAAAATAATATATATTGTCTAAATATTCCCATATATTTAAGAGAAAGTGTAAACCACTAATCATTCAATTATACTTAGGAAGAGACCTCAGTAACGGAGCCCACGCACAGTCGCTTTTCATAGACCGAAATTTCAGCGCGGTTGTATGCTCCTTTGCTCCAATCATCGGTCTCCTTCCTATATATCTTCTACCCTATATTCTAACTATTTTATAAATGGAGTATCATTATTTATTCTTAATATTTATTTTTTAATCCTTTTTTTAATTTTAAAATTACTCCTAATTTATCTAATATACGTCAGGTGTCTACACTCACTCATTGGAGACCAAACTGACATCACTCATACATTACTAATTTCAAATTGTTGTTAAACATTTCTAATTTCAAGTTGTTGTTAAACATTAGTCTTTGTGAAACAAGTACTTAGCTTTCGTTTTTTAACTTTTGGTTTTCATTTTTTAGTAGAGCTCGTATATCTTGTGATACCAACGTGGCCAGCGTTTCGTAGACTTCAATGTTTGTCTACTGCTTCAGGGCTGTTTCTCACGTACAACAAGCTATTGTTTAACACACACTATCAGTCAACTCAGTCACTGACTATCAGTCACACTATCAGTCAGTGACTGAGTTGACTGATAGTGTGTGTTAAACAATAGCTTGTTGTACGTGAGAAACAGCCCTGAAGCAGTAGACAAACATTGAAGTCTACGAAACGCTGGCCACGTTGGTATCACAAGATATACGAGCTCTACTAAAAAATGAAAACCAAAAGTTAAAAAACGAAAGCTAAGTACTTGTTTCACAAAGACTAATGTTTAACAACAACTTGAAATTAGAAATGTTTAACAACAATTTGAAATTAGTAATGTATGAGTGATGTCAGTTTGGTCTCCAATGAGTGAGTGTAGACACCTGACGTATATTAGATAAATTAGGAGTAATTTTAAAATTAAAAAAAGGATTAAAAAATAAATATTAAGAATAAATAATGATACTCCATTTATAAAATAGTTAGAATATAGGGTAGAAGATATATAGGAAGGAGACCGATGATTGGAGCAAAGGAGCATACAACCGCGCTGAAATTTCGGTCTATGAAAAGCGACTGTGCGTGGGCTCCGTTACTGAGGTCTCTTCCTAAGTATAATTGAATGATTAGTGGTTTACACTTTCTCTTAAATATATGGGAATATTTAGACAATATATATTAGTTTTTTCCCATTGGGGGTTCTACTATAGTGTTGGCTATAAAATAAGCCAGGTGTATACCTAGCAGGGCCTCCGCGTGTGCGGATCGCCGGACTTGATGGACCGAAGGTCTGATCCGGAGATGGCGCTTCTTATGTTCTTATGTTCTTTTTCAATAGAAGACTAAGGCCCAATATAGACTTGTGAAACTAGGGTTATCAGATGTTTGGGAAAAACCGGACGTGTCCTCTTTTTAGAGGACTGTCCGGATTCCTGGACAGACTTTTCAAAACCTGGTTGTGGAAAGCATGCTCCAGGCCCTCCAACGTGGCCGAGGTCATCAGGGAAGATGAGAGGAGGCTGGGTGGGGCGGGGCTGAAGGCAGAACTGGGCAGGGCCAGAGGCAGAACAGGGTGGGGCCATGTACCCTATTTGAAACCATCATATGATAACATTCAAAATATCCTAAAACAACTGGACTGCTTGAGCTGACTAAGACCAGGCATTGAGGATTAACTTTGAGTCATCTTATGGTTTGGGCACTTTCTCTTCAATTGATTTATTAAAGATTTGTAGCTCTTTCAAATGTATTTCTTGCCCCATTAATACAAAGCATGAAAATGTTTTCAAAACAACTCATTACTATGTAAATTGAATAATATGACTTGCATTAAAATTTATTTGGACTACTTTTGAAAGGAGCAATGCTGCTTGAAGATGAGAAAATATTTTCCAACAAATAAGGACCTTAAAAAAACAAGGCAGAGAATCGTTGAATGTTTAGCATCCTCTGTATAGTAAGACGGGAAAGAAAGAGGTAGAGAAAGAACATAAGGAGTGTTCACAGAGAAAATTAGAACATAGCATGTGCTAAGTTCTTTTGCATTTTAAGTACAGCTTAAAACATGAGATTATTGAACAAATTTCTGCATTTCAAGGAAAACAACTAAATATAGCTGTGTGATATTTTTGGATTAAACCCCAAATGACAGGAGGTAGAAAGAACCTGTAACAAGGGTAAGGAATGCCTAGATCCCCTGCTTCTACTGTAGTTAGCTATATACTGAAGGGGACTATTTAATCTAGCTGTTGTCAGCTTCTGAGCTAGAGTGGATACTGTAGTCGTGAGTCATGGAAATGGAGTGGAACAGTACCCCAGGAGTGTCCCTGCTCATTTTTAACACTAAAGGTTAAAAGAGCCCACCCAAGCGTTCCTGATTTAAAGAAATGAGACTTTGGGGAGTGAACTATGCCCTAAGGAAATATATAAAATGCAGGAAATCTATTGCAGATGATCAAGCAAGTAAAAGATTTTGTTAACACTTGAATTATCTTTGGTAAGTTTCAACAGGTAAAAATGTAATTAATTTCAGTGTAGTTCAGTGTGATATAGAGAGTTGAAAACACATATGCAGAATTGGTTTATAAAATGTGTGCTGTTTGACCTGAGAACAAGGATCTGCTAGACACCAGCTGAAATATGTTTAAAGAACAACAAAAAGGCCATCAAAAGCATTGAATGTTAGGGGCCCTTGTGGTAAAATTCATACAGCTGGATGTCTTCATGCACAGTTATAATCTTAATGATCAATAATTGTGATGATTCGTGAACATTTTGGTGCATTTCGTTTAGGAGCTCATAAACATCCACACAGCAGGACCTGTATTTTGTATCTGTGGGGAAAATGTTTAATATAGATATGAAAGATTTATAAGTCCGATGAAAATGTGAAACTTTGTGTTCAATGCACATGGAGGGCAATTGTATAGTCATTTAGGGGTGGTATTTACTAAGCTGCAAGAGAGCTGTTTTGTCTCCGGTGACACCACCCACTTGTGTGCCAAGAAAAAGCAGATCACACACAAGGTCACCCCCCCCCCCCAAAAAAAAAAAAATCTTTTTATTAAAACACACACTTGATATGGTCCTCGTTGAGCCCAGTCATGGGCTGCCTCAAGGGTCAATGCTAAAGCAATTTGCAAATACAGTGGTGCCTCGCATAACGAACGCCTCGCACAGCGAACGCTGCGCACAACGAACTTTATGTCTTGCTCCCTACAACGAACTTCGTTTCACACAACGAAGTCGCCCGAGCTGCAACCTTCCGCGCAGGCACTGCGCTTAACTGCCCTCTCTCCGCCTGGCTCCCTCTTGCCCCCCCGACTCCCCGACACGATCGGGGCAAAAAGGAGCCCAAGCCCTCTTGCCCCGCCGATTCCCCAACTCCCCGACAATATCGGGCCAGGAGGGAGCCCAAGTCCTCCTGGCCACGGCGACCCCCTAACCCCACCCTGCACTACATTACGGGCAGGAGGGATCCCAGGCCCTCCTGCCCTCGCCGCAAACCCCCCCTCCCCCCAACGACCGCCCCCCCCCCAAGAACCTCCGACCGCCCCCCCAGCCGACCCGCGACCCCCCTGGCCGACCCCCACGACACCCCCAACCCCCTTCCCCGTACCTTTCTGTAGTTGGCCGGACAGACGGGAGCCAAACCCGCCTGTCCGGCAGGCAGCCAACGACGGAATGAGGCCGGATTGGCCCATCCGTCCCAAAGCTCCGCCTACTGGTGGGGCCTAAGGCGCCTGGGCCAATCAGAATAGGCCCGGGAGCCTTAGGTCCCTCCTGGGGGCAGGGCCTGAGGCACATGGGCCCAACCCGACCATGTGCCTCAGGCCCTGCCCCCAGGAGGGACCTAAGGCTCCCGGGCCTATTCTGATTGGCCCAGGCGCCTTAGGCCCCACCAGTAGGCGGAGCTTTTTGGACGGATGGGCCAATCCGGCCTCATTCCGTCGTTGGCTGCCTGCCGGACAGGCGGGTTTGGCTCCCGTCTGTCCGGCCATCTACAGAAAGGTACGGGGAAGGGGGTTGGGGGTGTCGTGGGGGTCGGCCAGGGGGGTCGCGGGTCGGCTGGGGGGGCGGACGGAGGTTCTTGGGGGGGGCTGTCGTTGGGGGGAGGGGGGGTTTGCGTCGAGGGCAGGAGGGCCTGGGATCCCTCCTGCCCGTAATGTAGTGCAGGGTGGGGTTAGGGGGTCGCCGTGGCCAGGAGGACTTGGGCTCCCTCCTGGCCCGATATTGTCGGGGAGTTGGGGAATCGGCGGGGCAAGAGGGCTTGGGCTCCCTTTTGCCCCGATCGTGTCGGGGAGTCGGGGGGGCAAGAGGGCTTGAGCTCCCTCTTGCCCCGATCGTGTCGGGGGTGCCAGGGACCACACGGAGTCACCCACCGTACCACCCGATTCGGGTAAGCGCAGGTATCGGTGGGTGGCTTATTTGCGGGGGAGGTGCCTTATTTTACATTTTTTTCTAAAAAGGGGGGGCTGTCTTATTTGATGGCCCTGCCTTATCATCGGGGAAACACGGTAGAAAAAAAAAAAAAAATGAACAGTTAAGTCCCAGTTTTTGCCGCTGAGACTCTGCCCTCTCTCACTGTAAAATTAGACTCTACTTAGTCTGTCTTTAAATTTAAAAAATGTGTGTTGTTTTAAAAAACAATTATGTTTTTAGATGTATCTAAATAAAAATAGTAACCAAAAATTTATCTTTTTTTATGTCACCTTAGCATATTTTATGCTACAGAACGAATTATTTTGTTTTACATGTATTCTTATGGGAAAACGCGTTTCACACAACGAACGTTTCACATAACAAACTTGCTCCTGGAACGGATTAAGTTCGTTGTGTGAGGCACCACTGTAATAATAAGCAAACATGTATAAAATTATAAGCCTATCAATAAATAACATATAAAATGTGAGGGATCCAGTGATCAAATTTTGTGCACTTAGGACTAGGACAAAAAAGAAAATCCAAAAAATCTGCAGTGAAAATGCGGTAACCAAGGACAAAGAAAGGAACTGCAGATAGATGTACAAGATACAGACAAAGTTTATTTAAGCAAACAAACAGATTGTTGCATACAAATGGACCACTTTTAACAAAATATGGGATCCAACACGATCCATGTTTCGATCAAAACGTCTTCTTCAGGGGTCCCATAAAATGGTGGTATTAAAGAATGAGCAACAGCTATGCCTGATCTGTATGCTGTATTTTTGGCGATCAAAAAATGCTGCTCGAAAAACCAAAGCAGTAGAGGACTGACACATACATTTAAAAACTTTTGTATATATAAATAAAACACAGATGCATGTGTCAGAAAACACGTAATGGTATATCTGTTCAGTATGAATATTCCTGTGGTCATTCCAAACATATCAATGTGCTTATGTGTTAAGCTATGTTCAAATAGCATGTTAAAAAATAATTCTAAAGAGTGCATGTTATCTGTAGGCCACTATCCAAGGCATAAATTAAACTTCAAATAATCCAAATTGCACACTTAAATAGGGTGTTAAGGGCTGTGGCTCACTGGTTGAGCTGCTGCCTCTGCACCCAGAGGTTGTGAGATCAAATCCTGGTGCTGCTCCTTGTGACCCTGGTCAAGTCACTTAATCCTCCAAGGCCCACCACTTTGAAATGCCAAAGCAACAAAAAGGCAGTCTACAAGTCCTCTTTCCCTATCATGAAAATGCTCAGCAATACTATAAGAAAGCAGAGATTGTTTACATTTAATATATGACACATCTGAAAACAGCAGCTAAAAGAGTACTGCCTCTGAAAGAAAGAAATAAGTAAAATGCTTAGCAAGATTAGAGGCAACTACTTATAATGTTCAACATCACTAAAAACATCAGCTAAAAGGCAAAATCCAACATTTAGAAAGCAAACAAGCACCCAGTTAGGATAAAATACACATCTCCAGTCTGTCATAAAAGTACTCAACAGTGCTAATGAAAGTCAATAAACACTTAATTAGCTTGAAATGCTAACTAATGGCATTCTATGTAGCCATGGGTGAACATTATGCACTGGGTAATGAGTAAAGGGTGCATATGTTCACTATGACTGCTAGTTTGGTGTAAAGGTATCAACTAATGGGGAGCAGACCCCAGGTTATAGGGCTGCCTATGGTAAAGGATGATAGTGTCTACTTCAGTGACAGTGGTTTAAAATTATCACTGCTGTTTCCAGTCCCAGGCTTTGGGACTGCAAGGATTTGTGACAGTTGAGTTTTGTATAAAAGTCTGCACCTGGACAAGGCGAAGTTTGCATACAAACAGTTGGGGTGTGGCCAGTGACGTAGCGAAGGTGAGTGGTGCCTGGGGTGGTAGCGCCCCTCCCCTCTTCGTGCTCCCCCCTCGCTCCTTCCCGACCTCCTCTGCCGCATGTACACCCCTTCCCTTTCCCGTACCACTTTAATTTTCCCAGCATGAGCAGCATCACGAACTTGCTGCCCGCATCATGCCAGCACTCCCTCCGATGTCACATTCTAGGTGCGACACCTGGAAGAGGCATCAAAAAGAGCCGACACCGATGCTGGCTCTCTAAAGTTAAAAGGGGATAGATTCTGTACAAACGTAAGGAAATTCTTCTTCACCCAGAGAGTGGTAGAAAACTGGAATGCTCTTCTGGAGTCTGTCATAGGGGAAAACACCCTCCAGAGATTCAAGACAAAGTTGGACAAATTCCTGCTAAACTGGAACGTACGCAAGTGAGGCTGGACTCATTTAGAGCACTGGTCTTTGACCTAAGGGCCGCCGCTTGAGCAGACTGCTGGGCACGAAGAACCACTGGTCTGACCCAGCAGCGGCAATTCTTATGTTCTTAAGAGTAACATCACACCAGAGGAGACTTAAGATTTGTCCTTGGGTGGGAGATTTGTCCTTTGGGAGATCGCCTGTTCCTAAATGACCAGGGTCCATCCATCAAGGAGGATTTTTGTGAATTTATTAAAAAAAAAATCTGAGGTGCCAACTAAAAGGAGACTGTATATAGTAGGACTTTGTTAAAGAAACCAGAGTTTTGTTCAAGCTGGCACCCTTTCTGTGCTGAAAGAGTAAAAGTTGAAGTTTAGAACCTATGGGGTGGTCTGCCTTTTTTCTTAGAAGAGAGAGAGGCTGTGTGGAGTATGCTTGCTGTGGCCTGCCAGCGTAAAGTTGGTCCTGGCCCATGGCCTGAAAGTAATCAAATTCTTTGTGTAACCCCTATCCCACTGGTTGATTGGAGAAGGCCTGGTAGCAGCACATTTTATAAAATAATATAGGCAGCTACTTTCCTTTATAGAATACTAGCCTAACCAAGTATATACTGGACATGCTTAACATTCAGGCCCAAGCAATTATGCCAGTCAGAGCTGGAGTAAGTGTTAGTGCCTAATTATTGCAGATGTTGTAACTTACAGTATTATTCTATGTTGTGTGTGTAAGTTTGAGTCCCATACAAGCTCCACCCCTGTGTTCACCTCCCTTGCAAATACGCACTATTAGGGGCATTTTAAAAATACAAAAATGCCCAAAACGTCCCAAGTGCCGATAATCGAAACAAAGAACTTAGACGTTTTGTGGGACGTTTGCCCTCCAAAACATCAAACTCAGAAAGGGGCATGTTAGAGGCTTGTTTTGGGCGGGCTGGGGGCCAGATTAAACTTGGATGTTTTGCATCAAACTTTTTGCCAGACGTCCTAGATGGAACTTAGATGTTCCGAGTTTGAGCTGTTTTAGAAGCGTCTAAGTGCCAAAAATGTACCCAAATTGACCAGATGACCACTGGAGGGATTGTAATAACCCCCCTGCCTCCCCCCCACACATACACACTCTCCAATAGTTACTAACCCTCTCCTACCCACCCCCAAAATATGAATAAAACAGTACATACCTGTCTCTAGAACAGCAGCATCTGGTATGGGAAAGGTTAATAGGGCACACATCTTACGTGTCTTTACGTAGTCTGGTGAGTGGGCTAATGAGCCATAGAGAGGAGGACCCAAGCCTATAAGATACTCTAACCACTACATTTTGTCAAACCCAGTATTTTTGAAATCCTGGATTTTGAGTTTTGTGTCAAACCATACCATGTGATGAGTAGTGCAGCCTAGGTAGTACCCGCCTGGATTTTAGAGACACTGAGGTTCATAATCAAAACAGAAATACGTCTAAAAACCTGCCCAAATCGGCATTTGGAGAACCTAAAAGACAGGTCATCCAAGTGCAATAATTAAAATTGGTTTTTAGACATATCTAGAGGCATTTTAGGCATCTGACTGCCGCTGTGCATCCAGAGCAGAAAGGGGTGTTTTTCAAGGGGAAGTGGGCAGGATGTGGGCCAACCTAGACATAGTCGTCCTGCAGGGATAATCGAAAGTTTAACGAGACTGCCTAGATCAGTGGTTCTCAACCCTGTCCTGGGGACCCCCCAGCCAGTCAGGTTTTCAAGATATCCCTAATGAATATGCATGAGAGAGATTTGCATACCTGTCACTTCCATTATATGCAAATCTCTCTCATGCATGTTCATTAGGGATATCTTGAAACCCGACTGGCTGGGGGGTCCCCAGAACAGGGATGAGAACCACTGGCCTAGATGGAACTTATACGTTGTGACTTAGGCGATCTAAAGACAGATATAATTGCCCAGACAGTATCCACCACAGGGACAAAGTATAGACCCCCCCCAATACTCCCCCAATGATCACTGACTCCCTCAAACCGCCATAAAAATCAGAATAAAAATGTACATACCTGCCTCTGGAACATCAGCACTTGGCATAGGAAAGCCTAGTCAAGCTGCATAGAGGTGGCTTAAGTAGTCTGGGGGGTGGGCTAGTGAGCCATATTGAGGAAGACCAAGACCCATAAGCCACTCTAACCACTGCATTCATGGAAAATATGAGCCCACCAACCCCCCCCAAACCCTACTGTACTGCCATATATGTGCCACCTGCAGCCATAAGGGCTATTGGGGTTATAGACAGGTTTTGGGGGGCTCACAATGACCTACAAGGGAAAATGCTTGAGTACTTGATTGTAAAACCGCTTAGATAACCTTGATAGATGGTATATAAAAACCTAATAAACTTGAAACTTGAGTTGTGGTGAGATGTTTATTTGGCTCCCTTTTTGTGAAGTTCACAGCAGTGCCCTGTAAAGTGCCCCACTACTCTGTTGCCATGACTGGGTGTCCAGTCCATCACTTTGCTGGCCCCTCTCACATCCAAAAGGTTTTGTTCTGGGCGTTTGGGATTTGGACAAATTTATGGTTGAGAATGTGTTATAAAGATGGACAACTTGGTGGCAAATGGCTGGATGTATAAGCAGACGATTCTCAAAAAAATATATATTGTGGATGTAGTTTTTGAGAATGGACTTTAGACGCTGCTGATTTTGGGCGACTAGCACCCTAGGCCCAAAATGGACCTAGGCGTTTTTTTTTTTATTATGCCGCTCACTGTCTCCATTTGTGAGTACTAGATCCAGCTTTGTCCTTTCGCTGGTAGGTTCTGTCCCCTTTTTGCTAAGCAGAACTCATTGCAAAGTGCTGAGAGTTTCACTACTTATTTCTGATTCTGCAGATGGAATGTTAAATTCTAGCAAATTAAAATCTCCCTAGACAGCACTTTACTTTACCTGACAGCACTTTACTGATCTGAGTTAAGTTGAAGTACCGCACATATTTCAAACACAGTAAATAAAGCATTTGTTTCAGAATGCCAAATCTCTGTGCTGTTATAAGTGATTTTACACATTTAGACATACCAGCTTAGTGTTTTATTTTTAATTTTATTGCAATTTTATAGGAAAGCAGAAATGAAAAAAAGAAATTATAGTCTCCAAATGTGAGAGAACTCCCCTCACCCCTCCCCCCCCCCACACAGACTGTTGTTACACTCTCTACGTCTGCTCAATCCTGCCATATGCTAAAGCAGGGGTAGGGAACTCCGGTCCTCGAGAGCCATATTCTAGTCGGGTTTTCAGGATTTCCCCAATGAGTATGCATTGAAAGCAGTGTATGCACATAGATCTCATGCATATTCATTGGGGAAATCCTGAAAACCCGACTGGAATACGGCTCTCGAGGACCGGAGTTCCCTACCCCTATGCTAAAGCAATCATATCAAAAGATATTTGAACATCTCTTTTTAGAGTAGTGTCTCGCAAACTTTGTCGAGCCACAGCACACTAAAGGTAGTGGCTGTGGCTCAAGGCATCCGGAAGTGCGCGGACGTCAACATGATGTCATCATATGTATATATGATGTCATCAAGTCGACGTCCACGCATGTGCAAAGGCCCTCCAGATGGGCCTGAGCTGCCAGTGGGGGGTGCCGACAGGGAAGACGCACGGAGAAAAGGAGAGGCGCTGGCGCCAGCTGATTTTTCTACAAGATGTGCCTCTCGCCGCAAGAACAATAATAGCTCATTTTCTAGAAAAACTCCCAATATTTTTAGTGATGATACCCATACTGTGCCACAAGTATAGGAGAAGCTAGAACAGATGATTTCTTACTACTGGATATCATATCCTTGGTATTTTAGTAAATGCATTTGACTGTTCTATGTTTTTAATGTTATAATTTTTTTGAAGGAATTTTGTTTATATAGGTTTTAGTAAGGAATTTTGGCTTCGTTCTGTAAATCTGAATACTTCTATTTTATGATGAAAAAAACCCCTATTTCTGGCAGCCTGTACAAAGTTCTAAAGAATGATAGATCATGATTTTTGTGGCACTTAACTGGTTAATGCCACTGAATGTCACCACTAAAGCTATAGCCAACAATTTTGTGGGCGGTCTGAAGATAGTGTTGCAATTATAAGTGCCAGTATTCAGCACTTAATTGCCTAAGGTAATCATGCAAATTGGACCACATAAAGCTCAGGCCCCAGTGCTCTAAAATCACCGTTAAAATCCTGTGGGTTGCTGTGGTGCCGGTAAATTGTCCAATTTGAAAATGAGGATCGATGTTCAAACAACTTCGCATGCAAATGAGTTTCGTGGAGGTTCTCCATAATCCCATCCAGTCGGTCATAGGAGAAAGCGACCAACATATGCACAGAATAGTTCAAGGATAAAGGCACAAATTTGCATGTGCCAGGAAAAGCTATGTTGTAGTTACGCTTGAGCGTCAATCATAACCATGCCTTATTGTAGCGCATCATAGGCGTGCATCATATGTGTCTACATGTGTCTGTCTTTGCCATAGGTAGAGGGAAGTAGGGGTGGAGAAGTACCAGCAAACTATTCAAATGTGAATGCTTTTTTCTATACTGCTTCTGTGGCACATATATGCCACCAACAGCTTTTAACGAGCGTGCATTACACATGCCTTTAACACATGCACTTGAGAAGCATTTATAATACATGCGTATATAGCCTTCTGCATGAAAAATTAATCTTATTATTTCAATTTCTAGGATCTGCAGTCCAGATTTGACACACGATCTACCTAGGGCTGTAATATGCACCTGAAATGTAAACCAGCAAAATGTTGGTCTACATTTCAAATAGACGCAGCTGCTGATCCGATCGTGGCAAGGGAATCTCCCTGCTGCGATCAGTTTACCAGTCTCAGCACAGAACCCATGTCTCTCCCACCTCCCCCCCCCCCCCGTGAAGACGACCAGCAGGGAGGATGCCCACGCCCTCCTGCCGGAACCCCTGAATGCTCGTGGCAGGAAGATTGCCCGATTCCTCCTGCCGCCACCCCATCAAGACATCCACAGAAGGAGAAGTGCCCAGTTCCTCCTGTCACACCCACCGAGACTTTCCACAGCAGCAGGGATGCCCACGCCCTCCTGCCGCCACCCCCTCCCCCTGAAACATCCCCCAGTAGGAGAGATGCCCAGTTCCTCCTGCCGGAACCCCCCGAATACATTCCCCCTTCAAGCCCACCCAGACCTCACCCGTACCTATTTTGTCAGTCAATAATGTGAAGCATTGATTAATAGCACACACAATTGATTGATAGCATGCAGCATTTATCAGTACGCATGCTAACGAAGAGCAGTGTGTGCATAACTGAGTCATAATGTGCACAACTGAGGACATTGCCCCTGAACTCCCCCCCCCCCAAATAAAATGAAAAATTCTGTCCATGAGACAGGAAACTAAATAAAATGAAAATTTTTGGCTTGAACACACCTAGTTAAAATTGTTCTCACAGCTGGTACTGCTTGACATACTTCTCCACAGTCTCAGCAGGGATGCCAAAGGTTGAAGAAGTGTGGAAAGGGAATTTTCTTTTCACTCTTAGATGTGGTCTAGGACTAGGCATACTGGTGGAACAGAAGCAGTCCAATGCTAAGAACTCCGGCACTGTATGGGACAGCATTGTCTCAATGCTAATAGTATGCAAATCATATGCAGACTGTTAGTGCTGAGAATTGGAAAGTTAACGGGGAGGCATGTGTGTAATGTATGCGCGTGAGAATTTCGCAGTAAGTGTAACACTTGTGTGCATGCTTGGGGGAAGAAATGATGCAGTTGGCCTCTTCCTTGTTTTTCCTCTTCTTGCTGCCGCAGCCTCCTCGTTCTTATGCTATGGTCACTGCTGCCATGTACAAATGGAATTGCTCAAGCAGAGGGGGTATTCTGTGATCAGCCTAATGTCCCTGGAAGACTGAGGAAGGGGCAGAGGAGGGATGCCCTCTGGAGATGGGTTGTTCAGGACCTCCCATCGCACGCCTGCCTGGCAGCAGCAACAGCAACATTGGCTGGGGCTTTCACACCCCAGTGCAAACTCTGAGCTGGCAGTAATTTTTTTCTGCATAAGGGGGCAGTGTTTTTGTGCGTTGTTCCTCTGGCCATTGCGATGGAATGCCTAATGGACCCCTTGTACATCCGTTTGCCTACATTTAAATGTGATGTGCAGTAATCTTTGGTGGGTGAGTGGTGCCCTCAACATTGAGTATCTTAATGCTTTCGCTAATTGGCTGTATGCCTGCATTAGGTACTGAGCATTGGCATGTATTGGAGCAGTTTGCCTTTGTTGTGTTTGTACAATGGATAAACAGAGGAATTCGGATACCCACGCTGACAATCCCCAACAATTTTTGTAAACAGGAGGGCATTTGCTTATGGTTACCGCTTGCTAACAGTCCCCTTCCTTTACAAAGCCGCGCTTGCATTTTTAGCGGCGGCCGCGGCGGTAACAGCTTGGACGGGGGATGGAGAATGGGTATTTTTGTACTAATTGGTTAGTGCAGCTACATTACCATGTGCCATTTAGCACAGGATTCGTGCTTGGACCCTTAGGAGGAAATTTTAGAAGGAGTGCCTAATTTAGAGCTCCTTTTACAAAGGCACGGTAGCGGTTGCTGCTGTGGTTATCGCTCCGACGCATATAGGAATTTAATGGATTTCTGAGCATTTGCTGGATGGTAGTCACTACCACGGCATTGCAAAAGGGAAAAGGGGAGGGGAGGTTAATTAGTAAATTGCTTCAATTATGAGCTTTAGCAAGCTGCCCAAATCCCTACAGCAGATTCCATCTCTGACAGTGTTTAAGGCCCAACTAAAAGTTCACCTCTTTGAGAGTGCTTTCAACTCCTAACTCCTCTCACCTTGGGTTCTGAATCCCCAACCCTGTATGTAATGTCTGTCTGTCCAAGTTAGATTGTAAGCTCTTCCAAGCAGGGACTATCTATAAGAACATAAGAATAGCCTTACTGGGTCAAACCAATGGTCCATCAAGCCCAGTAGCCCGGTCTCACGGTGGCCAATCCAGGTCACTAGTACCTGGCCAAAACCCAAGGTATAGCAATATTCCATGCTACCAAACAGTGGCTTCCCCATGTCTTTCTCAATAACAGACTATGGACTTTTCCTCGAGGACCTTGTCCAAACCTTTCTTAAAACCACCTATGCTATCCAGTGGCATACCTAGCATATGTGTCACCCGAGGCCCATCATTTTTTGGCACCCCGCCATCTGTACGAAAAACATGATTTTTAGTAACAAGCCACATGTTACACTTGAGTACCTAGGAAAAGGCAGCATCTTACATACTGCAGTGAGCAGTAAAACAGCAATACACCCATTGTAAAACTAAACAAGCCAGACTAGTACAGATCAATCCTAACAGAAAACCATGTCTTTCGAACACACAGAACACAGAAAACACCTTCGCCTAGTATGGAATGTCATCACAAACTAACCCCTCCCCCTTTTACAAAACTGTAGTGTGGATTTTAGCCACGGTGGTAACAGCTCTGACGCTCAAGGAATTCTGAGCATCAGAGCTGTTACCACCACGGCTGGCGCTGAAAAACGCTCCACAGTTTTGGAAAAGGGGATAAAATAGAAATACATAAACAAAGGTTAAATTGAACCAGCAAGAAGCTGGACTCTGCATACAATGCAACACCACTGAAATAGTGACACATGTCTCCTAAAGCAATAAATAAATAGAAACTTTTTGTTCTACTTTTGTCTTCTCTGGTTTCTGCTTTCCTCATCTTCTTGTTACTCTCTTCCTTCCATCCACTGTCTGCCATCTCTGTGCCCCTATATGGCATCTTCTCTCCTATGCCCCTTCCAGAAACTGTATGCCTCCCCCTTCCATCTCTCCTTTCACCCCCATTGGTCTGGCATCTCTCTCCTCTCCTTCCCTCTCCCACACCTCTTTTCTGCAATCCCTTTCTTCCCTCATTTTCCTTTTCAGTTTATTTTCTGCATCCATCTAGATTACGTTCTTACTACCCACGCAAAAACTAAAATTATCCCTCCCCTCCTTAAAAGGTATCTCCCTCGTTGGTAAACTCGGTTCCTCCCTCCACTTCAGAATCGTTCAGTTATGGAATAGCTTCCCTTCCCCTCTCCGCAACTTGAGCCCCCTTCTACCATTCCGTAAGCTTCTGAAGACCTGGCTCTTCTCCAAAACGTAACCTCATCCCCTCCCTAGCATTATCACACCTATCCTCTCTTCTTACTTACTTCTATAAATCTATTGGAGTTCCGTTCCTTCCCTAACCTTGTAAACCGTGTCGAGCTCCACCTGTGGAGATGATGCGGTATATAAACCCAAGATTTAGTTTAGTTTAGTTTAGTTTACCCTCTCATTATTTCCTTTTTTACTGTTTACCTACAGCTCGCCATTTCTTTCCCTCACCCCCTCCAGTATTTCCCTAACCCAATCCTTTTCCACCCATCATGTGCCCTCCTTTTATTTATCCCCTCCTTCCATCATGTGCCCTTTTTCTCTACCCCTTCCATCTAGTACCTTCTCCTCTCTGTCCACTTCCATCGTCTGCTCCCCTCTTTCTCTCCTCCCATTTCCTTCCTGCATTTGCTCCCTTATCTCTCCCATCTGCACTTCCATCCAGCATAGGCTCCCCCTCTACCCACCACACTACCATCCAATGTCTGCCCTTTCTCTCGCCATCCACCCCTCTTCAATCAGCATCTGCCCCCTTTCTTTCCCTCCGATCCAATTCCATCCAGTATCCTTCCCCCTTATGTCTATCACCCCTTTCCCTGTACATCAATTCCATCAGCATCACCCTTCCATACCACCCTGCCCCCTTTCTCTCCCTGCACCACTCTTTCATTCCAGCAGTCCTGCTCCTTTCTCGCGATGACTGTAGCTGTCGGTTTCCGGTCCACCCCACTCCAACGTACTAGTTCTGGAGCAGAGTCGGCAGCCACGTGCTAGAAGGTCCCTCGATGACTCCAGGCTTTGCTCTGGAAGAAGTAAGTTACGTCGGAGGGGGGTTGACCCGGCAGATGCAGGGAGTTGCGGCAAGGACCCGTGATGACTGCATCTGCCGGGTCCACTTCCTCCGACATAACTTACTTCTTCCGGAGCAAAGCCGGCAGACGAGTCATTGGGGGACCTTCCTGCACCTCAGCGCAACTGCCGACTCAGCTCTAGAGCAGTGTTTTTCAACCTTTTTACACCCGTGGACTGGCAAAAATAAAAGAATTATTTTGTGGACCGACAAACTACTAAGACTGAAATTAAAAAAACACATTTCCGCCCCGTCTCCACAAGCTCAGTCCCCACAAACCATCTGATCCCATCCGCACAAGTCTCAGTTATGATTTTATATTTTATGAATATATTTTATTAAAGTATAAAAAGAAACAATATTCTGTACAATTGTCATTTTATAAATATAAATATACAGAGCAAGGACCAACAAAACCCGTCTCCCCTCCCCTTCACATATATCCCCTCTACTATCAAGAAAACTGAACAAGCCAAATTATTACAGAATGCTACACAGAAATATCATGCTAACAGAATACTGCAGTCACACATGACAGGAATAGTTTTAGGAGAGTGCAACTAGGGCAAACTGCCCCCTGGTCTGAGAGAGCCCTAAGCCAGCTAGAAGCTAAAGAAACACTGCCTGGGCTTTGCAGTCCCCAGTTATGTCTCTAGAAGGATATATATTTCAAATCTGATATATTCTAATGATAAAATAGAAATAAAATGATTTTTTCTACCTTTTGTTTTCTCTGGTTTCTACTTTTATCTTCTTTTCACTCTTTTCCTTCCAGCGTCTGCCCTGTCTCTTCAATCCAGCATCTGCCTGTTCCATCCACTGTCTGCCCCTTCCAGAAACTGTCTGTCTTCCACTGCCATCTCTCCTCTAGACCCCCTCCAATTGGTCTGGCATCCATTATCTTCCCTCTGTTCCCTCATGCTCTGGTATCTTTCTCCTTTCATCTCTCTTTCCCTCCCCCTGTGGTTTTTAGCATCTCTCTCTTCTCATTTCCTCTGCTCAGATCTGATATCTCTGTCTCCTTCCCCGTTCTCTGGCATCTCTCTCTCCTCTCTTTTCCCTTCTCTGGTCTTCCTTCTTTATTTTCTGCCTCCGTCTAAATTAAATTCTTTCTTACTATGCAGTCCTCAGTTTCCCTCTTTTCACTATGTCTACCCACAGCATGCCACCCCTTTCCTTCACCCCTCCCCTTCACTATCTCACTAACTCTGTCTTCTTCCCCCATCCAGTATATGTCCTTTTTTTATCCCTCCTTCCATCCAGTATGTGTTCTCTTTCTCCACTTCAATTCAGCATTTGCTCTCCCTTCTCCCCACTTCCATCATCTGCCCTCTTCTCTATCCCCACTTCCATCATCTGCCCTCTTCTCTCTCCCCCTTCTCTCCCCTTCTATCATCTGCCCCTTCTCTCTCTTTCCCCCCACTTCCATCATCTTCCCATTCTCTCTCTTTCCCCCCACTTCCATCATCTGCCCTCTTCTCTCTCCCCACTTCCATCATCTGCCCCTTCTCCCCACTTCCATTATCTGTCCCTTATTCCCACTTCCATCATCTGCCCTCTTCCCTCTCCCCTTTCTCCCCACTTCCATCATCTGCCCCCTTCTCTCAATCTCTCCATCCACCACAGGCCCATCTTTCTCCCTTCCTCACCTTTCCGATTTTGGCAACAAGATTGGCAATCCCCCCCCCACCCCATGATGACACTTAAGATCGGCAACGGGCCTCCTTCTACCCCTGACATCAATAGAACTTCAGATCAACAACGCGGTGCTCAGCCAAAAGCGGAAACAGGAAGCTGAGTCAGAGGGAAGCTTTTGACGTGAGCACTAGAGAATGACACAGGGAAAAAATCTGTCCCCGTCACTGCACCATCCCCTTCACTGCTCCGTCACCGCCATTCCCTTCACTACCCCGTCACCATCCCCGCAGCATCCATACAAGCCTCAGTACTGCAATATTTAGCTTATTCCTTCCTTATAAATCAAAGTTCTGGCTGCTGAACTGGAGAAATAGATGTTCAGCTGGCAAAACTTTGTTTATAAATTTTTATCAACACAACTAATATACTACTTTATCCTGAAGCAAAAAAAAAAGAAAAAGAAATATAATTTTTTTTCTACCTTTGTTGTCTGGTTTCTGCTTTTCTCATCTTCTCATTCAATTCCTTCCATCCACTGTCTCTCTTCTCTCTGCGTCTTCTATTTGCTCTGTTACTGTGCCTCTCCCTTTCTCCCCCCTTCCAAATTGGTCTGGCACCCATCTTCTTCCCTCCTCTCCCCTCCATAGTCTGGTATCTCAGTCTTCTTCCCTTCCAGATCTGCTCCCCACTCTCTGTTCCCCATTTCTCTTCAGCGTCTTCTCCCCACTCTGTCATCCCCATTTCCCTTCAGCGTCTTCTCCCCACTCTCTCTTCCCCATTTCCCTTCAGCGTCTTTCTCCTCCTCTGTCTTCCCCATGTCCTTTCTGCGTCCTTCTCCCCCCTCTGTCTTCCCCTTGTGCTTTCAGCGTCCTTCTCCCACCTCTGTTTTACCATTTCCCTTCAGCGTCTTTTCCTTTCCACCCCAGAGACGACCTTTACAAATATGAAATTACAATGCTCCGGCTGCCGTAAGAAGGCAGTTTAGACATTGCCGGCAACAGGGCAGGGAGGTTTGTCGGACCGGGCCTGTTGGGGGTGTGTGTGAAAGCACCACGAAGGTAAGGGGGGTGAAAGCACCACGAAGGTAAGGATGTGTGTGAAAGCGCCACAAAGGTAAGGGGCAGGGAAGGAGAAAGGGAGCTGATTCAACTCGGCGGCAACAGTAAGGAGGGTGGCAGTAAGGAGGGAGGGAGCGCGATAGGGACAGGGCCGGCTGTGCACCCCCTCTAAGGCTGCACCCGGGGTGTACTGCCCCCCCCGCCTCCCCTTGGTACGCCACTGATGCTATCCGCTTTTACCACATCCTCTGGCAACGCATTCCAGAGCTTAACTATTCTCTGAGTGAAACAAAATTTCCTCCTATTGGTTTTAAGTGTATTTCCCTGTAACTTCATCGAGTGTCCCCTAGTCTTTGGAATTTTTGATGAAGTGAAAAATCGATCCATTTGTACCCATTCTATTCCAGTCAGGATTTTGTAGACTTCAATCATATCGCCCCTCAGCCGTCTCTTTTCCAAGCTGAAGAGCCCTAACCATTTTAGTCTTTCCTCATACGAGAGGAATTCCATCCCCTTTACCAACTTGGTCGCTGTTCTTTGAACCTTTTTTTGCACCAGTATGTCTTTCTTGAGATAAGGAGGCCAGAATTGAACGCAATACTCCAAATGAGGTCGCACCTGTATGCAATGTCGGTCTGTCTGTCCAAGTTAGATTGTAAGCTCTTCCGAGTAGGGAGCGTCTATAAATGTTAAAATATCCAGCACTGCATAAGCCTTTCAATGTTATATAAGTGATAAGTAATAGTAGTAGCCTAGTGGTCAGTGCAGTGGACTTTGAACAAAGAGACCCAGGTGTAACTTCCACTATATATTTTTTTTTAATTTCCATATAAATATGTGAGTCTTCCTGGAACATAGAAATATCTACTGAACCTGGATTTATAAGACAAGTGTCACAGTTATTGTGATGTACATTAAGGTACAGTAGGTACAGTAATATATGTTCTTGGAGGTATCAAAATAACATATAATGAAATTAAGGTGGTGTTTGCACCTGGCTTCCAATGTTTAAAGTTCAATGTGCTTACCACTAGGCTGCCGAGGACATTTCTTGTATAAATGACGATAGACATTTTTGTGCCTGGGTTTTTTTTGGTGTTCATATTTTGGATGTTTCATTTTGGAAGATAACATTCATTTTGGCCATTTTCAGTGCAAGAAATCCCCTCGCATTTTTCCTCTTCAAAAATGTCTGTGGGATGGACATTATCTTTTGGACCTCATGAGAAGAATGTCCCAATTCTGACTTGGATGTTCTTTCAAAAATGCTCCTTTGTATTTCCTTTTCACCATAAGGTTAGGTAAATTTTTAATAAAGATCATGTCGGTGTCTCCCTGCAGTCTTCAAGTTGCCATCTTAGTTAAACTCCACCTCTCAGCACTGAAGAATCTGCAATTCAGACCGGGCTGATGGACTTCCGGTTTGGACTTGAGCAAGATGGTCGCGTGAGCTGCTTGCTCCCACCCTTTTCTAAGTTTATCTTTTAGAATTTGCCTGTTCTTTTTGCTTTCTTTCATTTTTTTTTCTCAGCTGCAGCCTTGTTAACAACTATTCTAACTTTTAATATATCATGGCTAGCAAAAAATCCAAAGCCGACACAGTTCCAGCAAGTAAACGTTTCAAGTCGGCTCCCCCCTCTCCTGAGAAGCCTGGCTCCGCTGCAGACCTCGTGGAGGAGATCGACCCGATCCTAACAGAATTGCAGAATATAAAATCTCTAATGAAATCACACATGGAAATATCACAAGATATGCGAGGGGAATTAGAGTTAATCCACACACAGATGGCTGCATCTCAACAGCGTTTCGACTCACTGTCTGAACGAGTCACTGCTGTGGAAAAAGATCTCCCGACAATAAGTGCTAACTCGGCGGCCATTTCTAAACTAACCACTGACCTCGAGGATATGGCTAATCGCAGCCGTAGATCTAATTTACGGATCCTTGGAATGCCGGAAGGGGCCGAGGGTAATGATACGCTAGCCTTCCTGACTTCATGGCTCCCGAAGTTCCTGGACATTGACTTCTCCCCGATCTTAGAGCTCGAGCGTGCTCATCGTTCCCCTTCCAGCCTGCAGCCTGGAAACAAGCGCCCACGCCCGCTGGTCGTCAAGGTATTCCGATTCCAGCATGCCTTACAAATTTTAAATGCTGCGAAGGGAAAGGCGTCCATGTTACATCAGGGACGTAAAATTATAATTGTGCCCGACCTAGCTCCCGCCACTGCAGCGAAGAGAAAGTCCTTCCTCTCCATGCGGCAGGATTTAAAAGACCTTGGCGCGCAGTATGGACTCTTCTATCCCGCTAGGTTCCGGGTGACTTATCGCAACAAAACGGACAACTACAATGACCCAGAGGTTCTACGTGCGTGGCTCCAACAGACGAAGATGGGGTAATCGGTCTCTGACTGTCTTATTTGCGGCTCCCTGCACTGGACTTATCGCCGTACTCCCTATGTGATCTACCATCATGTGCTACCCGGCTACCTGCTGCGATCTCCTCACTGAACTGCCTTCAAGTCTATGGGACGACTTATCCCCTTTTACATCGCCTCTGACTCACTGCTGCCTTCCGACTAGCTTACCAACGGCTCTTCTCACTGGACTTGACTGTACAATCCTTCTGATTTCTCCAGCCGTATGCTCCCTGGTTCCCCGCATCGGACTCTTCACCACGCTGCCTGCAAACTCATGGACTTTCTACTCTCTCAAACCCTGACTTGTTGTTGCTTATTTTACTTTACCTGCCCATACTCAAACCTTCCTTTTTCTGCTTCTTTCTCGATATTATAAGTGGCTCTACTCTATTCTAATCTTTTTCCCTCACTCGTCCACCTCCTGCCATTTTGGGTTCTCCTTCTTCAGTTTCTTCAATTTTTTGTTTTTTTTAAATCTCTTGCTCTCCCTCCTGCAGCGAAGATTTTACTTTCTTTAACTGGAGCTTTCTCCCCTCTCGTTTTAATTTTGTTATCCTCCTTCTCTCTCTATAACCCATTTATACTACGCTTGTAATTTGTACCTATTTATTCATGTTCTCTCCCCGCCATTTCTACACGTGCTTTCTCTCTCCTAGAATCACTCTTAACATATTGTATGTCATTTTTCTCTCCCGCCTCTTACCTACCCAACTCGTTGAAATTTTGTTCAATTGCTGTTATATTTATATTTTAATTTTTCTGCATTTTGCATACCCTTTAATTTTACGAGTGTTGTCATGGTAACCTCTGTTTTTCTTTTCTGTTCCTCCCTCCTCCACGATGCTTCTCTTCATGCAGTATAATTTAGCCCAACGTTTCCTATCTCTTTCTTTGCCTAATACTCTGTCCCTTGGATGATATGAATTTACTGTCATGAATTTTTTATATCTTATCTTGATCATATTGATTCACGTTATGCTGTATGAACTTATAATTTTCTATCTCTCCTCTCCTGCTGCCCAGTCACATAATATTTCCCCTCTCTTTGCCTTTGACTACGACTCGCTGCTAATTTGCTTTTTAATGTATTTTTACTACTGACTAATTTCTCTTACCCATTACTGCTTGCACTCCATCCCTGATGTACTTTAAATGATTTTTAGTATTGCTTTTATGATATCTGTCCTCCCTATGTACAGACCTAAATTACCGACTGACGGATGAACACACACTCTCCTATTAGTTTATATATTATGCATATTTTTTCCTCTATTCCCCCTACTGATGAACTCCTTATAACCCCCCCTTTTTTTTTTTTTAATTTATTTTTCTTGATTTGTACACTATTGTTAAATTGTTTTATACTTTTCCCTGACAACTTTTTACCCATCATAACTTATGATACCCTCCTGATGAATTTTAAACCACTTTCAACTTTGCCTTTATGATAGCTATCCCCCTTATGTATAATTCTACTTGATTAATTGATGGATGAATTCATATTTTCTCTCCAGGTTATATATTACTCATGTTTTCTCTTCCATTCCCCTGCTGATGAATTCCTTATTAACCTTTTTATCTATCTCAGTCTATGAATTGTTGATACTATGCTTTATACTCTTTACTGGTTAATTTTAATACCCATTATAACTTGTGATACCCCCCTGATGAATTTTAAAACTTTTTGTAACTTTGTCTTCATGATAACTATCTCTCATATGTACGGCTCTATTTTATTACTTGACGGATGAATTCATTTTTTCATACTAGTTTATATATTATTCATGTTTTTTCCTCTATTCCTCTCGCAGATGAACTCTTTATACCCTTTTTATTTATCTCGATCTATGAACTTTTACTAAATTGTTTTATACTTTTTGATTGGCTACTTTTCTTTACCCATTATAACATGTGATACCCCCCTGATGAATTTTAAATCATTTTTAGCTTTGTCTTCATGATAGCTATCCTTCATATATACTGTTCTACTTTATTAACTGTTGGATGAACTCATGTTTTATAACTAGTTTATATATTACTCATGCTTTTTCCTGTACTCCTCTTGCTGATGAATTCTTAATAACCCTCTTTTACTTACCTTGTCTGTGAATCATTGCTAAATAGTTTTATATTTTCTATCTTCCAATTTTTATTGCCCATCATGACTTGTGTTACCTCCCCGGATTAATGTTACAGCATTTTTAGCCTACATTTCATGATTTTTGCTCTCCATATGTACAGCTCCAACTTATCAACTGATAGATGAACTCATATTTTATTACAAGTTTATATATTATTCATATTATTTGGATTATTTCTATCCCTGATACATAATCCATTAACATCTTAACCCATCTGATCAATTTAAATTTTTCTTTTTTTTTATTTTTACTTAATAATGAATTTATATCATTCGTACTGTATTGCCTCCAAATATGCTCCCTCTCTCTCTTTCTCTCAAACATATAGCACTTTGTTTTTTCAACACACTCCCTTTGTTATTGCCCTAACATTTTTTACGTCCAACTCCTTTCCTTGAGTTTTAGGTTTAATCTGGGTAGCTGGTTCTATATCCAGGAGTCTGTCCCCTCTAGACATCATTTTGATTCAGACACGCCTCTTAGATATCCTATATGTTAACATCAAGTAATGTTGTGCTGCACTCGTTCCTTGACCCAGTGTAGCCGCAAATGTTAATGTTACTGTTATTCTCCTCTTATTATTAATATGGCATATTTCTTCTGTTTTATTGCCTGGTTTATCAAATTGATCAACACATAATGTAACATGTTCCTCTGGTTTCACATTCACCCTACAAATGATATTCCTTTCAACATTCTGAATAAGGTTTACAGATGGCATTTACCATTGATGGTATTTGAACGAAAATTTAATTTTTTTTTTCTTTCCTCCTCTTCTCTTTTCATTGCTTTTCATATTTTATATTATCTCAAGTATTGTATACACTTTTCTCATGTTTTATGCATTGTACTTTGTACATTGCTCAGTTCATGCTGGTATTTATTGACTCCGACCCACATATGTTCACACTGTACACTATATTGCTTCCGGACTCGGGCAATATATTTATTTGACACTTACCATGGTTGGTATCTACAGAGCACATATGACTCTCAGCTTGGGTGGTCCTTGTGACTTCCGCTCCACTTGCTTATCAAACTGGTGCTTTCTCCCCTCTTTTCTCTATCCTGGAGAGGACTTCTTATCCTTTTTCATATTCATGATTTTTTCCTCTTCGTCATGCCTAATTTAATACCGTGCGGGACGGACATTCCATGTCATACCCTTTTTGATTTCGGCTTTTTCTCCTACTTGTATGTCTTCTCTTAAACTAGTATCATGGAACGTCAACGGTATTAACCAACCTCTCAAATGTAAGAAAATTATAGATTATCTTAAAGCGAAAGATTATGACATTCTCTTGCTACAGGAGACTCACCTGAATCCCATAGACTGTTCCAAGCTTCGTATTCCTGGATATGCTACGCATGCATTTTCCCCTGCTTTCCATAAAAAAAGAGGAGTGTCCATTCTTGTGAAGACTTCGCTACAAACTCGCATCTTACATCAATTGTCGGATTCTGAAGGCCGATGGATTGCAATTTCAGTTCAGTTCGGTGACTTATGTTTCTCTATTGTCAACATTTATGCTCCAAACATTGACCTGCCATCCTTCATGAAAACCTTGAGGGATGTACTGCTAGATGTAGCCGACCATCCTTTAATACTCGGCGGGGACTTTAATCTCCCGTTAGACACCAATCTAGATAGGCACTCCCACTCACAGTTCCGTCCCTCTAAAATGCGATCTGAACTTCACAACGTTATTCAAGATCTTGGCCTTTGCGATCCGTGGAGATTACTCCATCCGGGTGAACGATTCTTCACGTTTTATTCTGCCCCTCACCGCTCTTACTCTAGACTGGACTTCTTTCTTATTTCTAAATCTCTTCTCCCTCCGATTCGTGCTGCTATCATTCATCCTATTATTCTTTCGGATCACGCCCCCATTGGGTTACATGTGGAATTACAACATACATGCCCCAACCGAATCTGGCGGCTCAATACAGCCATTCTCCTGGACTCTGCTTTCCAAGATAAACTCCGAAGCTTTATTGCGGACTTTTTCACTAATAATGTTTCTTCCATTGAATCCTATACCACCATATGGGAAGCTTTTAAAGCGACCCTCAGAGGTGAAGTAATCAGCTTCTCTGCTTAGAAGCGTAGGTCAGATCATTCTAATATGGAATCTTTGGAGAAGGATATCTCTTTATTGGAACGCCAGCAGATCACGAATAATCTTACTCAAATGTTCCCGGATTTAGTTCAGAAAAAGGTTGAATATAACATTTTATCTCGGCTTAGAGCTCAACAGGACTTCTTAGTATCCAAAGCGGGCACCTACATGTCTGCCAACAAAGCTGGTCGTTCTATGGCTCGTTACCTGGCTAATCATAAGCAAAGATCTAGAGTGGCTGCACTAGTGAGAGAAGATGGTACCTCTGTTACAGATGATAGCTCCATATCCCAGCTCTTCGCCACTTTTTATAGTGCCTTATACTCTTCATCCATCAACTCCTCCTCTATTTCTAGTTCTGTTTTCTTTCAAGATATATCCCATCCCTCTTTGGATTGTTCCCAGGCCTCATGTCTTGGGGCTCCTATTGCAGAAACCGAGATTCTTGAAGCCATAAAATCCCTCTCCTCACATAAATCACCAGGGCCCGATGGACTTCCGATGGAATTCTATAAAACCTTCTCTACTGATCTTATTCCTTGGCTGAAACACCTTTTTGACTACCTTTTTTCTAATCCTGATGATCAAGGTGGTTTCGCGGAAGCGCACATTATTGTTTTACCTAAAGCAGGGAGAGACGAAACACGGGTAGCCAATTATCGGCCTATTTCTCTACTCAACACTGACTGTAAGATACTGGCTAAAGTCCTAGCATCTCGATTAGATAAGATCTTGGGCAACCTCATTCATCCGGATCAGGTAGGCTTTATGAAAGCTCGCTTTATTGGTGATAATGCACGTACTTTCCATTCTGTTCTAGACATCGCCCATTCCACCACTGAACCGATGATAGCTATTTCCTTGGACGCAGAGAAAGCCTTCAACATGGTGGAATGGAATCATTTATTTGTGGCTCTCCAATGGTTTGGATGTGGCCCAGATTTTATACAATGGATCAAATTACTATACAACAAGCCTTGTTCTAGATTGCGGATCAACAACTCTTTATCTACTCCCATCTCTCTCCGCAGAGGTACCCGACAGGGTTGCCCCTTGTCCCCCCTCTTATTCAACCTAGCTCTTGAACCATTGCTATTGGCGATTCGCCAACATCCGCATTTACTTGGCATTCCTGTGGGCTCTTTACAAATTAAAACCTTAGCTTACGCTGACGATCTGTTGGTATTTCTTTCGAAACCAGCCTCCTCCATTCCCGTTCTTCTCCAAATAGTGTCTGACTTTTCACGCTGTTCCGGTTATCGTATAAACTGGGATAAATCCGAGGTTATGCCTCTCAATGATTCTACTTCACTGGCTGATTGTGGTCCTATCTCATTTCGTTGGGCCAGTTCTTCCTTAAAATACCTCGGTATTCTGTTTCATCATGATACTGATACCATGATGTCTATCAATTTAGCTGCTTTAATATCCAAGATCGATGCATTGGTGAAGAGGTGGTCCCCTCTTTCCTTGTTGTGGTGGGGACGTCTTGAGGCTATCAAGATGACTATTACACCGACTGTTAACTACTATCTTTCCATGCTCCCTAGATTAGCCCCCAAGGAGTTTTACAAATCTATTGAAGTGAAGCTCTCAGCTTACCTCTGGTGTAAGAAAACACCTCGTATTTCCCTAAAAATTCTCAAAGCCTCTAAAGAAAATGGGGGCATGGGCTTTCCGGACTTTTTTCTCTATCATATTGCCTCGTTTCTGCGGTATAGTTCATTCTGGACACTGGATCCTAGTCTCTCTGACGAACTGGCTGCCTGGTTTCGAGTCGAACAACATCTTGTCTGTCCGATCCCATTATCTAATTTGTCTTTCCTTTCTACCTCCTCATTACGTTGTAAATCTACCACCATATATGCCACCCTCCAAGCGGTTCAGCATTTTGATCGTATTTCCGGGTCCGATAGACACAACACGAACGGTTCTCCTCTCTGGTACAACCCCTCTTTTTGTATTGGTAATCGCCCTATTCACTGGAGATCCTGGATAGACAAAGGGATATGGACTTTAAATCAGGTCATGGATAATGGTAAACTCCTTTCTTTTGCTCAGCTCTTGGACAGGTTTGACTTACCTACTACAAAGGAATGCTATCATTGGATTCAACTCTCTCACTGTCTACTTAATGTTCCCCATCCATTTTTTCCTAAACCCAAACCTCTCCTTTCATGACACTCTCAAAATTAGCTCTAGAACTAGGTCATACCACGTCCCTTTTTTATAAAGAACTCAGATCACATTTATACCCTAGATCCAAGAGATCTACGGATATTTGGTTATCTTACTCCACTTGGCGTGGAACCGATCAGGACTGGGACCATTATTTCAGTAAAATAATTCGCCCAACAGCATCTGCAAGTTTATCTCAGTCGCTTTATTTTCTTGCGTACAAAGTTTTCTGGACTCCTAACAAGATGTATATGGCTGGCATTAGGGATTCCAATAGGTGTTGGCACTGTGCTTCGGAGTTAGGGGACCTTCATCATATGATTTATGCATGTCCTATCCTTCAGGACTTTTGGACACAAATATGGCGTCTTATTCAACGTATTCTCCCTATTTCGTCGGGATTCTCCTTTGATATCTTGCTTTACAGAGCTTTAGCTGTGTCAGATCCTCTCTCCGCCAGTCAACAAGCTCTTCTTAATATTTTAATTGCTTTAACAATTCAAATGATTCTTCACAATTGGAAATCCGCAGATTTGCTTAATGTTGTTTTCTGGTGGAATACTGTTCTCATGATTCATTCCTATGAACTGAAAGCTGCTGAATTTACAAACCGATTGCAGCGCGTTTCCAAGATATGGGATCCTATTCGACACTACTCTCCTTAACCGTTGACTTTTCTCTAATTTCTCTTGATCTTGTTATGTCCAACTTTCTCTCTCTTTTTCTTCTCTATCCATTACTCCAGGTTGGCATGGGATGTCCGCCCCGTATCCTTTATTCATTACTCATCATTCTTCACTCATTACTCTTTCATTACTAGTCTCTCTCTTCCATTTTCTACTTGACCTACCTCTTCCTCCTCACCTTTTCTTAGTCTTCCTCTTTTCTCTCTTTCTCCTCTCCAGGTTCTACAGTGGGTTCTTTTGAGCCTCCAGGTTTCCTTGTGTTTCTTCTTTTTTGCAACGAAAAATTATAAACATCATATCATATGTATTCTGTATTATGTACTCTTCTGATATCTGGTTGGTTCATTTGAACCTCTTTGTTCACTTGTTCATTATTCTTTTTGTTCTTTTTGTATCTCTGTTTTGGTTACTAAAAATTCAATAAATATATTTGAAATCCAGACCAGGCTGATGGACTCCTTTGTGCAGCATGTCCCTTGAACGCAGTAACCGGAGGAAACCTCAGCAGGAGGGAATGTGCTAGCTGAGGCACAGGAGCCCTCCCTTGGTGGTGTCAGCTTATCCCCGGAGGAGTGAAGTCCACCGGCTCGTCCCGCGGCGGCGGGAGCAGCTGGAGTGGTGAAGGAGCTGCCGACGCAAGGCCTGATTTGGGACACTCCCACACTGTCTCGACAAGGCAGGGGATCTAGCCCTGTGAGGAGATAGGAGGAGAGCTTCTTGCCAGCACTGCAGCCAGAGAGAGGGGAGATTGGCACCAAGACAAATTCTTTCGAAGATTCCTACTACAGCAAATACTGGTGTTCTGCAGAGGGTTCTAGCACTGGGTTTTTGCCCCTACAGAAGCCTGAAGTCTTCAATATGGAGTCGATTTGTGAAGCTATATCTAATCTCCAGATCTCTCTGGAAAATCAGATACAGCAACTTTCTCAACGTTGTACTACTGTACTTTCAGAAAGTTTGGAATTAAAAACTAAAGTTTCAAGTTTGGAAAATAAATTAGGACCTTGACACCAGATTAAAAACTTTGGAAATACAAGCATTAACTTGGGTTAAGGATAGTGCAAGTCTTCATTTCAAGCAAGAAATGGTGGAAAATTCAATAAGAAGATGTAATTTGCGGATTATTAACTTTCCAAAAGTGTTTTCTATACCTGCAATAGTTATGTTTAAACGCTATTTAAATGAAGTTTTTAAAGTACTTGAGTCCTCTTATCCACCTCTCTCTAAAATATATTACCTACCTAAAAGAAGTAGGTCGCAAAATCCCAATCAGCAGAATTTATCTGCTGATAGTTTGGATTTATCTAATTTCCTGGAGGGGTCGGACAATGAGAATCAAGTACCTGCTACTTTATTGGTACAATTTGCTATTGATTCAGATAGGGAATGGATGCTTAAGTTATTTTTCAAATATAAAGATGTTCCCTTTTTATCAAATAATATAAGAATGTATCCAGATGTATCTCTTCCTACCCAGAAGAGAAGGAAGCAATTTCTTATTTTGAGACCTCAGGCTGTGAAATTGGGGGCGACTTTTGTCCTGAGATACCCATGCAAGTGTGTTTTGGTATATAAAGAGAATAGATATGTTTTCTATGAGCCACAGCAGTTATCTAAATTTATTTCGTCTCAGAGAGGAATAGTTTGAGGGCATTTCAAGCCTCATCTATAGTTTTCCTGTTATTTTTTTTCCTTTGGTAAATCTTAGTAATTTTCAGATCCGTTTCCATATATAGATTGTGGACTAACTATACCATGTAATATAATATTTCCCTGATACATATGATTTGGATTTTGTACTGTTTATCTTCTTTGCATCGTATTTTTTCCTCTTTTTTGACTGATGTGAATGTCAAAAATTATAAAAATTAATAAATAAAGAATTTAAAAAATGCCCCTTTGTGTATCATTTCTAACATCTTTTATTCTCACCATCATTTGTGATTAATCATGCATATATTTTATTCCAAACAGAAGATAATATAGAAGGAAAATAATTTTATTTCCATTAAAAGCAATGAAACTATCTAAGCTGAATATTGCAAAACTCCCTAGTTTAATGAACCATAAAATTAATTTGTTAGAAGACCTTGATTAATAAGCTCCAAAATGAAGAGGCAGAATATATTAATAATTGAAACAGCTATCAAATAAAACACAGTGTAGGGTTTGTTTTGTGCAGGGCTGGCATGTTTGATTGCACATGTATGTTAAAAAATTGGTGTGCGGAGGGGGTATAATTCACATGCACTGTTTCTGTTTATCTTGCCTATTTGTGTGGCTTGGTTTCTCCTTCCATGTGGGGAGGTGGTTTGTATTGGTCTTTGTGCATGCATTCTCCTTACCACCCTCAATAAAAATTATTTGAAAAAAATAAAATAAAATAAAACATTCTGGTGGCCCATCAATTTGTTGAATCTACCTGAAAGAATCTTTTGGGAGGGACAGTTCTATAACTAAGTGTCACAATATAGGCTCCTAAATGCCATGTGTTGAGTGCTAATTTTATAATGAATCTGGGACCAAGATTCCATTATAGAATAATAGCATAAATCGGCATCAATACACCTACATTTTAGGTATGCCTACTTATGCCTTGTCAATAGCAGGTATAAGTGGGTGATCTTAAATGCAGCAACTTAGCAAGGAACTTACAATATTTTGAAAGCCCTCCCCCAAAACCAAGCCCAAAAGGCCACCCTCCCCCCCCCAAGAACTCCCGAAGCTCCACAACCCAGTCAAAGCATCCCAAGGTCCCTCCCTTTAACAAGGGCCTCTGAGCCCTTACCTGGTGGCCCAGTTGGGTTTAAGTCAGGAGCAATCCCCCTTTGTACCTGCCCTGCCAGTGCTGCCTCCAAAATGGTACCCCTTAGCGGTACACTTATACTAGTGACTAGTGGGCCAAGGTGTTATTTTATAAGCAGTGTTAGATTTTATTTATATATTATTTTACCTTTTTGACATTTTATCCATTTTTAATGGCATCTTACTTGTTTTGGGGAGTTTTGTATGATATGTGTGCCACAATTTGGGGGGTATTTACTAAAACGTATTAAGATATTGCAGCTACTGAACTCTAACTATTGGAGGCATTGCCAGCATTTTTCCATGCAGTTAATGCAGAGGAAATGTGTGTACCCCAGGTTAACTGCATTTTGGGTAACACAATACAGTTAGCTACACCAGTTCAGGTAATATTAACTTTACTCTATCTACTGTGTTAACAGTGCAGTTGGACACATCTGTTGTCCATTGTCTACCCATTCCTCTGCAGTTAATGTGGGAATATTGTTTTGCTGTTAGCATAACTGCTTAGCAAAAAGTTTCCTTTGAGATTTATGATATGAATGTAATTTTTAAAAATGATAAGTTGATAGATTTAACTACTTCTCGATGTTGCACCCAATCCACAAGCTAAACCAAAGAACTCAAATTCTATATTCAGCATGGTTTAAGCAGGCCAACAGGGCTCAAAAAAGACTGGGGGGGGGGGGGGGGGCTGGAAGAGAATAGCAGCACGTTTTTGATAGCACTAACAATGTATGCCCCCTTTGTTTCATAGTCAAGTCTCATCTGGAGCTGTGCCAAAGAAGAGGATAAAAAGAAATCATGTTGTTATCTTATCCCCTTCCTACCTACTGGGTTTTCTAAAAATTATTAAGACTCTGATTTCCTTTGCAGATGTTTTACAAGATTCAAATAAACTAATGTACTCCTTTGACCTTCTGGTATTGGCTGCTGTCATAATCTGCATGTCTCACAGCAGCAGGAGTCTGGAAGTACTGATTTTGGCATGAGTGAGAAATTCCAGTCCCTCAAGTGAAAGGTAGAAAGCAGAATTCTGAATTCTGGACTGCCCTCGCATGTATGTCAGACTCCCTCATCATGTCAGCTGAAGACGTTCTAGGAATGTGCATTCATTTGCATGCACTCGGCACAGCTTAAAAAGTACAGCACACACAACATCAATCTATAAATTAATCCATGTGAAGTCGCAATGTATATGTTTAATATATGTTAGAGTAATTTAACATTTTGTTTAAAGGAAATGTTTAAAATGATCTGAATAAAGTCCAAAACTTAGGAATAATAGGTCAAAGATGAAAAAATAAACCAAACCTTTTTTCTTGTGTACATCCCTATACACTACGAGGGGGTGCTGAAAAGTTCTCAGCCCAACCAAGAAGAGAATGACGTGGATACGGCTCAATCAATGATAATAGTCTTCTCAGCTACAGTGGCAAAATAATGCTCAGAATTTATGAAGCTGGTTGGTTAGACTGAGAACTTTTCAGCACACGTATACACTTTTTACCCTTTTGTCTGTGTCTATACACTGCACACATTCTGCCCTTTGCACAGTAACAAGGCTAGGTATGCAAATAGCCACTATGAATGCAGGCAAAAAATCCTATACATCATAGTATGACCCTTCTTCCTAAAGTACTTAAGGCAAGAATAAATTAGACAAGCTACACATGAGAAAAGGAGACTCAGGGGAGATATGATAGAGACCTTCAAGATCATGAGGGGCATAGAGAGGGTGGATAGGGACAGATTCTTCAGACTGAAGGGGACAGCAAATACGAGGGGGCATTCTGAGAAACTGAAGGGAGACAGGTTCAGAACAAATGCAAGGAAGTTTTTTTTCACCCAAAGGGTCGTGGACACTTGGAATGCGCTACCGGAGGAAGTGATCAGGCAGAGTACGGTACAGGGATTCAAGCAGGGATTGGATGGATTCCTGAGGGATAGAGGGATCGTGGGGTACTGAGTAAACCAACCTGGTCGTGCATGTGTAAGACCGGAGGGCTAGGACTTCGATAGGAGGGCAGAACTTAAATGGGAAACCAAGGTGGCAGGGGAGCCCCTTCTGATGATTCAGACAGGCCTTGACCTGTTTTTGGCCACCGCGGGAGCGGACTGCTGGGCAGGATGGACCTGTGGTCTGACCCAGCAGAGGCACTGCTTATGTTCTTATGTTCTTATGAGCCAAGAGCACAAAGGTTTAGAAAGTCCTGCTAGATATAAGAACATAAGAATAGCCTTACTGGGTCTTACCAATGGTCCATTTAACCCAGTATCCCATCTTCACAGAGGCCAATCCAAGTCATAAGTACCTGGCAAGACCCCAAATAGTAGCATCATTCCATGATACCATCCCATGTCTGTCTCAACAGCAGACTATGAACTTTTCCTCGAGGAACTTGTCCAAACCTTTTTTAAAACCAGCGACTTTAACTGCTCTTACCACATCCTCTGGCAAAGCATTCCAGAGCTTGACTGTTCTCCGAGTAAAAAAATATTTCCTCCTATTGGTTTTAAAAGTATTACTCTGTAACTTCATCAAGTGTCCCCTAGTCTTTGTAAACCTTGTTGCAGTAAAAAAAAAATCGATCCACTTATACCCGTTCTATGCCACCCAGGATTTTGTAGATATGCCTTAATCTGCCTCTGCCCAAACTTTATATGTCACCTGTCCTAGCCAATAATTGTAGCCCATATTCCACATGAGATGGAATCATAAGCCATCTGTGTTATTAGCCTATGTTGTACAGTGGCAAACCCTAGGAGTAATTAAACCAGCATTTCAGAAGTGGTGGCATATTCAGATTCAAAGTATTAAATGTAACATAGTAGATGACGGCAGATAAAGACCCAAATGGTCCAGCCAGTCTGCCCAACCTGATTCAATTTAATTTTTTTTTTTCTTTGCTATTTCTGGGCAAGAATCCAAAGCTCTGCCCGGTACTGTGCTTAGGTTCCAACTACTGAAGTCTCCGTCAAAGCTCACTCCAGCCCATCTACACCCTCCCAGCCATTGAAGCCCTCCCCAGCCCATTCTCCACCAAATGGCCATATACAGACTGTCACAAACACTCCTCAGCGCAGAGCTATCATGTGACAAACACCGGGATTCTGGCGTGTCCCCTCTAACCAGGGGTATCTCCAGGACTTTTCAGTTGGCCCTAGGCAACTGCCTAGGCCTGGGAGAGACAAGGTAAGTAAGGGTTTCAAAATACCACTAGTCAAACCACGTTCTTCAAGTAAGAATAGGATGTTTATTCTGACACAGTGGTCAAAAAGATGAAACATAAAACAAAGTCACTTTTGCATTTTCATTCCAAAATAAAGTCAATTTGCAAAAAAATTAAAGATATTCCAAAACAGCTATCTCATGTAGTTGGTTTTTCCTGAGATCTTGTACTCTGATTCAGGAATGCTTTATAATGGTGTTCACACACAATTCAAATTTGCTCCCAGCAATAATGGCTAGAGGCATGCAACAGAAGATTTCAGCAGTCATGTAAAGTTTAGAACAAACCCTTGCTATAAACAATATTGGATACCTCCTTAGGCAATAAGCTACAGCACAGCCTTGCAAACAGCTCAGCTTTACTTCAGCTACCTCGTGAAGGCAAACACAAACAGCTGAGAGAGATAAGCTAATTAGCTTCTCAGGAATGGGAGCCACAGCAGGATTTCCAAAGTTCAAACATAAACTTAAATATTCCACCTTTAGTTTCTTGTTCTCAAACTTGACTTTAAGTAAATCCAATAGTTAGAATTCAGGTAAGTATAATCCTTAAACCAAAAATCATCATAAAGCCCAACCACATAGCACATTCTTCAGGCTTGTCTTGCATAGAAGGAAAGCACAAGAAAAAGAGAAAAAAAAAACACAAAACAATAATTGTTTCCCAGTTACTCACTTCCTTCATTCAATGTCCATACATTCTGTCTGGCTCTCTAACATAGGACCAGCAACTTGTACCTCCATGCTTTCCACACAATCCGGAAACTGGAAGTTTGAGGTGGGGAGGATTTCTTCCACCTCCTGCATGGGCCAATCTGGAACTGTTGGCTCTGCTGCTTGGCTCCACGGCTCCTCACCTGCCTTGGCCTATGGGAGTGACTCATCCTGGTCACTCGCTCCTCCTCCTCCTGCTGGTCTCAGCCTGCTTTTAAACAGCTCAGAGCCAATCCCCTTCAGCCTGTAGAGGGGGATGGGCTTTGGTTCTAAGGCAGCCTTTCCCTGCCTGGGTTTTCTAGGTGCAGCTAGTTTCTCTGTGGCTTTTCTAGCTAACTTAAAGTCTGGAGGCTGCTGTTGCCAGTCTGCCTGCCTCTGCTCCAGATCACTACTACTCTGATCATAGGGGCAAGGGAGGTCAGCCTCAAGTTGACCGCCAGAATCAATCTGGTCAGCTCTTCTGCACCGGATCCTATTAGGGGCAAAACTAGTGCTGGTGCTGGGTTTGTCACAAGACACAGACCGTGCAAGTCTGCCCAGTACTGGCCTTAGTTCTTCAATAGTTACTATTATTTTCTGATTCTAGATGGGATAAGAATTGCCCATCTCTGTGGCTGAGTAGGTATAGTGACTAAAGCCTTAAGACTTTATGAAAACATGAAGTTACTCAAACACATTGGGAAGTTTTTTTGAAACTTTTGCCTCTTCACCTTGGAATTCTGCCAAGAGCCCTTCAAGTCAGAACATGCACCGCTTATTTTTTTTCTTTTGTTTTACTTGGGTTTTTTGGGGTTTTTTTTTTTTAACTTCTTTGTGGTATGACATGCAAATCAGCAAAACAATATAGGATATGGTTTGTCCCCTAGCACAATGAAACCTATTAGGTGGTTTGTTTGTTTTTCCTATTACATATTTGTTCTGAATCTTATCATTATGAGGGAGACAGTTGAGTCCAGCACTAGGATAAAACATGCACTAGGAGAATTTGTAAAATTTTAGACAAAAGTCAAATATGCAAGATCTCACTTTCTAAAGCAATCTGTACTTGGGAGAATACTTCATTTTAACTACAGTACATGAATCGTTTGCCATTGCCTAAAAAAAAAAAAAAAAGATTGGGAATTTTGATAAAATCAGATTGTTATAAGTATGATACATGATCATATAATGAATTAATAAGTACTATATTGGCATGTTTAAATGACTGAGCACTAGGGGCATGCATTTGTTGATATCCATTTACATTTGTTTGATATCCATTTTAATACTAAACTATGCTAAACAATGGGCTTAGTGCATCCTTATGCAAGCCTTTCCTGCACGCTAAGCCAATATCTAGCATGGCCAACAAAAGGATCTTTCTATTTCTTGAATTATTTGGCCATGTGTTAATATTAGCAAGTGGCCAATGTAAAACAATTAGGGGGTCTTTTACTAAGGTACGCTACATGCTAATGTATCCATAGAATATAATGGGTGCGTTAACATTTAGCACAGGCTAAATCAGCTAGAGGGCCTTAGTAAAAGACCCCGTTAATGCAGGAACACTTCCTGCCACCGCTTTAGAAGACAATAAGGGAAAGATTCTCAAAACTTTAACGCCGTCACTAAACTGTTTTCTGGCAGTTTAGCCTGCACGCATTTTAGCAGCAGATTATCAAAAATGGATTATCTCTGTCTTTAGTGAGGTTTCTAGCAGTTTCCAACAATGGCATGCAAATGTGCTTTTTAACATTGAAATAAGCCTTCCGATAGATTCTTAAGAATCGCTGAGGCTTTTGGCGACAAAAAGCAGCAACTGGTCCAGGGGTACCAGCACTTGTGTTTTGACTGTGGCTAATGAAAAAAAAAAAAAGTGTTTTATAAATGGAAGGTAGTAAAATCACGCTTCTTTTGAGTTTATTGGAGAGACAGGCATGTTTCATGCGCGCTTGTTAAAAGCCAATGTTTCTTCTTGAGCGCGTGTATGAAACCCTTGTCTTGTGCGTTTCTGGCTGTGGGTCTTGATTAAATTTTACATTAAAAACAAATTACAAGATTTACCTGAATTATAGTAGTTTTTTGGGAGAGAAAAGCATGTTTTATGAGCGATTGAAAAAAGTCGATGCTGCCTCTTCCCTCCTCTCCCTTCCATTCATCCAATAGTGCAGCAGAAGAGTGTGTTTTTGTTTGTTTTTTTATGGCGTTTTTCTGCACATGTGGCCATCAGCGATGGGCACATGCAAGTGTAGGAAATCTTCGCTGCTGTCCGCCGATCTTATTTGCATGCGTGATTCTTTAAGAATATCTCGGGTTTTTAGTTTCGGTATCAAAACGGCTGCTGTAGCAGACCGTCACTTTTTAACACGGATTATTGAAAATCCTGGCCTAAGAGTTCCTATGTTATGGACTTGTTAACCACTAGCTGATTAGCACATCAACACCCCTTCTCTGCCCCTTTATGTTACTCCCCTCCAAATTAGGTGTAGAAAAAAATATATATAATGCATGCAGATAGCACAGTAATGCAGACCACCTTAATGCAATCTGTGTTAGGCAATTTTTGCTGTGTTAGGCATGCGTTCGTGCCAAACACAGCTTAGTAAAAAGGCCCCTTGGTTTGTTACATAGAATACAAAGAAACATAGGCCATATGCTATCTGCCTTCATTTTTCTCTGTTTCTATCTAGTCTACCTATCCATGCTATCTACTATCCCTTCCTCTCTCTAGAGATCCAATGTACTTATTTAATTCCTTATATAGCCCGTCCTTCCAGTAGTGTAGCGAGGGTGAGAGACACCCGGGATGGTGGTGCCACCCTCTTCTCTGTCCCCCATCCGCTCCTTCCATGCCCCTTCCCCGTACCTCTTTAATGTTCCCGGCATGAGCCTCAACCCCAAGCTACTGCTTGCGCCAGCATCGGCTCTTCCTCTGACATCAATTCCTAGGCACAGGTCCAGGAAGTGATGTCAGAGGAAGAGCCAACACTGGCGCGAGCAGCAGGTTGGGGTTGCTACTCGTGCCGGGAACATTAAAGAAGGTATGAAGGGGCATGCATGGTAATGGGGTTGTGAGCGGCGGCAAGGAGGACAGGTGTCAGCGCCCCCACCAAGTTGCCACCCGGGGCGGACTGCCTTCCCGCTCCCCCCCTTACTATGCCACTGCGTCCTCCCCAGAGAGCTCAAAACAAGTTACAAGGTAACATACATAATAATTAAACGAATGAGTTACAGAAACTAAGGCAATAGAGGCTACCGTGATATTCGTCTAATACAGTTGTTCATCCTAAATTAACAGATATAGAATGTGCTTTATTGAATTTAGATGCAGTTCTTGTCTTCACCAGGAGGCCTTTCCACGCATTCAAAACCCTTTCCATGAAAAAGTATTTTCTAAGGTCATGTCTTAGTTTATCCCCTTTCAACTTCATCTTATAACCCCCTCATTCCAGAGCTCCCTTTCAATTGAAAGATACTCACATCATGTGCATTTATACTACATAGGTATTTAAATGCCTCCATCATATCTCCCCTCTCCTATCTTTCCTCTATATTAAAGCCACCCATTAGTAATACTTCCGCTTTTACAGCTATATTTTGAATGTCTTCAATTAAATCTTTGTCCATTTCTTCTGTCTATGAAAGGAGCCTGTATATCACACGGTTTACATAATAACAGACATGAAATATTAACAAACATACATAGTTCAATTATTGCAAAACAACATCGCTTTAAATATGTATGAGTGACTTAATGCCTGCTAATCTACAAATTAATTCATGCATATTTGATTGTTTATATTGAAAACTTTTCTTGGATGTTTAAAAACTTGTTAAAATGAATGTGTGAAACAAACTGATAAATGCCTGATAATTTGGGGGGATTGGAGCCAAGTGAACTAAATATTTTTATCCTGTGCACATCCCTACTAAGAATATTTTCCTGCTTTATCTAGATGTTTCTTTTCCGTTAAATCACATGAAAAGAAACATACATTTGTGGTTTGCGCCAGTGTAGAATGATAAGGGGAGGGAAATTACCATCCAGCTAACACAGATAGGGTTCTCATTTCTATTCAACTAACAAAAGACCTTTCTTAGTTCACCGAAGGAGTCCAGACGTACAAATAATTTGAGATTGAACTCAAATTGACTTTAAGCTGGGTTTTGAATTTGGAAGAATTGTGGAATTTATTTTCCAGATTTGTTGGGAAAGTTTCTTGCAGGTTTGTCCAGTTTCTTGAGCATGGTTTTCTGTGAGATCTATACATTTCTAGTAGGGTCCTGGGTTTAGGCTTCCAAAGGAAAAAAAAAGGAAGAGTGATTCAAAAGGAACTGTGGCCTTTGGGTGCACTGGTATGTCCTTGCTGTAGAAAATCCTGCTCTTATAGGCCAGGGATTTTGTATTCAATGTCTTGGACTCAAACTACCTTCTAAAAGTTGACATCTACAGGTTGGTTAATAAATTTCAGTTATTCTGCTCTGAAATAAAGGCCAGTAAACAAAAATATTAAGGTGAAAACTTTTAATTCATTCTGTTTTGGGCCCTAAGCCTCCTCCAGCATCTTTTTTCACTCATTTCCTATTACTACAGTTCTACCATCTGTACTCATATCCTCCTCTCAGTCATCTCCCTGAGACCCCCCCCCCCCATGGTCTCTTGCATATGGTTCCACCATATCAGCATCTCCCCTCCCTCTTCCTTTCTACACGCTTTTAACCCAAAATGTCCTCTCTCTTTCTCTATTCAAAGTTGTAGCCCAGCCTCTCCTTGTCCTGGTCACTAGGACTGTGGAGTTGGAAGCAAATTTGAGCACTGACTCCAAATCTAACTTCCAAAACAAAAAGTTATAGCATTATAATTTATGGTAAATTTATCATATGGTATACTTACAGTATATACGCAGATTTTCTTGTCCTGGATCTAAACTACTGGTAAATAAATATAAGTTAAATTTACTAATACTTTTAATTTAACACCTATTATCACTTCACTTTTTCCGGGGGTTGGAGTAGAAGGTTGAATCATGTTAGGACTCCATAGCCCTGCTGGCCATTCCTCTTTCTCCTCCACTCCTAAAGTCCAGGATCTCCCTGTCTCCTCTCTCTCTCCCTTCCCTCTTATGATCCAGCAATTCCCTATCCCCTCTCCCTTCCTTTCTTCCCCTATGGTGCAGCAACTCTATGTCCCCTTCTATCCCCCACCAAAAAAGAAGAGTTTCAGTGTTCAGCAGGGCAGCAGCTTGGAGGGGAAAGCAGCCACCGAAAACCCTGCCTGGCAGTAAGTGATGTGACTACACATATACTGATGCCCTGCTGCTTCCTGGGCTGTGTAGGCAGCCAGTGGTATAGTGAGGGAAGGAGGTGCCCAGGTGGTGGCACTTGCATCATTGTGCCATGCATGACCCCTACATTCTTCCTCCCCCCAAGCTCCTTCCCTGCTATGTGTGCCCTCTCTCCCATATCTCTTCAAATCTTTGCCGGCCGCAAGCAGCATCTCATATCAGCTGCTGGCGCCTGACCTCAGCTCTTCCTCTGACATCACTTCAGGGTTCCCTTTGATCTATCAGCTGTAACTTCCAACAATGTGATGTAGAAAACTGAAAGGCTTAACTGTAACCATCAAATCATTTTGAATAGGCCAGGGATTTTGTTTTCTTTTTTTAATAGTTTAACTGACCTGAACTGGATTTAAAGGCTTTGTTAACTTGTGCCAGTTTCCTCAAACGATCCATTTCCCATATGTGACTAAACTCTTCTGCATGGATCAGCCTTCGATATAATTAAGGTTTAGTGTTTTTATGCTTTCCTCACAATATGCCTGACAGTTCTGTGAGAGAGTTACTGTCAGATATACATGCTTATTAACTACGATTCAGCACATCTGCAGAGAAGGAAGAGCTCTCACAAAACGAAATAATAGAGTTGTCAAAAACTAAGGGCTTGAGTTTTCCCACAGGTACAAAATCAGAGAAAATCCTTTGATAAATCATGCTTAAGAGAATTACAGTTTCTTGACATTTTGTTAAGCACAATGATACACTAGTTAGCGAACCCTTGGCACGGAGCCACATGGCAACTCCATTTACAGCTCAGCTTGCATGAGGGAATCTGTTAGAAGACAAACCTAAGCGAGTTTCCGAGCTTGTACCCCCAGTGGCCTAGGAAAACTGGGGAAGGGAACATCTTTTACCACGCTCTCTGATTCCTAGACAAAGTGCACTTTTGTTTCCTGCAGCCTTTCACAACATGCCACAAAGAAGGCTTTGCATTGAAATCTCAATGAAGCCCCAGCTTGGTGAGCTCATGCAGATCGTTCTCGTGTTCTAACATTTAAACCCTTTGCTTTTCTTTTGGAATGAGGAACACAAATGTTTTGCAGTTCGGCTTACTTTTTCACAAAGTCGATCTTTATGGGCATGAAAAGTGTTTGGATATAATTGCAGTTTAGGACTGACATTTATTTAACAGCATTTCCAAGATGAAATGGGGCATGCGGTAAACTCCCCCTCCCCCCGCCCATTTGCAATTCAAAAGTGAATATAGTTGGGCTACTTGAGCAAACAGTTTTATAAAACCACATCTCTGTCCCTTCATACCCAGCCACACACCAGGCACCAGGGCACGAACACACAGAAAATGCAGTAGAAACACAACTTGAAGTCTATTAGTCATGTGAAGAGAAGCATTTAAATTGTAAACGAGCAGCATAATTACCTTGGTTTCCTGGGAAAACTGTTACACTTGACTCCTACTGTTACTGGGGACAATTACTCTGACTCATGACACTGTGACACATAATGCTAAAACTCTGCTGGCCACCAATACCAGCGCGCGCAGGCTTGGAAGTGGCTAATACTAATGTCTAGTACTCAGTAGATGACCCGGGATTAACGACTGGTGAACTCTTATGAGGACATGAAAGAAGAAAGGATGTGCTGCCATAGCTGTGACTTCAAGGGCCTGAAGCTAGCGTTCAAATCCTTGCATGACATGGCGCCAGGCTATGAGATGGCTAAGCTTCCTCTGTACGTGCCGAACCAGTCCCTGTGCTCCAAGGATGAAATACGCCTCAAAACGCCCCCTGGTCGTGCCCTTCAACTTCAAACTGCCAAACGGCGTTCCTGCTCCCACTTCATACCGAGGCACTGGAATCGAATGCCCCCGCAGATCAGAACCCTTGAAGGACTCCTTGACTTTAGGAAAGCATTAAAAACATACTTCTTCACCTAACCCCTATCCTTGACCGATGGATCACAAAGAAATTAATATTAGTACCAGAACCCAGTTTGTGTCACGTAAGGAAACTTATATTGTAAAATCTTGCACTGTAGCTATGGCAGATCCAATCTGTAAACTGTGTGTCAATTAGGATAAAACTTGTACTGAAAAACGCACTGTAAGGATAACTAAGGCAGATTGTAATGGTAAACTGTATATTAGTATAAGACCCTAGTATGTGTTAAGTCAGAATAATAACTTTTAACGTAAACTTGTACTGAAATTATGGCAAATCCAGTGCAAATCGTAACCTGTTAACCTGCAACCCGTTCTGAGCTCTTTGGGACAACGGGATAGAAAAGGAAATAATTAAATATCAAAAGTTCTGGAAACAGTCAAAGCACCAGCGAAACCTCCTGTTTCGTTTTGTGTCATTTCCCACCTAGAACAACACGTAATTTAGATGAAATTTATTTCATTATATCATTTCAGAGCACACTAATTTTTACAAAGCATGATTTTCTGTAAATAACTTGCACTAAAATGTTTTGGTGCACATCTGCAAATTAACGTTCTGTAAAAAAATAGAATAAACTATTCAAAGTAGTATGTCTAAAAATCAAAATGAATGGTAAGAATGAAATGAAAACAATAACTAAAATAGATAAAACTAATGCCTGCTCCAATAGTCTGAACGATAAAGGATCAAAATATTTTTTTATGGTTCTTAATTTCCACAATGTAAAAAAGCATTTTTGTACTACTGAGTTCATGTGTTCTGCTAGTGTTAATCAGTCTCTCAGGCTCTATCTTCAGCTCACTGGCTGCCCATAGCCAAACATTGTGTCTACAAGGGCCTGATGTCAGTTTTCAAATCCTTGCATGGCATGGTGCCAGGCTATGTGACGGCCAAGCTTTCTTCGTACGTGCCAAGCAGGTCCCTCCTCTCCCGAGATGAAATATGCCTCAAAATGCCCCTTGGTCATGCCCTTCAACTGTAAACCACCAAAAGATGTTCCTACTCCCACTTCATACTGACCCTCTGGAACTGACTGCCCCTGCAGATAAGATCCCTTGAAGGACTCCTCAAGTTTAGGAAAGCAATAAAAACATACCGGTTCACCTAGCTCCCACAACTGAGAGATTACAAAACTTGTACTGAAGTGTACTTAAGTGTATATTGATGCAAGATCCTTGGTATGTGTCACGTTAGGACAAAACTTGTAAAATCTTGCACTGTAACTGACAAATTTAACCTGTAAACTGTACATACGGATATTGGTATTAGATCCCTAGTATGTGTTGAGTTAGGATAAAACTTGTACCAGAAACCCCCCACTCAAAAAAAAAACAAACCCAAACAAACTTGTACTGTAACTGTGGCAAACCTATTAACTGTATATATTACCCAATCCTGAGCTCTTTCGGGAGGATGGGATAGAAAATGAATTAATTAACTAAATAAATAAATATAGCTTGATATACAGCCCAATGAGACAGCTTTCAGAGCAGTTCATAATAAATCAACATATAGTACTAGAAAAAGAAGGAGAAATACATTGGTTGAAAGGAAATAGTAGGTTAGAGGGATCTGAGTTGCCAACCTCCAAGCTCTCCGCCAAGCAAGAAACATTTTGACAAGTCAAGAACTGTATGTGTCCTTAAAGAGGTCTTGAGTGCACTCTTAAATCTGACATGGGAGGATCTGAGGTGTAGAGCTGAGGAAAGAGCATTCCAGAGTGTGGGTATAATACTAAAGTTTCAAGAGCAAATAAAATCTAGTAAATAGTGTGGAGTGAAGGGTCAAGTAAATTTTGATTCGATGAATGGAGCAATCTCAATGGTATTAGAAGGCAAGAAAAGTATAGAGTGCCACACCTATGTCCCTTGTGGGCTAATAAAAATATATCGAACATGATTCTGTGGGAGATTGGTAACCAGCACTCCCTATGGAAGAGGTTGTGTGTGGGGGGGGGGGGGGGGGGGGGACATGATTCTCATTTCTTGGAGCCAATGATAAGTTTCACAGCTGAATTTTGAATAACCTGAAGGTGGCAAAGATCCTGAATCCTAATTCTGTGGAGGAGGGAGTTGCAGTAGTCCAGGCATATTATGTCAAAAGAGTGCAGGACTGTCTGATTAAACAGATGGCAAATGAAGTACCGTATTTTCGCGGATATAACGCGCACCATTGTAAAACGCGCACAGGGGTATAGCGCGCAGAAATCACGATGATATGTAAAAAAACTTTTCTATACCGCGCTCAGGCATATAACGCGCATGCTGCCCGACTCTCCTCTGGCCACCCCGACTCTCCTTTCGCTCTCCCCGACTCTCCTCTGGCCACCCCGACTCTCCTTTCGCCCTCCCCGACTCTCCTCTGGTTGCCCCGACTCACCCTGACTTTCGGTGCACTGCCCCGACTCTCCTCTGGTTGCCCCGACTCACCCTGACTTTCGGTGCACTGCCCCGACTCTCCTCTGGTTGCCCCGACTCACCCTGACTTTCGGTGCACTGCCCCGACTCTCCTCTGGTTGCCCCGACTCACCGTTCACCCGCCCTGACTTTCGGTGCACTGCCCCGACTCTCCTCTGGTTGCCCCGACTCACCCTGACTTTCGGTGCACTGCCCCGACTCTCCTCTGGTTGCCCCGACTCACCCTGACTTTCGGTGCACTGCCCCGACTCTCCTCTGGTTGCCCCGACTCACCCTGACTTTCGGTGCACTGCCCCGACTCTCCTCTGGTTGCCCCGACTCACCGTTCACCCGCCCTGACTTTCGGTGCACTGCCCCGCCTCTCCGTGCGCTGTCCCGACTCTCGTTCACCTGCCCTGACTTTCCGTGCACTGCCCCGCCTCTCCGTGCACTGTCCCGACTCTCCTTTCGCCCGCCCTGCCCTGCTCCCAGCTCTGTAAGCATGCGCAATGGTCTGAGCATGCTTGCCGCTTAGTTTTCACCAAGGCTGTTTTTCTGGTGGTGTGCTTTTCACCACGTGGCTGTGGCCCCCCTCTATCTGGCCTTGTAATTTGCCCAGTGAATACTGTTTTGACTATACAACAGCATCTCAGCCTTTGGGTAAGCCTATAAAAGATTAATGCTGCATGTAGAGCCCACATTTTAATTTGATCTCTTCAGATTGGTATTCTGCATTTATCTACCCGGTAGTAGAGTTTATCAATTAAATTTAAATGTACCGCCATAATGGCAGGAATAAGACGAAAGTCATATACAGCGGACTTTAAGCTTAAAGTCGTTGCGAAAGCTGAGGAAATAGGCAACCGGGCCGCAGCGAGAGAGTTCGATGTTGGAGAAACATCGGTGCGTGAATGGAGAAAAGATAAGAAGGAACTGGAGAAATGCAATCCGCGCAAACGGGCACGTCGTGGGGCCAAACCAAAATGGCCTCAGCTGGAGGATGACTTGAAGCAGTGGATTCTGGCGAGAAGGGAGCAAAATCAATCAATCTCTACTGTTGCGATTCAGATGAAGGCAAAACTACTTGCCAATGGAAGAGGAATACCCGACTTCAAAGCTGGCTTCACATGGATCTCAAACTTTATGAAAAGGAACGGACTATCAGTTAGAATGAGAACAACTGTTGGCCAGCGACTTCCAGATGACTGGCAGCAAAAATTGATTGATTTCCGTGACTTTGTCGCCAAAGAAATATCTGAACTTGGCATCACTGCAAAGGACGTCATCAACATGGATGAAATTCCAATGGCATTTGACATTCCAGCAACAAGAACCATAGCCCCCACAGGTACTAAATCTGTTGCCATCACCACAACTGGGCATGAAAGAACGTGTTTTACAGTCGTTCTTGGTTGCTCAGCTAGCGGGGTTAAGTTAAAGCCCATGCTCATTTTCAAAAGGGTCACTATGCCCCGTGAACATCTGCCCACCAGTGTGGTTGTGCACTGCAACAAGAAGGGATGGATGGACTGCGACGTAATGAGATTGTGGGTAGATAAATGCTTTAGGGCAAGACCGGGTGGATTCTTTGCAAAAAAATCCTTGTTAATTTTTGATGCCATGGCTGCCCACAAAGAAAAAAATGTTCAGGCCTACATTAATTCTACTCGTGCCCACATCGCTGTGATACCTGGAGGCCTGACGTGTAAGCTGCAACCACTTGACATCGCAGTGAATCATCCATTCAAGACTTTTATTAGAAAGGAGTGGGAGGAGTGGATGCAGAGCGGCACGCACGAGTACACACCCGCGGGGCGGCAGAAGCGGGCAACTTTCACAGAAGTCTGCAAGTGGGTGGCTTCAGCATGGGACAAAATAACACCAGATACCATTCGAAACGGATTTAGAAAAGCGGGCATTGTTTATGAAACCAATGAAACTACGGCTACTACCAGTGCAGCGGAAGGAGGCAACAACACGGATATCAGCGATGATGATGATGATGATGACGATATCACTTCGGAAATAAACGAGGATCGTCTGCAGGCTGTGCTCAGTTTATTTAATGACGATGATGACAATTCGGATTTTGATGGATTCAAGGATTCAGATGACTGTGATGATGATGACTGAATAAACCTGTAAACTTTGTTTATTTACAACTTTACCGTAATTACGGTAACTGTATTTAGATTATTTTGTCCTCCATACTTCGTTTGATCTACCAGTTAATGTTATAGTTTATAAGAATTAACATGTTTCTGTTCTTGTTCCTGAATTCATACTCACTAACTCTAGATTAAAAGTTATAAGGTTGTTTATAAGAATGAACAGTTTTTTTCTTTTCACGTGTTTGGTTGGAGGGTGTGTGAATGGTGCGTGAGTTCTCCTATGTCTGGTTGAGGTGGATTGAATTACCGGTATTAAGCTGAAGAAATTATGGTAGTTAAACAACCCCCCCCATTCCACACACATTACGGTAATTCTCTTCCATTTTTGTTCCCATTATAAAAAACACTGATAAGTTTCCAGAAAAAAATACATTAAAGTAAGAAGTGAAAACAAAGGCCCCTACAGATGAGAACATAAGAATAGCCTAACTGGGTCAGTCCAATGGTCCATCATGCCCTGTAGCCCATTCTCATGGTAGCCAATCCAGGTTACTAAATACCTGGTCAAAACCCAAAGAATAACAACATTCCATGCTACCGATCCAGGGCAAGCAGACGCTTCCCCCATGTCTTAATAACAGACTATGGACTTTTCCTCCAGGAATTTGTCCAAACCTTTTTAAAACCAGCAACGCTATCTGCTTTTACTATAACTTAAATCATTCCTTCCAAACAGAGACCTTGCTAGATGTCAAATACAGAAAGAACAAGGTACCGTAACTTCACAAGGACTTAGCTGTGCAGGAATACCTATACCTATATACGGTACCTATACCATATACCGTACCTAGTGCAAAAATGTGCAAAGGTCTGTTTTTTTCTTTCCATCACTACATAGCCTACGGTAATGCCACACAAGCAGCGCTGTTACAAATATATTCTGAAGGTCAATGCTAAGGTTAACAAAGTTTCCTTCCTTGAACCACAAGGAGATACTGACAAACCACTGAAAGAGATCCCAGGAACAACACCCAAAGATCAACTCAGTATGTGAACCAGTTGAGTGGAGTGGACTAGGGTAACTGGGGGGTGGAAATGGACCCGGAGTTTTCTCAGCAGAATTTCCCAGACCACCTCTTCCTCTCAACACATTGACACGCTAGTGGGTTTATTTTATAGTTTTTTCACTCCCTTCGGTCTGCCTGTCCCCCTTGAAGTCCTGTCCCCCCTTGAAGGTCTGCCTGTCCCCCTTGAAGGTCTGCCTGTCCCCCCTTGAAGGTCTGCCTGTCCCCCTTGAAGATCTGCCTGTCCCCCTTGAAGATCTGCCTGTCCCCCTTGAAGTCCTGTCCCCCCTTGAAGGTCTGCCTGTCCCCCCTTGAAGTCCTGTCCCCCCTTGAAGGTCTGCCTGTCCCCCCTTGAAGGTCTGCCTGTCCCCCTTGAAGGTCTGCCTGTCCCCCCTTGAAGGTCTGCCTGTCCCCCTTGAAGATCTGCCTGTCCCCCTTGAAGATCTGCCTGTCCCCCCTTGAAGGTCTGCCTGTCCCCCCTTGAAGATCTGCCTGTCCCCCCTTGAAGTCCTGTCCCCATCCTGAAAGCCTGATGCCCCCCCTCGACGTCCGATTCTTCTCCCCCCTCGGCAGGACCACTCGCACCCCCACCCCGAAGGACCGCCGACTCCCCGACAATATTGGGCCAGGAGGGAGCCCAAACCCTCCTGGCCACGGCGACCCCCTAACCCCACCCCGCACTACATTACGGGCAGGAGGGATCCCAGGCCCTCCTGCCCTCGACGCAAACCCCCCTCCCCCCCAGCCGACCCGCGACCCCCCTGGCCGACCCCCACGACCCCCCCACCCCCCTTCCCCGTACCTTTGGAAGTTGGCCGGACAGACGGGAGCCAAACCCGCCTGTCCGGCAGGCAGCCAACGAAGGAATGAGGCCGGATTGGCCCATCCGTCCTAAAGCTCCGCCTACTGGTGGGGCCTAAGGCGCGTGGGCCAATCAGAATAGGCCCTGGAGCCTTAGGTCCCACCTGGGGGCGCGGCCTGAGGCACATGGGCCAAACCCGACCATGTGTCTCAGGCCGCGCCCCCAGGTGGGACCTAAGGCTCCAGGGCCTATTCTGATTGGCCCACGCGCCTTAGGCCCCACCAGTAGGCGGAGCTTTAGGACGGATGGGCCAATCCGGCCTCATTCCTTCGTTGGCTGCCTGCCGGACAGGCGGGTTTGGCTCCCGTCTGTCCGGCCAACTTCCAAAGGTACGGGGAAGGGGGGTGGGGGGGTCGTGGGGGTCGGCCAGGGGGGTCGCGGGTCGGCTGGGGGGGAGGGGTGTTTGCGTCGAGGGCAGGAGGGCCTGGGATCCCTCCTGCCCGTAATGTAGTGCGGGGTGGGGTTAGGGGGTCGCCGTGGCCAGGAGGGTTTGGGCTCCCTCCTGGCCCGATATTGTTGGGGAGTCGGCGGTCCTTCGGGGTGAGGGTGCGAGTGGTCCTGCCGGGGGGGGGATGTATCGGACGTCGGGGAGTCGGCCGGGCAAGAGGGCTTGGGCTCCCTCTTGCTCCGATCGTGGATGCGGGTGCGGGTGGGAGCGCGTGCGAGCGGTCGTTCGGGCTGGGGGTGCGAGCGGTCCTGTTGGGGGGGTGAATCGGGCGTCGGGCGGGGTGGGAACTATGTTTAAAAACTTTTGTATACCGCGCTCAGGCATATAACGCGCGAGGGGTATGCGCGGTACGTAAAATCACGTATAACGCGCGCGTTATATCCGCGAAAATACGGTAGATCTGTTTTAACAAAACAATTACAGATGGTATTAGGAGATCTGAGGATGAAAATTTGGTCTACAAAGGTGTGACGCGATGATGTCGCACTCATGTGTGCATGATTGTGACATCACTGCGTAGCTTTACAGACACGGCCCTGAGCTCAACGCTTTTCAAAACCTGGACAAAGTGCCAGGTTTTGAAAAGTCTTCTGGAAGCCTGGACAGTCCTTTAAAAAGAGGACATGTTCGGGTAAATCTGGACATCTGGTATCCCTAGATTGGACAACTCAGTGTGATTTAAGTGGGCTGGAGCTTCTCCTACCCTCATAGGTCACACTGAATATTAGGCCATGGGTTCTTCATGGGACAAAGTTGCAAAAATAGGAATCATTCAGTTTCTAGAAGAAAATACTTGTTTATCATTGCTTAGCTTAATAAAAAATAGTTTGTTCAAAGTGGCGTACCCTGTCTCTATGATACACTCTGTGAAGAAAGAACAGAAAAAAGCAAAACTTCTTTAAGCCTCAATGAAATTCACTAATACTTATATCTGTGACAAATGATGTTGCTGTGTTACTCTTGGCATACAATGAATGGTTAGTGTTTGGGAAGATAAAGACTTGAAAGACTGGGATTGATTAAATTCATGAACAGGCTGGATAAAAGTGCTTTTGCTCTTTCCCTTTTGGTGATAAATTAATAATGTTGTATAAAGGACAATTGCATGTCAGTCCCCAGCAAAAAGCAACAACAAGAGTTGCTCACTCTTTGGACTTTCAGGTTTATTGGGTTTGCTTTGGGTACATTTGGTGGAAAAAGTGTTTTTATTGTGTATAATCAAATTCCTCTAGAATAGGGGATGGTCTATATTTTTGGCCATTTTTGAAAATCAAAATGTCCAAAACAAGCCCATTTGGACATGGGAGGGGCCAGCATTTTAATGGACTGGCCATACAGAAATGCCAACAGGGGCACTGTTGTGAACTTCACTTAAAAGATGCCAGGCACACATTTCACCATAACCCTCTTATAGTGTATGGTTAACGTGACCATTTATTTTTTTCCTCATAACGGGACATCTACTAATTTTCAGACCCACCCCCAATCCCACCATGGGACAAGGTAATTAAAAATGGGACAGTCCCATTCAAAATGGGACCTATGGTCACGTTATGTATGGTGAGTCTTCCAAATTGACTAAACCCACCTTATGGCTGCAGGTGTCACCTATATGGCAGTACAGCAGGTTTTGGATGAGTGTTGGTGGGTTCACTCTTTTCATCATAAATGTAGTGGGTAAGATAGGATTATGGGCTTGGATCCCCCTCTCTATGCTTCACTACACCACCCAGCAGGCTACTCTAGATACCTGCTTGCTGTTCTACATGATTTCATGTTTCAAGTAAGCAAACAGCAGTCTTGGCAGGGTAACTACATCAATGGAGCCAGGCTGACCTACGGCGCCTTTCGGAAAGTAATTAAAACTGTACTGTTTGACAGCTTTATTTCCTAAACAGAAGCCACACTAAATTTATATTTTCCTTCTGCCTATTTCTTGTGTAATATGTTGTACCTTCACTATTTGCATTTTGTAATTTGCTGATTGTCCAGCCTTCTTCGGTGTGAACCGCCTAGAAGTCATCTGACTATGGCGGTATAGAAGAATAAAATTATTATTATTATTATCATATCTGCAGCTGTCAAAGCTGGTATGTACTGTTTCTTTCACACTTTTGAGGGGTTGAAGGGGATCAGTGACCACTGGGGAAGTGTAGGGGGGAGTCATGCCTTCATACATCCAGTGGTCATCTGGTCATTTTGTGTACCTTTTTGGCCCTTATGCACTTTTAAAATAGGTCTAACTCCAAACATCTAAATGATGCCCTGGTCGTCTTCAAAAAGGTTTCATTATCTCTGCAAGATGTCTTAAGTCCTAAGGCCACCCTAATCCCATCCAAAACATGCCCCCTTAAGATTTAGAAGTACTGGAGGGAAAATGCCTTGCAAGATGTCTAAAAAATCAGTTTTGAAAATCGACACTTGGACATTTTGGTCATTTAAAACATCCAGGTGCCATTTTTGGACATCTTTCTGTTTTGAAAATGAGCCCCTTAGGCTATATTCACTGAACAGCAAAATTTAAAGATGAAATGATCCACTGTCTGTAAGAAGAGGTTTGTAATAGCAAAATCATATTCTCAGTTTTGCTATTTCATTTGGTTTACTGAGGAATTGTCATTTACATCTCCCTTCCGCTTTTTACTTTTATCTGCAAGAATCAAGTGAAACTAGGTAAAAGTCCAGAAAGCAAAAGAAAATCGATTTATCAGGGAGTAGATATACTATCACGGCCACTGTTGAAATTGGTATTCTTAACCTCATTTCAGAATTTTCATGTTTAGAAAAGTGCTTTATACTAGGAGAAGTTAAAACCTGGAAAGATAGTACTTTGCAAAAATCAGGGGTCTTATTTTCTGTGATCATTGAGCCTGCTTTGTGCTGAATGTTTGCTTTGATCAGGTCTGAGCAATTTTTGCTTTGAGTAACTCTACCCAGAGCTCTTTAGACCCCAGCTGTTCTAATTCTTATATCTACCAAAGTTTACAGGATACGTGCTCTCGTCTCCGGTATTCTACAACTGTTTGCATTTCTGAGGTAACTTTAAGTAAATTGTTTTGCGTGTGGTACTGTATATGTCAACCCTATTGAAGTGTCCAGAATTGGATTAGCCTCTCTTCCTTCGGTCTTAAAATATCTTGTATGCTATAAGCCAAAAACAGCAAACTGGGAATGTTCAGTGTGGTATAAAAATGTATGCTCATGTTTATCAAAATCACTGTATAAACATTTATTCCCATAGATACAACATGAAAGAAGTTTCTTAGCACATCAAGTCCATGTTTTCAAGAACCCATGTGTTATAAATAGCATTTCTCAGAACACATGAACGTACAATGTTCAGACATCATATTGGATAACTGATGAGACCATGTTTTAAGTGGTTTTAAAGTTCATAGAAATGTCAGTGTTAAGGGAGATGTACAGTACTTTTCTTCCCTGATCTATCTTACCCCCTCCCCCTGTTGCCAAGATAAAGTCGCATAATGAAGCATACAAAAATTTTAAGAAACTTTATCTGCAACTTTCTTTGCTTTACTAGTGAATAGTAAATAACAGGGGCATTGAATTACATAAGAATATTACTATTACTACTATTTATTATTTTTCTAGTGCTATCAGATATACACAAAGTTTTACATCAAACACACAAGAGTTGGTCCCTGCTCAAAAGAGCTAACAATTTAATCTTGAAAGACCCAATGGACAAAAATAATGAATCAATATAGGTCATGTAGGGAAATATAAAGGGAGAAGAGGTAGAGAGGGTAGGGGCTACAGAGGGAAAGGCAAAGAGATTTGCTTTGCAAATTGGCAGGGTTAAGACTTAGTGCAAAAATTGCCGTACAGTGACCGTATTAGCATGTGCTAATTTGGCAATTACCACAGGATGCCTGAGTGTGTCCCACAGTATGCTATTTTAAGATGTATTAGTTGCATGTTAGCATCTATTGTAGCTTAGTAAAAGGACAAACAAAAGAGATAGCGAAGGCGACCTTAGGGTGCTAAGTAAAAGGACCTCATAGTTATTAGACAGTGGCATACCAAAGGGGTGAGGGGCAAAAGAGTGGTCCGCCCCAGGTGCAGACCATAAGGGGGGTGCTCCCGGTGTTGGCGTCATGGTCCAGGAACTTCACTGTGGCAGGAAGAAGTAGTGCTGCCTGATTCACTTTGGTGAATCAATTCAAATCAATTTACTTAAAAAAATTGGACTCACCAATTTAGTGAGTCCTTCAGTCTCCTGACACATCCGGGTCTTGTCTGGGTCTCTTAAAGCAGCAGCAGTGGTGGCGGAGGCCAACAGGCAGAGACATGCGGTGAACAGGCTGCTCCTGGCCTGCTCTGTGGGGGCCTTCCCTCTGCCACATCACTGATGATGCAGAAGAGAGAAGCCTTGGCAGACAGGCCACACGCAGCCTGTTCACCACCTGTTTGCCACCTCCGCTACCACTGCTGCTGCTTTAGGAGGCCAAAATGTTGAGGTCTTAAGGGGAGGGGGATTTGATCGAGAAGTGCTGCACAGAAGGAGTGGGAGGGAGAGATGGAAAGCTGATACATAAGGGCAAGGGTCGATCGCAATTGACCAGTAGATTGCAAGGGCTCTGCAATAGACTCTTGTTGCCTTTGTGTTCTCCCTGCTTCTCCGATGTGCAAAATCCAAGACCATGCAGCCACTACACAAGCATTCCCCCCCCCCCCCATGTCAATTCTGACATCGCTGCCTGGCTGACCTGGAACATCCTCTTTGAAGTCAGAATTGACATTAGAGGGAAACGCTTGTGTAATGGCTGCATGGGCCTGGCTTTTGCATGTCGGGAAAGCAGGGAGAAATCAGCGGTGGCGGCTTGGGGGACAGAGAGAGAGAGAGAAAGAAAGACGGTGGCTTGGGGGGGCAGGGAGAGAGAATGAAAGATGGTGGCTTCGGGAGGCAGGGAGAGAGAAAGAAAGATGGTGGCTTGGGGGGGCAGGGAGAGAGAAAGAAAGATGGTGACTGGTGGGGGGGCAGGGAGAGAGAAAGAAAGACACAGAGCTTCATGCTTCCTGGAACTAAACAGGATCAACCAACAGTGCTGCCTTCTCTGGAGAGAGACAAGAGAGAAAGAAAAGGGGGGCAGAGAGAAAGAAAGACACCGGCTGCAGTATGTATGAGTACCTCCCCTCGGGGACTATGGCATACATTTGCAGCCGGTGCAAGGAGCTGGAAAGCCTGAAACAGCAAGTCTGGCTGCTGGAGGGAACGGTGAAGGAATTAGAAGAACTTCTCATATTTAAAGAGGCAAATCGCACACAGGGGAGGTTGATTGTGGAATCCAGCACTAGTGAGGTGATTGAAGAATTGGAGAATCGAAGATGCCCACCAACAGATTGTGGAGACCCCAGGGCTTGAGATCAGCATCCGAACAACCCAGGAGGGAGGAAGTATTGAAGAAGGAAGGGTCACCAATCCAATCAGCACAGACGATAGACCATCTGAGGATTTGACACAGATGAAAGAAGATATGACTTACGCCAAGGATACGGACTTAAGACCCCCGAGGAACCTCCAACTAAAGAAGATGGGGATTATAGTCGGAGATTCTATAATAAGAAATGGGGACAGCCACATTGCAGGAGGAAGAGAGGATAGACTGGTCACCTGCCTGCCCGGAGCAAGAGTGAGGGATGTGGCCAGCAGGATCACCAAGGTTTTGGATGGAGCAGGAGGAAAGGATACGGCTGTGCTTATCCACGTGGGAACCAACGATGTATGCGGATGGAAGTATGACAGGGAGGGAATGAAGGACCAGCTTCGCTCACTTGGAAGGAAGTTGAAGGTCAGGGAGGTGAAGGTGGCTTTCTCAGAAATCCTTCCGGTACCGAGAGCGGACGCAAGGAGACAGGATGAATTGAGGGCTGTGAATGCCTGGATGAGGCGATGGTGCGATGAGGAGGGTTTCGACTTCGTGCGAAACTGGACAACATTCTGGGGAAGAGGCAGGTTCTATAGAAAGGACGGACTACACCTCGCCAAACAGGGAGCGAGGGTCCTGGCTGAGAACATAAAGAAATCCATTGAGAAGGCTTTAAACTAAAGATCAGGGGAGAGCCGACAGTCGACAACCGGTCGATGGCCCGGACACCAGGATATCCTGTGGAGGTACCTTCAAGCAAACACACTGATATAGGGCAAGAATATGAAGATACTACAAGAGCCGATGAAAATGATCAAATGGATACACAAAAGGATGTGAGGACCAGTAAATCCAGTAAATTAACACGATTTAGATGTATGTACACAAATGCCAGAAGCTTAGGAAACAAAATGGGTGAGCTGGAGGAATTAGCTAGAAGAGAACAACTCGATATCATAGGAATAACGGAAACTTGGTGGAATGATGAGAACGAATGGGACACGGCATTGAAAGGATATAAACTATACAGAAGAGATAGGATTGGGCAAAAAGGGGGAGGTATTGCCCTATATGTCCAAGAGGAAATAGAGTCTGTTAGAGAAGGAGATAAAGAGGCAAATGGTGAACTAGAGTCACTCTGGATAAAGATCCCTGGACGAAAAGAAGCAGACTTACAAATTGGACTTCATTATCGACCCCCGGGACAGACCGAGCAGACAGATAAAGAAATGATGGAGGACATTACTTGTAAAAGTAAATCGGGAAATACAACGATCATGGGGGACTTCAACTTTCCGGGGATCAACTGGAAATTGGCAACGTCAAACTGTGGCAGGGAGTTAAAATTCCTTGAAATGTTAGATGATTGCTTCCTTGAGCAAATGGGTAGGAGAATCTACAAGAGGAAATGCAATCCTTGACTTGGTCATAAATGGTATTGCTGGAAGGGCAGCTGATGTAGAAGTTACGGTCCCTCTAGGGACAAGCGATCACAATATGATCAATTTTACCATTGTCATCGGAAAGGGGAAACCAATTAAGACTGAAACCACGACCTTTAACTATAAAAAAGGAAATTACGACAGCATGAGAACTATGGTTAGGAAACGGCTCAGGAAGGGCATAGCAGGCATCCAAACAGTTGAACAAGCATGGTCTCTACTGAAAAATACCATCACAGAAGCACAGAATCTACACATTCTGAGGTTATCCAAAGGACGGCGTAAAAAGAACAAAGGTGAACCAGCATGGTTATCCAAAGAGGTAAAAGATGCAGTGAGGGAGAAGAGGAACTCGTATAAAAAATGGAAACGAGAAAAAATGATGGAAGCCTGGAACTGTCACAAAAACGACCAAAAAAAGTGTCATAAAGCGGTAAGAGACGCCAAAAAAGTCTATGAGGTGAAGATAGCGCAGGAAGACAAAAACTTCAAGCCCTTTTTTAGATATATAAAAGGAAGGAAACCAGCAAGAGAGGCAGTGGTCCCTCTCTACGATCGAGGAAGGAAAGGGTCAATTAAAGAGGACAAACAGGTTGCGGATAGGTTAAATTCATTCTTTGCCTCAGTCTTCACAAATGAGGACACTTCAATAATGCCAGACACAGGGAAGATATTCACCAGAGGCACAGAGGAAAGCCTAACAACAGTCAATGTGACGTTGGATATGATTTATTTTCAGATTGACAAACTAAAAAGTGACAAATCCCCTGGACCAGGTGGAATTCACCCAAGAGTATTAAAGGAACTTAAGGAGGAAATTGGCGAACTGCTACAAACCGTAGTTACATGTCAATAAAATCTGGGCAAATACCAGAAGACTGGAGGATAGCAAATTGTCATCCCAATTTTCAAAAAAGGATCAAGAGGGGAGCCAGGAAACTACCGACCTGTGAGCCTCACATCGGTTCCAGGGAAGATAATTGAAACACTAATCAAGGAGAACATTGTACAACACTTGGAGGACCACAATCTGATAAGGGCTAGTCAGCCCTTCAGGAAAGGGAAATCATGTCTGACAAATTTACTACAATTCTTTGAGATCGTGAACAAAAAAATAGATAGTGGAGAACCTGTGGATATAATTTACTTGGACTTTCAGAAAGCGTTTGACAAAGTCCCTCATGCAAGGCTTATGAAGAAATTACTAAGCCATGGAATAGGAGGAGAAGTACACAGATGGATCGGCAAATGGCTTGAAAACAGAAAGCAAAGGGTTAGCATAAATGGGAAATTCTCGGACTGGGAGAAAGTGACCAGCGGCGTGCCCCAGGGCTCGGTTCTTGGGCCTATCTTGTTCAATATTTTTATAAACGACCTGGAAGAGGAAACGACATACAATATAATAAAGTTTGCTGATGATACAAAACTATGTCGGGCGGTTGGCTCTCAAAGGGACTGCGAGGACCTCCAGAAAGATCTGAACCAGCTAGAAATGTGGGCGATAAAGTGGCAGATGAACTTTAACATAAACAAATGCAAGGTGATGCATCTAGGAAAGAAAAACAAGGAACATGAGTATAAGATGTTGGGGGTCAAGTTAGAAAAATGCGAACAGGAAAGGGATTTGGGGGTACTGATTGACAGTACCCTAAAGCCATCGGCACAGTGTGCGGCGGCGGCAAAGAAAGCAAATAGGATGTTGGGCATAATTAAGAAGGGGATTACGAGTAGATCGGAAGATGTTATAATGCCACTTTATAGAACAATGGTCATACCGCACTTAGAATACTGTATCCAACACTGGTCTCCATACCTTAAAAAGGATATAACTCTGCTAGAGAAAGTGCAGAGGCGAGCCACAAAACTTGGAATGGAACATATGAGCTACAAAGATCAACTCAGGAAACTGGGACTGTTTACCCTTGAGAAGAGAAGACTGAGAGGGGATTTGATTGAGACTTTCAAAATATTAAAAGGATTTGATAAAATAGACCAAGAAGCAGCATTACTGACATTTTCACATGTGACACAGACAAGAGGTCATAGCCTGAAACTGAGTGGCAGCAGGTTCAGGACAAATGTCAGGAAGTTTTCTTTCACACAGCGCGTGGTGGATGCTTGGAATGCACTCCTGGAGGAGATTGTGGAGGAGACTACTGTACTGGGATTCAAGCGCAAGTTGGATGCATTCCTTCTTGCATATCATTTTGAGGGATACGGTAAATCCGGGTCTCCATAAAGGAGTACCTAAATGGGCCGCCGCGTGTGCGGATCGCCGGACTAGATGGACCTCGGTCTGATCCGGTGAAGGCGTTTCTTATGTTCTTAAGAAAGAAGGGGGCAGAGAGAGAGAGAAAGGGGAAGGAGCAGGGAGAAAGGAAGAAAAAGTTGGGGGAGGGAATGGAGTGTGTTGGGTGGTAGGGGCAGGCAGGGAGAGAGGAAGAAAAAGTTGGACTCATGGAGGGGCAGAGAGAGATGTTGGTTGGGATGAAGGTCTGGAGGAGAGGAAACGTGCAGGAGGAAGAAAGAAAAAAAGAATGGATGCACAGTCAGAAGGAAGTGCAACCAGAGACTCATGAAATCACCAGAAAACAAAGGTAGGAAAAATGATTTTATTTTCAATTTAGTGATCAAAATGTGTCCTTTTTGAGAATTTATATCTGCTGCACTAAGGCCCCCTTTTACTAAACCGCAAAAGTGTTTTTTAGTGCAGGGAGCCTATGAGCGTCGGGAGCAGCGCAGGGCATTCATCACCGCTCCCTGCGCTAAAAACCGCTATCGCGGTTTAGTAAAAGGGGAGGGGTATATTTGTCTATTTTTGTATAGTTGTTACATTGCCTATTTTAAAGTCATCTGCCTTGACCTCTTTGAAAACCCCCCGAATATAAATTATAATTAACATTTTCTCTGCGTACAGTGTGCTTTGTGTTTTTTAAAATTTTTATTGTTGGTAGATCATTTTGACTTGGTCATTTTAAAAGTAGCTCTCAAGCCAAAAGAGTGTGGGCACCCCTGCACAAGGGGATGGGAGGGAGGGATGAAAAGCTGCTGTATAGGGGGGATAGGAGGGAGAGATGGAAAGCTGCTGCACAAGGGGAGGGAGAGGAGAAAGAAAAATTGTTGGACATAGGGTGGAGGAGATGAAGAAAGAGATGCAGGGGTGGAGGAGATGAAGGGAGAGATGCAAAGAGGTAGAAAGGGGTGAGAGGGAGAAATCCTGCATATGGTGGAGGGAAAGGAGACATGCATGGAGAAGAGAGAGGGAGAAATGTTGGACATAGGGTAGAGGGCAAGGAGAGATGGTGCATGGGGAGAGAGAAAGAAATTTACATGATAATTGAGGGTGAGGAAGAGAGTGATACTGCACAGAGGGGAATAGAGATGTTTGACCCAGGACACAAGGCAGAGAGAGAGAGATGGTAGACAGTGGGAAAGAAATGCTGGATATGGCAGTGGAAGGAAAGGTACAGAGATCACAGAAAAAGAAGAAAATATCAAATAGGCAGGAGATCCTGGTAAGTGAGTTAACAGAAGATAAACAGAAACCAGAGCTTGGATCCAATATGATTTGAATAATAAAATGACCAGCCAACAAAAAGTAGAAAAATAATTTTATTTTCAGTTTTGTGATTACAATATATCTGATTTGAAATGTGTATCTTGCCAGAGCTGGTGTTAGAGAGCAAGCGTGAACTAGGACCTAAAAGAACGAGGAAAATAATAATAATAATAATTTTTATTCTTATATACCGCCAGACCAAGGTGGTTCTAATCGGTTCACAACAAATGGAGCTTGTACATACAATACAGATAAAATACATCAAATTATGAATATAAAAGAACTCATTAAAGAATTGAAACACAATGCATTAGGCTACAAACCTATCAAATAGTTGTGTCTTTTAACAATATTCTAAAATCAAGATAAGAAGAAATCTCTTACATAATTTTTCCAAACCATACATTCATTTTAGTGGCCTGAAACGAGAGGGTTCTCTCAAGGAACTTCTTATAATGACAGGATTTTGTAGAAGGATATGTAAACAGATGTGTTCTGCGTATAGTCTTATTTGAGTGACTCAGAGAAAAGTGAGGAACAAGATAGCCAGGTGGCATACCGAAAATTGATTTATAACAGATGCATGAAAATTTAAACAAAACTCTAGACACAATTGGCAACCAATGAAGTTTCTGATAAAAAGGAGTAATATGCTCCCATTTTTTTAAAACCAAAAATGAGTCGAACTGCATTATTTTGAACCACTCTCAATTTTTTGAGAATTTTCTTATAGGCACCTATATATAATATTGCAGTAGTCGAGAATGCTTAAGATAGAAGACTGCACTAACAAACAAAAAGAGGCTTCCTCAAAATATTTCTTAATGTGCACCGAGAAGCATATCTTAAGTAATAAATCAGTATCTTGTTCCAATGTAAGATGTCTATCTAAAGTCACTCCCAATATTTTTATAGACTGTTCTATATTATAGTCCACATCATTCACATGTATCGTAGTTTCTTTGATCTAATCATTAGGAATTGCAAGAAAAAATTTATTTTTTCTGCATTTAGGGCTCCTTTTTACAAAGCCGCGCTAGCGGTTTTATCGCACACACCGGATTAGTGTACGCTAGCTGGAAAGGAGGTGGTAGCGGCTAGCGTGTGCGGCAGTTTAGCGCGCGCTATTCCACGTATTAAGGCCCTAGCGCAACTTTGTAAAAGGAGCCCTTAATTTCAATTTAAAGGCAGTCATCCAAAGTTCAGTCTGACTTAGAATGGTTGCTAAAGAATTTATAAGCCCAGATGACAAGCAGTTTAACGGGATGACTATAGTGATGTCATCCGTATAAATGTAAAACTTAAGCTTTAAACTTTGCAAAAAATTTCCCAAAGAAACAAGATAAATATTAAACAAAGTGGGGGACAGAGGCGAACCCTGCGGAACCCCACAAGCATTTTCCCAACGATAGAACAAACTGTCGTCTTTAAACACCTGGTATGATCTTTTTTGTTTATTTTGTTTACACCACAGCGCTGGTGTGGGGTTGGAGAGATTGTAATCCTATGTAATGTTATATTATAAAACGGTGAATATTAAACTGTAACCTGTTCTGATCTCTCTGGGGAGGATGGGATTTAAAAATAAATAAAATTGTTAAAAATATTTTTTTATATGGGAGTATGTTAAAAAATGATCGGCCTCAGGTGTTGCATACCCTAGGTCTGCTACTGCTATTAGATATCCTGGCTATTTATGTTTCTAGAAAAAGGTTAAACTCTGTTCTAGAATTTGCTTCTGGAACTGTATGATCTGACTTTCTACTTTCCACTATTATCTACTTACAATTTTTTCAGTAAGAAGCACTAATGGTGGTCTTAGTGGATGCTACCAACTTATCTTTCTCCACAAGAGGAAATCTTCACTAGATTATTAACCTACAGCCATAGTAATATGGCAGGAATTGTTGCTAGTTTTTCTGCAACAAAATGATAGGTTGAGACTATTTAGATAAAAGGGTCATTCTTTTCTTCCTCTGTTCTCCTTCCTTGACCAAGAGATTCTAGATCCCTAAACAAAGTCACTATATTATTATTTCTGAATTGTAGCAAGGTCAGCACATTTCTTAATGAATAATTTATAATATACACCATAGAGTACACCTAAAATTCTGACTGCTGTTTGATTTGCAGAAAATATTTACTCTTTGCTTTTTTCTTTAGTGCAGGGCAGCCAAAAATGTGAGTTGAATTGTCGGGCAATGGGCTATAGGTTCTATGTAAGGCAAGCTGAAAAGGTGATCGATGGCACCCCTTGTGACCTGAATGGAACATCTGTCTGTGTTTCTGGTCAGTGCAAGGTAAGACAGACTATTTTTCAAATATGTGGTAGAATCTTTGCTATTTCCCCTTTCTCCCTACTCATTCATGTCTGTCAAAAATTGTCTGTCCAAAGTCTGACTTATTTAAATTTTATGTAATACCAACATCTGATGGTTTTTAAATTGTACATCGCTTAGATATTGTAATAAGCGATTCATCAAATGTGATTAAACTTGAAACTTGAATCTTTTTGCTTGATGTGATAGGTCTTTGCTGTAATAAATGTTGCAATTATTGCAACAGTGACGTTATTAATTTTTAATTGTACAAATGTTTATTAAGTATATGCAGGTTAATCATTTTCATGTTGTATTTTTTTATTTTTTGCTTTTATTGCATTTTTCATTTCATATTGTTACTTTACACATACATTTTGGTCTTTGCCTCCAGGAATTTGAGCAGGTAGTTGGTGTCTGTATATGCCTTGGAGCAGGCGCCATAGGATTTATTTTTTTTTTTAAAAGAAAATATGTGCAAATACATGTACAAACTCCATTTCTTTGATATCTCAGCATCTCAGAGCATCTACATATATAAGCAAAGGCTTTCTGAAATAGCAGTTTTCACATGTTTGCAATCTATATGTGTAAATGCTGCTACTTCCATATATACAGTAGATGCTTCTAAAATGGTCTCCATAATCTCACATTCAAAGATAAGTTTTGTTTTTAAGATTTACAAGTATTATGACAATATAAGAGGTTTTAATGAAAGAAAGGCACTAAAAATATAAATTGAACTGATGATAATTTATGGTGAAATAAATTTTGGTAAGGGTATGATATGGATAGTAAATTAAAGGAAGATAAAGCGATGGGGCTGGATAGTGTACATCTGAGGGTACTGAAGGAACTTAGAGAAGTTCTGACGGCTCCGCTGGCTGATCTTTTCAATGCTTTTCTAGAGTCAGGAGTGTTACCGAAGGATTGAAGAAGTGCAGATGTGGTCCCTCACCACAAAAGTAGAAGTCATCAATTTTGACTATTCTGGACTACTGTAATATTGTATATCTGGGATCTTATTTTTTTTTTTTTAAAAACCCTCTTAATAGACTCAGAATACAGCAGTCCATTTGATTTTTTGGCCTTAAAAAATATGACCATGTAAGCCTCTATTATCTAAAGCTTCACTGGTTGCCATTTGAGGCTAGAGTTTTGTTTAAATTTGGCTGTATGTTTTAAAGTGTTATTTGGATTGACTCCAACCTACCTATCTTCCCACTTTGAATTTTATAATTCAAATAAGAATACACGATAAACCTATTGGTTTATGTTCCCATCAGTAAAAGCATGTCACAGCAAGAGATTCTTAGGAAAAACTTGCATTTCAGTCTAGTGCAATGAATTCATGTTGGAATGCTCTTATTCCCCAAGCTCAGTCTTACTATTTATTCTTAAAACTTACCTGTTTGATAAATATGTGACTTAATTGCAATCTGTATTCTCTGAGAAATATTTGATATGCTCATGTATGTAATTTACTGTTTGTACAGTGTCTTCTTGTTGTGAACCGCCTTGAACTAATGGTTTGGTGGTATATAAGAATAAATTATTATTATTACTAGTCTTTAAGCCCATTACATTAACGGGTGCTAGAATATGTGTGTGTGTGTCTGTATTTATTTATTTCTCTCTCTCCTTAGCCTATTTCTGTATTTCTTTCTTTCTTTCTGTCTTTCTTTTTCCTCGGCTGTCCACCACCACCCCTTGCCTGCTCCCCCTGTCCATTCTCCCTTCCTTTTTCTTCCCCTGTGTCCACCACCACCCCTTCACTGCTCCTCTTATCCAGCACCAGCCCTTCTCCCTTTGTTTTAACTCCCCCCTGTCCAACAGCACCTCTTTCCTGCTCCCCTTGTCCAGCAGTAGGCCTCCCTTCCTTTTTCTGCCGCCCCTGTCCATCAGCACCTTTTTTCTACTCCCCCTGTCCAGCAGTAGGCCTCCCTTCCTTTTTCTGCCTCCCCTGTCCAGCAGCACCTCTTTTCTGTTCCCCTGTCCAGCAGTAGGCCTCCCTTCCTTTTCCTGCCCCCCCGTCCATCAGCACCTCTTCCCATGTCCAGCAGCAACCCTTACCTCCACTGACATCCGCCTGAAGCCGACACCGACAACTCTTCCCTCCACCGACATCCGCCTGAAGCCGCGGCGGCCTGCAGGCACCGACAGCCTCTGCGGCCTGCTCCGACCCCCTTCTCGTCGTCGCTTGCCGTTTCCCTCCCCCCCCCCGTGAAGCTTGGTGCGTTTCGGCAACCTCCTGTCTGCGGGCCGCCCGCCCGTAGTCCCTGGCCTGTTCGAGAGAGGAGCCATGGCGGGTGGGTGAGCAGGCAAGAGGGAAGATGCTGGCAGGTGTACCTGTACCCCCCCTCCGAATCAGTGGCAGCAGTGAAGCGGCACTCTGGCTGTGAGTGATGGCGAGGGGGGAGTGGCTCCGTGTTCTGGCCTGCCTCCGTGTTCGAAAATCAAATTCGGCACGGAGGCACACCTCACGGCGCCAGGACTCGCGAAGTTTCAAGAGCGCATGCGCGCTCTATGGTTTTATTATTATAGATTAAGTAAGGAAGAAGTATGGAACTTTAGGTTGGAAATGCAAATGCTTTAGAGAGTAGTGCAGTTTCTGGAACCCAGTGGATTATAGGACCCGTGGCAACATGGATTATCCCAGGACAAGCAGGCAGGTATTCTCACTAGTGGGTGATGTCATCCGACAGAGCCCCGATACTGACATCTTGCAAGCATGTCTTGCTTGAAGAAACTCAGAAGTTTCGAGATGCCCGCACCGCGCATGCGCCAGTGCCTTCCCGCCCGATGTACCGGGCGTGTCTCCTCAGTTCTTTTCTTTCCGCGGAGCTGAGAAGTTTCACTTCATTCTGCGCTGACTGAATTTCAGTAATTTTGCCTTCTTTGTACCGCGTTTTTTGTTTATTTGCTTTATTTCAATTTTACTTTATATTTTCTTAAAAAAAAAAAAAAAAAAAGTTAAAATTATTTCTTCCGGCGGTTCGGCCGGGCCGGCCTCGCGGCTTAGGCCTAGCGCCTTCGACCTTGCGGCGCAGATTTTCCGGCCTATGTCCCGGCCAATCACCGGTTTTAAAAAGTGCAGCAAGTGCCAGCGTGCGATTTCGTTGACGGACCCGCATCGACGCTGTCTTCAGTGTCTTGGTCCAGAACACGTTCCGAAATCGTGCCGGCCTTGTTCCACGCTCACTGCGCGCTCGTTCAAACGGCGCTGCTTACTTTGGGAGTCGATGTTTAAGATGGAGTCTGCCAAAGAGCCGTCTGCTTCAACTTCTGCTGATGTTTCGCCGGTCCGTTCGAAACCTGCATCGACCACTCCTGCATCGGGCATTGTGAAGCCGGCATCGTTCACTCCGACTTCTGCCTCATGTTCGACATCGGTGCCTGTCCCCGTCTCCTCGGCTCAGGTACCGCCTTCCACTGTCCCTCCGGTGGTCATCAAAGTGCCTAAAGCTAGCAAGCAGAAGCACTTGGCCACAAAGGAGCGCGAAGACCATGCTGGAGGACCCCCTTTCGGTGCGGATCCCTCCATATCGGCTTCGCTGCGATCCCTGCTAGAAGCTCAATTTGTCGAGCTTATGCAGTCTATGGGACCCCGGCTTATCGCCTCCATTCAGGGTGACCTCCCGGTCCCGGTCCCGGGGGGCGGACCGCCCCCTCCCCCTCCTCCTCGTCGTTCGATCTCTCTGCTCGACGAGGGGGATCGGCAGAGGGCGGCGGAAGCCTCCAGGCGGCCTTCATTTAGTGATATGCCACCTTTGGAGCCCATCACGCCTCCTCGACATCAGAGTACTGTGTCAGCCCCTGATAATCGGAGTCCTGGGCATACAGCATCGCAGGAAGAGTTCTTCTGCACTCCATACCAGACCTGGGTGGCACTGCGTGAGTCCGCATCCTTGCCACCTCTGCGATCCACTGCATCTAGTCCCATCCATTCCTTGGAGGCTTCAGGGGATCGTGCGATGCATAGAAGATCTTGTTCCCCATCCCGTCACCGGGAGGGGCATCGATCTAGACACTCCTCTCGACACTCCTCACGTCATTCGGAGGTGTCCCCGCAAAAGAAGATCCAGCGTATGGGATACTCCTCGTCGGATTTATCCCCGCCTGAGGGACCGGAGTATGAGGAACCATCTACCTCCTTTTCACCATGCCGCTCCCAGCTATCTCTGGACCCGGAGGCTTCCACTTCTTCTAGTCCGTCTCGCCGGCCGGCGCTGGCGGACCAACTGTCCTTTTCCTCCTTCCTCCGACAAATGGCGGATGACTTGGATGTAACTTTGGACACTGGTTCTCGATATTCTAAGGAGTATCTGGACACCATGCATTTGCCTCACTCTCCGGCGGAGACGCTTCGGCTACCTCTGCATAAACTGCTTGACCAGACTTTCATGCGTTGTTTTGAAACACCATATTCAATCCCTGCAGTTCCCAGTAAGTTGGATGCTCGATACCGCATCGTCCACCATAAAGGGTTTGAGGGGGCACAGCTGTCTCATCAGTCCCTTCTGGTCGAGTCCTCCCTCAAACGATCTCATCCCTCCCAGGTTTACGCCTCAGTACCACCGGGCCGTGAAGGGAGGACGATGGATAAATTTGGCAGACGTATCTACCAGAACTCGATGATGGCGACTCGAGTCCTCAATTACAATTTCTTCTTCTCTTCATATTTGGACTTCTTCTTGCCGGTGCTCCGCAAGTTCATTCCCTTTATCGATGCTCAGGCTCGATTTGAGTTTGAAGAGGTGGTGGCGACCCTTTCCCAGTTACGCCTGCAGCTGATGCAATCCTCCTACGATGCCTTCGAGCTCTCGGCACGTGCTGCGGCCTGTTCGGTCGCCATGCGTCGCCTGGCATGGCTTCGCACGATTGATATGGATCCGAACCTCCAAGACAGACTTGCAAATGTGCCTTGTGCGGGGGCGGATCTGTTCGATGAGTCTATCGAGACTGTTACTAAGAAGCTTTCGGACCATGAGAAGTCCTTCCAGTCCATTCTGCGGCCTAAGCCTAAACCTCAGCAGTCTCGTCCCTCTAGGCCGCCTCTGATTTACCAGCGGCGTTATCAGCCGAGACAGACTCCGCCTGCGAGACAGCCTGCGAAGAGACAGCCTCCTCAGAAGCCTCAGCAGAAGCCTCAGATGCCGGCTGCACCCAAGGATACTCAGCCTTTTTGACTCTCTTCCAGGGAGCATAACCGACCTCGTTCTGTCTCCCCCCATTTTTCCCATTGGGGGTCGTCTCCATCATTTTTGTCATCGATGGGAGACAATCACCACGGACCTTTGGGTCCTCACCATCGTAAGAGAAGGATACTCTCTTCATTTCCAACGGATCCCCCCGGACCTCCCGCCAAGAGAGTATCCTTCAAACTTGACGCAGACCGCTCTTCTCCTTCAGGAGGCTCAGGCTCTGCTTCGGCTTCGGGCCGTCGAGCCGGTTCCCTTAGATCAGCAAAACCAGGGGTTTTACTCCCGGTACTTCCTCGTTCCGAAGAAGACGGGCGATCTGCGTCCCATTTTGGACCTTCGAGTCCTCAACAAGTTTTTGGTCAAGGAGCGGTTCCGCATGCTGACCCTTGCTTCTCTCTACCCCCTCCTCGAGCAGAACGATTGGTTGTGCTCTCTGGACCTCAAGGAGGCCTACACTCACATCCCTATTCATCCGGCCTCCCGCAAGTTCCTCAGATTTCGGGTGGGACATCTGCATCTACAGTATCGAGTGCTTCCATTCGGCCTTTCCTCGTCTCCCAGAGTCTTCACGAAGTGTCTGGTGGTGGTGGCCGCTGCACTCCGGAACATGGGTCTCCAGGTGTTTCCATACCTCGACGACTGGCTCATCAAGGCACCGTCGGCTCCAGGGGTCATTTCGGCGACCTTGACTACAATTTGTTTCCTGCAGAGTTTGGGCTTCGAGATCAACTTCCCCAAGTCACATCTTCAGCCCACCCAGTCTCTCCCCTTTATCGGGGCTGTTCTGGATACCATTCAACTTCGAGCATTCCTTCCTCCTCAACGCATGGATGCTCTCCTTCTACTCTGCCAGTCGGTGTCTTCTCGCCAATCCATCTCAGCGAGACACATGATGGTCCTCTTGGGGCACATGGCGTCTACCGTTCATGTGACGCCTTTTGCCAGACTACATCTCAGGATTCCTCAATGGACCCTAGCATCTCAATGGACTCAGGTGTCCGACCCGTTGTCCCGTCACATTGTAGTCACTCCTGCTCTACGGCAGTCTCTTCTCTGGTGGATGACCTCTTCGAATCTATCCAGAGGTTTGCTGTTTCACTCTCCTCCCCACCAGAAAGTTCTCACGACAGATTCATCGAACTATGCATGGGGGGCTCATCTGGATGGTCTTCGCACTCAGGGGTTCTGGACCAGTGCGGAACGACTCCATCAAATCAATCTTCTGGAGCTCAGAGCCATCTTCAATGCTCTCCAGGCTTTTCAGCATCTACTTCACGACATGGTGGTCCTTATTCGCACAGACAATCAGGTCGCCATGTATTATGTCAACAAACAAGGGGGCACGGGCTCGGCCCCTCTTTGCCAGGAAGCTCTTCGAGTCTGGGATTGGGCGGTTCTCACAACACCTTCCTCAAAGCTGTCTATATTCAGGGGAAAGACAACGTCTTGGCAGACAAATTGAGTCGTCTTCTCCAGCCTCACGAATGGACGCTCCATTCCGACCCCCTTCATCAGATCTTTGCTCAGTGGGGAACGCCTCAGATAGACCTCTTTGCAGCCCCCCACAACTTCAAACTGCCTCAGTTTTGCTTCAGGATCTACACTCCTCACCGCCTCGAGGCAGACGCTTTTCTACTGGATTGGGGGAATCGCTTCCTATATGCGTTTCCTCCATTTCCTCTCATTCAGAAGACTCTGGTCAAGTTGAGATCAAACCATGCCACCATGATTCTGATTGCTCCTCGGTGGCCCAGACAACCTTGGTACTCCCTTCTACTTCAACTGAGCAGCAGGGAGCCAGTACTTCTTCCAGTGTTTCCTTCGCTACTTACTCAACATCAAGGTTCACTACTTCATCCCAACCTGCAGTCCCTCCACCTGACAGCTTGGTTCCTTTCAACATAACTCCTCACCAGTTTTCTCAAGCCTGCTACTCGACAATGCTATTCCCAAAAATGGACTAGATTCTCTTCCTGGTGTATTTCCAATGCCACGGAACCTCAGCGAGCTTCCCTGTCTTCTGTATTGGACTATCTTCTACACCTGTCTCAGTCTGGTCTCAAGTCTACCTCTATACGAGTCCACCTGAGTGCTATTGCGGCTTTCCATCAGCCTCTCCAGGAGAAACCTTTGTCTGCTCATCCTGTGGTTTCCAGATTTATGAAAGGACTTTTTCATGTCAACCCTCCTATCAAACCTCCTCCTGTGGTTTGGGATCTCAATGTTGTCCTGTCTCATCTTATGAAGCCTCCATTTGAACCTCTCAACAAGGCTCCACTTAAGTATCTCACCTGGAAGGTGGTTTTTCTGGTGGCCCTTACGTCAGCTCGCCGGGTCAGTGAGCTTCAGGCCCTAGTGGCGGATCCACCGTTCACTGTATTCCATCATGACAAGGTGGTTCTTCGTACTCATCCAAAATTCTTGCCTAAAGTGGTCTCTGAATTTCACATCAACCAATCCATCGTGCTCCCAGTGTTCTCAAAACTCAAATTAAAATTGAACTCTGAAAAAACCAAAATCTTCCTTGCGAGTCCCAACCACAAATTAACAAACACTTCCCTCAGATTGAATGGGCTAGATTACCCTATCTTACCCACCATAAAAATCCTTGGAGTTATCCTGGACCGCACCCTAACCTTCGATGACCATACCAGTGCCCAGGTGAAAAAATGTTTCTGTACCCTCTGGAAACTGCGCACCATCAAACGCTACTTCGACCACCAAGCCTTCCGTCTACTCGTCCAATCTCTGGTATTAAGCATATTAGACTACTGCAACATTATTTACCTGGGATCCTATAAAAATACCATCAAACGTCTTAGAACAGTCCAAAATGCGGCCGTCCGCCTCATCTATGATCTCAAAAAATACGACCATGTTAGCCCCTACTACACCAAACTCCATTGGCTCCCAGTAGAGGCAAGGATCATCTTTAAGTTCGCCTGCCTCTGTTTCAAAACTCTAACAGGATCTTCCCCAATCTACTTGTCTGAGCACCTTGAAATAGCAGGCCCCTCTCGCACACGAAACGCCCACCTATTCACCTTTCCCTCCCTAAAAGGCTGCCTCTACAAGAGATTCACTGATAGAACCCTAGCATTCCAAGCGGGCAAATGGAACAATTGCCTTACCGCCCTCATCTCCAACTCCCCGCCCTACCACCTGTTCAGGAAGTCACTAAAAACCTACCTCTTCGACAAATTCCGCTAACGCTGCCTTCCCCCCTTCCCTGCACCCTCCTGACCTCGACATGCCTCCATTCCCTCTGACTACGCCCCCCTCCCAAGCCACTATGGCCTCTCTTTCTCAAGCTCTGTTTTATCTAATTGCCCTGCCTTTTCATTGCCTCACATTTAACATCACTGTAAATGTACCACCGCTTTAACATGGAACATCGCTGTATATGTACAGTCTCTTCTTTAGTATATGCCTTTTTATTACTGCTATTTATGTAACATCTTTGTAAATGTAATAACACTGTAATATGTATCATCGCTGTAAATGTACAGTCTCTTCTATTGTTAACCGCATTGAACTTCCATGGTATTGCGGGATACAAGAATAAAGTTATTATTATTATTATTATTATTATTCTTTCCAAAGCCTCATTCTCACCCTGGGGAATCTGCTTTACACACGCTGGACTGTAAACGTGCTTTAGCTTTCTACTTGGATCGCACAAAACCACACAGAACTGCTCCTCAACTTTTCGTCTCCTTTGATCCAAACAAGTTGGGACGACCTGTATCGAAGCGCACCATCTCCAACTGGATGGCGGCTTGTATCTCTTCCTGCTATGCCCAGGCTGGATTATCCCTTCCCTGTAAGGTCACAGCCCATAAGGTCAGAGCAATGGCAGCCTCTGTAGCCTTCCTCAGATCGACACCGATTGAGGAGATTTGTAAGGCTGCCACTTGGTCCTCGGTTCATACATTCACCTCTCATTATTGTCTGGATACTTTCTCCAGACGGGATGGACAGTTTGGCCAAACAGTGTTACAAAATTTGTTCTCTTAAATGCCAACTCTCCCACCATCCCATTGGGGTTAACTTGGAGGTCACCCACTAGTGAGAATACCTGCCTGCTTGTCCTAGGATAAAGCAATGTTACTTACCGTAACAGTTGTTATCCAGGGACAGCAGGCAGCTATTCTCACGTCCCACCCACCTCCCCTGGGTTGGCTTCTCAGGCTAGCTACCTGAACTGAGGAGACACGCCCGGTACATCGGGCGGGAAGGCACTGGCGCATGCGCGGTGCGGGCATCTCGAAACTTCTGAGTTTCTTCAAGCAAGACATGCTTGCAAGATGTCCGTATCGGGGCTCTGTCGGATGACATCACCCACTAGTGAGAATAGCTGCCTGCTGTCCCTGGATAACAACTGTTACGGTAAGTAACATTGCTTTTACTAGAGTCAGGTCTTGTCAGACAAATCTGATTAATTTCTTTGACTGGGTTACCAGAGAATTGGATAGAGGGAATGCGCTAGATGTGGTGTATTTAGATTTTAGCAAAGCCTTTGACAGGCATCTAATAAATAAACTGAGTGCCCTTGATGAGGGCCCCAGTGACAGACTGGTTGAGTGGAAGGTGACAGAGGACAGTGGTCAATGGGGATCACTTTGAGGAAAGGGATGTTACCAACGCTGTACCTAAAAGTTCAGTTCTTGGGCCTGCTCTTTTTAATATTTATTTATTTGTTTGATCACTGACTTTTTGGCCTTTTGAAAAAGTTTGAAAGCCCATTTTTTTTTAGACTTTCATTTTCAAATTTGGGTATTTTTTTAGTTTTGCTATTATTTAGTTTATTTATTTGCAGATTTTTTGAATTGTATAGTGTATGGTGATGTTTTATTTTGATCTAAGTCTATCTAGTTTTATTATGCATGTAATGGAGCTGCAAATATTTGAATTAAATAAATAAGCAATATTGCTGAAGGACTGACTGGTAAGATTTGTCTCTTTGCAAATGATACCAAAATCTGCAGTAGAAGTAGACACCCCTGATGGTGTAGGAAACATGAGGAAGAACTTAGAGAAGCTTGAGGAATGGCCTTAAATTTTACAGCTAAGTTTTAATGTTAAGAAATGCAATGTCATGCTTTTAAGCTGCAGAAACCTAAGGGAACGGTACAGTTTAGGAGGTGAAGAACTTATGTGCATGACAGAAGAGCGGAATTTGGGTGTGATAGTTTCTGATGATCTTAAAGGGGGCCAAACAGATTGAAAAGGAGACAGTGAAAGCTAGAAGGATGCTTGGGTGCATAGGGAGAGGAATGGCCAGTAGAAAAAAGGAGGTACTGATGCCCCTCATTTAGAATATTGTGTACAATTCTGGAGACTGCACCTTCAAAAAGATATAAACAGGATAGAGTCAGATAGAGGAATGTTACTAAAATGGTCAGAGGTCTATGCCATAAGGTGTACAGGGACAGACTTAAATATCTCAGTATGTAAACTTTGGAGGAAAAGCGGGAGAGGGGAGATATGAGAGAGAGATGTTTAAATTCCTATCTGGCGTAAATACACGAAGAGAGTCTCTTCGAAGGAAACTCCAGAGTGAGAGGTTCTAAGAGGTTCTAAGAGGCTCAGGAGTAATGTAAAGAAATACTTTTTTACAGAAAGGGTGTTAAATGTGTGGAATAATCTCGTAGTAAAGATGATGCAGACAATTCAATTCTGAATTCAAGATCAGTTAGAGTGAGGAGGAGATAGTAGATGCTGCAGATGGGCCATTTGGAGGAGATGCAGGGAAGATCCGGGAAATTACAGACTGGTAAGCCTCACTTTGGTGCTGGGCAAAATGGTAGAAACGATTATAAAAAATAAAATTGTGGAACATGTAGACAACATGATTAATGAGACGGAGTCAGCAAGGGTTCAGCCGAGGGAGATCTTGCCTCACAAATTTGCTTGACTTCTTTGACATGTGGATAAAGGTGAGCCGGTTGATATAGTGTACCTAGATTTTCAGAAAGCTTTTGTAGTTCAAAAAATTTTATTGAGTTTGGTATATTAAGTACAATAAATGTTAACAAAGCAAGAAGCATGCACGCTGCACCAATGCAATAAGTCACAACTGTCATCATTTAAATCTGGCTCTTACCTTATGGCTCATTCCCAATGTTTCAGAAAGCTTTTGATAAAATTCCTTCTTGAGAGGCTCCTGAGAAAATTAAAGAGTCATGGGATAGGTGGAAAAGTTCAGTTGTGGATTAGGAATTGGTTATCAGATAGAAAACAGAGGGTAGGGCTAAATGGTCATTTTTCTCAATGGAGGAGAGTGAACAGTGGAGTTCTGCAGGCGTCTGTACTGGGACCGGTGCTATTTAACTTATTTATAAATATCTGGAAATTGGACCGACGAGTGAGGTGATTAAATTTGCAGATGTCACTAAACTGTTCAAAGTTGTTAAAACACATGCAGATTGTGAAAAATTGTAGGCGGACCTTAGGAAATTGGAATACTGGGCATTCAAGTGGCAGATGAAATTTAATGTGGACAAATGCAAAGTGAGGCACATTGGGAAGAATAACCTAAATCACAGTTACCGGATGCTAGGATCCACCTTGGGGGTTAGCGCCCAAGAAAAGGATCTGGGTATCATTATAGACAATATGCCGTCCAATGTGTGGCGGTGGCCAAAAAAACAAACAGGATGCTGGGAATTATTTAAAAAGGGATGGTTAACAATACTATGAATGTCATAATGCCCCTGTATCGTTCCATGGTGTGACCTCATCTGGAGTATTGTGTTCAATTGTGGTCTCCTTATCTCAAGAAAGATATAGTAGTGCTAGAAAAGGTTCAAAGAAGAGCGACCAAGATGATAAAAGGGATGGAACTCCTCTCATATGAGGAAAGGCTAAAATGGTTAGGGCTCTTCAGCTAGGAAAAGAGACTGCTGAGGGGAGATATGATTGAAGTCTACAAAATCCTGAGTCGAGTAGATTTTTCATTCCGTCAAAAATTACAGAGACTAGGGGATACTTGATGAAGTTACAGGGAAATACTCTTAAAACCAATAGGAGGAAATTTTTTTTCACTCAGAAAATAGTTAAGCTCTGGAACGTGTTGCCAGAGGATGTGGTAAGAGCAGATAGCGTAGCTGATTTTAAGAAAGGTTTGGACAAGTTCCTAGAAGAAAAGTCCATAGTCTGTTATTGAGAAAGACACGGGGAAGCCACTGCTTGCCCTGTATTGGTAGCATGAACTATTGCTACACCTTGGGTTTTGGCCAGGTACTAGTGACCTGGATTGGCCACCGTGAGAATGGGCTACTGGGCTTGATGGACCATTGGTCTGACCCAGTAAGGCTATTCTTATGTTCTTAATAGGGAAGTTGAATAACTAAGAATTCCATCCTCTGACAGTACATTAAGATTTTTATGGGGCCAAATACATTGATTAAGAAAGGAGATATTTCTGATTGTGTTGAGGACACTATTATGTGATTAAATCATTGTTTGAGGCATATAACGGTTTATAATATTACCTTTCACGTGTGTAGCCCCAATCACTTGATTAAAGCTCAGAATCTTGATAACCGAAAAGAAATCTCATTTGACATTAGTGACTAGAATTTACTGTGCATATTGTATGTTAAAATTGCCCCAAAACCCTAATTCTAGGTCAGTCTAGTTGAACAGGCAAAGTCTGTTGCAGTAGACCATTATTTGCAGAGAATCTCTTTTGGAGGGTTAATAACAGATAAAGGTACTACCCATGCTCAGGGCAAAATTGTTGATTTTAATTTCTCACTCCTCTTCACCCTTTCAGCTTCTTTCTTGAGCATCTTTTTTCTTTTCATTGGTCTGACTATTACCATGTTTCCCCGAAAATACGACAGTGTCTTATATTAATTTGGGGCCCAAAAAAGGCACTAGATCTTATTTTTGGGTAGGGCTTATTTTTTTTCATGTACATGACCATTTCTCCCTTCCTCTCCTTCACCCAAATTCTTCCTCTTTGCTTTCCCCCACATGTACAACATCTTTCCTCCCCTCTCACCCATCCCCTTGTGCCTTCCCTCTGCAGCATCTTTCTATCCCTCCATTCCTCCCATCCCCCTGTGCAGCAGAACCCTTTGCCCAGCTTCCATCCTTTCCTTCCTCTCATCCCCCTGTACAGAGGAACTCTTTATCCAACTTCCATCCTTCCGTCCCTCCCATCCCCCTGTGTAGCAGAACCTTTGAGCAACTGCCGCTGTACCCGCCGAACTGCTGATGACCCTCCATCCTTCCCTCCCAACTGATCCCCGCTGACCGCGATTGTAAATACCTTGCTTCAGAGGAGCGTCGGTCCATCAGTTCACAGAAGGCCCCAGTGAGAAGGCCGCAAAGCAGCCTGTGAGTGCTGCTGGCCTGACGCTCTTCTGCAGCAAGGTATTTATGGTTGCGGTTGGCGGAGATTGGTTGGGAGGGAAGGATGGAGGGTCAGTGGCGGTTTGTCGGTTCAGCTGCGTGGACGGGGGAAGCGTGGCTGCCTATGACTAGGGCTTATTTTCGGGGGTAGGGCTTATATTAAGACCTACCCCGAAAATCATGCTAGGGCTTATTTTCAGGGTAGGTCTTATTTTCGGGGAAACACGGTACTATCCCCCCCCCTCATCTCCCTCTTCTGCATCCCTTTTTTTCATCACATCCCATGAGAGCCCTCTCCATTATCATACCTGAGGAACTTGTCCGATTTCTGCACTGCCTACTGCTTTATTGCTGGACTCCTGTATTTTCTCAACCCATTCTTCTCTAGTCACTTTTTTCTGGTAATCTTATCCCACTGAATTCACATGCTTATAGATTTAAGAAGCATGCTCCCTGGGTATACCCAGGTTTGCAACTACTGAAAAAGCAAGTCCATTGTGCCCCTCCCTTGTCTTCCCTTCTGCACCATTTACTGTGAGTATAGAGCTGCAAAATGTCTCATCATGAGATCTAACAGATCTCATAGACAATTTAAAATTAACCACCCTTTCTGTTGGTGATACTTCTAATATTTTTTCTCATGTACCAGCACTTGATAGACTAGAACTTCTTATTCCTAGGATAAGCAGCATAAAATCTGTTTTATTACTTGGGATCCAGCTAGGTACTTGGGACCTGGGTTGGCCACTGTTGGAAACAGGATACTGGAATTGATGGACCTTTGGTCTGTCTCAGTACAGCAATTCTTATGTTCTTATGTGAGCCAAGTATAGGACAATCAAGCCGAGTTTCAAGTTTATTTCATATTTGATAAAATTGATTTTTTCAAGGATTACAAACCGATGTACAATAAATAATTTTCAAATGAGAGGAACATACAATGTAGGGATAGACAAACATACACTTCAAAGGGAAATCGGGGAAGAACTACAATTTGATATAGTAAAGAGAACAAATAAGGATAGAACAATAGGGGATTACAATATATTAGATCAGTGCTTTCCTACTGCGATTGGGAATGTCAACTTAGTGTAAGGGACTAACTAATCAGTTAAAGGCATCTCTATGTAGAAAACTTTTTAGTTTTGATTTAAATTTCTCAAGGTTCTTTTCTTCTCTTATCTGAGCAGGTAATAAGTTCCACGTTTGGGGGGCGGTGACATAGAAGAGTGTAGTATGTTTCGTATTTATGGTTCGTAAGGATGGAACAGTAAATAGGTATTTATCCTCAGATCGTAAGGAGCGGAGAGGAGAATAAAGAATGCTAACTCGATCTAGGAATAGCGGTGTGTTAACTTGTAGAACTTTAAGGGCTCCTTTTATGAAGGTGCGCTAGTGGTTTTAGTGCGCGCTTAGTGCATGCTACATTGCCACGTGCACTACACGCTAATGCCTCCATAGAGCTGGCGTTAGTATTTTCCGTGTAGTGCGGGATTAGCGCACGCGGCATTGTAGCGCGTGCTAAAAACGCTAGCGCACCTTCATAAAAGGAGCCCTAAATGTAATGAGTTGTTTATAGGTTATTCGGTGGTTGATAGGAAGCCAATGTGCATTCTTTAATAATGGTGCTACATGGTCAAATTTTCTTTTACCTATAATGATTTTTATTGCAGTATTTTGTATCAGTTGTAATCTTCTTGTTTCTTTTTTGTGTAATTACTTTATACAGTGAATTACAATAATCCAGTTTTGAAATGATCAATGAATGAATTAAAATGTTTAGTGAGGGAGCATCCAAAAAGTTAGCTAAGGATCGAATCATACACAGCCTATAGAAACAACTTTTAACAACAGAATTTATTTGATCATGATAAATGACTCCAAGGATTCTTATTTTATTGACGAACTGAATTGGAAAGTTATTAAAGCAAATTGGTGGTGGATTCTTGAGTCCCTCTTTCCATGGGGAAAAAACGCTTTTAGTTTTTTCTAGATTTAAAGATAACATGTTATCTTGAAGCCATTGTTTTATTTTGGACAGTTTTTGGTTGATGTTATGTACCTCCTCATCTAAATCTGAATTTACTGTGTGTAGGATTTGAAAATTGTTTGCATAAGCAAAAATGGAGAACCCTATGAACTGGCATAAGGTTAAGAGAGGGGCTGTAAAGATGTTAAATAAAGGAGGAGACAAAATAGAGCCTTGGTTCTTAGGCATTGGTGGAATGAGGCATTATGACATCACAATCTTAGCTCTGGAATGTTGCTATTCTCTGGGTTTCTGCCATGTACTTGGGATCTGGGTTGACCACTGTTGGAAACAGGATACTGGACTTAATCGACCTTCAGTCTGTCCCAGTAAGGCACCTCTTATGTTCTTACATGAGCGCCAAGTATAGGACAATCAAGCCATTGTGACATCACTGATGAGTTTGGCTCTTAGGCATTGGTGGATTGAGGCATTATACCATCACAATCTCAGCTCTGAAATGTTGCTATTTTCTGGGTTTCTGCAAAAGTACTTGGGCCCTGGGGTAGCCACTGTTGAAAACAAGATACTAGGCTTGATGGACCTTCGGTCTGTCCCAGTATGGCAATTCTTATGTTTCTCCTAGGCTTCCTTCTTTTAATGCCGGTTCACCCTCCTCCCCCAGCCTTTCTCCTACTTCAGCAGCAACTTTCACTTCTCCTACTCTTTAGTCAAAATAGTCATCCTTTCATCCCTTACAGCTGTGGAAAAATACTTTTCTCCCCTTCACCCTTCCCCACATGATCTCTGGCCCACCTCATTGATCCATAAATTCACTCCTTTGCTGCTCCCTTTTTATTTATCCCTTTATCATAAGGTTAAATTCAAAACGATTAATGCATGGAAACATGACTTTGTGGGTGGTATTGATTAAAAGTCATGGAATGTATTTTGGGGTAAAGTCTTTAAACCCACTTTATCTGCTTCTGTTACTCAGTCTCTCTTTTATGTCGCACAATGTGTATAACCTTATAAGGTTTCTGCCCAAGGGTGTAGTGTGTGTTGGGCTGGCAAGACAGATTTTTCCATATGTTTTTTGGGTGTGCCAAGGGGTTTGGTTTGGCACAGGATTCAAGATTTTTTAGAACTTGAAGATGTTATGTTACATTCATTGGCATTACCTCACTTGGTACGAGTGGGGAAGGCTAGGCTATTTGATATCCTTATGGAGTTTGTCATTACAGCATATTTTGTCAGAATGGTGGGTTGGGGGGTCTGTCTTGTATGTAAATATGAAGAAAACGCTGTTGGGTTCAGCACTTTAGAAAGATTTGGGCTCCTTTGGATGAGTTCTGTTTAAGTTCAATTTAAAGTTCTTTTTTTTTGGCTTATAAAGTCCTTCAAACAGGCATGCCTTTGTATCTTTCTGCATTGCTTTCACCTTTTATCCCTACTCATTCTTTGTGTTCAGCAACTTCCTCTCACCTTTCTGTCCCTTCTGTCTTCTGTTCATGCCTTGAGTCAAATTGCTACAGATAAATTTTCTGTATAGTCCTATTCTGTATAGTCCAATCTATTCAGATTGGCTTTCCCAAATTTTCATTTGTAATCTCTCTGGCATTGTGGAGCCGGATCTGAAGTAATTGTGTGGGTTTCTTTTTTTTCTCTCTCCTTTCCTTTATCATGAATGATGTTCCTTTCCTAACTGCTGTTTTTAACCTTGTTGTACACTGCTCTGGTTTTACTTGAGGGGTAATATGTCAAATGTTAATAAACTAAACTAGCTGGACAACCTGAGGGAGAATTAGAAGTGCTTGAGCATGCGCAGATGCATGCTCAAGGCAAGCAGGCAGAAGCCGGAAGCCGGAAGATCTTCTAGGCACACGATCTGTGCCTGCGTGCCAGTGCCGGTGCTAGACGGGTGGGGGTAAGTTTAAGTTGTTCAGGCGGGGAGGGCAGTTCGTGCGGGGGGGGGGGGCGGGGTGCCGGTTGGAGCGAGGGTGCCTTTGCGAGCGGGGGGGGGGAGCGATGCCAGTTATCGGGGGGGGGGGGCTCGCAAATCGAGTCAACACTCGTTTTGCGAGTCAAAAGTTTGCTGAGTGTTTTGCTCGTCTTGCAAAACACTCGCAAACCGGGTTACTCACAAACCGAGGTTTGACTGTATTTTAATAAATATGCTAAAATAGTGTATGTTCTGCCTCACTTCTATTCTGAAGAGTGATCTCACCAGCTTAGCATTTAGAGAATGAACCATAAGGTTGTCGTATACACTTGGGGCTACTTTTATCAAGGTGCGCTAGCGCGTCGGACATTTCATCATGCGCTAACCCCCCGGCAAGCCAAAAAACTAACGCTTTGTCAATGGAGGCGTTAGCGACTAGCGTGGCAGGTGGTTTAACGCGCGGTATTCCGTGCGTTAAACCCCTACCGCACCTTGATAAAAGGCGCCCTTACTATTAACTATTAGTGTGACTCGGGCACCCCTCTTTTATACATTTTGCAAACTAAATGTAACCGGATGTCTTGAACTAACAAATTTTACAGTAATAAAGCCATTTTCATTTCTTAAAATAAATATCAGTTGTAGATATGCCACATTGCCAGTGAATAAAACCATTCATACATTTCTAAATCTCAGAGAAACAGTACTTCAGGCTTTAGCCAGGAAATTCTCATTAACTGAATGAAATGAAGACTGTTCCAAAGTGAGAACGCTGATCACACAGCGTCTTACCAAGGCACTAGCTGATGTGGGAGTCAGTGTTCAATGAAAGAAAGCATGTCTACTGTCCACAGTGCCTAAAAAAGTCTACAGTGCAATGTTCTCTTGTCTATTTCTGCGTTTGACAAGTTTCTGCTCTGGAAAGCGGGAAAACTGCATTTTGTTAGTTTGGTTGTAAGTGATAAGGCCCAGGAGTGAGGGCAGCAGCTGAATGAAGACCTGCTATCACATTACCTCTCAGTGTGGGTAAGGATGTGACCGAATGAGCCTTTGCCACCCTGAGGGACTGAATACTTTTGGTATGAGATTAAAGCTCCCTTAAAGCTAGGGACTGCTGTTAATGTACAGGAAACAGCTATAAAATGGAACTCGAAGATAGGAAGAAAGTTTGCCAAAGAATTTATGTGCATAGCTGAAAAGCATCCAGATTTTGACTTAAGTATCCTGACTGCCTTTTAACAAACCCTTGGATAGAATAGAATGTGTCAAATGTTTGATGCTGTGAACAGCTTTTCAAGTTACTTCAAATGGCATAGAAAACTAATGAGCTTATTATATTTATTTATTTTTTATCTCTCTCACTGCCAAAAAAAAGCTTCTATTCCTGTGTAACCTTGCCACTGCCCCATGGGGTGTAATTCTATAACCATCTGCCTATATTTAGATATCTACCCCTAGGTTCTATATATGGTGATTAAAGTTGTGTCTGCAAATTTGCGTGCACAACTTAATTGTTTAATGAACTAATTGGTCGCTAACAATTATTGGCACTAAGAATTTACGCTTGCCACTATCTACGCGTATTCTATAAATTGGAGTGCGTAACTTCAAATGCACAGATCTGAAAAGGGGCATGGCCATGGGAGGGGCAATGGTGGGGCCATAGGGGGTTCCTAAAAATGACCTGAACTGTTATTGAATTTGCCCGATCCATGCTAAATTTAGGCGCAGGCATTTACACCAAGTTTTAGTTGATGTAAATGGTTGCACCTAAATTTTAGGTTGCTGGCTATGCATATTTTATAAACTGCGCTTAACTTTAGGCATGGTTTATAGAATAAGCCTAAGTGCATTTTTTTTCCACACTGATTTTTTTGACACCTTATATAGAATCTGTCCTCTAGAATGTGCTTATTCCACATAGGAAAGTAGGAGACTACTTACTTTTTTTTTCTCTCTCTCTCTCTCTCTTTAGCTATAAATTACAATATTTTTATTGAGACTTAGCCAAAAGGAAAGATTTATAAACTATAAAGAGTTTTACCTCATACAAAATTGTCACTTCTTTAATAAAACATTAACCACCCTTTCCGAGGCCCCCCAAGCACCCACAAATCCAAAATGTGGCCCTGCAAAGGGTCCAAGTCCGAGACCACTAGTGTACATCCACCCTTCGCATCACAAAATGACCCTTCAAACCATGGTCTTCCTCATCAGTGAGGAGAAATTAACCCTAGCTCCACCCTAAAGAACATTACATTATGTTAATATTTATGAACTAGTCTTATAGCCCGTTACATTAACGGGTGCTAGAATATATGTGTGTGTGTCTCTATTTCTTTCTCTCTCTCTCTCTCTCTCCTTAGCCACTTTCTTTCTTTCTGTCTTTCTTTTTCCTTGGCTGTCCATCACCACCCCTTGCCTGCTCCCCCTGTCCATTCTCCCTTCCTTTTACCTCCCCTGTGTCCATCACCACTCCTTCACAGCTCTCCTTATGCAGCAGCAGCCCTTCTCCCTTTGTTTTACCTCCTCCCTGTCCAGCAGCACCTTCCTTCTCCCCCTGTCCAACATTAGGCCTCCGTTCCTTTTTCTTCACCCCCCCGTCCATCAGCACCTCTTTCCTTCTCCCCCTGTCCAGCAGTAGGCGTCCCTTCCTTTTTCTCCCCCCCTCCTCCTTCTTATCCCTATGATACACTTACCTTGCTCTACCCGTGATCAGAGGCTCCTGACAGCTGCCCAGTTGCACCCATTGGAAAAGTTCCCTCTGCGGCATCCCGCACCCCTCCTGACGCGACTCCCGCTGTCCCGCACCTGCCCCTGTGTCTTTCTTCTTGTCTTTCTGTGTCCCTCCTTCCATCTGTCTGTCCAAAGCAGCATTTCCTCCCCCCACACCAGTTCACTGTGCACCTGCCCCTGTGTCTTTCTTCTTGTCTTTCTGTCTTCCTTCCTCCCTCTGTCTGTCTGTGCAAAGCTGCATTCCCTCCCCCCACACCAGTTCCCTGTGCCTGCATTAGCGTTTTCTCTACCCTCTTTCCCTTCCCACAGTCGCGACTACAAACAGTCGCGGGCCCGAGTCATTTGGCGCCCCCCTCTTCCCTTACCACGGGCCCGACTGGCGATTTAAGCAGCGTGTCAGCAGTCTTCACACGCTGCTTTGGGCCCTTCTACTGCCCTGATTTGCTCCGGACGTGCCAGTGTAAATCAGGGCAGTAGAAGGGCTCGAAGCAGCGTGTGAAGAGTGCTGACACGCTGCTTAAATCGCCAGTCGGGCCCACGGTAAGGGAAGAGGGGGGGCGGCAAATGAGTCGGGTCCCGGACAGCGGTGCTCCACGTAGCTGTCGGCCAGAGGCGCAGTCACGCTAGCCTACTGCCGTAGGAGCGCGTTTTGGTGCGGGCCAGGCTCTGGGAGAGCTCACGCAGACCTCCATCACGAAAAACAGCACTACCGGCCAAAGTTTATTTTTAAAGTTTAAAGCCGCTGCGGCAGCTCCTCGCACTATCGCTGTCTGCGTCGGAAGCCTTCTCCGACGCAGGTGTGGCTGATGAGAGGAGCTGCCGCAGCGGCGTTAAACTTTAAAATAAACTTCAGTCGGTAATGCTGTTTTTCCTTGATGGAGATGTGCGCGAGCAGGTAGGCGAGTTCCGTAGCGGGAGTAGGTGAGAGGGAGTATTAGAAGTGGATTGGCAGCCGCCAGAGCTCCTAACTTTGTTTCTTTAGGCAGCCCCGGTTGTTTCCTTTGATTCAATGTTCATTAGGGTTCGCCGGTCGCCGCACCGTGAGAGCCGGGTGAGAGCTGCTACCCTCAGCTGTTTTTTTTTTTTGTTTGTTTGTTTTTGTAGTTGAAAGCCGCCGCCGCAATTAGGGTTCGCCGGCCGCCAGCACCGTGAGAGCCGGGTGAGAGCGGCGACCCCCAGCTGTGTATTATTTATTTATTTATTTTTAGTTGAAAGCCACCGCCGCAGCTCCTCTCTCGATCCTGGTGCAGTTCGAGAGAGGAGCCGTGGCGGCAGCTTGAGCATAAGCGCAATGGATGCAGAACCATGCACAGTGAGAGCCGGGGCCGCGCATGTGCACTCTCATGTTCGCGACAGATCAGGGAACATGTTTTTTTAGCGGCCTAGCATTTTATTATATTAGATTGCTAATGTACCCCAGTAAGAATTCAATGCAATGTTTTATAGAATACTAATGTACCAGATTAGATAAGCATCTACGATTTAGATACAAGTGCTTAAACTAGGCACAGAGCTGGTATAAATTTTACAATTACATGCTGAAAATATGTGCATAACTTTAGTATTCCATATCCCAAACTGACCTCTAAGATCACAAGGCGAAAGAAGGCTTGCCACTCCACCAGCAAGATAGCTCCAGCTAGAAAACGCCTGCAAACGAATCTACTCCCACTTCTTACCTAAACTAAGGAATGGCATCCTGCCTACCATCAGATCGCTAGCAGGAATACTCTGTCACCGTTTTCCTCTCCACCACCTCCCTCGGGAGTGCATTCCTGGCATCAACCACCCTCTCCGTAAAGAAGAATTTCCAAGAGTAACCTTGCTACTTTCCATTTCCTCATTCCCCCCCCCCCAAATTACTACAAATTATAGTATGCCCATGATGGTATGACAAGATACAAGGCTGTGTACCCTGGCATATAATGAGGAGAGTGTGGACATATCCTCACAACTCCCCTGTTGTGTGTAGTGGTTAGAGCTACAGCCTCAGAATCCTGAGGTTGTGGGTTCCAGCCCTGTGCTGCTTCTTGTTACCCTGGGCAAGTTACTTAATCCTCCGCTGCCCCAGGTACATTAGACAGACTGTGAGCTCACTGGGACAGATAGGAAAAAATGTTTGAGCACTTGATTGTAAACCGCTTAATACACCTTGTCCAAGCGGTATATCAAATCCCAGTCCCTTAAGACTGACCAAACAATGTCTAGTTCTTACAGAGAGACTTTGAAAGCTTTCCTTTCTATGCTGGAATGACTCTACTTTGATGCCAGAGACATTCAAGATTATCCTACATGTGTTGTAGTTCTTTTTGGAACTGAAACTGACATTGAATAATAATAATAATAATAATTTATTTCTTATATACCGCCAAAGCTGTAGTAGTTCGAGACGGTTTACAATGAAGAAGGGCTGGACAATCAGCGAAATGTTACAATGGCTGCTGTGAGTTCCCGTAGTCTCTCGAGACTACGACGGGAACTCCCTACAACTATTTCCTAATGGCGATCTGCACGGGGCAGGAGCATAGGAAGATTGCTCCTGCCCCGAAAGCCCGCTAGACCACCAGGTAAGGCCGGGATGCCCGGGGAGAAAACTTAGGGATGTGTGTTTTTTTTTTTTTCTTTTTACCCCTCCCCAAAAAATCTCGAATATGTGAAATCGTGATTACTGAAACCATGAATGGGGAGGGGGAAGTATAGGGAGTTATATGTTCCCACTCAAAGAAGAATAGTGGTCTCAAACTCAAACCCTTTGCAGGGCCACATTTTGGATTTGTAGGTACTTGGAGGGCCTCAGAAAAAAATAGTTAATGTCTTATTAAAGAAATGACAATTTTGCATGAGGTAAAATGCCTTATAGTTTATAAATCTTTCCTTTTGGCTAAGTCTTAATAATAATATTGTAATTTATAGCTAAAGAGACATATGATCATGAAACTGTTTTATTTTACTTTTGTGATTAGGAGAAACATACCTAGGGCCTCAAAATAATACCTGGCGTGGGCCGCGGGTTTGAGACCACTGAGGTAGAACTTCCATCTTTAACTCATTCTGTCCTGTCTCGTGTAGTTTTTGCCAAGTGTGACACATCTGCAAACTGTTGTTTGCTTATTTCAAAACTACATCCCATGAACCATAAAATCCAGATTAGATTATTTTAGGAAACATTATTCCTTTGAACTGCTTATCCTAACTACAAAAGCCTGTTTAATACTGCTCTCCTGTGGCCTCCTGGAGGTTTAACATTACCAGAGAGAAAGCAGGTTTTTTGTTGGGTTTTTTTCTGTTTCTTGTGTAATATCATGACAGTTCAATTGCTCTAGTAAGTGTGTCTTTGCTCTTCTTGCAGGACTAACTTTAGTCCCAACAGAGGACTCTCTGAAAGAAGTAATTATTATGCCCCGAGGGCAGTTTTGTAAGAGGAATCCACTCTTTGGAAGTGCAGTGGACTAAAATACCTGTTAGCCACATCTGACCTTCAGGGCTCTCTCCATCTTTCTCTTTCATTCTTCGTCTCAGATTTTTTGAATTGTTAGATTAATATTCTTCTGAAGAAAGCTATATTTCTGAGAAAAGGCAATCAGAGGACAGAGAGCAAGAGAGACTAAGCATTTCTGGTGATTTACTACACAGTATATTTTAAGAATTTGCTGTGAAAAATCCCTTCAAGCTGCCAGGGGAAATCAGCAGGTCTGCTTACAGCATTGAGAATATTTCAACACAGTTTTATGACATTGTGTAAAAATGATGCATAGTCTACAGATCGAAAGAAAAAAAACAAACCCCTCCTTAGTTTTCATCACTCTTTTATTAATGGCCTACAGTTCATGGGATCTTCTTAGACTGCTGAGAGTGGTCCAAATGCTTTCTGAGCCCGATCGCTATGTAAAATTTCTACTTCAGGCTGAAATCCTAGAGGAGAAACTCCTCAGCAATGTGGTCATTCCAGCTAATTCCACTGATAGATCATCCGTCTACCTTGTAAGAAATGCCCGCTTCTTGGAAAAATAAAAGACTGATTTGTTGGGTGCTTTGAACGAGTCCATTTAATATTCAGTGCTATTGAACTGTCTAGGACAGGCTCCTGGCCAATTAAATAGCATTTGGATGGCGAACTGCTAATATTCAGAAGGAGTTAGCTGGATTTCTTTGCTGAATATTGACAATTAGCAACTTAAACTTGACTGGATACATATTGTGAAATAGCTGCCAATTTTAAGCACTGACTGATGAAGTTTAGCAGCCAAATTGGGCCACACTTAAAATTGACCTAACTGGCTAAGTTTGAAACAGTCAAAGATAGACTGGATATTCAATGCTGGTCACCGGAAACAGCCGGAAGCAGAATATTGACGGTCAGCGCCAACCGCGGGAGTTAGCTGGCCTCCCTCCCATGGTTTCAGGATCAGCCTTGGTGTCTTTAAGTATCAAATGAAAATGAAAGAATTGCAGTCTGGGTAGCAAAGGCAACTCTTTGACTGATACCTTGGCCTAGTCCTGTAGTTACCTGGGATGTTTTCTTAATTTGTGAAATATCTGCAGTGTGCAAGTCCTGATCCTTATCTTGCTAAAATAATGCAGTTGTTTGCAACTAGGGCTACCAAACATCCGGATTTCCCCGGACATGTCCTCCTTTCTCCGGACATGTCTGGGGGTCTGGATGGCTTTTCAAAACCCAGCACTTTGGCTGGGTTTTGAAAAGAAATCATGGCAGGATGGGGCATTCACGCACACGTGGATGCAATGCAGTAATGCTACATGCATGCGTGCATGCACATGATGTCACTGCATCGCATCTGCACATGCGCAGATGCCTTCCTGCCTGATGAACAGGCGGCGGGGCTAGGGGCGGAGCTGAGGCATAATGGGGCGGGATGGGTGAAAGTAGGCAGGTCTGGGGGGACGGGTCTTGGGCTCCGTATTTTACTAACGTAAAATCTGGCAACCCTCTTTGCACCCTATTGTGAAACCAGCTCTGAGCAGAAAACAAAGCACACAGGTATTTGAAGACAAATAATGTCTCTAGCAATTCTTTCTTACAGCAGTTGCTGGAAAAGGAATTCTGATGCGCTGCATTTACTTTTATTATTATTATTGAAGTTCTGAATGGGAACACTTCTTTTTGAAATTAGTGACAAAACAATGGGAGAAGTGTAGAGGTGAGAGTACTGAAGTGATGCCTGGGAGTTTAAGGTTTTCCTGTAGGCAGTGAGCCTGTGCACCTGGGAGACATTGCTGAGCCTCAGCTGGATCAGTAGACCTAATAAAATAACCAACGTTTTGCTTCCACTCTCTGTGTTGGCTTGCAGTGCCATGCAGGTGCTGCCCCGTAGCTATGTCCTATAGCAGTGTATCGCAACTGTGTGCCCCAGAGGATTCCAGGTCCCCCGAGATGCCGGCAGGGAGGAGAGGCGCCGGCTCAGGCAGACTGCTTACAGGACATGCCTCTCACGGCGAGAGGCACGTCCTGTAGTCAGCTGGTGCCTGCGCCTCTGCTCCTTCTCCTCAACTCTCCTTCTGTAACACCCTCTCCCCCCCCCACCGGTGGTAATAGGAAGCTCGGGGCCACAGCTGGAGGACATCCGTGCATGTATGGATGTCAGCGTGATGATTTAATGCATGTTCATGACATCATCACATCGACATCAGCGCATTTCCGGGTGCCCTCCAGCCGCAGCCCCAAGATCTGTGTGCTGCAGTTTAAAAAGTTTGCGACACACTGTCCTAAAGTGTGAAAAACTCTTATCATGCACATTTTAACATCTGAAGTTCCTCTTGTTTTACATAATAAAAACTATTAACTGTATCCAGTCCTTTCATTTGTAGATTCAAGAAAGGACATCAAAAGTTAGGTGCAAAATAATTGGCAGCTAAGCACGTTTTCTAGAACAGCAAGGTTGGATGTAGAAGTTGTTATAGAATATTAGTACAAATCAGTATTTAAGTACATAACTTTAGGTGTGAGCATTTATGTTGTGTCAAAGACTTTTGCACTTGCTCGTGTGTAAATACTGTCTATTATCATTAAGCGAGCCCGGCAAAATGCACAGGGCTAGGTTTACAAGATTTATTCAAGCAAAAAAGAGGGAAGGCCTGACCATTCTCAAAAATTGTTGAGTCTTTAATTTTGTCATTTGGCCTTGCTAATAAAAATTTGTTTTTGTCTGAGTTGAGTTTTAATTTGAATTCTGTCATCCATAATTCGATCTGTTTTAAAATGAATGACAGATGGTTCTTTGTTTCAGACGACACGGTTGTAAGGGGGATGACTATAGTGATATCGTCTGCATAGATATAGAATTTGACTTTTAAGCTTTGCAATAAGTTCCCCAGTGAGGCGAGGTAAATGTTAATGTTGGGGATAGGGGAGAGCCCTGCGGCACTCCGCAAGAGTTTACCCAGCTGCTGGATTGTTTATAATCACTAAAGACTTGATACGATCGTGTAGTCAAAAGACCCTGAAACTATTTGAACACATTACCTGAAAGACCAATTGACACGAAACACTCAATCAAAATGGTATGATCGACTCAATCAAAGGCACTGCTTAAGTCTAATTGCAGCACTAGAGCACTTTTACCTTGACTGAATAAGCTATGAAGGAAATCTAGCAATGATGCAATAACTGTTTCGGTACTAAACCCAAATCGAAAGCCTGATTGGTTGTCGTGTAGTATGCTGAATTTGTCTAAATACATTACTAAGCATACCCCCAATGAGTGGGACATTTTATAAAGATACGACGGGGTGGGTGGGGGTGTTTAAAAAAAGTTACCTTCGCTTCATAAGACACACCAAAATTTCCACCCAATTTTGGGTGGAAAAAAAAGTGTGTCTTATGTTGCGAAAAATACGGTAACTAATAATGCAACATAAGAGGAGATATCTGGCCAGTCCCCACTAGGAACACAATAGGGTGAATTTAGTAGAGATACCCAGAATTGCTGAGGATATGATAAAGTACAGATAACTAGAATTATCAGGAATTATGTAAATCTAAGATAAACATAAACCCGATACAGGTATTATGAGTGCATATAAGTAGGATTTAGTATGAACATAGTACACAATACTAGTATTATATGTGTATATATGTAGGATGATTGATTGGTATAAATGTGTCTGTATTGAAAACCATCTCAGAAAACGCTAACTCTATATTGTAACACCATTACAGAAGCTCATGTAAACCGCTCTGAATTGACTCCCAAGTCATTAGTAGCGGTATAGAAGCTTTCAATAAACAATTCAATTGGAGATAGCAATCAATTGGCAATAATCAGCCTTAATTGGCACAAATTAGCAGTTATGCATGTTACTGTCCTTAGTCACTATTCTATAAGATGTTGCTCATATTCTAGAGTGTGCAACTTTAAGGGAGTGTGGACCTGAGATGGGCATGCATGTGCCATGGGCATGCCAGGCTATTATTTACATGCCCAACTAACATAAGAACATAAGAAATGCCTCCGCTGGGTCAGACCTAAGGTCCATAGCGCCCAGCAGTCCGCTCACGCGGCGGCCCATCAGGTCCAGGACCTGTGCAGTAATCTTTTATCTATACCCCTCTATCCCCTTTTCCAGCAGGAAATTGTCCAATCCTTTCTTAAACCCCAGTACCGTTCGCTGCCCTATAACGTCCTCTGGAAGCGCATTCCAGGTGTCCACCACACGTTGGGTAAAGAAGAACTTCCTAGCACTACCTACAGTTAGGCTGGTGTAAGTACTCATGCCTAATGCATAAATATGGACTTGTGCTAGTATTGTGTAATGGTAGTTGTGCGTACATCTATTACAGAATTTTGGGCTGAGCTCGCTTCATCCCGGCACCTAACTTTAATGACCTTTTGAGAATTTAATAATAATAATAATAACTTTATAATAACCGCCATAGTCAGACGACTTCCAGGCGGTTCAACATCGAAAGAAGCTGGACATTCAGCGAATTACAAATGCATGAGGAGAAAGTTACAGAAGAAAGGGTAGTAGTGGAGGGAAATGTAAGAGGAGTTGAAAGTAGGAGGGAAAGTGAGAGGGGTAGGAATTGCCTGAAGATTGCTTTGGTTCGTAGTGAGCGCGGATTGGTCTGTTTAGGTGATGAATTTGTCAAACAGAGTGGTTTTGATAGATTTTCGGAATGCGTTGTAGGTCTGTCTGGTTTTATTTATATAGTTTCCCAGCCAGGATTGTTGTCTGTTAGCTTGGAACATGAAGGTTCTGTCAAGGTAGGATTTGTATTTGCAGCCAGGATAGGCGAAGATGTTTATGTTTCTGGTTGTTCATGTGGGGTTGTGTAGAATAAAGTGTGTTTGCAGATAGGAAGGTGCTAGGCCCCAGATTTGTTTGAAGTAGATGCATGCAAATTTGAACTGTATTCGCGCTTCCATTGGTAGCCAGTGCAGCTTTTTGTAGTATGGGCTAATGTGGTCTTGTTTTCTCAGTCCGAAGATTAAGCGAACTGCAGTGTTTTGTACTAATCTCAGTTTTTTAATTGTTTTTTGTGGGATACCCAGTAGATGATGTTGCAGTAGTCCGGGGTGGATAGGATCAGCGATTGCACCAGTAACCTGAAGGATGTTGTGTCAAAGTATTTTTTAATAGTCCTTAGCTTCCATAGAGTATAGAAGCATTTCTTCACTATTAAGTTTGTGTGGTCAGCCATGGTCAAGTGCCTGTCTAGAGTGACACCCAGGATTTTTATGGTTTTGGAAATCGGATATTTGTGGCTGTTTATTTTTAATGATTTTTTTCATTATTTTGTCGTTGGGGCTTGCCAAGAAGACTTTTGTTTTCTCTGTATTTAGTTTCAGTTTGAAATTGGTGGTCCATTTTTCGATTTCTCTCATTGTGTGTGAAACGATGTCTATAATTTCAGTTGAGACGTCATTTAAGGGGATTAGGATGGATATATCGTCTGCATATATGTAATGTGTTAAGTTTAATTTTTGTAGTCAGTGACCTAAGGATGCTATGTAAATGTTGAATAAAGTAGGCGATAGAGGAGAGCCTTGGAGAGGAGAGCCTTGGGGTACCCCTGACGGGTTATTCCATGGGTTGGAATGATTTCCCCTATACATGCATTTCTGCATATCCTGACACATTTTACAAAAGTTCTGCATTCAGGGAGCATTTAGTGAAATTCCCAAGAGCTTTTTAACATCCTGACTTGGGCGTCTCTTTTCTGACCTTTCACATAGGGTAACCAGATTTTGCATCTAGAAAAATAGGACACGTGTCCCCTCCCCGCCCCCCTGGCCCGCCATGTTCCACCCCCCCCCCAGTCCCAGCACCATGCAAACCTCGCCTCTTCAGGCCGATGATGTCGCGTGCATGCGTGTGATGTCACCATGTCACATGCGCAGATGCACTCCAGACTCGACCCCGATTTCAACGAGTTTTCAAAACCCAGACAAAGTGCCGGGTTTTGAAAAGCCATCCAGATGCCAGGACAGTCCTCTAAAAAGAGGACATGTCCGGGTAAATTTGGACATTTGGTAACCCTACCTTCACATATAATAATAGGAATATGTGTTTATGTGTGAATGTTTATTGGCAAATTTGCTGGATCACTCTTCTGGACAAAATTAATGTGTGTTACCGTAGCACAAAGCAAATGAACAGCATATACTGCGAGTCATTTTTTCTTGTGTATTCCTGTATTTTGTAATAAGTCTTTGATGAGGAATAGCACATGACTACGTTATGTCAGTTTTACACTATCAGAATAATATGCAAACAAACACACATGAGCATTGAATGATGGGCACAAGTTTGGGAACAGCTGAGATTCAAGTGCCAACTCTGAGGGTTTCTGCAATTTTCATAGTTACTACAGGAAGGGATAGTAAGCACCATTAACCACACACATAAAATAAGATGGTAAATAGTGCAGAAAACCAGATGGTAAATAGTGCAGAAAACACATGTAAACAATGAAGCAGAGGGAAGGAACTGCTATTGAATCTGTTCTTTGGTTGCTAATACTATCTTGTTTATGTAACACTGGTACACAGTGACATCTAGTGTTAATATAAGGTATTTCTTCCCCAAGGATTGCTCCATTTAACTACATTCCTTTAGTGTTCTGTTGTCTATTTGTATTGGGAAAGGGAGAAGGGATGGGACGTGATATACCACCTTCCTGTGGTTACAATCAAAGCAGTTTATATATTATACACAGGTGCTTATTTTTACCTGGGACAATGATTGCATTTCTGTTTCTTGATTATGAGTGACTTCACATGAAATAAAGTCAGTTAAAACCTACTTTAACAGTTTATTTTCCGAATACAATGAAACAGAAGATGAGGGCAAATTATGACCACAAAATCCATTCAGTCTGTCCATTTACCCTTCTTACTAGGCATCTGGCTTTACCCTTGCTTCACCGCTACTAAGTAACTATGCATAATCCATAGAAACATAGAAACATGATGGCAGATAAAGGCCAAATGGACCATCCAGTCTGCCCATCCGCAGTAACTATTATCTCTTTCTCTTTCAAAAAGAGAACCCATGTGCCTATCCCATGCTTTCTTAAATTCAGACACAGTCTCTGTCTCCACCACCTCTTCCGGGAGACAGTTCCATGCATCTATCACCCTTTCTGTAAAAAGTATTTCCTTAGATTATTCCTGAGCCTATCACCACTTAACTTCATCCTATGCCCTCTCATTCAAGAGCTTCCTTTTAAATGATGAGACTTGACTCATGCACATTTACTTCACGTAGGTTTTTAAACGTCTCTATCATATCTCCTCTCTCCTGCCTTTCCTCCAAAGTATACAGATTGAGATCTTTAAGTCTTTCCCCATATACCTTATGACGAAGACCACGCACAATTTTAGTAGCCTTCCTCTTGACTGACTCCATCCTTTTTATATCTTTTTGAAGGTGCGGCCTCCAGAATTACCAGAGTCTTATACAGATGCATCAATACCTCCTTTTTCCTACTGGCCATACCTCTCCCTATGTACCCTAGCATCCTTCTAGCTTTTGCCGTCACCTTTTCAACCTGTTTGGCCATCTTAAGATCATCACATATAATCACACCTCTTTGGTCGTGCCCATAAGTTCTTCACCCCCCTAAACTGAACCGTTCTCTTGGGTTTTTGCAGCCCAAATGCATGACCTTGCATTTCTTAGCATTAAATTTTAGCTGCCAAATTTCAGACCATTCTTTAAGCTTCGTCAGGACTTTCTTCATGTTATTCTCCACTCCATTGCAGATTTTGGTATCATCTGCAAAGAGGCAAATCTTACCCGATAGCTCTTCAGTAATATAGTTTATAAAAATGTTAAAAAGAACAGGCCCGAGAACAGAATCTTGAGGTACACTACTGGTAACATCGCGTTTCTCAGAACGATCTCCATTGATCACTTCCATCTGTTGCCTTCCACTCAACCAGTTCTTGATCCAGCCCGTTACTTTGGGACCCATCCCGAGAGCACTCAGTTTATTTATTAGATGTCTGTGTGGAACACTGTCAAGGGCTTTGCTAAAATCTAAATACACCACATCTAGCACACTCCCTCTATCTAATTCTCTGGTCATCCAGTCAAAGAAGTTGATCAGATTTGTCTGATAAGACCTACCTCTAGTGCTGGGATCTCAAAGTCCCTCCTTGAGGGCCGCAATCCAGTCGGGTTTTCAGGATTTTCCCAATGAATATTATTTGTTTGTTTTTTAATATGTTTATTATAACTCGTTGTAATTCGCTTAGTAAATTATGGATAAGCGATTCATCAAATTAATAAATAAACTTGAAACTTGAAACATTGAAAGCACTGCATGCACATATATCTCATTCATATTCATTGGGGAAATCCTGAAAACCTGACTGGATTGCGGCCCTCAAGGAGGGACTTTGAGACCCATGCTCTAGTGAATCCATGTTGCTTCTGGTCCTGTAATCTACCGGATTCCAGAAACTTCACCATTCTCTGTTTTAAAAGCGTTTCCATTAATTTGCTTACCACAGAAGTCAGACTTACTGACCTGTAATTCCCTACTTCTTCCTTGCTTCCACTTTTATGTAGAGGGACTACGTCCGCCCTTCTCCAGTCCTCCAGTACCTCTCCCGATTCTAGAGACTAATTGAAAAGGTCAGTCAGCGGAGCCACCAGAACTTCTTTAAGTTCCTTCAGCACCCTCAGATGTACACCATCTGGCCCCATCTCTGAAGGAGATAGCCGGCTGTCTCTTGCGGTCCATGATGAACCTGGAAATTGGATGCCAGCCAAATAAAAAAAAGGGGTACAACAGATGGTACAAGAAAAGTTTATTTTAAAAATGTTATTTTAAAAAATGTCTATAAACCTAATACTACAAACAGTAAAAACACATATAAAACAATATAATAATACATATAATTCAACATAAAAACAGCTTGAGGCAAGTATGTAATGCAAGCAATCAGAATACCTGCAGTGAAACCAGTTGTAATCAGGCAAATGAATTGTCCAGTCCCTAGTTATGAGAACCTGTGCTTGCAGTAAAAACCACAACGGTTTTCATAACTAAGGTCCGGACAACTTGTTTGCTTTATATTGTTTTTATATTATATGTGTTTTTACTGTTTGTAATATTTGATTTCTACACATTTTTTAAATAAACTTTTCCTGTGACATCCAGCGACTACTGTTCCATCCCTTTATCATTTGGTTTGTTCAGCTATAGTGTGTATGTAGGTCTTTTTTTTTTTTTTTTTTGCAATTGAATACCATATCCGATGAACAGTATTGAATTTCTGGGTTTTTTTTGGCCAGCTGAGACATAATTAGCTAAGCCGATATTCATTGGCTGGCCAACTAAGTCATAGCGGCCAAAGATAAACCTACGTTTTTGGCAGGCCTATCTGGCCGCCAAACTTAACTGTCCAGCTGATGAATATTGGCAGTGACCAGCTATGTCACGTGACATAGCCATTTACCAGGCTCTCTGCTAAATTGGATATCCAGCGGGAGATAGCCAGCAATTTCCTGCTGAATATCGACCGGCTCTATGCTATTTAGCTGTTCGGGAGCTGTTCCCAGCTGGCTAAGTTGCACTGAATATCAGGCCCAATATATTTTTCTTGCAATTTCATTCAAATTATTTATTTGATGTAATATCCTTTTAGGTTTATTTTATGCACCTAGGAACCCTTTGAAAATTATCCACTTTGGAACTGATAAGTAAAGGATTAGTCTGGTTTACTTTTGAAGTTAACCCAGTTTGAATTCCCTGTTCCTTCTAGAGTAGTAAATTTTGTATAAAGTTGTGGTCAAGATCGATGGCGTTTCACTACTAGGGACCCAGCCTTGAAAAAGCGTATGTTGTAAAACATGTTAGCAAAAAGCAGTCCCTAACAGTGACCACAAAAACAAAGCTAAGTATTTATAAATTAGAATAAATTAAGTAAAAAATAAAGATTTAATAAGCACTCAAAAAGGTGATTAACATAATTGATCCGAGGAAGATTTTGCACATAAAGCTTAGCGTGATGAAATTGCTTGAACGTGGACGGTGCATCTGAGGATCTAAGTTAGCATTTAGTTGGCTTGATTCTAAGAGGGATCTGGAATGCATAAAATTTCCCACATAGAGGTAGAGCTCAACATGTTCCTTGGGTATGATTAAACTGTATTGGGTCAGCACATAGCATTCAGCGCTGTTTTGACTAAAGTTACATGCCTATATTTAGTTGGCCTGAGAGGCTGTTATGCACTGATTTGGATGTTACCTCTTCACTAGCTTTCTAAATATCATTTTATACATGTGTACACAAATGCATGTGAATTAATCATGCAAAAGATTAAAAGCCAATTTAACTTTTGTAACCTAAGGAAATATTTATATGCATGTAGCGCCCTCTGCTGGATATTTATCATGAAAATAAAGGAAGAAAAGGAAGGGCATAACATTTGTTAGTTGGGAAATGCTGGGTTATTTTCTATTACCACCCTCCCCTTGATATTTAGAGCTATTTAGCTGACCAGGAATGGCTCCTGGTTGTCTAAATATATAGCCGCTTATGCGCAGATGTCTGCTGAATAAAAGTGTTTAGTGGCCTATGTTGTAAAATTCAGCCCATTGGCTGGCTAAATTAGGCTGACTCCCATGGTCTGAATATCAGCCCCTGTGTGACTTGTTTTACAAAAATGACAACGAAGAAAAAAGAAATTCTGGAAGAAACAATGAATGGTGCATCTAAACCAAAAGAAGAGTAACATATGCAAGCTTGTTTATCAGATGTATTTATTTATTTGGAGGTGTAGTTATTAAGGTACATTATGTATTCAGCATGTGTATATACTAAGGGCAATAATATGCATTATATTACTATAATGTATGTTAATATTAGGTATTATGTCAATTGCAAGTGCCATTATTTCTGAAAAAATTACCACACAATTCCTGGGGAAAAAAAAGTTGGTTCTGGGAGTATTGAGGTGCAAATTAGAGAATAGCACAGGAACAAATTTGTCTCCATCCCCACAGAAACTCAATTTCCCCCGCCCCATCCCTGCGAGTTTGTCGCTGTCCCTGCCCCATTCCTGTAAGCTCTGCCTCAACTGCACGGGCCTCAAACACTGAAGATTTTTAAGTGTTTGAGGCTTGTGTAGATGAGGATGGAGCTTGCAGGAATGGGGCAGGGAAAGGAAGAGAACTCGCAGAGATGGGTAAATGAGTCCCATGGGGACAGGGAAAAATTTGTCCCCGTGCCATTCTCTAGTGCAAAACCAAGACCTGATGCTCCTGGCCATATCTCAAATGGGCTGGCACTTGAAATAAGGAACTGTCCACTTACATCTCTCTTCCATTTTTACTTTTTACTGCAAGCATCAAATATAAGTAGGTAAAAGTAGTACAAATTGGCAAAATTACTGCTTCAGTAAAAGTAACAAATGTTATCCTGTAATTCTTTTCAAATAAAAGTATTAAAACTTTTACTTAAGTACAGCAATTAATTACATTTACTAACCCCCCACCCCCCATTTTTTAATTAAGCTGTGCTAAAGGTTTTTATCATGGGCTGGTGAGGTAAGTACTCTGACACCCATAGGAATTCTATGAGCAGAGCGTTTACCGCACCAGCCCATGCAAAAAACTTCTAGCGCGGCTTGATAAGAGGGGCCATTAGTTACTATATAACACTGACAATTCCATTGGTACTGTACCTTAGAACAGGGAAGCGGATAGAGACATGTTAAAAAGATAATAATGAGTGATTTGAACATACCACAAGAGCTATCATAAAATCATAGAAAAAGAGATTTCAGCTGGCATATTCATCATCTATTAAAATTCTTGGTGTCACCCTCGATACTTCATTATCATTTCACTCACATATCTCCAACATAGGCCCTCTTTTTCTAAGGTGTGCTAACCGATTAGCGCACACTAAATGCTAACGCGTGCATGTTAGTCTATGGACATGTTAGCGTTTAGCGTGCACTAAATTGATTAGCTCACTAACCTCGCTGAGAACATATCCGCATGTATAATGAACCTCCAATCCTGGGCCCAATCTGTACAAATGAAACTGAATGAGTCCAAAACAAAATTACTTTGGCTCGGCCCAATATTAGATCATTTACCCACCTCCATCCCTTTATCCTCCGGCCCCACTCTTCAGCTTGAGTTTTCAAGCAAAGTCCTGGGCATCATCATAGACTCCTCTCTCTCCTTCAATGACCACCTCAACTCCTTGGTAAAAAAATGCTTCTTTAATCTTCATATGCTGAGGAAAGTGAGATCCTGCTTTCATCATTCTCACTTCGCCGTCCTTGTTCAATCCACCATCCTCTCTAGACTGGATTATTGCAACTCCATCTTTATAAGCCTAACTAAGAAAAACCTCCATAGACTTCAGCTAATTCAGAACGCCGCGGCTAAGCTTATTTTCGCAAAAGGCAAGTTCGACCACATCTTTCCGCTCCTGTCCAAGCTCCACTGGCTTCCAGTACACTCCAGAGTCCTCTTTAAATGTGCCTGCTTAGCCTTCAAGATTCTACACGGCATCGTTCCTCCTGTTATTCCACTCCTTTGAAACTCCTCTAACCCTAACTCCACCAGATCTTCCCCAAAACGGAAACTATCATTCCCTTCTACAAAAGGTATATCCCGCGCAGGAAAACTAGGAACATCCCTCCCCTTTAGAACCACAGAACTCTGGAACAACCTCACATCCCCACTCGGAAATTCAAACTCCCTCCAATTCTTCCGCAAACACCTGAAAACTTGGCTCTTTTCAAAAATCTAACACCTCCTGCTCTCTGGGACCCTTGTCCCTCTCTTTCTTCTTGTTCCTTTCCTATAACCCTTCATTGGAGTTCCTTTCTTCCTAACTCTGTAAACCGTGCCGAGCTCTACGCTTGTGGAGATGGCGCGGTATAAAAACCTAAGGTTTAGTTTAGTTTAATTGGTTAGCGTACCTTAGTAAAAGAGGGGGATAGTTTCTTCATCTTTTCTACAGCTTCATCAACTGTACTCAGTTACGTCTCTCCTAAACCAAAACTCTTTATGAATTCTTTTACACTCACTTGTCATTTCTAGATTGGATTACTGTAACTCATTACTAATCGGACTTCTACAATACCAGCTGCGCCGACTCCAGCTTGTGCAAAATACCACACTCAGGCTTCTTTACCGTCGCTCAAAATTTGACCATATAACTCCTCTTCACAAATCTGAACATATGCTCCCAATTCCATTTAGGATACCTTTCAAATATAATACTCTCACTTTCCAGATTTTGACCTTTGGTCATCCATTATTTCTGTCAAGTCATTTGACTCCTTATTCTCCTTGGAGGAATCTTCGTTCCTCTAACCAGCATTTATTGTCCATTCCATCCTTCCTACAGATATTTCTGGACATACATAGAGATTATGGTTTTTCTGTAATGGCACCTACACTCTGGAACTCTCTTCTGCTTTATCTGCTTTCTGAAAAATCCTTTCAGGCATTTAAGTCTCAAATGAAAGCTTACTATTTCAAGATGGCATTTGATCCCGATTCCTGATATCTCTTGATATCTAAACTTAATTTACCTCCCTTTTTTGTTCCATTCCTATTTTTTTTACCTTAAGACTTTGTAAACTTTTCTGCCCTTGTTGCCTATCTATGTCAAGTCTTTGTTAACCTGTCTCTGTTTATTCCCTGTTTGTTTGTTTTGATTTTTATTTATTCCCCATTGTTTTTATATTATGTAAACTGCTTTGATTTGACTTTTTTGTCAGTAAAGTTTGGTATTTCAAATAAAATAACTAACTGAGAGATGATAATTATTAGGTCATAATAAGATCTAATGTATGTTGGCCATATGAGTGGGGAAAGAAATAAGCTATGTGAGACCAAGTTCATCTAATAAAGATACAAATTGAGTTGTCTTATGTAGAGCTGCCCGATTTAGGGAAAAGTGTTTTGATTCGATTTGGTCTATAGAATCAATTTTTCAATTCAATTGGATTCGTTTTCAATGACATAGCTTTTTAAGTTTAAAGTTGAATCAGTTTTTATTGTAAAACTAAACAAGCCAGATTAATACAGATCGATCCTGCGCAGTCATTGCTAACAGAAAACCATGTCCTTTTCATATGCAAAGAACACAGATATACCCTCGCCCAGTATGGAATAAGTAATCACAAGCTATAGATAGAAATATGTAGACAAAAGTTAAACTAAACAGCCAAGAAGCCAAACTCTGCATACAATGTAACACTACAGAAACAGTAACACATGTCCACTAATACTGTGCAAAATATAAGGACAGCAGATGTAAATTTGAAAAAACTGACAAATAACAATCACCACTTTACAAATTAACAAATAGAAATAAAACAAAAACGGAACATAAGAAAATACCTTTTTATTGGACTAATCTATTTTTGAATTAGCTTTCAGAGGCCAAAACCTCATTCTTCAGGTCAGTACAGCATACTGCTATTATGATATCCTGTCAGAAGAGCAAAGCAGTAGGCACAATTACTTCCCCCATCCCTCCTATAACAGCTCTGTTTTGTTTTTGTTGGTTGCTTCTCTTGCTACTGTTGCTCTCCTCTGCCAGCACAGCTGATCGTGGCTCTGCCTTCTGCATGCCTGCTCAGCTGACTGGTGGCTCCGAAGTCCCAATCAGATGAGGCAGGGAGAATAAAGCTGCTGGCTTAGCTGCAAATTGCTTTTTATTTTTGTTAAGTGCTGTTGTGCATGTGTTGTGAGTGCTGGACATGCAGACAACACACGCACAAACAGCAGCTCCTGACCTGCTGGAAAGTTTTGTCTGTAAAAAGTGGGCATTCCATTCCGAGCATTACATGAAGTGCTCATTACAATAAATATGAGCTCCTTGTAATTCATAGGATTGGTGGCTGCTACCAGGATTGGTAGCAGCCATGGAGAACCCTTTTATGCAAAGGAAGCTGAGCTTCCATTCTAGAAAAACTGATTTAACAAGTCTTACCAGCATGGAAAGCTTTTGAACATCAGAGCTTAGTGTGCCCCGAGGACTTGGTTGAGAAGTCTCGTGTTAGAGGATCACAAGGGAGAGATACGAGCAATGTAACCTGGTGGAAGACATAAATAAGGCTAGATTTATTTTCCTCTCTTGAGCATCAAACACAGTACAGTCTGCTCTCATTATTCACAAACCGTAAAATTGTGAATAACGAAACATTGAGTCTATGGGAAAATAGAGGTACATGTTGCATCTTAAAACTGCAGAAAGTGGATCCTATTGGGAAAATGGGGTTAGGTTCCTGCATAGGACAGCACTTGAAGTACCTGTAATTTGCTCTCTAGATGTTTGGGAGTCATATCTAGAAGCAAAGCCAGACCATGCGATTCAAGTAAAAGCAAAATAGCTTTTTTTTTTTTTAATAAAGCACCGGTCTGTGAACACAGTGGCACAAATGGGGAATAGTGGTTGCAATTGATGCAACCACAGATAGTGAGATCATGCTCTGTGAATGTGCGAATAATGAGAACAGACTGTATTTGAGTGTGGAAAGAAATGATTAGAGCTTGAATAAGTTCAGTTTTTGATCACAAAAATCAACAATTTTCCAACAATAAACTAAGCCAGTGGTTCCCAAACCTCCTGGGGAACCCCCAACCAGTGTGGTTTTCAAGATATCTCTAATGAATATGCATGAGAGAGCTTTGCATACCTGTCACTTCCATTATATGCAAATCTCTCTCATGCATATTCATTAGGGATATATTGAAAACCTGACTGGCTGGGGGTCTCCCAGGACAGGTTTGGGAACCACTGAACTAAGCAAAGAAGAACATGGAGTGATACTGTTAGAACAGGGAATAATATAATAATTGTCTCAACTGACTGGGATCAAATTATAACTGTTCTTGAAAAGGGCAATGTCCATTGTGATCAGGGATTGGCAACAAACCAGATGTTAAAAAGGTAGATGAATAAACTTCTTTGAAAAGTAAAAATCCATAAAGGACAATAAAAAGCAAAAAAAAAAGCAAAAAAATGAAAATTATGAAAAGGCAAAGAAGGACAGTGAAGGTGACCAATGCTCTTAAGATTATTATTTCAATAGAACCCAACATGTTTCAGCCAAAAGGCCTGTGTCAGGGCTCTAACAAGCATAAAAACATATACAGGGTCTTTTACTAAGGCGCCCTAGCCGATTTAGCACACGCTAAATGCTAATGCGCCCATTATATTCTTTGGACATGTTAGCATTTAGCGCGCATGCTAAATCGGCTACTGCGCCTTAGTAAAAGACTCCTATAATTAGTACAAAAATAAAACAAATATAAAAACATACCTAAAAGATATTAATTCATATTAGAATCTTAAAAGCAGAAGGTATAAGTTAGTAAAAACAAAACCTCATAACATTAATACATATGAGAATGTTGAAAACAGAAAATAAATTTGCACTTGAAATATTGATGTTTAACGTAAATATACAAAAAGGAGATATCAAAAGATAGCTTAAAAACACTCATGTAATCCTCATATCAAAAAAATGACAAAATAATTCTACTGACCTTATGAATAGTGGAGATGTATGGCTAGCTGTGATTATTAGATAAATACAAATTGTTGTTTAAATGAATAGACTTTTTATCTGCAAAAAATATACAGTATATATTTCTGCTCCTGACAATATATAAAAAATGAACATACCACAATAAAAAACACATGTAAATCAGAAACGTAACATGCTTTAAAAAATACCTTATTAATGACTGAGTTAGGGGTCATTTTATCAAGCTGCGGTAGGGGTTTAAAGCGCGTAATACCGTACGTTAAACCGCCTGCCGCACTAGCCGCTAACGCCTGCATTGAGCAGGCATTAGTTTTTTAGCCGGCCTCGGGGGTTAGCGCGTGATGAAATGTCCGACGCGCTAACCCCACTAGCGCGGCCTGATAAAAGGATCCCTTAGTGTCTTGAATGATGGAAAAACAATTGATAAATAAGGTTATTGTAGAAAGGATTGGATTGTGCAATATTGTGGGGCCTCTCTTCGTACTTCATCCATTGATAACATCTTAAATGTGACATAAAATGCAATACTATAGAACTGCCCTTCAAATGGTGCAATCTGATGAACGTCATCCATTGGTAATGTTGGAAAGGCGTCTTTACCTTTACATTAATTTTACTTATAACACAAAAATAATACAGTGGTGCCTCACACAACGAACTTAATTGGTTCCAGGAGCAAGTTTGTTATGCGAAAAGTTCGTTATGTGAAACGCGTTTTCCCATAACAATACATGTTAAAAAAAATAATTCGTTCTGTAGCATAAAATATGCTAAGATGACATAAAAAAAGATAAATTTTTTGTTATTATTTTTATTTAGATACATCTAAAAACATACCGTATTTGCCGGCGTATAAGACGACTTTTCAGTACCTTAAAATCCTCCCCAAAGTCGGGGGTCGTTTTATACGCCGGGTACTGTTTACATGCCCTAACATCTCCTTCTTTACCTCCTTACGGTGCTTACGGTAAGTCCTCCTGGCCCTGGCGACCCCCCCCCTAGTTGTTCGGGCCAGGAGGGAGCCTAAATCCTCCTGGCCACGGCGACCCCCTAACCCCACCCCGCACTACATTACGGGCAGGAGGGATCCCAGGCCCTCCTGCCCTCGACGCAAACCCCCCTCCCCCCAACGACCGCCCCCCCCAAGCACCTCCCACCGCCCCCCCAGCCGACCCGCGACCCCCCTGGCCGACCCCCACCACCCCCCCACCCCCCTTCCCCGTACCTTTCTGTAGTTGGCCGGACAGACGGGAGCCAAACCCGCCTGTCCGGCAGGCAGCCAACGACGGAATGAGGCCGGATTGGCCCATCCGTCCCAAAGCTCCGCCTACTGGTGGGGCCTAAGGCGCCTGGGCCAATCAGAATAGGCCCGGGAGCCTTAGGTCCCTCCTGGGGGCAGGGCCTGAGGCACATGGTCGGGTTGGGCCCATGTGCCTCAGGCCCCGCCCCCAGGAGGGACCTAAGGCTCCCGGGCCTATTCTGATTGGCCCAGGCGCCTTAGGCCCCACCAGTAGGCGGAGCTTTGGGACGGATGGGCCAATCCGGCCTCATTCCGTCGTTGGCTGCCTGCCGGACAGGCGAGTTTGGCTCCCGTCCGTCTGGCCAACTACAGAAAGGTACGGGGAAGGGGGGTGTGGGTCGGCCAGGGGGGTCGCGGGTCGGCTGGGGGGGCGGTCGGAGGTTCTTGGGGGGGGCGGGCGTTGGGGGGAGGGGGGTTTGCGTCGAGGGCAGGAGGGCCTGGGATCCCTCCTGCCCGTAATGTAGTGCAGGGTGGGGTTAGGGGGTCGCCGTGGCCAGGAGGACTTGGGCTCCCTCCTGGCCCGATATTGTGTGGGGAGTTGGGGAATCGGCGGGGCAAGAGGGCTTGGGCTCCTTTTTGCCCCGATCGTGTCGGGGAGTCGGGGGGGCAAGAGGGAGCCAGGCGGAGAGAGGGCAGTTAAGCGCAGTGCCTGCGCGGAAGGATGCAGCTCGGGTGACTTCGTTGTGTGAAACGAAGTTCGTTGTACGGATCAAGACATAAAGTTCGTTGTGCGCAGCGTTCGCTGTGCGAGGCGTCCGTTATGCGAGGCACCACTGTACTTAAAAAATAATAAACACTAGCAGAGAAAATAGCAGCTTAAATGTCTCAAGATCGTATGAAAAGTTAAAATGTCTATGGGCTCCTTTTACTAAGGTGTGTTAGCTTTTGTAGCGCATGCAGCAGATTAGCGCGTGCTAACCTCACGCTACGCTGCTAGAACTAATGCCAGCTCAATGCTGGCATTAGCGTCTAGCATGCGTGACATTGTAGCATGCGCTATTCCGTGCGTTAAAGCCCTAACGCAGCTTAGTAAAAGGAGCCCTATGTGACCCAGTGTAAGCCATTGAACAAAAGTGAAACAAGTAAGTACATAAGAACATAAGAATAGCCTTACTGGGTCAGACCAATGGTCCTTCAAGCCCAGTAGCCTGATCTCACGGTGGCCAATCCAGGTCAATAGTACCTGGCCAAAACCCAAGGTGGCAATATTTCATGCTACCAATACAGGGCAAGCATTGGTTTTCCCCATGTCTTTCTCAATAACAGACTATGGACTTTTCCTCCAAGAATATGTCCAAACCTTGCTTAAAACCAGCTACACTATCTGCTCTTACCACAACCTCTGGCAATGAGTTCCAGAGCTTAACTATTCTCTGAGTGAAAAAAAAAAAAAATTTCTCCTATTGGTTTTAAAAGTATTTATCCTGAAAAGATCACGTGACGCCATGCAGCGGGACGGACGCTAGCCTGTGTCTCTCCCGCTGCCCTTCGCAGTTTCCCCTCTCTCTTCGGGAACTTTTCGGCTTTTGAGCCTTTGGACTGGGCCCCCCGGCACCTCCACCCCTCCAGATCCTGTGGGCGAGTTCCGGGCCGATTTTATAGGGGCATGTGGTTGAAATCGGCCCGCAAGGAAAAGGACCGCGGCAAGCAGGGAGAACTTAAAATGGCGGCGCCGCCGAGTCCTGGAGCCGCTACGGGGGGGCCGGCTTGGATCGCTGAAATTACAGCAGGAGTCACGGCGGTGATGGAGCTTGTATTGGAACAAAAGCTCCTGCCTCTGGATCATAAGCTGGCTGTGGTCCAAGCCTCGTTGGACGCTATGGGCCAGGAGGCGGCGGCGTTCCGGCAGCGGGTGAGTGATGTGGAGGATCGGCTGCAGCACGTGGAGGACGACCAGACTCGACACCAGCGCCTTATCTCTGCCCTCGAGGATCGCATTGAGGACCTGGAAAATAGATCTCGCCGGTCCAATTTGCGTTTTATCGGTTTTCCAGAGGCTGTGGCGGAGCGGGACTTGAGGGGTGCGCTGGAAGCCTGGCTAGCTGCCTCCGTCATCTTTCCTACTGATCTCGGCCCGCTCCGTATCGAGAGGGCGCATCGCCTGGGCCTCCGTACTGCTCATCAGGCCCGGCCGCGGGTGGTAATAGCGAAGATTTTGAACTACGCTCACAAACAGTCTATTCTTCAGGCGGCGCGGGGCGAGCGCTCTCTCACCTATCAGAACGGCAGGGTGCTCTGTTTTCAGGACTATTCTACAAAAGTGGCTCAGCAACGGCGTGCATTTGCTCCGGTGTGTTCTACCTTGGCGGCCCGCCATGTTCGCTTCGCCCTCCTCTACCCCGCGCGGTTGCGGGTTCATCACAATGGCACTACTCAGTTTTGCTCTACCGTAGCGGAGGCGCAGGAACATGTTGGATGCGTGGAATATGGACCTGCCTTCTACTAGTGCTGCTGGTGTGATCTCCTCTACTGCTGGTCCGACTTGATGGATGCCTGTCTTCGGAGATACTCTTTCTTCTGGCTTGGCTACAACCCTGGACTCCTCCTTGGATTTCTGTTAGGACCTTGGATGGACTTGTCCGGCTCAGTCTTTGACTGTGGTGCTGCTTAGCGCTTGTGCTTTAAGCTGTAACAGGGCCCTTGGTAGAAGGGAGAAGAAGGAAAAAGGGGAAAGGGAAAAATTTCCCTTTTTTTTTTAAATTATTTTGGTTTTGTGGGGCTTTCCTGTTTATGGAAGGGGCCCAGAGTCTTTTTCTACTCCTGAACGGCCCGGGCTGTTTATGGTGGCCGGTGGTCTTGGTTCACCTTCTGGAGCGGGCGTGGTTGAGCTTGATGACTGGGGTGAGGTGCGAGATTGGGGAGGAGTGGTATTGGAGTGGGGGTTTTGTGGTTCTTGTTGAGCTCATGTTTTGGGGTTCTTGGTTTGCATATTTGAGGGATATATTGGAGTGGATGGGTTCGGGGCTTGGGTTCTTTGGGGTTGGGGTGCCCTTCCTGGGACATGGTGGCATTATATGATGTCTTGAGTTTGTGGTATGGGTTCAAATTCTGTATGTTTTGCTCTTTGGGGTCTGCCTAGTCCTTTTTGCTATTTTGGGGGGGGTTCTGGGGAGGGGGCGTCTGTAGTGATTGGTTTCCTTTGGGGACCAGAAGGGATGGGGGAGATGGGGTGGGAGGGGACTGGTGGGGTAGGAGTAGGCTGGTTGGGTTTGGGGGTTTGGATTGGTTTGGTGGAGGGAGGGGGTGGGTGGGTTTTGGGGGGAGGGGAGGGTGGGGTGGGGAGAGTTGTTTTTCTCGTTCCAAGGTGACGGCTGGCACTGACTTCCGCATGGCTGTGGCCTTAGGAGGGGGGCTCGCTGGGACGCCTCTTCCTAGGCTTTTGAATTTTTTGATTCATTGTTGGGTGTTTTTGTTTCATTTTTATGTCCCTTAAGCTATTATCTTGGAATGTGGGGGGCATTCATTCCCCAATAAAGCGACAGAAGGTGCTTCGACAGCTTCGGAGGAGCCGGGCGGACGTGGCCTTTCTGCATGAAACGTATTTGACAGCTGCGGAGCATGCCAAGCTGCGAACCTGGTGGGTGGGAGACGTCTTGGATTCCCCTGCGTTGGGAAAGAAGGCTGAGGTGGCTATTCTGGTGGGTAAACATCTTCATTTGGTGGTACGGGATGTCCTTCAGGACCCGGAGGGTAGGTATGTGATTGCCTCGGTTAGTTTGAACTCTAAACCTTATATTCTTTGCAACCTTTATGCCCCCAATAGCCCGGGCGTGGGTTTTTTTCATCATTTAGTGGATCTTTTGTCGGTCTATGGAGATGTTCCCCTGGTGGTGGGGGGTGATTTCAATGAGGTGGCGGATCCCCTTTGGGATCGATCGTCTGGGGTGGGGAGGGAATCTCGGAAATCTACCACTGGAATTGCAATTCTTTGTGCCTCCCTTGACTTGGTGGACGCCTGGAGAGTCTTGCATCCCCTGGAGAAGGATTTTACTCACGTTTCTCGGGCCCATGCTTCTTTATCCCGTATAGACTATATTCTTTGTTCCCGCTCTTTGTTTTCAGAGATCGTGGATTCTACGCTGGGACCTATAGAGGTCTCTGATCATGCGTGGGTGGCGTTGGTCTGGCAGTTATCTCGGACGCCGGGGACCCCTCGTGGTTGGCGTTTTACTATCTATCTTTATCGTGACAGCACATTTCATGAACATCTGATAGCCCGGTGGCGTTCTTTTCAGGATACTAATGAGGCTCATTTTGGTACTCCTTCGTTAGCTTGGGAAACGGCAAAGGCGGTCCTTCGGGGTGAGATTATTTCTTATGCTAGTTTTCAGCGTAAAGTGCGCCAGCGAGAGCTGCTTCGGCTGGAGAGACTGGTTTCTTCTCTCCGTCGACGTTATGGCAGTACCCGGGCACTCCCGGATAGGGCTCGATTGCTGGAGGCCCAGTGTTCGCTTAATTCTTTGTTACACCAACACGCTCGTCGGTCTATGGAGCATTATCGGTTTCATCTTTATCGTTTTGCGAATAAGAGTAGTAAACTTCTTGCAAAGTTAGTTCGACAGCAGCGGGGTAGCACGCGTATTGCTTCTCTTCAGACGCGGAACTCGGAGATAGTGCATACTGATAGGGATATTAATAGGGTTTTGCGGGATTTTTTTGAGCACCTGTATTCTGCTCCCTCCGATCCTCCGTTAAATGGGGCGGTATATTTAGCTGGTCGGGATCTCCCGACTCTTTCAGCTTCCTTTCAGGCGCAGTTGGAGGCTGAGTTTACAGCAGAGGAGATTGAGCGGGAGATCCAGGCTAGCGCATTGGGTAAGTCTCCTGGTCCGGATGGGCTACGTAGTGAGTTTTATAAGATTTTGCGAGCTGAGGTTTGCGCCTTTGTTGGCTTCGGTGTTTAATGAGGCGGTCGGGTTGGGGGAGCTACCTCGCCACTTGAATGTAGCTCAGCTTATTGTTTTGTTGAAACCTGGGAAGGATCCGAATAGACCCGAGTCGTACAGACCGATTTCTTTGTTGAACTTTGAGGCTAAGCTTTTCGCTAAAGTTTTGGCTACCCGTCTTGCCTTGGTACTCCCGAGTCTTATCTCCGATCAGCAGGTTGGCTTTGTGAAGGGCCGCGCGATTGCTAAAAATGTACGCCGTATTTTGGCGGCTTTGGAGCGGACTGCACAGGATCAGGTGCCTTCTTTGATAATCAGCTTTGACGCCGAGAAGGCCTTTGATCAGGTGGATTGGGGCTTTTTGTTTGAGGTCCTGCGAGTGTATGGTCTAGGCCCTTGGTTTATTCAGGCGGTGCGGACTCTTTATGCAGACCCGGTGGCCCGTGTATGGACCAATGATACTCTTTCCGATCCCTTCCCAATTTGTAGGGGTACTCGCCAGGGTTGCCCCCTTTCACCTCTGTTATTTATCTGGATCCTCTCATTCGGGATGTTCAGGGTAACCCGGATATCATGGGAATGGTAGTGGGGGCTCATCATTTTAAACTGGCGGCTTTTGCTGATGACCTCTTGGTCTATTTGACGGATCCTCGGGCCTCCCTCCCTGCTCTCTTGGAGTGTTTTCGGGAGTATGGGGATTTTTCTGGTTTTCGTTTAAATCAGCAGAAGTCAGAGGCTTTGGTGTTTCCGGACTCTTTGCGGGTGGATTGGGGACCGGATTTTCCTTTGCGTTGGGCGGATCACTCTTTTCGGTACTGTCACAACCCTAGCCTTAAGACTAGGCTTGTGACAGTTAAATCTCCCCCAAATCCTTCCCTTATCTTGAAAAGGGCTGATCACTGCAGCAGGTTGAACTCTGATAGACAAACAGGGTCTCTGTTTCCTTTGAAACATCAGTCTACAGAATCCCAGGGAGTAGAAGAGGAGTGGGAGAATAGCCTGTTGCAGAGGGAGGGGACTTATTCAAGAGGACAGCCTAAGAGTCAGTCTCAGAGAGCAACTAATGAGCCTCTGCTGGGGCCAATTAAGGCTAAACTGAGAGACCAGCAGAAGCAGCAGGTTGGCCCTCCCCCTTTCAGGTCAGGGCGTGGACAACTCAGAGCATTAGAGGCTGTGCTTAGGAAGAACAAATCAGTCTTCCCTGGGTCAGCCCAGGAAGCAGTCTCGAGGGACTGGGCTCCTGACTTTCCACTGAATAAGGATGTTGAAATGGCAGAGGTTTCCACTGTCCCTGGGGTGAACCAGCCAGCTTGCCAGGAAGCCGTGGAACCTATGGATACTACACAAGAACCAGATGAAATACAGATGGACCAAAGCTAAGTTGAATTACCTTGATGATTGTTTGCTTTTGGAATCTTGTTTTCTCTGAGTTTGTTTGGAAGCTCCAGTCAAGTGCTGACAGCATGAGCAGGGCTGAGCTAACTGCTGCAGCTGTACCTTAGGCTGGTGACAGAGAGGAAAATGTTGAGTTTTTGTACATTTTTCCCTTTTGTTTTTTTTTGCCTATTTTTGTGAATGAATGTATGGAAAAGGAAGTAGTGGGGGAGAATCCACATAATATCCTCAGGGAGGGATAGTGGGGCCAATTTTTTTGGCAAGCTTTGTGCTAAAGTGGATTCAGCTACTCCCCTCCCCCACCAACTGTTTGTTAGGTTGGCTGGGGAAGGCCTGTTAAGCCAGGCTTAGGCAACATATTCATTGGAGGTTGAAAGACATTGGGAATTACCAGCAGAAACACTGGGTGTTCCGGTAGCCATATTACTTTGTGCCCTTTTTGGACTGTGGGACTGTGAGGGCAAGGCTACTATAGTACTATTTTAAACTTACCTGCCAGAAAGGTGTATGGGCTTTGTTTTGCAAGCCCGGATTTTCTTTGTATTTGTTTGAAATTTAAAGACTAAAACTGTAGCAGTTGCTACTCGAGAAATAAAGTTGGACACAAGTTCAGTTAAATCTTTATTGTTCCTGACGTTTATCTTTTCTATTTTGATGAGAACCAGCAGGACCTTCAACATCCTTTGAAGGCACGGCGAGTTCGGCGTTGGGTGAGCATTGGCCGGTGGCCTGTTGCAAAACCCGGCACCGGCAAGCTCACAGTACCTTGGTATTTTGTTGTCCATGGATGTCTCAGCATTGTACCGTTTGAATGTTGATCGTTTGTTGCTGGAGACTAAGGGGCTTTTGCGGCGCTGGTTGAATCTTCCTCTTTCATTGATGGGCCATGTTCATCTTTTTCGCATGATTATCTTCCCTAAATGGTTATATGTCTTGCAAACGCTTCCTCGTGTTTCTTTTGAAAAAGGATCTCCTGGGTCTCCAGAGACTGGTGATCTCATTTTGCTGGGGGGGCAAGAAAGGTAAAATGCATCCTTCTTTTCTTCAAGGGTCCTGGGCACTGGGAGGTTTGGGTCTTCCCTCGATTCGTTTGTATAATTTGGCTTGCTTGCTTCGGCATGTCCGGGATTGGCTTTTTCATAGCTCTCAGTATACTGATCGGGAGTTGGAGGTTGATTATTTTTTTCCGTGGGCTCTGCCTTATCTTTTGCATTGGGACGGGAAGGTGCGGTTGGGTCTTGGGGCCCGGAGTTGCTTGGTGGAGCCGCTCCGTAGGGCTTGGAGATGTGTTTCTCAGTTGTGGGGTCATTCGCCTTTTAGTTCTGTTCTGCTGCCCATAGTGGGCAATGCAGCATTTAGTCCGGGACAGGAAAATGTTGTTTTCAAACATTGGGCGAGGAAGGGGCTCCGCTCTTTGGAGCAGTTTCTACAGACGGATGGTAGCGCTGTTCCTTTTTTGACTCTCCAGGCGTCTTGGTCCTTGGGTACGACGGATCATTTTGCTTATATGCAGCTTTCTCATTATGGAGACTCTTTGACTCACTCTTTTGCGGTCACTTTACGCGAATTTTTCTTTGATGCTCAGTGGGATTGGCTTTCTATTTCTCAATATCATCGCAGATTGGTGGCTTTGCAGCCTCGGCGGGATTACCAGCGGCTTTTGACATCATGGGCCCGGGACCTGGGATGTTGCCCGCAGGTGGCATCCTTGGCTCCTTTGGTGCGCCGGATTCCTCGGGTGGTGCAGAGCGCCGAGCTCCAGGAATGTCACTTTCGGGTTCTCCATCGGGGTTATGTCTCTCAGCAGCGGGCCTTTTATTTCGGGTGTGCCCCCACGGCTATTTGTCTGAAATGTCACCGGGTTGCTAACTCTTTGGCACATGGGGTGTGGTTATGTGCCTCTATTTCTGCCTTTTGGATGGAGGTCCGCTGTTATTTGGAATCTTTGGTGGGTTATCATCTCCCTTCATCGGTGGAAGGGACTATTTTTTTGGCGGTTGGCTATTTGGGAGGACTTTCTGCACGCGACAGCTTGCTTATTCGTAAGGGCTATATTATGGGGAAGAAATGTATTCTTAATCATTGGCTTCAGGACTCCCCACCCACCATCTGGTATTGGCGCAATAAATTTCATCTTTTAATGGTCTGGGAGTCCATGTCCGCTCGCTTTTCTGGATCTCGGAGCAAGCTTTATCTGTCCATTTGGGCCTCCTATTTGGATATTTTGCCCCCTATAATAAAGAGCCAGGTGGTCAATCGCTTGCGGAAGCCAGTAGTCCCCGTATTGCCAGTGGGTTGAGGGTGGGGTTTTGGGGGTGGGGGGTTTTGGGTTGGGGTGGATGGGTGGGTTGCTTTTAGTTTGGATCTGGAGGGCTCCAGGCTATCAGAATACAGGCCTGGACTCTCACTGTTGTCTAGGGTCATTTGTTGGGTGATTACCTTGTATTTGTATTGGAACAATATAATGTGAAAATGTTTGTGCTCTCTTTGTTCTATGTGTATTTTCAACTTTTGTGAATAAAAAGTTTATACAAAAAAAAAAAGTATTTCTCCTATTGGTTTTAAAAGTATTTCCCTGTAACTTAAGTGTTAAATGTCTCTTAAAAAATGTGCACCTACCAATCATACAAAACATCCGCTGAACACTAATGTACATGCTATCCTTTTAGAACTAAACTTGCATCAACAATTGAGAATCGGCAAAAGAAAATTATATGTGGTGTTTTTAAGCTGGTTTATGATATCTCCTCCTTGTATATTTACGTTAAACAACAGTATTTCAAGAGCAAATTTATTTTCTGTTTTCAGCATTCTGATATGTATTAACGTTATGGGGTTATGTTTTACTAACTATACCTTTTGTTTTTAAAATTCTAATATGAATTAATGTTGCTTTTTGATGTGCTTATATTTTTGTTTTATTTCTGTACTAATTATAACTGGTTTAGTGTCAAATTATTTTACCTACTGATGCACATAATGGCTCATTGCAGTCTTTTCTATGCAAATGTAGTACAATGAGATCATTAATTTTAAAGTGAGCACTTTGGACGATGCTCTGATATCGTCTGATGATGCATAAACGGAAGCGCTGACTTTTAACGCCCTAAAATTATCAGGTGGTCGGGGGGTGCCGTATTGTTAAAAGCATGTCTCAGGTGTCTAAGGTTAACTGCATTATCTTTGGGACAGTGCTGTGAACAAGGCTACCCTGTGAACTTCAATAAGATAAGTTGCTCAACATTTCATATTCTGCTCTTTTCACTGGTTTTTGGCATTATATCTGCTTAATTTCTCTTCTCCTCCCTGTTTCTTACTTTAAAAAAAAAACACAAAAAAGTACAAAAAAATAAACCCTTCTTTTTCCTCTGTTAAATCTTATTTCCTCTTCCTCTTCCTAGGAATAAGGGTAAGACTTTATTAACTCTAATTAAATCCTGGTGCCTGTGGCTCAGGGTGATTAAAGTAACATAGAAACATAGAAATAGACGGCAGATAAGGGCCACGGCCCATCTAGTCTGCCCACCCCAATGACCCTCCCCGTAGGGAAAATCCTATTATAAATCCTGTGTTTTAGGGTAGCCACTGATTTGTTATAGAACCTGCATTTCTGTTTAAAATAGTGTGTTTTAGGTGGTATAGAGCCTATATTTCTGACTTACTAGTTTTTAGCCGTCTGCCGATTAGGTGGAGAAGGGAGGGGCTCTGTTTTACTTCTAAGGTTAACTGCATTATCTTTGGGACAGTGCTGTGAACAAGGCTGCCCTGTGAACTTCAATAAGATAAGTTGCTCAACATTTCATATTCTGCTCTTTTCACTGGTTTTCAGCATTATATCTGCTTAATTTCTCTTCTCCTCCCTGTTTCTTACTTAAAAACAAACAAAAAAGCACAAAAAAACCCTTCTCTTTCCTCTGTTAAATCTTATTTCCTCTTCCTCTTCATAGGAATAAGGGTAAGACTTATAGTCCCACCATATATAGAGACCCAAATAATCAGGACTACTCAAATCAAGTCACTTCATAACCAATCAAGATGACCTTTATTCTATGCAATCACTGTGGTGCTTTAATTCCAAGACATACTATTTGGAGGCTTAAGGCTTGCCCCATCTGTCTTCAACTTGCTAGTATTAAGGAGGAGCTCTGCAAACTTAAACAGGAATTGAATACAATTAAAGCAGCTTTCATCACTGCACAAAATCATACCAACTTACCACCTCTACCTCAAAGAATAAAACAGCCCAGGAATAAATGGGTCACAGTAGGCTCAGGAAGACTGCTACATGTAACACAGAAACATCCACCTTCACAAATATTACCTCTACAGAATTCCTTCGCTCCACTAGTGCACTGCGATACTCAAGAAAACAGAAGGGAGGTGGGACTGGAACCAATGAAGGTAACTCAAGAGAGCAAGCACACCCTAAGCACAAATAAAAAGGCCAAAAACAGAAAACTATTACTGTTGGGGGATTCCATCATCAGAGGCATTAACCTTGGAACACAAGGCGAGGAGACCAAAATAGTGAAATGTCTTCCAGGATCCTCAGCTACCAGGAGTTCCAGGCAAAAACAGACTATAATTAAGGAAGAAACTAAGGATTTTAACACTGATGTTGTCATCCATCTGGGAACAAATGACCTGGCCAACAACTACACACTTGCAGCACAGAAAGCTTTTCGGGAGCTTGGTGAGGGCGTGAAACCTTTTGTAAACACTTTAGCTTTTTCTGAAATACTGCCTGCATATGGAAAGGGAGAGCAAAGAGTGAAAAACACAGAGGACTTTAATAGATGGCTCAAAGCCTGGTGTCATCAAGAAGGCTTCAGGTACATAAGAACATAAGAACATAAGCGTTGCCTCTGCCGGGTCAGACCAGGGGTCCATCGTGCCCGGCAGTCCGCTCCCGCGGCGGCCCCCCAGGTCCATGACCTGAAAGTGTTCCCTACCTAACCTGAAATATCCATACCCTATTCGCTCAATGTCCTGTACGGTAAACCTCTATCTGTACCCTGTTATCCCCTTCGCTTCCAGGAAGTCATCCAGTCCCTTTTTGAACCCCAGAATTGTACTCTGTCTTATTACCTCTCCGGGAAGCGCGTTCCAGGTGTCCACCACCCTCTGAGTGAAGAAGAACCTCCTTGCATTCGTTATGAATCTGTCTCCTCTCAGTTTTTCTGAATGACCTCTTGTTTTAGTTGTCCCTGCTAGTCTAAAGAATCTGTCCCTCTCCACCTTCTCTATGCCTTTCATGATTTTATAAGTTTCTATCATGTCCCCTCTCAAGTCTCCGCTTCTCCAGGGTAAAGAGCCCCAGCCTGTCTAACCGTTCGGCATATGAAAGGTTCTCCATACCCTTTATCCATACCCTTTATCGTTGCCCTCCTCTGGACCCTTTCGAGTATTGCCATGTCCTTCTTGAGGTATGGCGACCAGTATTGGACGCAGTATTCCAGATGTGGGCGCACCATTGCTCGATACAGTGGCAGGATAACTTCTTTTGTTCTGGTAGTGATACCTTTTTTGATAATGCCCAACATTCTGTTCGCTTTTTTTGAGGCCGCTGCACATTGTGCCGCCGGCTTCATTGTGTTATCTACCAATACCCCCAGATCTTTTTCCTGGCTGCCTTTCCCGAGTACCCTCCCTCCCATCGTATAGCTGTACATGGAGTTCCCCTTCCCTATGTGCAAGACCTTACATTTCTCCACATTGAAGCTCATCTGCCATTTTTTTGCCCACTCACTCAGCTTGTTCAGGTCGCTTTGCAATTCTTTGCATTCCTCAACAGTTCTGGCCCTGCTGGAGAGTTTTGTGTCATCCGCGAACTTGATAACTTCGCATTTTGTCCCCGTTTCTAGATCATTAATAAATATATTGAACAGCAATGGTCCCAGCACTGACCCTTGCGGAACACCACTTGTGACCCCTATCCAGTCAGAGTAGTGCCCCTTTACTCCTACCCTCTGTTTCCTGTCCGCCAGCCAATTTTTGATCCATCTGTACACGTCCCCTTCCACCCCGTGACTCCACAGTTTCTTCAGTAATCGTTCATGGGGCACCTTGTCAAAGGCTTTTTGGAAATCTAGATATATAATGTCTATTGGGTCACCTTGGTCCAATTGCTTACTTATCCCCTCAAAGAAATGCAGTAGATTTGTCTGGCATGATCGGCCTTTACAGAAACCATGCTGGCTCGATCTCATCAGATTATTTTTTTCTATATGCTCATTGATACCTTCCCTGATCATTGATTCGACCATCTTCCCTGGAACGGAGGTTAAGCTCACCGGTCTGTAGTTTCCCGGGTCGCCTCTCGATCCCTTCTTGAAGATCGGTGTAACATTCGCTATCTTCCAGTCCTCCGGGATTACCCCTGTTTTCAAGGACAGGTTGCAAATATGCTGCAGTAACTCTGCTGTTTCATCTCTGAGCTCTTTCAGTATTCTCGGGTGGATCCCGTCTGGGCCCGGAGCCTTGTCCGTTCTTAATCTATCTACCTGCCTAAGAACGTCTTCGAGGCTTACCTCCATGCATGATAATTTCCCCTCTTGATCTCCCCTGAAGATTTTTTCCGGTTCTGGCACACTGGATGTGTCCTCTATTGTAAAGACCGACGAGAAGAACTTGTTTAGCCTACCAGCCACCTCCTTTTCCTCTTTCACCACTCCCTTCCGGTCACCCTCATCCAGGGGCCCCACCTCCTCCCTCGCTGGCTGTTTCCCTTTCACATATCTGAAAAATGGTTTGAAATTTCTTGCTTCCTTGGCCAGTCTCTCCTCATACTCTTTCTTGGCTTTCCTGACTACTCGGTGACATTCTTTTTGTTGCTTCCTGTGCTCTCTCCAGTTTCCTTCAGTTTTGTCCTTTTTCCACTTCCGAAATGATTTTTTCTTGGTACATAGGAGGATGAGGAAATACATGAAAGGACAAGAAGCTATATTGCACTGATGGGCTACATATTACTACAGCAGGAAAAAGAAACCTTGCAGAGAAATTTAGACAATATTTTTCTAGGCATTTAAACTAGAAGGTGGGGGTGGTGTATGTAAGAAGGACAATTATAGAGACCACCCCCGGCAAAAGAAAAGATGTGATTGTAGTAAAGACTACAACATAAGCAATATCAGCAATTCATTTTTTAGTATTGCAATGGAAAGTGAAACGAAACAAAAATCCATACGAAAAAGGAGATTATCGCTGAAAAATTGCTGGAAAGCGATGACCACAAATGCTCGCAGTCTAAGCAACAAAGTTCATGATCTGCAAGCTCTGATGTTAGAGGCAGATCTAGATATTGTCGCTATCACAGAGGAATGGTTCAGTGAATCACATGGATGGGATGCAAACATAACGGGATATAATCTTTTTAGGAAGGACAGAGATGGTCAAAAAGGTGGAGGAGTAGCTCTCTATGTAAAGATCAATATCCAAGCGACCGAAATGCAAGGGACCTGGGGAGAGGAAGAAGCGATATGGATTGCTCTGAAAAGAAAAGATGGAACTTCTATCTATGTGGGTGTAGTCTACAGACCTCCGACTCAATCACAGCAAATTGATAAGGATCTGATTGTGGATATCCAAAAGTTTGGAAGGAAAGAGGAGGTTCTGCTGTTGGGAGATTTCAACCTGCCGGATGCGGACTGGAATGTTCCGTCTGCAGAATCGGAAAGAAGTAGGGAGATTGTGGATGCCTTTCAAGAGGCTCTGCTCAGACAAATGGTGATGGAACCCACAAGGGAAAAAGCTATATTGGATCTGGTCCTCACAAATGGAGAGAGTATCTCTAATGTTCGAGTGGGTGCTCACCTGGGAAGTAGCGATCATCAAACGGTTTGGTTTGATATATCGGCTAAAGTGGAGAGTGGCCGCACGATACTTAAAGTCCTAGATTTCAAACGTATGGACTTTAATGGGAGAGTACCTGAAGAAAGAGCTGTTAGGATGGGAGGACATAAGTGAAGTGGAAAGACAGTGGTCTAGGCTGAAAGGAGCGATAAAAATGGCTACGGACCTTTATGTGAAGAAAATCAATAAAAACAAGAGAAAAAGGAAGCCGATATGGTTCTCCAACCTAGTGGCTGAGAAAATAAAGGCGAAAGAGTTGGCGTTCGTGAAATATAAAAAAAACCAAGAAGAGGAGAGCAGAAAGGACTACAGGGTGAAACTGAAAGAAGCCAAGAGAGAGATACATCTGGCGAAAGCACAGGCGGAAGAACAAATGGCTAAAAATGTAAAAAAGGGAGACAAAATTTTTTTCAGATATATTAGTGAAAGGAGGAAGATGAAAAATGGAATTGCTAGGCTAAAAGATGCTGGGAACCAATATGTGGAAAGTGATGAGGAGAAAGCGAATGTGCTAAACAAATACTTCTGTTCTGTGTTCCCTGAAGAAAATCCTGGAGAAGGACCGAGATTGTCTAGCAAAGTTACATGAGAAAATGGAGTAGATTCTGTGCTGTTCACGGAGGAGGGTGTTTATGAGCAACTTGAAAAACTGAAGGTGGACAAAGCAATGGGACAAGACGGGATCCATCCCAGGATACTAAGGGAGCTCAGAGAGGTTCTGGCGAGTCCTATTAAAGACTTGTTAAACAAATCTCTGGAGATGGGAGTGATTCCTGGGGATTGGAGGAGAGCGGATGTGGTCCCTATTCATAAAAGTGGTCACAGGGATGAAGCAGGAAACTACAGGCCGGTGAGCCTCACTTCAGTTGTTGGAAAAATAATGGAAGTTTTGCTGAAAGAAAGGATAGTGTACTTCCTTGAATCTAATGGGTTACAGGATCCGAGGCAACATGGCTTTACAAAAGGTAAATCGTGCCAAACGAACCTGAATGAATTTTTTGATTGGGTGACCAGAGAGCTGGATCGAGGACATATGCTAGATGTAATTTACTTGGATTTCAGCAAAGCCTTTCATACAGTTCCTCATAGGAGGCTGTTGAACAAACTTGAAGGGCTGAAGTTAGGACACAGAGTGGGGAACTGGGTCAGAAACTGGCTGTCGGACAGACGCCAGAGGGTGGTGGTTAATGGAAGTCGCTCGAAGGAAGGAAAGGTGAGTAGTGTAGTCCCTCAGTGCTGGGGCCAATCCTGTTCAATATGTTTGTGAGTGACATTGCTGAAGGGTTAGAAGGAAAAGTGTGCCTTTTTGCAGATGATACCAAGATTTGTAACAGAGTAAACACCGAAGAGGGAGTGGAAAATATAAAAAAAGGATCTGCAAAAGTTAGAGGAATGGTCTAATGCCTGGCAACTAAAATTCAATGCAAAGAAATGCAGAGTAATGCATTTGGGGATTAATAATAGGAAGGATCTGTATATGCTGGGAGGAGAGAAGCTGATATTTACGGATGGGGAGAGGGACCTTGGGGTGATATTGTCCGAAGATCTAAAGGTGGAAATACAGTGTGACAAGGCAGTGGCTACTGCCAGAAGGATGCTGGGCTGTATAAAGAGAGGCATAGTCAATAGAAGGAAGAAGGTGTTGATGCCCCTGTACAGGTCATTGGTAAGGCCCCACTTGGAGTATTGTGTTCAATTTTGGAGACCGTATCTGGCGAAAGACGTAAGAAGACTTGAGGCGGTCCAGAGGAGGGCGACGAAAATGATAGGAGGCTTGCGCCAGAAGACGTATGAGGAGAGACTGGAAGCCCTGAATATGTATACCCTAGAGGAAAGGAGAGACAGGGGAGATATGATTCAGACGTTCAAATACTTGAAGGGTATTAACGTAGAACAAAATCTTTTTCAGAGAAAGGAAAATGGTAAAACCAGAGGACATAATTTGAGGTTGAGGGGTGGTAGATTCAAAGGCAATGTTAGAAAATTCTACTTTACGGAGAGGGTGGTGGATGCCTGGAATGCGCTCCCGAGAGAGGTGGTGGAGAGTAAAACTGTGATTGAGTTCAAAGAAGCGTGGGATGAACACAAAGGATCTAGAATCAGAAAATAAGATTAAATATTGAACTAAGGCCAGTACTAGGCAGACTTGCACAGTCTGTGTCTGTATATGGCCGTTTGGTGGAGGATGGGCTGGGGAGGGCTTCAATGGCTGGGAGGGTGTAGATGGGCTGAAATAAGTCTTAACAGAGATTTTGGCAGTTGGAACCCAAGCACAGTACAGGGTAAAGCTTTGGATTCTTGCGCAGAAATAGCTAAGAAGAAAAATTTAAATTGAATCAGGTTGGGCAGACTGGATGGACCATTCGGGTCTTTATCTGCCGTCATCTACTATGTTACTATGTCTGTCTAGGCCGGGGCTGACGATTTTGCATGACATGAAAATTTAAGAAAAAACCCCTAACACATTCCTAAACCTGGCAGACGTCACCGTCATATTTCTCAGTAAATTTATCCTATAATTTTCAGATACAAATGGAAAAAATTTCAACATAGCAAATGAAAAAGCATGCAAGTGTTAAAATTGCATTTTGAGCATGTGTACGTTCATTGAAAGCTGTCAATTGTATAGTTTGCTGGTAGTTTTCTGCCCCCTCCCTTCCCCTCCATCCAATAGCATCAGCACGCCTATGATTGACATATTTGTGCCTATGATGTAGCATTTGCTGATGCATGCGCGCATTTATGCCTCTCTCTGTGGACTATTCTATGTATTTGTCAGTCGCTTTCTCCAGCTGATCGGATGGGATTTCCGTGGACCTCTGCGAACCTCATTTGCATGTGAGGTACTTTGGGCATCGCTCATCATTTTGAAGCAGTTAAATTTACCGGCACCACAATGACCCAAGGAATTTTAAAGGTGATTTTAGAGCATCATAGAAGTCAGCCTGCCACTTTCCTTACACAGTCTGGGAGACAATCAGATTTCACTACTTGCAAGGTTGTTCTGTCCTGAATCAAGTTGGCTCCTGGGAGCTCAACAGAACACTCGGGGAGCAATTTAAGGGCTCCAACCTCAGCATCTCAATGATATAACTAAAAGGATTAGAAGAAGTTGTTACATTGCAGAACAGTGCACTCAGATTACTGCTTTCTATCCGTGGTGGCCACACGATGGCACACTTTACTGTACTATAAACAGCTGCACTTTCAACTCCTTAATTTTACAGTTGCTACTCAAAGCAGATTTTGAAAAATGTTTTTTTTTTAATAATGAAAATATGGAGTCAGAGAATTTTGCTATGTGGAGAAAAGACAGTCCTGGTAAGAACTGTTCATGTGCTCTGTGGGACACTGAGTTGTCCTGGCTGCCAGTATTTATTTATTTGGATTTATATACCATCAGTGTCGTAGTAAGGGTAGGGGGCACCCGGGGTGGAGGTGCCCCCCATGCCCCCAATCCTTCAGTGCCGTCCTCACTCCTTCCCATCCCCCACTCTATACTCATGCTCTCCCTCCCCCATACCTCTAAATCTTTGCCAGTGTGAGTGGCTTCTGCAGTATGCTCCTGGCGCCAGTGTTGGATTTCACTCTGACATCACTTCCTGGCTCCGTGACCTAGGGAACTAGGCTGGCATGAGCAACAGGCAGGAGAAGTTGCTCGCGCTAGTGAAAATCTACAGAAGTACGAGGTGGGGGGGAGGCATGGCGCGAGTGTGGGAAGGTATGGTGTGGCGGAGAGGTGCTGGTGCTCCCCACCAATACTGTGCTCAGGGCGGTCTGCTCCCCCTTACTACGCCACTGTATCCCGTCCTCCCAGAAGAGCTCAGAATGGGTTATAAGTTTACATTCATCATAAAACATAATAGAGTATAGAAATGTAGAGCATGACCATACATTTTAGATCATGACATGATAGGACAATACATAGGGGAGCATGGTAGTATTCAAAAGCATGGCAATACTTAATAGGATATGACAAGACAAGACCTCATACAGTGGTGATGATGTTATGAATTTGGTATGATATTGCGGTAACTAATAGAGCTTGGCAATGGATTATGATGCATGACAATAAATGGTGTGGCTGATAGTGCATAAAGAGCATGTCAAGAACGTAACAGTGCATGACCTGGTAGGACAATACATATAATACCTAACTGTGAATGGCAGTGACGTACCTAGCATATGTGACACCTGGGGCCCATCATTTTTTGTCCCACCCCCCCTCATCTATATGAAAAATATGATTTTTAGTAACAATTCACATATCGCTTAGTAAGAGTGCACCTAGGAAAAGGCAGCATCTTAAACACTGCAGTGAACACTAGAACACCAACACATATATTGTAAAACTAAACAAGCCAGCAGATCCTGCACAGTCAATTGATCCTGCACTCAGTGCCAACTGAAAACTATGTCCTTTTCATACACACAGAACAGAGATACACCCTCACCCAATATGGAATAATCACAAACTAAAAATAAAAATATGTAGACAAAAGTTAAACTGAACCGCCAAGAAACCAGACTCTGCATACAATGCAACACCACAACACCAAAAAAACATTGACACATGTCATGTAATACTGTGCAAAATATAAAGGCAGTAGATATAAATTTGAAAAAACTGATACATAACAATCACCACTTTACAAATTAACAAATAAAAATAAAATAAATAATGAGAAATAAGAAAATACCATTTTATTGGACTAATCCATTTTTCAATTCGGTTTCAGAGGCCAAATCTTTCTTCAAGACAGTACAGTATACTGCTGTTATGGTATCATGTCCTGACCTGAGGAAAGGGGTTTAGTCCAAAACATTGCCTTATTTCCATTTCCTATTTATAAACTTTTATCAATACAGTTGCAATAATACTTGATTCTAAGTAAAGCAACAAAAATATCTTTCTACCTTTTGTTGTTTCTGCTTTAATAATCTTCTCTTTGCTCTCTTCTTTCTATACAGCGTTTGTCCTCTCTCCCTTCCATGCAACATCTGCCCTCTCTGCCTCTTCCACCCCGCTTCTGCTCTCTCTCTCTAACCCTTCAATCTACTGTCCACCCTCTCTCTCTTCCATATGGCACCTTCCTTTGCACATGATTCATTTCAGCTTCACCCTCTCTCCATTTTTCTGTCTCCACCCCCTCCCCTATGCTTTGGCATCTCTCTCTTTCTCTTCTCCTTTCCTTCTTTCCCACTCCACACCATAGTCTGGTATCTCTATCTCCTTCCCTTCCCTCCCTCCATGCCATGGCATCTCTTCCTCCCCCTCCATGGTCTGGCATCTCCTTTCCTTTTTATCCTTTCCCTCCCTCCCTCCCATGGACTTGCCATTTCTGGTTCCTCTCCCTTGTCTTCCTTCTCCCTCCTTCCCTCACTCTTCCCAATTGGGTGCTGCAGCAGCAGCATTTCTCTCACCCTTGTCTGTGCAGCATTTCTCCACCCCCCCTTCCCTGTGCAGCAGCAACATTTGTACACCCCCCCCTTCCCTGTGCAGCAACAACATTTCTCTTCCCTGCCCAGCATTTCTGGCTGGTTCCCCTGCTCAAAGCTGAAGTGTCTACACCTCATGTGATCTGCGGCTGCATCGGAAGCCTTCTCTCTGATGTCATGACGTCAAAGGGAATGCTTCCGACACAGCTGTGGATTGTGCGAGGAACCGACACCCACGGCTTTGAGCAGGGGAGCTGGCCAGAAGTTGAATAACCGCCGGAGTGAGCACCTGTGGACACCCCTGTTTACTGCTGCTGCTGTTGATTAAGGAAAGCAGCAGCGGCAGAATATTGCGCAAGCAGTGTCTCACTTCCGGCTCACCACACAATTGTTTCCCATGTATTCACCTTTATAGGACCCCCAGTGATCCCTGAAGAAGACTTTTTCTCGAAACGCGGACCGTGTTGGGTTCTGTATCCCTAACGGACTAGGTCCTTCATGTGGATAACCTATTTTTATGTGGATGAATTTATTTTTATGTGGATGATTTCAGTGTACCTTTGGAACTTTGACACTTTCAAATAAAGTCCATTTAGGAACTTCGTCACTCCACAGAGTTTTTTTTGGTTTACGTTAAGGTAGTGCATATCAGCACATGAGATGTGTTAGGCATGACATGGTATAGAAAGTATGGCAGGGCGTGGTAGTATCAGTGATATCTGATCTTGTTGGTAGATGTGGTTTTTAGAGTTATTTCATGGAAGGTTAAAGGAAGAGGTGAGTTTTTATTGCCTTCCTGAAGTTCACTAAGGTGCGGCTCACAGGTAGAGCTGCTGCCTGTGGGCAAGTCACTTAATCCTCCAGTGCCCACCGCTTTGAATGCCAAAAGCCACAAAACGGTGGTATACATGTCCTTATTCCATTCTAGTGATCTGATGTACAGTGTGCATTACTTGTCCTTACTGTCAGGCAAGATAACGGAGTACAGCCTAGAAACAAAGAGCCCACTTCCACTTACTTTGTCCAAACACATGCTTTTATTTCCTGTGAGTGTAGTGGATTATGTGCACTAGCTGCGTTTCCGCCCCCCCCCTCACTCCTTCCCATATCTCCCTGCCATGCGCGTGCACACTTCCCTTCCCCGTACCTCTAGTCATTCACCGCCCGAGCAACAAGAACGTCAACGTACTCCTCGTGACCCTGTTGGCTCTCCCTCTGAGGTCACTTCCTATGAGAACCACCCAGAAGTGACATCAGCGGGAGAGAGAACGCGGTTGCGAGGAGCCCACCCCCATATCCCCCTTACTACACCACTGACTGTATACCATAGATACTGTATACTGTTTTCCATGCAGAATTATAAATTATCTATTTGTATTTTGCATTAAATAAGCAGGCTACTCTAAAATGAATGCATTTGCTTCCCTCACTAGATTCCCTTATTAGGCTATGTTCTGCTTATGTCCTGTTTCACATGGAAGAGCATTTTTCCTCGCTTGTCAATCATCTGGCTCCCATAGGAACATTGCCAGTGCTGCATATCACTTCAGGAACACCTGTCAGGCATTAAGAAGGTGTTAATTGAAGAAACAATGAAGGGCTAGGTTGCCGTGATCCAAGTACAAACCATATCTCCGATTTCAGGAGTTCTTGTTTAAAGGGATACCATCTTTCCATTCATCTTTCATTACATGGGTCCTCCGTTGCAGCCTCGGTGTCCAGGAAGTCTCAGGCCCTGCTACTCAGAGCAACGAAAGCATGGTATTAAGGGCTAGATTCACTAACCTACCCAAATCGGAACAATCCGTTTCCGATTCGGGCAGGTCCGACTGATTCACAAATCAGTCATATTCAAATGGGGGTGATCAGAGGAACACCCCCATTTGCGAGCAGGGATCGCAAATGTGCGATGCCCACTCATGTGCAGACCCTGAGAGTAGTGACAGGAGAAGCAGCCTCCTGTCATTGCTGTCAGGGCTTGTAATTTTTTGTTTAATCAGGTAGATATTTTGCATGTTTATCTGCTGGGTTAAAAAAATAATAAAGCCTCCCCTCCCCGGAACTGCTTCCACCCTCCCCAAACCCCTACAAAATGTCCCCCCCCAAACGCGGCCCCGCCGATGCCCACAAAAGGCAGGAGGGATGCCAACTCCCTCCTGCCATGTGAAACCCCATCCTGATCTGGCTGGCCCACTTCCCTCCCTCCCTCCCTCCCTATAGCTCTACCTAGGCCGGCAGACCGGACGGTCGGGCCCGGCCTACCCGCTCCCCCCCTACCTTTAAGAATCGTTGGGAGCAGGAGGGGTGCTCATTCCCTCCTGCTCCAGGCCTCCTCCGAAACCGGCCCACCCGCTCCCTGTACCTTAATATTGTTGGGAGCAGGAAGGGCGCCTCAGCCAATCAGGGCCTTAGGTCCCTCCCCACGCACCAGATGATGCATTGGGGTGTGGCCTAAGGCTGCACTCGTCAGCGGAGGAGGCGTGGAGCAGGAGGGACTGAGCACCCCTCCTGCTCCCAACAATATTAAGGTATAAAGAGGGGGTGGGCCTTGCCCAGTCATCTTGCTAGCCTTGGAGGAGGCCTGCAGCAGGAGGGAATGAACACCCCTCCTGATCCCAACGATTCTTAAAGGTGGGGGGGGGAGTGGGTGGCCTGGCCCAGCCAGCCGGCCTAGGTAGAGCTGCAGGCAGGGAGGGAGGGAGGTGGGCCGGGATGGGGTTTCACATGGCAGGAGGGAGTTGGCATCCCTCCTGCCTTTTGTGGGGCATCGGCGCGGGGTGGGTGGCGCGGGAGGAGCATCGGCATGGGGGGATGGGTTTAGGCTGCGAGTTAAAAAAAAAAAACTTTTGTAGGCAAGGGAGCCCATGTTTTGTTTTTTTTTAAGTTCATGAAAAAATTTTTATTAAATTTTCAATAACAAAACATGAATTCACAAAGACCCGCGGGTTAAAACTATGGGCTCACAGTGCAAGGAAGGGCAGGAGAGATTCGGGGTGGCAGGCAGGAGAAATTCAGGGATGAACAGGGCGGCGATTCGGGGCACAGGAGGCAGGAGAGATTGGGAAAGAATATCTGGGCGGCAGGCAGGAGAGATTTGTGGCAGCAGAAAGCAGGGCCAGCAGAGAGCAGGGCTGTGAGCTGGGCTTCTATGAATCAGGAGAGTAGGAAGGACGTTTGCGACTGGTCCCCAGCAGTCGCTTTTTCCGAGCTCAGTCGGATTTGAAAAAATGGTTAGTGAATCGCGTCCCTGCCTATTTTGCATCCAAAAGGATCTAACAGCGCTGGAAGAGTGGGTCAAAAAGTGGCAAATGAGCTTCAACATAGGGAAATGCAAGGTCATGCATGTAGGGAAAAAGAACCCGATGTTCACTTACAAAATGGGGGGATCACCGCTAGGGGTGAGTAACCTTGAAAGAGACCTGGGAGTGATGGTAGACACATCATTGAAGGCGTCGGCGCAGTGCGCCACAGCCTCAAGGAAGGCAAACAGAATGTTGGGCATCATTAAGAAGGGTATCACGACCAGGACGAAGGAAGTCATCCTGCCACTGTATCGTGCAATGGTGCGCCAACACCTGGAGTACTGTGTCCAGTATTAGTTGCCGTACCTCAAGAAGGACATGGCGGTACTTGAGAGAGTCCAGAGAAGAGCAACTAAGCTAATAAAGGGTATGGAAGACCTCTCATATACTGACAGACTGAAGAAGCTGGGGCTTTTCTCCCTGGAAAAGTAGAGACTTAGAGGAGACATGATAGAAACCTTCAAGATCATGAAGGGCATAGAAAGAGTAGACAGGGACAGATTTTTCAAATTACGGGGAACCACAAGTACAAGGGGGCACTCAGTGAAATTGAAAGGGGAAAGGTTTAGAACAAACGCCAGGAAGTTCTTTTTCACTCAGAGGGTGGTGGATACATGGAACGCACTACCGGAGGATGTGATAAGCAGAAGCACGCTACAGGGCTTCAAAGAGGGTCTGGACAGGTACCTGGAGGACAAAGGGATTGAGGGGTACAGATAGGAGTAGAGGTAGGTAATAGTTAGAGGATTAGAGGCAGTTACAAAATTAGTCAGGGATACTGTTCAGGCAATAAGGCCTGATGGGCCGCCGCGGGAGCGGACCGCTGGGCAGGATGGACCTCTGGTCTGCCTCAGCGGAGGCAACTTCTTATGTTCTTATTTCCCCTCATTTACATACGCGGATCAGAACAAGGTTGCTACACAGGTTAGTGAATCATGTTGAGGAGAAATTGGGCTGCAAAGGGCTCGCAAACCGATCGGTACATGATCGGTTTGCTTGGTGAATCTAGCCCTAAGTGCTGTGTTGGGAACAATTTTTTTAAATCAGGCGATACTCTACTCGGCTCAATAGCATGTAAATTATATGTTTACTATTTGTGCAGAGCAGCCAAGGTAAAAGGAGGAAGAAATGAATCTGGCACTTGCTCAGAAGAGCACTGCTATGCACAGCTCCTCCCTATCCCTCAGCTCCATCCATTTTGCTGCCTCTCATGCCACCCAGAGGTGTAGTGAGGGTAAGTGGCACCTGGAGTTGTGGTGCACGTCCCCCGCCGACTTCTCCGTCCTCCACCATGCGCATGCCCGTTCCCTTCCCCCGTACCTTTAAAATTTTCCAAGCGAGAGCAACAGCATGAACTTGCTGCCCGCGTCGTGTCAGCTAGCCCTCTGACGTCACTTCTAGGCGCGGGGCCTGGAAGTGACAGCAGAGAGAGATGACACCGACGCGGGCATCAAGTTCGTAATGCTGTCCTTGCCCCAATCCTGTAAGCTCTGCCTTAACTGCACAAGCCTCGGACACTTACGATTTTAAAGTGTTTGAGGCTTGTACAGATGAGGATAGAGCTTGCAGGAATGGGGCAGGGACAAGATGGGAAAATGAGTTCCCCGCAGGGACGGGGAATAATTTGTCTCTGAGTCTTTCTCTAGATTGTTCACCCTCTCCAAGGTGAAGAGAGCAAGAGGGCACTCGCTAAAATTAGAAGGGAAAAGATAACGTACAAACTTAAGGAAGTTCTTCTTCACTCAGAGAGTGGTAGAAACCTGGAATGCTCTTCCGGAGGCTGTTATAGGGGAAAGCACCATTCAGGGATTCAAGACAAGGCTGGATAAGTTCCTACTGGAACAGAACATACGCAAGTAATGCTAGACTCAAATAGGGCACTGGTCTTTGACATAAGGGCCGCTGCGTGAGCGGACTGTTGGGTTCAATGGACCACTGGTCTGACCCAGCAGCAGCAAATCTTATGTTCTTAGTAAGACTGCTTTAACGAGTCTTACTGGCACGAAAATCTTTTGCGCATTGGGGCTTCAGTATTTCAGAAAAGATTTGAACTGGTATCCTTTTCCTTTTGTATACTCATATAATAGCGTGCAGAGAAATATATTGCATTCTATTTTTTTTCTTGTGAAAACTGAATGTATGGAGAAGGGGAAGGGGTCATGGTGGTAGTGGCTACCCAGTTGAAAGTCTTCAGCTGGCATGGTTTAGAGATCCCTGCCAGCTCAGGTATTTCTATTTTGAATTTGAGGGGCACCAAGAGGAAGGGAAGGAGGGCAGAGGCAGTGATGGAATTTCATGCCCACCCTAAATTAGTCATCGAGCTGCACCACTGCTCTAACTGCACTCCATCCACGTTTTAGATGCATATCATCTGAGAAAATTTAGTAAAAATCCCTTCTATGTGCATAAAGGAGGTATGGAGGATTAGCACCGGGCTGACAACGAAGGAAGCCCAATTCAAATCTCACTGCTTCTCCTTTTAATTTTGGGAAAGTCATTTAATCCTCCATTGCCTCAGGACCAAAACTGAACTGTGAGCCCACTAGGAAAAAAGAAAATACTTGGTGTACCGTAATGTAACTCACATGTAAGGAAAATCCAAATAAATAATAACTAACTAAATAAGATAACATTGATTTTACTCACAACAAATGTTTACAACATTACCCCCACTGAGACTATTGGGGCTTCTTTAATTTAATGTGTGTTAAATTGCATTAACTTGTGTTGACATCCATTAACACCTGTTAATGGTAATCCACATTAGAAAATGGGGCCCACAAGTAGGTCTTATTACTGTTTCTCCACATAATAAAAATGCCAGAGGGATCAGTGTGTGCTTAATGATATATACACAGTTTCACATTCAAAGGGTTTGTTCAGCTAGCTTTTGCAATTAGCTGGAGAAACCCTGCTGTTTCAAATTTCATTGCTCCAGAGCAGATCATATTTGACTTTGCAACAAGTTGCTTAGACAGAATGAGATTAATTTTATAACATGGCATTCAGAAAGGAAAGACCAACGCAATGGCTTAGTCAGGGAGGGGGCAGACTGCCCTGAATGCTGTCTTTGTAGGGGCGCCGGCACCTCTCCTCTCTGCTCCATGTGTACCTCTTGAAATAGTTAGCGGTGTGAACAGCATCTTCCACCTGCTGCTCACGCCGGCCTCGGCTCCCTTCTGATGTCACTTCCTGGTTGTGGGACCAGGACGTGACATTGGAAGGGAGCCGAGGCCAACACAAGCAACAGGTGGAAGATGCTGCTCGTTTCAGCGAACATTTCAAGAGGTAAGTGGGGGGTAGGCGCTCAAGCGGCAGGAAAGAGCAGGGGTATATGACATGTTAATACCAGGACCCCCGCTCGAGCGTCTACCTCCTCAGCTATACCTCTGGATCCATGGGTGCTTATGTTGTGCCTATTTTATAAAGGCTCGGTATAGCTAGTCAAATTGTCACTCATAGATGATACCCAGCGACACTATTGTTCGTAATATTATTTATAACAGAGGACCATCAGCAGAGAGACAGAAGACCAGAAATGCTCTGCTAAGCTGTCCATCGGCTATTCTCAGTAGTTATTCATCAGTCAAAATGTTCACTAACTGGTCAATTCTATTAATTGGTACCTTGGTTTAGGTGCTCCTATCCTATGCACTTCAAACCAGTTTTATAATGACATTAAAATTTTGACTTTCAACACACTCTTGCTGATATTCAAAGTGAGTTAGCTGGCCGGAAATGGCCACCGACTGGTTAATTCGCCTGATCATGGATATCCAGTCATTTTCGGTGGTACTTAAATGGTCATTGTCTCTGAAAATGACCAGTTAGTCCAAACTTAAAGGTGGCTATGTCGGGGGTGGGGAGGGGGCAGAGTCCAGTTAGGCCTCAATATTCAGACCTAAGTGGCCAGGTTTGATGCACGAATAGAAGCGCATAAATAGCTATCCTGTCTTTATGCACTGACCCATAGCCTGAATACGCACTTAATCGGTTATGAGTTAGCCAGCTTTAAAACAATCTGACATTTGATGCCGCAGCTGGCATAGGGCCTAGCATTGAATTTCCAGTTTTAACAGCAGCGGAAGCCCAATAAACACTGACCGCCATCAACGAATATCAGCTGGTTTATATATTCATTCTGTTTTTGTGGCTTCTTTGCTTGTGCTACAGTTTGTTGCCTCTTTTATTGCCTCATTTTGATAAATCCCCTCTCCCCAAGACGTTTATTTACCACTAACTTGTGCTATTTTAGTACAGGCTCCATTTTATCCAATGAGACCTGGTTACTAATAACTGTGATTAACAGTGAAATAACTTGTCTTAATGGTAGTGTAGGTTGGTATTTTCCCCCCTAAACTTCTTGGAGGCTGATATTGAGACTGTAGGAGGGACACTGCCATTGAATATCTGGTCTATCTTGGTCAGCTGAAATATAGCTGGCTATGTCAATTTTAAGGGCTGGCCAGCTTAGTTATATTGGCCAAAGATAGACCCAAGTTGGTTGTTAACCCAAAACAAGAATAGTACTGTGGAAACAAAATTCTTGCTATAAAAAATTATTGGAATAATTCTTCACAAATTAAAAGCCAATCCAAGCAATGCAGGTGAAATCGAGTCAATGCATATAACACATAGGAAAATTTGTGGTGTGGACCCGACATGGTCCAATAAATTTTTACATCAAGAACTTTGTTTTGACAGTAATATTCAGACATGGTGGGGGCAGAATTAAGTTTGTGTTGATGCGGGTTCTCTGAGGCAGCATGGCAAAATGCGTAGAACCTGTTGAACCCCTGCATTTTGAAGTTGAGCATTTAAAAAGACAAAAAGTATTTTAAAAAGATCAAAAAAAGTGAGAGAGTATTATACTTATAGATACTACAGGGACCAGTGCAATGATTGAGAATTACCGTATTTTCACGCATATAACGCGCGCATACCCCTCGCGCGTTATATGCGTGAGCGCGGTATACAAAAGTTTTTAAACATAGTTCCCACCCCGCCCGACGCCCGATTCACCCCCCCAGCAGGACCGCTCGCACCCCCACCCCGAACGACCGCTCGCACGCGCTCCCACCCGCACCCGCATCCACGATGGGAGCAAGAGGGAGCCCAAGCCCTCTTGCCCGGCCGACTCCCCGACGTCCGATACATCCCCCCCCCGGCAGGACCACTCGCACCCCCACCCCGAAGGACCGCCGACTTCCCGACAATATCGGGCCAGAAGGGAGCCCAAACCCTCCTGGCCACGGCGACCCCCTAACCCCACCCCGCACTACATTATGGGCAGGAGAGATCCCAGGCCCTCCTGCCCTCGACGCAAACACCCCTCCCCCCAACGACCGCCCCCCCCAAGAACCTCTGACCGCCCTCCCAGCCGACCCGCGACCCCCCCTGGCTGACCCCCATGACTCCCCCACCCCCCTTCCCCGTACCTTTGGTAGTTGGCCGGACAGACGGGAGCCAAACCCGCCTGTCCGGCAGGCAGCCAACGAAGGAATGAGGCCGGATTGGCCCATCCGTCCTAAAGCTCCGCCTACTGGTGGGGCCTAAGGCGCGTGGGCCAATCAGAATAGGCCCTGGAGCCTTAGGTCCCACCTGGGGGCGCGGCCTGAGGCACATGGGCCCAACCCGACCATGTGCCTCAGGCCGCGCCCCCAGGTGGGACCTAAGGCTCCAGGGCCTATTCTGATTGGCCCACGCGCCTTAGGCCCCACCAGTAGGCGGAGCTTTAGGACGGATGGGCCAATCCGGCCTCATTCCTTCGTTGGCTGCCTGCCGGACAGGCGGGTTTGGCTCCCGTCTGTCCGGCCAACTACCAAAGGTACGGGGAAGGGGGGTGGGGGAGTCATGGGGGTCGGCCAGGGGGGGTCGCGGGTCGGCTGGGGGGGCGGTCGGAGGTTCTTGGGGGGGGCGGTCGTTGGGGGGGAGGGGGGTTTGCGTCGAGGGCAGGAGGGCCTGGGATCCCTCCTGCCCGTAATGTAGTGCGGGGTGGGGTTAGGGGGTCGCCGTGGCCAGGAGGGTTTGGGCTCCCTTCTGGCCCAACTACACAAAGGTACGGGGAAGGTGGGTGGGGGTGTCGTGGGGGTCGGCCAGGGGGGTCGCGGGTCGGCTGGGGGACGGGCGGAGGTTCTTGGGGGAGGGGCGGTCATTGGGGGGAGGGGGTTTGCGTCGAGGGCAGGAGGGCCTGGGATCCCTCCTGCCCGTAATGTAGTGCGGGGTGGGGTTAGGGTGTCGCCGTGGCCAGGAGGGTTTGGGCTCCCTCCTGGCCCGATATTGTTGGGGAGTCGGCGGTCCTTCGGGGTGGGGGTGCGAGTGGTCCTGCCGGGGGGGGATGTATCGGACGTCGGGGGGGGCATCAGGCTTTCAGGATGGGGACAGACCTTCAAGGGGGGACAGGACTTCAAGGTGGGACAGTGCACGGAAAGTCAGGGGGGGTGAACGGAGAGTCGGGACAGTGCACGGAAAGTCAGGGCAGTGCACGGAAGTCAGGGGGGGTGAACGGAGAGTCGGGACAGCGCACGGAAAGTCAGGGCGGGCGAAAGGAGCGTCGGGCATCATGCGCGGTATACCCGTGAGCGCGGTATACAAAAGTTTTTGTACATATCATCGTGATTTCTGCGCGCTATACCCGTGTGCGCATTTTACACGGGTGCGCGTTATTTGCGTGAAAATACGGTAAGCCTTATCAGTAGTGGGCTAAAATATTTTGCTTACCCAGCAGTCTCATAAGCTAAAAACGGTTCTCTGAGCACTGAGAAGTGTTAGAAAGTGTGTGCACATTAGTTCATATCTGTTTGCAATTTAGTGCACTTGAGGCAATTAATTATTCCTGAATATATATTTAGTTATATGAACAACCAGGAAGGAGCAATTACTTATACTCCGCTGTTACTACTTTGTAGATTGAAAGAGATAGTAAACCTAAGTAAAGATTAGTTAGTAGTTTAGTTGGAGACGTATCAGTAGAACTCTGAAGCAGAAAAATGTCTTTGAAATGAGTTCTATTGCAACATTTTAAGGAGTCATATCCTGGGGACATGTGTGTTCTTATAGCCATATGCAAAATTGCTGTTCTGATCACAGTAACATTGGTAAACAGTTTAGTTTTAAACGGTATAGAAATTTTAAAATAAATAAAACTATCAGAAATTCCTGAGCTTTTGTGAAAGGAGCTGTGTTGTAGGCATGGAAAGAAGATGCTATATTCACAAAGTGTCACATTGTAGAATAAATAATGCACTATCTTTTTTTTTTTCTAAGAGCTCTCATCAGTCACACTTCCACTGCAACCCATCCCCAATGTGGTATGAAAACTTGACAGACCGAAAAAGTGGAAAACCTCCTGGCATCTCAGGCCAAGAGATTTCCAAACCCGTAACACTGCCAGAAAAGGCAATTGTACATTTTTATGGATTATCTTTTGGAAGTAAGGCTTTGTTACAATCAGTAGGAAATTATATCATATGTGTGTTACCATAATCCAAACACCAGTGCAGATATCATTCTGAACAAAGACTGTACAGGGAAATACACCACCTCTTGTAAATAATGTAAATGTATTCTCAAAGGCTTCCAACTTTAATTGAGATAAGTGAATTTTCCTTCTTTAATATACAGAGGAGGTAATATTTATCCTGCAGTGGTAAACCGCTCACTGCTATGGGCTGAATTAACCCTAGATAGTCAATGCTGGGGCATGTGCAGATCCCGACATCAAATATCTAACACAGTAAAATGACAGCTGAAAAAGGCTTTCCTGGTCCATCCAGTCTGACCAACAAGGTGGCCAGAGCTGTGCCCGCCACTCTGTGCAGGCCTCAGTCATCTAGGTTTAAATGCTGGTTGTGAAGTCAGCAGACAGGTAAAAGAAGAACACCTCACCTTAGAGTTTTAACAGTACAACAGAAAGGCAAGGGAGGCAACTTTTCAGTCAAAAAAACCAGTCTTTATTCGAAAGTATGGTCCCAACACGGATCCTAGTTTCAGCGTATATACAACGCCTTCCTCAGAGGACACTGGTACAGAAATCCCGTAAAAACACTAGACCAGGGGGTGCCCAAAAGGTCAATCACGATCGACCAGTAGATCGCAAAAGCAACACGATTTGATCGCGGAGCCATGATAGACTCACGTTGCCTTTGCGTTCTGTTCTTCCTACTTCCCTGATATCAGGCGCATACAAGTGCTGGGCCCACAAGCCTTCCCCCCCCCTCCTGTTGATGTCGGGGGGGGGGGAATCTTGTGGGCCCGGCGCTTATATGCGCCTCACCTGGTGTCTGGAAAGCAGGGAGAAATCGGCGGTGGTGGCTTGGTGGGGTAGGGAGAGAGAAAGAAAGGGGGCAGAGAGAGAAAGACAGAAAGAAAGAAAGGGGGCAGGGAGAGAGAAAGAAAGACAAAGAGAGAAAGGGGGGATAGGGAGAGAGAGAGAATGAATAAAAGAAAGAAAGGGGGAACAGGGAGAGAGAGAGAGAGAGACAAAGAAAGAAAGGGGGCATGGAGAGAGAGAAAGAAAGAAAGGGGAGGGGCAGGGAGAGAGGAAAAAAAGTTGGACTCATGGAGAGACAGAGAGAGATGTTAGTTGGGGAATGGAATGTGGTCTGGAAGTGAGAAAGCATGCAGGAGGAAGAAAGAAAAAAGATTGGATGCACAGTCAGAAGGAAGTGCAACCAGAGACTCATGAAATCACCAGACAACAAAGGTAGAGAAAATGATTTTATTTTCAATTTAGTGATCAAAACATGTCTGTTTTGAGAATTTATATCTGCTGTCTATATTTTGCACTATGGCCTCCTTTAACTAAACCACGATAGCAGTTTTATAGCGCAGGGAACCTATGAGCGTTGGGAACAGTGTGGGGTATTTAGTGCAGCTCCCTGCACTAAAAACTGCTATCGCGGTTTAGTAAAAGGAGAGGGGGTATATTTGTCTATTTTTGTATAGTTGTTACTGAGGTGACATTGCATTTTTTAAAGTCATCTGCCTTAACCTCTTTGAAAACGCCCCCCCCCTCCAATATAAATGATAATTAACATTTTCTCTGCATATAGTGTGCTTTGTGTTTTTTAAAATTTTATTGTTGGTAGATCATTTTGACTTGATCATTTTAAAAGTAGCTTGCAAGCCAAAAAAGTGTGGGCACCCCTGCATTAGACGATGTGAGAGAACGATCTCCAAACTTATAAAAAAAAATGAAGTCGGCACCATGCCAGCCATATAGGCAGGCAAACATGCTGGGGATGACACATGGTTATAACCAAGACTCCAAAAAATTGCTGAACATGCCAGTCAAGATGCCTTCCCCTCCCCCTTCAAGCTGCACAACACCTCCACTCACAGTATTTGAATAGGGATGTTGAAACTTCACCTGTCTCTTATCATTTCCGGGACACAGACCGTGGAAGTGTGTCTGGTATCAGCCTCAATAGTATGTGTGGTGACCAAGAAGCTAGCCCATTGTTCATTCTTTTTACTGTCTTAACATTATGTCCTTTTAGTAAACTGCATTAAGAAAAGGGCTTAATACATTTTAATGCCAGCCTTCTCTGCATGCTAAGTCCATTTCTAACACGGCCCCCAAATAGAACTCTTCTTTTTGTTAGCCATACGAGATCGAGCAATAACAGGTCTGTGATGCCCTTATTTAGCTAAATTGCTTGTTACATTTAAACCTACTCGTACTTTACACTCATCAACCTTAAACCGATTAGCCTTACCATCAATTCATCTGGTTAGACTAATGTCAAAGCACCAAGAAAATTGACCCTGGTCCCTCCACAGAGAGTAATATCAAAGAAGCAAAGAAATCGTGGAGAGTTGATGTCCAAGATGAAGGCTTTATTCAAACAAATAAATAATCCACATAAAAATGTCTAGGGCCTGAACCTCTGGTGAAACATATGGACCCAACAAGGTCCATGTTTCAACAGTATAGTCTTCAGACAGTATAGTCTTCTTCAGGGGTCCCTATTTGGTCCTAAATGCAGGCATGTGGATCAAATAATGAATGTAAAGTCTCAACGCAGTAGAGATGCTCTCCATAGTGAAAGTCAACTCATAATTCTGCTTTTTTTGCTTCTGTCCCAAATTTATGGAACTCTCTTCCAAATGAGTTACATTGTAAGCTTTCTTATTCCAAATTTAGAGCTTCATTGAAGACTTATATTTTTGGATTGGCATTCGCTTCATTCTACTGATTTCAGGTTTTTATCAAATATTTTAATTTTTAATTTTACTTTTTCTTAACTTTTGGGTAACAAATCCTGCAGCAACTATTAGAATATTAAACTTTTTTAAAAAATCTGTTCTTTAAATATTGGCGTTCTTTTCCTTTTTAAAAAATACTAATAAACATTAGTGCAACAGACTTGCAAAACTGTTACAGCAGGAGCACATACCATCTCCTAATAGAAGGTGCTATGTGCCTGATTCTGTAAACAACAGGCACTGTTGAGCTTGATTATCAATCATTCACTAGGCTCCATTTACAGAATCGTACCTAGTGGTGCTTAAACAGTTTTAGGCGCCAGTAGGCATTGAATCTTTAAGCACGCTGCCATTTAGACCAGGGTTTTCTTGGTTTAAATGAGTGCACCTAAGTTAGACAGTTGTAAACCATGCCTAAAATCTGCCCCAAATCTGTCCCTAACCACGCTTGTTTGCTGGTATGTGGCTCGGTGTAGATGCCTACCAAGTTAGACATCTACCAGCTAATTAATTTTTAATGGATTTTAATTGTTTTTAATGGTGTTTTCAATTATCAGTGCTGATTGAGCCAATTAAAAAATTGTTAGGTTTTTAGGTGTGTCAATCTGGGCGCCGTTTATAGAATCTGGGCCTAAGCGTTCCCGCATTGTCTACATTATCTAACTAATGTGCGCTACTGTGAACAGGCTTACTGGATAGCACTTCCAGGCCTATTTCCTGCCCATGACACTCCTCCTCACACACAAAAAATTTTTGCATGTGATTCGAATGTGCTAGAGAGTGACACAGGGGCAAAGATTCAACCCCGTCCCCTCACCATCCCTAAATTTTCATCCTTGTCCTCTCACCAACCCCGTAGTGAAGCATATTTCTCATCTCCGTCCCCTCACTATTCCCACAGTCATAATTTTCTTCCCTGCATATCCCAGCTGAAAGCAGAAAGTTGATTTTATGGAATTTTATGGGCCTAAGGCATTGCAAATATACATTTTAAGCCTATACTGAGGAGTAGCACCTCCTTTTCTAGTGAATTTGACCTTTATCACATGCCCAAAACAGGTCAGTTTCTGTGTCTGGTAATCTTGCCTTCTAGGGTCAACTCTGGGTTTATATGATAAAGAACATTTTTTTTTTCAGTTCAAACTGTTTATTGGCATTTAAGTAATCCAATAAACAAGGAACACAACCAACAAGGTAAGTTCAAGCACAACAATAGTAATGCAATAACAAATTATTATCTATCAAGATAGCCAAGTACAGCCAGCGCATTACTGAAACTCAAGAAAATATACAAAAGGAAAAAGATGAGAAATCATACCGTAAGCAAAAATAATAATAAATAATAAATGACCGTTCAGCTACAAAAACCAGAGACATCAATCAGAATTGGAAGAGGGACCCAACGGAGGAAAATCACCAGGAGCACAGGAAATGCCAAAAGGAATGCCACCGAGAGGTTAGAAAAGCAAAAGGGAAATACGAGCAGGGGCTGGCCAAGGAGGCGAAAAACTTCAAGGCATTCTTCAGTTACGTAAAGGGGAAGCAACCAGTGAGAGAGGAGGTGGGGCCATTGGATGATGGGGATAGGAAGGGAGTGATTAAGGAGGATAAAGAGGTAGCTGAGAGGTTGAACACGTTCTTCTCGTCGGTCTTCATGAGCGAGGACACGTCCAACATACCGGACTCAGAGGATCTCATGAGTGGGGAACAGGCCGAAAAATTGGGGCATATAGAGGTAAGTCGGGAGGATGTCCTCAAACAGATTGACAGGTTGAAAAGCGGCAAATCTCCGGGACCGGACGAGATCCACCCAAGGGTTCTAAAGGAACTAAGACAGGAAATAGCGGGCGCAATCCAGCATGTTTGCAACCTTTCCTTGACAACTGGAGAGGTACCAGAGGACTGGAAACTGGCGAATGTCACACCTATCTTTAAGAAGGGATCGAGAGGTGACCCCGGGAACTACAGGCCGGTGAGCCTGACTTCAGTTATAGGGAAGATGGTGGAAGCAATAATCAAGGACAGCATTTGCGAGCACATCGAGAAAAATGGCCTACTGCGGACAAGCCAGCACGGATTCTGTAAGGGAAGGTCGTGCCTGACAAACCTTCTGTACTTCTTTGAGGGAATAAGCAGTCAGGTGGACAAAGGGGAACCCATAGACATCATTTACCTCGATTTTCAAAAGGCCTTTGACAAGGTGCCACATGAAAGGCTGCTTAGGAAGCTGTGGAACCACGGGGTGGGCGGGGATGTACATAGATGGATCAAGCACTGGCTATCAGGTAGATTACAGAGGGTCGGAGTAAAAGGCCAATATTCTGACTGGCGGGGAGTCACGAGCGGTGTGCCGCAGGAATCGGTGCTGGGGCCGCTACTCTTCAACATATTTATCAATGACCTGGAAACGGAGGCAAAGTGTGAGGTTATAAAATTTGCAGACGATACCAAACTCTGCGCCAGAGTTAGGACCAGGGAGGAGTGTGAGGAACTGCAAAGGGACCTCGATAAGCTGGAGGACTGGGCAAACAAATGGCAAATGCGCTTTAACGTAGATAAATGTAAGGTCATGCACATAGGGAAAAAGAACCTGTTGTTCGAGTATAAAATGGGGGGGGGGGGGATTGCTGGGAGACACCGGACTTGAGAGAGACTTGGGTGTGCTAGTGGATCCATCCATGAAACCATCCGCACAGTGTGCAGCAGCCTCGAAGAAAGCCAACAGGATGCTGGGCATCATCAAGAGGGGCATAACAACCAGGACGCGGGAAGTCATCATGCCGCTGTATCGAGCGATGGTGCGCCCACATCTGGAATACTGCGTTCAATATTGGTCGCCGCACCTCAAGAAGGACATGGCAATTCTTGAGAGAGTCCAAAGGAGGGCAACGAAACTGGTAAGAGGGCTGGAAAACTGCCCATATGCCGAGAGGCTGGATAAACTGGGGCTCTTCTCTCTAGAAAAGAGGAGGCTCAGGGGGGATATGATAGAGACCTTCAAAATACTTAGGGGCATAGAGAGGGTGGACAGGGACAGGTTCTTCAGACTAAAAGGGACGACAGGTACGAGGGGGCACTCAGAGAAACTGAAGGGGGATAGGTTCAAATCAAATGCAAGGAAGTTTTTCTTCACCCAAAGGGTCGTGGACATATGGAATGCGCTCCCGGAGGAAGTGATCCGGCAGAGTACAGTACATGGATTCAAACAGGGATTGGACGGATTCCTGAGGGAAAAGGGGATCGTGGGGTACTGAGGGAGGTGCTGGGGTGTTGCATAAGTATAGACAGCTCACCAGGTCGTGCAGGTGCAAGGCCGGAGGGTTAGGACTTTGAGGGGAAGATAGGACTTCGATGACAAACCTAGGGGGCAAAGGGGGCCCCTTCTGGTGATTAAGGCAGGTCATGACCTGTTGGGCCGCCGCGGGGGCGGACTGCTGGGCGGGATGGACCTGTGGTCTGACCCGGCAGAGGCACTGCTTATGTTCTTATGTTCTTAATTCTTATCATAGTGGTTCAGAAATAGGGCAATATCATAGATACATCGACTTATACTCAAATTGATCAAGAACATTTTTATTTTTAATGTAATATTAGTTTTCATCCTCATTGAATGCTTGTTAAGGATATATGTATCTTATCTTTATCTCTATCTTTCCTATATTTAATGGAGTTCCTTTCTTTAATCAATTATTGCATTGTAAACCGCTCAGCTCAGTGACATGTGGGAGCGGTATATCAAATCTTAATAAACATAAACATCTTTGTTGGTGATCCTAGCTGTCCAAGGGATTCATAGAAGTCTTCTCCAGTGCCAGAGCTCAAAGGCATCAATTTTTCTTCTATCTGCTTTCATGAGTGTCCACGTCTCACAGCCATATGTCGCTATTATGAACACAATGGCAGTGATCAGTCTTTGTCCAATAAAAATACATCACCTTATTTCCTTTTTCTATACTACGTTATCCTAAACTAAAAATAAAATCCATTGTTTTTACCTTTGATTTATGGCCATTTACTTTCTCTAATTATGTTGGTCCCAGTCGGTCTCTGCTTTCCTCAGCTTTTCCTTAATTCTCTTTGTCCATATGTTATTTTCCTCTCCTTTTTCTTTCAGTTTTTTCTACTATACAGCTTTCAATTTCCCTTTTTTTTTTTTTTTTTATTACTGTGTCTACCTACAGTTTGCCATTTTTCCTGTTTCACTTCCTGAATCCTCTTTCTCCCCCTTCCCATTCAGCATTTGCTACCTCTCTTTTCCTCTTTCATCCAATGTGTGCCTTCTTTATGTCCCCTCTGACTCCCCCTTCCATCCAGCATCTGTCCACTTTCATATTATCTCCTCTCATACCCCACTTCCATCCAGTGCCTTCCTTCTTCCCCTCTCCCCCATTTATATCCAGGGTCAGCCTTGTCTCTCCCCAACACAATCTAGCCTCTTCCTTCGCTCTCCCCCTATATCATCCAGCATGTCTGTCCCCATGTCCCCCTTTTATCGAGATTCTGCCTCTTCTCCCCTCCTACATCCAATGTGTCTGTCCTTCCCTCCTGTCTTCCCCATCCAGCATGTCTGTCCCCATGTCTTCCTCACCCAGCATATGTATCCCCATCTCCCTCATTCAGCATGTCTGTCCATTCCCCTTCCATCCAGTGTGGCTGTCCCCTTGTCTCTTTCATCCAGTGTCTATCCACTTTCCTTTCCATCCAGCATGTGTGTCCCCTGTCTCCCTTATCCAGTATGTCTGTCCCCTCTCCTTCCATCCAGCATGTCTGTCCCCCTGTCTCCCTCATCTAGAATGTCTGTCCCCCTCCCCTTCTATTCAGATTTTCTGTCTCCCTATCTTCCTCATCCAGCTTTTCTGTCCCCCTCCCCTTCCATTCAGCTTGTTTTGCCCCTCTGTTTCCCTCATCCAATGTATCTGTCTTTTGTCTCCCTCATCCAGTGTCTGTCTCCATCCCCTTCCATCTAGCATGGCTGTCCCCTCGTCTCCCTTATTCAACATGTTTGTCCCCTCCCTTTCCATCCAGAGTGTATGTTCCCCTTTCTCCCTCATCCAGCATGTCTGTCCCCTTCCCCTTTCATCCATCGTGTCTTTCTCCTTGTCTCCCTCATCCAGTGTGTGTCCACCTCCCCTTCCATTCAGCATATCTGTCTCCCTCCCCTTCAATCCAGTATGTCTGTTCCTCTCTCCCCCCTCTTCCATCCAGCTATCCCCCTCCTGATGCTTCTGCCGTTGCAACCACTGCTGCTTTTCCAGACTAACAGCAGCAGCAGCGGAGGCAAAATAAAGATAAAACCGTTGCAAATCTTCCTCCTCGCAGCTGCCAGAACTGTCTCCTTCTGGCGTCACTTCCAGTTCCAGGGCAGAGCCAGCAGCTGTGAAGAGCAAAAGAACAGGCCCGCGACGGCTTTATCTTTGCTTTGTCACCACCACAGCTGCTGCTATTAGGATTAACAGTAGCGGCAGCAGCAACAGATGCTTCCCTATTACTGTGGGAATGCCGCAATAATGGTAGCAGTTCTTGTACCCATGGCACTACCACAGAATGATCCACAGTTCCTGCGGCATTCCCGGGGGATTTTCCAAGGTTTTTTCCCATTTCCGCAGTAATGATTCCCTTGTCACTGTCTAGTGCTGATAGACAAAGTACCCCAAAACACTTTGGGACAGATTCTGTTAACGACACTTACATATGTAGGTGCTTAGACGTGTCAACCATGTGTTAGGCATCACTAACAGAATCACGCCTAGATTGTAGGCATCTCTAATGTAGGCCAGGGTTTACCTCATCTATACTGAGGCACCTAACTTTAATAAACACCCCGATCTGCCTCAACCATGCCTACATGGTGTTGGTTCCTGTGTGTAGGTGACTACTGACTTAAGATGCCAATTGACCTTAATCTTTTTTGTCATTTTGAACCTGTCAAAGCTCATTAATGACACCCTTAACTCTAATTTTGATGTTGATTTTTGTTAATGTAAGTGCCTACAATTTAGGCACCACTTATAGAGTTTCTCCCTTTAAGTGTGACTTTTCTCCTGCATTAAGCATGCATGAGTATTTAAAGCAGTTTTTTAAAAGGGCCCCTTTCTTAGCTGATTAGCAGGCCGGATTTTGCAGCTAACCAGCTAATTTGTGCCTTAGCCCAAACTCCATACATGTACTGTCCCTATCCTAGGCTGTTAGAGAATGGCCGGTTAGTGGAAATACTCATCTATCAGGGACTGACCAGCTCAGCTGGATTTAACTATATAGGAGCCTCTCCTGTCCAGGTAAAATCCTTTGAATGTTGACACCATAGTTTTGAAGATTATTTGTACACTAGCTGATCACTCGGCATTACCCAGATATTCCAATCCCAGCAGCAAGAATGGCCCTCTCTATGTCTCAGCGAGCCCAAAAACTATGGATTAGACACGTGGAGGGGCATAATCGAAAGGGACGTCTAAGTCTGTTTACGTCCATCTCGCAAGTCGTCCAGAGTAAAAAACAGCTTAAGACACATTTTCGAAAGATACGTCCAACTTTTTTTTCGTTTCGAAAATCGTCTAATTATACATCCTGCCGATCTGATCGTCCAAGGCACTAAATCGTCTATCTTTATACCACATTTCCGTCCAACTTTCCGTCCAAGTCCAAAATGCCTAGAACAAGCCCTGTTGGATGTTGGAGGGTCTGCAAAGTGATGGACTCAACACCCAGACATGTCACCTAAATAGTGGGGTACCTTACAGGGCACTGCTGTGAACTTCACAAAAAGGGTGCCATGTCTTCTCCTCCCTACAGCTCCCTTATAGGTCATGATGATCCCCCTCCAAACCACCTCCAGAATCCCCTAGACCTACCACCCCGATAGCCCTTATGGCTGCAGGAGCCAGTGCAAAAGGCTTTTGGGGTGTATAGGGTAGTGCACATGTTTCAGTTTCAATGCAGTGATTACAAGGGCTAATGGGCATGAGTCCTCCTCTCTATGGGTCCCTAATCCACCCCCATGACGGCTTAAGCCGCCTCTGTGCTGGACGACTAGGCTTTCCTATGCCAGGCGGCCAGGTGATGATGGTCTGGAGGCTGAATTTTAAAGTTATGATTAAAATTTTTATGGGGGTGGGGAGTTGATGATCACTGGGGTAGTGTGTGGGGGTCTGTTTTATGTGTTTGCAGTGCTTATCTGGTGAGTTTAGGTGGTTTTTTGTGACTTAGACCATGTTTTACATCCGATTATATATATATTTATTTATATATATATATATAGATAGATAGATAGATTGTGGGAAAAATGCTTTAGTACTTGAATAAATTCATGTAAACTGTTCTGAACTCCCTTGAGAGAACAGTAAAGAAAATTGAATAAATAAATTGTGGTTTTGAATAAAGACATTTTAGTAAATAATGGACCAGTGATTATGCCTTGGAAAGTGGTTTTCCATTGAAAGCAACTTGCTTTCTATGAAGGTAGGGTTACAATCGAAAAATCTGGACCCATGGCCCCTCCACCCCCAGGCTCGCCCAGTTTTACCCAGCCCCGCCCCAACCTCTTCTCATTCTTGGAGCTGCATCAGGAGGGCATCTGTGCATGCACAGATGTGACACAATGATGTGACATGCATGCACACATGTATGTGACATCACAGCATTGCATCCATGCATGCACAGATGCCCTCCCGACATGGTCCCGAGCTGGGAGCTTTTCAAAACCTAGACAAAGTGCTGGGTTTTGAAAGCTGTCCGGATGCCTGATAAATCCGGACATCTGGTAACCCTATATGAAGGTCCAATATGAAAATCTTCAGTAAGAGTCTGTGAATGAGAAATCTCGATTTTTGCTATTTGATATAGGATAGGATACACACACACACACACACAAGCAAACACACTGTTTCAAAGGAAACAAAACTATACATAGCTTGTTTTCTGCATAACTGACGAAACTTGACCAATTTCAGTAAAATTTGGGATCTGTTATCCTGAATACATTTCCAGTAAGCCTGCACTCACATTGGCCACCTCACCTAAACAACATCACTGCCTAGTTCTTCAACTGTTTTGATGTTATCTTCAGTGTCGCTTCCCGACTGGCGATCAGTTGAGCCCCTTTTTTGCAATTGTTCTACACTTGCCCCCTTCCATCTCTTTTCTGGAAATTATTTCACCAGTCTGTAAGAACTATAACCTTTCTCCAGATAACAAATTTTTAAAAAGGATAAGATCCTTCTGATTGAAAACTGTTTACGATTAAAGCAAAAATGGTGTCTTTGCATATCATGACAATAATCGCTATGTGGTGACGACATTGTTTGCGAGTAGGGTTTTATGGTTTATTAAATTTTACCTGTACTGTCTTCTGTAATCACATCAAGGTGGTTTACAATAAAATTATTTAAAAGAAAGAAGGCAAGGTGGCCAGTGTGAGCGGAGGCTTGTTGCAAATTTATTCAGGATGATAATCCCAAATTTTATCGACATTGGTTAAGTTTTGACAGAGTGATGTAGAAAACAAGCTTTGTATAGCTCTTTATGGAAACAGTGCATGTGTGTATATGATACATATGTATGATATATATCATAGAGAATTGTTTTTCTAATGCTGTACATCTTAAACTCTATGCTTATATTGTCCAAGATAAGTTCATTTACTTGTATTACTTTGGACAGCTGCAGAAAGCATGAGACAGTTAATTATTATATGTGGTTATTTACCTTGTTACAGCTGCTGTGTTTGGAAACAGATTAAATGCTTCCTGTTTCTTCAAATTAGAACTTGAAAGGTGACAGGCAGGAACCACTTTTTATCTAGAGGGTCATCTCAGTTTTATGCAGTATCCTTCCTCTGAAAGTCAGCAAACCCTCCAGGGAACTGTACTGCAGTAATTCTGCAAAAGATAAATTACTAATAAATACTGTGGCTTCCATGAAATCTGTCAGTGAAGTTTATAAAAAAAAAACCCCAAGAATGAAATTCACTGTCCATATATTACAAATGGGACAATTATATAAATTGGCACCTCAGTTTAGATCAGGGGTGTCAAAGTCCCTCCTTGAGGGCCGCAATCCAGTCAGGTTTTCAGGATTTCCCCAATGAATATGCATGAGATCTATTAGCATACAATGAAAGAAGTGCAAGCAAATAGATCTCATGCATATTTATTGGAGAAATCCTGAAAACATGACTGGATTGCAGCCCTCGAGGATGGACTTTGACACCCCCGCTGTATGTTTAAGGGCTGATTCTACAAACAGTGTCCCTATTGTAGGTGGCAGTAGACATTCTACTGCCGTCTCACCAGCCAATCGGGATACACGCTTTAAAAAATCTATATCGCGAAGGATGCCTACAATATAGGCATCTGACTCATGCCTACAGAGGTGTCTAGGCATGCCTACTGATGCCCAAGGCCAACATGGGCATGATTTCCACTAGAAGTAGCCTTCAGCATCTGTGGGACAGGAAAAGAACTCGACAGGACGGGAAAATGAGTTCCCATGGGGACGGGGAAAAATGTGTCCCCGTGTCATTCTCTAACAGCACCTACATTGTAGGTGCCACTAGACATCATCTATAGAATCCTGCCTAGCGGAACCTAGCATCCTAGAGGTAGGGGCCTTTATATTAGGCCTAATTTACTGGCACCTAACTAAGATGCCTAAGTCAACCATACCTATTCTCCAAACCTAACCACGCTTGCTTTTCAGGTAGGCATTGTTGGAAGATGCCTCTACTTAGGTATTGCTAAGCGCCATATGGAATTCCACACCTAGTTATTTAATTAATTTCAATGGCTGGTCAATTACCATTCCATTTAAGCTAATTGAACTAATTTAAGTTAGGCACAGATTTTAGTTAGGCATCACTAAGTGGCCTCAATTAGGGCATCTAACGGTGCCTAACTGGTATACCATCAAAAGTATGCTGGACTTTGGCGTGCCAACAATCCCGTGGCAATATTTGCACGCAGGACATATGCGCACTGCTGCTTCCGCCATGAAGCATTCCCGTTAGCACTGTGAGGGTGTGTGTGTGTGGGGGGGGGAACCGCCCACTATAATGTACAAGTGCTCCCTTTGGGGGGGAGAACCCCCCCAAGTACACTGAAAACTCCCGTTCTCCTATCTTTTTTCGCTGTTCAGGTGTTTTCAGTGTAGTGGGGGGTTCCCCCCACACACCCACCCAATGGGAGGGTGAGGACTTGTAAATGTAGCCCCACACCCCCCTCATGCGCTAATGGAAAGGGCTGAAAGGCAGCACGTAAATGTTGCTGCAGGATTGTCGGCGTGCCAAAGTCTGGCGCGTTTTGATGGGTCACTGCCTAACTAAGGTACTGTTTATAGAATCTGGCCCTAAGTGCATCTGTACTAACTGTGATTAGGGTACTATACACTAATGGACAAGATCCCTAGCAGTAGTACCACAAGACTAATACTAGGGACAGGTGCCATTTTGGAGGAAGTGTTGTTAACCCAGGCAGCAGTGGAGGTGGACTGCTTCCACCAGCATCTACATTATGGTATTTCAGACCCCTGGGTAGGTCACAGGGAGGAGATGGGGGAGGGTAGAGCACAAGAGGCAGGGTATCTGAGACGGGGTGGGGTTTCTGAGGCAAAGGGCAGTGCTTTTTATGTTGGGGACTGGTGAGTCATACAGCTTATGTCGGGGGAGGGGGGTTTCAGGAAATTTGTATGGGGGCAGGGTGTTGTGTCAGGGGGGTCAATGGGCTTGACTGGGGAGCAGGGTGTGAGTTGGAGGGAAGAAGCACTGGCTTGGGCTGGTCAGGTGTTGTAGCCAGGGTCAGGGAGACATGCAGAGGGGTGGGAACATGTGAAAGGAGTCTGATTTGGGAGAGAATGAAGGGAATGTGTTGGAGGGGTGGGTTGCTCTGCTACGGCTTGTGGTAGTGTGATTTATTCATCATCCACATAGAACTTGAAGGTGATGCAGTCTAGAAATGAATTTTTCTGTTATGTTATCTGGAATGGTCCTCCTATGCTATCGCCACTGCATGTAACACAGTGCCTCTTTGGTCACTTTCTATCTGGTGTGGCAAATGCAGGACAGATGGCGATCATACTCCTTGCATTTCCCACACAGTCTTTACACTTACTGCACTGTAATGTTTTACATTAAACATGTGGTAAATGTACAATGTACTGCAGTAGGTAAAATGACTCCTTAATATCACAATCCAGCTTTTACCACGATGGTTTATTATAATGTCCATGTGAAACTCTAACATTTGTTATTTGCAATGACAAATTGCTCTGTAGCAGTACAATAATTCACATAATTTTCCCAGTTTTACTGATACAGTATTGTCCCAATATTCTTTGTCCCTACTGTATAAGCGTATATATTTTTTTTATATAAACTGAACCTTCAGCACCTAATGCACAAAGCCTATTAGTTTTTGAGCCAGATCCTTTTGTGCTAGAGACTTTATCTGACAGAACCAGGTTCCTGAATGAGACTGGCTTACTCATTTCTGGAACATTTTATCGTAATTGGAGTCTTGCCTTTGGGCTATTACTTTATAGCAACTGTAGTTTTCATAACTCTAAAATTGCGATAGACTTTCTGCATGCTCTCCAGCACTCTCATGGCATGATTAATCATAACCAGAGTGAGCCATGAATCATTTCAAACTGATTGCTGTTTTTCAGAACCTTGTTGTGCGTCGCTGTAATGGACCAATAGGGAAAGCAACAGTTTTCTGGCCAGTGGTGTAATAATGAGTAACATTTATGTCACCTTTCTGCATGCAGAGAGTTTTTTTCCCACTAAATATACCAGAAAATTCAGCATCTGCGTAATGTTCCTGAACCGAGACAGCTGCTTACTGCCATAATCTTTAACAAGAAGTGGCAGCTTGGTCCCAGATATTAACTCATGGAGAATAAACATCTGCACAATAATTTGAATATTTTGTTCCTTGTCTGGGAATGTTTTATTTCAGTGTTTCTGATGCTTTCATTTTTCTGCCCCTAAAGCAGTGGGACAACCAGGTGATATTTCAGCTTGCTGACTACTGCGAGCTGAATTAGATTTGGATAGCCAATATTGGGTCATGTCCAGGCACTGGAATTGAATATCTGGGTCTTCAGTGGACCCAGAAGTTATGTGGGTGCCGGCCAATATTCACTATTCTTATCTGCTTCCTGAATTGGCAGATAGGACTACATTTTATGCAGCCCTATCTGCTCTGTTAAGTGTGAGGGCAGTGACCTGTCAAATGCAGGCATGACAATTGCGTCCCAACAAATGTGTGCACTGATTGGGAAGTGACATGTCAAATGCACTCCAACAATTGCTATCCGTATAGCCCCGATCACAATCCACAGCACCTAAGAACATAAGAAGTTGCTTCCACTGGGTCAGACCAGAGGTCCATCGCGCCCAGCGGTCCGCTCCCGCCGCGGCCCATCAGGCCCATGACCTGTGAAGTGGTTCCTGACTATTTCTTTAACCTACCTCTACTTCTATCTGTACCCCTCAATCCCCTTATCCTTCAGGAACCTATCCAGCCCTTCCTTGAACCCCTGTACTGTGCTCTAGCCTTTCACAATGTCCGGAAGCGCGTTCCATGTGTCCACCACCCTCTGAGTAAAAAAGAACTTCCTAGCATTTGTTCTAAACCTGTCCCCTCTCAATTTCTCCGAGTGCCCCCTTGTACTTGTGGTTCCCCACAGTCTGAAGAATCTGTCCCTGTCTACTACCTTCTCTATGCCCTTCAGGATTTTGAAGGTTTCTATCATGTCCCCTCTAAGTCTCCGCTTCTCCAGGGAGAACAGCCCCAGCATTTTCAACCTGTCAGCGTATGAAAAATTTTCCATACCTTTTATCAGTTTAGTTGCTCTTCTCTGAACTCCCTCAAGTACTGCCATGTCCTTCTTGAGATACGGCGACCAGTACTGAACACAGTACCCCAGGTGTGGGCGCACCATTGCACGATACAGCGGCATGATGACTTCTTTCGTCCTGGTCGTGATACCCTTTTTAATGATACCCAACATTCTAATTACTTTTATGTAGATACTATTTTATCTTTTTGAGGGTTACAAAGTAACCCTCTTTTTTGAGGAGGGGGTGGGTGAGGGGGTGGGTGGATCCCCCCCCCCCACTATACTTAAAAGATTCATTTGCTATCTAGTGTTAGGGTAAGATTTGCATGATGATTATGGGAACCTTTTACATAAGTGGATATCTGGAAGGCCCTGATTTGCTCAGACTCCTCAGGCCCTGTCCCTTGGGAGGGGCCTGAGGAGTCTGAGCAAATCAGGGCCTTCCAGATATCCACTTATAGCAGATTCAGAGTAGCACAATGTATGTATACCTTTCAAACGTTCCCGCTTTGGTGTGCGCATTTCATGAGGCGCAATTGACAGGGCACAAGTATCCTACGTGGATTTGTCGGTGTGCCGAGAGGGCACTAGCACTCAATATTGCTGGGACTTGCATAAATTCTGAGTCCACCATGACTCTGCCTCAGACCATCTGGCGCTACCTGGATTGTGAAAGGATAGTCAGGGATGATACTCAGTGGCACTGTCCAGTTAAGCGCTGCTAAAATCTAGTTGCAACAAAGGCTTCAATCTCTTCAACAAATTCAACTTAAAGAAAGCAGACTGAACTACTTGTGATATGTATGCTGCCATTGAAAGATGACAATCTATTACGACTCCCAGCAAGAGTAATTCAGTTTTAATAGGAATTACATAATCCCCCAAATGCACATTAGTGGGCCATGTTTCTTCATCATCTCTGTTTTAGCAACATTCAATAATAGCTTATTTTCATTCATCCATTGTTCAATTGCACTCAAACACCTCTTCGACTGCTCTACAAATTGTTGTCCCCAGTTCAAAATAGGAAAAAGAATTGCTCATCCAATAGGAGCCATATATATATATACAGTATTAAAAAGAAGAGCCAAAAGGGCCGACCCATGTGATACTTCACCTCTACTGAGCACCATAAAAGAATAAAATAGATAAAAAACATTGAAAAACCTTTCCTCTCACACCCAAAACACTCATTTTCTGCAACAGCAATTCCAAATCTGTAGAGTCAAAGGCACTAGACACATCCTGCGAAACCAAACAAAACTCTTGATTATCATCCATCCCTCTTACAATCTGATCAGCTGTTGATAAGAACATAAGAAGTTGCCTCCACTGGGTCAGACCAGAGGTCCATCGTGCCCAGCGGTCCGCTCCCGCGGCGCCCCATCAGGTCTATGACCTGTGAAGTGGTTCCTGACCATTTCTATAACCTACCTCTACTTCTATCTGTACCCCTCAATCCCCTTAACCTTTAGGAACCTATCTAAACCTTCCTTGAACCCCTGTACTGTGCTCTGGCCTATCACAACCTTGATATAAGTAATGTTTCAACTCCATGTGCAACTCTAAAGCCATACTGAAAATGATCTAATCCATTTACTTATATGCTCCTCTAATTCCCATAACACTGCTTTTTCAATAACTTTTCCAATCACTGGTAGTGTAGAGATTGGTTGATAATTACTCATTATGTTTTGATCAAGATGCCCAGCTTTCATCAATGGTTTTATTGTTGCACATTTAGCCAAGTTTGGAAACATTCCCATTTCCAATTATTTATTCACAATAAGTGTTAGTGCAGGCCCAAGGTTCTCTCCTAATACTCTACGTATTGCTGAAGAACATGGATCAGAATAAGGCTTAGGGCTCCTTTTACTAAGATGCGCTAGTGTTTTTAGTGCACACACGAAATTACCATGCGCTAAACCGCGCAGTACACTAATAGAATAACGCCAGCTCAATGCTGGCGTTAAGGTCTAGCGCATGCGACAATTTAGCGCGTGCTATTCTGCACGTTAAATCCCTAACACACCTTAGTAAAAGGAGCCCTTAGTTGGTGTTAAACTCAGCAAATTTTCTCCACCTCTTCTGCCATTAAAAGATTGAATTCATTCCATTCTTATTGCTCATTTTCAAATTCCAATTGTCATGCATTCTTCACCAAACCTCCTACTTTCTGTTCAATATTATTCATCTTAAAACTCAACTATACAGCAAATGAAGACGCCTTTGGACCATTAATCACATCTTTCTCTTCACCGCCTTGAACTGCAAGGTATAGGCGGAATAGAAGTCCCTAATGTAATGTAATATCTTTTTGCTAAAATTTTAACTGTACTAAATAATTCCTTTGGTCTATTCACTGCTTATGATGCCTACTATTGCCTGAGTCGATTTAGGTACTGCTAGGTGTGATTTTACAAACGGCATCTTACTTTGACATGCGGTAGGTGCCGCTTTTCTAGACACCTACTGAATTGGGTGTCATTTATAGAATCTGGCCCTGAATGACTTTACCTAATTGCTGTAGGTAAAATGGCACAAACCAAAGTATGAGGCCTGATGGCACAAGTGGAAAATCCTATATTTTGTATACTGATTAACATATTTGATTAACTTATTTTAATTTTAGATCACAATGAACTACTCAAAAAAGAATTTGTCATATCACCATGCATTAAGTAGGATCTGGATTTGACAGCTAAATATTGTGGGCCTGATATTCAGCCATTGGCAATCAGCATCCTGCTGACCACTTTTGCTGTTAAACCTGGAAATTCAATTTTGGGATTTTGGGCCATGTCTAGGCACTGGCATTGAATTTCTGGGTTTCTGGAGCCAGCTATGTGTTACCACATAAAGATAGGACTGACTTGTGTGCATTCCGATTTATTCAGTTACCTTGGCCAGTTAAGTGCTGAATAATATAGTAATATAGTAGATGACGGCAGATAAAGACCCAAATGGTCTATCCAGTCTGCCCAATCTGATTCAATTTATTATTTTTTTTCTTAACTATTTCTGGGCAAGAATCCAAAGCTCTGCCCGGTACTGTGCTTAGGTTCCAACTACTGAAGTCTCCGTCAATGCTTACTCCAGTCCATCTACACCCTCCCAACCATTGAAGCCCTCCCCAGCCCATCCTCCACCAAACGGCCTTATACAGACACAGACTGTGCAAGTCTGCCTAGTACTGGCCTTAGTTCTTCAATATTTATTATTATTTTCTGATTTTAGATCCTCTGTGTTCATCCCACGCCTTTTTGAACTCCGTCACCTGTTTTCATTTCCACCACCTCTCTCGGGAGCACATTCCAGGCATCCACCACCCTCTCTGTAAAAAAGAATTTCCTTACATTGCTCTTGAGTCAATCACCCCTCTACCACCACTTAACCGGCCAAATGCCAGCTCTACCCCCGATATGCCCCCCAAATAGCTGGTTTTCATTTTAGCGCTAACCGGTTGTTTTCAACAACACTAACCACTGAAAATTACTAGTACTACTATTTATCATTTCTGTAGCGCTACTAGATATACGCAACGCTGTACATCAAAACACAGAAGACACAGTCCCTGCTCAAAAGAGCTTACAATCTAGTCAAGACAAACTGAACAAGAAAGTGCATCTATACACAGTGCTCAGGTGGGGAACCAAATACAACTGCATTATGATGTCATCAAGAATTCTGGGTATGACTCAAACACATTGTGATGTCACTGAGCATTCAGACAGCTTCTACTACTACTACTACTATTTATCATTTCTTTAGTGCTACTAGACATACATCAAAACACAGAAGAGATAGTCCCTGCTCAAAAGAGCTTACAATTTAGTCAAGATAGACAAATTGGATAAGGAGGTTAAAAAATTAGTGGTTAGCTCTTAAAAGGCAATTTAAACGGCCAGCTGTTGTTTCTAGCCTGTTAAATTGCTTTGAATATCAACCCCTGTATTTATAATGTTTCTGTAGAAGCCACTTGGAGTGTTTAGAGGGCACAATCATATTGAGGATGTGTATTTAGTTTCTGGTTTTGATTTAGAGAATTCTATGCACATATATAGAGCATGCAAAATCAACTTTGTGTATCAAACCTCCAAATTAATGTAAAGTTGATTTATGTGAGTTAAATATTACATGAATTAATCCCATTAGCATAGCTGGGCTTAAAAAAGGTTTAGACAGGTTCCTGGAGGAAAAGTCCATAGTCTCCTATTGAGTCAGACATGGGGGAAGCTATTGCTTGCCCTGGGATTGGTAGCATGGAATGTTGCTACTATTTGGGTTTTTATCAGGTACTTGTGACCTGGATTGGCCTCTGTGGAAACAGGATACTGGGCTAGATGAACCATTGGTCTGATCCAGTATGGCTATTCTTATGTTCTTATTACGTGTCAAAGCAGCTCCTGATTGGTGAGGCCCGACTTTAGTACAGGAAGAGGCAGTTGCCGTGAGTGATTTCCTTCACTCGCTGGCACTGCAGCTGCCCTCTCCTGCCTCCCCAGACAAAAAAATGTATTCGCGGGTTTTCGATATTCGTGGGGATTCCTGGAACGGAACCCCCGTGAATATTGGAGGAGTACTGTATTGATTTCTTGCTTCTCTTCTAGGGTGGTGACTCTGCAACATGCTCAACAATACAGCTTCATGGCTTGCCAGCGCTAGGCCTTGAGCATCTGCACATGCTCAAAGTCTCTTGGCTTCTACCCCTCTGAACTTCTGTTTCAGAATATTAATTGATTTATTGTTAGGATAATTCTCCACCAATAAAATATATTGCCCTCAAAGAAAGGAATATATTTTATAAAGAAATGTTAATTTTGGGTAAGCCCTGCCTATTATATTATATATAACTATATTAAAGGACCGAGATTCAGAACATATGCAATCCAACTGAAAATTTATTTCTTACAGAGCAGAATTAATGATAAAATCAGGCAGATAGAGCAATTGCAGATAGGATCTTTAAACAAGGAGAAATTGTGTTACAAGACAAGATATTGCTAAAGCAGAATGATTAATTTAACTGGGTTCAAAAGTTACTCATGATGTAGGCCTTTGCTGGTTGAAAAGTCCTTTAGTTGGAAAGGAGACTCCATAGTACAGCTAGGCACATGGCCTGGGAGCACATGGTCTATAGAAGAAATGTTGCAGCACGATGATCCCGAGGAGAAAGAGAAGAGAGCATGGTGATCCCTAGGAGAAAGAGAGAGGCACATGCTTCAGCGATAGTCCGAAGAGAAGAGAGCGAGAGGCATGGTTCCAGTGCTGGTCCGAGGGAAAGAGAGAGAACATGGGTGAATCTTCTGGTTTTATAGATGTTGGTGAATTGAAATCTGGTCCCATGAGACACCAGAATCCAGGAGCAATTGTCCAATCCCAAGGCAGGAACTCAGGGGCTATGCCTCCTCCCTGAGGCTGGCATCACATCCAATCACAGAGCAGTATTTCAATTCCAACTTTTCCCTCTGTTTCTAGGTGGATGTTGTCATCTGATTAAATTTTGTCTGAGTGGCTTAAGTTCTCACACTGTTGATTTGTTGATTAGTAGTGAGTTGCACCTAGCCATTTCTTTGTCATCCCCTGAGTAGGTGTACTCAACACTGTCTCTCAGAAGCCAAATTCCATAACTCCAGCAAAATAAAATCTAATTACCTCCCGTTCTCTAGCATCCGGTCCCTCTCTATCTTCTTAGTCCCTCTCCTTTATCCCTTCATTGTAGTTCCTTTCCTCTTAACTTCTGTAAACCGTGCCGAGCTCTGCGCTTGCGGAGATGGCGCGGTATACAAACCTAAGATTTAGTTTAGTTTAGTTTAGTTTAATTTAACTCCAGCAAAATTAATCATATCATGCTACAAGAGGAGGGCAGAAGCCTGCAGTCCTTGAGCATGTAGAGATGCTCAAGGCTCTATACCTGCCAGCTCTGCGGCCATTTTATTTAGTAGATTGCAGAAATCAAGGAGAGAGTCTTTGATGGAGGAGGAAAATTTGAGGGGTATCATGGCACCAGTGTCTCCACCCCATTCTGCAACTTGGCACCTCCATAGCTATTAGAATTATTGCATTAATAGCCTGATTCAGGTCACATTTTTGCAGAATTCTGGAAGAAGCCCTTTGTATGGCCTCAGGTCCAGGGCTATTACTACAAGAACCGACACACTGTGAGGTTGTATGTGTGTGTTGGGGGAAGAAAGTTTATAAAATGGGGCTAAAATCCCTGGGGTAGTTGTGCCCAAAGGCTCATTGTGCCAGAATCTCAGCCCTGGTTCTGATTAAGCTGGAGGCCTGAAGAAGCAGGAGGGAAAAATAAATAAATAAAAAAGATTATTGACTCACAATATATCATTCGATTTTTGGGCCTGTCCCGTTTCCAGACTATAACTACAGACGGTTTCAATTTACTATGGATGTAGTTCGATCCCAAGACCTTATGTAGGCAGTAAATCAGACAATATAGAGAATGTGTTTATTTGCTTTCAGAAGCCCAGGCAGTACCGTGAGAATGAAATCACAGGCCATGCTTTCTGGCCCTTGTGCCCCTTTCCTGCTTAATTTTTCCCTGATGCTTCGCTTATCCTGTCAGCAGCTCCTTGAGGTGAATGGAAGGAGAATTCTCTGCACCTTCTGTATCACGTGAAAAGCATCACCCTGTTCCTGAAACTGGAACAAGAAGAACTTTTAGGCACTCAACTCTGCACATCACAGGATTTCTCTTTCCCATTTGTATTTATATTATTATGTTTTTAAATTAATTTGATTAGATTGTTAGGTTTGTAAATCTCTTAGAGAATTTGGTTAGAAATAAATATTTTTTTATCCTACATCGTCTCTAATTTTGACTTAGTCTTTTATTGAATCATGTAGCATAATGTTAGACCCGACATATACTGTGCTTTGGAAACCGCAAGTTGAAACAATTATAGCTACCCAAGGTTCACTGGTGAAAGTTTTCTGGATGAATTAAAAATAGTTTGTCAGAGAGAAGGAAACGTTGGTAGTAAACCTGAAAGAAGAAACTGAATCCAGATGTTGCATCTATTGTTCAGCAGTTAGTCATTTGAGTCCAGCCATACAATGTCAAGAGAGCCTCAGAACCTGCATACACTATCGCTGATACTATGGGCTACATGTACTGACAGGTCAATATTCTGAAGTTGTAGGTGGTTGACTCTCTACCCTGTGAAATATTTCCCCTGCTGATTGGATAATTTTATCTTTGCATCTCTACTAGTCAAATATAGTTTTGAATAGACAAATGCAGCTTCCAACCTAATTCTGAATCCCTCTTCATGTTGTTGGCAGCGGGTTTCACAGTGTTGCATGGAGGCTTTAAAAGCATAGAATTGCCACCAGTGTTAAATATGAGGATGCCATAGGCCCCAGAATTATGGAATGGTTTACCATCTTGTATTAGAGAGATCGATCAATGGATGTCTTCTAGAAGAGCGCTGAAGACATAGTTGCTTAGGAAATATCTGTCTCGAGAATAGTCGTTGTTTTGATGATGCCTGTTTGATGATTAATAGTATTGCTTATTGTTTAATTATAAAAATTATCTGTCTTGAATGATTATTGCCTTGAATGATGCCTATTTTATATACCAATAATATGGCTTATGAGGCTTATTTTTTTTAACTACAACATAATCCTTGAATATAACCCACTTTGAACTTTGATGGTGTAGCATGATAAATGTATTGGTATAAAATTAAATTACTGTAATATTTATTGCCCATTCTGGGGCAAGTATTAAATTGTAAGTTTTAATAAGTATACATTCCCATATGAACACCCCTGTATGCACCCAATTCAATGGGATTTCAAATTTACTTCAACTTTCTAGAACTTTGGCAGTATATTGTGTCATATAAGTTTTTGCTCCTAATCTAGCTAATCATGTACTTCAACTCCAATGGATAATCAAGTATCCTTTTATTAAATGAACAAGCAAGGAGGCACACGATAGCACACTCTACATCCTTTGAGTCTGGTAATTTGTACTCTCATACCTCGGTAGCATGGAATGTTGCTACTCTTTGGGTTTTGGCCAGGTACTAGGGAACTGGATTGGCCACTGTGAGAACAGGATACTGGGCTTGATGGACCATTGGTCTGACCCAGTAAGGCTATTCTTATGTTCTTATGTACATGAATTAATGAATGGGAAATAAAACCCAACACTATTTCGCGTGCATCTACTAAAGTCCATTTGCATCTGACCTTCTTTCTTCATATGTATGTATGCATTAATTGTTGCTCATATTTCCAAAACCAGCTTAACATGCATGCTAGACCCGTGGAGGGGCATAATCGAAAGGGACGTCTAAATCTATTTGCGTCCAACTCGCAAGTCATCCAAAGTAAAAAACAGCCTAGGACATATTTTCAAAAAATACGTCCAAAATTTTTTTTGTTTCGAAAATCGTCTAATTATACATCCTGCCGATCTGATTGTCCAAGCCGCTAAATCGTCCATCTTTATACCACATTTCTGTCCAACTTTTCGTCCAAGACAAAAACGCCTAGAACAAGCCCTGTTGGACATGGGAAGGGTCTGCAAAGTGATGGACTGCACACCCAGACATGCCACCTAAATAGTGGGGTACCTTACAGGGCACTGCTGTGAACTTCACAAAAAGGGTGCCATGGCTTCTCCTCACTACAGCTCTCTTATAGATCATGGTGAGCCCCCCAAACCACATCCAGAATCCCCTAGACCCACTTATCTATCACCCAATAGCCCTTATAGCTGCAGGAACCACTTATATGCCAGTAAAAAAAGAGTTGTGGGGGTGTATAGGGCAGTGCACATGTTTCAATATCAATGCAGTGATTACAGGGGCTTATGGACGTGGGTCCTCCTCTCTATGGGTCCCTAACCCACCCTCAAGATGGCTTAAGCCGCCTCTGTGCTGGACGACCACACTTAGAATACTGTGTCCAACACTGGTTTCCATACCTTAAGAAGGATATAACTCTGCTGGAGAATGTGCAGAGGCGAGCCACGAAACTTGTCAGAGGTATGGAGAATTTGAGCTACAAAGAACGCCTCAGAAAACTGGGACTGTTCACCCTCGAAAAGAGAAGACTGCGAGGAGATTTGTTAGAGACTTTTAAAATATTAAAAGGATTTGATAAAATTGACCAAGAAACAAGCATTACTGACATTTTCAGATGTGACACGGACAAGAGGTCATAGCCTGAAACTGAGCGGCAGCAGGTTCAGGACAAATGTTGGGAAGTTCTGTTTCACACAACGAGTGGTGGGTGCTTGGAATGCTCTCCCAGAGGAGGTTGTGGCAGAGACTACTGTTCTGGGTTTCAAGCGCAAGTTGGATTCATACCTTCTTGCAAATCACATCAGGGGATGCGGGAAATCCGGGTCTCCAATAAGGAGCACCTAACTGGGCCTCCGCGTGTGCGGATCGCCGGACTAGATGGACTTAGGTCTGATCCGGCAAAGGCGTTTCTTATGTTCTTATGTTCCTATGCCAGGCGGCCAGGTGATGATGGTCTGGAGGTTGAATTTTAAAGGTGTGATTAATATTTTTATGGGAGTGGGGGGGGGGTCGGTGATCACTGGGATAGTGTATGGGGGTCTGTTTTATGTGTTTTCAGTGCTTATCTGGTGTCTTTAGGTGGGTTTTTGTGACTTAGATCATGTTTTACATGGTCTAAGTCACAACGTCCAAGTTCCGTCGATCGTGGGCTGTATAACTTTCGGTTACACATGCTGTACGACTAAGTCTAAGCCGACCCTCGTCCCACCCAACTCCCACTCTTGACACTCCTCCCGAAATGCCCCGTTTAGCTTTGGTCGTTCAGTGACACTATGAAGGCCTAGGTCGTCTAGAAATACATCCAAAACCCGGTTTTATTATCGGCACTTGGACGTATTTGGGAAATGTTCATCCAAGTGCCGACTTAGGCCGGTTTTTGGTCGTTTTTCTCTTTCAATTATGAGCCCCTCAGGCCCTGATTCTACAAAGTGCGTCCCGATTTTAGGCAGCTGTAGGCATCCTACAGCTGTCTAATCAGCCAATCGGGATGCACGTTTAAAAAAAAAAAATGCTCCCCAGGCAGGCTGCCTATATTGAAGGCGCCTCCTGGAGCCTAGGGAGGCCCGCAAGACGCCTAAGCTCGCCTAAGGGTCTTAGGCGGGCCTTAGGCGAACCTAGACGGCCCTAAGTGTCTCCTTAGTAGAGGAAAAGATGCTTACAATGTAGGCCAACAAAATGCTGGTCTACATTGTAAGTAGACGCGGCCGCTATACTTATTGTGGCAAGGGATCTCTCTGCCGCTATAAGGTTAGCGGGCCGCGGCCGCCTGTCCAATTCCCGGCAGGAGGGTGCCCAAACCCTCCTGCCAGAAGTTGCTCCCCCCGACACTACCGATCGCTGGCAGGATGGTGCCCAAACCCTCCTGCCGCCCCCCCCGACACTACTGATCACCGGCAGGAGGGTGCCCAATCCCTCCTGCCGGAAGACGCACCCCCCCGTGCTAACAGCCCCCAAACCTCCCCCCCCACCAAACTAACCTTTTCTTGTTTGCCAGACGGGACTTGCCCGTCCAGCCGGCAAGCCCGCCTCGTCGAAATGATGGGGGCCCGCCCCTTCCCGGCCCATCCTTCCGAAGCCTAAGGCCTGATTGGCCCAGGCTCTAGGCGCCTGGGCCAATCAGGCCTTAGACTTAGTGGGGATGGGCAGACTCGCTATGCCTAAGGCCTGATTGGTCCAGGCTTCTAGAGCCTGGGCCAATCAGGCCTTAGGCTTTGGAGGGATAGGCCAGGAAGGGGCGGGCCCCCATCATTTCGACGAGGCGAGCCTGCCGGCTGGACGGGCAAGACCCATCTGGCCAATAAGAAAAGATTAGTTTGGTGGGGTGGGAGGTTTGGGGGCTGTTAGCGCAGGGGGGGTGCGGAGGGAGTGCGTCTTCTGGTAGGAGGGATTGGGCACCCTCCTGCTGGCAATCGGACAGGCGGCCGCGGCCCGCTATACTTATAGCGGCAGAGAGATCCCTTGCCGCGATAAGTGTTGCGGGCCGTGTCTAATCTAACCCGATTCTCTAACCAGCGTCTGTACCATGGACGCCGGTTACAGAATCGGGGTTTAGTGTAGGCCCGATTCTGAATAGGACACCTCTCCCGGGCGTCCTATACAGAATCAGGGCCTCAGTGTATAGCATACTATTCTATATGTATATCAAATGACCTTAGTCTACATACTAACCTTTAGTGCAGAAGTAATGTAATGTAATGTAATTTATTTCTTATATACCGCTACATCCGTTATGTTCTAAGCGGTTTACAGAAAATATACATTAAGATTAGAAATAGGAAAGGTACTTGAAAAATTCCCTTACTGTCCCGAAGGCTCACAATCTAACTAAAGTACCTGGAGGGTAATAGAGAAGTGAAAAGTAGAGTTAGTGGAAAAATAAAAATAAAATAAACATTTTAACAAGACAGCATTGATCTAAATACTTTGGGAGGTAGAAGAGAGGAGAGAAAGGAATAGAAGCAGAAATTTAAATGATAGAAATAGAACAAAACAAAGACAAAATGCAAAACAATAGATAAGAAGTCCATAAGCCTTTGAAAATTGACCTCAATGTCAGAGCAGCCTGAATCTGCCACCTACTCTAATGATGTCAAAGTTAATAAACAATTTAATTCAATTATATCTATCCATAAGATTATTACTGTTTATGTACACAATTGACAAAGATTTAAGAAGACCTTATGTGGTCAGTGCTGGGTACTATTACTGTATTTCCTCAAAAATAAGCCCTATCATGATTTTTGGGGTAGGTCTTAATATAAGCCCTACCTCGGAAAATAAGCCCTAGTTGCCAGCGGCAGCAGCGCTCCCCCCGCGACCCTTCCATCTTTCCCTCCCATCTGAACCCCGACCGTGAGACTGAAATACACTACATTTCCCTGCCGCCACACTCCCCCTCTCCCTGCTGACCTTTTCATCTCTCCCACCCATCCAAACCCTGACTGCGAGACCGAACTGCAGTACCTTATAACAAACCGCATCATCGGCAGCACATGCCCCATCACGGCTTTCTCACGCCCTGGGTGTTCCTCTGCCGTGTTGCTGATGACATCAGCAGCAACGTGGCAGAGAAACGTTCGGGTGTGAGAAAACTACGATGGTGCCTGTGCTGCCAATGATGCGGTTTGTTATAAGGTACTGTATTTCGGAATCACGGTCGGGGTTCAGATAGGTGGGGGTGATGAAAGTATCAGCAGGGAGGGGGGGTGCACGGCAGCGGGGGTATGGGAGGGATTAAAAAATGTTCCACGGGGGTATGGGAGGAAGGGAAGGATATAAACTACAAAGATTCTACTGCACAAGGGATGGGAAGGATGGAAGGTTAGAAGCTGTAAGGGAGGAGGGATGGGATATAGGCTGCAAGGGTTCTGCTGCACAGGGGGATGGGAGGGAGGGATGGAGGGGGGAGGGATAGAAAGGTACTGCACAAGGGGATAGGTGAGGATAGATGCTGCACATGTGGGGGAGAGAAAGGAAATAGAAAGAATTGGGGTGGAGGAGAGGAAGGGAGGGATAATCATTGTACATGAAAAAATAAGACCTCCCTGAAAATAAGACCTAGTGCTCTTTTTAGGCCCAAAATTAATATAAGAAAGTGTCTTATTTTCGGGGAAACATGTTAGCTTAAGGGCTTTTTTCTCCCAATATACCATTATACAACCAGAACTGAAGCATTTAAAAGGAGGAGTGATTTTTGATGGGCAGAAAGTTTCCCTAAAGTCACCAAAGAGATATTCAGTCATTTTGGGGAGAATTCTATAAGTATGTGTCTGATTTTAGTTAGGGTAGTGAATGAGTCATTTAGGCACTTAAGTGACTACTTATGTATCTACATTCCATTTTATAGAATATTAATTGGTAACTTATGTATGCCACAAATACATGCATAAGTTATGGTGTTCTATAATTTGCATATGGTAACATCTAGAATTAGAAAACAAACAAAGGTGACTGATCGATGTTCAATTTCCTTTATTGAATGAAAATGACTCGACACTATTGTGTTTTGGGCCTTCCTCAGGGGTCTGGGTATTCAATGAAGGCTCAATAACAATAAAGGTATGTCGTCTTCTGTTATCGGTATTATAATGCAATAAAAAAATACCCACACTTGTGGTCAAAAAGTATGTGCCGCTGTCACTGTGAAGTAGTCATTTACACCGGCTATAGGGCAGATGCATGAGTGATTTCTCTGCCATTGGGCTAATATTCTATAAAGAAAAGTAGGCGTCTACTTTCCTTTATAGAAAAGGCTTGAATAAGTGTCTGCTTAACCTCTTATCCTAGGTGTCCTGTTACAGAAGTATCCTCCACAAAGGGTAACTTATCCAATTGAGACAAGATTCAGAAAATGGTGTTCAAACATCAGCACCCAAAAACATTTAGCACTCAAAGATCAAAGTGTTGAGTGCTAATTTTGGTGCCAAATTGAGTGCCAGGACTTATACCATTCTGAAACCAATAATAATTCCTGGTGCCCAATTTGAACGCTGCGTGAAATTTTTAGGAATACTCCAATCTGCCCACGCACTTCTTTTGGCCATGTTCCCTTTTAGGTTGTATGCTACAGAATTTGGGTGTACATATAGAAGAGCACATATCAAAAGGTGTGCCCAGTTCCAAATTGGCTCCAATTAGCACACAATTATTGGCACTGATTGGCTCTTTAGCCAATTTAATCTTCAGTCGGTTTCCACTTTTGGGCAACATATATAGAATCCTGTGGTTGATGCTCACCACAGTAACAGGGATCAAATTATACAGATAAACTTTCCATATACTGTCATTTTATCCATATACTGTATAGTACTTTCTGTGAACTGACTTAAATGGATGTTTGCTGAAAATATTAATAAAATTATATGGAAAAAATTGTATATGCAGTCAGCTCCTGACTCAGTATTGACCCTCAGATACCATGTAAGTCTTAATCAGCTTTCCCTGAAATGAGCTAGAGGTGCATTCCATGTAAGATTTAATGCATGAACTCAGATGGAATGCATCTGAAATTCATTTGAAGGAAAGTTAAATAGCGATTGCACAGTTATGCCTCACATGGTTCATCATGCATATTTTATTATAGATACTATCAGACTAGAGTCTCCCCGATATTTTTTAATTGCTGATCGCCACCAGCTAAATTATGCCCCGAAATTCATTGCCAAATAATATCTGACCAATGGCACTGAAAACTGGGTCATAACTCTGGGTAGCCAGGCTGCCCAGAACTTATGCAGGCCCACAGAAGCGTTATAGGCCCCTACCAACTTTCCCCCCCCCAAAAAAAAAAGATTCCCTCTTTCCCATTCCCTCCCAGACTGGAGGCTAGACCTGACCCCCATCCACCCACCAAGCTTAGATAGCACACCCTGGGCCTACCTAAATACCTGGTGGTCTAGCAGGGTCTTTGGGGGGCAGGAGCACAATCCCCTCACTCCTGCCCCCTTGCAACAACTCGTGGAATGAACTCCAAAAACAAAAGTTCTTCATCATCCTAGAAGACAGTTGCCAAACTTTGCCCACAGATTTTTCTGTCTTGAACTTTTTTGGTGTGGGGGATGACTTGTGCTTCCACTACATTAACTCCATTTTGAACTCAGGATCTCTATGATAGACCCAAGTCTCATCTCCAATCACTAAACAATGAAAAAAAAAATCACTTGGTCTTCACGGAGCATCACCAAGTTCTCCTGAGAACACTGGAGCCTTGTGGCTTTCTGACATGGTGTCATCATTCTTGGAACCCATCTCACACTAACTTTGAACATGCCCAACTTTTCATTAATTATTTTCCAAACTGTACTTGCCAAGATGCCCATTTCTTCAGCAATTTGGGAAACCTTAATTTGTCTGTCTGACAAAATTAATTCCTCAACTTTCTTGCACATTTCTCTGGAAGTTGCTTCCAGTGTAAGGGTCATCTTCAATGGACTCTTTACACCACTTAAACTGCTTGCTCCAGAATTTTACTTTGTAGGATGATGAGGCAGAGTCAGCAATAAACTGTAGTCATGCGTTCATGGATCTCCTTTGGGTTTTTCCCTTCTTTTGTGAGAAATTTTATCACTGAACAGTGCTCTAAATCTAGCATTTTCTTACTTGATTCGCACGAGGACTCTCCTGACAGCCTGACTCTTAGAATGTTAGATTCACAGTGAGTTACAACTGTGCATGAGTAACTTAGAGACATGTCACAACATGGACAGACTTGTTTCAACACACTTGCTACATTCTTTCATACTCAGATAGATAAATTATTGAACGCCCCTCATATGCATGTAAATGGCACTATTTCTTAAATTTAGGTGACTCATTATAGAATCAATGACTCATCATTCCAGAATTTTTATGTTCTCTTAGGCTTCTGTGGCTGGCGTCATGATTGTTACTGTTGTCCGCGTCTCGCCGCATCTGGGTGGATAGAACCGATGTTTCAGATATCATGCTATGGCTTTCTTTAGAGTATATAGTGAGGTCTGCAATTTGTCTTTATTATAGTGGGTCCACTGACCTGATTGAGAACAGGGAGGACTGTTGGTCATGAGTTAGAATTTTGGTGGGAATGTTCATTGGAACACAAATTTGACATTTTGTCAGGAAAGTCCATTAGACACAATTTTCCCGCCAAAATTCAAATTCATGACCAATGGTCCTCCCTGTTCTCAATTAGGTATATAGAAACAAACTGCAGACTTAACAGCATACCCTGAAGAAAGCCATAGCATGTTGGCTGAAACGTTGGTTCTACCTACCCAGAAGTGGTGAGACTCAGACAACAGCAACAATCATTCCACAGCTTCCTTTTGTTTACATTTATTAAAATATTTGATATCCCACTATTACAGGGGTCTCAAAGTCCCTCCTTGAGGGCCGCAATCCAGTCGGGTTTTCAGGATTTCCCCAAAGAATATGCATGAGATCTATGAGCATGCACTGCTTTCAATGCATATTCATTGGGGAAATCCTGAAAACCCGACTGGATTGCGGCCCTCAAGGAGGGACTTTGAGATCCCTGCACTATTACAATAAAATATAACACATGAAAACTAAAATAAAAGAATGCCAAAATTGATGGGAAAGAACTAATAAACATTCATTGCAAGCCCAAACATTCCACTCTATTCTTTTTTTTTTTTTTTTTAATTTCTTTATTGATATTTTGAACTTGACAATGTATACATTTGAAAAATCGAGAAAAAAAAACTATATGAAAATACACTATTAACATCAGAAATATTACAATAAAAATTTTAAATCCCTTCTTAACCTATAACAGTAATGATATTATACTATTCTAATAAAAATAATCTCACTTATGCATTGGTTTCAAGCACAGCCAGTCCAGTCTGCCAAATACAGTTACTGGGATAAGTTAATATTAAATGTGTTTTGGAAAAAAATAAGCTTTAAGTAATGCTTTAAATTTAGGATATGCCAACTCTGAATGTAAATATGGGGGCAAGCCATTCCAAAGCATAGGTGCTAAGAAAAAATATCTGGTGGATTCATAGTGGGCATGTCTAGGGGGAGGGGAGAGCTAATCTATGCAAATCCAATGAATGCAACAATCTCTCAGGGCTGCCCGAGTCCGGTCCTCAAATTCTACTGGCAGGCCAGTAGATATCATGATATCCACAATGAATATGAATGAGAGAGATTTGCCTGCACTGCCTTCTTGGTATGCAAATCTCTCTCATGCATGTTCATTGTGGACTGAAAATAGATCCTAAAAACCTGGCCTGCCAGTAGATCTCGAGGACCAGACTTGGGCAGCCCTGATCTAGAAGGTGTATGTGGAATAGTGATGAACACCAATTAAGAAAGTACACCAGACTTGTACGGTCTGTGTCTGTGTATGGCTGTTTGGTGGAGGATGGGCAGGGGAGGGCTTCAATGGCTGGGAGGGTGTAGATGGGCTGGAGTAAGTCTTAACAGAGATTTCGGCAGTTGGAACCCAAGCACAGTACCGGGTAAAGCTTTAGATTCTTGCCCAGAAATAGCTAAGAAGAAAAAAATTAAAAAAAAAAAAAAAAAATTTAAATTGAATCAGGTTGGGCAGACTGGATGGACCATCCGGGTCTTTATCTGCCGTCATCTACTATGTTACTATGTTACTATGTAAAGCCTTTGAAAGCTAGGCACAGAATTGAACAGGTGTAACATGGTCACACATTTTAGCTTTGCAAAGAAACCTTGCTGCTGAGTTTTGGAGAGTTTGTAGCCATCGCAAAGAGGAGCCCATTTTATTTGAAAGAGGCCTGCTTCCTTTGCATTTATACCATGGAATTATTTAAATTTCTTTATCTAGGGCCAGCTTATCCATTAGGCAAAACTAGTTGGTTGCCTAGAGCTTCAGCTTCTAAGGAGTGGCAAAGAGCAGTTACAGTGAGAATAAAACAATGTGTCCTCTCAGCCGCTTAAATTGCCCTCATTGCCTGGTATCCTGCGGTTTTGTATGGGGAGGATGAATTTTAAGAAAATGCTGAAAACTCGATTATTTGTTAATGCCTTCTTATGCTAAGGTATATTTCAGTTGATAATTGCCTTTTAGAATTTTTCTGACATCAATGTATGATTTAAAGCTTGCTTATATTTCTGAATTGATTGAATTTGTGCTCTATCCCTATTATAAAAGGGACGATTAATGATGTTGTTTAGACATGTCTATGTATATGTGATAATCGGAGGGAAACAAGATTGTTATGTATGTGATATGGAAACCGCATAGTTGTGTGCGGTATATACATTTTTAAATAAATAACACACATGGATACAAGGCAAAGTTTAAATGTTTAGAAGTATGATGTCTAATTATACATTTTACAGGATTGTTATGGCAACAATGATCTTAGGATGATCATGATTGTTGAGCTTGATTACGGTATCTCAGAGAAAGGGAGCATGAGGCTTAAAGATTCACCTATAGTTCTCAATAACCTTGTGCCAGATCTGTCTCTTATCATATCTCCCCTTCTAAAGTACTGTATGATGAAGACCATTGACATTTTAGTGGCCATCTTCTGGACTGACTCCATCTTGTTTATATGGTCCAGAAATATCAAAGAAAAAGACAATTGAATTTAATCATTAATTTAGCATAAGAAATTAATCTAACTCTTGGAATCTGTACAATATATATGACCTGGATTGACCATCGTCAGAGTCAGGATGCTGTACTCATTGTACTTTGGCCAAATATATTGTGACTTTACCCATATTCTATCAATACTCTTATCAATTCTATCAGTGCTATTTAACCAGTCAGAAATGGCCACTGACTGGTTAAATAGTGTTTAACTGGCCAGGTGAGAATACTCAGTGTGAGATAACTAGTTATCTCTGCTGAATATTGATGGTTAATGGCTAAAAGCTAACCGGTTATATCACGCAATACCTGGCAATATTTAGTGTGGACTGGCCGAACTTAGTGGGCAAATCAGACCACCTAAATTGCAGTCCTATCTTTGCCTGTTATAACTAGTTAACTTATAAGTAAATGGTCAACAAACCCCTAGATCAGGGGTGTCAAACTTAATCACATTAAGGGGCCAAAATCTAAAACACAGGCTAAGTTGCGGGCCAGACCCCGCCCAATCTCTGCCCCAGACCCCGCCCCATAATAGTACTAATTGTAGCACCATTTTTTTCCATTCATTTTTCATATATACATACAATATAATCTTATTAACAACACAAAATGGTTAACCACAAAATTAAACTACATAGGCGCAGGCTTGCCATAATCTTTTCTGTACTTCATTAGAATATGTCTTCCATCACGACTACACACATGCTTTCTCAGCTCTTTAATCAGGATTAGGCTATGAGTCATGAAATTCTAGTAGCCATTGATGTTCCACATGTTCAAACCTGAGGGGAAGGGGAGAGGGGCTTCATTAGAAGAATGAGGGTCTTCCCCAGGTAGCTGTGCTGTTATGTCTTCAGTGTCAATGCAGCCTTGAGAGATGAAGTAAGTTCTGAGAGTATGTCCAAAGGTGATATTGATTTCTACAGGCAGCACATACTTCTGACAAAGATTGAGCTAAGTATTTGTGTGCAAGTAGTTCCGGATGAAATTTTACATACATTATGAAATTGCTACAAAGAACATGAACTTTCAATAGAACAGAACTATCTTTGATTCGCATGAACTTTATGAACCTTATTCGTTTATTGATTCATTGAGTCTAGAATTTTCCACTCCACTATGCATCAATTCTGATATGAACTGTTTTCTATTTTTATGAAATATATTTAGCATGAAATTTTCATCAACATTTGCACTTGCACTTTAAGCTTTTTTAAGATGCATTGTTAGCACTTTAATAACTTCTAGCACTTTCACTTTATGACGTTTTGGGAGTTAATTTATTCTTTTTTGTCTTAGTATATTTTTTTAGTATTTTTTCTAGCTTTATAAATTTTTCCCCTGGTGTGAATGTTTGCAAAGGTGATCAGGCCAGCCAGAAGCACTTGTTCCCATTCAGGCTTTGACAGATTGTTGTCCTGTGCTGGAAAGTACTTTCATAGCTTTCAAGCAGTATATCTTCTGGCTGGCTCCCTCCTCCTCATTTCCACAGTGTGCTCAAAGCCACAGGCAGCGGCTCCTAAGCGTCTCAACGTCAGAGGGAATGCTTCTGGATGAGGCGCAGGACGCACAAGGAGCCACTGTCTGCAGCTTTGAGCACATTGCGGAAATGAGGAGAAGGGAGCCGGCTAGAAGATAAAACACACAGGTGTGGCAATGAAAATGCCGCATTGCACCGCAGGCCGCATAAAACAGTCAGGTGGGCCGAATTCGGCCTGCGGGCCTTGTGTTTGACACCTGTGCCCTAGATATTCAAATGCCAGTCACCAGAAATGACCTGGCAACCAGAGGACATAGGCAGGCTAACTCCGCTGGTCTAAATATTGGATCCAGTATCTCCAGCCATTGCAGTTTTATAACAAAGAGGATTTCTTATTGCTTCACCAACGTTGACTGCCGTAATGTGTACAAGGAGGAAGATAGCTGTATTGCAAAAGAATTTTTAAAAAAATCTTGGGAAATGTTCACATCCGGGACAATTCAGATTTAGTTTCGACACTTCTGGTAGTCTTTTTGAACCAAACAGAAATTCACATATCTGTACTGAACAGTGAGAAAATTCAGAATTTATAAAAGCTATATTTGCCTCAAGGAGGGTAAAAGAGACCCCCATCTGATAAAAAGCCACACCTATCCGTGAGTTTAGTTTTTCTTGCTCAGGTTTGAGCAAATATGTCAATATTTATGCATACATGTATAGGCATAACTTCATACAGCTATGCAGATGACATCACCATCCTCCTGCCTTTCGACCAAACCAACCCCGACATAACAAACAAACTATACACTGCACTAGAAACAGTGTCAAAATGGATAAGAAACCACAAATTAAAGTTGAATCAAGACAAAACCAAATTCTTACTTCTAGAAAAAAACAAATAAGAACATAAGAACTACCATCTCCGGATCAGACCTTCGGTCCTTCAAGTCCGTCGATCCGCACACGCAGAGGCCCAGCCAGGTGTATACCTGGTGTAATTTTAGTCACCCATATCCCTCTATGCCTCTCGTAAGAAGATGTGCATCTAGTTTGCTTTTAAATCCTAGAACGGTGGATTCCGCAATAACCTCCTCTGGGAGAGCATTACCACCACTTTCCGAGATTCACACTGGCTCCCAGTACAAGCCCGCATAAAATACAAATTCTATTGCACCCTATTCAAAACCCTAAATGGAAACGGACCAAGCTATCTGAGCAACTGCCTAATCAGGAAAAAACACATCCACACCAAGGAGAACTCATGCACACTTTACCCACCCCCCAATCAAAGCTATGCAAAGCAAAAAAATATGCGATGGACTATTAGCCACCAGAGCAGGGAAACTAGACTGCCACCTCTCCAATCTGCTGACTATAATGCCCAAGTACAAAACATTCAGGAAAGAACTTAAAACTTTTCTATTCAAGAAATTTGTCAAATGATCTAACTGAACTTGATCGACTCTCCACAGATCCCGACGCATACTACATCTATTAGCCATGTATTCTCCCTGTAAATGCCCAGGCCAACTCTTGTTGTAAACCGCCTAGAACTGAAAGGTATTGGCGAGATAGAAGACATCATTGTAATGTAATATTTGCCTCAAGGGGGGTAAAGGAGACCCCCATCTGATAAAAAGCCACACCTATCGGTGAGTTTAGTTTTTCTTGCTCAGGTTTGAGCAAATATGTCAATATTTTATGCATACATGTATTTCTTCATCTTTTCTCACTATTATAGGCATTCAGGCTTATTCCCATAAGTAGTTTTGCTAATTGACTTAAGTTGCGCAATACATTAGCAATTAAGGAAACTTCCAGCAGGGCTACAGCAGGCAGTCAACGGGAGAACAATGAGAAAGTGTATAATGAGAATAAATGGATCAATCCCTATGAAAGCAGCAGTGTTCTGCCAAAACTATGAAGTATGTCATGCTTTCCTAGGGTAATAATAATCCATCATGAGATGGGAAAAGAGAGAGACAGTAGGAATTAAAGTTGACAATAATGAGGATTACAGATCCTTATCTCTCCCCCTCCCCCATTCAAGTTCTCAATGATGAAGTTCACTATGATATATAGCTGCTGTGTGACTACAGTGAATCTTAATTTTTCTCACTATAACATCATAGTAACATAGTAGATGACGGCAGATAAAGACCCGAATGGTCCATCCAGTCTGCCCAACCTGATTCAATTTAAAATTTTTTTTTTTTTTTTTTCTTCTTAGCTATTTCTGGGCAAGACAAAAGTGCATATTTTCCTGCATGCAATTGTTCCCCACATCCCTTAATTTAATTCAACTTGTACGTCAACTCAACTTGTACCCCAATAATCTTTTGTAAACCGCATAGAACTTAACGGTATTGCGGTATATAAACTGTTATTATTATTATTATTATAACCTGAAATCTATTGGATGAAGTGTGCTAGGTATTAGATATGGATTTAGCTTTTCATGACATTCACAACGTATGCCATAAATAAGCCTAGGTCAGGGGTAGGCAATTCGGGTCCTCGAGAGCCGGAGCCAGGTCAGGTTTTCAGGATATCCACAATGAATATTTATGAGATGGATTTGCATGCACTGCCTCCCTGAGATGCAAATCTATCTCCTGCATATTTATTGTGGATATCCTTAAAACCTGACCTGGCTCCGGCTCTCGAGGACCGGAATTGCCTACCCCTGGCCTAGGTTAATACAGACTCGGTGGCAGGAATCTGCATCACTGAGGTAATTGTATAATGTACTTTCTATGTGTAAAGCATGTTTTTCATACCAAAAATGGCTGTTATAAACTGCATGGTTGTATACAAGTATACAATGTTCCCTTCATTCTATAACTGTGCACCTATATTTACATACCAACCCCCTCATTCTTTAAATGTTGTGCGGCACAATTTTATGCTTACACCCGCATTCTATATATGACACCCAAGCTGCATGCACAACTTAATTGATTAAGTGGGTGCTAACAATAGTTACTGCAGTTAATTGGCATCAATTAGATTTTGTGCAAGTATCCTGTCTGTCTTGATTGATTAGATTGTGAGCTTATTCGAGAAGGTACTGTCTCCTTCATGACTCTATACAGCACTACGTACATCTGGTAGAGCTTTAGAAATAATTAGTAATTGAAGTTATTACAGGTTTTATTTGTTTTTCAGTTGTAGATTAAGGCAGGTGAGATTTTTGTTTTGTTGTACTTTGTATTAACTTCCCCAGTAATGTGGGTTTTCTGTGGGAAGAGCATGGGTATGTCATAAGCATTACACCTAGCGATGTATGCAACGTATAGAATACTATGAGCTGTGCACGCTGTAAGGTGCACTTAAATGTAGCAATTTATGCCTGCCATTGACACAGCATAAGCTATTGCACTAGATACCAGTACACCAAGGTCACTTTGTACTAGTAATTTAATAATGGGTTAGATATGCTCTAACACCATTATAGAATGGGCTCTGTGTGTGCCCCTTTCTGGTGCCTATATTTTGGCATGACTTTATAGAGTTTCCACCAACGTGTTCATTGAGTGAAGCCATAAACTATTACTTCACGCTTAACTATTTTATCAAAAGCATATATTTCCCTCTGTGCCGGTAATTATGAAATACTAGTGTTATAGCAATCTTACTCTCTCTTTCTCTCTCTGTACTTTTCAGTCCTTTGGAAAAAAAGCCATTTCAGATACCTAACTGAAGTTATGTAACACAGAACAGTTTGCTAATGTGCAGGTTAATAATGCAACCATAGCAAACAGTAATAAACCAGAAGCTGCCAGGCTTGTCATTTGGCAGAACAGGAAATGTTGCTTTGAAAACAAAATAATAAATGTTAACATATGCTTCCTAATTGAGAATATTAATGTGATAGAGATTTCAAGGGAAAATACTTGCTTCATCATTTGATTTTAATTATCATTAGATGGCATTCAAAATCCTGTATTACCAGTAATGTTTTAGTCTGCAATCTGGTAGAATATATTACAACCTCCTGTCTAGCTTTTGGCTGTCTAGTGAATAATAAACAATGCATAGTATATGCCACACAAGGGGTGTATATGCACTATTATTATTATTTTTTAAACAACCCGGTGACAAGAAAAATCTAGAACAAGGGGTGTACTTTTCTCTAAATGATTCAAACTCAGGGCCATAGTGAGGTATGCAGGGGGCCAAAACTGCACTTATCCATTGCCTCCCCTGCTTCACCATGACTTAGTAGGTGTGGAGGGAGCACCACAGGTCATGTTGCAAGGGGCTCAGGACACTCCTGCTCAAACTCTCTCAAGAGGCATAACTTCTATGAAAAAGGAACAAATTGAATCAGTTCTGGTTTTATTTCACTGCACAGAAGGAGATGTTATTCTGATTTTCGTAAAAGCAGAACAGCTCCATGCATAGAAGAGGGAGAAATAGAAGAATAGCTATATTGGGTCAGACCAATGGTCCATCTAGCCCAGTATCCTCTTTCCACAGTGGCCAATCTAGGTCACAAATACCTGGTAAAAACTCAAATAGTTGCAATATTCCATGCTATTGATCCCAGGGCAAGCAGTGGCTCCCCTCATGTCTGCCTCAATAGCAGACTATGGACTTTTCTTCCAGGAACTTATCCAAACCTTTTTTAAACCCAGCTAGGTTAACTGCTGTTATCACATCCTCTGGCAGTGCGCCCCAGAGCTTAACTATTCTCCAAGTAAAAAAAATATTTCCTCTTAAATTGGTTTTAAACCATGACCCTATTTTTTTCTGACTTGGAACTCTGTGCTCATGAGAGATGTGCCCAGGTTAAAAGGTTCATGTTCAGTCCCCCCCCCCCCCTTTATTGTCATTTGTTATTTTTTCAGTTTTATACTTTTTTTTGTTTGTTTATTTGACACATGGGCATGGCTTGTATTCAGTGGAGGGGCTTAGCAGGGGCTTGACAAGAGGGTGGGTGATCAGAGGGGTGTTCTTCTAGAATTGAGGGACTGGGTGGAGAGAGAGGAGAGACTGAATTGAAACTGGGAGAGGAAATAGCAACAAGGGGAGCAGGGAGTCAGAGAACCTGCAGCATTAGATCTGTGACCAGACTCTCAGTAGTGAAGCTACTAGAAGCAATTTTGAAGATGAACACTGGAGGGTGCACGATGGGGAAAGGGTACATGGGGTGGTATGCTCAATGGGGAAAAGTGCAGGGAATGCACTGTGCCACTGCCCCAGGCACCTGCTCAACAAATCAAACTTCATTAATCAAGCAGAGCTAGGGATTCACTGAATCCCCTGAAAACACTGACTGCACACCACTACTAAATGTAACTGTTCAGTGCATAACTGTCATTATTCTCTAACCCAGGGTTCTTCAACTGCCGGTCTGCAAAAATTTCTTGCCAGTCCATGAAGGATTCGGGTCTTCACAAACTGCACACTAGACAGGAAGAGAGGCTGCGGTGCTGGCATCAGCTGACTTGCAACTTCCTGTTGCCGTCGCGTATGCCGGGACTGCTGCCTCCTGCTTTCACTGGGTCTCCTGCCGTGTATGTCTCCGCACCTCTAGACCAGCAGCGGCAGCTCTATGTGCTTTTAACTTCGGCACACAGCTGTCCTTAAGTAGTAGTTTAGCCACGGTTTCATGAGGCAGCCTCGGGGCCTTTGCTAGGCCGGCCCACCCGCTTCGATGATGCGATATGGGCCGACCTACCAAAGGCCCCGAGGCTGCCTCCTGAAACTGCGGCTAAACTACTGCTTAAGGGCAGCTGTGTGCCGAAGTTAAAAGCACACAGTGCTGCCACTAGGCTAAAGAGAAGAAACATTTGCTGGGGAGGGAAGGGAGAAGGGGTACTCCTGAACAGGGGAAGACGGAGGGGAAGGGGTACTGTTGGATAGGGGAGGAAGGAAAATAGGAAGGAAACAACTGGCAGGGAGATTAGAGGAGGGGAAGGAGTTAGGATGGAATGTGGAGAGATCAGATGAGGGAAAGGAGAGAAACAGAGGAATGAGAAAGTAGAGAGAGATTGATGTTGGGAAGGGGGTCAGATGAGAAATAAGGAGAGAGGGACAAAGATGCTAGATCTGGGGTAGGAGAGATAAAAATGAGAGCAAAATGAATCATGTAAAAAGGAGAGAGGGGGCACAGGCTGGATGGAAAGGGGAGAGGGGCATAGAAAGAAGGCAGATACCATTTGGAAGGGGGAGATGCTGGATTGAAGAGACAGAGGGCAGACGCTGGATGGAAGAGAGTGAAAAGTCGATGAAAGCAGAAACCAAAGACGACAAAATGTAGAAAAAATAATTTTATTTCTATCTTGTGATTAGAATATATCAGATTTGGGGAGCTGTTACTGACCCGGAGGGATATTTGGAGGAGGCTTTTTGGTGGTCCCCAGGTCTCCTGCAGAAGCGGTTCGTATCTTTGCTTGACTAAGCTGGCAGTCATCGACAGAGACGAACCCCCGACGTCATCGGGTCTGTCTCCAACAGTTTAAAGAGCAGCCGCCGCCGTGGCTATCCTAGGAGCTGTTACTGACCCGGAGGGATATTTGGAGGAGGCTTTTTGGTGGTCCCCAGGTCTCCTGCAGCAGCGGTTCATATGTTTGCTTGACTAAGCCGGCAGGCATCGACAGAGACGGACCCCTGACGTCATCGGGTCCGTCTCCAACAGTTTAAAGAACAGCCGCTGCCGCGGCTATCCTGGGAGCTGTAACTGACCCAGAGGGATATTTGGAGGAGGCTTTTTGGTGGTCCCCAGGTCTCCTGCAGCAGCGGTTCGTATGTTTGCTTGACTAAGCCAGCAGGCATCGACAGAGATGGACCCCTGACATCATCGGGTCCGTCTCCAACAGTTTAAAGAGCAGCCGCTGCCGCAGCTATCCTGGGAGCTGTTACTGACCAGGAGGGATATTTGGAGGAGGCTATTTGGTGGTCCCCAGGACTCCTGCAGCAGTGGTTCATATGTTTGCTTGACTAAGCTGGCAGGCATCGACAGAAACGGACCCCTGACGTCATCGGGTCCATCTCCAACAGTTTAAAGAGCAGCCGCTGTCGCAGTTGCAGCCGCAGGGCGTGGCCGAAGGGGCGTGCCCAAAGGGGCACGCCAGGCCACTTGGGAGCCCCTTGGAGCCACAAGGAGTCGGGGAGTTGGAATCCAAGTTGGTTATTTACTTTTATAATTATTGTACTTTTGTTCTTTTTGACCTGAATATGGGGAAAAGGAAAATCAAACCAAAAAGTTCAACACCAGCTGTATCTGGCCCCATGGACAGACATTTATTATCACTATCTGAAAATCCATCAGTAGTACCATTGAATATTGATTCCTCTTTGTCAGGAGCTTCAATGAGTCCCCTCGAACGGACTCCTCCCCTTCACCCAGTATCTAGTGATAGTAGGAATATAAACCCTACTATTTGCAACGGACAAGTGGTATCCTCCACCCATACTAACAAGTTAGTTTATACTGAAATACCTAAACCACTGATTTTTTTCAGGTGGAGTGGAGGAAAATCCACTAACGGAGGAAACACAGGATATTACCCTTAAAGATTTATGGTTAAGAATTTCTAGAGTTGAAGGGTTTCTCAGGACAATGATGAGACAAATGGGGGGACTTTTCTCAGTCAGTTTCTCATAAATTAGAAAATGTGGATTCCAATTTAAATTGTTTGGATAAACAATTAAATGTTATGGAAACTCAATGTAATACACTCCAAGCTGTCTCGGTATCTGCTGTTAAAGATTCTACAGCGATACATGCTAAAATAGAATCTATGGAAAATATGAATAGAGTGAAAAATCTCCGCTTAGTCAATTTCCCAATAACTCATTTATTGTCACCTGAAATTTTATTAAGGAAGTTTTTCAAAGAAGTACTGGGACTGGCTAATGCGGAGAATTTTCAAATAAATAACTACTATTATATTCCTCAAAAAAAAATAGAATCTGCCCAGGAGGTGGACCATCTGGTCACGACTGAAGTAAATTTGACTCAATTTTTGGAAGATACTCAGGATGTGATCCAGAGTCGGTCCACCCTGGTGATAACATGCATGAGTGAGATAGATAAGATGTTATTAATGAAACTTTACTTTAAAAATAGGTTAATGAAATTTTTTGGGGATCTGTTTAGGATTTTTCCAGATGTCTCTAGGACCACTCAGTTGAGAAGGAAATAATTTTTGAAGTTAAAGGTTAGAGTTTTGGCCCTAGAGGCATCTTTTTACCTGAAATTTCCTTGTAAATGTTTGGTTAAGTTGCAAGATATTGAGTATTTTTTTTGGGACCACATACAATTACAACAATTTTTAGTTGCGAGAGAACAGAAATTAGTTTGTTTCATCTGCTGAGAAATAAGAGGAGCAAATTAGAATCCCAATCAATAAGGAATGATTCAAGGTTGGATGGGACGAGCTGAGAATTATTGTCCTTAATCTTTTCTTCTAAATTTATTTGATTAGAAATTGTAACATGTTTCCTCATAATGTGAGCTTAAAAGGAATTATATATGTATGAATGATTATGAATTGTTTTGTGAGATTTTTCTTTTTTCCTTGAATTATTGGATATTGTAAATGTATTCAAAATTATAATTAAAAAAAAAAAGAAAAAAATAATATATCAGATTTGAAATATGTATCCTGCTAGAGCTGGTGTTTGACATAACTGGGGGCTCTCTCTAACCAGGGGGCAGTTGCCCTAGTTGCACTCCCCTAGCACTATTCCTGTCTTGTGTAACTGCGGTATTCTGGTAGCATAATATTTCTGTGTACCATTTTGTCATAATTTGGCATTATTCAGTTTTCTTGATAGTAGAGGGGATATATGTGAAGGGGAGACGAGACAGGGGTTTTGTTGATCCTTGCTCTGTATTATTTGTATTTATAAAATGACAATTATACAGAATATTGTTTCTTTTTATACTTTAATAAAATACGTTCAATATAAAATCATAACTATTGAGGCTTGTACGGATAGGATCAGATGATTTGCGGGCCGAGCTCGCAGGGACGGGACAGAGATGGTTTTTTAAAATTTTAGTCTTAGTAGTTTGCCGGTTCACAACATAATTATTTTATTTACGCCGGTCCATAGGTGTAAAAAGGTTGAAAAACACTGCTGTATCCTAAATGAAAGTACTAGGCATGACCCCAACCCACCCATGCTCCTCCCATGCCCATACCCATGCTACGTGTTAGTAAAGGAGGGGAAAAATGACAATAAGAGAGAGGATAATCAGTTAAAAGGGGCTCTATCACAAATGCCCTGAGCACAAATATATGAATGTGCTAACTTTATAGTTAGTCAAAAACAGCTCCTTAGCATCATAGGTCCTCTCTATTAAATGTGCTAAATTGTGAAAATTTTAGTGCAAGAAAAGCAAGTTCGTTCTCTTACATATAGTTATAGAGTCCATACAAATCAAACGATGCTCATCTTAAGCATAATATAATAATTTGTTCATTCCAGCTCCACAACAAATGACTGGTAAAAAATATACTCAAGCATAGAAACATGACGGTAGACGCTAGTCTGCCCATCCGCAGTAGCCATTATCTCTTTCTCTCTTTGAGAGATCCCACATGCTTATCCCAGGCCCTCTTAAATTTAGACACAGTCTCTGTTTACACCACCTATTCTGGGAGACTGTTCCACGCATATACCACCCTTTCCGTAAAAAAGTATTTTCTCAGATTACTCCGGAGCCTATCACTTCTTAACTTCAACTTCAACTTATCTTGAGCACTCTAAACTCCAAAAGCTGCCCAACAGACAACCCCATTTTGTGGATTCCTCAGGGGCAGTCCACGTTTACCAAATGCTGTAACAGGGCAGGAACAGTTTAAAGTCTGCTCTAAGAGGGCTTCAATGGCTGGGAGGGTGTAGATGGGCTGGAGTAAGTCTTAACAGAGATTTCGGCAGTTGGAACCCAAGCATAGTACCAGGTAAAGCTTTGGATTCTTGCCCAGAAATAGCTAAGAAGAAAAAAAAAAAAAATTTAAATTGAATCAGGTTGGGCAGACTGGATGGACCATTCGGATCTTTATCTGCCGTCATCTACTATGTTACTATGTTAAATCTGCCAATAATGTACTACTTCCTCACCGGATCTTCCATACTTTGCTATTAAATTTATGAATACATTTATGAATAAATTTAATATCAAAGTATGGAAGATCCGGTGAGGAAGTAGTACATAAAGCCTGACACAATGAATTTGTATGAGTGCTAGGTGGTACCTCTGAAGATCTATAAACTTTGTATTATTCACTGTGAAGAGAGTTAGGAGGGGTAAGAGAATATATACCCTTCCAATCTGAAATTCTGTAAACATTGGCACATAATTAGTGCCTTATTTTAGGTGCTCCTTCTAGTATTTCTCTTCTTCTTCTCATTTTGATCCTCTTTTAGGAGAACGTTTGTTTCCACAGAAAATGTGTAGGTGCTAAATTTATCAACAATGGTTTCCTTTTGTTGCCTTCAAAGAATAAATGAGGCACCGGTGACTGGACAATGGAAATATTTGCTCCTACTTCAAAATTAAACTCTGTGTTTAATAAATAAATGGGGGTGGCAGTATTCAGGTGGCAGTAGTGAGTGTTTTGACCACTGGTGTTATTTATGGATATTCATTAGTAGGCCATGTCCAGGCTTCAGCACTGAATATCCAGTTTATGCAGGGCAGGCTAATGCATAGCCAGTTAAGTTGATATTCAGAACTTAAGCAGTTATGGGATACCGCATAAAGATAGGACTTTGTTTTATGTGGTCCCATTTATGTGGTTACCCTGGCCGATTAGGTGTGGAATATTGGCACTTAACCGACGAACTGCTGACTCTGCCCTGGAATGCCCTCCAAATAGCTGGTTTTCACTTAGGCACTAAGGGCCAGATTCCACAAATGGCACCGGTAATCGGCGGCCACCTAAAAAAAATGGCCAATCATACAATGGCTCCATTTGTAGAATCACAGCTACCTCAAACATAGGTGGCAAAAATGTAGGCCATGGTTTTTGAGGCCTACATTTCCATTGTCTGTGTTTGACATGAATCATGTCTAAGGAGGTACTTAAGGATGCCTAAGGTAATTTCCGGCATTAGCCATGCCTACGTCAACCTTAAGCATGCTAAAGTGCCCCCATATAGGCTCCTATATCTTTGTTTTTAAATGGTTTTAGAATCATTTTAAAAGGCTTTGCCACTAAAGTTAGGTGCTTTTTATAGAATATGGACCTAACTGTTAATTTTCAGCAGCAATACCCAGTTAAGTAGCATTGAAAATTAGTGGATAGTCCCAAACAAGCAATTTAACCAGTCTTTGACCAATTCTGGCCAGTTAAATCATTTCGAATATCAACCAGATGGTTTTTAAGATGTTTGATTTGAAGATCAGCTTTCATAATATAAAGCATGACCTTATTCTATAGTTGGACATAGAACTGCTGTAAGATTTGAGCTGGTGTTTTTGGATAACTGGTTCTGTAAGCATTTTAGGCAACATGATTTAAGATAAGAACAGTGGTGGCATTTTTATATCAGTTTACAATCAAGGGAAGGGATAACAGTGTTTCATCTAATTCCTTTTACCCGGTCAATCATGACAGGTCATATCACTGATCAGCACAGATAAGACAGCACAAGTAAACAGATTGAGATCTTTAAGTCTTTCCAATTATGCCTTATGATGAAGACCACATACCATTTTAGTAGCCTTCCTCTGGACCGACTCCATCCTTTTTATATCTTTTTGAAGGTGCGGCCTCCAGAATTGTATACAATATTCTAAATGAGGTCTCACCAAAGTCATATACAGGGGCATCAGTACCTCCTTTTTCCTACTGGCCAAACCTCTCCCTATGTACCCTAGCATCCTTCTAGCTTTTGCTGTCACCTTTTCAACCTGTTTGGCCACCTTAAAATCATCACATACAATCACATCCAAGTCCCGCTCTTCTGTTGTGTACATAAGTTCTTCACCCCTTAAACCGTACTGTTCCCTTGGGTTTTTGCAGCCCAAATGCATAACCTTGCATTTCTTAGCATAAAATTTTATCTGCCAAATTTCAGACCATTCTTTAAGCTTTGCTAGGTCTTTCTTCATGTTCTTCACACCATCCTGGGTGTCTACTCTATTGCAGATTTTGGTATCTTCCGCAAAGAGGCAAATCTTACCCATATCGTTTATAAAAATGTCGGCCTCCCAGTTGCTTGGCTGTGGTGCTTGGCAGGATTACAGTTTACTGTTATACTAATGGCCTCTTTTACAAAGCCGCGCTGATGGCCCTGAAGCTCATAGAGATTTAAAGGGCTTTGGGGCTGTTGCACGCGGCAGCTGCTAGCGCGGCTTTGTAAAAGAAAGAAAGAAACATTTACTATATTCTTCATACATTAAATGTTTCTGGAGATGAAGATCTAATCTAATCCTTAGGTTTGTATACCGCATCATCTCCACGTTCGTAGAGCTCGATGCGGTTTACAGTAGGAGAAATAGGAAGGAACTACAACAGAGGGTTAGAGGTAGAAGTGTGAAGAAAATTTAGAGGACTTGGGATGCCAAGATATAAGAGTTTCCTTGATTCCTAAGTTGGAGGGAGACTTACATTTTTTGAGAAAAGCCAGGTTTTCAGATGTTTGCGGAAAACTTGGAGAGAGCTCAAGTTCCGAAGAGGGGAGGTAAGGTTGTCCCAGAGCTCAGTGATTTTGAAGTGGAGGGAGATCCCTAGCTTTCCTGTGTGGGAAATGCCTTTTAGCGAGGGGAAGGATAGTTTTAATTTGTGGGAGGATCTGGTGGTATTAGGGTTTGAGGAATTCCAAGAAAGAGGGATAAAGGGAGGGAGGATACCATATAGGATTTTGAAAGTTAAACAGGCGCATTTATAGTGGACCCTGGCGATTATTGGAAGCCAGTGGAGCTTGGCCAGGAGCGGGGAGACATGGTCAAATTTACTTTTAGCGAAGATGAGCTTGGCCGCGGCATTCTGAATCCGTTGGAGTCTGTGGAGGTTTTTCTTAGTTAGGCTTAAGTAGATAGAGTTGCAATAGTCCAATCTGGAGAGGATGATGGATTGGACAAGGAGGGTAAAATGTTTTTGATGGAAGCAGAATCTAACTTTCCTCAGCATGTGAAGGCTGAAAAAGCATTTTTTTTACCAAGGATTGGAGGTGGTCATTGAAGGACAATGTGGAATCAATGATGATGCCCAAGACCTTGCTCGAGAACTCAAGCTGCAGAGAGGAGCCAGAGGGTAGTGGGATGGAGGTGGGTAGGTGATCTAGTTTTGGACCGAGCCAAAGAAGTCTTGTTTTGGACTCATTCAATTTCATTTGCACAGTGTGGGCCCAGGATTGTAGGTTCATTATACAAGAGGATATGTTCTTAGACAGGTCGGTGAGGTTCGAATCGGTCTCGAGGAGGACGAGGATGTCGTCTGCATAAGTGTAAATTGTTTCAAGGGGGGATAGGTGGAAGAGTTTTAGGGAGGACATATAGATGTTGAAAAGGATAGGGGATAGTGGAGAGCCTTGCGGGACTCCACAATTCGGTTTCCAGGGAGAGGATGAGGTGCCATTCATGTTAACAATGTAAGAACGAGAGCGGAGGAATTTAGAGAACCAACCTAGGACTGTGGAGTTGATACCTATCTCAGAGAGTTGGTAAACAAGAATATCATGGTGAACAACGTCGAAAGCAGCGGAAAGGTCAAATTGTAGGAGGACGGCGAACTTGTTTCGAGAATGAAGTTGTTGAACCCTTGAAATCAGGGAAGACAGTAGGGATTCGGTGCTGAAGTTAGGAAGAAAGCCATATTGATAGGGTAAAAGAATAGAGAATCTCTCTAAGTATGATGAGAGTTGGGAAGAAATGATGGACTCTACCATCTTGGTTAGGAGAGGGATATTTGCAATTGGGCGATAGCTGGATGGTATGGAAGGGTCAAGGTCAGATTTTTTCAGTAGTGGGGTCAAGGCGATATGACCCATTTCTGGGGAGAAATGGCCCGACTGAAGGGCGGAATTTATGAGAATGGTGATAGAAGAAATAGCCTCAGCGGGAATGTTCTCATATAGGTAGGAGGGGAATGGGTCCAATGAGCAATTACAGGATTTCAGTTTGAGGCAGAGATTGAGGACCAGGGATTCAGATACGCGCTCAAAGGTGGTCCAGGATCTGTCAGCTGGAATAGGATTGGAGACCATTAGGATGGGAGTGGAATCGGTGGGCACTAGGGAGTTGTAAGAGACTGAAGGAGGGAAAGAGCATCTCAAGGAAGAAACCTTATTGTTGAAGAATTTTGCTAGAACATCGGCTGAGGGAGAGGAGGGGAGCAAGGTGGGGTCTCTTTTGGAGGTTAGGGAGCGCCAGATGTTGAATAGAGTACTGCTTTGATTGTTGGACCTGGAGATTTTGTCACCATAGAAGTTCTTTCTTGCTTTTTTTAGTGCTGTATTGTACAGCTTGATATTGACTCTCCAGGACTGTCTGTCTATAGGACATTTTGATTTTTTCCATATGCGCACCAGAGCTAGACATTTCTGTTTTAGCTCTCTGTGATATGGGAGGAACCAAGGGGCCTTGCGGGGATAGGAGATGGATTTAGTGGAAAGGGGGGTGAGGGAAAGATAGGTGGATTTGGAGAGAGCGACCCAGTTATGCCAATTAGTACCTGAATCTGCAGGCTTAGGGGCAGAGGAGAATAGATTGAGAAATTTAGACCAGAACAGGTCGCTTGTGATTTTTTTGCGGAAGGTAATGGGGTTGGAAGTACGGGGTGGAGCCCCAAGGTGCGACATAAAGATGGGGAGACAGAAAGCCCCTAGGAAGTGGTCAGACCAGGGGACATGTTCCCAGCGAGTGTCGTCAATTGACGTCTTGTGAGCGGTAAGGTCGAGGAACCTAATGAGGTCTAGTGTGTGCCCCTTTTCGTGGGTTGGGGATGGTGCAGGGGGGGTGAGGCCAAGGGAGGTGAGGAAGCTAATAAGTTCAATCGTATCCTTGCTGGTGATGTCGTCTAGGTGGAGATTGATGTCTCCGATGATCAATAATCTTTGGAACTTGAGGAAGGCGTTTGTTATAGTCTCAAGGACGAGTTCAGAGGAGTTGTTCCAAGGGGTAGGTGGGCGGTATAGGAGCAGGATGCCCAGTGGGTGAGGGTGAAGTTCATCGTTGACGGAAACAAGCATGTATTCTAGTGAGGTGTGGCAACCCCTTTCGAGGAGCTGAACATCGAAAAAGGATTTGTAGAGAATTGCCAGGCCACCTCCTTTACGGTTAGGTCTAGGTGAAAAGAGACCTTGGTAGCCATGGGAGCAGAGTTCATTTTGTGTAAATAGGTCATCTTTTTTAATCCATGATTCTGTGATGCATAGGAAACCAGGGTCAGAATCTTCAAGTAGGTCCTTCAGAATTTGAATCTTGTTGCAAGCGGATCTTGCGTTGCAATAAAGCATTGGGACTGGGGTGAGCGAGTCAGAGGCAAGGTTGGAGAGATTTGCAGGGGAAACAGACTTTAAAGAAGCATGGTTGATTCTTCGGGGGTTTTTTTTTGGGAGGATGTGGTCTGATGCGAATCAGCGTTGGGATTTTGAGGCGGAATTGAGAAGATCGGAAGAAGGAGGTATTACGCAGAGGGTGGAATTGAGGGAAAAGCAAAGTAGGAGGAGAAAGGGCCACGAGGGTGGCTTCATGGTGAGAGGTTGGTGAGCCTTTGGTGAGCTTTTGGGTTGTGAAAATATATATATATATTTTTTTTGGGGGGGGAAAGCTAGGCAACTTGGTATCTAAGCAAGAAGAGGATCTAGACAACTAGGTAGAGAGAGGACTAGACAGACTTAGCATACTTTGATGGAACTAGTATAGAGGTAAAGGAGAAGGCTTAAATATCGCGCTCGTCCCTTAACATTGAAAGCACTTAGCAACTGGATGGTGTCCTATAAGAAGCTGTGGACAAGGACAGGCAACTGAATAGTGTCAAATAAGAAACTTTGAACAAGGTCAGGCACTTAGCAACTGAATAGTGTCCTATAGGAGAACTTAGAACAGGGTCAGGGTCAGGCTTATATTGGCTATACATGTGATTTTACATGCGGTAACAGACTATAGGTGCAGTTTATAACAATCTATGACATGCTGGACATGCAATTTGTACAAGTTAAATAAGCAGGCTATACAAGCTATACAGGTTACGGTATATAGGGACAGGGAAAGCTGTGTTGAACCAGCTGATAGAATCCCCAGGAAGAGCAGCAGTTAGGAGAGATGAAAGAAAAAACAGTTCCCTCAGAATCTGGTGTGCTTTTTCACAAGTGACTTGGCACTAGAGGACAGCGTTAGAGTGGCCCCTCTTTGCTGCTGTGTTGAAACCAGCTGATAGAATCCTCAGGAAGAGCAGCAGTTAGAGATGAAAGAAAAACACAATTCCCTCAGAGCCTGGTGTGCTTTTTCTCAAGTGTCTTGGCACTAGAGGACAGCGTTAGAGTGGTCTGTCTATGCTCAGAGCCTGGTGTGCTTTTTCTCAAGTGATTTGGCACTAGAGGACAGTGTTCGAGTGGCCCCTCTTTGCTGCTGTGTTGAAACCAGCTGATAGAATCCTCAGGAAGAGCAGCAGTTAGGATCTATTATGCGTTCCTAGTGGGAGGGGATAACTTGTTATTTTCTGTTATGTTGCTTCCTCCCTCCATCTACTCACAGTTTTAGTTGAAGTAGTCTGAGAACAGGTTAGTCTTTATCCCTTTCTTGAATTTTCTAGCTATAATTCCTTCGGTAGGGCGTTCCAACACACTGGAGCCATTACCAAGAACAATTTTGCCCTTGTGCTTTTGTATTTGATGTCCTTGAAAGAGGGTGTTTGTAGTAGGGACTCTAAGCTTGAGCATTGGGCACATGTATGGCAGATGTAACTGTTCAAGCTTAAATATGACACTTTAACCCGCAACCTATGGTATTCTGTAAGTCACATTTGTAACCGGAAGCCCAGTGTATGTGTATACCCTTTGTACTTGTGTGCTAAGCGACTCATGCATGTAAATTATAGAACTTTAGCACTTATGCACATTGTGTGAATTATATATGCATAAGTGAAAGTACTCTCTAACGTACATGTACAAAAGTCCCCCAAATCTATAAATAGTGCAGGTGCTCAATTTGTGCATGTAGCTTAAATGAATAATAACCCAATTAATGTTGATAATTAGCTTCCTAACAAATAATTACAGGAGACTCTCAGTTAACCAGCACCCATGGGGATTGATAGATGCCGGATAAATGTAGTTTCTGGTTGCTTGAGAGTTACTATTAAAAATAGGCCTAACTAATACTATACCCCATACTATGCCATACCATAAACTGTTCCAGACAAACTACTGGACATGTGATAGGCAAAGCGTGGGCATACTCAGGTTTGGTGTGCCAAGTTTACATTTAAATTTCCGCCAGACAATTGATTTTATTTTTGTTTTTATTTAAAGTATTACAGTATTTCTTGAGGTTTTTTTGCTGGTTGCTTGAGTTCCAGTTAACAGAAAGTCTACTGTATAAGGGTTAATTGGTTTTAATTGAAATGTGTATGAAGAGTGTGGTATAGTGGTTAGAACTACAGGCTCAGCACCCTGAGGTTGTGGGTAGAGAATGACACGGTGAAAAAATTGGTCCCCGTCACCGCCCCGTCCCCGTCTCACCATCCTCTGCACCGCCCCGTCACCGCCATTCCCTTCACCGCCCCGTCACCGCCACTGCCACCCCATTCACCGCCCCGTCACCGCCACTGCAACCCCATTCACCGCCCCGTCACCGTCACCGCTGCATACATAAAAGCCTCAAACGGGTACGATTTTATATACTTTTCTTTATTTACGTATAAAGGAAACATTCTTTAAAACTTTAAAACTTTAAAACTTAGTTAAATATTAGTTAATAACTATACAAAAACAAAACACGCAGAGAAAAAATTAATTAATATAAATTCTCAAAACTGACACATTTTGATCACTAAATTTAAAATAGTTATTTTTCATACAGTTTTTCAATCACTAATCTTCCACCACCCCTGGGGCTAGCAATGCAAAAACAAACACGACATGTACTTTAAATGCTTACAATGTTAGCCTACATGGTAAGTAGATGCGGCCGCTGTACCTAATCGCGGCAAAGATCTCCCTGCCGTGATTAGCATAGTGACCGCGGCTACGGCTGCAAGTCTCCCCTCCCCTCCCCCCAGCGATCACGGCAGGAGGGCACCCAACCCCTCCTGTAGACCCCCCCCAACGGCCCTCCCGACAATCGCAGCAGAAGGGTACCCAACCCCTCCTGCCGGTCCTCCCAATGGCCTCCCCTAAGATCGCCGGCAGGAGGGTACCCAACCCCTCCTGCTGGACCCCCCCCCAACGAACCCTCCCACCCCGGAACCCCCTTAGTCTTACTTTCCAAGTTGGACCGGACGGCTCCTCCCACGTATGGCCAGCAGGCTTGCCTCCGTCCAATGAGGCGGGCCCGCCCCTACCCTGCCCAACCCACAGGATCCTAGGGCCTGATTGGTCTAGGCACCTAAAGCCACTCCCGCTATAAGAGGGGCCTTAGGTGCTTGGGCCAATCAGGCCCTAGGATCCTGTGGGTTAGGCAGGGGAGGGGAGGGGCGGGCCCGCCTCATTTGGACGGAGGCAGGCCTGCTGGCCAGACGAGCGAGGAGCTGTCCGGTCCAACTTGGAAAGTAAGACTAAGGGTGGTGTTTCGGGATGGCGGGGTTTGTTGGGGGAGGGTCCGGCAGGAGGGGTTGGGCACCCTCCTATTGGCGATATAGGGGGCCGTTGGGGGTGCCGGCAGGAGGGGTTGGGCACCCTCCTACCAGTGATCATAGGGGGGCTGTTGGGGAGCTGGCAGGAGGGGTTGGATATCCTCCTGCTGCGATCGTCGGGGGGGCTGTTGGGGTAGGCAGGAGGGGATGGGTACCCTCCTGCCGCGATCGTTGGGGAGGGCTGGTTCTGTCGGCATGAAGGGCTGAGGGCGATCGTCGGGGGGGGGGCGGGTTCTATTGGCAGGAAGGGTTGATCTGACAAATGAGGAGCACGGTGAAACACAGGTAAATAGCGGTTCCTAGAAGGGGGGACATTGGCCTGCGGGGACAAATCTATTCACCGTTTTTGCGGGCGGTGAAAGGATTTGTCCCCGCGTCTGCGGCGATTTGCTAATGAGGTCACCATAACCCGCAGCCACGCAGCGGTTCGCTGCGGGGATCGCTCCCCGTGTCATTCTCTAGTTGTGGGTTCAAACCCCACACTGCTTCTTGTGACCCTGGACAACATAAGAGCATAAGAATAGTCTTACTGGGTCAGACCAATGGTCCATCAAGCCCAGTAGCCCATTCTCACGGTGGCCAATCCAGGTCACTAGTACCTGGCCAAAACCCAAGGTGTAGCAATATTCAATGCTACCAATACAGGGCAAGCAGTGGCTTCCCCCATTCTTTCTCAATAACAGACTATGGACTTTTCCTCTAGGAAATTGTCCAAGCCCTTCTTAAAAAAAGGCTACTCTTATCCACTCTTACCACATCCTCTGGCAATGCGTTCCAGAGCTTAACTATTCTCTGAGTGAAAAAAAAATTTCCTCCAGTTGGTTTTAAAAGTATTTCCATGTAACTTCATTGAATGTCCCCTAGTCTTTGTAATTTTTGATGGAGTGAAAAATGGATCCACTTGTACCCGTTCTATTCCACTCAGGATTTTGTAGACTTCAATCATGTCTCCCCTCAGCTGTCTCTTTTCCAAGCTGAAGAGCCCTAACCGTTTTAGTCTTTCCTCATATGAGAAGAGTTCCATGCCCTTTACCATCTTGGTCGTTCTTCTTTGAACCTTTTCTAGCACCACAAGTCACTTAATTCTTCACTGGCCTAGGTACATTACATGATTGTGAGCCCACTGGGACAGACAGGGAAAATGCTTGAAGTATCTGTATGTAAACCACTTTGAGTGTGGTTGCAAAACTACAAAAAGGTGGTATGCCAGTCCTAATCCCTTTCCCTAAATTTAGGTGTGCAGCATCAAAAAGAGGACTACGAATTATAGACTACGAATTATAGACCGGTGAGTCTCACATCAATAGTGTACAAACTCATGAAAACACTAATTAAAAGCAAATTGGACACGATCTTGAATGAAGGGAATCTTCGGGATCCCAGTCAGCATGGATTCACCAAGGGTAGGTCCTGCCAATCCAATCTCATCAGCTTCTTTGACTGGGTAACAAGAAAGTTGGACTTGGGAAGAGTCTTTGGACGTCGTGTACCTGGACTTCAGTAAAGCTTTTGACAGTGTCCCACACCGCAGGCTGCTAAGCAAGATGGAATCGATGGGGTTAGGAGAGACACTAACTGCATGGGTCAGTGATTGGCTGAGTGGCAGACTTCAGAGGGTGGTGGTTAATGGTACCCTCTCTAAAACATCAGAGGTGACCAGTGGAGTGCCGCAGGGCTCTGTCCTGGGTCCACTCCTTTTCAACATATTCATAGGGGATCTGACTCAAGGGCTTCAAGGTAAAATAACACTATTTGCCGATGACGCCAAACTATGTAATATAGTAAGTGAATGCAGTTTACAGAATTATATGGTGCAGGACCTGCTTACATTGGAAAGTTGGTCCTCAACCTGGCAGCTAGGCTTCAATGCTAAGAAATGTAAGGTGTCACAAACCCTCTGCAGCGGCGGGCTGTCGTGTGACAAACACAAGGATTCTGGCGTGTCCCCTCTAACCAGGGGTACCTTCAGGACTTTTCAAGGTAGCATTAGGCAACTGCCCAGGCTTGGGAGAGACAAGGCAAGCAAAGGGCTTCAAAATATCACCAGTCCAAACCAAGTTCTTTAAGAAAGAATAAGATGTTTATTCTGACCCAGAGGTCAAAAAGATGCAGCATAAAACAAAAATCACTTTTGCATTTCATTCAAAAATAAAGTCAATTGTAAAATAAAGATATCACAAAACAGCAAACTCCTGTAGTTGGTTATTCCTGGAATCATGTGCTCTGACTCAGGATTGCTTTACACTGGTGCTCACTCATAATTCAAACTTTCTCTCAGCATTAATATCAAAGGCATGTAACAGCAGATTTCAGCAGCCAAATAAAGTTTGAAATAAACCTTTGCTGTAAATCCAAATTAAACCAAAACTCTTTAGGCAATAAAGCTCTTGCAAATGGATCAGCTTTTCCTTCAGCTCCCTGTGCAGGCAAAACAAACAGCTGAGGGAGATAAGCTAATTAGCTCTTCAGGAACGGGAGCCACAGCAGGATTTCTAAAGTTCAAAACACAAACTTAAAATGTTCTTATCTTGAGCTTCTTGTTTCCAAACTTGACTTTAAATCACTTCCATAGTTTAGGATTCAGGTAAGTGTTATTCTTAACCCAAAAATACTCATAAAGTCCAAACCTATCTCACATTCTTCAGGCTTGGTTTGCACAGCAGGAAAACATAGGCAAAAGGGAAAAAAAAAACACAAATTTTCCCAGTTACTCACTCCCTTCATTCAGTGTCCATACATTCTGTCTGGCTCTCTAGCATAGGGCCAGCTACTTGTACCTCCATGCTTTCCACACCATCTGGAATCTGGAAGTTTGAAGTGGGGAGGATTTCTTCCAAATCCTGCATGGGCCAATCTGGCACGGTTGTCTCTCCTGCTCTGCTCCACAGCTCCTCACTTGCCTTGGGCTGTGAGAGTGACTCACCCTGGTCACTCGCTCCTCCTCCTACTGCTTGTCTCAGCCTGCTTTTAAACATCTCAGAGCCTGTAGCGGGGGATGGGCTTTGGCTCTAAAGCAGCTTTTCTCTGCCTGGGTTTATCTAATGCAGCTATATTCCTTGTGGCTTCTCTAACTGCCCTAAAGCCCGGAGGCTGCTGTTGCCAGTCTGCCTGCCTCTGCTCCAGATCACTACTGCTCTGATCATAGGGGCAAGGGAGGTCAGCCTCAAGTTGAGCGCCAGAATCAATCTGATCAGCTCTTCTGCACCCGATCCTATTAGGGACCGAACTAGTGCTGGTGCTGGGTTTGTCACAAAGGTCATGCGCCTCGGAAGCGGAAATCCATGCAGGACGTACTTCTTGAACCGAGAAACTTTAACTAGGACTTCAGCAGAACGAGATTTAGGAGTAATCATCAGTGCAGACATGAAAACTGCCAATCAAGTGGAGAAGGCTTCATCTAAGGCAAGGTAGATATTGGGTTGTATCAATAGAAGTTTTGTCAGCTGAAAGCCTGAAGTCATAATGCCGTTGTACAGGGCCATGGTGAGACCTCATCTGGAGTACTGTGTGCAATTCTGGAGGCCACATTACAGTAAAGATGTGCGCAGAATTGAATCGGTTCAGCGGACGGCCACCAGGGCCACCAGGATGATCTCGGGGCTCAAGGGTCTCTCGTATGAAGAGAGACTGAACAAATTGCAGCTCTACACTCTCGAGGAACGTAGGGAGAGGGGAGACATGATCGAAACATTTAAGTACCTCACAGGACGTGTCGAAGTGGAAGATGATATTTTCTTTCTCAAGAGACCCTCGGCCACAAGAGGGCACCCGCTCACACTCAGGGGCGGAAAATTTCATGGCGACACCAGAAAGTATTTCTTCACAGAGAGAGTGGTTGATCATTGGAACAAGCTTCCAGTACAGGTGATCGAGGCAGACAGCGTGCCAGACTTTAAGAATAAATGGGATACCCAGTGGGATACCCATGTGGGATCCCTACGAGGGTCAAGATAAGGAAATTGGGTCATTAGGGCATAGACAGGGGGTGGGTAAGTAGAGTGGGCAGACTTGATGGGCTGTAGCCCTTTTCTGCCGTCATCTTCTATGTTTCTATGAATTGGGAGGGTCATAGCTGGATTGAGGGTGTTCCTCAAAGTTACGCATGTAATTAAAGAATAAGGGGCATTTGCGCCTAACTTTAAGAGTGAGGGTTTGCACCATGCTTCTATTGGTGCAAATGGCTGTATCTAAAGTTAGCTGAGGCTCCCAGATGTAAGAACTATTCTATAAATGATGCCTATAAATTCTATAAATGACGCCTAATTTTAGACTTAGGCATTTTTTCTGGTGTAGATTTTTTAGGTGCAATATATAGAATTCTGCCCATAGTGTCTAATGTTAGGCATCCTGTTATAGAATTAAGGAGTGTTTGATTTGCATAAAATTGACTAAATGTAAATTGGTGTGGGAACTTGGGAAATGAAGGAGGAGCTGGGAGTGATATATTGCAGGGGGGCACCAGAAACCCTTGCTGAAAAGTTTCTTTTGCACTAAAATTTCCTTTTTGGGAAAACATTCTCAAGAATGCAGAAAATCTCCTTGAGTTAAAAGGTGAGAGTCAGGCACAAAGTGCTCTTTTCTTCCTATTTTCTGTACTGGAGGGGGAGCATGCAGCAGAGGTAGACTGAAGCGAGGCAGACCGCAGCACAAAGCTCTGCCTGTGTGCAGTGCAGATAGGCGTCACCATGTTTTTATAGCTGAAAGGAAAACAAAGAGCCCTCAAAATCCGTGAAATTGAAATACTTCTGCTACCTCCAGGGAGAGAGTGAAAAGAGGCATTAAAAAATGTGTTTTCTAAATATACAATTTTAAAGAAGAAAACAAGAGCAAAGAGAAGAAAAATGCAGTACCACTCAGCACTCAAACTGCTGTAAGGCACATTTGTCTTGACATTTTGAAATGATTCAACATTTCTGCTCTTTGTATTCCTCTCTCCAGGTACACAGCTAACTGCAGGGAATTACAGGTAATAGCTCTTGCAATAGGAAATCTTTACATAAACAATTGCCTTGAATGATCTGATAATTTCTAAAGTGTGTAAACTTACAAAAATTCTGAACTGCAGTCATTCTGGAAAGAACAAGTCCAGTGCTGTCTTTCATGGCTTCCATTCTGGAGTACTAGATAACATTTATTTATTTACTGGGGTTTATTAACTGCCTTTTCATTAAGAGATTCATCCAAAGCGGTTTACAATACATTGAAGAATAATCAAATACTCTTTTCCTATCTGTCCTGGCAGGCTAACAATCTTATTGTGGTACCTGGGGCAGTGGAGGGCTACTGTATATACCTTAATTGCCTCAGACTCATAAGACTATAGAGGGCGCCAACCTTTCCAGGGTATTAGCTTTATGCAATAAATACTGCAAAAACTCTTTCGCTAATGGCTCTGATTTCTCTATCTGGGCATTTGATCCAGTGTATCGCAAACTGTGTGCTGCGGCACACCAGTATGCCTCCTGAGTGAGGTGATTAAATTTGCAGATGACACTAAACTGTTCAAAGTTGTTAAAACGCATGCAGATTGTGAAAAATTGCAGGCGGACCTTAGGAAATTGGAAGACTGGGTGTCCAAATGGCAGATGAAATTTAATGTGGACAAATGCAAAGTGATGCACATTGGAAAGAATAATCTGAATAACAGGATACTAAGGTCCACCTTGGGGATTATTGCCCAAGAAAAGGATCTGGGTATCATCGTAGACAATACGATAAAATCTTCTGCCCAATGTGCGGCAGTGGCCAAAAAAGAAATAGGATGCTAGGAATTATTAAAAAAGGAATGGTTTACAAGACTAAGAATGTCATAATGCCCCTGTATCGCTCCATGGTACGACCTCATCTGGAGCAGTGTTTTTCAACCTTTTTATACCCGTGGACCGGCAGAAATAAAAGAATTATTTTGTGGACCGGCAAACTACTAGGACTAAAATTTAAAAACCCCGTTTCCGCCCCATCTTCGCGAGCTCGGTCCCCACAAATCATCTGATCCCATCCACACAAGCCTCAGTTATGATTTTATATTGAATGTATTTTATTAAAGTATAAAAAGAAACAATATTCTGTACAATTGTCATTTTATAAATACAAATAATACAGAGCAAGGATCAACAAAACCCCTGTCTCCCCTCCCCTTCACATATATCCCCTCTACTATCAAGAAAACTGAACAAACCAAATTATTACAGAATGCTACACAGAAATATCATGCTAACAGAATATTGCAGTCACACATGACAGGAATAGTTTTAGGAGAGTGCAACTAGGGCAAACTGCCCCCTGGTCAGAGAGCGCCCTAAGCCAGCTGGAAGCTAAAGAAGCACTGCCTGGGCTTTGCAGTCCCCAGTTATGTCTAACACCAGCTCTAGCAGGATATATATTTCAAATCTGATATATTCTAATCACAAAATAGAAATACAATTATTTTTTTCTACCTTTTGTCGTCTCTGGTTTCTGCTTTCATCTTCTTTTCACTCTCTTCCTTCCAGCGTCTGCCCTCTCTGTCTCTTCAATCCAGCATCTGCCCCTTCCATCCACTGTCTGTCCTCTCCCCCTTCCATATGGTATCTGTCTTCTTTCTATGCCCCTCTCCCCTTTCCATCCAACCTGCGCCCCCTCTCTCCTTTTTACATGATTCATTCCAGCTTCACTACTTTCTTCATTTTTATCTCTCCTACACCAGATCTACCATCGTTGTCCCTCTCTGCTTATTTTTCTGCTGACCCCTTCCTATCATCAATCTCTCTACTTTCTCATGCCTGTCTCTCCCCTTCCCCTCCTCTAATCTCCCTGCCAGCTGTTTCCTTCCTTTTTTCATTCTCCCTTCCCTCCTCCTCCTGTCCAGCAGTAACTCTCTTCCCTTCCTCCCTTCCCAGCAGCATCTCTCATTCTCCCTCTCCAGTAGCAGCTGTCCCTTTTTTTTTCCTTGCCCAGCAGCTTCCTTCCAGGTCCAGTAGCAGCTGTCCCTTTTTTCCCCTTGCCCAGCAGCTTCCCAGACTCCTTTCCCTCCTCCCCTCCGAGCAGCATCTCCCCTTCTCCTTCCCTCCAGGTCTAGTAGCAGCTGTCCCTTTTTTTCCCTTGCCCAGCTGCTTCCTATTCTCCTTTCCCTCCTCCCCTCCCAGCAGCATCTCTCCTTCTCCCTCTCCAGTAGCAACTGTCCCTTTTTTTCCCTTGCCCAGCAGCTTCTCAGACTCCAATAGTGGCTTTCTCCCCTCCCAACAGCTCTCCTTATTTCCCAGTGCAGCGATTCAGGAAGGCAGCCTCGGGTCCTTTGTTGGGTCGCGCCGCCTCTGAAGAAAGAGGAAGTTGAATCATCAGAGGCAGCCGCGACTCAGCAAAAGCCCCAAAGCTGCCTTCATGAATCGTTGCACTGGGAAGTAAAGGAGAGCTGCAGAGAGGGGAGAAAGCCACTGTCGGATGCTCCCCAAGATCTCTCCGGCCCAGCGCAGACTTCAGCTGTTGATCTTGCCGGCCCTGTGCGGACCGGCAGGAAATTGAGGTGAGTCAATCTCGCCGACCCTGTGCTGACTGGTAAAAATTTCTTGCGGACCAGTGGTTGAAGAACAGTGATCTGGAGTATTGCGTTCAATTCTGGTCTCCTTATCTCAAAAAAAGATATAGTGGCGCTAGAAAAGGCTCAAAGAAGAGCGACCAAGATGGTAAAGGGGAAGGAACTCCTCTCGTATGAAGAAAAACTAAAACGGTTAGGGCTCTTCAGCTTGGAAAAGAGACACCTGAGGGGAGCTATGATTGAAGTTTACAAAATCCTCCACCAAAAACTTCAAAGACTAGGGGACACTCGATAAAGTTACAGGGAAATACTTTTAAAACCAATTGGAGGAATTTTTTTTTCACTCAGAGAATAGTTAAGCTTTGGAACGCATTGCCAGAGGATGTGGTAAGAGCGGATAGCGTAGCTGGTTTTAAGAAAGGTTTGGACAAGTTCCTGGAGGAAAAGTCCATAGTCTGTTATTGAGAAAGACACGGGGGAAGCCACTCCTTGGGGTTTGGCCAGGTACTAGTGACCTGGATTGGTCACCGTGAGAACGAGCTACCTGGCTTGATGGACCATTGGTCTGATCCAGTAAGGCTATTCTTATGTTCTTATGAATATTTCCAGTTTGACATATATAATACATCATTTTAGAATTTATGGGCCTACATTAAGCTTCTGACTTATGTTGTAGTGTTTTGCTTCAGTTCCTCCTCTTCCATCTATGGTTAACATTTTTAAATCTTCACAATAAATCACCCATAAAGCATACTTCATAGTTCTATAAGTCAGGAACAGGTGTCTGTTACTGGAAAAGTACTTAAAATGCAAGGACATTTTACTGTGAGTTTAAAATACATTTATCATTTTATATCGAATGATTACATTAATCAGGAAGTCTAAAGACTTTTCATGTACTGAAAGCCAGTTGTTTTTTTTCAATTAGAAAAATTTATTTTGGAAGGGCAATAGAGTGGTCTCTGTGATGTTTCCTTTTGAAAATTGGACTTTGCTACTTCTGATCAAATGGGACAAGTCAGTGGGCAAAGGTAGATGCCAAAATTAGAAAATCAAAAATCCTTGCCATGTTAGTCTGATATAACAAAATTGACAGAGACAGGTGTTACCTTAAAGACTAACCAATTTATCGAGCTTTTGCCTCTATAAATTGGTTAGCCTGTAAGAAGCCACCTGCCTCTGTCAAAATCCTGACATATATATACATGGTCTCTTGGCCTACCCTCACCCTCATGAATACCTAACGTGACCATTTATTTTTATTCCTCAAAATGGGACAGGACACCCCTCCGGATCCTCTTTCCCCCTCCCCCCCGATCTTCTTCCCCCCAGACCCCCTGGATCCTGTTAAATATAGTACAAAATATAGACAGCAGATTTAAATTCTCAAAACTGACACAGTTTGATCACTAAATTGAAAATAAAATCATTTTTCCTACCTTTGTTGTCTCGTGATTTCATGAGTCTTTAGTTACATTTCCTTTTGACTGTGTATCCTTTCTTTCTTTCTTTTTCTTTCTGTCTTTCTTTCTCTCTCCCTGCCCCCCTTTCTTTCTTTCCTGACACTCCTCACATGCACCTTCCACTGTCCAACTTAAAAACTTACTCACTACAGAGCTGCTTATCTTTCTGGCTATCATGTTTTCCTCTGTTCCATAAAGCTGCAGTATGAAGCTGAACAGAAAACCATTACTGCTGTAATCACCCTTGTTGCACAGCTCTGGAGACCTTACCCCTGTGGATCCTTTCTGTCTCCCTGCCCCCCCTTTTCTTTCTTTCTCTCTCTCCCTCTACCAGCCCCCCCCCCCAAACCACTGTCTATTTCTCCAAACCACCGCCGATGCAGCAACAGACCAGGCGCGGGAAGCAATAACTGCACAAGCCTTACACCCCCCCCCCCCCCCCGACATCGATTCTGACGTCGGAGAGGAAGTTCCGGGCCAGCCGATGTCAGAATTGACATCGGCGGGGGGGATGGGGGGGGGGTGCTTGTGCTCGCGCTGCTGCATGCACCTGATCTGTTGCTGTGTCGGCGAAGTAGGGAGAAGCGTTGCCTTTAGATCGCCTGTCCTGTTGTCCCCATGCACAGCTTTGGGACGCTGTTTCTGAAAACAGGACATTTTGGCATCCAGAAGCTGTGCGTGGAGACAACAGGACAGGCGATCTAAACACAGGACGGTCCCATTCAAAATTGTATGTATGGTCACATTATGAATACCCCTCTTATCCTTAGGCAGTCAAATGATATTTATATGTTTTGTTGCTGAGGGAAAGCACATTTTTATCTATGAGGATACCCTTTTTTAGTTCCCATCATGCAATTGTAGATGTTTGATTAACATGTCAATATATAAAAAATGGCAGAAGAAACTTCAGTTTCCTTGGCTCAGAAACAAAGGTCAACAGACAGGATTTAGGAGATGCGTTGTTTGTTGACCTCTGTTTGGCCAATATTTAGCCCATGATGGTCAGCATTTTTTAAATGCTGAGAGCCGTGGGTAGAATTAGGCCCAGATATCCAATGCCTGGCTAAGTCCAGACATTGGCACTGAATATTTGGACCTAATTGAGATGGCTTTGGCCACCAGATGTTATGTGGATTCTAGTCGCTATGTAGCCAGGGTTCACATAAGACAGTTATGCAGGCCCTAACTGAATATCATCTGGGATCCGATTTAAAAAAATTTCTGAATTTCCCTCTGACCTCTATTGGCACCCCTCCCAACCTGATCTATAGCTCCCTCTCACTATCCCCTACCACTCAGGATATCCATCTACCCCCTCCCCCCACCCCCTTCCACTGAGCCTGTCTAATGTACCTGGTGATCCAGTGGGTTGATGGCAGGAATAAAGTTCACTTGTTCCTGCCCTTAGTGGCTGCTTTCACAAAATGGATGTTGTGACCTCTAGAGGCAGCATTGCGGTACTACCGAAGTATGGCAAGATGTTGTAAGATGTTTCTGAGAGTGGGCTTTTTGGACCATGTCAGGGGGATTGGGAAGGGAGCCTATGGACCTTGGGTGACTGGGAAAGGGGGATTGAAGTGAAATTCATAATATATATATTTTTTTAATGCAGGTGTGGATGATATACAGGCCCACATAACTACCGTATTTTCGCGGATATAACGCGCGCGTTATACGTGATTTTACGTACCGCGCATACCCCTCGCGCGTTATATGCCTGAGCGCGGTATAGAAAAGTTTTTAAACATAGTTCCCACCCCGCCCGACGCCCGATTCACCCCCCCAGCAGGACCGCTCGCGCTCCCACCCCGAACGACCGCTCGCACGCGCTCCCACCCGCACCCGCATCCACGATCGGAGCAAGAGGGAGCCCAAGCCCTCTTGCCCGGCCGACTCCCCGACGTCCGATACATCCCCCCCCCCCGGCAGGACCACTCGCACCCCCACCCCGAAGGACCGCCGACTTCCCGACAATATCGGGCCAGGAGGGAGCCCAAACCCTCCTGGCCACGGCGACCCCCTAACCCCACCCCGCACTACATTACGGGCAGGAGGGATCCCAGGCCCTCCTGCCCTCGACGCAAACCCCCCTCCCTCCAACGACCGCCCCCCCCAAGAACCTCCGCCCGTCCCCCAGCCGACCCGCGACCCCCCTGGCCGACCCCCACGACACCCCCACCCGCCTTCCCCGTACCTTTGTGTAGTTGGGCCAGAAGGGAGCCCAAACCCTCCTGGCCACGGCGACCCCCTAACCCCACCCCGCACTACATTACGGGCAGGAGGGATCCCAGGCCCTCCTGCCCTCGACGCAAACCCCCCTCCCTCCAACGACCGCCCCCCCCCAAGAACCTCCGCCCGTCCCCCAGCCGACCCGCGACCCCCCTGGCCGACCCCCCCACCCCCCTTCCCCGTACCTTTGGAAGTTGGCCGGACAGACGGGAGCCAAACCCGCCTGTCCGGCAGGCAGCCAACGAAGAAATGAGGCCGGATTGGCCCATCCGTCCTAAAGCTCCGCCTACTGGTGGGGCCTAAGGCGCGTGGGCCAATCAGAATAGGCCCTGGAGCCTTAGGTCCCACCTGGGGGCGCGGCCTGAGACACATGGTCGGGTTTGGCCCATGTGCCTCAGGCCGCGCCCCCAGGTGGGACCTAAGGCTCCAGGGCCTATTCTGATTGGCCCACGCGCCTTAGGCCCCACCAGTAGGCGGAGCTTTAGGACGGATGGGCCAATCCGGCCTCATTTCTTCGTTGGCTGCCTGCCGGACAGGCGGGTTTGGCTCCCGTCTGTCCGGCCAACTTCCAAAGGTACGGGGAAGGGGGGTGGGGGGGTCGTGGGGGTCGGCCAGGGGGGTCGCGGGTCGGCTGGGGGACGGGCGGAGGTTCTTGGGGGGGGCGGTCGTTGGAGGGAGGGGGGTTTGCGTCGAGGGCAGGAGGGCCTGGGATCCCTCCTGCCCGTAATGTAGTGCGGGGTGGGGTTAGGGGGTCGCTGTGGCCAGGAGGGTTTGGGCTCCCTCCTGGCCCGATATTGTTGGGGAGTCGGCGGTCCTTCGGGGTGAGGGTGCGAGTGGTCCTGCCGGGGGGGGGATGTATCGGACGTCGGGGGGGGGGCATCAGGCTTTCAGGATGGGGACAGACCTTCAAGGGGGGACAGGACTTCAAGGGGGGACAGTGCACAGAAAGTCAGGGGGGGTGAACGGAGAGTCGGGACAGCGCACGGAAAGTCAGGGCAGTGCACGGAAGTCAGGGGGGGTGAACGGAGAGTCGGGACAGCGCACGGAAAGTCAGGGCGGGCGAAAGGAGCGTCGGGCATCATGCGCGTTATATGCCTGAGCGCGGTATAGAAAAGTTTTGGTACATATCATCGTGATTTCTGCGCGCTATACCCCTGTGCGCGTTTTACACAGGTGCGCGTTATATCCGCGAAAATACGGTAATTGACCAAAATTAGGTCTGCTTTTTATTTATTTATTTTTAACATTTGTATTCCACTTAAAACCTGAGCGGATCACAATTTGTATATATTGTATTAAAGGCACATTAAACTTCCCTCTCTGTCCCAAATGGGCTCACGATCTAAACTAAAGTGCCTGAGAAAGAAAGAGTATGAAATATATAATATATATACAGTATATATGAGTATATAATATATAAGAGTATAAAACAATATCAAATAGAAAATAAAAGAAATAAAACAGAAGGGTAAAAAAATAAACATAACTTAGCAAAATAATCAAATAAAAAGTCAAAGCTTCAGTCCAGTCCAATAGAGCACTACATCCGTGCAGGGCTGTTAAATCAATATAATGGACACCACACTAATGTAGGAGGCAGCACCAGGCAGGGCCACGCACCACGGTCATCGGCTGCAAACCAAATCAAGAGGCAGAAGAGCAACAGCAGTCCCTCTGCTGGCATGCGGTCCAATTTGGTCATTTAGCTATGCAGATGCTAACACTAAATATTGCTGGCTCTTTCCTAGTGCTGACCTGTTCACCGCCCCTGACCTTCCCACTTTTAACATGGGCGGTCAGAGCCAATATTCAGAGGCACTGCCTGATTTACTGTCACTGAATATTGGGAGTTAGGCAGCCACAGATGATTTAAGTGTGCAGGAACCTCTCCTGTCTGCTTAAATTGCTTTGAATATTATTGCGCAAAGTCCAACAACAGATGAGAAACCCACTGGTTCCACAGTAAATGAAGAAACCAAAAGCCAAAGAAGACTGTGGACAAAGATGTTCCTGATGCAAGTCTTTATTCAGTCAATTGAAAGATGCAATAAACGTCCAAATCCAATAAAAAGCCACATATACATAAAATAAAGACCCATACAATAAAGTTCTTATTGTATGCAAATGTGGATATTGAATAAAGACCTGCATCAGGAACATCTTTATCCACAGTCTTCTTTGGCTTTTGAATATTGGGAAAAATGTATGTATTAGTGTGAATTAACATTTATGTCTTTCCCCAGAAGAAACAGCTGTAATATAAACAGTGAAGCTTTCATCTACAGACTGGCTGTGACCTTTCACATTAGATTATTTTTAAATAAGACAAATTACTAATAAATATATCTGTATTTTTGTTCCCTCTTAGTTTTTATTCATTTATTTATACTAGCTAGCTCTATTTGTGTTTGCAGTCTAGACTTCTTGGTACATTTAGGTTTGTTGGCATCGTGTTGCATTGGTTGATGTTCAAGTTTCAGTTCCCTGGGAGAGATCAAAAAGAATCCACTGATTTCCTTCATACTATCTCAACAAACAAACTCGGATGCCATAATGTTCTAAAACATTCATGAGAACAACCAAGAAAAGATGACGTACTGTACACACTTGCACCCTTCACTCAGTCTCCTCCCCAAAATAGTAAGATCAAACCACTGGTAATGGCAGAAATTGGGCAATCAGTTTCAAGGATGGTATTGATTACAATGACAGTAAACAATAAGCAGTTTAAAACAAACCACTCCTACCCATGGATCAGCAAAAAACTGCCTAATAAACCTTAAATACATTTATGACTACTAAGCTATGATTTCCACAAGGACAAAATAGGAGATACAGCACCAACCTTACAAGAGAAGTTGAAATGTACTCCTGCTGTTTTTTGATCCCTTGGATAGGGTAAGAAATAGGAGGGATCTAGGGAGGAATGGGGGGGGGAGGGCTTGATAAAGGTAAGAATGGGATTCTTTTATTTTTATTTTGGTGACAGAACATTAAACACAAACTCCATAAAACAAAACAACCTCAGCACCAATGAAAACAAAACTAAATCCCCTCCCCCAACACACATTTTTGATGGTGCGTCTAAGTCTAACTTTGGATGTTTCCCGTAAGATGTCCAAACCCAGGGCGGGGAAAACACCCGTTTTTAAAATCGCTGGAAGTCCAAATTTTTTTTTACCCAAAATGGCCTATTTAGATGTCTGTCAGTACGTCCAGCCTTAACATGCCTAACTTTTGTGGACATTTTAGCCAAAGCGTCTAAGTCCAAAATGTCAAAATCCAGCCCATTTGGACAAGGAAGGGGCCAGCATTGTAATGGACTGGCCACACAGACATGCCAAGAGAGCAGTGGAGCACCTCAGAGGGCACTGCTGTAAATTTCACATAAAGGGTGCCTGGTGTACATCTTATCATAACCCCCTTATAATGTATGGTGAGCCCTCCAACCTACCATACCCATCTTGTCCCTCTGAGCCCGTCACGTTGGTGGGGGATCCGGGAGGAGTGGGGACAGGAGGAGAGATGCTAGCGAGGAGAAGAGTCGTCAGCGCCAGCTGACTACCTAGAAGAAGTGCCTCTCATGGTGAGAGGCACATCCTATATGCAGTTAGCCCATGCTGGCGCCTCTTCTCCTTACTGGCGTCTCGTTGGAGCACACCTGGAATCTGCTGCGCACACAGTTTGCGATAGACTGGGTTATAGTGTAAGTTTTTGCAGTGATGTTTGGAATTATCTGACTTATAGTGCAGCATTATTACATCAATCCCAGCTTATTTTTCTGTCCCACAGTACTAATGCTAATTCCTGTACAATAGTTAACGCTTGGAGTAAAATACAAGCCTGAACATTCTTAAATGGAATTGCTTAATTACCACATTGTAAAGTTAGTCCCCGAGACCTGCAGCAGTGCTTAATATTTTTCTTTTTAGCCAGATGGAGACTATTAAAATGTTGTTTGCTATTTTTTCAGATGTTAGTTTGTGTTTTTTGAGCTCTGTATTATAGGGTAATATATGGTAATACTTCTATAAATACAGTTGTTTAATTTATGTTTTGGTATGCTTTCTCTTTTTAGCTTTGAAAACAACATTGACCTACCTTTTCATGATGTGAAATACCAAACAGGCTAAATTTGCTGAACTACTTCTGTAAATCATAGTAAAAGTTCACTAAATAAAAACATTCCCATTCTTCACATGGTTGCCCCTACCCTATCCCTTTTCTCTTTTCCTCCACCACAATATATAATCCAACAGCTGAGGAGTACAAAAAGTTGCAGCCTTATTATTCATTTTTTAATAAAAAAAACAATGTCAGGGTAATATTTGGTCTGCAGCAGTAATAATAATAATAATAATAATTTTATTTCTTATATACCGCCAAAACCGTAGTAGTTCGAGGCGGTTTACAATAAAGAAGGGCTGGACAATCAGCGAATGGATACAATCAGCAGATACAGATACAATTAATATATGTAAGCATGGAACAAGTACAATATAAGTGGCTTATGAGCTGCTTCTAGCCGTGGCTGACCCAACCCCGTATATTCAATACCAATGCATATGTGGCTTCCAGGATTGAATATCCCGGGGATGGAACTCCTCTCGTATGAGGAAAGATTAAAGAGATTAGGGGTCTTAAGCTTGGGAAAGAGGCAGTGGAGGGGAGATATGATTGAGGTCTACAAATCCTGAGTGGTGTAGAATGGGTAGAAGTGAATCGTTTTTTTTGTTTTTTTTTTACTCTTATCAAAAATTACAAACACTAGGAGACACTCAATGAAGTTACATGGAAATACTTTTAAAACCAATAGGAGGAAATATTTTTTCCCTCAATGAATAGTTAAGCTCTGGAATGCATTGCCAGAGGATGTGGTAACAGCAGTTAATGTAGATGGGTTTAAAAAAGGTTTGGACAAGTTTCTGGAGGAAAAGGTCCATACCCGGTTATTGAGATAGACATGGAGGAAGCCATTGCTTGCCCTGGGATCAGTAGCATGGAATGTTGCTTCTAGTTGGGTTTTTGCCAGGTACTTGTGACCTAGATTGGCCACTGTGGAAACAGGATACTGGGCTAGATGGACCATTGGTCTGACTTAGTATAGCTATTCTTAAGTGAGCCAAGTATAGGACAATGAAGCCATTGTGACATCACTGATGAAGTTTGCTCTTAGGCATTGGTGGAATGAGGCATTATGACATCACAATCTCAGTCCTGGAATGTTGCTACTATTTGGGTTTCTGCTGGGTACATGGATTGGCTACTATGGAAAAAGGATACTGGGCTAGATGGACCCAGTATAGCTATTCTTATGTCCTTTTTGCTGTCCTAACCTTATGAACTTATGTAGCCAGTTAGTGGACTGAATATCTCTGCTAACTGGCTAAGTTGACACTCTGCCCTAACTTCACCCTCAGCCCACCCATAACCTAGCCTGTTAAGGGATGGCTGGTTAGAAGTGGTATTCAGCAGCAGAACTACCCAGTTACATGCCATTGAATATCAATTGCTGGCTAGCTCAGCGAGTCTAACCTGGCAAGAGCCTCTTTTGTCCAATTAAACCCTTTTGACTATCAGCCCCTATCTGTGGCATAGTAATGGGTATGTGTGTGTGTGTGTGTGTGGGGGGGTGTCAGTCCACCCCGGATGCAATCTTCCTAAGCGCACAGCACTTCTCCTCCTCTCTCCCCTCCCGCTCCTCTCCTTGCTGCGCACGCATGCCCCTTGCCTTCCCCTATACCTTTTTTACTTCCCCGGCGCTAGGTTGCCACCCTCGTTGGCATCAATACTCTCTCTGATATCACTTCCATGACCTGCGCCTAGGAAGTGATGTCAAAGGGTGAGCCGACATCAACGTGAGCATGCTGCTCATGCTGGAGAAGTTAAAAAGGTACGGGGAAAGGGAAGAGGGACACGCCTGTCGAGGGGGCGGGGCAGGGAAGAGGGTGGGTGAGGGGCACTGCTGCCCTTACAACGCCACTGGCCCCTATGTATATATATATATCTATATATAATTCCAAAATCAGACCCAGTTCTTAATTATTGTCAGACGTTTTGACATCCTTTTTGCCAGAACCTAGCCATCTTCATTCTCTTTGTGAGGACCAAAATTGCTTCCTAGCTCATGCCAGTCTTGGCCTGGTTAGACATCTTGTTTTGTATGTGAAAGGGTCAGTTACTGTCTTCATCCTGTTAGTCTGCACCTGGATGATTCTTTATAAGTGAGCCATTAGCCAACCGGAGCTGAAAGCAGTTTCTTGAAGGCACAGATGTGACAGCTGCTCTCTTGTCAAGGTAAATGATATGGTCCCCTTCCCCCACCACTAACATGGATAACAACTCTTGTGTCTGAGTTTCTTCTATGAACAGTGACTCTTATCTTCCGCACTGATTCTTCTGTTTTGTCCTGGAAGGTATTGAGGAGGATGGCATTCTCAGTGTTTGCCAAGTGAGTCTGTCAGGTCTATATAGACTTGAACAATTCATTGTGATTCAATCATGTCACACTGTCTCCTCAGCTAACAGACTTATAGATCTCTCAGTCAAAATTTTTCCCAACTTTGATCATCAGTCTGAGATCACCCTGACCTTTGCAGACTCTCCTAGAAATCCTGTTGATCCAAATTCTCTGTATCCAAGATCAAGGTTTGCAATTGGCTAATGTTTTGTTTTTTTTTTTTTTTAAATCTTACTGCATCAGGAGATAATCTTTGAATAGTGGCAAATTAGAAATCGATTTTAGGAATTTGCTTTCATTTGAAAACCACATAGAAACAGTAAAACAACATATTTTGTTTTCTTTTGTTTGTATTTACCGTGAACAGATGTTAATTAAATTATTTGCCACAGTGCCCATCTCATAAAGTGTAGCTTTCACCATTTCTCTTTATCCCTAGTTTAATTTTTGGGAGTTAAATAAGTTTATGCATTTAAAACATATTTTACATATGGAAAATTTCTATTATAAATCTGAGTGGCCAAATATGCACATACAGTATAAGTATACTTATGTATGTATGTATGGCAACTAAAATTCAATGCAAAGAAATGCAGAGTAATGCATTTGGGGATTAATAATAGGAAGGAACCGTATATGCTGGGAGGAGAGAAGCTGATATGCACGGACGGAGAGAGGGACCTTGGGGTGATAGTGTCCGAAGATCTAAAGGCGAAAAAACAGTGTGATAAGGCAGTGGCTGCTGCCAGAAGGATTCTGGGCTGTATAAAGAGAGGCGTAGTCAGTAGAAGGAAGAAGGTGTTGATGCCCCTGTACAGGTCATTGGTGAGGCCCCACTTGGAGTATTGTGTTCAGTTTTGGAGACCGTATCTGGCGAAAGACATAAGAAGACTTGAGGCGGTCCAGAGGAGGGTGACGAAAATGATAGGAGGCTTGCGCCAGAAGACGTATGAGGAGAGACTGGAAGACCTGAATATGTATACCCTAGAGGAAAGGAGAGACAGGGGAGATATGATTCAGACGTTCAAATACTTAAAGGGTATTAACGTAGAACAAAATCTTTTCCAGAGAAAGGAAAATGGTAAAACCAGAGGACATAATTTGAGGTTGAGGGGTGGTAGATTCAGGGGCAATGTTAGGAAATTCTACTTTACGGAGAGGGTGATGCCTGGAATGCGCTCCCGAGAGAGGTGGTGGAGAGTAAAACTGTGACTGAGTTCAAAGAAGCGTGGGATGAACACAGAAGATTTAGAATCAGAAAATAATATTAAATATTGAACTAGGCCAGTTACTGGGCAGACTTGCACGGTCTGTGTCTGTATATGGCCGTTTGGTGGAGGATGGGCTGGGGAGGGCTTCAATGGCTGGGAGGGTGTAGATGGGCTGTAGTAAGTCTTAACAGAGATTTTGGCAGTTGGAACTCAAGCACAGTACCGGGTAAAGCTTTGGATTCTCGCCCAGAAATAGCTAAGAAGAAAAAAAAAAAAAAAAAAAAAAAAAAAAATTTAAATTGAATCAGGTTGGGCAGACTGGATGGACCACTCGGGTCTTTATCTGCCGTCATCTACTATGTTACTATGTTACTATGTTACTATGTATGTAATAAGGCTGGAACTGGGGCAGAATTACAATGTTGCATGTAATTTGGGAAACATGCACATACATAAATACCCCCAATATTCAAAAACTATTTAACTAGCCAGGAATGGCAAAATGACATGGGATGACAAAAAACAAAAAAGGAACAAACTAAGAACTTTTAATACCTTTGAAACCAGGATGGCGCTCAGAATCCAAAGATGGAATGGAAAAAACTCAAAATGGGGGACAAGCCCCTACAGAGTCTTTCACAGAATCTATCATTGCACCAACTTTTGTGGTAGAAAGGTGATTAAAAATGTTTTTGAAAAATGATATAAACTTTAAATATTCAAAGATGTGAATTAAATGTCCAAGCAACTCAAAACTCCAAAAATAAGTGAAATCAAAAAACTTAACTTAAGTGTCCATACAGCGGTGGTCCGGCAAGGTTCTGACGCGTTTCACCCAATGGCTTCCTCAGAGAACCCGCTACGCTGTGTGCGACCTTCAATTTAAATCCTTACTGACAAAAGAGGAGAAAAAAATATTTTACAACACTCAAAGTGAACAAGTATACATGATAAAACTCTCGACGCTGTTGGCAGGATACCTAGTGCAGGAAAAAGCTTCTCATTTCCTGTGACGTCAGTACTCAGCTGTACACCCGGTACTTATGATGTGCCGAGCTGTCTGTCATCAATGAAGAAACGCCCACCATTCGACTTCACGATTTAACCCTGTGGGGGTCACTGTCTTCCAATGGTAAATCCAACTTTGTTCTTTTTTCCACAACCAGGCTTGTTTGTTACCTCCTCTCCTCAAGTTGGCCACTTCCAATACTGCAAACTGAAGATCCTTTAGCTGAAGAGAGGCTGTGTGCCAATGCTGCACTAAAGGAGCCCCCAAGTCGCCCCTCCGAATTTTGCTCAAGTTCTCTGTGATGCGTACTCTAACGCGTCAGAACCTTGCCGGACCACCGCTGTATGGACACTTAAGTTAAGTTTTTTGATTTCACTTATTTTTGGAGTTTTGAGTTGCTTGGACATTTAATTCACATCTTTGAATATTTTAAGTTTATATCGTTTTTCAAAAACATTTTTAATCACCTTTCTACCACAAAAGTTGGTGCAATGATAGATTCTGTGAAAGACTCTGTAGGGGCTTGTCCCCCATTTTGAGTTTTTCCATTCCATCTTTGGATTCTGAGCGCCATCCTGGTTTCAAAGGTATTAAAAGTTCTTAGTTTGTTCCTTTTTTGTTTTTTGTCGTTATATATAATTTGGGAATAAATCTTTATATATTATTCACCCAGTTGTTGGTAGAATGACATGGAAGACAGAATTTGTCCCTGTCCCTATGGATAACCACGGGAAACCATCCCATGTCATTCTTTAGTGTCTATCTCAACCTCGGTCCTTCTACACCAGCATTCTTCAATGCAAGGCTTGAGGGTCAGTGGCTGTGCCCATTCATACTCTGATTCTTATGTGAGCCAAGTATAGGATAATGAAGCCATTGTGACATCACTGACGTGATTGGCTCTTAGGCATTGGTGGAATGAGGCATTATGACATCACAATATTTGCTCTGGGTACCAGAGACTGTCATTCTTTAGTGTCTGTTTCAACCTCAGTCCTTCTACACCAGCATTCTTCAATGCAAGTGTTGAGGGTCAGTGGTTGTGCCCATTCATACTCCGATTCTTCCCTCTCTCCTTAAAGAGTGACATGGGGATTGTTTTTCACGGTTAACTGCGGGAACGAGGACAAATTCTGTCCCTGTGTCATTCTGCCACTCCTGGCAGGGACAAAAAGAATATTTAGATGGGGGAGGGGGGTATCTAGTTCAAATTAACAACTTACTGTAATGGAACCACATGATGTCAGGCCTAAGTTAACAGTATAAGATATCCAGCTACAGGCAATATTCAGCAATATTGACTTAACCAGATAGCTCTTTGAATATTGTGTTAAAGATAACCAGATAAATGCATGATATGAACCTCTTATGTCTGTCTCTCTTCAGTGATCAAAGCAACTGCAGAACAGATAGACATTTTAAAAGTGTGGCAGAAGCATTCATGGTTGAAAAAGGATGAGTAGGAGGAAATAAATTGAATATTGTGCCACCTTATTATAATATTTTCATTACAATTGTACAGGATTCAGTTATATAACCTAAGCATTCATAGTACAATGCATATCTATGTCCATCTCCCTTGTGGTTGGCAATTCCTTATTCTAATGCAGTGTTCCAAATTAGAACACCCAACTCAAATTGGGAAAGACAAGAGGGTCAGTAGTTGAGGAATGGAATTTAAAGTGGATTGATTAAAAAAATATTGATGCATGTTGGTGCCATCGCTGTGCTGTGTCTAGAATCCTTAAGGATTTCTTGACTGGATAGTTCATGGAGCAGTAAAACAGACTTTGATCCTTTCATTTCAAACAGAAAAGATCCCAGGACCTTGGAAAGCAAACCAGAATCATATGACCGCAATCTTTTATAGAAATTATGGGACAATTATATAATGAGCTGCCTAGTTTTAGGCAGCAGGAAGGCCTATAAATGAAGGTATTCTAGTCATTTTTGTGTGTAAGTAATTATACATGCAAATGTCTTGTACAAGTTTGCATCATGAATTGTGGGTGTGCGTTTAGAGTTAAGGCGAAGTGTGAGAGGACCATATAAATACTCAATGTGGAATTCTATCTCATATGTGTGTACTAACATCTAGGAATAAGCATTTACATCTGGTGTACACGACTGAGCCTTGAATGTAAATCTACTTTCAACCAAAGAAAAGTGGGCGTCTAATCTATTTAGACTTAAAATAGTCATTGTTCGTGTCCTGTTACAGAATTACTTTTTATGTGATTTTGTGAAACCCATGAACACTTTTTAGGGATATGCTTTTGATAAAAAATGAATTAGGAAAAACAACACAAATTTGTTTTCAGTTTTAAACATTTGACTGATGGTTTTCAAAGGGAAGCAGGAGGGATTGCCAGTTTGCTCCTGCTCCATGAATTCTGCATTCCAAATAGTTGTAGCTGATCTGTTCCTGATTCTTTTTAAAGCCATGGATGGGTAAGAGAGGGGGAGGAGATCTGAGATATGGGCTTGATAGAGAAAAAGGTTGCCTATTTCCAGTGGCATAGCCTTCTGGGGCAGACCTGCACCATTTTGATCATTTTTCTGTGAACCATGTCCAGAATTTTAAAATCTTTAGTGAGTTACAGCCTCTACAAATAAACAAAATTCTCCAAGCGGGGCCTCACTAATAACCAGTACAGGCACATTTTCACTGACTTCTTTCTGTTGGTTATGTTCCTCTCTTTGCAGCCTAGCATCCTGCTGGCTTTGGCCACCACTTTGTCTTCATTAGATAGTATCACTCTGAGATTTCTCTCCTGGTCAGTGCCCATTGGCCAAACACTCTGTATCACATATGGTTCCTTTGGATTTATGCACCCCAGATGCATCACTCTGTACCACAGCTTTCCATTTGGAGTATTGAGATCCCAAATAGGGTCACGAAACCTGCATTTGGGGGTGCAAGCTACATGGACTCTCCGTAGGTTCATCATTATTTTATACCTTTGGGGGTTACATAATTTTATTTGGCTGCGATCATGTGGTCACAATGTGTATTGCTTCACATTAAATCTTAACTTCTAAGAATTAACCCATTCGTCTGATTTATGTAGATTACTTCTGGGGTGTTATCTTCAAAAAGTCCAGCTTTTCCTTCTATCCTTTGGTAGTATTGTTCACAGTAGTGCACCATCAGCTTTCCTTCTCCCTTTGGGAAGAAAACAGGGAGCATGAGACATCTGCTGTCCTACCCATCCTCAATGTACCTCTAAATTCTAATAGGTCAGAAAAGAGGCATTACAGTTGCTTAAGTTTTTTGGACAGTCGTTGTTACAGTTTGGTTGCTTTCCCATGAAAAGCAGTGTGCATGAATGTGATGACAAGAATTTCAGTTAAAAGAATAGTTCCTTGAAAATACACAGTAACTATCGTGATCTGTGACTGGGATTATGAAAGTAATTTTGCAAAGGGCTATAATTGCAGTCGTCATTCCCTATGGGGTTAAACTGTTTCCACTTGTAAGGAAGAGTAGAAACCTTTGCAATTGCACATTAGTCTTTCAAGTCAAAAAGAGCAGATTTAGACCAGCAAATTTGTTATACTCATCTGATCAAAATAATTAATAGTTATGTAAAGAGGTAAATTTTCAGCGGGACATCAAGGAAATAATTAGAAACATCTGATCTATGCATACACCATTTGCACCACCTATTTTCACTCCATATTATGACTTTAATTTCATGTTCATTCACATTTATATTTAACACTACATTAGAATTCACACTACATATGTATTTATTTTGTATCCTTTAGGATCCATGAGGAAGGCTTTTACTGCCGAAACACGGACTGTGTTGGGTTCGCATCAATGTTACTGTGGATTAATTTGTCTTTTATAATTTGAAATACCGTATTTTCACGAATATAACGCGCGCGTTATACGCGGTTTTACCTACCGTGCATACCCCTCGCGCGTTATATGCGTGAGCGCGGTATACAAAAGTTTTAAAACATAGTTCCCACCCCGCCCGACGCCCGATTCACCCCCCCCCCCAGCAGGACCGCTCGCACCCCCACCCCGAACGACCGCTCGCACGCGCTCCCACCCGCACCTGCATCCACGATCGGAGCAAGAGGGAGCCCAAGCCCTCTTGCCCGGCCGACTCCCCGACGTCCGATACATCCCCCCCCCCCGGCAGGACCACTCGCACCCCCACCCCGAACGACCGCTCGCACGCGCTCCCACCCGCACCCGCATCCACGATCGGAGCAAGAGGGAGCCCAAGCCCTCTTGCCCGGCCGACTCCCCGACGTCCGATACATCCCCCCCCCCGGCAGGACCACTCGCACCCCCACCCCGAAGGACCGCCGACTTCCCGACAATATCGGGCCAGAAGGGAGCCCAAACCCTCCTGGCCACGGCGACCCCCTAACCCCACCCCGCACTACATTACGGGCAGGAGGGATCCCAGGCCCTCCTGCCCTCGATGCAAACCCCCCTCCCCCCCAACGACCGCCCCCCCCAAGAACCTCCGACCGCCCCCCAGCCGACCCGCGATCCCCCTGGCGACCCCCACGACCCCCCCACCCCCCCTTCCCCGTACCTTTGGTAGTTGGCCGGACAGACGGGAGCCAAACCCGCCTGTCCGGCAGGCAGCCAACGAAGGAATGAGGCCGGATTGGCCCATCCATCCTAAAGCTCCGCCTACTGGTGGGGCCTAAGGCGCGTGGGCCAATCAGAATAGGCCCTGGAGCCTTAGGTCCCACCTGGGGGCGCGGCCTGAGGCACATGGGCCCAACCCGACCATGTGCCTCAGGCCGCGCCCCCAGGTGGGACCTAAGGCTCCAGGGCCTATTCTGATTGGCCCACGCGCCTTAGGCCCCACCAGTAGGCGGAGCTTTAGGATGGATGGGCCAATCCGGCCTCATTCCTTCGTTGGCTGCCTGCCGGACAGGCGGGTTTGGCTCCCGTCTGTCCGGCCAACTACCAAAGGTACGGGGAAGGGGGGTGGGGGGGTCGTGGGGGTCGCCAGGGGGGTCGCGGGTCGGCTGGGGGAGCGGTCGGAGGTTCTTGGGGGGGGCGGTCGTTGGGGGGGAGGGGGGTTTGCGTCGAGGGCAGGAGGGCCTGGGATCCCTCCTGCCCGTAATGTAGTGCGGGGTGGGGTTAGGGGGTCGCCGTGGCCAGGAGGGTTTGGGCTCCCTTCTGGCCCAACTACCAAAGGTACGGGGAAGGGGGGTGGGGGTCGCCAGGGGGGGTCGCGGGTCGGCTGGGGGGGCGGTCGGAGGTTCTTGGGGGGGGGCGGTCGTTGGGGGGAGGGGGGTTTGCGTCGAGGGCAGGAGGGCCTGGGATCCCTCCTGCCCGTAATGTAGTGCGGGGTGGGGTTAGGGGGTCGCCGTGGCCAGGAGGATTTGGGCTCCCTCCTGGCCCGATATTGTTGGGGAGTCGGCGGTCCTTCGGGGGGAGGGATGTATCGGACGTCGGGGGGGGGGCATCAGGCTTTCAGGATGGGGACAGACCTTCAAGGGGGGACAGTGCACGGAAGTCAGGGGGGGTGAACGGAGAGTCGGAAAGTCAGGGCGGGCGAAAGGAGCGTCGGGCAGCATGCGCGGTATACCCGTGAGCGCGGTATACCAAAGTTTTTGTACATATCATCGTGATTTCTGCGCGCTATACCCGTGTGCGCGTTTTATACGGGTGCGCGTTATTTGCGTGAAAATACGGTAAGCATTTACATCAAGAGCATCCTTTCCACAGCATTTTTTCTTTTGAATCTTCTATGCATACAGCAGCCAAATATTCCTGAGTATAAATACAGAAAACCGCAAACATGAGTCTTTCTTTCTATGGCAGGGGTGCCCACACTTTTTGGGCTTGTGAGCTACTTTTAAAATGACCAAGTCAAAATGATCTACCAACAATAAAATTTATAAAAACACAAAGCACACTGTACGCAGATGACTTTATGCAATGTCACTATACAAAAATAGACTAACATACCCCCTCCCTCTTTACTAAACCATGATAGCGGTTTTTAGCGCAGGGAGCTGCGCTGAATGCCCTGTGCTGTTCTCGATGCTCATAGGCTCCCTGCGCTAAAAATCACTATTGCGGTTTAGTGAAAGGGGGCCATAGTGTAAAATATAGACAGCAAATATAAATTCTCAAAACGGCCACATTTTGATCACTAAATTGAAAATAAAATCATTTTTACTACCTTTGTTGTCTGGTCATTATTCAAATCTTGTTGGTCCCAGGCTCTGGTTGTCTTCTGATAACTTGCTTGCCAGGGTCTCCTTTTTTCTTCTTTCTCTGTGCTAACCATCCATCTTCTATCTCTGTCCTCCCCTTCAGTTTCCCTTCCCTCCCCTGGAGGTCTGGCATCTTTCCTTTTTTTCATCTCCATCCATAGATCCACCTTTTCTCAACTACCCTCCTATCCAGTATCTCTATCCCCCCCTCCACACCATCCCTTATGTACAACTTCTCTCCCTTTCTGTTCCTTCCCTCCCTAAATCCCATTATCTACCATCTCTCTCCCACTCCTCTGCTTTTAGACCCATTATTTCTTCCCCCCAAAGTCCGGCACATGCACGTCTCTTTGAACACCCCTTCCCTCCCTCCCTTCCTTCTACACCAGGACCCTCCCCCCTGAAGGTCTGCACTGTCCCCCCTGAAGGCTTGCACCCCATCCCTGAAAGCCTGCCTGTCCCCCTGAAGGCCTGCACCCCACCCCTGAAGGTCTGCACTGTCCCCCCTGAAGGCTTGCACCCCATCCCTGAAAGCCTGCCTGTCCCCCTGAAGGCCTGCACCCCACCTCTGAAGGTCTGCATTGTCCCCCCTGAAGGCCTGCACCCCACCCCTGAAGGCCTGCCTGTCTCCCCTGAAGGCCTGCATCCCCCCAGAGGCCTGCACCACCACCCCTGAAGGTTTGCCCCCCCCCTGAAGAACTGCTCCCCCCCGGAAGGCCTGTGTGGTCCTCCATGACTTCCCATGCATCCCTTTACTTAATTTCAATGGGGAGCAGCCTGCAGAGACGATTGCGAGTACTTTAGCGATCCTTGCAGGTTCACATAGGACTCAGGAGCTGTCGTCCCTCTGCCATGGTCCCACCCCTCCTCTGATGTCATAGGCAGGATCGCAGCAGAGGGAAGACAGTTCCTGAGCCTGTGGCAACCTGCAAGGATCGCTAAAGTACTGGCGATCATCTCTGCAGGCTGCTCCCTGCTAAAATTAAGTAAAGGGATGCGCGGGAGGCCAGCGAGAAAGCCGGACAGCACGGAAAGGAAACCACATGACTCAGCGATCGATCGGGGTTGCCTGAGTGATCAACTGGTCAATCGCAATTGACATATTGGGCACCCCTGCTCTATGATTTCTGGTTTATTTAAATTTTATATATAGTACACTGGCCCAGATTCTGTAAACGACATCAGAAGTTAGACACTTAGAACTGAATGCCTAGCCAAACTAGCAGTGGCGTACCTAGCATATGTAAAGCAACACTTTCAATTGGTGACTACTATAATTGTAGGACAATGTAGTAATAAAGTTTTGCAGAAAAACTATGTGAGACAAGTGTCGACTCTAAATTCACTCAAAAAGAAGGAAAAAGCCTCAGAAAAGGCCCTTCCACCGCCACAAAAGTGGATATCAAGGTGGTTAGACGGTAACCTCACAGGCAAAACCTTCGTTAAAGTGAGTGTTTGAGCAGAAAAACTTGTGCTTCACATATACAAATTTGTAGATAGAGGAAAAACCACTTATCTTCAACTGATCGGCAGCGTTTCACCGACAAGCTGCATCAGGGTGTGACCCGACCGATCAGTCTACAGATTGGAGGACAGCCCTGGAGAGCTAGCCATCACAATACTTTATTAAAGAGCAATTTCAGGCCTTTTTTTCAAGCTAGTGCTCTTCCAGAAAGGACCTCACAACTGACTGGACACCAGGGTGCCTTTTGGAAGGCCTGAAATTGCTCTTTAATAAAGTATTGTGATGGCTAGCTCTCCAGGGCTGTCCTCCAATCTGTAGACTGATCGGTCGGGTCACACCCTGATGCAGCTTGTCGGTGAAACGCTGCCGATCAGTTGAAGATAAGTGGTTTTTCCTCTATCTACAAATTTGTATATGTGAAGCACAAGTTTTTCTGCTCAAACACTCACTTTAACGAAGGTTTTGCCTGTGAGGTTACCGTCTAACCACCTTGATATCCACTTTTGTGGCGGTGGGAGGGCCTTTTCTGAGGCTTTTTCCTTCTTTTTGAGTGAATTTAGAGTCGACACTTGTCTCACATAGTTTTTCTGCAAAACTTTATTACTACATTGTCCTACAATTATAGTAGTCACCAATTGAAAGTGTTGCTTTACATACATTGGTTTTCAATACATCTGTGTTTCTATAGCTAGTACCTAGCATATGTAACACCCGGGGCCCATCATTTTTATACACCCCTCATCTATATGAAAAATATGATTTTTAGTATCAATTCACATATCGCACAAGAGTGTACCTAGGAAAAGGCAGCATCTTAAATATTGCAGTGAGCACTAGAACACCAACATACATATTGTAAAACTAAACAAGCCAGATCCTGCACAGTCAATGCCAACAGAATACCGTGTCCTTTTCATACACACAGAACAGAGATACACCTTCGCTCAATATGGAATAATCACAAACTAAAATAGAAATATGTAGACAAAAGTTAAACTGAACCGCCAAGAAACCAGACTCTGCATATAATGCAACACTACAACACCACAGAAACAGTGATAACATGTCCCCTAATAGTATGCAAAATATAAAGGCACGTATATAAATTTGAAAAAACTGATACATAACAAGCACCACTTTACAAATTAACAAACAGAAATAAAGCAAATAATGAGAAATAAGAAAATACCATTTTATTGGACTAATCCATTTTTTAATTAGCTTTCAGAGGCCAAATCTTTCTTCAGAACAGTACAGTATACTGCTGTTATGGTATCCTGTCCTGACCTGAGGAAAGGGGTTTAGTCCCCCCAAAATTGCCTTATTTCCATTTCCTATTTATTAACTTTTATCAATGCAGTTATAATACTACTTGATTCTAAGTAAAGCAACAAAAAAATCTTTCTATCTTTTATCGTTTCTGCTTTAATCATCTTCTCTTCACACTCTTCTTTCTACACAGCATTTGTCCTCTCTACCTTCCATGTAATATCTGCCCTCTCTTTGCCCCTTCCACTTAGCTTCTGCCCTCTCTCTCTACCCCTTTCATCTACTGCCCACACTCTCTCTGCCTCTTCCATCCACTGTCCACCCTCTCTGCTCCTTCCATCTACTGTCCACCCTTTCTCTCTTCCATATGGCATCTTCCCTCTTTCTATGTCCCTTCAAAAAACATTATATCCTGTGCCCCTGTACCCAGTGTGGATAACAAATGCAGTGAAAAAGGTGATAAGCGACAAGAAAGCATCATTCAAAAAATGGAAAAAGGACCAAACAAAGGACAACTAAAAGGAGCACAAGAAACACCAAAGAGAGTGTCACTGAGTGGTTAGGAAAGCAAAAAGAGAGTATGAAGAGAGACTGGCGGGGGAAGCAACAAACTTCAAATCATTCTTCAGGTACGTTAAGGGGAAGCAACCAGCAAGGGAGGAAGTGGAACCCTTAGATGAAGGAGACAGAAAGGGAGTGGTAAAAGAGGAAAAAGAGATAGCTGACAAGTTGAATGAGTTCTTCACGTCAGTCTTCACGAGGGAGGACACAACCAACATTCCAGAACCTGAAGAGATCGTAAATAGAGATCAGGATGATAAGCTGGTCCAACTAGAGGTAAGCCAAGAGGATGTCCTCAGGCAGATAGACAGGCTAAAGAGCGACAAATCGCCAGGACCAGACGGCAGTCACCCAAGGGTACTCAAGGAACTAAGGAACGAAATAGCAGAGCCACTTCGACAAATATGCAACCTATCCTTAAAAACTGGAGAGATCCTGGAGGACTGGAAAATAGCAAATGTCATGCCCATCTTCAAGAAGGGTTCTAGGGGTGACCCGGGAAACTACAGGCCGGTGAGCTTGACCTCGGTCCCGGGAAAGATGATGGAAGCGCTGATTAAGGACAGCATCTGTGAACACATCGATAACAATGGACAGCTAAAGTCGAGTCAGCATGGCTTCTGCAAGGGTAGGTCATGCCTCACAAACTTATTGCACTTCTTTGAGGGGGTAAACAGCCAGGTGGATAATGGGGAATCAATAGACATCATCTACTTTGACTTCCAAAAAGCCTTTGACAAGGTACCACATGAAAGACTGCTTAAGAAGCTATGGAACCACGGGGTGCAAGGGGAGATCCACCGATGGATCAAAAACTGGCTGGCAGACAGGAGACAGAGGGTTGGAGTAAAGGGCCATTACTCAGACTGGCAATGGGTCACGAGCGGAGTTCCGCAGGGGTCGGTGCTGGGACCGCTCCTGTTCAATATATTTATTAACGACCTGGAGGCGGGAACAAAATGTGAGGTCATTAAATTTGCGGATGACACCAAACTATACAGCAGGGTTAAAACCACGGAAGACTGCGAAGACCTACAAAAGGATCTGATGACACTGGAAGAGTAGGCCAAAAAGTGGCAAATGAGCTTCAACATAGGGAAATGCAAGGTCATGCATGTAGGGAAAAAAAACCTGATGTTCACTTACAAAATGGGGGGATCACTGCTAGGGGTAAGTAACCTTTAAAGAGACCTGGGAGTGATGGTAGACACAACACTGAAGGCGTCGGCACAGTGCGCCACAGCCTCAAGGAAAGCAAACAAAATGTTGGGTATCATTAAGAAGGGTATCACGACCAGGACGAAGGAAGTCATCCTGCCACTGTATCGTGCAATAGTACGCCCGCATCTGGAGTACTGTGTCCAGTACTGGTCGCCGTATCTGAAGAAGGACATGGCAGTGCTTGAGGGAGTCCAGAGAAGAGCAATTAAGCTGATAAAGGGTATGGAGAACCTCTCATATACTGACAGACTGAAAAAGCTGGGGCTGTTCTCCCTGGAAAAGCGGAGCCTTAGAGGAGACATGATAGAAACCTTCAAGATCCTGAAGGGCATAGAAAAAGTAGACAGGGACAGATTTTTCAAATTATGGGGAACCACAAGTACAAGGGGGGCACTCGGAGAAATTGAAAGGGGACAGGTTTAGGACAAATGCTAGGAAGTTCTTTTTCACCCAGAGGGTGGTGGATACATGGAACGCGCTTCCGGAGGCTGTGATAGGCAGGATCAAGTTACAGGGCTTCAAAGAAGGTTTGGATAGGTTCCTAGAGGACAAAGGGATTGAGGGGTACAGATAGAAGTAGAGGTAGGTTATAGGGATAGGAGTAGAGGTAGGTTAAAGAAATAGTCAGGGACCACTGCTCAGGCAATAGGCCTGATGGGCCGCCGCGGGAGCGGTCCGCTGGGCGAGATGGACCTCTGGTCTGACTCAGCGGAGGCAATTCTTATGTTCTTATGATTCATTTCAACTTCATCCCCTCTCCATTTTTCTGTCTCCATCCTCTCCCCTATGCTTTGGCATCTCTCTCTTCTCCTTTCCTTCCTTCCTTCCCACTCCACACCATGGTCTGGCATCTCTATCTCCTTCCCTTCCCTCCCCCATGCCCTGGCATCTCTCTCCTCTACTTCCAACCCCCCTCCATTATCTGGCATCTCCTCTTCTTCCTTTCTCTCCCTCCTTCCTTCATTCCTTTTCCCTGGTTTGGCATCTGTCTTTTTCCCTCCCCCCATGTCCTGCCATCTCTCCCTCCCTCTCCATGGTCTGGTATCGCCTTTCCTTTCCCTCCCTCCCATGGACTTGGCATCGGTTATTTCTCTCCATTGTCTTCCTTCTCCTTCCCTCTCTCTCCCCAATTGGGTGCTGCAGCAGCAGCATTTCTTTTCCCCCCTTCCCTGTGCAGCAGCAGCATTTCTCTCTTTCCCTTCCCTGTGTAGCAGCAGCATTTCTCCTCCTCCTTCCCTATGCAGCTGCAGCATTTATCCCCCCTTCCCTTCCCTGTGCAGCAGCATTTCTCTTCCCTCCCTTCACTTCCCTTCCCTGCCCTGTGCAACCACAGCATTTCTGGCTATTTCCTTGCTGCAGCCAGATTTCCATTCAAAGCTGCTGGCGTCTACACTCGTGTGATCTGCGGCTGTGTCGGAAGCCTTCTCTCTGACGTAGCTGCGGATCATGCGAGGAGCTGACACCCATGGTTTTGAGCGGAAAAACCAGTGCAGCAGGGAGGGAGGCACAGAAGAAAGGAAAGGAGGGAGCACAAGCTGGGCCGCGAACACCCCTGATTTAAAGTTTACTGCCGCTGCTACTGGTTAAGGAAACAGCAGTGGCAGAATAGGGAGGGTGGCCGGCTGTGCACCCCCTTGGGGCGTGCACCTGTGGTGGACTGCACTTCCCACACCCCTCCTTGGTACACCACTGCAAACTAGGTATCTAACTCAATTTATTAAACTGGCTTAATCAGCGCTGATAATTGAAAGCACTGGTAAAAAACAATTTTAAAACTTTTTTAAAAAATGAATTTGCTGGTAGGCGTCTAACATTGGTAGGCTTAACTTTGTGTAGTTGTCTACAACAACATAAGAACATAAGAATTGCCACTGCTGAGTCAGACCAGTGGTTCATCATGCCCAGCAGTCCGCTCACGCGGCGGCCCTCTGGTCTAAGACCAGCACCCTAACTGAGACTAGCCCTACCAGCGCACATTCTTGTTCAACAGAAACTTGTCTAACTTTGTCTTCAATCCTTGGAGGGTGTTTTCCCCTATAACAGCCTCTGGAAGGGCGTTCCAGCTTTCTACCACTCTCTGGGTGAAGAAGAACTTCCTTACGTTTGTACGGAATCTATCCCCTTTCAACTTTAGAGAGTGCCCTCTTGTTCTCCCTACCTTGGAGAGGGTGAACAACCTGTCCTTATCTACTAAGTCTATCCCCTTCAGTACCTACCTTGAATGTTTCGATCATGTCCCCTCTCAATCTCCTCTGTTCGAGAGAGAAGAGGCCCAGTTTCTCTAATCTTTCACTGTACGGCAGCTCCTCCAGCCCCTTAGCCATCTTAGTCGCTCTTCTCTGGACCCTTTCGAGTAGTACCGTGTCCTTCTTCAGGTACGGCGACCAGTGCTGGACGCAGTACTCCAGGTGAGGGCGTACCATGGCCCAGTACAGCGGCATGATAACCTTCTCTGATCTGTTCGTGATCCCCTTCTTTATCATTCCTAGCATTCTGTTTGCCCTTTTTGCTGCTGCCGCACATTGTGTGGACGGCTTCATCGACTTGTCGATCAGAACTCCCAAGTCCCTTTCCTGGGAGGTCTCTCCAAGTACCGCCCCGGACATCCTGTATTCGTGCATGACATTTTTGTTACCGACATGCATCACTTTACACTTATCCACGTTGAACCTCATCTGCCAAGTCGATGCCCATTCCTCGAGCTTGATTATGTCACGTTGCAGATCTTCGCTATCCCCCTGTGTCTTTACTACTCTGAATAACTTCGTATCATCTGCAAATTTAATCACCTCGCTCGTTGTACCTATGTCCAGATCATTTATAAAGATGTTAAAGAGCACGGGTCCAAGCACCGAGCCCTGCGGCACCCCACTGGTGAAGCTCTTCCAGTCCGAGTATTGTCCATTTACCCCCACTCTCTGTTTCCTATGCTCCAGCCAGTTTTTAATCCACGTGAGTATTTCACCCTCAATTCCATGGCTTGCAATTTTCCGAAGTAGTCGTTCATGCAGAACCTTGTCGAACGCCTTCTGAAAATCCAGATATACAATGTCGACTGGATCGCCCTTGTTTACTCCCTCAAAGAAGTGCAGCAAGTTTGTTAAACACGATCTGCCTTTGCTAAAACCGTGTTGACTGGTCCTCATCAGCCCGTTTCCGTCAAGGTGATCAATGATGCTGTCCTTTATCAGTGATTCTACCATCTTTCCCGGTACAGAGGTCAGACTCACCGGTCTGTATTTCCCCTGATCTCCCCTCGAACCTTTCTTGAAGATCGGTGTAACATTCGCTACCTTCCAGTCTTCCGGAATCTTTCCCGATTTGATCGACAGATTGGCTATTAGTTGAAGCAGTTCAGCTATGGTCCCTTTCAGTTCCTTGATAACCCTCAGAACAAGATGCTTTCCAGCAATTAGGTGTGGTTAGTGTTGGTGTTGAAGTGGATTCAGGCAGAGTTTGGGCATGGATTGGAAGGTGCTGGTAAGTGCCTACCTTAGGTGCACTCATTTAGACCAAGAAAACCAGTGCACCTAAGGATTTAAAGCCTACCAGTGTCTAAGAATGGTTAGGCACCACTAGGAATGATTCTATAAACATCACTTAGCAGACGATTGACAACTGCTCCAAATGGTGCCTAGAAGTCAGATGCCATTTATAGAATCAGGGCAACTATGTATAGTGCTAGATTCTGTAAATGGTACCCAAACATGAGTACTGAAATGGTGCATGCTAAGCTGCTATTCTATAAAGGGCACTCTACATAGAATAACCTGTAGAGAATACTAGCTTAACGTGACATTTTGGCCCAGATTCTATAAACGGTGTCTGAAGTTAGACGCCTAGATCGGCATGCCTAGCCGATCTAGCCACCTAACTTAATTTTTTTTAATTAGCTTAATCGGTGCTATTAATGAGCACTAATGAGCTCATAGTTGGCAAAAATTAAAATTAATTGGGTTGTAGAGGCCTGCCGCTTTTGGGTAGGTGCCTACCAGAAAGTGGGTGTAGTTGAGGCAGATTGTGGGCAGATCTTGGGTGTGTGGGTGCCTAAATTGGTGTTTAGGCCAAGAAAACTCTGAAATAAACAGGGGGTGCCTAAGATTTTGACACCTATTGGTGCCTAAGTCCGGTTTAGATGCTACTAGATATAATTCTATAAATGGCGCCTAATTGAAGATTGATAAGCACTGTGCATTGCGTTCTTTTAGGCGCTGTTTATAGAATCAGGGTCTTTGTTTCAAAGGGCTCCTTTTATCAAACCGCGCTAGCGGGGTTAATGCTTGACTTTTCATCACGCGCTAACCCCCGTGCTGGCCAAAAACTACCGCCTGCTCAAGAGGAGGCGGTAGCGGCTAGAGCGGCCGGCGGCAGTGGCGTACCTAGGGTATGTGGCACCCGGGGCCCATCATTTTTTGACACCCCCCCCCCCATGTAAAAAAATATTTTTTGTAATGACCATGAAACGGAATAAATGGTCAGAATAGAAACAGGCAGTGAAAATTTTCTTATATTCCAAACATAACATAACATAAATTATGTCTGAATTGTCATGACATCAGAAGTACATATGGAGTAGTTGCAGGTGATGCTTGGGACAGTTCTGATTGTGTTAGTTCGGTTTTATGTGTTTTTTGAATAGAAGGGTTTTTATTTCTTTTTGAAGGTTTTGCAGTCTGTGGTCGATGTCAATTGGTTGTAGGGTTGGGGGTCGAGTGTTGCAGCTCGAATGGCTAGGAGGTTGTCGAACAGTTTTTTTCTTTTGACGTTTTTGGTTGGAGGGTGTGTGAATGGTGCGTGAGTTCTCCTATGTCTGTTTGAAGTGGATTGAATTATTTAGCTGAAGAAATTAGTTACCCCCTCATCCCACACACATTAATTCTCTTCCATTTTTGTTCCCATTATAAAAAACACTGATAAGTTCCCAGAAAAAAAATACATTAAAATAAGAAGTGAAACAAAGGCCCCTACAGATGAGAACATAACATAAGAATAGTCTAACTGGGTCAGACCAATGGTCCATCATGCCCAGTAGCCCATTCTCATGGTAGCCAATCCAGGACACTAATACCTGGTCAAAACCCAAAGAGTAGCAACATTCCATGCTACCAATCCAGGGCAAGCAGACACTTCCCCCATGTCTTAATAACAGATTATGGACTTTTCCTCCAGGAATTTGTCCAAATCTTTCTTAAAACCAGCTACACTATCTGCTTTTACCATAACTTCTGGCCACTTCATTTTTAAGTTTAGATCTTTCCTTTCAAACAGAGACCTTGCTAGATGTCAAATACAGCACAAGGTAACTTCACATGGACTTAGCTGTGCAGGAAATGTGAATCTCCTCATACACCCACCATATAGTGCAAAAATGTGCAAAGGTCTGTTTTTTTCTTTCGATCACTACATAGCCTAATGCCACACAAGCAGCGCTGTTACAAACATATTCTGTAGGTCAATGCTAAGGATAACAAAGTTTCCTTCCTTGGACCAGAAGGAGATACTGATAAACCACTGGAAGAGATCCCAACACAACACCCAATGACCCACTCAGTGTGTGAACCAGTTGAGTGGAGTGGACTAACTGGGGTTGGAAATGGGCCCGGAGTTTGCTCAGCAGAATTTCCCAGACCACCTCTTCCTCTCAACACATTGACACGCTGCTCCACCACCACTAGGAACACCTCACTGGGTAGGCCAGCTATGCTATAAACTTTATAAAACACATTATTATATTTTCTTATAAAGCACATATTTTAACTGAACTCTCTGACATCCTCAGCCTTTCCATTCACAAAAATAGAAGGAAGAAAAGTTCCCATTTCCTGCTGTCTCGTGTCCCCGGCCTATACAATATTTTTTTTCTGCAGACCCTTCAAAAGTCTGACCAAATCCTCGTTTCACTTGCATTATAAAGTACTGAGGATGCCATCTCTCCCCAATCCCAGGTCCTAAAGTCTAAGACAGTAGCGCAAACTAATGCTGCCAGATTCAGGAAAAAAAATTTTGATTCGATTCAGCCTATTGAATTGGTTTTTCAATTCGATTTTCCTGCCCAGTTGGGTGATTTTTTTCAAAACTCCTGGTGGGTTTTATAGCTTTTTCACCCCCTTTGGCTTCTCCTAATCACACTGGTGCTGTGGTGTAAATAAAATAAAGAAACAAAAAGGACTTTTCCTCTCTCTGTTAAATCCTAGCTCACGTTTGCAGTCCAACACCAGCTCTGGCAGGATACACATTTCAAATCTGACATATTATAATCACAAAACAGAAAATAAAATTAATTTTTCTACCTTTTGTTGTCTGGTTATATTTCAAATCTTGTTGGTCCAAGGCTCTGGTTTTCTTCTGATAACTTGGGGTCTCCTTCTTTCTTCTTTCTGCATGCTAACCATCCATCTGCCAACTCTGTCCTCCCTTTCCATTTCCCTTCCCTCCCCAGGAAGTCTGGTATCTTTCCTTTTTTTCATCTCCCTCCACAGATCCACCTTTTCCTAACTACCCTTTCATCCGGCATCTCTCCCTCCTTCCCCACCACCCGAGTCCACCATCTCTCCCTTTCTTTTCCCAATTACCCTCCTATCCAGTATCTCTATCCCTCCTCCACACCATCCCTTGTGTCCAATTTCTCTCCCTTTCTGTTCCTTCCCTCCCTAAATCCCATGGTCCATCATCTCTCTCCCTCTCCTCTATTTTCAGACCCATTATTTCTTCCTCCCCCCAAAGTTTGGCATATGCACGTCTCTTTGAACACCCCCTTCCCTCCGTGTACTTCTAAACCAGGGTCCCCCCCAAAGGCCTGTCCCCCCTTAAAGGTCTGCCTGTCCCCCCTTGAAGACCTGTCCCACCTCGTTGAATGCCTGTTCCACCCCCTTGTAGGCCGGTCCCCCCCTTGAAGGCCTGTCCCCTCCCCTTGAAGGCCTGTCCCCCCCCCCCCGAAGGCCTGTCCTCCCCCCCTTGTAGGCCTGTCCCCCCTTGTAGGCCTGCCTTCCTGTCCCCCCCTTGAAGGCCTGTCCCCCCCCCTTGAAGGTCTGCACCCCCCGAAGGCCTGCATCCCCCTGAAGGCCTGTCCCCCCTTGAAGGCTGGCACCCCCTTGAAGGTCTGCACCCCCCCCGAAGGCCTGAACCCCCCTTGAAGGCCTGTCCCACCCCTTGTAGGCCTGTCCCCCCCTTGAAGGCCTGCACCCCCCCGAAGGCCTGCACCCCCCCAAGGCCTGTTCCCTCCTTGTAGGCTTGTCCCACCCCCTTGTAGACCTGTCCCCCCCTTGAAGGCCTGCCTGCCCCCCTTGAAGGTCTGCACACACCCCCAAAGGCCTGTCCCCCCCTTGAAGGCCTGCCTGTCCCCCCCCTTGAAGGCCTGTCCCCCCTTGAAGGCCTTTCTGCCTGTCTGTCACCCCCCTCCTCCTTGAAAGCCTGCCTGCCTGCCCGCCCACCCCACCCCGAAGGACCGTTCGCCCCTGGCCTCCCCGCACCACTATGAAGCAGCACTACCTATGCTCCCGGCCTTGCCGTTCAGTCCCCCCCCCACCCCCATCCCCGAAGGACCGCTCGCCCCACTGACCTTCCTGCACCACCTATGAAGCAGCCGCAGCAGGATCCCGACGTCAGCGATCTCTGCGCTGCTTAGGCGCTGCTTCCTGCGTCGCGTTCCCGCCCCTCCTCTGACGTCAGAGGAGGGGCGGGACCGCGGCGCAGGAAGCAGCGCCCAAGCAGCTCAGGTATCGCTGAAGTCGCGATCCTGCTGCGGGCTGCTTCACAGGTGGTGCAGGAAGGTCAGTGGGGCGAGCGGTCCTTCGGGGGTGGTGGGGGGGAATGAACGGCAAGGCCGGGAACACCCCCTCATGGCTGGCACCCGGGGCGGACCGCCCCTCCCCCCCCCCCCCCTTAGTACGCCACTGGCCGGCGGTTTAATGTGTTAAACCACTAGCGCGGCTTGATAAAAGGAGCCCTAAGTTTGGGCACAAGCATTTATGCCTGCCAAAGGATGGTGTAAATGCTGGTGCCCAATTGATGGCTGATAGGTGCACAAATGCTGATATTCTATAACATCACACCTAATTTCTGAGACCACCCCCTTTAAATTTACATGTTATGAATGTAGGTACACATATTATAGAATAGGGTATATATATATATATTTTAAATCTTTATTGATTTTCCAATCCATCAACAGTGCCATAAGCAATTAGATGTACATATAATGAATCAAGAAAAAACACATTCATCTTTCAGAAAACATGAACAATCACTTTTACCCCCTCCCACCCACCCACCCAAATGACTAAACAGGAAAACATAAATATATATAGATTCCTTCATTAACCTTTCCCAATTTAACATCTGTAAAAATCTTAGATATCCCCAGCCCTTTGGCTGTATAAGTTAAAACCAGAAATGTATTATTAAATCATTCAATTATTATTAATAAAATTATTCAATGGATCCCATGTTAGTTGAAATACCTTAGTATTACCCATTGATCATTTATCATTTTTTCCATCCTATAACAAAGACATAATGAGTGCCACCAGCAACTAAAATTCAAGCGATCAAAGTGTTTACAATTTTTTTGTGACCGTTTGGATGGCTATCCCAGTCATAATCCCTAACAGTCTGTTTTTATGTCTATCTATTGGTGGCTTAGGGGATAATAATGTCCCACAAATTACTGTTTCATAAGATAACGGAATCACAGCCTCTAAAATCAAATTAATATGTCCCCAAATAGATCTCCAAAAGCTAAGTATTAAAGGACAACAGAATAATAGGTGATCCAGTGTCCCTAAATCCAGATGACAGTGCCAGCATCTATTTGACTTAGAACTATCTAATTTCTGCAACTGAACAGGTGTCCAAAAACTTTTATGCAACAAGAAAAACCAAGTTTGTCTCATTGATGCTGAGGCTGTACACCTCAACCTCCAAGACCAAATTCGTGGCCATTGAGTAGCAGAAATCTGTTGCTTAATCTCAATGCTCCAAATATCCCGAAGGCTCGTTTTTGGTTTCTTATTCAAAAATCCAGATATTAATTTATACTACTGGGCGGCCTGATGCCCTAGGAAATCTGTCTGGACGCATAGGACCGGCAAACTATACTGATATTTTAGATTTTGCCTACCAGGGAACCCCTTCTGAATGGCCTGTTTCAACTGCAACCATTTATATACTTGAGATTTTGCGATACCTAATGTTTGTTGCAGTCGTGAAAAGTCAAGCAGCTTTCCATCTGATAACACATCATCCAGTGTGCGTATACCCGCCTGCAGCCCGAGCTTCCAGAGAATCGTAGACTCGCCAATTTGAATCTTGGAATTCAGCCATAATGATTGACATGTGGATTTTTCTATTGGAATATCTATTAAGTTGTTAATAAATTTCAAAGTGCTCCAAGTAGCAAACAAGATACTCACCATATGACATAATCTTAATGGGTTAGTAATCAGTGTTTCAAAATATTTGTAAGAGGGTATATATCACCAATATTTGGAGAATGGTCTAACTTTGAGCATCTCTTAATCACCCTCACATATATCGTAAATCTTCAGACCCTCAGAAATGCCACCAAGATACTCAGATGCTTTATGCATTTGGTCCTCACCGGGTCACTAGATTGAATATAATGAATATCTTTAAAATTCATAATTATTTAGTGAAACTTGATAAATAATTTATAGTTTATACTTAACTTAGGTGGTCAATTCTAAGGGATGAATACGCCAACATGTTTCACCCGTGTCAATTTGACCATAGAATATAATATTAAGAAATTAAAAGCATGAGGACAAATATATGTTTTAAAAGGTGATAAGTATGCATGCAATATCAATAGAAATGCATGCAGAAAAGACAGAATTGATAATAAATGACTGCTAGTGTTAAATATGAACGAACTGTGACGGAACATAAGCCATTAAGGTAGTGCAAAGAAAAGAAAGAAAAAGAAAAAAAAGAAGGAGAACCAGTGTTATGATAATACATAAATAATAGCATCAAATTTAAATAATGAAGGAAAATATGAGCAACAAATTGGAGAAAGAGAAAAAAGAAAAACCTTAATGGCTTATGTTCCATCACAGTTCGTTCATATTTAACACTAGCAATCATTTATTATCAATTCTGTCTTTTCTGCACGCATTTCTATTGATATTGCATGCATACTTATCACCTTTTAAAACATATATTTGTCCTCGTGCTTTTAATTTCTTAATATTATAGTCTATGGTCAAATTGATCATCTTGTTGTCTTATTCTTATTATTTATTATCTTTTCATTTTTATTATTATTACAACTGTTTATATTATTGTATTTTTAATATTGTGTTTTATGTTATATCTGTACCTAATAGGACCCCTGATGAAGGTTGTCCGAAACACGGACCGTGTTGGGTCCCCTGTTTGGTAAAAAGGTTTTAATATATAGTTTGCTTGTTACAATAAAATTTGCCTACATCGTTGTACATATCTGCAGTTTTGGTTTGTTTGTTCCTGGCTGGTTTTTTCACTGCAGATGAGGTTGGACCTCCCTTCTTTTGGTTCTGTTCACCCGTGTCAAAGCAGCTCCTGATTGGTGAGGCCCAACTTTACTGCAGGAAGAGGTGGTCGGAGCATACCGCGAGTGATTTCCTTCACTTTCTGGCGCTCCGGCTGCCCTCTCCTGCCTGGTCATTCACGGTTCAAAAATACCGCGAATGACTGGGACTGCGAATCGCCGACCACGAATGACCAGAGGAGTACTGTACATATCCTGACGCAGTATATAGGTTTGATGGTACCTATAAAAGTTTGGGAAATTTACCCCACCCGCCGCAATTGGTTTTTGTAAAGATATTAAAGCAATTTAAGCCATTTTACCCAGCCAAATAAATTTGGTGAGAATACTATTCAATTTCTTATAAAATGACCCCTGAAAATAAACTGGCAACATACCCTTTTGGTAGCAAACCACAGGCAAAATCATCATCTTAACTGTTTGGACTTTCCCCCACCAAGAAAGATGTAGGTGGTTCCATTGCTCACACATTTCTGAGACCTTTAGCAATAAAGATTTTTTTCATTTACCGGTACTTTCATTGTGTTTTCCGATGTTTTATGAATCCGAATATCTAAATATTTTATACTCTCTTCCTTCCAAAGAAAAGGGAATGTATCAAATAATCCTTTTGGACAGTGTACATTTAGCGGAAGAACCTCCGATTTACTCCAATTTATTTTAAATCCAGAAAATTTCCCAAATCTGTCAATCAAATCTAGGGGTATATATTTAATAAAAACTTGTTATACCGCTTGTTCTTATGATAGATCCAAGCCAGTGGTATCAAACTCGCGGCCTAGGGGCCCCATGCAGCTCGCCAGATACTATTTTGAGCCAACAGTTGCTCAGGAGAGATTGGTTCAGTGTGGAGTATCCTTGAAGGATACTATTGAAGCAAGATATTTAGGGAGTCCCAATACAAAAGTATCAATAATGGTGAAAGAAAGCCTGAAGTGTTTAAGAAGAAGGCAAAGTAAAGGATGAGAATTATCCCATTCATCTTCTTAGCAGCCTGTAGATACAAGGAAAAAAACACAATTTGAAGTGTCAGTATACAAAATAGGATGGGAGAGTTAAAGTATATAGCTCTGAATGAAAAGGTAGATATAATAAGCATCTCAAAGGCCTGGTGGAAGGAAGACAAATAATGGGGCACTGTGTTACTGGGGAATGAATCATATTGCAATGATAGAGTTGATCAATTTGGAGGGAGGGGGGAGGGGTGGTTGCACTATATGTTAAAGAGGGAATTGAATCAAGCAAAATAAACATTCTGCATGACATAGACAGCAATGTGGAATCCATGTGTAAAGGGAAGGAATTGACAGTATAGGTAGGTTTTTACTACTGTCCCCTAAGACATGATGATCAGACAGATGAAGAAATGTTTTCAGAGATTAGGAAAGCTGGCAAATTAGGCAACAATATAATAATGGTGGATTTTAGTTCATTGTAAAGAAGCCAATCATAATTTCAGTGATCTGAAGTGCAGTGTCTTAGAGCAATGCAAAGTGGCTACAAGAGACAATTGGTGGCGTTATCTCAGACAAAGGGAGCAAAGATGGATTTATCGGCTAGGTACAGTGCACCCTGGAGGTTTGAATAACAGAGTGGAATGGTCAGTTTTTATTGAGTTTTTTTCCCCTTCATGATGTCCTGCCCTCCATAGAAGATCGTGGTAGAATCACAGTATACTAGAGATTGGAGAACTGTGGGGCTTTAAGTTTGTAATTTCTGGCATCCTGTTTCTATATATCTACTAATTAGTATGAAGATCTTTAACTCCTCCTATGGGAGAGTGTCATCGGAGGCTCATATCCAATTGTAGTTGGTTGGAAGCTGGAGGGGGAGTGTTCAAGCCTGCCTGCATTGCCTCCCTGGTATTACAACATTGAAAGGGGAGGAGTAATACAGCCAGTTTAAATCCTGCCTGAGCATCTTTGAATTGCGGCGCCATTTTTTCACATCAGATGTAACTTGTGTGAGATTAAATTTGCAGCAGCGCTGTCCCTGATGCAGCTTTGACATGCGAAACGGGGACTCCCTGTTGGGCTCCAGGAAGGGACGTCTGTAGCCTATTTACTGAACGGAACCAGCAGAGAAGCTGAAAAATGCCAGACCTTAGCAGAAGCTAAGTCTCCCTTTCTGTGTTTTTTTGATATTCAGTGCTGTGTTGTGATAAGCAGCACATGTAGATTTGGGATGATCTGGGATCATACCATAAGTGTGTACCATCTGGGACTGTGCCTTTATTTTAATAATTATTTAATAATGGAAAAAAATCTAAATCCTCCGCAGATAGACAGTCCTGGAGGGACAGTATCAAGTTCTACAATACAGTACTAAAAAAAGCAAGGAAGAATTTCTACAGTGACAAAATCACCAGATCCAATAACCAAAGCAGCACATTGTTTAACATCTGGCGCTCCTTAACCTCTAAAAATGACTCCTCTATTCTCCCCTCCTCTCCAGCAGCGGATGACCTAGCAAAATTCTTCAACGAAAAGGTTGCTACTATAAGAAGCTCTTTTCCATCAGTAGTCACTTAAAATTCTCTGGTGCCCAGCGACACTAACCCTATCCCAGTAGACAGATCCTGGACAGTCTTTGAGCATGTATCCAAAGACCAGGTCTCTAAACTGTGCCACAAATTAAGATCCTGCAAATGTGCCCTGGACCCGTTCCCTTCCTACCTTTATGAGAATATTCCCACGCAGGCTATTTCATCTCTCACCAGACATCAACTCAGCCTTACTATCTGGCCTATTTTCCATACAAATGGGACACATTGCCCTGACCCCATTACTAAAAAAAGCTGATCTAGACCCATCTTTCCCTTCCAGCTATCGTCCTATAGCAAATATTCCTCTCCTGACCAAAATGCTCGAGGCTATTAAATCAACTCAGCTCTCATCAGATTCTCCATTCTATTACCTTGCCAATATGGCTTCAGACCCAATTTCAGCACTGAATCCCTGCTGGCCTCTTTAATCTCAAAGATTCAACAACTTCAATCTTGTAATAAGTTTGCTATCCTACTACAATTTGATCTGCAGCCTTTGATGTTGTCCACCACGATATCCTAATTTACCAACTTTCTGAGATAGGCATTGATTCCACAGTTTTAGACTGGTTCTCGAAATTTTTATGATCCCGCTCTTACACTGTTAACATGAATGGAACCATGTCTTCTCCTTGGAGACCGCTATGTGGTATTCCCCAGGGATCACCCCTGTCCCCTCTTATTTTCAACATTTATATGTCTTCTTTGAAATTCTTCCATCTATCTCCCTTTGAAATTCTATTTATATATATAGATGACATCTTTGTCCTTCTTAAGATAGATTTGAACCTCACTAACCTCACCTAAAATATAATAGCTTGCATAACGAAACTCCAGTCCTGGGCCCTCTCTGTACAAATGAAGCTGAATGAGTCCAAAACAAAACTACTCTGGCTTGGCCCAAAATTAGATCAGTTACCCACGCTCATTCCACTACCTTCTGGTCCCACATTGCAGATCAAATTCTCAAGCAAAGTTTTGGGCATCATTATTGACTCTACACTTTCCTTTAATGATCATCTCAACTCTCTGGTAAAAAAATGTTTTTTTAATCTTCCCATGTTGAGGAAAGTGAGATCCTGCTTCCGCCAACAACATTTTGCTATCCTTGTACAATCAATCATTCTTTCCAGACTGGACTATTGTAATTCCATGTATCTAAGTATAACCAAGAAAAATCTTCAAAGACTTCAGCGGATCCAGAACACTGCAGCTAGGTTGATCTTTGCAAAAAGCAAATTCAATCATGTTTCCCCGCTTCTATCAAAACTTCATTGGCTTCCGGTGATTTCTAGGATTCACTTTAAATGTACCTGCCTAATTTTCAAGATCCTATATGGCACTCTTGCTCCCCTAATCCCACTATCCTGGAATTCTTCTAGACCTGACACTACCAGATCTGCCCACATACTCAAACTATCATTCCCCTCGTTAAAAGGTGTCATATATGCAGGTAAATTAGGGAAATCCCTTTTCTTCAAATTCACTGAGCTTTGGAATAACCTCCCTGCCCTGCTGCAGAACCTAGGCTCATTCCAATTATTCCGAAAGCATCTGAAAACCTGGCTTTTCTCCAACACGTAAAGCTATCTATTTAAAATGTAAAGCTAGCTATCCTCTTCTTAACCTTTAATTTCTTATTATGTCCTTCCCTCATTTATTGAATTACCTGTAAACCGTGTCAAGCTCTATCTTTAAACTTAAGGTTTAGTTTAGTTTAGTTTAGTTTAGCTTTAGAGTATTATTTGCAATCAATTAAAGAATCTGGAGTATAGAAATATATTTTGGTGACCGGAGTAATAGCACTTGTTTTGGAGGGTATTTTTAGACCCATGAAGCCCTTTAACTGAGGTCTATTTTTCTCCAAAACAATAATTGTCTTAAGGCTCCTCAGGTTGAATGAATATTGCTCTAGCACTGCTTTTGTTTGCATTTATTTCACCTCGTGGTTTTGGAAACCAGATAGACTGTGATAAGTGGCTTGCATATGCTTTTGGATATTTTTGGTGAAACATCATATACTTCTCAATTTTTCAAATAGTAGGATTTTAGTTACCCCAACATTGACTGGATAAACATAACATCTGGAAGGGCTAGGGAGATAAAATTCTTAGATGTAATAAATGACTGCTTCTTGGAGTAACTGTTCCAGGAACTGACAATAGGGGGAGCTATTTTAGATTTGGCCCTTAGTGGAATGCAGGTAACTGTGTTGGGTCCATTAGGATCATACTTAACATAATCAAATTTGAGCTGATATCTGGAGTGATATCGCTTAAGAAATCTACTATAGCAGAATTTAATTTTTGAAAGGGCAACTACCGACCTGTGAGCCTCACATCGGTTCCAGGGAAGATAATTGAAACACTAATCAAGGAGAACATTGTACAACACTTGGAGGACCACAATCTAATAAGGGCTAGTCAGCACGGCTTCAGGAAAGGGAAATCATGTCTGACAAATTTACTACAATTCTTTGAGATAGTGAACAAAAAAATGGATAGTGGAGAACCTGTGGATATAATTTACTTGGACTTTCAGAAAGCGTTTGACAAAGTCCCTCATGCATGGCTTATGAAGAAACTACTAAGTCATGGAATAGGAGGAGAAGTACACAGATGGATCGGCAAATGGCTTGAAAACAGAAGGCAAAGGGTTAGCATAAATGGGAAATTCTCGGACTGGGAGAAAGTGACCAGCGGCGTGCCCCAGGGCTCGGTTCTTGGGCCTATCTTGTTCAATATTTTTATAAACGACCTGGAAGAGGAAACGACATGCAATATAATAAAGTTTGCTGATGATACAAAACTATGTCGGGCGGTTGGCTCTCAAGGGGACTGCGAGGACCTCCAGAAAGATCTGAACCAGCTAGAAACGTGGGCAATAAAGTGGCAGATGAACTTTAACATAAACAAATGCAAGGTGATGCATCTAGGAAAGAAAAACAAGGAACATGAGTATAAGATGTTGGGGGTCAATTTAGAAAAATGCGAACAGGAAAGGGATTTAGAGGTACTGATTGACAGTACCCTAAAGCCATCGGCACAGTGTGCGGCGGCGGCGAAGAAAGTAAATAGGATGTTGGGCATAATTAAATAGGGGATTACGAGTAAATCGGAAAATGTTATATTGCCACTTTATAGAACTATGGTCAGACCGCACTTAGAATACTGTGTCCAACACTGGTCTCCATACCTTAAAAAGGATATAACTCTGCTAGAGAAAGTGCAGAGGCGAGCCACGAAACTTATTAAAGGAATGGAACATATGAGCTACAAAGATCGACTCAGGAAACTGGGACTGTTTACCCTTGAGAAGAGAAGACTGAGAGGGGATTTGATTGAGACTTTCAAAATATTAAAAGGATTTGATAAAATAGACCAAGAAGCAGCATTACTGACATTTTCACATGTGACACGGACAAGAGGTCATAGCCTGAAACTGAGTGGCAGCAGGTTCAGGATAAATGTCAGGAAGTTTTCTTTTGCACAGCGCGTGGTGGATGCTTGGAATGCACTCCCGGAGGAGGTTGTGGAGGAGACTACTGTACTGGGATTCAAGCGCAAGTTGGATGCCTTCCTTCTTGCATATCATATTGAGGGATACGGTAAATCCGGGTCTCCATATAGGAGTACCTAAATGGGCCGCCGCGTGTGCGGATCGCCGGACTAGATGGACCTTGGTCTGATCCGGTGAAGGCGTTTCTTATGTTCTTATGTTCTTATTAAATGAGGAAAGTGGTTAAAAAGAAGCTAAAAGGATTGGTGGTACACAGGTGAGGCTGGACTCATTTAGAGCACTGGTCTTTGACCTGGGGGCCGCCACGTGAGCGGACTGCTGGGCACGATGGACCACTGGTCTGACCCAGCAGTTGCAATTCTTATGTTCTTATGTTCAAAATTGAATGCAATACTCCAGATCAGGTCGCACCATGGAGCGATACAGGGGCATTATAACATTCTTAATCTTGTTAACCATCCCTTTTTTAATAATTTCTAGAATTCTGTTTACTTTTTTGGCTACCGCCGCACATTGGGCAGAAGGTTTCAAAGTATTGTCTACGATGATACCCAGATCCTTTTCTTGGGCGCAAATCGCCAAGGTGGACCCTAGCATCTGGTAACTGTGATTCAGGTTATTCTTCCCAATGTGCATCACTTTGCATTTGTCCACATTAAATTTTAACTACCATTTGTACGCCCAGTCTATCAACTTCCTAAGGTCTGCCTGCAATTTTTCACAATCCGCATGCGTTTTAACAACTTTGAACAGTTTAGCGTCATCTGCAAATTTAATCACCTCACTCGTTGTTCCAATTTCCAGATCATTTATAAATAAGTTAAATAGACCCCTGCGGCACTCCACTGTTTACTCTCCTCCATTGAAAAAAATGCCCACTTAACTCTACCTTCTGTTTTCTATCTGATAACCAATTTCTAATCCACAACTGAACTTTGCCACCTATCCCATGACACTTTAATTTTCTCAGGAGCCTCTTGTGAGGAACTTTATCAAAAGCTTTCTGAAAATCTAGGTACACTATATTAACCGACTCACCTTTATCCACATGTTTATTCACACCTTCAAAGAAGTCAAGCAAATTTGTGAGGCAAGATCTCCCTCGACTGAACCCATGCTGACTCTGTCTCATTAAATCATATTTGTCTATGTGTTCTATAATTTTGTTTTTTATAATTGTTTCCACCATTTTGCCCGGCATTGAACTGTGGCTTACCTGTCTGTAATTTCTCAGATCTCCCCTGGAGCCCTATGTAAAATTTGGCGTAACATTGGCCACCCTCCAATCTGCATGTACTACAGATGATTTTAGCAACAGATTACAGATCACTAACAGCAGGTCAGCAATTTCATGTTTGAGTTCTTTTAGTACCCTGGAATGTATACCATCCGGTCCTGGCGAGTTATCACTTTTATCCACCAGGTCTCTGAGATGCCTATTATATCTATCTCATCATTCAGTGCTGTATAATCTAACTCTCCAAATGTTAATGCATGACCTGCAATTAAAAAAAAAATAGTGGGAACACCTCTTCTTGATGCAGCATTAGTTTTGAGCTTTCTACACATTAAAATCCTACATCATAGCTTGCTAAGCTCAAATCTTAACACTTTTTTGTAGAAGGGAAGAGGCTCCCACTCAATTAATTAGAAAGTGAGCTTCAGGCTTTTTATGCTTGTAAAAGAATATGCATAAAATACTACATTACATACATTTTATTATTATGAAAATAATACACAATGAGACCCCTTGTAATGTGAGGCACTAGGCTGAAGCTTGTCTAGCTTACACATAAATCCAGCCTGCTCCTACAATCAACAAGAACTTATTGTGCCTATCCTGATCTGATTAAGCCGCTGAACTGGTCAAGTGCTTCTCTTTTGGAAACATGCACATCGCCTTGCCTTTTCTTTACCTAGGTTGTGAATGGAATGCTTCAGAACAGCTCTGCTTTTCCAGTCCACTTAGTGTTGGATTAAAGTTGAATATACAGCCCTTCCACCAAGCCATTGTGGGTATTATCTAGATGGGATGGTGAGATTTGAGACTATTTATAGCGAGTGAAAAGGAGCTTGCTAAAAGGAGGAATGCTGTTTTCAGCAATCCTTGGCTCAAGCTTTACTTTAACATTGCCTTTAAAATGTAGATCAGAGTGACAGATGTCATGTTCTTTGTTGCTGGGTGTGAGGGGTGGTGTTCAATGATTTGTGTGTGTTTTCTCAACTTGATTGATGCAGCAGTGACAATAAAATACAATAGAGCCAAAGCCAACTTCTTATGGAGGATGGTAAGAAATTCTTATTCCAGTCAGTGGTCTAGAATTTTCAAACCCTTGATTACTTTTTACTCAAATATTTTGGGGTTTGTTTGTTTTTTTATGAAATATACATAACACATACTACTGGCAGTCAGTATTCTGAGGTCACTTTTTATAACTTTAAACATATAACTTGTATGTTTAAAGTTATATATATATCTTTTCTCGCTTTTTAATGTTCAGTTATGCTTTTAAAGTTAGGATCAGCTATTTGCCTGACTCTTTATTGGAGCCATTATCCTTCCACATTGTATAATAGGTCACCTAAAGTTAGACACCAAACCTTAGATTCTGTATAGGTCGGCCATAGATTCAGATCTGCATAAAAACTATTGGTGGAAAACTCTTGCTAATTGGTGGAAAACTCTTGCTAATTCTTATTAAGATGTCTCATCAGAATTTTAGACTAGAAGAGCTTGAAATATTTTTTTTAATTTATAAATTTAGATAATTACAATATCAGATGATACAAAAGAAAAAAGGGATCTTCTTTAAATATTACATAATCATTCATACAAAATTCCTTTTTAAGCCCACATAAATGAGGAGACATGATACAATGACAGTAGGAATATAAATCCTACCTTTTCCACCGAACATGTGATATCCTCCACTCAGATAAATAAGTTAGTTTTTACTGAAATACCTAAATCACTTGATTTTTCAGGTATAGTGGAGGATCAACCACTAATGGAGGAAACACACGATATTACCCTTAAAGATTTGTGGTTAGGTATTTCTAGAGTAGAAGGGTTTCTCAGGTCAACTGTGAAACAAACGGTGGATTTTTTCACAATCTGTTTCTCATAAACTAGAAAATGTGGATTCCAATTTGAGTTGTTTAGATAAACGATTAAATATGGTGGAAGCTCAATGTAATACACTTCAAGCTGTCTCAGTATCTGCTGTTAAAGATTCTATAGTGATACATTCTAAAATGGAATTAATGGAAAATATGTACAGAGCGAGAAATCTCCGCTTGGTCAATTTCCCAGTAACTCGTTTACTATCACCTGAAATCCTATTAAGGAAATTTTTTAAAGAAATACTGGGGTTGCCCAACGCAGAGAATTTTCCAATTAATAATTACTATTATATTCCTCAAAAAAAATAGAATCTACCCAGAAGGTGGACCATTTGGTCACAACTGAAATTAATTTGACTGAGTTTTTGGAAGATAGTCAGGATGTGATCCAGAGTCGGTCCACTCTGGTGATAACATGCATGAGTGAGATAGACAAGAAGTTAATAATGAAACTTTATTTAAAAAATAGGTTAACTAAATTTTGTGGGGATTTGGTTAGAATTTTTCCAGATGTCTCTAGAGCTACTCAATTAAGGAGGAAAGAGTTTCTGAAGTTAAAAACTAGAGTTTTAGCTCTAGAGGCATCTTTTTACCTAAAATTCCCATGTAAATGTCTTGTCAAGCTACAAGACATTGAATATGTTTTTGGGGATCCCATACAATTGCAACAATTTCTAATTGCTCAAGAATAGAAATGAGTTAATTTTAAGAGGTTTAAGTTTCACTGCTGGGAAATAAGAGGAGAAAAAATTAAGAATCCCTATAAGAGTAAGGAATGGTTTAAAATTTGCGGGGTAAATCGAGAATTATTTCCTTTATCTTTTCTTATAAATTTGTTTTTGGAATTGAAATATTTTTTATTTTATTTATTTAGGGCTCCTTTTATTAAGCCGCACTAGCGGGATTAGCGTGTGTGACTTTTAATCATGCGTAACCCCCGCGCTGGCCAAAAAACTACCATCTGCTCAAGGCAGGCGTTAGCGGCTAGCGCGGCCGGCGGTTTAACGCATGCTATTACATGCATTAAACCGCTAGCGCGGCTTGATAAAAGGAGCCCTTAGTGTTTATATACTACTAATAACTTGAGTGGTTTACATTCAGGTTTTGAAGCATTTATCCCTATCTTTCCTGGTGGGCTCACACTGTACTGATTGTACATGGGGCAATGGGGGATTAAGTGACTTGTCCAGGGTCACAAGGAACAGTGTGGGATTTGAACCCACAACCTCAGGGTGCTGAGTCTATAGCTCTAACAACTGCACCACACACTCCCATTGGCTTGGGTGCTACCAGTTATTGCAGGAGCAGGTACAATGGGTTAATCTGAATGTTAATGCATGACCTGCAATACAAAAATAGTGGGAACACCTCTTTTTGATGCAGTTATTGCAGTTAAAAATAACTTAATTTGCAGTAATTAGGAATTATGTGTAGATCTGCCCTACGCTCTATTCTATGAGCATACCTAAATTTCATTGTGCACAACACCAAACAGGGTGTGGCCATGGGAGGGGTTGGGACATTCCAAGACATCAGGCGTGATGCTATAGAATACCTGCATTTGCGTGCCCAACTGCTATCAGTTAGGTGCTAGCATTTATACTAGCCTTGGGAATAGGGTTACCAGATTTTCCCGCCCCGTTCCACCACCACCAACCCAGCCCCACACACAAACCTTGTCTCTTCAGGCCAGGGCTGGAGTACATCTGCTCATGCGAAGATGCACTTCAACCCTGGCCCCGATTTCACCAGCTTTTCAAAACCCGGACAAAATGCCGGGTTTTGAAAAGCCGTCCAGGGAAACCTGGACATCTGGTAACCCTGCTTGGGAAGGCATAATTGCTCATATCCAGTTAGGCAAAACTGGCCCGATTCTAAAAAGGGCGCCCGAAGTTAGGTTTTAATTGATTTAATCGATGCACTAATTGGCTGTGCCGAGTAAAAACCAATTAAAACTGAATTAAAAAAACTAGAGGTGCCTAAGGGTATTTCCAAAAAGGCCGCCTATGGAGGCACCTTACGATGCCTAATGCTGCTGTAGGCGTGGTTTATGCTGGACGTGGCATTAGGTGTCATAAGGTGCCTCTATAGGCACAATTCTCTTGAAAGGTAGGTGCCAGAAATGTAGGCCTTTAAAACCCTGGCCCACGTTTCCCACGCCTATCTTTCATATAATCACAGTTCTGCAAACGGCACCATTGCATGATTCACATGCGATCAGCAGCTGTTTTTTAGGTGGCCACAGATAACAGCGCCATTTACAGAATCCAGGCCAAAGGGTCTGATTCTATAAACGACACTTAAAGCAGTAGTTGTCTAGGACAGTGTTCTTCAACTGCCGGTCCGCAGAAATTTTCTGCTGGTCCGCAGGGCCGGAACGTGCATTGAGTCCAACACAGTGTTCTTCAACTGCCGGTTTACGGTGCGATCGATGCGGCGACATCTTCTGGCCAGGTCCCTCTTCTTAACTGCCGCAGTGCACAAAGCCACGGGCAGCAGCTCCTACGCGTGTCCTGCGCCTGAACCGGAAGCCTTCTCTCTGATGTCGCAACATCAGAGGGACGGCTTCCAGATGAGGCACAGGTCGCGCAAGGAGCCACTGCCCGCGGTTTTGTGCACTGTGTCAGTGTGGAAGAGGGAGCCAGCCCAAAGATAACACAGGGGGCGGCATAAAATGGCTAGAAGGTAAGACACAGCATGGAGGGAGGGAGACAACAAAGGTAGGGGGAATGATTTTATTTTTTGAATTGTGTCAGTTTTGAGAATTTACATCTGTTGTCTGTATTTTGCACTGTTCATGAAGAAATGCATTTGTTTCTTTTTCTCTAGGGTTCTACTGCATGCAGAGTAGTGCTGCCCGATTCACGATTCGAATCAATTTACCGATTCACTTTGGATGAATTGATTCGAAACGATTTAAAAACAAAAAAAATTGGCCTCCCGATTTGGTGACTGACCTTCCCCCCTCACCCCCTAAAGCAGGAGCGGCAGCGCTGCCTCTTGCTGGCCTGCCGCTCCTTCTTTTTGAGGGGGAGGGGGAGGGTCAGTCGGGAAGTGCTGGTGTCCGGCTTTCCCGCTGGCCTCCCGCGCATCCATTTACCTAATATCAGCAGCCTGCAGAGAAGATCACCGGTGTTAGCAATCTTTGCAAGCTGCCATAGGCCTTTGGAGCTGTTTCCTCTGTCACGATCCGGTCTCTGATGTCAGAGGACGGGCGGAACCGCGGCAGAGGGAAGACAGCTCCAAAAACCTATGGCAGCTTGCAAAGATCGCTGGAGGTCAGGGGGAACACACAGGCCTTCCAGGGGGGGGGGGCTATGCAGTCCTTCAGGGGGGGTGCAGTCCTTTGGGGACAGGCCTTCAGGGATGGTGGCACAGGCCTTTAGAGATGGTGGTACAGGCCTTTAGGGGGGAGTGCAGAGCTTCAAGGGGAGACAGACCTGACCATTAGACTTATTTTTTTTTACTTTTGCTTATTATAAATGTATAACCCACAATACTATTAGGCAGATAATAAAACATACACAATTAAAATGCATAATGTAACATACAATCTATATATATAAAATCGGAGGTATGTGTGTATGTATGTGTGTGGGTATGTGCCGCGATCACGCAAAAACGGCTTGACCGATTTGAACGAAACTTGGTATGTAGATCCCTCACTACCTGGGGTGATATGTTCTGGGGGTCTCGCGGCCCACCTGCACACGTGGGCGGAGCTACAAACAGAAAATCAGATTTCACCCATTCAAGTCAATGGAAAAAATGTAAAAAGCTGTGGGACCGATTTGAACGAAACTTGGTATGCAGATCCCTCACTACCTGGGGTGATATGTTCTGGGGGTCTCGCGGCCCACCTGCACACGTGGGCGGAGCTACAAACAGAAAATCTGATTTCACCCATACAAGTCAATGGAAAATATGTAAAAAGCTGTGGGACCGATTTGAACGAAACTTGGTATGCAGATGCCTCACTACCTGGGGTGATATGTTCTGGGGGTCTCGCGGCCCACCTGCACACGTGGGCATAGCTACAAACAGAAAATCTGATTTCACCCATTCAAGTCAATGGAAAAAATGTAAAAAGCTATGGGATCTCCAGTTATTTTACTTAGCAACCTTGACCCACCAAAACTTTGCAATGGCACAAGGCTTTGTGTAAAGAGGTTACTGGCCAATGTAATTGAAGCGACTATCTTAACCGGAAAGGGACAAGGTGAATCCGTATTTATCCCGCGGATACCATTTATTCCAACAGATCTTCCTTTTCTGTTTAAGAGATTGCAAATTCCAGTGAGACTTGCATTCTCTATCACAATCAACAAATCACAAGGACAGACTATTACATACTGTGGAGTGGATTTAAGATCCCCCTGTTTTTCTCATGGACAACTCTATGTTGCTTGCTCAAGGGTGGGTTCACCCAAGAATGTATATGTTCTTGCTCCTGGAGGTGAAACTAAAAATTTTGTTTATAATCAAGTTTTGTGTTGGTTGTATTGTATTCATTTTGTCAAATATTTCACTTTATAATTTGAATATTGTACTTTTTATAAAGCTGTAAAAAAATAATTTCATTCACTACTATAAAGTATCTTTATTTGAATCCATTTACAGTGTTATTGCTATAATTAAATACCCGTGCAACGCCGGGGCATCAGCTAGTAAACTTATAAACAAACTATTCATCACCTGACCTCAACAAACTTTATATAACGCAAAGGATATTAGTGGTCCCCAACTAGAGAGTTGCGCGGGGACAGAAATCCCACCCGTCCCCACCCGTCCCCGTCAAAGTCCCACCCATCCCCACCCATCCCCGTGAGGAATCCCACCCGTCCCCACCCGTCCCCGTGAGGAATCCCTCCATCCCCACCCATCCCCGCGAGGAATCCCCTCCGTCCCCACCCGTCCCCACGAGGAATCCCCTCCATCCCCGCCCGTCCATATAAACTTCAGAAATAGTTATTTCATTTAATTATGCTACTGAATTAAAGGCTCTGGTAGAAACCCATTTACAAATAAGCAAAAAGACTTTATTAATTTGAAAATATTAATTGGGAAGAATACATACTTTGCAAATGGGTTTCTACCAGAGCCTCTAATGTTTATAAATTTTTATCAACACAACTAATATACTACTTTATCCTGAAGCAAAATAAAAAAAAGAAATATAATTCTTTTCCTACCTTTGTTGCCTGGTTTCTGCTTTCCTCATGTTCTCATTCAATTCCTTCCATCCACTATTTGCTCTGTTACTGTGCCTCTCCCTTTCTTCCCCCTTCCAAATTGGTCTGGCACCCATCTTCTTCTCTCCGCTCCCCCCATAGTCTGGCATCTGTCTTCTTCCCTGCCAGCGTCTTCTCCCTACTCTCTCTTCCCCATTTCCTTTCAGCGTCCTTCTCCCCCATGTCCTGTCAGCGTCCTTCTCCCCCCTCTGTCTTCCACATGTGCTTTCAGTGTCCTTCTCCCCCCTCTGCTTCCCCATGTCCTTTCAGCGTCCTTCTCCCTCTCTGTCTTCCCCATGGCCTTTCAGCGTCCTTCTCCACACACACCCCCCGTCTTCCCCATGTCCTTTCAGCGTCCTTCTCCACCCCTTTGTCTTCCCCATGTGCTTTCAGCATCCTTCTCCCCCCTCTGTCTTCCACAAGTGCTTTCAGAGTCCTTCCCCCCCCGCCCTTCCCATGGCCTTTCAGCGTCCTTCTCCACCCCTTTGTCTTCCCCATGTCCTTTCAGCGTCCTTCTCCACCCCTTTGTCTTCCCCATGTGCTTTCAGCATCCTTCTCCCCCCTCTGTCTTCAAGTGCTTTCAGAGTCCTTCCCCCCCTCCTCCCGTCTTCCCCATGGCCTTTCAGCGTCCTTCTCCCCACTCCTTCTCTACCGCCCTGGGTGCAGCACAGCCGGCCAGGTCCCCTTACTTTTGTGGCACTTCCCCGACCGACCGACAACAGCCCCGGTCCGACAAACCTCCCTGCCCTTAACTGCGAATCTAAATTACCTTATTACAGCTGCTGTAAGAAGATTCGCGGCTACAGGGCAGGGAGGATTGTCGGACCGGGGCTGTTGTCGGTCGGTCGGGGAAGTGCCACAAAAGTAAGGGGACCTGGCCGGCTGTGCTGCAACCGGGGCGGGGTGTGGCGGGGCGGACCGCCCCCTCCCTTGGTAGCCACTCGAATCACTAGGCTACTCTCCTCCTTACCTGCACTGCCTGCAGCACAGAGCCAAACGGAAGTCTTCCCGACGTCAGCGCTGACGTCGGGAAGACTTCCGTTTGGCTCTGTGCTGCAAGCAGAGAAGGTAGGGAGAAGAGCCGCGCGACTGAGTACATCCAGCCCCGCAGGAACCCCGCGACCCTCGGAGGCGTCCCCACGGGATCCCCGCGACCCTAGGGGGCGTCCCCACGGGATCCCCGCGACCCTAGGGGCGTCCCAACGGGATCCCCGTGACCCAAAGGGGGAACCTGCGGGATGCCCGCGGGTCCCGCGGGATTCCCGTCGTCCCCGTTCCCGTGCAGCTCTCTATCCCCAACCCTGTCCTGGAGGACCACCAGGCCAATCGGGTTTTCAGGATAGCCCTAATGAATATACATGGAGCAGATTTGCATGCCTGTCATTTCCATTATATGCAAATCTCTCTCATTCATATTCATTAGGGCTAGCCTGAAACACCGATTAGCCTGGTGGGGACCACTGCTCTATAAAAAAAAAAAAAAAATATCAAAGAATCAATACCACAATCATGTTAGGAACTGTTGAATGGCCCTTCTACATAGGTAAGCCTTGAAGTTTTTCCTCAAGAGAACCAGATTATTAATACGGTGCAATTCATAAGGTATGTTTCAAAGTAGAGGACCTACAACATAAAAAAAAGACATTTAGTATGGTTTCCTTGTTACCACAAGGTGTTCATAATTCTCCTTTCTAAACCCTACCATTATCAAAGCCACTAGTAAATTATAAGAAGACACATATACATTATGAGATACTCGGATTTCAATGATAGGTTCATATTTCTTTTATTTATTTATTTTATTTCTTCCATTTGTGCATCGCAAGCTCTAGGTGACATTACAGAGGAAGGGGTTAAAAGAGGGTAGGAAAGACTATGGAGGGCAGGAAGGAATGGAGAGGAGAGAAGCATGTAGAATATTTCAAAGAAATTCCTAACTTTACAGCTAGAAGCACCATCTATGTAAATGATATCTAAATTAATTAAAGTAATATGTAAAAAAGAATAGAAGGGAGGAACCATTAAACAATAGAATTCATTTAATAAAATAAAAAATAGGGGTAAAAACAATGTAATAAAATTTAAAATAATTCCTAAACTGGAAGAAAAAATGAAAACCAAAATCAAATAAGTCTGGAAGAAGTCCAATTTCCTGAAGCAGCTCTGTTGCCTCAGCATATTTTAAATAATCTCAACGGCAAAAGTCCAGACCACTATTCAACACATATCAAAGCAATATACAAACATTGTAATAAAGAGCTTAAAAAGGGAAAGGAGTAACAAGACTGTGGATCATATGTCTCATCAAACTCATGTAGGCCAATTCCTCACCAAAAGCCTACTAATTTGACTCTGGGAACATCTGTGAGCGATGCGTTTTTAAGCATGTATATGAGGGGCTGCTGAAAAGTTCTCAGCCCAACCAACAAAGTTGGGGCAGTCTCCATCGAGGGCTATACATTTAGTTCAGTGATATTTCTCTCTTTTTTTTCATTTTATCTGAAAAATACAGAATAAAAAAAATTATTTTTATTTTTTAAATGTATAAGCCACTTAAATCTAAGTGGTGTACAAGTCTCATACATACACAAGTTATAAAAAAGTCATAACAAATAATTCACAATAAATAAATTATGAATGAGACATTGTGAAATACAACAATAAATTCAAATCATTCATTTTTAATCTTCCTTTAAAAATAGAGGACAACCCAAGCCTGGAACATTCAAACCCCACAAAAGTTACAGAAAGGCATCTATGAATAATTGTGTTTTAATAGCTTCTTGAATGACATATGATCCTTACATTCTCTCATCCCTCCCAGAATGGAATTCCATAGTTTTTTTTCCAGCAATGGAAAATAATAAACATTCTTGATTTGGCATAATGGATCTCATCTTCCTTTAAACTAGTCAACAACATTCCCCCCTCAGATCTCAAATCGCTGGACTAAACCCTCGATGGAGACTGCCCTAATTTTGTTGGTTGGGCTGAGAACTTTTCAGCAGCCCCTCATACTTCTATACATGTATTCAGTTGTACAATTTTCTAAGTGCCAATCTCTACATGGAAAATATGGTTCACTCATAGAGGATTTTATTTCTGCATGTATACATTTGGAGGGTAATTTTTTAAAACCAGAAATACCACGAGTTGCGGAGAGTGGTGGATGCCTGGAATGCGCTCCCGAGAGAGGTGGTGGAGAGGAAAATGGTGACTGAGTTCAAAGAATCGTGGGATGAACACTGAGGATTTAGAATCAGAAAATAATATTAAATATTGAACTAAGGCCAGTACTGGGCAGACTTGTACGGTCTGTGTCTGTATATGGCTGTTTGGGGGAGGATGGGCTGGAGAGGGCTTCAATGGCTAGGAGGGTTTAGATGGGCTTGAGTAGGTTTTGACGGAGATTTCGGCAGTTGGAACCCAAGCACAGTACTGGGTAGAGCTTTGGATTCTTGCCCAGAAATAGCTAAGAAGAAAAAATTTAAAAAATTTAAATTGAATCAGGTTGGGCAGACTGGATGGACCATTCGAGTCTTTATCTGCTGTCATCTACTATGTTACTATGTTACCAGCATTTACACTAGGTTTCAGCTAGTGTTAAGTTCCGGTGTTCAACTGTAGTCACGGGAATCAGCTCTAAGGTCTTGATTCTATAAATGGTACCTAACTTCTTGTCAATCATCCACTAGGCACCATTTAAAGAATCATGCCTAGTGGCGCCTAAGCACTCTTACACACCGGTAGGCATTGAAACTACCAGCACCTAAGTCAAACCACACCCAAAATCCTCCCCATCCTTAATCACGCCTATTTTCTACCATGTTAGGCACCTACCAGCTACATTATTTTTAAATTGTTGTTTAAATGTTTTTTAATGGCACTTTTCAAATAAATTTGCTTGTTAAACCAAATTGAATACATAGAATCATGCTTAGAGTCGCACTACTCGGCGCCTATTAGGGCCGTTTATGGATTTTCCCATATGTGGATTTTATAGAAGAAAACAAAATCTACAATAGGGTAGACAATGTGAAGAAAGACTTAGCAAAACTTTAAGAATGATCTGAAATTTGGCAGCTAAGGTTGAATTCCAAAAAATGCAGGGTAGTACATTGGGACTTCAAATTCCTGAGGGAATGGTATATTTATTGAGTGATCATTTGTGCACAAAAGAGGAGCGGTACTAGATAGACTTTATTTTCTTTATCTACCTTAATTTTTTTTCTCTATCTTTAATGCCTAACATGTAGGCACATATTTTGGCAGTTAAACTAGTATTTTCTAAAGGCAAGTAGGTGCCTAGGATTCTTTGTAGAATAGGTCCTGTCAGGCACCCTCTTGCAGTGGTGTAGTAAGGGGGTGGGGGGCGAGGTGCAGATTGCCCTGAGCACCGTCTTCACAGGAGGCACCAACGCCTCTCCTCCTCTCTGCCCCCGAGTACCTCTTTAAATGTTCACCAGCTTGATCAACATCTTCTACCTGCTGCTCACGCTGACCTTTGCTCTCTTCTGATGTCACTTCCTGGTCATGGGATCAGGATATGACATCAAAAGGGAGCCGAGGCTGGAGTAAGCAGCAGGTAGAAGATGTTGATCATGCCAGTGAGCATCTTAACAGGTATGTTGGGGGTGGGAGGTGCTCAAGCGGCGGGGAAGAGTGGAGGGTGCATGGCATGGTGATGCCAGGCACCACCACCCCAAGCGCCAACCTCCCTCACAACACCTCTGCCTTCTTGGTTCCTATATATGGGTGCCTGGTTAAAAATTGCCCCTTAGTTCATCCACTAATTATGAATAAACTACAATATACGCAGAAACTTTGCCCTTATCTCAAGTTATTTGTTATTAAGAATGGTAAGCATCAAAAGTTACTGCTCTTTAGTACATGATCCCATAAATTAAAATACATTAATTAAACTGATAATTAAGTTTCAAGTTTATTATTAACAAGCTGATGCCCCGGCGTTGCACGGGTATTTAATTATAGCAATAACACTGTAAATGGATTCAAATAAAGATACTTTATAGTGGTGAATGAAATTATTTTTTTACAGCTTTATAAAAAGTACAATATTCAAATTATAAAGTGAAATATTTGACAAAATGAATACAATACAACTAACACAAAACTTGATTATAAACAACATTTTTAGTTTCACCTCCAGGAGCAAGAACATATACTTTCTTGGGTGAACCCACCCTTGAGCAAGTTGTCCATGGGAAAAACAGGGGGATCTTAAATCCACTCCACAGTATGTAATAGTCTGTCCTTGTGATTTGTTGATTGTGATAGAGAATGCAAGTCTCACTGGAATTTGCAATCTCTTAAACTGAAAAGGAAGATCTGTTGGAATAAGTGGTATCCGCGGGATAAATACGGTTTCACCTTGTCCCTTTCCGGTTAAGATAGTCGCTTCAATTACATTGGCCAGTAACCTCTTTACACAAAGCCTTGTGCCATTGCAAAGTTTTGGTGGGTCAAGGTTGCTAAGTAAAATAACTGGAGATCCCACAGCTTTTTACATTTTTTCCATTGACTTGAATGGGTGAAATCAGATTTTCTGTTTGTAGCTCCGCCCACGTGTGCAGGTGGGCCGCGAGACCCCCAGAACATATCACCCCAGGTAGTGAGGCATCTACATACCAAGTTTCGTTCAAATTGGTCCCACAGCTTTTTACATATTTTCCATTGACTTGAATGGGTGAAATCAGATTTTCTGTTTGTAGCTCCGCCCACGTGTGCAGGTGGGCCACGAGACCCCCAGAACATATCACCCCAGGTAGTGAGGGATCTGCATACCAAGTTTCGTTCAAATCGGTCCCACAGCTTTTTACATTTTTTCCATTGACTTGAATGGGTGAAATCTGATTTTCTGTTTGTAGCTCCGCCCATGTGTGCAGGTGGGCCGCGAGACCCCCAGAACATATCACCCCAGGTAGTGAGGGATCTGCATTCCAATTTTCGTTCAAATTGGTCCCACAGCTTTTTACATTTTTTCCATTGACTTGAATGGGTGAAATCTGATTTTCTGTTTGTAGCTCCACCCACGTGTGCAGGTGGGCTGCGAGACCCCCCGAACATATCACCCCAGGTAGTGAGGGATCTGCATACCAAGTTTCGTTCAAATCGGTCCCACAGCTTTTTACATTTTTTCCATTGACTTGAATGGGTGAAATCTGATTTTCTGTTTGTAGCTCCGCCCACGTGTGCAGGTGGGCCGCGAGACCCCCAGAACATATCACCCCAGGTAGTGAGGGATCTGCATACCAAGTTTCGTTCAAATCGGTCAAGCCGTTTTTGCGTGATCGCGGCACATACACACACACATAGATACACACATACCTCCGATTTTATATATACGTATATAGATTAATGAATCCCCATATCCTGATCACTTCTAAAGTCCAGAAATCATTCAAAAATTGTAAATTTGTAAATTTGTGTACAGAGGAAATGACCTCTGAAGAATGGATTCAGCAATCTGTATCACTCCATAGAATGGTAAAATTCATTTATCTACCGAATATAGTCGAATATAAACCAAGGTAACCTTTCTCCCCCCCCCATAAAAAAGGACTAAAGGTTGACTTGAATATAAACTAGGGGGGGGGGTTAATATTCAAATGTAGTGCCTTGCCTTGCCCTGGCAGGCTTTGCACCCTGTTCCCCCTTCCTTGCTGCTAGGCTCTGCACCCAGCCCCCCTGTCTCTCTGCCAGGTTCTGTACCCTGTCTCCCCTTCCTCCCAATGACTTGCAGGCCTCTACCAGGCCTGCCATGAAACCTGGTGGTCCATCGGTGGACAGGAGGGATACCTTCCACCTCCCCCGCACACTTACCTTTAGTATCCCTAGTGGTACAGCTGTAAATCGCAGCAGGAGCAACCTTCTTGCCCGCTAGCTGATTGGCTGGCGAGAACTCACGGCAGCCAATCAGCTGGTGGTTCTATACGGGCAGGAGCGAAGAAAGGTTGCTCCTGTCTGTGCAGAGCCGCTAGCTGATTGGCTGCCATAAACTCACGGCAGCCAGTAAGCTAATAGCTCTGTACAAGCAGGAACAAAGGAAGGTCACTCCTGCTGCAGTTCACTGCTGGACCAACAGGGATACTAAATGTATGCGGGGGGGGGGGGGATGGGAGGGAGGTAAAAGTTCTTAGAATCAGCTGGGACAGGAGGCGGGAGGGATCCCTCCTGTCCTAACCACCACTGGACCCATCAAGTCTCGCAGCAGGCCCAGCAGAGGCCTGCAACAGGTTTGGGAGGGGGACGGGACCCCAATATAAACCGAGATCCTCATTTTTGGGCCAAAAAACTTTGGATTATATTTGAGTATATACAGTACTTGTAATGGAGAGTTTCATCAAATCAATTATATTCTTAAAACCCCCAGAGCCTTTTCCTTTGAAATTTTCCCTGTTCTAAATAAGAATAAAATAATACAAATATAATCACTACTTATTTATATTATTTAGAATCATTTCAGTTCCTGCATTTTCTCAATGGATTACAACTATTTACACTCAAACAATACATAAAACAAACATAGCGATGCAGATGAAATTCATTAATCAAAGTTAGCAGAATTCCAACTGAAACACCTCACAAAACAGAAAAGCTTTTCAATGCTTTTGAAATGTAAAATGTTATTCTTCAGGAAGGATAGCTCAGTGGCTGGCATAAATGCTCATGCCTAGCTGTTGGCACTTAGGCATGCAAATTCTAGTGTTCTGTAACCTGTCCACAGAACTGTCTGACATGCCCCTAACCACTGATGCCCCTCACAGGTCTATGACCTCTAGAAGTTGCATGCTCTGGAATTTAAGCGTGCAATGTATAGAATACTGATTAAGAACAGTTCCGCATGTAACTGCTAAATGGTGCCTCTTATTGCTCATTAACACCAATTATGAATGGAATTTTGTACTCGATTAATCCTACTATAAGAATTCTAGGGGTTATTTTAGATCAAAATCTCACAATGAATTCAAATACAGATGCTTTAGTAAGGAAAGGTTTCTCTGTGTTGTGGAAACTACAGACTATTAGACCATATTTTGATGCTCCTTCTTTTAGACCAGGGTATCCCTTTTGGCTTCCCTGGGCCGCACAAATGCGCAAGCGCTGCAGCAAGACAGGAAGGAGCCGGCAAGACGGTAAACACCTGGGGGCAGCAGAGGAAAGCCCTTGATCGGGACCGCACAATATACTTCACGGGGCCGCAGGTTGGACACCCCTGTTTTAGACTGTTGGTAGAGTCATTAATTCTAAATATTTTGGATTACTGTACTATAGTTTACTTAGTGGGTTATCAGAAAAATCTTCATAGACTCCATATCATACAAAACACGACAGTCCGATTAATTTTCAGTCAGAAAAAAATCAGATCTTATTTCCAAAGATTACATTGATTACCAGTCGAGGCCAGAGTCAGATTTAAGGTTATAAAGTCTTTTTTTTTATTTATCAACTTTAAACATTATCATTTTATACAAATAATAATAAGAAAAGAGAAAAACCAAAATTTTACAGAGATTGAAGGATATTCCTTACAACATTACCCTTTTACCTCTTCTAGTCCACATAATGGGAGAATATTCCTGAAATTAACTTAAAAATACAAAATACAATAATGATCTACCGTATTTTCACGCATATAACGCGCACACGGGTATAGCGCGCAGGAACAAGGAATTTATGTAAGAAAATTTTGGTATAGCGCGCCCACGCGTATACCGCGCATGCTGCTTGCCGCCCCGACTTTCCTCTCGCCGCCCTGCCCTTGAAGTCCTGTCCCCCCCTTGAAGGCCCGCCCCACCCTGAAAGCCTGATGCCCCACCCCGAAGGACCGCTGGCCCCCCCACCCTGAAGGACCGGTCGCACTCCCCGACGTCCGATTCATCCCCAGCCCCCCTGCACCGTTTGCGGTGGAGAAGCAGCCTACCGTGGGTTCGCGACGCCAGTGAGCCCTGCTGCTTCCTCTGCCGGCGGTCCCGCCCCTTCTCTGAGCCCTGAGCTGCTTCCTCTGCCGCGGTCCTTCCCTTTCTCTGACGTCAGAGAAGGGGCGGGACCGCAGCAGAGGAAGCAGCGCAGGGCTCAGAGAAGGGGCGGGACCGCCATCAGAGGAAGCAGCAGGGCTCACTGGCATCGCGAACCCACGGTAGGCTGCTTCTCCACCGCAAACGGTGCGGGGGGGGGGGCTGGGGGATGAATCGGACGTCGGAGGGGGTGCGAGCAGTCCTTCAGGGTGGGGGGGCCAGCGGTCCTTCGGGGTGGGGCATCAGACTTTTAGGGCTGGGGGATGAATCGGACGTCGGGGGGAGGGGGGAACCAGCAATGTAAAAAAAAAATTGTAAAACGCGCTCACGCCTATAACACGCATGGTTATGCTCGGTTTGTAAAATCGTGTATAACACGCGTGTTATATGTGTGAAAATACGGTAATCTAAGATCTAATTTTATGGTGCAAAATACTACTAAACTCCACTTATAACACTGCACAACAAAGTTTTTGCTTCCTGAACACTGCTGGGTGTTTCTTATAGAATTTTGGGTGCTGATCATGAATATTACATCAAAAATTACCCATCACGTACCATTTCAGAGAAATCTTCAATTTTGTCGTGATTTTTTCTTATATTTGGATGCAAACAATTTTTTCTCCCATAAGTGTCTTATCAACAACGGTTTGTGCCGCCTGGGTATGTCCATGCATAAAATCTAGCCAGGTTGGAAGCTGTTTTATGGAAGATGACATCCTGGGCATGTCTGGGCAGGTCTGAACGAGCTTGCGCTGTCTCACCATGCTATAATGGTGGCTTCCATACACCGATCCTGCTCATTTGGTTAATATAGATAGTCCGTGTGTGTATATAGTATCAGTATAGTAAAGTATAGTAGTATAGTAGCTGTAGCAATATAACAGTAAGTAAGCTTGATGCTATAGACGTTTTGGTGTCGGGCAATATGTCTCGTCGGTGTCGTAACAGCCGCGACACATTCTGCTATATCTGTGGGGAATATACACTTACGCCTCAGAGACGTTCGATGACTGCCCTTGTAAAGAAAGCCTATCATCTGTATTTTGGCTGCAAAATAGGTGATCAAGACAAGCAATGGGCGCCTCACATTTGCTGTGCGACATGTGCTGTTAGTCTGAGAGCCTGGCTCAGAGGTACTCGAAAGACGATGCCATTTGCTGTTCCGATGATATGGCGAGAACAGAAAGACCATGTGACGGACTGTTATTTCTGTTTGACTAATGTGTCTGGTTTCTCTGCCAAAAACAAGAAGTCAATTGAATATCCTAATCTGCCTTCAGCAATGAGACCCATGCCACATGATGACAGTCTTCCAGTTCCGAAACCACCAGAGGATTGGACCTTAGACGAACCAGATGAAGAAACTGCAGTGCAGGGTTCTAACAGTGACATTGACCCGGATTTTGAACCATCCTCATCAGGCGATCCACATCTGATAACACAGTCCGAATTGAACGATTTGGTCAGAGATTTGGGTCTGTCAAAAGCAAAAGCTGAGCTGCTAGGTTCGAGACTGCAGGAATGGTGTTTGCTATCACCAGGTACGAAAATTTCTGTGTTTCGAGACCGGCATCATGATATAACCAAATTTTTTGCACAAGTCGACAGTCTCTGTTTCTGTTGTGACATTGAAGGATTGTTCTCGGTCTTTGGTTGTGATCACAACCCGGAAGAGTGGCGTCTTTTCATTGATTCGTCAATGTTAAGCCTGAAAGCTGTTCTGTTGCACAATGGCAACGTTTATCCTTCAGTACCTGTTGGCTATGCAGCACATATGAAAGAAACATATGAGAATATGGAAATGTTACTAAAGTATGTCCAGTATACCAGGTATAACTGGAATATCTGTGGAGACCTCAAAGTCGTTGCTCTGTTACTAGGACTGCAGCTTGGCTATACAAAGTACTGCTGTTTCATCTGCGAATGGGACAGCCGAGACAGAGAGTCGCACTATTCTAGAAAGAACTGGCCACTCCGTAAAAAGTTAGTTCCAGGACAGAAAAATGTAGCACATGAATCGCTTGTTGACCCGACAAAGATATTTTTGCCTCCTCTTCACATTAAACTGGGACTCATGAAGAATTTTGTGAAAGCAATGAACAAGGAAGGGGAAGGTTTTCGTTATTTAAGACAGGTGTTCCCAAGAATAACTGATGCCAAGATCAAAGAGGGTATTTTTGTTGGCCCCCAGATCAGACATGTTATGAGTGACAAGCGATTTGAAGATCTGTTAGTTGGGCCGGAAAAAATTGGCTGGAAAGCCTTGAAAGACGTTGTTGACAATTTTCTGGGCAATTACAGAGCCCCAAACTACATTCAGCTGGTAGACAAACTTCTCAAAGCATACAAGAGAATGAAGTGCAATATGTCACTCAAGATTCATTTCCTCCATTCACACTTGGACTTCTTCCCCGCAAATCTCGGTGCTGTGAGTGACGAGCACGGTGAAAGGTTTCATCAAGACATAGCTACGATGGAGAAACGATACCAGGGCAATTGGAATCCGTCAATGCTTGCCGACTATTGTTGGATGCTACAACGTGATGCACCAGACACTGAATATAAAAGAAACTCGGGAGCAAAACACTTTTAATTCTGTTTCATTTAGTCGCTTGTGCGAAACGTAAACTTGACTATATATTTTATTGTCAGTAAACATAAAAATGTCTATTTCTCATAGTTCTTACGTGATGCAGTAAAACCAAAACCATATTTGAGCATACCAAGTTGGTACCTGTCATAATCACCAAAAACTTTTCAGGAATCAAGACTTAACCAAAAAATTGTTGTGCAGTGTAATTAATTCAGATGGGAACTAATTATTAGTTTCATAAAGCTGTAAAAACTGTTCCAACTGCATAGAGTTCCAGAATACATATTCACATTCCTTAAATTTCACTAAGCATTTACATGGAATTTTAAGTAAAATGTGGCTCCCAGAGCCAACACCCTTGATTTCAAGTTTAGAAATGTTTTCCTTCTCAGTTGTGTTGCTTGGGCCACATCGGGAAATATTAATACATTATCTCCACAAAACTTTGCTAGCTTATTTTGAAAATAAGCTTTCATAATTAAGGATTTGTCTAACTCTCCTGCACAAGTCACTAATAGGGTAGACCTAGTTTGGATTATGTCCTGTGAATCTTCAAGGAAATCAGTTAAATCAAATTCTATCTGTTCTAACTGGTCTACACCTAATTCTGCCGGAAATTTCTTTTTCTGTGGAATATAATATAGGTTCTGCTTCTGTCAGCCTCAAAACTTCTTTAAAATATTTCCAAATCAAAATTTCTGGGGTCAACAAATGAGTTTTTGGAAAGTTAACTAGACATAGATTTTTTGCCTGTAAAATATTTTCCAATTTCTCAAATCTAGTATAGGTAATATGCTATAAAGTCTTATATGGTTTAGCACCTGATTATCTTGTGGGTCATTTTTTATTCATTAATTCACAATGCCCAAGACGTAATTGTGGTAATTTGTTTGCTTTTCCATCAGTAAAGGGTTTTTTTTATACAAGAGCTATTTTCAACAAATCCTATCTTTTCAGGCAGCTTCTTGTGATAAAGAGTTTGTAAATCTGTTAGCTCTGTCTCTTATCAGCAGTTCAGGAAATTATTGAAAACCTACTTATTTAAGAAATTTTTGTAATTTCTAGGTCATTTGTTTTTATTGTCACAGTTTCAATTATCTTTTGTAAACCGCATAGAACTCCTAAGGTACTGCAGTATATAAATAATTTTTTATGTTATGTTTATGTTAGTGCATTATTATATTAAGTTATGCATAAAATTGGCCTTTTCTATAACTCACAACTTGCACCAACTAATCCTATTCTATAATTTTCCCCCTCATTCTACAATCTTAGCACCTAAATGTAGATGCCATTTGCACACAAAGGGCCAGATTCTCTAAACGGCGCCTAAGTGTGCCCACATTGTATGCACTGCTCATTGCGGTTGCCAATCAGCTGCTAGGTGTCGCTTATATAATCCTGCCAAGTGCTGTTTAATCATGCTTAGGCATTGCTAGGCGTCTTGGAGGTAGGTGCCAGTATAACTCTAGCCTAATTTACTAACGCCTAACTTGGATGCCTAAGTCAACCACACCTATTCTCTACCTGAACTATGCCTGCTTTTCAGGTTGGCATTGTTAGGCATCACTAGACATCCTAAGAGTTTGGGGCCAAACTCTTATTTGTTAATTTACCCCTCCTTTGTTACAAAACCACGAAAGCTGTTTTTCGCACAGGCCGGCACGCTGAAGACTCTATACTGCTTCTGATGCTTTAGTAAAAGGTGTGTGTGGGGGGGGGGGGCTGTTAATTTAATTTTTTTTTGATTGGCTGAAAACTGGCTTGGCCATAATTAAATTAATACGTCCAACTCAAGAAACCACGTACAATCCACAAATAAACACTCCTACTTAATATGTATAATCGCTAAACAAGTATGCAAAATTATGTTAATTTTCAACCTCAAATTTTGAGTTTCAAGCATATGCTGATCGCAGTTGGATATGAGAGGAATGAAAAAGCCTCAGAACCCCACCTATACCATATATAATCCTAGAAGTAGGTTGCTTAGGGATAAGGGAACCTCATCGGCATAAAAACACCTCCTCAATCAAACCACTGCTAAAGCCTTGTGCAAATCAAAGTGATTTGATTATCCATGTGGAGTAACACCAAAGTTCTTATCTGAACGGAGGATCTTCCACATCGACAATGGCCAGCGTTTTGCTATTTCAGCTGCTTCAGGCTGTGTACCCCTTGATTAATTCCTAGAGTGTAAGATTTTTGCATTCACAGAAATGGCTGCAGTCCATTCAGCCCCTCCTTTTAACCTCACACGTAATTGGTTCATTGACGTCTTTGCTATCCAGTGCCTTTAAAGAGGGTGGAGATAATGAGCCATCCTCTTATCCAATGAGGTTGAAAATCAACATATAACTTTCCACACTTGTTTAGCGATTATACATATTAAGTAGAAGTGTGTATTTATTTATGGTCAGTTACCATGCCAATTAAAAACTAGAAAAATGTGCGGATCCTGAAGTTAGGTGCTGCTAGGCTTTCTTGATTAGGGCGCCTAGCAGCGCCTAGTGTAGGTGTCCTATACAGAATATAGTCCAAAGATTATAGAAAAGTGACATTTAATTACATGAATGTAACATGTGCTATGTGGGCACTAAGCATGATTCTGTAAGCTTGGTACTAGTGTGCTAGTGCGTATCTGCAAGCAGACATACATGTGGGTGGGGTGGGGCAGGACCCACCCACCCTTATGCATGTAACATATAGAATATAAATTATAGAGTACACACTTAAGTGTAACATTTATACATCAACATTTACGCCTGCCATTAACCAGATATAGACACTCACACCTAAATGTTGGCACGTGAATGTCAACTTATGCTCTTATTCTATAATTCAACTTCAAAACTTCCAGTGTCTTAAACTCTTAATAACCATTAAAGATCTAAACAAGTCATCATTTGAACTGATTTTGATCCTCAGAGGGCTAGACCATCCCAATGGTTCTTGTGAAACAAATCACAGAACTCGATCATCATAGGATCATCAATAATTTCTTTTTGTTAATTTTTTATTACTTTTTTTCTTTTTAGTAATTTCTTTCTATTATAATGAACTAAATAATACTTAGCTTTAGTATAGAAGCCAGTATTAAGGGAGCATCTGAGCACCCGGATACTGTTAGAGAATAGTGCCTTAAAGCCTTCATTTTAATCATATTTTGACACCTAATTTTGGGCAACCTATACTGAATTGACTCCGTGTTCACTTGGGGTGTGTCCAACAAAAGGGTGTTTTATATAAGTCCTACCTACTTCCCTATAGTCTGTTGCATGCTAAATATTCAGAGATAGTTCAGAGATTATTTGGCCAGCCACCAGGGACCATTTATCTATTCCATTTGTACTAGTGAAGAAGATTCTGAAGTTTTTTCCCCACAGACATCAAATTTATCCTGTGTTCCCACTCCCACCAGTTGGAGGGATTGTCTACATTTACCTATCCCTTTTGGAAACACTGTTCAACTTTATTCAGTGGAGTAGTGGCTCAAAAAGATAACACAATCCACATTTCTGGTTATGAGCCAATAAAGCACTACCCAAACTGTAATACAATCCATGACAATCCACTTAAAACCAATCTTTTATTTAACAAACAGATTATGCATATTTAAACTCAAGAGAGCTTGGTAATGTTTTTAGTTTGGCTACATTTTGAAAGTCTTGGCTTGGAAATTTCAAATCTTTACTACACCTTTCAGCTTTTCATTCATCAGATCTAAGTTAAATGAAGCCTGTTAATATCCATCTTATTAGGGTGTTTTTGGTTCACACAAAGAATTTGGCAGCACTGAAGTATGATATGATTATTTTTTTTGGATGCAAATGCATTTTTCCACAGAATATAATGCAATCTATTATCCATAAAACAAACAATACTGTAGCTTATTGAGTGCAACTATTGTAAATAATTTTTAATATTTGTTGCCAAAGCAAATGAAGAATGAATGACTACACTACAACAATATTCTCTTACAAATGGAAGAAATACTGAGCGTAGTTCATTTTCTTTGCATTTCTAAAAGGTATGTGCACAAGGAAACCCAATCCTTTCTCATTAATATAAACTTAACAAGCAAATATATGTGGAGGTGCATTTTCAATATGTTGTCTAAAACTGATTTAGACCAAATTGCTTGACTTCTTTGACGGTGTGAATAAACATGTGGATAAAGGTGAGCCAGTTGATGTAGTGTATTTAGATTTTCAGAAAGCTTTACACAAAGTTACTTATGAGAGGCTCCTAAGAAAATTAAAGAGTCATGGGATAGGAGGCAATGTTCATTTCTGGATTAGGAATTATTGGACAGAAAACAGACGGCAAGGTAAAATGGCCATTTTCTCAATGGAGGAGGGTAAATAATAGAATGATGCAGTGATCTGTTCTGGGACCTGTGCTATTTAAAAAAAAAAAAAAATTATATTCTGCAAATCCTACAATTCTATGTGGATTACAAATTATTCAGGTACTCAAACATTTTTCCCTATCTGTCCCGGTGGGCTGCCACTCTATCTAAACATAAGAACATAAGAACATAAGAAGTTGCCTCCACTGGGTCAGACCGAGGTCCATCTCGCCCAGCGGTCCGCTCCCGCGGCGGCCCATCAGGTCTGTGACCTGTGAAGTGGTTTCTGACCACTTCTATAACCTACCTCAAGTTCTATCTGTACCCCTCTATCCCTTTATCCTCCAGGAACCTATCCAAACCCTTCTTGAATCCCTGTACAGAGTTCTGGCCTATCACTTCCTCCGGAAGCGCGTTCCATGTGTCCACCACCCTCTGCGTAAAAAAGAATTTTCTAGCATTTGTTCTAAACCTGTCCCCTTTCAATTTCTCCGAGTGACCCCTAGTGCTTGTGGCTCCTCTCAGTTTGAAGAATCTGTCCTTATTTACTCTCTCTATGCCCTTAAGGATTTTGAAGGTTTCTATCATGTCCCCTCTAAGTCTCCTCTTCTCCAGGGAGAACAGCCCCAGCATTTTTAACCTGTCAGCGTATGGAAAATTTTCCATACCTTTTATCAGCTTAGTCGCCCTCCTCTGCACTCCCTCGAGTACCGCCATGTCCTTTTTGAGGTACGGCGACCAGTATTGAACACAGTACTCCAGGTGCGGGCGCACCATTGCACGATACAGCGGCATGATGACTTCCTTCGTCCGGGTTGTGATACCCTTTTTGATGATGCCCAGCATTCTGTTTGCTTTCTTTGAGGCTGTCGCACATTGCGCCGACGGTTTCAGTGATGAGTCGACCATCACCCCCAGGTCCCTTTCCAGGTTACTCACCCCTAGCAGTGTTCCCCCCATTTTGTAGTTGAACATCGGGTTCTTTTTCCCTACATGCATGACCTTGCATTTCTCTACGTTAAAACTCATTTGCCACTTTTTTGCCCAGTCTTCCAGTCTCGTTAGGTCCCTTTGTAGGTCTTCGCAGTCTTCCGTGTTTCTAACCCTGCTGCAGAGTTTGGTGTCATCAGCAAATTTGATAACCTCACATTTTGTCCCCGTCTCCAGATCGTTAATAAATATATTGAATAGTAGAGGTCCCAGCACCGACCCCTGCGGAACTCCGCTCGTGACCCATTGCCAATCTGAGTATTGGCCTTTGACTCCAACCCTCTGTACCTGGGGCAATGGGGATTAAGTGACTTGCCCAGGGTCACAAGGTGCATTGCGGGATTCAAACCCACAACCTTAGGGTGCCGAGGCTATAGCTCTAACCATTGCACCACACACTGGAAACTGAAACGATGAGTGAGGAGATTAAATTTGCAGATGACAGTAAAAACTGTTCAAAATTGTTAAAACACATGCATACCCTAGGAAATTGGAAGACTGGGTGTCCAAATGACATGAAATGTAATGTGGACAAATACAAAGTGATGCACATTGGAAAGAATAACCCAAATTATAGTTACCAGATGCTAGGGTCCACCTTGGGGATTAGCGCCCAAGAAAGGGATCTGGGTGTCATTGTAGACAATACGATGAAACCTTCCATCCAATGTGTGGCGGCAATCAAAAAATCAAACAAGATGCTAGGAATTATTAAACAAAAGGATGGTTAACAAGACCAAAGATGCCTCTGTATTGCTCCATGGTTCAGCTTCATCTGAAGTATTGCGTTCAATTCTGGTCTCCTTTTCTCAAGGAAGATATAGCGGCACTAGAAAAGATTCAAAGAAGAGCGACCCAAGATGATATGGAACTCCTCTCGTATGAGGAAAGACTAAAAAGGTTAGGGCTCTTCAGCTTGGAAAAGAGACGGCTGAGGGGAGGTATGATTGAAGTCTACAAAATCCTGATTGGAGTAGAACAGGTACAAGTGGAATGATTTTTCACTCCATCAAAAATTACAAAGACTAGGGGACTCTCGAAGGTACAGGGAAATACTTTTAAAACCAATAGGAGGAAATTTTTTTTCACTCAGAGAATAGTTAAGCTCTGGAACACATTGCCAGAGGTTGTGGTAAGAGCAGATGGTGTAGCTAGTTTTAAAAAAGATTCAGACAATTTCCTGTAGGAAAAGTCCATAGTCTGTAATTGAGAAACACATGGGGGAAGCCACTGCTTGCCCTGGATCGTGGTATGGAATGTTATTACTCCCAGTACAGCTATTCTTATGTTCTTATTCTATAATTACATGCGTAGCTCTGAAGAACATCCCTGATCCACCCATGACCCTCCCATTTCCCTGTTTTGATGCTCCGCATAAATTTTAGACGTGGATTGCAAGCATAAATTAAAATTAGAATCATGTAATGCTTAAGAAGCTAATTAACAGCAGTAATTGACTCATTATTCAATTAAGTTGCATGCGCAGCTCAGAGCACCATTTACGGAATGCAGGAATGAATATTCAAATGCTTTATAGACAATGCACTGATCCAAGCCATAAAAAATGGCCACTTCAGAAAATGGAGCTGATATTCTAAAAAATTGATCTTTCTGTTATGTTGGCTCCATACAAGGTTAACTCAATAATATAGTGCATGTCTTGAAGGAAAGCTCTCAGATGACCACTCCAAGTATCATATTTCTATTCTCTTTTGAATATTTTGGTGGTTAGAGTTATCTTTAATTGATCAAAACCTTCAGTTTTTAAAGGACTGTATATTTTTAACAGTCTTGTCCAAATTTTCTATTCACTAACTTATAATTTCTAATTCATGCTTTTTAAGCACCGTATGTGATATCTTAAACAGTGTGTTATCATAAGAAACACAATACTTGACCTAGCTTGTGTTTTAAAGATGCAGTGTGCGGATCCAGAACTGCATGCACCCTCTAGTCAAGGCTGGCTAGAGCCTTCACTGGTGTAAAAAACAAACATCCTCCGACGGGAACCCGTTTTGTCAAGATATACTGGCTTCCTCAGGGCTTAAATATCGGGCTGTACTTCCAGCGTTCCAGGCAACTCTCCTTACTGCACTGTTTAAGATATCACATATGGTGCTTAAAAAAATTTATAAAATTTTTTTAAAGTATTTAAAAAGTAAAGGAAAAAAGCATGAGTTAGAAATTATAAGTTATTCAGTGAGTAGAAAATTTGAACAAGACTGTTAAAAATATATGGTTCTTTAAAAAGTGAAGATTTTGATCAATGAAAGATATCCCTATCCACCGAAATATCCAAAGGAGAATAGAAATATGATCCTTGGTGTGGTCATCTGAGATCTTTCCTTCAAGACAGGCACTATATTATTGAGTTAACCTTGTGTGGATCTGTTGTAACATATTTTTCACATTTTTGGGTCATTTGACATTTCAACTTCCTGTTATGTTGCTCATGTATATCCTTCTGAAACTCTCCACAAAAAATATAACTTAAACATGGTTCGGGAACGGGAGGGGACCCATGTTTAAGTTATATTTTTTGTTATGTGGTTGTGTTCACCCTTAAATTTTGACTCATAGGCAAAAGCTTTTTATGCTGATGATGTCTAGCAGGTAGAGCCAAACACATAGTAGCTCACCTATGAAACATAGTAACATAGTAGATGATGGCAGATAAAGACCCGAATAGTCCATGAGGTTTTTTTCTTTCGTCTAAGTAGGCATCCAGCAGAGATAACATATTGTCGTATATCAAGTGGAAAATTTGTCAGATAATTGATCAGTTTCTCCTCCACGCCTCATTTCTTAAATCATCCTTCTGAAACTGCATAAAACACGCACATAATTGTTCGATTGTTTCTTGGAAAGAGCCTATGCTTTACTGATAAATTCTTGAGACCCTTTGTTTCACTTGCAGCCTCTCGCATTCAGGCACAGTAGATATTCTCAGTGATAGAAAATGCGCTGTCCATATACGACGGACCTTTCATCACCATAGTTGCTTTAAACAAGTGTGCCTCAAAATGCAGTAATTGCACTTGTGCTTGAGACATTAGATTTCAGGAATGCACCAGTGAAGAGTGCTAACACATTTGCAGTGTAAATGGACTTTATTGGAGTTAGATTTCTTTTCCCCTTTCATGATGCATATTTCTTTTTTCAAAAAAATTATTTATAGGTACATCATCGTATCGCTTAAGGAAATAAACTAAAACAATAAAAAAACTACAGTAATGATCTAATCCACATCATTGGGTCTATTTTGTACCATAGAATAAAAAAATACATAATGGTATCAAAAACAGACAAACTGAAAACTACTTATATGTCACACTTTATCATCAGCTACAATGTTAGTTTCTATTAATTTCTGAGGTAAAGATTTATCTTTTATATTCAAAACTGTTTATTGGTCAAAAGGAAAAACATAGTACAAATGCAAAATAGTAACAAGCAACACTGACCAAATTTTTGAAAGAAAACATTCACCTCCCACCCTCACAAAAGTACAATCAACCAAAAAAAAAAAAAAAAAAGGAGGCATGGTGTTACAATAGTAGGGCAGGGAATATATTCATATTAAGATACTCAATCAAATATTCAATACATGACTACGAGCATACCCGGTCAGGGATACCCAAAATGGCTCCCAAATAAGCTGTAAATTACGTCCCTGAACAGAATCCATGTCAGTTATATACAAGCGTTCCATCTTCAATTGAGAAATCATTAAAGAACGCCACTGCGATAATGTGGGGGGAGTGGCATCCATCCAATGAACCAAAATTGACTTTTTCCCCAACAATAATGCACGCTTCAGAAAAAGGCGAATACCTCTCGGTATAGGATGAGTCAATAAAGAAGTAGAAAATAGCATCTTCGGATGAGGCAGACATCTAGTATTCCAAAGACGTGCAATATGGTGATGAAGAATGGTCCAAAATCTCAGCACCACAGGACAAGAATAAAACATATGTCCCAAGGTGGCATTAACACCCCCACATTTAGGACAACAAGAATCTAAACGAATAGCCACACGATAAGCCCTAGCTGGAGAAATATAAATACGCATCAGCAGTTTATATTGCATTTCAATCATAGGAATAGAAGCCCATGCTTGCCGCAATGATTTCAAAAAAGACCTTAATACAGCAACCGAAATGGGGATTCCCAAATCCAAAGACCACCGGTCGCTCAGAGAAGCAAAATTATATTCCGGTGCTTCCTCCAACAGAATTTTATGGTAAAAACGCAAAGGTATAAAAGATTGCGCTTCCAAACAATATGTCTCCTTCAGAGAATCAAAAACAGACAGCGTTAAAGTTTCAGAAGGTAAGGTACGAATATAATGTTGCAATTGCAAATAAGGAAACACATCACCTGGAAACAGTCCATACTCCTGAACCAAAGTAGGAAAAGGACGCAACTGCCCAACAGATGTAAGAACATGATAAAGATATACCACCCCCTTTACAACCCAAGAGTCAAACAACGAAGATTCCATTCCCGGGACAAATTGTGGATTACCTTTAATGGTCAATAAAGGGGAACTTACTGAGGAGAGTCCAAAAAATGCACAAGTCCATTGCCAAGCCCGACGAACCGCACGGTAAATAGGATATTGGGATAACACCTGTATTAAATACCGATCCGGAGCATGCAAAAGAGTACTAACAGTATATGGAGCGAGAAGTTCAAGCTCCACGGATGTGACAGAAAAATGAGAAGTCCCTCTATACCAATCATTAAGATGACGTAGTTGACAAGCCATCGCAAAATTATGGATATTGAGCAAGCCTAACCCCCCTTATCTCGCGACAACGTAAGCGTCACATAAGAAATACGCACACGTTTACCTGACCACAAAAATTGCTGAATGGCTCTCCGAAGACGAAGATGATAAACCGAAGAACACAATAATGGCAACATTTGAAAAATATATAACCATTGTGGTACAATAATCATATTAAATAGCGCAATACGACCCATTAAAGTGAGGGGAAAGGATTGCCAAACACGCAATTTTGTTTCTGTACCCTGGAGCAACGGTTCCAAATTAAGCAAAGGTAAATCAGATAGGGACTCAGAAATCCATATACCTAAATACTTAATCTTGCCATCGGCCCATTTAAGAGGAAAAGGGCCTTCCCATTCAGTTTGCACCGATAAAGGAATTGCTAAAACTTCCGATTTATGAGCATTTAACCGATAACCAGAATAATAACTAAATTCCTTCAAAACCCCCAGAGCATGTTGTAAAGAAGAATGTACATTAGTTAAGACCAAAAGCACATCATCTGCAAAGGCCAAAGATTTAACTATGCCCGATTTAAATTGGACCCCAACCACATCTGGATCATTTTGAAGTGTTCGCAATAAGGGTTCCATATACAACAAAAACAACAAAGGAGAAAGGGGACACCCCTGTCTCGTTCCCCTATGAATTAAGAAGGGAGCAGAAATACAACCATTTACCAACAATACTGCTGAAGGCAACGCATAAAGAGCAATTAACACCTTTCAGAACCACCCCTGAAGGCCCATATAATCTAAAACTTGAAAAAGGTATGACCAATAACTTGATCGAAAGCCTTCTCCGCATCTAACCCTACTAGAATTAAAGGTTCCTGCACAAGCTGACAATGCGCTACAGACAATAATATCTTCCGTACGTTCAAAACAGACTGCCTACCCTTTACAAAACCAACCTGCTCTGCACAAATATAATCTGACAGAAAACTGGCTAACCGAGTCGCCAAAATCCGAGATAGTATTTTCAAATCAACATTAATGAGAGATATCGGGCGGTACGAATCAGGACTATGTTCTGGCTTACCAGGTTTGAGAATCAATGTAATCAAAGCCTGATTAGCAGGAGCCGGAAATCCTCCTGCATCAATACCGGCAGTGTAATAATCCACTAATGGATCTGGCACCAAATGCCAAACAAGCTTATAAAAATCAGAGGAATAACCGTCCCTACCAGGAGCCGTACCACTCTTCATCGCCCTGATCGCTTTCTGAATTTCCAAACCAGAAATAGGACTATTTAAAACGCTTAAATGACGAGCACTAAAGCGTGGTAACCCCGCTTCAGCCAAATAATCAGCCAAAGGCGGACCAGATTCTAACGGCTTTTCCGCATAAAACTGACTAAAATAATCATAAAAAACCTGTGCAATGTCAGCAGTAGATGTCACTCTAGTACCCCCCGCAGAATCCAAAAATGAAATATAACTTGGTCTATTAACAACATTCAAGATATTGGCCAATAGACGTCCCGGTTTATTACCATAACGATGATACGTATGAGCCCTAACATTAAAAAACTGTTTTGCTCTATCATGCAAAAGGGCACTAAGAGCAGCTCGGGCGGACAAATAATTTTCCTTATTAGGTACTGTTGGAGAAGAAATTTAAACAGATTTAAATCGTCTACATTTTCGCTCCAAAGTAATAATGCCCTGTGTTAATCTTCTTTTACGAGCTACCGTATAGGCAATAATATCTCCCCTTAATACTACTTTAAGAGTGTCCCAATAAAGCAAAGGAGTATTACGATGTTGTGCATTGAAACGCTCAAACTCTTCCCATTTATTATAAAGATAAGTTTTAAAATGTGAGTCAGATGCCAAATACGCAGGAAAACGCCAAGGACGACGCAAAAGCTGGTCCCCCGGAAACTGAAAATCAGTCCAAATCAATGAATGATCCGAACATGCCATGGAACCAATTACAGCCTCAACAACATAAGAAAATAAATCATGAGTCAAAAAAATATAGTTAATACGAGACCACGTTCCATGGGCTCTAGACAAATGTGTATAGTCAGAATCAAAAGGATGTAATAAGCGCCATGGATCTAATAAATGTAAAGCCAACATAAAGAAGGGTAACCCCTTTCTATGTCCCAGTATCGGAGTGCCACTACCTTGAGAACGATCTAGACGCGGATCAGACACAAGATTAAAATCCCCTAATACCACCAAAGACTTCCCCAAGTAAGGAGATACTAATCCAATCAATTTTTGAAAAAAAGCATGCTCATAAACGTTTGGAGCATAAACCACCAGCAAATACAAAATTTTGGTTTGATAGTGCATATGTAATAATAAATATCTACCGTAAGGATCTACAGACAGGCAATGGACTTGGCAAGGGAGATGTTTCCTTATCAAAACTGCCACCCCACTACCCTTTTTGTGTTGATTAGATGCAAAAAACACCTGACCTACCCAATCTTTTTTCAATTTAGCATGTTCTATTGCAGATAATTTAGTTTCTACCAAGCATGCAACACCCACTGCTGTGCGATTTAAATAAGTCAAAATTTTGGAACGCTTGATTGGAGAATTTATACCTGAGACGTTCCAAGATGCTAACCTCAGCGAATTAGGAGACTTCATTACAGCCTAAGTATCCAGAAAACAAATAAAATCAAAAAACAAAAATACAATATAAAGTTGATCTCCCAGACCCCAGCCCCTATCTGAGAGATCCCTGTAAAATAACCATACACACTCCTCCTAGAATGTTCTACACCGGGAGTGCTTTAAATGCTTTGTGGACTTTATTTTGGTTCTTTTAATGTATGGGCCTGGTGGATTCTTTTGGGTGGTGGCTTCCTTTTCAGATGGGTATTGGGGTCGATGGGGCATGGGGTCCCAGTAGCATTAAGCGTGACTTCGCATTTCTCCCTGTTTTGGTTGGGGGGATGCAGTGGGTGGATTGTTTATGTGCCTGTTTTGGTTGGGGGGATGCAGTGGGTGGATTGTTTATGTGAGGGTATGGATCGTGGGTAGTTGGGATGGTTGTTGTTTGTGGGATATTGGGAAGTTTTTGGGATATTGTTGGGATGGGTTTATTTTGGAGAAACATTTAAGGTAAACACAAAAGGGAATGGGGCGTGGTCATGAGTAAGCAGAACGCTAAAAGTTAGGTGGCATTTATAGAATAGCGCTTAGTGTTCATTTTTGCAATGTCCAAATTTGAGTGCCATTAACAAAACTGAGTCCACAGTGACTAGTTTGGAAGGGATACCAGTAAAAACTTCTAATTCTTCTGTCATGACTGAATAAATAGATATAATCTCAGTATATAACCACAACTCGCTAATGAAGTATTAAGCTGTCACCTAAATTTGATCAGGGTAGGAAAAGCCTCAGCGTTGCCACTGCTTTTCAACTTGGTTTGCAACTTAGTTTTTAAAACTCCCATCATAAGCATAAAAACCTCCCTTTTCCAACCTTCAAGTTCAATATTTTTAAATTTATTTTATAGTTTAAACACCTTTATCTTGATTTATAGCCTTTTAGTTACTTAATCAAAATTAACACATACACAGAGATATTTGTTCGATCAATAACTCGATGGAAAGCGTAAATACATTATACCTATGCAACAAAAGTCTGAGTAGAAACATAGAAACATGTTGACAGATAAAGGCAAATAGCCCATCCAGTCTGCCCATCCAAAGTAGCTGATCTGAAAGTTCACTCCTTTGTGCCACTACTGACATCCGTATCGTTAATAATTTTAATTCTTAATTGTTGCCATGAAGCATTTCTCTACACTCCTTTTGCCACTTGCACTGCTCCAATGCAGGTGACAGCGGAATACTTCATTAGCGGATTGTGGATATACGTATATTGAGATGTTATAATAAGGCCACCACCTCAGTTATAGCCGTATGAATAAATAGATGCCCTCCTTTTATTGCATATCACTATTAAAGCAAGTATCTGTTTTATAATTTGACATCTAAAGGACATTCATGGCCAGAGATTCACGCTTGCAATTTTCTGGTTGTCACCCCAGCAATTTAAAGAAAATCTGCCAATAGATTTCATTCTAGATACTGGACGTTCTCTTTTTTTTGGGAGCTAAGGTTAGATTATACCCAGATGTATCCTGTCCTACCCAAGAATGAAGAAGTAGTGTTTAGTTTATAAACAAAAGGCTTTGAATCATGGTGCTGTTTTTATGTTGAAATATCCTGCTAAATGTCAGGCTAAGTCTAGGAATGTGGTCTGTATATTTTGAGATCCAGAACAGCTTGGGTACTTTCTTCAAGCAAACTCCATTGTCTCCCCTGGGTTGAATTTATATTTTCTGGTTTGCCTTTACCTTGCCTTTCCTTTCAGGATTCCCAAATATTGGAGCCTCTTTGCTGAAGTGTGGTAAGGGATTTGCAGTTACTGTTCCTTTTTTCTTCCATGCATTGACCCATTCCCATTCAGTCCCCTGCATGATATCTTCCATGTAATGTCTATGTCTCTGTAGCAATTCTAATATTGTATATGCTGCAATGATTCCTAGCTGACATTTGCAGGATACAAGAGTTGGTATGGTATGATGTGATATGGTTAATGTAACTCGTCTTGAACTACCACTGAAAAGTCATCAACTAAATCTTGAGAAAGGGAAGAATTGCCCTAATTACTGTGTGTTAACTGCAAAGCCTCTCTGTTAACTGTTAGGAACATTCCCATCATCTACCCATAACAGTTAACCCAGAAACAATTTCCATACAAAATGTTAACTTCATTGTAGATAACCAATGCAGTTACTGTCACCTTTTTTAGTGACATTAAGTATTAGATTCAGTAAATGGAGCTGCATAAAACCACACAGAGCGCTCTTGATTTGTGTGCCATTTATAGAAGACTGCTTAGAGCCTATTTCTTTACTAGACTTTGGGCACAAGTACTTACTCCAACTGAAATCTAATGAAAATACTGAAATGTAAGTTAGCCACCAATCCCTGGTGATGAAAGCCCCTGACCCTCCCATGGCCATGCCCCCTTTTGAGTTGTGCACTGTAAGATTTATACACGAATCTTTCTAGAATAGTGCTAGGCAAAATATTAGTGTGACTGGATATATATGCACATATGCATTTAGGCACAAGCACTTATGCCAGATTCCGGCGATATGTGCGTGACTTACAGTATTCTCTAAGTTATGTGCATAAGTGCCCAGCCCACGTTCCACCATAGTCCACACCTGCAAAGTAACTACAGAAATAGCATGTGTTCCAACGTATGTGTATATGCTAGTATTCTAGTTATTTGTATGTGTAAATGTAAGCGCTTTCTTTATGAAATTATCCCAACAGGGCTAGATTCAGTAAATGACACCCAAACTTGGACACCAGGAAAAACTGACATTCAGTAGCGTAGCTAGGGAGGTTGGCACCCAGGGTTGTAGCGCTCGGCATCTCTGCGCCATGTGCCCTCTGCTCTTCCCTGACGTGCCATGTTCCCCCCTCCCCCCGCGCCTCCTACCGCTTGAGCACCTCCCTTGCCCCTGTGTACCTCTTGAGATGTTCGCTGGCACAAGCAGCATCTGTCACCTGCTATTCACGCCTGCCTCGGCTTACTTCTGATGTCACGTCCTGGTCCCGCGACCAGGAAATGTCAGAAGAGAGCCGAGGCTGGCACAAGCATTTGGTGGAAGATACTGCTCACGACGACAAACATTTTGTGAGGTATGCAGGAGGGGCTGATAGGCACCGGCACCCCCGTGAAATCGGTGCTTAGGGCATCCCGCCCCACACCCCCCTTACTATAGCCTTGATAGAAAGGCACATCACACCAATTGCCACAACTATAACACAGGCCAACAAAAAACATGGTTTTTTTCTTGGTGCCTTGGGTTTTTGACCTGTTCCTGGGGTTATTTGGGGTGCTGGTTCAGATAATTGCATTGGATAGATCACATTAGCTCTAGTTTCTTAGATATGATTGAATTTATTAATTTTTTTACCCCTATTTAAAAGATCTCTGCAGAATCGGGAGGTCATAACAAGCTTTCTTTTTTGAATGGGAAATTATTGTATTCAAATTACCCACATGTTTTTTTGTGTGTATAATGACCTTTGTTTCACAACTATTTGTCTACTTTCTTTCCTATAATACACACTGGCATAAAAATGTAAAGCTCAAATGACAAAGTCGCTTTTATATTATGTGCAAAAAATTTAGATGATAAACATGGTTTTTAACATCCTTAGACTACATAATTTTGTATGTCAAAGGTTTCTCAACCTGATCTCTTTAAAACAATTGCACATAGATTTAAATTCTAACGGGTTTTTCAACTTTGACTTATGTTACCTGGTTTGTATTTTTGCATACAAGTTAGCAGATATAGTGCGAGTGTTTACATATTCTAACCAGTTAAATAGCTTTCAATATCAGAGGGATAGTGCCCATTTTGTTTTCTTTTTTTTTCTTCTTGTGAACAAGATTATATTGATTGATTTTATTTATTTATACTGTAATTATCTTTTTTTTTAAGTGTTCATAACACCTCTTTAATTTTTATATAATAATGGTAGTTGAACCACCATTAACACAAAAAAACCACCACCAAACAACATGGACAATAGAATCATTTCAAGAAAATCAAACCCCAAGATTTAAGTAAGATGTTGAATTAACATAATGTGGTTTGGTTATTAAAGAGGTCATCAAGTCATTCAGTGGTCCCAAACAATCTGTTTTTGGGACTTTGTTGTTTATATAAAAAAAATTAAATGCAAATAAATTGAATATATTTGAGCTATTTAGAATATACAAGCCCTTCTGAATTCACTTCTAGTTGCTAAAAATATGTTACTTATCTGAAAAGCTGTTCTGTTGTGCAGTAAAGCCACCACTGTCCTGGCCTCCTCAGAGGCCAGCATATAAGAATTCCCCATTAAAACAATTAAAATCATGAATAAAATAAAATTGTAGACATTTACATCTGCTCCGTGAGACTGCCACTAGGGGTAAAGGCAGGAGTGAGGGGGCATTACTCCTGCCCATAGGTCCCTCTAGGTTGTAAATAAGATTCCAAGTAGGCTCGATGGAGCATACAAGGAATGAAGCTAGGGCTATTATTGCCTTCTGGAGGAGGGAGGGTGAATTGGAATAGGTGGGGAACCTGAAACCCCTCTTGCCACTATCCAGAAGTTAACCAGGCACTTTCTAATATTCAGACTTTTTGCTGTCGTAACTTTAACCACTTAAATCAGTGTCTCTCAAACTTTTTTTAGCTTCGGCACATCAAACGGAGCAAATGTTTTTCTCGGCACATTATATGAGTAATTGAAATTATAAAATTTCAAAACCAACAAAAATTAAATCTGAGAGTTATTTATTTAAAATTATTTAAGTTATGTACAGGTAATTGTAACAATGGTGAAACTAAAGTAGATAGAATGCAATGGATGTGCTTGTTTTTGAGTGCAAATTAACTCAAAACAAGGCTCAATAGTCGACAAGCAGACACACATTTCATCATCTACCATCTGTAGTCATTCTCTTTTTTTAATTTAATTTCTGTCAGAGCTGAACATCTAAGTTCACAAAGATAAGATCAAAATGGTAGCAAAGCCTTGCTTTGTTGCTCAATAAAAATAAAATGAAAATTACTTGCCGTTAGTTTTCAAGGACCAATCATGTCAAAGAATGATGCTTGTCAGGGCAGTTGTATCCTTACGCATGCACCCTCTTAACATTGACAGACTCTTGTATACGCGATGTACATGACATCTATTCTAGTGTATACTTAAGAAGGGCATTTTTTAAAAAAAGTAAAATTCTGGAATCTCTCATGGCACACCACTGTGCCCTGGCACACAGTTTGAGAGACACTGACTTAATTGGTTAGTAGTCTGAATATGCCTACTAACTCTAACTGGTTAAGTTCTAGATTCTCCCAGGCCTTGCCCAAACTCTACCAACTTGCTGCCTCGGTACTAACTGGACAGTACAAGGGCTCGGGCTCCCTCCTGGCCCCATCGGACTCGGGGGGGAGGGATTAGAGATCGTGGGGCAGGAGGGCTTGGACTCCCTCCTGCCCTGAACGTAATCGGAGGTTCGGGGGGGGGGGGGGCCGCGGAGCAGGAGGGCTTGGGCTCCCCCCTGCCCTGATAGTGTGTGTGTGTGTGTGTGGGGGGGGGGGGGGTGATGTATTGCGGCAGGAGAGATTGGCCATCTCCCCTGCTGTGATGCGATCACTCCTGTACCCAAACTGCCACAACCCTCGACAGGAGAGATTGGGCATCTCTCCTGCCACAGGTCGTGGTAGTTCGGGTGATTGCATCGCGGTATGGGAGATGAGGCATCTCTCCTGCCGCGATGGTTGTGGTGGGGGGGAGGGTAGGTTGCCAGGCCGCTGAACTGATTGTGCCAGCCACGATCAGCTCAGCGGCCCCTTTTCGGCACTTATACCTGTTTTGACTTGGTCTAAGACAAAATGTATAAGTGCCGACTAGGCAACCTGCTTAAAGTTTTGGTTATACCTGCTGCAAGCCTAGGTGTAGGTTGGCCCACCGCCCGCCATTTCCCCTCCTCTAAACACGCCTCTTTTCTCTCTGTGCATTTAGAGGCAGGGGAAAGGCCTTATCTGGTTTTAGATACGTCTAAAACCAGCTTTGATTATGGGTACTTGGACGATCAGGCTTTGTGATCATCCAAGTAGCAATTTAGGCCACTTTTTAGACATTTTTTCTTTTGATTATGAGCCCCATAGTGTCCAGTTAAGTAAATATCAGTGGTTAGGTGACAAAAACAATTTAACTGAGCAAGAGCTTCTCCCTAGTTAAGTCACTCTGAATGTCAAGCAGCCTGATTATTTTTCTTTAGATGCTAAGTAAAAATTCAAACTGGTGTTAAAGGTCTAAGTTTTGGTTGAGGTGAACATGAACATGTTCAAGTTCAAGTTTATTTGTTCTTGATGAATCGCCTATTTAAATTGCTAGGCGATGTACAATATAAAAACATATACAAATAAAAAATACAAGTGAAAAATGTTAGTATTAGCATATAAAATAACTTTTGTTATAAGATAAAACTTAACATGTCTCCTGGAACAAGCAAACCAACAGAAGAGGCAAAAAAAATCCTCCGCATAACCAAATAAAAACAATGGATGGAAAATCAGCAGCACTGAAGGTATTCCAAATAGACAGCTTTATTAGACCACAAAGCACAGTTCAATGATTTGACATGAATCGTGTTTCAGCTATCCGGCCTGCCTCAGGAGTTAAATAGCGTGGTCACTCAGGGTGTCATAAAGTGTTGTGACACGTGATAAGACCATTGAACTCAATTCTGACAAGAAAGTCAAAAGTGACGTCAAAGGTTTGTGTGCCTGCTGATTTTCCATCCACTCTGTTTTGTTTTTTTTCTCACTTCTCCTGGAACTACCATCTTAATCTAATTTCGCTACCATTTGCTTCTAAATGTTCCAGCCCATTTGCATCACTTGGAATGTAAAGTAACTGAGGCACGGCTAAAGCAACAGATTACCTAAAATTAAGCAATCAGTGCTCCATAAAAAAAATAACCTAAGAAATGTTCTTAAAAATGATGCTTCAGTATATATTAAATTGACATGCTTGATGCGGAGCTGTCCAATAAGCATTTACCCAACATAAACTCCTTACCTGGAAACAGAGCAGAGATGGGAGTGTTTATGATTATATGCACAAATGAATTCTTTGGATCAACAGTTTCATAATTTATTTTGGGTAGAGTCAGACCATCTTTGAATAATATATCCTTTCAAAAACCTTTCATCCCACATATATCCTCTGCTCACACATATACACAATAAAACACTTATTTTACTACAGAGACTATTCTTGAACTGTTGTATAAAGTGATTTAAGATATGATCCATATAAGTGTCAGGCTTTTATTAAATGTTTTTGAAACTGGACCAGAAATATTCTGAGTGCTGTTGATGTTTCATGATTGTTTTATACATGGTCTAGTTTGTTTCCGGTCCAATGGATCTCCCAAGACAGATGTGGCCTTTGTAGGTGAGCTTTCTTTCATTCTACTGTTTTTGAGGGGTTTTTTTTTTTCTCAACATTTTGTGCTAGAATTGATCCAAACTCTTGTTCCCATAACCACAATCTGAACAGGGTATTAGATAAAACCTTCTCCTCACCTGTATTGTACTCCTTTTTATTGAGCAGGGATTGTTTATGCCAAGTAACATGTGGGGCTAATTTTACAGAGGATTTTTTGTGTGTAAAAGTCTTGTAATAAATTGACCCCATGAGTTCAGTGCCAAAGATGCACATACAGTACTTTTTATGTGAACTGCATGTAAGTTTATTTAGGTGTGAAGTTTGGGTGGAGTGTGAGTGGAGCCATGGTTTATGTATGTTTATTAAATTTGTGTGTGCTTTACATGTATGTGTGCGTTATTTTATTTATTTATTTATTTAATATTCTATACCGCTCTCCCAAGGGAGCTCAGAACGTTTTACTTGAATTTAGGACTCAAGCTTTTCTCCCTTTCTATCTTGGCGGGCTCACAATGTACCTGGGGCAATGGGGGGATTAAGTGACTTGCCCAGGGTCACAAGGAGCATCGTGGGTTTGAACCCACAACCTCGGGGCGCTCAGGCTGTAGCTTTAACCACTGCACCACACTCTCCCTTTACGTGCTAACTTTTACACTTGCTTGGGAGCACATGCATGAAACTTTAAGTCAAACTAAAGGTGGGATCCTTTAGAAGCATATAGTTGCTTTAAAAAAAAAAAAAAAAGGCACCAAATGCAAACAGTATTTAAGGGCCAATTTTTCAATAAAGTGGGCATTAGTGTTAATGCAGATTCTGTACATATGTTTTCAAAGAGAAACTTGACACATCATTCCTTGTTGAAAATGAGGAAGTAAAGCATGCAATCTGTGAGTCAGTACTGGTGGTATAACAAATTCCATTAAACATAAACACTCATTTGAAAGCATTTCTCTTCTGTTACTAAGAAGCGCATTTAAGAGAGACAAAAGCTCCCCAGTCATGTTTGCTCGAATGGTTGAAAAGTCAACAGTGTATATTTACCCAAAAGCTTTTCTTTCTGATATCACAGCCGCTCAGGCCCAGATCGATCAAAGCAGCAGTGCGGCTGGGCTTCTCTCTGTTTCTGATATTCAAGCGGAGGCAGAGGATGCTATCTGCTTCCTCTGTTCACTTCCCATTTTGTCTCAGGTTCAAGTCTATTCGGTGATGCAGCGAGGGTGACTGGCGCCCGGGGTGGTGTGCCCCTCCCCCACCCTCTTCTCCACATACACCCCTGTCTGCTCCTTCCCGACCCCCCTGCCAGCCGCATGCCCCTCTTCCCTTCTCCCATACCTTTTTAATTTTCCAGGTGCGAGCAGCAGCATGAACTTGCTGCCCGTGTCTTGTCGGCTATCCCTCTGATGTCACTTCCTAGGCGCCGGGCCCGGAAGTGACATCAGAGAAAGGCGGCACAGACGCAGGCAGCAAGTTCATAATGCTACTCATGCAAGGAAAATTAAAGAGGTACGAGGGAAGGGAAGGGGAGCAGGGGGTTTGGGAAGGAGTGGGGGGGAGGGGCAGAGAGGAGGACGGGTACCTGCACCTCTTACAAAGACCATGCCCAGGGTGTTCCACACCCCTCCCCCCCCCCCGCACCCCTCTTACTATGCCACTGAGTCTATTTATAATGGATCTATATAATGGACCCAAATGGAAAATGTTCAGTCATGTGTCCTAGGGTATGTGTTTTTTGCTTCCAGGAGATAGGAACCCTTAGATAACCATCACATTCTACCATTGAGCTTTTTGGTATCCCCATCATACAGCCCCCTATTTGTCTAGGTCATCATAGCTCATTATCCTATCTAGGTCACAGTGAACTGCTGATCCTTACGTTCCTGCTCTCTCAAGGACATAATGTCAGCTCATATCAGAGGTACTTTTCCTATTGTAAATGTACCCTAGTTTTTTTTTGAGCATGTGAGCTTACTGCTTGATATTCAGCCCTATGAAACCAGCTAGGAATTTCTCCTGGCCAGTTAAATAGCACCTACGAGGGTGTGCTGAAAAGTTCTCAGCCCAGCCAACCAGCTTCCTAAATTCTGAACGTTATTTTGTCACTGTAGCTGAAAAGAGTGTTATCTTATTTCATTAAAGGCCAATTTTCAGAAACTAAATTTTATGTTTTTGACATTGTTTTAGATCACTGATTGAACCATATCCATGTCATTTTCTTCTTGGTTGGGCTGAGAACTTTTCAGCACCCCTCTCGTTACTGGCTAAAGGCTAATATTCAGCGTGAAATGACCGCTGAATATTAGCACTTAGCCCGGTCACCAACTATGTCGCGCAACATAGCCGCTTAGCGCCAATATTCACTGAGTAACTGGCTAAATTTAGCGGCCAGATAGATTTATATGAATAGAGGATCTATCTTTGGCTAATTTAACTTAGCCAGTCAGCCGATGAATATTGGTGCTATGTCTTTAGCAGGCATAAAAACCAAAATTCAGTGCCGATGGTTTGTTTATTTCTCACCCGCCCCTATCCATGGCGAGTTACATATTAACATCTATAATAATAAAATGCTAAGCGCGCATATGCACTCTTACCGCTGTATTCCCTGATCCCTGATCTGTAGAGCTGTGGTCGGCGGGAGTGCGCATGCGCGACACCAGGACTCCTCCCCCCGAGCCCCAGACATGCTGACCGGCGGGCCTCTCAAGTGGCAGGGATGGCATAATCGCTACCGAGGCGGCTGTCGACTTCAGGCGCGTGCAGCGGCTGTTGGCGCCTGCAGGCCGCAGCAGCTTGAGGTGGCTGTCGGCGGAGGGCAGACGCGAACGGAGGAAAGGGGTGCTGTTGGACAGGGGAAGAGGTGCTGATGGACAGGGGGGTGCAGAAAAAAGAAGGGAGGCATACTGCTGGACAGGGGGAGCAGGAAAGAGGTGCTGATGGACAGGGGAAGAGGTGCTGATGGACAGGGGGGCAGAAAAAGGAAGGAAGGCATACTGCTGGCAGGGGGAGCAGGAAAGAGGTGCTGATGGACAGGGGAAGAGGTGCTGATGGACAGGGGGCAGAAAAAGGAAGGAAGGCATACTGCTTGACAGGGGGAGCAGGAAAGAGGTGCTAATGGACAGGGGGGGGCAGAAAAAGGAAAGGAGGCGTACTGCTGGATAGGGGGGAGCAGGAAAGAGATGCTGATGGACAGGGGAAGAAGTGCTGATGGATAGAGGGGGCAGAAAAAGGAAGGGAGGCATACTGCTGGACAGGGGGAGCAGAAAAGAGGTGCTAATGGACAGGGGGGGCAGAAAAAGGAAGGGAGGCGTACTGCTGGACAGGGGGAGCAGGAAAGAGATGCTGCTGGACAGGGGAAGAGATGCTGATGGATAGAGGGGGCAGAAAAAGGAAGGGAGGCATACTGCTGGACAGGGGGAGCAGGAAAGAGGTGCTGATGGACAGGGGGGGCAGAAAAAGGAAGGGAGGCGTACTGCTGGACAGGGGGAGCAGGAAAGAGGTGCTGATGGACAGGGGAAGAGGTGCTGATGGACTGGGGGGGCAGAAAAAGGAAGGGAGGCGTACTGCTAGCAGGGGGAGCAGGAAAGTGGTGCTGATGGACAGGGGGGCAGAAAAAGGAAGGGAGGCATGCTGCTGGACAGGGGGAGCAGGAAAGAGATGCTGATGGACAGGGGAAGAGGTACTGATGGACAGGGGGGGGCAGAAAAAGTAAGGAAGGCATACGGCTGGACAGGGGGAGCAGGAAAGAGGTGCTGATGAACAGGGGAAGAGGTGCTGATGGACAGGGGGGCAGAAAAAGGAAGGGAGGCGTACTGCTGAACAGGGGGAGCAGGAAAGAGGTGCTGCTGGACAGGGGGGGCAAGAAAAAGGAAGGGAGGCCTACTGCTGGACAGGGGGGGAGGTAAAACAAAGGGAGAAGGGCTGCTGCTGGATAAGGGGTGCGGTGAAGGGGTGGTGGTGGACACAGGGGAAGTAAAAGGAAGGGAGAATGGACAGGGGAAGCAGGTAAGGTGGTGGACAGCCAAGGAAAAAGAAAGACAGAAGAAAGAATGACAGAAATAAAGAAAGCGGCTAAGGAGAGAGAGAGGGAGAGAAAGAAATAAAGACAGACACACACATATATTCTAGCACCCATTAATGTAATGGGCTTTAAGACTAGTACAAAATAAAAGATTTACATTTATCGTTCAAAACACTTCAGAGACACACTATAACAAAATACATACTTACATATCAAATCAAATTACATAGAACATGCATGTCACATCAACAATAGATATCCTTTAAGGCCAAAACTGGCCAAACCCACACATACATCAAAATATAAAATTCCATAAGTCATACAAAATGCCTCAATAACAGACATCAATAAACCAAACCAGACCATCGAACACCTCCATGACCAGCACTCAAGAATCATCACTCCTTCTCCCTCAGCCAAACTCAGACCCTATATTTCATTTTACAGCCCGGCATTGAATTTCTGGGTTCAGTGCCAAATGCGTAGATAGTCTGCCCCCATGGGGGGAAGCTTTCTTGGGGTACTGCCCTATTGAAAATTGAGTTCTTGTCTATTTCTTTGCATTTGGTTTTGATAGAATATCTCTGGGTTTGCCGTTTGGTAACAAGGTGGTATATTAACTTTAGTAAACCTCAATATCGGGTCCTAGGCTTGAAAATAACAACCAAAGCTGAATTGTAGAGAACCGGCCAAGCCTTAATCTGTCAGCCATTTCAGAAAGAAAAGTTTCCCTTGTCCTCTATTTTTGTTACATTATCCCGAGAAGTTCTCATAAAACTTTATTCCTAACAATCTTTTTTTTTTTCAGAAACTTTTGGGACCTTGTGACTCAAATTAGCCACTGACAGAGAACATACTGAGGTCTAAATTCTTTAAAAAAAAAAGCGTTAAAAAACAATGGGCTGATATCGCAGCCATTCTGGTAGTGAATTATAAAAAGCGAGCCATTCTCTAAAAAACGCTCATGTAAATGAGGTTGGCAGAGAGTAGCGAAGACTTGCTAAATTTACATGTGTCCATCGCTGGTGATAATGATGGGAACAAGCGCAGAAAAAAATGCAAAAAGAAAAAAAGCCCACAACAACAGCGGGAGAGATATTCAATCTCTCCCACTGCAAACCAACACCCTCCGCTGCCACGTGACCCCCCCCCCCCAGCAGCAGGAGAGATACCCATTCTCTTCCACTGCCACACAACCCCCGCCAGCAGCAAGAGAGATGCCCATTCTCTCCCGCTGCCACACAACACCACATGCTGCAGCGGGAGGGATGCCCACTCTCCTGCTGCCAAGCGAAAAAAAAAAACAGCTGAAGCAGGAGATATGCCCATTCTCTCCTCATCACAAACACCCCCCCCCTGCCTCCAACTCCTCTCCTCCATAAATTAGATGGCTGACCGGAGGGATGCCTACTCCCTCTGGCCAGCTTGCCTGCCGCTTCCAAAATGGACCTTCCTCTCCCTGGTGCATCCTGGGATGCACCAGGGGAGGGACCTGGGGCTCTGATTGGCCCAGGTTGTTCAAGGCCTCTTCCATAGGAGGAACCTTATACACAGGGCCGCTATCAGAAATTTCTGGGCCCCTTACTGAGCAATCCTACTGGGCCCCCCACGCACCCCTTCCCCCCCCTCGACCCCAACCTTCTTCCATGGGCCGAATACACACATACTTTTCTCTGTCGCCGCACTCTTTGACCAAAAGATTTGTAAGCCTGCAACCACGTCAAGGTAGACTCTTTCAGCAGGGCCCTAACCTAAACTAATCTATACCTATCTATTCTAAACTAACATATGTCTAATACTGAACTAATAACAAACTAACAAACATCTGCATAATAAATAACTAATAAATAATAGTGCTAGTAGCTATAATTCACTTTTGAATGTAAAATCTCAGTTAAGGATTTCTTTTGACCTTTGTAGGCCAGAAGTAGATCACAATTGCACAATATTTTTTGTAAAAGTATTAAATGTGTTTTTATAAATACTGTAAGCTTAATAAATATATCAGAAAAAACTACACATCTGAGCGCATATCTAAACATACACATCTGTATGATCCCATCCTCCTCAGCTTGCCTATAGCTGCATCATGCATGTTAAAAATGTACGATATGTTGATATGTGGTCCTTCCTTCCTTCCCATCCATCCTCCTCAGCCTGTCCTTACACATCCACAGCTGCATGTTAATGATGATGTATATGTTATGATGATAAATAAGTGCATATGAGCACATCATTAACATGCAGCTATGGATGAATATATAATGATGTTATGAGTGTGCACCTCTTCCTTCCCATCCTCCTCAGCATGTCACATGTTACAGACTTTGTGTAATGTAACATGCTGTATGTGACATGCTAAGGAGGATGGGAAGGAAGAGGTGCACACTCATAACATCATTATATATTCATGAATCAATCTGATAATCATCACCATCAGGCTGTGTGTGTTATGGGATGGAGGAAGAAAGGTGCATGGGATGGAGGAAGAAAGGTGCATGTTTAAATTGCGCGGGGACAGAAATCCCACCCGTCCCCGCCAAAGTCACACCCATCCCCACCCGTCCCCGCGAGGAATCCCTCCGTCCCCACCCATCCCCGCGAGGAATCCCCTCCATCGCCGCCCGTCCCTATAAACTACAGAAATAGTTATTTCATTTAATTATGCTACTGAATTAAAGGCTCTGGTAGAAACCCATTTAAAAATAAGCAAAAAGACTTTATTAATTTGGAAATATTAATTGGGAAGAATACATACTTTGTAAACGGGTTTCTACCAGAGCCTCTAATGTTTATAAGTTTTTATCAACACAACTAATATACTACTTTATCCTGAAGCAAAAAAAAAAAAAAAAGAATTTTTTTTTCCTACCTTTGTTGCCTTCCTCATGTTCTCATTTAATTCCTTCCATCCACTGTCTCTCTTCTTTCTGCATCTTCCATTTGCTCTGTTACTGTGCCTCTCCATTTCTACCCCCTCCCAAATTGGTCTGGCACCTATCTTCTTCCCTCCGCTCCACGCATAGTCTGGCATCTCTGTCTTCTTCCCTGCCAGTGTCTTCTCCCCACTCTCTCTTCCCCATTTCCTTTCAGCATCCTTCTCCCCCTCATCTTCCCCATGTCCTGTCAGCATCCTTCTCCCACCTCTGTCTTCCACATTTGCTTTCAGTGTCCTTCTCCCCCCCCTGTCTTCCCCATGTCCTTTCAGCGTCCTTCTCCCCCTCTGTCTTCCCCATGTCCTTTCGGCGTCCTTCTCCCCCCTCTGTCTTCCCCATGTGCTTTCAGCATCCTTCCCCACCCCTTTGTCTTCCCCATATCCTTTCAGCATCCTTCTCCCCCCTCCCGTCTTCCCCATGTCCTTTCAGTGTCCTTCTCCACCCCTTTGTCTTCCCCATGTCCTTTCAGCGGCCTTCTCCCCCCTCAGTTTTACCCATTTCCCTTAAGTGTCTTTTCTTCTCCACTCCACCTTTCCTCCCTTTCTCCCTCCCTGCCCCTTCCTTTGTGGCGCTTCCCCACCCGACCGACAACAGAACAGGCCCGGTCGGACAAACCTCCCTGCCCTGTAGCCTCGAATCTAAATTACCTTCTTACAGCAGCTGGAGTATTGAAGCTGCTGTAAGAAGGTAATTTAGATTCGCTGCTACAGGGCAGGGAGGTTTGTCGGCCGGGCCTGTTGTCGGTCGGTCGAGGGAAGCGCCACAAGGCTAAGGGGACCTGACCGGCTGTGCACACTACCCCCCCCCATAGCTGCACCCGGGGTGGGGCGGACCGCCCCCCCCCCTTCGATACACGACTGCCTTTTCCCTACCTGCCCTGCCGCAAGCAGCCGACCGGAAGTCTTCCCAATGTCAGCGCTGACGTCGGAGGAAGGGAGGGCTTTGCTTAAGCCCTCCCTCCGACGTCAACGCTGACATCAGGAAGACTTCCGTTCGGCTGTGTGCTGTGGCAGGGCAGGTAAGGAGAAGAGATTATGCTTGCGACCCTGGGGAAGCCCGGGCCCCCTGTTAGCTCCGGGCCCCTGAATGCTGGACTGGTAGTACTGCCCTGATGGCGGCCCTGCTTATACAACCTAGGCCAATCAGAACCTCAGGCCCCTCCCCAGATGCACTGGGAAGGGGCCTAAGGCTCTGATTGCCTGGACGCCCCATAGGAGGCTGCCATCCCCCTTACTATGCCACTGTACTGCAAAGATCAAGGTAAAACGATTGTAGGCTTGGTAAACATAGGGTTACTAGATATCCAGGAAAACCGAATGTCCTCTTTTTTAGAGGACTGTCAGGGCTCACAGATGGATTTTCCAAAACCCGGCATTTATCCGGGTTTTGGAAAGCCCCAGTAAGCTCCGGCCATGTCTGGAGGGCCTCTGAGCATGCCGCTGTATAGGTCCATGGTGAGACCACATCTGGAATACTGTGTACAATTTTGGAGGCCACACTATCGGAAGGATGTGCTAAGAATGGAATTGGTTCAATGATTGGCCACCAAGATGGTCTCAGGGCTCAAGGATATCCCATATGAAGAACATATAGGTAAGCTGCAGCTTTACTCTCTCGAGGAACGCATAGAAAGGGGTGACATGATAGAGACGTTCAAATACGTTACTGGCCGTATTGAGGTGAAAGAAGACATCTTTTGCCTTACAGGCCCAACAGCGACAAGAGGGCATCCGCTAAAACTCAGGGGTGGGAAATTTCATAGTGACATTAGGAAGTACTTCTTCACCGAAAGGGTGGTTGACCGTTGGAATGATCTTCCACTTCAGGTAGTTGAGGCCAGTAACGTGACTGACTTTAAGAATAAATGGGATCAACAGGTGGGTTCACTTCAAAGAAGAACTTAGAGGGGAGGGTTATTTGAATGGGCCGAAGGCCCTTTTCTGCCGTCATATTCTATGTTTCTATACACATCCATGCTTGCTCCAGGCTCTCCAGATGTGGCTGGAGCTCATGCAGAAGAAGAGAGGAGGCTTTGTGGGGGCAGGGCTGGGGGTGGAACTGGGCAGGCTGTTGAGGAATGGGGTGGGCTGGAAGCGGAATTGGGGCAGGGTCATGTGTACAGTGTTTTCTGGGAGAAAAATATGGTAACCCTAGGAAAACAGGTCCATCATTTTGAACTGATTAGCTTTCTGAGAAGCTTTCTCAAGAACACCCTGAGCAAATCAAGGTTCTAGCATTTTGGGGGTGATTGATACAGAGCTGGTAATCTTTTTTTTTGTTTTTGTTTTTTTTATTGAATTTTTTTTTCCATTTAACAACAAGTGTCATAAATTTTCATACAATTATCTTAACAATACACTTGATATTTTTATAATATATTTTATATATAACATTTCTTGTCTTATTTTTCTTATGGTTTTATATATCATATAATTGTAATTATTTTTCTTATAAAGTTATACAATATATATATTGTAATGATTTTATCAATTATTATTTAAATATGAACCTTTTCCCCCTCCCTTTATTACGTTATTTTCATGTAAGAATATCATCTATTATAATATTTTATTTATAATGTATGATAAAGAGAATAATTCCCTCCCCTTAACCCCTCCCCCCCTCCTTCTTTATACTATTTTCTTATCATGGGAAAATGAAATTCAAATATTGCAATATTCTGTTAATGGTCCCCAAATCTTCTTGAACTTATTTATATATCCTTTTTGTGTTGCAAATGCATGTTCCATCTTATATATATGGCAAACTGAGTTCCACCAGAAATTATAGTTTAATCTGTCCCAATTTTTCCAATTATGTGTAATTTGCTGTACTGCTATTCCAGTCATTATAAATAAAAGTTTGTTGTTATTTGATGAGATTTGACTATGGGCTCTCATTGTAGTACCAAATAGAATTGTATCATATGTCAAGGCTACTGGATTTTCTAACATCCTATTTATTTGGGGCCAAATTGATTTCCAAAATGTTAATATGAATGGACAATAGAATAAAAGATGATCTAATGTCCCTGCTTCTAGATGACAATGCCAGCATCTATTAGACTTAGAGCTATCAATTCTATGTAAATGTGTAGGGGTCCATAGAGCTCTATGTAAAATAAAAAACCAAGTTTGTCTCATAGATGCTGACATTGTACATCTTATCCTCCAAGACCAAAGTCGTGGCCATTGAGATGCATTAATTTGATGCTTAATCTCAATGCTCCAAATATCTCTAAGACCATTTTTTTTTTTTTTAATGTATATATCCAGATATTAATTTATACCACATTGCGGCCTGGTGTCCCATGAAATCTATCTGAAAACATAAGAATTCCATACTATGATAATTATTAAGATTTTTCCATTCAGAGAACCCTGTCTGAATGGCCTGCTTCAATTGCAACCATCTGAAATATTGTGATTTATTTAAACCAAATTTATTTTGCAATTGTGAAAACTCAAGCAGTTTACCTTTATTTATTACATCTTCTAAAATACGAATTCCAGCCATCATCCAATGTTTCCAGATAATTTTAAAACCGCCAACTTTGATCTTTGGGTTAAGCCATATTGTTTGAGTCGTTGATTTAGTTATTGGAATAGGAGTTAGATTACTTATATATCTTATAGTTTTCCAAGTATCCATTAATATTTTATGATCTTTATATAACCTTGGCATTTGAATACTTATCACATGACTCAGACGTAAAGGAAACATTAATCTCCATTCTAACCAGAACCAATCTGGTATATGTTCAATGGGTTCTGGGAGGATCCAATACATAATATTATCTAAATATTCCCATATATAGAGAAAAAAGAGAAAAAGTGTGGTGTTAATTCTTAACTTTATTTAACATATACTCTATTTTATCTAGGGAGAGACCTCAGACACGGAGCCCACGCACAGTCGTTATTCACAGACCGGAAAATTCAGCGTGGTTATGCGCTCCCTTGCTCCAATCATTGGTCTTCTTCCCTCCTAATCTCTTATCCCTATGTGTATTCTAGGAAGATGTAATTATTTTTTTGAATTTTTAGTTTATATATAGAAATGTCTTAATAAATAACTTCTAAAATATTCCTTTTGATCACCATATTGTGTCTACACACTCGTTCCCTTGAGACCCAAACTAGCAACAATTTAACATGTTTGATTTATGTTGAAAGAAGTACTTAGCATTCATTATTTAGCTTATTTTAGCAAAAGTACTTAGCTTTAGCAGTGCTCATGTATCAACAGATACCAACGTGGCCAGCGTTTCGTGGATTTGGCTTTATATCCACTGCTTCAGGGCCATTTCACGTGTGTACCAAGCTACTGCAACAAAAAATTAAAACAAAAACAAAAAGTTAAAATCACAAACACAGAGTCATACCAATATACAACTTAGTGTTCTCAGTTGTGAACTTACTTATCTCAAGTACGCTACCAGCCGTCTCAACAAAGTGCAAAATGGCGCCAGCCTCTATTTAACTCATTTCTCAACGTGTTTACGTCAGATGAAAAAAGTCCTAACGGGACTACGTATCCAATCATAGGATAGTAAAATTATACACACCTACTATGATTTTATTCAATAAAAATGCTGCCACTCTATATGTTTGTTTAACCCTTTGGGATATAGAGTATTCAAACGGTTTATCCATCTTTGTTCGTGTTGAGCAAGAATTCTACGAAAATCTCCCCCTCTTGTATTTGGTTTAAGCACCTCAATAACCACTGCTCTTAAAGTGGAAAAATCATGGTTCTTTGCTATGCAATGTCTCGCTAACGGGGCCCCCAAATTATGGTTTTTGATTGTACTTTTGTGCTCAATCAATCGGGTACTTAGTTTGCGGGACGTCTGCCCAACATAGAGCAGATCGCATGGGCATTTCAAGATATAAACTACGCCCTGAGTTTTGCAATTTGAATCATGTTTGAGAACATATTCTTTTTTATCCCTTGGATCAACGAATGTGTTGGTACAGTCCATTATATGGCACATAGAACATTCTCCACATTCCTGATGTCCCAAATAGCTTACCGCGTCTCTTATCTGTTGTTGAGGAGGTTGAGAAGGACAAAGTATCTCCTTTAAATTCCTGGTGCGGCGGTAAGCTATTCTTAAAGAGTGGTCTCTGAATGTTCCCGCTATTTTTAACATGGCCCAATGTTTCCTGAGCGAGCGAGCTATTTGAAAGCTATTGTTTGAGTACGTCAATATACACGTCATCTGTTTATCAGGTATTGCGCTTTCCGCTCTTTGTTTAGGTTGCAGTAAAAGTTCGCGGTGATTGTAATAGGCTCTTTTGTAGGCTCTATTTATAATCTTAAGCGGGTACCCCCGTTTGAGAAACTTTTCCTTTAAACAGTTAGCTTGTTTTTTGAAATCGATATCAGAAGTACAAATCCTTCTGATCCTTAGGAATTGGGAAAATGGAAGGCTGGTTTTTAAGGACCTAGGGTGTGCACTCGAAAAGTGTAACATAGCATTGCTGTCCGTGGGCTTCGTAAATACCTTGGTGTTAAATATACCATCAGCAATCGTAATGTGCACATCCAAAAATGATAACTCCGTGTCACTATACATATATGTAAATTTTACCTTCGGGTGACACGTGTTGATGTATTCAAAAAAACACCTTAAGTTCCACCATATCTCCATTCCAGATCATAAAAATATCATCGATATATCGAATCCACAGTTTCATTTTGCCATAAAAGCTAGATGGATATATCCAGTTCTGTTCAAAGGAGTCCATGAAAAGATTCGCTACAGACGGAGCCATTGTAATGCCCATAGCAATCCCTGAATTCTGCTGAAAAAGCTGATCTTCAAACATAAAAAAACTTTTCTGTAAAACAATTTCTGCAAGTTGATAAATGAATTCAGTCGGGACCCTGGGATTCGTTCTTTTATCCAGTGTGTTTCGAATAATACCTAGTGCTTCCTGTTGAGGAATTATAGTATATAGGGAGCACACATCGATGGTAACTATGATAGACTGTGCATCAGGTGTTATTTGGTTGATAATTCTCAAAAATTGAGTGGTATCTTGAATATATGAAGTAGTCTTTTTTACAGCATCTTGTAAAAATTTGTCGATGTAAATAGAGGATGCTTCTAACAAAGCTCCTCTATTGGAGACAATTGGTCTGCCTGGAGGGGAGTTTAACGATTTGTGGATTTTGGGAAGGAGGTAGAAGATGGGTATTTTAGGATGCTGAACATTGAGGAAGCGAAATTCTTTCTTAGTTATCACACCTTTATTTAGTGCCTTTTTAGTGAGTTTATTTATTATCAGCTGTAACCGCTCCGTCGGATTCATAGCTAAGATCGTGTAATCCTCACTTAAAAGCTGTTTGTATGCTTCATTCAAGTAATCTATCTTGTTCATAAGCACAATTTTACCCCCTTTGTCAGCTCGTCTGATAATCAACTCCTTATCTTCCCCTAACGTTTTAATCGCCCTATTAAAACGTTAGGGGAAGATAAGGAGTTGATTATCAGACGAGCTGACAAAGGGGGTAAAATTGTGCTTATGAACAAGATAGATTACTTGAATGAAGCATACAAACAGCTTTTAAGTGAGGATTACACGATCTTAGCTATGAATCCGACGGAGCGGTTACAGCTGATAATAAATAAACTCACTAAAAAGGCACTAAATAAAGGTGTGATAACTAAGAAAGAATTTCGCTTCCTCAATGTTCAGCATCCTAAAATACCCATCTTCTACCTCCTTCCCAAAATCCACAAATCGTTAAACTCCCCTCCAGGCAGACCAATTGTCTCCAATAGAGGAGCTTTGTTAGAAGCATCCTCTATTTACATCGACAAATTTTTACAAGATGCTGTAAAAAAGACTACTTCATATATTCAAGATACCACTCAATTTTTGAGAATTATCAACCAAATAACACCTGATGCACAGTCTATCATAGTTACCATCGATGTGTGCTCCCTATATACTATAATTCCTCAACAGGAAGCACTAGGTATTATTCGAAACACACTGGATAAAAGAACGAATCCCAGGGTCCCGACTGAATTCATTTATCAACTTGCAGAAATTGTTTTACAGAAAAGTTTTTTTATGTTTGAAGATCAGCTTTTTCAGCAGAATTCAGGGATTGCTATGGGCATTACAATGGCTCCGTCTGTAGCGAATCTTTTCATGGACTCCTTTGAACAGAACTGGATATATCCATCTAGCTTTTATGGCAAAATGAAACTGTGGATTCGATATATCGATGATATTTTTATGATCTGGAATGGAGATATGGTGGAACTTAAGGTGTTTTTTGAATACATCAACACGTGTCACCCGAAGGTAAAATTTACATATATGTATAGTGACACGGAGTTATCATTTTTGGATGTGCACATTACGATTGCTGATGGTATATTTAACACCAAGGTATTTACGAAGCCCACGGACAGCAATGCTATGTTACACTTTTCGAGTGCACACCCTAGGTCCTTAAAAACCAGCCTTCCATTTTCCCAATTCCTAAGGATCAGAAGGATTTGTACTTCTGATATCGATTTCAAAAAACAAGCTAACTGTTTAAAGGAAAAGTTTCTCAAACGGGGGTACCCGCTTAAGATTATAAATAGAGCCTACAAAAGAGCCTATTACAATCACCGCGAACTTTTACTGCAACCTAAACAAAGAGCGGAAAGCGCAATACCTGATAAACAGATGACGTGTATATTGACGTACTCAAACAATAGCTTTCAAATAGCTCGCTCGCTCAGGAAACATTGGGCCATGTTAAAAATAGCGGGAACATTCAGAGACCACTCTTTAAGAATAGCTTACCGCCGCACCAGGAATTTAAAGGAGATACTTTGTCCTTCTCAACCTCCTCAACAACAGATAAGAGACGCGGTAAGCTATTTGGGACATCAGGAATGTGGAGAATGTTCTATGTGCCATATAATGGACTGTACCAACACATTCGTTGATCCAAGGGATAAAAAAGAATATGTTCTCAAACATGATTCAAATTGCAAAACTCAGGGCGTAGTTTATATCTTGAAATGCCCATGCGATCTGCTCTATGTTGGGCAGACGTCCCGCAAACTAAGTACCCGATTGATTGAGCACAAAAGTACAATCAAAAACCATAATTTGGGGGCCCCGTTAGCGAGACATTGCATAGCAAAGAACCATGATTTTTCCACTTTAAGAGCAGTGGTTATTGAGGTGCTTAAACCAAATACAAGAGGGGGAGATTTTCGTAGAATTCTTGCTCAACACGAACAAAGATGGATAAACCGTTTGAATACTCTATATCCCAAAGGGTTAAACAAACATATAGAGTGGCAGCATTTTTATTGAATAAAATCATAGTAGGTGTGTATAATTTTACTATCCTATGATTGGATACGTAGTCCCGTTAGGACTTTTTTCATCTGACGTAAACACGTTGAGAAATGAGTTAAATAGAGGCTGGCGCCATTTTGCACTTTGTTGAGACGGCTGGTAGCGTACTTGAGATAAGTAAGTTCACAACTGAGAACACTAAGTTGTATATTGGTATGACTCTGTGTTTGTGATTTTAACTTTTTGTTTTTGTTTTAATTTTTTGTTGCAGTAGCTTGGTACACACGTGAAATGGCCCTGAAGCAGTGGATATAAAGCCAAATCCACGAAACGCTGGCCACGTTGGTATCTGTTGATACATGAGCACTGCTAAAGCTAAGTACTTTTGCTAAAATAAGCTAAATAATGAATGCTAAGTACTTCTTTCAACATAAATCAAACATGTTAAATTGTTGCTAGTTTGGGTCTCAAGGGAACGAGTGTGTAGACACAATATGGTGATCAAAAGGAATATTTTAGAAGTTATTTATTAAGACATTTCTATATATAAACTAAAAATTCAAAAAAATAATTACATCTTCCTAGAATACACATAGGGATAAGAGATTAGGAGGGAAGAAGACCAATGATTGGAGCAAGGGAGCGCATAACCACGCTGAATTTTCCGGTCTGTGAATAACGACTGTGCGTGGGCTCCGTGTCTGAGGTCTCTCCCTAGATAAAATAGAGTATATGTTAAATAAAGTTAAGAATTAACACCACACTTTTTCTCTTTTTTCTCTATATATGGGAATATTTAGATAATATTATATAGGTTATTTTCCCATAGGGGGACTTTACTTTATTATAGTTTATAAAGGATCCAATACATACCATGTCGCATAATATAGGCTTGATGGTACCTATAAAAATTTGGAAAATTTACCCCTCCCTCCTCAATTGGTCTTTGTAAAGATACTAGAGCAATTCTGGGGTTTTTTCCAAGCCAAATAAATTTTGTTAATATTTTATCCAATTTTTTGTAAAAAGACCCCTGGAAAAAAATTGGTATCATACCCATTTGATAACAAACTATTGGTAAAATCATCATTTTTACAGTTTGCACTCTCCCCCACCAAGATATGCACAAAGGATTCCATTGCTCACACATTTCTGACACTTTTTGTAATAAATTTTTTTCATTGATTATCATAGTTTCTTCTATAGTTTTTGTAATCCAAATTCCTAAGTATTTTAATCCTTCCTCTTTCCAAATAAAATAAAATGAGTCAAATAAACTTTTTGTACAATGTACGTTGAGTGGAAGTACTTCTGATTTATTCCAGTTTATTTTATATCCTGAAAATTTTCCAAATCTTTCAATCAGTTCGAGTAGCTTTGGAATGGTTGTTTCCGGATTTCTCAAATAAAGTAATATATCATCCGCATATGCTGATAATTTATATTCTCTATCTGAATGTGGAATACCCTGTATCTCCTTTATCTGTTCTATAGCTAATAAGGGTTCTAAAACGATATCAAAAAGCAAAGGAGATAGTGGGCATCCTTGTCTAACCCCTCTTTGTAGAATAAATTTTTCTGAAAAATCATTATTAATATATAATCTAGCAACAGGGGAGTTATACAATGCCTTTATTATTTGTATAAAACCGGATCCTATACCAAACCATTCCATTGTCTGAAACATGAAGGACCATTCCACTCTATCAAAAGCTTTTTCCGCATCTAATGAAATAGAGAATGCTGGGTCATTGATGGATTTTGTCAAATATAACATGTGATGTGCCAATCTAGTATTATGAGACGAATGTCTTTGAGCAACAAAACCTGTTTGATGCATATCAATAATGAAAGGGAGAGCTTTAGCCAATCTTAATGCTATTGCCTTAGTTAAAATTTTTCCATCCACATTTATTAAAGAAATAGGTCTATAGTTTGATACCAAAGTAGGATCTTTATTTGACTTAGGTAAAACTATAGTCATTGATTCAGCCATAGTACCTGTAATACAACCAGAGCTGGTAATCTAATAAAGGACATTTTTAGCCTTTTTTTGAAAGAGATTCTAAAAAAAGAGAGAGGCTGTGGGTGTATTCCTATATTTGACATTGTGCTATGAAACTACTCAGGGTTCGGGCTATGTGCTGCATGTTATTCATTAAAATAAATATTTATATTTTCAGAAAGCAATCTCTTTTTTGAATAAAATTTAGTTTAGCTATAACAATATCTATTTGTATCCGTTTATGAACTTGAAAATGTTCACCAATTCTGACTAATTCAGGAGGCAATTTTTTTCACATTTTATGCCTAAGTTCAAAACTTCTGGATAGCTTTTATCTGCAGAATTTGCACCAGTTTTCGAAGGGTATTCATATTAAATATGAATTAATGTGCTGTCAATTAATATGTATTGATTTTTTATTGTTAAAATGAATGTGTGGAATAAAGCAAAAAAAAAGTCTGACAATCGGGAGGGGGGGGAATAAAAGTCCAAAATGAACGAAATGGATACCAAACTGTTCTAGAATCCAAAACAGAATTTCCAAGTTACTTTGTCAAGTGCATTTTCCAAATCTAAGCTTGCCAAGCACTGAATCAGTTGGGTTTTCTTCCTGGACTGCAGTGCTTCAAATGCCTGGAATAGTTTAGATGAGGCGTACCTTTTGATACAGCCAGTTTGCTTATCATGCGCCAACCGTGCAAAGTTTGCTGTTACTGACAGCTAACACTGCTGCCAGCAGATTTACATCTTGATTTAACAAGGGAATCGGTCTGTATGATCTCTGCAATTCCAGATTTTAATAAAAGAACTGTGCATGGTGGATTCTGTTCTTTCAAATGTTTCTGCCTGTAATGAGCTGGCTAACGAACCTGTTGATACAATTCAGCCCCTGTTCTATCTGGGTCTGGTGACTTGGCAAATTTTAGATCTGAAATAGTTTTTTTGTTTTGTTTTGTTTCACTGTGTGTTATGAATTGATTATGTGCTAACAAACATTCCTAATCTCACTGGAGGACTTTCATTTTATGGCAAAAATAATCTCTAGACTTTGTACCATGTGGGTCTGTTGCACAAATTTTTTATTTTTTTTAAAATAATTCTCAAGGAACAGCTTGGCTATTTCTTTGACATTTGTGCTAATTGTCCCTGCATTTATCTTTTTTATTTGATATAATATGCTTTGAATATTGTTCTTATTAGTTTTACTAGTAACTTCCCAGTATTATTTTATTTGTGTTTCTATAAATATACATTTCATATCATTCTTTAGTTTATGAGGGTGGTTTGAAAACTGTGGTAAAATTCAAGTTAAACATAGCCTCCATTGAGGGCTATACACTTAGGGCTCCTTTTACTAAGGTGCGTTAGGGCCTTAACGCGCAGAATAGTGCACGCTAAATTGCCACACGCGCTAGACCTTAACGCCAGCATTGAGATGGCATTGTTCTAGAAGCGTACCGCATGGTTTAGCACGTGGTAATTTCGTGCATGCGCTAAAAACGCTAGCACACCTTAGTAAAAGGAGCCCTTAGTCCAATGAGTTTTCAGTTTTTTCGTAAGCTATTTTCCTACAATACAAAAAAATAGAAACTGTGAGGCTTTTTTGTTCTTTATTGTCATGTGTGATATATGAGATCTGTAATATGGGGGAAGTTATCAACTTGGGCTACTGTTAAGATGTATTATTAACAGTTAAAGGAAACAGTTAAAGGAAAGATTTATAAACTATAAAGAGTTTTATCTCATGCAAAATTGTCATTTCTTTAATAAGACATTAACTATTTTTTCTGCGGCCCTCACAGTTAAAGTTTAACATCTTTCCTTTCTCAGAACTGACACATTTCAATCACTATATTGAAAATAAAATAATTTTCCCTACCTTTGTTGTCTGGTGACTTCATTTTTCTGTGCTTTTAACTATGTTTCCAGGGCCTTCATGTCCTTTGACTGTTTTACTCTCCGTCTTCAATTTCCTTGCATCCATCTTTCCTAAATTATGCATTGATTGTTGTTTAATAATGCTATACATATGTGAAGATCAGCTCAGAGACATGGAGGGTTTCTTTTTGAAAGGAAATCCCCTCCCCATACCACCTCACCACCCAATCATTGCTAAATCTTCCATACTTTGAAGCATAAATTAGTGCCAAATTCGTGGCAAATCAATACCAAATTAAAGCAAACTATTCAAAAAGTTCAAAAGCTCTTAACTTAAAGCTTGGTTTCTTGGTTTCTGTGGGAGCGTCTTTTGAACATTTGAGCTGCTTTAACACCCAGAGACCCAGTGTTGTAATATTACAACATCACATTTAAGGCTACAAAATAAACCCTCCCCCATTTTTTTTCTTTTTAAAACTTCATGTACATTACTAATAGAACCTATTGTTCAGTTCTGCAACACCATTGGATGGTTGAATGTGTAAATAGGTCTGTTTATCTGGCCATGAAGTCATACAACCCTGTTGCCTGCTTTGGAGTATATCATCTTGTTGTTTTGGACGGGATACATCAGGACTAAAGTAAGTAAAAAGCTTGAAATATTTTTTTATGTGATCATTAATATGTGTAGATCATGCAGATTTTATGACATCATTGAATATACTGATTTTAAGAGATTTAGAGCTGGTTATTTCTATGTTGTAATTTTACAACAGTGGGTCAAAGTGATAGCAAGGTTTTGTCTGCACTCCCCTGAGACCCAGTGTTGTAATATTACAACATCACATTTAAGGCTACAAAATAAACCCTCCCCCATTTTTTTTCTTTTTAAAACTTCATGTACATTACTAATAGAACCTATTGTTCAGTTCTGCAACACCATTGGATGGTTGAATGTGTAAATAGGTCTGTTTATCTGGCCATGAAGTCATACAACCCTGTTGCCTGCTTTGGAGTAATGATGTCCATTCCCTCTGCACACCACTGGAGTACTTTCAGAAGTTTGTGACAGAAGATATGATCAACGCTCTGGCAGATAACACAAATCAGTACAGTTTTCAGAAGAAAGGATCATCTATAAACACAAACACAAAGGAAATAGAGCAAATGATTGGCATGTATCTGAAGATGGGTCTTGTCCAAATGCCTGGAGTCCGTATGTACTGGGAAGCAGACACAAGATACAGTCCTGTCGCTGATGTAATGTCACGAAACAGATTCCAGTCTCTGTTGACATCATTACATTTTGTGAACAATCTAACCGTGTCTGAGATGGAACAAAAAAGTGACAAACTCTGGAAACTCAGACCATGGCTTGATGCTTTCAGAGAGAAATGCCTAAAAGTGGTCCCTGAAGAACATAACTCTGTTGATGAAATGATGATCCCTTTCAGGGGGAAATTCAGCAGCATCAAACAGTACATGCGTGGCAAGCCAAACCCATGGGGGTTCAAGCTGTGGGCAAGGACTGGAATCTCTGGTATACCGTATTTTCACGCATATAACGCGCGCGTTATACGCGTTTTTACCTACCGCGCATACCCCTCGCGCGTTATATGCGTGAGCGCGGTATACGAAAGTTTTCAAACATAGTTCCCACCCCGCCCGACGCCCGATTCACCCCCCCAGCAGGACCACTCGCACCCCCACCCCGATCGACCACTCGCACGCGCTCCCACCCGCACCCGCATCCACGATCGGAGCAAGAGGGAGCCCAAGCCCTCTTGCCCGGCCGACTCCCCGACGTCCGATACATCCCCCCCCCCCCGGCAGGACCACTCGCACCCCCACCCCGAAGGACCGCCGACTTCCCGACAATATCGGGCCAGAAGGGAGCCCAAACCCTCCTGGCCACGGCGACCCCCTAACCCCACCCCGCACTACATTACGGGCAGGAGGGATCCCAGGCCCTCCTGCCCTCGACGCAAACCCCCCTCCCCCCCAAGAACCTCCGACCGCCCCCCAGCCGACCCGCGATCCCCCTGGCGACCCCCACGACCCCCCCACCCCCCTTCCCCGTACCTTTAGTAGTTGGCCGGACAGACGGGAGCCAAACCCGCCTGTCCGGCAGGCAGCCAACGAAGGAATGAGGCCGGATTGGCCCATCCATCCTAAAGCTCCGCCTACTGGTGGGGCCTAAGGCGCGTGGGCCAATCAGAATAGGCCCTGGAGCCTTAGGTCCCACCTGGGGGCGCGGCCTTAGGCACATGGGCCCAACCCGACCATGTGCCTCAGGCCGCGCCCCCAGGTGGGACCTAAGGCTCCAGGGCCTATTCTGATTGGCCCACGCGCCTTAGGCCCCACCAGTAGGCGGAGCTTTAGGATGGATGGGCCAATCCGGCCTCATTCCTTCGTTGGCTGCCTGCCGGACAGGCGGGTTTGGCTCCCGTCTGTCCGGCCAACTACTAAAGGTACGGGGAAGGAGGGTGGGGGGGTCGTGGGGGTCGCCAGGGGGATCGCGGGTCGGCTGGGGGGCGGTCGGAGGTTCTTGGGGGGGAGGGGGGTTTGCGTCGAGGGCAGGAGGGCCTGGGATCCCTCCTGCCCGTAATGTAGTGCGGGGTGGGGTTAGGGGGTCGCCGTGGCCAGGAGGGTTTGGGCTCCCTTCTGGCCCAACTACCAAAGGTACGGGGAAGGGAGGTGGGGGGGTCGTGGGGGTCGCCAGGGGGATCGCGGGTCGGCTGGGGGGCGGTCGGAGGTTCTTGGGGGGGAGGGGGGTTTGCGTCGAGGGCAGGAGGGCCTGGGATCCCTCCTGCCCGTAATGTAGTGCGGGGTGGGGTTAGGGGGTCGCCGTGGCCAGGAGGATTTGGGCTCCCTCCTGGCCCGATATTGTTGGGGAGTCGGCGGTCCTTCGGGGGGAGGGATGTATCGGACGTCGGGAGGGGGCATCAGGCTTTCAGGATGGGGACAGACCTTCAAGGGGGGACAGTGCACGGAAGTCAGGGGGGGGTGAACGGAGAGTCGGGACAGCGCACGGAGAGGCGGGGCAGTGCACGGAAGTCAGGGGGGGTGAACGGAGAGTCGGGACAGCGCACGGAAAGTCGGGGCAGTGCACGGAAGTCAGGGGGGGGGTGAACGGAGAGTCGGGACAGCGCACGGAGAGGCGGGGCAGTGCACGGAAGTCAGGGGGGTGAACGGAGAGTCGGGACAGCGCACGGAAAGTCGGGGCAGTGCACGGAAGTCAGGGGGGGGTGAACGGAGAGTCGGGACAGCGCACGGAGAGGCGGGGCAGTGCACGGGAGTCAGGGGGGTGAACGGAGAGTCGGGGCAGCGCACGGAAAGTCGGGGCAGTGCACGGAAGTCAGGGGGGGGTGAACGGAGAGTCGGGACAGCGCACGGAGAGGCGGGGCAGTGCACGGAAGTCAGGGGGGTGAACGGAGAGTCGGGACAGCGCACGGAAAGTCGGGGCAGTGCACGGAAGTCAGGGGGGGGGTGAACGGAGAGTCGGGACAGCGCACGGAGAGGCGGGGCAGTGCACGGAAGTCAGGGGGGTGAACGGAGAGTCGGGACAGCGCACGGAAAGTCGGGGCAGTGCACGGAAGTCAGGGGGGGGTGAACGGAGAGTCGGGACAGCGCACGGAGAGGCGGGGCAGTGCACGGAAGTCAGGGGGGGGTGAACGGAGAGTCGGGACAGCGCACGGAGAGGCGGGGCAGTGCACGGAAGTCAGGGGGGTGAACGGAGAGTCGGGCAGCATGCGCGGTATAATCGTGAGCGCGTTATACCAAAGTTTTTGTGCTTATCATCGTGATTTCTGCGCGCTATACACGTGTGCGCGTTTTATACGGGTGCGTGTTATTTGCGTGAAAATACGGTACTTTGTGATTTTGATGTGTACCAAGGCAGTGTGAATGGAATACGGGCAAGATCTGAACTTGGACTATCAGGGGATGTTGTGATGAAACTTGCTTCCACACTTCCACATAGTCACAACTACAAGATCTATGCAGACAACTTTTTCACCAGCATCCCATTGATAGTTAGGCTGCTGGATTGTGGAATTCATTACACAGGAACAGCCAGACAAGTGCGCCTTCCAAACTGTAATCTTGAGGATGAGAAAAGCTTGAAGAAAAAGGGAAGAGGAAGCTTTGATGTCAGAGTGGAGTCAAATCACAACATTTGTGCTGTGAAATGGTTTGACAACAGACAGGTTACACTTGTGTCTTCCTTTGCTGGCCCACAACCAGTGGAGAAGATTCAACGCTGGGACAAAACTGCCAAAAGATTTGTTGAAGTTGAGAGGCCTTATATCGTGGCTGCCTATAACAAATTCATGGGCGGAGTGGATTTGTTAGACTCATTTGCAGCAAAATACAAGTTTCCACTGAAGTCCTACCGCTGGTACCTTTACATCTTCTGGCACACCATTAACCTAGCTGTGATCAATGCTTGGCTCCTGTACAAAAGGGACTGCAAAGCTTTGGATATCCCAAAGAAACAGATGCTAAACAGGAGAATGTTTCAGGCCCAGTTGGCATCTTCTCTTATCCTGATCGGAACGGCTGGGTCAGTGTCAAAGCGAGGGCGACCATCTGCAAGCCCAGTTTCATCAAGAGGGGGCACCTTGACTTCCCAAAAGAGGCAGTTTACAGATGATGGAGGTTCTTCAGCTGCCATGACAGCCAAAAAGTCAAATGCACACCCTCCAAAGGAAGTTTGCAAGGACATGATTGGACATTTTCCCATCAAAGCCGATAGAGGACGGTGCCGACACTGTGCAAAAGGCTATACCAACACACTTTGCAGGAAGTGCAATGTTCGCCTGTGCTTTTCAGAGCAAAATAACTGTTTTTGGAACTACCATAACTGAATAAATGAACAAATAAAACATGCACATATAGGGCTCGATTCACAAAACCGTGCTATGAAGATAGCACAAGTGCTATTTCATAGCGTGGCCGTTTTTACCCGTATTTGTGCTAACATGAAATTTTTTGTGCAAAAACACGAAATTTCTTGATTACCGCTGATAGAAGTCAATGGGCGCTTCACAGGGAAAAATTTGCGTTTTTATATGATACTCATTTTTTGTATTAAATTGATAATAAAAATTACTTTTTTCTTTATTATACTATTGTTGTTGTGTATATACATAAACTTAGGTGGGTCTTTATAAGCTGTAAAGTACAAATAAACTTTTAATTATTCCTTACATGTGTTCAGAGAGAGAGTGACACTATTGAAATTCTGCTACCTTACAGGCCCAGCGTTGCAATTTTACAACATCCTCCCCAAAAGTTACTAAAATGTCAAAATAAAAAAAAAAAAAACACTGATTTAGGGATCACAAGCCTCCTATAACAACATGTGAACGTTCGAAAACATTTTTTTACGTTTTTTTCTATATTTGGGTCTCTGGGGGTTAAACAACAATCAATGCATAATTTAGGGTAGTGTTCTTTGATTATACAAAAAAATTTTCACTTCTTCCTCTTGTATTCGAGGTATATTTATACCTTTTCCCTGTATATGTTTGACTTAGTTTGCATCCATCTATGGCATTAACTTAACATTCCATTTTTCCATTTTTCTGCTTTCTTCTCAAAATATACTTTTCCATGTCTTACCTTCCCTTCCTATCTCTCTCACCTTCTCTCCCTATTTCCACAATCTGGCATCTCTCTCCTTCCTGATGAGGACCAGCCAGCACGGTTTCAGCAAAGGCAGATCTTGTTTGACGAACTTGCTGCACTTCTTCGAGGGAGTAAACAGGCAGATAGACAAGGGCCACCCAGTTGACATTGTATATCTGGATTTTCAGAAGGTGTTCGACAAGGTTCCACATGAACGACTACTTTGGAAAATTGCAAGCCATGGAATCGAGGGTGAAATACTCACGTGAATTAAAAACTGGCTGGAGCATAGGAAACAGGGGGGTAAATGGACAATATTCGGACTGGAAGAGCATCACCAGTGGGGTGCTGCAGGACTCAGTGCTTGGACCCGTGCTCTTCAACATCTTTATAAACGATCTGGACATTGGTACGATGAGTGAGGTGATTAAATTTGCAGATGATACGAAGTTATTCAGAGTAGTGAAGACACAGGGGGATTGCGAAGATCTGCAACGTGACATAATCAAGCTCGAGAAATGGGCATCAACATGGCAAATGAGGTTCAACATAGATAAGTGTAAAGTGATGCATGTCGGTAACAAAAATCTCATGCACGAATACAGGATGTCTGGGGTACTTGGGGTACTTGGAGAGACCTCCCAGGAAAGAGACATGGGAGTTCTGATCGACAAGTCGATGAAGCCGTTCGTGCAATGCGTGGCGGCGGCAAAAAGGGTGAACAGAATGCTAGGAATGATTAAGAAGGGGATCAAAAACAGATCAATGAAGGTTACCATGCCGCTGTACTGGACCATGGTGCGCCCTCACCTGGAGTACTGTATCCACCACTGTATCCACCACTGGTTGCCATGCATGAAGAAAGGGTCCAGAGAAGAGCAACTAAAATGGTTAAGAGTTGCCGCACAGTGAAAGATTGGAGAAACTGGGCCTTTTCACCCTTGAAAAGAGAAGAGTGAGAGGGGACATGATCAAAACATTCAAGATAATGAAGGAAATAGACTTAGTAGATAAAGACAGGTTGTTACACTCTCCAAGGTAGAGAGAATGAGAGGGCACTCTAAAGTTAAAAGGGGATAGAAACCAGAGAGTGGTAGAAAACTGGAACGCTCTTCCGGAGTCTGTTATAGGGATTCAAGACAAAGTTGGACAAGTTCCTGCTAAACTGGAATGTACGCAGGTAAGGCTAATCTCAGTTAGGGCACTGGTCTTTGACCTAGGGGCCGCTGCCTGAGCGGACTGCTGGGCACAATAGACCACTGGCCTGTTCCAGCAGCAGCAATTCTTATGTTCTTTTCTCTCCCTCCCCCATTCCTTCCTTTCCCCTGGTCTGGCATCTGTCCCCTTCCCTCCCCACCATGCCCTGGAATCTCTCCCTCCCCCACTATGGTCTAGTATCTCCTTTCCTTCTTTCCTTTCCCTCCCTCGGACTTGGCATCTCTCTTTCCTCTCTTCTTCCTTGTCTTCCTTCTCCCCAATTGGGTACAGAAGTATTTCCTTCCCCCCTTCCCTGTGCAGCAGCAACAGCATTTCTCTTCCCCCCTCCCCCCCGTGCAGCAGCAGCATTTCTCTTTCTCCTCCCTCCTTCCCTGGACGCGATGATCTAGAGTCGGCTCCCTTGCTGTGGTCTTTTTTCTATTCAAAGCCGTGGGTGGTGGCTCCTCGCACAATGCGCGCCTGTGTCAGAAGCCTTCTCTCTGATGTAAATGCAGATCACTCGAGGAGCTGCCACCCGTGGCTTTGAGTAGAAAAAAGACTGCAGCAAGGGAGCCAACTCTCGATTATTGCATCCAGTCCGTGGGCTGCAGAATATTACCTGGGGGGCCATGAGTTTGAGACCGTTGTTTTAAAGGTTGCACGTGATAACTATACCCTATTGTTATACATCTTGTGTGAGTTTACGGATTTCTTATTCTTTCTGATATTTACTGGTAATTCTGTTGTAAAGTACAGTTTAGTTCTGCTATATAATGTTCTATTTATACCACCACTATGATTATTTGACTCATAATCCTGCCCAAAAAAATTAATAAAAAATGAGTGACATTCTTTATCTTACTACCTAATTGGATTTAGTTCCAATATTTGCTTCTCTATAGATGAGTAATATGATAACATGGATAGATTCTGCATTAGCAGAAAGTAATCCAGAGAATTAAGAGGTTGCTGATTAATTATCTGAAGCATATGATTACTGAATTTAAAAACTTGCATTCTCATTTAATAATATGCATGTATGGGCAATGTTAATTTAGTTTATTATATTGTTTCTAAAGAAAATGATTTGTAAAGCTTTCATGGGCTCTTTCAGAGTGTTGACTTCAACTTGACCATCCAAAATGAGATAACTGTGACAGTCAGTTCACCTAAATATAAGAAGCTGTGCTAACCTTGTATTAATACTTAAGGCTTTTATAGAGATTTTTATCAAAATTCCATGTACTATAGATTCTCGAAAAACTTGCTTATAATACCTACTAGATATTGAGCAATACCAATGTTGTAGCTTTGTTTGTTTACAGATTTTGTACCTAGGTCCCACTAGGTTGCCCCTCCGCTCTGCTGGGATGTCATGTGGCCAGTTTACTAGGAATGGTGCCACATAACTATTCCTTTGGCTTGTTCATGTGTGTTTTTCTCTAGGACTTTTTTAAAAATGGTTCTTAAAGAAATACGTACTGAACATAAAAATGTCTGGAAAACAGCTATTTTTGAAACAAACATAAAACATAAGCATTGCCTCTGCCGGGTCAGACCAGGGGTCCATTGTGCCCAGCAGTCCGCTCCCATGGCGGCCCCCCAGGTCCATGACCTGTAAGTTCTCCACCACTTAAATTGTTTATACCCTAATCATTAAATAACCTGTTTAGTAACCCTTTATCTATACCCTGCAATCCCTTTCTCCTTCAGGAAGTCATCCAATCCCTTTTTGAAACCCAATATTGTACTCTGTCCTATCACCTCTCCTGGAAGCATATTCCAGGTGTCCACCACCCTCTGAGTGAAGAAGAACTTCCTAGCATTCGTTTTGAATCTGTCTCCTTTCAGTTTTTCTGAATGCCCTCTTGTTTTTGATGTCCCCGTTAGTCTGAAGAATCTGTCCCTCTCCACCTTCTCTATGCTTTTCATGATTTTATAAGTCTCTATCATGTCCCCTCTAAGTCTCCGCTTTTCCAGGGTAAAGAGCCCCAGTTTCTCTAGCCTATCAGCATATGAAAGGTTTTCCATGCCCTTTATCATCTTTGTTGCTCTTCTCTGGACCCTCTCGAGTATCGCCATATCCTTCTTAAGATACGGCGACCAGTATTGGACGCAGTACACCAGATGCGGGCGCACCATCGTTCGATACAGCGGCAGGATAACTTCCTTCATTCTGGTAGTGATACCTTTTTTGATAATGCCCAACATTCTGTTCACTTTCTTTGAGGCAGCTACACATTGTGCCGCCGGCTTCATCGTTTTATCCACCAATACCCCCAAGTTTTTCTCTAGGTTGCCTTCCCCCAGTACCCTCCCATCGTATAGCTGTACATTGGGTTCCCTTTCTCTATGTGCAAGACTTTACATTTCTCTACATTGAAGCTCATCTGCCATCTTTTTGCACACTCTCTTTGTAGTTCTTTGCATTCCTCAACAGTTCTGACCCTACTGGAGAGTTTTGTGTTGTCCGCGAATTTTATAACTTTGCACTTTGTCCCTGTTTCCAGGTCATTAATAAATATATTGAACAGCAGCGGTCCCAGCACTGACCCCTGTGGGACACCACTAGTGACCCCTTTCCAGTCAGAGTAGTGTCCCTTTACTCCTACCCTCTGCTTCCTGTACGCCAGCCAATTTTTGATCCATCTGTGCACGTCCCCTTCCACCCCGTGGCTCCACAGCTTCTTTAATAGGCGCTCATGGGGTACCTTGTCGAAGGCTTTTTGGAAATCCAGATATACAATATCTATGGGGTCACTTTTGTCCAGTTGTTCGCTTATCCCCTGAAAGAAATGCAGTAGGTTCGTTTGGCATGATCTTCCGTTAAAGAAACCATGCTGGCTTGTTCTCATCAGATTATTTTTTTCTATATGCTCATTGATAGTTTCCTTGATCAATGATTCGGTCATCTTCCCCGGAACTGAGGTTAAGCTCACTGGTCTGTAGTTTCCTGGGTCGCTTCTCGATCCTTTTTTGAAGATAGGTGTAACATTTGCTATCCTCCAGTCCTCCAGGATTACCCCTGTTCTCAAGGATAGATTACAAATCTGCCGCAGTAGCTCCGCTGTTTCGTCTCTGAGATCTTTCAGTATTCTTGGGTGGATTCCGTCTAGGTCCGGAGATTTGTCAGTTTTTAATCTATCTATTTGCTTGAATACATCTTCGAGGCTTACTTCCATATATGATAATTTTCCCTCTTGATCCCCCTTCAAGATTTTTTCCAGTTCTCTTGCAAAGACCGACGAGAAGAACATGTTTAGTCTGTCAGCCACCTCTTTGTCCTCCTTCACCACTCCCTTCCTGTCTCCCTCATCCAGAGGTCCCATCTTCTCCCTCGCCGGCTGCTTTCCTTTCACATATCGGAACAATGGTTTAAAATTTTGTGCTTCCTTGGCTAGTCTCTCTTCGCATTCTTTCTTTGCTTTTCTGACCACTCGGTGACATTCTTTTTGTTGCTTTCTGTGTTCTTTCTAATTTTCATCAGTTTTGTCCTTTTTCCACTTCCGAAATGATTTTTTTCTTGTCTCCTATCACTTTCTTTACTTCATTGGTTATCCATGCCGGGTTTTTTGTATGACTCTTTTTGCATCCTTTCCTAAATCTGGGTATATACAGGTTTTGTGCCTCATTTACCGTGTATTTGAATAAGGACCAGGCTTGCTTCACAGTCTGTGTTTTCTTGGTGCTGTTTCTGAGTTTCTTCCTCACCATTTGTCTCATGGCATCATAGTTTCCTTTCTTGAAGTTAAACGTTGTTGCACTGGTTCTCTTCCCCTTTGGTAATCCTATTTCCACTTTGAACTGGATCATGTTGTGGTTATTGGTTCCTAATGGTCCCACTACTTCCACTCCCTTTGCGGGTCCTTTCAGTCTATTGAGGATTAGATCCAGAATCGCTGACCCTCTCGTTGGTTCCTTGACAAGTTGTTCCATGAAGCAGTCCCGTACAGCCTCCAGGAACTCCGTTTCCTTTGTACATTTTGAATTTCCAAGACTCCAGTCTATTTATTGATTGTAGTTCTGTCTTCCTCTTCGGTTCTGCCCTCGGTACTGGCAGGACCTCTGAGTCCTCATCTTCAATTTCCTTCCTAAGATCTTGAACTGTTCAGTCAGTGCATTCTTGCTGTAGTCTCTCCTGGTGACATCGTTCGTCCCGACATGGATTATCACTGCTGTCTCTTCCATCTCTGCTCCCTCCAGGATTCTTTCAATTTTGTCGACAATGTCAAAAATTGCTGTGTTTAGGATGAGAATTTTAGACTTTTTCAGCAAAATCTAAGAACATAAGAACTTAAGAATTACAATACTGGAAAATATTGAAGGTGCATCAAGCCCAATATCCTGTTTTCAGCTATGGCCAACTCGGGTCCCAAGTAGCTAGATCCCAGGTAGTAAAACAGATTTTATGCTGCTTATCCTAGGAATAAGCAGTGGATTTTCCCAAACCATCTCAATAATGGCCTATGGACTTCTCTTTTAGAAAATTATCCAAACCTTTTTTAAACCCCACTAAGCTAACTGATTTCATCACATTTTCCAGCAACAAATTCCAGAGTTTAATTACACATTGTGTGAAGAAATATGTTCTCTGGTTTGTTTTAAATCTACTACTTAGTACAGGGTGTCAAACTCAATCACATTAAGGGGCTGAAATCTAAAACACAGGCTGAATCGCGGACTAGACCCCGCCCAATCTCCACCCCAGACCCTGCCTCCATAACAGTACTAATTTTAACACCATTTTTTCCATTCCTTTTTCATATATACACACAATATAATCTTATTAACAACACATAATGATTAACCACAAAATTAAACTCCACAAAGCACAGTGTATGCTTCTTAACATTCATTCCTACAAGAACACAGATAACCCCTGTGCAAATACGGGACCAAAAACTAAGAGAATTAATATATACAAACAAAACCGGAGACACAGAGGACAACCTCTCAACAGTAAATGTGACGTTGGACATGATACACGTTCAGATTGACAAACTAAAAAATGACAAATCCCCTGGACCAGACAGAATTCACCCGAGAGTATTAAAGGAACTTAAGGTGGAAATTGGTGAACTATTACAAACCGTAGCTAACATGTCAATTAGAACAGGGCAAATACCAGAAGACTGGAGGACAGCAAATGTCATCCCGATTTTCAAAAAAGGATCAAGAGGTGATCCAGGAAACTACCGACCTGTGAGCCTCACATCGGTTCCTGGGAAGATAATTGAAACACTTATTAAAGATAGCATTGTGCAACACTTGGAGGATCACAAACTAATAAGAGCTACTCAACACGGATTCAGGAAAGGGAAGTCTTGTTTGACAAATTTACTACAATTCTTTGAGATAGTGAGCAAACATATTGATACTGGAGATCCAGTAGACATAGTTTACTTGGACTTCCAGAAAGCATTTGACAAGGTCCCACATGCAAGGCTTATGAAGAAATTACTAAGCCACGGAATAGGAGGAGAAGTGCATAGATGGATCGGTAAATGGCTAGAGAATAGAATGCAGAGGGTTAGCATAAAAGGGAAATTCTCGGATTGGGTAAAAGTGACTAGTGGAGTGCCTCAGGGCTCGGTTCTTGGGCCTATTTTGTTCAATATTTTTATAAACGATCTTGAGGAGGAAACAACTTGCAATATAATAAAGTTCGCAGATGATACAAAATTAAGTCGGTCGGTTAGCTCTCAAAGGGACTGCGAGGAGCTTCAGAAGGATCTAAGACAGCTGGAAACATGGGCAACAAAGTGGCAGATGAATTTTAAAATAAATAAATGCAAGGTGATGCATCTAGGAAATAAAAATAAAGAACACGTATAGAATGTTTGCAGTAACAATAGCAAAATGCGAACAGGAAAGGGATTTGGGGGTACTGATTAACAGAAACCTGAAACCATCAGCGCAATGTGCGGCGGCGGCAAAGAGAGCAAACAGGATGTTGGGCATGATTAAGAACGGGATCACGAGTAGATCGGAAGAAGTCATAATGCCACTTTATAGAGCAATGGTCAGGCCACACTTAGAATACTGTGTCCAACACTGGTCTCCTTACCTCAAGAAGGATATAACTATGTTGGAGAAGGTGCAAAGGCGAGCCACGAAACTAGTCAATGGAATGAAAAATTTGAGCTATGAAAAACGCCTCAGGAAACTGGGACTGTTCACACTAGAGAGGAGAAGACTGAGAGGCGATTTGATAGAGACTTTTAAAATATTAAAAGGATTGGATGAAATAGATCAAGAAGCAGCATTACTAACATTTTCAGATGTGACATGGACAAGAGGTCACAGCCTGAAACTGGGTGGCAGCAGGTTCAGGACGAATGCCAGGAAGTTCTGTTTCTCACAACGAGTGGTGGACGCTTGGAATTCTCTTCCTGTGGATGTTGTGGAGGAGACTACTCTTCGGGGTTTCAAGCACAAGTTGGATATACACCTTCTTGCAAATCATATTGAAGGATACGGTAATTTCAGGTTTTCATAATAGAGAACCTAAATGGGCCGCCGCGTGAGCAGAGCGCCGGACTTGATGGACCTCGGTCTGATCCGGTGAAGGCATTTCTTATGTTCTTATGTTAAAACCCTAAGATTCAAGACTCTGCATGCAGTACAACCGCAGAGAAAAAGAAAAAAAATGCATTTCTTCCTGAACAGTACAAAATATAGACAGCAGATGTAAATTCTTAAAATTGATACAATTTGAGCACCAAATTGAAAATAAAATCATTCCTCCCTACCTTTGGTGTCTGGTGATTTTGGTTTTCAAACCTTCTTTTCCCAGTCTCTGGCTTCACTTCCTTCTGTCTGTGCTCTTAACTGTGAATCCAGGGCCTGCCTTATCCATTTGCTATTTTTCTCTCCTTCACTTTCTGTCATGCATCCATCTTTAGCATTAACTTTTAACATTCAACTTTCTTCCAACTTTTTTCTGCTTTCTTCTCAAAATCTATCTACTTTTCCATGTCTTCCGCATTCCCATCTATCCATAAGAAGCATTTCTTGTGTATTTTTAAAACAAACACTTGGGGACATGTTTGTTAATGTGTGTTAAACATTTACCGTGGGTTTCAGTTTGTGGTAACTGTTAGCACAAGCACAGGCCCATGCCTACAGCTACTGTGTAGAAAAATGTACCATGTGTCAAAATTTCTGTGAAATTACTGGGCAAGGGTCATAGCTGCTGGGTTGGGAGTGGAGGGAGACTGCTTCTGTCACACTCTACTAGACTAACAGAGAAATGGTGCTAGGAGTGGGGAAAGAATGGGGGTAGGGCTTTATGGGTGGGAGCTTATCCTTGAAGGATTCTGTTAGGGCAGGGGGCCTGATTGGAGGGATCTGGTCAAGGTGGAAGGCTAGGTCAGTTATGCTGTGTATCTGGGCATTTTTTGTGATTGGTTTGGTCCCAGCGCCTGTGTTATATGCCTTGGCAGATAACATAGTAACATAGTAGATGACGGCAGATAAAGACCCGAATGGTCCATCCAGTCTGCCCAACCTGATTCAATTTAAATTTATTTTTTTTATTTTTTCTTCTCGGCTATTTCTGGGCAAGAATCCAAAGCTCTACCTGATACTGTGCTTGGGTTCCTACTGCCGAAATCTCTGTAAAAACCTATTCCAGCCCATCTACACCCTCCCAGCCATTGAAGCCCTCCCCAGTCCATCCTCCACCAAATGGCCATATACATACACAGACCGTGCAAGTCTGCCCAGTACTGGCCTTAGTTCAATTTTTAATATTATTTTCTGATTCTAGATCCTCTGTGTTCATCCCACGCTTCTTTGAACTCAGTCAGTTTTATTCTCCACCACCTCTCTAGGGAGTGCATTCCAGGCATCCACCACCCTCTCCGTAAAGTAGAATTTCCTAACATTGTCTTTGAATCTACCACCCCTCAACCTCAAATTATGTCCTCAGGTTTTACCATTTTCCTTTCTCTGGAAAAGATTATGTTCTACGTTAATACTCTTCAAGTATTTGAACGTCTGAACCATATCTCCCCTGTCTCTCCTTTCCTCTAGGGTATACATATTCAGGGCTTCCAGTCTCTCCTCATACATCTTCTGGCGCAAGCCTCCTATCATTTTCGTCACCCTCCTCTGGACCGCCTCAAGTCTTCTTACGTCCTTCGCCAGATACGGTCTCCAAAATTGAACACAATACTCCAAGTGGGGCCTCACCAACGACCTGTACAGGGGCATCAACACCTTCTTCCTTCTACTGGCTATGCCTCTCTTTATACAGCCCAGCATCCTTCTAACAACAGCCACCACCTTGTCACACTGTTTTTTCGCCTTTAGATTTTTGGACACTATCATCCCTTTCCCTGTCTGTGCATATCAGCTTCTCTCCTCCCAGCATATACGGTTCCTTCCGATTATTAATCCCCAAATGCATTATTCTGCATTTCTTTGCATTGAATTTTAGTTGCCAGGCATTAGACATGTACAGAGACATGTACTGTAGATAAATGACCTGTGTAGTAAATACACAGCAAATTCCTGCCATGTTCCTGTATGTGCCACACAGGCTATGTCTTTTGATCTTTTCAAAAAATATTCTATTCAAATTTGTATAAAAATTAGTTTTAAATAAAAATCTTCAACAACTTAATAGTGTACTTAAAATGTTGAAGTATTTTCTATCTAGTAATTACCTTGTTTCCCTGAAAATAAGACATATCCCGAAAATAAGCCCTAACATGATTTTTAAAGATACTCCTAATATAAGCACTACCTCAAAAATAAGCCCTAGTTAAGATCGACCCCCAAAGGCACCCCTCGAATGTACCCGACACTCCCTAACTCCATCCCTGACACTAGTGCTGCCTGATTTGCTGAAAAAATTGAACTCGTTGATTCAGCAACCTCCACTCTTGCTGCTTTAGGAGGCCTCGGAGCTGAGGTATGTCAGTCTCATGGTGGGAGAATTGGTGGGGGTTCTGCTGCACAGGGGGATGGGAGGAAGGGATAGAAAAATGCTGCACAAGCGGATGGGTAAGAGGGGAGGAAAGATGCTGCACATGGGGGGGGAGAGAAAGAGGAAGATGTGGGGTGGAGGAGAGGAAGGGAGAGATCATTGTTGTACTTGAAAAAAAATAACACATCCCTGAGTAAGCCCTAGTGCATTTTTTAGACCCCAAATTAATATAAGACACTGTCTTATTTTCAAGGAAACACGGTAGTAAACTATAAAGGATATTTGTTATTTTCAGCAATAGGAGTAACTCTTGCTGAGAAGATGCTAGTGTAGGGTTACCAGATTTTACTTTAGTAAAATCCAGACTCCTAGACCCGCCCCATTACACCCCAGTCCCGCCTACAATCCCGCCCTAGCCCTGCCCCACCCCGCTTCTGCCTCTTCTGCCTCTCTTGTTGGTCAGGAGGGTATCTGCATATGTGTGGATGCCCTCCTGCGCAACATGATTTCGAGGAAGCTTATCAAAACCCAGAGAAAGTGCCAGGTTTTGAAAAGCCATCTGGACCCCCGGACATGTCCTCAAAAAGAAGGAAATCCAGACATCTGCTAACCCTATGGTTTCCCAGCATGCTTTGCATGATTCCCTGGATTATATTTATGTTTAGGCATACACATATTTATGTTTAGGCATACACAAAATGCACAAAATCCACAGGATAAACAGAAGGAACTTGCCACACTACAGAAATTCTAAAACTGAATTTATTCATAAATAAAACCAAATGTAGCTATGTTTCACCCTCGGGCTGCAACAGGGATAGTTCCAAACAGACTAAGCTTATATGAGTAGTAATTGAAACTGAGGGCCGGATTCTGTATAGGATGCCTGGTCTCAGCAGCCACCTAAGCGGCTTTTGAGAATCACACACGAGCATCTTGTATAGAATTGCACCGCCCCAATTCTCTAACCAGCATCCATGTCACAGGCACCAGTTAGAATATCGCGTTGCTGTTGAGCTGATCATGGCAAGGGAATCTCCCTGCCGCGATCAGTTTAGCAGCTGCAGCAGCAGGAAACCCGTCCCCCCAGACGATTGGCAGGAGGGATGCCCACTCCCTCCTTCTGGAACCCCCAAAGCCCCCCCCCATCCCTGAATGTCTGCGGCAGGAGGAGTGATGAGTTCCTACCACACCAATACATTCCCCTGCAGGAGGGATACACAATGCTCACTCCCTCCTGCTGGACCCCCTCCCCCCCAAGATCATCAGCAGGAGGGATGCCCACTCCCTCCTGCACAACCCCACTAGTACTTATTTTTCATTGGCTGGCTGGAGGGATGCTTACTCCCTCCGGCCAGCAGGCCCACCTCCACAGAATGGTGGGCCTTCCCCTTTCTGGTGCATCATGCAATGCACCAGGAAGGGACCTAAGATCTTGATTGGCCCAGGTGCCTAAAGGCCCCTCCCAAAGGAGGGGCCTTAAGCGCTTGGACCAACTGGAATCATAGGCTTCTCTCCCATTCTGGGATGCACTGGGAGTAGCCTAAGGCTCTAATTGGTCATATCCTTTAGGTTACTCCCATGGGGGGAGGGGGGTTTCCTGCAGGAGGGATTGGGCATCCCTCCTGCCGGGAGATGTATCGGGGTGGTTGCGGAAGGAGGAATTTGGCATGTCTCCTGCCGCAGACATTCGGGTGTGTGGGGATTTCGGGGGTTCCAGCAGGATGGACTGGGCACCCCTCCTGCTCATTGTCTTCGCGGGGGTGGGTGGGGGGGTAGACAGGTTCCCTGCTGCGGCCGCTAAACTGATCATGGCAGAGCCTACGCACCTCCCTAGGCTCGTAAAAACACCTAAAATGTGGGCTGCCTGCCTCAAAGTGTTTTTAAACGTGCATCCCAATTGGCTGGTTAGATAGCGATAGGACGCCTACTGCCACCTACAATCAGCATGTCATTTATAGAATTTCCTCCTGACAGTCTAGTCTCAAACAATTCACAATAGCTGCTAAGGAATCATTCTTGCACACTGAATATGGCCAAGTCGAGTTATATTTATGAATAAGTCCACTTTGAGAATGTCTGTGGTGTGGTAGGCCCTTTTTCTTTTTTCCTTATATTGTATGTAGTACATTGCTATCCAAGTAGAAGTCTAAGGGTCAGTATATTAAATTAACATTCTCACACACATTAACTCATATTAAAAGCAGATGGTATGTTCACTTTAACTTACACATACTAACACTCTTTCCCTTGGTTTATCATTTATCATTTATTTGAGCCTTATTTGTCATACAAGTCAAAAGGATTTATAATTAAAACTTATAACAAGAAAGGAAGTCCAATAAACCATAGGAAAGACACAATCGTACAAGAGGAGAATCCATTCATGTGATGGCATCAAGCACACAGTTTTCCCATCCAAATTATAGATCATTCACGTTTACTAGAAGAGATGGTCATAATTGTCATGTTTATCTCTCATCTAGGACCCCACTGATCTTCTGAAAGCAGCATTGAAAAAATGTGTTTTCAAAACTGTCCTGAATTTGAATATAGGAAAATTCAGAACATCAGGAAAAAGGACGATCATGCCAGAGAGAGGGACCCAGAAAGGAAAAGGAGCTATTTCTTGCAGATTCCCAGCCTGCTTGAAAAGGACTGGGAAGAACCAATCTATGATCATTTATAGATCAAAGAAATCAAGTAGGAATGAAAGGAATGGTTAGAGAGGCTAACTACGGTAGATGAGGATGCCATTATGAAGTGCCTTGTGAACCAGAGCTATTTTAAACGTAATCCTAAATGCAAAAGGTAACCAATGTAGGTACTGGAATAGAGGAAAATTATGGTCTCGTCTTTTGGCTTGACATAAAAGACAGACTGCCATATTTTATAAGGACTGTAGTCACTTTAGGTGACCTGTGTGCTATGCCAATATTCTATATAGGTCAGACACCTCTTATAGAATAGGGCTCAGTGTGTATCTTTTTAGCATGAACCTTTTGGTTTTATATATAGAATTCCTGCCTAAGAGGGTATTCTGTAACTGGGCACCTCCAAGTAGATACCCAGAGGGAATGCGGTAAAAGATTATCTTATAACAGAACTTATGTTTCTCTGTAGTCTACTAGTGTAACTGGTTATCAACATACTTTACGTTTAGCTGCTTGTACTTGTACCACCCATAGAGCTGGTGTAAATGTGCACACCCAAGTGAAGCAAGGACACCTCTAACTTACTGTATTCTTTTAGTTATATGAATAAGTAGGAGCCCCACCTATGTCCTGCCCCTGTGTATGCTCCCTTGCAAATATACACTGTGCATGTTAAGCAGGTATTTGCACAATAGTGCTTAGGCACCATACTAATATTTATCTGCATAAGTGCACACATACTTATGTAAGCACTTGGAGTCTTGGTCATAATCACATATCATCTGCATCATATGTTTGGCTGCCTATATGGTTGGCATGATGGTGACTTCACAATCGGCACTTGAACATGGGTGACTGAGGTCTGAGTGGTAGGTGCGGCTCTGGCATTGTTGGCAGACTGGATGGATTGTGAGGGTCTTTTTTTGCCATTGTTTACTGTAGGCGGGAGAGCATGGCACAGTGGTTAAAGTTACAGCCTCGGCAACCTGAGGTTGTGGGTTCAAACCCATGCTGCTCTTTGTGACCCTGGGCAAGTCACTTAATCCGCCCATTGCCCCTGGTACATTAGATAAATTGTGAACAGAGAGAAATGCTTGAGTGCCTGAATAAATTTATGTAAACTGTTCTGAGCTCCCCTGGGAGAACAATATAGAAAATTAAATAAATAAATAATTATTACTGTGCAAATACTTATTCTTGGGGGAAAATCCACTACTTTTTCTAGGATAACACATGAAATCTGCATTACTCTTTTGGTATATTACCATATGGCTTGTCTACAGTTAGAAACAGGATACTGAGCTTAATGGAACTTTGTCACAGCATGGCAAGGCTTATGTTCTTAACCTTTTTTTCTCTTTTATAATGATTGGGGTAGTACTGTATATTGCTTGACTACTGAGAAGTCTGAAATATTAATTATTTTTCCGATGCTTGCACACTGTGCATGTTCAGAAGATAGATTTTCTCTGAGTAAACTGAAGAATGTAGTGATAATTGTTTCCAGCTAATACAGATGAAAAGTGAAAAAACAGAATTACAATATATATAGATATATGTTAATATATACAGATACACTTATAATCTACTGTATAAATATACATACCTGTAAACTGTATATCAATAATAATAAAACCCTAAGCGCGCATGCACTCCTACCTCCATGATCTCTGCCTCCGTGATCCATGGCAGAGACATGATGGTAGCGGTGTGTGCGCATGTGGCAGTTTTCAGCACTTTCCTACTACACTTCCTACAGCTGAGCCAGTGGCGGTTTCTGTGTGCCGGTTGCCCTTTGCACTCTAAACAAACAAAAAAAAAAAAGATACATGGGAGAAGGGCCATGATAAAAAGACAGGCAGGTGGCACGGAGATAGACAGACAGACAGGTAGGTGGGAGAAGGGACACGATAAAAAGACAGGCAGGGGGCAGGGAGATAGACAGAAAGACAGAAACAAAGACATACACACAGAAAGACAGGTAGGTGGGAGAAGGGGCATGAGAAACATACAGACAGTGGCCAAAGAGAGAGACAGCAGACAGATAGCAGCCAAGGAGAGAGAAAGACAGAAAAAAAGACATACAGACAGATAGTGGCCAAGGAGAGAGAGAGGCAGAAAAAAAGACAGACAGATAGCAGCCAAGGAGAGAGAGAGAGAGACAGAAAAAAAGACAGACAGACAGCGGCCAGGAAACAGACAGAAATAAAGAAAGACAGACAGCGGCCAAGGAGAGAGAGAGAGTGAAAGACAGACAGACAGATAGATAGTGGCCAAGGAGAGAGACAGAAATAAAGACAGACAGCGACCAAGGAGAAAGAGAGACAGAAAAAAAGACGGACAGATAGTGGCCAAGGAGAGAGACAGAAAGAAAGAAAGACAGACAGACACATCTATTCTAGCACCCGTTAATGTAACGGGCTTAAATACTAGTTATATATATTGGTATTAGATTCCTAGTATGTGTCGAGTTAGGATAACTGACAAATAGTGACCTGTTTCTGTATATTTTGAATGTTAACTTGTAACCCGTTCTGACTTCTTTGGGGAAAACAGGATAGAAAACGAATTAAATAAATAAATAATACTAACATTCTAAAGATTTCCACACTGAGGGCTGGATTCTGTTTAGGATGCCCAGTCTCAGAAGCCGCTAAGAGGCTTTTGAGAATCGCACATGGGTGTCATATATAGAATTGCGTCTGTCCGTGAGCTCACCTAACCACCATCATTTTCTAACTGGCATCCATGTCACAGGCACCAGTTAGAGAACCGCGTTGCTGCTGAGCTGATCGCGGCAAAAGAATCGCCCTGCTGTGATCAGTTTAGAAGCTGTGGCAGGGTATTCCCCTACCACCACCTTCAGGAGGGATGCCCAGCCCCTTCTGCTGGAAATCCTGAAGCTGCCCCACCCACCCCCCGAATGTCTGCGGCAGGAGGAGTATCCAGTCCCTCCTGCTGGGAACCAGAAGCTGCCCATCCCCCACTCACAAATGTCTGTGGCAGGAAGAGTGCCCAATTCCTCCTGCTGCCACTCCCCCCGAAATATCCCCTGACAGGAGGGACGCTCAATCCCTCCTGATGGAACCCCTGAAGCTGGCCCCCACCCCCAAATGTCCATAGCAGGAGGAGTGTCCAATTCCTCTTGCCGCCACCCCTCTGAGGCATTCCTTGGCAGGAGGGATGTCCAGTCCCTCCTGCCGGAACACCCCTCTCAGATCATCGGCATGAGGGATGCCCACTCTCTCCTGCAGGCATGCCCTCACACCAACCCCCTCCCACAGCCCACCTGGACCCCACCAGTACATTTTTTTTGTTGACTGTCCAGAGGGATGCTTATTCCCTCTGGCCCAGTCAATCAATGAGAACGGCAACCAAACCAATGGTAAGGAAAATGTAAATGAGGGTAGACTAAATTAGAATAGTATCAAAAATAAAGTCACTCCTCTATAGGTCTTCAAACATTATGTTCACATAAATGTGGAAGTTGTCACTGAATATTTTAAAAAAGGGACATCTGGTAACCCTGCAAAACTCTACCATGATTTAGAAAAAGGCCCTGGTTCTCAAGCAACTGAGTTTGAAATTTTCAGCATAAATGTAGATACTCAGCCCAAGCAAATTTTCAGAGAGATCAAAGCAGAGAGAGGGGAGACATGATCGAGACGTTCAAATATCTCACGGGCCGTATCGAGGTGAAAGAGGATATCTTCTTTTTCAAAGGTCCCACGGCAACAAGAGGGCATCCGTGGAAAATCGGGGCGGGAAACTGCACGGTGACCCAGGAAATACTTCTTCACCAAAAGGGTGGTTGGTCGCTGGAATAGTCTTCCACTACAGGTAATTGAGGCCAGCAGTGTGCCTGATTTTAAGACAAAATGGGATCGTCACATGGGATCTCTTCACAGAGAAAGATAGGGGAGGGCTATTGGAGTGGGCAGACTAGATGGGCCGTGGCCCTTATCTGCCGTCTGTTTCTATGTTCTATGTTTCAATTTTTGAATCAATCTCTTAAAATGAGGATTATGAAACCTTTAAAATTTAGCTCTACAACAGTGGTCTCAAACTCAAACCCTTTGCAGGGCCACATTTTGGATTTGTAGATACTTGGAGGGCCTCAGAAAAAAATAGTTAATGTCTTATTAAAGAAATGACAATTTTGCATGAGGTAAAACTCTTTATAGTTTATAAACCTTTCCTTTTGGCTAAGGGCTCCTTTTACTACAGTGCGCTAGCGTTTTTAGCGCACGCAGGAAATTACTGCGTGCTACGCTTCTAGAACTAACGCCAGCTCAATGCTGACGTTAAGGTCTAGCACGCGCGGCAATGTAGCGCACGCTATGCCGCGTGTTAAACCCCTAACGCGGCTTAGTAAAAGGAGCCCTAAGTCTTAATAATAATATTGTAATTTATAGCTTAAGAGACATATGATCAAGAAACTGTTTTAATTTACTTTTGTGATTATGATAAACATACCGAGGGCCTCAAAATAGTACCTGGAGGACTGCAAGTTTGAAACCACTGCTCTATATGAATAAGCAGTGATGGATTTGCCACCATAGTTATACAGGTATCTGCTTTTTTAGATGGCATAGCTAGACCAATAATCTGTATATGTTGCAGCTGGGTATGGCAGAGTATTGTTGCATATACAAGTATATACAGTATAAATGATATGTATAATTGGCATCACCCCTGGAATACTTTTGGCTTGACCTTTCACTCTCTGTGAAATGTTGGACTTAAAAGAGATGTATGGAAGGCCTCTTATCAAATTATTTCTTGTGTAGGGTTACCATATAGAGGATGAATTGAGACATCTGAGTTTTACTTCCATTGCTTTCAATGGAAGTAAGATCCAGATGTCTCTATTTGTCCTCACTTTCAGTTGAAGTAAAGCCCGGATCTTTCAATCTGTCCTCTTTTTTCGGGATCATAAAGTACGCAAATACGAAGTGGCATTTTAAACTCTCATAGCACACCTAAACAGCATTTGATACTTTTCAAAAACAGTGCTCAGAGTTTTTCTTGAATGTCAGACCAAACACCGGGCAAAAGCCCAGATGTTCAAAACATCTATAAATTCACTTCAATCATTGCACATGTTTTAAAATTTCTATAGCACGTAAAAAAGTTCAATCTTGAGAGTTGTTGAGAAGTTAACTGTGTTTCACTCTGACTCTGTGTTCTGACGCATTTCACTGCTGCTGCTGCTGCTGCTGCTTCAGAAAACCCGTAGTGCAGTAATGTGCCAAATCTCAACAAAGTGGCCTGGGATTCAAGTTGTGCCATGCATCTCCTGGCTCTAGGTATTGGCCTCTCCTCACAGGTCCATCCTTCTCTCAGGTTGTGATGGTTCTGTGGCTTAGAGCCCAGAGAGTCAGAGTGAAACAGTTAACTTCTGAACAACTCCCAAGATAAGTGCCTTTGAACTTTTTTATGTGCTATAGAAATTTAAAAACATGTGCAATAATCGAAGAGTAAATTTATAGATGGTTTGATATTCAAGAGAAACTCTGCGCTTTGTTTTTGAAAAGTATCAAATGCTATGAGAGATTAAATGCCACTTTGTTTTTTGTGTACTTTATGATTCAGCTGATTTTTGAAGTTGGCAGTTTAGTATAATATTATCCCTGATTGTGTAGAATTCCCGCTCATTTTTCTGGAGCCATATGGTAACCCTAGTCATGTGTAAAAGCAGGGAGGTAGAATTAGACAGACATGCACTTGTAGAGTAGTTAAAAACACAACATTAGTTGACGAACATGGGAGTGGGCCAAGTCTGGGAATGACAGGGGTGGATAGATGTGCTAGCTATCACACAGCCAAACTTCCGTCCACCCCATCACGCCCACTTCCACATTAAGCAGCTAATGTGGATGTTTAACGCTCAGGCTTCTGTTGTAGCACAAATGAGAGTAGTTGCTGGCTACTGCACTTAGTAGAAGAGCCCCTAAAGGACCTATTGAAAATTAGTCTTATATTTTATACTTAATTTTATGCACCAATGCTAGTGCACATCACCGAGAGCATCTGGTTGCAACAATAAATCAACAGTAAGGCAAGAAGGATAGAAAGACGATAGGGAGATGGAAGCAACCAAAAAAGACAGCAAAATTGCAGACTGGGACCCAGTTGCATAGTAAGGGTGGTGCCCCCCCAGTTGCATAGTAAGGGTGGTGCCCCTCTCCTGCACTCTAACCCCCCCTCCCCGCTGCACAGGCGCCCCCCTTTCCCCATACCTTTTTAACTTCTCCGGTGTGAGCAGCATGCCCACCATGGTGTTGGCTTGCCCTGTGGACGTCACTTCCTAGGCATGGGTCCAGAAGTGATGTCATAGAGAGCGCCAATGTGGGCAGCAACCTTGCACCAGGGAAGTAAAAAAGGTACGGGGTACGGCAAGGGGCGAATGCATGCAACAAAGAAAGAAGCAGGGAGCCGAAAGGAGGAGGGGTGCTGCACCCTTAGCAAGATGGCGCCTGGGGTGGACCACTCCCCTCGCCCCCCTCCCCCTTACTATGCCACTGAGTCCACCATGCATTGGGAATTGGTTTGAGCTCATGACTTCCTAAGAAATTTAAGACTAGTTATGTTCAGGTAGAGTAGGTGTTTCTCTATTCCCTGAGAGCTTACAATCAAGAGGGCCTATATTTAGTGCGACTCACCTGAGTAATTCTACTAACAAGGTCATACCTATGTTCTCAGTGGCATATACCCAGATAGTACTTCTGCAAACTTAGGGAGAGTGCCTTGGCATTATCCGGTCCAGGGTGAAGTCTAGTGTTACCTGGCTAGGAACAAGATTCAGTCCACTAACCAGGTAACTATCCAGATAAATTAGGACAGCAAACTTTATCCCAATAATTGTCTGGATATCACCAGTTCACAGATAAATGTTGGTGGCCACTGAAAACCCAAATCTTCAGTGCTAGTAGCCAGGTACAGCCTGGCACTGAATATCTATCTAGGCGTAAAGGGTTGGATTCTGTAAACGGTACTGTTATCAGCGCCACCTAATAAATAGCTGCCGTTCGCGTGTCAATCACACAACGACACTGTTTACAGAATCACAGTTTTCATCAAAGGTAGACACCGGAAATGTAGGCCAGGGTTTTAAAGGCTTACATTTCCGGCACCTATCTTTGATAAGAATCACGACGCCTATAGAGCAACTTAGAACACCTAAGGTTGTTCCCAGCATTAACCACTCTACTTCAACCTTAGGCAGTGGCGTACCAAGGGTGGGGCGGTGGGTGCGACCGCCCTGGGTGCCAGCCCTAGGGGGCTGCACAGCCGGCAAGCCGGGCGGGTCTGAAATCTCCTGTGCTGCTCTAAACAGCACCTGTACCTCAGCGTGGCTGCCGTACTTATTCCGAAGCAGCCGCGCTGAAGTGCAGGAAGTCCTGCGATAACTGCCGTCTGACGCCTCTACTCCAGAAGAGGTAAGTGACATCAGAGGGGGTGGACCGGCAGCCGCAGTCATCGTGGGACCTTGTCACAACTTCCTGCATCTGCCGGCCCACCCCCTCCGACGTCACTTACTTCTTCCGGAGCAGAAGCAGCAGAAGCAGTCATCGTGGGACCTTGCTAGTTTGGAGGGAGAGAGGAGCATAGAAGGGTGGTGGAGGGAGAGAAAAGGGGTCAGGGTGGTATGAAAGGGTGGTGGAGGGAGAGAAAGGGGGTCAGGGTGGTATGAATGGGTGGTGGAAGGAGAGAAAGGGGGCAGATGCTGATGGAATTGGTGTGCAGGGAAAGGAGAGACAGACATAAGGGGGAAGGATACTAGATGGAATTGGGTTGGAGGGAAAAAAAGGGGGCAGATGCTCATGGAATTGGTGTGCAGGGAAAGGGGAAAGAAACATAAGGGGGAAGGATACTGGATGAAATTGGGTTGGAGGAAAAGAAAGGGGGCAGATGCTGATGGAAGTGGGAGGAAGGGAGACGAGAGAGTGAAATGTCAGACCATGGGGGTGTGAGAGAGGGAAGGGGAGGAGAGAGATGCCAGACCATTGGAGGAGGGAAGGGAAGAAGATGGATGCCAGACCAATGAGGGTGAAGGGAGAGATGGAAGTGGGAGACATAAAGTTTCTGGAAGGGGAATAGAAGGAGAGAAGATGCCATATAGAAGGGTCAGAGAGAGGGTAGAGAGTGACAAGAAGATGAGGAAAGCAGAAACCAGAGAAGACAAGATAGAAAAAAATTATATTTATTTATTTTTTTGCTTTACGGGTGATGCATCGCTGTTTCTGTGGTGTTGCATTGTATGCAGAGTCCAGCTTCTTGGTGGTTCAATTTAACCTTTGTCTATGTATTTTTATTTTATCCCCCCCTTTTACAAATCTATAGAGCGTTTTTTAGTTCCGGCCGTGGTGGTAACAGCTTTAATGCTCAGAATTCTATGAGAGTCTGAGTTGTTACCACCATGGCTAAAAACCACACTACAGTTTTGTAAAAGGGGGAGAGGTTAGTTTGTGATTACATATTCCTGTGTTCTATGATAGTTTGTGATTACATTTTCTGTGTTCTGTGTGTTCAAAAGACATGGCTTTCTGTTAGGATTGGCTGTGCAGGATTGATTTGTACTAGTCTGGCTTGTTTAGTTTTACAATGGGAGTATTGATGTTGTACTGCTCACTGCAGTATGTAAGATGCTGCCTTTTCCTAGGTACACTCTTGTGTGACGTGTGGATTGTTACTAAAAATTATGTTTTTCATACAGATTGGGGGGGGGTGGTGTCACATAGGCTAGGTACGCCACTGACCTTAGGTGTTCTAAGTTGCTTCTGTAGACGCAAAGGAGGTGCCTACATTTTTTTTTACATGATTGTTTAATCATTTTAAAATGGCTTTTATCACTTAAGTTAGGCGCCATTTATATAATGTGAGCCAGAAAGCCCTCAGCAGCCAGCATTTTAAAAACACTGACCTCTGCAGACTGAATACTGCCCCTCGGTTTGTACATAAGGTATTGTAGGGTTAAATGGCTTAACCAAGATCACAAGGCTATAACCATTAGACAGCTCCTCTACCCCATACAGAAATTTAAGTTTTCTTGGCTCCTCTCAGAAGGTAGGTTGGGCTTTAGTCAGTTTACACTGACTGTATGCATCACAACCTGATTTGCAGTTTCCAGTCACTTTCTTTTTGCATGTTCATAACTATACAATTTGTAATTGATAAAAACACACCATACCTCCTTCCAGGAAATGTCACCTCCTCTTGCTGTCAATGTGCCCGTGATGTATCTTGAAAACGTTTAGCCAAAAGAAAGAGAAACTCAGTAAGTAATGTGGAGAAAGATCCTGATTTATGGCTCAAGGAGATATAACCGAGTAATTAATATTTCATTTAAATGTGTGATTTAATTTAAAAGAATGCTAAAAGAATCCAGAATGAAAAGATTAAACTGACACAATATGAAGAATTGTGTATTGGAATCCTGCATCAAGTCTAAGTTTTTACAACATGTGTTAATGATATCTACTGTAATTCTTTCTCCAGCAATTGAATACGGTATATCAGTGAACAGCTGAAAAGTTATTCAGAACTACAGAAGAGCCCCTAATATCTGAAATTCCTTTATCCCCAAATTCTCAGGTCCCTATTCAAAGAGCAACAGTCAGCCTTTCTTTAACACTGATTGCTGTTTAGACATGGATATTCAGTGCCAGGCCCTATCCTGGCACAGGCTGTGAATATTCATATCATCGGCAGCACCTGGAAAATATGCAGGCCAGTATTCAGTGCAAGGAAAATAGTGGGACGGGACAATAGACTTTCCACCAATCAACCAAAGCCATCAGGGTACTGTTTTTTTTTTGTTGTTGTTTTTTTTATTTTTTTTTTTCAGTGTCTCAGTTTGCGTTGGAGAATTGACCTTCTTGAGTTAAATTTTACATACTTATGTAAAACAACATTCTCGGTATTCAGTGCCCTACCTGCTTTGCTAACCACGCAAAGGGCTAGATTCACTAAGCCCACCGATCGTGTTTGCGATCGTGTACTGACCCGATTTTCCTCCGACCCGATTCACTAACCTCGTGGCCGATCATCCTCAGATCCGATCCAATCCATGCATGCAAATGAGGGGAAATGGCATGCAAAGTAGGAAGGCAGCGATTCACTAACCAAAATCAGGAACTGCTGGTCGATCATTAAAGAAGCAATTGCTGGGGACCAGTCGCTTACGTTCTTTCCGACTGCCCTGTTCTCTGGCGCCCTGCTCTTGTATGTAGCCATACTCGCGAACCTGTGGTTTTAACAGAATACGCTGTGAGGAAGGATGGAGGAAAGCAAGTTAACAGTTCCTTTTGTTAAAAAGCTTTATTGTTGCGAGCTCATGGTTTTAACCCACTTTAAACCCACAGGTTAAAACCACGGGCTTATAACAATAAAGTTTTTTTTAAAAAAAGGAACTGTTAACTCCATACTGAAGGGAGGCAGCCAGAAGTCAGCAGCACTTGGGTAGCTACCAAAGGAGATTAGACGAATCCCACCCCTGGCTCTTATAAACTGGGGCTTTTTGTTTTCCTTTCTGTGAATCCCGATGGAGCCGCTCTTCTGCCTCCCGGGGCTGAGAATGTAAAATAGGGATGGCAAGCAGCTTGCTGAGGAGTGAGGCAGCGGCAGGGAGCTTCCTTATTACTCGAGTTGGGGCAACGGAACAAAAGAGTTTCGGCAGTAGTAGAAGGCTTGAGTTAGGTTCAGTTGGGGATGGCGAAGGGGGAGCATAGAAGAAGAGATAAAAAAGTTCCAGTGGCATAGAAGAAGAGATAGAAAAGCGTTTTTTTGCAGCTGATGTTTTATTCTGTTGTCAGTCCTTTCAGAGAGCCAGCACATGCGCAGACCATCTACAGGTAAAGAAGATGGTTTGTGCATGCGTCGGGATCGCTCTTCAGCGATCCATGTGGTCGGTTTAGGGTGTGCCTCCGATTGCAATAATTTGCATGAGGATGCTTCATGAATCAGCACCTTGGTCACAGATCGAATCAGATCGAATCTGTGGGCTTAGTGAATCTAGCCCAAAGTTCGAATTGCTTGATCTGCGGTCCTTTGTTTGTGGTCAGCTTTGCAGACACCAGCACATGGCTCCTGGCTCCTCCCTCAATCTGCTCTAATTGACGAGTATTGCAGCAGTCACACCAGATTTTCAGTGGTACCGTGCAATTAAGTGCTGCTGAAAATCTGGGGATGGCTTCTTCGCTGGAATTTTACCGGACAGGAACTTCAGCCAATTTAAATCAGTCCGAATATTGACCTCCCCCCCCCTCAGTTATCATGAAATAGTTTATCCCCCAATTTCTATAAAGTTTCCACTGGCACTAACTTGTGGTTATATTGTATAAACTTGGCACAAGTTGCATTACATAGTAACATAGTAGATGACGGCAGATAAAGACCCGAATGGTCCATCCAGTCTGCCCAACCTGATTCAATTTAAATTTTTTTTTTTTTTTTTCTTCTTAGCTATTTCTGGGCAAGAATCCAAAGCTTTACCCGGTACTATGCTTGGGTTCCAACTGCCGAAATCTCTGTTAAGACTTACTCCAGCCCATCTACACCCTCCCAGCCATTGAAGCCCTCCCCTGCCCATCCTCCACCAAACGGCCATACACAGACACAGACCGTGCAAGTCTGCCCAGTAACTGGCCTTAGTTCAATATTTAATATTATTTTCTGATTCTAAATCTTCTGTGTTCATCCCACGCTTCTTTGAACTCAGTCACAGTTTTACTCTCCACCACCTCTCTCGGGAGCGCATTCCAGGCATCCACCACCCTCTCCGTAAAATAGAATTTCCTAACATTGCCCCTGAATCTACCACCCCTCAACCTCAAATTATGTCCTCTGGTTTTACCATTTTCCTTTCTCTGGAAAAGATTTTGTTCTACGTTAATACCCTTTAAGTATTTGAACGTCTGAATCATATAATAATAATAATAATATTTTATTTTGTATACCGCCATACCCAGGGAGTTCAAGGCGGTTCACAACAGATAGATGAATTACATACAGTGCGATTCGAAAAAAGAAGAACATAACAAGGCAATCGTGGGGACATACTCGTTTACATAAACGGTTTAGGATTTTCTTTTTCGGCGACCCGCACGCTATCAGAGAGCCGCGCACCCGCTGCTGCTCAGTTTCGATCTTCTGCTCTGACGCAACCGGAAACAGGAAGTTGCAGCAGAGCAGAAGATTGAACACTGAGCAGCCGCGCGTGCGCGGCTCTTTGGGAAAGCGTGCAGGTCGCTGAAAAAGAAAACCTATAAACTAAGGTGAGGAGAAGGGAGAGAGCTGGCTAAACACTAGGAGGAAGGAAGGTAGATAGGCCACGCGAGAGGAGCTGAAGGGTAGTAGAAAGGAACAGATGGTAAAGGAGGGAGGGAAGGGTGGTGGTGGAAAGGAATAGAACAGACATTGAAGGAGGGTGGAGAGGAACAGACCCCCAAGGGAAATGTGGAAGACAGAGTGGGAAGAAGACAGATGCCAGACTATGCGGGAGCGGAGGGAAGAAGATGGGTGCTAGACCAATTGGGGGGGGGGGGGTTTAAGGGAGAGGCACAGTAACAGCAAATGGAAGACGCAGAGAGAAGACACACAGTGGATGGAAGGAATTCAATGAGAAGATGTGGAAAGCAGAAACCAGATAACAAAGGTAGAAAAGAAAATTATATTTATTTATTTATTTTTTGCTTTAGGATAAAATAGTATATTAGTTGTGTTGATAAAAATTTATAAACAAAGCCCTGCCAGCTGAACATCTCTTTCTCTAGTTCAGCAGCAGGAACTTTGATTTATAAGAAAGGAATAAGCTAAATATTACAGTACTAAGGCTTATATGGATGCAGCGGGGACGGTGACGGGGCGGTGAATGGGATGGCAGTGGCGGTGACGGGGCGGTGAAAAGGATGGCGGTGACGGTGACGGGGCGGTGAAGGGAACGGCGGTGACGGGGCGGTGCAGAGGATGGTGGGGCGGTGACGGGGACAGATTTTTTCCCCGTGTCATTCTCTACTTCCCGCGTCCTGGTTGTGATGCCCCTCTTTATGATGCCCAGAATCCTGTTGGCTTTTTTCGAGGCTGCTGCGCACTGTGCAGATGGCTTCAGTGATGCATCCACCAGCACACCCAAGTCTCTCTCAAGTCTGCTGTCTCCCAACAATGCCCCCCCCCCAATTTGTAGTTGAACAACAGGTTCTTTTTCCCTATATGCATGACCTTGTATTTTTCCACGTTAAAGCGCATTTGCCATTTGTTTGCCCAGTCTTCCAGCTTCTCCAGGTCCCTTTGCAGGTCCTCACACTCCTCCCTGGACCTAACTCTGCCGCACAGTTTGGTATCATCTGCAAATTTTATAACCTCGCACTTTGCCTCCGTTTCCAGGTCATTGATAAATATGTTGAAGAGTAACGGCCCCAGCACCGATCCCTGTGGCACACCGCTCGTGACTCCCCGCCAGTCAGAATATTGACCCTTTACTCCAACCCTCTGCAGTCTACCCGACAACCAGTGCTTGATCCATCTGTGCACATCCCCTCCCACCCCGTGGTTCCACAGCTTCCTAAGCAGCCTTTCATGTGGCACCTTGTCGAAAGCCTTTTGAAAATCGAGGTAAATGATGTCAATGGGTTCCCCATTGTCCACCCGACCGCTTATTCCCTCAAAGAAGTACAGAAGGTTCGTTAAGCACGACCTTCCCTTACAGAATCCGTGCTGGCTTGTTCTCAGTAGGCCATTTCTCTCGATGTGCTCACAAATGCCATCCTTGATCATAGCTTCCACCATCTTCCCTATAATTGAAGTCAGGCTCACCGGCCTGTAGTTCCCGGGGTCACCCCTCGATCCCTTCTTGAAGATAGGTGTGACATTCGCCAATTTCCAGTCCTCTGGTACCTCTCCAGTTTTCAAGGATAGGTTGCATACATGCTGGATTGTGCCCGCTATTTCTTGTCTCAGTTCCTTCAGAACCCTTGGGTGGATCCCGTCCGGGCCTGTGATTTGCCGCATTTTAACCTGTCTATCTGTTTGAGGACATCCTCCTTACTTACCTCTATGTGCTCCAATTTTTCGGCCTGTTCCCCACTCGTGAGCTCCTCTGTGTCCGGTATATTAGATGTGTCTTCTCTTGTGAAAACCGACGAGAAGAACGCGTTCAACCTCTCAGCTATCTCTTTATCCTCCTTAATCACTCCCTTCCTGTCCCCATCATCCAACAGCCCCACCTCCTCTCTCGCTGGTCGCTTCCCCTTTACGTAACTGAAAAATGCCTTGAAGTTTTTTGCCTCCCTGGCCAGCCCCTCTTCGTATTCCCCTTTTGCTTTTCTAACCTCTCGGTGGCATTCCTTTTGGCATTTCCTGTGCGTCTGGTGATTTTCCTCCGTTGGGTCCTTTTTCCATCTCCGGAAGGATACTTTTTTGTCATTTATTGCCCTCTTTACTTCAGCTGACATCCAAACCGGGTCCTTTGACCGCTTGTTTTTGCAGCCTTTCCTGAAAATGGGGACGTACATTCTTTGTGCTTCCTGCAGGGTGTCCCTGAATAGGGTCCAGGCGCTTCCTACAGTCTCCATCCTAAAGATGTTTCTGAGCTTCCTCCCCACCATTTCCCTCATAGCAACATAGTTCCCTTTCCTGAAGTTGAGCGCGGTTGTAGCGGTCCTCCTTACTATGGGTGTCCCCCTTTCTAATGTGAATCTGATCGCGCTGTGGTCACTGTTGCATAGTGGTCCTCCCACTTCTACCCCTCTTGCAGGCCCCCCCAATCCGTTTAGGATGAGGTCAAGAGTAGCACCCCCTCGTGTTGGTTCCGTGACCAGTTGCTCCATGAAGCAGTCCCTCACAGCTTCTACAAATCCTGTTTCCCTAGTGCAGTTGGAGTGACCCGTACTCCAGTCTATCCCCGGGTAGTTGAAATCCCCCATCACTGTTACACTTCCAGTCCTGCATTCCTGTCTCAGTTCAGCTTCCAAGTCATCTCCGACTCCTTCTGGTGTACCAGGTGGGCGATAGTACAGCCCCAGTTTTATGCCTGCACCCTTGTTACCCGGCAATTTGACCCATAGCGATTCCAGTTCTTCTGCCTTCGTTGCCATATCCATCTTGACCGAGTAGATAGAGTCCTTTATATATAGTGCTATGCCTCCCCCCTTCTTGTGGGTCCTGTCCCTCCTGTAGAGCTTGTACCCCGGCAGCGCCACATCCCATTGATTCTCCTCTGTCCACCAGGTTTCTATAATTCCAATTACATCCAGGTCCTCCCCCTTGGCCACGACTTCTAGTTCACCCATCTTGGCCATGAGGCTTCTTGCATTTGCGTATAAGCACCGCAGGCCCCGTCGTTTTTCCTCCACCTCCACATTTACCTGGGCCGCCTCCCCTTGAATTTCGGGCAGTTCTCCTGTTCCCTGTGCTTCTGCTTTGCCCTCATCCTTTACCCTCGTAGCTTTCGGCTTCCCCACATTCCCGCCACCCCACTTCCCCGCTTTTCCTCTGGGTTTTCTAGCCCTACCGGCCCCCTCCTGGGCTATCATCCCCTGAGCCTCTGTTTGATCTCCCTCGCCTTGTGGCACCCCTATATTGCCCTCAGCTTTCGCCCTCATGCCGCCCAGTCCCCTTGTGTCTCCATGCCCCTTAGTCTCCTCCCAGCAAGCTCCCTTTACCTGATGTTTCCCTCGCTGTCTGATCATAAGATCCACCGGTCCCTCTACTTCCTCCTTGCAGTCAGCCCGTTCAGCATCTGTTTTGGATACTGTTGTCCGAAGTGTCAACATCAGATCAGCTGTCGGCTTTCCCCCTCTCCTCAGTTTAAAGCCCTCTCGATCTCCTTCTTCACATTGGCTGCCAGTAGTCTAGTTCCCGCTGTGCTCAGGTGCAGGCCGTCCCGCCGGTAGAGCTTGCTCTTTCCCCAGAAAGACGTCCAGTTCCTCACAAAGTGGAAGTCCTCCTCCTGACACCATCTCCTCAACCATGCATTCACAGCCTGGAGGTCTGCCTGCCTCTTTGCATCTGCTCTCGGTACAGGCAGGATCTCTGAGAATGCTATCCTCCGGGTACTCCGCTTCAGCTTTCGTCCTAGGACCCTGAACTGGTCAGTCAGTGTGGCCATGCTGAAGTTCTTCCGGCTCACATCATTCGTTCCGACGTGGATTTTCACCGCAGTCTCCTCTGTCTCTGCTCCGTCCAGGATCCTCTCGATCCTATCAGTGATGTCTCGTGTCTTGGCCCCTGGGAGACAAGTCACTAGCCGGTCCTCCCTTCCTCCAGCTACGTGACTATCTACCTCTCTCAAGATCGAGTCTCCCACCACAATAGCAGACTTCCCTTTCCTCAGCAACCTCCTCTGTCTCAGGTCCGTACACTATCCTTTCTTTCAGCAACACTTCCATTATTTTTCCAACAACTGAAGTGAGGCTCACCGGCCTGTAGTTTCCTGCTTCATCCCTGTGACCACTTTTATGAATAGGGACCACATCCGCTCTCCTCCAATCCCCAGGAATCACTCCCGTCTCCAGAGATTTGTTGAACAAGTCTTTAATAGGACTCGCCAGAACCTCTCTGAGCTCCCTTAGTATCCTGGGATGGATCCCGTCTGGTCCTATCGCTTTGTCCACCTTCAGTTTTTCAAGTTGCTCATAAACACCCTTCTCCGTGAACGGTGCAGAATCTACTCCATTTTCTCGTGTAACTTTGCCAGACAATCTCGGTCCTTCTCCAGGATTTTCTTCTGTGAACACAGAACAGAAGTATTTGTTTAGCACATTTGCTTTCTCCTCATCACTCTCCACATATTTGTTCCCAGCATCTTTTAGCCTAGCAATTCCATTTTTTATCTTCCTCCTTTCACTAATATATCTGAAAAATTTTTTATCTCCCTTTTTTACATTTTTAGCCATTTGTTCTTCCGCCTGTGCCTTCGCCAAACGTATCTCTCTCTCGGCTTCTTTCAGTTTCACCCTGTAGTCCTTTCTGCTCTCCTCTTCTTGGGTTTTTTTATATTTCATGAACGCCAACTCTTTCGCCTTTATTTTCTCAGCCACTAGGTTGGAGAACCATATCGGCTTCCTTTTTCTCTTGTTTTTATTGATTTTCTTCACATAAAGGTCCGTAGCCATTTTTATCGCTCCTTTCAGCTTAGACCACTGTCTTTCCACTTCTCTTATGTCCTCCCATCCTAACAGCTCTTTCTTCAGGTACTTTCCTATTGCATTTAAGTCCGTACGTTTGAAATCTAGGACTTTAAGTATCGTGCGGCCGCTCTCCACTTTAGCCGTTATATCAAATCAAACCGTTTGATGATCGCTACTACCCAGGTGAGCACCCACTCGAACATTAGAGATACTCTCTCCATTTGTGAGGACCAGATCCAATATCGCTTTTTCCCTTGTGGGTTCCGTCACCATTTGTCTGAGCAGAGCCTCTTGAAAGGCATCCACAATCTCCCTACTTCTTTCCGATTCCGCAGACGGAACATTCCAGTCCGCATCCGGCAGGTTGAAATCTCCCAACAGCAGAACCTCCTCTTTCCTTCCAAACTTTTGGATATCCACAATCAGATCCTTATCAATTTGCTGCGATTGAGTCGGAGGTCTGTAGACTACACCCACGTGGATAGAAGTTCCATCTTCTCTTTTCAGAGCAATCCATATCGCTTCTTCCTCTCCCCAGGTCCCTTGCATTTCGGTCGCTTGGATATTGATCTTTACATAGAGAGCTACTCCTCCACCTTTATGACCATCTCTGTCCTTCCTAAAAAGATTATATCCCGGTATGTTTGCATCCCATCCATGTGATTCACTGAACCATGTCTCTGTGATAGCAACAATATCTAGATCTGCCTCTAATATCAGGGCTTGCAGATCATGAACTTTGTTGCTTAGACTGCGAGCATTTGTGGTCATCGCTTTCCAGCTATTTTTCAGCGATAATCTCCTTTTTTGTATGGATTTTTGTGTCGTTTCACTTTTTTTTAATATCATATTTTTAGTAATTTTCCTCCCCCTATGTTATTACCTTCTTTTTTTTTTTTTTTTTGAATTTAATATGCATTGTAACCATTAATGAACTTTCCTTTTGTTTCTAACAATGTCCAATAATCTATTTTTATTTTAATATTGTGATTTGTGTTTGTAACAGTATTTATTTATATAATATTTTACCCATGTTTTATAACTATGTGTTTTATTTTGTACATCGCCTTGAATTTTGATATGGCGATTAATCAAACTGTTTAATAAACTTGGAAACTTGGAAACTTCCGTTGCAATACTAAGAAATGAGTTGCTGATATTGCTTATGTTGCAGCCTTTACTACTATCACATCTTTTCTTTTGCCGGGGGTGGTCTCTATAATTGTCCTTCGTACATACACCACCCCCACCTTCTAGTTTAAATGCCTAGAAAAATATTGTCTAAATTTCTCTGCAAGGTTTCTTTTTCCTGCTGTAGTAATATGTAGCCCATCAGTGCAATATAGCTTCTTGTCCTTCCATGTATTTCCCCATCCTCCTATGTACCTGAAGCCTTCTTGATGACACCAGGCTCTGAGCCATCTATTAAAGTCCTTTGTGTTTTTCACTCTTTGCTCTCCTTTTCCTCGCATTGCGAGGGTGACCGGCACCTGAGGCAGTGGCACCCCTCTTCTGCCCTTTTCCCCCCCTCCCTGCCATGTGTGCCCCTTCTCCATACTTTTTTAACCGGCGCGAGCAGCACGAACTTGCTGTCCATGTTGGTGCACTCTCTGATGTCACTTCCTCCCAGAGCAGTGGGAGCAGTTGGAAGGGTGGTGGAAAGGAGGAGGAGTGCCAGCGCCCCAAAGATGACCGCGCCTGGGGCAGACTGCATCCCCTGCACACACTTTGCTACGCCATGGCTTGGTGCTTAAATGCTATAGCGTGCACCTACAAAGGTGGCATGCGCATGGAAGGATCAGAGGCAGGTCTTGCTGTTGCACACTTAAGTTATAGAATACTGTCACTTATATGCACAACTGCCACCTTTAGGCACGACCATTATAGAACCAAATCTTTTCCAGAGAAGAGAAAATAGTAAAACTAGAGGGCATAATTTGAAGTTGCAGGGAGGAAGACTCAGGAGCAATGTTAGGAGCTTCTTTTTCATGGAGAGGATGGCAGATGCCTGGAATGCTCTCCCGAGGAAAATGGTGATGGAATTCCAAAATGTGTGGGATAAATATAGAGGATCTCTAATTAGAAAACGAAGAATGTAAATTAAAGAACTAAGGCCGGTACTGGACAGATTTGCATGGTCTGTGTCCCATATGTGATGATTTCATGAGGAGGGCATCAATGGGAAAACCCCACTAACTTGGAACATGAGGATGTTACTGGCCAGACTTTATGGTAGATATCCTGCAAACAGGATGGTTGGATAGGCTGGAGTGAGCTTGGACGGCAACTTCAGCAGTTGGAACCTAGGACAATACCAGGTGGACTTTACAGTCTATGACCCAGAAATATCAAAGAAGAGACAAGTTAATTTAATCATGTATCGTTTAATGGGCAGACTGGTTGGACCGTTCAGGTCTTTATCTGCCATCATTTACGCCTACATTTGGGTGCATGCGTGCCAACTTATGTTCTATTCTTTAACAGCAATTTTGCACGCAATTGCCACTAGAGAATAGACACTTAGTACACTTAAGTTTTCCCATTAGATATTCCATTAGGTGAAATGTTCTTTAAATTCAAATGGGAAAGTGGTTCAAACTCATTTCTGAGAAGTTAAATGACAGCTGCCCTATTTGTTGAATGGCTTAATGATTTCCCATTTCATGTGATTTTGTTATGAAAATGAAGGGAAAGAAAAATAAATGAAATTCTGTTTATTTTCATTTCATATCAGATTGGAACAGCAACCAGCCCTTGTCCTGGTCCCAACTACCTCACTCCCTCTGTTATTTCTTTTTTTTTTAAATATAGAAAAACAGAACCATAGAGTTGGAGCAGACAAATTCCAGCAAAAGGTTTTATTTTAAAAAGAGCCAATGCAGTCTCCAGGCTTTCATACTGCTTTTACTTCCCCTCCGTCTTGCTCCCCCTCCCATATTTCTTACCCAGTTAATGGATAAAAGGGGACAGGAGTGATCCCTCAGTCATCTCTGGCCTGTGGAGCCCTTTCATATATGAGGATCATACTTGGGGTTACCAGATTTTCCAAACGGAAAATCCGGACCCCTAGACCCGCCCAGTTCCACCCAGTCCCACCACCAATCCCACCCTAGCCCCGCCCCCCACTGCCTGCTCTCATCAGCAGGATGGCATCCGCGCATGTGCGGATGCCCTCCTGCCCGATGGCAATTTGTTGGAAGCTTTTCAAAACCCGGACAAATTACCGGGTTTTGAAAAGCCATTTGGACCACCGGACATGTCCTCAAAAGGAGGACATGTCCGGGGAATTCCAGACATCTGGTAACCCTAGTCATACTGAAATTAATGAGCAACAATTTTTTTTAATTCAGAGTTTATTAATGTAGGAAAAACAAGTACATCATCTTAATGTACAGACTTTTCTTCACTTTTCAACATAGTCGCTATTTCTCTGCACACATTTTTCCCATCGTTCTGCAAGTTTGAAAATTCCTTTGCGGTAGAACTCCGTTCCAGCTGCCTGCAGACACAGATGCACTCCTTTTGACCATCTTTCACCATCTCAGGTTTGGTCTCGCATCTGTTCAGAGGGTGCCGGGTCGGGACTGTAGATCATCTCTTTCATTTTAATATCTCTGAAGAAGGTCCTGAGTGATGTTTTTTTTCTGAACTTTGTGGTTTTCTGTCAACAAATGTGGGACCCAGCGGGCACAAACTTTTCGATAGCCTAAGTTTTCAATAAATTTCCTGCACTACACTGTGTCCTATTCCAATTTTGCTGCGATTGCATTCGCATTGACATGTCTGTCTTCTTTAATAATGTCATCAACTTTTTCTTGTTGCATTCAGTGTAGGCAGTGTGAGGGTAACCGCTATGGAGGCTGATCTTAGATGCTTGTGTTTCCATTTTTGAAATATTTCACCCATCATCTAACACTGCTAGCGCCCATGCACACATCTCCATATGCACACTGAAGTCTTGGAGAATATCTGCAGTAGGGATTTCCTCTTTAACAAGGAATTCAATGACAGCATGTTGACAAAACGAAACATCAGTGTCGGCCATTTTGTATCTCCTGCCTATAGTCACATGACAGAAGCTAATAACATCACAATACCTCAATTTGTAGTGTAGTCTGTACATTAAGATGATGTTCTTGTTTTTCCTACATTAATAAATTCAGATTTAAAAAAAATTGTTGCTCCTTAATTTCAGTATGACCCTCGTAAATGGTGCCAGCCTATCTGAGGCCAGTGCTAATTTGCAATACAGACACGGTGGGGCAAGAGTAACTGGGAATCAGTCCTGTCTTCTTCAATAGGGTAAAATAGAGAAGTGTTGGGGGGGGGGGGGGGAGGTGTGAGAATGACTATGCAAGCCTACTAGTAGGGATTTTTCTTCAAACACTGGCAGCAGTTGTGGGACTGGGTCTGACTTTAAGTTATTTTTAAAATTTCATTTAGGTATTCTTTTTGACATTAAAAAAAAACAAATGAAACAAAGAAAATGAAATTTAAAAACAGAGTAAACTATAGAAATGTTCAATTCACAGAATGATGATAGAGGTGTGCAGAGACACCACAACTCAAAATGCCTGAAATTACACAGAAACCCATTAATTTTAGTGACTAGTATGCAAATTTCAAAGTGTGCAGCTCCAAGGGAAACATAGTAACATAGTAAATGATGGCAGATAAAGACCTGAATGGACCATCTAGTCTGCCCAACCATACATGCTCCATAAATTAATCATTTAATTTAAATGGTCCTTTTGCTTAGGTTCTATCTACTGGAGTCTCCATCAAAGCTCACTCCAGCCTATCTTAACCATCCCAGCCATCAAAGCCCTCCCCAGCAGCCATTGAGCTTGTGTAAATGGCTATGCCACATGTGTCAAACACAAGGGCTGTGGGCCGAATCCGGCCCACCTGGCCATTTTATGCGACCATCAGACACTGTGCACCTTACACTAGACCAGGAGTGTCCAACCCATTGGCTGCAGGTGGCTGGCTTGAGGGCGGTTTCAGTGTTTTGCTAATTGCCACCCCCAGTGTTTACCTTCTGGCCGGGTCCCTCCTCCTCACTGCTGCAATCATTTTGTGCACAAAGCCACGGGCAGCGGCTAATCTAGAAGAAAAACAGCAAATGTATAAGGTGGCCCTGGATACACAGTTAAGAGCACAGACAGAAGGAAGTGCAGCCAGAGATTGGGAAAAGATGGTTTGAAAAACAAAATCACCAGATAACAAAGGTAGGGGAAATTATTTAATTTTCAATTTAGTGATTGAATTGTGTCAGTTTTGAAAATTTACATCTGCTGTCTATATTTTGCACTGTTCAGGAAGAAATGCATTTGTTTCTATTTCTCTGCGGTTGTAGTGTATGCAGAATCTTGCATCTTAGGGTTTTGCTTGTATATATTAGCACTTTTAGTTTGTATTTGCAAAGGAGTTATCTGCATGTGTGACCAAGGTCAGGTATTCTGGTAGGAATGAATGTTGAGAAGCATACAGTGTGCTTTGTGTAGTTTAATTTTGTGGTTAACCATCATCCCCCTCTTCTACGAAACTGTGCTAGTGTTTTTTAGCGCAGAGAGCCGCGCTGAATGGCCTGCACTGCTCCCGACACTCATTGAGTTCCTATGAGCATCAGGAGCAGTGCAGACAATTCAGCATGGCTCTTTGCGCTAAAAACCACTAGCGTGGTTTCGTAGAAGAAGGGGGTATGTGTTGTTAATAAGATTATATTTTGTGCTTATATGAAAAATAAATGGAAAAAATGGTATTACAATTAGTACTATTATGGGGGTGGGGTATGGGGGTGGAGATTGGGCAGGGTCTGGCCCGTGACTTAGCCTGTGTTTTATATTTCAGCCCCTTAACGTGATTGAGTTTGACACCCTTGGGCTATGCCTAAAGTTAAGCTGGTAAATGCTAGTATTTTATAACAGCAGTTGCGTGCTTAACAAAGAATTTGCGTTTAGCACACATCATCCATGCACCTACCTTTAGGTGACCTTATGAGATCTACCCCCTAAGGGCCTGATTCTATCTATAATGCCTAAAAAAATGGCACAGATCATAACAGCGCTGAGCACGATTCTATAAAAGGCATGTTCCATGTATATAATCGCGCTGAGTGGCCGTATGCGACACTAATATTTAGGCGCCCCTACTTTGGCTTAAAAACCTGGACCTAAGTTATGGACAGGTTGGGCGTATTCTATAATGGTACACATAACTTTTAGGAACGTCAATGATCTGCCTGTGCTCCTCCCCTGGCCACACCCCCTTTTGAGAATCACATACTTGAACTGATGCACGCCACTTTATAGAATGTGCCAACACAGTTGTGTGCATAGCTTCTAATTAGTGCCAATTAATGTCAGTTATTAGATGTTAATCGCCAATTATTGGTGCCAGTTGGTCTTGTTAAAACAATGACGTTGGGCACTGATTTGCATGCATAACTTATGGCACTATATACAGATTTGGGGCCTAAGCTACTAAGGGCATGCAAGATGTGAAAGGTATTAAGATCTTGCCACTGAAATTAGCATAGGTACTAACAGAAATGATTAGCTGCTTGCAAGAGCACACAATGAACATGTTAAGAGTTGGCTCTTGTACTTTTTATTCATTTTTCATGTTGTTGTTAAGCCACCAAGAATTGTAGATTGTGTAGGGTATAAATCTTTTAAACAACCAAATAAATTATAAAACTCTACACTTGCCTTCCAAGCAGGTCAATTGAACGATTGGTTGAGTAATATTATCACACACTCCTCTTCCTACCTAAGTTTCAGAAAACTTGTAAAAACAAACTTTGTTTAACCAATTTTTTAACCAAATCCTCTTAAGCCCTACCTCTCCATCTCCAACCGAATTGTTCCCAAGATCTCTCATGCCTCACCTCTGTATCATGCTCTCCTGTATTTTAATGATCTTACATTGTACCTATATTCGCTGATTGTCCAGCTCTTCTTTGTTGTAAACCGCCTTGAACTACCACGGCTTTGGCAGTATATAAGAATAAAATTATTATTATTAAATATGAGACCTATGGGAATGGTGAAAAGACAGACCAGATAACCTCCTTCTTGGTTGTTCATTGCTTGAGGATACAGAGCCATACCGTGTGTGATTCTGCCGAGGCTAACTTCTGAATGATGAAATGTGCTGACCAGTAGAAAGAAATATGACTGTGATGGATGGTCATTGGCTATGAGAAGGAAGAATGCAAACTTAAAAGTTCCCAGGTATGCCAAGCAGCAGGAAATGCTCCGTTTCCAGTAGTTTCCTTATCCCCTGCTTAGTTGTATTGAAACTTCCTGGCTTCCCAGAGAAAATCAAAGGCCTTATGAGAACACAAGAGCAAGAAGTTAGACTAAACTTTATAAAATGATAAGGTTTAGAGATCATTTTATAAGTGATTTTTTGGGTAAGCCATGGACAAGCTGGATGTAGCTCTGGCTAAACCATTTAACATGCAGAAAACAGATTGTGATCAGCTGTGTTGAAATGTTACTTTAGAAGGTGATTTTTCCTATGTAGGTATTTTAGTTTAATTTGGGAAAGGAAAAGGGATCTATCAGATGGTTTAAAAGCCTTTTCTCTTGGGAGAAGATGTTGTTTTAATTATTTTCTTTTTTTTCTCACATTCCCTGTGGTTCATTTCAACAGGTTTACAGTCCACAGATGTGCAAGCGTCAGGCAGAGAGAGAATACCTAGGTGCTCTGAGGGGTAATTTCCCACTAGGGGCAGCAGAATATCATCCCATAGCACAGATTCCATGAAGATTTTCCAAGATATACATTAAGAGAACTTGTCAGCAAGCTTTTGTAAGCATTAATCGGATTGCAATTTAGCAGTATTTCTCAGTTCCACCGGACAACTCTCTCTGTGTTTCGTTTTGTAGAAAATATTACATTCTGTATATAATCTCCAACAGTTTTGCACTGCCACATAAGGTTACAAATCATTTTGATGGTTCTTGCAGTTCTTTCTTGGAAGATTAATTGCCATAAACCTGCAGTTTTAGCTAGACCATTTTGTTCCCCTTTCAGCAGGAATATCTTGCAAGTTGCCTCTTTTGCTCCAGTCATGCTTCCTTAAGTCAAGAGGGCAGTGACAACTCCCCTCGTACCTTTTAGGCAGTTTAATGAATCAGAGCGGATGCATAACTTAACATTTACCCATCTTCCCTCCCCTTCTTTCTGACTACAGCCCCAATTCACTGCTGTCTCTTTCTCCTGCCCCCTCCCCCAGCAGAGAAAAGTCATTACATGAAGAGATCAGCTTACCAGTTGTCTTCAGAGCAGTGGCTAAGAGCAAAGCTCCTGCTAGTACAGTAAGAGAAGCAGAGGAGAGAGTCGTGCCTTCAGAACTCCAGGGCTCTAAATACGGAGGCACAAGTGCATCTGCTAGTTGTTAGTCACTTGGCAGAGTGATTTTTCCTCTTGGGTAGTTCTAACGTTGGCTGCTTAATAATGTTTGTCAGCTATCTGATCTTAACATTGCTCTGCTTTCAGGCAGCAGTGTTAGCGAGACCAGGGGGAGAGGTAAGCCAAAACAGAACTTCTTGTCAAAAAAAAAATGATATTCTTGTGAAAGGTCCCATTAACTTTCTTTGTCTACAAGGAGAGATCATGAATATTTTCTAACTTGTGCAAAGTGCATTGTCCACAATGACATTTTAGGAATGTGCTGCCTTGTGTTGAAAAAAAAAAAAAAAAAAAAAAAAGGTGGTTGTAATCGTATTGGAACACTTTACTAGCTAAACTAGGATTTTATTATGGGAAAACAGTACAAAAGAAAGAAAAGAGGATTTTTGGGGTGGTTGTTGCTTTTTTTTTAGAGCATAAGCGTGCTTTTCAGGTTTGTTATTTCTGCTGCATAAAGAGGCATAGTGCAGTTTATCATCCAAAGTATTTATGTAACTTTTTTGCTTGAGATGAGAAGGATGGGAACTTGAAAAGTTGTTTTGTACCTATTAGATATTGTTTTGATGTAGTATGTTTTATTTATTACTCTTTGTAATGATTATGACAGATCAATGGTACTGGTGTTATCAGTTGTTTTATGCCTGTTTCCTTTTTTATCTATCTTAATTTATATTCATCTTTCAGTAGTATATCTCTGTTTTTCTTTTACAGTATGGGCATATTTATGACATGATATTTCATAGTTTATTTACTTCCAATACATTTTATTGATAACTGAATTAATTTTGCAGTAGAAATGTTTATACGGTAAATGAGATTATGTGCAATTTCTTATCTTAAACATCAAGTGATTCTTTTTATATATTACAAAAATATATTTGTATAAATATTTATTTAATATAAATATGTACCGACAAATAACAAATGTGTCCTAGAATAATAATCTTTTTAAAATGCTTTTAGAATTGTTGTCTTTTGAAGAGCAATATTTTTTATTCTTCATGTTTAAAACGTCCCAAACTGTAGGTGGACATGGAAAATTAAATCCCCGCTGGAGTGATGAATCCTTCTTTCAGCTTTATCTGTTGTTAGCCCTAGCTGAAGCCTAGTAAAGCTGATTAAGCATTTTCCTGTCAAGAAAAAACAAATATGGTAAAATGGTTTCAAAGGTGTAGAAATGTCACCGATTTCAACATTAACCAGGGCAGTTCTGGTCTCGGTGAAAAACATAAATAGTTGTTTGAAAACTGAAAAGGAAATATGGTCCTATGTGATGCAAATGAATATATATCAATTCATGTTTGAGAATATGGGTAACTTAAGCACAATCAGACGGTCCGCCCCGGGTGCCATGTTGGAGGTGCCCCTCCTCCTCTCTGCCCCCTCTGCCTCTTCCCACTCCCCCCCTTCCCCATACCTCTAGTTGTTCACTGCCAAGAGCAACAACTTCAACATGTTCCTCGTGACTGTGTCAGCTCTCCCGCTTAGAACATAAGAATGGTCTTACTGGGTCAAACCAATGGTCCATCAAGCCCAGTAGCCCAATCCAGGCCACTAGTACCTGGCCAAAACCCAAGTAGTAGCAATATTCCATGCTACCGATCCAGGGCAAGCAGACTATGGACATTTCCTCCAGGAATTTGTTCAAACCTTTCTTAAAACCATCAGAGGGAGAACCGCAGGGGAACGCTGAAGTTGTATGGGGAAGAAAAGGGGGGCACCCTCGCTACGCCACTGAACAAATCTTGGGTAGTGATCAAGAGCGTGTATGGCTGTTAGGAAGGAGACATCCATATACCTTCTTGGAGCCTTAGAGTGAAAGGAAAGCCCCCCCCCCCAACTGGGCCATCATGGGAGTTTCTGTTGTTTCCTAGTCCATTTGGATAACGTTTGGGTGAGAGAGATGTTGGTTCTGAGAAACCCAAGCACAGTTCAGGAAACAGGGCAAGCAAGATTCAGCAGAAAGGTCCAGGCAAAAAACATCAGGGCAAAGGGTCCACATGGAGAAAAAAACTGAATGCAGTCACATGACTTCATAGATCAATCTCAGGATCCTTTGCACCCCATACAAATTCCTGCTGCCTCTGGGTTTAAATATTGTGGGTGATCTCTTCTCTGAATCAGTGGGTGCTCACCAAACAACCATAATATTTTCAGGGTCATGATGTGAACAAACTTTGTGCTCTATTTCCTAAAGTTCAGTAAGACTGTGCAGTCAGTGGCACATTCTTTATGGCATACAAATCGAATGGGCTTCAGTGCATGTGTTATGGCTTTGTAAAAGGGGCCCTGAATTCTTTAATAGACTTAATTGGCACCTTGCAATTGATGTAAATTGCACTTAATTGCATGTTGGGAGCCTATTCTTTTAAAAATCTACATTAGAGAATGACACGGGGAAAAATTCTGTCCCTGTCACTGCCCCGTGCCCGGACCACCATTCCCTTCACCACCCTGTCCCTGTCTCCACCGTCCCCTTCACTGCCCGTCCCCGCAACATCCATACAAGCCTCAGTACTGCAATATTTAGCTTATTCCTTCCTTATAAATCAATGTTCTGGCTGCTGAACTAGAAAAATAAATAAATAGAATTTTTTTTTTCTACCTTTGTTGTCTGGTTTCTGCTTTCCTCATCTTCTCATTCAATTCCTTCCATCCACTGTGTCTTCTCTCTGCGTCATGCGTTTGTTATGTTACTGTGCCTCTCCCTTCACACCCACACCTCCCCAATTGGTCTGGCACCCATCTTCTTCCCTCCGCCCCCCATAGTCTGGCATCTCTGTCTTCTTCCCTTCCAGTGTCTTCTCCCCACTTTCTGTTCCCCATTTCCCTTCAGTGTCTTCTCCCCACTCTCTGTTTCCTATTTCCCTTTAGCGTCTTCTCCCCACTCTGTCTTCCACATTTCCCTTCAGCGTCTGTTCCTCTCCACCCTCCTTCAGCGTCTGTTCTATTCCTTTCTACCACCACCTTTTTCTCTCGCCACCCCCTTCACCATCTGTTCCTTTCTACCGCCCTTCAGCACCCCTTGCACAGTCCGACCAGTCCAGCACGGTCCAGCAGCTCCCTCCCGCCCAATCGCAATGTTCAGCCATCTCCCTCACACCTCACCTTAGGTGCCGACTTTAATTCTTTTTCTCCCAGCCGCATGCTTTCAATAAGCTGCGCACGCGCGGCTGCTTGAATTGTTGAATCTTCTCCTCTGATGCAACCGGAAACAGGAAGTTGCATAAGAGGAGAAGGTTTAACAACTCGAGCAGCCGCACGCACAGCTTATTGAAAGCGTGCGGCTGGGAGAAGAAGAATTAAAGTAGGCACCTAAGGTGAGGTGGGAGGGAGATGGCAGGATGCAATGATCGTGTGGGGATGCTGGACCATGCGATCCGTGATTGCTTCACTGCGGAGACAAGACCATTTACCGTTCCACAGGGCGGTAAATGGCCTTGTCCCCGTCCCCGCAGTGACCACTATTTTTTCTCTCCCCGTTTCAGCGGGTTATCCACGGCTAGCCACGGGTAACAACCACCATGTCATTCCCGTTTATCCCCCTGCGAAACACTATAAATGTATGCAGGTGACATCTTTGTTCTCCATGAGATAGACTCAAATCCAGGGCAGGATTAATTCATCCAGGGTCCCTAGGCACACAATTCCACTGGGCCCCCTGTCCTGCCCCACCCCACCATGCCCCGCCCCCTTCCACACACCCCTGCCCCTTTTTTTTACTTCTTTATTTCCACTTTATTTCTTTTATTTTAAAATTCAAAATAAACAAAGATTACCATACCAATGCCAGTGTAATTTTTCTTTTATGCAACCTCCAAACATCTCTGACCAAATCTCCCCTTCCTTCCTAGAGGAAGAGATCTTTAGCTGGCAGGGCTTTGGGAAGTCCACCAATTTATATTTTGCATTTGGGTAGGAGGCATGGGGCATAGCGGGAAGAAAATTTAGTGCCTGCCATTTTATTGGACTAGAACATTTCTCAATTAGCTTTCAGACCTCTTTCTTCAGGTCAGTAAACTATACTGCTGTTACAGTATCCCTGTCCTGACCTGAGGAGAGGAGTTATGGACTCTGAATAAGTTAAAAATGTATTAAAATTAGTCCAATAAACAGTATCACATTATTTCCATTTTCTGTTAATAAATGATTATCAACACAGCTACAATAATACTTTATCCTAAAGCAAAAATAAATAAATAAAACAAATAGAATTTTTTTTTCTACTTTTGTTGTCTGGTTTCTGCTTTCCTCATCTTCTCATCATTCTCTTACTGCCATCCATTGTCTGCCCTCTCCATCCAGTGTTCGCCCTCTCTCTCTTCCATATGGCATCTTCCCTCTTTTTATTTCCTTTCAATAAACTGTCTATCCTGTGCCCCTTCTCTCCTTTGTACATGAGTCATCACAGCTTCACCTCCCCTCTCCATTTTTCTGGTCTGGCATCTCTATCTCCTTTCCTTCTCTCCCCTCCCTAGCATCTCTCTCCTCTCCTTTTCTTCTGTCTCTACCTCCCCCTCCATGGTCTGGTATCTCCTTTCCTTCCTTCATTTCCCTCCCTCCCATGGTCTTGGCATCTGTCTTCCCCTCCTCTCCCTTCCCTGGTCTTCTTCCTCCCTCCTTTCCTCTCGCTCACCAATTGGGTGCAGCAGCATTTCTCTCCCCCTCCTTCTCCGTCTCATACACCTGTCAGCAGCGCACAAAGTCTTTTCTTCCACCTGGGCCCCTGACTGCCTGCCCAAAAACATCAGGGGGGGCCTCATCAGTATAAGGAGAAGGCAAACAGGCTGTCCAGGCATCTCTTCCTCTTTCCCTTCCAGGGCCAGCAGTAGGGGGCAGCAAACAGGGTAGGGGGCCCCCGAGTGCATGGTGAGGTAATGTAAAAGGTAGAGCATTGAAGGGGAAATTTACATAACTTTTGAAACCCAATACCATAAAAGCATAGGAAGCAGTTTAAAAAAATAAAATAAATATATATATATATATATATATATATATATATATATATATATATATAAGATTAGGGTGCTAAAATCAACACAGAAGACCCCTCCCCTAGACAGGGTGAACAAGTTTACTTAACCCTGGGGCTCTCGTGCCTCCACAGAGCCAGCACCAGCGAATAAGAGATTTGTAAAAGGGAACAAAATGAGAAGCCACATAAATCCCACCCATATACCTAGGCAACATCAAAGCTATAGGCTCTATCCAGCGACGTCCACTTTCCTCCAAGGGCTCTCCAAGGTACTGCCGTCCCCGCCCTTCTTGCCCACTCTGCACCTTCTCCAAGCGGTTCCTCTTCCTCGTCACTCTTCCAGATAGCCTTCCTGAATGAAGCCGACCTCAGCCCGCGTCCCTCCCCCTAACCTTCCACGGAGCTAGCCCGGCAAGGCGTAGGAGAACGGGGCAGGTCACCGAGAGGCAGCCGGGAGCCCAGCAAAACAAGGAGGAAGGGCCGGAACCCGGCCTGAACACAACCCCTTCTCCTGGCAGTCATGCCAGCAGAGCAGTGGGGCACCCTAGGGGCCACTGTTGTGAACTTCACGTTAAGGGTGCCAGCTATGCATCTCGCCATAACTCCTGTACCTATATGGCAGTACCATTGGTTTTGGTGGGCTCACACTTTTCACCACAAGTGTACTAGTTAGGGTGGCATATGGGCCTGGGTCCCCTTCTCTGCAATCCATGCACTGCTCACCAGGCTACTCCAGAAACCTGCTTGCAGCTCTATTAGGACTGGCCATAGTATCTGTAGCTCTCATAGAGACAGATATGTACTGTTTCATGCAGATATTGGGGGGTAGGAGTGGGAGGGGATCACTGATCGCTGGGAGAGTGTGTGGGGGCCATCTTTTCATCCCTCCAGTGGTCATCTGATCAGTTTGGGTACCCTTTTGGCCCTTATACATTTTAAAAACAAGTGTAGCCCAAAACATCCAAACTCTGCACATTTCACCCTCAGCTGTGTCAGTATTTAATGATAAAAATATGGTATCTAAATGTCAAATATAAATAAACTACTTAGTGCATTAAGCAATTAACACGTGGTTAATGCACGAAAAGAGGCTACCGCGTGACTGCATTGTATAGTTTTTCGATAGTTTGCTTTAGTAATGCACATTAAAACACGTGTTACTTAATTTTTTTCAAAGTTTCTGTCAGGGAGCGTGGCATGGGCAGAGAGTGGGCATGGAAGAACATAAGAATAGCCATACTGTGTCAGACCAGTGATCTATCTGTCCAAGTACCCTGCTTCTAATTCAGAATCTCAAATAGTATCAAGTGTCTTCCCCCAGGTCTATGTTAAGCATTTTGCAGTTAGTATACATAAAGGGTCAGATTCTGCCTACATCGGCAGCCACCTACAAAAAATGCTGCAGATCACGTATCAATCACGCTATGGAGCCATTTGCGGAATTTTGCCCACCATTAAACTTAGGCGCTCATAATGTAGCCAATCTTTTGAAGGCCTAGATTCCCGACTTCTATGTTTAACGAGAATCATGTCTACAGAGGTGCCTAGCGGTGCCTAAGGCCATTTCCTGCACAAACCCACACCTGCTTTGACCTTAAATGCCATTAGGTGCCTCTGTAGATGCAATTATGGCATCCTTTTATGTAGTTGCCTACATTTTTTTAATGACATTTTAATCGGTTTTAAATGATGCGGTCAATTACTGCACCGATTAACTCCAATTGCAATGATTACAGAGGTAGGGCTGCCTAGCTTATGGCGTCATGTAGAGAATTTGGGCCTACATGTGATGTATTAATAAAAACAGTTAACATGGGACCACGTTCAGTTTTCTAAATAGGAAGCTTCTGTGTTAACTGGGAGCAGGTACTGCATTTTAATTTGAATGTTGATGTAAGACTTGCAGTAAAAAAAAAAGAAGCAGCATTAGTTTTAGGCTTGCCAAGAGTTAAAATCCTGCTCTTTTAGCAGAAGGGCCCCTTAGACTGTCATATTAAAAAGAATTATAAAACCTGACACTCAAGAGGAATGTGTGGTTCCCAATTATTAATTAAATAATTTTATTCTCAATTTTTTCATTATGGAAAATCGGAGGGCTCCATTTGAAAAGCTACAGTAGCGATTCCCATGCAGCAAATGTGACACAGCCCATTCAATTCCTATGGGCTGCTTCACTTTCTGCCATGGTTTTGTAAAAGAGAGTCATAATCTATTAGAGATTTTTATCAATATTGTTAGTTCCATAAATGGGTCAAATAAACTTACAGAGTAACATAGTAGATGACAGCAGATAAAGACCCAAATGGTCCATCCAGTCTGCCCAACCTGATTCAATTTAAATTTTTTCTTCTTAGCTATTTCTGGGCAAGAATCCAAAGCTTTACCCTGTATTGTGCTTGGGTTCCAACTGCCAAAATCTCTGTTAAGACTTACTCCAGCCCATCTATACCCTCCCAGCCATTGAAGCCCTCCCCAGCCCATCCTCCACCAAACGGCCATATACAGACACAGACCGTGCAAGTCTGCCCAGTACTGGCCTTAGTTCTTTATTTAATCCTATTTTCTGATTCTAGATCCTTTGTGTTCATCCCACGCTTCTTTGAACTCAGTCACAGTTTTACTCTCCACCACCTCTCTCGGGAGTGCATTCCAGGCATCCACCACCCTCTCCGTAAAGTAGAATTTCCTAACATTGCCTTTGAATTTACCACTCCTCAATCTCAAATTATGTCCTCTGGTTTTACCATTTTCCTTTCTCTGAAAAAGATTTTGTTCTACGTTAATACCCTTCAAGAATTTGAACGTCTGAATCATATCTCCCCTGTCTCTCCTTTCCTCTAGGGTATACATATTCAGGGCTTCCAGTCTCTCCTCATACGTCTTCTGGTGCAAGCCTCCTATCATTTTCGTCACCCTCCTCTGGACTGCCTCAAGTCTTCTTACGTCCTTCGCCAGATACGGTCTCCAAAATTGAACACAATACTCCAAGTGGGGCCTTACCAATGACCTGTACAGGGGCATCAACACCTTCTTCCTTCTACTGACTCTCTTTATACAGCCCAGCATCCTTCTGGCAGCAGCCACTGCCTTGTCACACTGTTTTTTCACTTTTAGATCTTCAAACACTATCACCCCAAGGTCCCTCTCCCCATCCGTGCATATCATCTTCTCACCTCCCAGCATATACGGTTCCTTCCTATTATTAATCCCCAAATGCATTGCTCTGCATTTCTTTGTATTGAATTTTAGTTGCCAGGCATTAGACCATTCCTCTAACTTTTGCAGATCCTTTTTCATATTTTCCACTCCCTCTTCGGTGTCTACTCTGTTACAAATCTTGGTATCATCTGCAAAAAGGCACACTTTTCCTTCTAACCCTTCAGCAATGTCACTCACAAACATATTGAACAGGATTGGCCCCAGCACTGATCCCTGAGGTACTCCACTACTCACCTTTCCTTCCTTCGAGCGACTTCCATTAACCACCACCCTCTGGCGTCTGTCCGACAGCCAGTTTCTGACCCAGTTCACCACTTTGGGTCCTAACTTCAGCCCTTCAAGTTTGTTCAACAGCCTCCTATGAGGAACTGTATCAAAGGCTTTGCTGAAATCCAAGTAAATTACATCTAGCATATGTCCTCGATCCAGCTCTCTGGTCACCCAATCAAAAAATTCAATCAGGTTCGTTTGGCACGATTTACCTTTTGTAAAGCCATGTTGCCTCGGATCCTGTAACCCATTAGATTCAAGGAAGTACACTATCCTTTCTTTCAGCAAAACTTCCATTATTTTTCCAACAACTGAAGTGAGGCTCACTGGCCTGTAGTTTCCTGCTTCATCCCTGTGACCACTTTTATGAATAGGGACCACATCCGCTCTCCTCCAATTCCCAGGAATCACTCACTTAAACAATGCAATACAGATCCCCCAAAATTAAAAAGCTTAAAAATATTAACAGAGCCATTTAAATATGTACAAGCTGAATCAAGCTGTCCATCTCTAGAGTGACCAGAGCGATTTGCCTTTTCATAGCACAACTTTCAGTAGTGAGCAATTTCACTCTTACTGATTGATTGTAGTTCACAGAATATTTGCTATACTATTGGGACAAAATTCAGTCAATTATATTGAGCCTAATATTCAGACCTTGGGAGGCAGCCTGTCTATGTTCCATGGTCAGCAGTGAGCCTGAATATTCAGTGCTGGCCAATTTCTGGTGAGCAGCGTTCGAGTATCTGGGTTTTTTTGACCAGTTATAATTTAACTGGTTAGGTTGATATTCGGTGCTGACCAGTTAAGAGCAAAGATAAGGCTGCTATTTAGGTGGTCTGATTTGCCGTCTAAACTCAGTCAGTGCTGAATATTGCCAGTTATTGTGCAATATAGTTGGTTAAATTTTAGCCACTAACTAACCCAACCAGATCGCCCCCAAACCAAGGGACCCCCTCCTTAGTGGCTAACATCCCAACCACATATGTCTTCTTTCCCAATTTAAGTCCCTCAAAGCAGTAGCCCTTCCCCCAAGACTCCAGCCTTCCAAACATGTCCCCCCAAAAGCCCAGCAAACCCTGGTGTCTGATGGTGAGACCAATTCCAGAGTTGCTTCCACCTTCACCAGTGCCTTCAAAAATGGCACCAGTGACACATGATGGTAGTCTCATAGTACTAATACTATAGGGTTATGTTTCTGTACTGTGGATCCTAGTGCAGTACTACTGCTAGGAGTCAGAATGAGTACTGGGAGACGAATGCTTGGGGCAGGTGCAGTTTTGAAGGAGAGCACCAATCCTTTCAGCAGCAGTGGAGGTGAATCTCTGCCATTTGGGATTTCTGCCCCATCAGTGATGAACCATGGGTATGTTCTGGATGGGGTCAGGGGTGTGGAGTAGGATAGACTCAGAGGGGCTTGGGTTTCTTTTTTGGGCAGGATTTTTGCCAGGGAGTGAAGCTTTTGTCAGGAGGGGTGGTGGGGCGATGTTATCTTGGGAAGGGGGGCAATCTGTTGGGTGATCAGGAGTTTCGGTAATGTCATCAGGAGGAATCTGTTGGATGATCAAGGGGTTGAGTAATGTCATCACAGAGCGTGATAGATTGGAAGGGGCTCTGACCTAGGGGGGGATGCAGGTGGAGGATCAGATTTCATTGTGGAATCAGTGGTTAGAGCTACAGCCTCAGCACCCTGAGGTTGTGGGTTCAAACCCCACGCTGCTCCTTGTGACCCTGGGCAAGTCACTTAATCCTCCACTGCCCCAGGTACATTAGATAGATTGGGACAGATAGTACCTGTATGTAAACTGCTTTGAATGTGGTTATAAAACTACAAAAAGGCAGTATACAACACCCAATCCCTTTCTCTAAAATGCTTAAACTGCAAACTGAATCAGGAAAGGAGAATGTGTGCAGGGGTTGGGGTGTGCTGCAACGAGTTGTTGCCCCTTATACATTTAATTCGGGTCTGGGTCTGCGTGCATCACCTGATAGTGTGGCTGCAAGTAACAAGGCACTTGTGGGGTAACTCTATCCTGTGTGGTAAATGCAGGGCAGATACAGGGCATTCTCGCTACATTCACCACACAGGATTTGTATTTACTATACATTAATTTTTATTTATTTAGGTATTTATATACCACCTGTCAAGGCTATCTAAGCAGTTTACAATCAGGTACTCAAGCATTTTCCCTTTCTGTCCTGGTGGGCTCACAATCTATCCAATGTATCTGGGGCAATCGAGGATTGAGTGACTTGCCCACTGTCACAAGGAGCAGTATGGGATTTAAACCCACAATCTCAGGGTGCTGAGGCTGTAGTTCTAACCACTAGGCCACTCCTTCTTTGTGTCAAATGTGTCATAAGTTCAAAATGTACTATACTTTAGTAAAAGTACCCCTAACTTAATTATTGTACATCAGAGAGAGTTACTTTATTCCTATGCAGCATTTATTATTTCTATTAATTTTCTTTTCTTTTTTCTTTTTTGCACATTAAATTAAAGATTTCTAGTTTCCATTCATTCTATGCACTGTGGGCTGTTTATATGTTTATAAGTGTATTTTAGGCTTCTTGTCCCTTAGAAAAAGCTGGCGTCACAGTTCGGGCATTTCCTATCCCTAATTCTAGATGTTGGTCACTTCAGCAGAGTGACACTGCATCTCCAAAAATGAGTAATGAGGGTACTGTGTATTATAGTGAAACAGATTATGTACTGCTCAAATCAGAGTTCAAGCCCATCTTAAAACCAGTATAAAAGGACTTAGTGAATGCATGTGGGCCATTTTTATTTTTCCATCCACAAAATCACAGCATATACAAGTGATTACTCAAGTGCAAGTTAAAAATGACTGTGGATCCTCAATTGTGAGGACTGTCAACAATTCTCAGCCATAATGTTGTCATGCAGCAAAAAAAAAAAAAAGAACCCAGAAGAAAATTCACTGCAGATCAAAGAGCAAGCAAAACTAATGGAGGAGATGAAACAAAGTACAACCTATGATGTTCCAATAGATGATTTTATTGATACAAAAGGACAACTCAACCCGAAACATGTTATGGTTGTAAGGCCAGCCCAGGAGTCTAGGTGTGTCAATTGGAACTGTTTACATAGGATTGTAAATAAACTTCATATCAGGAAAAATACTTTTTCATTGTGGTTTTCCCTTTTCCAGCTGCGGCAGCATTTCACATTAAGCTGTCTGTGTCGGCCCTGGTGTCTTCCCTCTGCGATGGGGCCGACACAGGCAGCTTAATGTGAAATGCTGCCGCAGGTGCAAAGGGAAAAACCACATTGAAAAAGTAACTTAATTGGCAAAATACTCTTAGTAGCCTCAATAATTGGAGAAAAAAAAATGTAATTGGGTGATAGGCGCCTATCCGATTCTATAAAAGATAGGCGCCTATTGCATGGCGCTTAGTGTGACTTAGGCTTGTACTTTGTTAGTCACCTGTCAATGGAGAATCATATATTGCATGTAATTAAGGAAGCTTTTATGTTAAATGAGGATTATGTCAAGAGTTAGACATATGTTGTCAATGTTAGATTTTCAGATTGTAGTCCAAAGTCTTATCGTCAGTAAATTGGATTTTTGTAATGCTCTATTTCTGGACATTACAGAGGCAGGAATTCATGCCCTGCAGGTAATACAAAATAAGGCTGCTAGAGTAATTACTGGGATGCTTTTGATACTTAAAAAGCTTGACTAGGGGTTTCATTTCATTTCCTTAACCTCTTTAAGGTTCATTGTTTATCCCCTCTTTATTGTATTTACCATAATTGTCTTCTTTTCTATCAGCAATTTGTATTTCTCTACCCATCTTTTTCTCATTTTTACATGTTTGTAATGTTAGTCTTTAACATGTTATGTATGTTTAGTTTTTGTTGTTTTGTTGTCCCCTTAATTTTATGTAATTTTAATGATATGTTCATCGCTTAGAAATTTGAGTAAGCAATTAATCAAATATACAATAAACTTGAAACTTGAATATGACCATATCACTCCCGTATTTAAAAAATTGCACTATCAAATTTACCTATCAATTTTGAATCGAGTACAAGATTCTGACAATAATACCCCATGTGCTTTATGGTGTGGCTTGAAAACAAACAGGAGAAACTGCCTTCACACCAGTGAACAGCAAACACAACAAAAGTGACCAATTGGTGTTCGGTTTCTTTTATTGTAATGGACTCGACACGATCGTGTTTCGGCCCATAAGGGCCTGCCTCAGGAGTCTTGTTGTAAATCAATTCGTGCAAATCCCATAAATTTTTCAGCACATGCTTTAGTAAACTGCAGCTCTAATGAAGGTCGTCTGCTGCTGTCCGTGGTTAATTTTAAAAAAATTTACAATCAGAATTGACAATGAAGTTGATTGAGCAAAGAAACCAGGATGTACATTATAAAAAAAAACAGCAATGCTGCTGTGCCTGTAGCAGGGCCAATACTTTGGAACTCAATGAGAGGCACATTGAGAATATGTGCAAATTTTGAAAACGTTTAAAAAAAACAAAAACTAAAGACATGCTTGTTTGTGCGAGCTTTCTCTTGATGGTTTTAAATTGATAGATGATGAATTTTATGACATGATCTTATTGTTGATCTTTGATAAATTTGTAGAGTCTGTTGTATTTATGTATATATCCTTTGTTACCCGTTTAGGATTTAACGGGATAGACATTTTTAAAATAAATAAATAAGCATGATTCTCCAAAAACTTAGGCATCTGAAATGTAGGCCTTTAAAACCCTCTCCTACATTTCAGGTGCCTAAGTTTTACATAGGAGTTGCTAGCTGCGATTCTGTAAACAGTGCCTAAGGGCTCCTTTTACTAAGCTGTGGTAGCGGTTTTAGCGCACGCTTAGCGCTAGACACTAACACCTCCATTGAGCTGGGGTTAGTTTTTCTGCGTAGCGCGGGGGTTAGTGTGCGCTAATCTGCAGCGCACGCTAAAAACGCTTCCGTTTAGTAAAAGGAGCCCTGAGTGTGACTGACATGCGGCCGATACCATTTTTCTAGGTGCCGTCCGATTTAGCTGCATTTATAGAATCAGCCCCACAGTGGCTACATTGAAAGGGAAGTTCTATAACTTGGCATCCCTTTGAGCCCAAATATACTCAAAATGCTACCGTTTACACATAATAATGTTCCTGTCTCCTTTTACCCTTTTTTGAACGTATGAGTTTCTTTCCTGTTAATATTGGACTTCTTTTCTGGATTTTCTTATTGATTTTAGTTATCTTGTAAATCACCTTGACTTGGCTGGTCCAAAATTGTGTGAGTCACCAAATATAATAAATAAGCATAAACTTAATAAGTAAACATATAGAAGAGCTCTTATGACATGCCATCAGGATGCCTACAATGAGATACCCATTTATAGATTTTCCAACTGAATGTCCATGGTAACAAGGTTCTGGAAAGAGTCCCAATGTGCTTGCCCCAGGGACTCGTCAAAAGTGCACCAGACATTCACGCCCCGACATTTGAGCATAGATCAAATGGGCGCCACTGTTCTACCCGAGAGAACGAGAGCCAGAAGGCATTGAGCATGCGCAGATGCTCAAGGCCCAGCCCAGGCAAGAGGCGGGAGCTCGCATTCACACTTACAACGAGCAGAAGGGGTAGGGACCAAGTGCTTGGGAGGAAGGGCGGGCGGATGCCGCTTTCAGCACAGGGGTGCTTTGCGGTTCTCGCGGGGGAGCGTTCGTGGGGGTGGAGGGTTGTGATGCTGGTTTGGGGGGGTGCGATGCCGGTTAGAGCAGGGGCAGGGGGTGATGGAGCAGCGCCGGTAGCCTCGGGGAGGGGGGGTTTGGTGGAATGAATAGTTCAAGTTTCCATTATCTTCTATGGGGAAAATTGCTTTGATATACGAGTGTTTTGGTTTAAGAGCATGCTTCTGGAACAAATTGTGCTCTTAAACCAAGGTACCACTGTATTTGGATATCAGAGAATACATAAAAAAGAATTCTATTTTCCAAATGCAATTTGAGAATAGAAATGGTGATTGTCATACAGGCCTGTGAAGAGTGTTATAGGATACTTATTTGACTAGAAAGAGGTCAGAAGACATGGGTGACAAATGGGAATTCAGACAGATACACCATGCTCTTGCTTTAGGTGCCTGAAAATGAGGTTTATGTTACTCTTCTAAGCAGGCGATAGTGAAGCTGTCTAGCTTGGGCCATGAAGTGGATTCAGTGAAGGTTCTAAATGGTTTCCTTTAGCTAAATGGATGAGCACAGAACTTTTGCAAGCTTTGCTTCCTTGCATTCTCATTAATACAAAACTGTCATAATTAATTGACCAGGGACTTAGTTGTCTATCCTACGGAAATAAGAATGAGACTATAATAGAGGCCCTATTATAAAGAATTTTCTCCTATTTCCTTCTGGAGAACATCTGGTAAATCAAACATTGGTCAAATAGTAAGAATTTGATAAAGAAAACAGGGGAAGTAGTCAATTCTGTAGAAAATAATGGTTAAATATTTGGTTAAGAAGGCTGATTATGAACTGGATATTTACCTTTTACTTTAAACATGGGATTGGATTACTGCAACAAGACACCAAGAAACTTCTCAGTGAGTCGGTAAAATACTTCAAGCCAAGCCAGGGCAGATGAATTCTGGTCACTAGAGTGTTGACAGCAACTCCAGCTACTTTCTTTTCTGACATTCCCTTGGAGCAGTAGCATTGGAAGATGCACTTCAAGCTGGGTTGTGTCCAATGGGATGACTTTAGCAGTAGCCTGTAAAACGAACCCGTACAAATCTGAGCTCTCTTTCACCCTAAATTGGCTGCCCATAGAAATAGAAGATATATCTTGGGGTGCACATAGATTATGCTAATTTTTAAAGAGTGCCCTGGATAATTTTTCTTTGAAAATTATCTAGAAAAAAGTGTGCATGTTCAATAAGATTTTTATTGAGTTTTACAAAAATCAAAACATAACAAACCTCATGGTGCAATCCAACAAATACATAAGCATAATATACATCATATACAATAGCACCATAACATAAGCAATACAATACTGAAAGAATCAAAGAAATAAAAGAAAATAAGAATAATACAAAGTAAAATAAAATCACAGTAGAACCTAGTCAGTAAAAGTGTACAGCAATATCTGGATGTCAAACATAAAATAGTACATTGCAACTCCGTAGCCTATTAAAAATTGCCCCATAATGTTTACCATTCACCAAACATTTTTTTACATTTTGAAAACAATGAGGGCTAGTTTTATAACTGAGCTCTTAGGCTGGGAAGTTAAGTAGGTACATATATGTAAAACACTGTGCCTCTTTTAGGAAGGAAACATTGCTCCTATCTGCCTTTGTAAAATATCAAACTTTTCAGGAGCTTTTGGACAAGTTATCTGCTTCAAGTCAGGCATAAAAGGTCATGGATTTGATATACCACATTTCTGTGGTACAACCAAAGCGGTTTGCATGTTATATTCAGATACCTTCTCTGTTCCTAGTGGGCTCATAATCTATGTATTGTACCTGGGGCAATGGAAGGTTTATATGCCTTGTCCGGGGTCAAAAGGATCTACAGTATAGTGTGAATTGAACCCAGTTCCCCAGCTCTCAGCACTAACCATTAAGACCCATATTCTCTAAACGGTGGCAGAACTTAGGCACTGGTAGATGCCCTACTAGTGCCTAAGTTAACTCAAAAAGTTAATAGAGAACTTAAAAGACTTTTCAAGGTGCCTACCAGCGCTTTAAAAAAGGCACTAGAATCATGCCTCTGGAGGTGCTTTATGGTACCTAACGCCACTGTAGGCATAGCTAATGCCAGAAGAGGCATTAGGCGTCTATGTAGGTGTGATTCATGTCAAAAGTAGGCAAGCTAGTGAGAAATCTGTCCGGCGAAGCTTGTTGAGGAGAAGGAGAGTCCACCCTGAGAAAGCCGTGGCGTTTTGTTTGAGGCATCACAAAACTCCAAAGAGTAGACAAGGTTTTCGCAGGTAAAATCGCAAGGTTATGCAGAGCAGACCAAACTCACTACTACCACGCAACCGCCATTTTGTTTCTCTAGTTTTTCTCCGCCAGCAATGCCTATCTGTATGTGGCTTGAAACTATACTTTATCCTCCCCTTGTTCTATAAATTTCCACCCGTTATAGAATAAGGTCAGTTAAATATGTAACTTAGTTGAATAATAAGATGCTTATTGTCTTTAGCAACCCATTATTGGCTATAATCTATGTCAATTGGCATTAATTGGGTAGCTTCCCTTCGTATTCTATAAAATGTGCACACAGTTTCCATAGTGAGTAACTGGAAGGGGTCATATCTCCATTACTTTTGTTCTGACCTGAGGAAGAAGGTTCTAGCCTTTGAAAACTAGTCCAAAAATATATTAAGTGAATCCATTACTTTTCTAATGACCAAGCTGAAGTATACTGATCTGTAGTTTCCCACCACTTCTTTGTTACCACTTTGTGATAAGACATCATCTGCCTTACCAGGTCTTACCACGTAGTCAGTGCTGGTCAATACTCTACCAGATGGGTAAATGAAAGTAGAGTCTCGCAGGGTTCACCACTTTCTCCAACTTTATTTAATGTTTACCTAGCACCACTATGTTATTTATTACATAGTTTACAGGTAAAATTTTATGTTTACGCAGATGACATTTTAATACTCATTCCTCTAACCGAACTCACTTCAGAAGTGTTAAATTATATAGCTTTTATTCATGCACAAGTGGAAATTTGGACATCTACATTTAGATTGAAATTAAATCCGGGGAAATCAAAATTCTTTCTAGCTAGTTCTAATGAAAAAATTACTTCTAATGAAACAACTTTACTTCTAAATGGTCAGTCTCATTCGATATCTCCTACGCTGAAAATTTTAGGGGTTATTTTAGGATCGGTCCTTATCTTTTAAGGCCCATACAGATTCTCTGGTTAAGAGATGTTTTATTGTCCTCTGGAAACTGAGTACTATTAGGAAATATTTTGATTTTATATCATTTAAAATCCTGGTTCAATCTTCAATCCTTTCAATATTGGATTATTGTAATGTTATTTATCTGGGATCGTATAAAATAACTACTAGCCATCTAAAAATCATACAAAATACAGCTATTTGTTTGATTTTTAATCTGAAAAAACACAATCATATCAGTGTATATTATCAAAAGCTTCACTGGCTACTGTTTGAGGCTAGAGTGCTATTTAAATTTGGATGCATTTGTTTTAAAGTTTTATTTGGCTTAGCACCGGCTTACCTTGCTTCTCATTTTAGTTTTTTTATTTCTAAGAAAAATATTCATAGATCTGGTTGGTTTTATTTTCCTTCAGCAAATGCATGTCGTTACAAAAAAATTTAGATAGGACCTTAGCATTCCAAGCAGGATTAATGAATTCATGTTTGAATCTTCTTGTTTCTCCATTTCTTACTTACTATCAATTTTGAAAAGATCTTAAAACCCACTTATTTAAACAATATAATATACATTATTGATTTTTATATTATCATGTAGTTATAATGTACTTTTAATCTTTTAATCTATACTTATTTTAGTCTATATTGTGTTTTCCTTATTCATTAGTTTTAATGCTTGTATTTTAGAATTTTATTATGTATGATATTATTATATTGTATGCTGAGCACCTATTGTGTAACTGCTATGAACTGCTGGTTAGGCGGTATATAAAAATAAAATAATAATAATTATTATTATTCTCCAATCACATTAAATTTCTCTCATCTCCAGGATCCTTCAGGGTCGTGTCAGAACTTCTCTGAGCTCTTTTTATATCCTGGGATATATTCCACTCATTCCCATGGTTTTCTCTTCTTTAGTCTTGCAAATTCTTCACAACCACCTTTTTTACCTGGAGTGGAGGAGTAGCAAAGAAGTTAGAGAACCTGCACAGCCTGGTTCAAATTCTGCTGCTGTTCCTTTGTGGTCTTGGGGACTGAACCCTCCATTATCTCAGGAACCAAAATTAGGTTCTAAGTCCTCTAGAGACAGAGAGATACCTGGTGTACCTGAATGTAACACATCTTGAACTTCTGTAAATGTGCTGTATCTATGGGTTCACAATCCTTTATCAGAAATCCTCAAGACCAGAGACTTTTCAGATTTTGGAATTTTTTGGTTTTTGGAATGAGGTGTCACCAGTGGCCAGACAGTAATTCATATTCATTGCCTGCTGCAGCCCTGCAGGCTTTTCTCTGCCACGTCCTGCCTTTGTTGACATCACTTCCTGTTTCTTTCCCAGCTGGACATGACAGAAAGGAGCCTGTGAGACTGCAGCAGGCAATGAATATGAATTGCTGTGGTCAGAGGTACACCAGTGTGAGGTAAGATAAACAATTGAACTAATATCAGTGTAAAATTAATTCTTTAAGAACATAAGAATTGCCGCTGCTGGGTCAGACCAGTGGTTCATCATGCCCAGCAGTCCGCTCCTGCGGCGGCCCTTAGATCGAAGACCAGTGCCCTAACTGAAACTAGCCTTACCTGCGTACGTTCTGGTTCAGCAGGAACTTGTCTAACTTTGTCTTGAATCCCTGGAGGGTGTTTTCCCCTATAACAGACTCCGGAAGAGCGTTCCAGATTTCTACCACTCTCTGGGTGAAGAAGAACTTCCTTACATTTGTACGGAATCTATCACCTTTTAACTTTAGAGAGTGCCCTCTCGTTCTCTCTACCTTGGAGAGGGTGAACAACCTGTCTTTTTCTACTAAGTCTATTCCCTTTATTATCTTGAACGTTTCGATCATGTCCCTTCTCAGGTTCCTCTTTGATGACCAGCTTTCGGTTTCCTAAGGTTCTCCTGCAATTTCTCACATGTGTCATATGCAAATCAGATCACTCCACTCCTCCTTCCCAAAAGGTGGGGGGCCCAGTCACTTATGCACAAATTCTGGTTGTCAAGTCTCCGCCATTCCAAGAGTGGCACCCCCTGTGCCCCTCGCTCCATCCTCTCCATGCTCCCTGCTTCTTCCTGCCCCCCTCCCCCCATCCTACACTTGTGCTTTCCCTCCCCCTGGACCTCTTAATCTTTGTTGGCATTTTTTTTTTTTATTGCCGCTGCTGGGTCAAACCAGTGGTCCATCATGCCCAGCAGTGAATTTGGGGCCAGGTTTCACTTTTGATGCTAAAAGTGAACCTTTTTTTGTTCAGATTAGTAATGCATCAATGATAGAAAAATAAATTTGGTTTTTAGAATTTTGGATAAAAGAATCTATAATTTACGTTGATGTATACTTTTGTTAGCTATTTAGGGCCTCTCTTCGGGACTTATACGAATACTGAACAAAGCACTGTATTTGTTTCTGCTTGTCATTCTCCACATGCTGGTCTTTAGCATTGTTCAATTTTAGAATTTCACTTAGAGCTTTCCTTCTTATTTTTGGAAGAGACATAGAGGTGCATTTTTTTATTTTATTCTTTATTTATCAATTTTCAAATTAAATTATAAGAATTAACTCTTATCACAGCAATACAGCATGAAATTTAAACTAAGGAAATCTTTATACAATTAAAGAAAACAGTTCATAGCTCCTTAGACCTCAATCAGTGGAGGAGGAATCCTGAATAAGTGAAGAGAAACTTAGGGCCTGTTTTACAAAGCCACGCTAGTGGCTGCAATGCAGTAACAGCCCCAAAGCCCATAGAGATTTAAAGGGCTTCAGGGCTGTTGCCGCGCGGCAGCCGCTAGCATGGCTTTGTAAAACAGGCCCTTAAATTCAAATAATTGTTACTCAAGAAAAGGCTTAACAGTTAAGAATCCCTTTATAACTAACTACTGTTCATAGTAACTAGACTAAACATTCCTTGTGGTCAACTTCTTCAAATCCAAGAAAGCTCGGAGCTGTTCAGGAGAATAAAACACATAAAGTACCTCCCAAAGGTCTCATTATAAGAAACCATTTCTTTGTCTGTCTAGCCACATCAGGGTATATATAAACTTTTTAACCATAAAGCATCAGCTGAGAAGATCGAAAGTATAACTGAAAAATTGCATTTACATCTTGTTCGAAGACTAGTGAAACTAATGATGTCATTCTTTCAGATAATTCAGACATAGTAGATTCTAAAAGATCAGAAACATTAAGAACTCCTTTGATATTCAAATTAGCTTGTTAAACACCTGGATCTACTCCAGCTTTTTTTTTTGATGGTAGGTAATAAATCTTATTAACAGGTGGTATACAGTCAGGAGAAAATTTCAGTTTTAAATAAGATATCTTTTAAACATCTCAATAGGCGATACTCCCAGGGACTTAGGAAAATTCAGAAGATGGATATTCAATCACCAATTAAAATTTTCTAATTGTTCTACATTGCGATTCAATTGGATTTTGTCCTTAATGAGTCCAGAGGATAAATCTTGAAGTTTTTCTACTTTATCATTAACTTGTTTTAAATCTTTTGAAAAATCTTCTTTAGTCCCTTCCAGTTTAAGACCCAATGAATCAACTGTACTTACTAAAGTTGCAATTTCTTGTGAAGACTTGGCCACTGCAACATTCAGGCTAGAGAGAGCATCCCAAATGCTCTCTAATATAACCACCAGCGGCTTGATCAGCTGGAAGCTGGTTCCTCTGTCAGCTCCCAGGTCTCCCTCCTCCTTCATTGGTCTCGTGGCTTCTGCTCCTCGATCCGGGGTTTCCCCTGCAGCTTCAATTCGGCAGGGCTCCTCAGTCAGTGCCGCGATTGAAGCAGAACGTGGTAGAGGGACAGCTGCTGGGGGAGATAATGATGTCTCCAAGGCAAACTCCTCCAATTCTCCTCGGGTGGGGGGGTAACGCTTTCAATTCCCAGGAATTTCTTTGGGGTTCAAAACAGTCGCAAACTCCCAAATCGACCTCTGCATCGGGGAGGAAGTTCAAGGTGTCAAAGGATCCACCCGAAATATCCCCTTGTGCTTTGTATGCGACATCTGGATACAGGTAGGACAAGTGCACGAAACGCTTTCAGGTCCATTCAGGAGCGCTAATAAGATGCTGCCGCCATCTTGGATTACTCTCTAGAGGTGCATTTTTGATATGACATCCAAGTCCAATTGTAGATGTTTTGATGAAAAAATCTAAAATTCTCATCCTGAATATGGCAATTTTTGAACTGGAAAAATGCCTTTTTGTTGTTGCTGTTGTTGTTTTGAAAATCTCTAATTTCCAGATGTTTTTGTGCTCGAGTGTCATTTTCCTTTTATCGTGCATTTCTTTTTAGTGTTTGGGACCAAGTATTTTGTGGTTGCGAGTAGTGTAACACAAGCCTGGAACAATTCTTTTAGATAAACATTACCTCCTGGATTACAAGTTCACCCCTGAGGAAGGCTTTCTATTGGAAGCCGAAACACAGACCATGTAGGGTCCAACGATAAAAGGAAAAAGACTCTATATTAGGCTTGTATTTATATATGTGTTATGTTTTAACAGATGATTTATCCTTAATAAACCACAGTTGTTCTAGAGGCTGATGTGTATAGTCTCTTCCCCACTTGTTTCTTTGTTCTGGTTGTTAGATAAAACCTTTGAACTCTGATATACATGTATATTCTTGACAGCTGGCTTGTTATAAGTGCTTGAGATGGCCATGTCTTAGGCAAGGCTGTCATCACTATTATATTACAGATATATTTATGTATAGAATATCCAGTACAATATGGACTATGAGAAAAAGATTTTATTGGTAAGTCATACTTAGCCTATTAGAGACTACAGGCATATGTTTATCCTACTAAATTTACATAGAGAATGTCTTGGCGTTTTGGATGTTTATTCCCCATGTATACAATCTGAGGCATTATAATGACTTGTTTTAGGCTAAACACAATAAAAAAGTTTCAAAAAAGAAAGTTGCCCCTTAATCTTAGGGATTTACCTTAAAGTGACATTTCATTGACTTTGCCTATTTATTTTACTTAAAATTTTAATATTAAAGGGTTTTCAATATTGGCATCCTGTCTCAATGAGAGTATGTGTTTTATTGTCATCATTACTTCAGGGTACTTTATGTCACATGATAGTCTACAAATAAATAGGACAACATGAGATGTATTAAATGATGTTAAACAGGTCATAAAACTTTGGTGTGTGGGCCACAGTTCCTTGACCAAAGGAATTTTCAGCCCAAGCTCTGCATTTGCAAAGGGCAAGAATTGATAGCAGCACAGAGATAAAGGCTCATTTCCAGAATGGATTGCAGGTTTCTCTTTCCCTGTTTTTGACGAAAGTGGGGCAATGCTGAAAGTTCACTAGTCTGTGGAATGGCACTTGGTTAAGATCCAGAGTCCGTGTGACTATTCTTTAATTTGATGGAGAGCAGATGAGAGCAAAAGCTAACATCTGCAGCTGTTTTCCATTACTAAATAAGCACTAGAGGGCTTGGGATTCTATAACACAATTTCAGAGAGACTAGCAAGGCCACATTTCAACACTAGAGAAGTCTTTCTAAACACAGTTGCAAGCCAAGCTACTTCAGTTGTGTTGAAAGTGCCTCCTCAAGGTTGTGAATGTCCCAGAGAGAAAAATAAGATATTTTGAATTTTGTAAGCAAGCACTCAGTATTTTTTGTGTCTGATATAAAAAGGGACTATTGTTACTGTATTGTGTGTTTTGTATTTTGATCAAAGTCTCCCAATTTGTTTTTACTGGCTGAGAGTCACAATAACTAACTAGGATTTGGATTTGAGATATATTTACTCACGTTTTCCAAATCCAAAAAAACATATGAGAAGAGACTTGAAGACCTGAATATGTTTATTCTAGAGGAAAAAAGAGATGGAGGTATGATACAGATGTTTAAATACTTAAAAGGTATTAATATGCAAACATTTTTTCAGAGGTGGGGAAGCAGTAAGTCATGAGTTGAGATTGCAGGGTGGTAAGCTTAGGAGCAATACCAGGAAATACTTTTTTCACAGAAAGGGTGGTAGATGCTTGGAATGCCCTCCTGGGAGAGGTTGTGAAGACAAAAATGGTGATGGAATTCAAGAATTCATGGGATAAACACAGAGAATCCCTATTCAGATAAAGAATGGAATCAAAACAAAACTCAAATGACCTCATAGCTAGAGCAAGCTTTGACAGCAGCTCCAGAAGTTGGGAAGACCAATGCTGGACACACTTTTATGTTCTGGGTCCCACAAATACAAAGACAGATCAGGATCAAGGACGGTGTGGACTTCAATAGCAACTCCAGCAGTTGGGAGTAGGACCAGTGCTGTGCATACTTCTATGGTCTATGACCCAAAATTGGCAGGGAGGGATAGAGATTAAGTATGTATATATCATATCACATTCAAAGCATGTGCTACAATTGCAGGTGCTGTCAATCCCTATGGGGAGAGGAGTAGAATCATAAAGTTGATACTAGCAAATGAATGATGCTAGTTAGCAGTGGGGGTGGAGAAGACATTTGTAGAGTAGAAAGCAAAGGTATTATGTTCCAAGGTTGCATTGTATAACTGCCTGTATATGAGGTTGGCAAGGTAGCAAGTTGCTGACTGTCCTATTTATGATGCCAATGTTTACTCATGAAGCCGTGTGACCTGCAAAGAGTGCCTATACAACTTTCTCCATCTGGTTGGCTAGACCGCATGGACTGTACAGGCCTTTATCTGCCAGCATTTTCTAGGGTATGTTACTCTATAACTATATAATCCAAGCTCAATGTGAATTAATTACAAGTAATTACACAAGATATTTCCCTGTACAAGTAGATTTACAATCTGAGGACTTACAAGCTAAGAGGAAGAAGAGATTAAAAAACAAAGTCATGTTGTGAAAATGTGCAGTTTAGAACCTAAGAATATATAATTTACCATACTCAGGATCAGATCAAAGGTCTGTCAACTCTGTCTTCTGTCTCCAGCATTGGCTAGTACTGGCAAGTAGTGCTGCCCGATTCATGATTCGAATCGATTCACCGATTCACTTCGATTTGAATCGATTTACCACACAAAAAAAATCGGCCTCCCGATTCGTTGAATGGCCCTCACCCCTAAAGCAGAAGCGGCGGCGCTGCCTCTTGCTGGTCTGCCACTCCTGCTTTAGAGGGCGAGTGAGGAGGGTCAGTCGGGAAGTGTCTTCCCTGCTAATGCCGGCTTCCCCGCAGCAACTTATCTTTCAGCAGCCTGCCCTGCAGAAGAAGATCGCCACTGGCTCTACCGATCTTTGTAAGCTGCCATACGACGTCTGAGTCGTCTTCTCTGCCACAGTCCCACCCCTTCTCTGACATCAGAGCCAGTGGCGATCTTCTTCTGCAGGGCAGGCTGCTGAATTTAGATAAGTTGAAGATGCAGGCCTTCCGGGGGACGGGGGTATAGTCCTTCGTGGGAGGGGGGGTGCAGGCTTTCCGGAGGGGGTGTAGTCCTTTGGGGGGGAGTGCAACCTTCTAGTGGGGGTACAGGCCTTCAGAAGGGACAGGCAGGCCTTCAGGGGTGGGGTGTAGGCCTTCAAGGGGGACATGCAGGCCTTCAGGGATGGGATGCAGGCCTTCAGGGGGGGACAGGCTGGCCTTCAGGGATGGGTGTAGGCCTTCAGGGAGGTGCAGACGTTCAGGGGAGGGGTCCTTGGTATAGAAGTACACGGAGGGAAGGGGGGTTCAAAGAGACGTGCATATGCCGGACTTTGGGGGGAAGAAATAATGGGTCTAAAAACAGAGGAGAGGGAGAGAGATAGTGGACCTATGGAATTTAGGGATGAAAGGAACAGAAAAGGAGAGATGGTGGACCATGGGGTGGTGGGGAAGGAGGGAGAGATGCTAGATGAAAGGGTAGTTAAGAAAAGGTGGATCTGTGGAGGGAGACGAAAAAAGGAAAGATGCCAGACCTCTGGGGGAGAGAAGAGAAACAGAAGGGGAGGACAGATATGGCAGATGGATGGTTAGCATGGAAAAAGAAGAAAAAAGGAGACCCTGGCAAGCAAGTTATCAGAAGACAACCAGAGCCTAGGATCAACAAGATTTGAATAATAACCAGACAACAAAAGGTAGAAAAACTAATTGTATTTTCTGTTTTGTGATTACAGTATGTCAGATTTGAAACATGTATCCTGCCAGAGCTGGTGTTAGACCGCAAACGTGAGCTAGGATTTAACAGAGAGGAAAAGTCTTTTTTGTTTCTTTATTTTGTTTACACCACAGCGCCAGTGTGGTTAGGAGAGAGCAAAGGGGGTGAAGAGACTATAAAATAAACCCACCAAGATGTTTTTAAAAAACACCCAATTGGGCAGGAAAATTGAATCAAATCGAAAAATCGATTCAATGGGCTGAATCGAATCAAATCGAAATTTTTTTCCTGAATCGGACAGCTCTACTGGCAAGATCCCAAAGATAAGATTCATCCCTTATTGCTCATACCCAAGAGTAAGCAGTGACTATCTCAAGTCTATATAGCTGATAGTGGTTTATGGATTTTTCCTCCAGGAACTTATTTAAACCTTTGTCCTTTTTTTAAACCTAGCTATTTAACTTCTGAAAACAAATTTCATAGCTTAATGGTGCATCAAGTAAAAAAGCACTTTCTCTGATTTGTTTTATTTACTTCATCGAAGAATTTTTGGAATGTTTCAGAGCTTTATAATAAAAATAAATCACATAGGAAAATACAGGTAGGTATATCAAATGAGAAGTAAAAGAGAGACGAAGAGAAGATTCCAGTAATGAGTCTACAATGTGCTCTATCTTAAATAATAAAACCCTAGAGCTCTTGAAACTCCGTGATTCCTGGCGCCTTGAGGTGTGCCTCCGTGCCGAATTCAATTTTCGAACATGGAGGCAGGCCAGAACACGGAGCAACTCCCCCCTCGCTGTCACTCACTGCCAGAGTTCCTCGCTACTGCCGCTGATTTGGAGGGGGGGGCACAAGCGCACCTGCCAGGATCTTCCCTCTTGCCTGCTCACCCGCCCGCCGCGGCTCCTCTCTCGAATGGGCCGGGGACCAAGGGCGGGCAGCTCGCAGACAGGAGGCTGCCGAAATGCATCAAGCTTCCCCAGGTGGGGGGGACGGCAAGCGAGGAGGGAGTCGGAGCAGGCCGCAGAGACTGTCGGTGCTTGCAGGCCGCGGTTTCAGGCGGATGTCGGTGGAGGTAAGGGTTGCTGCTGGACAGGGGGAACAGAAAAGAGGTACTGCTGGACAGGGGAAGAGTTGCTGATGGACGGGGGGGGCAAAAAAAGGAAGGGAGGCCTACTGCTGGACAGGGGAAGTAGAAAAGAGGTACTGCTGGACAGGGGGGCCTACTGCTGGACAGGAGGAACAGAAAAGAGGTACTGCTGGACGGGGTGGGCAAAAAAAGGAAGGGAGGCCTACTGCTGAACAGGGGTAACAGAAAAGAGGTACTGCTGGACAGGGGAAGAGGTGCTAATGGACGGAGGAGGGGGCAAAAAAAGGAAGGGAGGCCTACTGCTGGATAGGGGGAGTAGAAAAGAGGTGCTCATGGACAGTGGCGGCAGAAAAAGGAAGGGAGGCCTACTGCTGGACAAGGGGAGCAGGAAAGAGGTGCTGATGGACAGGGGGGAGTTAAAACAAAGAGAGAAGGGCTGCTGCTGGATAAGGGGAGCAGTGAAGGGGTGGTGGTGGACACAGGGGAAGAAAAAGGAAGGGAGAATGGACAGGGGGAGCAGACAAGAGGTGGTGGTGGACAGCTGAGGAAAAATAAAGACAGAAAGAAAGAAATACAGAAATAGGCTAAGGAGAGAGAGAGAAAGAAAGAAATACAGACACACACACATATTCTAGCACCCGTTAATATAACGGGCTTAAAGACTAGTATAAATATAAAGAAAGAAAATATCAAGTAAGCAAAAGCCCAACCTCCAAAGAAAACTATAAATAGATTTTAAAAATTTTCTAGTTGAATAGGTTCAGTACAGAGGTAACTTTATATATTTTTTTGCATGTGAAAATCTGCTAAGAATATGTATATTAGTGGCACGGCCAGAAGGAGAATTTTGGGTGGGACAATGAGTAAGTAGGGTAGGCATGCATTTCCTTTCCCTATCCCTGCTTTTTGCCTCCCTCTCCTGCTCTCTTGCTCATCTCCCAGCCCCACCCCTACCCCCTTTCCTCCATGTCCCCAAAAATGTCAATATTCAATGCAATTTAACCAGCTATCTCCTGTCCAAGTAAATTTACAATCTGAGGGCTTAGAATCTAACTAGCTATGTCAAATCCAGCTAGTGGAGGGGAGTTCACATTCAAGTCAGGGAGGGACTGGGAGATCTGCCAGTGCCCACATAGGCAGCACAAAAGGCTGACCAGCCTTTTGCTGCTTAGCTGTATGGGTGCCGGACTGAATATCAGTTAGATAGATATTAGATAGAGTGGGAGCCCACTGGGACAGTTAGAGAAAAATGCTTGAGTACCTAAATAATTTGTAATCCGCATATGCGGAATATAAATTATTAAAACAAACCTTCTGGATCAGTGTCCCGCAAACTTTCTTTAACTGCGGCACACTAAACGTAGCAGCCGCAGTTTGAGGTATCCGGAACTGCACAGATGTCACGGTGATGATGTCACACGCATGTCCACAAATGCGTAAAAGCCCTCCAGATGGGCCCTGAGATGCCAGTGGGGGGTGCCAACAGGGAAGAGGGCTTGGGAAAAGGAGAGGCACTGGTGCCAGCTGCTTGCCTACAGGACGTGCCTCTCACTGCAAGAGGCATGTCCTATAGTCAGTCAGCCGGCGCCGTGGCACACCTGAAATCTCAGGAGGCACACAGTTTGATATACACTGTTCTGGATTATTGAATCAATATCTCCACCTTTTCAGTTCCCCCAGTCCCTCCACAGATTCCTAACCCTCCCCATTCCAATCACTCCATGTCCTCTGCTTCAAATGATCACCTTTCTTATCCACCTCCTCCCATTCCTCCTTGATTCCCCTTCACTTTCTGAACCCCGTATACCCTTTGATCCCAAACACCCAAGATCCAAAACCCTGATAAGTCCCTCCATCAAATGAAAGTCCTGCCCACATGTACTAAATTTGCTCCTCCCCACATCCCTTCACATTCCTAAGGCCCCCTTCATCCCCAGGACTTACTTGGGAAAGATCCTTGGTGTTTAGTGGAGACGAGGCCTGAGCGTTTCCCTTTCTGTTTTTGCACCATTGAATCTGGGACTCAAAATGGTGATGCTGACCCTTAGCTAGGAGTCAGCCTAGCCCAATATAAGTCCCAAGGATGAAGGGGGTGCCTAGGAAGATCTGGAGGTACAAGGAAGGTTGGGTTTAGTATTTGTGGGCAGGGGTTCCATTTGGGGAGGGGCTTATTGAGGGTTCAGAGATCATGGTGAGGATTTCTGTAGGGATCAGAGGGACTGGGGACCAAATTGGGGGGGTTGGAAAGGTAGGCAATTAGAAGCGGGAGGGTTTGGGACAATCAGATGGGGGTAATAAATTGAGTGGTAATGAGATGTCCCCTGATGTCTTATATGGGTTTTGACTGAATATTGGGCGGGACCTGTATAAGTTCTGGTGGCAAACTCTTGGCCATTCATGCCTGAATATTCAATGTCCATGCCCAGATATGGCCTGGCATTGATTCTCTGGGCTTAATTTAGCTGGTGGCAATCAGCACTTTAAAAAAAATCACTGACTGCTGTTGGCTGCATATTGGGGAGTAAAACCCTTAGCTGCTTAAGCTAGTATTCTGTATAGAATAAACTTCTACCAGACATCCTGTTATACAATTGCTATTCTCACGCATGTTAAAAATGCATGTAAACTGTCAAATTAACTTGCATTGTCAATTAATAATCATCAGAAAACTGTTTTAATATGCATGTTTGAGACAAACTGAATAAATATCAGAAAATCAGTGGAAATTCTGAAAATAACCTGAAAATAAACCACATGCTGCTGTTTGGCTATTAGGTAAGTTACATATTAGGGATCATATGATTTCCATATATTAAAAATTTCATTGGTTACCGAAAGAATACAAAATTAAGTTTAAGATCTTGATGTTAGAGCATTGTTTGTGCTGTATTATATATATATATAATACAGATTGTAGAGATGTATTATAAAGTATGTATGAATTCTAGTATTTTATATAGACTTGTTAGTGCTTTTTTTGTCTTTTGTTTCTTTCCTATTTTTAATGGAGTTCATTTTATTATTCTAATTGGATTATTCTGTTAACCACTTTGATCCTAATTGCTGGTTTAAACGGTATATAACGATTTATAATAAACACAAACAGTTTTTTCTGTGTGCATTCCTAGCAGCCAAGACAAGTATCTCTAAAGATAAAGAGCAAATAAAAAAAGAAGTACAAATAGGAAACCATACTAGCTGTAAAACGTCGGTTGGGTAGCTGAAATGATTTTGGTGCTGCAGACACTGGTTGGCAATTTGAGAACTATTTAGTTTGAACAGTAGAATGCTTCCAGATGCCTGTAAATTGGACGCTTCAGAGGGAGGAATTTCTAAGTTCATATAAGGCAAATTGGTTTTCCCCTCCTAAATGTGAGATGCTGAAGGTCATGAGTTAAATGGTGGTATGAATCCCAACATAGGTTTATGAGCAACCATAATCATTAATTTTTTTTTTTTTTAAGTCAAGTTTTGAAGAAAACATGTAAAAACAAAAGCACACGTGAATGTAGTGTTTCAGAAGATAATGAGGATTTTAAGAAGTAGCCAATGATTGATAAATAGCTATAGAAGACACCTGTTTGATAAATTCTAAGGACAAAATATATATTGTGTTTTTGCTGCTTTTATCTGTGTCTTCCTTTTTATGATAGCTCTTGAAAGATGAAGAGAGAATCGATATAACATGGAACTTTGTGCAACAGGAACTTCTTTCCCTCTCTCCCATCCTGTACTCCCATAGAGTACAGGCAAGTTTTCTCTTAACACATAACCTTGGAAGCACAAGCTACAATCAGGTCTAAAGGATGAGATATACAAACAAGGTCTTCTAAACCCTGTGCCCTCCCCGCTCCTTAAGACGAAGGAAAATGCTCTAAATACAGACTCTCTCTACTCTTCAACCTGCCCCCTCACTTCACTCACCCTCTCGGGTCTCCGTATCTATACCTGCACCGAGACCCTACCTCTGTTCAACTCTTGAGTCCTCCTTGTATTCCCTACTTCCTTTGTTCTCAACCCTGATCTTCCAATGGTCCTTTGTTATTTGTACTCCTATGTCACTTGTAATTGTATACTTACCTCTTATATACGTTTTTTATAAAAACTCCTGTTAATCGCATCAAATTTCACGGCGTATTGTGGTATACAAATAAAATTTTATGTTATGTTAAAGCAGGGCTACGCAATTCCGGTCCTCGAGGTCCACAAGCAGGCCAGGTTTTCAGGATATCCACAATGGATATGCATAAGAGAGAGAGAAAATTGCATACCGAAGAGGCAGTACATGCAAACCTTTCTAATGCATATTCAGTATGGATATCCTGAAAACCTGGCCTGCCTGTGGACCTCAAGGCCTGGAATTATGTAGCCATACTCTAAGGAACTAGGCATCAAATAAGGCATGTGTGAGGTAGCAATTGAAAAGTAGAAACTATCCCACTCACAGGTGGGCAAGAAGATGAGAATGAGATGATATATTGTACATTATCAAAGTTAGTATCTTAGATCTTGAGGGGGCTTCCTGATCTTGAGGCCAGGTATTGAAGAACTGGAAAAGGTACCAAAACAGGTTGCAAAAAATGATGAAGGAGACTGAGTGATTACCTTATGAAGAAATTTCAAAGGACTTGGAGAAGAGGGAATATGATTGCAGTGTATAAAATAATGAATAGGTGACACAGTTTAGTGGGGAAAACAGTTATTTGCCCTTTTGAATGATTATGTTAATAAGGAACATGCCATGAAACTAGATGGTACAAACTTAAAACAGACTGAAGAAAGTATTATTTTCACGCAATGAAAAAACAAGCTGTGGAATTTTATTACTTGAGGGCACTGACATGCTGTCTAGTACAGTTGGGTTTGAAGAGAGTTTGAACAAGTTTTTAGAGGAAAAACCCATAACTGGGTCTGTGTCATATTATCAGTGGCAGACAATCACATCTGTGAATTGTTGTTTTGGGTTTTTTTTGGTGGTCTTTAAACTAACTCAGCAGTCTAGAAATTTTTGTGAAGGCTGCTTGCCACCTTTTTTGAGCAGAAAGTAAGGTTGGTAGTTGATGATCTGGAAACTAAAGGTGTGAATGGGATCAAGATGAGTATTGGACATTTGGAGGGAGGATGGGTGGTTTGGGTGACACAGTGGAAGAATGCGCTGTATTGAAGAAGTTCATGTCAGTCTATACAGCGGGAGTTCAACGTAAGCCGGCCCACATGTATTCAGTTTTGTATGTACTTGGTCAATTGCTCCTAGTTACATGAAACACAATAATGCACATTTTCAATGATATTTGGCTGTTATGATTACTCTTGTTTTTTGATGTGAATGTGCTTCCAAGATTCATTGAAAATGCTGATTTGTATGCTGTCTTTCAAATAAAGGAAATCTAATAGTTGGGAGCTGCAGAATTTATTGACCTTTGTCATAACTACAAAAGATGACGTGGGGAAATATAAATAAAGTAGTGCAAAAAAACTCCACTTAAATGAAGCTGAGAGTCTGCTCAAATGGAAGAAAAGCCTCAGGTTTTATCGGCAGAGCCCAAGCTCAAACCCCTATATTATTGGCTAAAAAAGATCCATAGAGCGACAACTCGCTGTTAAGGTTTAAAATAATTGAGGACTGAGATATTTTGCAACTGAAACCACTGTGAGTGTTTAAAGCAGTCTGTTAAATTGCCAACATTTCATGGCACTTAAGCCGTTTATTCAGGGCTATTGTGATCTTGCTTGGATTTTCACATAGTGACAGCGTTGTACTTACGATCTCACCCGTGTCATTGCATTTTTTGGGGTAAGCTAATTGAATGTGTTGGTGTAAATAGGGAGGGTTCTGCCTGTTTATCTAATCTAATCTGGGCTACTACATCTACCACAGCACTGAAACAGTATTGTAGGCTATAATGGACACACTGCTGCCTATAGGGATAGAAGGACTGATTGCTTATTACTACTACTGCATATGACACAATCTATAATGGATTAAATATTGAGGTCACAATTATCATCAACTTTTTAATAATCAATTATCAAATCTATAACAAATACTAAACATATTCTATCTTGTATAAATTTTCAATAACATTCACCAACACAGAATCCACCTAGTAATCATAAACATTCTGGTTGGTGAATGTTATTGGAAATTTATACAAGATAGAATATGTTTAGTATTTGTTATAGGTTTGATAATTGATTATTAAAAAGTTGATGATAATTGTGACTTCAATATATAATACAATTATTTTTGAAGCAGAATTCTTAAAGTGTTTCCTAACTTTATTATTATTGTACTATCCATAATAGGCAATTTTTGGAAAGGATGGGCCAGGTGTTCTGACTGAGTTTTTCTTTGCAGAATTACACCCACGTGTTGTGGAAGGGGTAGTATGCTGAACTAAGAGTGCTGTAACATGCAGGCCTTCAAGGCTCAGTATTAACACCTTTTACTATATAGTATCTAATTTGTTCTACTGATCTTTTTGCAGCATCATAGAATTGATTGACAAGACGAGCAAACATCACTCTTGCACTTCCAAAGAAGCCAGCATAGGAAGTTGCAGATCTCTAAGATCTCTAGAGAGGGGATTAGTATACCTATCCCCTTGGTTGGAACTTCATTATTTGCAGTTAAATCTTAGGAAGAGTGAGTTGTGGTATAACAGATTGACTTGATCCCATAGATGGCCATTTTGAACTACAATTGTGAATAAGGGTATTTTACCAACATGGATTCATGTTGGGAGGGGTGCAACTAATTTTTCCAAGAAAATTCAGATGTCATTTAAATAAAATATTTTTGAAAAGCATTTTATTAACTGAAAATGTGAACAATATAATGTTGAAATGTAATCTGGATCAATGAAGACCCTGGCTGTATGATGCAAACTTTGTTGCTTCTAACAGTATTCTGAAGATCCTGTTAAATTACAATGATATAGGGGTCCTTTAACAAAGTCGCGCTAACTGATTTAGTATATGCTGAAGATTAGCTTGTGCTAACTGCTAGGGCACCCATTATATTCAATGCTCATGCTAAATCGATTAGGGCACGCTAAATTGGTTAGCACACCTTAGTAAAAGGACCTCATAATTTGTTAAGACTGCAATGAAATAGGTTGACGTAGTGTGTTGTTGCATATAATAGCCTACTGCTTGAAAGTGTTTGGTCCCATAGAAGTCATTTGAATTTGGGGGCTTGTTTTGGACAATAAATACAAAATGATACATCTCAGTTTGTTTCCTGATTAATATGAGTTGGCAATGGCACTTCCTAACCTTTGATAGTGAAGTTTTAGTGGCTGAGTTTTTGAGGTAGGAAGCTAGTGCATCTTTAATTTTGTCTATTGGTGATAGGTTTTATGTTTAAATATATTTATTGATTTTTAAATCATATAATCAAGAATTATCTTGTACAGAAAGCAAATTAGCAATTCCACATAGAGCAAGAAACATTCCAATAACATTTAAATCATGTATAAACTAAAATGCTCAAGTCCTCAAATTTGGATCCAAGATTTCTTAGCGAAAACAAAAGAAAAAGAATTGAACAAATGTACACTCTTTCATATTAAGTTAGCTAGAGGGCTGATTGCTGGGAGGGGCAAGGGCAGTGCCAGGGAGGATCGAGTCTGGAGGGCGAACGACTGGCTGCAGGGATGGTGCAAGGAGATGAACTTTGGGTTCCTGCACCACGGAGAGGCACTGCAAGGACTGCTGGGACCAGACGGGTTACATCTGACCAGGAGGGGGAAGAACATCCTTGGACACCGTCTAGCCCGCCTACTACACAAGGCTTTAAACTAGGTAAGTTGGGGGAGGGTACGGGCACAAACAACCCGCCTGACGAGCTAAGCTACCAATACTCTTTAGAGACTGAGCTAAGTAAACACTATATTTCTGGGGCACACTACATTTATGGGTCTAGGGGAAGTAAACATAGCAATTCTGGGTCTAGAGAGAGTACACACTGTAATTCTGGGCCCAGCGAGAGTGCACACGTTGCAAATTGCACTAAAGGAGCTCAAGTAGCCCAAATGGGAATACCCCCACAGGGTACACACATTACCGAGTCTGGGATATGAGCACACTGTAGTCATGGGGAGTCAGGGACAGGTACACGCTGTAGCGCTCGGTCTAGGGAGTGTAGGAGGCACGCGAATAATGCTCATGGTGTCCTAGCTGATAAAGAGGGTTTGTCCCCAATGATATACAACAAACACACAACATGGAGGGCTATGTACGTCAACGCCCACAGTCTGAGAAACAAGATCCTAGACTTGGAAACAGAAATGAGGAATGCCGACCTGGATGTGGTGGCGATATCTGAGACCTGGCTAACTGACTCCCATGGGTGGGACATGGTCATTCCAGGTTACAACTTGCTTCGTCGGGATAGGGAGGGTAAAATGGGGGGTGATGTAGCATTATATACTAAAGATAAGGTCACCAGAATCACAGATGTACAGTACACTGGGGAATCCCTTTGGGTAAATTTGGCCAGAGGGAAGGACAAATGCCTGTATCTTGGCGTAGTGTACAGACCCCCAAAACATCAAGATGACCAAGATATGGAACTAATTGGAGATATAGAGAATATCACCTTGCGGGGGGACACAGTATTGGTAGGTGACTTCAACATGCCTGATGTGGATTGGGTCACACTTGCCTCTGCTTCTGGCAGCTGCAGGAAGCTATTAAACTCTTTGAATGGAGCAAGACTCAGGCAACTGGTAATTGAACCAAGGGATCAGGCAATTCTGGACCTAGTACTTACCAATGGAGAAAGTATCACAGAGGTCTCGGTGGGTGAAACTTTGGCCTCCAGTGACCACAATATGATATGGTTCAATCTCAGGAAAGGATTCACGAAATCTACCACACTGACCAAGGTTCTCAAATTCAAGGACACAAACTTCCAAGACATGGGAGACTTCGTTCACCAGGCACTACAAAGCCAAGCAGACACCGACAGCGTGGAAGAAACGTTGTCAACTTTGAAAGCCACCATACAGGAGGCAACAAATCGCTGTTAAATCAGTGAGCAAACGGAGTAGGAACAACAAGCCACAGTGGTTCTCTACGGAGATCTCGGACCTCATCAAAGAGAAGAAAAAAGCATTCATCTCTTACAAACAATCAGGGACACAGGACTCTAGAGTAGAATATCTGGCCAAGTCAAGAGCCGTCAAAGCAGCAGTTAGGGAGGCCAAATTCCGCATGGAGGAGTCTCTAGCAAAGAACATCCAGAAAGGGGATAAATCTTCCTTCAGGTATATCAGTGACAGAAATAAGAACTCGGGCGGGATAGTACGTCTCAGAAAACCAGACGGAGACTATGTGGAGACGGACTCGGATAAAGCTCAACTGTTAAATAAATATTTCTGCTCAGTCTTCACCCGCGAGGCGCCGGGAATCGGCCCTCAGCCACAAACAAGGGTTAAACCAGTTGACCCGTTTAGTAATTTCAAGTTTACACCCAGCAGCGTCTACTGCGAGCTGTCAAAAATCAAGGTCAACAAGGCAATGGGGCCTGACAACTTACACCCTAGGGTGCTCAGGGAGTTGAGTGGTGTCTTGGTTGAACCGCTATCCGCACTCTTCAATCTCTCCCTTAGTACAGGTAACATCCCGATGGACTGGAAGACGGCTAACGTCATTCCACTCCACAAAAAAGGCTCCAGGATGGAGATGGCAAATTACAGACCAGTGAGCCTCACATCTATAGTGAGCAAACTAATGGAAACCCTAATCAAACGCCAATTGGACAGGATCATGGATGAGGAGAATCTACAGGATCCCCGCCAACATGGATTTACTAAAGGGAGATCCTGCCAATCCAACCTGATCAGCTTCTTTGACTGGGTGACGAAGAAGCTGGATGCTGGTGAGTCCCTGGACATCGTCTACCTGGATTTCAGCAAAGCATTTGACAGCGTACCACACCGTAGGTTGCTGAGCAAGATGAGTTCTTTAGGATTGGGCGACACATTGACCAAATGGGTTGGGAACTGGCTTGGAGGTAGGCTTCAGAGGGTAGTGGTGAATGGCACCACCTCCAAAATGTCAGAGGTGATAAGTGGAGTGCCACAGGGTTCCGTCCTGGGCCCGATCTTGTTCAACATCTATATAAGAGACTTGACAGAAGGGCTCCGAGGTAGAATAACATTATTCGCCGATGATGCCAAACTAAGCAATGTAGTGAGCAAAAGCACAACAGACAAAAATTCAATGGCAGACAATATGATGCATGACCTACTTCTACTGGAGCGCTGGTCTAGGTCCTGGCAACTCAGTTTCAATGCCAAAAAATGCAAAGACATGCACCTGGGGAGCCGAAATCCATGCAAGGTTTACACCCTAAATGGCGAGATCCTGACAAGAACTGAAGCGGAAAGAGACTTAGGGGTGATTGTCAGGGAAGACATGAAATCTGCAAACCAAGCTTGCTTCATCCAAAGCAAGGCAAATCATAGGTTGCATACGCAGGAGTTTCGTCAGCCGCAAACCGGAAGTCATTATGCCACTGTATAGATCCATGGTGAGACCGCACCTGGAGTACTGTGTGCAATTCTGGAGGCCGCATTACCGCAAGGATGTGCTGAGACTAGAATCGGTCCAGAGAATGGCCACTAGGATGGTCTCGGGACTCAAGGAGCTCCCATATGAGGAGCGGTTAGGGAAGTTGCAGCTCTACTCACTCGAGGAACGTAGAGAGAGGGGAGATATGATCGAGACGTTCAAGTATCTCACGGGCCGCGTCGAGGTGGAGGAAGATATCTTCTTTTTCAGGGGTCCTGTGACAACAAGGGGGCATCCGTGGAAAATCACTGCCGTCTATTTCCATGTTTCTATGTTTAGAGCTTATGATTTTTCTGCCTCCAATCGGGAGAGCGCTAAAAAAGAAGTCAACTGATCAGGCTCAAAGAAAACATATTTAACTGATCGGTGATGCACTATACACTTACAAGGATGTCGTAAATAGAAAGTAGCACCTAAAGATGTAACACCTGGCTTCAACATAAGAAATTCACGGCGACGCTTTTGGGTCTCTCATGATAAATCAGGAAATATCTGCACTTTATAACCCATAAATTATTTCTGTCTATTTTTAAAGAATAGTTTTAACAACCAAACTTTATCAATAGAGAGAGCTACTGTTACAATCAAAGTACTTGGTTTTATAGCCTCTTTATCAGATTTTTCCAATAACTCCGATACATCCAATAATCCTTGGTCCGACGACTTTTTTAGCAATTTAATCTTATTAGGTAAATAATAGACTCGTGATAAAGGAGGTAATGAATCTTCTGAGGCCCCCAAAACTTCAAGAAAATATCTTTTAAACTTTTCTCTAGGTGATGTCAATGGTAGCCTAGGAAAGTTAATTAATCTTAAGTTATTGTATCTGGAGTTGTTTTCCAAATTCTCCATCTTTCTCCTAAGATTTATATTATCTTTCATTAAAGTATCCTGTAGTTGTTTATATGATTTAATTTCCTGTTCAAGCTTTTGAACAGAGGAATTAGAGGCAGTCATTTCATTTTTCAGTTCTTTAAGTTCAGTAGAATGTTGAGACAGTTTCCCCTCAATTGACTGAAGTTTGGGACTTATGGTCTTCACTAGTCCGGCCATAAGATCCCATAGTGAGTCCAGAGTTACTTCTGAGGGTTTTTCCAAAGAAATTAAAGGTAAAGAAGTGTCATAGTGCTCACCGTCCAGTTGATTAGCTTGTCGCTGTCCCTGAAGGCTAACTTGCCTCTCCTTAGATGATTTTTCCTCAGCTTCTTCAAAGGAGCTCATGTCCATGAGAGCTCCTGTCAGCAGGCTCTGTGTTGGACTACTTGCCTCAGGGGAAGGCAAGGCCCCGACATCCGGGGTTCCCTTACCCCTTGGAGAGCTGCTTAGCTGAGGCTGCGGGGGCGGCGCCCTAACGTCGGGACTCAAAGATGTCTCCAATCCCGGAGGAATCACCACGGCCTCGCTGACGCCGCTACTCCTCTGTGGGCCTCCCTCCGACGCCAAAAATGCTCCCTGCATCCGTCTGAGGAGTTCCCCGATATCGCCGACCGTAGGGGTGGCAGTGGGCCGCGAGGCACCAGCGGCACTATGGCCCCTCCGTTTAGGCATTGGGTAAGTGATGTAGCCGCTAAGAAATTTTTGTTAAGAGAAAGTCCTCAGAGCGGCTCCTCAGCGCGTCTAGCCTGACGCCATCTTGGATCTGAGATAGGTTTTAAGTTATTAGTTTTATTTTTGTACTTCAGATTTGTTCACTGCTCTGGGCATTCTTTTGATATGAGGAGATAGTATATAAATGTTAAAAAATATATAAATGGTGTTTATTTCTTTTAAACTATAAACCACTTTTCCAACCATTATTGATCACAGCAATGTGTTCTAAATTTCTTCTGTAAAAAGAGTCTTTTCTCTGGCATCCAGGACAGGGTTGGGGACCACTGATCTATAGGACTTCATAGACAGAATCTACAAAAAACAAAATCTCTCTCTCTATATTTTTATATATACTGTATATATGAGGGAATTCACAAATAAATGCCAACATTTAGGTCTCCTTTTACAAAGGTACGCTAGTATTTTTAACGCATGCACCGGATTAGTGCACGCTACCCGAAAAACTACTGCCTGCTCAAGAGGAGGCGGTAGCAGTTAGCGCGCGCTAATCCACGCATCCTTTGTAAAAGGAGCCCTTAGGTGCCGAAAAATTCAGTGCTAAGTGCTATTCTATAAAGGGCACATAACCTTATATAGAATAGCATTTAGCATGGATCCCATACCTAACTTTTGGGCAACGGGCCTAAGCCTGCCAAAAACTGGTGTAAATGCATGTGCTCATGTTAGGCATGGTAAGACAGAATTATTTAATTCCGAGCACAGTTTTTTAGAACACCCCAGACATGCCCATGGCCATGCCCACTTTTGAGATAAATGCCCAGGAGTTTGGTGCCGTGCCTCATAGAATCAATTAAACCAGCTGAAAATTCTTTTAGATTTGCAATTAGCATCAAGTTCATCAAAATGTGCAAATCTTTTTCTTGACTTAACTTAACTTCCCAAGAAATCCTCAATTGGTATTTATAGAGGCATCAGAAGCGGCACTCCACATACACAAAGTATTGATTCCAGGCGCTCTGTTGCCGCTAATGCTTCCTCAAGGGCTCCTATACCAATTTATCATTATATTTTGTAGTTTATAGCAATTTATAATCGCTAAATCTCTCTTTTTTTATGTTTAATATCAAATTATGATGCTTGAATAGATAATATTGAAAATTTCATAGAACTTATCTTTTAAAGTCCCGGTTCAGAATTAGCCAATACCAGGAGCAGTTAGCCGCTGACATGCATGTTTCGTGCAGCAATACTTCTTCGGGGCATGGCAAAACTACAATTAAACAACACAATGTTATTAAAACCTCCACTATTACACTTCTTTATAACATATACAGCATTAATAAACTTACTTATTTCTAGTTGAACACTCTTTTAAACATGGCGGGCATTAACGCTGATCCAATGAGAAAGATTGAATCAGTGCTCCACCTATCCTACGTCATAAAGACCAGGGATGAATGTGATAGGTTAGAACTGACTCTCCCTAGCAACCATTCAAAAGACCGGCGTTTCAAGTTAGAAGATGTCCAGTCTAATTCTGCATTGAGTCCCACAGTTTCCAAAGTGTGAAGTTCTAAAATCCACCGCTGTTTCAAGTTTATTTAAAATTTCTTATACCGCCCAATCAGTCTTCTAGGTGGTGTACAAATTTGTAAAAACAAAGGACAAACTTTAAATAAAATAAAAGTTTGAAGTGACACTATGTCACCAAACTCTAACTATAAAAACTTTTAAAAACTATTAAAAACACAGACAAACAAGAACATAAGGTAAAAGGCAAGAACTACATAAGGCAAAGTAAAAGAAAACAATTAAGGAAAAAACAAGGAAAAAGGCTGCCTTAACCTTAAAAGGACAGTTAGGCCTCAAAGGCATCACAAAAGAGAAATGTTTTTAGCTTCGTCTTAAAGTTATTAAGATTTGATTCTTCACGTAAATACTATTCTAAAGAGAGGGGGCAGTGACAGAGAAGATGGTAGATCTTTGTAATTGATTAAGGACTCAATGTGGTGATGCAGGTTATGTAAGCGATGTACAGAGTTTGTCTGTACTTCGCAGCCCCTTAGTTATACTATGTATGTTTGATCTATAACCCGTTCTGGGCCCTCTTGGGAGGATGGGCTAAAAAACAAACTAACTAAATATTAACAGCTAGTTGGGGAAGAGTGTGGCGCAGTGGTTAAAACTACAGCCTCAGTATCCTGAGGTTGTGAGGTCAAACCCATGCTGCTCCTTGTGACCCTGGGCAAGTCACTTAATTCCCTTCATTGCTCCAGGTACATTAGATAGAGTGTGAGCCCACCGGGACAGATAGGGGAAATGCTTGAGTACCTGAATAAAGTCATGTAAACCATTCTGAGCTCCCCTAGGAGAACAATATAGAAAACTGACTAAATAAATAGTGTGATAACCAGAGCTGATATTGTGACATCACAATGCCTCATTCCACTAATGCCTAAGAGAGCCAACTTCATCAGTGATGTCACAATGGCTTCATTGTCCTATACTTGACTCATTTCTACTACATTTTGATTTCTAGAGCTACAGCCTCAGCACCTTGAGGTAGTGGGCTCAAACCCATGCTGCTCCTTGTGACCCTGGGCAAGTCACTTAATCCCCCCTCCCTCATTGCCCCAGGTACATTAGATAGAGTGTGAGCCCGCTGGGACAGACAGGGAAAAATGTTCGAGTACCTGAATAAATTCATGTAAACCATTCTGAGCTCCCTTGGGAGAATGGTATAGAGAAAATTGAATAAATAACTAGTTTATAGATTTGCCCTGTAGTTCAGCATGATAGCCAATGCACACAGTTAGCACACTGCATTAATTGTTAACATAGCATCACATTTAATATGCATTATAAGCTACATTAAGTACCTAACACGGTTCAGCAAATAGGCCCTACAGGAGTAGCAAGAGATGACAAAGAAAAAGCATGCAGTAATGAAATAGACCACAGCATACTGTAACCAGTGTATCTGTTATAACTTTATCCCTAAAATGTGATTCTTTACTTCAGCTTGACAGGTCAAAGTACAATTTAGAAATGTTTGGCTGCCTTGCATTGGACTGCAAGGATAATAGTAGGTGTTTGGATCAAAAAGAAATTAAACTTCTTTCAGTAAGAATTCCAGATGCTTTAGCTTTGAGGTTAAAGAGATTCTGATTGCAAATTCTTTGCCGTCTGAACTATGCCAAGTTCTGCTGCTGTGGATCTTGTGAATGAATTCTGTTAAAATATTTAGGGACAGATTTAGATTTCAGACAAAAGGCCTGCAAGTAATATGCTTACTCAGCTTTTAAAGAGGCTGCTTTTTTTTGTCCAAGAACTTAGGGACCTATCTACTTATAGACATTCACATTAATGCAGATGTTAATGCCATTGTAGAAAATACATTAGCATATGCTATTTATGTGCACATAGGGCTCCTTTTACTAAGGCGCACACACAAAATTACCGTGCGCTAAACCGCGCAGTACGCTTCTAGACTAACGCCAGCTCAATGTTGGCTTTAAGGTCTAGAGCATGCAGCAATTTAGCGTGCTCTATTCTGCGCATTAAGGCCCTAACGCACCTTAGTAAAAGGAGCCCATAGTCTCTGGGAAAATAACTAATTCACTTGCAAATAACCACATAATCAAATTACTCAGGAAACTTGAACAATTTGGTTTTCTAGTTTATACTTTTATTAATTTATATTTAAAAAAATAACAGTAAGGAAAAATATACATTTTCAGAAATGCCCAATTTGTGCATGCAATTTAATTGAATAATGATTCAATTAGCACCAGTAATTGGGCACTGACAAATTATTATAATGAGGGAGGCATGGTCTAGTGGTTAGAGCTATAGCCTCAGCACCCCGAGATTGTGGGTTCAAGCCAAGTCACTTAATCCCCCATTGCCCCAGGCATACTGGGCAAATTGTGAGCCCACTGGGCCAGATAGGGAAAATGTCTGAGTACCTGAATGTAAACTGCTTAGACAATCTCCATTGACAGGCGGTTTATAAATAAATTATTGGCATTAATTGGCAACAGCTGGCTTTCATTTAGAAAAATCTCCCCTTTTCTCTTCACAGCAACCTATCTTTAAATCTGATTTGAAAACCTGGTTATTTAGTCAAACTTATGACAGTGTGAGCTGACCACTGGAGTTTGGGGTGTGAGACCAACGATTTAACAATGATCATAGGTGTTTTTTCCTCCCTCTCTTTGTGCCTTTCTTTCTTGACTCTTTTCCCTTTGCAACATGTTTCTGATAACTGCAAAGAAGTTTGCTGTAAGGGGTAAACTTGGTTAATGTTGCTATGTGCTAAGTGGTCAACTCTTAACAGACAAAGCAGATGCCATAACTCATTGGTACCCAAGGAGCCATCAGTGACGCTTCCCTCTGTCAGAGGTACCTCAGTAGTGATTAATGGGGAGTATGTGTGAGGATATTCCTCCCCTGCAAAGCTACAACAATGTTGGAGTATTTAAATCAAGTGGACATTTACAACAAGTAGTCAGTCTCATCCAGAATCATCTCCCATCTGCCTTCTTTCTAAGGTCAGGCTTTAACCTATGCAAATTCCCTCCCCGTAAAATCACTAAACAGCTGAGGAGGCTTTTCCATGCAACCTCATGAATAGCTTATGAAGGATTTCCTTCACGTGAATCATCTATCTTCCTCATTCTTTTTCTCCTGGACTTTTTTCTTTGGAGCCTTGGAGCTGACGGTTCCTTTTACAGACACTTGAACCCCAGGACAGACAGTTCTTCTTTGTGAATTTAAGCCACTGAGGTCCTGACCTGCTTCTTTTCCCTTGGGCTTCAGTAAGCTTGTGACTACAGTAGAATGAGTGCATTTAGGGTTAGAAAAGAATCAGGTTTTCTTTACAACTTTAAAACTAGTAAAGGATATGGGTGTACAGGCCAAACATTGTCATTACATTTACCGTATTTTCACGTAGATAACGCGCACCTGTGTAAAACGCACACACGGGTATAGCGCGTGAAAAACACAAATTTATGTACAGAAATTTTTATATACCGCGCACACCCGTATACCGTGCATGCTGCCCGACTCTCCCGTCGCCGCCCGACTCTCCTTTTGCCCGCCACGACTCTCCTCTGGCCACCCCGACTCTCCTCTCCCCCTTGAAGTCCTGTCCCCACCCTGAAAGCCTGATGCCCCCCCCCCGACGTCCGATTCCCCCCACCCGCAGGACCGCTCGCACCCCCACCCCGAAGGACAGCTCGCACGCACCCCCACCTCGAATGACCGCTCGCACGCACTCGCACCCGCACCCCCACCCTGAAGGACCGCTTGCACCCCCACAGCCTCCCGCCCCCCCCCCCCCCCATCATGTAGAAGCTCCTACCGGTGTCCTGCTGCTTCCTCTTGGCGGTCCCGACTCCCCAACACGATCGGGGCAAGAGGGAGCTCAAGCCCTCTTGCCCCAGCCAACCGCGACACCCCCGACACGATCAGGGCAAGAGGGAGCTCAAGCCCTCTTGCCCCAGCCAACCGCGGCACCCCCGACATGATCGGGGCAAGAGGGAGCTCAAGTCCTCTTGTCCCCCCAACTCCCCAACACGATCGGGGCAAAAGGGAGCCCAAGCCCTCTTGCCCCGCCGACTCCCCAACTCCCCGACAATATCGGGCCAGGAGGGAGCCCAAGTCCTCCTGGCCCTGGCGACCCCCCCCCCCCCGCTAGTTGTTCGGGCCAGGAGGGAGCCCAAACCCTCCTGGCCACGGCGACCCCCTACCCCCACCCCGCACTACATTACGGGCAGGAGGGATCCCTGGGGCAAGAGGGCAAGAGGGCTTGAGCTCCCTCTTGCCCCGATCGTGTCGGGTGTCGGGACCGCCAAGAGGAAGCAGCTTCAACATGATGGGGGGGTCGGGAGGCTGTGGGGGTGCGAGCGGTCCTTCAGGGTGGGGGTGCGGGTGCGGGTGGGAGTGCGTGTGAGCGGTCCATCGGGGTGGGGGTGGGGGTGCGTGCGAGCGGTCCTTCGGGGTGGGGGTGCAAGCGGTCCTGCGGGGGGGGGTGAATCGGACGTCGGGGGGGCGAACTATGTAAAAAAAAATTTGTACAACACGCTCACGCGTATAACGCGCAAGGGTATGCGCGGTACGTAAAAACCACGTATAACGTGCGCATTATATGCGAGAAAATACGGTATTTTCCTATGGTATTTTGTTTTTGGAATGTTTTGTTTTATTCTTTTTTACATCTGTGCCAGAAAAAGTGCACACACTTTCCTTCGACAGCGCAAAAAGGAATATTCAGTATTGACAGCACATTTTTTACTACCATTTTGAATTAAAAATGACCTGAAACAATATGACAAAATAATACAAAGCAGCATGTACTGAGCCAATAGCTGTTTTATTAAAAAACAACAACTTTAATCAAATAAAATCAACTTATAAAAGCAGAAAATAAAGTAAAAAAAAAAAAAAAAGCTTTATATAGTAGTCCATATGCCTAACGTGTTTCAGCACATCATACCTGCTTCAGGTGTAAGATTATAAATGCATATGGACAGACAATCCAGTGGTATGAGAATCACATTAAAATATTTAAATATTAAATTAAAATATTTCAAAAGTCAAGAATATATTATACCTAGAAAAAGAACCACACAGTGCCCCAAAATTAATAATATGTGCAACCTTATAACCATTCTAGGCAACTGCCTAGGGAAAGTCTTTATTATAATTTTATAGAGGAATTTTTTATTAATCACTTTTGAAATAGAACTTGGCATTGTAATGTGATAATCGTATCCCTTGTTTAAATTTTGGTTTTAGGTGGATTGTTTGTATCTAAGGAAATACTTCTTTACAGAAAGGGTGGTGAATGCTTAGAATAGTCTCCCGGAAGAAGTGGTAGAAAGAAAGACTATGTTTGAATTCAAGAAGGCATGGGTCAAGCATGTGGGATCTCTTAGGAAGAGGAGAAGATAGTGGATACACAGATGGGCAGACTGGATGGGCCATTTGAACTTTATCTGCTGTCATCTTTCTCTGATTCTATTTATACATGTATAATCTTGTCCCTGAAGCAGGCACTGTGTGCTGAAACATGTCAGGTATATGGACTACTATACTGTATATAGTGTTTTGGACTTATTTCCCACTTTTATATGCTGTTTTGATTTGATTAAACAGCTTTTAGCTCAGTATTTGCTGCTTTGTGTTATTGGTAAGGGGATTTCTACCATAGGCTGATGAAGTAAATGCTCCAGTGCTCATAGAATTCCTATGAGAGCCGAAGCATAAACCTCACCGAACTGTGGTAGAAACTTCTACCATGGCTTTGTAAGAGGAGCCCTAAGAATTACAAATATAAATTAAAAAAAATGGAAAATAAGATGATTTTTTATTGAAAGGACTTAAAAAGTTTTCATTTAGCTCTTAGAAGCCAACACCTCCTTCCCTGAGAAAGAACGTTTTGGTCTGACATTTGGTCAAAAATGTGTTAATATTATTCAATGAAAAGATATCTTAATTCTATTTTCTATTTATATTTATTAACCTTTATAAACACAGGTACCACACTACTTTATCCTGAATTAAAAATAAAATTAATTTTTCTATCTTTGTTTTCTAGCCATTCACTTGTTTCTGCTTTTCTCCATCTCTCCAAGATTTTTCTCTCCTTTTCCTTTCAGCTTTTTTCAATTTATTTTCCTACCTCTGTGTCCAGATTTAACTCATTCTTACCTAGTCTTCAAGTTCCCTCATTTTTACAGTCTACCGGCAGCTTTCCATCTCTTTCCCTCACCCTAGCTCTCCTATTTTACTTCCCCTTATTCCCAGTCTTTCACTAACTCTTCCCTCATTCTGTTCCTCTTCTATAGAGTGTTTGCCCACCTATATCTGCCCTTTCTTTCCCCTTCCAACATTATCTCCTTCCTTTCTTTCCCTCTCTCCAAATATCTGCTCATTTCTCTCCCCTCTTGCTCCCTTCTATACAACATCTGCCTCCTCTGCCCTTTTCTGTCCAACATCTCCACAATCACTCTCTCCTTCCATCAGTATTTCCCTCTCCCTTCCCTTCCCCTTTCACACAGTCTGCCCCCTTCCCTTTCACTTCCCCCTTCCATCATCTCCCTCTTATCTCTCCCCTCTTCCACCCAGGCTTTAGTCTCCCTCCTATACAGCTTATTCCACTCCTCTTTCTACCTAGCATCTCTCCTCTCTCCCCTTCCATCAATATTGCCATCGCTTTGTATCTCTCCCCTTCCATACAATGTCTGCCCCCTCTCTCCCCCTCACCTTCAATCTAGCATCTCCCCTTTCACTTCCCTGTTCCGTCTCCTTCCTCTCTCTACCCCAACCCCCAACATTTGCCCTCTCACCCCTCTGTTCTCTCTAGAATCTGTCTTCCCATTTCTATACAAAATATACACCCTCTCTATCCTTCCACCCCAAACTATTTCCACCAACTTCTGCCTCCTCTCTCTCCTCCCACCCCACTTCTACCAGTGCCTGCCCCCTTGTTCTTCCCAAACCCCATCCACCAACATCTTCCTCCTCTCTCCCACTCAACCCACATCCATCAGCATCTGTCTCCTTTCTCTCCCCCATCCCCCAGTGTTTACCCATAGCATCCCCACTGCTGCTTCTGCTTTCTCAAAGCAGCAGCAGCAAACTGAAACAAACCAACTGCATACATATCCACAGCTGCTGGCTTTGACCTAAAAGAAGAAGTGACGTCAGAGAGGCGGGTCAGCAGCCAAGGCCATGTATGGAAAGGTACCATAGTGGGTTTGTTTCAGTTTGCCTCTTCTGCTGTTTCTTTGGGAAAGCAGCAGCGGCACCAGATGGAAGAGTGATACCGGAGGAGTGCTGGTCCCCACTCCACTGGCTGTGCAGTGGAGCTGAACTGTTGTGTGACCGTCTACTAAAAGGCCATGCAGCTTAGAGAGAACATTATATTCGAAGAAGATACATTCTGTTCTGGATATGGGAGCTACTAGCTAAGAAATAGTCTGCTGGTGAATGGAGTCACTATGTTAGGGCAATTATGCTTGAGGCATTAATAACTGGCATAAAGTAGAAACAGATAAAAAAGCATGTATAAATGTGATAATTGCTGAGTAAATGATTGTTTATTGTGTATTGAAATGTGTAAAAACCACCTTTGTCATAAAAGTAAATCAAGATGGAATACAATAAAAGTACTCAAAAGGAAAAGAAATGCCATAATCACATATGACAGCTAACAAGGAGGTGCTGAAAAAGTTCTCAGCCCAACCAACTTCCTAAATTCTGAGCAGTATTTTGCCACTGTAGCTGAAAAGAACGTTATTTTATTTTGCAGAATTATAATACTTTGTTTTGACATTGTTTCAGATCATTAATTGAATCATGCCAACAAAAAGTATGAAATTTTCAAGTGTGGAACTCCATGGTTTTCCCCGGAGCTACCACTAATTAAAAACAACTATGTTCATTGGAGCGGAAATGGAGGCATTGTAAATCTCTCCTTGATTTAAATAATTATAAGGAACATGCATCCTATTACAAATCAAAAATAGTCAAGGCAAAATCTCTTTACTATTCTAAAAAGATTTTTATAGCAAAAAGCACATCGACACTAACTACAGATCATCGACACTAACTATAGATCATCAAAACCGTTCTGATTCCTTACAAATTCCTTCAGCACAATCTTTGGCAGATCATTTCATTAATAAAATCCAAATAATCCGTGCCTCGCTTCAACCATTTACTCAAGCAACATCTTCTATCCATACTAATTTGGATTTTCAACCCTCATACTTATCCCTTTCAAAGTGTTCTCATTTCAGAATTCCTACACGTTCAGAGATCCAGCGAATCATTAACTCGATGAAAATAAAAGGTTCCAGTACAGATGTATTCCCTCCATTTATTTTCAAGCGATACTTTGCAATCTTTGGATCATCCATATTTGACTTAGTTTCCACTAGTCTAATCACAAGTTCTATACCAAAACTTTGAAAAGAAGCCATTATTCACCCAATCATCAAAGACTTTCAAGTTAGTGCTACTGACAGCACAAATTATCACCCAATTTCCAATATTCCCTTCCTAGCCAAAATTACCGAGAAGGTGGTCTTTAACCAAATTTCCGACTTTGTGGAAACCACCAACGCTTTGCACCCTAACCAAACTGGATTCAGAAAACTACTACTGAACTTTCCCTCATTGGTCTTACTAATATCACTTATCACTTAGATCATTATAACTCAGTCATTCTCATCTCTTTAGATTGACCTCGGCTTCTGACACTATTGATCACCACTTACTCATTCATCGATTACAGGAAATAGTAATATCAGACCAAATATTAAACTGGTTTATCTCATATTTTAAAGATCGTTCTTCAAAAGTAGCATTTAATGGTTCCTTTTCTGAATCTTAATCAACTTTGGTATCAATTCTTTCTCCCCTCCTTTTTAATATTTTCCTTGCTCCTCTGATTACCCTCAGACAGTCAATTGGCTTCACTATCTATGCCTACGCCGACGATATCCAACTAATTCATCCAATTAACTTGGATAACTTCGAAGACATCTCCAATATCAATCAAAAGCTGGAAAAATAGGTGAATAGCTTAAAACTATGTTATCACTTAACATTAATAAAACCAAAGCTATGGTTTTTCCAATTAAGAAATGGTCTTCTCTGATCTCCCCAATTAAATTTAATTCCGTTCCAGTACAATTAGTCAAATCAATCAAACTTTTAGGAATTACTCTAGATGAGAACCTCAACTTTCATGACCATATAAGCACAGTAGTTCAAAAATGTTTTTATCGCCTCCGGATGATTTGTTCTCTAGCTAACCTCCTTGATAATTCTGCTTTAAATATTCTTAATCGTCTTTGGTTATCTCCTGCCTGGTCTATGGTAATTCATTGTGCCATAGATTTACAAAAAAAAGAGATTAGACATCTACAGATAATCCAAAATACTGTGGTTAAGATTATATTTAAGGCAAGAAATTTGACCATATCACTCCCTTCTTGATCAAAGCTCACTGGCTCCCCATTGCCCAATGTATCACTTATAAAACATTACTGCTGACATTTAAAACAAGAAAAACAGGACAGCCGGATTTTATTAAAAAACTTTGATCCCATATTCCTCTTCACGCACCCTCAGATCCTCAGATCTAAATCTATTAGTAGTCCCATCACTCAGGCACATCAAAACAAGGAGAAATTCCATCTTTTCGGTTGTTGCTCCCTCCCTTTGGAATTCAATGCCTAACCATTTGAGAGAGACAACATCCATGGAGAAATTCAAATCTTTTTTTAAAACATTCCTTTTTAAAGATGCATTCCAAGTTTGATTGTCCTTTTAAGGAGTTTAAAAACTTACTTTCAGCCCACTTAAGTTGGACTGCTACGTGTTACCCTTACCTTTTGTATTTGCCTATACCACTTTCTTTCCTTTATTTATATTGTAGTTCTCCCTTTTTCCATTTGTTTCAGTATGTCCTTTTGTCTTATTTGTCCACTGTTTTAATTGATGTTGTCTTTGTTATTATTTGTCGTCCCCCCCTCCCGATTTTATTGTATAACCACCTTGAAACTGTTGATAAGGCGGTATAACAAATTTTAAATAAACTTGGAAACTTGGATGAAGTTCCTATTCCTGCAGAAGAAAATGCCAAAGGAAATCAATGAGTGACAAATGCCCATCATACTCTACAGTAAAGAAGTGGTGTGCAAACCTTCAGTGTGGAGATTGAGACCAAAGATGCAGCAAGGTCTAGGAGGCACCAAATGGTCTTAGCAAGGTCTAGGAGGCACCAAATGGTCTCATCTCCTGAAATTGTTGACTATGGTTTTGGCAGATCAGCGAATATCGGCTAAAACAATTACTGAGACAGTACAGATATCTAAGAAATGTGTTGTGTGTATAATCCACGAGAATCTGGGTATGCAGAAGCTGTCAGCCAAGTAGGTAACCAAATGTTTGAATGCTGATGAGAAACAACGTCGCGTGTTGATTTTGCAGCATTTTCAGTGATTTGGTGACAACTTTTTGGAACAACTAGTTACTGTTGATGAAACATGGTTAAACCACTATGATTCTGAAACAAAACAACAGTCCATGCAATAGCAGCACTCAGGCTCTGCAAGGCCAAGGAAATTCAAGACCCAAAAATCAGCAGGAAAGGTCATGGTCGCAATGTTTTGGGATACGAAAAGTGTTGTAATGACTGATTATCTTTCACAAGGTCAAACAATTAATACTGGATCCAAGATGGTGAATGGAACCGTTAGTTGAGTGCTTCGTCTCAGCGTTTCTCATCAAAGTTTGTTTTTGATTACTTACAAGACATTTTCCTCTGAGCCATGCCGAAAAGGAGAGGCCGAAGTGCCGCTGGAGCCTTGCGACACTCAGGCCAGCCCAGTCTCGGCACCATTGATGAGCTCCTGCGACGAATGCAGGAAGCATCGGCGGTGGCGCTGCACCCGCTGGAGACGTTCCAGGGCAAGATGGAAGTGATCTCCTTGGGTTTGGAGACCACCTTAAGCCCCGACGCCAGGGCACTCCCTCTCCTCCCCAAACTGCCAGTTCCCCGTGGGTAGAGGAGCAACCGGAGAGGGAATGCACTTCTCCCCGGAGGCCGGTGAGATCAGCAAGGGGAACTTGGAATTGGACTTCCTGGATTTACAGGAGAGCCCTGTTGAGTCTAGGGCTTCATCTGCTTCAAGGGGGGACAGCAAACAGAAGAGCCTCGACCAGAAAGAGAAGCCAGTTGGTGAGAATAAATTTGAGACTCAAAAGATTTCATTTACATTGGACTAGAGAATGACACGGGGAAAAAATCTGTCCCCGTCACTGCCCCGTCCCCGGCCCACCATCCTCTGCACCACCCCGTCACCGCCGTTCCCTTCACCGCCCCATCACCGTCACCGCCATCCCTTTCACCGCCCCGTCACTGCCACTGCCATCCCATTCACCGCCCCGTCATCGTCCCCGCTGCATCCATATAAGCCTTAGTACTGTAATATTTAGCTTATTCCTTTCTTATAAATCAAAGTTCCTGCTGCTGAACTAGAGAAAGAGATGTTCAGCTGGCAGGGCTTTGTTTATAAATTTTTATCAACACAACTAATATACTACTTTATCCTAAAGCAAAAAATAAATAAATAAATAGAATTTTTTTTTCTACTTTTGTTGTCTGGTTTCTGCTTTCCACATCTTCTCATTCAATTCCTTCCATCCACTGTGTGTCTTCTCTCTGCGTCTTCCATTTGCTGTTACTGTGCCTTTCCCTTCACCCCCCCCCCCCAATTGGTCTAGCACCCATCTTCTTCCCTCCGCTCCCCCATAGTCTGGCATCTGTCTTCTTCCCACTCTGTCTTTCACATTTCCCTTCAGGGTCTGTTCCTCTCCACCCTCCTTCAATGTCTGTCCTATTCCTTTCCACCACCACCCTTCCCTCCCTCCTTTACCATCTGTTCCTTTCAGCACCCTTCAGCTCCTCTCGCGTGACCTATCTACCTTCCTCCCTCTTATTTTCATGGCATGTTACAATGTAATTTGTGCAAGCCACTGGAGCCTGCGAGCTCGGTCCCTGTCCCATCCCCACAAACCATCTTGCTTCTGTGCTCCTATTTTCCCCATTTCTAATATCTCCCCTATGTATCTGCCATTGCCCCCCCCCCTGTGTCCATATACAATCCCCATGGCATGTCCCCTTTATGTCTCTGTCCCTATGCCCCATGCACATAATTTCCCCTCTTTCTGTTTCCTTCCTGTGTCCAGATTTCCACTATCTTCCTCTTCCATACCAGTGTGTCTCTTCTTTTCAACCCCATCTAGCTTTTTTTCTCTCTTTCTTCCCCCCCCCCCTGCTTCTAGCATCTGGCTCACCTGCCTGTCCTTCCCTTTCTTTCCTGCTGTGGGTTTTTCTTTCTGTCTTCATCCCCTTGGCCCAGAATCCTTTTCCCTTTCACTCCCTCCTTCCAGTTTGAGCCGGGAACACGGGCGATCGCACGGTCCCCGCAGCCCCCACCCACCTGCCCAATCGATCCTAGTGTTTAGCCAGCTCTCTCCCTTCTCCTCACCTTAGTTTATAGGTTTTCTTTTTCGGCGACCTGCACGCTTTCCCAAAGAGCCGCGCACGCGCGGCTGCTCAGTGTTCAATCTTCTGCTCTGCTGCAACTTCCTGTTTCCAGTTGCGTCAGAGCAGAAGATCGAAACTGAGCAGCAGCGGGTGCATGGCTCTTTGATAGCGTGCGGGTCGCCGAAAAAGAAAATCTACAAACTAAGATGAGGAGAAGGGAGAGAGCTGGCTAATCACTAGGATCGATTGGGCAGGCGGGTGTGGGCTGCGGGGACCGCACGATCCTTCATGCCTCACTGCGGGGACAAGACCATTCACCGCTCAACGGGGCGGTGAATGGCCTTGTCCCCGTCCCCGCAGTGACTGCTAGTTTTCGTTCCCCGTTTTGGCGGGTTACCCGCGACTAAACGCGGTGGCCGCGGGTAAACCGCCACTGTGTCATTCTCTACATTGGACAAACCTCCAGAGGTAACATTGGATTCCATTTGGGATCTCGTGGCAGACCTGGCTAAATCGATTAAGCCCCAGCTTTCCCATCTGGAGAAAAAAATCAATATCCAAGAATCTGAAATTAGAGATCTTAAAACTGAGTTACAGGTCTTTAAAAACTCTACTGTGGTATCTAAACAAATCATGGAAACTTTAGTAAGAGATAATATAAATTTGAGAAGAAAAATGGAATCTTTAGAAAATTTTTCTTGTAACAATAATCTTAGATTGATCAATTTTCCTAGAGTAGTGACAGTACCGTATTTTCACGCAAATAACACGCACCCGTATAAAACGCGCACACGAATATAGCGCGCAGAAATCACGATGATTTGCACAAAAACTTTGATATACCGCGCTCACGGGTATACCGCGCATGCTGCCCGACGCTCCTTTCGCCCGCCCTGACTTTCCGTGCGCTGTCCCGACTCTCCGTTCACCCCCCCTGACTTCCGTGCACTGTCCCCCCTTGAAGGTCTGTCCCCATCCTGAAAGCCTGATGCTCCCCCCCCGACGTCCGATACATCCCTCCCCCCCCCCCGAAGGACCGCCGACTCCCCAACAATATCGGGCCAGGAGGGAGCCCAAATCCTCCTGGCCACGGCGACCCCCTAACCCCACCCCGCACTACATTACGGGCAGGAGGGATCCCAGGCCCTCCTGCCCTCGACGCAAACCCCCCTCCCCCCCAAGAACCTCCGACCGCCCCCCAGCCGACCCGCGATCCCCCTGGCGACCCCCACGACCCCCCCACCCCCCTTCCCCGTACCTTTGGTAGTTGGGCCAGAAGGGAGCCCAAACCCTCCTGGCCACGGCGACCCCCTAACCCCACCCCGCACTACATTACGGGCAGGAGGGATCCCAGGCCCTCCTGCCCTCGACGCAAACCCCCCTCCCCCCCAAGAACCTCCGACCGCCCCCCAGCCGACCCGCGATCCCCCTGGCGACCCCCACGACCCCCCCACCCCCCTTCCCCGTACCTTTAGTAGTTGGCCGGACAGACGGGAGCCAAACCCGCCTGTCCGGCAGGCAGCCAACGAAGGAATGAGGCCGGATTGGCCCATCCATCCTAAAGCTCCGCCTACTGGTGGGGCCTAAGGCGCGTGGGCCAATCAGAATAGGCCCTGGAGCCTTAGGTCCCACCTGGGGGCGCGGCCTGAGGCACATGTTCGGGTTGGGCCCATGTGCCTCAGGCCGCGCCCCCAGGTGGGACCTAAGGCTCCAGGGCCTATTCTGATTGGCCCACGCGCCTTAGGCCCCACCAGTAGGCGGAGCTTTAGGATGGATGGGCCAATCCGGCCTCATTCCTTCGTTGGCTGCCTGCCGGACAGGCGGGTTTGGCTCCCGTCTGTCCGGCCAACTACTAAAGGTACGGGGAAGGGGGGTGGGGGGGGTCGTGGGGGTCGCCAGGGGGATCGCGGGTCGACTGGGGGGCGGTCGGAGGTTCTTGGGGGGGAGGGGGGTTTGCGTCGAGGGCAGGAGGGCCTGGGATCCCTCCTGCCCGTAATGTAGTGCGGGGTGGGGTTAGGGGGTCGCCGTGGCCAGGAGGGTTTGGGCTCCCTTCTGGCCCAACTACCAAAGGTACGGGGAAGGGGGGTGGGGGGGTCGTGGGGGTCGCCAGGGGGATCGCGGGTCGGCTGGGGGGCGGTCGGAGGTTCTTGGGGGGGAGGGGGGTTTGCGTCGAGGGCAGGAGGGCCTGGGATCCCTCCTGCCCGTAATGTAGTGCGGGGTGGGGTTAGGGGGTCGCCGTGGCCAGGAGGGTTTGGGCTCCCTTCTGGCCCGATATTGTCGGGAAGTCGGCGGTCGTTCGGGGTGGGGGTGCGAGTGGTCCTGCCGGGGGGGGGGGGGATGTATCGGACGTCGGGGAGTCGGCCGGGCAAGAGGGCTTGGGCTCCCTCTTGCTCCGATCGTGGATGCGGGTGTGGGTGGGAGCGCGTGCGAGCGGTCGTTCGGGGTGGGGGTGCGAGCGGTCCTGCTGGGGGGGTGAATCGGGCGTCGGGCGGGGTGGGAACTATGTTTTAAAACTTTGGTATACCGCGCTCACGCATATAACGCGCGAGGGGTATGCGCGGTAGGTAAAAACACGTATAACGCGCGCGTTATATGCGTGAAAATACGGTACCTCCTAGACATATGCTAAAATGCTACATGTTGGAAGTTTTGGAAATATTAGAGGATCTGTTGCCACCTTTTTCTCAGGTGTATTTCGTACCTATACGGAGAGAAAGACAATTAAAATTACAAGATGATCAACAATCACCTAATATTACATCGCTTTTGGAACTTTCGGATAGAGAAGTGGCAACAGCGGCAACACTTCTCCTTACAGTAGCTTTAGCTCCAGATAAAAATTGGTTACTTAGACTTTTCTTTAAAAACAAACAAAAGAAATTTCTTGGATTTAAAATACAAATGTTTCCAGATCTGGTACGAGACACACAAAAATGTAGACGTGAATTTCTGATTATGAAACCGGGTGTTATTGCTCTCGGGGCGACACTTTTCCTTCGTCACCCATGTAAATGTGTGATATAATATCAAATGCAAAAATATGTTTTTTTTACTCTTGTCTAAGGCTCGACTGAAAGTTTATATTTTCAGTAACAGCACCACAGACCTGGAATGCTCTTCCAATTTTTTTACGTAATGAGCAAGACTTGGTAAAATTTAAAAGTAATTTAAAAATATTTCTTTTTAATGATGCTTTTAATACTTAAGTTAATAATTTTTTTTTTTAATTAGTAATTTTAATAGTTTATACCTTAATACTTAAATGTTTTCCCTATTGTGCTTTTCCTTTGTTCTGCTTTCACTTAACAAATGTATTTCAAATACCCCTCTTACCTTATGTAATGTAATATGTATTACCCAATGTAAGTATAAGAACATAAGAACATAAGCAGTGCCTCCGCTGGGTCAGACCAGAGGTCCATCGTGCCCAGCAGTCCGCACACGCGGTGGCCCAACAGGTCCAGGACCTGGACTGTAATCCTCTATCTATACCCCTCTATCCCCTTTTCCAACAGGAAATTGTCCAATCCTTTCTTGAACCCCAGTACCGTACTCTGCCCTATTACGTCCTCTGGAAGCGCATTCCAGGTGTCCACCACACGTTGGGTAAACAAGAACTTCCTAACATTCGTTCTGAATCTGTCCCCTTTCAACTTTTCCGAGTGCCCTTTTGTTCTTTTATTATTCGAAAGTTTGAAGAATCTGTCTCTCTCCATTTATAGTTTGTACTGTTTGTTTTTTATTGATTATCTTTTTATATGTACATCGCTTTGAATTTGATTAAGCGATTAATCAAGAAAAATAATAAACTTGAAACTTATTGAAGTTTGATATACTTCCTTAACTAATGGATTTTCCTTATTTCTTATGTTTCCTATTTGTGTTATTAATTGCTCGCTGATTCTAATCCTTGGATTCTGTTTTGAGGACTTGAGTTAAAGTTAAGCTACTATACTTCTATTATATTGCTTAATTTTTATTATTAGGAAAGTATTTTTCCTTTTCTGTTTAACTTTATCTTTCTGTACAAGTGGATAATTGATATGTTTTGAAAACTTGATAAATAAATACATTTAAATTAATACAGAATACTACTGTAACTTTCTCTGCCGATTAAAGGAGGCGTAGAAAGAAAAAAGGAGAGAGAGGCTGCGGAAAGGTGTTCTCTTTTCATAAGACAACGCATCTGGCAAAACAATGGATGTTTTAACACAGTTGGGGTTTTCAGTTCATAGACCATCTACTCTACTTACCAGATTTTGCTCCATCTGACTATTTTCTGTTTCCAAACCTTAAAAAGAGTTTGAAAGGCTAGCAGTATTTCAGTGACTAGACATAAAGAGTATTTTTTGGAAGGGTTACAGAAACTTCAGACATGATGTGTCAAGTATGTTGGACATAGGGGTAAATATGTGGAATAACTTGTAAGTTTCATGGCTCCAAGTCATTCCCTTCTTGGTTGGGCTGAGAACTTTTCAGCACACCCTCGTAAGATTCCCACAACTACACTATCAATTATATTCTGCAAGATCTGGCTGCAAGCATTTCCCTAGCACAGAGAACCCTGTATAAACAGATACTCATAATATCTAGTATCTGTTATTTAGAAAAATTTAAAAGGCCAAATTAAAAAAGTAAGCTTTGAGCCTGACCTTAAATTGCTGGAAAGAACTCTCAGATTGGAGGGAAATAGGCAATGTGTTCCATAAAAACGGGGCAGTAAAGTAAAAAGCACCTCTTCGTGTAGACTTCCAATAAGCATTTGATGGGCTGGGCAGGACCATTTTATGATCAAACAAGGCAGACATATAAAGCATAACAAAGTCCAACATAAACTGGAACAATACAGTTAGTATACAGGGAAAAGGTCATGAGGGGAAAAGCATGGCCCTGATTCAAAGCCAGGGAGTCCAAACAAGGCAGGATATGGGGACAGACAAGATATATAATCCAGAACAGATAATTACAGGAATAAATATCAGAGCTTGGCAAAGTTACAGAGAAACAGAAGTACATTCATTTCTAACTGCTTATTTTAGGCTTATTTTACCTAATACTATGATAGAAAGTTCTGTATAAAGATTAAAGAAGAAAGATTACTTAGCTACAATTATTTTATAATAAGTAATGACTTTATGCATGTCATTTATGTAGATTTCTAGTTACCGAGGATAAATTGTTTTTTTCTGTTTTAGACTTTATAATTCCTGGATTTGTTCCAGCTTTTTAGATATATTGTGAACCACTCTGAACTGTAAGGAATAGGCAGATTATAAATACAATTTTTATTATTTATAAAATCCCTCTGTACCAGTAGCATACCTAGTATATTTGATACCCAGGTCTGATCATTTTCTAAGACCCCCCTCTATAAAATATTATTTTTAGTAATAATCTATGAGTCACACAACAAAGGTGCACCTAGGAAAAGGCAGGCTCTTAAACACATGCAGTAAGCACTAGAATATCAATATACCCATTGTAAAATTAAACAATACAGATCGATCCGGCACAGTCAATGCTAACAGAAAACTATGTGGTCCTTTTTGTAAAGGTGTGCTATGGTTTTTAGCGCAACCACGCGCTAAATGCATGTTATCCTACGTACGCGTTAGCATTTAGCAGGAGTGTTCTTTTAGCGTGTGCTAAACACGCGCTAAAACGCTTAGCACGCCTTTGTAAAAGGATCTCTATGTCCTTTTCATAAACACAGAACACAGATACACCTTTGCCCAGTCTGCCCATCTGCAGCATCCACTATCTCCTGTTCTCCCTAAGAGATCCCACGTACCTGTCCCACACTTTCTTGAATTCAGACACAGTCTTTCTCTCTACCACCTCTATCAGAAAACTATTCCACACATCTACCACCCTTTCTGTAAAAAAATATTTCCTTAGATTATTCCTGAGTCTATCACCTCTTAACTTTATCTTATACCACCTCATTCCAGAGCTTCCTCTCGAAGGAGAGACTCATCTTATGAGCATTTATGCCATGTAAGTACTTAAGTGTCTCTGTCATATCTCCCCTCTCCTGCATTTCTTCCAAATTATACATAATGAGATAATTAAGCCTATCCCCATATGCCTTATGATGAAGACCACCGACCATTTTAGTAGCCATCCTCTGAACTGACTCCATCTTGTTTATATCTTTTTGAAGTGTGGTCTCCAGAATTGCACACATTATTTTAAATGAGGTCTCACCAGAGTCTTATACAGTGGCATCAATACCTCCTTTTTCCTCCTGGCCATATCTCTTCCTATGCACCCTAGCATCCTTCTAGCTATCACCATTACCTTTCAACCTGTTAGGCCATCTTATACTAAGACTAGTCTTTAAGCCCATTATATTAACGGGTGCTAGAATAGATGTGTCTGTCTGTCTTTCTTTCTATCTCTCTCTCTCCTTGGCCGCTGTCTGTCTGTCTTTGTTTCTTTCTGTCTCTCTCTCTCTCCCTGGCCGCTTTCTGTCTGTATTTCTGTCTCTCTCTCTCTCTCCTTGGCCGCTGTCTGTCTGTCTTTCTGTCTGTCTCTCTTGCCCCCTGTCTGTCTGCCATTCTTTCTGTCTGTGTCTCTCCCTGGCCCCCTGTCTGTCTGTCTTCCTTTCTTTCTCTCTCATTCCTTGGACGCTGTCTGTCTGTCTTTTTTTCTTTGTCTCTCTCTCTCTCTTTGGTCGCTGTCTATCTGTCTGTCTCTCTGGCCCCCTGTCTGTCTATCTTTCTTTCTCTCTCCTTGGACGCTGTCTGTCTGTCTTTTTTTCTTTGTCTCTCTCTCTCTCTTTGGTCGCTATCTATCTGTCTGTCTCTCTGGCCCCCTGTCTGTCTATCTTTCTTTCTCTCTCCTTGGCCGCTGTCTGTCTGTCTTTGTTTCTTTCTGTCTCTCTCTCTCTCCCTGGCCGCTTTCTGTCTGTATTTCTGTCTCTCTCTCTCTCTCCTTGGCCGCTGTCTGTCTGTCTTTCTGTCTGTCTCTCTTGCCCCCTGTCTGTCTGCCATTCTTTCTGTCTGTGTCTCTCCCTGGCCCCCTGTCTGTCTGTCTTCCTTTCTTTCTCTCTCATTCCTTGGACGCTGTCTGTCTGTCTTTTTTTCTTTGTCTCTCTCTCTCTCTTTGGTCGCTGTCTATCTGTCTGTCTCTCTGGCCCCCTGTCTGTCTATCTTTCTTTCTCTCTCCTTGGACGCTGTCTGTCTGTCTTTTTTTCTTTGTCTCTCTCTCTCTCTTTGGTCGCTATCTATCTGTCTGTCTCTCTGGCCCCCTGTCTGTCTATCTTTCTTTCTCTCTCCTTGGCCACTGTCTGTCTGTCTTTTTTTCTTTGTCTCTCTCTCTTTGGCTACTGTCTGTCTGTCTGGTCCCCTATCTGTTTGTTATTCTTTCTGTCTGTGTCTCTCTCTGGCCCCTTGTCTGTCTGTTTTTCTTTCTGTCTGGCTCTCTGTCTCACTCCCTGGCCCCCTGCCGGCCTGTCTCTCTCTGTTGCGCCATGCCTGCCTGTCTCTCCATGGCCCTCTTCTGTCTCCCCCCCCCAGAGCAAACCAAGATTGCTGCCTGTCCCCCAGCATACCCCTCCCCCCAAAGCAGCCCCCTTTCCCTCTCCCCCTCCACTTCCCTGTGCAGCAGTAGCACCTGTACACCTCGCAGCACCTGCACCCTGTCGGCCTCATCCAGGCCGAAGGACACCCTTCTGCTGTTGCTCTCGGCGGTGAACCCTCCTGCTGTTGCTCTTGCCATCACTGAAACCGCTGTATGCGCTGCAAATGGAACACGGCCACGGAGGTACAAATCATGGCGGCAGGGATCAAGCTATTTCAACTGTGCATGCGCGGGTAAGGGTTTATTATATTAGATCATCACATACTACCACAGCCTAGTCCCGCTCCTCTTTTGTGCACAAAAGTTCCTCACCCCCCAAACTGTATCCTCAGGTTATGCAGGCCAAATGCATGACCTTGCATTTCTTAGCATTAAATCTTAGCTGCCAAATTTCAGACCAGTCTTCAAACTTTGCTAGGTCCTTCCTTATATTATTCATCACCATCACACTCTATTACAGATTTTGGTCTCATCCACAAAGAGGCAAATCTTACCCTACAGCCTTTCAGCAATATCACTTACAAAATACCGAACCTTGAAGCACATCACTGGTAACAACCCTTTCCTCACAGCGATCTCCATTGACCACTACATTACATTACATTACATTAGTGATTTCTATTCCGCTTGTACCTTGCGGATCTAAGCGGATTACATTAGAAGATGGCTGGTCATTTCCAGGCAATGATAATACAATACTTTACATTACTTTACAAACTTTGCATACCTTACTTTACATAACTTTTCATACATTACTTTACATAGCTTTATGTAAATTTACTTTTCATTACTTTACATTACCTTACAGTACTTACATAACTTTACATTACATTATTTTACATAGCTTAACTTTACATTACAGAAAGCTAGATTCAGTTTATAAGTAGAGGTATCGGACGTTTTGAGATATTTAGTGGTTACAATGTTTCCGGGTATGTATTGACGTATCGTCATAGAGACTTGATTAGATGTTGCCTGAAAGGGAGGAATTGCAAGGAAAGTGTGGTAGGGATAGGAAATGAGGGGAGATTAGGTTGTTGGGATGTGTTTTTTGAATAGTATGGTTTTGATATCTTTTCGGAACGCTTTATAGTCAGTAGTTGTGATCAGCAGCTTGGAGATGGTGGGGTCAAGTTTCGCCGCCTGTGTAGCAAGTAGGTTGTCATATAGTTTTTTGCATCTAGTGCCTTTGAGTGGGGGGTAGGTGAATGGGATCTGGGTTCTCCTTATTCTGGGTGAAAGGTTTCGGTGTAGGCGGTTGTTTGGGTAGATAGGTGCAGTTCCGTTTAGTACTTTGAATAGTAGACAGTATAGTTTGAATTGGGTTCTTGCTCGTATCGGTAGCCAGTGAGAGTCTAGATAGGCATTGGTGATGTGATCATATTTTCCTAGCGAATAGATGAGTCTGAGAGCTGTGTTCTGTACTGTCTGTAGTTGTTTAATCATGTTGGTGGGAAATGGTAGATAAATAATAATAATAATAATAACTTTATTCTTATATACAGCCAACAATCTTGCGACTTCTAGGCGATTTACAATTAAGATAAATTGCACAGACATCGAATTACAGAGTGTAGCGGTGAATATCTGATAGTAGCAACAATAAAAATAATAACAACAGTTTATATATTGCAGGTCCGTGAAGTTCCATGCGGTTTACAATGAATTAGAAAAATTCCATAAATTGTGAGGAACATTCATAGTTAGAGATTAGAGGTTAACAGTTTACAAGATCTAAATTGGGGAGGGATTGCGATGGGGGCTATTGTCCTGATTCGTTACCTAGGTATTTCGAGAACAGGTATGTTTTTAGGTGTTTCCTAAATTCACCATAATTGTTTGAGTGTGTAATTAGTTTTTCCAAGTCTTTGCCCCATAAGGCTGCTTGGTATGATAGAAGTTGTTGATGGTGTCTCTTATATTTGCATCCTCTGGCTGGTGGGGAAACGAATTTCTGGTGTGCTCTTCTCTCATGTCTGTTGGTTGGGAATGAGAAGAGACCTGTTATATATTTAGGGGCTAGACCGGATAATACCTTGAAGCAGAGACATCCTAATTTGAACTTCGTACGTGCCTCCATTGGCAGCCAATGCAGGAGTCGGTAGGAAGGGGTTATATGATCGGACTTTTTCAGTCTGAAGATCAACCTGACTGCTGCGTTTTGGATCAGTTGAAGTCTCTGCATTTGCTTCCGGGTGATTGCCAGATGGGTAATGTTGCAATAATCAAGGTGGCTTAGTATTAGGGATTGTACCAGAATTCTGAATGCTGAAGCGTCGAAGTATGCTCTGATGGACCTGAGTTTCCAGAGAGTAAAAAACCCCTTTCTGACTAGGGAGTCCACATGGTCTTTCCAGTCTTGATCCAGTATTACCCCCAGAACCTTCATTGTAGGTTGAATAGGGTAGTTAAGATTCTTAATGCGTAGTGGTGTTGTGGTGATAGGTGGGTGTGGCGAGGCTATGAAGAATTTAGTTTTATCTGAATTAAGCTTCAGTTTGAATTCTGTGGTCCATTGTTCCATCAGGTTTAGCGCTTCTGTTGCCGTGGGGATGATTTCGGAGGGTGACGTATTAAACGGGATAATGATTGTGAAGTCATCCGCATAACTGAATACTTCTATACCCCGTTGGGCCAGCTGCATGCCTAGTGATGATATATAAACGTTAAAGAGTAGTGGGGATAATAAAGGATGTTGCAGTAGTCTACAAGTCCTAGCACAAGTGATTGGACTATGATCCTGTATTGTACTTTGTCAAAGAATTTTCTTATTTTCCGCAGGTTGCGCATGGTGAAGAAAGCTTTTTGGATAGTTTCGTTGGTATGTATCTGCATTGTGCAGCACCTGTCTATCATTACTCCCAGAATTTTGAGCGAGGGCTGTATTGGGTATTTGATTGCATTTGTCACCAATTCAGTTAAGGTTGGTTCTTTGTCTTTTTCTAGCACTAGGAATTTGGTTTTATCCGTGTTCAGCTTCAGTTTGTGGTTAGTCATCCATGTTTCTACAGTTTCCAATGTTGTTTTCAGGAGTCCTGATGAGTTGGGGTCTTGAATGTTGAAGGGGAGAAGGATTGTTATGTCGTCTGCGTAGCTGAATTATACTATATTTAGGGTGTCTAGGATTGTGCCCAGGGAGGATACGAAGAGGTTGAATAGTATGTGCGATAATGGAGATCCTTGCGGTACTCCGCAGGGGTTTGACCAAGGGTCCGATATGAGATCTTTTGACTTTACTCTGTAAGTTCTAGTTTTAAGGAATCCTTGAAACCAGTTGAGCACCCTACCCGAGATTCCTATGGTGTCTAGTATCTGGAGTAGTATGGAGTAGAGAATGACACGGTGGCGGTTTACCCGCGGCCACCGCATTTTAGCCGCGGGTCACCCGCCAAAAACGGGGAAGAAAACTAGCAGTCGCTGCGGCGACGGGGACAAGGCCATTCACCGCCCGCGGGGCGGTGAATGGTCTTGTCCCCGCAGTGAGGCATGAAGGATCACGCGGTCCCCGCAGCTCACACCCGCCTGCCCAATCGATTCTAGTGTTTAGCCAGCTCTCTCCCTTCTCCTCACCTTAGTTTGTAGATTTTCTTTTTCGGCGACCCGCACGCTATCAGAGAGCCACGCACGCGCGGCTGCTCAGTGTTCAATCTTCTGCTCTGACGCAACCGGAAACAGGAAGTTGCAGCAGAGCAGAAGATTGAACACTGAGCAGCCGCGCGTGCGCGGCTCTCTGATAGCGTGCGGGTCGCCGAAAAAGAAAATCTACAAACTAAGGTGAGGAGAAGGGAGAGAGCTGGCTAAACACTAGAATCGATTGGGCAGGCGGGTGTGAGCTGCGGGGACCGTGCGATCGCTAGTGTTCCCGGCTCAAATTGGAAGGAGGGAGTGAAAGGGAAAAGGATTCTGGGCCAAGGGGATGAAGTCGGAAAGAAAAACCCACAGCAGGAAAGAAAGGGAAGGACTGGCAGGTGAGCCAGATGCTAGAAGCAGGGGGAGGGGAAGAAAGAGGGAAAAAAGCTAGATGGGGTTGAAAAGAAGAGACACACTGGTATGGAAGAGGAAGATAGGGGAAATCTGGACACAGGAAGGTAACAGAAAGAGGGGAAATTATGTGCATGGGGCATAGGGACAGACACATAAAGGGGACATGCCATGGGGATGGTATATGGACACAGGGGGGGCAATGACAGATACATAGGGGAGATATTAGAAATGGAGAAAATAGGAGCACAGAAGCGAGATGGTTTGTGGGGATGGGACAGGGACCGAGCTCGCAGGCTCCAATGGCTTGCACAAATTACATTGTAACGTGCCATGAAAATAAGAGGGAGGAAGGTAGATAGATAAGCCACGTGAGAGGAGCTGAAGGGTAGTAGAAAGGAACAGATGGTAAAGGAGGGAGGGAAGGGTGGTGGTGGAAAGGAATAGGACAGACATTGAAGGAGGGTGGAGAGGAACAGACCCCCGAAGGGAAATGTGGAAGACAGAGTGGGAAGAAGACAGATGCCAGACTATGCGGGAGCGGAGGGAAGAAGATGGGTGCTAGACCAATTGGGGGGGGGGGGGTTAAGGGAGAGGCACAGTAACAGCAAATGGAAGACGCAGAGAGAAGACACACAGTGGATGGAAGGAATTCAATGAGAAGATGTGGAAAGCAGAAACCAGACAACAAAGGTAGAAAAAAAAATTATATTTATTTATTTATTTTTTGCTTTAGGATAAAATAGTATATTAGTTGTGTTGATAAAAATTTATAAACAAAGCCCTGCCAGCTGAACATCTCTTTCTCTAGTTCAGCAGCAGGAACTTTGATTTATAAGAAAGGAATAAGCTAAATATTACAGTACTAAGGCTTATATGGATGCAGCGGGGACGGTGACGGGGCGGTGAATGGGATGGCAGTGGCGGTGACGGGGCGGTGAAAGGGATGGCGGTGACGGTGACGGGGCGGTGAAGGGAACGGCGGTGACGGGGCGGTGCAGAGGATGGTGGGCCGGTGACGGGGCGGTGACGGGGACAGATTTTTTCCCCGTGTCATTCTCTAGTATGGAGTGGTCTACTATGTCGAAAGCTGCTGAAAGATCTAGTTGGATGATTAGTATCCTGTTTCCTTTACTGAGGTGCTGTCGGGCTATATCCATTAGAGATACGAGTAGTGTCTCTGTGCTGTGGTTTTTTCTGAATCCTGATTGTGATGGATGTAGTATGTTGTGGTCTTCTAGGTAGTTGGAGAGATATTGTGCTACAAGACCTTCTATTAGTTTGACGTATAATGGGATTGAGGCGATGGGTCTGTAGTTGGCTGGGTTATTAATTGGGGCTTTGAGGTCTGTTGCCCTCTGTTGCTTCTTCTCAACCAGTTCCTGACCCAGACCGTCACTTTGGGGCCCATCCTGAGGGACATCAGTTTATTTATTAGATGCCTGGGTAGAACATTGTTGAAGGTCTTACTAAAATCTAAATACACCACATCTAGCGCACTCCCTCTGTCCAATTCTCTCTGTCCAATTCTCTGGTCACCCATTCAAAGAAATTGATCAGATTTGTCTAACAAGACCTACCTCTAGTGAATCCATGTTGCCTCGTGTCCTTTAATCCACTGGATTCTGGAAATGTCACTATTCTCTGTTTTAAAAGCGTTTCCATTACTAGAATAAGTCAACAATGTTTTGTCTAAATTCAACAGACATAAATGCTAGCACCTAAATGCGGCCATGCCGCATGTAAATGAGGCATTCTAGACAGCATGTGCGAGAGCAGTTGGAATGCCCCTTCCCCTCCCATGCCCTCTCTACATGAATGCCCCCTTTGCAGTTACATGCTAGACAATTTACAAAGAACTTTAAAAGTGATAACTTGTGTGTAACTGCAAATTAGTGCCACATTATGCTTGCAAAGGCTATTTATTATTAGTTATTGCCAATCGAGGTCCAAATATATAATTAGGTTTTGTGTGTAAGTGGTACTGTTCTGTATATATGCATGGAATTGTATGTGAATTGTATGTGTAAATGCATACCATTTATAGGATGAGGGGCTGAAATATAAAATCTTTGGGCATGATTTTATATCAATATACTTATTTGAGAAGTCCAAAAAGGTGCCTCTTTTATAATCTTATATACGAGGGTCATTTCATAAATAATGCGCACTATTTTTTTTAATTTTTTTTTTACATGTTTTACTTTATTTTTTTCAAGTGTTTCTTTATAATCCTTCAATATAGTTTCCCTGCTTTGCAATGACTGAGTCCCAACATCCGGGAAGCTTCATTATTCCATTCAAGACACCGGTTTTGTTCAGTTGCCGAATGGCTCGGGTAACGGCAGAAGAAAGCTCTTCTAGAGATGCAAAACGATGTCCACGCATAGATTATTCCAACTTTGGAAAAAGGTCGAAGTCTGGTGGACTCATGTCTGGACTGTAGGGAGCATGAGGTAACACCTCCCAGCCATATTCGTGTAGTTTTTCAATGTGCGGATGAGCGTTGTCGTGAGGAATGAGTGGCCCAGTCAAGAGCAACTGATGTCGGGTTTTGTGCATTTTTCTGTGCATTTTTTTGCAACAAATCATGATAATACACTACTGTGACACTTCTTCCACATGGAACTTTGTCTGTGATGATGATGCCTTCATGATCATAAGCAAAAATCATCATTTGTTTGACTTTTGATTGAGCTTGTCAAAATTTTTTTGGTTGTGGGGAAGATGGAGCTCTCCACTCATCATTGAAAAACTAAACGAATACGGCTGGGAGGCTGGGAGTCCAGACATGAGTCCACCAGACTTTGACCTTTTTCCAAAGTTGAAACAACCTATGCGTGGACATTGTTTTGCATCTCTGGAAGAGCTTTCTTCTGCTGGTACCCGAGCCATTCGACAACTGAACAAAAACGGTGTCTTGGATGGAATAATGAAGCTTCCCAGACATTGAGACTCGGTAATTGCAAAGCAGGGAGACTATGTTGAAGGATTGTAAAGAAATACTTGAAAAAAAAAAAAATAAAACATGTAAATAAAAAAAAATAGTGTACATTATTTATGAATAATGTGCACGCCAGACTCCAAAAACAATATTTTCTATTACTTATTGGACTTCCAAAATGTTTGCTGTATTCAAGCTCTATCATCATCATTGGTTGCTAGACACAAGGAGTGGGAATGATGTTCGCTATGTACGAACAAGGAGTTCATGTTTCTCTATAGCTGGAATGCATTGTCTGGAACGTTACAGTTCTGTAAAACCTACTGCAATTCAGGAAGTTGCTTAAAACCCACATATTTGTTCAGGCCTTTTTTAAAACAAATATTGCATCTCTCTAATTATTATATCTTTTTTGAATGAGAGGCTTTCTCATTTTGTTTACAGAGAGAGATGATGAGTTGAGCTGTTGTTAAAAACTCTTTTATTAGAATGATATGTAGTGTTGGGGAGGTTGAGATAATATGACATTATACTAGTTTTTCCATGTCGGATGCATGTTACTCTTTCAAATTTCTATTTTTATTATGTATGTAAAATTGTGAGCCGCCTTGGATAAGGGTGGACTAAAAATGTTTTAAATAAATAAATCACACATATTGAACACTTGGAGCAATACTTCAGTAATGCAAAGCAAGCACTTTTCTTGTTGCACTATCCTAAAGGGGATCTACGTTTCACCATTAGCTTCCTCAGGGGATCACGTTGGTACTCAATGCTCCCAATTCATGAATATTTCAACAAACTTACTCTATGGGCTCCTTTTAAACTAAACTAAACCTTAAGTTTGTATAAAGATAGAGCTCGGCACGGTTTACAGGTAATGCAATAAATGAGGGAAGGACATAATAAGAAATTAGAGGTTATGAAGAGGATAGCTAGCTTTACATTTTAAATAGCTAGCTTTACATTTTGGAGAAAAGCCAGGTTTTCAGATGCTTTTGGAATAATTGGAATGAGCCTAGGTTCAGCAGCGGGGCAGGGAGGTTATTCCAAAGCTCAGTGAATTTGAAGAAAAGGGATTTCCCTAATTTACCTGCATACATGACACCTTTTAACGAGGGGAATGATAGTTTGAGTTTTTTTGTGGATCTGGTAGTGTCAGGTCTTGAAGAATTCCAGGATAGTGGGATTAGGAGAAGAAGAATGCCATATAGGATCTTGAAAATTAGGCAGGTACATTTAAAGTGAATCATAGAAATCACCGGAAGCCAGTGAAGTTTTGAAAGAAGCAGGGAAACATGATCGAATTTGCTTTTTGCGAAGATCAACCTAGCCGCACTGTTCTGGATCCGCTGAAGCCTTTGAAGATTTTTCTTGGTTAGACTTAGATAGATGGAATTACAATAGTCCAGTCTGCTCAAGAGGAGGCGGTAGCAGCTAGCGAGTGCGGCATTTTAGTGCGCGCTATTCCATGCGTTAAGGCCCTAATGCACCTTTGTAAAAGGAGCCCTATATCTTAGTAATACAAGTGCACTCTGCCGCTTGTGCTCCAGTGGCATTATACGTTGAAAAGTATAGCGGCCCTGATTCTGTAAAGTTTGTTTATTTATTTATTTAATTCATTTTCTATCCTGTTTTCCCCAAAGGGCTCAGAACAAGTTACAGATTAAACATACATAATTTCAGTACAAATTTATGATACAAGTTTTTGTCCTAACTTGACACATGCTGATATACATTTTACTGGTTACAATTTGCCATAGTTAACTTTACAGTGCAAGGTTTTCAGTACAAATTTATTCAAATTTGACACACAGAGTTTACATGTTAGATTTGCCATAGTTACAGTGCAATATTTTACAATACAAGTTTTCCTTATGTGACACATACTGATTCTGGTACCAGTATACATTTCTTTGTAGTCCATCGGTCAAGGGCAGGGGTTTGGGTGAAGAGATATGTTTTGTTTTTGGTTTTTATTTAGAATTTTAATAATTGTATCTATACAAATATGCAAGATATGGGAATCCAAGCAAACAATATACATAATCCTAAAGGGTTCATAATCCAAAAAAAAAAGTCTAAAAAGTGTCCTAAATGGCTACTTGGACAATCAAAACACCTGATCATCCAAGTACCCATAACCAAAGCTGGTTTTTAGATGTATCTAAAACCAACTTAGGCCTTTCCCCTGCCTCTAGACGCACAGAGAGAAAAGAGGCGTGTTTAGAGGAGGGGAAAGGGCGGGCGGTGGGCGGGAGGGGGCTGACCTACACCTAGGCGTACAACAGGTATAACCAAAACCTTAGGCAGGTTGCCTAGTCGGCATTTATACGTTTTTGACTTAGACCAAGTCAAAACACATCTAAGTGCTGAAAACGCAACCTGCCTACCCCTCCACCGCAAGCATTGCGGCAGGAGAGATGCCTCATCTCCCCTACCGCGATGCCATCATTCCTCTACCCGAACTGCGGCGTCCCGATTCTGATTGGCCCAGGCGCCTTAGGCCCCACCTGTGGGCAGGGCTTCAGGACAGCTGGACCAATCCGGGCCCATTCTGGCGTCGGCTGCCTGCCGGATGGGCGGGTTTGGCACTGGTCCATCTGGCCAACTTTAAAAGTTATGGGGAAGGGGAGTGGGGGGGTCATGGGTTTGGCCGGGGGGGGGGGTCGCAGGTCGGCGGGGGGCGATTGGGGGTTCTGGAGTTGCGGTCATTGGGGGGAGGGGGGTTGCGTCAAGGGCCTGGGATCCCTCCTGCCCGTAATGTAGTGGGGGGTGGGGGGTAGGGGGTCGCTGGGGCCAGGAGGGCTTGGGCTCCCTCCTGGCCCAATCCAGTCACAGGGGGATGGTCTCTGGGGCCAGGAGGGCTTGGGCTCGCTCCTGGCCCAATACAGTTGCGGGTGGGGGGGGTCACTGGGGCCAGGAGGGCTTGGGCTCTTCCTGGCCCGATGTTAATTGGCGGGGCAAGAGGGCTTGGGCTCCTTCTTGCCCCGATGTTGTTGGGGGGGTCGCGTGTTGGACGGGGCAAGAGGGCTTGACAGACACCAGTTACAGAATCCAGCTTTTAGGTGAAGGACTGGCTCCTCCTTTGCCTAAAAGCCTTTCTGTTGGACGTTTGGGGCTTAGGCGTTTTTTTGATTCATTATGGCCAAAAAGTTAGACATCGTGGGGGTGTACTTTTAGACGTAGTGGTGATCTGGGCGTTTAGTAGAGTCAGGCCATAATCAAAACAAGGACGTTTGTTTTGGTTATGGACACTTTCCCTGCTTCTGCTTTGAACGTTTAAGGACTTAGGCCAAAAGGGGACTTAGACGTTTTTTTTTTTTTTATTATGCCCCTCCACGTGTCCATAATTCAGGCAACAACAAAAAAAACATCAAGCCCTCATCATTGGGACGGAAGTGCATCAATATTACAAGAAAAACACAGGAAAATGAAAGGATAAAATCTATCCTTACGTATCAGTATAAAAAACAAAAACCTTTGTAGGTACTTTTTTTTTTTTTTAGATCCTAGGAGGAGTCTTCCACAGCTCCCATGTTGTCCTCTTTTTCTTTTGTCTTTGTGTTTATAATAGCAGCTCTGCCTGAAGTTATGTTTGGTTTAGCACCGCCATCACATACCGTATTTTTTGCTCCATAAGACGCACCCGATCTTAAGACATACCCTAGATTTAGAGGAGGAGAAACCAAGAAAAAAATATTCTGAACCAAATTGTGCCTCTGAACCTAGCCCCCTAGAAAAAATGGACAAATATACTGTAGCAGACAAATTTTGATCACTAAATTGAAATCCTACTACCTTTGTTGTCTGGTGATTTCTGGTTGCACTAGATCAGACATTGGCAACTCCGGTCCTCAAGGGCCAGAATCCAATTGGGTTTTCAGGATTTCCCCAATGAATATGCATTGAAAGCAGTGCATGCAAATAGATCTCATGCATATTCATTGGGAAAATCCTGAAAATCCAATTGGATTCCAGCCCTCGAGGACCGGAGTTGCCATGTCTGCACTAGATAGTTCTTTCTTTCCTCAGGCCCAACAATTGTCTCTTTCTAGTCCTTCCCTCCCTCCTTCCTTCCAATGTACCAAGTTTGTGCCTCCTCCCCCTCACTGCCTTCCAGCCTTCCTTCCTCCCACACGGAAGCCTGCCTGCTTTCCTCCCTCCTGCACCTGTTTGCCTCCCTCCCACACTGAAGCCTGCCTTCCTCCGTGCCACACCGATTCCGCCTCCCTGGTCTACCGCTCACCCACTGCTGCCGCAATTCCATGAAGGGAAGGGCCGGCAGCATGCATTTGGGCCCACAAGCCTTCCCCCGATACCAATTCTGATGTTGGAGAGAAGATCCGGGCCAGCCAATTGCTGGCCCGGACCTTCTCTCCAATGTCGGGGAAAGACTTGTGGACCCGATTGCACATCACCAGCCCTTCCCTTCTTTTCCTGCAGCGACAAGCGGGTAAGAGGGTGACGAGCAGCAGCAGAACGCTGGGGGGGGGGGGCGCGGCAACAAGCAGCAGTATAATGTCGGTGGGGGGGGGGCAATGAGCAGCAGCAGAACGCTGGGGGGTGGAGGTGTATTCACTCCATAAGACGCACTCACTTTTCCACCTCCCTTGCAGGTCATGGTGAGCCCCCCCAAAATCTACTATACTCAACTGTCTGTAACTCTTATGGCTGCAGGTGCCACCTACATGGTAGTACAGTAGGGTTAAGTTTGTTTTTTTTGGGTGGACTCACATTTTCCACCATGAATGCAGAGTGGTTTATGGGCCAGGGTCTTCCTCTCTATGGTTCACTAGCCCACCCCAAGATTATACTTAAGCCACCACTGTGCAGCTCTACTAGGCTTTCCTGTGTTCTGGTGGCAGGTATGTAAGTTTTTTTTATTCCAATTTTTATTGGGGGGGGGTCAGTGATCACTGGGGAAAGGTGTGTACTTTGTGTCTGCAGTGGTTAACTGGTCACTTTGGATACTTTTTTTGGATAATGTTTTAGCATGTTTGGATACTTTTTTTGGATAATGTTTTAGCATGTTCTCACCCCACGTCTCGTATTTGGCCCCTTCTGATACAAATAATATTGAGCCATTCAATTAGATACTAGTTTGATGCTGTCCATTGTCACAACCACCCTCTGGCCGCAGCTGGTCTGAGTGGCACATGACAGGGGTTAGCTTGCGCCTCTAGGATCGCATAGGTTTTAGGAGACTGAGTACTGGTGTTTAACCATTAAGACACCACACACCATCTGTAACTGAAATATGAACTATGCTTTTTTATAACTCAGTTCAAAAAGGTATCTGGCTTTTCCCTGCCTCAAAAGAAAGTCCAAACAGAACAATTCAAAATACAATTCACAGTGTCAGAATGCTCCCAATCAAAGGAAATTTTAGCTTCAGTTCATACTTGCAAAAAACTAAAGAAAAAATGTTTGGAAACAGTTCCTGGGTTTCTCTGTGCCTCAGAGTCTTCCCTTCCGGTATGTCTTTAGTCAGGTGTGGGGCAGGCAGGAAGTGCACACAGGTAGAATCTTTGCAAAAGAGTTCTGTTCTCACCCTGAGTTCAAACATATAAATCTCAGGGAGTTAGAGCAGGAAAGAAAACATTAAAAAACCAACTTCTTTTCAGAGCTGTGCTGGGCTAATCAGCATAGCTCCTGTGCTTCTGCACTAGTCAGTCTCTTACACAATCCCAGAGAAAAAAAAATACAAGAAAAATAAAACTTTCAATGGTTCCTCCTAGAACCTGGGTATCACTAAGGTGACCATACATCCCATTTTGAATTGGACTGTCCCATTTTTAAATCTCATGTCCCGTTGTCCACACACACAGCTTCAGGATGCCGCAATGCCCCGTTTCAGGGACAGCGTCCCAAAGCTGTGCGTGGGGACAACAGGACAGGTGATCGCTTCCTGTCCCTCCCTGCCGCGCAAAAAAAAAAAAGCCTCCCTCCAGCGCCCAATTCAAACCCCTCTGGTCCGCCGCTGCTGTCCTTACCTCCCTCCAGCGCCGATTCAAACCCGCCGTCGCTGCTAATTGCCTCCCAGAAGCCTTCTTCCCGACGTCAATTCTTATGGGAGGCTATAGAGATCAACTCTCCTCTCAGGACAGTTTTCTAAAGATTCCCAAATTGTAATGGGTGAGTAAAGATCGATATTATTGTTATCCAAAAAATCTTTAATAGTCTGCTCTATCTTCTGTACCACCTTAGCGTTTTTTAATAGAGTATCAATTAATTTCCAATATCATGTCCCTATCTTAGAATGTCCCCATAATAGATCCATCCAAATTGTTTCGTTTTTAAGTGGTAAAGAAAAATTTTAATTAAATAAATAATTGGCAATCTATATCGCAACCAGTAAAAAAGCAATATAATTCAGTCAGAATGTTTCACAGTGGAAAGAACAGCAAAGAAAATTAAATATATCTGAATAACTTATGGGGTAGTGGGACATTTGTGGGTAGTTTTGGACAGGACCATCCTGAGCCAGAAACACCCCTTTGCGACATGCTCCCTGGAGCTCTTATCCCACCCACTAAGTCTCAGCCAAGAGGGAAGTCAATGGACAGGGCACAATTTTGGAGTCCCCACCTCTCTTGCACCCTATGTAGCCACACTACCTGCATATATCTCACTATGTCCTTGGTTGTGAGGGTGGGGGACAGGTTGTGAGATAGTAGAGTTGAAGGAAGTTGATTTAAGGATGGTGGGATAGTTGAGTATAGATTTTAGGGATGGGACTGTTGACAAGGTGGTGGGCACTTGGGGTAGGTTTTGGGGGTGGGGCAATTTGAGGTATTGTGAGGCACCTGCGACAGGATTTAGATTTTATGGGTGAGGACATTTTGTGGAGGGACTACTAGTATTTGGTGTGGGGAAGTTTGCAGGGCGGTGGAGTAGCTATGACATATTTTGGGGGGTAGAGCAGTTTGTGTGTGGTTGTAGGTTGATTGCAAGAGTTAGTTTTGGGGAAGGGTGAAGTTGTAGGAAGGTTACTTCTAGATAGGAGGTGGTTTATGGAAAGCTAGGGCAATTGCAGAGGGTTAGGTTTTGGGGGGTGAGGAAGTGTATGGGATAGTGGAAGAGTTGCAGTGAGTAGATTTTGGCAGTGGGGATGTTGTGGGATATAGTTTTAAGGAATGGGCCAGTTTGCAGGCTGAAGGAACAATTGCAAGAGGGTAGTGTTTGTGGTGGTAAAGCAATAGTGGAGAGTATTTTTGGTTTAGGACCGTTTTGGGGAATAGCGGGGCACTTGTTGAGGGGGTTGGTTTGTGGGGTGGTGGACAGTTTTAGAATGCAATTATTAGATACTTTGGAAAGGTGATGAGAATGTTGCAAGAGGTAGTTTTGGGGCTAGGGCAATTGCAAGGTTGTAGCTTTTGTGAGGGAGCAGTTTGTGGGATGGTGGGGCAGTTTTGGGGGTGGGTTAATTGTTGGGATAAAGTTGGGGGGTTGGACAGGTTTGGAAGGAAGGCTTAGTTTTTTGAGATGGGGCAGTTTGGAGATTTGAGAAAGTAGAGAACAGGCAGAAGCAGTGTGAGAAGAGAAATCCCCTAACTACTATGTTTTACTATTTGTAGGTTTCTATGTTACAATTTAAAAAAAAATGTATTGGGCAATTTTGGGGGGAGGGGAAGGGGTTGTTTTTATGTAACATCCAGCTTCTCCTATCCCCTGGAATAAATCCTCTGAACTTGTCCTAGAGACTATAACAAGAGTCTTCCTAAAATTCCAGAGACTACTGATCATAGGAGATATTAACCTCCACCTTGACGATAACACCAGCATGGACACAACTGAATTCAAAGACTTCCTCACCTCCCTTGGCTTCACCACTCCTCCACCCACACCTACCCATGATAAAGGACATAAACTAGACATCATCAGCTTCCTCGACCTGACTGAGCACAAAACTTCTGCCGAAGAGGCCCGCTGGGACCTTGTCCCGTGGTCTGACCACCTTCTAGGCTCTTTCTGCCTCCCCTTCTTCATGTCTCATCTAGGTACTCCACCCCGGCCCACAAAATCTATCACCTACCGCAAAAAAATCACGAGCGAATTGTTCTGGACCCAATTTCTTAACCATCTTCCCCCTTCTCCTAAACACACAGACCCAGAGTCCAACTGGCATAATTGGGTTACCCTTTCCGGGACTATCTACCACGCTCTGGCCCCTTTATCTACAAAATCTATCTCCCACTCCCACAAAGCCCCCTGGTACCTTCCATATCACAGGGAACTAAAACTAAACTAAACTAAGCCTTAAGTTTATATACTGCATCATCTCCACGGAAGTGGAGCTCGACACGGTTTACAAAGCTTAAAAAATAAGAAGAGAGGGGAGAAGGGTTTACAACAGCATATAAAAAGAGGGGATGTAGACAGAAGGAGAGAAAGTTATATGCTAGGGAAAAGCCAGGTTTTCAGTTGTTTTCGGAATAGTTGGAGGAAACCCAGGTTCCGCAACGGGACAGTGAGATTGTTCCAAAGGCCCGTGATTTTGGAGAGGAGGGATTTTCCCAGTTTACCTGCATGGAGGATGCCGTGTAGAGAGGGGAAGGATAGTTTATGTCTGTGGGCTGATCTGGTGGTGGCAGATGTCTGGGCGAGGAAGGATAGAGGGTATTAGTGGAGGAAGGATGCCGTGAATGATCTTGAAGGCTAGGCAGGAACATTTGAAATGAATTCTGGAAAGTACTGGGAGCCAGTGAAGATTGGTAAGTAGTGGGGAGACGTGATCAGATTTGTGTTTAGCAAAAATCAGCTTGGCCGCAGTATTCTGGATAAGCTGGAGTCTGCGGAGACTTTTTTTTGTTAGGCACAAGTAGATGGCATTACAATAATCGAGTTTGGATAGGATGATGGATTGTACAAGGACGGTGAAATGTTTTTGGTGAAAATAGGATCTAACTTTCCTCAGCATGTGGAGGCTGAAGTAACAAGATTTTGCCAAGGAGTTCAGGTGATCGTTGAGGGAAAGGGAGGAGTCGATGGTGATGCCGAGGACCTTGCTAGAGAATTCAAGGTGCAGAGCAGGGCCTGTGGGTAGAGTGAAGAGGGTGGGCAGGTGTGCTAGTTTTGGGCCGAGCCAGAGTAATTTTGTTTTTGATTCATTTAGTTTCATCTGTACAGAGAGGGACCAGGTGTGAAGTCTCGTTATGCATGAAGAGATGTTCTCTTGGAGGTTTGTAAGGTTTGAATCTGTTTCGAGGAGGATAAGGATATCGTCTGCATATGTGTAGATTGTTTCAAGGGGGGATAGTTTGAGGAGTTTCAGGGAGGTCATATACATGTTGAAGAGAATAGGGGATAGGGGGGAGCCCTGGGGGACACCACAGGATGGTGTCCATGAAGCAGATTTGGAGCTGTTTGTGTTGACTATAGGAACGAGCGCGGAGGAAGTTTGAGAACCAGTTTAGAACAAAGGAGTCTATTCCTATCTCTGAAAGTTGGTAGATTAGTATGTCATGGTGTACGACGTCGAAAGCCGCGGAGAGATCAAACTGTAGGAGAACAGCAAATTTTTTTCGGGCGTGTAGTTGTTGCACCTTTGAGATTAAGGAAACTAGGAGGGACTCAGTGCTGAAATTGGGCCTAAATCCGTATTGGTAATGTTGGAGAATGGAGAATCTCTCTAGGTAGGAGGAGAGCTGAGTAGCGACTATGGTCTCTAGAAGTTTTGTTAAAAGAGGGATGTTTGCTATGGGGCAGTAGTTCGATGGTGAGGAAGGGTCGAGATCGGCTTTTTTCAGAAGAGGGGATAAGGCAATGTATCCCATTTCGGAGGAGAACAGGCCAGATAGTAAAACTTTATTTATAAGGTTTGTAAGGGAAGAGATGGCCTGCGCAGGGATGTTTTCGTAAAGGTAGGATGGGAAAGGATCTAGGATACACTTGCAGGATTTAAGTTTCAGGCAGAGTTTAGAGATCTGGGTCTCGGATACAAGTTTGAATGTAGTCCAAGATCTGTCGGCAGGGATAGGGTCAGAGTCTTTCGGGGAAAGAAAGTTGTAGGAGATAGCTGAGGGGAACGAACTCTTTATGGTAGTGATCTTCTCATTGAAGAATTTGGCTAGGTCATTTGGAGATGGGAGGGGGCGGAACTAAAACAGAATTGTCGAGCCCTGGAACGGAAATGGAAAAAATCGAAATCCCCCTCAGACAAACAATCCTGGCGAGACAACATCAAGTGCTATAACACAATACTAAAAAAAGCAAGAAAGAATTTCTATGGAGATAAAATCACCAGATCAAAAAATCAAAATAGTACTCTGTTATACATCTGGCGAAACTTAACCTCAAAAAACGACTCCACCTCTCCCCTCTCCCCTCCTTCCGCAAACGACTTAGCCAAATTTTTCAATGAAAAGATTTCCACCATAAGGAGCTCTTTCCCCTCAGCAGTCTCTTACAGTTCTCTTCCTCCCAATGACTCAAACCCTATCCCAGCAGATAGATCCTGGACGACATTTGAACCCATATCTGAACCCCAGATCTCTAAACTCTGCCTCAGACTGAAATCCTGCAAATGCATCTTAGATCCTTTCCCATCTCACCTTTATGAAAACATTCCTGCACAGGCCATCTCCTCCCTTACGAGACTCATTAACTCTGCTCTACTATCAGGCTTGTTCTCCACAAAAATGGGCCACATTGCCTTGTCACCTATTTTGAAAAAAGCCGATCTCGACCCCTCCCTACCATCAAACTACCGTCCCATAGCAAATATCCCTCTACTTACCAAACTTCTAGAAACCATAGTTGCTACCCAGCTCTCCTCCTATCTCGAGAGATTCTCCATTCTTCACCCCTACCAACATGGCTTCAGACCCTGCTTTAGCACTGAATCTCTCCTAGTTTCCCTAATTTCAAAGGTACAACAACTACACTCACGTAACAAATTCGCTGTCCTACTACAATTCGATCTTTCCGCTGCTTTTGATGTCATCCATCACGACATACTACTTTACCAACTTTCCGAGATTGGAATCGACTCCACCGTCCTAATGTGGTTCTCAAACTTCTTACGCTCCCGTTCCTACACCGTCAACACAAATGGCACCATGTTCATTCCTTGGACTCCATCTTGCGGTGTCCCTCAAGGATCACCCCTTTCCCCTATTTTCTTTAACATCTACATGTCCTCCCTGAAACTCTTTCAACTATCCCCCCTGGAAACAATCTACACTTATGCAGATGACATCCTTGTCCTCCTTGAGACTGACCAGAACCTCACCAACCTCCACGAAAACATTACAGCTTGCATAATGAGACTCCGTGCCTGGTCCCTCTCGGTACAGATGAAACTAAATGAATCTAAAACAAAACTACTCCGGCTCGGCCCAAAATTCGAACACCTGCCCACACTTTTCACACTACCCACAGGCGATACATTACAGCTCGAGTTCTCATGCAAGGTCCTTGGTATCACTATCGATTCCTCCCTCTCCCTCAATGACCACCTCAACTCCTTGGCAAAATCATGCTTTTTCAGCCTTCACATGCTGAGGAAAGCTAGATCCTACTTCAGCCAACAACACTTTGCCATCCTTGTCCAATCCATCATCCTCTCCAAACTAGATTACTGCAACGCCATCTACTTAAATCTATCAAAAAAAAGTATTCTAAGACTCCAGCTAATCCAGAATACTGCAGCCAAACTGATCTTCTCAAAACGCAAGTCTGACCATGCCTCCCCACTCCTTGCCAAACTTCATTGGCTACCAATAATCTCCAGAATCCATTTCAAATGTTCCTGCCTGGCTTTCAAGATCATTCACGGAATCCTGCCTCCTCTTATCCCACTGTCTTTCAACTCCTCCAGTCCCGACTCCTCCAGAACTGCCCAAAGGCTTAAACTAGCCTTCCCCTCTCCACGCGGCATCCACTATTCAGGCAAACTGGGAAAATCCCTTCTCTTCAAAATCACAGGTCTTTGGAACGACCTCACCACCCCGCTGCGGAACCTGAGCTCCCTTCAGTTATTCCGCAAACAACTGAAAACCTGGCTTTTCAGCAAATTGTAGCTCTATCCTTCCCCCCTTTCTCTCCCCCCTTCTACACATAAGTTCATGTAATCCTTTTTCTTCTTCTCTACCCACTATTTTAAGTTCTTGTAACCGTGTCGAGCTCCATTCTCATGGAGATGATGCGGTATATAAACTTAAGGTTTAGATTAGATTAGATTAGATTATTTTGGAAATGAATGCCTCGTTTTTAGCAGTTTTTTCTTCTGCCAAGTGTCATCCTATTTTATTAAATTTTGGAGATGGAGATATTCTCAAACCCTTTTGTGAAGTTCTTTCCAGCTTCTATTGTGTTGCAAAGAATAAAATTAGGTCAGGAAAAGATTTTAGATGAATAATTTGATTTGTTGACATGTTTTCCAGTTATCTATATGTAGGATCTTATTCAATAAAGACGTTTTTTTCATTGGCATGGAAAGGGAAAATGCAATTTTTCACTAGGTCCCATGGTGTTAACATCTCCAGCATTGCTATTCATCACTGGCCATTTCATCTTTCTAACCATGGCTAAATTAAATGTTGTGTGTTCATAACTCAAGTGACAGAGCCTGTAACAGTGAACCTTAGCATTGGATAATTGCCAGGATCAAAAGTGAGACATCCAACAGCAATATAGGAATCACAGAACTAGAGTTGCAATAGAAAGGGTTTTAAAAATACATCTATTGAATGATTTTACTATATCAGTATTGAGATTTATTGGGCATCTACTCTGACTGATGATTAGCTGTTAAAAAATTTTCCATTTTATAATGACTGATGCATGAATAAGCTCCATAAAATCTTTTTTTTTTTTTTTTTTTTTAAATAGAAAAGAGTTTTATGATTGGATTCAAGTTTAAGCAGTTAAGACCTAAATCCAATTAGAAAATGTAATACATGCTCTCATTTCATTGTACATATTGCTAGGTAGGATATAATCAGTCACTGGAATGCTTAAATGTGTCAGTGAAATTTGGGGGAGTTGCAATTTTACTCTCCTGTGTGCATACTGGGCCTGATTCTGTCTAGGGCAACCAAAGTTGCATGCGCAAATCTGTCACATTGCCACGCTGCGTGTGCAACTTAATTGTTTAACAAGCTAATTGGCGCCAATAATTGGCAAGTAACACTTAATAATGGATGCTAATTGGCACTGAGTAGCGCTTTCTATAATGTGCACATAAATTCTAGTGCATGAATCTCAAAAGAGGGTATGGCCAGGAAAAGAGCATGGGCAGATCATGGGTGTTTCTAAAAGTTAGGTGCACTGTTATAGAATATGTCTGATATGCGCATAACATAGGTGCAGTTATTTAGGCTTGGATTTCCTTGGCATAAATAGGTATGCCTAAATGTTAGTCATGTGTATGGGCATTAAGCGTGATTCTATAAACTTCTGAGATGCTTTACAGAACTCTGCTAACTGATGTTCTTTTCAGTGCCAATATTTTAGGCATCATATATAGAATATGGCCCACTGTGTATCTATAATCAGCTTCTTCTGCTCATGGGGGAGGGGGGAGTTACAAACATGGGCTGCCATTATAACATGTTAACAGATAAGACAGGTCAGTTGAGATGGCTTTTCACAAATCTAGTCTTCAAGAAAGTCTTTTAACAAATGTGATGACACCCAGATCTTGTTTTCATCAAAGTCTTTATTAGATATGATGTAACCCAACAGAGATCCAAGTTTCGGCAATACAAATTGCCTTCATCAGGAGTAAACAATTACAACATCAAGTCAGCCTTTAAAAAGGTGAGTAGTAGCTTATTTAGGATGTTTACTTAACCTCCATGACGTCTTTACCCAGAATCGCCCTAAGAATAGGTCTTATTGTATAAGATGAGACTTGTGCTATGCACAATAAAGATGAACAACTCCAAAATAGCAAAAAGATCCCACTATTCAAAGCATAAGGTGTAAAAAAGGGGGAGGAAAATAATCTCAGAAACCTGCTTGGTGACAGCCTGCTTGGTGACAGCCAAGTCTGACAATGTTCCATGTTTCATTCATTGATCCTGAAAAACCTCCCCCCATCCTTTTTTCTATTTCTTTTGATTCTTTCTTCCTTTTAATATTAGTTAGCCCGTCTTGACGGGCGAACCTAATACGGAGCTGGGAGGTCGCACGGTAGCCCATCGTAGGCGTGGGGCCAGTCAGGTAGAAGACTGAGGCAGGGGATAGGCCGGTGGGTCTTTCCCGCCGCAGGGAAGACCTGCTATTGGCGGGCCATGGCTGGGGAGAGCGTCAGGAGGGTGGAGTTTAAAAGCTGGGACTTGGGGGGATTCAGCTTCCGAGGCAGCTTTTTCCGCCCACCTGCCCTTTGGGTCACAGCTCAGAGAGCTGGGTTGTGGTGACTTGGGGTGCAGTATCCCGAGCTACTGGCTGCTGGGCTCATCAGGGGATGAGCGGTGAGCCGGCTGGGAGCTGTGTCTGGTGGGTCAGGTGACCCTGGAGAATGGGGCATGTGGGGAATATGCACCCCTCAGATCCTTGCTAGCATGGCAGGGTCGGGGGCCATAACTTTTGTTTAAGGTAGCTCAGGAATTTTGTGTTATGATGTTAATATATTTAATGTGTAATTTGCAATAAACAGGGCTGCGGCAAATTTTTACCATAGCAGAGTTTTGTGTGTTTGTGTTGGGGAAGATAGGGGTGGTGGGGCATAGGTGAATGGGTGGTTCAGGGAGCGGGCTTATCCAGGTTCCGCTATTATAATTTTTATAAAATCTTCTCCACTAAGTCATCTCTTAAAACTATCCCCCTCTTTTACGAAACTGTGATAGCAGTTTCTAGCTCAGAGAGCCACGCTGAATGGCTCGCGCTGCTCCTGACGCTCATAGGAACTCTATGAGCATCGGGAGCAGTGTGGGCCATTCAGCGTGGTTCCTCACGCTAGAAACTGCTATCGCAGTTTTGTAAAAGGAGGCTTATATTCGTTTGAATTACTGTTAAGTGTATCTTCAAATTTACTTATCTCAAATGTTGCAGGCAGCCATTGGCCGACGGGACCTGTTTTGCCAGAATTGCTGGCTTTCTCAAGGGTTCATATAGGCTGCTCTATGTTTATTCATCAGCATTCAGTCACTGGGCTTCATACTGAGGACAGAACTTGGGTGCCGGTTACAGAATCACGGCTTTGGAGAATCCCTGATGGGGGAAGGGGGAATTTCCCTGCCACGATCGTATGCTGCGGTCTAGGCAAAGATAGGCAGCTGAAATATAGGCCAGGGTGTTCCTATCTTGGCCACGCCTACTTTGGCGTTGCACGGCCTAATGCAGCTTCCTAGCCTCAATTCCAGTGGCCATTTCAGCTGCCTTTTATTTAGGCATCGGTAGGCGCTTCAACCTTGCCTTTTCTGACCATTGGCAGGGCACCTACTGACGCCTAAATTTAGGCATTGGTTATAGAATTTCTCCGTAAGGGCTAGATTCACGAACCTGCTCGATCGGGCCCGATCCGGGCAGGTCCGATGAATTCATGAAGTCCCAATATTACGATGTGGGCGATCGGAGGAACACCCCCATCTGCCTTCCCGGATCGCTCAATAGTGATCCCCGCGTATGCGCAGATCTCAGGGCCGGCATAGATTTTTTTTTTTTAAAAAGGCGATAGTTAAAACCACCGGATTACAGTGCAGGGAAAGGAGGCAGGCAGGCTGCGTGTTCGGGGCAGGTAGCGTGTTCAGGGCAGAAAGGCAGGCAGGCAGCGTGTTCGGGGCAGGCAGGCAGGTGCGTTTGGGGCTGCAGGATATGGGCTGACAGGGCAGATAGCAGGGCTGCCAGAAAGGGCTTCAGTGACTGGTCCTCAGCAGTTGCTTTTTTTTGATCGGCTAACCCAGTCGGTATTGCAGGGTTTTGTTTAGTGAATCACGTTCCTGCCTACTTTGCATGCCGTTGCCCTCATTTGCATGCACGGATCGGAGGATGGTCGGAAGACAGGTAAGTGAATTGAGCCGGGGTCACAAACCGATTGATACATGATTGGTTTGCTTTGTGAATCTAGCCCTAAGTTCATAATCACTGGAATTGAACTATGAGATAAATCTCTTTTTTCTTTTGGTTGATATTAAAAAGTTGTTGAATGTGTCGTCCTAACACTCTGCCATCCAACTTCACAGCTATGTCTACAGCAGAATTGTTGCCTTTCCTTTAAAAAAAAAAAAAAAAAAAGAGGTCTTTGATATATTAATGTTATTTAATCATGGCTTTCTTGAGTCAACATACATGGTAATGGTGTGACATGTTATTGAGGAAAAGTTCTACCATGCACACACCAAGATTTATTGCATAGCCTTTTAAGTGGCATTTTAATGTGTACATATTTTTACCGACTCAGTCTAAAAAACATTAGCATTAGTTTTATTGCAAAGGCTTCTGTGTTGGACATTATTTTGAAATCATTCCCAGGGCTAAAGCTTGGATATCTAGAGGTGACTTGATCAACTGAATAATGCATGATATTTTTATGTTGTTGTTCTGGTAGTATTTTAGGTTTTGATTTAATTTGACAGTGATATTGAGGTAATGGAGTACCTCATTTTTAGAGCAGGCCTATATTTATTTCCTTTATGTTACAGTCAACATCCTATCAACTTCTTGATATTAACCTACCATCTCCTCAAAGAAGTGATGCAGATTTATGAGCAGAACTGGAGCAAGTGCCAGGAAGACAATTGTCTTGGCTGGCTGTCCTCCAGAAGATTCAGACTTTTCACTGTGCCACAGCCATTTTTATTCATGCTGGACAGCTATAAACATTTTACCAACTTAAATACCAGACTGTGGTATAGCATGCCATACAAGGCCGGTTAAAATTTTTTCATGGAAAACAGACAACCCACAAGTTGTGTAAGGCTGAACAAAAAGAAGAAGCTCACAATCTAATTTAGACAGACATATAGGGGTTGGGGAGTTTCTTGCAAAGAGAAGAAAGCCTAGATTTAAGATAGTGGCAAAGGTTCTCAGTAAAAATATTTCAGTTTGATTTGATTCAGCCTATTGAATTGATTTTTTGATTCGATTTTCTTGCCCAATTGGGTGTTTTTTTTCCCAAACATCCTGGTGGGTTTATTTTATATCCTCTTCACCCACACCAAGTTTTCAAGTTTATTAGGATTTTATATATGTAATGTAATGTAATGTAATTTATTTCTTATATACCGCTACATCCGTTAGGTTCTAAGCGGTTTACAGAAAATATACATTAAGATTAGAAATAAGAAAGGTACTTGAAAAATTCCCTTACTGTCCCGAAGGCTCACAATCTAACTAAAGTACCTGGAGGGTAATAGAGAAGTGAAAAGTAGAGTTAGAGGAAAAATAAAAATAAAATAAACATTTTAACAAGACAGCATTGATCTAAATACTTTGGAAGGTAGAAGAGAGGAGAGAAAGGAATAGAAGCAGAAGGGGGAGCCGTTGAACAGTAGAATTCTGGAGAAATTTAAATGATAGAAATAGAACAAAACAAAGACAAAAGGCAAAACAATAGTAAGATTAAAGATAAATCATAAGCAGGAAAGAAAAATAAAATAAAACTTTGTCTTCAATCCACGGTTTCAGCGTCAGTGATGAAGTGGAGCAAGTAAGTTTAGGAGGAGCGATTGACGTTTCCAGAAAGGGCTTCTTCAGGGAAGAGACTTGGCAGACAGTCCCAGGATGCCTATGTCTCCTCCCCTGCGATGTTCTCCCATCCATGCATTCCCTCCCAGACACACTGCCCGTGCCCCAGCCGCTCCAAGGAGGCTGCCCCAGATGAGGCCCACGGTGAATGCAGGATTCTCTCCTCTGCGGGAAAGCCGCCCGGAGCCGACAGTCGATCTTCTTAGTGGATTGCATGGGGGGAAGAGTTCACACTCTTGGTAGGATCGGGTCTGTGTGCTCTCGGTGGTTGTGGCTGGTCTCATTGCTGCTTAGGTGTAGAAGCAGTTGATCTCCACTGCTGCTGATATTTAAAAGCAGGCAGATTGATCTCTCCAATGGACTGCAGGGGGAGGAGTTCACACTCCTGGCAGGATCGGGTCTGTGGGCTCTTGGTGGTTGCGGTAGGTCTCGCTGCTGCTTGTATGTAAAAGCAGTTGTTTTTCTACTGCTGCTGATATTTAAAGCAGGTAGATTGATCTCTTAAACGGGATATAGGGGGAGGAGCTCACATGCCTGGTTGGATCGGGGCAAGGGCTCCTATTATAGGCTGCTTAGGTGTAAAAGCAGTTGATCTCCTACTTCTGATAATATTTAAAAGCAAGTATATTGATTTTTCCAACGGAATGCTGGGGGAAGAGCTTACTTGTTTGGCTGGGCAAAGGGCTCTCGGTAGTGGTGGCTGATCCTGTTGCTGCTTAGGTGTAAATAACAGTTGATCTTCCTAGTGGACTGCAGGGGGAGGTGGAGCTCACACTCTTGGCTGGATCGGGTCTGTGTGCTCTTGGTAGTTGCGGATAGTTCCGCTGCTGCTGAGGTGTAAAAGCAGTTGATTTCCCACTGTTGCTGATATTTAAAAGCAGGTAGATTGATCTCTCCAATGGACTGCAGAGGGAGGAGCTCACATGCCTGGCTGGATCGGGGCAAAGGGCTCTTGGTAGTGGTGGCTGGTCCTGCTGCTGCTTAGGTGTAAAAGCAGTTGATTTTCCTAGCGAACTGCAGGGAGGGTGGAGCTCATATTTTTGCAGGACCGGGACTGTGGGTTTTTGGTGGGTTGGTCCCGTTGCTGCTTAGGTGTAAAAGCAATTGATCTCCCACTGCTGCTGATATTTAAAAGCAGGCAGATTGTCCAGGGAGAGGAGCTCTGCACTCAAACTGCCATCCTCCTCGCCTCCAAGTTCCTATCAAGGTTATCTAAGCGGTTTTTACAATCAGGTACTCAAGCATTTTCCTTATCTGTCCCGGTGGGCTCACAATCTATCTAACATACCTGGACACACCACCCCCTTTGCCCTCTCCTACCTACACTGGCACTGTGGTGTTAACAAAATAAACAAACAAAAAAGACTTTTCCTATCTCTGTTAAATCCTAGCTCAAGTTCACGGTCTAATACCAACTCTGGCAGGATCCAAATTTCAAATCTGATACATTGAAATCACAAAACAGAAAATAAAATTATTTTTCTACCTTTTGTTTTTTGGTCATTATTCAAATCATGTTGGTCCCAGGCTCTGCAACAAACATCTTCTGATCGCTTGCCAGGGTCTCTTGCCCATTTGTTATTTTCTTCTTTCTCTGTGGTAACCATCCATCTTCCATCTCTATCCTCCCCTTCCATTTCCCTTCCCTCCCCCAGAGATCTGGCATCTTTCCTTTCTTTTGTTTCTATTCCTGTAGCTGCAGCAATGGACCCCACCATCCCCAGATCCTCCATCTCTCCCTCCTTCCCCACCACCCTTTCTCTTCCAAACTACCCTCCTATCCAGTATCTCTGTCTCCCCCCCCCCCACACACACACACCATCTCTTCTGTTCTTTCCCTCCCTAAATCCCATTATCCACCATCTCTCTCCCTCTCCTGTTTTTAGATCCAATAGTTCTTCTATCCCTCCCCTCTCCATGATATCCCCCAAGTCCATCCCCCACCACCATCCATTTTCCTCCCTCCACCAAGTTCATCTCTTCTATCCATCTTCTCCCCATCTCTCCCTCTCCAGTCCACCAACTTCCCCAAGTCCATCTCTCCCTCTCCCCCAAATCCATCTCCCCTCTCCATGATCTCCCCCTAAGTCCATCTCCCCCCTCCACCAAGTTCCTCTCTCCCATCCATCTTCTCCCCATCTCTCCTTCTCTAGTCTACCAACTCCACCAAGTCCCTCTCTCCCCAGCTCTGACTCCCAGCACAGAAACCCAGTATTTGGCTGGCACATGCATTGTGGCACCTACCAAGAGCTCTGGGTGCTTCGCACAGCGGACAAACGCTTTTCCCATTAGCTGCAGAAGATGCGGCCTTGCAAAAGCAGAGCAAGAAGCATCTCCGCAGCACTTCCAATGTGTTTGCACCACTCCTTGCACTTTGGCCGTCATGTGGCGGCCGATGAAAGGCCAGCCACTGGTAGGGCCTGGGAGAGCAGGCATACACCACTGAGCAGCAGCAGCAAGAGCAGTGCATGCATGTGGTGAATCGGGGGCGTTTGCTGGGCTCCAGGGGAAGCATGTGCGTGCATGCGGGAAGATGAAGCGCAGGCATCTGCTGCCAGCCAACCAATTAAAAATCACCTTGCTGACGCTGATCTGCATGCAGAGGTCCGCTCGGCTTTCCCTCTGCCACTGGAGTCCTTGCTCCTGATATAACTTCCAGTTTTGCAAAACCAGAAGTTACATTAGATGGAAGGATTCCGGTGGCAGAGGGAAAGCCCTAACAGGTTTCAAGCAAGGGGGCTGACGAATCGGTGAGTTCAATTTTTTGCATAAACAAATCAATCTGAATCGATTCACCTGAAGTGAATCAGTGAATTGATTCGAATCGCAAATTGGTCAGCACTAGTTCTCAGCACATATTTTGTTAAGTTTTGGATATGAATAAAGCACATGGGCACTTTAAAGTTGTGTGGCATATGACCAAGGACCCTATGAAAAACAGCTCCAGTCTACTACCCTCAATGAGATCTGTTTATAAGAAGAGTCATCGCTTGGGTGAAATTTTGTTTGAGGATTCCTTTTATTCGCATATTTTTTTTTAATTGAGTACACTGTGCAACAGAGGTTTTGAGGCACGAATTGTAGTGAGTGTTCTATAGTGATTTGGGGTTGCTGAATTCAAAACTGGCCTTAATTGTTTGGTATAACCCTCTGATTTTAGGCAAAAGATCATTGTAATGCAAAAATTAACATTTTCGCTATATTTTCTAATGCTTAGAGTAAATGTTATAACAATCTCTGAAATATTAAAACTGTTTGCCTCAAATTAGATTTTTAAGTTAGTATTAATTTTAATGATGTAATGATATGCTGTATAAATAAATTATTATGGCTGAGGAGTCGGAGCTGGAATATGCAGTTCTCTGTAGGCCTTTTGCATCATCAGCAATGCATTATATTGCATCAGCAATTTTCAAGCTTCATCAGCACAGTTGAGATTAAATCGTCAATTTTGTATCAGGTTTTGCTTCTTAGTTATCAACTTGTTGCTTTTGAAACGTTTTTGTTGTTTTGTTAGTATAATGTCAAGAAAGTGTGCAAACAACCCTGACGTCTTCTGTTACGTCTGTGGGGGAGTATACAGTTAAGTCTCAGAAAAGAAATGTGTCCACTCATAAGGAAAGCCTATGAACTCTATTTTGGCTGTAAAATTGGAGATCAAGATAAGGTTTGGGTACCTCACATGTGTTGTAAATCTTGTGCCAACAACCTTGGAGCATGGCTGAAAGACATTCGTCCATCGATGCCATTTACTGTTCCAATGGTTTGGAGGGAACAGTAGGACCATTGCACAGATTGTTATTTCTGCTTAACAAAAGCGTCTGAATTTTCTTCGAAAACAAAGAGTCAAATTCAATATCCTAATCTTGAATCTGCAATACGACCTGTTCCTCATGATGACAATCTTCCAATTCTGAAACCAGCTGGAACTTATACATTGGATTTGGAAGAAGGCTCTGACTCTATGGAACTTTGATCCAAAAATGATCCTGAGTTCTTGATTTCAAGTTCAGGTGAGCCTCACTTAATAAATCAGGCAGAATTAAATGACCTCATTCGTGATCTTACTTTATCTAAGAGACAAGCCAAACTCTTAGGTTCCAGGCTTTGTCAGTGGAATCTCTTGGCACCTGAGACCAACATCTCCATGTTCCAAAATCGTCACAAGGCCCTCGTGGAACATTTCTCTATGACAGACTCATTGACATTTTGTCATGATGTAAATGGATTTATTCCAAGCGTTTGGCCAAAGTCATGACCCTAATAAAAGGCGCTTGCTCATTGATGCGTCAAAGCTAAGTCTGAAGGCAGTGCTTTTGCATAACAGAAATATATATCCATCTATTCCTATTGTTCACTCTGTCCACATGAAGGAAACTTATGAAAATTTGCAGCTCCTCTTAGATCATATTAAGTACAGCAAGTACAAGTGGCAGATTTGTGCTGATCTGAACGTCATCACATTGTTACTTGGTCTGCAGTTGGGCTACACAAAGTACTGCTGTTTTATCTGTGAGTGGGATAGTCAAGACAGAGGATCCCATTACATCATTAAAGACTGGCCATTTCGTAATAATTTGGATCCTGCTGGAAGAAAAAATGTAATTCAACATCCTCTTGTCTATCCGAAACAAGTGCTTTTGCCACCTCTTCACATAAAGCTAGGACTTATGAAGAACTTTGTTAAGGCTATGAACAAGAAAGGTGAAGGATTTCACTATTTATATGAAACATTTCCTTTCATTAAGTGCTCAGAAGTTAAAGGAAGGCATTTTTGTGGGGCCACAAATAAGAGAGTTGTTGAGAGACAGGCACTTTGATGAAGTCTTGTAAGGATGTGAGAAAAGTGCATGGATAGCATTGAAGAATGTAATCAAGAATTTTCTGAGGAATAGGAAGGCACCAGACTATGTCCAAATGGTGGAGACGATGCTTAAAGCATTCTGTGATCTCATATGCAACATGCCACTAAAAATTCATTTTCTCCACTTGCATCTGGATTTTTCCCCCGATAATCTTGAGCAACGGGGAAAGGTTTCACCAGGACATTGCTACAATGGAGAAACGATATCAGGGCAGATGGAATACATCAATGCTGGCTAACTATTGTTGGACATTATTTAGAGATGCTCCTAATCTCATTTATAAACGCACTTCAACAGCAAAATGATTCTAGAAAATAATATTTATAGGAACTCTTAAATCGGTGCAACGCGTTACATTATGACTTCTCATGCTATAAATATTTGATATTTGCTCAAAACTATACATGATAGCAAAAAACTGAAGCTATTTTCATACACAGGAGGTCAAATTTTATAAAGTAAACATCATTTTCTTCTTGCCTCAGAAAAAAAGTTTAAATTTGTTGTGCAGTGATATTGGTTGGTAATTATACTGGGCTGTGGAATTATACTATTCAGTTTTTTATTAATTGTCCAGTATTGGATGCATTTATTGATTTTGAAGTACAGGAGGAAGCAAATGCTGGGGGGACGAAGAAAGAAAGGCAGGGGCAATGGATGTGGGAAAACGAGAAGAAAGTGGGGAAGAAGACAGGAAAACAGACACTGGGGTATAGGGCCAGAGTAGCCAGCAGCAGAACTGTCAATTCACTCCCACTCCTTGCTCTCCCACTTCCAAATCATGCCTGCAACAGTCATCATGTCATTGATTAGAAAAACCTTTCTTACAAAATTATTGTGTTCTTTCATGCACCTTATGTGACTGTAATGCTATTTTTGTTATAATTTCTTTTAAAGACAATCTTCTGTTTAGTCAATGATTTGCTAGCAGAAACTGGAATAGTTCAAATCATAGTATTTCCATCACAAAAAAAGAGTCTCAGCAGAAAAATCTGCTTGTTTTGCAAAGCCATCAGATACTTATCTCACTCTACGGAAGCTCCGTTTCACTGAATGCTTCATCTGGAGCCTGAACTCACCAGCTGTGAAACCTCTTTCATTCTCTTAGGTATAGTTTCTTGTATTATGTGTGCTTTCTGTCTTTTATCTGCCAGTCTGCAATGATGTTCAGTTATTGCCCTGTAAAAAACATTGTTGTACCAGTGAATACTGTAGGACCAGTTAAAAATTGCTTACAGCCTTTTCATATTGCAGACTGGCAGGTGTAATAAGTGGCAGGCGCTAAAAGCATTACTGAGATCTTTTCCTTCTGTTATAGCATTTCTCTGTAGTAATATTTGAGTGATATATACTTACTATTGGTTGGATTAGCTTATTGGGATTTTTGAAAGTTATTTAGCCAAGTTAGAAGTGAGCCCACATGTCCAAACATATCTTTTAAGTTCCTAAATTAAGAGGAATTAGGGTAGAGATTGGAGCATAAATTTAGCTTTTTAGGATATTGTGCAAAACCATTTATTCTGTTGTCGCTCCCACACTTTGGAATGCCCTCCCTTAGTGTTAAGACTGGAAACTAACTCTAATCATTTTAAAACTAACCTTAAAACCTTTCTCTTTAAGGATGCTTTTGAAAACTAACCTTAAAACCTTTCTCTTTAAGGATGCTTTTGAGATTTGGATAAATGGATTACCTAAGTCTTCCCCTTCTCCATATCATTCTTCCCATTACCTTTTCAATTTTTTATTTTATAAATTGTAAACCCTCCCCTTTTTTTCCTCTTGTGCCATGTTGTGGCAATTCAAATTCACATATATATGTCCTTTCCCTTGTTTTATATTATATTTGTTTGTTTTAAAATTATTTTATATTGTAAACCGCTTTGGTATATCGAGCCATAATAAACTTGAAACTTGCCCCATGTTGATTACAGGTGCGGAGGAAGTATATAATCCTTCATAGTACAATGCAAATCTATGCAATGTATTATGAGATCCTGCTTAAACATAGGCATGAACTTTCTGGTCTGTTTTACTTGGTTCTTTTAGATTGATCACCCTACAAGTGCTTTGATTCCTTTGAATAGCTTCATTCTTCCTTGGCATATATTTGAACTGCCCAAGTACATAGGAACGTGTAACCTCCTTTAGCCCTTCAATTCACAGCACCATGACGGAAAGACTCCAAACCATTATTCCGGCACAAGGAAAGATTCCTGAGGTCATAAGTTTAAAGGATAAGGAAACAGCAGTTAGATTACACGTGACTGGAAACACAGCACAGGAATCAACTTGTTCCCAGACAAATTATATATCGTGTAGCAAATTAAATGAAATATATATCAGGCTTTAGTAGATACAGAAGCAGCCTGCAATTTAGAGATTTTAAAAGGCAGAGACACATTTTTTATGATGTCTCTTGACCTTTAGTGCTTCGGAGGCTCGAACCGCTCTATGTTTATTTATGGGCAGCTGTCACGGAGCGTGTTACTGGCCCAGCTGTGAGATGCTTGGTAGCCGCTCCAGTCCCTGTCTTTGACAGCCGTGCTTTAGAGCTGCTGGATTGATTGCTTCCTTGATTTAAGCATGGAAAGAGTAGCGCTTAGACCTTAGCATCCATCACATTTAGAAATCCTGTGAACAAGGTTGTTGTGCCCACACACCATGGTGTCCCATCAGTATGCAGAATCGTTCTGAAATGCCCCTGCAGGATTTTTTAATAATCTTTGCCACAGCCATCACAGCAATCCCCTGATTCAGTAGACAGTAAAGGGTGCTAAAGAGAACAGACCGGCCAATATACAGTACAGCGCTATTTAACTGGCCAGAAACAGCACTGACCAGTTAAATAGCGCTTAACCGGTTAAATGAGAATATTCAGCCTGATATAACTGGTTATCTCTGAAGATTATTCATGGTTATCAGCTAAAAGTTAACCAACTATATCACACGATAATCAGCAATTTTCAGCACTGAGCGTCTGTAGCAGCCAAATCAAACTGCATAAATAGCAGTCGTATCTATGGCTGCTGTAAACTTAACCTGTTAGTGCTGAAAATTGACTTAGCCGATTACAACACCCATCCTCCACCCCCCTTTTATTAAGCTGTACTGCCAAGCAGCGTGAGCTAAATGCCAAGCCGCCCATTCAGTTCCCTTGGGCGGCTCAGCATTTAGCTCGCGCATGATAAAAGGAGGAGGAGTGTGTGCGTAAAATTTTAGCAGCCATAAAAATCCTGGATATTCCATTCTGGTCATCACAAATGACCTTGCATTGAATATCCATGGTCAGTGCTAACCACGGTCTGAATATCAGCTCTGAAAGATGATGGCAAGTATGCTTAGAAGTTAAATGTCCTACTGAAAATTGCTTGCCGTAAGAGTTGCCTTCCTATCAACTCAAACCAACAACAAGATAGTTCAAAATAAAAATATTGGGGGGACCATCAGATGATGATATACCATATATACTCAAATATAAACTGAGAAATGGGGGTCTTGGTTTGTATTTGGGTCAGTGCTCACCAGCCCCCTTCCTGGACCTGTTGCAGGCCTTCCCCAGGCCTGCTGTAAGCCCTGGTGGTCCAGCAGTGGGCTGGGACAGGAGAGATCCCTCCCACCTCCTGTCCTGGTTGACTCTGACACATTCCACCTCCCTCCCATCTCCCAAACTTTAAAAAACTCCTACCTTTAAAGCCCTGGTGGTCTAATGGTGAACTGGGGCAGGAGAGATCTTCCTACACTCCTACTGCATGCAGAGCCGCTAGCTGAAATGGCTCACAAGGTTACTATTATATTTTGAAAGTATAAAATCTAAGTACAAGATTGACTATTATTATTATTTTTGTTTTTAATAAATCTTTATTCATTTTAAAACATACACAAAGTGCATACAGAGATACAACAATTGGCACCAAATAACCACACTTATTACTAACAAATAATAATATAGACATATTCCCCCCCTTCCCTCCCAACCCGGATGTGTGTAAAACTCAATAAAAAGTTATATTTGTAAGTTTTCTTGAGCTTATTATATAATGGACAAAATGAATCATTTATTGTGCATTTGTAGTTTGAAAAATCAATAAAAAAAATTTTAAAAATAAAATAAAATGTAAGGCTTGGACTATTAATTGGTGGATACAAAATTTGCTAATGGGCCCCAAATCTCATTGAAGTTTTTATAATGACCCTTTAGTTCCAAATTCATATGTTCGTATCGATAACATAAGCAACAGGGATTCCCACCAAAAGGTGTGATTCAGACTATCACAATTCTTCCAGTTCAGACTACAACGGGAGTTCACGGCATCCATTTTGATGATGGCTCTGCACGGGGCAGGAGCATAGGAAGATTGCTCCTGCCCCACGTCACCGCTAGACCACCAGGTAAGGTCGGGGAGGCAGGAGGGAGGCAGTGGTGGGTAAGAGCCGGCCCTAAAAATTATTCGCAATTTTCCCTATTCGCAGGCCAGCTTTGTGAATATGGAGGGTGAAGTGTATTCCACTATTAGTGCATTAACCAATCCACTTTTTGATTTAGGTCAAATTTAGCCAATCAAATTCAAGCAACAGACTCTCTCTCCATCTAAATCACTCCAGATAGATTTATAAAGATATTTCTAAAGTATGGTAAAATTCATACGGTTTTATTTTTTAAGAACATAAGAATAGCTATACTGGGTCAGATCAGTGGTCCATAGAGCTCAGTATCTTGTTTCCAACAATATCTGGCAGAAACCCAAATAGTAGCAACATTCCATGCTACTGATCCCAGGGCAAGCAATGTCTTCCTCCATGTGTATCTTAATAGCAAACTGTGGACTTCATCTCCATGAACTTGTCCAAACATTTTTTAAACCCAGCTATGCTGACCACTATTACCACATCCTTTGGCAATGATTTCCAGAGCTCAACTATTTATTGAGTGAAAAAAAATATTTCCTTCTATTTGTTTAAAAGGTATTTCCATATAACTTCATTGAGCGTCCCCTAGTCTTTGTACTTTTTGAAAGAGTAATGAATCAGTTCACTTTTACCCATTCTACACCATTCAGGATTTTGTACACCTCAATCATTTCTCCCCTCAGCTATCTCTTTTTCAAGCTGAAGAGCCTTCATATACTCTGTGTATGTAACATTGTAACCCATTCTGGGCTCCTGGTGAGGATGAAATAAATAACATCTTTAGCCTTTCCTTATACAAGAGGAATTCTGTCACCTTCATTATTTTGGTTGCTCTTCTTTGAACCTTTTTTCTAATTCTGCTATATCTTTTTTGAGATACGGCAACCAGAATTACACAATACTCAAGATGAAGTCACACCATGGAGCTAAACAGAGATATTGTATTCTTGGTCTTATTTACCATCCCTTTTCTAATAATTCCTAACATCCTCTTAGCTTTTTTTTTTGGCCACTGCCTCACACTGAGTAGAAGATTTTAGAGGGAGGATTCATCCGTAGGATGGATATTTCCAAAATCAGCATGTGATGTTATCAGCCAGTCAATTGAGGTTGCAATATAATTCAACTATTTTGGCTATCTGTATTAATTACAAGTTGATATTAGAGTGATAAACTAATGGAGTTGTGAAATCCTGTTTTATTTCTCTCAAGCAAAATATAAAACAGGAGAACCAAATCCACAAACTCAAACACAAAGATATATTAATCCAAGTTCTTGATGCATGAATGCTGATATACAGTTTCTAGTAATCAAATACAAACTTACAGAGAAAGATGCTGGAACATAGGTGAGCATAGGATTGTCTCGGCTCCAGTGTCTTTCGCTTTGCAAGTTTGTATTTGATTACTAGAAACTGTATATCAGGGGCTGTTGAGAAGTTCTCGGCCCTACCAAGAAGAGAATGATGTGGATATGGTTCAATCAATGATCTCAAACAATGTTAAATCATAGAATTTCATTTCTGCAAATTGGCACTTAATGAAATAAGATAATACTCTTTTCAGCTACAGTGGTAAAATAATGCTCAGAATTTAGGAAGTTAATTGGTTGGGTTGAAAACTTTTCAGCACCCCCTTGCAAACTTGATTATTGTTGTTTATTATATAATGGGATTAAACTTGTCTTTCTTGAATGTCTCAGACTCTTCATAGTACCGCAGTAAAACTATTATACTATACTCTAAAACAGTGTTTTTCAACCTTTTTACACCCGTGGACCGGCAGAAATAAAAGAATTATTTTGTGGACCGGCAAAACTACTAGGACTAAAATTTAAAAATCCCATTTCCGCAAGCTCGGTCACCTCAGTAACTATAGAAAAATAGACAAATATAATGCAAAATATAGGCAGCAGATATAAACTCTCAAAACTGACATGTTTTGATCACTAAATTGAAAATAAAATCATTTTTCCTACCTTTGTTGTCTGGTGATTTCATGAGTCTCTGGTTGCGTTTCCTTCTGTCTGTGTATCCTTTCTTTCATTTCTTTCTTTCTGCACTCAGGCCCAAGAATTGTCCCTTTCTATTCCCTCCCTCTTTCCTTCCTATGTCCTTAGTGCCCACGGTGCCTCCTTCCCATGTCCTTAATGCCCCTTCCTAAGTCTTTAGTGCCCCCAGTGCCTCCTTCCCATGTCTTTAGTGCCCCAGTACTTCCTTCCCATGTCTTTAGTGCCCCCAGTGCCTCCTTCCCAAGTCCTTAGTGCCCCTTCCTAAGTCTTTAGTGCCCCCAGTGCCTCCTTCCCATGTCCTTAGTGCCCCTTCCTGTCTTTAGTGCCCCCAGTGCATCCTTCCCATGTCTTTAGTGCCCCCAGTGCCTCCTTCCTATGTCCCTCTCACTGCTTTCCACATTTTGTTCCACCCCCACTCCCGAAGCCTGCCTGCCTGCCTACCTCCTTCCCTCCCTGTCACGCAAAAAAAAAAAAAAAAAAAAAGCCTCCCTCTTTCCTTTCACCCGGTCCTCTGCTATCTTACCGCCCTGCTGCTGCTACTGCTAAAGCCGACAGGAAGTCTTCTTTCCGACGTCAATTCTGACATCGGAGAGGACATTCTGGGCCAGCCAGGCAGCGATTGGCTGGCCCAGAACGTCCTCTCTGACGTCAGAATTGACGTTGGAAAGAAGAATTATCCCAGGACAAGCAGGCAGCATATTCTTGACTGATGGGTGACGGCACCGACGGAGCCCCGGTACGGACAATTTTAGAGTGATTGCACTCTAAGAACTTGGAAAGTTCTGGCATGCCGCACCGCGCACGCGCGAGTGCCTTCCCGCCCGACAGAGGCGCGCGGTCCCCAGTTTCTTAGTTTCCGCGGAGCTAAGAAGACGCGTTTTTTCAACGGCTGTTGAAAATTTTTTGGAACTTGCCTTCCCGCTCGCGTAAACCTTTTTGGCTTTTGCCTCTTTCTTTTTTCTTTCATTTTTTGTAAAAAAAAAAAAATCTTTTGTTTTTGATTCAATTTGGTTTTTCCCCTGCGGGGCCTTCTGCCACCATCGAAGCCTCGGCCTTCGATTTGGCTGAAGCGGTGTTTACGTTCATGCCCCCTCAGCCAGGTTTTAAAAAGTGCCAGCGGTGTGCTCGGCCCATATCTCTCACGGACCCACACAACTGGTGCTTACAGTGTTTGGGTCCTGAGCATCAGGCCTCCACCTGCACCCGCTGTGCCACCCTGAAAAAAAGAACATTGAAAAATCGCCAAATACAACAGCGATTACTGTTCGGTGCCGAGATGTCCGATCCCGTTCCATCGACTCCGACTTCGGCACCGGTTCAGTCGGCACCCTCGTCTTCGACGCCGCGAGATTCCGCGCCGGCGTCCCAACATGCAGGTAAGCCGGCTAAGAAGCCTTCCCCGCTGGAACGTCCTCCGGTCTTGAGTGCAGTGAGTCCAATCCTGCCGACTGTGAGGCGCCAGCGGAAGCGCTCCGCCCCTATTGAGGTGAGTCCCTCGACATCGGGCTCCTCATCTCCGGGGCGTCGAGCGGCACCGCAGATACCGCAGAAGAAAAAAGCGGTACCGGTGCCATCCCTTGATGAACGTATTACGGCCATTCTCCAAGCACAGCTCAAGCAGCAATTGCAACAGCTCCTTCCAACTATCCTGGCACCGAACCTTCCGGTGCCGGTCCGCACTGAGCCGGTACCGATAGTGGAACAACCTGTGTTGTCAGTATCCACTCCCTCGGTACCGATTCACTCCACCTCATCGGCATCGATGCCAGTCCTTGCACCGGAGCCGAGAGCTCAACATCAGTCGGTGCAGACTTCGGCTCCGGTGCAACCGATTACATCGCCTGGGTCGGTATCGATGAGATCGGGTAAGTCGGTGCGCAAGACCCGGCATGTAGACCCATCTACCCCTGAGTCTCGGGATCGTTCTCCCCATGTCAGGGATCCTGATCTGTGGGGAGATTCAGAAGAGCCTTTTCTCTCCGAAGGAGAATGTTCCTCAGATGAGGAGGAGTCTGCTGTACACGACCCGTCCTCTAAGCATGACACTTCATCTTTCTCCAGTTTCCTGAAAGATATGTGTGATTCTCTGTCTATTCCTTTGGAGGCTGAGTCCAAAAAGTCTAAAGCTTTTTTGGACGCCCTAGACTTTGACCAACCTCCAAAGGAATATTTGAAACTCCCTCTTCACGACATCTTGAGGGAGACTTTTTACAAGAATTTAGAGACTCCCTTAACGGTTCCAGGGGCCCCACGTAAGTTAGATTCTCCGTATAAAGTAATTCCCATTCCTGGGTTCGACAAACCACAACTTCCTCATGAATCTCTACTTGTCGAATCCACCCTTAAAAAATCTGCAGGAGCCAGTGTATATGCTTCCGTTCCTCCTGGCAGAGAGGGTAAAGCCATGGACAAATTTGGTAAACGGCTCTACCAAAATGCAATGTTGGCAAATAGAGCTGGAAATTATGGCTTTCATTTTTCTTTCTATCTGAAACATCTCCTTACCACCATGGCTTCCTTTGAGAAACACCTTCCTCAACGGAAACAACAATCTTTCCACCATTGCTTGTCTTCTCTGTTTCAGTTACGTAAGTTCATGGTTAGGTCCATTTATGACACCTTCGAACTTACATCCAGAGCGACAGCAATGTCTGTGGCAATGCGTCGCCTGGCCTGGCTTCGGGTATCTGAACTTGATGTTAATCATCAAGATCGGTTAGCCAACACCCCATGCCTAGGGGATGAGCTTTTTGGGGAATCCATGGATTCGACTACTCAAAAGCTGTCAGCTCATGAAACACGTTGGGATACCCTTCTTAAAAATAAGAAGAAGCCTCCCCCAACAAGGCCTTTTAGACAACAGTCAGTCTATCAACGTCGTTTCACAGCTCGCCCATTGCCAGCAACAGCTCAGCAACCCAGGCGTCAGCGGCAGCAACAACGTCAGCCTCCCAGACAGCAGCAGCAACAGCAGCCTGTGAAGCCACCTCCACAGCAGAAGGCTCAGCCCTTTTGACTTAATTCTCCAAAGCATAGCCAGTACTCCTATATCTGCTCTCCTGCCTCAACCTATAGGAGGTCGTCTCTCTCTGTTCCTCAGCCGGTGGGAAGTTATCACTTCGGACCAGTGGGTCCTCAACATCATCCGCCACGGCTACTCTCTCAACTTTCAGACTCTTCCACCCCAAAGCCTGCCAAAAGAGTCTGCTTTGAACAGTCCTCAATCTTCCCTCCTCATTCAGGAAGTTCAATCCCTCCTTCTTCTCAACGCTATAGAAGAAGTTCCTCTAGATCAAAAGGGGCAGGGATTCTACTCCCGTTATTTTCTAGTCCCCAAAAAAACAGGAGATCTCAGACCAATTCTAGATCTTCGCGATCTCAACAAACATCTGGTAAAGGAAAAATTCAAGATGCTTTCCTTAGCCATTCTTTATCCTCTTCTCAACCAAGACGACTGGCTATGCTCCCTCGATCTCAAAGAAGCATACACTCACATACCAATCAATGTAACCTCAAGACAGTATCTCCGTTTCATGATCAATCAGTGTCATTACCAGTACAAGGTGTTACCCTTCGGTCTTGCTTCCTCTCCAAGGGTGTTCACCAAATGTCTCATCGTGGTAGCTGCTTTTCTACGCTCTCACCACCTTCAGGTATTTCCTTACCTGGACGACTGGTTAATCAAGGCCACATCCGCTCCAGCAGTTCTCCTGGCCACCAACCAAACCATCCAGTTTCTACAAATATTGGGATTCGAGATCAATCTACCCAAGTCTCATCTCATTCCTACTCAAAGACTTCATGAGGGCATTTCTACCATCCAACCGTCTTCAGACTCTTCAGTCCCTATGTCAGCAGGTACTTCCTCAGCATTCCATCTCTGCCAAACAAATGATGATACTCTTGGGTCACATGGCATCCACAGTTCATGTCGCACCCCTCGTACGTCTTCACCTGCGCACCCCTCAATGGACCCTTGCTACTCAGTGGTCCCAAGCGATGGATCCTTGCTCACGACACATCTCTGTGACATCATCTCTTCGTCAATCTCTACAATGGTGGTTGGTATCCTCAAATCTATCCAGAGGTCTTCTGTTCCATCAACCTCCTCATCAGCTAGTCATCACCACCGACGCCTCTCCTTATGCATGGGGAGCTCATTTGAACGAGTTCCAGACTCAAGGCCTTTGGACAGCCCAGGAAAAGAAGCATCACATCAATTTCCTGGAACTCAGAGCGATGTTTTATGCCCTCAAGGCCTTCCAACATCTTCTATTTCCTCAAGTTCTTCTGCTGTGCACAGACAATCAAGTGGCCATGTACTACATCAACAAGCAAGGGGGGACAGGCTCTCGCCTCTTGTGCCAGGAAGCACAGAAGATCTGGTCTTGGGCCATAGATCACCATCTATTCCTGAAAGCTATCTATATTCAGGGAGAACAGAATTCCTTAGCGGACAAGCTCAGCAGAATTCTCCAGTCTCACGAGTGGACACTCAATCCTGTGACTCTACAGTCTATCTTCGCTCAATGGGGCACTCCTCAGATAGACCTCTTTGCAGCTCCTCACAATCACCAGCTGCCCCAATTCTGCTCCAGACTCTACTCCCCTCTCCGTCTGGCAGCGGATGGATTTCTCCTCGACTGGTCAAATCTTTTCCTGTACGCTTTCCCTCCTCTGCCTCTCATGTTGAGAACCTTATTCAAGCTCAAGAGGGAACGAGCCACCATGATTCTGATTGCTCCGAGGTGGCCCAGGCAACATTGGTTCTCCCTTCTACTTCAACTCAGTTCCAGGGAACCTTTTCTTCTGCCGCTGTATCCTTCTCTGCTTACACAGCATCAGGAGACCCTTCTACATCCCAACCTCCAGTCTCTACACCTGACGGCTTGGTATCTCTCGGGCTGACTTCTCATGATACTCTTTTGTCTCAGCCTGTTCGTTCCATTCTAGATGCCTCCAGGAAACCAGCCACTCTGCAATGTTACCATCAGAAGTGGACGAGATTTTCTTCCTGGTGTCTTCTTCATCATCTTGACCCAACTTCTCTGGCAGTGGAGACGTTGTTGGATTATTTGCTTTCTTTGTCTGACTCTGGCCTTAAGTCTTCTTCCATCAGAGTCCACCTCAGTGCCATTGCTGCTTTTCATGAGCCGATCCATGGAAAACTTCTATCAGCTCATCCCCTGGTGTCCAGGTTCATGCGGGGTCTTTTCAATGTGAAACCACCTATTAAAGCCCCTCCTGTTATCTGGGATCTCAATGTGGTTCTTTCCGCCTTAATGAAGCCTCCATTTGAACCTTTGGCTACCGCTTCTTTCAAGTTTCTCACTTGGAAGGTACTTTTCCTTATTGCTCTTACCTCTGCCAGGAGGGTCAGTGAGCTTCATGCACTGGTTGCAGATCCACCTTTTACGGTCTTTCACCGTGACAAGGTGGTTCTGCGTACACATCCAAAGTTTCTCCCTAAGGTTGTCTCTGAATTCCATATCAACCAATCCATTGTTCTGCCTGTTTTCTTTCCAAAACCTCATTCTCATTCTGGAGAACAAGCTCTCCATACTTTGGATTGTAAAAGAGCTCTAGCTTACTATCTAGAGCGTATGAAACCCCACAGATCAGTTCCCCAACTTTTTCTGTCCTTTGATCCGAGTAAATTGGGACGTCCTGTTTCTAAACGTACGTTGTCTAATTGGCTGGCAGCGTGCATTTCATTTTGTTATGCTCAGACCGGACTGACACTGGAAGGTTCTGTCACGGCCCATAAAGTCCGAGCAATGGCAGCATCTGTAGCTTTCCTCCGTTCCACTCCTATTGAGGAAATCTGCAAGGCTGCTACTTGGTCCTCAGTTCATACCTTTACATCTCATTATTGTCTGGATGCATTCTCCAGACGCGATGGACACTTCGGCCAATCTGTTTTGCAAAATTTGTTTTCCTAATTGCCAACCTTCCCTCCATCCCTCTTTTTGTTAGCTTGGAGGTCACCCATCAGTCAAGAATATGCTGCCTGCTTGTCCTGGGATAAAGCACAGTTACTTACCGTAACAGGTGTTATCCAGGGACAGCAGGCAGATATTCTTGCGTCCCTCCCACCTCCCCGGGTTGGCTTCTTAGCTGGCTTATCATAACTGGGGACCGCGCGCCTCTGTCGGGCGGGAAGGCACTCGCGCGTGCGCGGTGCGGCATGCCAGAACTTTCCAAGTTCTTAGAGTGCAATCACTCTAAAATTGTCCGTACCGGGGCTCCGTCGGTGCCGTCACCCATCAGTCAAGAATATCTGCCTGCTGTCCCTGGATAACACCTGTTACGGTAAGTAACTGTGCTTTCCTGTCGGCTTTAGCAGCAGCAGCAGGGCGGTAAGATAGCAGCGGACTGGGTGAAAGGAAGGAGGGAGGCTTTTTTTTTTGTACGACAGGTAAGGACAGGGTCTGAAAATGGGACCTATGGTCACCTTAATCTTGCTGGCCTGCGCAGACCAGCAGAAATTTCCTGCGGACCAGCACCGGTCCACGGACTGGCGGTTGAAGAACAGTGCTCTAAAATATAAACATGACCAGCATTGGCTTCCACTGTCTTTTTCAAAGTATTGATTATGATTCACAGAATATTTTATCCAGGTATCCCACCAGTGGCATAGCGAGGATGAGAGGTTCCCAGGGTAGTGGTGCCCCTCCCCCACCCTTGTCTCCACCCCCCTGCTGTACGTGTGCCCCCTTCCTTTCCCTTCCCCATATCTCTAGTTGTTCACTGCCATGAGCAATTTTTGAAAGAAAAAGGTATTGGGGGCATTGTGCTCCAATGGTTCACATCTTATTTCCAGGACCGCTTTTTCAAAGTTCAGACTAGTGGTAAATTGTCTGATGTCAAACCAATGAGTAAAGGTGTACTTCAGAGTTCTGCCCTTTCTGCGTTACTATTCAATCTGTGTATGTCGTCATTAGGTGAGAGCTTTCGGAACATAGGAATAGCATATCGTCTTTATGCAGACAACATCCAATTTTTCTTTCCGATGCAAGATTGGAGAAATGAGTTGAATGAAAGGCTAACAGAATGTATGCGGGTGGTGAATGAATGGATGGTAAAATATAGATTGGTCTTAAATATTGCGAAATCAGAGATTATGTTGATTGGAAGAAAAAACGATGCATACTGGTATGTAATCAGCCATTTGTGATACAGAGAAAACTGAAGATACTAGGGGTCTGGTTGGACAGATACTTTCTGTAGTAAAATCTACTTTTTTCAGTTGCGACTGCTGGGAGACTAAAGCCAATGATGTCGATATTCAATTTTCACACTCTGGTGTAGGCAGTAGTCATTTTGAAATTAGATTATGCAATGCCCTTTATCTTGGGATTACGACCATACGTTGCAAAGTTCTGCAGATGATTCAAAACGCTGCTGCACGGGTGATTTGTAGTCTGAGAAAGTTTGACCATATAACCCAGTGATTAAAAAAACTTAATTGGCTGCCTGTACGATCATGTATTGTTTTCAAGTCAATAGTGTTGGTGTTTAAGGTCATCCACTATCCCATATTATTTGTCACATGCTATGGCACTTTATAGGCCACTCATAGCCTTGCGATCTGAGGGAGCAGTACGATTATCGCTTACAGGTTTCTCAGCAGTGCACTATGAGAGTACTGGGTCCTCCACTATCTCTTTCATAGGAGTAACACTGTGGAATAAGTTGACTGGACCATTAAGAGAAACCACAAATGTCGAAACAGCGAATAGGGAGGGGGAAGTGTAAATGCTTTTTTCCAGGATTATGAATGTTTCTGTATTGATACGCTGTCGAGTGCTATAAAATATGGCTGATATGAAGGATCTGTTGTTATTTGTATAATAAGTATTGTATGTTTTTTTTGTTTTATATGATTGTCTTTTGTAAAACCATCTAGTTATAGGTGGTTAATAAATCTTTTAAATAAATAAGCTTCAACGTACTCCCTGCGACCCTGTCATCTATCCCATTGATGTAATTTCCTAGGCGTGGCACCTGGAAGTGACATCAGCAAGAGAGATGACATCAGCAGGAGAGATGATGCAGTCGCAAGGAGCACGTTAAAGTTGTTGCTTGTGGCAGTGAACACGCGTGGTGAGGACAGGAGGGATGCCAGAGCTCCCACCACCATGATGCCCAGGGCAGACCGCCCCCCTCCCCCCCTTACTACACCATTGTATTTGGCCAATTAATTGCTTCCTTAAAACCATCAACTGTCTTTATTCCTTCTATCGTGAAGTGATTTGAATCCACCTGTCACTCCACTTTTTTTTATGTATCTCCTACCTTTGAAACAATCTTCCTTAGGACCTTGATCTTTGAACTGGCTTATCAAGACACACAAATTGGTCTTTTTTTTTTTTTTTGCTCTTTCTACTGTTACCAACACTCATTATTTTTGTCTAGAAGCCAAATTATTTGTATGCTCCTAATTTGAGCACAAATTGAATATATTAACCTAGAGAAAAGAAAACTAATCTTGGATGTGGAAAAAGAAGGTGGAATGATATGTCATAAAAAGTAGCATAAAAAAAGCCTGATGTGTTTTTTGAGGAAGTGATGCCTTGAAAACAGATTAAATGAAATGAGCAATGATATGATCACCTCCCAAAGCCCCCAATCTGACACAGAAGAAAAATGTTTTATTTGCAACCTCCTCCCCGCCAGATGAATGCAGTGACACCATTTTATACAGAACCATGATTTGGGTTGCATATATCATGCTATTTTTATGATAATATGATATATCTAAATATTTAACATTTTTCTTTTGGCATTGCTCATTTGAAGCCACATATAAATTGTATCAAATCAGAGGAAACTGTAGAGAACTCTGCCAGTGTACTGACTCTTGGGTGGCGATTCCTCAGAAAGCAGAAATGAATTCTCCATTGTACATTTTTGGGGAAAAAAAGGTTATATTTTCTTTTTCAACCCTGAATTTCCAACCCAGCAAACAGTGTCTTCTAATTAGTCATTTTAATTTCAAAACAAAAAAGAGCCAGGAATTTAGTTTGACTTGGATAGCAGAACCAACCATCTGGCTCTAGTTTGCATGTACAGAGCCCTACATCAACGAGAGCATTTTAGTACTCAACCAGTTGCCTGTTTCATAAAGCAGGGATTATATGGAGATATGTATTAAGTGCATGAATAACAATGGTCCAGGCATAAGAGATTTGATTCTCTGCAATCCTAAAATATTCTTGAATTGTTGCAACCCGACTCATGCCTTTGTATAAAGTGGTGCAGTGTTTAAAGTGTTACTGGGTCAGTTATAGAAATTGTTTGACCTTCACCATCATAAGTAATTCTATTTTCAAAAATATGTAGGCATTACAGAGCTAATTCACCAAGGCTCTCTTCCCACTCTCATTCTTTGTCTATGGGAAAAAAAGTTTAGCGAATCAAGCCCTACATGCCTGTGGTAAACTCATTCGAGAAAGGAGTTCCAAGTGTTTGAGGGCATACACTCTAGTCAACGAATGTAAACACATTTAGTAGGAGATCTTTTTCTGTAAAAAAAGAATTACTGTAAATAGGCGAGTGTGGATAATTGTTTAATGAGATCAGGGCTCCTTTCTTAAGAAGGATTCTCTTTTGTGTACAGTTCCACTGGAAAGAGCCAAGTAGCCTCATGAAGTCGAATCTAAATCCCTTTTCCAGACAATGATGCTTCTTTTTAGTACCACTGGCTGCTCCCACAGAAAAACTTAAAGCAAGGCTTAGAAACCATGCTCTCAAACTTTTCTCAGAAAATTCCAGGGGCTGGAGCAGCATGATCTATTGATCTGATGGATTCTTTTTAAAAATCCATCATTATCATTTTAAATGATGTAGCTTAAATATTATAAACTAAGCAATTTTAAGTTTAAAAAAAAAGACTAGTTAAACTCTTCATAAATCCACATATATTTACAAACTAGATTAAATCTGTCTTAAAATATTTCTATCAATCGGAGTATATATAGTTTATATAAATCCTAGATAAAAGTGTCCTTTAGTTTAGTATACATTGAAGGGCGACTCCTAGTGGTATTCATACTGTGAGATTGCCTTCGGCACCATTTTGGATGATGGCATTGAGCTGAGCAACAGCGAGAGAGATTATGGAACCCTACTGACAGCAGTGTTGATCCTTGGGTAAAGCTCAGATGGGTAGGGGAAGGTAAATCTTGAGCAAGGAATGTACATGTAAGAGAATGTACATGTAAGAGATGTGGTTTGGGGAAGGGGGCAGGCTAGTTGTGCTGACTTTCCATTTCATTGGGGGTCAGCTCTGTTGTGAGGGGGGATTGGGATAGTGTCAGGAAGGAAACTTGTGGGGGGGGGGGGGCCTGGTTAGATTTTGGGGAGGGATTGGGTGATGCATTAGGGGCTGGATTGGTGTCAAGCAGAGGATTGGTTGATGAGATGCTGCAAAAGTGTTGTCAGCATATTGTGATACCAAACTACCAGTACTGCAGCTGTACTTACCTCCTTCTTTTGAGGTGACAGCAAGTTTGGCTATGCTATTAGCAGTTGGACCAGCTAGTACACATAAAACCGGTCACACCTCCTCCATCCACTGTCATGCCCAGACCTGGTCCACTATTGTGTTAGGCAGCTAAAATGCCATTTTGTTTTACCACAAAGGCCCCTGTTTTAGCACAGTAAACGGTAGTGTAGACCTGTGCTACTTTCTATCGTGCTGTTAGCTGCTTAACACAGCTGAGTAACAGGGCCTCTTAGGTTCCAAAATTTAAGCCTGCAAATAATTTGCCTAGGTTTAGATTTTTAAGCTAAGTGTAGTGCTTCAAATCAATAATAGGTGCCTAATATTTTTTTTCCTACCCTAATTCCATATCTGCAGTAGCTTTTGTTTTAAGAATTTAAATTTATGTACCTACATTTAGATTCTCAGCTTCAGTAAAATTTCAAATGGGTGAGAACCTAAATTACTTGAGAAGATTCCTTTGAAAATTGGTCCCCATAAGGATAAATGAATTAGACAGCAGTGACAGTTAAATAAAGAATTCTTATCTAAAATTGTTTAAGTTCTAGCAATATAGCTTTGCACACATTTATATTCCAAGGGCAAAGAGGACTCTCTCTGCATTGGTAGTTCCAAAAGATCCTTTTGCTCTGATAATGTTTTCTCCTGATAAAGAATTTTCAGTCAGGGAAGATTTAGCCGCCTTCGTGCAACTTTGAAACATGGCAACTCATCTAAAGAACAAATATTTTTAGAGGCCACCTTCTTTCTCGGTGATGCTGAAAAGTTAGAGAGCACTAACAGGTTCAGGAAGAATTACTGCAAACACATAAAGGCCAGTGATATTAGCAGAACTGTAATTTAAGGTCATCATTACACTATGTAACACATTTTTTCTTCCTGGGTAGTAAGTGTAATCTCCTAATTGCTCATGCCTAAAATGTATATAAAATGTCTGTTATTTCCATAGAACTTTGCTTTTGTGACCAGGATAGTCAAATTTAGCAGTTTATTTAAAATGTGAAAATGCCGAATTTCATCTTTTCATTCTTATAAAGTCATATAAAGCAACATATCAATCACAATTAGCATGTATTTATATTGAAGTTATACAAAGATGACCACAGAAGATTTAGAAGTGAGTAGTTTTTTGAGATTTGCGATTACATTGTAAGCCACTTTCATGAATCAGCCCCCAGATGTAGTCTCCCATCATGTTCTCATTATATTGTCCTTTGTAGCAGTGTTCGAAGTCCAGTATATCCTGGTGGAAGCACTCACCTTGCTCCTCAGAATATGGTCCCATGTTTTCCTTCAATATCTCAAGATGAGTATCAAGGACATGAGAGAGATCCTACAGCCCATTGTACTGTAATTCTTCACCAGATTCTCAACCATCTCTACATAGTTTTTTACTTTGTAATTACTGAGAAAGCCCCAAATCACAGCGACAAAGCTATTCCAAGCCACTTTCTACTTCCTAGTTAGCTTCTTGTAAAATTCCTTGCATTGTAGGATCTTCTTTGACTGGGTAACAAAACAGCTAGACTTGGGAGAATCCGTGGACGTCGTATACCTAGACTTCAGCAAAGCTTTCGATAATGTCCCGCATCGCAGGCTGTTGAGCAAGATGAAATCAATGGGGCTGGGAGAAACACTAACTACATGGGTCAATGACTGGCTGAGTGGCAGACTTCAGAGGGTGGTAGTTAACGGTACCCTCTCTAAAACATCGGAGGTGACCAGTGGAGTACCGCAGGGCTCAGTCTTGGGCCCGCTCCTTTTCAACATATTCATAGGGGGACCTAACTCAGGGGCTTCAAGGTAAGATAACGTTATTCGCTGACGATGCCAAACTATGCAATATAGTGAGAGACAGCAATTCACCCGATAGTATGACACAGGACCTACATTTTTTGGAGCTTTGGTCCTCGACCTGGCAGCTGGGCTTCAACGCTAAGAAATGAAAGATCATGCACCTCGGCATCAGAAATCCGTGTAGAACTTACACCTTGAATGGTGAGACCTTAGCTAGAACTTCAACAGAACGAGAGGAGTGATCATCAGCACAGACATGAAAACTGCTGATCATGTGGAGAAGGCTTCATCTAAGGCAAGACAGTTGTTAGGTTGCATCTGCAGGAGTTTCGTCAGCAGGAAGCCTGAAGTCATAATGCCATTATACAGAACCATGGTGAGACCTCATTTGGAATACTGTGTGCAATTCTGGAGGCCACACTACCGAAAAGATATGCTGAGAGTAGAGTCGGTGCAACGGATGGCCACCAGGATGGTCTTGGGGCTCAAGGATCTATTGTACGAGGAAAGGCTGAAAAATTTGCGGCTGTACTCACTCGAGGAACGTAGGGAGAGAGGAGACATGATCGAGACGTTTAAGTATATTACCGGCCGTATCGAGATGGAAGAAGAGATTCTCTTTCTCAAAGGACCCTCAGCCACACGAGGGCATCCGCTCAAACTCAGGGGCGGGAAATTTCATGGCGACACCAGGAAATATTTCTTCACCGAGAGAGTGGTTGATCCTTGGAACGAGCTCCCAGTGCAAAACAGCGTGCAAGAATTTAAGAGCAAATGGGATGTCCCTTAGAGGGTTAAGCCAAGGGAACCTGCCACCATGAGTGGGATCCCTAGGATAGTAGACTTGGGGGTGGGTCAGTAGAGTGGGCAGACCTGATGGGCTATGGCCCTTACCTGCCGTCATCTTCTATGTTTCTATGTTTCTTTATCTGTGGTCCAGTGAAGACACCAGCTATGGCCTTTGCCTCAGACAGATTAGGAAAATGTCTTGAAGGTACTTGAAGGCTGTTGACTCCTTATCTAGAGCTTTGCCAAATTATTTCATTAGTCCCAGTTTGAAGTGCAGTGGTGGCATGAGCACCTTTCAGAGGTCCAAAGTGGTTCTCATTCGACATTGTTTCTCCCCACAGAGAATTTGGTCCACTGTGGCCAGTCCCACCTTTGATGGTGCACCTTTGTGTCTCTGCTGTCCATAAGGCAGAAATAGCAGGGAAACTTGGTAAAACTGCCTAGGCAATCCATTAGGAATGCCACCATTTTGAAGTCTCCGATGACCTCACATCCATACTCATCATACTTCAATTTGCCTACTAAGGTCTTGATGCTGTTGTAATCCTGTTTTGAGGTGCATTAAATGAGCCAGTGGAAGAGACTGGTACTTGTTCCTGGTATGGAGCAGCACAGCTTTGATGCTCCTGTAAGAGCTGTCAATGAAGAGACGCCACTCTTTTTTGAGTTATAGGCGATTCCATTTGCCTCAAACAGACTGGTCACATTGTGGCAGAAGCAGAGCTTATTTTGATGGGTAAAGAAGGTGGAAAAAGCTTGGTGATGCTTCCTCTGATCTGTGACTTGCAAACTTTCAAACAACAAGTTCCACTGTTTGAGTCTAGATGTCAAAAGCTTGGCCTTGGACTTAGTGAGACCAAGTTCTCTGATCAAATCATTGAAGTCTTTTTGGTTTGGATAATATGGGTTTCTCTCATCAGTTGCACCACTGATATTATAAACTAGATCTACAACATCTCCCTCACTCTCCAACTTTCTGCTCTCTTCTGAAGACAGATGCTCTCTTTCTAGGGGAGTGGGTATGGGGAGCTCAGGGCGATGGATGAAGGAATGTCCGGTTATGTGATTGCAGATGATATGCTTGCCAGTTTGACATTTAGAACATAATATAACATCGTATTTCTATACTGCATAACCTTAAGTTCAATGTGGTTTACAAAAGTTATACATAATAACAAAGGAAGAAAGCATTAGAGATTTAATCGACCAAATATTTTGAAAAAAGAGAAGTCTTCAGTTGTTTTCTACAATGTTCATAAAAATGAAATGAGAAGAACAATGGCCGAAAAACCTTATCATAGAAGGATCCACCATGCAGAAGTAGCAGTTACCTGAGTGGTTAGTGGGTTCCTGCTAAATTCTTGTGATGGCAAACTTCATGGCTTTCTTTTCCCCTCTGTACCATCCTGAAGAAGAACAAAATGAAATTGTGGTGATGAAAACAATAAATTTATTTCACCTATGACTAATGTGTACAAGATTTTTGCAACATATGATATATTTTCAAATAAATTTGAAAATTTAAATATTTTTTAAAATTAAACATTCTAAGAAATAAATAAAAGAAAATTTTGCCATCCTAGTGAGAAACAATTGTCTTTCCTTCCAGAGTTTTTTTGGCAGTGCTCGCATGTGAAGTCCAAGGTTTATCTTGATCCGCAACAGGCATGCCAAAGTATGCCTTCTAGGCATGGCACATCTTAGCAGATGCTTCTATGGAGAACTTTTTCCCTCTTGTCTTGATAAATTGGCCGCATACATAGATGTTTGCAGCCTCTGGATGATATCTAAAAGAATGCAGATATGTTACCACTTAGGCAGTTGGAACTGAATTGAGCTGATGGGCTTAAGATCTCTATAGTTATACTGTATTACTACATATATATATTGATGGAAAGTTTTAGAAAGTTCTAGAAGTTACTCTAAGGGGCCCATTTACTAAGGCCTATGGCCAAAATTAGTACAGCAGGTGCCTACCACTGATTTTGACCTGCGGCAATTCAGAAATTACCATGGGTTAAAATATCACAGCTCATTGGCATGTCTGCTGAGAGGCAGGTTTCCACCCCAAAACACTGTGGTACCAGTTTGTCTTAAAAGCCCTTACTACCTGCATTTCTGTAAAGTCTGTTGCTGTGCTAACCTGGCATATTATGCAGAATATAAAATTTTAATATAACTTTTTAAAATAAAAAGTAAGTAACATAAATAGATGGATAGATGAATGAATGAATGCTCTATGCTAGGCTATATGCATGGTGTACGAGCTTATATCAAGTTTTAGAATTAAAACTTGGGAGCAGGTCTCTTATGTGATCTTAGATATTTTTGACCCCTTCCAATATTTATAAGAGGTTATGAATAATTTGTACGAGCTTATATTTCATATTTGCTCATTCCTCATCTATTACCTGATCTTGAGCTCATCAATTTTTCAGCTGATTAAAGTAGGCTGGATTCTCTACCTTTCATAATTCTTTTTGTAAATCTGAGACATGCTATCAGACGACCTAGGTTATCAAAAAAAAGTTCTAACTTGTTAACAAAACAAAACAAAAAAGCCTCGAAGATGGTGATGACCAAATGAAAGAAAGTAGTGTGAAAGATGAAAGTAGGGATAGAATGCCTTCCTATTTCCTACCAGTTTCTCCTGTAAAAGTTGTCCTATGGAATTTACATGACCAGTTTCTGAAAGAATAAACTAGTCTTCTTGTTTGTAATCTTCTCTGAACAATTTACCAACATTAGCAGAACATAAAAGACATAGCCGTAACTGTCTAGCTCCCTGTGTCTCTGACATCCTGAATGCACTATTTTGCATCCCTGGGACAAAATTTCTATTACCCCAAATTAGTAAGAGTCTCATTATTGAAGGATCAGGTCCCGGCCGGGCTCCTGCATAAAAATTGCCATGTAGCAATTTCACTATCAGAGTATGCCAAAGGTAAGATTGTAGACATCTCTTGGAAATGTGAAGAACATATCAAACTCCAGAACTGGATCCAGCCTTTTTCCTCTTCTAAGGCAGTATATGCCCGAGTGTCAAAGAGCAAGCCAAATTATATTTCCCCAGATCAAAGAAAACTTACATGCTAATGGAAAAATTATTATTGAAGAATTATTATTGAAGAATTATTATTGAAGAATTAGGAAAATTGACCATTTCTTGGCAGGCTTAAAAGTGGCCTTAGCCCATTGGAAAGACCCACACTGGGGACAGCGCAAGCCACATTTTAGTGCTGCTTAAAAAAAGGGTCCTTTAATCTCCCCTTCCTTTTTCATAGTACCAGATAGGCATATGCGCCTTTTGCCTTTTAGCTTCATTATCAAAATTGGTGATACAAAATGCCTCCCTCCACTGTAAAAATAGGACAGCAAAAGTTACGGGCATTCACTTTAGGGAGCTCACCTTTTAGCTCGGACCAGCCAAAAAGAGAGTCTGATAAATATTGCCTTATCCTATATTATTGATACCTGAATTGCCAGCAACTTCCAAAATATTTGATACGAAAGGGTTCCTGTATCTCAAGAATCTTGCAAATTCTTTCCTAAATGTGTTCCCAGTATTTTTTAAGGTTCAGCGGCTCAGCCAGATATAATAATAATAGTAAAGAGTGCTTAATGAACCAGAGCAGTGTTGATTCTGCTTATATTTACTGTATTTTTAGAATATACAATAGATCTTGTCTAATCCTAGCTCAGCATGTTATAAATGTCATAACTTACTACTGTATTTCTAAACATATGAGTATAAATACACTTTTAGTTCCATAATCTGCCTACACTAAATTGTCACTATCTGAACACTACAGCAGTAATTATAGAGGTCTGGTAAGGGCACAGCAATTTCTATAATGAGTGGTTCTATGGATCAAACCACATTCTTTCCCTCCCATCCTTATATTATAACAATATTGACGGAGCATTGGGAGACACCCAATGGGGCCCTTGTGGGTTGCCAAGACCATACAAAATGGCTCCTGTTTTTTCAGCAGACGTTGTCCAGCCTAAGGTGGATTCCTTGGTAGTGTAGGTTCCCAAGAGGACTTCACTCCCCAGTGAAGGGGGAATATTAAAGGATATGCAGGACCGCAGGGTGAATCTAGTCCTCAAAAGGCAATTTGAGGCCTTGGCTTTGGGTCTGAAATCAGCAGCAGCAGCTTCTTATGTTGCATGTGCCTGCCGTACCAGATTACATTGGATTCCTTCATTGGATGATGAAGTTTATCCCCAGGGTGGATTATGTGGCAAATGCTCTTTATGACGTTTTTAGTCATGAGCAAGATTTCTGCATACTCATTTGGCATTTATTAGAATTTATTTAGACAAATTTTTAAGTGTATTTTATAAAGTGGTACTTGTACATTCTGGTGAGCGGCTCTCAAAAGGGGGCCTGGCCAGGGAGGAGCATGAGTGGGTTGTGGGCATTCCTAAAAGTTAGGCACACAGTTACAAATGACACCTGATACATGCACAACTTAGGCACAGGCATTTAGACCTGGTTTTCATTGGCATAAATGTGTGCTCCTAAATGTTGTCCATGCATACAGGCATGCGTACGCCTAACTCCGGAAGTGGTTTATAGAATCACGCTAAGCACTGACCTTTATGGCGCTGATTTTTTAGGTGTAACTATAATAGATAATTGCCACGCTCACTATCCACATCAAAATCACTTATTGGATTCAATCTTGTTCAATTCCTCAGATTGTTCACTTATCCATAGTTCCACGAGTGGTCTAATTCATAATTTTTTTTTAATTTTTTTTTTTTTATTATAGCAATAATTATTAAGTTTGCAAAAAATAAACAAATCACTGATGAATACATGGTGTTCAACAGAATACATGAATACCAAATATTCTCCCAAACTTCACCACATACCTGAGCTCCCTCCCTCCCCCCACCCCATCTCATCCCCAATGCAACATGAATCACAAAAAACAATACATGTTCTAGAGTAACCTTTATAGTGACCTCAGCAGCTACACTCTAGTACAGTGGTTCCCAAACCCTGTCCTGGGGGACCACCAGCCAGTCGGGTTTTCAAGATATCCCTAATGAATATGCATGAGAGAGATTTGCATACCTGTCACTTCCATTATATGCAAATCTCTCTCATGCATATTCATTAGGGATATCTTGAAAACCCGACTGGCTGGTGGTCCCCCAGGACAGGGTTTGGGAACCACTGCTCTAGCATCATATTTCATGTAAAGCTAGAGCCATACTGTAGCCAGCCTCCTCATCGGTCATCAGTGTATTTCTTATACTTATTATGATATTAGTGAGATTTTAAAGCCCAAAATGACTTATCTTATCTAAGTTTTGGGCTCCGACATGAATTCAGCGTTTCGCCGGAGAGCTGTTTCAAGGAGCATCCCCATTTAAGACACACACCACTCAAATCGTGCACTCAGCACTGTTGCTCTTACCCCTCATGGACTAGCGTGGAACAATGATGACACTCAGGCATTTATCGACTCATGTGGAATTTATTTGGCCGCAGCCATGACAGCACAATTACATCAAACTGTTATCAACTGAACATGTTATCAAGCATGAATGGTGATGACCTGTACACTGTAACCGCACTTCTGACAATGGCATAACCCACAAGGTACATCACCAGGCAACATATAACCAACCGATGATCAGGCGCACAGCATATGCCTCTCTATCCCCACACAATGTGGGGTGCCGTACAAGCAACCCAGGCTCACTGGACCCTTCCCGTTCAAGGAGGTGTCCCCTCGTCAGCGGTACGTAGCTGTGAAGATCATGGCCTGGCCTCCCTGCCGTCCAAGCAAGGCGACGTGCCCCATGTCTTAACCACTGTAAAGATGTATGCCTTCTATCCATATGCTGTGCTTACCTGCCACTACCCGTGATAGTGAAACCTCGCTAATCGCGGGTTCCCCCCAAGTGTCATGGCTGCGGCCCCGCACGCATTCACATAGCCTCAATGCCATCCTGTATTGAATTGGTGAATATATCCAGAGCAATGTCGGAGCGGTACACCCCATCCGGGCATAAATTTTGCCCTGCACTTATTGAGTGTCCACGGATGTGTGAGAAGTTATCTCCATGGCTGTGTGAGATCTAACCAGAGTATATATGGGACTGCAATAAGGTACTGTGGGGAAGCCTGCTGGCTCAAGATAAACAATCGGTCTGTTGCGAGTTATATCCACGGCTGTGTGAGATCTAGCAGCTTTCCATACTAACTGGGTATAATATGTGACCAGGTAAAGTAGCGTGGGGAAAACTGGTTGAGGATAAACAATCGGACCAGATAACGTAGTTTGGGAGCCTGCTGGCAGAGGATAAACAAGCGGACCAGATAAGATAGTGTGGGGACTGCTGGCTGAGGATAAACAAGCCTGCTGGCTGAAGATAAACAATAAGGTAGCGTGGGGAAGGCTGAGGATAAACAATAAGGTAGCGCGGATAAACAATCGGACCACATAAGGTAGCGTGGGGAAGCCTGCTGGCTGAGAATAAACAATCGGACCCCATAAGGTCGCGTGGGAAGCCTGCAGGCTGAGGCTAAACAATCAGACCCCATAAGGTAGCGTGGGGAAGCCTGCTGGCTGAAGATAAACAATAAGGTAGCGTGGGGAAGCCTGCTGGCTGATAAACAATAAGGTAGCGTGGGGAAGCCTGCTGGCTGAGGATAAACAATCGGACCCCATAAGGTCGCGTGGGTAAGCCTGCTGGCTGAGGATAACAATAAGGTAGTATGGGGAAGCCTGCTGGCTGAGGATAAACAATCGGACCCCATAAGGTAGCGTGGGGAAGCCTGCTGGATGAGGATAAACAATAAGGTAGTGTGGGGAAGTCTGCTGGCTGAGGATAAACAATCAGACCACATCAGATAGCGTGGGAAAGCCTGCTGGCTGAGGCCTGCAGGCTGAGGCTAAACAATCAGTCTGCCTTTTCTTGCCTAACTGTACCCTGGTCGTTGGGGTGGACGGATGAGCATATCCAATGTACTGATGAGCATATCCTGATGAACTTCACCAGACCAGTGTACTGATTAGAGTACTGATGAGCATATCCAAAGCAATGATAAGCATATACAGCTGCACTTCCCCAAGCCAATGCACAGATAAGCCTTCTGATGAACATATGGAACTTCCGCAAGTAATGTACCAAATAGCGTAATATACTGATAAGCATATACTGATGAAATTCCCCAAACCAAGCATTCTGATGAGCATACCAACGTACTGATGAGCATATCCCCAGCAGTGTACTGAGGAACCTCTGCAGACAATGTACTGAAGAGTATAATGGACTGTTGAACCAATACCCAAGGTGCCTTGTACTCCTGTACCTATAACCCTGTACCTATAACACTCCATATCCCGTCAACCCAATAATCCAGGAATATGGGACCAGTAAATACTGGGACCTAATGTCGCAAGCCATCAGGGACTTGAGGTAATGCAAAAAACTAATTGTGAAGGTCATGCAGCATCTGTTGAAGTTCTGTAAACTCAAAAATAAACCCCGTAATGTAAAACGTAAGTATGGAGGTCCATGCGGTACTGTCGACTCAAAATCAGTGGTGTCAAAATTCCCCACAGGTACTATTTTGAAGCCCTCGGTATGTTTATCATAATCACAAAAGTAATCAGTTTCTTGATTAAATGTCTCTTTAGCTATAATTACAATATTATTATTGAGACTTAGCCAAAAGGAAAGATATAAAAACTATGAAGGTTTAAGTGCCTACAAATCCAAAACATGGCCCTGCAAAGGGTTTGAGTTTGAGACCACTGTTCTTGAGGTAATGTAACCTAATGATGAAGGTCTTTCAGCCTCTAAACCATAATGTAAAGGATGTAAACCCGCATTGTAACATCCACAACCCGAATGTAGACCCTGACAGGCCTCATCCCTCCGAATCGTACTGTACAACCTGTGATATAACTCCATTCTGCATCGTTCTGTATCCTTAAACCCAGTGTAAACCCAGATAATAACCCTTATGTCGCTCCCCGATTATAGACTCGCTCTATGTGTTGAGCTGCTTACGTGGTGTGCGATTCCCCCTCCCCGATGTTGACTCTCCATCTGAGTAAGGAATTCTTCACGTCTCTTATCTCCTTGATGCAAAGCTAAGGTCTCCGGTAATAAGGTCGTCAGCAAGGTGGTAAGTGATGATAGCCTGGCCGTGTAGGTCATGAAGAGTGAGTGAGGCAAGAACACAGTTAATCCACGAGGTGTGCCATATCTGTTGTTGGTAGCATCCCCCGTTTAAGGGCCTGGAGAAAACTCAAGGAAGGCAAATGAGGACTCAAGGCCTACGTCTAACATCCCGTTCTGCACTGGTAACTTGCTAAGGATGGAATCATACTCAGGTAATAAGGTCATAAGCAAGGTGGGAAATGATATCATGGCCGTGTCCTGATGAAGAGAGTAAGTGAGGCATGAAAACAGTTAATACATGAAGTACGCATGAAGTGAGATCAACACATCCCTTGTCCGTAGCATCACCCCGTCATAAGGGCCAGCCATGGTCAAGGAGAAACCTCGAGGAAGTTCAAAGCTGTAAAGGTCTACGTCTTACTCCTGCTCACTGGCTAAGGAGGAATTCATACATGAATGGAGAAGAAAATTTGATACGATGGATACGAAGAGTCTTGTTGAAGAGGGATTGATACTACGACTCCTGAAGCGAGCGTGGTTACCCCACATGTGATAATATCCTTTCCTCTGCTACTCAGGGGGTCTGTTTGGACTAGGGGCTACTTGCTTCAGAAGGAGGTTGAGCCCTAGACTGTTCAAAGAGCAACAGTGCCTCCCGTATACTTCGTGCTAGTGTAACATGGTCCCCTGGTTGACCGCTAGCAGAGGGCATGGTCTTCCCCGTGAGAGGTGAGGGCGTATTATGTGAATGGGTGTGTCGGTGTTGGAGCAGCTTGTAGTGGCTCACCTGGGACGAACGTCGACCGCCCTTCTAGGAGTCGTTGGTGCATTGTTTGAACCCCGTGTTGCTCTATCTGCCTCTGGAACAAAGCCATTAAGTCGGCCAGTTCTTGTTGAGGCTGTGCGGCCATAGAAGCGTAGAAGCCGGTGCCGCTGTTGAGGCTGTAGAAGCCGCCGTAGAAGCCACCGCTGTTGTTGTGGCGTGTGTGGTCCTAGTCTTTCTTTGACTCTTATTCTGCAGTGCTGGTTTTGATCGTGGCTTACGTTGAGCAGGCATGGCTATAATAAGTACAAAAAGAATAAAGACTGTCAGTACCGGCATACGTGGATTGGAACCCGAGACAGGCCCTAGTATTAGTAAAGCCCTCCTTCTGGGATCATGCATAAAATGCAATATAGGACTCAAGCCATTTTTAGAAACTCCAGCTGGAGAAAGAGCGCATTGCTGCTAAGTTGTAGGTATCGCATATGATGGGATCTGAATAGCATATAATGGCAGCTAATAGCAGATAATAGCCTTAAATAGCATATAAGAGCCTTCAAATAGCATATAATAGCCTTAAATAGCATATAAGAGCCTTTAAATAGCATATGAGAGCCTTTAAATAGAATATAAGAGCCTTAAATAGCATATAATTGCCTAATAGCATAGCATTTACTAGCATTTAATTAAATAGCATATAATTGCCTAATAGCATAGCATTTAATAGCATTTTATTAAATAGCATATAATAGCCTAATAGCATAGCATATAATTGCCTAATAGCATAGCATTTACTAGCATTTAATTAAATAGCATATAATAGCCGTAGATAGCATATAATTGCCTAATAGCATAGCATTTAATAGCATTTTATTAAATAGCATATAATTGCCTAATAGCATAGCATTCAATGACATCCCATAGCAAGGAAGCTCCCCAGCACGACCAGCCGAGCATTCACACCAAACCAAGCCCATCCACATGAATAGCACAACCTCCACATAAAATCACAGCCCAGTCGGGCCACCGGCACAGCACCTCCACCGATGGAGCACTCCCCAGCCAGGGCCAAGCAGAGAGGGGCCACGTGGGTGGCCAGCTCCGGCAGGATCCACAGGGAGGACCAGAGCCCACCCACAGCCCCCAAGTGGCCACAGTCCCGCCGGGCCATGAGAGGGAGGGACGACAACCTCTCCGAGAGAGCAGCGCCCCCCCCAACAGGATCGGCTCCCTTCCCCACAGCGGGCGAGCGGAACGCGAGGGGCAAGGTCCAGCTTTTAGAGTTAAATCCTTTTTTCCTTCTTTTTTTTTGTTTTGTAGAGGCAGGCAGCACTGAGGCGAAGGCACGCCGCAACCAGGGCGGCGGACAAAAGCCGGGGCGGGGTGGGCCGCCCCCCCCTCCGCGCAAATCAGACGGAGGGAGTCGAGCGCGGCTGGCCGCGTTGAACGCTGACGTGGAGGTTAGCCTTGGGTCGGTGTGTGCCGACGGTGCCGGCCGAATCGGCGCACGCGGCCAGCTGCCGCATGGACTCTGATGATCGCCAAGGCCGAGTGGGGCAGGCCGCGGCGGCCAGGGCTGCAAAACACCATTGACTTCTGCAACACAGAAATCGGGGGAGCTTGCGGCCTACCGCCGCTGGCTGCAGACCACGCCCGCCGTGTGGCTGCTGAAGGCACTCTCACCAGACCGCCGGATCTGTGCCATCTCAGTGGATGCTTGCAGTGCGGCCTAAACCAAGCCACCTTCCTCCCAGCGCATCGCGCAGCCAGAGATGGCGGCGGTACCGCGAAGCCACCGGAGATGGGCCGCAGAAGATAATCTCCCAGCAGGCGCAACCCACCTCCTGACCACGTTGGGGCCAGCGGCCCGCGGCACAGCCTGCACCGGCCGGCGATCCCGGCCGGTGACTCCCCACCTGGCAGCGGCCCAACCCCCTCCCGATGTGAACCCCCCTCATGCAGGCACCCCGCAGGCGGCGGTCCCACACACCGGCGTGCAGCCGTCGGAGAGGACACAGGATATGTTCGCCGCGGGAGCCGGAGGCGCCTAAGGTGAGGGAACAGATTGTAGTCGAGGGTGGGAGGAAGGGAAGCTGCGTCTCTCTCTCGGGATCGCCGTATTGAAAGGGCGACCTCCCTTCCGCTCACCCCTATCCCCTAACCCACCCCCCCGCTTCATCCGTTGATTGACCCTTCCTTCTCCTCCCTTCCCCCTCCCCCCTCACATCCTATCGCTCCGGCTTCGGCCGATTTGGCCGCGCTCCTCCCTAGACGGGATCGGAGCTTGTTCTATCTCCGTGTAGATCTAGGAGGAGTGTGTGGCACAGTGGTTGGAGCTACAGCCTCAGCACCCTGGGGTTGTGGGTTCAAACCCCACGCTGCTCCTTGTGACCCTGGGCAAGTCACTCAGTCCTCCATAACCTCAGGTATGTTAGATAGATTGTGAGCCCACCAGGATAGATAGGGAAAATGCTTGATAGGTGGTAAATAAAAACCTAATAAACTTGAAAACTAAATCTAATTTTTTTAGGTGACATATAGAAAATATACTGTACACTGCTGCTATTGCAGTTCCATCTCTGTTACACCCTCTGTCAATGACTGAACTTAAAACTATTCAGGAAGCGATCCATACTTTTACTAACACCGCTACAGAGCTGTGGTTTGTTTTCAGTCAGCTTTTCTCTTTGATTTCTCTTCTCTTATTTTTTCAGAGGTGCCCAATGCAGATTTCCATTTCAGCCTCAATTGCTTTTTGGGTTAAACCACTAAACAGTGTTTTGTAACTGAACATAATCTCTAAAATATTTGTAACACCAATATAATAAATACCGGATTCTTATAGAATAAATCCCCTTTATTTAAATAAAAGTCTCATTATAGTAATTCTATCTTGTTTAATAAGAATTTGAAGATGTAGAAGAGGATGTGACAGGTTTTGAAATGTGGTAAAATTAAATGTGTCATATTGGCTGATTTTTAACAAGTATTGTTAGATCACTTACGGATTCCACATAGGTTTGCTAAGGTTTTGCAGTTAATCTGTGTTAACCGCAACCATGTAATCTGTGGTGCCTGCAAAACTGCAATCCTATACAGTGCTCTTATATTCAGGCACCTACCCAAAATTGGATACGGGTCCCAGATCAGCATCCAAAATAATTAGTTAATGGGCTCCAATGATTTATCGGCACTAATTATGATTTGGGCATCAAACTGGCTACATGTTATTCTGTAACAGTAGGATAGCTCGTAACTCAAAAGGTGGCATGGTCACAGGGGCATTGACAAAAGATTCATGCAGTGTTACAGAATACTGGGGGATCCACGCCCAATGTGGACACCATCTCAGGAGTGTGCCCAAATATTGGTGTGCACATCTAGGCACCATGTATAGAATCCAGGGGTTACTGTATGTGCGTACACATATATGCCTATTCTAATCATTTATGAGTGTATTTGGTATACAAATATTAGTACCTTTAGAGCAGGGATCTCAAAGTCCCTCCTTGAGGGCCGCAATCCAGTCGGGTTTTCAGGATTTCCCCATTGAATATGCATTGAAAGCAGTGCATGCACATAGATGTCATCCATATTCATTGGAGAAATCCTGAAAACCCGACTGGATTGCGGCCCTCAAGGAGGGACTTTGAGACCCCTGCTTTAGAGCATTCCCCCTTAACTGTTGGAGATGTTCCTGGCCAGAGGTATAGCCACTGGTGGGCCCAGGTGGCAGGGGCCCACCCGCTTTGGACTTAGCCCACCCAGCAGTGAGGCACCTTTGCTGTGACTAGCTGAAGTCTCTCCAAGCCCCACCAGCTGAAGACCTCCTCCAGCGGCCAGAGCCCCTACTAATCTCAGTAGCTGGCAGCGATGTCTCTGAGCCGCTGTCACTGCTGGTACCTTCACAGGCCCAGTTTTTAGGGTATTTATATTTTGAGTTTATGGGGAGACGCTAGGGGGAAGAAGGGGTAGAGAACAGGAGATGGCAGAGGTGGGGTGGAGGCAGAGAGAAAAATTTGACCCATCCAAAATGTGGTAGTCTGGCTACACTACCATTCTTGGCATTTTAGGAAAGGCAGTTAACAAAAATGCTACCATATGCTACATTATCTGCTGTGTTAGAAGTTAATGCAAAGTAATAACTACCATGTTAAATGAAAGACACAGTTCCTTACAATTGAACAAAGCAATTGCTATTCATTTATACTGTAGTTAAAATGCTGAGTTAACTGTTATCACATGTTAATTTGCTTAGGCTAGTGAATAAGTCCCTAAGTGAACTGAACAGTAGAAATTACCATGACTAAGAATGCACCTGCATTACTGCATCTGTGTCATTCTGAGTTATAACACGTTTATGCTAGTGGCTGCAGTGGGGACTCTGACCTCACCATCCTGAACACTCCAAAGAAGGACACTCAAAAATTGGTCTCCTTGCATGACACACGGTACATGATGAAAATAGATCCCTGGCAGGCTGATCTTCACACCTCCCCCACTGTTTCTCCCACCTCCCCCATCTGATGATCCTCAAATGAAGATGGGGAGAAGTTTAGACAATTGAAAAGAAAACTTTCCTAGGCATGCTAATCCCAATAGACAAAATAGTGCAGCTGATCTAACGCACACCTTTTGAAAATATTATTTTGTGTAGGCCTTCCTCTCTTAAATTTGGGCCTCGGATGAAACATGATATCATGCTGGGGTGATTTAAAAAAAAAAAAATTCAAATAAACGAAATTCATTATACATTATTGGAAAGTAGATATGATATGGATGCTGCAGATAAGTGGATGTTTGCATTGATACTGGAATATAGGACCAATGATTAAAACAGTGGAAAGATTCTATTTGTTTACTGCCTTTTCTTGAAAACATTCACCCAAAATAGGACGACCAGATGTCTGGATTTACTTGGATTTGAAAAGCTTTCACCTTGGGAGGGCATCTGCACATGCATGGATGCAATGTGGTGATGTCACATGCATGTGCGCATGCACGTGACATCACAGTGTTGCATCCGTGCATGGTCCTGAGGACGAGAACAGGTTGAGGGGGTAGGGCTGGGGTGGGGGTGCAAGGCTGGGGTGTAACGGGGTGGGGCTGGGTATAACTGGACAAGCCTGGGGGCAGGGCTATGAGTCCAGATTTTACAGGAGTAAAATCTGGTAACCCTAACCCAGGGGTAGGGAACTCCGGTCCTCAAGAGCCAAATTCCAGTCAGGGTTTCAGGATTTCCCCAATGAATATGCATTGAAAGCAGTGCATGCAAATAGATCTCATGCATATTCATTGAGGAAATCCTGAAAACCTGACTGGAATACGGCTCTCGAGGACCGGAGTTCCCTACCCCTGCCCTAACCTAAAACATTTTAAATACGTTGAATAGTAATCTGGTGTTCTAGCATTTTTCCTGTCTGTCCTGGCATGATCACAATCTAGCTGTGGCACCTGTGGCAATTGAGGGATTAGGTGACTTGGCCAGAGTTACAAGGAGCAGGCTGGGATTGAACTCACAACCTCAGGGTGCTGAGGCAGCAGTTCTTACCACAAGGCCACCCCTGCATTCTAGATGTACCTTTTCTGAAACATGGTCACAAATAATGAAGATCCAATACACATCATACACATCAATACACTTTCTTTCTTGGTGATACCTTTATATAGGGCATTACTATATTCCAGGCATGAGATGACTAATGAATGAACAAGGGTATTTAAAAAAGAATGGTCAAGCAATTTGGCGAGGGAACGAATCATATGAAGCCGATAAAAATAATTTTCTAACCACAGAACTTATTTGGTTGTGAAAAGATCATTTCCTATCGAAGATTATCCCCAGTAATTTAATAAAATGAACTGTCTGAATTGGGATGGATTTAAGTTCTAAAGGAGAGGATAATGTTGGGCCATCCTTAATGGGAAAAACCATAATTTTTGTTTTGCTAATGTTAAGCGCTAACATGTTAGAATTGAGTCAACTGCTAATTTTCTCCAATTTTTGATTAATAACTGAAATGTCATCTGGGTTGTCAAGATTGATCGAGTGAGTTAACTGAATATCGTCTGCGTCCGCGAAAACTGAGAAACCAATGGACTGTCCTAGAGTAATTAATGTGGCCAGGAATATGTTAAATAAAAGAGGGGAGAGAATAGAGCCTTGTGGGATGCTAGATTCGTTCGGAAAAATCTCTGAGGTAGTGTCGTTAAATGTAACTTTTGAAGAACGGTCTTTAAATATTAATTTTTCAAACAGTGCATGTAACAATACTAGGGATAACAAAACTCTAAAATTATCATTACATACTGTGAGTCTTCAGTATGTGCTTAATCAACAAAATGTTACCCCTGGCCTCATAGTATCCCCAAGAATAACCTATCCCCTTCCCTGCCATGCAGTAGTAATGCAATTTACGGTAACTTAATTCGGAGCTTACTTGCCAAACGCTAGCAATGGTTATTTACAATTCAGTCTCTGAGTCCCCATTTTGTCTGCCACTATTTCTGGAATGACTACCAGACCTTCATAAAAGGGGCAAGTCAGTTATGTCTCAGTGCAGTCAATTTTGACATCAGAAAGATATAACTTAATCTTGCCAAGCCTTGTGTCTGAGACGAAGTTCAAGGTTGTTTCCAGGCCAAAGCTTTAACCATATGTATATTAATAGTCATCTCTCCGTGGTCTTCAGCCTAGATGGACCCATATTTAAAAGACTTCATTCTATCTTTTTTTGTACTGTCTTGCCCAAGACTTCTGAAGCTAAAGCAAAAGTATGACCTCAAACAAAAATGTTTTCTCCCACCTTTTTTGTTTAAAAGTTTGCCTTAATTGTTGTTCTCATAAGTCTTCATATTTAATAGGATGGGCCTCTTATCCAAGTTTCCAAGTTTTATTTAAATTTTGATAAAACGTTTATAAAAATTTCTAAGCGATTTGGAATTAAAAGAACCAGAGTAATAGACCAAGACAAGACAGTCACTGACAGGAACAAAAAGGAGGGGGGTAGAACTACAATTGTGATAGGAAAGTAACATTAAGTAGGTAAACACGTAAGAGAGGGTAGAATGGCTGGATTTTCACTGTGGAAATATTATTTTAATTTTGTCTGATGCTTGCCAATAATTTCAGCTCTAGAATGCATCATTAAAAAGAAAACATTTGAGAAAGCTTTTGAATTTATCTAATCATGTTTCTGCTCTAATAAAGGATGGCAAATGGTTCCATGTTTGTGGCGCGGTTACATAGAAAATTTCTGCTCTTCTTGTATTGATGATTTTCAAAGAGGGGATGGTCAGGAGATTTTGATCAGCAGATCTTAAGAGTCCTTAATAGAGTATAGGGGGGTTAGTAATTTATCTAGGAAAAATTGGTTGTTTTGCCTGATGGATTTTGAATGTTAAAAATGCCAGTTTGAAAGTAATTCTATGGGGAATCGGTAACCAGTGTGCATTTTTCAGAAGGGGGGGAGAGACATGATCACATTTTTTTGAGTTTGTTATAATTTTTTTTGCTCTATTTTGTATTATTTGTAAACACCTTATTTTTTTTTTTTTGCGGTATCTTTATATAAAGAGAATTACTGTAATCCAATTTTGTGATAATCAGGGAATATATCAATATATATAAAGTCATTGGGTCTAGCACCTTTGTTAGGGATCTAATCATTCTAAGCTTGAAAAAGCAATTTTTTACGACTGAACTGATCTGGTTGTGGTATGATAGTTTCTGATCAAGTATCACCCCTAGGATTTTAACTGAGGTGACTGATTGGAGAATGGTGTTATTTATCTGAATTGTAGATTTTACCGTAAGACCTTCCTTCCATGGGATCAGCATATATTCTAGAGACTCCTACATACAGCCTCTTAGAGCCATTTCTATTGGGATCTCTTCTTCCTTCAGCGCTTTAAGGACCCTTCTCATTATAAAATCCCACAATTGATGGTAATGAAATTGGTCTGTAGCAGGAATACCATATTCTTCCACTAATTCTAGAAAATCCACTACTTTAGTTTCTTTTATTAAATGATTAGAAACTCAATATATTAGAATTGATTAATGTATTAGAATTGATTAACTGCTCAAACCCATACCGAACTAGATATGTTAGGTACAATGATCACCACACTTAATACCACCATGAAAACCACATCTCCAAATTATACACAAGCAATCATTCTGATACTCCTGCTCTTAACTGACTGGAAAGCAACTGCAAACAATATATATCCAATACCAATCATAGCAAACTCCAAAGGAATTACCCAACCAAACTGGCATCTTACAATAGACAGAAACGCAAACCATCAGTCTTACACTTACCAACCCTCCCCTAAATTAACAATTAGAAAACCAACAAACCCAAAAAAACAACCCCACCAGAGATCACTCATATACCCGAAAACAATTCACAATGCACCAATAGAATACACCACTCTCAAGTGTGCATATTTGAACATCAGAGCCATAGGCCCTAAAACAGAATGCATAAAAAACTGGATAGAAGAAGATAACCTAGACTGCCTTTTCCTCACAGAGACCCATAATAAAACAATTACAAATAATACAAAATACAGCCCTAAGACTCATCTATTCACTGAAAAAATATGACCATATCACAGAAGCATACCATGACTCACACTGGCTTCCAATACAAGCAAGAGTACACTTCTAATTTTACTGCCTACTTTTCAAGGCTATTAACGTAGAAAGCCCAAACTACTGGAATAACCGACTAACTCAATTCTCCTCAACCAGGCACAGGAGAACCCACTCACTATTCACACACTCATCATCCAAAAATGTCAAACGAAAAAACTGTATGACAACCTAATAGCCTCCAAAGCAGCTAAACTGGACAGACAAATCAGCATTCTGTTGTCATCGACCACAGACTTCAAGAAAGATACAAAAATCATACTCTTCAAAAAATACATAAAACCCATCTAGCACGGCCAGTCCCTACCCAAACCCCACCTACCCTCTCTATACCCTTAATATACTCTAATAATGCTTCTAACTACCCAACAAATTCTAAAATGCTTCTAATTACCCAACATTTATCACCTTAAGATCTCGACAACTCTTTGGTACTTCTTAAGTAACTATTATGACATCTCTTATGCTATTCCTGTAAACATTTATGTAATTCTTGATAACTTTGATGTAATCCGCCTTGAACCGCAAAACATTGGCGGAATAGAAATGACTAATGTAATGTAATGACCTAGGGTATCCATTCCTAAAGAACCTAATTTCTGAAAAGTGGGGTCCTACTGTCCACTGATAAAGCTTTCAGTGCATTGTATAGAGGTTGACTGAAAATATAGTTGCCCTTTAAGCAAATTTGTGCATGTTTGCTTCTAAATCGTGTATAGGGGGTTCTCACTAGACTCACTAGACCTTAGGTCCCCATGGAAAAGCCAAGGTATAGCTCAAAGAGGTGTAGCACCCACTGCCAGTTGTTCCAGTTGCACCCATGCTTTGTCTGATTTTCACAACCAATAGGCAAGATACTGCAGCTGGGCTGCTCTGTAATATTTTTGAAAATGAGGCATGGCCATACCTCCCTAATTTTTAGGCATGCATAAAACCCATCTATTAACCCTGGGTGGCTTATGTTGTCAAACATAATACCTTGTGATTTAATGTTTGGAAGAACTTCTTAATAAAATGGGTAAGGCTATAAAAACAATAAAGGAGCTTTGACAATATAATTATCTTAATTGCATTAACCCTTCCACACTATGAAATTGTCTGTCCATTAAAAGGGTTACTTCTTCTTTAATAAGTCAACTTCTGATTTCCCATATTAATATTTAATATTTCCAACTTAGTCATATTAGTTTTAAAACCTGATAATTTGCCAAAATTAGTCAAGGATTGTGTGATCTCTGTTAATGTCCTATCTGGTTCCTGTATAAAAAATAAAATGTCATCTGCAAAAAGGAGAATCATATGCATTTGTCCATCTCCCCTAATTACCTGGATGTTTGGATTAGATCATATATATTGTACCAAAGGTTCCATGGTTATTGCAAATGTGGGGGGGGGGGGGGCGAAAAGAGAAGAGGACACCCATATCTTGTCCCATGTTCCAAAGGAAATGAAAAAAAAAATCCTCTGGATGTATATTCTAAAATTTCAAGAGTATTGTGGTGGAGTGCATTATTGTAGTGATTTGACATTTATGGTTTTCACAAACACGAAAGGTTCTGAAATCTCCTCCTACTATGAATTGATCCCCTGCATATGAACCCAATAGCTGAAATATCTTCTTTCTGAATTGAATTTGGAGCATCTGCTTTCCATTTCAGGATTCAGCACTTCATTTCTCGAAATTCTTGGCACTAGCCCCACTCTATTGTATATACAACTCATATCTCTGGAAATCCACCACCAAATTATTCCATCCTAATTCCTCTTCCTTTTACGCTGGAGATTTAATTGAAATTAATTCTGGCACACAGTTGGGTGTGAATCCTTGAGCACTTAAACAGTTTCTTTAGTGTTAACCTTAAACTTATAGTTTTTAGTTGAAACACATTGTAGAGATTATTTAAAAATACTAAGAATGTTCATGTTAACCAAAAATGTCCAAAATATTATTTATTTTACTTGATATACCACAAGGGGCCTAAAAGACATCTATGCAGTTTACAATATAATAAAATAAAAGAGGAAAAGGAGGTGGGGGAAAACAAGAGATGAGAGTGAGAGGGGACAGAAATTTAGGGAATGTGGATAGAGTATCAGTCTAGAGCAGTGGTCTCAAACTCAAACCCTTAGTGGGGCCACATTTTGGATTTGTAGGTACTTGGAGGGCCGCAGAAAAAATAGTTAATGTCTTATTAAAGAAATGACAACTTTGCATGAAGTAAAACTCTTTATAGTTTATAAATCTTTCCTTTAACAGTTAAAGGAAAGATTTATAAACTATAAAGAGTTTTACCTTATGCAAAATTGTCATTAACTATTTTTTCTGCGGCCCTCCAAGTACCCTATTTTTTCTGCAGCCTCCAAGTACCCTATTTTTTCCAAGTACCCTATTTTTTCAACATTTAAAGTTTAATATCTTTCCTTTCTCAAAACTGACACATTTCAATCACTATATTGAAAATAAAATCATTTTCCCTACCTTTGTTGTCTGGTAACTTTATTTTTCTGTGCATTTAACTATCCCTTTTCTCCCAAACCTGTGTACATCCATATTTTTGCCCATTCCATGTACAACCTTTTAATTTTATCCCCACTTTTAAATTTATTTATTTTTTTTAGCTTTGTAAACTGGTCAGATACACGATGATGGTTGGTATATTAAAATGTAAATAAACTTGGAAAAACTTAGAAAAAACACAGCTTTCTAAAGTGCTTATTTAAGATACTGTAAACTCTGTTTTTATAGATTTTCCCTTTCCCTTTTCATTCCTAATCATATATTTGTGATTGAATCTATATGGTAGAGAAACTCATAAATTCTGATGCAACTAGGGACAGAGAAAATACCTGCTTGGGATGTACCATAAAAAGGCAATACAGTATATCAAATGCATTATCTCTATCATTTCTTTAATCTAGTATAGCTTGGACCTTCCAGGTACAGAGCATACCATTTAAAAGTTCCAAATATCAGTGGACATCAATGGGCTGAGAGTTTTTTTGGTTTCTATGAAATGGATGTAGAATTTTTAAAATCATTACATTACAACTTACTGTATATACTCAACTATAAACTGATCCGAATATAAACTGAGGTATCCTTTTTCCCTCCAAAAAGGAGGGAAAAAGGTTGACTTGAATATAAACCGGAGGTTAGAAATTTAGGTTATCGTGGTGAACCAATCTATAAAGATTACTCACCTTCCCTCCCCATCTCCTGTCACTAAACATAATACAGATATCTGTGATGCATACAGTATATCCCAAAGCTAATAAATTACAAATTGGTGGAAGTGGGTAAATAAATATTATACATACAAAACTACTCCACATATCAGGCTGAGAGTCTTATTGTAACGGAAGAAAAAGCTTCAGGTCTATTCTAGTAGAGCATAAATGCTCAAACCCCAAATACTCAAACCAATGGGCTTGAAAAAACTTCCATATAGAATGCCTAATTGCCACTATGATAGTTTTTATGTGGAACTGAAATATTAAACAGCAATACTGATAACTGTGTTGAAAATTTGAAGTGGTGTCTTGTTTGTAGCTACAATCCTGTTCTTGAGTTGTACTTAAGTCTATAACTTGGTCTGCATGTACAGTAAATAATGTTATTGAAATGCAAATTAACTATGTTACAAAACAGAGTATGAATTATTACATACTCTGGTAAAAGAGAAATGCTTATCTTGTGGTCCACTGTATCTGCCAAATCATGGATGTTGAAGGAAGCCTTCAAGATACTGATAAAGTGGTAATCATTTTATCATTTATGGGCTGTTACAATCGTAATTCAATATAAGGCAAGAATATTACAAATACATTTTTTTAATTTATAGAATAACTTGTTGATGTTATCATATATTCTAAAGCCTACTAGACAGATGGATTTATTCTATTAATATTGGAACTCTTTAGTATAAAAACAGAATACTAGGCAGGGCTTTCTGGTCCCACATCGCTATATTTCAAAAGAAAAGAAAGAGTCAATGTTGAGTTAAGATTGATTATATCATAGAGTAATATTCTATTGCTATTAACTCTATTGCATACAGATAATTGAATATGGCTCTCTGCATTTTTTTCCTGAATGTTCTTTTTGATCTGATTTCAATGTTAAAATATGGAAGTTTGTGTCATACTATACAAGGAATGATGTCAACTGATCATAAAAGTTATACACCAGAGACAACTTTTACTAAGGTGTGCTAATTGTTACTGCATACTTCGGCCCACATTCTATAAATGGCGCCTTAAATTAGGCGCTAGTAGACACCCTATGGCACCTAACTTAAGTTGAAAACACTGTTATAAAATTAAAAAAGCTTTTAAAAGGAAAAATGTAGGCGCCTACTGGTACCTAAAAAATCTACACCAGAATCATGCCTATGGAGGCATTTTATGACACTTAACGCCATTGTGGGTGTGGCTAATCTAGACATAGCGTTAGGCATTGTAAAGCACCTCTGTAGGCATGATTCACATGAAAGATAGGTGCCAGAAATGGAGGCCTTGAAAACTCTGGCCTGCACTTCTGTCACCTACTTTATATGTGGCTGCAATTCTGCAATCAGCAGCGATACTTGATTGACATGTGACCGATACCGGTTGCAGAATCTGGCCCAGTGGCGTAGTAAGAGGGGGTGAGGGGGCAGTCTACCCCGGACAGCGTCTTGCTAAAGGCACGGCACCCCTCCTCCTCTCCACCCCCACCCCCATTCCTCTCCTTGCTGTGCGCACCCCTTGCATTCCCCGTCAGCATCTCTCTCTGATGTGACTTCTGGGACCCGCGCCTAGAAAGTGATGTCAAAGGTTGAGCTGATACCGACATGGGCATACTACTCAAACTGGAGGAGTTAAAAAGGTACGGGGAAAGGGAAGTTTCAAGTTTTTATTGGACTTTGATGAATCACTTATTAATCGCCTATTCTACTAAACCGCACTAGCGGTTTTAGCGTGGGGAGCCGCGCTGAATAGCCCGCACTGCTCCCGACACTCATAGGAACTTTCAATGAGTGTCGGGAGCAGCGCGGCTCCCCGCGCTAAAATTGCTAGCGCGGTTTAGTAGAAGAAGGGGTTAGTTTTACTAAGCGAGATACAAAAATCAAAAATTAATAAAATATAAACATGCTTTTACACACAATTTAGAGGAAAAAGGAAAATAAAAGGTGCAATTAGAAAAGGAATTTTGTATAAGAACCAAACGTATTTTAAAGGAGGCGTGAACGGCAGGGGGAGCAGGGGAAGGGTGCCACTGCCCTGGGTGTCAATCACCCTTACTACGCCACTGATCCGGCCCTTAATACTAATAAGCTTATTTTATTCCTATGGGCTTTTTAGCATTTAGTACTTGTTAATTCTTAGGGCTCCTTTTACTAAGGTGTACTAGTGGTTTTAATGCGTGCTACAATGCCGCACATGCTAAACGCTAATGCCTCCATAGAGCTTGCATTAGTATTTTTCGTTTAGCGCATGGTTTGCATGCGCTAAAAACGCTAGCGCACCTTAGTAAAAGGAGCCCTTAGTGTGTATTAAGGGCTCCTTTTACAAAGGTGCGTTAGGGCTTTAATGTGTGGAATAGCGCGCCATGAATTGCTGCGCGCGCTAGACCTTAACGCCAGCATTGAGCTGGTGTTAGTTCTAGAAGCGTAGCGCAGGTTTAACGTGCGGTAATTTTGTGCGTGCGCTAATTTCTTTAGTGCACCTTAGTAAAAAAAGCCCTAAATTCATATGTGCACCTTAGTAAATGGAGCCCTAGGGGAGCAGTACTGGTCTAGAATCTAAAAAACAGATTTACAGTTAAAGATGTGTAATTCTCATTAAAAGGAGCTCACCACGTGCTGTAATAAACCCTTGAAAATCCACATATTCATCAAGATTTTCATTGGATAGCATTTTTTTAGTGCAGGGAGCCTATGAGCGTCAGGAGCAGCACGGGGCATTCAGCGCAGCTCCCTGTGCTAAAAACTGCTATCGCGGTTTAGTAAAAGGGAGCCATAGTGCAAAATATAGACAGCAGATACAAATTCGGACACAGTTTGATCTCTAAATTTAAAATAAAATCATTTTTCCTATCTTTGTTGTCTGGTGATTTCATGAGTCTCTGATTGCACTTCCTTCTTCTGACTGTGAATCCAATATTTCTTTCTGCATGCTTCCTCTCCTCCAGACCTCATTCCATTCCCCAACCAACATCTCTCTCTGTCCTTCCATGAGTCCAACTTTTTTTTCCTCTCTCCCTGCCCTCTCCCCTTTTTTTCTTTCTCTCTCTCCCTGCCCCCCAATTTTAGTATATTTAGTATATTTGTTTAGTATATTTAGTATATTTGTTTAGCATATTTAGTATATTTGTTTAGTATATTTGCCTATTTTTGTATAGTTGTTACTGAGATGATATTGCATATTTTAAAGTCATCTACCTTGACATCTTTGAAAACGCCCCAAATATAAATGATAATTAACATTTTCTCTGTGTACAGTGTGCTTAGTGTTTTTGTTTTAATTGTTGGCAGATCATTTTGACTTGGTCATTTTAAAAGTAGCTCGCAAGGCCAAAAAGTGTGGGCACCCCTGCTCTAGTTCTTCACCGCCGTAACAACTTCAATGTGCTCCTCCCAACCCCAGTGGCTCTTTCTTGACTTCCTATGCGCGGCACCCAAAAGTGATGTCAGCGGGAGAGCTGACGTAGTCACGAGGAACATGTTGAAGTTGTAGCTCACGGCAGTGAACAACTAGAGGTACGGAGGAAGGGAAGGGGGGACGCTTGCATGGCGAGGGGAAGAGGTGGAGAGATAGAGGGGTGCTGGAGCTCCCACCAACATGGCGCCTGGGGAAGACTGCTCCCCTTGCCCCTCCCCCTTTCAACACCACTGCCCTGTGCTAAAATAGCACAACTTGTAATAAAATAACCCATCTTAACAGTAGCCCACATTAATAACTTCGTCTTTAGGGGGAATTCATCAAGCAGTGTTAGGGCTTTAAGTCACAGTAATTACTTAAACAGCACTAATGCAGGGGTCCTTTTATTAAGATGTGCTATCCGATTGATAGCGCGTGCTAAAGATTAGTGCACGCTAAATGCCAAGACATCCATTATATTCCTATGGACATTTAGCGGGTGCTAAATTGGTTCGCGCACCTTAATAAAAGGAACCCACAGTTAGGACTATGCAAAAACTTAAACTGTCTTTTCCTTCCCTTAAAGGTATTGTTTCTATTGGTAAACTAGGGAAATCCTATTCATTTAAACTAACAGAAATATAGAACGATATTCCTCTAAGGCAGGGGTGGGCAACTCCGGTCCTCGAGGGCCGGAATCCAGTCGGGTTTTCAGAATTTCCCCAATGAATATGCATTGAAAGCAGTGCATGCAAATAGATCTTGTGCTGATTCATTGGGGAAATCCTGAAAACCCGACTGGATTCCGGCCCTCGAGGACCGGAGTTGCCCACCCCTGCTCTAAGGTTAAGAGAATTGGTTCACTTCAATCCTTTCGTAAAAACTTAAAAACTTGGTTATTCTCAAAATTGTAAGTGTATGTGTATTTCTTCAAATATATTTTTTTTGTATCCAAAACAGTTTATTACGTCTTCACACGATGACAAAATCAAACACAGAAATCTTCAAAACAATGAAAACTATAATTCCAGACCTTTTCTTATAACAGTTAAAGAACTGAAAAGGAGGAAAAAAGATAAAAATCTAACTCAGATTTTTCAAAAATTCTTTCCCATGAAAGATGGTTCAAATACTGCCCTCTCCCCCTTCCCAAGGAGGAAAAAAGTCAATAGCTGAAAGACAGTGCCGAGTCGAGCTTTATTACATGAAGATGACCCGGTCTATACATTTAGGGGTAAATTCTCTATTACTGCGTTTATTTTAGGCGTGCTTTAGACGTCCGAAGTAAGTGAATAATTACGGAGTTAAGGGTCTTAATTAGTGTTAATTGGGAAATAGACGGCACATAGACATCCCTAAAAGGTAGTTGACGGACTGACGTCTATAGAAAGCATAGTCGCGTCTCCAAATCTGGATGTGGGCGTTCCGTGGGCGTGCCATGGGCGTGACAAATGGAGATGCTAGATAGGCGCTACCTGAGTGGCGAACTGCGTCTAAATATCATGTATTATGTAGGCGTAAGAAACCCTGGTCTAACTTGGATTTCAATGCCGTTTCAACTTTCGTAATTGCGGCTCTTTGTTAGACGCGAGGCAGACGTCCACTGTGTTTTTTCATCAATAATTCCAATAGTGAGTTTGAATAGGTAATTTTCATCTTTTCTCTGTCCTAATAAATATAATGACACCATATCAATGGAACACATTATATTGCATGGATAATAAACCACATTTCTGCCCAAACAATAATATAATTTACACATGGCTTTTACAACCCCCTTTTTTTTCTCAACAAACAGCACTGCAATCGGCTCTCTTTTGAAAGCAAAGAAAAAACAGCACACATTATCAGCACTTAAAAAGAGAATAAACAGATACACACCTTAACATTCAGCTTCCCTCATTGCAAAATGGAGGTCTTCATTTGCACAAAACTGACCTCATTGTGACCTCATCAATCTGCACCTTCAAAGTAGTATGCCACAATTAAAAGATGTGCTCCTAACACATAGAGCTACAGCTGCTTCTACTTAGGTCCATCTCAACCACCCTTTCATATCATACTTGACTGAGCTGCCTATGCTCATTAGCTATCATATCAGGATGAACTCAAATAAGTTTAAGCAAAGGAATGCCTAAAGATTTGGAAGGTTTTCAAGTAGAAAACAAATATCAAATATGTATTAAAGAATTGCAGCACAAATGACGCTGATCGGTAAGGGCAAAAAAACACCACTTTTCCGGGTATGATGCCTAAACAGAACAGATTACTTACAGTCATATATCCATTAGTACAGTGCTTAGAATGAAGATTAGCGTGTGAGCATGGTCTGGGTTGGACATTAGAAAAATGGAGCTCCACCTCATATGTATTCAACCATACTTGGGAATATGGGTTTGGGGCTCAGTGAAAGCAGCGCTTTTAACCATTGAGCTACCACTCTTTTGTCTCAGCCTACTATGAGAATAATCTCATAGTAGGCTGAGACAGGGCTTGGACAGGTGTTGAAGAATGATCCAGTTAGGGGAGATGTTTTTGGTGGGAGGAAGGTGTTCAGCATGAGAGAGAACAGGTTGCATTAAATATTAGACAATGGCTGCACATAATAAAAGCTGAAGCAAAATATTGATATGTAAAGGCAAGGCTAAAGAGTTACCAGGTGTCCTGGCTGAGAAATGAAAATAAACTATTTGCTAACCGTACTCAAGACTTGAACCCCCTGATTTATGGAAGATGAAAAGCAATGCCTTAAGGCATTGAGGTAACTTTGTTTAGAACATAGAGCTTCGTATCAAAGCTAAACTCCTTTTCCCTTAGCACTTCACTAAGATATGATATGACAAGGGAGCCAGAGACATTGGAGCAAAAGGTGCTGTAGCTCAGTGAGTAAAGGCACTCTACCAATCTTCCGGGCTTTGAGGGTTCAACTCCCAGCCTGTATTTTACTTGTGGCATATCTACCTTCCAGGTGCACCTTGATGATGCTTTCCACTTCTTATAGGAGTTATCATTACTGTACATTACTGTGTAGCAGAAAAATAAACTTTTCCCCCTTCCATGCTAAGAATTTGAGTTCAACTCATCTTATATTTATCCTTTTAAACATGGCATACTTTGTTAGTTTTTATCATGGTAAAGTATACATTTCTGAAATCGTGAAGAAACAATAATATACAACTGCAGTGTTTTGTCTCCTAGCAGAATTAACTGCCTATAAGAAGCGGTATAAGCAAATCAAAACTACTATAAGCACAAGAAAGCATTTCTAGCTCAACACGGTAATGCTCCTGTTCTGACCTCTGAAACTCCCCGGTTCGACTCCCACCTTTGCTCATTTTAATAAGGTCCTAGTTTTTTCCTATTAGCTCTTATAACAGGGTCTACATGGTGGACTTTGCCATTTGTAAGGTGCACATTTCCTTTTCCAGGCAAACCTATTTTCAACTTACCATGGCTCGGACATCCTAAGCAGTGATGAGAGGAAACCTTTCCTCTGACAGCAAGATGACATTTGTGGATCGCCTGGTTAATGTGCTCTATTACGCCTTGTCCATCTTTTCAAGCACCCTGGTTTAAATCCCATCCTCACCTTCACTTTTGTTTCCTTGCATCCTAACAGTTCTCAGAAGTGGTGGAATTTGCTGTTTCTCCTCAGCATTCTGCAGCCACAGGTGCATGAGATACTTTCATTTGCTCCTAACTACAAGCCATTCTAGTAGGAATGTGTTTCTTTTGATGCAATATAGGCATTGGCCAACAGCTATGAGTTAAATCAAACTTCAGAGGGCTTGGACAGGTGTTGAAGAATGATCCAGTTAGGGGGGGATGTTTTTGGTGGGGGGAAGGTGTTCAGCATGAGAGAGAACAGGTTGCATTAAATATTAGACAATGGCTGCACATAATAAAAGCTAGAGCAAAATATTGATATGTAAAGGCAAGGCTAAAGAGTTACCAGGTGTCCTGGCTGAGAAATGAAAATAAACTATTTGCTAACCGTACTCAAGACTTGAACCCCCTGATGTATGGAAGATGAAAAGCAATGCCTTAAGGCATAGAGCTATAGAGGTAACTTTGTTTAGAACATAGAGCTTCGTATCAAAGCTTAGAGATGTGAAGGAAATGACTACAATGTCACTACAGCTGTATATGGCAAAACGACATCCAATGCACATCCAATTAGATTTGAATCCTAACGGTTCCTATGATGTCAGCCGCTAATTAGGCGTGCTTAGTATATAGAAAGCTTTGGCACAGCCATTTTTCCTATGTAAGACCCCCTCATGTGAGTTGGTGTTTGTGGTGTTCCGTTTCCTCAATGATGAAACTTTGTGCTATGACTTGCCTGTTTTCCTTTATACTCCCTTCTGCCTTTGACACTCCTCCCCACCCCCATTATCTGTATTTCTTTAGTTTATGGATTTTTCTGGGTGTTGGTGTGAGGGATTGTTGAGGACTTAGGTTTTGTGTTAAGTGTGGAGGGGAATCAATTGTTAGGGAAAAGAAGGGGCCAGGCCAGGTTACACACAGATGCCCACACCCACCACTCTCCCTGCTTTCATAATGTCATGGTCTGCCCCACCTCCATTTTCCATATCTGCAACTCTGCAAGAAATTCGATTTCCGTTTTGGAGCCATGTTGCAAGGTGCAGCCATCTTTTCAGGCTATTTGTAGAACACATTCAAACACACCCCCAATGAGGTGTGATGGGCGTGGTTAGGAAGCGGGACAAGCAACCGCACCTGTACGGCGCCCAATAGGCATAGAGACCGTTTTCCCGCCATACTGACGTCAGACGCTACATAAGCGTGCATGGGTATAAGAAGGTCCAGGTGAACAGTGTTTCCTTTCTATTCTGTCCTATTGCTTATGCAGATGTTTGAGACTTTACTCTATCTTAGTCTTTTACATTTTTTTTCCTATCTCTGCCTCCCATTTCTCTCTATTCCACAGAGCCATTAATAAGTTACATGTCATTCTAATATGTTGTTTTATCTTTTCTAGAAGCAGCTCAGATAGTAAGTCCAGGTGAGAATGATATTTTGTAAGCTACTTAGGTGTCCTTATGATAGAACTAAAGAAACCAACCAGCAAAAACTGACTTCTCTTTATGGGCTTTCATTGTGTGCTATTGTTTATAATAGTTATTTTATTTCTGATATCTCCTACTCTCCATTCCACAGGGCTGACAAAAATGACTGAGAAGACTGATAAAGACCATGCTGGTAGAAATTTTGCTGGTAGAAAAATGGATATGTAAGTAAAATGGATGTGTTCACACATCTGAGAGGGTTTACTCATAGAGCTAAAGTTAATTCTTTGTAGAATCAAATTACAGGCAAGTTAAAATCAGGTGAGGAATGGTTCTGTGTACTAACTCATTGATAAGAATAGGTTGGGTGTGTTGGGGGGGGGGAAACACTGCCATTCAGTGGACATCCAATCAGTGTACATGGTTCAGGTGGAAAACTCCTAATGAGTGCCTAATGGCTGTCATTTTTAATAAGGAGTCTAAAGGTATGTTAGCACCTCTGTTACTTCTAGGTGTGTGTTCTGCCACAACTTCAGTGTTTAATTTTGGAGACATAGGTCTTTGTTAACAGTTTCTCTCTATTCTTCATTTCAGGTTAACTATGCTCATCACCTATGTGTTTGCCAGAGAGAGACCAGACGAGCAGCTCAGCACACCAGCTTGCACCTAGCCAAACAGTTGTAGGTGAGAATGATATATGGTAACCTTTATTTGCTTACTGTACTATTCTTCACTTGAGTCACTCTTCTGATGAGTGAAATAAATGTTCACAAAGCTAACATGTTTCACACTTCTATTGTTCTCTTCACACAGGTATCCTTGATGACTTTCAGGAACAATAGTAAATTGATAATGTTGGCCTCATAGAACACCATGGCACGCATTCCTGCTGTTATATGCACACAAACATTTTGTTTTCAGTTAGTCTATTCCCTCACATGAGTTCTAAACAGTAGCAGTGGAGGATTACAGGTGATATTAACCCACACCATCAGCGAGTTAAGGCTATTGCTTTAACAACTATACCACGGTGACATCTAAGCAGCTCAACATAAATGAAGTTAACACATTGCTTCAGGGAAGGGAGGACAGATATGGACCTTGGGGGTTGAACCACCTGTTTGTGAACCTTGTGTAAACCAGGTTTTCTGTTTTCAGGTGTCTTAGACAGGCAACTGTAGTTGTTCCTGCAGTATTGTCAGATGGAGTTTTGTATTACTGAGAGCAGTGCAGCTGTGAGCATCTTTGTGGTTTCCACACCTGCTTAACCAAAATAGTGCAGCTCAAGAACCAGGAGGATAGATTGAGGTATATGGCCTTTACTTCCATCACCTTCAGTGAAAGGAAGAAAAACCCACATGTCTCATTTGGATTCTCCTGGTGTGGAGCCAACTCTTACTAGCAGTAACCCTATTCCTTAACAACAAATCTACCACAGTGACTTATATTCTCTTCCTTATGTAGCCATTTACTTTGGAACAGGGACTGGCTTACTTTGCACATCATAGCTGAGATGTCGTCATCTACCTACAGTTGCATATACCCTTGCATTCACTTGCTTCTTTCCTAGATTCTGCAATGATTTGACATCAGAGTGGCTAGCAGGTAATAGAATGAATGACAGACCCCAATAAAGATTGTCAAACTTTCTATATGTCACCTTGTTGTTATATTGAAAAGGGCCCATTCAGCAGTCCCTCCTGAACCCCTATCTACCTTGGACTGCTGATGCTACAAGGTTAAAACCACACAGGAAAGTTTAAACCATAAACAATTTTTTTATTAAAATATAAAACTTTTAAAAATTTAAACTTTTGTAAAAATAACTATTTACATATAACACATAACACAGGGAAAGAGGGTGGGTGCCCCCCAAGAGCAGCTTGAGCGGTAGAGGGGGGCGAGGGGGGCGGAAGAGGTGCAGTCATTCAGAGGGTGTATGGCTGCTGGCACCATGCCCTCTTTCGGCTACCAGCCACAAGAGGGCATGTTCCATCCTCTCCACACACCCTCTCAATACCTGCACCTCCTCCAAGAGGGCAGAGTACGGCTCCATCTCCCTGCCCGCCCCCTCCTGAGGCTGGTCGGGCTGCTCCTGGGGGGGAACAGCAAGGAAAGGGGGTGGGATGGGATCAGGAACAGGAAGGGCAGGAGAGTGAGGGGAAGGGCTATGGGTGGGGGAAGGGGAAGGTCCAACAGGGGATGGTGGTGGGGGTCCTGGAGGTAGTGGTGGGGCAGGCGGGCAGTGGTGGGGCAGGCGGTGGAGGTCCAGGGGGCAGTGGTGGGGCAGGCGGTGTGGGTGGTCCTGAGGGCTGCCAGGGAGAATAATCCCCCTCCTCCTCCTCCTCCCCCTCTCCTTCTTCTTCCCTCTCCTCTTCCTCCTCCTCCTCCGCAGAGGACCAGGGTGGGGCTCCCTCCATTAGCTGTGGTGCCTCCTGAGGGGGTGCTTGACAAGAGAGAAATAGGATACAGTCAGATATGTCCACAACACTTTTGAACATGACATTCTTTACTACGTTATTTTCTTCAAATGCTAATAACAGGATGCAAAGCACCTACTCCACTGTAAACATCAAAATGTAGCGTAAGTGAGGCAAGTAGAACACCATAAAGCCATTGTGACATGATATCACAATAGCAGCTTTACTGCAGATTTTATGATTAAGAATGGTTTACAGCTACTCAAGCATTTTCATTATTTATTCTGGTAGGCTGATCACAAAGAAACACACGCTGGACTTATTACTCACCGGCTTCAGCGCACAATTCACCCCCTCAAGGAAGGCCCGCTCCTGGCGCCTCAGCAGCCGACCCCTTTTCCTGAGATCCTCAACCTGGATAATAGAGAGAGAGAGAAAGAACAGAGAGGGAGGTGCTTATGACCTCTATAAGCACATAAAAATGGAGTATGCTGCCCTCCAAGAGCCCCTATCCGCTTTGCTGCCTGCCTCCACCCCCTTCTGCCACATGTTTTACATGAATGTATTCACGTACTCCAGCATTTTCCCCTTTCTGTGCTGGAGACATCACTATCTCTCTACTGTACCTGGGACAGTGGGGGGGGGGGGGGGGGGGTTGAGGTGATATGGCCAGCATCACAAGGAGGAGTGTGGGATTGAACTCACAACCCCAGGGTGCTGAGGCTGTAGCCTATCAGCACTGCCCCACATTACAATCATGCAGCAGGGGCAATAAAATAGTTTGGTCAGAAGGAGCAGCGTGGCTTGAAACCCCTGACGTCAGGGTACTGACGCTGTCACTTTAAACGTTATGCCACTATCTTCCTAGACCAGCAGATTGATACAGGAAAGTTGTAGGTACTTGAAATGACATAGCAGCACTTTAATATATTTGTTTTCCTTTGGCAAAGTTGATTTCAAGATGTTTCTATTACAAATGCGATGCTCGTGACCCAAAAATTAGTTGTGTGCATGTTGTGAATGGAATAGATGCCTTGTAGGAGCTGAATTTGTCATTTGAAATCCTACTACTGCTCCTTTGGGATGTGCTTTAATTTCAGTATTCAATATAAAAGATTTATTATGCACAATTGTAGTTTTTAAAAGGAATCAAGATTTACCCACAATAACATGACCAATTTGATTGAGACAGGTTTCCATCATCATTACTTTTTACATGATTATTTGTGAGGGCCTGACTTGGAATACTTACTTCCCTGGGACATAAGGCTCTTCTGTTATACCGCCGGGTCAGGCGGGTCCAGGAGTTCCTGAACTGCAGGTATGACCTGCGGTGGCCAGGCATCACAAAATAATGATGCTCCCGGGGGAGAAACAGCCTGGCCAAGAGTCTGGTGTCAGCTGTGTAAAAGTTTGGCTGTCTCCTGGCAGCCATTTTAGGAGAAATAACTGCGTATGAAGAACGGGCGATTCTATGACATCACAACGCAAAAAAACGCGATGACGTTTTTGTGCCGCTTGGGTGTGCTTGCAGCGGCCGCTCCGCGCTACATCAACACTTATACCCTAAACCACGCCGATATCGCTGTTATACAAAAAAGTATAGCAGAACGCTTAGAACACAATGACAAGTTATAAATGAAATAAATGAAGATTGGGAAGTAATAGGCATAATCTCAGGAGGTTCACATATTTTAGCTTAGCTATGCATGTTTGGGAGGGTGGAAAAAAAAAGAATATTATGTCTTTGGTAACCTTAGTCAGGACTTGAACCCCTGACCTTTGGAAGATACATGCAGTGCTTTTAAGCACTGAGCTATGTTGGGGATTTGGGAATGGGAGTCTCCAGAAATGGCTTTAGGTACAAGCTTTGACAAGAGGCAATCATTGCAAGTATCTAAGAACATAAGAAATGCCTCTACTGGGTCAGACCTGAGGTCCATCGTGCCCAGCAGTCCGCTCACGCGGCGGCCCAACAGGTCCAGGACCTGTGCAGTAATCCTCTATCTATACCCCTCTATTCCCTTTTCCAGCAGAAAGTTGTCCAATTCCCTCTTGAACCCCAGTACCGTACTCTGCCCTATCACGCCCTCTGGAAGCGCATTCCAGGTGTCCACCACACGCTGGGTAAAGAAGAACTTCCTAGCATTCGTTCTGAATCTGTCCCCTTTCAACTTTTCTGAATGCCCTCTTGTTCTTTTATTTTTTGAAAGTGTGAAGAATCTGTCCCTCTCTACTCTCTCTATGCCCTTCATGATCTTGTAAGTCTCTATCATATCCCCTCTAAGTCTTCTCTTCTCCAGGGAAAAAAGTCCCAGTTTTTCCAATCTCTCAGCGTATGAAAGGTTTTCCATCCCTTTTATCAGATGTGTCGCTCTCCTCTGAACCCTCTCGAGTATCACCATATCCTTCTTAAGGTACGGCGACCAATATTGGACGCAGTACTCCAGATGCGGACGCACCATTGTTCGATACAATGGCAAGATAACTTCTTTCGTTCTGGTTGTAATACCCTTTTTGATGATGCCTAGCATTCTATTTGCCTTCTTAGCAGCCGCTGCGCACTGTGCCGACGGCTTCATTGTCAAGTCCACCATCACCCCCAGGTGATGGTGGGTACTCTCATTTAAAAACATCCCTCCCATCGTATAGTTGTACCTCGGGTTTCTGTTTCCCACATGTAATACTTTACATTTCTCAACATTGAACTTCATCTGCCATCTCGTTGCCCATTCCCCTAGTTTGTTCAAGTCCCTTTGCAGTTTTTCACAGTCTTCTTTAGTCCGAGCTCTACTAAATAGTTTAGTGTCATCTGCAAATTTTATTATCTCACACTTCGTCCCTGTTTCCAGATCATTTATGAATACATTAAATAGCAGCGGCCCTAGTACTGAGCCCTGCGGGACCCCACTCGTGACCTTCCTCCAGTCCGAGTAGTGGCCCTTCACTCCCACCCTCTGTCTCCTACCCGCCAACCAGCTTCTGATCCATCTATGTACATCTCCTTCCACCCCATGGTTCTTCAGTTTCCGGAGTAGGCGTTCATGGGGCACCATGTCAAAGGCTTTTTGGAAATCAAGATATATGATGTCTATGGGGTCTCCATTGTCCATCCGTTTGTTAATTCCTTCGAAGAAGTGCAATAAGTTAGTTAGGCAAGATCTTCCCTTGCAGAAACCGTGTTGGCTGGTTATCAGAAGTTTGTTTCTTTCAAAATGTTCATCAATTTTTTCTTTTATCAGTGTTTCTGCCATTTTCCCCGGTACCGAGGTCAGACTCACCGGTCTGTAATTTCCTGGGTCACCTTTTGATCCCTTTTTAAAGATGGGCGTAACATTGGCTATCTTCCAGTCCTCCGGGATCACGCCTGTTTTCAGGGATAGATTGCAAATTTGCTATCTCCTCCTTTAATTCCTTCAGAACCCTTGGATGGATTCCGTCCGGACCCGGGGATTTGTCTGTTTTTAATTTATCTATCTGCCTGTGTACATCTTCAAGGCTCACTTCCATGGTTGTTATTTTTTCTGCCTGATTTCCATTGAAGAATTGTTCAGGTTCCAGAATGCTGGATGTGTCTTCGTTTGTAAATACAGATGAAAAGAACGTGTTAAGTCTTTCTGCCACTTCTTTCTCCTCCTTCACCACTCCCTTCTTGTCACCATCGTCCAGCGGTCCCACATCCTCCCTAGCCGGTTGCTTCCCTTTAACATATCTAAAGAACGGTTTGAAATTTTTTGCTTCCCTGGCTAGCCTCTCTTCATACTCTCTTTTGGCTTTTCGAACCACTCGGTGACATTCTTTTTGATACTTCCTGTTCTCTTTCCAGTTCCCCTCAGTTTTGTCCTTTTTCCATTTCCTGAATGAATTTTTCTTATTGCCTATCGCTTCCTTCACTGTTTTGGTTATCCACGCCGCGTCCTTTATTCGACTCTTTTTGCACCCCTTTCTGAATCTGGGGATATATAGATTTTGCGCCTCGCTCACCGTGTTCTTGAGAAAAGACCAGGCAAGTTCTACCTTGCCATTTTTTTGAAGTGTTCCTAAGTTTCTTCCTTACCATTTCCCTCATTGCTTCGTAGTTTCCTTTCCTGAAGTTTAAAGTTGTCGCTATGGTTCTCTTTCCTTTCGGTATTCCTACCTCAACCTTGAACTTGATCACATTATGATTGCTGTTTCCCAACGGTCCCACTACCTCTACTTCTTTAGCAGGTCCCCTTAACCCATTTAGGATTAGATCCAGAGTGGCATTTCGTCTCGTCGGTTCTCTGACAAGCTGCTCCATGAAACAATCTTGTATAACCTCTAAGAATTCTGTCTCCCTAGTGCAATTTGAGCTTCCAAGACTCCAGTCTATTCCGGGGTAGTTGAAGTCTCCCATAATAACCGCGTTACCGCTTTTGGATTCTCGCTTCATCTCGGCTTGTACAGGTGTATTTGATCTGAGAACACCCAATGAACGTCCAAAACGATTTCAAAATTCTAACGGCTTCTATGACGTCAGACGCTACTTTATGGTTAGGGTTAGGGCTAGAGTTAAGTAGCTCAGTAGCTGAGTGAGTAAAAGCGCTGTACCAATCATCCGTAGGTTGTGAGTTCAACTCCCGACTTGTCTTTTACTTGTGGCATATCTACCTTCCAGAAGCACCTTGATTATAACATGAGGGGTTTATGCTGCAGGAGTGTGTTGTTGGGGTGTTGCAGGGGTGTCTAGGATGACAGAGAACAGTCACTTGCATTTTCAACAACGCATTTGAATTTCTTAAGACGGAACCTTAGTGAGCCGGGGGAGGAAGGTCACCGCAGCCTCGCGCCTCAGATGAAAAGGTTAATTTTTTAGGGACCGTGTAAGCTGATCTGGGACAGTCTTCAGCGACTCGGAGCCCTTCAGCGACTCGGAGCTGGGCTTTGGCGGTGGTGGTTTTGGTGGTGAGTGAGGGCGGGAGGGGGGAGTCGCCGGCTGTGCTGTGTGTCAACGAGTTGCCTGGCTGCTGCATCTGCACTCCTGCTGGCCACAGACCTACTGATCACAGAGCAGAGATCACAGAAGCACGCAGGTAAGTGCGCATGCGTGGCTAGGGTTTTATTATAAAGGATATACACCTATCGCATCTCATTTTCATCACAAACACATTAGCGAGACTATACACAATACATTACAAAGTTGAGCTTGGGTTTGATAAAATAAACAGCATAATTTTGACTCTGTATTACATTTATTGAACCATACTTAAGAATATGGGTGTTGCATCTGTGACAACGGTGCTTTACACCATTGAGCTACCAGTCTTTTGCCTCAACTGACTGTATAGAGTATACTTTAGCACATCACTAAGGTATGCTATGACAGGGGAACCAGAGACACAGGTGTAAAAGGTGGTGTAGGTCAGTGAGTAAAAGCACTATATCGATCATCTGTGGGTTGTGAGTTCAACTCCCGGCTTGTCTTTTACTTGTGGCATATCTACCTTCCAGGTGCACCTTGATGATGTCACTATGAGGTCAGCATTGTGCTGCTGGCTACTTCCTCTTCCTGTGAACTAGAAGCCACATTCAGGTCTGATCTGTGTTTTGATTCTGTTTCTAAGTTGGGCCAGTGTAAGTTATGGGATTTACCTTTGTTCTGAAGAATGAGCTGATTGTAGCAATGTTTTAAGACCAGGAGAGTGTTCTTTCGAGCAAGATATCACTTCTAAACTATCCTCTCTGAAATAATGTCTCTGGGAAATCCAGAGAAAGCTTATTGGATGACTTAGGGTGCCTTTCCTGCCAGTCTTTGTGGAACTTAAACGAAGTTTATAAGAAGTCTATATGGTGTTCAAAGTCCTATCCTTTCCACTTCTAATAGGAGGTGAGTATGACATTCCTGTACAGCTTTCTGTGTAGCATACATCTACCGGTTCCCACCTTCCATACTGATAATGTAAGTTCAACACCCACTCGGTACGTTTCATCTTCTAGTTCTCCTTTGAAACATAACATTTTTTTTTCCTTGTATTAATGGTAAACTGTACAATTCTGATATCCTAGAGGAAAAAGATACAACACAGCAGTGTTCTCTGTCTGCTATTCCCTACCTCACTGATATTGCCAGATCAACTAATATATAGTTTACAAAATGGTATACTGTGTTTTGGTTATCCTTTTCATCATCCTATACTTACAATGCTGAATGACTGATAATAAATCAGTAAAGAGTATAAAAAAGTATATAAAAAAAAAAAACATCGTACCGACGTCTATCTGGCGTCTAGGAAGGGTCCATTGGAGACGTCTCAATGACGTTTCAGAAACCTGCGTCTATCCTGCGCCAAGCGGTTGTAGAGACGTCTACCGCACGCCTAAGCACCGTTTGATTGACACTTGCGTTTTCCGGACGTCTAAAGCACGCCTAAGTTAGACGTAATATAGAGAATTTACCCCTTAAGGTTTAGTTTAGGTGGTTGTTGTCTCGTCATTATGTCATAGAAGTTGCATTGGTCAGCCACGCTTGTAATACTATGGAGTCCTTTTACAAAGCTGCGCTAGCGTTTTTATCGCATGTACCGGATTAGCGCGTGCTATAGCGCACGCAAGCCAGAAACCTACCGCCTGCTCAAAAGGAGGCGGTAGTGGCCAGCATGCGTGACAATCTAAAGCACGTTATTCCACGCGTTAAGGCCCTAGCGTGGCTTTGTTAAAGGAGCCCTATGTTTACCATGCTATGTTTTGCCATAGTTTCATAGTTTATTTAAAATTTGATTACACGCCTATCAAAAATCTAAGCGAGAGTACAATATTAATAAAAATAGGGGATACAATAATTTAAAACAAAGACATCTACAGACTAAGGACAAACCATATTGATTATACGTGGGAAGGGGGAGGAACTACAAGAAAGTCAGGAAAGTAAACATAAAAGGAATAAACACAAGAAATGGGAAGACATATTATGCTGCTGTATTTCTTTTAAAAGAAGAGAAACTGTAAGGGGCAAGCAGCACATACAGAGAGGGTACCTGGTGTTCATAGAAACATAGAAACATAGAAAAATGACGGCAGAAAAGGGCCATAGCCCATCGAGTCTGCCCATACCAATGACCCACTCCCTGATTCTTACTCTTCTAGAAATCCCACATGAATATCCCATTTTTTCTTGAAATCTAATACGCTGCTGGCCTCAATCACCCGCTGAGGCAGCTCGTTCCAATGATCGACCACCCTTTCGGTGAAGAAGTACTTCCTAGTATCACCCCGAAATTTCTCACCCCTGATTTTCAGCGAGTGTCCTCTGGTTACCGAGGGCCCTGCAAGACTGAAGATATCGTCTTTCACCTCTATACGCCCAGCAATATACTTAAAGGTCTCAATCATGTCCCCTCTCTCTCTTCGCTCCTCCAGCGAGTACATCCGCAGTTTTTTTAACCTTTCTTCATACGTGAGATCCCTGAGCCCCAAGACCATCCTGGTAGCCATTCGCTGAACCGACTCAATTCTCAACACATCTTTTCGGTAGTGTGGTCTCCAGAATTGAACACAATATTCGAGATGAGGTCTCACCATGGATCTGTACAGTGGCATTATGACTTCAGGTTTTCTGCTGACAAAACCCCTACGGATACAGCCCATCATTTGTCTTGCCTTGGACGAGGCCTTCTCCACTTGATTGGCAGCCTTCATATCGTCGCTAATGATCACTCCTAAATCACGTTCCACCTTGGTCCTGGACAAGGTTTCACCATTTAGTGTGTAAGTTCTGTGTGGATTTTTTTTGCCTAGGTGCATTACTTTACATTTTTTAGCATTGAAGCCTAGCTGCCAAGTTGATGACCACTGTTCAAGCTGTCTTAGGTCCTGCGTCATAAAGTCAGGCACACTGTTTTTGCCAACTATGTTGCATAGTTTGGCATCGTCTGCAAACAGTGATACTTTTCCTCTCAGTCCTTGGGTTAAATCTCCTATGAATAAATTGAATAGAATCGGCCCTAAGACGGAGCCTTGAGGTACTCCACTCATCACTGCTGACGTTTTCGAGGGGGTACCGTTTACCATCACCCTTTGAAGCCTACCATCTAGCCAATCCCTTACCCATGTAGTGAATGTATCCCCTAATCCCATCGATTTTAGTTTGTTCAACAGCCTGCGGTGTGGGACGCTATCAAAAGCTTTGCTGAAGTCCAAATATATCACGTCAAGGGACTCACCGGCATCCAGATGACTGGTCACCCAATCAAAGAAGTCAATCAGATTAGATTGGCAGGACCTTCCCCTGGTAAATCCGTGTTGATGTGGATCACGTAAATTTTCTTCGTCTAGAATTTTGTCAAGTTCCTGTTTGATCATTGTTTCCATGAGTTTGCACACTATGGATGTAAGACTCACCGGTCTGTAATTTCCTGTCTCTGTTCTGCAGCCCTTTTTATGGAGTGGAATTACGTTAGCTGTTTTCCAGTCTAGGGGTACTTTTCCCGTGCGCATGGAAAGATTGAAGAGTACGGATAGTGGTTCAGCCAGGACTTCACTCAGTTCTCTGAGTACCCTGGGGTGTAGATTGTCTGGCCCCATGGCTTTGTCTACTTTGAGTCTTGAAAGTTCGTGGTAGACGCTACTAGGTGTAAACTCGTAATCACGAAACAGGTCGTTTTGGCTGTCTCTTATTTGTAGTTGTGGACCATCTCCCGGTGCTTCACATGTGAATACTGAGCAGAAGTATTCGTTTAGCAGTTCTGCCTTGGTAGTATCAGATTCTGCGTAGTTTCCATCTGATTGCCTAAGGCGTTCTATTCCATTTTTGTTTCTCTTCCTGTCGCTAATGTACCTAAAGAAGGATTTGTCCCCTTTTTTAATGTTCCGTGCTAGATCTTCCTCTGTTTGAAGTTTGGCATCCCTGACTGCCTTTTTGACAGCCTTAGATCTGGCCAGATATTCTTCTTTTGCCTCCCTTTTCCCAAGATGTTTGTAGGTGATAAATGTTTCTTTTTTCATTTTAATGAGGTCCGAAATTTCCTTGTTGAACCATTGTGGTTTTTTGTTTCTCCGGCGTTTGCTTACTGTTTTTACGTAGCGGCTAGATGCTTCGTTCAGGATGGATTTTAGATTTGTCCACATAGTTTCCGGATTGTCAGTTTCTGCATAGTTTTGCAGCTCTTGTTGGACAAAGTCTCTCATGTGGTCGAAATCTGCATCCCTAAAGTTGAGGACCCTCGTTGCTGTGTTTGATTTAGAGAAGCCTTTCCTGAAATTGAGCCATACCATGTTGTGGTCACTGGAGGCCAGCGTGTCTCCCACTGATACTTCCGAGACACTGTCTCCATTTGTGAGTACCAGGTCCAGTATTGCTTTTTCTCTGGTGGGCTCTAATACCAGTTGTTTGAGTTGTGCACCCTTTATGGAGGTTATTATTCTTTTGCTACCGCTCGTAGTTGCTGTGAGGGTGTTCCAGTCCGCATCTGGCATGTTGAAGTCGCCTAACAGTACTGTGTCACCACGCAAAGTGATGTTTTCTATGTCCTCAATCAATTCTTTGTCTTTGTCTTCCTGTTGTTTTGGAGGCCTGTATACCACACCGAGGTAAAGGCATTTTTCGTTTCCCCTGGCCAGGTTTACCCAAAGTGATTCCCCTGTGTATCTAACCTCTGTGATCCTGGTAGTTTTGATATTATCCTTAGTGTATAGTGCCACCCCCCCTCCTAATTTGCCCTTTAAACACCAAAAAAAAAAACATTTTAAAGCGCCTTTGAATTTCTCTAAGTTAGTTTCTGATCTAATATGTAAAGGTAAAGATTTCCAAATTGTGGAAGCAGTCACAGAAAATACTGTTGTACGGTGAGTGCCGATTATTTTCAATGAGGGTACAAAAAAAAGCTGTTGGTTTGAGGATCTTAGTGTTCTAATCTAGACCACAGTTCTTCAACCGCCGGTCCGCGGACCGGTGCCGGTCCGCAAAAAAATCTTGCCGGTCCGCGAAGGACTCGGGTCCCCGCCGCAACGAAAAGTGCCGACGTCAGCTGACTTGCAACTTACTGTTGCCGTCGCTGTGCCGGGATTTCTGCCTTCGCCGGGACTCCTGCAGCGTATGCTTTCTGCCTTGTCTTCGCACCTCCCGACCAGCAGCGGCAGCTCTGTATGCTTTTAACTTCGGTACAGAGCTGCCTCTAAGCAGTAGTTTAGCGCGGTTTCATGAGGCAGCCTCGGGGCCTTTGCTAGGCCGGCCCGCTTCGATGATGCGATGTGGGCCGGCCTAGCAAAGGCCCCGAGGCTGCCTCATGAAACCGCGCTAAACTACTGCTTAGAGGCAGCTCTGTGCCGAAGTTAAAAGCATACAGGCTGCCGCTTGCCTAAAGACTCTTGGGCTGCTGAAGGAGGGCAAAGAGCAGCTGTCCTGGAGGTTTCCCTTCCTCTCACCTTTGGAGGTCCCTTTTTTTTTTTTTTTCTTCAAACGGCAACGGGCCCCAGCATGACATCAAGTAAGTTCCACTGTTCCTTGCAAGCAGTTATGCTCGGCCAAAGCTTCTCCTCTGACATGAACCACCCTCAGGGGAAAGAAAGTGACCCGCAAAGGTGAGGGGAAGGGGGGCAGATGATGGAAGTTGGGGGGGAAGAGAGAGAAGGGGCAGATGATGGAATGGAGGAGATGAGAGAGAGAAGGAGACAGATGATGGAAGTGAGAAGAAGGGAGAGAGAGCAGAAGGCAGATGGATGTCAGTTGAGAGGGGAGAGCAGATGATGAATGGAAGTGGGGAAAGAACACATACTGGATGGAAGGAGGGATAAATAAAAGGGGAAGAAAATAGTAAGATAATGGAGGGGTAAGGGAAAGGGTGACAAGCTGTGGGTAGACACAGTGAAAAGAGAGAAACGGGACTAAATAGTAAAAAAGAATTTAATTTAGATGGAGGCAGAAAATAGAGAAGGAAGACCAGAGAAGAAAAGGGAAGAGAGAACAGAGAACAATATCAGATCTGAGTGGAGGAAATGAGAAGAGAGAGATGCTAAAAACCACAGGGGGGAGGGAAGGACAGAAATGCCAGACCATGAGGGGAACAGAAGGAAGATGATGGATGCCAGACCAAATTGGGGGGAGGGGGGGGGCAGGAGGAGAGATGGCAGGGAAAGACAGACAGTGAATGGAAGGGGTAGATGCTGGACTGAAGAGACAGAGAAGGTTATCATGACGCTGTACGCCCTCACCTGGAGTACTGCGTCCAGCACTGGTCACCGTACATGAAGGAGGACACGGTACTACTACTCGAAAGGGTCCAGAGAAGAGCGACTAAGATGGTTAAGGTGTTGGAGGAGCTGCCATACAGCGAAAGATTAGAGAAATTTGGCTTATTCAGTTTTCTTGATAGTAGAGGGGATATATGTGAAGGGGAGGGGAGTCAGGGGGTTTGTTGATCCTTGCTCTGTATTATTTGTATTTATAAAATGACAATTGTATAGAATATTGTTTCTTTTTATACTTTAATAAAATATGTACAATATAAAATCATAACTATTTGAGGCTTGTGCGGATGGGATCAGATGGTTTGTGGGACCGGGCTCGCGGGGACGGGGTGGCGATGGTTTTTTAAAAAAAATTTCAGTCTTAGTAGTTTGCCGGTCCACGAAATAATTATTTTATTTCCGCCGGTCCACAGGTGTAAAAAGGTTGAAGAACACTGATCTAGACGGTTTATGTGGGATAATCAATTTATCTATAAATGCTGGTTCATCAGTTTTATGTGTTTTAAATATTATCAAGGCGAGTTTATATGTTATTCTATAAACTCGCCTTGATAATAGGGAGCTAATGTGCCTTTTTCAACAACAGATTGACGTGGTTGTATTTCTTAGATCCTGTGATAACCTTAATAACGGTATTTTGAATGAGTTGAAAGACACAGAATCTCTTTCTGTAATATACCCTTATATAGAGAATTGCAGTAATCTATTTTTGCCATTACAAATGAATGAATCAGTATATTTAATGACGGTGGTTCCAGAATACTTGATAGTGATCTAATCATTCTCAATTTGTGAACACAGTTTCTAACAGTACCTATTTGTGTGTTGAAAGTGAGTTTAGAATCATGTCATATCTCACATACCATGTTTTTGTCATGTTATGTTTTACCATACTTTTTTAACTTATGTTTTGCCATCTTTGTCAGATAATGTCCTGTCATGTCTGCCATCACTTTTTATAAATACACTTTAATATGTATGTAAACTTGTAACCCGTTCTAAGCTCTCCTGGAAGGATGGGATATAAAAATAAATAAATAAAATTAGTTTAGAAATGGGCTTTTACAATGACCATTTCAGTTACTTCAGGTTTGGCTCCCTGTCTTGGAATAGAAATGCTGTTAAAAATTTTCTGAACCTGAGATAGTGGTCATAAGATTGTAGTGTAAGTGGTAGTTGGTTCCAGCATTTTGCTAATTGATATTGGATGGATAAGATTAATTTGCCTAGTAGACTTTACATTGTTGCATGTTGGGAATTTTAAGTGGAAAAGATTTCTGGTGGTATATATCTGTTGGAGGCACTCTGGAGTAGAACAGCCAACTCTGTTAGGTAGTTGGGGACATTCCATCTCAGTATCTTGAAGATAGTGATACCTAATTTGCCCCCCCCCCCCCAATTACTAAACCACGATAGTGGTTATTAGCGCAGGGAACTGCGCTGAATGTTTCACGCTGCTGTATGAGCTTTGGGAGCAGCACGGAGCATTCAGTATGGCTCCTTGCACTAATAACTGCTATCACGGTTTAATAAAAAAAAGGGCAAGGGGAGTTAAACTTGAGCCTTGTGATTATGGGCAGCCAATGTAGTTTCATATAGTAGGGCTGTAGGACTTCCGATTTCTATAGTCCGTATGAATCTTACTGCTGCATTTTGAGTTAGTTATTTATGTGATAGCAATGTTTTAGAGCAAGTGCATGAGTGACATTCACTGAGCCCTTTGTTAGCAAGTGGCTCCTGAGCCCAGCCCGCTAGATTCATTTTTAGGCAGCATAAAGCACGTGTCGGCGCTTACTGCCACTGAGTAAAAGGGCCCCTAAGAATCTAAAACAGTGTTCAACATAGCTATAAAGAGCCTTACAGTTTTCACAGCCTACCTCAGAAAAGCAAGACTTTTTTGTTGTAGTTCTTTCTTGTTATTGTACTTCTCTAAATATTATCAATAAACATTTTTTGAACATAAAAAAAAAGTATATGTGTCATATGATATTCTGCCTCCACTGCATTTTCAACATACAGAGAGCTGCTGAGCTTGTTGGCACTGCCTTACTTTTGATACTAATGCAGTAGACAGCACTTGAAAATAATTTTAAGAACTGTCTGCATTTGTTCCAGGCTATTGGCTGTGATGAGTACCTGGGATCAGAAAAAGTGACAGACAAATGTGGAGTCTGCGGAGGGGATAACACTGCATGTAAGGTTGTGTCTGGAGTTTTCAAGCATACCTTAAGTAATCTTGGCTACCACAAAATAATAGAAATCCCAGAAGGTGCAACAAAAATCAACATAACAGAAATGGCAAAAAGCAACAACTACTTGGGTATGTCTTATTTTATTTTCATCAGGAAAGTATTAAAACTATGACAAAGTTGCAGAAAAGCATAAGCAGTTTAGGGACTTGTTTTACTAAAGGGCGTTGGAATCTGAGCTTAGTGCACCTTAACAAGGGACTGTCCTGCGCTCTAAAGCTCAGGTTCAACATTTAATTCTTTAAAAACATTTTCCCTTTTTTTTTCTTTGCAGGCCATGTAGTCATTAGCATGTGTTACCTGAACAAAGTTAACATGAGAATACTGACTGTTAGGGTTACCAGATTTCTTAATGAAAAAGAGCAAAAACAAAAGACTCTGTGGAGTGTTGATGTTCAAGATGTAGGCTTTATTAAGAAAATAATTCTTGATAATCCACATAAAAATAACAAGGACCCGATACACTTGGAACTCCGGACCCAACACGGTCTATGTTTCGACAATATAGTCTTCCTCAGGGGTCCCACACTGTGCACATGTTTTAATCAGCTCGCATTCAGAGCCTCTGTTTAGGTAAGTTGGAAATGGATTTCTATCATCCAGTTTTTCACGGTTTTGGTTACACACAGAGATTTAAAGTTATGGTATTTTTCTGTCCCACCACAGCTTTATGTTAGGTTCAGCGATACGGAGATTTATAATTGTGTTTTTGGTCTTGATATGATCAGCACTTTCGTATAAGTCATTTTTCTGACAAACGGCTTTTCATGCTATTATCTCTGCTGTGTCTACGTAGCATTTTTTAATATTCTTATGGCCGGCTTGTCATGTCCTGCAACCTAGGATTTTATATATAGATGTAATGTTCCTTTAAGGATGCTAGCATCAGTACAACTTTGCACATTAATAGGCACTTTACGCTCAGATAATATACAAGATGAGATCAATTTTAATTCAATCTTATTTTTTATATCCATGGGCTTTGCACTAATTTTTTAATTTCTATTTTATGTTAATTATTTTTGTAGCTCATTTGGACTTTTATTTAATCCACGAGTTTTTATCATAGGACCGAGAGGGTACGTATTCCTCCTTCTATAATGCTTTTACTTTAAGGTTTTTTGATTTCGGTCATGTTTCCCTCACAGTTGTTTCTCACCCTTTTGCTATTACCATTACACGATAAGCACTTCACAAATTTCCAGCCCTAGTGCTTCTTAACTTTTGTGGTTGTCCAGATATCTTTTCCATCATTATGCACCTTTTTCACATGATCACACTTTATTTGGTTCCAGTCATCTCATCCTATTCACACATGATGCCACTGTCAGCACAATGTCATCAATGTCACTTTAACTTTTACTTACACATAAAGGTTATCACACACGCATTTACTCATTTAATTATTATTCATAGGACCCCTGAGGAAGACTATATTGTCGAAACACAGACCGTATTGGGTCCGGAGTTCCCAGTGTATCGGGTCCTTGGAATTTTTATGTGGATTATCAAGAATGATTTTCTTAATAAAGCCTACATCTTGAACATCAACACTCCACAGAGTCTTTTGTTTTTTCTGGATTTGTATCTGTGAAATAACCAGGGTCAATTTTCTGGCTTGCGCTTCATTGAAAAAGAGGACATGTGGCCCTGCCCAGTTCTGCTCCAGCTCTGTCCCCAGCCCTGTCCCCACACAAATCTTGTCTCTTCTCCCCTGAGTCTGGGCTGCATCTAGAGAGCCTCTAAGCATGCATAGTTGTAACGCAATGATGTCACATGCATTCGTGTGATGTCATCGCACCATACCTGCATATGTTTGGAGGTCCTTCTGACATGCCCTGGGCTTGGGGCCTTCCAAAACATGGACAAACTGTCATGTTTTGGAAGTCCATCTTGACACCCAGACAGTCCTCTAAAAATGGTTTTTCTCGGACATCTGGTAATCCTACTTACCGTCTGTGTCATCCATTTAGCACACTAATCAGAACCCACTAGCTGAATAATGCTTCCATGCCCCACCCATTCCCCACCTTTTCCAAAAATAGTATGTTTGTTAAGTGTGTGTTAGGGCTTAACACCCTTTAGTAATAGGCAGTGACATAGTAAGGGGGGGGAGCAGTCCACCCCTTGCGCGGTCTTCCTCGGGGTGCTGGCACATCCTCCTGCTTTCCGCCCCCTACCCACTCCTCCCCCAGGCGCACACATGCCCTTTCCCTTCCCCCTGTACCTTTTTAACTTTGGCACGAACAACCATGAACTTGCTGATCGTGTCAGCTCTGGCACTCTCTCTGATGTCACTTCTGAGACCGCCAAAGCCAACGCGAGCAGCAAGTTCTTGGCTGCTTGTGCTGAAGATAAAAAGGTACAGAGAAAGGGTGCATGGCATGGGGAGGTGGGGAAGAGGGTGGGAGAGGGGTGCCACCACCCTGGGTGCCACTCATCCCCGCTATTGGTAATAGGCCCTTTATTATTAAGGCAAATAAAGCACAGTTACTTACCGTAACAGGTGTTATCCAGGGACAGCAGGCAGATATTCTTGACTGATGGGTGATGGCACCGACGGAGCCCCGGTACGGACAATTTTAGAGTGATTGCACTCTAAGAACTTGGAAAGTTCTAGTAGGCCGCACCGCGCACGCACGAGTGCCTTCCCGCCCGACAGAGGCGCGCGGTCCCCAGTTAGGATAAGCCAGCTAAGAAGCCAACCCGGGGAGGTGGGTGGGACGCAAGAATATCTGCCTGCTGTCCCTGGATAACACCTGTTACGGTAAGTAACTGTGCTTTATCCCAGGACAAGCAGGCAGCATATTCTTGACTGATGGGTGACCTCCAAGCTAACAAAAAGAGGGATGGAGGGAAGGTTGGCCATTAGGAAAACAAATTTTGCAAAACAGATTGGCCGAAGTGTCCATCCTGTCTGGAGAATGCATCCAGACAATAATGAGATGTAAAAGTATGAACTGAGGACCAAGTAGCAGCCTTGCAGATTTCCTCAATAGGAGTGGAACGGAGGAAAGCTACAGATGCTGCCATAGCTCGGACTCTATGGGCCGTGACAGAACCTTCCAGTGTCAGTCCGGTCTGAGCATAACAGAATGAAATGCACGCTGCCAGCCAATTAGACAACGTACGTTTAGATACAGGACGTCCCAATTTATTCGGATCAAAGGACAGAAAGAGTTGGGGAGCTGATCTGTGGGATTTCGTACGCTCTAAATAGTAAGCTAGAGCCCTCTTACAGTCCAAAGTATGCAGAGCCTATTCCCCACAATGAGAGTGAGGTTTCGGAAAGAAGACAGGCAGAACAATGGATTGGTTGAGATGGAATTCAGAGACAACCTTAGGGAGAAACTTTGGATGTGTATGCAGAACCACCTTGTCATGATGAAAGACCGTAAAAGGTGGATCTGCAACTAGTGCATGTAGCTCACTGACCCTCCTGGCAGAGGTAAGAGCAATAAGGAAAAGTACTTTCCAAGTGAGAAACTTGAAAGGAGTGGTAGCCAAAGGTTCAAATGGAGGCTTCATTAAGGCGGAAAGAACCACATTGAGATCCCAGATAACAGGAGGGACTTTAAGAGGTGGTTTTACATTGAAAAGACCCCACATGAACACCAGGGGATGAGCTGAGAGAAGTTTTCCATGAACCGGCTCATGAAAAGCAGCAATGGCACTGAGGTGGACTCTGATGGAAGTAGACTTAAGGCCAGAGTCAGACAAAGAAAGCAGATAATCCAACAATGTCTCCACTGCCAGGGAAGTGGGATCGAGATGATGAAGAAGACACCAGGAAGAAAATCGTGTCCACTTCTGATGGTAACATTGCAAAGTGGCTGGTTTCCTGGAGGCATCTAGAATGGAACGAACGGGCTGAGACAAAAGAGTATCATGAGAAGTCAGCCCGAGAGATACCAAGCTGTCAGGTGCAGAGACTGGAGGTTGGGATGTAGAAGGGTCTCCTGATGCTGTGTAAGCAGAGAAGGAAACAGTGGAAGAAGAAAAGGTTCCCTGGAACTGAGTTGAAGTAGAAGGGAGAACCAATGTTGCCTGGGCCACCTCGGAGCAATCAGAATCATGGTGGCTCGTTCCCTCTTGAGCTTGAACAAGGTTCTCAATATGAGAGGCAAAGGAGGGAAAGCGTACAGGAACAGATTGGACCAGTCGAGGAGAAATGCATCCGCTGCCAGACGGTGAGGAGAGTAAAGTCTGGAGCAAAAAAGGGGCAGCTGGTGATTGTGAGGCGCTGCAAAAAGGTCTATCTGAGGAGTGCCCCATTGAACGAAGATGGACTGTAGAGTGGAAGGATCGAGTGTCCACTCGTGAGGCTGGAGAATTCTGCTGAGCTTGTCCGCTAAGGAATTCTTTTCTCCCTGAATGTAGATAGCTTTCAGGAATAGATGGTGATCTATGGCCCAAGTCCAGATCTTCTGGGCTTCCTGGCACAAGAGGCGAGAGCCTGTCCCACCCTGTTTGTTGATGTAGTACATCGCAACTTGATTGTCTGTGCACAGCAGGAGGATTGTCTGTGCACAGCAGAAAGAGAAGATGTTGGAAGGCCTTGAGGGCATAAAACATCGCTCTGAGTTCCAGGAAATTGATGTGATGCTTCATTTCCTGAGCTGTCCAAAGTCCTTGAGTTTGGAACTCGTTCAAATGAGCTCCCCAGGCGTAAGGGGAGGCATCGGTGGTGATGATAAGTTGATGAGGAGGTAGATGGAAGAGAAGACCTCTGGAGAGATTTGAGGATATCAACCACCATTGTAGAGACTGACGAAGAGATGATGTCACAGATATGTGACGTGAGCAAGGATCCATCGCTTGGGACCACTGGGTAGCTAGGGTCCATTGAGGAGTGCGCAGGTGAAGACGTGCGAAGGGTGTGACATGAACTGTGGAGGCCATGTGACCCAAGAGTATCATCATTTGCTTGGCAGAGATGGAATGTTGTGGAAGCACCTGCTGACATAGAGATTGAAGCGTTTGAAGACGGTTGGATGGCAGAAACGCTCTCATGAGGACTGTGTCCAAGACAGCTCCGATGAATTGAAGTCTCTGAGTGGGGATGAGATGAGATTTGGGTAGATTGATCTCAAACCCCAGAAGTTGAAGAAACAGGATGGTTTGGTTGGTGGCCAGGAGAACAGTCTGAGATGAATTGGCCTTGATTAACCAGTCGTTCAGGTAAGGAAAGACCTGAAGGTGGTGAGAGCGTAGAAAGGCAGCCACCACAATCAGACATTTGGTGAACACTCTTGGAGAGGAGGCAAGACCGAAGGGCAGCACCTTGTATTGGTAATGACAACGATTGATCATGAAGCGTAGGCACTGTGTGGAGGCCAGATTGACCGGTATATGAGTGTATGCTTCTTTGAGATTGAGGGAACATAGCCAGTCGCCTTGATTGAGAAGAGGGTAAAGAGTGGCCAGAGAAAGCATTCTGAATTTCTCTTTGACCAAGCATTTGTTTAGATCGCGAAGATCTAGGATGGGTCTGAGATCTCCTGTCTTTTTGGGAACTAGAAAATAACGGGAGTAGAATCCTTGCCCCTTTTGATCTAGAGGAACTTCCTCTATGGCGTTCAGAAGGAGGAGGGATTGAACCTCTTGAAGAAGAAGGGAAGACTGAGAAGTGTTCAAAGCAGACTCTTTTGGTAGACCTTGGGCAGGAAGAGTCTGAAAGTTGAGAGAGTAGCCGTGGTGGATGATGTTGAGGACCCACTGGTCCGAGGTGATGGTTTCCCAACGGCTTATGAAATGAGTAAGGCGTCCTCCTATAGGCAGCGGAAGATGGGCAGATGGAGGGATACTGGCTATGTCCTGGAGAACCAAGTTAAAAGGGTTGTGAAGGTTTTTGTGGAGGAGGAGGCTTCACCTGTTGTTGCTGCTGTGCAGGTCTAGTGTTTTGCCTTTGTTGTTGCCTCTGACGCCTGGGTTGTTGAGCTGCCGGTGGCAAAGGACGAGCCACAAATCGACGCTGGTAGGCCGATTGCTGACGAAAAGGCCTGGTAGGTGGGGTCTTCTTTTTTGTTTTGAGGAGAGTATCCCATCTAGTCTCATGAGCCGAAAGCTTTTGAGTAGTGGAGTCCATGGATTCTCCAAACAGCTCATCCCCCAGGCAAGGTGCATTAGCCAGTCGATCCTGATGATTGACATCAAGTTCTGACACTCTGAGCCATGCCAGTCGGCGCCTGGCCACCGACATAGCTGTGGCCCGAGAGGTCAGCTCAAAGGTGTCATAGATCGACCTGACCATGAACTTTCGAAGTTGTAAGAGCAATGAAGTAGTTTGGCGAAAGGCAGATTTTTTACGGTCAGGGAGGTACTTCTCAAAAGCAGTCAGATTTTGTATGAGATGCTTGAGATAGAATGAGAAGTGGAAAGCGTAATTCCCTGACCTGTTGGCTAACATCGCATTCTGGTACAACCTCTTGCCAAATTTGTCCATGGCTTTACCTTCTCTGCCAGGAGGGACTGAGGCGTATACACTAGCTCCCGTGGATTTCTTTAGAGTGGATTCCACTAATAGAGACTCATGTGGGAGCTGTGGTTTGTCAAACCCAGGAATTGGGATGACTTTATATAAGGAGTCTAACTTGCGGGGGGCTCCAGGTATGGTCAAAGGTGTCTCTAAATTCTTGTAAAATGTCTCTCTCAAGATGTCATGGAGAGGTAATTTGAGATATTCCCTTGGAGGTTGGTCAAAATCCAGTGCATCAAGAAAAGCTTTGGATTTCTTTGACTCAGTCTCCAAGGGAATAGAGAGAGAGTCACACATCTCTTTTAAAAAAGATGAGAAAGAGGTTACATCAGGTCTAGAGGATGGGTCTAAAGCAGAAGGATCCTCATCACCAGATGAACATTCCCCTTCAGAGAGAAGAGGGTCCTCTGAGTCACCCCACAGATCAGGATCTCGAACTTGAAAACTGCGGTCTCGAGATTCCGGTGTGGAGGGTTCCAGGTGTCGGGATTTGCGTGCCGACTTACCTGACCTCATAGACACGGTACTGGGAGACATTAAAGGCTGCATCGGTGCCGAAGTCTGAACAGCCTGGTGTTGAGCTCTTGGTTCCGGTGCGAGGACTGGCATGGAGACCGAGGAAGCAGAATGTACCGGTACCGACAAAGTGGATGCCGAAAGAAGGGGCTGTTCCACTGTTGGTACCGGTGGCTCAGACCGGACCGGGACCGGAAGGCTCGGTGCCAAAAGTGCAGGAAGGAGTTGTTGCAACTGTTCCTTAAGCTGCACCTGCAGGACAGCGGCGATCCGCTCGTCCAGCGAAGGCACCGGTACCGCCTTTTTCTTCTGCGGTACCTGCGGTGCCGCTCTACGCCCCGAGGATGAGGAACCCGAGGTCGAGGGGCTCACCTCTAGTGGGGCGGAGCGCTTCCGTGGACGCCTCGAGGTCGGCAGGACTAGGCTCGCTGCTACTGAGACCGGAGGACGCTCCAACGGGGAAGGCTTCTTAGCCGGCTTACCTGAGGGATGCGACGCCGACGCGGTATCGCGCGGTGTTGACGAGGTGGGTGCCGACTGAGACGGGGCCGATGTCGGTGCCGGTGCCGCAGAGTCAGACATCTCGGCACCAAACAATAATTGCTGCTGGATCTGCCGATTTTTCAGAGTTCTCTTTTTTAAAGTCGCACAGCGGGTGCAGGTAGACGCTCGATGGTCAGGACCAAGACACTGTAGACACCAGTTGTGTGGGTCAGTGAGTGAAATTGGTCGTGCACACCGCTGGCACTTCGTAAACTGGGGTTGAGGGGGCATGAAGGTAAAAACGGCTTCTGCCAAATCGAAGGCCGAGGCCTCGATGGTGGCAACAGGCCCCGCTGGGGCGAATTTGAAAGAAGTGAAAAAAAAAACCAAAGTTTTTTTTTTTTTTTTTTAAAGAAAAGAAAATAAAAGAAAATGAAGGAAACAATATTTCCTTAAGGGTTTACGCGAGCGGGAAGGCGATAGGAAAAAAGTCTTCAACAGCCGTTGAAAGAAACGCGTCTTCTTAGCTCCGCGGAAACTAAGAAACTGGGGACCGCGCGCCTCTGTCGGGCGGGAAGGCACTCGCGCGTGCGCGGTGCGGCCTACTAGAACTTTCCAAGTTCTTAGAGTGCAATCACTCTAAAATTGTCCGTACCGGGGCTCCGTCGGTGCCGTCACCCATCAGTCAAGAAAATGCTGCCTGCTTGTCCTGGGATAAAGATACAGATTATCTGCTGTGAGATGCTTGTTTTGTTTTTTAAAAATATATGTTTGTTATTATTTATGGTCAATTTTCAAAAACACATTTGGGAAAAAAGCACCTGCTATTCAGATAAATGCTGCTGGAAGGGATATTCTCCCTGTTGAGAGGTTGCAATTCTGTAATATAGGCATATATATAATAGAATCTAGACCAGGGGTGGGAAACTCCGGTCCTCGAGGGTCAGAATCCAGTCGGGTTTTCTGAATTTCCCCAATGAATATGCATTGAAAGCAGTGCATGCAAATAGATCTTATGCATATTCATTGGGGAAATTCAGAAAACTCGACTGGATTCTGGCCCTCGAGGATCGGAGTTGCCCACCCCTGATCTAAACTGTGTCAGGGCAGGAAAATAAGTATCTATTAAATGTTGGAACTGTTTCTTGATGCCAGCAAATATGGATGAATCTGTTACAGTAAACAGTAAGATGTTTGAGAAGCTGGGCACATGATGGAAGGACATTGCAGATGGTAGGAGTCTGATCAGCAGACAAGATTCTTGTTGCTATATCAAAGGCAGACTGACACAAATGATGTAATTTAATAGTAGTAGCAAAAACGGACACCAAACACATGCGCAGATCATCTACAGGGAAAGCAGATGGTCTGCTCATGTGTCAGGATCGCACATTAGCGATCTGTGAGGTCAGAGGGGGGGGGGGCGTTCCTGCGACTGCCCTCATTTTAATTTTTTTGTTTCGTGAATTGGTCGGGCCTGCACGGATTGGGCACTGAGAGTCAGGTTAGTGAATCTAGCCCTTAATTCCCTATTGCCCCAGATACATTAGGTAGAGTGTGAGCCCACCAGGATAGATAGGGGAAAATGTTTGAGTACCTGGATGCTAAATGTCAGGCTAAGTCTAGGAATGTGGTCTGTATATTTTGAGATCCAGAACAGCTTGGGTACTTTCTTCAAACAAACTCCATTGTCTCCCCTGGGTTGAATTTATATTTTCTGGTTTGCCTTTACCTTGCCTTTCCTTTCAGGATTCTCAAATATTGGAGCCTATTTGCTGAAGTGTGGTAAGGGATTTGCAGTTACTGTTCCTTTTTTCTTCAATGCATTGACCCTTTCCCCTGCAGTCCCCTGCATAATATCTTCCATGTCTCTGTAGCAATTCTAATATTGTGTAAGCCACAATGATTCCTAGCTGACATTTGCGGGATACAAGAGTTGATATGGTATGATATGTAAACTACTTAGGTTATAAGTGGTATATAAATACTAAAAATAAATAAATGGGCATATAGCCATTAATTCCAAAAATTGGCATATTTCTAGCCATGGCACAAGTAGCTTTGCTGCATGGGAAAGACCCTAGTTAAGGGCGTACTAGGTTATTTTTCCTATAGATTTAGTTAAAGGGCCACTTAGTGCATGAGTGAACACTTAGAGGGGCATAATCAAGAACAACATCTAAGTCACCTTTTGGCCTAAGGCCCTAGGCGTACAAAGTAGGTAGCAGGGAAATGTCCATTCTCGAAAAAAACATCCAAAATATGTGTGGGGGAGGGGGTTTCGAGAATGTCCTACCTGTACATTCAGCAGTTTAATTGCCCAGACCGCCACTACATGTATGCTTACAACACATTCCCAACCATAAAATCGCCAAAGTCCCAAACACTGATACCCATGAACGCCCCCCTTTCCCCCCGCAGGCATCATGGCAGGAGGGATGCCCAGTCCCTCCTGCTGACACCCCCAAAAGTGGCCCACCCGGACCCCCCCCCAAGGTCACCCCTACCCCCCCCCCCCCCCAAGGAAACAAGTTGCCTGGGCTGCTGAACTGATCGCGGCAGCCGCGATCAGCTCAGTGGCCCGATCTGGAATTTATACCTGTTTTGACTTTGTCTAAGTCAAAACATATAAGTTCCGTCTAGCAACCTGTCAAACTTTTTTAATTATGGCTGCCAGACAACTAAGTCTAGGTTGGCCCACATCCCACCCACCTCCCGCCCTATACACTCCTCCAAAAACGCCCCTTTTTGTTCTGGGCGTACAGAGGCAGTGAAAAGGCCTAAGCTGGTTTTAGATAGATCTAAAACAAGTTTTGATTATCGGTACTTGAACAATGGATGACCTGTCCTTTTGATTGTCCAAGTACCGACTTATGCCGGTTTTTGGACGGGTTACTTATTTTATTATGAGCCCCTTAATATGCATAAGTGAATAAAGTACCCTCATACCTGCTTCCATGCTACTTAAAATTAAGCAGCTTCTTACACAATTTCTCTTTAAAGATAATTTTATAAGCAGGTGCCTAGATTAAGAGGGCAAAAAGGGATACAATTTTATAAAGTGGGTACAATTTTATATAGTGGGTACAATTTTATATAGTGGGTACAATTTTATAAAGACTGTGTGTGTATAAAATACTAGCCTAAGTGGCAGAAATTGCACCTATGTTGCAGGTATGGACAGTTGCTCCTGCTCAAAAACAAATGTTAATGTCCATCTAGATTACTTAGGTATGCATATAAACTAGTGCAATTTATAATCTATGGGCCCAATATTCAGACTGTGGAAGTTAGCCAGTGGTGGTGTTGAGCCTGGATATTTAATGCCGGGCTGATTCTGGTGACCATAATTGAATATCCAGTCTAATTTCGGCTGCTAGAAAATTAGCTAGCAAAATCAATATTAAACACTGGCTAGCTAAGTTTATAGCTCAATTTGGCCATTAAAATTAGCTAGCTAGCACTTGAAAGTTTGAAGATAGCAGGCTAAGTGACCATCTTGCACTGGATTTTAGCCAGCTTGGCACTATTTAACAGGCCACGAGCTATGCCTGACTGGTTAAAGATTAGTTAATATCTGATGGTATGTACCTACTTGACACTGAAACATGTAATAAATGGTTTTAGTATATGTTAAATTGCTGTAGCGTGTTCTAAAAATATAAACACAAATTAACCCCCTTCTTTACAAAGCCACACTAGCGTTTTTAGCATCGGCCACGGTGGTAACAACTTGGATGTTCATAGGAATTCTATAAGTATTGCAGCTGTTACAGTGGCGGCCAGCACTAAAAACGCTAGCGTGGCCTTATATAAAGGAGGGGGGTAAATTTTATATTGCATATAAAATTTGGCATTTTAAAAAAGGAAATGGCATTTTTTTCTCCTATATTTCCTTACTTGGTACTGAGAAGCATTTATTATAAAATTCTTTAAGGACAAGACAGGACTACACCAGATAGTGAATTTTTAATCCCCTTATGCAATTTTGGAAGTGCTGCAATATTAAAGTTCATTGAACACAACAAGGGGGTTTAAGCTCAAAAATTCTTATAAATTACCATTGAGGGTAATTTTGTCAAGTACATGCTACCATTTATTTATTTACAAGCGAATTACATGCATAAATTATTAGAATACTGGCATAGACACACACATGTATGCACATGAACATGTAATTGCCAAAAGTATGCCTTACCACTGTTTTGTTATAGCCTCAAAGACGAGATTGGAGGAGTTGTTCCAAGGGGTGGGTGGGCGGTATAGTAATAAGATGCCCAATGGGTGAGCGCGGAGTTCATCATTGACAGAGACAAGCATATATTCTAGAGAGGCGTGAGTGCCCTTCTCGAGGAGCTGGACGTCAAAGAAAGATTTGTAGAGCAGTGCCAGTCCGCCTCCTTTTCGGTTGGATCTGGGGGAGAAGAGGCCTTCATAACCATGGGGGAGGAGTTTGTTTTGTGTAAAAAGATCATCTTTGGCGATCCATGATTCCGTGATGCACAGGAATCCAGGGTCGAAGGTCTAGAAGGTCCTTCAAGATTTGGGTCTTATTGCATGCTGATCTGGCATTGCAATAAAGAGTCGGGACTGGGGTGAGAGAGTCAGAGACAGCATTGGGAAGATTGGCTGGGGGCATCTGCAAAATTTAAAATGCTAGTATTGTAATGCATAAATAGCTGGTCCATCTTTGGACATGTGAAGGAAAGAGGGGCACTCCCTAACTGAAGAACCATGGGGTGGAAGGAGACGTACATAGATGGATCAGAAACTGGTTGGTGAGTAGGAAACAGAGGGTAGGAGTGTAGGGCCACTACTCGGACTGGAGGAGGGTCACGAGTGGGGTCCCGCAGGGCTCGGTGCTCGGGCCGCTGCTATTTAATATATTCATAAATGATCTAGAAACAGGGACGAAGTGCAAGATAATAAAATTTGTGGACGACACCAAACTATTTAGTGGAGCTCGGACTAAAGAGGACTGCGAAGAATTGCAAAGGGACTTGAACAAACTAGGGGAATGGATGATGAGATGGCAGATGAAGTTCAACGTTGAGAAATGTAAAGTATTACATGTGGGAAACAGAAACCCGAGGTACAACTATACAATGGGAGGGATGTTATTAAATGAGAATACCCAAGAAAGGGACTTGGGGGTAATGGTGGACATGACAATGAAGCTGACGGCACAGTGCGCAGCGGCCACTAAGAAGGCAAACAGAATGCTAGGCATAATCAAGAAGGGTATTACAACCAGAACGAAATAAGTTATCCTGCCATTGTATCGGGCAATGGTGCATCCGCATCTGGAGTACTGCGTCCAATATTGGTCACCGTACCTTAAGAAGGACATAGCATTACTCAAGAGGGTTCACAGGAGAGCCTTTCATGGAAAACCTTTCATACGCTGAGAGATTGGAGAAACTGGGTCTCTTTTCCCTGGAGAAGAGGAGACTTGGGATATGATAGAGACTTACAAGATCATGAAGAGAGGGACAGATTCTTCAAACTTTCGAATAATAAAAGAACAAGAGGGCATTCAGAAAAGTTGAATGGGGACAGATGCAAAACGAATGCTAGGAAGTTCTTCTTTACCCAATGTGTGGTGGACACCTGGAATGCGCTTCCAGAGAGCGTAATAGGGCAGAGTACGGTACTGGGGGTTCAAGAAAGAATTGGACCATTTTCTGCTGGGTATAGATAGAGGATTACTGCACAGGTCCTGGACCTTTTGGGCCGCCGCGTGAGCGGACTCTGGGCACGATGGACCTCAGGTCTGACCCAGCAGAGGCATTGCTTATGTTCTTATACTGCAATTACACCACTACACAGCAGGGAGTGCTACCTCACACAGTGGAAGAGTACAGATAGGGCAACCTTGCTGAGTCAAGGGAGCAGGACTCAGATAAGGAGGAGATCATATGCCCTAGAGTGGAATGAATCAGAGAAACTCCACAGGAAGAGACTTCCAGAGAGAGGCTCGGAGAGTAGAGATCTCCAGAAGGAGAGATCTTCCCTAGCTGTGGGTTGAGGGGATACAGGGGAAGCAGACTGGTCACTAAGTGATTGTGAGAAAGACTGGCAAAGCAAGACAGTGGTAATCTGTTTACTAAGGTAAGCCACCTTGTTATGATGATTCTATGTGTTTTATTCTGGGATTTGTCTGGGATCAGACTGGAATACTTAACTAAAGAAAGGCTGTCTTTTGGTGTTGAGAAACTACTTCTCCTTTCCCTGAGCCTGTGAAGTAACTGGGCTTAGGGTTCTGAACTAATAAAGAGCTTTGTTGCACCATTTATGTGTGTCTCTCTGTGTATACACAGGCTTAATTACAAAATCTGTTCAGGCTCTTGTATATTGTGGCAATGATGGTATAAGCTTCTGCTGCAAAGAAGATGATTCATGTACCTCTAGGTACTCCAGTAGAGTAGGTTTTTCAAAAGGGACTAAGGAGACTAGCTTCGTCCTGGGATAGTGATATGAAGAAATCGGTAAATTTTGGCTGCAAATGTAGAACAACGAGGTTTGAGAATCACTCAGCGATTATAGAGGACCGCTTGGAGTGATCATTTCAATATTAATGTCCTCGTTGTACTACATTTGCATGGCAGTATCGGAGACTTCTAGACAACTCGGAAAAGACCTCGGTAAGCCATTTTGATATTCCGCCGCTAAAATACTTGCACACTAAACCAGCTGGAACCAGTTTAGCGAGTACGTTAATTGCAGATTTTAGTTTTGAGGAGGGTGGGCCGGGCCAAGCCAATGGCTGAGGTTTGCGATGGCAGGAAGGAGTTGGCATCCCTCCTTCCTTTGTCTTCGGCAGGTCTGCGTTTGTGTGTGCGGGGGGGGGGGGTGTGCATTTTGGAGTGGGGGTGAGGAGGGAGGTGGCACTTTGTCAGGGGGGAGCTTTTTTTTTTTTTTTTAAATCGAGCAGTTATTTTGCACACAAAATATCTCCCAATTAAAAAAAAATTGTTTAAAAATGGCAGAAGCCCTAAAAGCAGTGACAGGAGGCTGCTTCTCCTTTCACTACTGTCAGGGTTCTACCCTGACTCAATCGCTTTTGAGTCGGAGTTTGCATTCAAATGATTTGCATCTCCGTGCAAATCATTTGCATGCAAACTTGAAAGTGAATCAATCGTTTTAAAATCAGCCAGGAATCAGCCAAAAGCAATTGACTCCCTATCTTTTCATGAATCTGGGCCTATGTGTTTTGTTCTGGGGTTTGGCTGGGTCAAGACCGGGACACTTGACTAAAGAAAGAATGTTTGCCTTTTTGAGTTGAGAAACTATTTTTCCTTTCCCTGAGCCTGTGAAATAACAGGGCTCAAGTTTCAGAACAAATAAAGAGCTTTATTACACCTTTTATGTGTCTGTCTGTGTGTACACAAGCTTAATTACAAAATCTGCTCAGGCTCTTACAGGCTGCTATAAACTTAGCTGGCCAGCGTTTATCATTAACTTAGCCAGCTAAGTTTATAGTGGCTAAAAAAAACAGTTATTCAGTGCTGGTCACTGGAAATGGCCTGGCATTGAATATCCAAGTTCAGCACAGATCACGGGAGTTAGGCCAGCTAACTCCCATGGTCTGAAAATCAACCCCTAAGTATTTAAACACAGCTTACCTCATCTGCTGCATGATCAAGTTGGACAGTTTCAGATGAAACCACCAGTTCATAGAATCAATTTGCAATCTTTATAGTCTTTCCAGCTTTCTTCATGTTACCCAAAGTTGTCTTAGCTTTTAATTTTATCATCTGTTTATCCTTAACGGAGGTTTCACAATGTTTTATTGTGCTTCCGTTCCCAGTGCTCAAAATCCAAATGTCCAAACTGTTCTTTCCTGTTTCATTTCATGCAAAATTAAGCGTAAAGCAAAGCAGCTGACTACCATGACTGACTTATATCTTTTACAAATAAGCCTGTGGCCCCCCTCCATTCTTTTCCTGGCGTGTCTTCTGCTCCCAGGGCTCTGCAGGCATTTTACATTGGAGATGCTGAACGAAGCCATTGAAGGAGAGAGAGAGAGAGAGTTTATGTAGTAATCCAGAATTATTATGTGCATCGTAATATTGGTCTTTTTGACCCACACTTATTTAGAATCTTTTGTAGGGAGAGGAGGTGATAGCAGATGTTGTGGATGGATAGACTGGATGGGCTATTTGGCCTTTATCTGCCATCATGTTTCTGTGACAACACAAGAACAATGTCTCACTCTAAATTTGTTGGATTCCTATTTGTAGGACTCAATATAAGTACTTAAGAGTTGCCATACTTGGACAGACCGAAGGTCCATCCAATCCAGTATCCTGTTTTCAAAAGTGGCCAACCCAGGTTACAAGTACCTGGCAAGACCCCAAAGAGTAAAACAGATTTTATGCTGCTTATCCTGGGAATAAGCAGTGGATTTCCCCAAGTTCAGTGGCGTAGTCCATCGTGCCCAACAGTCCGCTTCCACGGCGGCCCCTAGGTCAAAGACCAGTGCCCTAACCGAAACTAGCCTTACCTGCGTACGTTCCGGTTCAGCAGGAACTTGTCTAACTTTGTCTTGAATCCCTAGAGGGTGTTTTCCCCTATAACAGCCTCCGGCAGAGTGTTCCAGTTTTCCACCACTCTCTGGGTGAAGAAGAACTTACTTACGTTTGTACAGAATCTATCCCCTTTTAACTTTAGAGAGTGCCCTCTTGTTCTCCCTACCTTGGTCCGTCCCTACCTTGGTCCCTACCTTGGTCCGTCTTCCTAGAGGCGCGGCACACCTCCTCCTCTTCGCTCCCCCCTGCTCATCTCATTGTTGCACACACCCCTTGCCTTCCCCTGTACCTTTTTTACTTCCCCGGTGCAAGGTTGCTGCCCGTGTCAGCTTTGGCGCGCTCTCTGATGCCACTTCTGGGACCTGCACCTAGGACGTGACGTTAAAGGGCAGCCGACACTGACGTGGGCGTACCTCTCAGCCAAAGAAGTTAAAAAGGCACAGGGAAGGAGAGGGGGTGCATGTGCGGCAGGGGGAGGTAGAGAAGAGGGTGGTGGAGGGATGCCATCGCCCTGGGCACTGCTCACCCTTACTACGCCACTGCCCGTTCATTTTAATAATAGCTTCTAGACATCCTCTTGATAGCTTCTGGACATCCTGGATCATGAAAGCTAATATAGTACATATCATATGTAGAGACCTTAAAAAAAAAAAAAAAGGAAGTCCGTGCACAGCTTTCAAGATACAGGGCAGGCAGACTGAGTGAAGAACTTGGACATAAGTCATACAATAGCAAATATAACACAAATACCACCTTTATTAATGAAGCTGTATCAAAATAGTTCATTAGCAAACAACAGTGGTACCTCAGAATCCGAATTTCTCCAGAACTCGATCATTTTGGAATCCAAACTTTTTTTTGTAGTAAATTTTGTCTCGGAATCTGAATGCTGCTTTGGAATCCAAACCCAGGTTGCTCAGCCCAAAGCTTCCCCTCTAACGCAGCTTCCAGTTTCTGCCTGGGAGGAAAGCTTTTGGCTGAGCAATAGTTGCAGTTCCTGTATGCTCAGATCTTGCTGCCTCTGCCACGTGGGACCGATCTTGCAGCCTCAGACAGATGGGTCCGATCTTGCTGCTTTTTCCAGGGGGACCCGATCTTGCTGTGTCAGACAGGTGGGCCCAATTTTGCTGTCTCAGCCAGGGGGCCCCAGTCTTGCTGCCTATGCCAAGAGGACCCAATCTTGCAGCCTCTGCCAAGGGGACCTAGTCTTGCTGTTTCTGCCACTGAGCCAATCTTGCAGCCTCAGCCAGGGGGACCAGATCTTGCTGCCTCTGCCAGGGGGACTTGGTCTTGCTGTTTCTGCCACTGAGCCATTCTTGCTGCCTCTGCCAAGGGGACCTGGTCTTGCTGTTTCTGCCACTGAGCCAATCTTACTGCCTCTGCCAGGGAGTCTTGGTCTTGCTGTTTCTGCCACTGAGCCAATCTTGCTGCCTCTGCCAAGATTGGCATGACCTGATCTTGCTGTTTCTGCCACGTAGGTCCGATCTTGTTCCTGCACAGCCCTCAGGCCACCTTTATTAGCCATGTGTCCAGCGGAAAATAAAAGCAAGAGGAAAGCTGTTAGAGCTACAATTGAAGTTGCTAAGCATGAAAGCATTGCTAAGCATGAAAGCAGTACACGTGTGGTTGATCTTGCTGTTATGTTTGGGATGCCTAAATCGACTGTGTGTACAATTTTGAAAAATAAAGACACTATCAAAGCAGCTAATGTGGCCAAATGACATCTAGGACGTCAAAAAGCATAGGAAAGATGGAAAAACTGCTCTCTATTTGGATTAATGAGAGACAGCTTGCTGGTGATGTGATTTCAGAGACAATCATTTGTGAGAAAGCCAAAGTTCTTCATGAAGATCTAGTGAAAGGCCTGCCTGATACTACTGATGAAAAGTGGTTCAACAACTTTAAGAATAGGGCTGGGATCCATAGCGATGTTATGCATGGGGAGGCAGCCAGTTCTAATCTTGTAGCAGCTGAAGAGTTTGTAAAGGAGTTTAAGGAGTTTGTGATCAGTGAGGGCTATGTTTCGAACCAAGTGTTCAATTGTGACGAAACTGGCCTCTTTTGGAAAAAGATGCCCAGGCAAACCAGCTTTTCTTCTCAAAGGAAGAAAAACTGGTACCCAGCAAATAAGCCTTACTCTTTTGGTGTGTTGTAATGCTAGTGGGGACTGCAAGATCAAACCTCTCCTTGTATATCATTCAGAAAACCCACTGGTCTTTAAGAAGAATAACATCATTAAGAGCAAACAATGTTATGTGGAGATCGAATGTGAAAGCATGGATTACCAGGCAGTTCTTCACTGAGTGGATACACGAGGAGTCAAAAGACGATCTAAAAATATCGGCGCATGTGATTGTTGAATTTTAAAAGTTAACAGTAAGATTTTAAAAGTTATTCTATGTGTGATTGGTAGCCAATATGCAGCTTGTAAAAGTGGTGTAACGTGGTCATATTTTTTTGAATTTGTAATAATTTTTATTGCTGTATTTTGTATTATCTGTAGCCTTCTTATTTCTTTATTGGTTATGCCATGGTATAAAGTATTGCAATAATCTAGCCTAGAAATGAGTGGATTAAAATGTTGAGAGTTTCAGGTTTTAAAACTTTTGATAATGATCTGATGAGACGTAACTTATAAAAACAAATTTTAACTACTGAACTAATTTAGTTATGATAAGAGAGTTCCCGATCTAGTGTTACTCCCAGTATTTTTGTTGTAGTTACAATTTGGAGAGGGATGTTATTTAGGAATATCTGTGATGAAAATTTAAGATCTTTTTTCCATGGGAAAAACATTACAGAAGATTTTGTTGCGTTTAAGGCCAACATATTGTCCTTAAGCCATTTGCTGATTTGTTTTAACTTGTTATTTATAGTTATTGTCTCCTTTGGATCTGCTGAGTTTAAAGGGTACAGAAGTTGGATGTCATCCGCATATGCAAATGAAGAAAATCCGATAGACTGACTGAGGGTTAGGAGAGGTGATAAAAAGATATTAAATAAAAGTGGGGAAAGAATTGAACCCCGAAGGAATTAGTGAAGTTGTTAGATGATGAGTTATTAAAGATAACTTTAGCTGAACGATCTTGAAAGTATGATTTAAACCAATTTAATACTTGGTCGGAAATGCCAATTGAAAATAGTCTTTTGACGAGTAGATGATGGTCTATTGTATCAAATGCCACAGATAAATCAAGTGAAACCAGAAGAACAGATTTATGGTGATCTAAATGGTACTGTATATTAGTTGTGAGTCTTATCATGGAATGTTCAGTTGAATGATTTGATCTAAAGCCTGTCTGATTGGGATGTAGTGTGTGAGTTTTTTCTATAAAGTTGGTTATATGATTAAAAACAACTTTTTCTATTAATTTGGCGAGGAAGGGAAGATTGGCTATGGGTCGGTAGTTTGATTCGGTTGCTATTGCTTCTTTTGGGGTTTTTTTTATAATTGGTCGGATGATTGCCTCTTTCCATTCTTTTGGTATGAGTCCTGTTGTTAGACTAGTTTCTATCATTCTCTAAATAAAAGGACCAAAAAAAGAAAATATAATTTTAGAAAAAATGGATAAATTGAATTAATGTCTGTACCCTTTGTATTGATGCTTTGTAAAAGTTTTTTAAGATCTTCTGAAGTTGGCATATTAAAATTAGCAATTTGGAGATAGGTATTATTTGTATTTGTACTTCGTCTAGGCTAGAATTAGTATTTGGGTTGATGCTGTCTAATTTTATTTATCTTATTAACAAAATAATCAGCAAGATTTTGGGCACTAGGTCTGATTTCTAACGATGGATCTTCAATACTTTTTGGGACTGTGAGATTTTTTAATATTGCAAAGATGGCAGATGAGTTTTTAGCACTGGCTATTTTGTTAGAGTAGTATAGTTGGTTTTTTTTGCTAAATTTATTATGTTTTTATAGTACTGCATTTGTTCTTTATATTTATCTAAATTTTCTCTTCATTTAGTATGTCTCCATTTCTGTTCTAAAGATGAGTTGTTTTTTGATAAACAAGAGTTCATCTGTGAACCAGGGGTTTTTCTTTTTTTTTTGATTGATAGTTTTCCTGCATATCGGGGCCAACTTTCCTATCAACTGTTCTGTTGCATTGTGCCAAGATGTAATTTGTTTGTTTATTGGTAGAAGCTGAATTCTTCGAATTTTATGTTAAAGGATGCAGCAATCGATGAAGGTTCAATTTTGTTATAGTCTCAGAAAGTAATCATTTTTGGGAAAGAAGAATTCTTAGTGGATTTAAGACAGTAGTTTGTAGTAATTAAAAAATGGTCTGACCATGGGACAGAAGTTATGGTAGGTTTTAAGAAGGCATCTTTTTGATAAGTAGGAATGAAGATCATGTCTAGTGTGTGCCCGGCAGAATGGGTAGAGTCCTTAACCAGAGTGGTGAGATTTAAACTTATTCAATGATAATATTCAATGATATAATATAATTGAACATTTTAGAAAAGTTCAAAAAGGTCGTCATCATCAAACCACTTTGGTACGTTGGTTCGCGCAAAAGACACCACCAGAATAGACACCTGAATTATCTGAACCACCTGATGCCAACAAAGAAGGTGATCCCAAGCCCTCTACAAGTGGTACCTTGACAAGGAGCATAAAAAGGAGCAGAATGAACACATGCTTTCACATTCTATCTGCACCTGAACCACCAGAGGCTAATCTGGAAAGTGACTTGCCTTCCTAACAATAATCTACCTCATGTTCCAGGTTCCAAATCATGATTGGTAATCATTGGCTACTTTAAATTACTCTACTGAACATTACTGTACTGTACTGTATTACAGTATCATTGGTTAATACAGTATCTAAGAGTGTTATGAATAAAAAATTACAAAACAAGCTGGACTTATTTCACAGAGGCTTCGGTGTTGCTGGTCTTGTCCACTGCTTCTTATCATTTTAAATGCTACAGCGCTGAAACTAGACGATAGCCAGCGTTTCACGATAAGATAATCATTTCTTCAGGGCTCTGGAATTGCGAGAACAGTAGTTCTCCCGCGTTCAGTTCTCTAGTTTCAGCGCTGTAGTGTCTAAAACAATAAGAAGCAGCGGACAAGACCGGCAACACAGAAACCTTTGAAAAATAAGTCCAGTTTGCTTGCTTTTCTTTTTCACAGACTGGTTTCTTTACATTACAGTACTGAAAATTACTGTACTGTATTATCATTGGTTAATATCTGAGAGTGTTATGAATAAACATTACAAAACAAAACTAGTGTGTTTAATGTTATATTTATTTGAAAATGCAGTTTCTATTGTTTTCAATGGGAAAATTTGTCTTGGAACTCGAACTGAGTTCAGGAACGGATTAATGCCGTTTCTATTATTTTCAATGGGAACAACTGTCTTGGAACTCGAATGTTTCGGAACTCGAACTGAGTTCAGGAATGGATTACGTTCAGATTCCAAGGTACCAGAACGGATTAATGCCGTTTCTATTGTTTTCAATTGGAAAAATTGTCTTGGAACTCGACCATTTCGGAACTCGAACTGAGTTCGGGAACGGATTAAGTTTGGATTCCGAGGTACTTCAAACCCTTCTTCAGGTATGTGAAAGGGAAACAACCAGCCAGAGAGGAAGTGGGACCACTGGACGACGGAGACAGGAAAGGAGCGATAAAGGAGGAAAAAGAGATAGCTGACAGGTTAAACAAATTCTTCTCGTCAGTCTTCACCAGAGAGGATACATCCAATATCCCAGAACCCGAGGTGATTATAAGTGGAGAACACGACGAAAGGCTGGTACAACTAGAGGTAAGCAAAGAGGATATCCTCAGGCAGATAGACAGACTAAAGAGTGACAAATCACCGGGCCCGGATGGCATCCACCCAAGGGTACTAAAAGAACTGAGAAACGAAATAGCAGAGACACTTCACCAAATATGTAACCTCTCCCTAAAAACTGGGGAGATCCCAGAGGACTGGAAAATAGCAAATGTCACGCCCATCTTTAAAAAGGGATCAAGGGGTGACCCGGGAAACTACAGGCCTGTGAGCTTGACCTCGGTTCCGGGAAAGATGATGGAAGCAATGGTAAAGGACACAATCTGCGAACACATAGAAAACAATGGACAACTGAAGGCGAGCCAGCATGGCTTCTGCCAGGGAAGGTCATGCCTCACGAACTTGCTGTACTTCTTTGAGGGAATAAACAGCCAGATGGATAAGGGGGAATCCATAGACATCATTTACCTTGACTTCCAAAAAGCCTTCGACAAGGTACCTCACGAACGGCTACTTAAAAAGCTGTGGAACCACGGGGTGCAAGGGGATATCCACCGATGGATCAAACACTGGTTGGCAGGCAGGAAACAGAGGGTTGGAGTAAAGGGTCAATACTCAGACTGGCAATGGGTCACGAGCGGAGTTCCACAGGGGTCGGTGCTGGGACCTCTACTATTCAATATATTTATTAACGATCTGGAGACGGGGACAAAATGTGAGGTTATCAAATTTGCTGATGACACCAAACTCTGCAGCAGGGTTAGAAACACGGAAGACTGTGAAGACCTGCAAAGGGACCTAACGAGATTGGAAGACTGGGCAAAAAAGTGGCAAATGAGTTTTAACGTAGAGAAATGCAAGGTCATGCATGTAGGGAAAAAGAACCCGATGTTCAGCTACAAAATGGGGGGAACACTTCTAGGGGTGAGTAACCTTGAGAGGGACCTGGGGGTGATGGTCGACACATCACTGAAACCATCGGCGCAGTGTGCGACAGCCTCAAAGAAGGCAAACAGAATGCTGGGCATCATCAAAAAAGGTATCACAACCAGGACGAAGGAAGTCATCATGCCGGTGTATCGCGCAATGGTGCGCCCGCACCTGGAGTACTGTGTTCAATACTGGTCGCTGTACCTCAAGAAGGACATGGCGGTACTAGAGGGAGTGCAGAGGAGAGCGACTAAACTGATAAAAGGTATGGAAAATTTTTCATACGCTGACAGGTTAAAAATGCTGGGGCTGTTCTCCCTGGAGAAAAGGAGACTTAGAGGGGACATGATAGAAACCTTCAAAATTCTAAAGGGCATAGAGAAAGTGAATAGGGACAGATTCTTCAAACTGAGGGGAGCCACAAACACTAGGGGTCACTCGGAGAAATTGAAGGGGGATAGGTTTAAAACAAATGCTAGGAAGTTCTTTTTTACCCAGAGGGTGGTGGACACATGGAACGCGCTTCCGGAGGATGTGATAGGCCAGAAATCTGTACAGAGGTTCAAGGAGGGTTTGGATAGGTTCCTGAAGGAAAAAGGGATAGAGGGGTACAGATAGAACTTGAGGTAGGTTATAGAAATGGTCAGAAACCACTTCACAGGTCGCGGACCTGATGGGCCGCCGCGGGAGCGGACCGCTGGGCGAGATGGACCTCTGGTCTGACCCAGTGGAGGCAACTTCTTATGTTCTTATGTACCACTGTATTTTGATACAAGTTATTTCATGCCAATTTTACCTCAGTATATCATGCCAATTTTACCTCGTTACCATAGTTGGAAAAGCATGCACATTAATGATTACAAAAATTTAAGTTCTGACTCCTCCCGATTGAAGAAAATCCATCCACCACATTACCATCCCAAAGCAGAATGCTCCATCAGTCCGCATTATCCTGGCATATCACCACATCCATCCCCCCTCCCCCATCAACCATAGAGATCTGAAGGAGCTCTACCTCTAGCTCAAAATCCTACCCACAACCCAATACACAAAATTAATCTCCATGCCTTGCTGCCCATTGCCCCAGCCACCCAGAAACCCTTTCACAGTGAGGAGCCGTGGGGAGGGGGAGGGGGGGTAATCTAATACATATGGTGTGCTGGGAGAAGAAGAATTGAAGAAGTGGTATAATTTGAGGAAGCAATGTGACATGTGTTTTCATCGGCAAACAAAGGCAAATCCCTTTTGGGATTGGGTGGGATGATCCAAGATAAGCAGCATATGCCTTAATCTCTCAGTGCTCTTGGGTAGAATATGTTTGAAGACCAAGATGTTTATTATGATCCGCATAATACATTTTTTAATCTTAGTGAACTTCCTGAATATTTATTTTCTCACATCTGGCCAACTTTTTGTGATATTGGCAATACTTACAAGCAAAATTGGTTGTTGATGAAATCTAACTCACATTGGTCTCCAACTTCATATTGCTGCCTTATGTCTGTTTAGTAAATTGTCCCCAAAGTAAGTAATTTAGGAATTTCTTTCTCATACCTCTCCAGAGAAGAAATAATTTGACCTCTGAACTGTTTTCAGATTATCCGTTAGACCATAAAGAGAAAAAGTATGAGCAGTGGCGTACCTAGGGTATGTGGCACCCGGGGCCCATCATTTTTTGACACCCCCCCCCCCCCCCTCATGTAAAATTTTTTTTTTTTTTTTTTTTTGCAATAACCATGAAATGGAATAAATGGTCAGAATAGAAACAGGCAGTGAAAATTTTCTTTTTTTTTTTTTTTTTTTTTCCAAAGTATTTTTATTGAGAATGGCAAAAGGTCCAGACAAGCAACCATGGTCTGTACAGAAACTTATACATTATCAAAAAGAACACAGAATGAGAGTAACAGCAACAACAAGCATGAACAAGCCTCTCCCAAGAGAAAATTGCCAATGAGAGGCATAGCAATACACAACAAAAGGCCAAAACTTGGGGCAAGCAAACAAATCCCACCCCAGAACCCACAAGAATAATAAGCCGGACTAGACCCTCAGCCATATTTTATAATGAAAAAAACCCCCACAAGCAACAACACCCAGACCGCTCACCAGACACACCAATCCGCACAACAAGCACCCAAGAAACACCCAGCCACCACCCAGACAAAACTACCAGACACACCTACCCCACCAAGCCCAGACCCAACCCCCCCTCCCCAGAGAGGGCAAGCGCAAAGTGGACCGTGAAAAGGGCAGCTGCAGAAGTGGAAAGCCCCAGATAAGTAGGTTAGCTAAAGAAAGCCCACAGATAGAAGAAATCAGGATAACAGAAGTTCCAACAAATGCTCCCACAGAAAATTTTCTTTTATTGAACCTCATTTATGTAACCATTATTCCAAACATAACATAACATAAATTATGTCTGAATTGTCATGACATCAGAAGTACATATGGAGTAGTTGCAGGTGATGCTTGGGACAGTTCTGATTATGTTAGTTTGGTTTTATGTGTTTTTTTAATAGAAGGGTTTTTATTTCTTTTTTTAAGGTTTTGTAGTTTGTGGTCGAGGTCAATAGGTTGTAGAGTTGGGGGTCAAGTGTTGCAGCTCGAATGGCTAGGAGGTTGTCGAACAGTTTTTTTCTTTTGACGTTTTTGGTTGGAGGGTGTGTGAATGGTGCGTGAGTTCTCCTATGTCTGTTTGAAGTGGATTGAATTATTTAGCTGAAGAAATTAGTTACCCCCCCCCCATTCCACACACATTAATTCTCTTCCATTTTTGTTCCCATTATAAAAAAACACTGATAAGTTCCCAGGAAAAAAATACATTAAAATAAGAAGTGAAAACAAAGGCCCCTACAGATGAGAACATAACATAAGAATAGCCTAACTGGGTCACACCAATGGTCCATCATGCCCAGTAGCCCATTCTCATGGTAGCCAATAGTGCTGCCCGATTCAGAGAAAAATATTTCATTCGATCCGATTCACCCTGTTGAATCGATTTTTCGATTAGATTCACTGTTAATGACACCGCTTTTTAAGTTTAAACAAAGTATAACAATAAATTTCACAACAACAATAAATTTCACAAAGTACTTAAAAAAAAAAAAATCACATTTTTCCATTAAAGCAGTTCTGGAGACATTTGCTTGAACAGTCTTTTTTCCCAGTCCATAAGCAAGCAATATGAAAAAGATTTCCTTAATTATCTACTCAAACATTTTTGCTATTTACTTTCATTGTACCTATACTATTATTCAGTAGAAAAAATGGACTTAACTGTGCAGGAAATGAATCTCCTCATACACCCACCATATAGTGCAAAAATGTGCAAAGGTCTGTTTTTTTCTTTCGATCACTACATAGCCTAATGCCACACAAGCAGCGCTGTTACAAACATATTCTGAAGGTCAATGCTAAGGTTGACAAAGTTTCCTTCCTTGGACCAGAAGGAGATACTGACAAACCACTGGAAGAGATTCTAAAACAACTACCCAGAAATAACACCCAAAGACCCACTCAGTGTGTGAACCAGTTGAGTGGAGTGGACTAACTGGGGGTGGAAATGGGCCCAGAGTTTGCTCAGCAGAATTTCCCAGACTACCTCTTCCTCTCAACACACTGACATGCTACCACTACCACCAACACTAGGAACACCTCACCGAGTATGCCAGCAATGCTTATAAACTTTATAAAACACATTATTATATTTTCTTATAAAGCATATATTTTAACTGAACTCAGCCTTGCCATTCACAAAAATAGAAAAGTTCCCATTTCAAGCTGTCTCATGTACACTTTTCAAATCTAACATATTGTAATCACAAAACAGAAAATAAAATTATTTTTTCTACCTTTTGTTCTCTGATCAATATTCAAATCTTGTTGGTCCCAGGCTCTTGTTGTCTTGCTTGCCAGGGTCTCCTTTCTCCGTGCTAACCATCCGTCTGCCATCTCTGTTCTCCCCTTCCGTTTCCCTTCCCTCTCCCGGAGATCTGGCATCTTTCCTTTTTTTTGTCTCCATCCACAGATTCACCTTTTCTCAACTCCCCACCACCCCAGGATCCACCATCTCTCCCTTTCTGTTCCCAACTATCCTCCTATCCAGTATCTCTATCCCCCCTCCACACCATCCCCTGTTTCCAAGTTCTCTCCCTTTCTGTTCCTTCCCTCCCTAAATCCCATTATGCACCATCTCTCTCCCACTCCTCTGTTTTTAGACCCATTATTTCTAACCCCCAAAGTCTGGCATATGCATGTATCTTTGAACCCCCCCTTCCCTCTCTCCCTCTGTGTACTTTTACACCAGGACCCCCCTCCCCCGAAGGTCTGTCCCCCCTCCGAAGGGCTACACCCCACCCCTGAAGACCTGCACCCCCCGAAGGACTTTACCTCCCACCCGAAGGTCTGTCCCCCTCTGAAGGCCTAAACCCCACCCCTGAAGGACTGCACCCCCCCCCGAAGGCCTGCACTCCCTTGAAGGTCTGCACCCCCCCGAAGGCCTGTCCCCCCCTTGAAGGCCTGTCCCACCCCCTTGTAGGCCTGTCCCCCCTTTAAGGCCTGCCTGCCTGCCTTTCCCCCCCTTGAAGGCCTGTCTCCCCCTTGAAGGCCTGCACCCCCCTTGAAGGCCTGCACCCCCCCTTGAAGGCCTGCACCCCCCCTTGAAGGCCTGTCCCCCCCCCTTGTAGGCCTGTCCCCCCCCTTGTAGGCCTGTCCCCCCCCCTTGTAGGCCTGTCCCCCCCTTGAAGGCCTGCCTGCCTTTCCCCCCTTGAAGGCCTGCACCCCCTTGAAGGTCTGCACCCCCCCAAAGGCCTACACCCCCCCCCCGAAGGTCTGCCCCCCCCTGAAGGCCTGCCTGCCCCCCTTGAAGGCCTGCACCCCTTGAATGTCTGCACCCCCCCCCCCGAAGGCCTGTCCCCCCTTGAAGGCCTGCCTGCCTGCCTGTCACCCCCCTCCCCCTTGAAAGCCTGCTTGCCTGCCCGCCCGCCCCACCCTGAAGGCCTGATGCCCCGACCCACCCCGAAGGACCGCTCGCCCCCCTGGCCTCCCCGCACCACCTATGAACAGCCGCAGCAGGATCGCGAAGTCAGCGTCGGGTACCAGCCCTAAGGGGGTGTTCCCGGCCTTGCCGTTCAGTCCCCCGCCACCCCCGAAGGACCGCTCGCCCCCCTGGCCTCCCCGCACCACCTATGAACAGCCGCAGCAGGATCGCGAAGTCAGCGTCAGCGATCCCTGCTGCTTCCTGCGCCACGGTCCCGCCCCTCCTCTGACGTCAGAGGAGGGGCGGGATCGCGTCGTAGGAAGCAGCGCAGGGATGCTGACGCTGACTTCGCGATCCTGCTGCGGCTGTTCATAGGTGGTGCGGGGAGGCCAGGGGGGCGAGCGGTCCTTCGGGGGTGGCGGGGGACTGAACGGCAAGGCCGGGAACACCCCCTTAGGGCTGGTACCCGGGGCGGCCCGCCCCCCCCGCCCCTCCCTAGGTACGCCACTGAGTATGAGAGTAAATCAGAAAGGAAAGGCAAAATACATTTAACGGCTTTCACTTTTCCACATTGTCCCCATGCAAGAAGGCACTTTTGTTGTATTGTTCAGCTACCTTCCTACTTCATGCAGAGAAGTTTTTTGACTGCTCCCAAAGCCAGGTAAGCAGCGCTTCCTTTACTTCATCATGCTTTGTCTTTTGCTCTCTGGGTCACAGAGATATATCCATGTCTCATTGCTGGTGATAATTCTCTCCAGAATACTCAGATCTTCTTCATACCATCTCAGGAACTGGGTCGCAACCTCCACATGCTGTTGCTTGTGCAAATCAGTAAGCTGTTTGGGAACCCATTGTGCACAGACTTTCCTGTATCCCAAGTCATCATACTTTATGGCAAAATGCAGATCCATAGTTGATATTCAAATCTGCAGCCAACTGAGACAGTTATCTTTTCTACTCCAGGCATCTGCCCTGTCGATGTGCTCTTGTGTGTGTGATGTTGATGGGTGACCAGAATGACCTTCATCGGTTACACCTGTTCTTCCCGCTTTAAACCTTTTTACCCACTCATAAACCTTTTGTTGATTCATGGTGCTATGTCCATACTGAGTCAATATCCGACAGTTCCACAGGTTTCAATCCCTCTGTCCAAAGAAAGCGCACTACTGCACATTGTTCTTCGATGGTGCAATCTGGCAATGCAGCGTCCATGTTTCTGACTAGAGAATGACACGGGGAAAAAATCTGTCCCCGTCACCGCCCCGTCCCCGTCCCACCATCCTCTGCACCGCCCCGTCAACGCCATTCCCTTCACTGCCCCGCCCCCGTCACCGCCATCCCTTTCACCGCCTTGTCACCGCTACTGCCATCCCATTCACCGCCCCATCACCGTCACCGCAGCATGCATAAAAGCCTCAAACAGGTATGATTTTATATACTTATCTTTATTAACGTATTCCCATGGGTTACATACTGAACATGTGCTGGATTCCTCCATTCTTGCAGCACATGTTCAGGAATAGGATTCAGTAACCCATGGGAATGGACACAGCACACTACTACACTAGTACTCAGATTAAAAAAAAAAAAAGAACCAGCTCCCAGCTCAGCCAGACTCCCGTCTCCAACCGGTCAAAGAATCCACTCAGATAAAAAAAAAAAAAAAGAACCAGCTCCCAGCTCAGCCAGACTCCCGTCTCCAACTGGTCAAAGAATCTCCCCCCCACCCCTGCCGCCGCCAACCCTGGGCAGGCAAGTAGTAGGAAAGTATGCACCTTACCTCTACTTGTAGCGCCGAAGTTTTCAATGAAATTTCAGCTCCTCCAAGTTTGCAGCAGTGACTCCTCTCCAATCCAGGCAGCGACTCCAAAAAAAATCCTGGGCTTGCCTCTCAGCTCCGAAATCCCCCGATTTCCAATCGCTACTGCAACCCATTAAATATCATGTGTGGCAGTAGCGATTGGTCCTCTTCTTGAGCAGGAAAGAACTGACTAATGAGGAGCGAGAATATTGAAGGGAGCGGAGTCAGGCAACGTGCAAGTCGGGTGGAGAGAGACGAGTTGGAGGAGACCATATGGCTGACAAGCATGGCCGCCGGAAAAAAATCAGACACCTGTCCCGAAGTGAACCGAACACACGGTGAAGACCAGGTAAATCGCGGTATGTAGAAGGGGATACATTTGCCTGAGGGGACAAATCTTTTCACCGTTTTTGCGGGCGGTGAAAACTTTTGTCCCAGTGTCTGCAGTGATTTGGCTATGGAGTCTCCATAGCCCGCAGCCAAACCGCAGCCACGCCGCGGTTCCCCACGGGGATCGCTTCCCGTGTCATTCTCTATTTCTGACCTCATGACTGCCATACGACTACAGGCCACTATCCAACAGTCAATGTACAAGTACATATGTTGCATTTCTCTAGCTCTGTTCCAGTTATTGTGTAATTTAACAATTGTCTTTAATTTTTGATTTACCCTTGTAGCATTTGATTTGTTTCTCTTATGTATTTCTACATGTACCAACAATTCATGTCCTGAGAAAAGAGTAAATATTCCTAAACCTATTATTACAGTCTGCAGTTCATGTGTGTATGGCTATTCATTTCTGCATTCTCTCTGTTTTCCAAGAAGAGAAAGCTTCCTGCCTTAGACCTGTATTCTAAAATACACTGATCCAAAACTTACTGACTTCCATCCCGCTCCCACCAAGAGGAAACAATCCAGCTTCCAAAGTGATGAAATGGTTCTCAATGTATCAGATTAACTCAAGCCAGACTAAAAATATTATCAAGTTCTGTTGAAACGAAAGTGGTGATATTGGCCTGTGTACAGCAAATTCTTTTTTTTTTTATTTAATGCTGTTTCTAGTTTTGGCAACGTCAGTTCATTTTTTTTCTCCAGTATTTACTTCCAGCAGCAAAAACAGGTCTGTCTATGGGACTCGTGTTCCTGGTGTGAGTCTTCAAATGATGCATCACAATGAGGTACCATCAAAGCACTGCCACTTTGATGTTCTGCCTTATTATACATTATTCTCATCATAAACAGCAGGATTTTAAATTCCACTAACTGACAAAGCATCTATGTTTTTGACATTTTTTCCTCTGTTTTCTCACTTTATAACCTTCTCTAGACAGCATGGTTGAACAATGCAAGATCCTTCACTATTTGAGTGCTAGAAGGAGGGGAGGAGTGGCCTAGTGGTTAGAGCTGATGCCTCAGCACCCTGAGATTCGGGGTTTGAATCCAGCCTGCTCCTTGTGACTCTGGTCAAGTCACTTAACCGTCCACTTTCCCAAGTACCACAGTTAGATTGTGAGCCTGCTGGGATAGATAGGGAAAAATGCTCGAGAGTACCTGATTACTGTTCAATGTATTGCAAACCACTTTGGGTCAACAGGGGTTATTGAGCTGGAATCTTATCTTATCCATATTGGATTAAGCCCAGGTTTTCCTCACTAGCACTACAGATCAGCTATAGGTCTAGCCTGCCTTCCTTAGAAGAATTTGATTATTTAGGAGGAATAGAGAGTGGGCCCCACATTTTATCTTTTTTTTTTTTATATATATAATTTCTATGAAATTAGTAAGCAATTATTATCAGTATATCCTAGCACCTTAATTTTAATACCGATAAAAGTGGTAGCTGCTTTCAAGATTGTGTGCTGAAAAGATGTGAACTAAGAGCTGGCTGTTGGGAGAACTAGACCAGTACATTATTCAAAGGTTAAAGAGGGAAAACTCAACCAGTTATATTAAAGAGCAGACTGGTCTATAGGTCACTTATAGAGGCAATGTCCCACACCTTGACCTCTTACTTAACCAATCTGCTATGGAACCTCACTTTGCTGCTCTTGATTTCTTTGATAGTTGTCTAACCTTCACTTGCTGGGCAGATGATTTTGCAGGTAGATGAATAGGTAAAGTGGGGGCTGCAAATGGATTTTAACCTCATGTTTTCTCTTTGGTATATGTTTAGTTGGACTTGGTATTTCCTGGTTTGTTACCTAATATTTCATGGAGACTTAGAGGAGACATGATAGAAACCTTCAAGATCATGAAGGGCATAGAAAGAGTAGACAGGGACAGATTTTTCAAATTATGGGGAACCACAAGTACAAGGGGGCACTCAGAGAAATTGAAAGGGGGAAGGTTTAGAACAAACGCCAGGAAGTTCTTTTTCACCCAGAGGGTGGTGGATACATGGAACGTGCTACCGGAGGATGTGATAAGCAGGAGCACGCTACAGGGCTTCAAAGAAGGTTTGGATAGGTACCTGGAGGACAAAGGAATTGAGGGGTACAGATAGGAGTAGAGGTAGGTTATAGGGATAGGATTAGAGGCAGTTACAAAATTAGTCAGGGACCACTATTCAGGCAATAGGCCTGATGGGCTGCCGCGGGATCGGACCGCTGGGCAAGATGGACCTCTGGTCTGCCTCAGCGGAGGCAACTTCTTATGTTCTTATGTTACCCTGATCCTTTTATTTTTTTTCTGCTTGTTTTTCTTTGCTGTATCATCAATTAGCCTTTTTGGGCCTGATTCTGTTTAGAACACCTGGTCTCAGCAGTCGCCTAAACGGCTTTTGAAAATCACACATGTGCGTCCTATACAGAATCGCGCCTGTCCTAATGAACAGATGCCTAACCCTCCCGATTCTCTAACCAGCATCCATGTCAGACACTGTTTAGAAAGTCGCGTTGCCACTCAGTTGATTGCGGCAAGGGACTTTCTTGCTGTGATTAGCTGAGCGGCAGTGGCAGGGAACCACTGACTCCCTTCCCCCCCAGCAAGTTAGCCAGCAGGAGGGATGCCCACTCCCTCCCGCTGCCAAACCTGGACCCCCCTGCACTGTGGCAGGAGGGATGCCCACTACCTCTTGCTGGAACCCCCAAAACAACCCCTGGCAGGTGGGATGCCCAATCCCTTCTGCCGCCACCCCTGAAACAATCCCCGGCAGGAGGGATGCCCACTTCCTCCGGCTTGCACCCCCCAACATCCCTGGCAGGTGGGATGCCCACTACCTCCTGCTGGCACCCCTTCCCCCCAACATCTCCTGCAGGAGGGATGCCCACTTCCTCCTGCAGGCACCCCCTGAAACCCCTAAACCTGAAACCCACCTGTATCCCCCGTACATTTATCAGCAAGGCCGGCCAGAGGGATCCCTCTAGCCGGCAGGCTCGCCTCTTCAGAATGGTGGGTCTTCCCCTTCTCGGTGCAGCTTGGGATGTGCCTGATTGGCCCAGGCACCTAAGGCCCTTCCACAGCAGGGGCTTTAGACACCCGGGCTAACCGGAGTTTTAGGCCTCCTTATCAACAATGCCGGCCATGGGAGTGGCCTTAGGGATCTGGCCAATCAGAGTCTTAGGCCACTCCCAGTGCATCCCAGAATGCACTGGGAAGGAGGCCTAAGATGCCAGTTGGTCCAGCTGCCTAAGGCCCCTCCTATAGGAGGGACCTTAGGCCCCTCCCTAGTACATCCCAGAATGCGCTGGGAAGGGGAAGGCCCGCCATTCTGAAGAGGTAGGCCTGCCAGTCAGAGGGAGTAGGTATCCCTCTAGCTGGCCTTGCTGATAAAGGTACAGAGGGGGTTCCAGGTGGGTTTCAGGGATTGGGGGGAGTCATGTGTTCGGGTGTTCCCACTCCATCCTGCTGCGGATTTTTAGGGAGGAGGGATTGGGTTTTTAGGCAGGAGGGAGTGGGTATCCCTCCTGCCAGGGGTTGTTCAGGGATTCTGTTAGGAGGAAGTGGGCATCCCTCCTACTGCAGGCAGTGTGGGACAGGCGTTTGGGGATAGCAGCAGGAGGGAGTGGGCATCCCTCCTGCTGGCTGACTTGTGGTAGGGTTCGGGAGTTCCCTGCTGCAGCCGCTCAGCTGAACGTAGCAGGGAGATTTCCTTGCTGCAATCAATTTAGCGGTCACATCTATTTGAAATGTAGGTCAGCATTTTGCCTAGATTAAGCTGCTTAAGCTCGCCTAAGGCCACTTCTGGGTGAAAACAGGCCAATGCCTAGCCTTGGGCAAGCTTACGTGTCTCTAGGCACCTCCCTGCACACACAAAAGATGCCTACAGTGTAGGTAGCCTACCTTGAGTTGTTTTTTAAAGAAAATGTGTGTCCCGATTGGCTGGTTAGACAGGGGTAGGACAGGGGTTAGACAGGGGTAGGATGATGTTTATTAAATTTGGCCCTATATGTGTGGTAACCAGTTTGGGATTTTATTCATTATATTGTCAATCACTCTGATTTTATTACAAGCAATGGCAAATTAACATGGAAATAAAGCATCCCAACCTTCATGTGGTCCAAACTGCTTCTACAAATCCATTTAATCAGATCTTTAACAAAAATGTTAGAACCAGAAGCCCTAAACATTCTAATTCACTCGCTAATAATTTCAAGGTTGGATTACTGTAATTCATTGTATAAGGGCAGTGATCTCTAACTTGCGACCCTCCAGGTACTATTTTGAGACGCTCGGTATGTTTATCATCATCACAAAATTAAAATAAAACAGTTTCTTGATCATATGTCTCTTTAGCTATAAATTATAATATTATTATTAAGACAGCCAAAAGGAAAGATTTATAAACTATAAAGAGTTTTACCTCATGCAAAATTGTCATTTCTTTAATAAGACATTAACTATTTTTTCTGAGACCCTTCAAGTACCTACAAATCCAAAATGTGGCCCTGCAAAGGGTTTGAATTTGAGACCACTGGTATAAGGACATCACACAGAAAGAATTGAGAAGATTACAAATAATATAAAATAGGGCAATAAAAATCATCACCAATTCTAAAAAATACAACCATGTGACACCACTTCTGAAAAAAGCACATTGACTGCCAATCTCCTATAGAATCACACATAAAATAGCTTTAATAATCTTTACAATCCGGCTTATCAAATGCACTGATATTTCTTGATCGTCTTCTTCATCCATCTAAGACAGGGGTGTCAAAGTCCCTCTTCGAGGGCTGCAATCCAGTCGGGTTTTCTGGATTTCCCCAATGAATATGCATGAGATCTATTAGCATACAATGAAAGCAGTGCAAGCAAATAGATCTCATGCATATTCATTGGGAAAATCCTGAAAACCCGATTGGATTGTGGCCCTTGAGGAGAGACTTTGATACCCCTGATCTAAGACATTAAGATCAACAGAACAGCATCTTCTTATTATTCCCTTCCTAAAAATTATTGGCACAAGGCGGTCTAACATTTATTCTGGTTATAGCTCCTCAGCTTTGGAAAACTTTACCAGGTTATTTGCGAAATGAAACATTCATTGGATAAATTCAAAGGCTCTCTAAAAAGTTTTCTGTATAAGGATGCCTTTGAGGATTAAGACTATATATTCCTGAGCTTTTAATTTTGAATCTGTCTTCATTTGCTGGATTCAATTCCTATTTTCCTCTGTTCTTTTCTCTTCTTGCCTCACCTTGATGTGCTATCCATGTATGTTCTCTCTTTGCTATAATTATTGTAGTTCATCCCCATATCCTTTTGTATATATTATTTTGTATTATTGTATTGTATTGTTTTCCCCCCATTTTTTAGATTTGTAATACGCTTTGAAATATTTGACAATGCGTGTACATCAAATTTTAATAAAAACTTGAAACTTGGGGAGAGATATTCAAAGCAGTTTTAAATGACAAAGACAGAATTTTCCTGCCAATCCCCCTCAGTCATGATAGGCCTCCGTGGACCTACCTAAGATAGTTTTGGTAGTCCAGCAGGGTGATAGAGGTGAGAACAAACACCACTTTCTCTTGCCACTAGCAGCTGCCTCAACAAAATATGAAAAAACAAGGAAGGCAACCAAGTCACATCAAGGTCTGTGAGGGGGAAGCTCAAAGTGCCTAACTTGGCTCACAACTTACAAACCAAATATAGTGTAACATGTCAAAAAACATGTCACATTATATGATGTTATAGGGCGCTCTCAGTGTGAACCCTCAGTGATAGGAGCACAGCTCCGACACTTCACTTCTGGGTCAAGGCAATAAGCCTCCACCCGCACACCATCATCGAGCGCCCTGTGTGTGCAAAAATCAAACCAATCAACAATCAAAGTGAGTAAATGAAACTCAACACAAACAACCTGAGTGACCCCCACACAGACCCTGCCAGCCAAACCCCCTCAAAAAGCTCACACAAAATCACAAACAAAGTCAAAAACCATGCCAAAAAGTGAAAAACATATCCAAAAGAAACAATACTTATCCAAAACTGTCACACAAACGGAAAAACCGCACCAGGAGGAAAGGTTCAACCACGCTGGTTTTGGGAGGAGCCCTTCTTCAGGAACCTGGCCTCCAACAGAACAACCGCGCTGGTTTCGGGAGGAGCCCTTCTTCAGGAACCTGGCCTCCAACAGAACACAAGCAGAGAGGAAGGCTGGAGGGCGGGGTGCCCGGGAGGGAGAGCACACCGGCTAAAACAGATCCACAGGTGACATCATGCACGAACCAACCAATCATACTGTGCCAGCACTCAACACAATCAGAACCACAGAAAAGAGAGAGAGAGGGGGAGGGAAAAGGGAACACCCATCAATAGGAACACCACAATCAAAAAAGTCCACCACACACACACAAGCACACCACACACTGCACCCGAAGTCCACTATCCAAAAGGAGCCAAAAACCCTATTAAACAATGGTATTCCATTCCACACTTTCGTTAAGGCCATTCGGCTGAACAGATTGTAATTGAAAAATCCAATATTGTTCCCTGAGATTCAGATGAGCCTGTCGATCCCCCCTAAAGTCCCAAGGGACTTGCTCAAGCACGAACCAGGATAGGTCAGTAAAACAGTGACCAAGATCAGCACAGTGAGGTACCAGAGGGGCAGACTGGGATCCAGTACGGATCCGGCTTCTATGTTCTTGCAGTCTGACCCTGACACTTCTGCTGGTCCGTCCCACATAGCACAGACCACACGGGCAGATGATGACATAAACTACCCATTTAGAATCACACGAAGTTTGCGCTCTGAGGTGGTAAGTGTGTTGAGTCCGGGGATGTTGCCAGGTAGAAATTGACAGAGATAAATGACACATATCACAATGTCCACATGGTTGATGGCTGCCCCCACTGTGGGCCCGACTCCTGGTAGCCAGAAGGTCCTTCAAGTTCTTAGAACGAGCAAAAGCAATACACGGGGTCTCCTTAAAAATAGTATGGTGTCCCAAAACATGCCAATGCTTCCTCACAATATTAGCTATCTGGTGGGCTTGATTGTAAAATGATATGACACACACCTGTTGCTCTAAAGGTGGCCGAATGGCAGGAGCCCTTAGCAATTCAGGGTTAGCATAGCGGGCTCTATGGTACGCTCTTCTGATAATCCATTCAGGATAGCCACGAGCCTTAAAACGCAGAGACAGAGCCTTTGCCTGAGCCTTATACTCTCTCAATGATGAGCAAATCCGACGAATCCTGAGGAATTGCCCCACGGGCACCGACTGGCGCAACCGGACAGGATGGCAGCTAGTATAATGTAAATATGAAGTCCTATCCGTAGGTTTGCGAAACACAGTAGTGACCAGTTTACCCTGCTCTTTGCTAACCCTGGTATCCAGATAGGTGACACTGCTTGTATTGACCGTGGCAGTAAACTTTAAATGCCTATCAAGAGTGTTAAGCCAAGTCAGAAACTCATAAAACCTGGCCTTGGTGTCAGTCCAGATGAGGAACACATCATCAATAAAGCAGAGCCATGTGGCGATATGGATCATCCATGCAGATGGATATAACAGACGTTCCTCAAAATTAGTGACATAAAGATTAGCCACACTGGGGGCCATGGCTGTACCCATGGCTACCCCGTGCGTTTGGAGATAAAGCTCCCCACGCACTTCAAAAAAGTTATTTTGTAACACCAAGGTGGCCAATTGCATGAGGAAAGCTTTGGTTATACGATAGTGAGGCCCCATTGATAGATGATGTTCAACAATCTTTAAGGCTTCAGTCTGAGGTATATTGCTATATAAAGCTTCCAAATCCATGGTTACCAGAAGATCGGACTGCTGCACCTGGATAATATCAATTCTATTGAGAAAATTGGTGGTGTCCAGTACAAAAGACCGTGCCTGAGCAACCTGGGGTTTCAAAAAATGGTCAACCATTTTGGACAAGGGTTCAAGGATGGTACCCCGGAGCGACACAATGGGTCTACCCGGGGGGTCATTGAGAGTTTTATGAATTTTGGGTACAGTGTAAAAGTGGGGGTTGCGGCTGGGGGCCTGGGATAAATATCTGGCCTCAGATTTAGTGATGATGTTATTCTGCAGTGCCTCCTGCACCACAACTGCAATCTTCTGACGCAGAGCGGGGGAGGGATCCTCCTCAAGTTTAATATACCAGTCTGCGTTGGAGATATGCGCATCCACCTGAGCATTGTACTGGGTCAAAGATTGAACGACCACAGCTCTGCCCTTATCAGCGGGTTTGATATCCAAGTCAGGGGTATCTCTAAGGGACTCCAGAGCAAGCTGTTGCACCCTGGTCATATTAACAAAGTGACGACCAGGAGGAACCTGTCCAAGCTGATCAATATCACGTAATATCAAATCACGGAATACTTTGATATGAGCATCCATGGGCTCCGGGGGGGGGGGGGGTCCAATGAGATTTGACCCTGAATAAAGAATCATCCCGGGTACCCGCCTGAGAAGAGAAAAACAGCTTGATCTGGAGACCCCTCACAAACCGAGCTATATCCCTATGTGCTGTAAAAAGATCCAACCCAGTAGTGGGAACAAAAGATAGTCCCTTCTCCAGCACTTGAGTCTGTACATCGGAGAGGGCAACCCCAGATATGTTGACCACTAAGGACCCCTCGCTGCTTGCGAACGAGTTACTGGAAGGTTGTATGTTTGGGCTGTATTGCGGTCTGGATAACCCCTGCGGCCCCGGGACCGTCTCCTTGGGCCTCGCCTGGATCCTCGGCCTAAAAAACGCCCTGACCCCATGTACAAATTACGTCCACTAGAATCACTAGAGGACGAACCATCATCAGATGGATATGTAGAAACCTGTGGTATCACCACAGAGGACCCCTGAGGCTGCATCCAGGAGTATACATACCCCGACGCATAATCCTCAGCGTCCCTGTGAAATTTCTTAACCTTGCCCTGCTTGATTTTAGTACGATACTGGTCATGTGCTGCCTGCAAATCAGGCAAACACTGGGCAAACAAAGGTGCTGAATTGGGGTCAGAAGTTAGTTTAGTCTGTATCTCCGTGCTGTGATCGGTGATTTCATGAGAGACCTCCTGAATGGTGTCAATCAATAACACCATCAGGTCCAGGGAACACTTATTAAGAATTGCAGCCCATTTGTGTAGAAAAGAGTCCCTATTGGTGAACATACCAGGGGGTTTGTGCACCCTCAAGCCCCGGGGAATATAATGATTTTTAATGTACTCCACCAATGACATGCTATGCAAGTCTAACCTAATCAATTCCCTCTGTAAACTACACCACGTGTAGTTAGGCACTTTGAGCTTCCCCCTCGCAGACCTTGATGTGACTTGGTTGCCTTCCTTGTTTTTTCTAGTTTAGGATTTGTTTGGCAAATTAGGAGTGTGTTGTTGTCAACAAAATATGAGGCTTCCACAATGTCAACGGAAGGGAATATCTGTCCTAATAGTTTTATTAAAACCTTAATAGTCAATGCAGGGCCGGATGGATTCTTTTTTATTTTGTGTGAAAAAGAACTCTGTCCCTCCTTGAAATCTGGAAGGATGGATGAAGCCCTGTGTCTTAGTTTCAACTCCAAACTCACATTCAAACTACAAATTGATGCAGTTCTTTGAGCATCCTTGTGTTCCAGCCATTCAGTACTTCTCTCCCCTTCTTTCATCCAGTCTCTCATGTTGTAACTCACTTGGACTATTGTAACTCGCTATATGTTATACAACCTCTTAATACTTTAAAGCACCTACAACTGATCCAGTCCACAGCCTTTAAATTACTTCACAATACACACAGCTTTGACTGTGTTATGCTTCTTCTAAAAGTTGAGCACTGGCTTTCCATCTCAGCATCCATTAAATTTAATATTCTGACATTGGCCTTCTAGGGTCATTCATTCTCTATTCCAGATTATATCAGTACTATCCTTATTCCATTCATCTTCACCATCTTCTATACTCTTGACAACATGGACTATTGCAACTCCCTCTGCCTTCCTCCTTACATCTGGACACTTCTAGGAAAACAGCCTTAGTTAATTGGTCCAAACTCTGGAACTCCTTCCTCTCTGCAATCCAGTTTGAACCATCCTATACACAAATTAAAATGCTACTCATAATACAGCTCTTCCAAGAAATGTATAGCACAGCAGCCTGATCCTCCTCCTACATTTCCTACATGTCTCCCATCTCTCTAACCTCTCTCTCAATCAGTGGTGTAGCAAGGGTGGGAAGCACCAAGGGTGGTGGCGCCCCCTACACCCTTCTCTCTGTCCCCCGCTTCTTCCACGCCAACACCCCTCCAGCTCCCTCCTTTCCCATCCCCTACCTCTTTAAATCTTTGCCAGCACGAGCAGCTTTTCTGGCATTACCTTTCCCTCTGATGTCACTGCCTGATCCCGTGACCCAGAAATGATTTCAGAGGGAGCAAGGCCAGCGCGAGCAGTAAACCACATAAGAGTTATCATTGCATCAGTAGTACATAAAGGACTAGTAAATAAAATAAATAAAATATCGAGGTGCTATTTGACAAGAAAAGAGTACCATATTTTTTGCTCCATAAGATGCACCTGACCATAAGATGCACCCTAAATTTAGAGGAGGAAAACAAAAAAAACATTCTGAATCAAATTCTCCCTGCCAGGCTCTGCACCCAACCCCACACTCCTTGCCAGACTCTGCACCCTTTCCCACCTCTCTGCCAGGCTTTGTACCCTGTCCTCCCTCTGGTGGTCTAGTGGTAGACAGGGACAGGGCACAGATGTCAAGGCAGATGACTTTTTAAAATATGCAATGTCACCTCAGTAACAACTATAGAAAAATAGACAAATATAGTGCAAAATATAGACAGCAGATATAAATTCTCAAAACTGACATTTTGATCACTAAATTGAAAATAAAATAATTTCTCCTACCTTTGGTTGTCTGGTAATTTCTTTCTTTCCTTCCTCAGGCCCAACAATTGTTTCTTCCTTCCTCCTATGTTCCCCTCACTGCCTTCCAGCCTTTGTCCTCTTCCCCCCTCCCCCCCACACTCAGGCCCAATAATTACCGGTATTCCTTCTCCCTCCCTCCTATGTTTCCCTTGCTGCCTTCCAGCCTTTGACCTCTTCTGCCCCCCAAGCCCGCCTAATTCAATTATTTCCCGCTGCTGTCACTGTGAGGATACATCAATGAAGCAGCAGCGGGGGGGGGGGGGGAGGGGTTTGGACTCCTGACTCAGCAGCGGATCGAGGGAGCTGGCACGGAGCGAATTGCTGGGAAAGGCCAGGCAGGTGCAACAATTGCACACCACCGGCCCAGAAGTTTTACCCCTAACATCAATTCCAAAGTTGGACTGAAGGTCCGGGCCAGCCATTGGCTGGTCTGGACCTTCAGTCTGATATCAGAACTGACGTCGGGGATAAGGCTTCTGGGCTGGCGGCATGCAGTCGCTGCACCCGCCTGGCCTTTCCTTTACTTATGTGCGCAGGAGCAGTGGCAGGAGCAGAGCCCAGGAGCAGTGGCAGCCGGCAGCGGTTGAAATATGGTAAAGGCCGTGGGGGGGGTTGTATTCGCTCCACAGGACGCACCCTTTTTTCCACCCACTTTTTTTGGGGAAAAAGTGCGTCCTATGGAGCAAAAAATACGGTATATTTCTCAGAGCTTGAACCTTCGTTTATGGAAACTAAGTGACACGTTTGGGATACAGAACCCCTGCTCATTAATTCTGAACTGTGCATGGGAAAACTTAGAAATAGCACAGCACTGTGAAATATATCTTCAAAAGTAACTTTTCATATAATGGAAAACATGTTTTTCATATCTCCTTTAACAAGATGGGCATTTATATCCTTATAAGGAGAGAGGGACACAATAGCAAAACTCATACTAGACCAGGGGTGCCCAAATGGTCGATCACAATCGTTCAGTAGATCGCAAAGTCAACACGAGTCGATCACGTTGCCTTTGCGATTTTGTTCTTCCTGCCTCCCTGAGCCAAGCCAGGTGCATACAAGCACCAGACCCACAAGCCTTCACCTCCGACATCAATTCTGACGTTGGAGAGGAAGTTCTGGGCCAGCCCTGGAGGTGAAGGCTTGTGGGTCCGGCGCTTGTATGCGCCAGGCCTGGCTCGGGGAAGCAGGGAGATATCGGCGTGGTGGCTTTGGGGGGGGGCAGGGAGAGAGAAAGAATTGGGGAAGTGGAGAAATCGGTGCAATGGCTTGGGGGGGGGCAGGGGCGAGAGAAAGAAAGACAGACAGGCAGGGAGAGAGAAAGACAGAAATAAAGATGGGGGCAGGGGAAGAGAGAAAGAAAGAGAGACAGAAAGAAAAAGGGAGGGGGAAGAAAGAAAGGACGAAAGAATTATTGGATTTAAAGAAGACTCATGAAAAGAGACTCATGAAGAGAGACTCATGAAATCATAAGAACATAAGAACATAAGAAATGCCTCCGCTGGGTCAGACCCGAGGTCCATCGCGCCCAGCAGTCCGCTCACGCGGCGGCCCAACAGGTTCAGGACCTATGCAGTAAATTTCTATCTATACCCCTCTATCCCCTTTTCCAGCAGGAATTTGTCCAAACCTTTCTTAAACCCCAGTACTGTACTCTGCCCTATAACTTCCTCTGGAATTATATTCCAGGTGTCCACCACCCGTTGTGTAAAGAAGAACTTCCTAGCATTAGTTTTGAATTTGCCTCCTTTCAACTTTTCCGAATGCCCTCTTGTTTTTTTATTCTCTGAAAGTTTGAAGAATCTGTCCCTCTCTACTCTCTCTACGCCCTTCATGATCTTGTAAGTCTCTATCATATCCCCTCTTAATCTTCTCTTTTCTAGGGAAAAGAGTCCCAGTTTTTCCAATCTCTCAGCATATGAAAGGCTTTCCATCCCCTTAATCAGTCGTGTTGCTCTCCTCTGAACTCTCTCGAGCAATGCCATATCCTTCTTAAGGTACGGTGACCAATACTGGACGCAGTACTCAAGATGCGGGCGCACCATTGCCCGATACAGCGGCAGGATAACTTCTTTCGTTCTGGTTGTAATACCTTTCTTGATTATACCTAGCATTCTATTTGCTCTCTTAGCGGCAGCTGCGCACTGTGCTGTCGGCTTCATTGTCATGTCTACCATCACCCCCAAGTCCCTTTCTTGGGCACTCTCATTCAAAAACTTCCCTCCCATCGCATAATTATACCTCGAGTTTTTGCTTCCCACATGCAATACTTTACACTTCCCAACATTGAATTTCATCTGCCATCTCTCTGCCCATTCCCCTAGTTTGTCCAAGTCTCTTTGCAATTCTTCGCAGTCCTCCTTTGTCCGAGCTCTACTAAATAGTTTGGTGTCGTCCGCAAATTTTATTATCTCACACTTCGTCCCTGTTTCTAGATCATTTATGAATATGTTAAAAAGCAGTGGCCCGAGCACCGAGCCCTGCGGAACACCACTCGTGACCTTTCTCCAGTCTGAGTAGTGGCCCTTCACCCCTACCCTCTGTTTCCTACCTTCTAACCAGTTTCTGATCCATCTATGCACGTCTCCGTCCACCCCATGGTTCTTCAGTTTCCGGAGTAGACGTTCATGAGGCACCTTGTCAAAGGCTTTCTGGAAATCTAGGTATATGATGTCTATGGGGTCTCCTCTGTCCATTTGTTTGTTAATTCCTTCGAAGAAGTGCAGTAAGTTAGTCAGGCACGATCTTCCCCTGCAGAAACCATGTTGGCTGGTTTTCAGAAGTTCGTTTCTTTCAAAATGTTCATCGATGTTTTCTTTTATCAGTGTTTCCGCCATTTTCCTCGGAACCGAGGTCAGACAATAAGGTTGGAAAAATGATTTTATTTTCAATTTAGTGATCAAAATGTGTCCGTTTTGAGAATTTATATCTGATATTTTGCATTATGGCCCCCTTTTACTAAACCGCGATAGTGGTTTTTAGTGCAGGGAGCTACGTGAGGCATTCAGTGCAGCTCCCTGCGCTAAAAACCGCTATTGCGGTTTAGTAAAAGGGGAGGGGGTATATTTGTCTATTTTTTTATAGTTGTTACTGAGGTGTCATTGCATATTTTAAAGTCATCTGCCTTGATCTCTGAAAAAAAAAACCCCGAATATAAATGATAATTAACATTTTCTCTGCATACAGTGTGCTTTGTGTTTTTAAAAATTTTATTGTTGGTAGATCATTTTGACTTGGTCATTTTAAAAGTGTGGGCACCCCTGTACTAGACAATCAGTTTCACTTACTATGGATTCCTGTTCCATTTTAACACTGTCTAATCTTAAAATAGCAAAAGAAAAAGCAACTATAATCTACTTTAGAATTGAAATTGCCTGGTGCAACCGTGTCGAGCTCCATCTGCGGAGATGATGCGGTATATAAACCCAAGATTTAGTTTAGTTAGTTTAGTTTAGAAGGCCCACTGTATAATTAAAATCCCTTTCATAGTACCTCAGTAAACATATTTACTGTAATCGCCTACAGAGTCAGGAGCTTAGGAAACAAGGTCAACGTGCTAATGAGATCCTCCTAATGTTTGCCTTCTGCAAATCGCTACTACTGTCACACAGTGATTTTATGGACCATGAAATCACCTGCCAGGTTATTGAATTAGAGTAAGCAGAGACAAAGACACTAATAAAATTGTCCAATTTTACTCCTTAGGGTTAATCATTATTAGTTCTAGGCCAAAGTGATTGCAGGGCCCAGGAGTCTCCAGCAGAAGTCTATGTCAATTCACATGTCACAATAGGATACTGAATGAAGTTGCCTCAATGGATTGCATTACCTGATGCTTATCACCATGACAAAAAAGGAGGAATGGAGGAAAATAATCAAAATAAAAATGCAAAACACTCCATTATAGCACCACCAAAAACCAAATGTCAGAGCAAGGAAATATATAATGTTTAAGAGAAAGAAAAGCCTCAGACTTAACGGAGAGGTGTACCCACATTCTTCCACCCAAGTATCTCAGACAGAAAAACTTTCACAGAAACTAAATACTGGCAGGTGGGAGCATAAAATAGCCAGGGATAACGCCCGATGTGGAAAATTCACTAGTTGGAAAAAAGCCAGGCTGACAATCGTTTCATGGCAGAGCCACTGCTTCAGGGCCTTGACACCAAAACGCTAGGTCCCAACTGCTGCTTACAACCACCTGATTGATGCCTGATACCTCTTAACCACAGGCTTTTTATTTTTTAACTAAATTTGAGCCTCTTCAAAATTGCAGATCATGCATTAAAAAAATCAGTGCCTTTTATAATTGTGGCACTAGTAGGATAGAAGTGACAAAGAATCACTCCTACCCCTTAATGGCACAGAGAGGGATAAAATCAAAACAAATTGGAATTTCATTTTGGAAATGTAACAAGACAGCTGTATTAAAATTTCATTTCAAATGAATATATACACCCAAATTTGGCAACTTCTCCCCTTAGAGGTAGTACTTCATGACTGGTGTGACTAAACATGTGGATAAAGGTGAGACAGTTGATGTAGTGTATCTAGAATTCCAGAAAGCTTTTGACAAAGTTCCTCATGAGGGTCTCCTGAGAAATTTAAAGAAACATAGGATAGATAGGAGGCAATGTTCAATTGTGGATTAAGAATTGGTTATTGGACAGAAAACAGAGCAAGGCTATTTTTATGTTCTTATCTAGTGAGGGGGCAGAAATGCCAGTAAACTCCTAGCATTAGTCTTGTATCTCCAACCTGCTGCCTGCAGCCTTGGCTCTCCTTCTGATGTCACTTCTGGTGCCCGAGGCCAGCGCTAGCAGAAGGTTGGAGCTATCCTAAATTGGAACATTAAAAGTATTTCTGCACTGTTTCAGTCAAAAGGAGGCACCAAAAATGTAGGCCTTGGAAACCAATGCCTATATTTTGGGAACCTACATTTGCTGGGGGCACAGTTGTCTAAAGGACACCATCACATGATTGAAATGCGATTAACAGCCGCCAACAATGACGCCGTTTAGAGAATCCAGGTCCAGGTTATAGCATAAGAACACTTCCACGTGTGAGAGATGCCAATAATAGGCAGTTGCGTGTTAGGCACTATTCTATTATGCAAGCGCCAAAGTTGCTTAGGGAAAAATTCTATAAATGGCATCTAAAGATAAGTAATAATTCTGCGCTCAACTTTCAGCACAGAAATGTATTTTAATGGATGCAAAGCGTTTAAGGACTGTTTCCAGACATGAAAATGACGTTGCAAGATTGTTTAATAAATTTATATAAAATCAATCCTGGAACTTTTTGTACAGACCTCGTATATGGTACCTAAATATATTTACCCCATTACATAATCACCCCAACAGAGACAAAACTAAGTCCTCAGCATTATTTTTAAACCAAACTTCTATACTCCATGCACTAGCTTTTAATCCTTTCCTAAAACTCTTTCACACAAACATAATTAGTTTCTAATTGCTTTTAAATGCTGAATATGTCAGTTGTAATATTTCTTTAAACAGAGGTTGAATTAATAATCCCCACAGACTTCTGCATTCCAGAGGGGAATATGTTAGGTGCAAACTACATTCCCAAACATCAGGAGGTTAATTATACAGAATTCCTATCCTTATGATTCAGCTTAACAGATGAATAGATCAAGATCTGTCTCCTGGCAACATTTCTTACATGAGGTGCCCCCCTATGCCCCCCTTTCCCTTCCCTGTACCTCTAGTTGTTCACCGTCATGAGTAGCATCTTCAACGTGCTCCTCGTTACCCCAGCAACTCTCCTGCTCTGGAATGAGAGGGCAAGTTAAGAGGTGATAGGCTCAGGAGTAATCTAAGGAAATACTCTTTTAGAGAAAGGGTGGTAGATGTGTGGAACAGTCTCCCGGAAGAGCTGGTGGAGACAGAGACTTTGACTTCAAGAAAGCGTGGGATAGGCACATGGAATCTCTTAGAGAGAGAAAGAGACAATGGTTACTGCTGATGGGCAGACTAGATGGGCCATTTGGCCTTTATCTGCCATCATGTTTCTATGTTTCTTTTCCGTAGTGTAAATGTCTGCACCTAAATTTAGTTGTAGTTTCTGGGTGTAAGTGCTATTCTATAAACTGTCCCTAAATTTAAGCACGGCTTATAGAAAAGCACTTTTTTATCACCAACTTTTTGGGGCACTATGTATTAAATTTAACCCTATGGGCCAGATTCTGTAACTGGCCTAAAATCGGCCACTGATCGTGTCAATCACTTGACAGCACCAGTTACAGAATCGCGCCTGATTCAGCAAAGATAGGGAGCTGAAATATAGGCCTGGAAAGCTGATCGGCTGCAGCAGGGGACCCCCCCCCCCCCACGTTGGCAGGAGGAATGCCCACTTCCTCCTGCCAGAACCCCCAAATGGCCCTTCGAAGTCCTCCAGCAGGAGGGATGCCCACTCCTTCCTGCCGGAACCCCCAAAGCATCCTCCCAATCGCAATAGGCAGGAGGGATGCCTACCACCTCCTGTCTGCAGGCTCCCCCGAACTCATGAACCACCCCAACCACACATGCTTAGGCACAAGTATTTATACCAGCCATGGAGATGGCATAAGTTTTCTATATAAAAAAATGAAAGTAGAAGCCTACTTTCCTTTATAGAATATACGAGGTAACTATATATATACACTCAATTATAGCATAACGCCCTGTATGTTTTAAAAGCAACAATGCCGTATGCTTATATTTATTACAACACTTGATATACTACATTTCATCCAAGAGAAATTAAGAGAAAGAAACAGAACTGCACCCTATGGATTTCACAAATCCAAAGTCTGCACATCAATCCTCCTTAAGTGCCTCACCAGATAGGCTTCAACAGTGCATTTTTTTCTAGCAAAACAAGTGCTGGAATTCAAATGCCAGACCATCTTCAAAGGTGAAGTGAACACTGAGGGACATACCCCACAATAGCCAGGCCTCCTGCAACTAGCCAGAGAATCTATGAGACGGTAGTTCTGAGCTCTTTCATTAATACTTGAGGACCATAGATCAATTTTTAGCAAGCAATGGAAAGGGTGCCAGTCCTCAGTATGCCCTTAAAATAAGCCCTGGGCTTTAATAAAACGTTTAAAACATTAGCAGAGAAGATTCCAGCTGAATAGTTTTAGGTTGTGAGTTCCACAGTAATGAGCGTGATGTCACCGCATTGCATGCGCAGATGCTGTCCCAACATTGCTGCTAGCTGGAAGCTTTTCAAAACCCAAAGTGCAGGGTTTTGAAAGCCGTCCCGACTCTCGGACAAGTCCTCAAAAAGAAGGACATATCCAGGGAAATCCGGACGTCTGGTAACCCTAGCTCTCCATAACCTACTGTACCTACATAAAGACCTGCAGTCACAAGGACTATTGTTGTGTTGTACAGGTGGGTACAGTAAGCTTTGGGTGGGTTTTGGAGGGCTCACCTCACCATACAATATAAGCAAGTTATAGTGACATGAGTACCTGGGACTTTTCACTGCAGTACCTCTTAAGTGCCCCTCTGCTCTGCTTACTGTACTCAGCTGTCTGTGGCCAGTTTGTTAAGAATGCTGGCTGCTTGGACGTCCAAATAGCTTATTTTTGTGCTTTTTTCATTTGGATGGTTTTTTTATTCAAAAATGGCCCCAAAAGATAGACATACTAAAGGTCAAAACGTCTAGATAAGTAATTTTCAAAACAGAAAGTTTTAAAATTAAAATTTTCTCTACTGGATTTCTGGGCGTCTTTCCCAAAACGACCAAACTCAGACATCCTTTTAGTTCAAGTATTTTTATTGATTTTATATGGTAATTAACAAAATATACAAGATATACAGATATTATCTAGGACAGAACAAAAGCAAAATAATCCCACTGTACAAATCATGGGTGTACAAAACAAATCAGAACAACAACAAAAAAACAGTTAAAAAACTCAGACATCCTATAGAAAATGCCCCTCCACGTTTATATCGAAGTCAAAGAAAACATAAGAACATAAGAAATGGCTTCGCCGGATCAGACTCTAGGTCCATCTAGTCCGGCGACCCGCACCCGCGGAGGCCAAGCCAGGTGTTCCCTGCTGAGAAACCTTGTTTACTCGTATCCCCCAATGTGATTTGCAAGAAGGTGTGCATCCAACTTGCTCTTGAATCCCAGAATGCTGGTCTCCATCACGACCTCCTCAGGGAGAGCGTTCCAAGCGTCCACCACTCGTTGTGCAAAACAGAACTGCCTAATATTTGTCCTGGGCCTGGTGCCCCTCAGTTTCAGTCCATGACCTCTTGTCCGAGTCACATTTGACAATGTGAATAACGATGTTTCTTGCTCTATTTTGTCAAATCCTTTTAGTATTTTAAAAGTCTCTATCATGTCTCCTCGCAGTCTTCTCTTCTCGAGGGTAAACAATCCCAGTTTTCTGAGGCATTCTTTGTAGCTCAAATTCTCGATACCTTTTACTAGCTTTGTGGCTCGCCTTTGCACCCTCTCCAGTAGGGTTATATCCTTCTTTAGATAGGGAGACCAGTGTTGAACACAGTACTCCAAGTGTGGTCTGACTATTGCTCTGTAAAGCGGCATTATGATGTCTGCCGATCTACTAGTGATTCCCTTCTTTATCATGCCCAACATCCTATTTGCTTTCTTTGTTGCCGCTGCGCATTGAGCCGACGGCTTCAGGGTCCTGTCTATCCCTGTCCAGGTCCCTTTCTTGTTCGGTCTTGCCCAGTGTCATACCTAACATTTTATATTCATGTTCCTTGTTTTTCTTACCCAGGTGCATCACTTTGCATTTTTCTATGTTAAACTTCATCTGCCACTTTTCTGCCCATTTCTCTAGCTGGTTCAAATCTCTCTGAAGTTCTTCTCTGTCCTTTTGTGTCCCAACTACCCGACATAGTTTTTTGTCATCCGCAAACTTGATTAAATTACTTGTTGTTTCATCTTCTAGGTCGTTTATGAAGATATTGAACAAGATGGGCCCAAGAACCAATCCCTGGGGTACACCGCTCTTTACCTCTTCCCAGTCCGAGAACTTCCCATTTATGCCCACCCTCTGCAATCTGTTTTCTAACCATTTGCCTATCCATCTTAGTATATCTCTTTCTATTCTATGGCTTTGTAGTTTCTTCAGAAGCCTTGTGTGGGGAACCTTATCAAACGCTTTCTGGAAGTCCAAGTATATTATATCCACCGGTTCACCGTTATCAATTTGTTTGTTCACCTCCTCAAAAAATTGAAGTAAATTAGTCAAACATGACTTCCCTTTCCTAAAGCCGTGTTGGCTAGCTCTCATCAGGTCGTGATTTTCCAGGTGTTGCTCTATGCTATCCTTTATTAGTGCATCAATCATCTTCCCGGGAACCGACGTAAGACTCACAGGTCTATAGTTGCCCGGTTCTCCTCTCGATCCCTTTTTGAAGATTGGGATGACATTCGCTATCCTCTAGTCGTCTGGTATTTGCCCGGTTTTAATTGACAAGTTAGCTAGGGATTGTAATAGTTCTCCAATTTCTATCTTAAGCTCCTTTAGCACTCTCGGGTGAATTCCATCTGGTCCAGGGGATTTATCACTTCTCAATCTGTCGATCTGATAATATATCATGTTCAAATCCAGGTGAGGCTATCCTCATTTTCTCTCTTGAATACTCTCCCTGTTTCTGGCATTGATGCAGTGTCCTCCTTGGTAAAGACAGACGCAAAGAATGAGTTTAGCTTATCCGCAATCTGTTTGTCTTCCTTGATGCACCCTTTTTTTCCTTGGTCGTCGAGAGGGCCCACTGCCTCCTTAGCTGTTTTTTTCTCTTTTATGTATCTAAAAAAGGGCTTCTTGCGCTATCTTTTCCTCATAGGCTTTTTTGGCGTCTCTTACTGCCTTGTGACACTTCTTCTGGTCGACCTTGTGACTGTTGCAGGCCTCCATTGTGTGTTCACGTTTCCATTTTTTAAAAGAGTTTCTCTTATCCCTTACTGCATCCTTTACCTCTTTAGTTAGCCAAGCTGGTTCTCCTTTGTTTTTATTTCTCCTTCCTTTGGATATCTGCGGAATGTAGAGATTCTGCGCTTCGGTGATGGCATGCTTGATCGACCGTTCTGATTTTGGCTGCCTTTTTCTTGAGCCGTTTTTTAACCATGACTCTCATGCTGTCGTATTTCCCTTTTAAGAACATAAGAACATAAGAAGCGCCATCTCCGGATCAGACCTTCGGTCCATCAAGTCCGGCGATCCGCACACACGGAGGCCCTGCTAGGTATACACCTGGCTTATTTTATAGCCAACCATATCTTTATATGCCTCTCTCAAGGAGATATGCATCTAGTTTGCTTTTGAAGCCTAGGACTGTCGATTCCGCAATAATCTCCCCTGGGAGAGTATTCCAGATGTCAACCACTCTCTGTGTGAAGCAGAACTTCCTGATATTAGTCCTGAACTTGCCCCCCCCCCCTTAGCTTCATTTCATGTCCTCTTGTCCATGTCAAATTGGACAATGTAAATAATCTTCTCTGCTCTATTTTGTCGATTCCTTTCAGTATTTTGAAGGTCTCGATCATATCCCCATGCAGTCTCCTTTTCTCAAGGGAGAACAATCCCAGTGTTTTAAGTCGATCCTCATATTCCAGTTTCTCCATACCCTTCACTAGTTTAGTTGCTCGTCTCTGCACCCTCTCCAGCAGTTTTATATCCTTCTTTATGTAGGGAGACCAATGTTGGACGCAGTATTCCAAGTGGGGTCTGACCATTGCCCTATAAAGCGGCATTATAACTTTCTCCGATCTACTCGAGATTCCTTTCTTTATCATGCCCAACATTGTATTTGCCTTATTTGCCGCTGCCGCGCATTGTGCCGACAGCTTCAGGGTCCTATCTATCAGTACACCCAGATCCCTTTCTTGTTCACTTTTTCCCAGAGTTGCACCTGACATTCTGTACTCGTATTCCTTATTTTTACTGCCTAAATGCATTACCTTGCATTTCTCCACATTGAACTTCATCTGCCATTTCTCCGCCCATTTTTCTAACCGACACAAATCGCTCTGGAGTTCCTCACTGTCCTCCTGCGATCTGATTGCCCGGCAGAGTTTTGTGTCGTCTGCAAACTTGATGATCTCACTGGATGTTCCGTTTTCCAGGTAATTGATATAAATATTAAAAAGGATCGGCCCAAGTACCGAGCCCTGGGGTACACCACTAGTCACTTTCTCCCAGTCGGAGAACTTCCCATTTATGCCCACTCTCTGCTTCCTGTTATCCAGCCATTTGCCTATCCATCTTTGTATATCTCCCTCTATGCCATGGCTTTGTAGTTTCCTGAGAAGTCTTTCGTGTGGAACTTTGTCAAATGCTTTCTGGAAGTCCAAGTATATTATGTCCACCGGCTTTCCACTATCAATTTGCTTGTTCACGGTCTCAAAGAATTGGAGTAAATTCATCAAACACGATTTCCCTTTCCTGAATCCATGTTGATTGGGTTTCATCAAGTCGTGTGTGTCCAAGTGCTGAACTATGCTATCCTTGATCAGTGATTCAATCATCTTGCCGGGGACAGACATAAGACTCACAAGTCTATAGTTGCCCGGTTCTCCTCTCGATCCTTTTTTGAAAATTGGCGTGACGTTCGCTTTCCTCCAGTCGTCTGGTATCTGACCAGTTCTGATTGACAGAAAAGGTTGTGGTTTGAGTCTTGGTACGTTTCCCCTTCCCGATGCCAATTTTAAAATTGATCATGCTGTGATCGCTTGTCCCCAACGGAACAGTGACCTCTACATCTGTTGTCCTTCCAGTTATGCCATTTAGGACCAAGTCCAAGGTGGCAGTTCCTCTTGTCGGTTCTCCCACCATTTGTTCTAGGAAGCAGTCCCCTATCATTTCCAGGAACTTGGATTCCCTGCCGCAGTTTGAGGTGCCTAGGTTCCAGTTTATCCCGGGAAAGTTGAAGTCTCCCATGATCGTTACATTTCCTGCTCTACATCCATTGGTGATTTCTTCTAGCATTTCTACGTCTGTTTCTTCCTTTTGTCCCGGGGGTCGATAATAGAGGCCAATTTTCGTTTCAGCCTCATTTTGTCTAGGAATCTTTATCCAGAGGGATTCCAATTTTTCTTTCCCTTCTGTCTTCCCTTCTCTGATAGACTCTACTCCTTCATGGACATACAGGGCAATACCTCCCCCTTTTTGCCCTATTCTATCTCTTCTGTATAGTTTGTATCCCCTTAGTACAGTGTCCCATTCGTTTTCTTCGTTCCACCATGTTTCTGTTATACCAATGATATCCAGTCCTTCTCGTCTTGCTATTGCTTCCAGTTCCCCCATTTTGTTTCCCAAGCTTCTGGCATTCGTGTACATACATTTGAGCTCCCTTTGCACGTTTGTGTACACACAATTGAGTTCTCTTGGGGGAACCTTCCTGGCTTTTTTAGTCTTCTCATCCCTTTTTGTATCCATTTGTGCTCTATCTCTGTTACTTTCGATTTCAGCATGCTCTTTCCCTTTGTCTGAGCAGGCACTTGTAGTTTCTTCTTTGGGGTCTCCTGATGTCCGGGCCATCGACTGGTTGTCGATTGTCGGCTCTCCCCTGTTTAAAGCCTTCTCAATGGTCTTCTTCATATTTTCGGCCAAGACTCTTGCTCCTTGCTTGGTGAGATGTAGGCCGTCCCTTCTGTAGTATCTGCCACTTCCCCAGAACGCCGTCCAGTTGCGCACGAAGTCAAATCCCTCCTCATCGCACCATCGTCTCATCCAGGCGTTGATTGTTTGCAGTTCATCCTGTCTCTTTCCATCCGCTCTCAGAACTGGGATGATCTCGGAGAAGGCCACCTTCACCTCCCTGACCTTCAGTTTTCTTCCGAGTGAGCGGAGTTGACCCTTCAGTTCTTCCCTGTCGTACTTCTGTCCGCTCACATCGTTGGTTCCCACATGGATGAGCACCGCAGTGTCCTCTCCTCCTGCGTTGTCTATGATCCTGGTGATCCTGCTGGCCACATCCTTCACTCTTGCACCAGGCAGGCAGGTGACCAATCTATCTTCTCTCCCTCCTGCGATGTGACTGTCCACATTGCGTATGATGGAATCTCCAACGATGATCCCTATCTTCTTAATTTGGGGGTTCTTGGGAGTCCGTATCCATGGACCTGTGTACCTAATTTCAGCAGAACCAAACATAGAGCCATATTCTATATATTGTGCCAAAAAATGGTACTGACTAGAAAGGTGCTTAGCGCGATTCTATACAAGGTACATGCATCTTGTAGAATAACGCTAAGTGACAGTGTATGGCATAACTTTTAGGTGCACCCATATAGTCCAAGCCTAACCAAGCCTAACTTGTGCAAGCATCGGGAGTATTCTGTAACAGTGCACATAAATTTTAGGGATGCCCATGATCCACCCATGTCCTCCCCTGACTAGACTCCCTTTTCAGATTCACACTCTATAACTGACGAACAGCACTTTATAGAATACACCTACCAAGTTGTGCGTGGAATTTCTAATTAGGACCAATTAGCTTCAATTATCAATGCCAATTAGGCTTGTTAAGTTTGCATGTGGGTCAGCTGTGTGCACTGATTTGCGCACACAACTTAAGATGCCATATACAGAATTTGGGGGATAGTGACAAATTTAAGATCACTTTCACGATCACTACAAGTCTTAGAATGGACTTCTGTGCTAATGGTTGTGTAGTAAATCCTATTGGGACCAGCACTGCTTTTTTGCAAATGCTATTCCGAGTTTTAAAAAGTGCCATGCTGTACAAGAAAGCTCATTTGCTGCAAAACTCCCATTAACCAACTTGTTCATTAATCACCACAAGAAATAAAGAAAGGAGTTTTCTTTTGAAGGATCAAGAATATGAATGGCTTAAGAGCAATGTAGCATCTTGTGCTTACAGCTTGGAGCACATTCAAACCTTTTGCCCTTATAGGCATCTCAGTTTTAAACTTGTCTTATAGAAGTCCCCAGAAGCAGCAGCAATTCACATATGCTGACTGCAGCCTTCCCTTTGATCCCTCTAACCTCCTCTGGTGCAACTTCCTGTTTCCATTTGAGTGGGATGGATCAGAGAGAAGACTGTAGTGTCGGTCACAGGCAATGTCTATGAAACGCTGCTGCTGGAGACCTCTAAAAGACAAGTTTTAAAGTATATCCTGGGGTGGGAGGGGAGGAGAGAAATACTGAAGCATTGCTGGGGTAGGGAAATGGAGGGAGAGATGCAAGATCACTCACTAGGAGAAGGGGTGGAGGAGAGCTACTGGACAGTGAAAGGGTGAAAAAGATGAAGGTAGAATAATATGGGGCCTTCGAGGTGGAGGGGAAAGAGGAAGAGAAGAAGGACAATGGGAAGAAAGGAGGGAAGAGAAAGGAAGAGATGTTGGACCTGGGGTCAAGTGGACAGGAGGGAGAGAGGGAGAGAAGCCAGACAATGGGAAGGAGGGAGAAAAGAATGGGAAGGGATGAAATAGGAAAAGATGCTTGGCCACAAGGAGAGAGGGAGAGAGGACACAGGAAAGAGAGACCGATGCTGGACCATGTGATGGGAGGGACAGAATGGAAATGGGGCAAGAAGATACTGGGGATAAAAGGGAAGGGACAAAAAGATGTCAGGCTACAAGGGTGAGGGAAAGAATGGGAGATGCTGAACTTCAAGGGTGGAGGGAAGGGAGATGCTGAGAACGATGGAACTATGTAGGAGCAGCCATGGGGATGAGTGAGAGGAGGATAGTGAATCCAGAGGGTAATAATGTGCTAATTGGAAATAGATGAAAGAAAAAAGGAAAGAGGAGGCTGGGGAAGGAGTGAGATGGGAAATGGGAGAGGTAGGCGGTGAGAAAAGGAGAAGGAAACTTAATAGGGGAAAAATAAAAAAAGGAGATGAAGGGCAGAAGGGTGAGAAAGTAGGTGACATTTTAGTGGACAGAGAAACAGAAAAGAGGAGGAAAAAGCTAAAAGAGAAAGATAAATATGTCAGACTGATGTAGTTAAAGAACAGAACATGACAGGAGAAGAGAAAAGGAGTGACAAATGGACAACAGCCCTTAAGAAGCGAGTTAGCAGAAGACAGATATGAAAGCAAAAAAGTAAAACTGGAACTAACATAATGGAAAAAAAAGTGTTTTAATTTGAATGTATTAACTTGAATATGTTAGTTTTGGAAATGTACATTGCAGATGTCTTTGTATTATGTTCCATTCAAGAAAACATGAATTTCTGTTTATATTTCTACAGTGCTGTGGTATGTGCTGTTTTACCTCTTAGGGCTCCTATTCAATTTTTGCTTCCATAATTCTAACTTATGATCACATGTTCTGTATTTGGTTAGGGTTTGTCTGTTTCTTTGCATGTGAATGAGATGTGTATACAGTAGTTTCTGTGTAGAGATCTGTAGCAATCCCATTTATTCTTTTATGTGTAGTAGGTGTGTTAGTATTTAGGGCTCAAAGTAATACTTGGGATGGTAGATAGTATGGATGGCCAAACTGTGTGGGCCATATGGTCTTTATCTGCCTTTGCTCTTTTTTTTTCCATTCAGAGGTAGTGTTATTCCTGTTTGAATTATGTTCTTAGTGTTACTATTATTGTATGACATCTTTATTACATCTATATTGGAGTTGGGATTTTTTTTCAGGATGCATATTATTTCACAATGTGCCTGCTAGTGGAGAGATTTATTTTGCACCAGATTCTGATGTGCACCTAATGTTGGAGGTATGAAGGGGAGATTGGATTATGTCAGACCAAAAGGTCCATGAGGGTCATGTATGAGTCATGCAAGCATCAACTGTTTAGTGTGTCCCAAAAGAAAAAAAAAAGAGAACCATTTCACTAGAGCCTCACCAGCATTTGGCGTACCTAAATATCACCTTGAATTACTACAGAGTCATCAGATCCCTGTCCTCTTTTCATCTCCATCTTAAATGTTTAAAAATACCTGTATGGACTGCCTGGACCCCCCCTTCCTGCCCATCTTTGAAAATGTTTCCCGTTCCCTTTCTCCTTTCATATTTAAAAATGTATAAAACTACCTCTGGCTCACACTGTTGTCTTTTTCATAAATATGAAATATATGGGATGGTTGTGACAGAGAGGACACAAAGAAGTGGTGACTGCAGTAATTACTGGTGTATATCAGATGTATTTGTGGATCAAATGAAAAGTATGTGTTTTGGAATTTACACCTCTGATACCAGTGCTTGTTTGTGGAGTTGTCTGCAAATTTGTTTAAAGATGATAATAATGAGATTATTTTTATTACAATCATGACTATCATTCAAAATATTCTGTTAGGTGATGCAAAACTTACTTACCCCTCCTTTGGTGAAATTTCTCTATGCTCTTGATGATCTCTATTAATATTGACTCTTAGGGCTACATTCACTAAGCAAACCGATCGTGTACCGATCGGTTTGCGACCCCTTTGCGATCCAATTTTACTCCGGCACGATTCACTTACCTCTCTACCGACCATCCTCCGATCCGCACATGCAAATGAGGGGAACGGCATGCAAAGTAGGCAGGGACGCGATTCACTAACCAAAACCCTGCAACACCGTCTGGACTGGCTGATCACAAACAAGCGACTGCTGAGAACTAGTCGCTCAAGCCCTTTCTGACTGCCCTGCCTTCTGCCACCCTGCTCTATGCCCTGCTTCTCTGCTATAAGCCCCGATCTCCTGGTTGCCCTGAATCTCCTGCTCACCCTGAATCTCCTGCCACATCAACTCGCCTCGAATCTGTCTGCCTGCCACCCCAACTCAACCCGAATCTCTCCTGCCCTTCCCACAGTGCAAGCCCGTGGGTTTAACCCGTGGGTTTAAAGCGGGTTAAAAACACAGGCTCACAAAAAGTTTTAAAACCAGTTTTTAAAAAAAAGTTAGAAAAGGATGCTGCTCTTAAGCATGTGCAGCATAAGGGCGATTCATGAATCAGCCCCCCGATCCGATCCGTACCCTTTGTGAATCTAGCCCAAAATGTGAAGAGAGAGATTCCTGTGTTCACTGAATCTTTCAGAGGCTTCAAGGTCCAGGAATTCAGCAAAGGGGAGGCTGTCTGCACTCTGTAGACTCCTCCCACTGACAAGAGCAGAGACCTATTGGCTGTTTTGAAAGATTCAGAAGTTGTTTTTGTTTTAAGGCTGGAACAGTTGGAGTGAGAAGGGGAAGTGGAGTAGGGAGTAGGTAGAAACAGCTTGTCTCTCTGTCTCTCTCTCTCTCTCTCTCTCTGGTTAATAGTTTTGTGGGAGCTGGCTACCTCTATACATATAGCTCTGGGGTCAGGGCCGGATTTAGATGAAAAGAGGCTATTCCACTTATGAGGCCCTTTCACCTCCCATTTTTAAGTTTGTAAATTACATGAGAGATAATAAAATACATCATTACTGTGATATATATCAATATGTTAAATGAAACATGTTGTTATTGGTACTAACCTTTATAAAAAATGTGACACGGATAAATAAAAAAAAGTCGAGAACACTTATTTGGACATTTATTCTCAGCACCATATATAGTACTTGTAACAATAACTAATCAAACATAACACACAACATTTACACACCCCCTCCGCCCGCCTGCCTCCCATCCCCCTTCCATTGAACACCCCCCCATACCATCCTGCCTGCCTGCCTTCCATTAAACCCCCCCACTCCCCCTCCGATGCCAGCCTGCCTGCCTCCCATCCCCCTTCCACTGAAACCCCCCCCTCCCCACTCTCCCCGATGCCATCCTGCCTGCCTGCCTTCCATTGAACCCCCCACCCCCTCCAATGTCAGCCTGCCTTCCATTGAACCCCCCATCCCCCTTCCACTGAACCCCCCTTCCCCCGATGCCAGTCTGGGCCGCCCTGTCCTGACGGATCCACGTTTTACCTCTCTCCCCTTGGGGCGGGGCTTTGCCCAGCTGTTTCCGGACTGACGTCTTTCCCTCCCCGATCCTCCTCCCAGGGCGAGAAAAAGAAAGGGAGAAGCCGAGTCGGCGTCCCATTGCAGCTGGAGCCGGTTCCGATCCCGAAGCGGAACCGAGGTAACTGGGGAGCGGCTAAAACCTGAACCGGAGGCAGGATCGGACCGGGGACCGGCGCACGCCCCCACCTGGGGCTGAGACCGATTCCCCTCCGGAGCCAGGAAAGGGGTGGGGGTGGAGAGAGTAGCAGCGGGATCCGATCCAGAGCTGGAGCACGTGTGCAATTCGGATTCCCCACCCCTGGCTGAATTTTGATGAGTTGCTGGCGCAGGTGCCGTGAGGAGTGACACAGAAGCACACCTCACGCCACCAGGACTCACGATATTTCAATAGCGCATGCGCGCTCCAGGATTTTATTATTTATGATATAATCATGAAAATATAAAATAAAGCACGTAATATACATTTTAAAATATGCAAATTAAAACATATGTTAAGAATTTACTTAGAATTAGATATTGTCACAAAAAATTTTTCAATAGTCTATAAACACTTCACTAAAGTATTGAACCTTCTGAACTCAAAAGGCGAGAATCAAATGATCGTGTATGCAATCCTAAAATAAGAATCTTTTCTAATAACATTAACACGTGTTTCATATTATCGAAGTAACACGAATATAACTGAACGTCGGGATATCAATAGGTCTGTTCATTTGTCTGTTCCAATCTACACCAATCTGCACTTTATTTATGCAAGAACAAACCAGAGCTTAGTAGCATAAGGCACGTCAATATTTTCCATAGCAATCAGTGAACGTATGAACTATACGTTCGTTTGCATAGTATATACAAACGAACAGACCCAATGAGCCGAATGTGTTGATCTTAACCAATACATTTTTATATTTGTTTATTAGTCATATGCGTAGAATGTAATTTTAATTTTGCTAACAATTTGAATGGAGGCCCCTCTTGATCTTGAGGCCCTAGGCCAGGGGTCTGCAACCTTTAAGACATAAAGAGCCACTTGGACCCGTTTTCGAAAAGAAAAAAAACTTGGAGCCGCAAAACCATTATAAAACAAATCTAACACTGCATATATTGTTTCTTATCTTAATGCTATATACAGGATCACTAAATTGAAAATAAAATCATTTTTCCTACCTTTGCTATTTGGTGATTTCATGAGTCTCTGGTTGCACTTTCTTCTTCTGACTGTGCATCCAATCTTTCTTCCTTTCTTTCAGCCTCCTGTATGTTTCCTCTCCTCCAGACCTCATTCTCTCCCCCAACTTTTTCTTTCTGTCTCCCTGTTCCCCCTTCTTTCTGTCTCCGTGCCGTCCCCCAAGCCACTCGGTTTGCTGCCACTGCAATCGGGGAACAGCCCCCAAGCCACCGCCGTCCCAAGCTTTCCCTGCAGAAGTGTTGCGCTGACCAGCATTCCGCTCCCTGACGTCAATTCTGACGTAGGAGAGGAAGTTCCGGGCCAACAAGGCATTTCTCCTCATTCCATCCAGCCTGAGCCCCATCTCTCCTTGATCCAGCATTTCCCTTCTGTGTCTGTCAGAATTACCATTCCACCTATTTTCCAGCATCACCCTTCTTTGTGTCCATCTCACCTATATCCCTATCTCACCATTTTTTCAGAATCTTCATTTGTCTCTGTCCTTGTCTTTACCCCATGTTCACCATTTGCCCTTTCAATGTCTTTATCTCCCCCCCCACACACACACTTTTTCAGTATTACTTCTATGTCTCTATTTCACCTCCTCTTCATGTTCCCTCTGTATCTCTATCCTTATTCAGTAGGTCCTGCTTACTCTTTCTCTTCTTTGTGTCACTATCTCCATTTTCAGCTTTCCCCCCTTTTCCTTTGTTACTGCACCCTGTAGCTAGAATCTTTCCACCCTCCCTCCACTCCGGCCCAGCCCAGTATGAAATATTTCCTTTTGTTTCCCTCCCCTCTCTCTTCTCCTCCCTCACCCACGAGTCCTGCATCTGGCCCTCTCCCTTCTACCTGCACCTGGCAACACCCCCCTGCTCCGCGGCTCTCTTCAGCAACTCGTCAACAGCAGTGATCAAGACAAGCTGCCGACATCGAGGCCTTCCCTCTACGAGTCCCGCCTTTGTGGAAAAAGGAAGTTGAAACAAGCGGGACTCGCAGAGGGTAGGCCCCGACGTCAGAAGCTTGTGTCGATCGCTGCTGCTGAGTTGCCGAAGAGAGCCGCGGAGCAGGGGATGTGGCCGGAAACAGGTAGAAGGGAGAGGGAGATAGGAAGGCTGTAGATCTCCGGAGCATGACACCGACCCCGGCCAGGATGATTTTTTTTTCAGGCGTGCACATTACAAGTCCAGCGTCGCGGCGGGAAATAGCCATGCTGAGCAGTGAGCTCAGCACTACACAGATGAAAGCCTTGCTTGCTGATTGGTCCAGCGGCACGGCGGGGCGGGGCCGCCGGACCAATCAGCAAGCAAGGCTTTCATCTGTGTATGTGCTGAGCTCACTGCTCAGCATGGCTATTTCCCGCCGCGACGCCGGACTTGTAAGCTGCATGCCTGCGTGACACACTACCGGAGCCGCAGCAAAGGTGGAAAAGAGCCGCATGCGGCTCTGGAGCCGCGGGTTGCCGACCCCCGCCCTAGGCTGAAGCCTAGTTAGCCTATAGGAAAATCTGGCCCTGTCTGGGGTTCAGTTTCCCAGAACCCTGAATATATTAGTAAAGGGGGAATTTCTCATTGGTTGAGCTGCTGCCTCTGTACCCAGAGATTGTGAGATCAAATCCCGGTGCTGCTCCTTGTGATCCTGGGCAAGTTACTTAATCCTCCCGTGCCCACCACTTTGAATGTCAGTTTTGAAATGCCATAGTGACATAAAGACAGTAAACAAGTCTCATTTTCCCTTTCCATTTTTACCTGATAGTGTTCTTCTGGCCTGCCTCCTGGGCACATAACTAGTCAAAAGGTACCATACGAGGCTAGGGATTACACTAGTATTAACATGTGTCTGGACATTTGGAGTGGAACGGGTAGATGTTGTGAATCGCTTGTTTATTCCTTCCATAAACACTAGGACTATGGGGAATGCAATGAAGCTACTAAACAAACCGGAGAAAATATTTCTTCACTCAACATGCAATTAAACTCTGGAATTTGTTGCAGAGAATCCACTGGAATAAGCAGCATAAAATCTGTTTTACTCTTTGAGATCTTGCCAGATACTTGTGACCTGGGTTAGTCACTGTTGGAAACAGGATACTGGGCTTGATGGATCTTCAGTCTGTCCCAGTACGGTAACTCTTATGTTAGGGTTACCTGATCATACCCTGTTTTGCCCCCAGCCCCACCCTGTTCCACCCCCAAGCCCTACCCCCACACAGACCTAATGCCTCCTTTCCTGAGCTCGGGGCCACATCTGGAGGTCCTCAATGCATGCGCAGATGTTGATTCGATGACATCACGCATGTGTGTGATGTCATCATGTTGACGTCAGTGCAAAGAGGCCCTCCAGACGCAGCCCTGAGCTCAGGGCCTTCCAAAATCCGGACACACTGCTGGAGTTTGGAAATCCCCCTGGGCACCTGGACAGTTCTCTAAAAAGAAGACATGTCTGGGCTTCCCTAGATATATGGTAACCCAATCTTATGTTTTTATGATTTATTTTTAAAGTATTTACTCTTTGCCTTCAAATGGGGAGAATTCATAAAGGTGGCTCAAAGTTAGGGATGCAAATTTGGGTGCTAATTAGGTGCTAAAATCAATAATTGATATTAACAGGAACTTAATTGGAAGTAATTATGAGTTATGCACAGATCCGCTCTACGCCCTATTCTATAACATGCAAGCCTAAATTTCATAGCATGCAACTCCAAAGGGGGTGTGGCCATGGGAGGGACATGGGCATGTCAGGGGCATTCCCAGAATTTAGGTGCAATGTTATAGGATATAATTGTAAATATTGATAGAACTGGGACTGAGGCAATCTGAATTTTTGCTGAAGTTATGAAAAACAGAGTGCAACTGGTCAAAATCTCTCTCAATTGCTTGATACTTGCCTGTACCCATTCCTTCCAAAAGATAGGATTCCCCCATAATTTTAAAAAAGTTTAATTTTTCATACAGTTGCCCTCAATTATTTAAAAAGGCAAAGCGGCATCCAGCCTATGAACAGCTTGCAAAGTCTCAGATAGTTTGGGGGAGTTCTTGATTCAGGGAGTAGCCATCATGCCAACAATTTCTGATGGTATATCATTGAGTACCAGAATTTATACCAGTCTTTGGCACAGATAAGCGCTCGCACTCATAGGCACAAAAGGCATGCTAAGCTAGTATTTGTAAAAGGCACTCTGTGGAGAATGCCCTTTACAGTATACTAGCTTAGTATGACTCATCCCGTCACCTAACTTTTGGACGCCCTTTGTCGAATCCCTCCTCCTACCAACATAACAGCTCTTCTCATGTATAAATGAGTGCTCCAGCAGTTGCACCGGCATCCAAGCCAGCTATGCAGACTGCAGCACCATTGTTATTCTGGACCAGAAAAGAAGCGTGTTGAGTCTGTCCAGCAACTGCCCACCACTTCTGCAATTTGTGCCAAAACCACAAGCATTTTTAAAACTTACAGTGCCAGCACTTCTTGAATACTAAACTGCAAGGTCCTACCGTATTAGTTCTGATGAGGATTTGTTTCTATTTCCTTGAAGTTCCGTTCCATTTATGTTCCATGCCAGATGTGGGAATAATATCACCAAGCTGCTAGAGTCAAATATGCAGGTTTCACATACACAGAGAAGATGTAAACCAGGGGTGTCCAACCTGCGGCCCGAGGGCTGCATACGGCCCCGTGAAGTATTTTGTGTGGCCCCGGTCGAGGGCGATGCAGTGTTTTCCTCTGCTGCCCCTGGGTGTTTACCGTCTTCCCGGCTCCCTCCTCTGTCTTGCTGCAGCGTTTGAGCGTTTTTGTGGCCCCAGAAACATTTTTTTCGGCCAATGCGGCCCAGGGAAGCCAAAAGGTTGGACACCCCTGATGTAAACGATGCAGGCACTTTTAAACATAATAACATAGTAAATGACAGCAGACGGTCCATCCAGTCTGCCCATCAGTCATAAGTTTGTATAATCACTCTATCCACTTCTCCATAGAGGAATTGGGACCCAATACAGTCTGTGTTTTGATTACGAAATGTTCTTCAGAGGTCCTGAATGGAAGAGTTGATTAAAACTTACAGACTGGGGGAATGGGGGGGGGGGGTGGTCCAAGATGGCGGCAGTGTAATGGAATGCTCTCGATCTGGACTCGGAGCAATTTTTACCTGCTTACAATATGCCGCATTCAAAAAGAAAGGGAAGTGTTCGCCCTGATCCCTTGGCAGCCAGAACCTCTTCACCTGCTCAGTATTCGATCAGGGAATTTGTTCTTACTTCAATCCCGCAACTTTCTGGAGTTCAGTCTGCTGTATCTTCGGCGAGTTCACGTTCTCTCCTTTAAAAAATCCTTAAAAACTTATCTCTTCAAAGATGCTTTTAATCTATGATTTTCTCAACCAAAATTTTTTTTTAACTTGCTATTTTAAAGTCCTATTCCCCTTATGTTATTTTCCTTTTTATGTTCTTCAACTCCTGAAAAGAAATTGTAATTTCTCCCTTTTTTCCTTCCCTATTCGTGTATTGTCTTATTTAGTTTGTCTTTTATTCGTTATTATATTAGTTGTTATATTTTCATTTGTATTGTACATCGCTTAGGAAATTAAATAGGCGATTTATCAAGCATTAATAAAACTTGAAACTTGAACTCTCCGAGATTCTCAGAGATCTCGGAGAGAATGTGAACTCGCAGGCCTTGAGCATGCGCAGATGCTCAAGGCCCAGCACAGAAGAGGAGGCCGATCTTTGGGCACCGGCACCAACGCACAGGACATGCCGGTGCCGGTGCTGAGGCTGAGCTGAAAATAAGAAGCGGGTTCGGGTTGGTCTGGGGCGGCGGGGGGGTGCCGGATCGTGGAGGGGGGGGGGGGGTGCCGGATCGCGTTGGCGGGGCACTCATAAATCGAGCCATGCTCGGTTTCCGAGGTGCCGATTTTGCAAATGTTTTGCTCTTCTTGCAAACCGGTGCCCTCGTAAACCGAGGTACCACTGTACTAATAGTCCTCCCTCTTCTTTCCACTGGATCTCCCCCTCCTCTTTTTCTAGTTTTTAATTCTGCCTCACTTCCTTTTGGTAGTGTAAAAATAAGATTTGGGGGTTAGAAAGAGAACAAATCTGCAAAACCTTATGCTTACAAGGTTCTATTGCTTTCCAAGCCAAACACGAAGCATTCTCTTCCTACCGTACTTATCTTCCTCCTTCCTCCACACCACTAGCAAGTACATTTGTGCGAGATCCTCAATGGTTCTCTTGCACCACGCACTAGACAGGTGGTCAGCGTCCGATTCTGCAGACTTCGTGACTATGCTAAGGCATTCTTAGTGTTAGAAAGCTGTACAGGGCCTCGCTTACCTAAGACAGAAGTCTCAAGTATCTTTTCCACCAAGCCACCATAAAGGAAGAAAAAGCACACAAGTGTCCATGAGGCACCTGAAACATAGGTGGACTAAAGCGGGGCTTGCATGTAATCCCGGGGGCGAACGGTAGGGTGGGGGAAGCGCTGTTACCGTGAATCCAGCGCTTCAACTAGGGCTTATTTTTGGGGTAGGGCTTATTTTCGGGGAAGCACAGCATACTGGTGCCTATCTTGCATGCCTAGCAACACCTAAGTTTAGCATGCCTATTCTCTAACCCAACCAAACCTACTTTTCAGGTGTGCTTCGTTAGGCATCGGTGGGCGTCTTGACTTAGGCGTTGCTGGGCACTACGCGAATATCCACACAACCTTAATTAGTAATTAAAAATTGATTTTTAAAATCTGTTTTTAATAGCGTGGTCAATTAACATGTTATTTAACCAATTAAAAATCAATTTGGTTGCATGTGGATTTTAATTAGGTGTCGCTAGACATCTGCGATTAGGACACCTAGCAGCGCCTAACACGTTTATAGAATGTGCCTTGTATATTTTAGGAAGTATGTAAAATATGGATAACTTAAAAAAATAGATAAATTAAGAAAACAATGTTCAGCTTTAGTTTAAAAAGACTTTATTTGCACCTTATTGTTAGTTATAGCTGCAAATAGGTGATTCTATCAGAGGGGTCATTATCAAGAAGTTTATACACCTAATCTGTCAGTTGTCTATAAACCTTTTGCATATATATGGGAGCCCGAGAACCTGTGTTGATGGACGGCAGATAACACGGGGCTGGTAGGCCCTCATATCGCCCATCGGCCGGGGTGGTTAGTGGACGGGGTGTAGCAAGGTGAGGTAAGATAGGTTAGAGGGCCTGTCAGGTAGGGAGGTTTGAAGAGATTGGAGGGAGGAGGGGTTGCGTGCGGGGGCAAGGTGTTTTAAGGAGGGGACTGTGGAGGACTCAGCCGTGGCTTTTTTCCACCCACCCTCCCATGATTTAGGCGGTGGGAGGTAGCTTGGGGGCGGATCTCCCGAGCTACTGGGTCATTGGGGATCATCAGGTGATAAGGGGTGGGCCAGCGGGGTGCCGTGCCTGGTGGGTTAGGTGACCCTGATAAAGGGGCATGTGCTTACTTTAATGCGCCTAAGTTATATTTTGCATACAGGTACTAAGCATGATTCTATAAAAGGTATGCATACTTTGTAAAATCATGCTAAGCACCATCCTAGCCGATGTTGATTTTTTTAGGCACCATATATAGAATATGGCCCTATGGGGGTAATTATACTTTGTTTTATTTGTACCCTGCTTTATTCAAAGCAGTTAACAATAAGTACATACAAAATTATAAACATCAATACATATAGTACAGTCGACTCCGCTTAAGTGCAAGGCCTCTGGACCGCCACATGCGCTTAAACGGAGTGCCTCTTTTTAATCATGAAAAATCACAGTACACTGTAGTCAAATGCAATAAAGCTTTTGTCCAGCGTGGTAGACACGTTCAGCCAGAGACAATGACTTTTGACCAGCCAAAAACAAAGGTTTTTCTCCACGAACACCATGGTGCATTTTCAAAAGTTCGAACACCTGGCCAGGCCTAGACTACTGATTCAAAACACATGGCTCATCAACGTAAGAACATGATTTCTTTTAACCAGATTGAACATAACGTGAACACATAGAGGTTGGACCTATAACATCAGTGCGCATAAGCAGATTGTGTGCTTATCAGAATTGCAATTATCCAGAGTTTATGTCCATTGACTTTAATGTAAAAAAAACGGGACCATGGAGGTAGGCTGCCAATAACTAAAGCATGCACTTTAACTGATGTGCACTTAGGTGGAGTCGACTGTAAAAAACATTTTAGTGACCAGTGCTCCACTTGCTATCAAGAACTCAATTCCCATATTTCATCTTGCAAAATAAAAACCTCTTCAATAATTTCTTTGTTATTCAAATTCTACTGCTGACGTATATGTCGGAATCTCATTCCATTCCATAAGGAGCATTTGAATATTACCACATTAACTTCTGAACTGGTGAAAAACAAGCTTTGCAGAGCCTTCTTTGACTCTTTCCATACAGCACACATTCCAGGGTACAATGAAAAGTATTTGATATCCTGCTGTAAAGCTAATAAAAGTGTCTAAAAAACCCCCAAGCTCAGGATGATGGATGTTGAAAGTTAGCAAATGAGCTTTTAAAAACTGGTCTTTTGTAGTGATTGGCAAGAAGACTGAAACATTTTGTGAGCTATTACAAACTTCAGAGAGCTTTCATTTACAATGATTATTAACAAAACGTTGCATTTAAAAGGAAAACAATATCAAGACCAGTGTTGTACAAAGTGTTATAAAGGGATGTCCATATAGGGATGATCAAAATTTGCAATCTGAATGGCTGTTAACAGGTCTTTCCTATTTTAAAATGGAGTTCACATTGGTTTTGGTATTTTATTTCTAAACCACTTGGATTTGTAATAAGTTGAGTGGTATATGAATTATTTAAAATATTCCCCAAATTCTGTATATTATACCTAAAGTTGTACGTGAACATCAGTGCGCATAGCTGATGCATGCACACAACTTAATTGATCAATTTGCCTAATTCACATTAATTGGGCCTAATTAATGTGCACAAATCAGAAGTGCAATTCTGTGAAAAGTAAGCACCAGTTGCAGTGTGCTAATTTGAAAACAGGGTGTTTCTAAAAGTTATAAGCATTGTTATAGAATGTGCCCAACCCTCGTACAACTTAGGCTCAGGCATTTAGGCCTGGTTTTAGATGGCCTAAATGGGTGCACCTAAGTTATGTGTTGCACACAGGCACTAAGGAGCTGATTCTGGATAAGACACCGATCTCAGCAGCTGCCTAAGCGGTGGTTGAGAATCTCACACCAGCGTCCTATACAGAATTATGTCTGTCCTATTGGACAGATGCCTAACCCCACCTAACCTGCCTGATTCTGTAACTGGTACCCATGTCACAGGCGCTGGTTAGAGAATTGTGTTGCCGCTGAGCTGATTGTGGCAAGGGAATCCCCCTGCCATGAACAGCTCAGCAGCTGTGGCAGGGAAACCCCAACCCTACGAATATCCCCACTAGGAGGGATGCCCAATTCCACCTGCTGGCACATACCCCCAACATCCCTGGCACTTCCTCCTGATGGCATCCCCATGAACACATAACCCCCCAAACCCTCTGAACCCCTCACTCCAACACCCCCCTAAATCCTGTTCCCCACCCCCCCAAAGCCCACCAGGACATCCCAGAATTTTATCAGTAAGGTCAGCCAGAGGGATGCCTACTTCCTCCAGCCGGCAGGCCTGCCCCTTCAGAATGGCAGGCCTTTCCCTTCCCAGTGCATCCTGGGATGCACTGGGGAGGGGCTTAAGGCCCTGATTGGCCAAAGCACCTAAGGCCCCTCCCAAAGACAGCTGGGCCAACCGGAGTCTTAGGCCTCCTTCCCAGTACATTCTGGGATGCACTAGGAGTGACCTAAGACTCTGGTTGGCCAGATCCCTAAGGCCATTCCCATGGGGAGGGTTGGGGGTCATGTATTTGGGAGGAGGTGCTGGCAAGAGAGAGTGGGCATCCCTCCTGCTGGGGATGTTGGGGGATGCTGGCAGGAGGGAGCGGGCATCCCTCCTACTGGGGATGTTGGGGAGTTGCCATCAGGAGGGATTAGGCATCCCTCTTGCTGGGAGTAATATCGGGGGTGGCATCAGGAGGGATTGGGCATCCCTCCTGCCGGGGATGCTGGGGTGATGCCGGCAGAAGGGAGTGGGCATCCCTCCTACCAGGGACATTGGGGGGGGGGGTCAGGGCTGGCGATGGGAGGGCATGTGCATTCCTCCTGCTAGCCGACTTGCTGTGGAGTTTGGGGGTTCCCTGCTGCAGCTGCTCAGCTGATTGCAGCAGGGAAATTTTCTTGACGCGATCAGTTTAGCAGCCATGTCTATTTGAAATGTAGGCCAGCATTTCAATGGCCTACATTTCAGGTGCCTATTAGGGCCCTAGGGAGACGCCTAGGGCTGCTTAAGCTCACCCAAGACTACTTCTGGATAAAACCTAAATAAACTAACCCGAGTGGTTTAAATAACCCAAAAGGCAAAAACTATGTAGTGGATATGGTTTTTCTGAGTTGGATTGACAGTCCCTCGAGCTTTGCACCAATAAGAATGGTGGGGAGGAGTTGCGTCAACACGTCGGTGCAAGAGTATAAAGAAATGCTGTCGCCATCTTGACGAGGTTTGGAAATTGTTGACAGCACAATATAGCGATGTAAGTACTGTTTTATTTAATGCACAGGAATTTTTAGGAACAAGCATTGCTGAAGATAAATAGTTTTTTGTCAGTTTTTTTCAACCAGCTGGATAAGTGCACGCTAGCAAATTATTGAATTGTGGACACTGGTGTAGAGATATGATGAAGAAATACTGCTGAGAATAAGACTTTTAAATCGGTTGCTGGAATATTTATCAAGTTTGAAAATATGAAAAAATAAAAAATGTATAAAAAAAGTAATATTAACATCAGGTCCCCTGGCCAATGATTGGAGCAGGAGCAAGAACACTATGCTGATCGTTTCAGTTAGTGATATTACAACTGTGCGTAGGTCTCCAACTCTGAGGCCTGCAACAAACACCTGAGAGCTAAGCTAAGAATTTGTTAGTTGTACTTTCTAAAATGAGTAGTTTTTGCACTTCTGGATAAAACCACACTAATGCTTGGGTGAGCCTAAGCATCCTTAGGTACCTCCCTGCACCCGTGACAGATGCCTACAGTGTGGGCAGCCTGTCTCAGGGTGGTTTGTTGTTTTTGGGGTTTTTTTTTTTTTTTAATGTGCATCCTGATTAGCTGGTTAGATCGTGGTAGGATGTCAAAGAATTTGCCCCTAAGTGCAATTTTATTCATCCCATCTCTAGCACAAGATCTGCTCAACCATATGGTGCCGATATCTTCACAATTGTTCAGAGTAAAAAGTCTTTGTTGAATGTGGTAGCAGTGTAGATGCAGGATGCTGTAGTTACAAGATATATGGCTCAGTGTTCCTTTAATCCAGTTTAATAATATTCTAAAACAAACTTTACTTCAGAAATCTCAAGGTTGGAAAAACAGTGGTGCCTCTAGAGAGCAATTATGAAACTGCCCACAGTGCTTGATGGCCTTCAGATACTTTTCCCTTTGAAAATGTAGGTTGACAAGAAAACGCAAATACTTTTGTACCTTCTTACTTTTGCCTCTGGCTAGTAAGTTCAAGAATACCTATATCGATACTTGCTTCTTTCATACCTAGTTTGAAGTGGCACATTGAAGAATGCATGGAGATTTCAAAATGAAAACTTTAATGTGCTTTCCCCTACAATAATCTCCCCCACCCCCTTACACAATGGTTACAGGACTGCGTACTATAAAACAGAGTACCTACTCTTACACACACTGAGGTGGGGAGAGGACAGTATTTAAGCTGAGTAAAAGCGCATGTACCCATGCACACCATAAAATATAAGACATTAAGAGGATAATTTTGTAAAGCTTGCTCCTCATGATATGTCAAAAAGGGCTTTAATAAAATTGTGCGATGACATCTCTCCTCTTCCCCAGTGTACCACAGCACACCTGAAATTTCAGGAGGCATATGAGTGTAAAATGTTTGTGCATAGAAAAAGTACGCCTACTGTTGAGCAGACCATGCATAGGCATTCCTGGGGATATAGTTTGGGCAAAGCGGATGTAGAGTTGCAATTGACACACACATTTTATAAAATATACATGGCTGAATGTATAGAGTGCACACAAAAATGAATACTTTTTCAAAGCAGGTGTGAATATGTTTGAGAACTGGTTTTGTAAGTCTATTTTATAGTAGCACATATGTTGCCTTTATAAAATAGGCCTATTTTTAAGCTTTTCACCTAGATGTCCTGTTATAAAATTACTACAAACTTGGGTTATCATATATTTTATGGGAAAAAGGACATGTGGTCCCACCCTATTCTACCCCTGGCCCCACCCCAGCCATACTCCATTCTGCCCCAGCCCCACAAAAACCTCATCTCCTCTTCTTCCTGGAGCTAAGGGCCACATCTGGAAGGCCTCTGAACATGTGTGCATGTGACACAATGATGTCACATGCATGCATGTGACATCATCACGCCCATGCATGCTCGGAGACCCTCCAGATACAGCCCCAAGCTCTGGCAGAGTCGGGGGCCGTTCAAAACCCAGACGATATGGCAGATTTTCTAAATCCATCCAGACACCTGGACAGACCTCTAAAAAGAGGATATGTCCAGGTAAACCTGGACATCTGGTACCCTATCAAAAACCAAGGGCACTGCCAGTTAAGCTGTTAGAGGAATGGTCTATTATCTGGCAACTAAAATTCAGTGCAAAGAAGTGCAGAGTAATGCATTTGGGGATTAGAAATCAGAAGGAGCCGTATGTGAGGTTGTGAGGCTGAGCCGGAGGTGAGAGGCTGATATGCACAGATGGGAAGAAGGAACTTGGAGTGATAGGGCCAGATTCATCAACCTGCCCGATCTGGGCAGGTCCGATGAATTCTGAAAGGAAAAATATGCAGATGGGGGCGCTCGGAGGAACGGATCGCTTTTGTGCGATCTGCACGCATGTGTAGACCATCTATAGATGGTCTGCACATGCCTGTCCGAGCCGGGGCTGTTTTGTAGCGGTGTCCTCCTTTGTAAAGACAGACGCAAAGAAGGAATTCAATCTGTCTGCAATTTGTTTTGTCATCCTTGATGCACCCTTTTTCTCCCAGGTCGTCCAGCGGTCCCACCCGCCTCTTTTGCAGGTTTTTTCCCTTTTATGTATCTAAAGAAGGGCTTGAAATTTTTGGACTCTTGCGCTATTTTCTCCTCATAGTCCTTTTTGGCAACCCTCACCACCCTGTGACATTTCTTCTGATTATCTCTGTGTTTATTCCAAGCTTCGGATGTTTTCGTGCGTTTTCACGTTTTAAAGGAGTCTTTCTTTTCTTTTATGGCTTCCTTCACCTCTTTGGTAAGCCACGCCGGCTCTCGTTTGCCCTTAGTTTTCTTTACTTTGGACATCCGCGGAATGTAGAGATTTTGCGCTTCTGTGATAGTATTTTTCAGTAGGGACCATGCCTGTTCTACTGTTTTGACTTTGCCCATCTTTTTCTTGATCCGTTGTTTCACCATGGCTCTCATACTATTGTATCTTCCCTTTTTAAAGTTTAAAGTCGTGGTTGAGGTTTTGGTACCTTTCCCCTTCTCGACATCAAGTTTGAAGTTGATCATGTTGTGGTCGCTCGTCCCCAGCGGGACCTTGACTTCTACTTCCTTTGCCGGTCCCACAATGCCATTTAGGACCAAGTCCAAGGTGACGTTTCCTCTCGTCGGGTCTCCTACCATTTGTTCCAGGAAGCAGTCCCCTAGCACTTCCAGGAATTTTGCCTCCTTGCCACAGTTAGAGGTTCCCAGGACCCAGTCTATCCCCAGGAAATTGAAATCCCCCAAGATTATGACATTTCCTGTCTTACATTCATGTTTAATTTCCTCTATAATTTCCTAGTCTATCTCCTCCCTCTGTCCTGGCCAATCTTTGTGTCAGCACCACTGTGCCTGGGAATCCTGATCCAGAGGGATTCCAGCTTCTCATTTTCTTCCGTCGTAGCCTCTCTCACAGATTCTATTCCTTCCCGAACATATAGGGCAATACTTCCACCCACTCTAGCTCTCCTGTACAGTTTGTATCCCTGGAGTACTGTATCCCATTCGTTTTCGTCATTCCACCATGTTTCTGTTATGCCAATGATTTCCAGTTCGTCGTTTTTTGCTATTGCTTCTAATTCTCCCATTTTGTTTCTCAAACTTCTAGCATTCGTATACATACATTTGAGTTCCCTTTGTGTTACCTTCTTGGACTTTCTAAGTTTAGCAGTTTCTACTGTTTTTTGCATTGTATCCTTTTCTGCTCCTGCATTGTCTCCCTTATTTGCCTTGTGGCCGTCCCCTCCTGTGTCTGAGAAGTTGTCCGTGGTTCCTGAGAAGTTGTCCGTGGTTCCTTCTTCAGGGCATCCTGTCGCCCGGACCATCGACTGGTGGTCGACTGTCGGCTTTCCCCTGTCTTTTAGTTTAAAGCCTTCTCAATGGCCCTCTTCATGTTGCCTGCCAATAGTCTTGCTCCTTCCTTGTTGAGGTGCAGTCCGTCCTTTCTGTAGTACTTGCTTTTTCCCCAGAACGCCGTCCAGTTGTGCACGAACTCCTTTCGTATGAGGAAAGACTAAAGAGCTTAGGACTCTTCAGCTTGGAAAAGAGATGGCTGAGGGGAGATATAATTAAAGTCTACAACACCTTAGTGGTGTAGAACAGGTACAATTGGATTGATTTTTCACTCTGTCAAATATTACAAAGACTAGGGGACACTCGATGAAGTTACAGGGAAATACTTTTAAAATCAATAGGAGGAAATGTTTTTCACTCAGTTAAGTTCTGGAACGCATTGCCAGAGGATATGGCAAGAGTGGTTAATGTACTTGGTTCTAAAAAAAAAAGGTTTGGACAAGTTCCTGGAGGAAATGCCCGTAGTCTGCTGTTGAGACAGACATGGGTGAAGCCACTTCTTGCCCTGGATTGGTGGAATGGAATTCTGCTATTATTTGGGTTTTTGAAAGGTACTTGTGACTTGGATTGGCCTCCGGGAAAACGAGCTACTGGGCTAGATGGACCATTGGTCTGACCCAGTAAGGCTATTCTTATGTCATGCCAACACTCTGGCCCCCAAAGAAAAGTAAAGAAACATTTTTCAGCATGTGGTTTGTGTGCACACATTGGGCTTTTACAACATAATGCCTCAGCATGTCCCACTGTAAACCCTTTAAACCAGGGGTGTCCAACCTTTTGGCTTCACTGGGCCGCATTGGTAAAAAAAAAATGTTTCTGGGGCTGCACAGGAAGACAGAGGAGGGAGCCGGCAAGACGGTAAACACCCGGGAGCAGCAGAGGAAAACACTGCATCGTCCTTGACTGGGGCCACACAAAATACTTCACTGGGCCGCAGGTTGGAGACCCCTGCTTTAAACCATGGTAAGCACAATCTAGCGTTTACTTAGTAAACAAGAGCCCTAAGCATTTCACAGGTCCTAAAGTATTACACAAATTAAATTACTTTAATTTCTTACAATATACTGCATATTATTTCAACTACGAGTATATATCATTGGTTAAAAAACAAACAAACAAACAACCTCTCTTGAAACATGAAAAAGTTGTATCAAAACACACTGATTTTCAAGTAGAGGCAAGGTCTCTTCTGGATTACATTCCAGTGAAGAGTTGAACCTGCCAAACAGTGGCGTAGTAAGGGTGAGCAGTGCCTCTCCCCCGCCCTACTGCCATGTGCGCACCCCCTTTTCCCGTACATTTTTAACTTCTCTGGCGTGAGCACCACATCGGTGTTGGCTCACCCTTTGACATTACTTCCTGGAAGTGACATCAGAGAGAGCGCCGATGCCGACTTGGGCAACAGCCTCACGCTGGGGAAGTAAAAAAAAGGTATGGGGACGGCAAGGGGCGCAAGCACGTGGCTAGGAGAAGATCAGGGGGGCACAGAGGAGGAAGGGTGCTGCGGCCTTAAGAAGACCCCACCTGCACCTACCTTACTATGCCACTGCTGCCAAAGCAAACGCTCAAGACTGACTCTCAGTAATCAATTTTATACAATCTGATGCGCCTAATTTATCTTTACATGTTAAATGGTTTTACAAATTTATCATATGGCACAAGCCTGCTGCTTGTGGCTGTGGCTGACAGCTTCATGAATGGAATCTTTTATAATTATTAACAGTGGGATCTGAAAGACCCTGCTGTCCGCCCTTATGCTCCCCTACAACCAAGACCTTCCCCCCACTTTGGTCGCCAATAAAAACACTACAGTCTTTGATGGCAGAAATTAGCCGCAGCTCAGTTTATTAATCAAAACACTTTAACATATCATAACTTCCATTAACATGAAACAAAGAGCTCCTCCAAGCTACCCAATAAAATTGTTCAGTGCCCTCGACCCCGCCACCACAGCAAGGGTCAGAGGGGTGGCATGTCCCTCATGCCCCTTTATCCGGGTCCTCTGACCCACCAGGCACGGCAACCCGCCGGCCCACCGCTCATCACCTGATGAGCCCCAATGACCCTGTAGCTTCGCCCCCGAGCTACCTCCTATCACCTAAATCATGGGAGGATAGGTGGGAAAAGCCGCCCTGAAGAACCCTGAAGAAGACGAGTCCTCCCACTTCCCCTCCTTAATAACCTCGGCCACGCACATTACCCGCCTTCCCATCAACCAAATTTAAACTATCCTGCCTGACAGGCCCTCTAACCTATCCTGTCCTTCCCTACCTATTACCCCGCCCCCCCCTACCACCCCAGCCGATGGGCGACACGAGGGCCTACCAGCCCCTTGTTATATTCCACCCATCGACACGGAGGTCTCGGGCACTTCCTATGTAGTATTAAAAGGATAGATGACTTCTTTGTTGACAAAGGGAGAATGATGCGACAAACAGAAAAACGCCTGTTTCAAATGACCATGCATGTTCTTTCCTCCTTACTGTAGATAAACATGAGAGTTCATAATTGAACACAACTGTCACTGTTTTTAGTATTAATCAACAAACTTGTTCTAACTGAATAAATCATCAAGGAATTATGGTTCCTGCAGCTGTCTAAGTGGTGCTCCCTCCAAGTTGATGCCTGTCCCATCAAATTTAAACTCAGGGTTGGGCTATGGTTCTCAGGATCCAGAGATGGAAAATAGGAGAGAGTTTCCAAAGTGAAGACAACTCTGATACCTGAGTCAGGCCTGTTAATTCCATGGTTCTCTCTGCAATCAGGAGGAAGAGAATGGCCACTGAATATCTGTGGGAATATAGCTAGTATGTATTTAAGTCTAGAAGGAACTCACTTTTTGCAGGTCTAAGGAACAAAGATTTCCAAAGATTACAGAATGTCTAAAAAACCTCTATCCACCTGATAAATAATGCACGCAAATACAACCGCATAACTCCCCTTTTGAAAAATGCACATTGGCTACTGATAATGCATCAGCAGTGCAGCTGTGGCAGGGGACTCCTGACATCGACAGGAGAGATGCCCACTCCCTCCTGCTGGAACTCCTGAAGCACACACACACACACACACCAACTGTGATAGGCAAGAGGGATGCTCACTCCCTCCTGCCTATGGTCCCCTCGAACCCTTGACCTGCCCCAACCCCCGATACCCTTGACATCCCTAACCCCTGAAACCATGACCCCCCCACTGCTGATATTCCCGACCCCCCCCCACCCCTGTGTTTGAAAAAAGTTTGGACAAATTTCTGGAGGAAAACGTTATTTTTGGGCCTATTCTGAAAATCATGCTAGGGCTTATTTTCAGGGAAATACTGTAGTCCTATTGTATAAAATAAGGCCTCCCAAAGAATTCTTATTGTTATAACTCAAAGTAAAGCGGGGGTTGAGATAACCCGGTAACATACCAAATACTGTTTTGTAGCAGATGTATGAGAACTTGAACAGTAGTAGCCAATGTAGCTTTTGATAGAAAGGGGTAACATGTTCCCATTTCTTCAGGCCGAAAATAAGATGGATGGCCTTAACCATCCTCAATTTCCTGATAATTTTCTTGCAATAATCAAGAATACTCAGAATGGAAGATTGTACTAACGAAAAGGATTGTAAACGAAAAGGAGGCATCGTCAAAGTACTTTTTTATGGTACGGAGTTTCCAAAGCACCAAGATACTCTTCTTAAATACTAAATCAGAATGTTTCTCCAATGTAAGATGTTTATCAAAGTTACTCCTAATATTTTTAAGGATTGTTCAATATAATAATCCATCCCATTCACAGTTTATCCCAGGACAAGCAGGCAGCATATTCTTAACCAGTGTTCCCGCTAAGGTGAGCTGGCCTGCGCGCGCGCACAAAATATTACATCGCAGCGCAAAGTTTCTCTTCACAGCGCACACACGCGTCGCAAAGGTAAGGGGAGGTAAGGTAAGGGGACGCATTGGGGGGATTGCACTTCCCCACAATTGCCATGCTTCGGTTCCTCTTCTTCCTTCCTTCCTCCCCCCCCCCCGCGGGACCCTGCGGCACCATCAACTCTTACTCCCTCTAATGTCGGCCCTGCAGCTCCAGACTTCCTCGCACCTTCTCCCCTCCCCCTTTGGATCGCTATTATTTTAAATGTTATAGCCGCGGAGCTGTATCCATCAGTGGAGATGTCTAACCTCGGCCTGCCCCGGAACTCTTACTGCAACAGTGACTTCCTGTTCCTGCCTAGACGGGCGGCTGCTGCAGTAAGAGTTCCGGGGCAGGCCGAGGTTAGACATCTCCACTGATGGATACAGCTCCGCGGCTATAACATTTAAAATAATAGCGATCCAAAGGGGGAGGGGAGAAGGTGCGAGGAAGTCTGGAGCTGCAGGGCCGACATTAGAGGGAGTAAGAGTTGATGGTGCCGCAGGGTCCCGCGGGGGGGGGGGGGGGAGGAAGGAAGGAAGAAGAGGAACCGAAGCATGGCAATTGTGGGGAAGTGCAGAGCTGCAGGGAAGAGTGTTGCGGTACCCAGCTGGAGGGAGAAGGAAGATGAGGGAGGGAATTAAAGGAGATGCCAGGGCTTGGAGCATAGGAGGAAGGTATGCCAGTCTAAGGGAAAAGGAAGGGGGAGATGTGAGAGCATGGAGGGGGAACGAAAGATGGAAGAAAAGGAAAGGAGAGAGATGCCAGAGAATCAGGGAAGGGGAGATACCAGACTATGAGGAGAGGTGTGGGAGAGGGAAGGCGAGGAGAGAGATGCCAGACCAATGGGGTGAAAGGAGAGATGGAAGGGGGAGGCATACAGTTTCTGGAAGGGGCATAGAAGGAGAGAAGATGCCATATAGGGGAAGAGAGACGGCAGACAGTGAATGGAAGGAAGAGAGTTACAAGAAGATGAGGAAAGGAGAAACCACAGAAGACAAAGGTAGAAAAAAATTTCTATTTATTTATTGCTTTAGGAGACATGTGTCACTGTTTCTGTGAAGCATTGTATGCAGAGTCCAGCTTCTTGCTGGTTCAATTTAACCTTTGTCTATGTATTTTTATTTTATCCCCCCTTTTACAAAACTGTGAAGCGTTTTTAGCACCAGCCTTGGTGGTAGCAGCTCTGATGCTCAGAATTTTATGAGCATCAGAGCTGTTACCTCCGTAGCTAAAATCCACACTACAGTTTTGTAAAAGAGGGAGGGGTTAGTTTGTGATTACATATTCCTTACTAGGCGAAGGTGTTTTCTGTGTTCTGTGTGTTCGAAAGACATGGTTTTCTGTTAGGATTGACGGTGTAGGATTGATCTGTGCTGGTCTGGCTTGTTTAGTTTTACAATGGGTGTATTGATGTACTGCTCACTGCAATATGTAAGATGCTGCCTTTTCCTAGGTACTCATGTGTGACGTGTGGTTTGTTACTAAAAATCATGTTTTTCTTACAGATGGGGGGGGGGGGTGCCAAAAAATGATGGGCCCCGGATGTTACATATGCTAGGTACGCCACTGTATGTAAAGATACCAGAAAGCTGGCATAGCAAAAACTTCTAAGTTTTGAGTATTTAACCCTCCCACAATCTCACGGGCACTCGTTTCAAGTTTATTGAGATTTTGATTTAAACGCAATATCAAATATTTTCAATGCGTATAACAAAAATAAATTTGGGGAAATAAATAAAACCATTTGAACCAGTGTTCCCGCTAAGCTGCGCTGGCGTGCGCTGGCGCACAAAATATTACATCGCAGCGCACACGTTTCTCGTCACAGCGCACGATCGGAAGAGGCGTACGGCAGATGGCAGGGCGGCGAGAGGAGAATCGGGCGAGTTGGCTCATAACTTGCTGGCGCCCGATATTTTTGGCTCACGGTGAAAAAAGTTTGCTCACAACACCCGCCCGCTTAGAGGGAACACTGTTCTTAACGCATGGGTGACGTCACCGACGGAGCCCCGGTACGGACACTTTTAACTAGAAAGTTCTAGTTGGCTGCACCGCGCATGCGCGAGTGACTTCCCGCCCGACAGAGGAGTGCGTGGTCCCCAGTTTCTTCGTTTCCGCGGAGCGAATAAGACGCATGTGTTTTCAACAGCCGTTGAAAAACTAATTTTTGCCTTCTCGCTTGCGTATTTTCTCATTTTTTTCTATTTTTCTCCTTCGGATTTTTGATTTAAAAAAAAACCAACTCGTCGAGTTTTCCTTATTTTTTCAGGCCGGCCCCGGCGGGGCCTGTTGCCACTGTACAGGCCTCCGGCTTCGATTTTGCGGAGGCCGTCTTTCCCTTCATGCCCCCTCAACCGGGCTTTAAGAAGTGCCAGCGGTGTGCACGCCCGATCTCTCTCACCGACCCGCACAATTGGTGCCTGCAGTGCTTGGGTCCGGAGAATCGGGCTGACACCTGCACCCGCTGTGCACATTGAAAAGCGCACATTGAAAAAAGTGCACATTGAAAAATAGGCAGATCCAGCAAAATATTATTTTCGGCACCGGATCTGCCATGGAATCTGCCACGACGTCGACGGCACCCCAAAAGTCGGCACCGACTACTTCGACGACGCCAGATCCTTCTTCGGGGTCGCTGGCCCCAGGTAAGCCGGCTAAGAAGCCGTCCACTTCCCTTGAGCGCCCTCCTGCCACGGTTGCGACGCCGGTCCTCCCGGCACCGCACCGACCCCGCAAACGCTCCACTCCGATATCGGTGAGTGCCTCGTCATCGGCCTCCTCATCGCCGGAGCGTAGAGCGGCACCTATGGTACCGAAAAAGAAAAAAGCGGTACCGGTGCCTCCCCTGGACGACCGCATCGCGGCCATACTCCAAACCCAATTACAAGAGCAGCTGCAGCAGCAACTCCAACAATTGTTGCCAGCGATGCTGGCCCCACACCTTCCGGTACAGGACCGGTCCGAGCCTCGCACGATCCCATCGGTGTCGACCCCCTCGGTACCGCTTAACACTTCCATGCCGGTACTTTCGGCTGAACCACACCGTTCCCAACCTACGGTGCAGGCCCGCTCTGATACTGACCCTTCCCGGTACCAGGAACGGCACCGATCTTCCTCTCCTGGTACCGCCTCAGTACGCTCCGGCAAGTCTCTCTCCAAGACCCACCATGCCGAGCCCTCCACACCCATGTCCCGCCGTGCGCACCCCGATATCAGGGACCCGGACTTATGGGAAGAATCCCCGCACGGTACCGAGGAAGACGCTTCGTCGACGGACGAGGAACCCTCGGTGGCTGATACCGTTTCAAAACCAGAACAATCTTCTTTCACCAAATTCCTCAGGGAAATGTCAACAGCTCTTTCCATTCCCTTAGAGTCCGACTCTAAAAAGTCCCAGGCCTTTCTCGATGCCCTAGACTTTGAACAACCTCCCAAAGAATTCCTTAAGTTACCCGTCCACGACATCCTACGGGAAACTTTTTATAAAAACTGGGAGAACCCCCTCACTGTCCCTGGGGCCCCTCGCAAATTGGATAGCTTGTACCGGGTCATTCCCATCCCAGGGTTTGACAAACCTCAATTGCCCCAGGAATCTCTCCTGATGGAGTCCACCTTAAAGAAAACTCAGGGCTCCAGTGTCTATGCCTCCACCCCTCCTGGCAGAGAGGGAAAAACTATGGATAAATTTGGCAAGCGCCTTTTTCAGAATGCAATGCTGGCCAACAGGGCAAATAATTACACCTTTCACTTCTCCTTCTACATGAAGCATCTGGTGCAACAACTCTCCTCCTTACAAAAATACATTCCTGAACGTAAGGTCCCTCTTTTTCAACAACAAATTTCCAGTCTGCTCCAACTCCGGAAATTCATGGTGCGCTCCATTTATGACTCATTTGAACTGGCCTCTCGAGCATCTGCCATGGCTGTTGCCATGCGGCGTCTGGCCTGGCTAAGAGTTTCTGACCTCGACATTAACCACCAAGACCGCCTGGCTAACGCACCTTGTCTTGGTGACGAACTCTTCGGGGAGTCCCTGGACTCCCAGAAACTCTCAGCACACGAAACCAGGTGGGATACTCTGGTGAAACCTAAAAAGAAGACTCCGCCTGCTCGCCCCTACAGACAGCAATCCTCCTACCAGCGCAGGTTCTCGGCCAGACCTCTCAACCCGGCTCAACAGCAGCCTCGCCGTCCTCGTCACCAGCATCAAACTCAGGCTCGCTCCCAGTCTCATCAACCTGCCAAGCCTCTCCCTCCGTCAAAACCATCTCAACCCTTTTGACTCTTTTCTCCAGGGCATAGCCAGTCTCCCTCCATCATTGCCTCTTCCTCAGCCCATCGGAGGACGCCTCCAACTCTTCCTCAACCATTGGGAGGTCATCACATCAGACCAGTGGGTCCTCAACATCATTCGTCACGGCTACTCTCTGAATTTTCAGACTCTTCCACCAGACAATCCTCCCATAGAGTCTGCTTCCCACTCCTCCCAAACCCCCCTCCTCCTGAGGGAGGTCCACTCCCTCCTTCTTCTTAATGCCATCGAAGAGGTACCCTCAGACCAAAGGGGTCAGGGACCTGGGACCATCTGGACCTGGGCCACGGCCCACAGTCTCTTCCTCAAAGCTGTCTATATCCAGGGCGAACAGAACTCCCTGGCCGACAATCTCAGCCGCATCCTTCAACCTCACAAGTGGACTCTGGATCCTCCCACACTCCGCTCCATCTTCGCTCGGTGGGGCACTCCTCAGGTGGACCTCTTTGCAGCTCCTCACAACCATCAGCTGCCCCAGTTCTGTTCCAGACTCTTCTCTCCTCATCGTCTGGGCCCGGATGCATTCCTGCTCAACTGGACGGATCTGTTCCTCTATGCCTTTCCTCCACTGCCTCTGATGTTGCGGACGTTATTCAAACTCCGCAGGGACAGAGCCACAATGATTCTCATCGCCCCTCGGTGGCCTCGCCAACACTGGTTTTCCCTCCTGCTCCAGCTTAGCTCCAAAGAGCCCATTCCTCTTCCTGTGTTTCCTACTCTACTTACACAGCAGCATCAGTCTCTACTGCATTCCAATCTGTCCTCGCTCCATCTGACAGCTTGGTTTCTCTCGGGCTGACCTCTCCAGAGAATCTGTCTCAGCCTGTCCGTTGTATTTTGGATGCCTCCAGGAAACCGGCCACCCTCCAATGTTATCATCAGAAGTGGACCTGGTTCTCCTGGACCTGTTGGGCCACCGCGTGAGCGGACTGCTGGGCATGATGGACCTCAGGTCTGACCCAGCAGAGGCATTGCTTATGTTCTTATGTTCCTCTTGGTGTCTTCTACATCACCACGATCCCACCTCTTTGGCGGTGGAAACTGTACTGGACTATTTGCTCTCTCTGTCCAACGCTGGCCTCAAGTCTACCTCAATCAGAGTCCACCTCAGTGCCATCACTGCGTTTCATGAGCCTATCCTCGGAAAACCTCTCACGGCTCATCCCCTGGTTTCCCGATTCATGAGGGGCCTCTTCAATGTCAAACCACCTCTGAAGCCTCCTCCAGTCGTCTGGGACCTGAATGTGGTTTTATCAGCCCTCATGAAACCTCCTTTTGAGCCTCTTGCCACAACTTTGCTCAAATTTCTAACCTGGAAGGTGCTTTTCCTCATTGCCATCACCTCTGCCAGGAGGGTTAGTGAGCTGCATGCACTGGTTGCCGGCCCACCTTTCACTGTTTTTCACCATGACAAGGTGGTTCTGCGTACCCATCCTAAATTCCTTCCCAAGGTGGTCTCGGAATTTCACCTCAACCAGTCCATTGTGTTGCCTGTCTTTTTCCCTAAGCCCCATTCTCATCCTGGGGAACAGGCGTTGCACACGCTGGACTGTAAGCATGCCCTTGCATACTACCTTGACCGTACCAGGGCTCACCGCTCGTCCCCTCAGCTCTTTTTGTCCTTCGACCCTAACCATCTAGGTCGTCCTGTCTCTAAACGGACGCTTTCCGCCTGCATTGCGTTCTGTTATGCTCGGGCCGGTCTCTCACTGGAAGGTGCTGTCACGGCCCACAGGGTCAGAGCTATGGCTGCTTCTGTGGCTTTCCTCCGTTCCACTCCCATCGAGGAAATCTGCAAGGCTGCCACTTGGTCCTCAGTTCACACGTTTACTACTCACTACTGTCTGGATACCTTCTCCAGACGGGATGGACACTTCGGCCAATCTGTGTTACATAATTTATTTTCCTAATGGCCAACCATCCCTCCTCCCTCTCTGTTAGCTTGGAGGTCACCCATGCGTTAAGAATATGCTGCCTGCTTGTCCTGGGATAAAGCACAGTTACTTACCGTAACAGGTGTTATCCAGGGACAGCAGGCAGATATTCTTACGTCCCACCCGCCTCCCCTGGTTGGCTTCTTAGCTGGCTTATCTTAATTGGGGACCAAGCACTCCTCCGTCGGGCGGGAAGGCACTCACGCATGCGCGGTGCGGCCAACTAGAACTTTCTAGTTAAAAGTACCGGGGCTCCGTCGGTGAAGTCACCCATGCGTTAAGAATATCTGCCTGCTGTCCCTGGATAACACCTGTTACGGTAAGTAACTGTGCTTTCTTTGATTTTATCATTAGGAGCTGCTAAGAAAAATTTAGTTTTTTCTGAGTTTAACTTTAATCTAAAAGCAGACATCCAAAGATGAACCTGATTTAAAATAATTGATAGAGAATTTGTAAACTCTGATGTAAAACAAGTTAGCGGAATAAAAAGCCCAAGAGCTAGTCTCGACGGGCGACTTTAACGCGGGGCTGGGTGGCCCGCTGAGTCGCCCGTGGGGCTTGGGTAGTGGAGGAGGGGCGGGCAGGAGTGGAGCAGGAGGAAGTTGGTCCGGGGAGGTCCTTAGGTCGAGGGAACGAGCGGCAATAGGTCGTCGCAGCCGAAGAGGATTGTGGGTGGGAGGGGTTAAAAGAGGGACGCCTGGAGGACCTTAACGGTTTTGGGTCCTCCGAAGCAGCCTTCCTGCCCGCCCACCCTTTAGGTTCAGGGTGTGAGGGTTTGGTTGAGTTGCGGTATCCCGAGCTACTGGCTACTGGGCTCATCAAGGGATGAGCGGTGGGCCAGCTGGGAGCTGTGCCTGGTGGGTCGGATGACATAATGGGGTATGTGTGGGACATGCCACCCCTCGGACCCTTGCTTAGATGGCGGGGTCGGGGGCCAGTTACATCTGTTAAGGTAGCTCGGGATCAGGGTCACAATGGTGATACCATTGTTATGGGTAATTATTAATGGGTTATTTATGGCTGTTAAGTTTAATTATGTTTAATTATGTTAAAATGTTAATTATGTTAAAATGTTTAATTATGTTAAAATGTTATATTGAATATGTTTATTGTTCAATAAACATATGTTTATTGTTCAATAAAAATATGTTTAATTATGTTAAAATGTTTAATTATGTTAAAATGTTATATTGAATATGTTTATTGTTCAATAAACAGGGCTGCGGCCTGGTTCATACCAACTAAAGTGTATTTGTTTCCTTGGGAAGGGTGAGAGGTATATTGAGTGGGAGGTAGATTCTATGGGGAAGCGGGTCACTCCAGGTTCCGCTGTTATGACTGTAGTAATGTCATCCGCATAGATAAAAAATTTGAGCTTTAATCTCTGCAAGAGATTCCCTAAGGAAACAAGATAGATGTTAAATAGAGTGGGGGACAAAGGGGAGCCCTGTGGAACCCCACAAGAGTTGTCCCAACCATCATCCTTAAACACCTAATAGGATCTATCTCCCAGGAACCCACAGAACCAATTCAGGACATAACCTGAGATTCCAATGGATTCCAAACAATCCAGAAGAATGGTATGATCAACCAAATCGAATTCAGATCAAGTTGCAAAATCATAGCACTTGAACCTTGGCTGTTTAGGTTACAGACTGGAAAAATTAAGAACATCTCTGGTAATGATGTTTTATTCTTGTGTTGTATTTTAATTATATGTATTATTCATTGTTATTATGTATGTGTCTTTGTTCCCCGCTTAGATTTGTGGATAGGCAGGTTGTAAGTATTTTAAATAAATAAATATATACTCAATCACACCAAGTTAAAAGGGATGAGGGTATTCTGGTAAAGATGTAAAGAAATTTAACTCAAGCTCTTGGCAAGGAGATGTATTTTCAGGAAATGCTATTGAAACCAAGATTTTTTCCAGATCTTGTGTAGGAGATGAGGAGTGAGAAAGACAGACTTGCCATTTGAGTGGACAGAGTGACACTGCCAACAACTACACAGCTAGTCAGAATGCAGGGAGTGGCTGAGTGGATAAAGCCCAGGTCAAAATTTTCAATGAAGCAAAATTAGATGTGCCCATGCAGCACGACTGGTATTATACTTTATACTTATATGAAATTCAAGTGCTGGCAAGCCATCGCCTGTCCAGTGAGGAATGCTTTGAATGTGCTAACAATGTCTTTGAAGCGTGTGAAGTTGTGTGTTTTATTTGAAACAGAACGTGCCTTCAGATAAATAAATGAAACATCTCACTCTTTGCAGGGGAAGGTTATAAAGAAGTCAAGGAATGAAAGAGGGAGGAAGGTGGCACAGCATCGTCATGTTATAGAAAGAGTTTTCAAATCTTGGCCTTGGGAAATATTAATGTGAACAAAAGACATTGACTATAACATTACCGAGGCGTGGTCCTGCATCACCATGCACAAGGGTGACTCATTCTTCTTAATCTAGTGTGTGTGTGGTTGTACACTAATACCGCATCCTGGACATAAGTAACTCAGAGGGGCGCTAGCAATTAGAGGTCATGGATACTCTTTGTAAGTTGCCCCTTCTGCTGGTTTTAATAGCAGTTCCAGTACCATCTGCTGAAAATGTGTCCTGTATGTGCGATCAACAGCCCAGCTGCAGGAAACCTGCAGTGACTTTACATTTGAACGTAAGCCAACATAGACTGCATCCAGTTCTTGTGCTGTGCGTAGCTAGCAGCAGCTGGCAACCCCATTTGGAACCAGCTACAATGTAACAGAAACTGAATACATATATTGTGATGTAAGTCACCACTTAGCGGCATTATAGAAGAATGGATGAAAATATGATTTGAGCAGTATAGTTGTCCCAAGCTTTCCTGCTGTACATAGCCTTAACCCTTTCCCAGATCAATTCCCGTAAAATTCAGAAAACATGACATCTTCTTGACCTGAGCAAGAAGGTTCTGGCCTTTGAAAATTAAAATAAAAGCAGCATCTTGGGATGATATTCAATCTATGGTGGTAAGCAGTTTGTAAACTACTTCCAGCTGTGGGCTGGAGTATTCCCATGGGAGGAAATCTGTAGGAAGCTGCCACTTCCTCTCCAGGATACTCCCTCACAGTTTCAGAGCCACCTTAAAATCTACAAGCCTTCACAAGGGGAAGTGACATGGGTGGGGTGGAGATAGGAAGTCTGCAACCAGGAAATATAAAAGCTCAGGAGGCCTGGGGGTAGGAGTGACAGCCTAAGTAGGGTTACCAGGTTTTGTGGAGTCAAAACCCATGTGGCCCCCGCCCCATTCAAATCATATGAAGCCATGTGCTGTCACCAGACTAGGTAGACAAATGCTACTGTGAAGAGTGCTGAACTGCGTCTAGTTGTTTTAGCTGGATTATCATTCTCTGTTGTTGAGAGTTCCGTTTTGAAATTGTTTGCCCAGCAATTATGGAAACATAATTCCCTTACTGTTAAGTATGGACGCTTAAACAGTAAGTGAAGTTGTCTTTGAAAAAAATGAAGCATGAGGAAATCAAGAAACAAGTCAAGACTAGTTCTGTCCATAAAGCTGTGTCATTCTGCACAGATATGACGACTGATGAGGTCAACAAGAATTTTTACAGAAATTTCACTGTGTTTTGAGTGAATAACTGAGTCCTGCATCATGCAATGTATAAATGTGAGCATTTTTGAGGGAAACACACTGCAAAAATATAAAGAACTTCATTGACGTTACTCTCACAGAACTTGGGCTGAATTTGGATGATACACCATATGTGTGACTGACAAAGGATCAAATGTTATGGCTGCAACTGCTGCAAAAACTCATATAGATTGCTTCCATTGACACAGCCTGGATGAAAGTCATGCATATGAATTCCGACATACACCAGCTGGGCAACTATTCCAATGAATTGGTCAAATATGCAAACCAGACATCAGGTATACAGTCCAATTTACCAAAAAGCCTTAAACATTGAGGAGAAACGAGGATTACGTGACATGTTTTCATCAATTTTGGAGAGTTGTGATGTGCTAATTCCGCTGATTTCCCAAATTGATATCGACCTTTCAAAGGACGTGATGTCCTTCATGAACATTTTCCCCCTGTTACTGGATATTCTTGAATATGCCAATATTCCCACTTTGCAAAATTCATTGCCAACTTATTGTACTCTTCATGCAGCTTGGCAACTGCAGCATTCTGACAGTGATGTGATTAGTCTGATGGAAAAAGAATTTCTAGCAGCATTAACCAAAAAATACTGGAGCAGTTTGAGCATGCTGTATTTTGTGGCAACATCTTGATCCAACTTTGCGAGGATGTAGTTTTGAGAAAAACTTAAAGGATCGCCAAGGATTCTTCAAACAAGTGAAGTCCTTCACTTGCTAGCCACTGAATCAACTGACTCAACTGCCTTGGCTTCTACAGAACATGTTACGGATATCAATTTGAGCGTATCACTGGAACCTTTATGCATGAAGCTGAAGGATGAGCCATTCACATGGTGCAGAAGTTCAGAGACAATGTACCATAATCATTTTCAGTCACTTTTGATTTGCAAAGACTGGAGAAAAAAATAGCAGATAAATGCACACCACATAGACTTTTTCAGAGTTTTTGAAAAATATTATGTATCTTGTGTTTATTATATATGTATAGTGTCAGTAACCTGAGCCAAGTATCCAGGCACCCACTGGAACAGAGAACCTCACTTTTACCCGCTGAAGTGGTGGGGTCTTCTTTGCAAGACGTTTCTATTATCAGACATCGCTAGACGACTATGTAATTTCAGTGTCTTCAGTTGAATATGGGAGACATTTCAGTGCTTTCAATGCTCGACACATAATTAAGTCACAATGCAGTAGCATGTATCCTGAAACTGTTGAGGCTCTTTTGATCATGCTTAAGGGGTACAAAAATAAGCTGATTTTTGAACAGTGACTGGCTGAGATAGGTGGCAAAGTTCAGTGGTAGATTAGAAATTGGTTATCGGAGAGAAAACAGAGGGTAGGGTTGAATGGTCATTTTTCTCAATGGAGGAGAGTGGAGTGCTGCAAGGATCTGTACTGGGACCAGTGCTATTTAACTTAATTATAAATGATCTGGAAATTGGAACAACGAGTGAGGTGATTAAATTTGCAGATGATACTAAACTGTTCAAAGTTGGCAAAACGCATGCGAATTGTGAAAAATTGCATGCAGACCTTAGGAAATTGGAAGACTGGGCATCCAAGTGGCGGATGAAATTTAAACTAACTAAACTAAACTAAACCTTAAGTTTGTATTTCGCATCATCTCCATAAAGATAGAGCTCGACACAGTTTACAGGTAATTCAATAAATGAGGGAAGGACATAATAAGAAATTAGAGGTTATGAAGAGGATAGCTAGCTTTACATTTTAAATAGATAGCTTTACGTTTTTGAGAAAAGCCAGGTTTTCAGATGCTTTCGGAATAATTGAATGAGCCTAGGTTCCTGCAGTGGGGCAGGGAGGTTATTCCAAAGCTCAGTGAATTTGAAGAAAAGGGATTTCCCTAATTTACCTGCAGGTACAGGAAAAGAACTCACCGGGATTGGACGAGAAAATGAGTTCCCATGGGGATGGGGAAAAATTTGTCCCCATGTCATTCTCTAATTTGGTCCACCAACTGACTAATTGAATGAATAAAATTAAAGACAACAAAAAGGCTTATTCAGGCACTGGTCTCAATATCGTTCTGTGCCTGGTGAACTTCTGGGTGAGCATACATACCTGGATATTCAAGGCTGGGAGCTTTATATCAGATCTGACAATGGGTCATCTTTTGTGACCCATTACCCATGTGACTCATCACACCTTTGACCCATGACTCACGGTGCATTTTCTCTGCTCTGATGCAGTGTCATCAGATAAGGCTACAATTAATAAATATAGATGTCTTGCTAACTAGCACTGCATTGTTAACTGCCAAACCACTTCTAATTGTAACAGCACTGGTAAAAGTTCTCTTCTTGTTTTATTTTTATTAATATTTTTTATGATTACTGTATGCAATTTCCATTCATTCATAATGGCAGAAAGATGCCCATCACAATTGTAATGGTCACAGTACTACTACATGCGAGTCATGTGTCATGTGACAGCAACTGCATTAATAAAGACTATTACATGTACTGTCTGCCTGAGAACATAAGAACACAAGAATAGCCTTACTGGGTCAGATCAATGCCCAGTAGCCTGTTCTCATGGTGGCCAATCCACTAGTAGCTGGTTCTCATGGTGGCCAGGTCACTAGTACCTGGCCAAAACCAAAGGAGTAGCAACATTCCATTCTACCAATCCAGGGCAAGCAGTGGCTTCCCCAATGTCTTTCTGAATAACAGACTATGGACTTTTTCTACAGGAAATTGTCCAAACCTTTCTTAAAACCAGCTACGCTCTCCGCTCTTACCACAACCTCTAGCAATGCGTTCCAGAGCTTAACTATTCTCTGAGTGAAAAAATATTTCCTCCTATTAGTTTTAAAAGTATTTCCCTGTAACTTCATCGAGTGTCCCCTAATCTTTGTAATTTTTGATGGAGTGAAAAATCGATCCACTTGTACATGTTCTACTCTTCTCATGATTTTGTAGACTTTAAACATATCTCCCTTCAGCTGTCTCTTTTACAAGCTGAAGAACCCAAACCTTTTTAGTCTTTCTTCATATGAGAGGAGTTCCATCCCCTTTATCATCTTGGCCGCTCTTCTTTGAACCTTTTCAAGTGCCGCTATATATTTCTTGAGATAAGGAGACCAGAATTTGAACACAATACTCCAGGTGAGGTCGCACCATAGAGTGATACAGGGGCATTATAACATTCTTAAGTCTTGTTAACTATCCCTTTTAAAATAATTCCTAGCATCCTGTTTGCTTTTCTGGCTGCCGCCGCACATTGGGTGGAAGGTTTCATCATATTACCTGCGATGACACCCAGATCCTTTTCTTGGGTGCTAACCCCTAAGGTAGACCATAGCATCCGGTAACTGTGATTTGGGTTATTCTTCCCAATGTGCATCACTTTGCATTTGTTCACATTACATTTCACACTGCTGGCCTCTTTAATCTCAAAGATTCAACAACTTCAATCTCATAATAAGTTTGCTATCCTACTACTATTAGATCTATCTGTGGCCTTTGATGTTGTCCAAAGCAACAGAACCAAAAGAAAAGGAAGGTCCAACCTTGTCTGCAGTGAAACAACCAACCAGGAACAAACAAACCACCACGATATCCTAATTTACCAACTTTCTGAGATAGGCTTTGATTCCACAGTCTTAGACTGGTTCTCGAAATTTTTATGATCCCGCTCTTATACTGTTAACATGAATGGAACCATGTCTTCTCCTTGGAGACCGTTATGTGATGTTCCTCAGGGATCACCCCTGTCCCCTCTTCTTTTCAACATTTATATGTCTTCTTTGAAATTCTTTCATCTATCTCCCTTTGAAACTCTATTTACATATGCAGATGACATCTTTATTCTTCTTGAGATAGATTCGAACTAGAGAATGACACGGTGAAAAAATTGGTCCCCGTCACCGCCCCGTCCCCGTCTCACCATCCCCGTCACCGCCCCGTCCCCGTCTCACCATCCCCGTCACCGCCCCGTCCCCGTCTCACCATCCTCTTCACCGCCCCGTCACCGCCACTGCCACCCCATTCACCGCCCCGTCACCGCCACTGCAATCCCATTCACTTTTCTTTATTTACGTATAAAGGAAACATTCTTTAAAACTTTAAAACTTAGTTAAATATTAGTTAATAACTATACAAAAACAAAACACGCAGAGAAAAAATTAATTAATATAAATTCCCTGACTTCCCTGCACTGTCCCCCCTTGAAGGTCTGTCCCCATCCTGAAAGCCTGATGCCCCCCCCCCCCGACGTCCGATACATCCCTCCCCCCGAAGGACCGCCGACTCCCCAACAATATCGGGCCAGGAGGGAGCCCAAATCCTCCTGGCCACGGCGACCCCCTAACCCCACCCCGCACTACATTACGGGCAGGAGGGATCCCAGGCCCTCCTGCCCTCGACGCAAACCCCCCCCCCCCCCAACGACCGCCCCCCCCCCCCAGCTTCAAAATGATGCCTGAAGTTACCTTGGGGGTTCTGAGCACTATTAATTTTAATTTATTACAGCACTCCAGAAATATTTTTCTAATTGTTTTAACTTGGAAAAGCGAACCAGGATTGTCTTAATGAAAGGCTTATGTTCTGCACTGCAGCCCTCCTGCCCTCGACGCAAACCCCCCCCCCCCCAACGACCGCCCCCCCCCAGCCGACCCGCGACCCCCCCTGGCGACCCCCACGACCCCCCCACCCCCCTTCCCCGTACCATTGGTAGTTGGCCGGACAGACGGGAGCCAAAACCGCCTGTCCGGCAGGCAGCCAACGAAGGAATGAGGCCGGATTGGCCCATCCATCCTAAAGCTCCGCCTACTGGTGGGGCCTAAGGCGCGTGGGCCAATCAGAATAGGCCCTGGAGCCTTAGGTCCCACCTGGGGGCGCGGCCTAAGGCACATGGTCGGGTTGGGCCCATGTGCCTCAGGCCGCGCCCCCAGGTGGGACCTAAGGCTCCAGGGCCTATTCTGATTGGCCCACGCGCCTTAGGCCCCACCAGTAGGCGGAGCTTTAGGATGGATGGGCCAATCCAGCCTCATTCCTTCGTTGGCTGCCTGCCGGACAGGCGGGTTTGGCTCCCGTCTGTCCGGCCAACTACCAAAGGTACGGGGGTGGGGGGTCGTGGGGGTCGCCAGGGGGGGCGCGGGTCGGCTGGGGGGGGCGGTCGGAGGTTCTTGGGGGGGCGGTCGTTGGGGGGGAGGGGGGTTTGCGTCGAGGGCAGGAGGGCCTGGGATCCCTCCTGCCCGTAATGTAGTGCGGGGTGGGGTTAGGGGGTCGCCGTGGCCAGGAGGGTTTGGGCTCCCTTCTGGCCCGATATTGTCGGGAAGTCGGCGGTCCTTCGGGGTGGGGGTGCGAGAGGTCCTGCCGGGGGGGGGGATGTATCGGACGTCGGGGAGTCGGCCGGGCAAGAGGGCTTGGGCTCCCTCTTGCTCCGATCGCGGGTGCGGGTGGGAGCGCGTGCGAGCGGTCGTTCGGGGTGGGGGTGCGAGCGGTCCTGCTGGGGGGGTGAATCGGGCGTCGGGCGGTAAATAGCGGTTCCTAGAAGGGGGTACATTGGCCCGCGGGGACAAACCTGTTCACCGTTTCCGCGGTCGGTGAATGGCCTTGTCCCCGTCACCGCAGCGACTGCTAGTTTTCTTCCCTGTTTTCGGCGGTGACCCGCGGCTTAAATGCGGTGGCCGCGGGTAAACCGTCACCGTGTCATTCTCTAATTCGAACCTCACTAACCTCACCGAAAATATAACAGCTTGCATAACGAAACTCCAATCCTGGGCCCTCTCTATACAAATGAAGCTGAATGAGTCCAAAACAAAACTACTCTGGCTTACCCACACTCATTCCACTACCTTCTGGTCCCACACTGCAGATTGAATTCTCAAGCAAAGTTTTGGGCATCATTATTGACTACACTTTCCTTCAATGATCATCTCAACTCTCTGGTAAAAAAAAAGGTTTTTTTTTTAGTTTTCACATGTTGAGGAAAGTGAGATCCTGCTTCCGCCAACAACATATTGCTGTCCTTGTACAATCAATCATTCTTTCCAGACTGGACTATTGTAATTCCATCTATCTAAATCTAACCAAGAAAAATCTTCAAAGACTTCAGCGGATCTAGAACACTGCGGCTAGGTTTGAAAGGTTTTGGGAAGCCACAAAACTTAGAGACTTGAAGAAAGCAACAGGTTTTATTAGCATATATATGCGACTCCTGAGCTCCAAGCTGGCTTCAGAAGTGCCGAAACCAGGGAGTTACAGAGATATTTATTCATTCTTCTGGCTATACAACTGAATTCTAGAAAAAACTTTTCACGTGTTACTTTTCTTAACAATCATTGGTCCTCAGCTCACACTAGCAGGTCACTAGCAAGTCACTGCAAGGCTCTGCAGTCTTTCTGTTACATGTCGTTTATGCTGAGATAGCCATAAGAAGCTAAAATGCTCTGCTACAACACCTAGTGCAGGCACGCTAGAATATCAGATAAGTTAGGTCTGCAGCTAAACATAATTCAGCAATTTATTAAGGAGAAAACTTAGTTCAACACTTAGGAAAACCAGTCCCAGACTCCTTCAGATTGATCTTCGCAAAAAGCAAATTCGATCATGTTTCTCTGCTTCTGTCAAAACTTCACTGGCTTCCGGTGATTTCTAGGATTCACTTTAATTGTACCTGCCTAATTTTCAAGATCCTACATGGCACTCTTCCTCCCCTAATCCCACTATCCTGGAATTCTTCGAGACCTGACACTACCAGATCTGCCCACATACTCAAACTATCCACATACTTTGTTTTCATGTGCACAAGCCTCAAACACTTTAAAATCATAAGCGTTCGAGGCTTGTGAGGTTAAGGCAGAGCTTAGAGGAATGGGACAAGTACAGCAACAAAACTCATGGGGATGGGATGGGGAAATTGAATTCCTGCGGGGATGGGGAAAAATTTGTCCCAGTGTCATTCTCTAGACCAAATGGCATTAGGTGCTGGCTCTACCAAAGCTCTGCTGCCAGACCGTCCCTAGTTAGGAAATGGCTGGTTAGGAAATGGCCAGTTAGTGGAAATATTCAGTGGCCAGTTAAGTAAAGCTGCATATCAGTGGCCAGCCAGCTCAAGTCAAGTTTCAAGTTTATTAAAATTTTGATTTGAACGCAATATCAAAACATTCAATGTGTTTAACAATGATAACTACAGGGTTTAGTCGAGCAGGAGTCTCTTCTCCCCCTATTAAATCATTTTAAGATTAACCTCTTATTTACTTGCTTTGTTCTCCTCTTATTTGTTTTTACTTATTTGTTCTGTCTTTATTTATTACCACAAAACACTGTTAAAGAAGACTTTATGTCTGAAAAATATAGATGATCATGACACAGGAATCCTAACATACAGTGGAATACATTATGGCCACTGGAAGCTGTCAGCAGCCTACAGTTTTCAGTCCTGCTACACATGAAAAATTGCAGTCTGGTCCCGCCCAACCCACAGGCACCTGGCACTCTCAGAGCACCATACAGTAAGAAAACAGAAGAATGACAATATTTTTCTTCCTGGAGGTTCAACACATCAGATCTCATATCCAAGCAGTTCATATATATGAAGCACAAAGGTTTTTATTCATACCGGATAGAGTGAGCCTCTGATTAAGACTTGTACAATAAAATCAATACAATGCTTTCAGTTGATGAAATTGTAGGAAAATACTTTTAAAACCAATAGGAGGAAATATTTTTTTCACTCAGAGAATAGCTAAGCTCTGGAACGCGTTTTCCAGAGGTTGTGGTAAAAGTGGATAGCGTAGCTGGTTTTAAGAAAGGTTTTGGACAAATTCCTGGAGGAAAAGTCCATAGTCTGTTATTAAGACATGGGGGAAGCCTCTGCTTGCCCTGAATCAGTAGCATGGAATGTTGCTACTCTTTGGGTTTTGGCCAGGTACTAGGGACCTGGATTGGCTACCGTGAGAACGGGCTACTGGGCATGATGGACCATTGGGCTAACCCAGTAAGGCTATTCTATTGTTCTTATGTAACATCTATGGTGAACCCTTTTGCAAAAGGGAGGACCAAAGAATGGCTTTGGCTCAAGTGTTGTGTTAGATGAGGTGAAATAATATTACTGCCAACAAATGATTCTTTTTTTTCCTTCACTTCTCTGTCAAAACAGTGTTGAATAGTTTACCCAAAACTGGATACTGAGCTAACACAAAAGAAGCGTCTGTTTGCCACATATTGTATGTGTTACATTCCATTAAAAAGTCATAATAGCTGCAATCTGTCTCACTGAATTCAACCAGGACATTTGGGAAACATTTGATATGTTTAGGGTTGCCAGATTTTACATTCGTAAAATCTGGACCTCTAGACCCACCCCCCCCAGGCCCGCCCTTCCCCGCCCCGTTACACTCCAGTCCTGCCCCTAATCCCACCCTAGCCCCACTCCCGCTGCTTGCGCCAGTCGGGCAAGAGGGCATGCGCGGATGCAATGTGATGATGTTACGCATACTTGCACATGCGTGTGATGTCATCGCGTGGCATCCACGCATGCGCAGATGCCCTCTTGCCCGACACAATTTGGGGGGGAAGCTTTTCAAAACCCAGACATAGTGCTGGGTTATGAAAAGCCGTCTGGACCCCTGGACTTGTCTTCAAGAGGAGGACATGTCCGGGAAAATCCGGACGTCTGGTAACCCAATCGTATGTCTAACCTAGACATTTCCAAATTCTTCTATTTTCAGTACCACTACAAGTAATATCCCTGATTCTAGAAAGTTCTGCGCCCAAATTTGTAACTAACATGTAAATTTGCATGCCAGTTTAAAGAATAGTGTCAGTTGGAGATGTAACTTAATTTAATAATGAACTGATTGATTTTAATGACAAATAATAGACTATAATTGGCCTTATGTGGTGTTAATTGGCCACGGTTAGTATTTATGTGCATAGCTTCCGTTAGCCACTATTCTTTAAGTTGCACGCTCAAATTCCAGAGTGTGCAACTTCAAGGTAAGCATGGATTTGGGAGGGGCAAGGGCGAATCAGGGGCATGCCAGGCATTTACACACCTAACTGCTTAAAATTAGGTGCATAAACGCACTTACGCTAGAGTCCTATAATTGCAGGCTACTGGTGCTATCACACAACTATGGCCCATTTGTGGTTGAAAATGTAGACTACCACATCTAAAAGTTGCTGGCCTGCAGCAGCATAGGGCTTGGAGTGGTTGCCCCAGTCTGTGTGTCCCTTGCCCCCACAAAAACACCGATAGCAGCACACAGAAATACGCAAGGTTGAAGTTGACTAAGCATAGACTGGGCAGCCATTGTTTCAATTTCATCTAAGTTTAATAGAAGCATTTGCAACACTAAGATTTTTTTCTACAGGCAGTCCCCACGTTACAGACTCTCGACTTTTTTAAGTACAACTCATACTTAAGAACATGGTCATGGCGTCATTTGATTTCACTGAGCAGTCTTTCCAGTGGCGTAGACTCCTGCACTTCTCTTGCAGCAGATTCAGGAATGATGCATAGTCACATTAAAACAGTGTGTGGTTGTGTATGCTGCGCCTTAGAAGGAACTCTGGTAGGGGCAGTTGGCCCTTTTGTCAGCTGAGAGCAGAGTTAAGCAGCAAGAATCTTACAATCCAAAAGTTCTGAGTTGCATACAAATCTGACTTAACAGCTTTAAAAACAACTCGTTCTTAACCCGGGAACTGCTTGTACTTGTAAAGCATTCTAAAACAGCATCTTCTAAATAGTCATTTGTGATCGTGTAGATCATGTTATCAGTTTGAGTTGAGGGATCAATTTATCAAAGCTTTATATTAAGCAATTTGGCAATTTTATTATCTTCTTCTGCATTAACACTCCAAATACGCTCATGCATCTCTCGGTTGCATGAGTGTATTTCCCTATATACTGCAAATATTTATTGATATGATTTTTTTTAATGATCATATCTCTTATTAAATATAACATTTAAAAAACTGAGCAGAAAATAACACTGACCTGCACCTTACAACCCTGAAAGACAAAAGGCAAGTTTTCCAGGAAAGGATTTTGATGTACAGCATTTCTGTGATAGAACCAAATATGTTTGCATTTATTTTATGCAAGTACTTTATCTGTCCCTAGTTAGCTTACAATCTAAGTTTTTGTATCTGGGGCAATGATGGGTTAAGTGACCTGCCCAGGAACACAAGGAGCTGAGGTGGGAACTGAAATAGTTTCCAGGCTCTCAGCCCACACACAGTACTAACCATTGGGTTACTCCCTCTACTCCTTGGCTGGGAGGGCCAAAATATTACTGTGAGTAAATGAAAGTCTCCATGGGTATCTAAACTTCCACAAACTGCTTTAATGCTTAGCAACAGCAGCAGATGAATCCCGAGACTAGTGGGATAACACACATCGACCAACAGGTGGAGATAGAGAACTGATTAATAGGTGGCCGTCTTGGATGGAACATCTCCTGCAGCTTCAGTAATCTCTATCTTCCAGCAGGTGATGTTTGCTATTCTAATAGCTCCTGAATTCTGGCTGTCTATGGTTGTCTGCTCTCCTGTTGAGAATTCTCTTCAGTGAGAAAGGGGTGTTCGGCTGAATGTGCCAACTTTAGAGGTTACACCTGAGCCCCCTAAGTCCTTGCCTCACACTTCCCTCAGAGCTATTCACTCCCTGTATTTCTTCTTTCCCTTAAAAAAAAAAAAAAAGGAAACAGGGAGCTTAAAATTAGTGTAGCTGTCTTTTTACTTTGTAAGCAGACTACAACTACTACTCTATTCAAAACTTCCTGTGTGGAGTGGTTTTGTCACTTCAGGTAAGATTGCTGTTACTTTGTTTTGTTCCTTGGGGTTTATTACTAGTTGGCTGGCGGTTTTCATGTGCTGCGGGTGAGGAGTTTTTTTTAAATTCGATGCAGTAACATGGCAGCAGAAGTTGTTAAACAGTGTTCCCGCTGTGGGAAACGGCAAATACCGTCGGGTTTGTGCCGGTTGAGTCAGCACTTTCCCGCTCAAAAGACGTGAGTTTGTTTTCGCCGGCTCTCTCAGCAGATACAGCCTTGTCGGCGGTTCACGACAATCAGCTGATTGATACCGCGCTTCTTTCCATGCCGGTAGCAGTTTCTCTCCTCAGTGAGGTGTCAACTGTAGCGCCAGAGCATGAGTCAGTGGTAACGGCAGGACAGAAGGCAGTTGTATCTGCGAGGCAGAATTCTGCTCCACTGGCAGGAGGACAACAAGCAGCTGACATGGCAAAGAATATGAGTGCTGTGATTTCACAGCCACAGCATTTGCCGTTTTCCCCTGAGTTTGAGATGCTTTTGCATAAAGCATTTCTACTACAGAGCGCTCAGCCTTCACTTCAGGGGGAGGTTGCTTTACCTGCTTTTCCTCAAACCCCTATTATTCAGTCTCAGCAGGATTTGCAAGCAGCTAAACATCGCAGAGTGGCCTCTGGGGATGGAGGTGACAATCCATTGGAATCCACTTTATCCCTTCCTCCTCCTGAATCTCTAGTCACCCTTCATTTATGTTTATATATGAGATTGCTTATTCCACTCAAAACTGCTAATAAAGATGAATTGTATTTCCATGATTAATATGTCTACTAAGAGAACATAGCCACAGAATGTCAGTACAGTCAAACCTTGGTTTGCGAGCATAATTTGTTCCAGAAGCCTGCTTGTAATCCAAAGCACTCGTATATCAAAGCAAATTTCCCCATAGAAAATAATGGAAACTCTGACGATTCGTTCCACAACCCAAAAACTTTAATACAAAATACTATACATACTTGTATTGCAAGACCTCGCTCATTTAGAACAGTCACTACACTCCTGCAGCGTCAGAGAGAGACGAACCATCGGCTCAATTGTGATGATGCGACGTGTATACTGTATGTCCTTGTATTGCAATATCTCGCTCATTTAGAACCGTCACTACACTCTTGCAGCATCAGAGACAAACCATCGGCTCAGTTGTGATGATGTGACACGTGTTGATGTACACATATTGCAAGACTTTGCTCATTTAGAACAGTCACTACACTCCCGCAGCATCAGAGAGAGAAGAATCATCGGCTCAGTTGTGACGCGTGTATACTGTATGTACTCGTATTGCAAGACTTTGCTTGTATATCAAGTTAAAATTTAATAAAATGTTTTGCTTGTCTTGCAAAACATTTGCAAACCATGTTACTTGCAATTCAAGGTTTGACTGTATATCAAATGTATAACCCCATCAATTAGCTTAGCTACTGCCTTCAACAGTGTTAGATGAAAATATTAGAACTTCCAAGTTATTATGGAATAGGTTATAGGAATGTGCAGATTCAGGAGGGTGCTAATTCGGACCCAGACCTGAAACCAAAATGAAGCCTTATTGGTGCGATATAAAAGCATATACGCGTGTATGTCAGAGTACCTTTTTGTAACTTTGCATGCCTGTGCTATCCAGTTTTACTGTTTTAATTGCAATCCATAATGTGTGATGTGCTAGAAAACGAGTGACAGAGGTCAATAAAGTAATCTGGATTGCCTATGTGGATTTATTTCTTAATAGCACCAGCAATTGCTAACGGATTTTTCATGCTGGCAATTTAAATCATCATTAAAGATCAGTGCACATCAACAGAGACTCAATTGAAACTTTCCTGTAGTACTATATTTTTGACCACACAGAAAGAGATGCCAGTGATTCTACAATACCCTTGAAATGTCATTAAATCATTTTTAAAATAATATAAAACATTAAAAACAAAAACAATGGAATGTAGACACAGTGGCATGCAAAGGGAAGCTTGGGAAGCTGGTGATAGGAGGAGCTCTTAAAGCACTCCCCAGGTACCTCTTAAAATCTTCTGTTCGTTACCAGCAGTAAGCAGGGACTCCTACCCACTGTGCATACCATCTGAAGCCTACCCACTGACATAACCTCCTGGAGGTTATGGCAGAGGGATGGCTCAGGGCTGGCTTGAGCAGCATGGAGGTGTCAGAATGTGCGTTCACAAACCACTGGCTAAAAATATTTTTACATTTTCTGGGAGTGCTGTGTCTGTGGTTAGACAGTGGGTGTTTTGGTGCTAATCAGCGCATCTGCATTGCTGCATGCTAACAGATTAGCACAGGATTATAGTGTCACTTACTGCCTACAAAAAAGGTGGCGATAAGGGCTCACACATTAATGTTTTGCAATGGCCACGCACTAATGGCAACATTAGCGTGTGGCTATTAAATTGGAAAATGGAAAATTTGCCATTTTCCAGTTGCAATGAAAAAGGCCTTAGTGCATGGGAAAGACCCACATAAGAGCACACTAAAGACACTTTTTACCGCAGCTTAGAAAAAAAAATCCCTAAGAATGAAAACCTTCTGGTCCTGATAGACAGCTCTATTTAGATGGCTGGGAATAGCTCCTGGTCATCTGCTGATATTCAGCAGGGGATAGCAACTATCTCACACTGAATATCCTGGTCTCTGGATTGGCCAGTGACTGGTTACATCACACAGCTGGTTACCACCAATATTGAGTGACTCGACAAGTTCCATGGTCAAAGATAACCACCTAAAAGGGTGGTATATCTTCAGCTGTTGAGACTTAGCCGGCTAGCTGCTGAATATTGGCATATCTGGCTATGTTCCGGCTAGCCAAAAAAAGACCGGAAATTCAATGCCGGTGACTAGAAACAGCACCAGCATTGGATTTCCGATATCACCACAGACCGCAGAAGATCACTGACGATTTCCCACAGTCTGAATATGAGCCTGTATGTTTTTAGATGACTTTTGTTTTAGAGATTGTTCTTCTCCTCTCTCTCCCCTCTCTACCCCCAAAAATAATAATAATAATAATTCATAGCTGTTCTGCCATGACTGTGGGCCAAAGATCTGCAGACCACATGTATGTGAAAAAAAGAATGCTGCTAATAATAAAAATAATTAACATGACAAATTAAGAAGTACCACGCTGAGGTAGACAAATGGTTCACTGAGCCCAGTTTCCTATCTCCGATAGTGGTCAATCTGGAACATTAAGCTACTGTTGGAAAGTTATAGTGCTTATAATCTTACAGTTTTAAAGTGTGCTATTTATTAAGTTATAACTAGTGCAGTCATGCAGTCTGTGAGTCAGACACTGGATCCTTAGATGAAGAAGTTCTTTCAGAATGTGGTGCTTCTCCTAGATCTCATGGTTCAAGGGCTAAAAGTTTTTCCCACCCCCTCCCACCCCAGATAAAGAGAAGATTTTGATCATCAGTTGAATCCTGGAGTCTTTGGACATGGCGTTTGATGTTCTCCATTGTGAAAACTCTTCTTTCTAAGGTCTTTGCACTTCAAAGTAGAGCATCTTTAAGACTGTATTTCAATTAGCAGTTAAACAGTTAAAATATGTTTGGGAATATATATACACTAGTGTTACGCTATTAGATATCATAATCCATTCATAGGATTGAGTCATGAAATGCTGCATTTGTGGATAGGTAAATGACACACACACACGACAAAAAATAGTGCTTGGAGGTTATCATCATCATCAAATTTTATACCACTTTTCTGAATAAATCCAGTGGTTTACATCAAAAATAAAATAATTAATATAGAGCTGGAGAAGAACAACAAGAAAACAGATCCTAATCTACTGGTTATTACTATTGAGTCATTTGTTAACTCTTTTTTTTTTTCACTTGATAAAAGTGTGAATATCAGGTCTCAATTCTGCATAATTGAAACATAGCTTACTGACCTATATATCCTGTATTCTGTACATTAGCATGGTTTGTCTTTCAACAACAGTGAGTGAGAACATTCAGGGATACGCTATGTTATGTTAAGTTAAGTTAATCAGGTTATCTATTCTGCCTTTACCTATGGGTCAGTTATCCTGGAATTTACAATGGACAGATTGACGTGGATATCTATTTTGGTTAAAGATTCTGGGGAATTAGCATCTCTGAATTGGAAATCTTTGACTAACCTGACTAACTAATGAATAACCTGCAATATAAGTATCTTTTTTTTTTTAATTAACATTTTTTTCACTCAGGTTTCAGAACCAGAATCAAATATAGCCTAACCAACTGGATACCAGGGTCCCTGAAACAAAGGGAATCTCAAATTTACAATCTTATTTCTACCTTATAAAAGTATGGAAATTATTCATACTTTATGTTTAGGAGGCAATGATCAGATGTATTTATGAAGATAAATGCACATTTACTTTCAAAAACTCACCCACTGTGAATATGCCTAACAATACATTCAAAGGGAGATAGCACATATATGTTTTTGTGACACTGAAAATTTGTAGTCCTTGAGACATGGTTGGAACAGGTAAAGAAACGTACATAAAAGGGATTTGGTTTTCTTTACTAATTATTAGTGATGATAGTTTATTCATCTAAAACAGTGGTCTCAAACTTGAGGCCCAGGGGCCACATGTGGCCCGCCAGGTACTATTTTGAGGCCCTTGGTATGTTTATCATAATCACAAAAGTAAAATAAAACAGTTTCTTGTTCATATGTCTCTCTAGCTATAAATTACAATACAGTATTATTATTAAGACTTAGCTAAAAGGAAAGATTTATAAACTATGAAGAGTTTTACCTTGTGCAAAATTGTAATTTCTTTAATAACATTAATGAGGCCCTCCAAGTACCTACAAATCCAAAATATGGCCCTGCAAAGGGTTTGAGACCACTGATCTAAAAGTATCTTATTATGGATGACTCTGTAGATCTTAGCTACAAGGGTATATCAGATCTAGACTTAACTCCCTACTTGGAAATTCTCCTTGACCATGGAAATATGTTTGTGCTTTTATGCAGCTCTTCGAAGTCGATCTGGCCGTTCTATCATCAATGGGAATTGGGCAATTGATCGTCCCGGTAAATACGAAGGAGGCGGGACCATGTTCACATATAAACGTCCAAATGAAATTTCTAGCACTGCTGGAGAGTCTTTTTTGGCAGAAGGTCCTACAAATGAAGCCCTGGATGTCTATGTGAGTTCATCGTATTGTAGCCTCCTCCTGGCTTGACCTGGATATTTAACCTGACTGACTGGGGGTCCATTAGGATAGGTTTGTGAACTACTGCCATAGATAAATCTGTTCTTTCCCAAACAGTCCCTTGAATCCTCTCTGTCCCCTCCTGGGCAGATATAAAGGTCTATTCAAATGTATGTTTATTTTTAGTTAATTGATTCCCCAGTCCACAGAAGAACATAAGGCATACCATACTGAATCAGACTGCCTTCAAATCTGTAATTAGAGGTTACATTAATATATATGATTGCCATTACATTAGCAGCAAGTGACAAAGATATGCACATAACATAGTATTCTAGAAGTTATTTATTTATTTATTTAAACATTTGTATTTTACTTATCACCTAAGCGGCTTACAATTACGTAAATTACATTGTCTTAAGGCACTTTGGAAAACTTCCCTCTCTGTCCCAAATGGGCTCACATTCTAAGCTAAAGTGCCTAGGAAAATAGAGAAAATGAAAAAAAAAGTTATGTGTATGAACATATCCAGCAAAAATAAAATAAAAATAGAGATTAAGGCAAAATTTAAATAGAACTTAACAAAAAAAAAAAAAATCCAAATAAAATAAGTAAAACAAATCGAATAAAGTCCAGTCAATAAAATGTCCGAGCTTTAGTCCAGACAACTCCCCAAACAAATGGACTAAATTCAGTAAATGACAACCAAATTTGGGTGATGAAAACAATGAGTGCTGAGCACTATTCTCTAAATGGCACCCCAAGTTGGGCTCCATTTAGAGAATAGCACTTAGGTCCATATTTTATAAACCGTGCCTTAACTTAGGCGCTGGTAGGTTAGTTAAGATGATTTCCATGCACCTACTGGTGCCTTAAAAGAACAGCACCGGAATTGCACCTAATGCCACTGTAGGCATGAACTGGCCTATATTTCTGGTGCCTATCGTTGCCAGAGGCACAGTTCTCTGAACGGTGCTGTCACATGATTGACACGCGATCGGCAGCTACTTTTAAGGCGGCAGCCGACAACTGTGCCATTTAGAGAATCTGTCCCTTAGCACCAGAATCCACATCCAATTTGTTGTATGAGGATTTACATCAGCCCTGGTATAAAACCTAAATCAGGTGCAGATCTTCCTTAATCTATAATACTGCGTGCATCCGAAGTGAACACCCCTGACCCATCCACGCTTCTCCCATATTTACACCCCCTTTTCGGTTGTGTGCTTAAAAATTTATGTGACAAAACAATAAAATCCAAATAGCATCAAAAGGTTCCACAAAGGAAATGAAGCAGCAAAACAACAAAAAATTTGTGGAACAGAAGAACGGATGTACCAGTTTGTAGTTTAATAAGTCTCCAAATAACTTAAAAACAAACCACAAAGAGTACATACAGACACAAGTGACTCAAAATACAAATGACCCAACACAGGCCGTGTTTCAGCAAAACAAAAATGCTTTCCTCAGGGGTCTTAAGGGGACCACAAAAAACCCAAGTAGTTAAGAGGCTACAAACAGCAACACAGCACACAAGCCTCTTAACTACTTGGATTTTTTGTGGTCCCCTTAAGACCCCTAAGGAAGGCATTTATATTTGCCGAAACACGATCTGTGGTGGGTCACTTGTGTCTGTATGCACTCTTTGTGGTTTGCTTTTAAGATTATTGTTTTAAAGTTATTTGGATGCTTATTAAATTACAAGCTGGTACATCTGATCTTCTGTTCCACAATTTTTTTTTTGTTTTGCTGCTTTCAAAATGTATGTACGCATTGTTATAGAATACCAACTAGAAGATACATGCGTAAATTCAAAATGTTGCCAATTAGTGTCAGTAGTTGATTGGTAATGCCCAAATGTTGGTGCAAACTGGCTCGTTATTCAATTAAATTGCATCTGCAAATTGGGTGCATGCCCAAATTTGTACCTGCACTTTTGAGTGCCATTTACAGAAAGTGGAGGTACATGGCTAAGTAGGTGTCCTGCCCGTACTCCACCCAGAATCTGCCCATGTGTACACCTAGCTGTAAAGTATATGCTATTTACACACTAGTGCTTGGACAGATTTTGGACATTTATGTGCATATGTGCTGGTATTCTAAACATTCCCAATGTAACTGATTGAAGAACAAGATTTAAAAAAATTAAACAAAAATTAAAATGCAATTTATAGGATTATACAATGCCACCAATTCCAACCAATGCCTACGTAGCAAAGGAAGGCAACTAAAATGGTTGATGGTCATCGTCATAAGGCATTCAGGGACATACTTAAAAATCTCAATATGTATATTTTAGAGGAAAGGCGGGAGAGGGGAGATATGACAGAGACGTTTAAGTACCTATGTGGCATAAATGCACTTAAGGCAAATCTCTTTCATTTGAATGGAAGCTCTAGAATGAGAGGGCATAGGATGAAATAAAGAGGTGATAGGCTCAGGAGTAATCTACAGAAAGGGTGGTAGATGTGTGGAATAGTCTCCCAGAAGAGATAGTAGAGACAAAGACTGTGTCTGAATTCAAGTTATTTTAAGCGATATATCAAGTTGTTGTTTTTTTTTTTTTAATCATCATTATTGAGAAGTCAATGCAGAACAGAAACAACAATGCAATAAATTCATTTCTTGCCCACGCTCATTGGGGTACATCAAGTTTTAATAAAACTTGGATTTAATAAACTTGGAAAACGTGGGACAGGCACATTGGATATCTTAGGGAGAGGAGGAGATAGGAGATGCTGTGGATGGGCAGACTGAACGGGCCATTTGGCTTTTTATCTTCCATCATATATCTATGTAATTCTATAATAACCTCTTCTCATCACCTCCTTTTCACCTATAAAATTGTAAAAATTTGGCTACTGCTATTCAGGCTTTTTAATTATGGGGCTCTTTCATCAAAGTGCAGTAAAACTTGGCCTTAGTGTTTTCCTCTGCAGTTTTCCCACACACTAAGGCCATTTTTACCGCAGGGATAAAATGGTAGCATTTTCTATTTTCTGAATTAATGGTCACATGCTAATTTTCCTGTTCGCATATGGACATTAGCACCGGAGCCCCAACTACCATCTATTTTGTAGGTAGTAAGGACTCTTACGCTAGGTAATGTAGCTATACTAATTGATTACTGCTGTCTGCCCCCAGACCTGTCCTCAGCACTAAAAACTAAATTCTATTTTTTTAGCACATGGATAGCACATGCAAATCCAAAAAAATTACTTCCAGTGCTTAGCGCAGCTTAGTAAAAGGGCCTATGTGAATATGTGCACAGACAGAGCCAAGAGTAACCTGGATTTAAATATCCTGTCTCACATGTCACAGAAATGATGCACTAGGCTTTGGGGAGGGAGGGAAAGCAGTTAATGAAAGTGTGGTAACCCCTGAAGGCTTTTATCTTGGGAGGAAACTTCCTTTCTAGCCCCTGGTTGCAAGGGAACTGAGAGCAGTCCGACTCCTTCAGCTGGGAGGATGAAGCAGGGAGCATAGAGAGGAAGAAGATAAGGAAAACACATTCAGATACAGGGATGACTGCAAAAAAATGGGTCAATATAAAGTGATATAATAAGGGCCTCTTTTAGTACAAGCCATCACTTATACGTAATTGATACAGGGTGGGTATTACTGTTCGCCATATGGACTTTAGAAAGTTTATACAGTGTGCGTGATGGGTTCAGTTTCTTTTAAATCAGTTCAAGAATAATAAATATATGACAACACTCTATTGAATCCCTGGAGTCCAGCAGAATTTATGACTGTACACATTACTCTTTGCCTGTCTCTGCAAATTGGCCAAGATCATAGGATGTCTAAATACTAAGAGCTGACCCAGTAGAACCAGGTCTCGAGTGAAGGCAGAAGATATGTGTTTTCCTTATTTTCCTTAAACTGGACTTTCTCCAGATGTTGTTCAGCTGCTCAGCAGGATTTTGCTCTTTACCATACATTTTTTTCCCATCAAGAACTGGAAAAAGTCCAATACTTGTAACTACCACATGAGGCTTAAGATAAGCCCCTTTTTCCAAAGTTTGTTTTATGCCAGGGAAAAAGGTATTTGAAAGATACAGTATAGGGTCATGATATTTTGTTGTCTGTAGTATGGCTCCTGTCAGGAATGTGTGTTAGTCAATGGTGTTTGAGATAAATTGAAACCTATTTCTTGCTGAACTGAAATAATAGAAATTATGACTTATTTATTTATTTTAAAAGTTTCTATACCATCTAATTCCTAGGCGGTTTACAAATAAGCACATACATCAAACAGCACAAAAAAGGAACACAACATCTAAAATTTAAATATAATGTAATTCCTTAAACAGGACAAATCGGACCCTATCAAAAAGCATTGACAAACAATTGTGTTTTGAGGAGCTTCCTAAAAGTTCCTCTATCAGTGCATTTTCTCAACTGCCCTACCAGCAAATTCCATAATGTCACTCCAGCACAACAGAAGGTCATAAGAACATAAGAATTGCCACTGCTGGGTCAGACCTGTGGTCCATCGTGCCTAGCAGTCTGCTCACGCGGTGGCCCTCTGGTCAAAGACCAGCGCCCTAACTGACACTAGCCCTACCTGCGTACGCTCTGGTTCAGCAGGAACTTGTCTAACTTTGTCTTGAATCCCTGAAGGGTGTTTTCCCCTATGACAGACTCCAGAAGAGCGTTCCAGTTTTCTACCACTCTCTGGTTGAAGAAGAACTTCCTTATGTTTGTACGGAATCTATCCCCTTTCAATTTTAGAGAGTGCCCTCTTGTTCTCCCTACCTTGGAGAAGGTGAACAACCTGTCCTTATCTACTAAATCTATCCCCATCAGTACCTTGAATGTTTTGATCATGTCCCCTCTCAATCTCCTCTGTTTGAGGAAGAGGCGGCCCAGTTTTTCTAATCTTTTGCTGTACGGCAGCTCCTCCAGCCCCTTAACCATCTTAGTTGCTGTTCTCTGGACCCTTTCGAGTAGTACCGTGTCCTTCCTCATGTACGGTGACCAGTGCTGGACACAGTATTCCAGGTGAGGGCGCACCATGGCCCGGTACGGCGGCATGATAACCTTCTCTGATCTGTTTGTGATCCCCTTCTTTATCATTCCTAGCATTCTGTTTGCCCTTTTCGCCGCCGCCACACATTGCGTAGACAGCTTCATTGATTTGTCGATCAGAACGCCCAAGTCTCTTTCCTGGGAGGTCTCTCAAAGTACCGCCCCCAGATATCCTGTATTCATGCATGAGATTTTTGTTACCGACATGCATCACTTTACACTTATCTACGTTGAACCTCATTTGCCATGTCGATGCCCATTTCTCGAGCCTGATTATGTCACGTTCCAGATCTTTGCAATCCCCCTGCGTCTTCACTACTCTGAAGAACTTTGTATCATCCGCAAATTTAATCACCTCACTCGTCGTACCAATGTCCAGATCATTTATAAAGATGTTGAAGAGCACGGGTCCAAGCACTGAGCCCTGTGGCACCCCACTGGTGACGCTCTTCCAGTCTGAGCATTGTCCATTTACCCCCCCACTCTCTGTTTCCTATGCTCCAGCCAGTTTTTAATCCACGTATTTCACCCTCGATTCCATGGCTCGCAATTTTCTGAAGTAGTTGTTCATGTGGAACCTTGTCAAATGCTTTCTGAAAATCCAGATATACAATGTTGACCGGGTCGCCTTTGTCTATCTGTCTGTTTACTCCCTCAAAGAAATGCAGCAAGTTCGTCAAACATGATCTGCCTTTGCTAAAACCGTGCTGACTGGTCCTCATCAGCCCGCGTCAAGGTGATCAATGATGCGGTCCTTTATCAGCGACTCTACCATCTTTCCCAGTACCGAGGTCAGACTCACCGGTCTGTAGTTTCCCGGATCTCCCCTTGAACCTTTCTTGAAGATCTGCGTAACATTCGCCACCTTCCAGTCCTCCAGAATCTTTCCCGATTTGATCGACAGATTGGCTATTAGTTGAAGCAGTTCAGCTATGGTCGCTTTCAGTTCCTTGATGACCCTCAGATGGAAGCCCAGGTTTTGAAAAGCTTCTTCTTTGGGGCCGCGTTGAGAGGGCATCCATGCATGCGCTGATTCAACATGATGACATCACGCACACGTGCATGTGACATCATCCCATTGCATGCGCAGATGCCCTCTCAACAAATGAGAACAGGTTAAGGGGGTGGGGCTATGGTGTGATGTGGGTGAAACAGGGCGGGTCTGAAAAGGCCCTAACATGCATAAGAAATAGGCCTATGGAAAGACTGCACTTCTTTTATGTGATTTATGTGGGGGCATTCCTGGGGGCAGAGTTGCAATGTACCTGCTCAGGGATTAAATTTAGATGATGTGTGGGTTGAGTCACATAGAAAAAGAATAGCAGATAAAAGCCAAATGATCCATCCAGTGCCCAACCGCAGCGTCCGCTACCTCCTCCTCTCCCAATAGGCTGAAGCTATTTACACTTGCATGGTGAAGTCATAGAGCCTATAGAAACATAGAAGCATGATGGCAGAAAAAGGCCAAATGGCCCATCCAGTCTGCCCATCCACAGCATCCACTATCTCCTCATTTCCCTGAGAGATCCCACGTGCCTGTCCCAAGCTTTCATGAATTCAGTCAAGATTTACATGCATATTTGATTAAATATGTGTATCAACATGTAAAGCTCATGCTGACATTTGGGCTTGCAGGAGATCCGGTCTGCCAGATTTGTTTTAGTATTATAGATAGACAAATAGGCACTTTCCTACCTTATTCAGCTCAGTGCTCTGTTATAAAATTACTCCCTGTATGTAGAAATTATTACTTGGGGGTAATATTGAATATGAGAACATTTTAGGAAAAAATCCTTTGTTCTACAGATATATTGTACTTTGCATATCTGCAGTACATAATGGTGTTATTTTAGCAGCCCTATTTGTGATTTCAATGTGCATAAAGTGACATAAAAATGCGTATATCGCATACTATTTAAATCCTGATTGACAAAGATGGGATATACATGTGCAAATCATGACAATGAGTGTGATCTGGGCTTGTTTGAGGCAGGACTGGGGTGGAACCAGTGGCATAGTAAGGGGGGGGCGAGTGGGTGGTATGCCCCGGGCACCATGTTGGTGGGGGTGCTGACATTTCTCCGCCCCCCACCTTTTCCCATTCCTCCCCTCCACATACGTGCCCCCTTTCCTTTCCCCCATATCTCTAGTTGAAAATGTTCGCGGCAGTCAACAACATGCTCTTCGCGACCCCATCAGCTCTCCCGATGACATCACTTCTGGGTGCCGCGCATAGGAAGTTATATCAGAGGGAGAACCAACGGGATCACGAGGAGCACGTTGTTGACCACCATGAGCAACAACCTCAACTAGAGGTGTGGAAGGAAGGGGCATGTGGCAGGCGGGAGCAGGGAAGGAGCAGGGGGGCGGAGATAAGGGCGGGGGGGGGCATTGCCCCAGGCACCTCTCACCCTCGCTATGCCACTGGGTGGAACTAAATTATACAAACCAATGAGATCGGGAATGCAAACCAATGAGATCGGTGTTTGGATTTTCAGCTGCTCTTGGAGACGTCTACAATAGGTTATTTAAAGGTGCTCATTTTCTGCCCCCTCCATCGCCTAGTGTTCCTCCCCCCCAACACCCCCTAAAAGAAATACTGGCAAATGATATCAGGTTCTGTTTTAGCTTAGGAAAACAGAGGTCCAGGTTTCTTAAAATGGGAGGCACACATAGATCTACCGGTATATGCTGGGACATAGACATTCAAGTTGGAGAAATACCAGCTAAAAACACTGGTGTCCAAATATTTAATGGGACAGAGACAGCAACAAAACTTGCGGGGATGGGATAGGGGAAATGTAGAATTCCTATGAACGTCGGAGCTGTTACTGTGGCGGCTGGTACTAAAAATGCTAGAGCGGCTTTGTAAAGAAGGGGGTTCATTGGCAAAATACCCTTAATAGCCTCAATAATTTGGAAAATATTTTAATTGGGTTTGCTTGTTTGTTTATTTATATTCCGATTTTATCAAGACAGAGCACAAAACAACATATACAATAAAATTACATACACGCATCTAAAAACAATATAAAAGGTGATATCCGATTCTATAAAAGATAGGTGGCTATCGGATATTTTTTATAGAATCGGATAGGCACCTAACGCCTAAGTGGGTGTTTCTATGGGTGGAGTGCCTCCACTAGCATGATTCTTCCAAAACTTAGGCGCCTAAAATATAGGCCTTTTAAAGCCTCGCCTACATTTCAGACACCCAAGTTTTTACATAGGCACTACTAGCTGCAACTATGTAAATGGCACCTAAATTACATTACATTACATTACAATGATGTCTTCTATCCCGTCAATACCTTTCAGTTCTAGGCGGTTTACAAGAGTTGGCCTGGGCATTTCCAGGGAGAATACATGGTTAATAGATGTTTTATGCGTCGGGATCTGTGGAGGATCGATCAGGTTTAGTTAGATCATTTGACAAATTTCTTGAATAGAAAAGTTTTAAGTTCTTTCCTGAATGTTTTGTAGTTGGGCATTATCCCAGGACAAGCAGGCAGCATATTCTTAACGCATGGGTGACGTCACCGACGGAGCACCAGTACGGACACTTTTACTAGAAAGTTTACTAGAAAGAAACTGGGGACCACGCACTCCTCCGTCGGGCGGGAAGGCACTCGCGCATGCGCGGTGGCGCATGCGCGAGTGCCTTCCCGCCCGACGGAGGAGTGCGTGGTCCCCACTTTCTTCGTTTCCGTGGAGCGAAGAAGACGCATGTGTTTTCAACGGCCGTTGAAAAGTCAGTTCCTGCCTTCCCGCTCGTGTAAATTTTCGTTCTTTTTCTCTTTTTCCCTTCGGGTTACTTCCCTTTTTATTTTCAAAAAAAAAAAAATTGTCGATTTTTCTTTATTTTTCAGGCCGACCCCGGCGGGGCCTGTTGCCACCATACAGGCCTCCGTCTTCGATTTTGCGGAGGCCGTGTTTCCCTTCATGCCCCCTCAGGCGGGCTTTAAGAAGTGTCAGCGGTGTGCACGCCCGATCTCCCTCACCGACCCGCACAATTGGTGCCTGAAGTGCTTGGTCCGGATCATCGGGCTGACACCTGCACCCGCTGTGCCACTCTTAAAAAGCGCACATTGAAAAATAGGCAGATCCAGCAAAATATTATTTTCAGTACCGGATCTGCCATGGAACCTGCCGCGACATCGACAGCACCTCAAAAGTCGGCACCGACTACTTTGACGCCACCGGATCCTTCTTCGGGGTCGCTGGCCCCAGGTAAGCCGGCTAAGAAGCCTTCCACTTCCCTTGAGCGCCCTCCTGCCACGGTTGCGTCTCCAGTCCTCCCGGCATCGCGCCGACCCCACAAACGCTCCGCTCCAATATCGGTGAGTGCCTCATCATCAGCCTCCTCATCGCCGGAGCGTGGAGCGGCACCTATGGTACTGAAAAAGAAAAAAGCGGTACCGGTGCCTCCCCTGGAATACCGCATCGCAGCCATACTCCAAACTCAGTTGCAACAGCTGCTGCAGCAACAACTCCAGCACCTGTTGCCAGCAATGTTGGCCCCACACCTTCCGGTGCAGGACCGGTCCGAGCCTCGCACGGTCCCATCAGTGTCGACCCCCTCGGTACCGCTCAACACTTCCATGCCAGTGCTCTCGGCTGAACCACACCGTTCCCATCCTACGGTGCAGGCCCGCTCTGATACCGACCCTTCCCGGCACCCGGAATGGTGCCGGTCTTCCTCTCCCGGTACCGCCTCGGTACGCTCCGGCAAGTCTCTCTCCAAGACCCGCCATACCGAGCCCTCCACACCGACGTCCTGCCGTGCGCACCCTGACATCAGGGACCCGGACTTATGGGAAGAATCCCCACCCGGTACCGAGGAAGACGCTTCATCGACAGACGAGGAACCCTCGGTGGCTGATACCAGTTCGAAACCCGAACAGTCCTCTTTCACCAAATTCCTCAGGGAGATATAGGCGGCTCTTTCCATTCCCTTAGAGTCCGACTCTAAAAAGTCCCAGGCTTTTCTCGATGCCCTAGACTTTGAGCAACCTCCCAAGGAATTCCTTAAGTATGGATAAGTTTGGCAAGCGCCTTTTCCAGAATGCGATGCTGGCCAACAGGGCAAATAATTACACCTTTCACTTCTCCTTCTACATGAAGCATCTGGTGCAACAACTCTCCGCCTTACAAAAATACATCCCTGAACGTAAGGTCCCCCTCTTCCAACAGCAAATTTCCAGTCTGCTCCAACTCCGGAAATTCAAGCAGTCTTCCATTTATGACTTCCATTTATGACTCGTTTGAGCTGACCTCTCGAGCATCTGCCATGGCTGTTGCCATGCGGCGTCTGGCCTGGCTGAGGGTTTCTGACCTTGACATCAACCATCAAGATCGCCTGGCTAACGCACCTTGTCTTGGTGATGAACTCTTCGGGGAGTCCCTGGACTCAACAACCCAGAAACTCTCGGTGGGATACTCTGGTGGGATCCTCTGGTGGGATACTGGTGGGATACTCTGGTGGGATACTGGTGGGATCCTCTGGTGGGATACTGGGATCCTCTGGATACTCTGGTGGGATACTCGGTGGGATCTCAGGTGGGATACTCTGGTGAAACCTAAAAAGAAGACTCCGCCTGCTCGCCCCTACAGACTGCAGTCTTCCTACCAGCGCAGGTTCTCGGCCAGACCTCTCAACCCGCCACAACAGCAGCCTCGCCGACCTCGTCACCAACATCAAACTCAGGCTCGCTCCCAGTCTCACCAGCCTGCCAAGCCTCTTCCTCCGTCAAAACCATCTAAACCCTTTTGACTCCTTTCTCCAGGGCATAGCCAGTCTCCCTCCATCATTGCCTCTTCCTCAGCCTATCGGAGGACGCCTCCAACTTTTCCTCAGCCGTTGGGAGGTCATCACATCAGACCAGTGGGTCGCCACGGCTACTCTCTCAACTTCCAGACTCTTCCACCAGACAGTTCTCCCATAGAGTCTGCTTTCCACTCCTCCCAATCCTCCCTCCTCCTGAGGGAGGTCCACTCCCTCCTTCTTCTCAACGCCATCGAAGAGGTACCCTCAGACCAAAGGGGTCAGGGATTCTACTCCCGCTACTTCCTGGTTCCCAAGAAGACAGGAGACCTCCGTCCCATCCTCGATCTCCGACCTCAACAAGTGTCTGGTCAAGGAAAAGTTCAGAATGCTCTCCCTGGCCACGCTTTACCCTCTTCTCTCTCAACACGACTGGCTATGTTCCCTAGACCTCAAAGAGGCCTACACTCACATTCCAATTCATCTGTCTTCACGTCGCTACCTCCGATTTCAGATACAGCACCGCCACTATCAGTACAAAGTGCTACCCTTTGGCCTCGCATCATCGCCCAGGGTGTTCACCAAGTGCCTTTCTCAGATCTCACAACCTCCAGGTGTTCCCCTACTTGGACGATTGGTTGGTGAAAGCACCTACGTCTCCACTTGTGCTACAAGCCACTCAGCACACCATCTCCTTCCTCCATCTCCTGGGGTTCGAGATCAACTACCCCAAGTCGCATCTGCTTCCCACACAGCGATTCCATTTCCAGTTCATTGGAGCCGTTCTCGACACCACTCTGATGAGGGCGTTTCTCCCCTCCGACCGCCAACAGACCCTGCTCCACCTCTGCCGTCAGGTGCTCCTTCATCACTCCATTCTAGCTCGGCAAATGATGGTCCTCCTTGGCCACATGGCCTTGACGGTCCATGTGCTTCTCCATGAGCGACTCCACTTCAGGACACCTCAATGGACCCTAGCCAACCAATGGTCACAGACCACGGATCCTCTTTCTCATCCCATCTCTGTGACATCGTCTCTTCAGCAATTTCTTCAATGGTGGTTGAACTCCTCCAATCTTTCCAGGGGTCTACTCTTTCATCTACCCCCTCACTCCATGATCATAACCACAGATGCCTCCCCCTATGCATGGGGAGCTCACCTGGGAGATCTTCGCACCCAGGGACTCTGGACCCCTCAGGAGCGTCAACATCACATCAATTTCCTGGAACTCAGGGCCATGTTCTATGCTCTCAAGGCCTTCCAGCACCTTCTCTACCCTCAGGTTCTTCTCCTGTGCACAGACAACCAAGTCGCCATGTACTACATAAACAAGCAAGGCGGCACCGGATCTCCCCTCCTCTCTCAGGAGGCCATCCGCATCTGGACCTGGGCCACGACCCACAGTCTCTTCCTCAAGGCTGTCTATATCCAGGGCGAACAGAACTCCCTGGCCGACAATCTCAGCCGCATCCTTCAACCTCACGAGTGGACTCTGGACCCTCCCACACTCCGCTCCATCTTTGCTCGGTGGGGCACTCCTCAGGTGGACCTCTTTGCAGCTCCTCACAACCATCAGCTGCCCCATTTCTGTTCCAGACTCTTCTCTCCTCATCGTCTGGCCCCGGATGCATTCCTGCTCAACTGGACGGATCGGTTCCTCTATGCCTTTCCTCCACTGCCTCTGATGTTGCGGACGTTATTCAAACTCCGCAGGGACAGAGCCACCATGATTCTCATCGCCCCTCGGTGGCCTCGCCAACACTGGTTCTCCCTCCTGCTCCAGCTAAGCTCCAGAGAACCCATTCCTCTTCCTGTGTTTCCTACTCTACTTACACAGCAGCATCAGTCTCTATTGCATCCCAATCTGTCCTCGCTCCACCTGACAGCTTGGTTTCTCTCGGGCTGACCTCTCCAGAGAATCTGTCTCAGCCTGTCCGTCATATTTTGGATGCCTCCAGGAAACCGGCCACCCTCCAATGTTACCATCAGAAGTGGACCCGGTTCTCCTCTTGGTGTCTACTACATCACCACGATCCCACCTCATTGGCGGTGGAAACTGTACTGGACTATTTGCTCTCTCTATCCGACGCTGGCCTCAAGTCTACGTCAATCAGAGTACACCTCAGTGCCATCACTGCGTTTCATGAGCCTATCCTCGGAAAACCTCTCACGGCTCATCCCCTGGTTTCCCGGTTCATGAGAGGCCTCTTCAATATCAAACCACCTCTGAAGCCTCCTCCAGTCGTCTGGGACCTGAATGTGGTTTTATCAGCCATCATGAAACCTCCTTTTGAGCCTCTTGCCACAAATTCGCTCAAATTTCTTATGTGGAAGGTGCTTTTCCTCATTGCCATCACCTCTGCCAGGAGGGTTAGTGAGCTGCATGCACTGGTTGCCGACCCACCTTTCACTGTTTTTCACCATGACAAGGTGGTTCTGCGTACCCATCCTAAATTCCTTCCCAAGGTGGTCTCGGACTTCCACCTCAACCAGTCCATTGTGTTGCCTGTCTTTTTCCCTAAGCCCCATTCTCATCCTGGGGAACAGGCGTTGCACACGCTGGAATGTAAGTGTGCCCTTGACTTTACCAGGGCTCACCGCTCGTCCCCTCAGCTCTTTCTGTCCTTCGACCCTAACCGTCTAGGTCGTCCTGTCTCTAAACGGACGCTTTCCAACTGGCTTGCTGCCTGCATTGCGTTCTGTTATGCTCGGGCCAGTCTCTCACTGGAAGGTGCTGTCACGGCCCACAGGGTCAGAGCTATGGCTGCTTCTGTGGGCCCATCGAGGAAATCTGCAAGGCTGCCACTTGGTCCTCAGTTCACACGTTCACTACTCACTACTGTCTGGACACCTTCTCCAGACGGGATGGACACTTCGGCCAATCTGTGTTACATAATTTATTTTCCTAATGGCCAACCATCCCCCCTTCCCTCTCTGTTCGCTTAGAGGTCACCCATGCGTTAAGAATATGCTGCCTGCTTGTCCTGGGATAAAGCACAGTTACTTACCGTAACAGGTGTTATCCAGGGACAGCAGGCAGATATTTTTACGTCCCACCCACCTCCCCGGGTTGGCTTCTTAGCTGGCTTATCTTAACTGGGGACCACGCACTCCTCCGTCGGGCGGGAAGGCACTCGCGCATGCGCGGTGCGGCCAACTAGAACTTTCTAGTAAAAGTGTCCGTTCCGGGGCTCCGTCGGTGACGTCACCCATGCGTTAAGAATATCTGCCTGCTGTCCCTGGATAACACCTGTTACGGTAAGTAACTGTGCTTTATAGTCAGCAGATTGGAGAGGTGGCAGTCTAGTTTCCCTGCTCTGGTGGCTAATAGTCCGTCGCATATTTTTTTGCTTTGCATAGCTTTGATTGGGGGGTGGGTAAAGTGTGCATGAGTTCTCCTTGGTGTGGATGTGTTTTTTCCTGATTAGGCAGTTGCTCAGATAGCTTGGTCCGTTTCCATTTAGGGTTTTGAATAGGGTGCAATAGAATTTGTATTTTATGCGGGCTTGTACTGGGAGCCAGTGTGAATCTCGGAAAGTGGTGGTAATGCTCTCCCAGAGGAGGTTATTGCGGAATCCACCGTTCTAGGATTTAAAAGCAAACTAGATGCACATCTCCTTACGAGAGGCATAGAGAGATATGGGTGACTAAAATTACGCTAGGTGTACACCCGGCTGGGCCTCCGCGTGTGCGGATCGCCGGACTTGATGGACCAAAGGTCTGATCCGGAGATGGTAGTTCTTATGTTCTTATTTGTTTTTTTCTAGAAGTAAGAATTTGTTTTTGTCTTGATTCAACTTTAATTTGTGGTCTCTTATCCATTTTGACACTGTTTCTAGTGCAGTGTATAGTTTGTTTGTTGTGTCGGGGTTGGTTTGGTCAAAAGGCAGGAGGATGGCGATGTCATCTGCATAGCTGTATGAAGTTATGCCTATTTTGTCTAAGTGTGTACCAAGTGTGGCTAAGTAAAGGTTGAAGAGTGTTGGAGATGGTAGGGAGCCTTGGGGGACTCTGCAGGGGTTGTTCCAGGATTCCGACTGTTCCTTGTTTGCTTTAACTCTGTATTTTCTTGAGCGAAGGAATCCTTCAAACCAAATGTAGACTTTGCCTGTGATTCCTATTGCCTCCAATGTTTGTCGTAGGATGTTGTAATCTACTAGGTCAAATGCCACTGTGTGATCGAATTGTATGAGTAGCATTTTTTTGCCTTTATTTAGGTGTTGTTTAGCTGTGTCTAGGAGGGACACAGCTAAACAACACCTATGTTTCTATGCTGTAGTTGCCTCTGAAGCCTGATTGTGAGGGGTGGAGTATATTCGGTGAGAAGTTTTGGTGAGAAGTATTCGGTGAGAAGTTTTGCTATGAGGCCTTCCATTAGCTTGATGTATAACGGTATGGAGGCTATAGGTCTGTAATTGGATATCATGGTGATTTTCAAAACCACCTCTCTGGACGTCTTGATTCCACAATTCAAGGGGTGCATATTGGAGGCATGTTATGGACAGGCTTTGGGCATGCTTAGACTTGGATGTCTTGCAGCAATAATGAAACCTTTTCCAGGATATCCGGGATCGAACTTAGACGTCTGGAGCTAGACCTATTTTAGAAGCATCTAAGCGCCAAAAAGATACCCAAAATGAACAAATGACCACTGAAGGAATTAAGTAATGACCCCCCTCACACTCCCCCAGTGGATACTAACCCCCTCACACACACCCAAATCAGAATGAAACAGTACATATTTGTATCTATATCAGCAGCATCTAGTATGGGAAATCCTAGTAGAGCAACACACAAGTAGCCTGGTGGGTGGGCTAGTGAACCATAGAGAGAAGGACCCAGGCCCATAAGCCACTCTAACCACTACTATATTGCCATACTAGTCTTTAAGCCCGTTACATTAACGGGTGCTAGAATAGATGTGTCTGTCTGTCTTTCTTTCTCTCTCTCTCCTTGGCCACTGTCTGTCTGTCTTTCTTTCTCTCTCTCTCCATGGCACCCTTCAGTCTTTCCCCCCCCCCCCTGAGCAAACCAAGATTGCTGCCTGCCCCCAGCACACCCCTCCCCCCAAAAGCCCCCTTTCCCGCTCCCCCTCCATTCTCCTGTCTGTCATTCTTTCTGTCTCTCTCCCTGGCCCCCTGCCTGCCTATCTCTCTCTGTTGTGCCATGCCTGCCTGTCTCTCCGTGGCCCCTTCTGTCTCCCCCTCCCCACGAGCAAACATAAGATTGCTGCCTGCCCCCAGCACAGCCCCCTTTCCATCTCCCCCTCCACTTCCCTGTGCAGCAGTAGCAGCTGGACACCTCGCAGCACCCACACCCTGTCCGCTTGCAAAGGACACCCTCCTGCCATTGTTCTCGGCGCTGCTCAAACCGCCACATGCACCGCAAATGACGCAAATCGAACATGGCCACGGAAGCACACAGCACGGCGGCAGGGATCACGGCCTCCTAAGTGCACATGCACGCTTAGGGTTTTATTATAGAGGATAAGTGCCACCTGCAGATATAATGGCTATTGGAGTGGTACATACATGGGTATAGTAGGTTTTGGGGGAGTTTTGGAGCGCTCACCATACATTATAAGGAGGTTATAGTGAAATGTAACTCTGGCACCCTTTATGTGAAGTTCACAGCAGTGCTCTCTAAAGTGCCCCACTGCTTTGCTGGTATGTCTGTGTGGTAAGTGTAGTATAAATGTTGGCCCCTCCTACATCCATATGACTTGGGCTTGGATGTTTTTGTGGTTAAAAATGGGCAAAAAAGTTAGGTGTCCTAAGGTTGGATGTCCTAATGGCCAAGACATCTAAGTAGGTGATTTAAAAAAAAAAAAAAAATTTGAGCGTCTAATGGTTTCAAAAATGGACGTTTCTCTGCTCTGACTTTTGGACATCTTCTGGGAAACGTTCAAAGTTGGACTTGGACGCACTATCGAAAATGGCCCTCTGTGTTTTTCTGCTTATTTTTGTTTGTCAGTGTGCACAATGGTTCGTGCATACACAGTGACTTAATTTGTATGTACAGTATGTTTAATTATTTTTAGAATTGTGATTAGTTTGTTTAATATTTCATAAAACTTAATAAAAAAAGATTTGAAACAGGTAAAATTCACTTTTAATGGCATGGAGAGGTTCTATGTTTAGCTTTTGGGATCAATACATATAGATAATATTTTGTGGATTTTCTCTCATGCTTAAGCAACAAAACTAAGAAAAGCGCACACTTTTGAAAGGATGTGCAGTATTACTGGTATAATTTAAAAAAGTTAAGTGTAGTTTTTGCTGAATGAATATAAAGAAGAACAAAGGTCCCAGAAACAGATAAAAAAAATACAGGAAAAGTGGGAATTAAAAAAAAGAAAATAACGCAATAAAATAAAAAGTTGTAGTAAGAATATTTCCCAAAACTAGCAAATATCAGCATTGGATTCAGGAAAAAAGAATATTGTAGCTATAATATCCAAGTCAGGAGTCAGTGGAATCCTGTAAACGTTGCTCTTATTCTATATCAATGTAAATGAAAAGTACAGTATTCTAAGGGGGGGAATTCATCAAGAGGCATTAGGGCTTTAAGTCATGGTAATTGGCATTTACTGTGATTTAAACAACCCTGCTTTTCTAAAAATAGCGCAGTGATAGCTAAATTTCCACACGTTAGTAAGTAATGAAATGCAAAGTATGCAAGTGCATGTTTTGCATCGCATTACATTTCAAAAGACCTCCTAACACAAGCTGTGGTGATAAACTGCAAGTTGCGTTGGGGCCTAAAACCCACAAGAATGACACCAGCTTTTTGCTGGGGTTATTTTACCATCCGGGAGTATTGAGCTACTAGCTCAGGGACCCCCCCCCCCCCAGAAGTTGAAAGCCCTTCCCCTACTTCTGTCTCCACCATGCCATCTTCATTGGTGGTACAAAGTGGTGGATCTTCGAGCATGAGCCATTCCCAGTCACTCCTACCCTATTCATCGGTAGCTCCAAAATGGCACAACTACAGTTAGTGGCTCAGATTTTCCTTATATGGAAGATCTGACTCCCTAGAAATAGTTGTGTCATTTTGGAGCTACTGATGAATAGGATAGGAGTGACTGGGCATGGCTTCTGTCTGAAGAACTCCCCTTGGACCCCCAGAAGACCCTTGGACCCTTGGACCCTGAACCACCAATGAAAATGGTACAGTAGGGATAGAGGTAGGGTTACCAGACATCCAGGAAACCCTGGACATGGGCTCTTTTTAGAGGACTGTCCGGGTGCCCAGAAGGATTTTCCAAAACCCAGCAGTTTGCCCGGGTTTTGGAAAGCTTGCTGGGGGCGGAGCTGGGGTGGAACAGGACGGGGTTAGAGGCAGAACAGGGCGAGACTGGAGGCAGAATGGGGCAGGGATGGGGTGTTATAAGGTGGGGCTGCAGGTGGAATGGGGTGTGGCCATGCATCCAGAATTTTTGGCCGCAAAATCTGGTAACCATAGGTAGAGGTAGGGGACAAGGAGGGAGGGTCCCTGAGCTAGTGGCCCAGGAGTATCAGGTTGTGGTTTTGTGGGATTCAGCAACCTGCAGTACTGGGCTCCCCCAGGTTCACTTTACTGCACATTGATGAATTTCCACACCCCCCCCCCAAAAAAAAAAAAAAAAAAATCACGTATCGCATAGATCTGTTGAAGAACTGTCCTCCAAAAGAATCCATACCTGATATTTTCAAATTTTTGGAGATTTTTAATAATCTTTTCTTACTTTATTATGTTCTCTTTTTTATTCTCACTTTGCCTATTTGCTTTATATATTTTGGTGCTCATTTTCATTCAATAATAACATGAAAATAAATGGCACATGTTATTAACATTTTCCATGTTGTTAAAAACACCAGCCCATTGAATTGAATTGAATTGAACACAGTGCAGGGAAGAAAATGTACATTAAGAAAGCATTAATGGAAAACTGTAAGATCTCACTGAGCTTGTTAACCTATTCCTATTTGCATTCTAGATGATACATCAGCAGCTGAACCCAGGGGTGCACTATGAGTATATTATCCCAAGAGCAAACGTGATCAGGCCTCTGTTACCCCCACACAGAAGACCAGGTGAACCTTTCAGTGTATATGGACATTCATACAAGATTACATATTTTGTGCCTTTTTCATATAATAATGCCAAGCTTTTTTTAATGTCTTCATAATATGTAAATTATTTTATTCAATACAGTAATATTCTTAATAAATTATGCCCTGATATTCATCTGGTAGCAGTCGGTGACTTTAAAGATGCCAACTGCCATGGGCTTAATTTTACTCATACAAGCAATGCTAGTCCTAATCTGGAAACACATATTGAATATCTAGGTAATTGGTGGCACCCAGTAATTATCTGGAAACAGGCATTAATCCCCTCCCTTCCCCCCCTCCCCCCCATGAGCATTGGAACAGCAGCAGAGCTATTAGAATTCTATGAGCATCAGAGCATTTAGGCCCAGATTCTGTATAGGACGCCCGGGAAGGGCATCTTATACAGAATCGAGTCTATGTCCGCCTAAAAAAACCCAATTCTGTAACCGACGTCCATGTTACAGATGCCAGTTACAGAACCGGGTTAGTGTAGACGCGGCCGCTACACTTATCACGGTAAGGGATCTCTCTGCCGTGAGTATAACGGCCGCAGCCACATGTCCCCCCGCCCCCGCGATCACCGGCAGGAGGGTGCCCAACCACTCCTGCCGGAAGAAGACCTCCCCCACTCCCCAATCACCAGCAGGAGGGTGCTCTAGGAGCCTGGGCCAATCAGGCCTTAGGCTTATTGGGGATGTGCCGGAAAGGGGTGGGCCCACCTTATTTCGACGAGGCATGTCTGCTGGCCTTCTGGCAGGAGTGGTTGGCACCCTCCTATAGGAGGTGGGGGGTCTTCTTCCAGCAGGAGGGGTTGGGTACCCTTCTGCCACTGATCATCGAGGGGGGGGAGGCAGGCGGCCACTATGCCTATTGCGGCAGGGAGATACCTTGCCACGATAAGTATAGCGGCCACATTTACTTACAATGTAGGCCAACATTTTGCTGGCCTACATTGTAAGCGTCTCCCACTCTACTAGGGAAATGCATAGGGCTGCCTAAGGCTACCGCCTAGCCTTAAGCGAGCTTTGGCAGTCTTGCCGGCCTCCCTAGGCTCCCAGAGGCGCCTTCAATATATAAAGCCTGCCTGGGGAGCATTTTGTTAAAAAACGTGCATCCAAATTGGCTGATTAGCCTCACATCGGTTCCAGGGAAGATAATCGAAACACTGAAAACAAAGATAACATTGTACAACATTTGGAGGATCACAATTTAATAAGGGCTAGTCAACACAGCTTCAGAAAAGGGAAGTCATGTTTGACAAATTTACTACAATTCTTTGAGAAAGTGAACAAACATTTGGACAGTGGAGATCCAGTGGATATAATTTACTTGGACTTCCAGAAAGCGTTTGATAAGGTCCCACATGCAAGGCTTATGAAGAAACTACTAAGCTATGGAATAGGAGGAGAAGTGCACAGATGGATCGGCAAATGGCTAGAAAACAGAAGGCAGAGGGTTAGCATAAATGGGAAATTTTCGGATTGGGAGAAAGTGACTAGCGGCGTGCCCCAGGGCTCAGTTCTTGTTCAATATTTTTATAAACGACCTAGAAGAGGAAACAACATGCAATATAATAAAGTTTGCAGATGATACAAAACTATGTCGGGCGGTTGGCTCTCAAAGGGACTGCGAGGACCTCCAGAAAGATTTGAACCAGCTGGAAACGTGGGCGACAAAGTGGCAGATGAGTTTTAACATAAACAAATGCAAGGTGATGCATCTAGGAAGGAAAAACAAAGAACACGAGTATAAGATGTTGGGGGTGACATTAGCAAAATGCGAACAAGAAAAGGATTTGGGGGTACTGATTGACAATACCCTAAAGCCATCGGTACAATGTGTGGCGGCGGCGAAGAAAGCAAACAGGATGTTAGGCATAATTAAGAAGGGGATCAAGAGTAGATCGGAAGATGTCATAATGCCACTTTATAGAACAATGGTCAGACCGCACTTAGAATATTGTGTCCAACACTGGTCTCCATACCTCAAGAGGGATATAACTCTGTTGGAGAAAGTGCAGAGGCGAGCCACGAAACTTGTCAAAGGAATGGAGAATTTGAGCTACAAAGAACGACTCAGGAAACTGGGATTGTTTACCCTCGAGAAGAGAAGACTGAGAGGGGATTTGCTAGAGACTTTTAAAATATTAAAAGGATTTGATATAATAGACCAAGAAGCAGCATTGCTAACATTCTCGGATGTGACACGGACAAGAGGTCATAGCCTGAAACTGAGCGGCAGCAGGTTCAGGACAAATGTCAGGAAGTTCTGTTTCACACAGTGAGTGGTGGGTGCTTGGAATGCACTCCTGGAGGAGGTTGTGGCGGAGACTACTGTACTGGGGTTCAAGCGCAGGTTGGATGCACACCTTCTTGCATATCATATTGAGGGATACAGTAAAGTCGGGTCTCCAGAAAGGAGTACCAAAATGGGCCGCCGCGTGTGCGGAGCACCGGACTAGATGGACCTCGGTCTGATCCGGTGAAGGCATTTCTTATGTTCTTATGTACAATCGGAACGCACTTTGCAGAATCTGGGCCTTAGTGCTCTGGGCCATGGTAGAAACCTCTACCACGGCTTAGTAAAAGGAGGAGGGGGTAAGTTAGATGCCTAGATTAGCTAGGCGCACTGATCTCTGCACCTAACTTCAGACACAGTTTATAGAATCTGGGCCTAAGTGCCGCTGAAATTCGCAGTTAGAGCCAGATTCTGTAAATAACGCCTAAGTGGCGTCTACATTGTAGGCGCCACTCCGCATGGTTGTCTCTAGGCGCTGCTTATAGACTCACACCTATTTTAGCGGTGCCTAACTCAGACACCTAGCACCGCCTAAGTCTACCAAGCCTGCTCCTAACCATGCCTACTTTTCAGGTAGGTGTCGTAAGGCATCAGAGGGCTCCTGGACTTAAGCATTGCTAGGCACCAGTTTGAGTTCCACATGGAACTCTTAATTGCTTAATTTTTGTTTTAGTTTATTTCTATAAGCTAATTAAATTTGGGTTGTGTGCGGATTAGTTAGGCATTGCTAGGCGTCCTCAATGTAGGCGCCATTTATAAAACCTGGTCCTTATAGTCTGACTCAAAGCTGGCTATGTTGGGGGCATTCCAGGGGTGGAGTCAGCACTTGCTGAGATTCGGCCCTTAAGCGACCAGGTTTAGTGCATAAATAGGACCACCTTGTGACCCTGGGCAGGTCACTTAATCCTCCATTGCCCCAGATACATTAGGTAGAGTGTGAGCCCACCGGGACAGATAGGGAAAAATGCTTAGAATAGAAATGGTATATGAAAGCTCAAAATAAATAAATATGCTACCCCATGTCAATTTAGATAGCTGTATTTTAGCTGACTCAAAACCAACCAGATATTCAAAGCCAAAGCCCAGACAGGGTCAGGTTTTGAATATTTAGGAATAACTCTATGTGCAGTGAGCTCATCACCGTCAGCTGAGTACCCGGCCCAAAATACATTCTTAACAAACATAGCAACAACATAAATTCTTAATAAGCGTGCTTAAATTTTTTTCTGAAACAATAAATAACCTAATACCTTCAGCTCATTAGGAAATGTATTCTGACAGGCTGACCTCACACACGCATGCACAACTATCATTAAGCCTTTCCTAAATACAGTGGAACCTTGGTTTACGAGCATAATTTGTTCCAGAAGCATGCTCGTAAATCAAATTGCTTGTATATCAAAGCGAGTTTCCCCATTGGAAGTAAGGGAAACTCCCTTGATTCATCCCCCCCCCCCCCGAGGTCACTGGTGCTGTTCCACTTTACCCCCCACCCCCGAGGCCACCGGCGCTGCTCCACACACCCCTGAGAACCGGCATCGCCCCCCGCCTGAGAAATGGCAACGCCCCCCCTCCCGCTCACATCATGCGCCCCCTCTCCCCACGATCCAGCCCCCCTCTCCCCACCCAAACACAATCCCTTACCCCGATCCGGCACCAATGCAAAGGACATGCCGGTGCTGGAAAATCCTCCCTCTTGCCTGGGCTGGGCCTTGAGCATCTGCGCATGCACAAGGCCTTCTGGTTCTTGCTCAAGGCCCAACCCAGGCAAGAGGGAGGATTCTCCGGCACCGGCATGTCCTGTGCGTTGGTGCTGCTGCCAGATCAGGGTAAGGGATTGTGTTTGGGCGCGCAGACGGGGGATGACAGATAGTGGGGGGGGGGTGCGAGGCGAGAAGGGGGGATACCGGATTGCTGGGGGGGGAGGGCCTCGTAAATCGAGTCAATGCTCGGTTTGCGAGGCACAATTTGCAGGAATGTTTTGCTCGTCTTACAAAACACTCGCAAACCGCGTTACTCGCAAACCGAGGTTTGACTGTACTGGCACATTAACCAAATATTCCACAAAGCAGTACCAACAAATCTTGACTCTGCATATTTAGGGACTTGAGCAAGATGACTTCCGGGATTCAAATCTCTTCATTGAGATCTAACTACAGATTAGACAGAAAAAATATTGATATAGAGAACCATTGTTAATCCATTTTTAATGGTCTAACTTCAATTTAGTTTTCGTCAACCAATACTGTATTTTAGATATACAATCATCCAACCCCGCTAAAGTCCCCTGACAACCTTGAAATAATTAACAAAATATCTTTATCATTGGCGCACATACGGGATGAGAGAGTAGCATCTTAAATAACAATGACTGCAAGCAAACATTAGCACTTACAACAAACTGGAGCCCTGTGGTATTCCAACTGAGGACACCAAGGGCTTAGAACATACATTTCTCCACTGCACTCATTGGGGGAAATTCTATAAGGGGCGCCTAACTTAATCAATAAATTGGCGTTAATTCTGAGCTTTAACAAGCTCATAATTGAAAAAAATAAAAATGAATTGGATGATAAGCGCCTATCTTCTTAGGCATGATTCTACTGCAGAAAAGATAGGTGCCTATCGCATGGTGCCTATTGGCACCTAACTCCCAAGTAGGCATGTTTAGGGTTAGAGAAGGATGTAGGCATTGCTAGATATGATTTTCTAAAGGACTTAAGTGCCTATAAGGTAGATCTTTAAAGCTCTGGCCTACATTACAGGCACCTACTAACTTTAAGAAGCCTTCTATGGCACTTATTATTTTTTATTACCACATAATAAATATATTTATATCACAGTGATTTAAATAACATATTACCAAACCACACTTTCTGTGAACAAATCACACTACACAACTGTTTTCTTTATAAAATAGCTCAATGGGAATACCCCATTGGCCCAGAAAACCTGGACTGGAACACAGCCTTTTCTATTTCAGTTCCATTCAACACTACATTGTCCCGTTTTTAAAACTATCACATGTTCTTTTGTTGTATTGCAAATTGTTACCACAGTTTCATGTTGCTCAACCACAATGATTATAGTTTATGCTTTCTGATATCACCATTGGACTCTACAATCATGTTGCTCAGTTGGCCCTACTGAGCCCAGTGATTTGTTCACAGAAAGTGTGGTTTGGTAATATGTTATTTAAATCACTGTGATATTTATTATGTGGCAATAAAAAATTATAAGTGCAATAGAAGGCTTCTTAAAGTTAGTAGGTATTTATTGTTGAGTTAGCTGAAGCCATTTTAAGGCCCTCTTTTACTAAGGTGCGCTGATTAGCGAGTGCTAAACGCTAACGTGTCCATAGACTAACATGCGCGTGTTAGTGTTTAGAGTGCCTTAGTAAAAGAGGGGGTAAGTGATTTAAAGCCATTTGTACTAATAAGTTTTAAGTTAGGTGCAATTCTGTAATAGGCGCCTAAGTGTGATTGACAAGAGACAGGTACCAATATTATAGGCGCCTCTCTTTTTAGATGCCATATACAGAATTCCCCCCATTGTGTCCATCCATGAATGAAACCAGGTATTGAGAATGTTTACCACACCATAGTCTTTCAATCAGGCCAACTGTATCTCATGATCTATGAAAAGCCACTGTTAGATCTCCATCCTGCACATACTACCAGGGCTACTACAGTTGCCTCTATACTACATCCTTTCTGAAAACCTATAGGCCGAGAAGCCAGAAAACCAGCCTAACCTAAAAAAAAAAATTAAAAAAAAATCTGTCAATTGTACTATCACTTCTTTAACAATTGAAATTCTTAGAAACGGGAGTACAAATATGGGTCGATAATCAGATGCATTAAATTGTACAGTTGCGTTAACTGTAGAGATAGGCATGCCACTGCTTTCTTTAACTGCATTGGAAACATCGTTTCTTCCATAGAGGCATTTACAATATTTAACAAAGCTACTGCTAGAGTCTTTTTAGCCTTTTAAATTAACCCTGCTGGAATCATGTCCAGTGGGACTCCATTAAGTTTCATTGTAGTTCTTAAAAAAAAAAAAAAAGTGTTCTACAGTCTAAACAGTAATTTCCATCAACCACTTCTCTCAGCTCCCTCATTCCCCTCCTGCCTCCTAACCAACTCATCCTCTTCCCACCTTTCAACAATTCCCTTATCAGCAGTTTGCTAACTCATTAGCCTTAGCTAAATCGGTAATATGACCTCCATCTTCCCTCCAACTAGCTCTGAGAACAGTTAAGCTGTCGACAATTTGCAACAATTCACATGGTTTATTTATAGCAGACAATAATGCAGAGTGATTAAAAAAAAAAAATCCTCTTCACCTCCATCATTTTATGATTATCTATATAACCTGATTTGCCTCTTGTAACCCTCCTTATCTTTGCCCAAACAACATCTCTGCCATTTCCTCTCAAATCTGCTATTATCTCTACGCCTATTGTCTTTAGAGTACCACGGAGCTTTCTTATTCAATTTAATATTTATATTCTTCACAGGAGCAACAGCATCTACTACTTTGATCAATAGTGTCTCTAGATAGCTTCAGTCAGACAGGATAATTCTAAATTATCAGTCAACTCCTAAAAAGATCTTTGAAAAATCCTATTGCTGTGCTAGGGAATCTCTACAGTATTCTACAACTTAAAGGAGATGAACAGGTGGTCGACAAAGAGGGCAAATTGATAACGCGTAGACAAAACAACTAAAGTGCCCTGTTTTGATGGAAAAAAAAAAGAAACGAAGCATGTGCCCTTTCTCATGTGTGGGAAGAATAACATCCTTTGAATAGCAACCTCTGCGTTTTCAGTGACTTGCATGTTTTAATGCGGGCATATTTTAAACCGGACTTGCATGTTTTAAACCGGAACTGCTGCGACCCGCGGCAGGAGAGATAGGGCATCTCTCCTACCGCGGGTCGTGGCAGTTCGGGTAGAGGAGTGATGGCATCGCGGTAAGGGAGATGAGGCATCTCTCCTGCCATGATGGTTGCGGTAGATCGGTTGCCGGGCCGCTGAACTGATCGCGCCAGCGGCCATCAGCTCAGCAGCCCCTTTTTCGGCACTTAGACCTGGCTTGACTACGTCTTTAGTCAAAAAGGTCTAAGTGCCGACTAGGCAACCTGTAACTGTTTTGGTTACACCTGTTGTACGCCTAGGTGTAGGTCGGCCCACTGCTCGCCCTTTCCCCTCCTCTAAACAACACCTCTTTTCTCTCTGTGCGTCTAGAGGCAGGGGAAAGGCCTAAGCTGTTTTTAGATACGTCTAAAACCCAGCTTTGGTGATGGGTACTTGGACGATCAGGCTTTTTGATCGTCCAAGTAGCCATTTAGGACACTTTTTAGACTTTTTTTTTTTATTATTACCCCCATAACCTCTTGTCTTAAGGACAAAAATGTTTTCCTTCTCTCCTGGGTGATTTTAGTCATATCTAAATATGCCCATATTCTTTTACCATAAAACAGACTTTTTGAAAATTTAAAGCATATGAGTCCAGATCTTGTTGGAAAACAAATGATATTAATAGTGTTGTCCTTAAAGTAGACTCAGTGATAGATTCTTCAGATATTTCATTCAAATCAAGCTGAGGTTGAATATTTTTCTCTTCCTTCCCTTCCTGTATCTCCTGGGAATTTTTTATCACAGTAGGCAGATAATAAATTTTATTCAAAGGAGATATAAACTCAGGGGAATATTTCAATATCTCTTACCAAGTATTTTTTGAAGAGATCATATGAAGAAATATCAGGGATAGTCTTAAAGAAGCCAGCAATGTAAAAGTTAGCAGCCCTCCACCCACACCAGCTGCAAGAAATCCTTGATGGATTGGAGTGAAAGTAGTTGGTTCTTTTCCCAGCCCATTTGTACTCCCTGTGAGTGGACAAAAGTCCAGCTGAAACTGTGCCCCATTTAAGGTACCCTTTTGCCACACATCTGATCCTGTCTACACTTACTTACAAAGCCCAAGTGATCTAGGGGCTTGGGGGAAGCATGGAATGTAAGTGAGGGATAAGACTTCCATGTTGGCATATTCTGATGAGCTATGGAGGGCGGCAACATCATTTTGAAGAATGGTGCCACAGGAGCACGCGTGCCTAGGGATTACTCCTGCCCCAACACATCCCACCATGGAATTATATGGTCAGGGTCAGGGAAGAGGGTGGGGGGAAATGAGCAGTAAGAGGCACAGTTTCAAATGAACTTTTGCCTATTTGGGATGAGGCGAAGGAAGGCAGTAAATAAGTAATCCTATAAAGAAGGTGCCAAATATGTACATAAATAACCAGAATACCATATGCCTGTGTGTGTACACAAACACACTTGAATGCCAGCTATGCCCTATTTTATAACATGACACCCAAATGTGACAGCGGGCATATATATAGGTGGAGCTTGGGTGTGCATAAGTTATAGTATGCTTTCATTTACATAGGTTTTCTTTCAGTCTAGGTGTGAGCATTAAGACCAGCTCTATTGGCTACTGTACATGGCTGTGCCTAAATTAAACATACATATTATCATTGCTACGTTAGAAACATGATGGCAGACAAAGGCCGACTGACCCATCTAGTCTGCCCATCCATAACATTTGCTATCTCCTCCTCACCCTAAGAGATCCCACATGCCTGTCCCATGCTATCTTGAATTCAGACACAGTCTTCATTTCTACCACCTGCATCGGGAGACTATTCCACACATCTACCGCCCTTTCTGTAAAGAAATATTTTCTTACATTATTCCTGAGCCTATCACCTCTTAACTTTATCCTATGCCCTCTATTTCTGGAGTTTTCTTTCATTTAAAAAAGACTCACCTCCTGTACATTAATGCCACAGAGATATTTAAATGTCTCTATCATATCACCTCTCTCCCATCTTTCCTCCAGATTATACGTATTAAGGTCTCTAAGTCTGTCCCCATACGATTTATGACAAAGACTACTAACCAATTTAGTGGTCTTTGTCTATAAAGAAAGTATGAACTGTTTCCTTTGCAGAATAGTCCCCAAATAGGTGCCTGAATGTAGGCACTCCTTTGGCAAATTGCTCTCTAAGACGAGAACCCTTTGACACTGTGACTCCTTTAAAAGATGGCAGGTTCTGGAAAGTTAAAAATTGTTAAAAATTGTACTGGTATTTACTAAATTAAGTTAGCCCATATTTGTAAATCCCAAGATAATTTTTAGGCAGTAAAATAGTACTGAAAAGTGTATTTTATGGCATCTAGCAAATAGGCCCTTAGATTGTAGCCCCTTGGGGGTCAGAAAATATCTACTATACCTGTATGTAACTCATCTTAAGGCTTTGAGGTACCATTGTAGAGGCCTAAGCTAATTAAAAAAAAAAGGGAAGAAAGAAACCTTTCATTGTTGAACAATGTAGTCTGTATTGCTTAACATAAAAGACCAGTAAGTCTCTTATGATTCAAAGATTGAAAGCTCTACAGATTTATATACCTATTAGAAATCTCATAAGTGCAATTTTGATACCTGAAAGATGTGAAAATGCCATTTTGTAATATTGTGTCTTTCCAGGGGACCCTTTCAATGGGCAGCTAGAAGTGCCAGACAACACAAATCCTATAGACCATGGGAATTCATTTGTTGAGCCAGGAATTCACACTGGACACCCATCAGGTTCCTTTCCAGCCAGACAGCCTGGAAGAATGCCATCTCACCCACCAGACAATCAGGTGCCTGCAGTGCAACCACCACGAAGAAACCGTGAATATAATTGGAAACAGATTGGAACAACTGAATGTACGATGACTTGTGGGAAAGGTAAGAGAGAGAGACAAACAGGTGATAAATATGGCTTTCCATCTATGAAATATATAGAAACAAAACCAAAGTCTTGCTGCTTGCACCACAGTATGGCTTTAATTTATGAAGAGAGAGGATATGTTCTCTTAAGTCTGAGATTTTGCAGAAAGAACAGATATTTGCTCACACAACAATTTATTGAGGTGTTTATTCAGAAGGTAGTCCTAACACTTTCTCATTCTCCTGCCTCTTATTCTTTACCTTTCTGTATATTTCTCTGTAAGAAGCATTTAGGCACCAAGAAGGCAGGTATGCTATGTACATAAATTCCAATATTTAGTCTGTAAACTTCTGTGACATGCTAGTCTGAAGTGGTGGTATAGTAAATAGCAAATGAACATAAATAATAATCATTCTAAGCACTATTCCATAATATGGTATTTAAATATAGAGGCCGCCTTTTATCAAGCTGCGTTAGGGTTATCGTGAGTCACTGCGGTAAAAGCACTGATGCTTATAGGAATTCTATGAGTGTCATAGAAACATAGAAGATGACGGCAGAAAAGAGCCATAGCCCATCAAGTCTGCCCACTCTAATGACTCACCCCCCTTGATTTTACCCCCCTAGAGATCCCACATGTGTATCCCATTTCCTTTTGAAATCTGGCACGCTGCTGGCCTCAGTCACCTGAAGTGGAAGTTCATTCCAATGATCAACCACCCTTTCGGTGAAGAAAAACTTCCTGGTGTCGCCATGAAATTTCCCACCCCTGATTTTTAGCGGGTGCCCTCTTGTGGCCGAGGGACCTTTAAGAAAGAAGATATCATCTTCCACCTCGATGCGGCCCGTGATATATTTAAACGTTTCAATCATGTTTAAATATATTTAAACGTTTCAATCTCTCTCTACGTTTCTTGAGTGAGTATAGCTGCAATCTGTTCAGCCTTTCCTCATATGGGAGATCTTTGAGCCCCGAGACCATCCTGGTGGCCATTCGTTGAACCGACTCAACTCTCAGCACATCTTTTTGGTAATGTGGTCTCCAGAATTGTACACAATATTCCAGATGAGGTCTCACCATGGATCACCATGCATTATCACTTTGGGCTTCTGGCTGACAAAACTCCTACAGATACCCATAGGAATTTCGTCAGCCGGAAGCCCGAAGTGTCAGAGCTTTTACCACAGCAGTCTGCGATAAAAAAAATAAACTAACACACTTGATTAATGGGGGCCGTGGTTTGAAGGCGGGCATGCACATGGGTAGAATCTGGGCAGAATTTGAGCAGAGCACACAGTTACACACCTAAATCACAGAAAATGATAATTTACCTGTTTGTTTGTTTTTTTCAGCAATCTAGGCCTAGATGAACATGTAACTATGTATTTGTAACTATGACTTAACTGTCGCCCCCCCCCTCCCTTTTACAAAACCACGCTAGTGTTTTTTTAGCTCAGGCCGGCACGTTGAATGCACTGTGCTGCTACTATTTGGGTTTTTGCCAAGTACTTCGTTACTCCCCATACTAAATGCCTCTGCTCTGCCTTATCGAACACCGCAGTATCTCCGCCGTATGTAACTCTGCTGTATGTAACACCGCTATATGTAACTTACAGCAAATGTAACTTCACTGCAAATGTAACTTAGCTGTAAAAATAACTTCACTGTAAATGTAGCATCGCCGAAAATGTAACTTCGCTGTAAATGTACATTATCCCAGGACAAGCAGGCAGGTATTCTCACTAGTGGGTGATGTCATCCGACAGAGCCCCGATACGGACATCTTGCAAGCATGTCTTGCTTGAAGAAACTCAGAAGTTTCGAGATGCCCGCACCGCGCATGTGCCAGTGCCTTCCCGCCCGATGGTCCGGGCGTGTCTCCTCAGTTCTTTTTCTTCCGCGGAGCTGAGAAGTCTATCTTCAATTTCGCGCCCATTGAATTTCGTTTTTGCCTTCTGTTTTGCCGCGGGTTGAGTTCTTTTGGCTCTCCTGTGCATTTGTTTCTTTCTTTGATTTCTTTTTAAAAAAAAAAAAAAAAAAATTTTTTTTCTTCCGACACCGGGTCGGCCGCGTGGCTGGGGCCCCGCGCCTTCGACCTTGCGGCGGAGCTTTTCCGGCCTATGTCCCGGCCGATTACCGGTTTTAAAAAGTGTAGTAAGTGCCAGCGCGCGATTTCGCTCACGGACCCTCATCGACGCTGCTTACAGTGTCTGGGACCGGATCACTTCCCGAGATCGTGCCGGCCTTGCTCCACTTTGACGGCGAGAGCGTTTAAGCGCCGCTGTCTGCTGTGGGAGTCCATGTTCAAGATGGAAGCTTCGTTGGATCCTTCAGCTTCGACATCGACTTCGACTGGTGCTTCGACTCCATCGGCGAAGCCCGCTGCTTCCACGGCTGCTTCGGGCCTCCTGAAACCGGCATCGTTCACGCCGGTTTCGGCCTCGACTTCAGCACCGGTGCCTTCCTCCGTCTCCTCGGAGCAGGTATCGACACCTACAGTTCCACCGGTGGTGCTTAAAGTGCCGAAGGCTGGCAAGCAGAAGCACGCGGCACCGAAAGAACGCGGAGACCGTGCGGAAGGGCCCCCTTTTGATGCGGATCCCTCCATATCGGCTTCGTTGAAGTCCCTTCTGGAGGCTCAGTTTGTGGAACTCATGCAAACCATGTGGCCCCGGCTGATTGCCTTGATCCAGGGTGACCTCCCGGTTCCAGTTCCGAGGGTTGGACCGCCCCCTCCTCCTCCGCCGCGCCGCACGACCTCGTTGCTCGGCGAGGAGGAGCGAGGAGCGGTGTCTGGGTCCTCGAGGAGGTCTTCGGTTAGTGCTATGCCTCCTTTGGAACCGATCCCCTCGAGGAAGGCCTCCCTTAGTGATATGCCCCCCTTGGAGCCTATCCCCTCGAGGAAAGCCTCGTTTATCAATTTGCCTCCATTGGAGCCTGTTACCCCGCCCCATGACTCAGTGTGGCGTCCACCTTCGAGGCCTCCCAGCATAGCAGAAAGCAGGACAAGTTCTTCCGAACCCCCTATCAAGCGTGGGCGTCGTCGGGGGAGGCATCGACTCTTCCGCCTCTGCGATCGTCGACATCGAGTCCGATCTGCTCTTTGGAGGCGTCTGACCAGGTTTCTCACAGGAGGGCTCGATCCCCTTCCAGGCATCGAGAGGGGCATCGATCCAGACACTCTTCGAGGCATTCCTCTCGACACTCGACCGTCTCGCCTCAGAAGAAATTGCCTCGGATGGGGTATGCTGCTTTGACTGGGTCTCCTCCTCCGGGCCCGGAGTTCGAGGACCCCGAGGTTTTCTACTCGTCCTGTTGCTCACAGGCCTCTATGGAGCCCGAAGCCTCGTCTTCTTCTAGTCCTTCTCGTAGACCGGCGACGGCGGACCAACTGTCTTTTTCCTCATTCCTTAGACAGATGGCGGATGACATGGACATTACCCTCGATGCTGGGTCTCGATACTCCAAGGAGTACCTCGATACCATGCACTTGCCTCGTCCTCCGGCCGAGTCCTTGCGCCTTCCTCTGCATAAGCTCCTCGACCAGACCTTCATGAGGTGCTTCGAGTCTCCTTACTCTATCCCTGCGGTCCCTGGAAAATTGGATGCTCGGTACCGCACGGTGCATCATAAGGGCTTCGAGGGTCCTCAGCTTTCTCACCAGTCCCTCCTGGTCGAATCCTCACTCAAGCGGTCTCATCCTGGCCAGGTCTATGCTTCGGTGCCTCCGGGCCGCGAGGGCAGAACCATGGATAAGTTTGGTCGACGCATCTATCAGAATTCTATGATGACGTCCCGAGTCTTGAATTACAATTTCCACTTTGCAGCCTACTTGGAATTTTTTCTGCCTGTGCTTCGGAAATTCACACAATACATCGAGTCCCAGGCTCGGTTTGAGTTTGAGGAAGTGGTTGCTTCGCTGTCCCAACTTCGGCTTCAGTTGATGCAATCTGCCTATGATGCGTTCGAGCTCTCTGCCCGAGCGGTGGCCTGCTCGGTAGCGATGCGTCGTTTGGCCTGGTTGCGGACCATTGATATGGACCCCAATCTTCAGGACCGCCTGGCGAACGTCCCATGTGCTGGGGCGGATCTTTTTGACGAATCCATCGAGACTGTCACGAAGAAGTTGTCTGATCATGAAAAGTCCTTCCAATCCATTCTTAGGCCGAAGCCTAAGAAATTGCGGCTCCCCACAATTTCAAGCTGCCTCAATTTTGCTCCAGGATCTACGATCCTCTTCGCCTCGAGGCAGATGCTTTTCTGCTAGATTGGGGGAATCGCTTTCTGTATGCGTTTCCTCCGTTTCCTCTCATTCAAAAGACTCTGGTCAAGCTGAAGTCCGACCATGCCACCATGATTCTGATAGCTCCTCGGTGGCCCAGGCAACCTTGGTTCTCCCTTCTCCTTCAACTCAGCAGCAGGGAACCGTGCCTACTTCCAGTGTTTCCTTCACTGCTTACTCAGCATCAGGGGTCTCTGATTCATCCAAATCTGCAGTCTCTCCACCTGACAGCTTGGTTCCTCTCAACGTAACTCCTCTCCAGTTTTCCTAGGCGGTGAGGGATGTCTTAGAGGCTTCCCGGAAGCCTGCTACTCGTCAATGCTACTCCCAGAAGTGGACTAGATTTTCTTCCTGGTGTGTTTCCAATTCCAAGGAGCCTCAGCGAGCCTCCCTATCCTCTGTATTGCACTATCTTCTACACCTGTCTCAGTCTGGTCTCAAGTCTACATCTATACGAGTCCACATGAGTGCTATTGCGGCTTTCCATCAGCCTCTACAAGGGAAACCTCTCTCTTCTCATCCTGTGGTTTCCAGATTTATGAAAGGACTTTTTCATGTCAATCCTCCTCTCAAACCGCCTCCAGTGGTTTGGGATCTCAATGTTGTCCTTTCTCAGCTTATGAAACCTCAGTTTGAGCCTCTCAACAAGGCTCCGCTGAAGTTTCTCACTTGGAAAGTGGTTTTTCTAGTGGCCCTCACGTCTGCTCGCAGGGTCAGTGAGCTTCAGGCCTTAGTGGCGGACCCGCCTTTTACAGTCTTCTATCATGACAAGGTGGTCCTCTACACTCATCCGAAATTCCTGCCTAAAGTGGTCTCTGAATTTCATCTCAACCAATTTCATCTCAACCAATCCAGTGCTTCCAGTGTTTTTTCCAAAGCCTCATTCTCATCCTGGAGAATCAGCTCTTCACACTCTGGACTGTAAACGTACTTTGGCTTTCTACTTGGATCACACCAAACCACACAGAACTGCTCCTCAACTTTTCGTCTCCTTTAGTCCAAACAAGTTGGGACGACCTGTATCGAAGCGCACCATCTCCAACTGGATGGCAGCTTGTATCTCTTTCTGCTATGCCCAGGCTGGATTACCCCTTCCCTGTAAGGTCAGAGCAATGGCAGCCTCTGTAGCCTTCCTCAGATCGACACCGATTGAGGAGATTTGTAAGGCTGCCACTTGGTCCTCGGTTCATACATTCACCTCTCATTATTGTCTGGATACTTTCTCCAGAAGGGATGGACAGTTTGGCCAAACAGTGTTACAAAATTTGTTCTCCTAAGTTGCCACCTTCCCACCATCCCATTGAGGTTAGCTTGGAGGTCACCCACTAGTGAGAATACCTGCCTGCTTGTCCTAGGATAAAGCAATGTTACTTACCGTAACAGTTGTTATCCAGGGACAGCAGGCAGCTATTCTCACGTCCCACCCACCTCCCCTGGGTTGGCTTCTCTGCTGAACTGAGGAGACACGCCCGGACCATCGGGCGGTGCGGGCATCTTGAAACTTCTGAGTTTCTTCAAGCAAGACATGCTTGCAAGATGTCCGTATCGGGGCTCTGTCGGATGACATCACCCACTAGTGAGAATAGCTGCCTGCTGTCCCTGGATAACAACTGTTACGGTAAGTAACATTGCTGTCTCTTCATCTGTTAACCGCATAGAACTTCCATGGTAATGCGGTTATTATTATTATTATTACTTGTGACTTGGATTGGCCTCCGTAAAGACTAGATGGATCATTGGTCTGATCCAGTAAGACTATTGTTATGTTCTTAAGTGCTTGCACCCAAACACATACATACCTGGTAGCACTTGAATCCCATAAAGCAAAGTAGGTCTCCACTTTCCTTTATAAAATAGGTTCTAAATAAGAGCTCTCTAGGCACCTAAATATAGGTGCTCCTATATAGAATTGTCTTCCACATGCCCTGTTCTGAAGACAAGCTTCTCTGTTAAGGTCAAAGGCAAGTTTTTATTTGATAGAGCTTGGTAGCAGAGACTAATGCTTTTCAAAATGGAATTGGACAAAATAAATATTTAGATTTTTTTTTTTAGCTGCCAGAAGTGTAAGTTGGTTTTTGTCATGTTTGTGACTTGTTATTTTGTAATAAAGGAGAATTCCCATTGCTCTTTGGTTTCCAATTTGGTGCTCTGTGCAATCCTATTGGTTCTTTTTTGTTTGTTTTGATGAACTTTGGACTTTACATGATATACTATTCCATACTCAGTACTGTATATTGATTTCCAATTGCAGAGATCTTGAGGCCCAGAAATAATGTATAGTGAATTTTTAACACCAGGGCTTTAAAACAAGTATATTATCTAATATTACTCTGTATTTAAAAAAAAAAAAAAAAAGCCCACCATATATACAAAACTTATTTTCTGAATAGCTCTGTCAAAATATAACTGATTTTAATAAAATCTGTGAAATATCATCCTGAATAAGCCTACATTCACACTGGCTACCTCATGGAAACAACATAATTTCACTACCTCGTTTTTCAACTGTCATGATGTTCTGTTCAGTGAAAACTGATCAGACTTTGCTGCTTCCTGACTGGCGATCAGTTAAGCCCCTTTCTCGCAATTTCTTCAAGACATATTCTCTTCTTAAATCCATTACCTGTGGATTACCTGAAATTGGAATAAGCAAAATATGAGTGTCTCATATATATATTTGTCCTGTGAAGCCCCAGAGGACCCTTCTAAAGCCATCAGAGTTGATGAGAACTCCATTTTCCAAACCATTATCATCAATATACTGGCAGATATGGCCAATAAACAATATCTGTTTGGAGGAGTAACCTAATAGTTAGACTAGTGGGCCGAGGAACTGTGTTCAGTTTCCACTGTAGCTGTAAGATACTTAACCATCCATCACCCCAAATACAAGTACTTAGATTATGAGCCCAGCGGGAACAGAGAAAGTACCTAGATATAATAAAATGTAAACCACTTTGGTTGTACCATAGAAAGGCTGTATATTAAATCCATGACCCTTTATCCTTTATTTTCATTGGTTTAGATTTTATACAACATCCCTTTTTCATGCAGCGGATTTTCTTCTCATTTTATTGGCAAGAAAAATATCACATAAAGCAGTTTCTCTTTTCCACTATACTTATGTGTGCATTTATCATGGCAGGGTCACAGTATCCAGTCTTTCGTTGCGTAAACAGAAACACTCACGAGGAAGTATCGGATAACGTATGTGACTCTAACACTAAGCCCATACCTGAAGAGGAGCCATGTAATCTCTTTGCTTGCCCTGCCTAGTAAGTGACTTCTTTGGAACAACTTTGGGGTCATCTAGTTTGAATAGTGAGGTTTGTTTAAATAAGTCTGTACATTACTGTTTTTCATAAATGTTGATATGGCATATACAATATTCTCAAAAATATGCTAATATGTTATCAGCCAGAGGTGGATCTGACCTCAGACTAAATCAAATAGTGGAGAAAAAACCTGAAGCATATATAATTAAGATGGCAATCTGCTCAGGATTTCAAGCCGTTAATGGTCTTATCGTGGGAAAAAAAACTCCACTTTAAACAAATGTGACTTTAACAACTAGACCAAAGGGCACAGGGAAAAGAAAAGCAATTGCCACTTAGATCAAAAGCTGGCCTTCATACTCCAAACAATGTTGTTCTCTTAACAACTTGTTGTTCTCTTAACTGAACGTTGTTACTGCCAACGTTCAGTTCTCCAACAAATGACCTTGTTTCACCATAAAATCGGCTGCGTCAGGGAGCGTTGCTCCAGCTCCGTGCACTAATGGCATCAGGACAAGCTTGAAATTAATAAGGCTTCTCAACTACTTGTCAATTAGAACCCATGATTTGTTTGAATTAGCTCATATGTAGTATAACGGAACGTAGCTTAAAAAAAAATCAAAAACCCAGAGTGCAGTGAAAAAAACAAACCTCCAAACAGCAATGCATCTCCTTTGTTGTATACAACAGAGGAGATATACTGCTGTTTGGAGGGGGTTTTTCTCACTGAGCTCTGGGTCTCATTCACTGTGCTTTGGGTTTTTGACTATTTAAACTGTGTTTTATTATATCAGCTAGTTCAACAAATCATGGGTTCTAATTGAGAAGTAGTTGATTTTTGAGAAAGACACGTGCTGCCGAAATACTGGCTGTGGTGAGTCCAGACTGATTATAGACCCAATAAAGAACATAAGAATTGCCACTGCTGAGTCAGACCAGTGGTCCATCATGCCCAGCAGTCCGCTCACACGGCGGCCCTCTGATCTAAGATCAGCACCCTAACTGAGACTAAGCCCTACCAGCGCACGTTCTTGTTCAGCAGAAACTTGTCTAACTTTGTCTTGAATCCTTGGAGGGTGTTTTCCCCTATAACAGCCTCTGGAAGATCTCCTAGTTGTACAACATCCTTACAGTGGGTGTACCAAATGACTTGCACAGTTTATAGTATTTTATAAACTACATGAATAATTGGGAGACATGCTCTATCCACATGTACATCCCTTTGCAGTTAGACGCTATGGCATTATCTTAATGGTGCTTTTGATGCAAATAAGTCAAGCTTACCCTTTGGCACCACTTTATTACATTACATTAGTGTTTTCTATCCCACAAATACCTTTCAGTCCTAGGCAGTTTACAACAAGAATTGGTCTGGGCATTCCCAGGGAGCTTACAAAGTTGATAGATAGAATGAGCCTACAAGAATTGATGATTAGCATGAGCTATGGGATCTGGGTAAGGATTTATAAGATTTTGGTTAGATCATTTGACAAATTTTTTGAAAAGTACAGTTTTCAGTTCTTTCCTGAAAGTTTTGTAGTTGGTTGTCTTGGTCAGTAGCTTGGAGAGGTGGCGGTCTATTTTTGCTGCTCTGGTGGCTAGTAGTTCGTCATATAGTTTTTGCTTTGTATGCCTTTTGCTGAGGGATGGGTGAAGAGAGCTTGTGTTCTCCTTTATAGAATTGTCCCCTAAGAATATAAAATATACCAAGCTGTGTCCAATCAGAATCAATTTGGACAGATCCTAAGTGGTCAAGATCAATTCCCTGGTGCTTATGCCCAAAACTATTAGGTAGAAAACACTTCAACTATAAAGAACCCACAGGAGGAACAAAATCAAATGTAGATACACCTACATACAAAATATACACCTACATACAAAATACACCTACATACAAAATATATGTACTTTAATATTTGTAAATATGCTGTGAGCCACATTCATTAGCAAACAATCTCAAGAGTCAAACTGAAATGCTGCCCTATTTGGGTTATTCATTTATATTCAATACACATCATCAGGTCTCCAGTCAACTGTGTGTAAATTAAGTGTACAAAAGAATATACAAATCAAAATTGGAGGAAAGCGAGGTCCAAAGCATCAAGTCCAGGAGTCCAAGGATGAACGTAAACACTTCTACTTATTGTCAATTGCAAATAAAGATCAACACTGGCAGTTTGGAGAAGCACGGCTCAACTGTTTGGCAGAGGTGCTTGCATTAGGAGTCCAGTGCACCAAGATGTTGTGTGACAGTTTAAGCACAATTCGCTTCTTTTGAATGCACAGCAGTTTTGGGTTTTTTTTTTTAGTAATCACAACATGCATCACTTTGATATATAATGGAGAGGAGGAGATAGTGGGTGCTGCAGATGGGCAGACTGGATGGGCCATTTGGCTTTTATCTGCCATCATGTTTCTATAATCATAAAGTTCTATGACCTCACAATGCAAGTGTTAAGAGCCTTAGCCTATAATCATAAAGTTCTATGACCTCACAATGCAGGTGTAAAGAGCCTTAGCCTATAGGGAGAGGAGGAGATAGTGGGTGCTGCAGATGGGCAGACTGGATGAGCCATTTGGCCTTTATCTGCCATTAAGTTTCACATTTCTATCTCTTTGTGCACTGGACTCCTGATGCAGGCATCTCTGACAAAACACAGTCATGTCGAGCTGCCAGTGATGATCTTATTTGTGATCTTTATCTTTGGATTCATGGATTTGTTGCTTTAGACCTCACTTTCCTGCTTGTCGTTTGTGACCCATGAGGGTTTTGCTCCCCTGCTTTCCCTGTCTATTGAAATCAATATGCATCAGTATAAATATGATTTACATGATTTATACTTCAGAGAACCCAAAAACGAGTTTGTGTAGCACTGAACTGGGATCCTGTGGTAGCTAGTGCAGTAGTTTTAGAGTTATATCCATCCATGGTTTTCTCCCAATCTGCTCCCAAAGGAAAATAAAATACTGAATCAGCCCCTGTGTACTAGAGGCCTATCCCTTTGCTACCTCAATTGTTGTAAACATGTTCTGAAGAAATAATTTATGTTTCAGTAGTAGTGGACACCTAAAATTATATTGTAAAAAAAATCGGTCAAAAAAGCATGAGACCTCACGGTGCAATGGTAGGTCGCTTGCATACTACACTCAAGTTCTAAGTTCAAATCCTGCACTGGGATTTCTCTGATTAACTCCACTATTCATTCATTTTCGGTCAGTAAAAGAGTACCCGGCCTTAGGGAAGGAGAGGGGGGGGGGGGGGGCAGAAGAGAGGCAATGATAACTGGGAAGGCAATGATAAACCACACCATTAATAGTCTGCCAAGAAACCATCACACAAGTGGCAGCCCCATAGGTTATTCATGTCTTGAGACTTATGTCCAGGGGGGGTTAATTTTATCCTGTATAATTAAAAGGAGTGGAGGAGGCCTAGTGGTAAGAGCTGCTGCCCCAGCACCTTGAAGCTTCAAGCTCAATCCCAGCCTGCTCCTTGTGACTCTGGGCAAGCCACAACACTCCAACGCCCCAGGTTAGATTGTGAGCCAGCCAGAACAGATAGGGAAGATTATTTAAGAATACCTGATTACTAGTCAATGAATTGTAAACTACTTTGGGTGAATCTCTTCTTGAAAACGCAGTCAATAAAATATATAATAAAGCATACATGCTTTTGAGTCAATATTTAAAATCATGTATGCACCCAGCATTGGGTGTTGGCCACATAAGTGCTTTTATTTAAAATTCCTGAAATGCTAACTTATGGCTATCTATGTGGATATATGGCCAAGTTATGCAGATAAACTGGGGTGGGATTAGTGTGGGGCCAAAAGATATCCACAGAGGAGCAGCATTTGGTTGCTATCCAAAGTAACTTATCTGTCTAAATGTAGAAATAACAGTCCTAACCTTTGTGTATAATGTTGGAGTTGCATATTCAGCGGAAGGCTTACATGGATATCTTTGCAAAAATACAGATACTATATCCATATGTCTTTTAAACATCCATCATCCCACTGAATATTGTCACCATTGTACTTAAAGGTTTGAGGAAGTTCCAGTCATTCTGCAAACATTTCTCCATTGTATAGTATCAAAGTATAATTTCACAGCTCCATTTTAACCATTCCCAGTATTTAAGAATCTGTTTTTTAGAGTCTACTATTTTAATTAACCATGCCTATTTTTGTTTGTGGGTTAGCTGGGATATAGGAGAGTGGTCTGAATGCAGTAAAACATGCGGTCTGGGCATGCAGCATCGACAGGTCCTCTGCAGGCAAATGTATGCCAATCGCACACTGGCTGTCCAGCCCCACAACTGCCAGCACTTAGAGAAGCCAGAAACTGCCAGCAGTTGCCAACTGAAGATCTGCAGCGAATGGCAAATTAGGACAGAGTGGACACCAGTAAGTCATTTTTCAGTCCTTTTCACCTGTCAATTCAGTTCTTATTAAAATATGATCTTACTAATCTTTAAGCCTGTTACATTAAAGGGTGCTAGAATAGATGTGTGTCTGTCTTTCTTTCTTTCTCTCTCTCTCCTTGGCTGCTGTTTGTCTGTCTTTTTTTGTCTCTCTGTCCTTGGACGCTGTCTGTCTTTTTTTCTTTCTCTCTCTGTCCTTGGACGCTGACTGTCTGTCTTCCTTTCTGTCTGTCTCTCTGGCCCCCTGTCTATCATTCTTTCTGTCTGTGTCTCTCCCTGGCCCCCCTGCCTGCCTGTATTTCTCTGTTGTGCCATGCCTGCCTACTCCATGGCCCCCTTCTGTTTCCCCCTTCCCAGAGCAAAGCATGATTGCTGTCTGCCTCCCAGCACACCCCTCCCCCCAAAGCAGCACCCTTTCCCCCTGCCCCCCCCGTTGTGCCATGCCTGCCTGCTCCGTGTCCTCCTTCTGTTTCCCCCCTCCCAGAGTAAAGCATGATTGCTGCCTGCCCCCCAGCACACCCCTCCCCCCAAAGCAGCACCCTTTCCCCCTGCCCCCCCGTTGTGCCATGCCTGCCTGCTCCGTGTCCTCCTTCTGTTTCCCCCCTCCCAGAGTAAAGCATGATTGCTGCCTGCCCCCCAGCACACCCCTCCCCCCAAAGCAACCCCTTTTCCCTCTCCCCTGTCTCCCTGTTGCACCATGCCTGCCTGCTCCGTGGCCCCCTTCTGTTTTCCCCACTTCCAGAGCAAAGCATGATTGCTCTCTGCCCCCCAACACACCCCTTTCCCTCTCCCCCCTGGCCCCCTGCCTGCCCTCCTCTTCAAAGCAGCCTGCTGAGGATCGCCGGCCGGTTGTAGCGAACCTCGTAGGCCGCGCTCTACCTCGGTAACACGTTCCCTCTGATGCGATCCTGCCCCTCCTCTGATGTACAGGATCGCGTCAGAGGGAATGTGCCACAATTCTCTTACTGTGTTACCTATGTACTGCACTGTATATACTACAATTGGGTGAATTAAAGACTCTTAAGATCATCAGTTCCACAGTTGTTCTCCTGATGTTCAGTGCCAGATCATGTCCCAAGAATGGCATTGAATACCAGTGGCTGATTGGAATGTGTCCAGTCGCCGACTCCCTGGTGTCCCAGTGAGGTAATTGGGGAACGAGCAAACCTCACTCGCTCCTGCCCCTAGTGGCTCCGTAGTCAAGAGGGCCACTGCAATCTCAAATGGTTGTCTTACAGTATTAGCAGTAGTACAACTGAATATTGCCACACCCTCATAACTCCTGGCTCCTCCCTGACTGCACCCCCCATAATGTCCTTGTGCAACCCAGCTCCAAAATGGCCAGTTAGTGCCAATACTCAGTGGTACTGCCTGATTAAGAGTCACTCAATACTGGCAGTTAGCCAGCTGCAAACAATTTAAGTAGCTGCTTAAATCACTTTAAGTTTATTGACCACACACTCAAAAACAATCCTCAGTAGAATGAGGATGGAATTAATGTGGAAACAGATACAGGGGAGGCAATTCTGTAAAATAGATACTAACATTTGTCACTGTCTCTGGGTAAATGTGACTAAAGTAGACCGTAAATGTTGAAAATGTTTGATTTTTTCATGTCATGGTTCCATAAGGTATTAGGGGCACGTGTGGTAATAGGGTAGTGTGTGGCACAGTGGATAGAGCTACAGCCTTAGCATCCTGAGGTTGTGAGTTCAAATCCCTCACTGCTCCTTGTGACCCTGGGCAAGTCACTTAATCTCATTGCCCCAGGTACACTAGATAGAATTTGAGTCCACCGGGACAAATAAGGAAATATGATAAAGTACCTGAATGTAAACCACTTAGGATATAAGTGGTATATAATAAAAATAAATATTTGAGCTTCTTTAACTCTTATTTTTTTACATAAAAGGATGGGGCTTGAACTGCCAACCACAAAATACCTTCACTACAAGCAAATTTTCCACTCTATGTTAACTTATCTGGGTGTAAAAACCTGGAATGACCTACATGAAGCTATCAGGAAAGAGACTAACTACACCACATTCAGAAAAAAACCTAAAGACTCACCTCTTTGACAATTAACTGTCTTAATTTCTGTATAGCTCCCCCTACTTCTATGTTCATTCACTCCTCTAGCTTCTCCATACCCCCTTCCCTCTCTACTTTCCCCTCTTTTTGATCTGTCGCCTTGAGCTTGTATAGGTATGTGCAACTCACAAATGTAAGATTAGATTAGACTACAAATTGTTCATTCTAACAGAATTCACTAAAACTTCATTTTTTGTTTCTGGTGATTTTAGTCTCCTTTTCTCAGAGATGGTCACATTTATGCTTTCTTTACACAACTAAGGCCCAGATTCTCAAAAGTTTAACACCGTCGCTAAACTGTTTTCCGACGGTTTAGCCTGCACACATTTTAGCGGCAGATTATCAAAATGGTGTATCTCTGTTTTTAGCGAGGTTTCTAGCAGTCTCTAACATTCACATGCAAATGGGCTCTTCAACATTAAAATGAGCACTCCGGTGGATTCTTTAAAATTGCCAAGCCATTCTCCAAGAGCGGCGTCAGCCTTTGGTGACAAAAAGCAGTGACTGGTCCAGGGATGCCGGTACAGTGACAGCACTGTATAAACCCCGGAATAGTAGTGTCGGAGACTGCTAGAAAAGCCATTTTGAGAAGCAGCCCCCACCCCCAGCAGCGAGAAAGATGCTCATTCTCTCCTGCTGTCACCCCCCTCACCTCGCACCAAAGTGGGAGAGATGCCCACTGTCTTCTGCTGCTAGGTGAACTCCTCCCCCTAGCAGCGGGAGAGATGCCTACTCTCTCCCACTGCCAAGCGACTCCCCCTCCCTTTCCTGCAGCAGAAAAGATGCCTACTCTCTCCCGCTGTCAAGTGAATTCTCCCCCCCCCCCCCCCACTAGCAGTAGGAGAGATGCTCATTCTCTCCCACTGCATCACAACACCCCCCTGCCTCTGACCCCTCTCCCCATATCTTTAATTAGATGGCTGACCGTAGGGATGCCTACTCCCTCCAACCAGCTGGATCGCCTTTTCCAAAATGGGCCTTTCCCTCCCTGGTGCATCCTGGGATGCATCGGGAAGAGTCCTAAGGCTCTTATTGGCCTGGACGCCCCATAAGCGGGGCCTTATACAACCTGGGCCAATCAGAGGCTCAGGCCCCTCCCCGAATGCACTGGGAAGGGGCCTAAGGCTCTGATTGGCCCAGATGCCTAAGGCCCCTCCTAGTCAGTCTTACTTGCAAAGCAGCTCAGCCTCTGATCAGGGTTCTCAGGGGCTTTTACCAATCATGGTAGCATCCACCAAGAAACCTACCCAAATGCATTACAAGGAGCTCATTAGTATTAAAATGAGCACTCCTTGTAATGCACAGAAGGAAACGCCCACCTCTTACCATGCAAAATTTTCTGGCAGGTCTGTGCTCAGAACGCAGCTGTTAGTCACGGGACACACGCTCACATAAAACACACACAACATCTGCGTCCATATTGCATGTGGAAAAAAAAGCAAAAATAAACTTGCTCGAGAGTTCCAATGATCAGGAACTATACTGAGCCAATGCACAAGAGCCAATGCACAGGCATCAGGCACCGGCCTTCTCCCTTTCACCGGGATACTCAGCACAACAAATAGCGTGCATATAATTTGCATGCAATTTGTGCTGAGCAAATCAAAATTGCTCCCAGCCTGGTGCTTTTTACCAGGTTGTCGGAGCTTTTTACATCCTGCCTCAAGTGTCCAAACCTTTAGCCAACTTTGGTGCACCGATTGCAAGTTTATTTAGGTATTTAATAATAAGAAGAAAATTAATTTTTATACCTCAGTACCTCAATTCTATGTGGTTAACAATAATGGAAAGCTGAACAAAACAGTGATAATATAGCAATAACATTAAAGTTTCGTAATAACAGCCAGCAAATTTATCAAGGTTAGGTTTTAACATTTTTTCTCTAAGCTGAACAAACAGCAATAATACAGCAGTAGCATTAAAATTCATAATAACATCAGACGAATTTATCAAAAAGGTAAGTTTTAACATTTTTCCTAAAAATTTGGTAAGAGTTAGTTTGTGGTATAAGTGGTTTCATTCAGGTACTCAAACATTGTCAAAGTTGTTAAAAAAGGCCAGCTTGGGTTTTAATATATTCCATTGTTTCCAGTTTCATTAGTAACATGGTGACATTACAGTGGGATGCAGTGGATGTGTGCAAAAGGAGCTTAGTGAAATACGCCTTGACTAGAAAATCCTGCTTTTCTGTAGGAGGTCCAATATTATGGAATGGACTTTCTGGAGTAATACGATTATGTAAAAATGTTTTACATTCTCAACAGTTGCTCAAAACATACTTTTTTGTTCACGCGTTTATCTGATATCAGAATTCCTTTTGAGTGAAGATTTTTTAATTAGTTCTGTAGAAGAGTTTTGTAAGAGAAGATGTGGGGTTCTGCCATATCTGATGCTGTTTTTTGTCCATTCTTTAATGTATGTTTTATTGCAAGTCGCTTAGGCCTTATGCAGATTATAAATATTTTAAATAAATAAAATAAATAGTTATACAAAATACAACTAACTTCTAATGGCTATGATTAAACATACTGATACTTCTGACCAAAAATTAAGAAACACAATTAACTGGGATAATTATATTTTAGTGTTCAGTTCCCTGTGGAGTGGGACAAAAGACTCGAGATGTAAAGTGCATTAGTAATATTGGAGACATTGTGGATGATGAAGAATGTAACATGAAGCTTCGACCAACGGACATTGAAAACTGTGATATGGGCTCTTGTGCAAAGAGCTGGTTCCTCACGGACTGGAGTGACGGGGTAAGATTTTGAGTTCTTGCATGATAAGTATCTGCCTAATCTAGGCCTTTAATACATGAATTAGGATGCAACCGTGGACACATGATACAAAAATATGAAATTTCCACCTAAAATATGACTGGTGTGCTACATGTTTACGGTAATCTGTAGCAGAGATCACTGGTTATCACTGGTTATAGGTATCCTCAGTTCTTACATACAGTGTCGTAGCGAGGGTATGTGGCGCCCCTCCCCCACTCTCTTCTCCGTCCCCCCGCTCTGCATGCGCACCCCCCTTCCCTTCCTCCGTACCTTTTTAATTTTCCATCATCTCCACCAGGAGGTCGTTCTACAAATTCACCACCCTTTCTGTGAAGAAGTGTTTCCACAGGTTCCTTCTGAATCTATCCCTTGGACTGTCATCCTTTGCCTAGGGTTACTAGATGTCTAGATATCCCTGGACATGTCCTGACGGCTTTTCAAAACCCGGCATTTTGTCCGGGTTTTGAAAGGCTTTCCTTCTGATAAAAGGGCATCCGCGCATGTGCGGATACGGCGTGATGTCATTGCATCGTATCCGCGCATGCACGGATGTCCTGCCCGACAAGAGCAGGCAGCCTTGGAGGAGGAGGAGGATTAGAGGCAGAGTTGGTGTGAGCTTGGGGGCGTGATGGGGCAGAACCGGGATGTGATGGGGCAGGGGTGGGTGGGACTGGACGGGTCTAGGGGGAGTCCAGATTTTCCAGACAGAGAATCTGGAAACCCTACCTATGCCCCCTCATTGCACAACTTCCTTTCATTTGAAAGAGACTTGCCTCCTGTGCATTTATGCCACATAGACAAGAATGGACAAAAACATCTCTCACAAGAATCCAAATCACAATAACAAAATATAAATACAATCAGCAAAAAAATTAATAGCCTAATGGTGGAAAATACCCCATGAAAGTACATTTATAATAGGTAGAGAAAAAGCCTCAACTTATCAATAATATAAGGACGGCAACCCAATGAGTTCTTAAGCCAGTCCTGCTCTGTATCATAAGCAAAAAAACTCCACACGTTTCAAAATGTAACTTTTCAAAACGGGACCAAAGCCACCACTATGCACAGGGAGCCAGAAAAAGAACAAAATAGTTCACTTATTTTCCACGATGGCAAGAACAGCAACGAGTGGATTTTCCTGCTATAGCACTTCTCACGCTGAAAAAAGACAAGGAACTGGATGTCACCAACAAGGCTCTTGTTTCGCCAAACAACGGCTGCGTCAGGGCAATCACATTCTCTCCTACTCCATCCACACCCGGATCAGAATGGCGCTGGAATTTATACTTCCAAGTTCATAGGGGTCACTGTCAAAAAACTTTATTTACTGGAACAAACAATCTCACCATCAGTAGAAGGCCAGATAGTTTTCAAAAAGAAAATAGACCGCTGTTCACTTTAATATAACAATCTTTTCACATCCCCACGACAAGCTGTAAGGGGAATATGATGTAATACAAAGCACCTAAATTCCTCAAAAGAGTAATTTTTTTTAAACACAATGTCGTGTAAGTACCTGTCTTTTGTGTGAAATGTTAGAACGATGTTCAAACAGCCTTGTTTTAAGACTGCGTGTAGTATGTCCTATGTAGCACAGATCACAAGGGCAGAGTATTGCATAAACTACTCCAATGCTTTCACAAGTAACAAACTGGGTCATCCTGATACATTTTCTTCCGGGTATGCAAATTTGGTCTCCCTCATTCAATAAAGAACAAGCAGTGCACTGGTTACACCAAAAAAAAGTCCAACCCTCCCTCCTTCCTTCTTCGTCCAAACATCCGCATGGTACAGCAAATCTTTAAAATTTCTATTCCGAGCGAATGCAATTTTACAATCCAAATCCTGACAGTTTTGCTTAGTTTGCAGCATGGGCCATAAAGATTTAATCTTTCTACCAAGCCGCTGTGATATGCCAGAATATCGTAGAACACATGCTATAGAATCATTCTTGTCATTCTTTAGTCTATAGTATAACAATTGTTCCCGAGCACTAAACTTTTAAAGGCTTTAGAGATGACAGACTTTGGGTATCCTCCCTGTTCACATTTACTGTGTAACAATTGTGCATTATTCACAAAATCTTCAGTAGAATGACAAATTCTTCTATACCGGAAGAATTGTGACACCGGCAAGTTGTTCTTCAGCGTGATGGGGTGCATACTATTGTACTGCAACAAGGTATTCCTGTCTGAAGGTTTCTTAAAGACAGATGTTACAAATCTACCATTATCCTGTATGATTTTCACGCCCAAAAACATAATTTCTTCACTGTCACATTTCATTTCAAATTTAATTGTGGGGTGGCAGCTGTTTAAATATTGAAAAAAAACTTTCAAGATGTTCCTGCGTCAAGGTCCATAGCAGAAAAATATCATCTAGATACCTTCTCCACACTTTAATATGGACCATGAAACTCGATGCATATATCCAGTCTTGTTCAAACTTAGCCATAAACAAATTTGCTATGGAAGGGGCAAACGATGCCCCCATTGCCACCCCTGTTTTCTGCGGAAAAAAACTTATGATCAAAAAGAAAATAATTCTTGGACATCGCAATCGTTGTTAAAGCTGTTATAACCTCTGTTTAAACATCTCTATCATATCTCCCCTCTCCTGTATTAAATGATAGTATTTAATAATGGGGGGGGGTGAGAGCAGTGGCGTACCTAGGGTATGTGGCACCTGGGGCCCATAATTTTTTGACACCCCCCCATGTAAAAAAATATTTTTTGTAATAACCATGAAACTGAGTAAATGGTCATAATAGAAACAGGCAGTGAAAATTTTCTTTTATTGAACCTCATATATGTAACCATTATTCCAAACATACCATAACATAACATAAATTATGTCAGAATTGTCATGACATCAGAAGTACATATGGAGTAGTTGCAGGTGATGCTTGGGACAGTTCTGATTGTGTTAGTTTGGTTTTATGTGTTTTTGAATAGAAGGGTTTTTATTTCTTTTATGAAGGTTTTGTAGTCTGTGGTCGATGTCAATTGGGGGTCGAGTGTTGCAGCTCGAATGGCTAGGAGGTTGTCGAACTGTTTTTTTCTTTTGACGTTTTTGGTTGGAGGGTGTGTGAATGGTGCGTGAGTTCTCCTATGTCTGGTTGAGGTGGATTGAATTATTTAGCTGAAGAAATTAGTTAACCCCCCCCCCCCATTCCACACACATTAATTCTCTTCCATTTTTGTTCCCATTATAAAAAACACTGATAAGTTCTCAGAAAAAAAATACATTAAAATAAGAAGTGAAAACAAAGGCCCCTACAGATGAGAACATAACATAAGAATAGCCTAACTGGGTCAGACCAATGGTCCATCATGCCCAGTAACCCATTTTCATGGAAGCCAATCCAGGTCACTAGTACCTGGTCAAAACCCAAAGAGTAGCAACATTCCATGCTACCGATCCAGGGCAAGCAGATGTTTCTCCCATGTCTTAATAACAGACTATGGACTTTTCCTCCAGGAATTTGTCCAAACCTTTCTTAAAACCAGCTACGCTATCTGCTTTTACCATAACTTCTGGCCACTTCATTTTTAAGCTGAGATCTTTCCTTCCAATCAGAGACTTTGCTAGATATCAAATACAGCACAAGGTAACTTCACAAGGACTTAACTGTGCAGGAAATGTGATTAACTGTGCAGGAAATGTGAATCTCCTCATATACCCACCATATAGTGCAAAAATGTGCAAAGGTCTGGTTTTTTCTTTCGATCACTACATAGACTAATGCCACACAAGCAGCGCTGTTACAAACATATTCTGTAGGTCAGTGTTAAGGTTAACAAAGTTTCCTTCCTTGGACCAGAAGGAAATACTGACAAACCACTGGAAGAGATCCCAAAACAACTACCCAGGAACAACACCCAAAGACCCACTCAGTGTGTGAACCAGTTGAGTGGAGTGGACTAACTGGGGGGTGGAAATGGGCCCGGAGTTTGCTCAGCAGAATTTCCCAGATCACCTCTTCCTCTCAACACATTGACACGCTGCCACCACCACCACTAGGTGGCCTACCCGGTGAGGTACCACCTACCCGGTGGTACCTCACCGGGTAGGCCAGCAATGTTATAAACTTTATAAAACACATTATTATATTTTCTTATAAAGCACATATTTTAACTGAACTCTCTGACATCCTCAGCCTTGCCATTCACAAAAATAGAAGGAAGAAAAGTTCCCATTTCCTGCTGTCTCATGTCCCCGGCCTATACAATATTTTTCTTCTGCAGAGTGCAGACCCTTCAAAAATCTGACCAAATCCTCATTTCACTTGCATTATAAAGTACTGAGGATGCCATCTCTCCCCAATCCCAGGTCCTAAAGTCTAAGACAGTAGCGCAAACTAGTGCTGCCAGATTCAGGAAAAAAAATTTCGATTCGATTCAGCCTATTGAATTGGTTTATCGATTCGATTTTCCTGCCCAATTAGGTGTTTTTTTCAAACATCCTGGTGGTTTTATTTTATAGCTTTTTCACCCCCCTTTGGCTTCTCCTAACCACACTGGCACTGTGGTGTAAATAAAATAAAGAAACAAAAAGGACTTTTCCTCTCTCTGTTAAATCCTAGCTCACGTTTGCGGTCTAACACCAGCTCTGGCAGGATACACTTTTCAAATCTGACATATTGTAATCACAAAACAGAAAATAAAATTAGTTTTTCTACCTTTTTGTTGTCTGGTTATTTTTCAAATCTTGTTGGTCCAAGGCTCTGGTTGTCTTCTGATAACTTGCTTGCCAGGGTCTCCTTCTTTCTTCTTTCTCCGTGCTAACCATCCATCTGCCATCTCTGTCCTCCCCTTCCGTTTCCCTTCCCTCCCCCGGATGTCTGGCATCTTTCCTTTTTTTGTCTCCCTCCACAGATCCACCGTTTCTTAACTACCCTTTCATCCAGCAGCTCTCCCTCCTTCCCCACCACCCCAGGGTCCACCATCTCTCCCTTTCTTATCCCAACTACCTTCCTAACCAGTATCTCTATCCCCCCCTCCACACCATCCCTTGTGTCCAACTTCTCTCCCTTTCTGTTCCTTCCCTCCCTAAAACCCATGTCCATCACCTCTCTCTCTCTCCTCTATTTTCAGACCCATTATTTCTTCCCACCCAAAGTCCGGCATATACACGTCTCTTTGAACCCCTCCTCCTTCCCTCCGTGTACTTCTACACCAGGGCCCCCCCTCCCCTGAAGGCCTGTCCCCCCTTTAAAGGTCTGTATCCCACCCTTGAAGGCCTGTCTGCCTGCTCCCCTTGAAGGCCTGCCCCCCCTGAAGGCCTGTCCCCCCCCTGGAAGGCCTGCACCCCCCTGAAGGCCTGCACCCCCCTTGAAGGCCTGCCTGCCTGTTCCCCTTGAAGGCCTGCCCCTCGGAAGGCCTGCCCCCCCTTGAAGGCCTGTACCCCCCGAAGGCCTACACCCCCTCAAAGCCTGTCCCCCCTTGAAGGCCTGCCTGCCTGTTCCCCTTGAAAGCCTGCCCCCCCTGAAGGCCTTTCCCCCCGAAGGCCTGCCCCCCCCAAAGGCCTACACTCCCCTCGAAGGACTGCCCCCCCTGAAGGCCTGCCCCCCTTGAAGGCCTGCCTGCCTGTTCCCCTTGAAGGCCTGCCCCCCCTGAAGGCCTTTCCCACCCTTGAAGGCCTGCACCCCCCCCGAAGGTCTGCACCCCCCCAAAGGCCTACACCCCCCTCGAAGGCCTGCCTCCCTGAAGGCCAGCACCCCCCCTGAAGACCTACACTCCCCTCGAAGGCCTGTTCCTCCCTTGAAGGCCTGTCCCCCCCGAAGGCCTGCACCCCCCCCCCCCGACGGCCTGTCACCCCCCCCCCGAAGGCCTGCCTGTCCCCCTTGAAGGCCTGTCCCCCCCACCCTCCACAAGGTCTGCTTGCCTGCCCCACCCTGAAGGCCTGCTGCCCCCCCCCCCACTACCTCGAAGGACCGCTCGGACCCACCACCACCACCACGAAGCACTGCTCATTCCCCCGGCCTCCCTGTTTCATTTCCCTGGGGAAACAGCCTGCAGCAAGATCGCGCGATGCCAGTGATCTTTGCTTGCTTCGGCTATTTCCTCCGCCGCGGTCCCGCCCCTCCTCTGACATCAGAGGAGGGGCGGGACCGTGGCGGAGAAAACAGCCGAAGCAGGCAAAGATCGCTGGCATCGCGATCTTGCTGCAGGCTGTTTCCAGACGCAACACCCGGCACGGGGGGAGGGGGAGGAAACCGGACCGGACCAGGAGCACCCCCTCAGGGCTTGGCACCCGGGGCGGACCGCCCCCCACACCCCCCCTTGGTACGCCACTGGGTGAGAGTTAGCCTAATGGTTAGAGCTGTTGCCCCAGTACCCTGAGGCTGTTAGCTCAGCCCCAGCCTGCTCTCTTTGACTCTGGAGAAGTCACCCAACCTTCTATTGCCCCAGGTACCACAATTAGATTGTAAGCCTGTCAGAAGAGAGAGGAAAAATATTTAAGAACTAGTCTTTAAGCCCGTTACATTAACGGGTGCTAGAGACTCCTCTTCCGGTAAGTTGTTTTTTGTTGTTTTTTTTTTCATTTTAGGCTTCCTCCCCCTCCCTTTCCCCTTCCTGTCCCACCTTTCGCTTTTTCAACCCCCTTGCATTTCCCTTTGCACGGGGGATCCCTCGTGCTGTGATCTTGCTTCATCCGCTCCTTCTCCTGCGCGGGCCACTGGAGCAGAGAGGATGGGGCGAAGGGGGCTGCCAGCCGGGGCCGGCAGAGAGGAGCTAGGCGGCTGGAGGAGTAGCAGCAGCCGCTGCCAATCGCAGCCTCTGTCCCACCTTCGCCTACTTGGATTTGCTTTTTTTTCTTATAGTTTTCTTCACCGATCCTTTTGTTTCTTGCATTGCATCGGGAAGGTGGAGAGCGGCCTGCAAGGTTCATTACAGCGGCTGGCGAAGAGGACCGGCAGCGGGAGGGAGGAGTCGCTGACACACGCGCCTCCAGCTAGTGCAGGCGCCGTGAGGACTGGCACAGAAGCACACCTCACGCTACCGGGACTCACGGACTTTCGACAGCGCATGCACGCTCTAGGGTTTTATTATTATAGATACTAGGACTAGGAAGCATGGGATGAAGCTAGTAAATCTAAAACAAACCAGAGAAAATATTTCTTTACATAATGTGTAACTGAACTCTGGAATTTGTTGCTGGAGAATGTGGTGAAATCACGTTAGAGGGGTTTTAAAAAGGTTTGGATAAATTCCTAAAAGAGAAGTCCATTATTGAGATGGACTTGGGGAAATCCACTGCTTATTCTTATGATGAGCAGCATAAAATCGGTTTCTCCTATTACTTGGGATCTAGCTAGGTGCTTGGGACCTGGGTTGGCTACTGTTGGAAACAGAATACTGGGCTTGATGGACCTTCGGTCTGACCCAGTATGGCAATTCTTATGGTCTTAAAATAAATCCCTAAAGGTGATATTTTGTTTTTACTTAGCTTCCTAACCAGGATTCTATACAAGAATCAATTAAGCAACAGCAGTGAGCAATACAAAAACAAACAGAGATTATGAGATGTGATTTTATTTATTTTAACAATCTTGGCTAGTGAGTTTTAAAGTTAAGGCAAATGTTGCAACAACGAACAATATGGTGATACATTAATGATATATGGATTTAGTGGAATTCTGGCAGATGTTAATGTGCTGTACACATCTGGAACATGCAGACTGTTAATCAGTTCTGATGGGCATTAGCCAGAAATTGTCAGATAGCTTCAATACATTCTGCCAACAAAGAGCCAAACTCCAAAGAGTTATAATTCATTCATTTTAATGGGCTTTACCATCCTCTTTTTCAAACAGACACAACTAGAGAATCAAATTAAACTATGTTATTGTCAGCCTACACATTTACAAGGGATACAAAGTTTGGGCAATATAAATAGTACTTCAACCAAGATGGGATAAATAGTTATAAAAAAAGGAATTTATTACTGCTAATGAGGCAGCTTTAATATTGAACAGTAGCTTTTACTCCTTCTCCTATTCCTTGATATTCTTTAATACAATTTGGTATGGGATTTATTGCAATAAAATGCATCCAAAATATATCATGTTAAAAAGATATAAGTGAGCCTCATTAAGATGTCTTGATAAGGACTGGGTATGGAAACAACAACAGAAGACAAGACCATATGAAAAAAAATTTTGAGTGTTTTAAAATTAATAATCCCAGGAGACAGTGTCCGATGTGGCTGCGTTTCACCAACAAGATTGAGTCAGGAGCATACAACCAACTAGTGACACACAGCAACTTCCAAAAGTGCTCAAAAAGTATCTTTGGTTCACTACAATAGTTTTTATTTTACAGGAAGCTCTGTAGAACAGTCTTTTTAAAAAATATATATAATGACACCAGTAAATAAGAGTATTTGCTGGTATGTACAGCAGGAGCATTAATTTCACACACCTACACATACTGCATACTGCACATGTCTGCATACTGTTACAAAAAATCCACATACTCGTATAAGGCTACCTAGAGCATTTATTCAGAGAGCAGCTGCAATTATCCTGATAAATGTCTTTGACTATCAAGACCTAAATCTTATTAACCAGCGGTATAGCTTCTTCAGATATAGACAATATCCCTTACCAATATTTTTTAAAATAATTCCTGAAATTACAAAGATTGAACTTTGGGAAATTCAGTAGGCAGAAATGAAAGATGCCTTGCCTGGTTTACTAATGCCACCAATTTGCAGTGTGGCAGAGTCTTAACTTTCATACAAATCAGCTTTAACCTCTACCACATTCCTTTCTAGGACTAAAGTCCTACCTGTCTTGATTTTGAGTAAATCCTGAGTGGAGTAGAACGGGTACAAGTGGATTGATTTTTTACTCTGTCAAAAATTACAAAGGCTAGGGGACACTCAGGGGCCAAATCTCCTCCATCCCAAAATGCAGTGGCAGCGCACAAGAAAAGAGCAAGGACTGAAGTCCACTTTCCATCTGCTAACTGACTCCTCCTCCTTGTAGTGTGATCTGAAAAGCAGCTTGGGAAGTATAAAAGTAACATTGAGTCCCAGCTGAGTCCCAGCTCTGTCACAAAGCTCAAGGGAACCGCTTCCTGCTTCTACAGTCAAAGCATCAACACGATGCAACGTCTACTGACCCAAGGGAGGTGGAAAAGCTCTATTCCTCCCTTCTGCATTATCATTTCCAGCATTTGGTAACACCAAAAACAGAGAGATAAAATAAAAATCATCTGAGGATGCTGGGGTCACCCCCACCACCCTCTTGGGACCTTCCATCATTTTATCTTAGTTTATATTATACAGTTAAAAAACAAAACAAGGTTGACTAACAAGATCCTATGTGGAAAAAAACAGATAACAGCAAGCCAATGAGAAAATCAAACTTTGTTTTCATTACTTGCTCCAGGTGGCCATGTTTCACCTAGGGCTGCTTCAGTACCTTCCCTGAAAATCATTGGTACAAGAAGGGCCGACATTTTTTCCGTGACAGGCCCCCTATGGTGGAATGCCCTTCCCCAATATATTCGTAATGAAAAAGATATCTTAATATTTAAAAAACTTTTAAAATCTTATTTATTTAGAGATGCTTTTAATGTTTAAAGCATAGTATATTTATAATTGCTGAGGTTATTACTCCCCCTTACCTATTGTTATTTCCTTTATTCTACCCCAAACAAAAATTGTAACTTTTATCTTTTCCTTCCCAACTATATGTTTGTTCAAGTTAAATGTTTTTATTGTTAAATTGTTAATCCCTTTTTACTTTATTATATTTTTGTTATGTACATCGCTTAGTGATTATAATAGGCGATTAATCAAATTTTGTTAATAAACTTGATAAACTTGAAACTTGATAAAATACATGAACTACCTGAACTAACAAGAATGTGGTAGTTCAGGTGATTTTTATTTTATTTCCCTGTGTTTGATGTTACCAAATGCTGGCAATGTATTTATTTATTTTAGGTATTTATATACAGCCTATCAAAGTTATCTAAGTAGTTTACTATCAGGTACTCAAGCATTTGTCCCAGTAGGCTCACAATCTAACATATCTGGGGCAATGGCGGATTGAGCGACTTACCCAGAGTCATAAGGAGAGCTACGGGATTTGAACTTACAACCTCAGGGTGCTGAAGTACCCTCTAACCACTACACCACTCCTTCCACTATGTAATTGAAATGATGAAGGAGCTGGTTCTTTGAGCTTGGAATTGACTATATTGCTCTGGGGATCCTCAGAATGAACTACACTTCTCCTTCTGAATCTGCGATTTCAGTATCCGTGGATTCGGTTATTCATGATTTTTTTTATTATTTTTTTAAATAAAGCTGCATTCTGGACCTTTCCCCGGCATCCCGACATCTCTCTGCTTGCCACTAGGGAAGGTGCTTAAATGGCTGTCTTGATCGCAATTGTACTGGTATGGGTATGGGAAACACAGCACCAATCTGTATAATGTGTAGCTTATGTTGGTGTGAAGAATCTTGCCTTGAGATTAGAGTCAGAGGCCAGGGAGGAACAAGACAAACCAAAGACAAGAGTTTCAATCGTGAGTTAGGGTTTTGTAGTTTTAGGGGATTTGTGCTTGTTGCAGGTTTCCGAGTCTCACTGCATCTTTATCAGGTAGAAACTGACATTTCAGCCAACATGCTGTGGCTTTCTTCAGGGTATGCTCTGAAGTCTGCAGTGTGACTTTGTAAATAGTGGGTTCACTATTGGGAACAGGGCAGTCTGCCAATTCCTGCCAAAATACTTCAGAGCATACCCTGAAGAAAGCCACAGCATGGTGGCTGAAATATCGGTTTCTACCTGACAAAGACGCAGCAAGACCCAGAAACCTGCAACGAGCACAATGCCAGCTGCGGAAACCATGAGAGAACATCAAAGGAGATTTCTTTATAGAAGCTAGTCAGTCCTCCCTTTAGTTATAATACGTGCATCACTTCCAGCTTCTCCCTCTTTCTACAGTTGGTCAGCTGTTGCTCTGCCTGCCTATCACTGAGGGTAGACAAGGGGCATTATTCCACTGGTTGAGGTAGTAACACTATGAATCCAAGCAGGCATCCTTACTGCCAGATTACCACCTGCCCTACAGCAGTTAGATTTAATAGCAAACTACATATCATGAATTAGCGAAGGGCCCTTGGCACTGCTTCTGACAAGACAATAATTGCTAGTCAATGCCACGTCCCATTCAACAGAATTGTATTCTACAACCCAGTAATTGCATTATTAGAATTTTGGAGTAACATATGATTTTCACAGAGTGCCAAAAATAATAATAATAACGGCTTGTCTGAGTCAGCTTGCCAAATAAACTGATGCCCGATTTTTGATTTTTATAGAAGACGACGAGTCACTGACCTTGATTCACAGAACAGACTGACTTTCTCATTTCAAGGAAAACTAGGACAGCATGATTTGATTTGTTTTTTTGCTTTTGATAAGTTTATGGCACATTATTCCTCCATAATTGCAAGTTACTATCAAGTACCTACCAGATATTTCCTAGTCTCTAAAGAGCTTACAAATTAAGGGCTGGATTTGATAAAAAGCGCTTGTATGTTATTATTTATGAAATTATACATTTTACTATTAACACATTGACATCAGTGTACATTAATGTAGTAGTAAATTTTGCCCTTAGTCCTGAGACAACGAAGCATGAAGTGACTAGGTCCCAAGAAGCATCAGTAGGATTTGAACCCTGGCATCCCCTGGCAACCCTGGCAGTTCTCAGTCTGCTGCTCTAACCTTTGTTGTTAGGTAACATCGACTCGTGTTTGAGTCCTAGTGACTTGGGGGGTCCTTTTATTATGGTGCACTAACCAATTCAGTGCACACTAAATACTAAGGCACCCATAGAATATAATAGATGCCTTAGCATTTAGCATGCACTAAATCGGTTAGTGCATGCTAAATAAAAGGACCCTTTGATGAATTATCTAAAAAGAACTTGGTTTTGTGCTAACCGGACTAGCTCTAACCAGGTTGCTCTATATTCTGAATATTATTGTTTCTTTGCATTTTCCAAATCTTGTTTATTGCACAGTCTTTTTTTGGTGTGTATATAATCACATGCCAAATAAACACTTTATACAACATCCAAAAATGTATATTAACTGGGTAGCCTAATGGTTTTGTGACAACGTTCTGCACTGCCATACAGAAGGATCTGAGTTTAATTCTTTATTTAGGCAGTGTTTTCCCTAGGGCCTTTTAGCCAGGCGCTCCGCCCGACTGTCATCTCGATCGCAATCATGCTGCTGCTGCCGCTGAACATTTAAAAAAAAAAAAACCTTCTCACCGGCTTGGAGATTTACCGAGCTGACTCAGCACCGCCTGAATTGCGGGAGCCTGACTTTTTAAAAAAATTTTAACGCCAGCAAGCAACTTGAACCCATGCTCCAGGGCTCTAACATGTGCATGCCGGCTTCCATTCTCTTTCCTCCGAAACCGGAAATCACATCCCGGGGGAGGGGGGAAAGAGAAGGGAAGCTGGCATGCACACATTATCCCAGGACAAGCAGGCAGCATATTCTTAACACATGGGTGACGTCACCGACGGAGCCCTCGGTACGGACCTTTTTAACTAGAAGTTTCTAGTTGGCCGCACCGCGCGTGCGCGAGTGCCTTCCCGCCCGACGGAGGAGTGCGTGGTCCCCAGTTTCTTCGTTTCCGCGGAGCGAAGAAGACGCGTGTGTTTTTTCAACGGCCGTTGAAACCACTTTTTTGCCTTCCCGCTCGCGCTTTTTTTCCTTAATTTTTTCTCTCTTTACCTTCGGGTTTATTTTTCTTTGATTTGCAAAAAAAAAACAACAAAACTTTGCTTTTTTCGCCTTTTTTCTTTCGTTTTTGCCCCGGCGGGGCCTGTTGCCAGTATACAGGCCTCGGGCTTCGATTTTGCGGAGGCTATCTTCCCCTTCATGCCCCCGCAGGTCGGTTTTAAGAAGTGCCAGCGGTGTGCACGCCCGATCTCCATAACTGACCCACACAATTGGTGTTTGCAGTGTCTGGGTCCGGAGCATCGGGCGGACTCCTGCACCCGCTGTGCCACTCTTCAAAAGAGAACCCTTAAAAACCGAAGAATTCAACAAACTCTTCTCTTCGGCACCGAGTCGGCGATGGACTCCTCACCTTCAACGGCGGTACCTCAAAAATCGGCACCGTCAACCTCGACACCGACCGACCCCACATCGGCGTCGCTGGCGCCAGGTAAGCCGGCTAAGAAGCCTTCCTCTTCCCTCGAGCGCCCTCCAGCTACGGTGGCGACACCGTCCCTACCGGCATCGCACCGGTCCCGCAAACGCTCCGCCCCGATCTCGGTGAGTGCCTCGTCATCGGCCTCCTCATCGCCGGGCCACATTGGATCCTCCTCGGCACCAGGCGGTACGGCATTCTTCTCGGGACCGAGATCGACGCCGATCGTCCTCCCCTGGTACCGTTTCGGTGCGCTCTGGAAAGTCTTTGTCCAAGACCCGCCACACCGCGCCCTCCACCCCGGTGTCTCGACATGCACCAGAGGTCAGGGACCCTGACTTATGGGAGGAAACTCCCCTCGGTACCGAGGAGGATCCCTCCTCATCTGATGAGGAACCATCGGCACCCGATGCCACCTCTAAACCAGAGCAGTCCTCATTTTCTAAATTTCTGAGAGAAATGTCTGCTGCCCTGTCTCTTCCCCTAGAATCTGACTCAAAAAAGTCTCAAGCCTTTCTAGAGGCTTTAGACTTTGAACAACCTCCTAAGGAGTTCCTCAAGCTTCCCGTGCATGACATCCTACGGGAAACTTTCTACAAAAACTTGGAAAATCCCCTCACGGTACCGGGAGCCCCCCGTAAACTGGACAACCTTTACCGTGTAATCCCTATTCCTGGATTCGACAAATCTCAATTGCCCCATGAGTCTCTTCTGGTGGAATCCACCTTAAAAAAGACTCAGGGCTCCAGTGTTTATGCCTCTACCCCTCCTGGCAGAGAAGGTAAGACCATGGACAAGTTTGGCAAGAGGCTTTACCAGAATGCCATGCTTGCCAACAGGGCAAACAACTATTCCTTCCATTTTTCTTTCTATCTGAAACACTTGGTCCAGCAAGTACCTGCCTGAGCGCAAGGTCCCGCTATTCCAACAACACATCTCTGGTCTTCTCCAAATGCGCAAATATATGGTCCGCTCAATATACGACTCCTTTGAGCTCACCTCTCGGGCCTCTGCCATGGCCGTAGCCATGCGTCGCTTAGCCTGGCTCAGAGTCTCCGACCTGGACATCAACCACCAGGATCGTTTGGCCAACGCCCCCTGTCTCGGGGATGAACTCTTTGGAGAGTCGCTGGATTCCACCACCCAGAAACTCTCGGCCCATGAGACCAGGTGGGACACCCTGATCAAGCCGAAAAAGAAGGCTCCGCCTGCCCGACCCTATCGGCCTCAATCATCTTACCAGCGGAGGTTCTCAGCCAGGCCACTCAATCCGCCTCCCCAACAATCTCGGCGACCCCGTCAACAGCAACACCATGCTCAGGCTCGATCTCAGGCCACTCAACCCTCTAAGCCTTCTCAGCCTGCTAAACAATCTCAGCCCTTTTGACTCTTCTCTCCAGGGCATAGCCAGTCATCCACCCTCACTGCCTCTTCCACAGCCTATCGGGGGTCGTCTCACCATTTTCTCCAGCCGTTGGGAAGTCATCACGTCGGACCAGTGGGTCCTCAACACCATCCGCCACGGCTACTCTCTCAACTTCCAGACTCTTCCACCGGACAACCTTCCCGTAGAGTCTGCTTCGCACTCATCTCAAGCCCCCCTCCTCCTGAGGGAGGTTCAATCCCTCCTCCTTCTCAATGCCATCGAAGAAGTACCTCCAGATCAAAGGGGTCAGGGATTCTACTCCCGCTACTTCCTGGTACCCAAAAAGACGGGAGACCTCCGTCCCATTCTCGATCTCAGGGACCTCAACAAGTGTCTGGTCAAGGAGAAGTTCAGAATGCTCTCCCTTGCCACGCTCTACCCTCTTCTTTCTCAACACGACTGGCTATGTTCCCTGGACCTCAAAGAGGCCTACACTCACATCTCCATCAATCAGAATTCTCGCCGCTACCTGCGGTTCCAGGTGCTGCACCACCACTATCAGTACAAGGTGCTACCGTTCGGCCTCGCTTCCTCACCCAGGGTCTTCACCAAGTGCCTTATAGTGGTAGCGGCCTTCCTCAGGTCGCACAACCTCCAGGTGTTCCCCTACTTGGACGATTGGTTAGTGAAAGCACCTTCATCTCAACTTGTGCTTCAGGCTACTCATCACACCATCTCTCTCCTCCACCTCCTGGGGTTCGAGATCAACTACCCCAAGTCGCATCTGCTTCCCACCCAGCGACTTCAATTCATTGGAGCAGTTCTGGACACCACACTAATGAGGGCTTTTCTCCCCTCCGATCGTCAGCGGACCCTGCTCCACCTCTGTCGTCAGGTGCTCACGCATCCCTCCATTCCTGCCCGACAGATGATGGTCCTCCTGGGTCACATGGCCTCGACGGTGCATGTCCTTCCTCTGGCACGTCTCCACCTTCGCACACCTCAGTGGACTCTCGCCAACCAATGGTCACAGACTACGGATCTTCTTTCTCATCCCATCTCTGTGACATCATCTCTTCAGCGATCTCTCCAATGGTGGTTGAACTCCTCAAATCTTTCCAGGGGTCTACTTTTTCATCTGCCCCCCCACTCTATGATCATCACCACAGATGCGTCCCCCTACGCGTGGGGAGCTCACCTAGGAGATCTTCGCACCCAGGGACTTTGGACCCCACAGGAGCATCGTCATCACATAAATTTCCTGGAACTCAGAGCCATGTTCTACGCCCTCAAGGCTTTCCAACACCTTCTCTGCCCTCAAGTCCTCCTCATGTGCACAGACAATCAAGTCGCCATGTACTACATAAACAAGCAAGGCGGCACCGGATCTCGCCCCCTTTGCTTGGAGGCTCTGCGCATCTGGACCTGGGCCACGGACCGCAATCTCTTTCTCAGGGCGGTCTATATCCAGGGCGAACAGAACTCTCTGGCCGACAATCTCAGCCGCATCCTTCAACCTCACGAGTGGACGTTGGACCCTCCGACTCTGCTCTCCATCTTTGCTCGATGGGGCACTCCGCAGGTGGACCTCTTTGCAGCACTTCACAACCATCAGCTGCCCCAATTCTGCTCCAGACTCTTCTCTCCTCACCGTCTGGCTCCGGATGCATTCCTGCTCGACTGGAGGGATCGGTTCCTGTATGCCTTCCCTCCACTTCCTCTGATGTTGCGGACCTTGTCCAAACTCCGCAAGGACAACGCCACCATGATTCTTCTCGCACCTCGGTGGCCTCGCCAACACTGGTTCTCACTCCTGCTCCAACTCAGCTCCAGGGAACCCATTCTCCTTCCTGTGTTTCCTACTCTACTTACGCAGCAACATCAGTCTCTACTGCATCCCAATCTGTCTTCGCTCCACCTGACAGCTTGGTTTCTCTCGGGCTGACCTCTCCAGAGAACCTATCTCAGCCGGTCCGCCTCATCTTGGATGCCTCCAGGAAGCCGGCCACCCTCCAATGTTACCATCAGAAATGGACCAGATTCTCCTCGTGGTGTCTCCGGCATCATCAGGAACCCACTTCCTTAGCGGTGGAAACTGTATTGGAATATTTGCTCTCGCTGTCCAATGCTGGCCTCAAAACTACCTCTATCAGAGTCCACCTCAGTGCCATCACTGCATTTCATGAGCCTATTCTCGGTAAACCCCTCACGGCTCATCCTCTGGTTTCCAGATTTATGAGAGGTCTCTTCAATATCAAACCGCCTCTCAAGCCTCCTCCTGTCGTCTGGGACCTCAATGTGGTTCTCTCAGCACTCATGAAACCTCCGTTTGAGCCTCTTGCTACTACTTCGCTCAGGCTTCTTACCTGGAAGGTGCTTTTCCTAATTGCCATCACCTCTGCCAGGAGGGTTAGCGAACTGCATGCACTGGTTGCTGACCCACCATTCACTGTTTTTCACCATGACAAGGTTGTTCTGCGTACCCACCCTAAATTCCTTCCCAAGGTGGTCTCGGCTTTTCACCTCAACCAGTCCATTGTGTTGCCCGTCTTCTTCCCTAAGCCTCACTCGCATCCTGGGGAACAGGCGTTGCACACGCTGGATTGTAAGCGTGCCCTTGCTTACTACCTTGATCGTACCAGAGCTCACCGTACATCCCCTCAGCTGTTTTTATCTTTCGATCCCAACCATTTGGGTCGTCCTGTCTCCAAACGGACACTTTCAAATTGGCTTGCTGCCTGTATTGCTTTCTGCTATGCTCGGGCCGGTCTCTCACTGGAAGGAACTGTCACGGCCCACAGAGTCCGAGCTATGGCTGCTTCTGTAGCTTTCCTCCGTTCCACGCCCATCGAGGAAATCTGCAAGGCGGCCACTTGGTCCTCAGTTCACACGTTCACTACTCACTACTGTCTGGATGCGTTCTCCAGACGGGATGGACACTTCGGCCAATCTGTATTACAAAATTTATTTTCCTAATGGCCAACCATCCCACCTCCCTCTTTGTTAGCTTGGAGGTCACCCATGTGTTAAGAATATGCTGCCTGCTTGTCCTGGGATAAAGCACAGTTACTTACCGTAACAGGTGTTATCCAGGGACAGCAGGCAGATATTCTTACGTCCCACCCACCTCCCCGGGTTGGCTTCTTAGCTGGCTTATACTAACTGGGGACCACGCACTCCTCCGTCGGGCGGGAAGGCACTCGCGCACGCGCGGTGCGGCCAACTAGAAACTTCTAGTTAAAAAGGTCCGTACCGAGGGCTCCGTCGGTGACGTCACCCATGTGTTAAGAATATCTGCCTGCTGTCCCTGGATAACACCTGTTACGGTAAGTAACTGTGCTTTAGAGCCCCGGAGCATGGGTTTGCTACAGGAGACAGGTCAGCTTACAACTTGCTCTTGCTTGCTTCAGGCCTTCCTCGCTGCCGGGTCCTGCCTACTTTCTGTTTCTGTGAAGGCAGGACCCGGCAATGAAGAAGGCCCGAAGTAAGCAAGAGCAGCAAGTTGTAAGCTTCTCTCTGTCGCTGACCTATGGAAGATAGGTCAGTGAAAGAAGGAAGCTTACAACTTGCCTTAGTCCAGTCCTGCACAACATGCGGCCCAAAATGGATCTCACTGCGGCCCGCGCCCCATATGGCTCTCATTCCGCTCTCCTGCTCGTGGGGGTTCAGACCGTGCCAGCTTCTCCCACTGACAGGAACCACCAGCTGGAAGCGTCATTCTCGCGTGTGCTTCTCAAGAATAGACCTTGATGCGAGAAGGGGAAAGAGGTGTTGAGGGAAGTCGAGCTGTGAAAACACGCGTTTCCTTTTTCTCTTCACTGAGGCAGGAAGGCCCAGGAGCAGGAGAAGCGTCTCAGTTTGCCTAGAAACGGCTGTTGAATGCTGGATCTTGTGCCTCGCAGGAGGCTCTTGACAAGAATGGGAAAATCCAGAAGATAATACTTCCAAGGATAGGATTAGGAAGACGATGTGAATATGAAAATTTGCAGAAAGAAGGCAATATGGAGTAGCTTTTTTCTGTTGGCTCACTGAAGAAACTGGCAGCAATGCCTGACCATGCAGATATATCCTTGAGTCCTGAAGAGTGGGTGTGCGCTTTAAGCAAACTTGGCTGCAATGTCACAATCAATGAGGTCATTACTCCACGCCGCTACTTCTGATCCGGGGTAAAGATGGAATGGATGGCAGCTGGAAAATGCATTTGTTCTTTTTAACAAGTTTATAATCTTGTTTGTAGACAAACTCCCTAATCATCGAGACTATTGGCAGTATGCTGTACCAGAGAAACAAGATATTATGAAGAAATTGAAGGATGTGGCCTTTCCCCGAACAGATGAGTTAAAGAAAACTCTTTTAAAGAAGTATGGATTGGAATACCAGCAACAAACTGCAGACCGAATACCTACAGAAATTTGAGCAGTTGCAAATCAATTGTACAGATGCGGCAGCAACAGTTTAACTATTTTGAAGATCAGCTCAGGAGGCAAGATTTAGCCCGAGATCAGATGAACATTAAAGGGCATTTGAAGGCATCTGAGCAGATTGAGGAGAACATGTCCAATTTTTCCATGCCTAAAAATACCACCTTGTCTAATGTAACCTCTGATCAGATCCTTAAGAGTGATGCAACTATGTATGCTGGACAGTCTCCTCCAGTAAACAGAGCTTTAAAGCCTGCAGCCATACAGAACCAGATGGTCAAAGGGCTCCGAAATGTAGTATTGCCAAGGGATCTGTCTCACAAGTTCGCACACATCCTGCCCTGCAGTCCGCTCACGTGGTGGCCACAAGGTCAAGACCAGTGCTTCAAATGAGTCCAGTCTCACCAGTTTAGCATGAACTTGTCCAACTTTGTCTTGAAACCCTGGAGGGTGTTTTCCTCTATAACAGACTCCGAAAGAGCATTCCAGTTTTCTACCACTCTCTGGGTGAAGAAGAATTTCCTTACGTTTTTACGGAATCAACTTTAGAGAGTGTCTTCTCGTTCTCCCTACCTTGGAGAGGGTGAACAGTCTGTCTTTCTCTACTACTTAGTGTCTTTCTCTACTACTTGTGGGGATGGCCCATCCCCGCCCATCCCCACTAACCCTAAGGCCTGATTGGTAGTAGTGCGTTTGATCTTGTGGATCATGATAAATTGTTGGAATGTCTGGATGCTATAGGTATACACGGCCAAGTTTTGAAATGGTTCGAGGGTTTTTTTAGAACTTGGGAGAGAGATTCAAGATGGCAACAGAGCTAGTCGCATAGCTCGAGGCTCTCTCTGCATTGGAAATTTAAGTACTTCGAACCTTTTTCTTCGTACCTTTTCAGCATGCCCAAGAGCAGAGGGAAACAGAGAGGTGATCTTCCTGCCTCCTCCACCTCCTCGCTATCGCGCCAGACAGCAATAACTTCTTTTGCTGTCCCGGTTGTCCAGGGCGTTCCGGCTCGTCGAGAGGGATTGATCTTGACTTCGGGAAGCGAAGTTTCGCTTAGCCCAGTTGGTCCGGGAGCCCCCCACGCCCAGGGAGAATGTAGGGTATGCCGACGGCGTTGCAGGAAGCAGCGGGGATATTATCTACTCCACTTGCGCTGCCGGGTTTACCCTTGACCCCGGAGGCAGTTTCAGTCTCGCTGGATCTATCACAACAATTGCCAGCGATGGGGGGACTAGGAGCTCATGGTGGTTCAGGGAATGGAAAAATTCAATCTGACTTGGATTCTTCTGTTTCATCGACGTTTCCTGCTTCCCTCCTGACCCCATTGAGGAAACCATTGGTGATTGACTTGGAAGCACTCTGGGAGGCTATTGAAAGCCTTCATAAGGTATGCTCCTATTCTGTTATAGCTACGCAAACTTCTTCATTACAATTGAAAGAGATTGAGGGGAAAATTCAACATCAAGACCAGAGACTATAGACAAATATGAGAAACAGGTCTCTGATTTACAAAAAATCTCTAATCTTCAAGTTAAAGACAAAGCAATGTTGTCTAGGAAGATTGAAAATCTGGAAAATGCCAACAGGAATTTAAATTTAAGACTAATTAATTTTCCAGTTACCAGACTACAATCACCCAAGGAACTTTTTCATCAATTCCTAACTTTAGTCTTAAAATATCCTGAGACTTCAGTGCCTCCCTTACAGAAATTATATTATTTAAATACTCCTAAACCAATGACTCAGGACATAGAAAATCAACAGACTGAACTAGATATTACAAACATTTTGGAGTGTTCACCTTCTGAAATTTCTGAAAGGGCTACTTTACTTGTGACCTTTATTTTTTTACAAGACAAAGCAGTTCTTCGTCTATTCTTCAGGGCTGAGAATGTTGAATTTTATGGTTCTAGAATAGCTATATTTCCAGATGTTTCTAAATGGACGCAGCTGCGTTGGAAAAAATTTCTAATGTTACGTCAATCTGTATTGGGGTTAGGAGCTACCTTTCAGCTGTGCTTTCCATGTAAATGTTGTATTATTTATCAAGCAAATAGATATGTTTTTTATGAACCCGATCAATTACAATTTTTCTTGGAGGGTAAAGCGGCTTCTGTATCCCCTCAGATGTCCACTGAAGTCACCAACCAAACCGTATAGTTAGTATACATTCGTTATGCTCTGTACTTATTATATGTATAATTTTGCTTATGTTATAATCAGCTATCCCTGATTTCTGCTTGATTCTCTCTCCCATAGTTGTGGACTGTTATCATGGTAATATATAAGTAATACTTAATATTTTATTTCCTATTAGGTATTATTATGTTTCTTTATCAAAGAATTTCTTTTGATGTAAAATAAAGCTGAATAAATAAAAAAAAAAAATTAAGAACTTATCAAGTAAAACTTAATAATGAGCTCTCAAACAGTTGGAGTAATCCATGTGGAGTACCCCAGGGGTCTCCTCTGTCCTCATTGCTTTTTAATTTTTATTTGGCCTCTTTGGGCAACAGATTATCTCAGTTTAAAATTAAATTATTTAGTTATGCCGACAATATTACTATTTTAATCCCTGTTTATACTTCTCTTTCTCAAGTAAATCAAACTGTAGTAGAGATAAGAATATAAGAATTGCCGCTGCTGGGTCACACCAATGGTCCATCCTGCCCAGCAGTCCGCTCACGTGGTGGCCACAAGATCAAGACCAGTGCTTCAAATGAGTCCAGTCTCACCAGTTTAGCATGAACTTGTCCAACTTTGTCTTGAAACCCTGGAGGGTGTTTTCTCCTATAACAGACTCCGAAAGAGCGTTCCAGTTTTCTACCACTCTCTGGGTGAAGAAGAATTTCCTTACGTTTTTACAGAATCAACTTTAGAGAGTGTCCTCTCGTTCTCCCTACCTTGGAGAGGGTGAACAGTCTGTCTTTCTCTACTACTTGTGGGGATGGCCCACAAGTAGTAGAGAAGACTTCTAGAGCCTGGGCCAATCAGGCCTTAGGCTTAGCGGGGAAGGGTGGGCCCGCTTCATTTCAACGAGGCGGTCCTAACGGACAGACGGCAGCAAGATCCGTCCATCCGGCCAACAATTTAGAGGTTAGTTGAGGGGTCATCAGGGGGGGAGGGAGTTAGGCACCCTCCTGCCGGCGATCGAGGGTGTTGGGTGAGCGACCTTCTGGCAGGAGGAGTTGGGCACCTTCCTGATGGTGACTGGGGGAGGGGACAGGCAGTTGCGGTCGCTATACTTATTGTAAGCTATACATTGTAAGCGTCTCTCCCTCTACTCGGGAGAAGCATGGCTTGGGAACATTTTTTTTTTTTTTTAAAGTACATCCCGATTGGCTGATTAGACAGCTGTAGGATGCCTACAGCTGCCTAAAATCGGGACACACTTTGCAGATCCGGGCCTTTGTGTGTTTCTTTAACACTTTTTTGCAGTTTGAATCAAAATTTCATGTTGTTCATGATCCATGAGCTACGCACACTTTATAACACACCTTCTCTCAACCATAGCTCACAACTGACTGACTGAACAAATTGAAACTTGTCACATACTGTTAATAAGGTTGGACACACCACTTCCCGTATTGAAGATCCCTGCCTTTCCATTGAATGGTGCTTGGCAACAGCATTCACTATATTTTTATTACACCTCGTATGTGTAATAAAAAATAAACTGAGCAAACACAATTAATGTCACATAGGAGGAAAATATGTAGAGTGTGTGTATGTATGTAAGATCCAATTTTCCATGCATAAATTTGTTGAATGTGAACCTCAGTCACCATTTTCAAACCAGAGATGAGAGCCACAGCTGCCTATGACTTTTCAATTAGTAACACAACAATTGTTCCAGTCAATTAAGAAGACAAAATGAGTAGGCCACCGGTTTATTTATTTATTTTAAAAATTTATATTCCGCAAATCCTGCAATTCTATGAGGAGTACAATGGCATCCAAATGAGAAACAACAAATTACGACCTTCACATACAACACATATTTCAATAAGACAACAAAACAATATAGTACAATAAACATATTACAATACAACCAACATACATATAACAATACTGCTGACAATAAACAACACAAACAGAAATACTTAATTGCTGTTACTTGACTGAGACTTGACTGCTGGTTCATTACTCACTGTTACTGATTGGTTCCACTGTGTTGCAGAAAAGTAATTCTAAGGACGGTAAGGAAAGCTTTGCCTTCTTTTGCAGTGCTCGGTGGAATGTGGTGAAGGAGTTCGAACACGGTCAGTAGTTTGCCTAACCAACCATATCAGCAGTTTACCCCTGGAAGGCTGTGGAAATAGTAAACCTTCTGATACAATATCATGTGATAATGGACCTTGCCAAGGCAAAGTGGAATGGTTTACTGGGAGTTGGAGTCAGGTGAGTTCCAGGTCACACAAAGTTGGATGTTTGTTCTTAAACAAACTAAAGATCTGATTCACCCACTAAGGGACTTGCTTACTAAAGTGTGCAAAGAAGCTAGCATGTGATTTAGCACATGCTAACAGTTAATGCATAAGCACTGCCATGCTGCAATATGCTAATACACAAAGCCTATTATGAAGTATAGGAACTGGACAGGTTATGGGTAGACAAGCCATCAGGAATGATCACAACAGACGAGCAGGAATAAAAATAACCAAGACTTTATTCCGGTGACGGGATAATCGCGCGCCAGACACCAGTGCGCCGACAAGCCAGCGCTGACAATTCAGCGCAAGAAAGAAGCACGCTGCGGGAAAAATTTGTTTTAAAGAGCTTCGACTGGGGGCGTGGGGGGAACCCACCCACCCACTTTACTGCATCATGTTCACGCTGATGGGAGGGGTGTGGGGGGGTGCAACCCCCCTACATTATAGAGAAAACGGAACTTTTCTCAAAAAAATTTGGAAAAAAGTTCTGTTTTCTCTATAATACAGGGTTCCAACCCCCCTCCTCCAACAGCAGCGTGAACACTATGCAGTAAAGTTCCCCACTCACACCCCACTTCGGAGCTCTTTAAAATTAAGTTTTTCCGCAGCACACTTCTTTCTTGCACTGAATTGTCAGCACTGGATTGTCGGCGTGCTGGTGTCTTGCGCATGACAGACTATGAACCCTTTATTCCAGTATTAGGAATTGGCACTGTACTGAAATCACACTTGATTGAAGATGGACCCAGAGGGCGTGATAAGACAGAATACGGTATTAGGGTTTAAGAAGGGATTAGACAATTTTCTGAAGGAAAATGGGATAGTGGGGTATAGATAGAGGACTACTACACAAGTCCTGGACCTGTTGGGCCGCCGCGCAAGCGGACTGCTGGGCACGATGGACCTCTGGTTTGACCCAGCAGAGGCACTTCTTATGTTCTTATGTTCTTACTAAGTCTTCCTCAGAGGTCCTCATAAAACAAACATCAAAAAATACATAAACATTAAAATATGTGCAAAGTGTAAAGGTCAAATGCAGATATGGGGCATGAAACCATGATGAATTGATGATTAATGAAAAAATGCCAAGAAAAAGAGATCATATTTAAAAATATTGTATGTGAAGAAAGTGTATGTAGAGGAGAAACGATAATTTTGAAGTGGTAAAAGTAGACACATAAAATGATAAATGAAATAAATGTGCAGCAAAAAAGGGCGCTCTGTAGAAGGCAGAGAGGAAGCAGAGAAGCAGAGGAGGAGAACAGGGGAGCAAAACAAAGAGAGAAACAGAACCGGAGGTGAACAGAAGGAGCGGAGGAGGCAGGATTGACTGGGGCAGCGGCGAGAGTTAGCTCCGTCCACCCCTAACGTCATCCAGAAGAGCTACCCCTTAAAAGGGTAGCTAATGGCACTCAGCCGTTCGGCGTGCGGCGAAGGCGAGCAGCAAAGGCGCTCGCCTTAGCGAGAGCGCCTTTGCGAAGGGCCTCAAGAAGGGACAAAGTCACCACAAGCAAGGACACCAGGGAAAGCCTGCAAGGTAAGGAATCGGCAGGCACAGAAGGTAAAGGGGAGACAGGCACATAAGGAACACACATAAACAGGTAAGGTAAAGCCAAGACAGTACACACAAGCAAAAGGCAGAGAGGACACCAGCAACAGGCAGAGAGAGTGAGAGAGAGGACACAAAGCAGACACAGAAGGCACTACCATACATAACATCAGCAGGTCACACGTAAACTACTAACTGTTATCTTACAGCAGGAACAACAATGGAAGTAGAGGGAAACCAGAAGATGAGCTTTCCAGTGTTCTGCACAGACTGTCATATGTATGACTACTTCCCCTCGGGGAGACAGTCATATGTATGCGGTCGGTGTCAGGAGCTGAAAAGCTTGAAGAAGGAAGTAAAGCGACTAGAGGACAAGATACAGGTGCTAGAAGGACTCTACACTACTGAGGACCCAGTCAGGACAGCTGAAGACTTCATGAACGAGAGACACATTGAGGAGGAAGTTAGGGAACTCGAGAAATTCATTGAGGAAGCCTACAGGAGGAGGGTGGAAGAGAACGAACTTCAGATGGAAGACGAAGTTACACCAACACCAACATGGAAGGGAGAAGAAGAAGCAGATGACCTCAAAGAAGACGCCCACAGAGGAACATCACACGAGGGGGAGAAAATGGCTAGTCGATGCCTAGAAGAAGAAACAGCGAAGTACATCGAAGACATAGAAGAAGAAGCAGCGAAGTACTCCAAGGACATTGACCTGAGACCGAAGCGAAAATTAAAGAAGGGAAAGTCAGCGATCCTGAGGCATGTGGACAGCCACGTAGCAGAGAGGATCGACTGGTGACTTGTCTCCCAGGAGCAAGAACCAAGGACATCATAGACAAAATTGGAAAGATCCTGGACGGAGCGGAGACGGAAGAGACCACAGTATTGATCCACGTCGGGACGAATGATGTCAGCAGGAGAGACTATAGAAGAAGCGCGCTGATTGAACAGTTCAAGATTCTGGGAAGGAAGCTGAAGATGAGGACTCAGAAGATAGCGTTCTCAGAGATCCTACCGGTACCGAGGGCAGATGTGAAAAGACAGGAGGAACTACAATCAATAAATGCGTGGATGAGGAAATGGTGCGAGGAAGAAGGATTCCACTTCGTGAGGAACTGGACAACGTTCTGGGGCAAGAGCAAGGAGAGATGGACTGCACCTGAGCACGGCGGGAACTAGACTTCTAGCAAACAACGTCAGGAGAGGAATAGAACAGGCTTTAAACTAAGAAGAAGGGGAAAGCCGACAGTCGACCAAGCGTCGACGATTCGGAAGAAGATATCCCACGAAGATACTAGAGGGAAAAAAGGCTGAGAAGAAACAATGATCAAATTACAGGAGTTGACTAACACAGAAGAGGAGGTTAGAAGTATTGTAGCACAAGAGAATAAACTAAAGACCGAAGCACAGGGGGCGTGGCTTGGAACACGCACAAGATGGAGGTGTGATCACATTGCTCTGCTCCCCCAGGCACTAATTCTGAAGAATTTGCTATAAAATAAAGTTTCTTGTATCAAAAGAACTTACTATAAAGTCAGAGGATGGCAACTTTAAGACAGACGAAACTTGAGACGGCTTTTGTGGGCACTGGTAAGCGTGTCAAGCATGATCATGTGACGCCAGTAAAGACTGCACTCCTGGATGAGGAAGAAATTGATAAAAAAGAAGTGATGACAGCGCTGGAAAAAATACAGCAGATGCTACAAAAGAACACAGATTACATACAGGAAGTAAAGGAAGAGGTTGTCAACATAAATAAGCAATTGGAATTGGCAAACCAGAGAGTGACAACACTGGAAAAAAAAATGGAACAGTTGGAACTAACAGAGGTTCAGTTTAAAGCTGAAAGAAAAATCATTTCAGAGATGCAACAACAACTGGAAAATTATGAGAATCGTGGACGTCGGAAGAACATAAAAATAATTGGGCTGGCGGAAAAATTGGAGGGAGATAATCCCATAAAGTTTCTGGAGACTTTAATACCAAAACTTTTTCAGCTGAACTCAAAACAACCTCTGGAAATTGAAAGAGCCCACAGAATTCCGTTCCAACGGTCAGAAAGTCAGTCAAAGCCCAGACCGCTGATCTTTAAACTGTTAAGGTTTCAGCAAGCCTTTGAAATACTGAAGTTGGCAAAAGCAGACAAAAATTTGACATATAAAGGATCAAAATTATTATTTTTGCCTGACTTTGCAAAAAATACAGCAGCATTGAGGCAGCAGTTTCTGCAGTTAAGACCACAGCTTAAAGAGAAAGGATATAGATACGGTTTATATTTCCCTGCAAAGATGAGGATTTCCTATGGGAGTAAATCACTATATTTTGAGGATCCAGGGAAGTTGAAAGACTTTCTGAATAACTCTGAACCAATGACTATGTAAGGAAGAAAAGGTTTAAAAGACAGAAATATATTAACAGGAGTGGAATATAAAAGTAAGACTGGAATAGAATGGATGGAATGCTAAGGATTTATGAAAATGTTACATTTCTTCTTTTATGTATGTGTGTAGTGAATATGAAATTGAATGAAATGGTATAGAATTCTAATATAAATATATTTAAAGAAGCATATTCATAAATAAATTAAAAGAAATATAGATATTATGCTGTGAAAGTGGGAGGAGGGAGGAATATAAGATGAACTTAAGGAGGATTTATAAAATATGTAAAGTTTTGAAATGTTCATTTATTAATATTGAATATGGGGGAACTTAAAAGATTTAAAAGAGAATTGATAAAAAGGTAAAGGTGGTATTTGACCATTTTGGAAATTGGGTTATATAAAAGTATGGAAAAATAATGAAATAAATGGTTATGTTAATATTTATAATATGTCATGGTAGTAAGATATAAGATGGGAAAAAGTACATTTATATGTGGGAGACAATGTATAAATGCCTGGGGGTTGGAAGTGGTTGCATATCCTATGCGTGGTTCAAGTTTATCCATAATGAAGGGAGGGGTGGGAGGGATATGGGGAGGGGGATATTTAAGAGTAAAGGGAAAGAATATCTGTGTAGTAGGGGATATTATATCATATTCTTATATTTTATGGATGTTATGGGAAGGATGGTGTCTAATCAATTTCATTTATATAAACTGGAGTGTCAATGCTGGAATTTTATTGAGTTGAAAGATGGAGACTAAATTCTACTCTTTAAATGTCAATGGCCTGAATCACCAAATTAAAAGGAAAAAAATGTTAAATTTCCTTAAAAAGCAACAGGCGGATGTATATTTCATCCAAGAGACCCATCTGTCCACAATAGAATCTAAAAAGCTGGAAGGGGGATGGATTTCAAAAGTATTTTTTGCTCCAGCAAATGGGAAAAAGGCTGGAGTGGCCATTTTAATTAATAAAAAATGTACAGCTGATTTTAAGATGGTAGAAATGGATCCATTAGGAAGGTGGGTGCATATTGAAATGAGCATGGAAAATAATACCCTGGACTTATTTAACATCTACGCTCCTAATACGAATCAGATGGAGTTTTTTAAGAACCTACTACAAATTTTAATGCCACTGGCTGCTTCTAATTTAGTGGTGGCTGGAGATTTCAATGCTGTAATGGATTCAATTATGGATAAAAATCCAAGTAGAGTTATGAAATCATTAGGGCTAGATAATTTGGTAAAATCTTGTGATTTAATAGATATATGGCGTATTCTTCATTTTAATGATCGGGAATTCTCTTTTTGTTCACAGGTCCATAATTCTTTTTCAAGAATTGATTATATTTTTGTTTCAAATAATTTAGCGAAAAATGTAATAAAAGCTATTATAGATCCTATTCTCTTATCTGATCATGGTGCTGTATGGATTGAGTTAAAGGATGGTGAAAAGGATTATTCTAAGCCGGTTTGGAGATTTGATAATTCTTTGGTAGTAGATTCAAATTTTACTGAAGATTTTAAAATAAAAATGATTGATTTCTTCCAAATTAATGATACTAATGATATAAATATGGAAGTATTATGGGATGCGTTTTAAAGCAACCATGAGAGGTAATATTATTTCATATTCAGCATACGTTAGGAAAAAGTTTATGAAACAATTTGTTGATTTGGAAAAGGAAATTAAAGTATTGGAAAGTAATTTAATTAATAGATGGGAGTGGAATACTTTACAATTATTATTAAAAGCAAAAGTTAAATATAATGAGTTATCCTCTAAATTTGTAAGGAATGATTTATTTTCTCAACAAACTCAATACTATGGAAATTCAAATAAGGCGGGTAGAATGCTAGCAAATTATCTTAAAGCAAGGAAAAGAAGAACAAAAATTGTTGTAATAAAAGATAAAAATGCAAAATCACATAATAAAATTGATCAGATTCTAAAACAATTTTTTAGTTTTTATAAAGACTTGTATTCTTCTGAATCTTACAGAGATAGAGAAAAGGATGGATTGGAATTTTTAAGTTCACTTAAGGGGCCTCAAATTCCTGAACATATAAAAGGAAGTTTAGAAGAACCTATATCTTTAAAAGAGTTAGAAACAGCATTGAAGTCTCTTAGAGTTGGATCCGCTCCAGGTGGTGATGGATATACAGTAGAGTTCTATAAATTATTTCAAAATACTTTGTTACCCTATTTGTTAAAATTATATCAATACCAACTGAATAAAAGTTGTATATCAGGTACTATGGCAGATTCATTAATTATTGTCTTACCAAAACCAAACAAAGATCATACTTTGGTATCAAACTACAGGCCTATTTCATTAATTAATGTAGATGGTAAACTTTTAGCCAAAGTTTTGGCATTAAGATTGGCCAAAGCTCTCCCTTTTATTATTGATACTCACCAAACAGGATTCGTTGCAAGAAGACATTCTTCCAATAATACCAGACTGGCTTTTCATACTTTAAATTTAACAAAAGATATTCAGGATCCGGCATTCTTAATTTCTTTGGATGCAGAAAAAGCCTTTGACAGAGTTGAATGGTCTTTTATGTATCAAGCATTAGAATGGTTTGGTATAGGGACTGGTTTTATTCAAATGATTCAGACATTGTATAGCTCCCCTGGTGCTAGGCTATATATTAATAATAATTTATTGGATAGATTTAGTTTACAAAGGGGGGTTAGACAAGGTTGTCCTTTGTCTCCTTTGCTTTTTGATGTTGTTCTGGAACCCTTGTTGATAGCTATTAATCAGGCAAAGGAGATACAAGGAATTCTGTTTTCAAGTTGGGAATATAAGCTCTCCGCTTATGCGGATGATATTCTGCTTTATTTGAGGAAACCAGAGACTACTATTCCATGTTTGCTTGAATTGATTGAAAAATTTGGAAAGTTTTCTGGGTACAAGATTAATTGGAGCAAATCGGAAGTGCTACCACTTAATGTACATTGTACCAAAGGATTATTTGATTCATTTACATTTGTTTGGAAAGAAGATGGATTAAAATATTTAGGAATCAATATCAAAAGTAATATTGAAGATACAGTAAAGGAAAATGAAAAACTTTTATTAAAGAAAGTAACGGAAATGTGTGAGCAATGGAATCCTTTATATTTATCTTGGTGGGGGAGAGTTCAAACAATTAAAATAATGATATTGCCTGTGGTTTGTTATCAAATGAGTATGATACCAGTTTTTTTTCAGGGGTCATTTTATAAAAAGTTGAATGGTATTCTTACAAAATTTGTTTGGTTGGGGAAAAGACCTAGAATTGCTTTAGTAAAGTTACAAAAAACAATTGTGGAAGGGGGGGTAAATTTTCCAAATTTTTATAGGTACCATCAAGCCTATATTTTAAGACAGGGTATGTATTGGGTCCTTCCAGAGCTCATGGAGAATGTCCCAGACTGGTTGTATTTAGAATGGCGACTCATGTTTCCTATACATTTGGTTCATCTTTTGAGTATACCAATGCCTAATAGATACAAAGGGAATAGAATTTTGATTGATACTTGGAAGACTTTGAGATATGTTACTAAATTATCACCTATTCCAATTTTTAAATCATTAAATCAATCCATTTGGCTAAACTCCAAGATTAAAATAGGCGGTCATAAAATTCTCTGGAAACAATGGATCATTGCAGGAATAAGAACTTTAAATGATGTTATTTCAAATGGTAAGCTGCTTAGTTTTTCACAGCTGCAACATAAATATGGTTTTACTAAGTCACAAAGTTTTAAATGGTTGCAGCTGAAGCAGGCTATTCAGGAGGGGTTCCCTGAATGGAAAGATCTTGATACTCAATATAGTTTGGAAATCCTGTGTTTCCAGGCGGATTTCTTGGGTCACCAAGCCGCTAAGTGGTATAAATTGATATATGGTTTTACAAATAAAAAACAAAAAACGGGTCTAAGAGACATTTGGAGCATTGAGATTAAGCATCAAATTTCTGCTTCTCAATGGCCACGAATTTGGTCTTGGAGAATTAGATGTACAGTGTCGGCATCTATGAGACAGACTTGGTTCTTTTTGTTGCATAGAGCTCTTTTGACCCCAGTACGTTTACAAAAGTTTGATAGCTCTAGATCTAATAAATGTTGGCACTGTAATCTAGAAGCAGGGACTTTGGATCATCTAATTTTTTATTGTCCTTGTATTAACGCCTTCTGGAAGTCAATTTGGTCTCAAATTAATTATTTTCTAGAAAATCCAGTTGCTATGTCATATGATACAATTTTGTTTGGAACAATGATGAGAGCAAAGAGTCAAATTTCAGCAAATAATAATAAATTACTAATGATTATGACAGGAGTTGCCATTCAGAATATAACTAGAAATTGGAAAGATTATACAAGACTTAACTATACTTTTTGGTGGAATTCTATATGTTATATTTATAAAATGGAACGAATTCTTGCTATGCAAAAAGGAAATTATAACAAGTTTAAAAAAATTTGGGGGCCATTGATTGAATATTCGAATGATTAGACACTTTTTTTTATATAGAAGAATAATATGATATGGGATTGGGAGGGTATAATGTGTGAGATTCAAATAAAATGTTGATATGTGTGGAAGGGAAGGGGGATGGGGGGATAATATAAGATTTAATATTATATGAAGTATACAAGTGAATTGTATGAATATTGAATGATTGTTGTATACTTGTTATGAGATATGAAAATGAATAAAGAATTGGGAAAAAAAAAAAAAGACCGAAGCACAGGGAAAGGAAATGAAGACAAGAAAATACCAGGATCTAAATTGCATATATACTAATGCAAGGAGCCTAAGAAACAAAATGGGGGAATTGGAATCCATGGCCAATGCAGAAGACATAGACATCATTGGAGTCTCTGAAACATGGTGGAATGAAGAAAACAAATGGGATACAGCACTGCCAGGGTACAAGCTCTATCGCCAGGACAGGTCAGGACAGAAAGGAGGTGGAATAGCCCTATACATAAAAGAAAGCATACAATCGACAAAAATGGACAAAGCAGAGACGACCAACAACCTGGAATCGCTATGGGTTAAAATACCTGGAAGGAAAGGGCCTGAAATAAAGATGGGTCTATACTATTGTCCACCCGGGCAAACCAGAGATATAGATGAAGAAATGGAAGACGAGATGAAGCGTGAATGCAAAAGTGGTAACACGGTTATTATGGGAGACTTCAACTATCCTGGGATAGACTGGAGTCTTGGAAGCTCAAAATGCGCTAGGGAGACAGAATTCCTAGAGGCTATACAAGATTCCTTCATGGAGCAGCTTGTAAGAGAACCGACGAGAGGAAATGCCACTCTGGATCTAATCCTAAATGGGTTAAAGGGACCTGCAAAGGAAGTGGAAATAGTAGGACCGTTGGGAAACAGCGATCATAATATGATCAAGTTCAAGGTCGAAGTAGGAATACCGAAAGGAAATAGAACCATTGTGACAACTTTCAACTTCAGGAAAGGAAACTATGAAGCAATGAGGATAATGGTAAGGAAGAAACTTAGGAACACTTCCAAGAAATGGCAAACGGTAGAACATGCCTGGTCTTTTTTCAAGGACACGGTGAGCGAGGCGCAAAATCTGTATATCCCCAGATTCAGAAAGGGGTGCAAAAAGAGTCAAACAAAAGACCCGGCATGGATAACTAAAATAGTGAAGGAAGCGATAGGCAATAAGAAATATTCATTCAAGAAATGGAAAAAGGTCAAAACTGAGGACAACTGGAAAGAGCACAGGAAGTATCAAAAAGAATGTCACCGTGTGGTTCGAAAAGCCAAAAGAGAGTATGAAGAGAGGCTAGCCAGGGAAGCTCGAAATTTCAAACCTTTCTTTAGATATGTTAGAGGGAAGCAGCCAGCCAGGGAGGAGGTGGGACCGCTGGACGATGGAGACAGGAAGGGAGTGGTGAAGGAAGAGAAAGAAGTAGTAGAAAGACTTAACATGTTCTTTTCGTCTGTGTTTACAAATGAAGACACATCCAACATACCGGAACCTGAGCAAATCTTCAAGGGAGATCAAGCAGAAAAATTAACATCCATGGAAGTGAGCCTGGAAGACGTACGCAGGCAGCTAGAAAAACTAAAAACTGACAAATCCCCGGGTCCGGACGGAATCCATCCAAGGGTTCTGAAGGAACTAAAGGAGGAGATAGCGGAACTACTGCAGCAAATTTGCAATCTATCCCTGAAAACAGGTGTGATCCCAGAGGACTGGAAGATAGCCAATGTTACGCCCATCTTTAAAAAGGGATCAAGAGGTGACCCGGGCAACTACAGACCGGTGAGTCTGACCTCAGTTCCAGGTAAAATGGTGGAAGCACTTATAAAAGACAACATTGATGAACATTTTGAAAGAAAGAAACTTCTGACAACCAGTCAACATGGTTTCAGCAAGGGGAGATCGTGCCTAACTAACTTATTGCACTTCTTCGAAGGAATTAACAAACGGATGGACAGAGGTGACCCCATAGACATCATATATCTAGACTTCCAAAAAGCCTTTGACAAAGTACCCCACGAACGCCTACTTCGAAAACTGAAGAACCATGGGGTGGAAGGAGACGTACATAGATGGATCAGAAACTGGTTAGCGGGTAGGAAACAGAGGGTGGGAGTGAAGGGCCACTACTCGGACTGGAGGAGGGTCACGAGTGGTGTCCCGCAGGGCTTGGTGCTTGGGCCGTCGCTATTTAATATATTCATAAATGATCTAGAAACAGGGACGAAGTGTGAGATAATAAAATTTGCGGACGACACAAAACTATTTAGTGGAGCTCGGACTAAAGAGGACTGCGAAGAATTGCAAAGAGACTTGAACAAACTAGGGGAATGGGCGACGAGATGGCAGATGAAGTTCAACGTTGAGAAATGTAAAGTACTACATGTGGGTAGCAGAAACCCAAGGTGTAGCTATACGATGGGAGGGATATTATTGAAGGAGAGTACCCAAGAAAGGGACTTGGGGGTAATGGTGGACATGACAATGAAGCCGACGGCACAGTGCGCAGCGGCCGCTAAGAAGGCGAATAGAATGCTAGGCATAATCAAAAAGGGTATTACAACCAGAACAAAAGAAGTTATCCTGCAGTTGTATCGGGCGATGGTGCGTCCTCATCTGGAGTACTGCGTCCAATATTGGTCGCTGTACCTTAAGAAAGATATGGCATTACTCGAGAGGGTTCAGAGAAGAGCGACATGTCTAATAAAACGGATAGAAAACCTTTCATACGCTGAGAGATTAGAAAAACTGGGACTCTTTTCCCTGGAGAAGAGGAGACTTAGAGGGGATATGATAGAGACTTACAAGATCATGAAGGGCATAGAGAGAGTGGAAAGGGACAGATTCTTCAAACTTTCGAATAATAAAAGAACAAGAGGGCACTCGGAAAAGTTGAAAGGGGACAGATTCAGAACGAATGCTAGGAAGTTCTTCTTTACCCAACGTGTGGTGGACACCTGGAATGCGCTTCCAGAGGACGTAATAGGGCAGAGTACGGTACTGGGGCTCAAGAAAGGATTGGACAATTTGCTGTTGGAAAAGGGGATAGAGGGGGATAGATAGAGGATTACAGTCCAGGTCCTGGACCTGTTGTGCCACCGTGTGTGCGGACTGCTGGGCACGATGGACCTCTGGTCTGACCCAGCGGAGGCACTGCTTATGTTCTTATGTATACTAAAAAATGATATTTAAATATCTCTGTGGCATTTATGTATACGAGGTGAGTCTTTTTCAAATGAAGGAAACTCCACAATGAGTGGGAATAGGATGAAGTTAAGAGGCTCAGGAGTAATCTAAGGAAATACTTTTTTACAGAAAGGGTGGTAGATACATGGAATAGTCTTCTTGTAGAGGTGGTGGAGACAAAGACTGAATTAAAAAAAGTACGGGTCAGGCATGTGGAATCTCATAGGGAGAGGAGGAGATAAAATATGTTTATATTTATTGGATGCTTCTATACCACTACAAATGACTAGGGAGCCAATTCAGAGCAGTTTACATAAACTTCAGTAAGGGTGTTACAATACATGAGTTAAATATATGTGGATACTGGATACTGCAGATAGGTAGACTGGATGGGCCATTTGGGATATGATTCTGTAAGCGGTATCAATTACAGCCAAGCGCCGCTTTCAGAACTGGGGATACCGGCACTTAACTAGGACCCTAGGCGCTGGAAATGTAAACCAGGGTTTTACAGGCCTACCTTTCCGGCACCTAGGATCTTTGCAGAATCACGGCTCGCATAGCCTGGTGTCACCAAAGTCCAGTGCCATCCCTAAACATACCCACTTCCGGACTTCGACATAATTAGGTAACGCTAGGCGCTGGTCCCAGAGGCTGCCTAGCACTGTCTAATTTTTTTCACTGGGTTTTTGTTTTTTTTTTAATATTTTTTTAACATTATTACATCCATTTAAATAAACATAATATGGAATATAAAGAAAATATACATTATCCACAAAAGAACCAATTTTACCCCTTAGGGGAAATATCCATCTAGCCCACAAATGAAGAAAGATATCTCATGATTCAAATAAACTATATAACAGGAAAAAAAAAATAGGTATAAAGGAGGAAAAAAGAACAAACTTACCCCCCTTCACAAAACCTATTTACCTCTTAGGGTGATATATTTTAAACCCCTCACTAAGAAAAGCTAATAATAATAATAATAATTAATCTTGTTTCTTTCCTTTTAGAAAAAGTTTTAATTGAGAAGATTCCCAAAATACATAATCTTTATCTTGAACATGCAGAATACATTTACAGGGAAACTTAAGGAAAAACGTTGCACCCATTTCAAGAACTTTAGGACGTAAAGCCAAAAAGGCTTTTCTCCTATATTGTTTCCTTGCCACATCGGGAAATATTAGAACCTTTTCACCACAGAATTTTGCCTCTCTATTCTGGAAATACAGCTTTAACATTAAAGTTTTGTCTAACTCGTTTACACAAGTAACTAACAAAGTAGAGCGGGTTTGGATCAAATCCTGAGAATCTTCAAGAAATGTAGTTAAATCTACATCTACAATACTTAATTGATCCATTCCCCCTTCTACTGGAAATTTTTTCTTTTGAGGTATATAGAAAAAGTTAGAGAACATCATGGTGTCAGAATTAGAGACCCCTAATATTTCCTTGAGATACTTTCTCAATAGCATCTCTGGAGATAATAAATGAGTCAGTGGAAAATTAACTAATCTAAGATTCCTTGATCTAACCTGATTCTCACTCATTTCCAACTTATAGTAAATATTCAAGGAATCTTTTGTAACTGCCACCATAGATGTCTGTAAATTCTTTATCTGCTTTCCGAGAGAGAGCGTACGTTTATCTAAATTCCCAATGTTAGCATCTACATTTCCCAATTTATCAACAACTTCATTGGAAAAAACTTGAACATGATTAGTAACTTTCCTTAACATCCCCTCCATCCTCATATTTAAAGTCCACAAATCTTTTAAAGTAACTTCCTCTGGGTTTTCTTCCAACCCCTCTGGTTGATTGGTTATTCCAGGGAAAACTTGAGGCATCTGCGAAAATAAAATTTCCGCAGACAATTGGGGTCGGAGGCTTCAAAAGAAGCCCCTTGTGAACCTGTAGGTTCCAAGTCCCTGGGAAGATCCTGAGGGAGGGGAGGGGTACGCTCTGGAGAACTCAAGGATGCTCCTGAGAATGAATCAGGTTTATCTGTTAACCTATGGGTACCTGGTAGCAATAAATGTTTATCCATAGGTCCAACACTAACTGGTGTTGAAACACGAAGTTTCCCTTTATGTTTCCCCATTTTTATCAAAGAACAAACAAATCACTCATAGATAAGTAAATTCAACTTAACTAGAAGCTGTTCCTTCTCCAGAGGCTCCAATGGCTCTCAAGGGGCTCACGCCCCTCCGGCCATGCCCTGTGGCTGCGCCACAGGAGAGGAGGCTTCTTATCTCCCGGGCGGACCCGATGTTAAGGTGTCCAATTCAGTGCCTGTTCTCAGTAGGCACTGCGATATCGGGAGAAAACTCTCTGGAGAAACAGCAAACAAAAGTTAGGAACTAATCCCTTGGCTCCAGTCTCTGCACCCTCCGAGAGACACTTCCCCGATATTGCCACAGGAGAGGAGGCTTTCTTATCTCCCGGGCGGACCCGATGTTAAGGTGTCCAATTCAGTGCCTGTTCTCAGTAGGCACTGCGATATTGGGAGAAAACTCTCTGGAGAAACAGCAAACAAAAGTTAGGAACTAATCCCTTGGCTCCAGTCTCTGCACCCTCCGAGAGACACTTCCCCCTTTTTAATTGGGTTTTTTAATTGGTTTTTAATGGCATGACCAATTAGCAAGCTACTTAGAACCAATTAAAAATCTTCAGTTAGTCTTCAGTAGGCGCAATCTAGGCACCTACCAGTGACTAACTTTTGGCGACTTTTCAAGAATCTGACCCTTGGCTTTTCTCTGCATCATGTTTCTATGTTTTTGTATTTCTAAGAGGGTGTCACATAAAAAAAACACAGCTGAGATAAGTAATCAACAACTGATGGTAACAGAACATTAAAAGTGCCTGGAAGGACATGCAGTATACAATAAAGTAAATAAATACCAACGGGACAAAATATAAAAGTGTAATGTAAAATTACTAAACTTTAGCCAAAATGCAATAACTTATAAACAAAGGTAAAATTCATAAGGCAGATTTCAGACTGTTTGTTTTGTTATTATTAGAGGTCTTTTTAAATTATTTTTATTTTGTAAGGACTCCTTTTATCAAGCAGCGGTAGAGAGTTTTACAGAGGGACAGTGAGATAAATTTTTCAACACTCATAGGAATTGAATGAGCATCGGAGCATTTTCCTTGCCAGCCAGTGGTAAAACTCTCTACCGCTGCTTGATAAAAGCTGGCGTAACTAATTTGTGTACTCTGCTTTGAATAAAAGCAGAATAGAAATTGAAATAAATGAAATGAAAAGAAAAATACATATACCATCAAAAAAGCTAATCCCAGTAGTCCTAAAAAACATACATAATTTCAAGACATTGGGATATTATATGACCAAAATGAATATACTGTATTTTTCGCTCTATAAGACACACTTTTACTTCCCCAAAAAAGTGGGTGGAAATAAGGGTGCGTCTTATGGAGCGAATACCTCCTACCTTAATTCCTCCGGTGGTCCAGCTCTCCCCTTGAGCCCTGCACTCCTGGCCAGACAGGCTACCATACCTATTAATAAGGTGAATCCGCTTCAGCAATGGAGTGTTCCTAAGTGTTCCTTGTACTGCATTGTACAGCCACCAACAGCACACAAGCTGTGCACTTATCACATGATAATCCTTGCATCTAGCGGGTGGAATTGCAGAACTATACCATGCTAGTGGCAGTGAGCAATTTTTTTAGCCACTGGTCAAATTGTAGACTATCCTTCAGTCTTCACTAGATCCTGCCCCCTCACCCCATAGTTTCCACACCTATTGGAGATGTTGGTATTATGTTCAGAGATAAAGTTTATCCAGCAATCTTTCTGAAATATTGCTTAGAAACAGGGCCAAGGATCAATCTCTGAGGCACAACACTGGTAATATCTTTTGTCTTAGACTGAACTCATTTACCATCTTTGTTTCCTAATACAGTTGGTCATTTTAGGGCCCATAGCCAAGCTACACAGTTTATCTATAAATCCCCTAAGTGAAACTGTGTCACTGGAGGGAATTCTAACACTTGGCGACTCAAGTTAGGTGTGTTGATGCGATGCAATGAACGGCATTTCTTTACAGCATCTCTGTGCCAAGATGCTGTTTGTTGGACAACACTTGTCTCAAATACCAAGGGCTGTTACAGTGAATAGCCTTGAAAATCAATACAAGAACTCTGTAAACAATACAGAATTTAACATGTAAGCAGGTAACATTAAATTTACTCTGAGGCTCTTTACTAAACTGCAGTAAGCATTGACGCATGCTTACCACAGAACAAATGTGTATACTGAAGAGGTCCACTCAGGCATCCTGCAGTAATTTTTGGATGTGTGCGTGCTACCCACGTGTTAAAAAATAAAATGTATGTTTTAGCACTGGGGATGAGTATGGGGGAGCAGAGAGTTGGATGTGTATTGCACTAATTAGCGCAACTATATCACTGTCCATTAACCCTTTGTTTGCCATTATTGCTCAGAAGCAACATGTGTCTTCTATGGCTCTTATGGGAGAGATCTGCATCTCCAAATGCCTGTTACTTGGCACTGTTGCTCTTGTTCAAGATCAAGTTACGTAAATCAACTGTTTCACCATCTGCCAATTAAAGGTTAAACAATTGGCACGTGGTTAATGCATGAGCCCTTACCATGTTAAAAAATAGGTGTAGGTAAGTGCTCACATGCTAATGGGAAAATTAGCACATAGCCATTTATGTTGGAAATGGAAAAATTGGCCTTTGTAACTGTGTTACAGAAGTCCAGAAAGCTAGAGCAAAGCAAAGCTAGTCAGGCCCACTATCTTGTGAAGTTCATCTTGAATAATAACAAGCTGCTTTGCATCTCATTATTAGTTGTCATATGTTCCACTAAAAACTCATGTATTAAGGACAACTAATAACATGTCTTTGCTAAGTAATGCCCATTAATTAGGAAATAAAACACAGTATTCCATTAGCACTCTTTAGTAACTTTCCTTCTTGGTTGTCTTTGGATTTCAAAGGAAATTGATTTTGAAATTCAGAAAAAAGATTCTTTGCTTTATATGGAGCTACCTGTAATTTCTATCAATCTTATTTTGGCAGACCTATGCAGTATTGCAAGTTTTGATATTACAGAAATCCAGTTTACAGCATTTTCAGTAGGGCTTATTAATAATACTAAAGAAATAGAATACTTCATGGCAATTTCTCACATTTTTTGTTCCCTCATGTAGTGCTCAGTTGAATGTAACAGTGGAACCCAACAGAGAGAGGTTATTTGCATAAGAAAAACCTTGGGTAGTTTTACTGTGTTGAACCCCTATGAGTGTTCGTTCTTGGAAAGACCACCCAGTCAGCAAACCTGCTACCTAAAACCCTGTGGCGTGAAGTGGTTTCATACAGAATGGAGTACTGTAAGTGACTAGTTTATATATTTTGGCATCCAACAGACCTTTTTTTTCTTTTTTCTTTTTTTTACCAGGACATTACCATCCTGTTAAAGAATACTACTATTTTCCCTTCTTTTCACCAAAATGGGTGCTATTGTTATATATGTTTTAGAACTATTTATATTATTTTGATTGGTTTGATTGAAACAGAAGTAATATACAGTATACAGGGTTTGAATTGTGTAAATAATTCCTTGAGTCTGACACCTTGATGATCTAACAATCCAACTGACTCTCTCACAGGCTTTCTGCTTCTAATGTGCCTGAAAAGAGTTTTGCTATGAATTTTTGCATCTAATGCCAGCTTCTTTTCAAATTCTTTTAGCCTTCTTTATTGATACTTTGCATCTATGTAACTTGCCAGTGCTTTTTCTGCTCAGTGGCGTAGTAAGGCGGGCGGGGCTGGGGGGAACGGTCTTCCTTGGGGCACCCCTCCTCCTACCCCTGCTGTGCATGCCCACCCATGCCCCTTCCCCGTACCTTTTAAACTTCAGCGTGAGCAGCAACGAATGTACTGCCCGCGTCGGCTTCGACGGTCTCTCAGATGTCACTTCCTCCTGGAAGTTACGTCAGAGAAAGCGCCGAAGCCGAAGCAGACAACACATTCATCACTGCTCATATCGAAGTTAAAAAAGTACAGGGAAGGGGTGCAGTGGCGTGGGTGGGGAAAAGGGCGGGAGAGGGGCGCCAGTCACCCTTGCTATGCCACTGTTTCTGCTTCTTGTTTTCTTCATTTGGATCCCTTTTTCCCCCATTTTCTAAAAGATGTCGTTTTTGGGCTCTAATAGCCTCCTTCACCTCACATGCTGATTGTTATTTGACCTTCCTTTCTTTTTTGATTTGTGGAATACATCTGGCCTAGAGGCTTCCAAGATGGTATTTCTAAACAATGTCCAAATCTGCTTTAAACTCGTCTTTTACTAAGATGCGCTAATGGATTTAGTGCACGCTAATAAATTAATGTGCATTGTCATATGCACCATAGGTATACAGATGGCTGCACAACATTTAGCGCATGCTAATCGTTTGTGTAGGGTAGGCTAAAACTGTTAGCACACCTTAGTAAAAGGAGCCCTTCACTTTGCAGCTGTTCCTTTCAGCTTTTTTTAAACTATTTTCCTCATGTTATACTTGCCCTTTCAGAAATTTTACAGTAATTTCTTTAGTGTCCTCACTCCAGTTATCTCGAATGTGATATTGTTTTGATCACTATGGCTAGTCTCAAACCATTATGCTTCTTAGCAATTCCTGCATTCTGCGAAGGACTAGATCTAAAATAGCTTCCTCTCTTGTCACTTCTGAAACCAGCTGCTCGATAAAGCAGTCATTTATTCCATCTTTATCTCCCTAGCGTTTTCTAGAAACATAGAAAAATGAAGGCAAATAGGCCTACATTACCGGTGCCTATGTTTAACAGTAGCTGCAATTCTGGTAACAGCGCCTACACATGATTGATACACATTTTGTAGGCGCTGGCCAATGTAGGCATGGTTTCAAGAATATGGCCCTTTGTCTGTACCACCTCCATTGGGAGGCCGTTCCAAATATTCACCACCCTCTCCGTGAAAAGGTATTTTCTGACCACACTTGAGTCTATCCCCTTTCGCTTTCATCCTATGCCACCTCATTTCAGAGTTTCCTTTCAATTGAAAGAGACTCGTCTCGTGTGCATTTATGCCTCTTAGGTATTTAAACATCTGTATCATATATCCCTTCTCTCCTGTCTTTTCTCCAAAGTATACATACTGAGATCTTTAAGTCTGTCCCCATGACAAAGATCACTGACCATTTTAGTAGCCTTCCTCTGGACCGACTCCAAACCGTTTATATCTTTTTGAAAGTGCAGTCTTCAGAATTGTATACAATATTCTAAATGAGGTCTTGCCAGAGACTTATACAGGGCCATCATTACCTCCTTCTTCTTACTGGCCATTCCTCTCTCTATGCACCCAAGCATCCTTCTAGTTTTTGCTATTTCTTTTTCTACCTGTTTGGTTTTTCTACCTTACCTATTTACCTTTGCTCAGAAATTTTATTTCAAAAAATTTAAAAAGGCCTTAAAAACACTTTGAAAAAAAAAATTTGCTCCATATACAGTACCATCTTTTGCTAATTTACCAGGATTGGTGAAACAAGGCACATTTCTAGAGCACAAGACTACTTTCTTTTAATACATTGTAACTTATTTTTCTAATGCTACTACTTTAATATATATTTGTAAACTGCTTAGAATAGATGGTATTTAAATAACTGGTATATCAAGAAATAAAGAATCCTGAAAAGTTCTAAAATCTGTATTCTGTTGGAGTGAATTATAGTAGCTTGCTGGTAATCTTTGTCATTATGAGTTGTATTTTGTGGCATATACAGTGCTCCAAGACCTGCGAAGGTGGATTTCGAGTTCGTGAGGTACGATGCCTATCGGATGATTTATCACCTAGTGATAAGTGTGAGTCACAGTATAAACCAGAAGACACAGAATCATGCAACCCTCAGGAATGCATACCCGAGATAGGTATGACTAAATGAATGCTGCTTTAAATGCACCAGTTATGATTTTCAGTCTTGTCAAAAATCTAAATCTGTCTTTTTAAGTTTACAAATGCAAGAACAGTGGGCTTGATATTCTTTTTTTTTTTTTTTAAACTTCTTTATTAATTTTCAAAACAAGAACAAGGGACACTGGATCATTTGTTGTTCTATTGTCCCTTGATACTCAACTTCTGGAAGTCTATCTGGGGAAAAATTAATAGGATACTGGAAACTTCTATCCCATTGTCATATGACATTGTTTTATTTGGGACCTTGTTACAAACTATGAGTCCAATCAGTGCAAACCAGAATAGATTACTTATTATGACAGGGATAGCGATGCAGTTACCGTATTTTCACGCATATAACGCGCGCGTTATACGCGTTTTTACCTACCGCGCATACCCCTCGCGCGTTATATGCGTGAGCGCGGTATACAAAAGTTTTAAAACATAGTTCCCACCCCGCCCGACTCACCCCCCCAGCAGGACCACTCGCACCCCCACCCCGAACGACCGCTCGCACGCGCTCCCACCCGCACCCGCATCCACGATCGGAGCAAGAGGGAGCCCAAGCCCTCTTGCCCGGCCGACTCCCCGACGTCCGATACATCCCCCCCCCCCCCGGCAGGACCACTCGCACCCCCACCCCGAAGGACCGCCGACTTCCCGACAATATCGGGCCAGAAGGGAGCCCAAACCCTCCTGGCCACGGCGACCCCCTAACCCCACCCCGCACTACATTACGGGCAGGAGGGATCCCAGCCCCTCCTGCCCTCGACGCAAACCCCCCTCCCTCCAACGACCGCCCCCCCACCAAGAACCTCCGACCGCCCCCCCAGCCGACCCGCGACCCCCCTGGCGACCCCCACGCCCCCCCCCCCCCCCTACCCCGTACCTTTGGTAGTTGGGCCAGAAGGGAGCCCAAACCCTCCTGGCCACGGCGACCCCCTAACCCCACCCCGCACTACATTACGGGCAGGAGGGATCCCAGGCCCTCCTGCCCTCGACGCAAACCCCCCTCCCCCCCAACGACCGCCCCCCCCAAGAACCTCCGACCGCCCCCCCAGCCGACCCGCGATCCCCCTGGCGACCCCCACGACCCCCCCACCCCCCTTCCCCGTACCTTTGGTAGTTGGCCGGACAGACGGGAGCCAAACCCGCCTGTCCGGCAGGCAGCCAACGAAGGAATGAGGCCGGATTGGCCCATCCATCCTAAAGCTCCGCCTACTGGTGGGGCCTAAGGCGCGTGGGCCAATCAGAATAGGCCCTGGAGCCTTAGGTCCCACCTGGGGGCGCGGCCTGAGGCACATGGTCGGGTTGGGCCCATGTGCCTCAGGCCGCGCCCCCAGGTGGGACCTAAGGCTCCAGGGCCTATTCTGATTGGCCCACGCGCCTTAGGCCCCACCAGTAGGCGGAGCTTTAGGATGGATGGGCCAATCCGGCCTCATTCCTTCGTTGGCTGCCTGCCGGACAGGCGGGTTTGGCTCCCGTCTGTCCGGCCAACTACCAAAGGTACGGGGAAGGGGGGTGGGGGGGTCGTGGGGGTCGCCAGGGGGGTCGCGGGTCGGCTGGGGGGGGGCGGGCGGAGGTTCTTGGGGGGGGCGGTCGTTGGGGGGGGGGGGGGTTTGCGTCGAGGGCAGGAGGGCCTGGGATCCCTCCTGCCCGTAATGTAGTGCGGAGTGGGGTTAGGGGGTCGCCGTGGCCAGGAGGATTTGGGCTCCCTCCTGGCCCGATATTGTTGGGGAGTCGGCGGTCCTTCGGGGGGAGGGATGTATCGGACGTCGGGGGGGGGCATCAGGCTTTCAGGATGGGGACAGACCTTCAAGGGGGGACAGTGCACGGAAGTCAGGGGGGGTGAACGGAGAGTCGGGACAGCGCACGGAAAGTCAGGGCGGGCGAAAGGAGCATCGGGCAGCATGCGCGGTATACCCGTGAGCGCGGTATACCAAAGTTTTTGTACATATCATCGTGATTTCTGCGCGCTATACCCGTGTGCGCGTTTTATACGGGTGCGCGTTATTTGCGTGAAAATACGGTAATTACAAAAAATTGGAAAAACTGGGATAGACTGAATTTTAACATCTGGTGGGAAACCTTGTGCCAGTTTTATAGATATGAGCGAATGAATTCAGAACAACTGGGACATTACAAAAAAATTAATGAGACTTGGGGACCATTGGCAACATTTGTAAAAACTGATCAATAATATAAGCCTTTGATTTCTAATAGGAGGGCTTGATGTTCAAAAACAGTTATGTGGCCAACTTTTGTGCCCTACTGAATACTGACGTCAGAAAATGTGCTATCTTTTAGACCTCAGAGACAAAATATAATTTATTCAATCCATGTTCGATTAATTGTGTCAGTTTGCAATAAATACTAGGACAACTAGAGCATATCAAATAAAAGTGTATCCTGCTATCTTCATAGCTATTATACCATATGGGTTGTCGCTGGAAACATCGTTCTCTAGTTGCTATAAGAGGGTGCCCGGAAAAGTTATCAGCCCAACCAACTTCCTAAATTCTGAGCGTTATTTTGCCACTGAAGCTGAAAAGAGTCTTATCTTATTTCATTAAGTGTCAATTTGCAGAAACGAAACTCTATGTTTTGACATTATTTTAGATCATTGATTGAACCATAATCCCACATCATTATCTTCTTGGTTGAGCTGAGAACTTTTCATCACCCCTTCGTATACCTCTTGCATTTCTTTTCCTGTTATTACTAATTTTTTCTTTATGACATCAGTATTCAAAAGTAGTTATGCTTTGCTTTCAGTATTATGGTCTAGGTAATCCATTAACGTTTGGCTTTATAAGTCTCTTATGATCAAAATCGTGCTGATAGTCGGCCTCTGTTAATACAAAATACATATGCCACTCAAACAGTGTGTATAACTTTATATGGATAAGATATCTGCTTAAAGTTATATGCATTTATATTTAGCAAAAATGAAATGAGAACTCTACAAATGTTTCTACTACATATAAGACTCCTGATGCAGGCCAGTTTGGCCGAAACACGTATACGTCGAGTCACTGAGTGAATAAAGCAGAATCGTGAATTAAACCAGCTCACCTGTTTTCTTTGGGCATCTCCACTGTTTGTTCACTTATAGAATAATGTCAGTTACGTGCCAAGGTGATGCATTTAGGTGCACTCAAGTACACCTGCTGTTGACATGGCACAAGTGGGCATGCCTAAATGTAGATGCCAATTTATACTAGTATTCTATAAGAATCATTAAGCCTATAGGTGCTTTTGAGTACCAAACTTGTAGCGCCCAGTTATAAAATTGCACCCCTAACTTTATATGGCTAAACTGCTGTAATATCGTATGTTAATTTTTGTATGTCCTGTTTTCCTTTCCACAGATGAAAACTGCAAGGATAAATACTACAATTGCAATGTGGTAGTGCAAGCTCGACTCTGCGTGTACGCCTATTACAAGACCGCTTGCTGTGCTTCTTGCAAAAGAGCAGCCAATAGGCAATCAGGGTTTCTGGGTCGAAGATAACATCTGTTTTGTTATTGTAGCAACAGAAATGAACACAGCATATTGTGATAAAACAGTGTTACTGGCAGTGTGGAGTACAACAGATTACACATTTTCTAAAGACATTTGTTTTCAATTTCCTTAGCACTTACTGTAACAGAAGGCCATCTGCTCCCAATCACACCTTTTCTGTTACCATCCTAAGCTGCATAGGACTTTTTCCCCCCTATAGATTTATAATCCACGATCTTCTTCCAAGCAATATGTTTGCTGATATTGGATCAAAAACATTTTAAATCTTTTTAAAAAAGAAGGAAAAAAAAAGTAAAAAGTTTAGTTAAAAAAAAAAGGTGCCAGCATCACGAAGAGGAATTGATTTCAGAGCACTCTATAGAGAAAAAAAAGTTTCTCCAATGATTGGACATTTACTTTGATACCCGGATGAAAGCTGTTCTTTGCAGTTTTGGGACTTTTTGAAATGAACGGGTTCAATGATTACATTATTATTAGCAGGAAGTGTAAATATTTAAGAGACATTCCAATATTAATAAAAAAAACAAAACAGTGAATCCCATCTAGTCTGTTTCTACGATATAACAGTGTGTACTTGCTGCTCCTCAAATCCATCTGTTTATGTATGAAAATTAAGGACCTCTTTTACTAAGCTACACTAAAAAATGGTCTGCCACATTTCCTTTATCCCCCATTAATGGCCATACGCTAATATCCCAATTAGCGCTGGCCTTAAGCATTTGAGCCCTTACTGACACCTATTTACTAGACAGTAAGGCTGGATTGTCAAAACGGCACCAGACTCGGCCAGCACCTGAAAAAACGGCACCAGTCGGACGTCACTCAATCTACAGAACCATTTAGAGAATCACAACCTGGGCTGAAAAGAAGCATCTGAAATGTAGGCTAGGGTTTTTCAGGCCTACATTTCTGGTGCTTATCTTTGATATAAAATTTTCAGGCCTACATTTCTGGTGCTTATCAGTGCCAAACATCAACCCTCCCCCCTCCCCCCAAACATGCCTCTTTTGATGTTCGGTGCCAGTAAGCATCTGTGTAGACGTGATTCAAGTGCCTTTTTTTGTAGGTGCCTCGCCCCGCCTACTTTTTTTTCTTAATTAGTTTAATGGCCAATTAAAGCATTTAACTTAGGTGGCGTTCAGGCGCCCACCAGCATCTTTCAAATGGCGCCGTTTTGAGAATCAGGGCCTAAGGGCTCCTGTGCTGATTAGCGCTGGTCACCATTCACATCCCAGTGCTACAAAATATTTTCTATTTTTTTTAGTGCATGGGTAGTGCGCGCTGAACATAAAACTACAGTGGATGCCTGAGCACAGCCCATGGTAGTGGATTTTAACCTGTGGTAAGCACACGTTAGTGCTTACTCTAGCTTAGTAAAAGAGCCCCTAAGTTTTCTATACTTTATTATCATTAAAGCCCTGTTTACCTCTCTGCTTCCCTGCCCAGTCACTGATGAAAATGATTCGCCTGCAACTGGTCATTGGTCACCAAGCAATTGTAACATAGTAGATGACGGCAGATAAAGACCCGAATGGTCCATCCAGTCTGCCCAACCTGATTCAATTTAGATTTTTTTCATCTTAGCTATTTCTGGGCCAGAATCCAAAGCTCTACCCGGTACTGTGCTTGGGTTCCAAATGCCGAACTCTTTGTCAAATCTGACTCCAGCCCATCCTCAACCAAAAGGCCATATACAGACACATACCATATGTAGTATCACATTAAATGCTCAGGCAAGAGCACACTCCAGCGTTCATAGACAAGACTATTCCTTATGTTCCTACATAGACACTTTGTTCTAGCCAACAAAATCTCCTACTCATACCCTCTGCTTATCATATTATCTACAATATCACCTGCAAAACCATATTTTCTGTAGCAGCCCCTACATTATGGAATGCCCTCTCATCATTTCTTCGCCACAAAACCTCTCTAGTCAAATTCAAACGCAGCCTCAAAGCCTTTCTAGTCAAACACAGCTATTTATAGTAGGCTATTTTAGAACAACACAGTTACTTTACAGACTGCAACATCATACTGTCTATGCTAACCCCTTGCCCTCTTTCCTTGTGTTCTTTCCCCTTGTTTTCTTTCATATCATGACATTGTAGTTCCTCCCCTCTTCCCTCTATCATTTTGCCTCACTGTGTCCCTCTTAATCTCCTCTCTTTATTTTTATTCTTTTTTGTTTTGTTCTTATTGATTTCATATACCCCCTTTTGTTTTTTTTAATTAAACACCGCTCAGATATAAACTTGATACGAAATAGCAAGCTAGTCACCATTCATCAAAGGTGAATTAGGCAAAGGTAAGCATACTAAAAATTAACATGTTATTATGCAAATAGGATGAGAATGACTTCATTAGCTCTTATTACCCTAGTAACCTACTAAATTTACCAAAGTCATCAAGCCAGCCACAGTAAATTTAGCACAATCTTGAAGGTAGGTGTCAATGTGCTGATAAGGCATTTGGCACATGATGGTATTTGGCACAGTGAAACTTTTTTTTTTTTTAAAGATATTTCTATCTCTTTTCTTTTGAAATTTGCAGTGCTTGCTGTCTCTCCATCTTTGTCATTCAAGAGTGCGTCAAAGCTAGTTTATCTTGCTTGGAGAATTCGGTAATGCTTCTTCAATGAAAGTACACCATTGTGAAACTGGAACAAATAGCAAAGACTTGGTTATGAATACCATTTTTCAAATGTCCTTAGCAAAGTTTTAACATTTATCCAGACAGAGAAAAATCCTCAGCTGCCAACCGGAAGAGTGCTACCACTCACATCAGTCCTTCAAAGTAATCTGCAACGGACCTCCAAACCTTTGAACTATCAGTGGATAATGCTGGCTTCTTCACTCCTGCTTTACTGACAACCTTTAAGGCTATTACTATGGAGGATGTAATTTCTACATTTCACCCTACTTTCAGCATCTCACTCCCAGTATGATCTGCTTGGAAAGAGAAAGCCTGCTGTGATGCAAAAAGAGCTATCACGAAAGACACGGAGACAAATTTGTCCTCGTCCCCATAGGATCTGAATATCCCTGTCCCTTCAAGTTCTTCCGCTGTCCCATTCCTGCAAGTTTTGCCTTGACCGCACAAGCCTCAAACACTTATGATTTGAAAATGTTCAAGGTTTGTGCAGATGAGGACTGAGCTTACAGGAATGGGACAGGAACAGAGCTTACAGGGACAGGATGGGGATAGAGAGATCCCTTGGGGACAGGGAAAATTTGTCCGTGTTATTCTCTAATTGGCTAACGCGGAAGGATTCTATTACCAGAGCTGAGTCTCTATTTCCAAGTTCAATATACTGTAAATATAAAAGCAAAGATAAATCTAATTGGTTTACAATAAAAGTTTGAAATAAGTAAATATAAAAAATTATATAGGAGAGGGAGCAAAAAATAAACAAAACATAAAATGCAGTAAAACAGTTGAACCAACAAAGAAATATGAGGAAAGGAGGGAGATGGTAGGTTACAATAAAACAAAAAAAGGTTGGAGGAAAGGGAAGGAATGAACAATATGGTAAGGAAAAAAAACTAAAGTTTGTTCTGCCCACATTAGTTGGGATAAAGCCAAAGATGGAACTTTAGAGAAAGCTAAGCATCTGTACCATCTATTGATAGCACTTGACTTTGAGGAATCTTAATAACACGCTTGTCTTTTGGGTTGCAAGACAGAATGGGAGGCAAGAAATTAGATTTTTACCTTTCCTCTGATTCTCAGGGGCTTAAAAAAAAAAAAAAAATGCAGATCCCCAGGTCAGAAACTCTCATATACAATGTCTCTGTAAAGCGACCATTTTCCTTCCATTAGCTTTGAACAGTGTTGATGAAAAGTCCCTGACTTCAGTCTCTCAGTTCATTGTCTGAATTGCTCTAGTACATATGATTTATAAAATAACTGGCGCAAAACCAAGGTAATGGAAAGAAAGTAAAATGCAGACCATGCAAACATATGCTTCTAATGATATTGTCCTAGTTTTCAAATATTTGAGTTGTGGGTAATTTTTATTTGGCTGGCTACTTAGGTCAATCGACAACAATGTGTTGGTGGAACGCAAAGGCAAAAAAATGTCTGCAAAACAATTCAACAGCTTTCAAAATGAATATTTCACAAGAATTCAATGGGGAACTTAAAGCATATTTCAAAACTGAAAATGAGACCTGGATTTCAAATTATATGCAGGCCAAAACTGCAACATTTTAGGAAAATATTAGAATTAGCTTCTCTTCTAACTCATAGAATAGTCAAAGAGTAATTAACAGCCAACAACAAGGACTCTTACTAAATTGTGGTCAGTTTTTGCACATACCATACCTTAATGCCAAAAGTTAAGAGGCAGTATGTGCAAAGCCTATGCAACAAATAAATGAGGTAGGGTAGGTGATTCCTGCACAGGTATCAGTGATACATGTTTGTACAGATAGTGTGAGAGTACCTTTTATTTGAAAAGATAAACTCCTAATGGTTGTACCACTAGGAGTTATTGGTTTTATTTTGATGCCTGGAGCCAGACAGAGCAGGAGTAGAGGGGAGACTGCTCCTGTCCTGTTCAACCCTCATGTTAGTCCTTGGGGGGGAGAGTCTGGGATTTTGGTGGGTGAGGCTCAGGAGGTTTGGATAGGAGTGAACTGACACAGCTTCCTCTTTTCTTGATAAAATATAACATAAAATTTGAATAACGCATTACCCTTCAAATCTATGTGGTTTAACAAAATGGAAAACTGCTACAAACATAAAATGAAATACAAATTCAGTCTTTCAAAGATTTCCTAAATAAATAAGTTTTTAACAATTTCCTAAAGTTTTGATGTAGATGTAAAAAATAACTGACTAAAGTCTGCATCCCAAATTGCTGCTTGAAATGACAGTAATTGGTTGTGATATCTTTTATAGTGGCAGCCTTTGGGTGGTGGAAAATCAAAAAGTGTAGCTATTCGAGTGATGATAGAAAACAAATTGATCTATTACCAGATATCATTTTATAACACAGACAACCAATGGAGTCAGTGGAGCTCCCTATAGTAGGGTGTTATATGGTCCGATTTTTTTCAATTTAAAAATCAGACGGATTGCTTTATTCTGGCAGTGGCCAAGCTGTAGCACAGTTGTACTTAAAGCCATCTCTTGAGGGGTTAAGTGCAGCTCTACTATTGGCAATCACAATAGCTAGGACACAGCATTGACCTATGCACTAGCTATTACAACCAATCACAGCTCCATTGCATCTCAGTCATGTACACAACCCACCCCTACCAACATTAAACAGCTAGCATGACTTCTTTTTTTTTTAACCACTCTGGCTGCTTTTAACAGGTGGGAGCAGTTAACATGAATCTATGCTAATGTGTACCATGCAGCAAAACTCACACTAGCTGCTAAATGAAGCTTCCTAAAAGGGCCCCTACATTAATTAATTTGGTTTACGAGTATAATGTGCAATTTCTGGAATTCAATGGATTGCAGGACTGCAATGTTTTGGGATCTTACTAGGTACATATGACCTGGGTTGGCCACTCCTGGAAACATAATACTGGGCCTGATGGTAACTCTTATGCTCTTAGGCGCTGGTATTTAAGCCAAGAAAACCCTAGTATAAATAGGGGACGCCTAAGATTTTGACCTAAACTGGCACCTAAGTCCAGTTTAGATACTGCTAGGTGCAGTTCTATAAACAACACCTAACTGAAGATTGACACGCGATATGAGCCACATTCCTTGGAGACTAACTTTTAGGTAGTCCAGAAACAGAAGCACAGAATGCCTGGTCTTCAAATGAGTAAAAATGCCCCAAAAGGAATTATAGGTACTTAGGGGGGTCACGTGATGGCCGGCACCTGATCGGATGCCTGAACGCGGAGCTCCGTTCTCCCTGTACCATTCAGCTCCCCTATCGCCTGCCGCCACCGTTAATTTTGTGATTTTCTCGGCTCCTGCACTTCCGGGATCGCTCCCGCTGGGCTGGGGAGCGTCAGGCATGTGACTCACGGTGGTGGCGCGGGGGATGCCGACTCGAGCCCCGAAGGCCCCAAGAAGCAGCGTGACACCGGCTTTCAAGATGGCGGGGACGCAAACGGAGGTGCCGGTGGACCGCACCTCGGATGAGGTGCTCCAGGTATCCATGCTATTGGATGATAAACTGGCCAAGCTGCATGCTTCCATGGACAAAATCAAGGATGTGCTGGCTGGCCACGCGACGCAGATCCACCAGGTGGAGGAACGGGTTTCGGCACAAGAAGACAGAGTGGTGGTCGCCGATGGCAGGCTTGACTCCTTGGAGACCTGAGTGTGCCAACTGATCGAGAAAGTGGAGGACCAGGAGAACAGGGCCTGCAGAAAGAACCTCCGTCTGATAGGGCTCCCGGAGTCAGTTAAAGATTCTGATCTTCTCCACGTGGTGGAAAGATGGCTGCCGAAGGAGCTGGGCCTGGCGGAGCAGGCTGGCCCGGTGGTGGTAGAGCAGGTCCATCGTGTTGGCCAACGTCGCCGAGGCCGGTGCTGGCCAGATTCCATAATTATGCAATCAAAGCGCGCCAGTTGGACCTGTTCAAGAAAAACAGATCTCTGTCCTATGAAGGGGCTAAAATTATGCTATTTCAAGATTTCTCCACCAAAGTTGCGGAGCAGCGCAGGGCCCTTACGCCGTATTGCTCGCAGCTGGTCACGAGGGGAATAAGATTTGCATTTCTTTACCCTGCTAAGGTGAGACTAACTCATGAAAATCGGACTTTCACTCTGAGCACGGCGGATGATCTGAAAAAGTTCCTCGAGAAGCTGCCGGCACCTTAGGAGTGCTGCTGGGCGTTTGTCGTGAGATTTCTGGTGGTGTTTCTTCTATCAAGTTGTTTTGGGCATCCGGCAGTGTGGTGTTAAGTCTGTTCTGACCACTGATGCTGGGGGCTTATGTTTTGCTGCCGCCTGTGTGACCTGCTTGCGTGGCATGACTCCAGTCTATACAGTCTCCTTGAGATATTGGAAGCCATGCCGCCTCGACATCCATGGGGAGAAGGGGACCTGCACTGCAAGGACTTCTGGCCTCTGGACACTTGGTTTGAGATTTTGATGAGTGCCTGTTTGAGAGATTTGCCAGATTTATGCAGCTCTCTTTGCACTGTTTTGATGTGTTTTCCATATACCTGGGTGTTTTAGCCCTTTAAGAGCTTTTGTGGGGGTTCTTACTTTAGTTTTCAGTCGGGGGGCTGGGTGGTGGATGGGGGGACGAGAGTGTTCGTGTGAGAAGGGAGAGGTGGAATGGAGGTAGTGCTGGGGTTTTGGTTGTGTGTGTGGGGATTGTTTGGTGTGAGATTGGTTGAGATGCATGGGGGAACTGGGGGCAGTGTTGAGGGGATGAGAGAAGCTGAGATTGGGGTGAGAGGGGGGTTCTGGTGGGGCAGGGTGGGGGGTGGGGTGCACCTGGGGTGCAAGGAAAGGAGGCGAGCATAAGGGGGTGAATTTTGTGATGCACCAACTGGGTCTGATTGATGTCTGGCGCACACTGCATCCTACTGAATCTGACTTCACTTTTCACTCTCAAGTGCATGATATTCATAGTCGCTTGGACTACCTGCTGGTGGCTCCTTCTCTGCTGGCGGGTATTCCACGAGTGGTGATTGAAGACGGTGTTTTGTCAGATCACCACTTGGTTTGGCTGGAGCTCATTGATAGGCCGGGGTTCCAGGGGTCGGCTACTAGTTGGCGTATGAATCCCATGTTATACGAAGATGCTGAGTTTAAAGATTTCCTGGAACAACAATGGGATTTCTTTGTGTCCCATTGCTGCTTTCTCACTCCGGGCGTTCTTCTGCTGCGTTCCTGATGATGTCATCATCAACGCAGCAGAGGAACGCCCGAGCATGAAAACGCCGCGATGGGGCCTGTGCTGCCGATGATGTAGTTTGTTAAAAGGTATTGTATTTCGGTGTCACGATCGAGGTTCGGATGGATGGGAGAGATGAAAGAATCAGCAGTTAGAAAGGGGGGGGTGCGGCGGTGGAGGGGGAATGGGAGGGATATAAGCTGCAAGGGTTCTGCTGCACAGGGGGGTGGGAGGGATAGAAGGATACTGCACAAGGAGATGGGTGACAGGGGAGGAAATATGCTGCACATGTGGGGGAGAGAAAGGAAATAGGAAGAATTGGGTTGGAGGGTGAAAATAAAAAAAAATAAGACCTCTCCGAAAATAAGACCTAGTGTTTTTTTTTTTGAGCCCAAAATTAATATGACACTACCTTATTTTCAGGGAAACACGGTATCTAGCAGTCAGTTTTGAAAAGCCTATTTCCAGCTCATAAAGCGGTGCTTTTTGCTTAGAAAAGCTTTGAAAATCAAGTGCTTGGTGCACAACTGTGGTAGGGGATATGTGTTGGCTTTTCAGAATAAAAAATGTTGACTGCAGGCTTTTGTAAGTGAGTGTGCTGATTTGAAATATTGTTTGAACATGGCCTTGAAAACAGTAGTCATTGGTCAAAATGCTGTTAACCTCTGAAACAGGAATTTAGTCATACGAGTATATGTCCAGGAATAGAAGGAAATGCAATTGAAAAGTGATATAATTCTAAAAATGGCACTTTCATTGCTCTCCAACAGCCTATTGTGTTTTAAGTTGCAGATTTATTACCGAGGAAATAGGTTACTTTCTCGGCTTCTAGGTAGGCACAATGCAGTAGATTCAAAAGTCATTAACAATTTGTGAAGGAAATATGAATGAAAAGCTACAGAATCTTTGAGTATTCCTTCTAACTGGTGTCATAGCCTCTTAGGGGCCCTGGGATCCTCTACTTTGGGCTGCGGCCCCCTCCAGAACTGCAGTACCCCTTTACCTTTGCTGGCAGGGATGTCAAAGCCCACCAGTCAAACAAACACAGTGCAGTCGCTCCCCTCCGCCTTGCACTGCTTTCTTCAGACAGATGTCAGTCATGTACTCTCAGCTGCTAACATCAGGACTTCTTGCATTGTTCAGCACATGCATGAGAAGTCTAAGTCCCTCCTTTACTAACGCTTAGCGCGGTTTGTAGCGTTGGCAGCGGCTGTAACTGCTCCGATGCTCATAGGAATTCATAGAGTGTCGGAGCAGTTACAGCCACTGCCGGTGCTAAAACCCACGCTATGTGTTAGTAAAGGAGCGGGTTAGTGTCAGAGGCTGAAGTCCACTGCCGATGTCTGCATGAAGGAAGAGGGGAATGGCTCGGGAACTATATTTATTTGGCTAGCAGGGCCTTAGCATCCCCGCCAGCAAAGATATGTTTAGTGCATTTGGGGGAGGAAAGGAGGAACAAATACATTGGCCTCATTTGCACATCTATAGAAAGTTTGTAATATGGGATTACAAAATGTTTGCTTCCATGTGGAAGTTGTCAGGTGTTTATCACATATTTTTATCATTTGCATATTTGTAGAATTACTGTTTCTGCTGTGGATAATACATGTGCATGCCTGTATCTCCATGTAGGTTTTTTGTTTTTTTTTTACAAAAGGCTCTATTGAATGCAGAGCCTTTTGTAAAAAAAAACAAAAAACCTACATGGAGATACAGGCATGCACATGTATTATCCACAGCAGAAACAGTAATTCTACAAATATGCAAATGATAAAAATATGTGATAAACACCTGACAACTTCCACATGGAAGCAAACATTTTGTAATCCCATATTACAAACTTTCTGTAGATGTGCAAATGAGGCCAATTATTTTTTTTTATTTTGGAGGTAGAAATAAATATAGAAACATGATGGCAGATAAAGGCCAAATGGCTCATCCAGTCTGCCCATCCGCTATCTCCACCTCTCCCTAAGAGATCTCACTTGCCTGTCCCATGCTTTCTTGAATTCCGACACAGTCTTTCTCTCCCCCACCTCTACCAGGAAATTTTTCCACAACATTCAATTTTTCTTTTTAGCTTGTCCTCCCAAAGGTGCTCAGAACGAGTTACAAATCAGGTACTTAAGCATTTTCCCTATCTGTCCCAGCAGGCTTACAGTCTAATGTACCTGGGCAGTGGAGGATTAAGTGACTTGCCCAGGGTCACAAGGAACAGCATGGGATTTGAACCTACAACCTCAGGATGTCGAGGCTGTAGCTCTAACTCAGACATGAGCAATTCCAGTCCTCGAGGACCGGAATCCAATCGGGTTTTCGGGATTTCCCCAATGAATATGCATGAGATCTATTTGCAAGCATTGCTTTCAATACATATTCATTGGAGAAATCCTGAAAACCCTCGAGGACCAGAGTTGCCCATGTCTGCTCTAACCACTACACCAACCCTCATGTAAATTCCTGGCTGAAATGAACACTTTTCAAAAAATCCTTCCATGTTCGATGGGAAACATTTCCCCAGACACAAAGAAACTAGAGAAGGCGACCTGTGGTGATCGATATCTTTATTGTAGTGAAGACTCAACATATATTCCGTTTGTAAAATGAGGAATGCCAATGTAATTTTTTGTTCCATTCAAGACATGCCCAATCCACACCCCACCCTATCCCCTTGACCTTGGTGTGGCACTCTATGTGTTATCTAGCAGCTTTCTGCAATAACCACCATACTTTTTGGATGCATTACCACTGTACGTACACTTCAATAATCCTAAAGTGCAAAGGGCACTTCTGGGCCAAGATTTATGTGCTTCAAATACATACAAATTAATTTCATATGAAAAAATAACCTATTCCATGAGACAATTCTAATACCCAACTCTAGTCAACAACTTAGGAAGAAAGATATATTTTGTTGTTGCTGAATGCCATATAAGAAATATATGCTGGGCTGTGTTTATTGAACAGACCACCACACTCAAGCAACACTTCTATTTAGACTGTCCTAATTGATTTAAAAGGGACATAATATGTTTTATTTATTTTCATATATAATATACATTTGTGTCACAAATTTTTTCATCCTACTAACTCCACTTTTCCTGGAATTTTATAATACACTGTATGTATGGAATAATGAAAATCCATAGTTACAATTTTTTTCTATTGTCAATTAGCCAATGCCTTAAACAAATTTAAAGGGGAAGTGTAGCCTAACTTTGCGATCCAAACTGCATACCATCCTCATAGTCAGGATACTGTATTCTTAGCAATGCAACTGAACAAAAACTGTACAGCATCTCTTTTATTATTGTATACTTTATTTCTAAAGGAAAATTAACTATATATTTGTTTATAGCTAATTTATTTTTATGATTGTAAAAAATTAAAAATAAAGAAACTGAAAAAAATCTGCCTCTTTGAATATCACTTTAAAATGTTTCACTTAAAAATGATTTTCTTATGTAAACTAACCATGGACCATCATTCTAAGCATAACTCAAGTTTGTCGCTACAGAGAAGCATAAAGAATTCACTCAGACTCTAAAAAGACAAAGTTTTCAAAGTGGATATGGGTAATATTCATAAGATCGCTGAATCAAATCTGAAAAGCAGCTTTAAATTTTATTTATAATGATTTGCTACTCCTTCTTTCTCAAAACTAACCCCCTCCTTTACAAAGCCGCCGCCACAGCAACAGCTCCGATGCTCAGAGAATTCCTATGAGCCTCCGAGCTGTTACCACCACGGCCTGCACTAAAAACGCTAACATGGCTTTGTAAAGGAGGGGGTATTTCAGTAGAGTTTACAACTATTAAAACAAAAGAATGTAGGGTTCTTTTTACAAAGCCATGGTAGAGGTTTCTACTGCAGGTTGGTGAGGTAAATGCTCTGACGCTCCTAGGAATTCTATGAACATCGGAGCATTTACCTTGCTGGTCCACACAGTGGCGTAGTAAGGGTGAAAGTCATCCGGGGTGGTGGCGCCCTTCCCCCACCCTCTTCTTTATCCCCCATCTACTCCTTCCCTGCCCCCTCCTGCAGCGCACACATGCCCCTTCCTTTCCCAACCCCAACCAGCTACTCATGCCAGTGTCGGCTCTTCCTCTGATGTCACGGCCGACTCTGCGTTAAAGAGGTACGAGGGAAGGGGCATGCGGTAGTGGGGAGTGGAGAGGAGGGCGGGTGTCAGTGCCCCCCACCAAGACAGTGCCTGGGATAGATTGTCCCACCCCCCTTACTCTGCCACTGGGCCCCACAGTAGAAACCTCTACTGCAGCTTAAGGAATCCTTAGTAATAAAACAAGCCTTAAAAATATAATAAAAGCACAAAGGTCCTGATTCTATAAAAGATGCTTAGTTAGGTACCTAGATTGTTGTGCTTATTCGATCCCCCCCCCCCCTTTTATAAAACCACGCAAGAGGTTTATAGCGCCGGCCGGTGTGTTAATGCTTTCTTCTGTTCTGAAGGTCATAGAGTTCCTATGAGCATCAGAGCAGCCGACCAGAGCAGCTGCATTCAGTGCGCTGGCCGGCGCTAAAAACCTCTTGCGTGGTTTTGTAGAAAGGGGGGGGGTCATTTTTAAAATTGGTGCTGATAATTAAAAGCGCCATTAAAAATAATTACAAAATTAATTAGTCAGTAGGTGCCTGAAACTTTGATGTAGGCGTGATAACTTTGACTACTGGCGTGATAATGGGCGGATTTAGGGTAGAGTTTGGGTGTGAATTAAGTTAAGCACCAGTATTATAGGCTAAGAAAACCCTGGCTTAATATACTGATGCCTACGTTGTTTACGCCTACTGACACCTAAGTGATGCTAGGAACAATTCTACAAACTACCTAACTTTGGTTCCTAGATGCATACTGAGTTAGGTGCCATTTATAGAATCTGGCCCAAAATTATTAGCAGACTCAAATATAAATTCTAAAACGGAATGCACATTTTGCTGCAAGTCACTTTGGGGTCCTTTAAAGGCCACATGATCTACCGCATGCTAACTAGGTGTCAGTACATACTCCTGTAGTACTTATTTTTAATGGTCACAAAATCTGCCATAAGTTGTCACCTACCGGGGTCTTGGTACGGTTAATAAGACCCCCGATAGGGGATAGTACACTCTTGACGCGGCTCCCAAAGGGGGAGACCTCACTGGTGTCTCACTATCCGGGCTTTGCCCCAAAAATAAAGCACCGTGAGCAGTGTTCCCGCTAAGCTGTGCTGGCCTGCGCTCGCGCACAAAATATTACATCGCAGCGCACAAGTTTCTCTTCACAGCGCACACACGCGTCGCAAAGGTAAGGGGAGGTAAGGTAAGGGGACGCATTGGGGGGATTGCACTTCCCCACAATTGCCATGCTTCGGTTCCTCTTCTTCCTTCCTTCCTCCCCCCCCCCCCGGGACCCTGCGGCACCATCAACTCTTACTCCCTCTAATGTCGGCCCTGCAGCTCCAGACTTCCTCGCACCTTCTCCCCTCCCCGTTTGGATCGCTATTATTTTAAATGTTATAGCCGCGGAGCTGTATCCATCAGTGGAGATGTCTAACCTCGGCCTGCCCCGGAACTCTTACTGCAACAGTGACTTCCTGTTCCTGCCTAGACGGGCGGCTGCTGCAGTAAGAGTTCCGGGGCAGGCCAAGGTTAGACATCTCCACTGATGGATACAGCTCCGCGGCTATAACATTTAAAATAATAGCGATCCAAAGGGGGAGGGGAGAAGGTGCGAGGAAGTCTGGAGCTGCAGGGCCGACATTAGAGGGAGTAAGAGTTGATGGTGCCGCAGGGTCCCGGGGGGGGGGGGGAGGAAGGAAGGAAGAAGAGGAACCGAAGCATGGCAATTGTGGGGAAGTGCAGAGCTGCAGGGAAGAGTGTTGCGGTACCCAGGTGGAGGGAGGAGGAAGATGAGGGAGGGAATTAAAGGAGATGCCAGGGCTTGGAGCGTAGGAGGAAGGTATGCCAGTCTAAGGGAAAAGGAAGGGGGAGATGTGAGAGCATGGAGGGGGAGCGAAAGATGGAAGAAAAGGAAAGGAGAGAGATGCCAGAGAATCAGGGAAGGGGAGATACCAGACTATGAGGAGAGGTGTGGGAGAGGGAAGGCGAGGAGAGAGATGCCAGACCAATGGGGTGAAAGGAGAGATGGAAGGGGGAGGCATACAGTTTCTGGAAGGGGCATAGAAGGAGAGAAGATGCCATATAGGGGAAGAGAGACGGCAGACAGTGGATGGAAGGAAGAGAGTTACAAGAAGATGAGGAAAGGAGAAACCACAGAAGACAAAGGTAGAAAAAAATTTCTATTTATTTATTGCTTTAGGAGACATGTGTCACTGTTTCTGTGAAGCATTGTATGCAGAGTCCAGCTTCTTGCTGGTTCAATTTAACCTTTGTCTATGTATTTTTATTTTATCCCCCCTTTTACAAAACTGTGAAGCGTTTTTAGCACCAGCCTTGGTGGTAGCAGCTCTGATGCTCAGAATTTTATGAGCATCAGAGCTGTTACCTCCGTAGCTAAAATCCACACTACAGTTTTGTAAAAGAGGGAGGGGTTAGTTTGTGATTACATATTCCTTACTAGGCGAAGGTGTTTTCTGTGTTCTGTGTGTTCGAAAGACATGGTTTTCTGTTAGGATTGACGGTGTAGGATTGATCTGTGCTGGTCTGGCTTGTTTAGTTTTACAATGGGTGTATTGATGTACTGTTCACTGCAATATGTAAGATGCTGCCTTTTCCTAGGTACTCATGTGTGACGTGTGGCTTGTTACTAAAAATCACGTTTTTCGTACAGATGGGGGGGGGGGTGCCAAAAAATGATGGGCCCCGGATGTTACATATGCTAGGTACGCCACTGTATGTAAAGATACCAGAAAGCTGGCGTAGCAAAAACTTCTAAGTTTTGAGTATTTAACCCTCCCACAATCTCACGGGCACTCGTTTCAAGTTTATTGAGATTTTGATTTAAATGCAATATCAAATATTTTCAATGCGTATAACAAAAATAAATTTGGGGAAATAAATAAAACCATTTGAACCAGTGTTCCTGCTAAGCTGCGCTGGCGCACAAAATATTACATCGCAGCGCACACGTTTCTCGTCACAGCGCACGATCGGAAGAGGCGTACGGCAGATGGCAGGGCGGCGAGAGGAGAATCGGGCGAGTTGGCTCATAACTTGCTGGCGCCCGATATTTTTGGCTCACGGTGAAAAAAGTTTGCTCACAACACCCGCCCGCTTAGAGGGAACACTGACCGTGAGTCAAGTTGAACCAAACATAATGTGTAAAGTTTAATTAGTCACTTAACACACCAACTAGAAATCATATAAGCAGTGATTACAGTTCAAGTTTCCTGGCTTCTCCAACACAGGGCAAAGAAAGAAAAACAACAAAAAAAAAATGAAATCCTTTTAACTTTCACCTGGTCCGGTGAAAGCACAGCAAGCTTTCTGTCAAGTATAATTCCAGTCCAGGTCTTAGTGCTTTCTCTACTTTGCCCCACAGTCACTTAAAAAAAAACACAGCACAAGTAGTCTCTCTTAAGAAATTATCAAGCCGTGAGCTTGAGTCCTGGGCTTACCAATCAACACAGTCCAGTTTCTTCACCAGGTATTTGCATTTGTGGTTATAAAGTAAACTTTAAGCAGGAACCAAAAGACAAAACTAAAACCTTACTGCAGGCTCTTAAAGTGTCAGCCCTAATTAGCTCACAGTCCTGTAGTTCCCCTTGAGCTTCTGCACAGCTGCAGTGTAGCAAAACAATCAAGCTGGTGCAGTACTGCTCTAAGCTTGTTTGTACCTCACAAACAATCAACATTTAGTTCTTCTAAACTCTTCTCCACTATTATTCCTGTGTAGCTTCGTACCTGCAGTGTTTAGCGGCAAGTTGTCAAGCCCACATCCATGGCTTCTCCCATAACGGTCTCCGGCATACACACTTCATCCAGGTCCATGCTTTCTGGGTAATCCAGCTGCTCTGCTGGTTCCAGGGGTATTGAAGCCTCACACTCCATTGGCTCTGGAGTGAAGTCTGGCCTTTTCCTGGCCCGGAGAACTCTCTCTGCCAGACTCTCTTGGGCAGCCTCCTTTAATGCTCTGGAGAGCTGCTTAACAGGCCTAGGGCCACGCCCTACACTGGGTGTCTGTGTGCCTAGCTTGTGTGTTCTTGGGCTCCCCCTCAGGCTACAGGGCAGAATATCACTGGAAGCTTGATTAAACCTCTTAGTGTGGCTGGAGGTTTTCCTGGTCCGTGGAGTTATCTTATATTCTGGGCACTGCTCTAGGTTAGAAGGCTCCGGATAGGCAGCTGGGCTTTCAGGATCTTCTTGCTGTTCCTTTTCAGAGAGAGCCTGGTCTCGAGTAAGAGCTTGAGACCGGGGTTTTGCTCTGACATGACCGTCTCGGGGAGCGGAAATGTCACAAAGTCCACATTTTACCACAGTTTAATAAAAGGACCACTTTATTTCACGAGTCAGTAACCTCAGCAGTATCTTACCTACAGTAAACAAGGAACTTCTGTGGTAAATTTCCGTTTTGCTTTGTGAGATTGTGTGCTCCTTGACAGCAGTCTAAGTAATACAAAGATAGTAGGCCCTGAGTTGAATCCACTTTCCCTTCAAGGGGCCACTGATGAAATAGATATCTATACCCTACCCAAAAGTCAAAACCTATCCCTCTATAACAACTCCTTTTGCCAATAGTCTAAACCCATCCCCCATTAGCTGCACTATTCAATTTTTGAACATCAGACATAAGAACATAAGAATAGCCTTACTGAGTCAGACCAGTCCATTAGCCCGTTCTCATGGTGGCCAATCCAGGTCACTAGTACCTGGCCAAAACCCAAAGAGTGGCAACATTCCATGCTACCGATCCAGGGCAAGCAGAGGCTTCCCCCATGTCTTTTTCAATAACAGACTATGGAATTTTCCTCCAGGAATTTGTCCAAACCTTTCTTAAAACCAGCTACGCTAACCGCTTTTACCACATCCTCTGGCAAACACATTCCAGAGATTAACTATTTTCTGAGTGAAAAAAATATTTCCACTTTTAAAAGTATTTCCCTGCAATTTCATCAAGTGTCCCCCTAGTCTTGTAATTTTTGACGGAGTGAAAAATCGATCCACATGTACCCATTCTACTCCACTCAGGATTTTGTAGGCTTCAATCATATCTCCCCTCAGTCTTCTCTTTTCCAAGCTGAACCTTTTTAGTCTTTCCTCATATGAGAGGAGTTCCATCCCCTTTATCACTGATCTTTGTATTTACTTCAGGCTTTCCTTTAAAATAGTGGTTGGCAAACCTGTCCTGGGGATTCCTCAGCCAGTCAGGTTTTCAGGGTATCGACAATGAATATTCATGAGAGACATCTGCATGCAAATCTCTCCCACAAATATTCATTGTGGATATCCTGAAAACCTGACTGGCTGGGGAGCTTCCAGGACAGGTTTGGGAACCACTGCTTTAAAAGAAAGGTTTACTGAAGTTTTTGATGATCAGACATATCTGCTAATCATACAGTAAGACAGCAACTCAGTAGAGGGCAGCAGAGGACCAACGTGGCCTAAGTATTCTGTCCTCAGTGATAAGGATACATCATAGCTGCCATCACAGGTAGGGTATATAGAGAAAAAATATCTCTTTGGTAACAAGAAAAAGCAGTCTGATTCTAAGAAAACTTTGCAGGAGGCTATAGAGGGTCTGATTCTATAAACAGCACCTAGGTCCTCTTCGAGGACACCTAGCGACGCCTAACCTAAATCTGCACTCAAGTTAATTTTTTAAAATTGGTTAATTGGCTTGGTAATTGATTACGCCATTAAAAACCGATTTAAAAATGAAAAAAACAAAGTTACATGTGAATATCTTAGCGAAGCTATGTTGAGGCACCCTCGGACACCTGATGATGCCTACTTGAAAAGCAGGCGTGGTAAACTAGGCATGCAAGATAGGCACCAGGTTTTGAAAAGGTTCCCATACATGCCCTCTAAAAAGAGGACATGTCTGGGTAAACCACTATGCAAGGTCATAATTGTATTATTTGCAATCATATTACAACCCCCACCCCCCCAAAAAACAAAGAATAATGCCCCTTACCCCACACCGTGGACCACCAGGAGAACTAACAATTTTGGAAGAGATCAGACCGGATATGTCACTCAAAGCCCACATAATGAAGTTACAACTATTTTATTTTGACCACACTGTTAGAAGAGAGAGATCACTGGAGAAAGACATGTTTGGGAAGATCAAAGAGAGCAACCTGCAACTAGGTGGCTGGATACATTGACAACTACCATTGGGATGAACCTGGAGGACCTTGTCACACGCTAGTGACCAACTTCTTTTTGGATTTTTAACTCATCAAGTTGATGAGTTAAAACACAAACACATCCCCATAGTACCTTATAATCTCTTGGTGGGCCTGGGGGTGGACCTATGGGTCCAGATTTTAAGTAAGTAAAATCTGGTAACCCTAAGTTTATATGGTAAACAGAGTGTTCCAAATAAATTCCTGCTAAATGTTTATATCAAAACCATTTAAGTCCATAAATTTGGGATGATAAGCTCTTTAGGAATTGGTCTCCCTGGAGATAGGACATCAGCTAAATGTGAAGCAAAGTCAACCATTGTAAAAGCATTGTGACTTTTAGTTTCAGTTTTCATGAGATGAGACTATTATGAGACTATTATGTGCAGAGACTATTATGCTTGGGGGAAAATTATGGTCTTTCATTATTTAAGGAGGTCTTTCACAAAGCCACGGCAGCGATGCTGCCATGGTAAATGCACCGAAGTCCATTTAGTACCTATGCCTATATGCAGCATTGCATAGTCTGGTTTGTATACTATTTGGCTATTTGGGCGATTCATTTCCAGGCTCTGTTGGGTATGATGAAGACGAAGCATTTTAATCAAACCTATGGTGTGCAGAAGCTAGATTCTATGAGAGAGGAATCTGCAGTGTGTACTGGTCAAGCTTATAGTGTTAGTAGGGAAATGATATGAAATGTATATATTAAAAAATAGTTCAAGAAATGCATTGCTCTCAGTTATAATTTTTCGGAGCATGTAGTCCTCGCATTCAATAACATCAATGTGTTTTTTTATTCTGGATTGTGCATCATGTTTGTATAATGTTTGCAGTGTAGACCAGTGTCTTGGCTCCTTTACCCAATTTTAGTGATAATCTATTTCATGCTTGTCCTTTAACTCGATACAAAATCAAAAACAAATCAGTGCTACTTTCTCCTGTTCTTTGTGCACAGTTTTGCATGTTCTCACAAACCACCTTTTTACAAAACCGTAAAAGCGATATTTAGTGCAGGCCAGCGCGCTGAATGCTTTGCGCTGCTCCCGACACTTATTGAGTTACTATGAGCGTCGGGAGCAGCGCAAGCAGTCAGCGTGCCGGCCTGCACTAAAAACCACTTCCACGGTTTTGTAAAAAAACAAAAAACAAAAGGGGGGGGGAGTTCCTCTCTCAAAGAATATTTAACTACATCTGCATTAACTTGGGAACCTAAATGTGCCAAACTTTTTGAGAAGTCTTTCTTAAAATGTCTCTCCGAGTTGTCAGCCTGTGCTTGCATTTCCTGGGATTTAGCAAAGGGATTTCCTGTGGGTTTAGCAAAGGGCTGACTATCTCCAGAGGGCATCACTGGTCCACATTCACATAATCAAACTTTAGTTTTCCGTTTCAACCAAAACTGGGTAGGTAAGTTTTGGCTACAGTTTCAGTTTCTGCTGAAAATAGACATTTTCAGTAACAGTTTTGGTTTTAGCCAAAACCGAGAGAAACAATTTTGGTCAACCTCTATCTCCCATTCAGAGTGAGGCTGGAGTGTGGGCATTTTGACAAACTATGGTGATAGTGGCAATACTCAATCCACTCTCAGTATAGTTATAACTTTAGGACAGTTATAAACTTGTGCGCACATTCTGATGGCTAGCATGCAAAGTAGTGCATGCAAGTTTTAGTATAGTGCAAAAAAAAACAACAACCCAAAAAAAACATTTTGTTTGGTTGGAAGGCTTTTTTTAAATGTTCTGTTTCATTTTGTTTTATAAAAAAAATTTTAGGGCAAAACTGGACAACTCTAGCCTAGGAAGGCTTATGGGAGTTGTACTTTACTGCTCCTTAAGAGAAACTAAAATTTATTTTGTTTCTTTTAACCTTGCAATCAGGAAACCAGAGGACCCCCACCCCCCAACACACACACACACACACACACACACACCTTGGTGGCATGTTCATAATAGGGCACAGCCTCATAGATATGAAACAGAATGCAAAATAATAATAATAAGCAAAATGAAGTGCAATTAAAATTATCCGCCTGCATATCCCTTGTGTCAAGGCAAGGCTGATAATGCTGTTTGCCTACAGAGTTGCAGAGTTATGCAGTTCTGGCAATTATCTAGATAAAGTTGTCCTATTAAATTTCTAGCTCACTGACTCTTTGAATATAAAATTCTATTTCTTTATTCAGCAAGATGAAATATAGTGCTGCATGATATTAAGAGAGTAAGTTAACCGATTCTTTTCATAATTCAGAGGATTCCAAATTGATGTTACCTATTGTGATAGTTTCATTTGATTTTATCGCTATGAATGTGCAGGCTAAAATGTGATTCTTCAGCACCAGAGTCTTGGGATCTCCCATAATTTTACCGTCTGTTAGAGATAAATTTCTTCATCATCAGAAAAGTTTTCAATTGCTCATGAAAAAGCAGCTCCTGCTTCTCAAATAGTTTGCTCTAAATAAGGTTTTAAATCTGTCACATTCCTCTAAGGACCCATGTTCTTTTCAGCTGAAATTAAATTCAGACTGTATATGACGTCTAGAACTGATCTATATAAATGCAGTGGAAGAAAAGACCAGTGAAATGGGGTACTATGGAGCTCATTTTCCAAAAGTGAAAAATGTCCAAAGTGGCAAATGAATGCTTTTCTTGCCAAACGCTTCCAGTTTGCTATTTTCAAAACCTGTTTTCTAGGCAGATATCTATGGTACTGATCAGATCTGTATTATTCAAGCAAAAGCAAATGAAAAAATATATTGCATACTAAACCTCATTCCCAAAAGGTTTTGTTTTTTAGGGGGTAAAGAGTACTCCAGTTAAGGTTAAAGGTTAAAAGATACTGTATTTAATAATGCATTACTTAAGCAAAGTACATGAACAAATGTATTGTAGACTAAACTTCATTCCCAAAGTTTAAGAAAATAAGAAGAGAAACCCTACTCACAATGGCTATGGTTCAGAGCATGTGGACATGTCTGATGCACAATCTTGACTTCATTATGGCATCATCAATATGGACCTAGATGGCAGAATGTCACTAAAAAATAATAGGAACTCCTATTACTCCTAATAATAGGAACTCCTATTACTCCTAATAATAGGAGCTCCTAAACAGAAGCTCCTGTGGCTCAGTGGTTAAAAGCACTTCTATCTTCCACAGGTCATGGGTTCAAATCCTTACAACTCCCCCCCCCCCCCCCCAGCTTCTTTTTAGTTTCATAACTATGGTCCTTGCCATTTATATTTGCACTCTGTCATTTCCAGGGTCCAGAAGGAAACTTATTTTTACCCTGAGATGGCTATGATCTCCTAAGGTATTACCTCACATGGAAGAAGTGTCTATAACAACTGAGCAACAGGAGCTTCCCTTTAGGTAGGGGTTCCTGCCATCTTCCCAAGATGGTGGGTTCAAATACTTAGTATGGTCAGGTACCCCCATCTAGGTGCATATTGATGATGTCACAATGATGTCAAGACTGTGCGTCAAACACTTGCTCTGCGCCACAGCCACTGTGAGTAGGATTTTTCTTCTTATTTTCTAAAACTTTGGGAATGACGTTTAGTCTGCATATATTTGTTCATGTGCTTAGCTTAAGTAATGCATTATTAAATATCTTTTAACCTTGATATCAAACTGGAGTACTCTTTACCCCCAAAAAACAAAAACTTTGAGAATGAGGTGTAGTATGCAATATATATATTTTTATTTTTCATGTGCTTTGATTGAAGAACATAGAGGCCAAAAGAGGTTTTTTTGAAAACAGCAGAGGATAACAACATTATAGACATCAGGATGTCTATGTGATGCCTAAAAGGTGATTTTATAAAGCACAGTTCTTCAACCGCCGGTCCGCGAACTGGTGCCGGTCCACAGGAAATTTTTTCCGGTCCGCACAGGGCCGGCAAGATTGACTCCCTTCAATTTCCTGCCGGTCCGCGCAAGATCAACATCTGAAGTCTGCGCTGGGCTGGAGAGATCTTGGGGAGCCTCCGACAGTGGCTTTCTCCCCTCTCTGCAGCTCTCCTTTACTTCCCAGCGCAGCGATTCACGAAGGCAGCTGAGTCGCGGCTGCCTCTGATAATGCAACTTCCTCTTTCCTCAGAGGCAGCGCGACCCAACAAAGGACCCGAGGCTGCCTTCCTGAATCGCTGCGCTGGGAAGTAAAGGAGAGCTGCAGAGGGGAGAAAGCCACTATTGGAGTCTGGGAAGCTGCTGGGCAAGGGGAAACAGGGACAGCTGCTACTGGAGAGGGAGAAGGAAAGATGCTGCTAGGAGGGGAAGAGGGAAAGGAATCTGGGAAGCTGCTGGGTAAGGGAAAAAAAGGGACAGCTGCTACTGGACCTGGAGGGAAGGAGAAGGAGAGATGCTGCTGGGAGGGGAGGAGGGAAAGGAGGCTGGGAAGCTGCTGGGCAAAAGGAAAAAAAGGGACAGCTGCTACTGCAGAGGGAGAAGGAGAGATGCTGCTGGGAGGGGAGGAAGGGAAGAGAGTTACTGCTGGATAGGAGGAGGAGGGAAGGGAGAATAAAAAAGGAAGGAAACAGCTGGCAGAGAGATTAAAGGAGGGGAAGGGGAGACACAGGCATGAGAAAGTAGAGAGATTGATGATAGGAAGGAGTCAGCAGAAAAATAAGCAGAGAGGGACAACGATGATAGATCTGGTGTAGGAGAGATAAAAATGAAGAGAGCAGTGAAGCTGGAATGAATCATGTAAAAAGGAGAAAGGGGGCACAAGCTGGATGGAAAGGGGAGAGGGGCATAGAAAGAAGACAGATACCATATGGAAGGGGGAGAGGACAGACAGTGGATGGATCCTTGCTCTGAATTATTTGTATTTATAAAATGACAATTGTATAGAATATTGTTTCTTTTTATACTTTAATAAAATACATTCAATATAAAATCATAATTGAGGCTTGTGTGGATGGGATCAGATGATTTGTGAGGACCGAGCTCGCGGAGATGGGGCGGAAACAGGGTTTTTAAATTTTAGTCCTAGTAGTTTGCCAGTCCACAAAATAATTCTTTTTTTTCTGCCGGTCCACGGGTGTAAAAAGGTTGAAGAACACTGTTATAGAGGACACCTAAGTACCTTGTTTCCCCGAAAATAAGTCCTTCCTCCTAGTCATCGGCAGCTGCGCTTCCCCCCCCCCCCGCCCTGCAGCTGAACCCCCGCTGACCCTTCATCCTTTCCTCCCATCCAAACCCCGCCGATCGTGAGCCATAAATACTTTCTTCCAGAGCAGCGTCAGGCCAGCAGCACTCTAAACAAGCTGCTTTGCAGCCTTCTCGCTGAGAAATTCCCTCTGCTGCGTCACTGATGATGTCATCAGTAACGTGGCACACTGAAGGCCCCGGCAAGAAGGCCATGAAGCAGCCTGTTTAGAATGCTGCTGGCCCGACGCTGCTCTGGAGGAAGGTATTTATGGTTCGCGGTCGGTGGGATTTGGATGGGATGAATGGATGGATGGTCAGCGGGGGGTTTGGCTGCACGGCGGGGATGGGGGCAGGTGCTCAAGGGTTCTGCTGCACAAGAGATGGGAGGGAGGGAAGGATGGAAGCTTGGCAAGGGTTCTGCTGCACAGGGGGATGGGAGGGAGGGATGGATAGAAAGATACTGCAGAGGGTGAGAGGGGAGGAAAGATGTTGCACATGTGGGGGAGAGAAAGGAAAGAGGAAGAATTGGGGTGAAGGAGAGGAAGGGAGAGATGATCATGTACATGAAAAAAATAATCCCTACTCCGAAAATAAGACCTAGTGCCTTTTTTGGGCCCAAAATTAATATAAGACACTGTCTTATTTTGAAGGAAACACAATATATAGATGCGCTTAAATTCGCTAGATGCTGCTTAGCGTGTTTCTCTATTGTGACTCTATGCATAATAGAATCGCGCTGAGTGTTGTGCTCCCAGACATCTAAATGATGCCTAACTTTTAAAGAACCAGCCTAATAGAACAGTAGAAGAGCCAAGGTTCAAGCTAAATCCCTGGTGACTTATGGCAAACCACTTTACCCTCAGCTTAGCAGGGTTTAAAAAAAGGTTTGGATAATTTCCTAAAAGAGAAGTCCATAGGCCATTATTGAGATGGCTTGGGGAAATCCACTGTTTATTCCTAGGATAAGCACCATAGAATCTATTTTGCTACTTGGGATCTATCTAGGTACTTGGGACCTGGGTTGGCCACTGTTGTAAACAGGATATTGGACTTTGTAGATCTTCAGTCTGTCCCAGTATGGCAATTCTTATGTTCGTATGTACTTAGGTAAAACCTAGAGGTCTATTTACCAAGTTCCATTATGGCAAAACACATCTTTTCTCATTATAGTTGAGCACTGAAACTCTATGCTGCACGATCCATAATGTTCCTATTGTAAACCTTATTAATCTTATGTAAGTCGCAATGATGCCTAGTAGACATTTGCAGGGTAAAAGATATGGTATGGTTATCAGTGGTAATGAACATAAATTGCTGATTATACATCTTAGTGTAAACAAATGAGGAAAGCATGCAGATCATGACACATAGGGCTCCTTTTACTAAGGTGAGCTAGCGTTTTTAGCGCACGCTAACCATGCGCTAAATGAAAAATACTAACGCAAGCTCTATTGAGGCATTAGCATTTAGCACATGCGGTATTGTAGCGTGCGCTTCACTTAGTAAAAGGAGCCCAGAGAATTCTTTCCAATCTCACTCTACTGTGGATTATCTGTGTGTGCAACTGGAGCAGTTTGGGATTACAATAGGATTGATATCAATTATTTAAGGCTTTGTAAAAATTTGAGAACTTTTTTATATGACTTGCTGTAATATTCATGTTACGATGATATTTTAATTATTGATTGCTTTTGTATTTTCCTGTAGATTTTACGGCCTCTTTTAATGTCAATCACTTTGAACCTTTTTGGTATAGTGGAATTAATAAATTGTGGATTAGACTAGATTATAGAGCAATTGTGGTGCTGGAGAGTGGTAGTTTTGAAAGAAGTGGATGTTTTAAAAAAAAAACCTGTTATTCCTGCTTTTTTCCCCTGACATTTCAGGTTAGAAATGATATGAAATGTCTTTTACATTTCCCATTTCATTTCAAATGAATGCACAATCCTCCCTGTTATAGCGTATCACCTGTACCCTGCTGACATTTATCATTTTTCTGTTATAAAATGACTGTACTGTACAGTGGGGCTCATTTTCACAGCATTTAGACATGCAAAAAAGGCAATTTTTATGTCTTCAGGAAACCTGCGTAAAGGTGCTAAAGCACAAACACACGGCCCGGAGGCCACATGCGGCCTGCCAGGTACTATTTTGAGGCCCTCAGTATGTCTATCATAATCACAAAAGTAAAATAAAACAGTTTCTTGATCATATGTTTCTTTAGCTATAAATGACAATATTATTATTAAGACTTAGCCAAAAGGAAAGATTTATAAACTATAAAGAGTTTTACCTCATGCAAAATTGTCAATTCTTTAATAACACATGAACTATTTTTTTAGCGGCCCTCCAAGTACCTACAAATCCAAAATGTGGCCCTGCAAAGGGGTTTGAGTTTGAGACCACTGTGCTAAGGCCACTTTTTACACAGATTAATAAAAGGACCCCTTAAAAAGAACTGAAGTAAAGAACTAAAAACAAAAATTCCTATAAACAATATGTCAAACTAAATTTTAAAAATGTGGTAGTAAGGGGCAGGGGGTACTAGGAAAGATGAAGATAGGATCTCAGGGGTCAATAAGTGGCTAGGCAGGGCCTAATTAAAAAAAAAAAAAAAAAGACTAAAACAGCACCTATTTGGTTTTATATTAAAATATATTGCAATGAAATAGGAAATTTTGCTCAAATTTTTAGTTTAATTTCAAATGAAAGCAAACCCTAGTATCGCCATGATACAGACAGAAAGCTATAGAACCCTTTTATAAATTTTTCAGAGTGCAGAAATTGGGGTCTTTTTCATAGGATCATTGTATAATAAAGTATTAACACACTTAGGTAAATTATATTCTTGCAATATATAAATTCTATCCTACATGAAACTTTGATTGTACATAAGTACATAAGTAGTCGCCTCCGCCGGGGCAGACCAGAGGTCCATCCAGCCCAGCGGTCCGCTCACGCGGCGGCCCATCAGGCATATTGCCTGGTCAGCGGTCCCTGACTAATTTTATTGCCTACCTCTACAGTTATCTCTAAACCTTCCACTGCTCTTATCTGTACCCCTCAATCCCTTTGTCTTCCAGGAACCTATCCAGGTCATCCTTGAAACCCTGTACTGTGCTATTCCTTATCACGGCCTCCGGAAGGGTGTTCCATGTGTCCACCACCCTCTGTGTGAAAAAGTACTTCCTTGCGTTTGTTTTGAACCTGTCCCCCTTCAATTTCATCGAGTGACCCCTTGTTCTTGTGGTTTCTTTCAAATTGAAAAATCTGTCTTTGTCAACCTTTTCGATGCCCCTCAGGATCTTGAAGGTCTCTATCATATCTCCTCTGAGTCTCCGCTTTTCCAGGGAGAACAGCCCCAGCTTCTTCAGTCTGTCAGTGTATGTAAGGTTTTCCATACCCTTAATCAGTTTAGTTGCTCTTCTCTGGACTCCCTCAAGCATTGCCATGTCCTTTTTGAGGTACGGTGACCAGTACTGTACACAGTATTCCAGATGCGGGCGCACCATAGCCCGGTACAGTGGCAGGATGACTTCCTTCGTTCTGGTCGAGATACCCTTCTTAATGATACCTAACATTTGGTTTGCTTTCCTGGAGGCTGTGGCGCATTGTGCCGACGCCTTCAATGTCGTGTCTACCATCACTCCCAAGTCTCTTTCCAGATTACTGACCCCTAGCATTGATCCCCCCATTTTGTAAGTGAACATCGGGTTCCTTCTCCCTATATGCATGACCTTGCATTTCCCTACATTGAAGCTCATTTGCCACTTTTTCGCCCATTCTTCCAATGTCGTAAGATCCCTTTGGAGATTTTCGCAGTCAACCGTGGTTTCAACCTTGCTGAATAGTTTGGTGTCATCTGCAAATTTGATGACCTCGCATTTTGTTCCCGCCTCCAGGTCGTCAATGAATATGTTAAACAGGAGCGGTCCCAGCACCGATCCTTGAGGAACCCCGCTCGTGACCCCTTGCCAGTCCGAGTAATGGCCCTTTACACCAACCCTCTGCTTCCTGTCTGCCAGCCAGTTTTTGATCCATCGGTGGACCTCCCCGTGTACCCCATGGTTCCATAGCTTCCTGAGCAACCGCTCATGTGGTACCTTATCGAAGGCTTTCTGGAAGTCTAGGTAAATTATGTCTATGGGTTCTCCTTTGTCCACCTGGTTGTTTACCCCCTCAAAGAAGTACAACAGGTTTGTGAGGCACGACCTACCCTTGCAGAACCCATGCTGGCTCGACCTTAGCTGTCCATTTTTTTCGATATGGTCACAGATGCTGTCCTTAATCAGTGCCTCCATCATCTTTCCCGGGACCGATGTGAGGCTTACCGGCCTATAGTTTCCCGGGTCGCCCCTCGAACCCTTCTTGAAGATGGGCGTGACATTAGCTATTTTCCAGTCCTCCGGGATCTCTCCAGTTTTTAGGGATAGGTTGCATATTTGCTGGAGTGTCTCTGCTATTTCATTCCTTAATTCCTTGAGCACCCTTGGGTGAATGCTATCCGGACCTGGCGACTTGTCGCTCTTTAGCTTGTCTATCTGCCTGAGGACATCCTCCTGGCTCACCTCTAATTTGACCAGCTTGTTATCTTGATCTCCATTTTCTATTTCCTCTGGTTCCGGAATGTTGGATGTGTCCTCCCTCGTGAAGACCGACGTAAAGAAGTCATTTAACTTGTCAGCTATTTCTTTTTCCTCCCTCACTACTCCCTTTCTATCCCCATCATCCAAGGGCCCCACTTCCTCCCTCGCTGGTTGCTTCCCCTTTACGTACCTGAAGAATGATTTGAAATTTTTTGCCTCTCCCGCTAGTCTCTCTTCATATTCCCTCTTTGCTCTCCTAACCACTCGGTGGCACTCCTTCTGGCTTTCCTTGTGTTCCTTTTGGTTGGCCTGCGTTTGATCCTGTTTCCATTTTTTGAACGATGCTTTCTTGTTACTGATCGCCTTTTTTACAGCTGCCGTTATCCATGCTGGGTTCTTTATTCGATTTTTCTTGCACTCTTTTCTGAACCTGGGGACGTACAGGTTCTGTGCTTCGTGCACCGTACGCTTGAGCAGGGTCCAGGCGCTTTCTACGGACTCTACCTTCCTTGTGCTGCCTTTGAGTTTCTTCCCCACCATTTTCCTCATTGCATCATAATTCCCTTTTCTGAAGTTGAGCGCTGTTGTTGTGGTTCTTTTCACCCTGGATGATCCCAGTTCTAGTCTGCACTGGATCATGTTGTGATCGCTGTTTCCCAGTGGGTCTAATACCGCTACTTCCTTTGCAGGTCCCTCCAGTCCACTGAAGATTAGATCAAGAGTAGCTTCTCCTCGTGTAGGTTCCATGACCAGCTGTTCCAGGAAGCAGTCCCTCGTGGCTTCCAGGAATTTGGTCTCTCTCTCGCAACTTGAGTGCCCGATACTCCAGTCTATCCCAGGGTAGTTGAAGTCTCCCATCACCACCACACTTCCATTCTTGCATACCTGCCGCAGTTCCGTCTCCAGGTCCCGGTCGATTTCTTCCGATTGGCCAGGCGGACGATAGTATAGACCCAATTTGATGTCTGCTCCAGATCCTCCTGGTAGCTTAACCCATATTGATTCCAAGCCTTCCGACCTTACTGCTGTTTCCATTTTGGTTGAGGGTATGGAGTCTTTTATGTATAGCGCTATTCCTCCACCCTTCTTGTGTGTCCTGTCTCTCCTGTAAAGTTTGTACCCTGGTATGACCACATCCCATTTATTATCATCAGCCCACCACGTTTCTGTGATTCCAATTATGTCCAGGGCTTTTTGACTGGCTATAATTTCCAGCTCTCCCATTTTGGCCCTGAGGCTCCTCGCATTTGTGTAGAGGCAATATAGGTCCTGATTTGTCGTCCGCCCTGCTGTTTTCTTTCCATGGCTCGGCGCTCCCACCTGGCTTGCCTTTACTCGGTCATCCACCTCCCGTGGCGTGTCCGTTTTGCCCCCATCCAGTATCTCCTTTTTTGGATGGTCCTCTTGCTCCCATTGTTCTCTTTCAACCATGCCTGTTAGGCTCGTTTGTGCACTGGGCCCCTGCATTGCATCTGTGGGCCTTTTTTCTGAAGATTTCCACTCAACCCTTTTGTTTAAAAGTTCCCTCCCAGTCCCTTTGTCCAAAAAGTCCCTCTCAGCCCCTTTGTCCAAGAGTTCCCACTCGGTCCCTTTGTCCAAAAGTGTCTCCTCAGTCCCTTTGTACAAAAAGTCCCTCTCAGCCCCTTTGTCCAAGAGTTCCCACTCGGTCCCTTTGCCCAAAAGTGTCCCCTCAGTCCCTTTATCCAAGAAGCCTCTCATAGTCCCTTTGCCCAAGAATTTTCTCTCAGTCCCTTTGTCCAAAAGATCCCACTCGGTCCCAAGCTCTCTTTTGCAATGTCCTTGTTCGGTATCATTTTTTGATACCAATGTCCGGTGTGTCGAGGCCAGATCGACTTCCGGCTTTCCCCTTCTCTTCAGTTTAAAGCTAGGTCTATGGCGTTTTGGATGTTTCTTGCCAGCTGCCTCGTCCCAGCTGTGCTCAGGTGCAGTCCATCTCTCCTGTAGAGCTTGTTCTTCCCCAAGAAGGTCGTCCAGTTTCGAACAAAGTGGAATCCCTCCTCCTCGCACCATCTCCTCAGCCATCCGTTCATTACTTGTAGTTCGCTCTGTCTTCTTGCGTCTGCTCTCGGTACTGGTAGGATCTCCGAGAAGGCTATCCTATTTGATCTCAGCTTCAGTTTCCGCCCCAGGATCCTGAACTGCTCAGTCAGTGTAGTCCGGTTGAAATTTTTCCTGCTGACGTCGTTGGTTCCAATGTGGATTACAACTGCCGTCTCCTCTGTCTCGGCTCCCTCCAGGATTCTATCAATTCTGCTGATGACGTCCGTTGTTCTTGCCCCCGGGAGACATGTCACTAGTCGGTCCTCCCTTCCTCCGGCAATGTGACTGTCCACTTCTCGCAGGATTGAGTCTCCTACTACAACAGCAGATTTCCCCTTCCTCAGATGTCTCTCTGGTCTCAGGTCCGTGTCCTCCGGGCTCTGCTGGATCTCCGCTGGTCCTTCCGCCAGGTCCTGTTGGGTACCATCATCTGCATTTTCAGACCCTACGCTAGGTCCCACTCCCATGGTGTTTGTTGGTTCCTGACCTCCAGCTGCCGGTTCCCGTCTGATACGCTGGTGGTCCTGTGCCTCTGCCATCTGCCAGGCCTCCTCTATGTACTTCTCGAGCTCTCTGACTTGTTCTGAGATGTGGCTCTCTCTGGTAGTCTCCTCCGTTTCCCCACACTGTTCCTCTATTGAGCAGAGTCCCTCCAGCTCCTGGACTCTAACCTGCAGCCTTCCGACCTCCCTCCTCAGGCTATCCAGTTCCTGGCATCGATTGCATATGTATGCCCGCCTCCCAAAGGGGAGGTAGTCATACATATGACATTCGATGCAGTATACTGGGTAGCCCTGCTGGATTCCTGCAGCCTCCATTTCTCTGTTTTCTTTCCTGTGTTCTGTAAGAGAAGAGAGAGAAAGAGAATGAGAATGAATCGCGAATAAATTAGAGAAAATGTACCTCAGGAATTTCTCTACTGGGCTGCCTGTGCTCCTACATTCTTACATGGGAATACCAGATCTAAGCTGAAACAAAATTATGTGAAGCAGAATATCCAAATTATTAATTGATTGATTTGACTTCATGGTGTGATTACAGCTTGTTGTCTATTATCTCACTTGACCACGAAAGATTTAAATTCCAGGATGAATCATCTTCAGCACAATGTTGTTTCTCTACTACTATTACTATTAATTATTTTTAGAGCACTACCAGACAAACGCAGCGATGTACAGTCATGAAGGAGACAGTCCCTGTTCGAATGAGTTTACAATCTAAACAGACAAATAGGATGCCAGGGTAGGGAATACAGTTAGGGAGGATGGTTAATCTATCCCACAACAAAAGGTCTCAAATACAAACACATTTTCAATATGTTTACGTACATCGGTACAACCTCCCAACAGCTTTCAGATGAGAACCGAACTACTTCATGTTCCGAAAAAAAAATTATCTCTTTGACACTATATTCAACACAGAACACAGAAAATGATCCTTGAACCTTCAAAATGCCTTGCTACCTCAACAAAGCTATACATACTGGCATCCATTCGACCTCAGACTATGAGTTATCCCCTCTTTCTACCTCGCAGCATCACTCTTACAAAAATACCTGTTTATCTCTTCCTGTCTTGTACCTTCTCTCAATTTGTATTGTAATGCAACTTCTGTAGTATCTTTATACTGTACTAAGTTGTATCTCCTCAAATTGTACTGTAAGTCGCCTTGAACCTGTTTAGACATAGTGTGACCCATAAAACCCAGCTTAGATTAGATTAATCTGATAGCTAGGAGATGAGCAGTGCAGAGTAGGGTTAGGAATTGAAGGCTATATAAAAAAAATGTGGGTTTTCAGTCTACTTTTAAACAAGGTAAAAGAAAGGGTGTGACAGACAAACTCAGGTAGTTTATTCCAGGCATACGGGGCAGCCAGATGAAAGGAACGAAGTCTGGAATTGGCAGTGGAGGAAAAAGGTACAGATAAAAGCAACTTATCTGAGGAATGGAGTTCTCGGGGAGTTCTCCAGCCCATTAGAGATTCTATGCAGCAATAATTTTTACATTCTAATGATTGGTTTGTGCCTCCAGTCTACTTAACTCGGAGCTTAGAAGCCCAGACTTCTACATTATTCTTACCACTAAGAATAATTTAATAATTAAATGGTTCATTACAGTTATATTAAGAAGGGTAATGTGAAACTTGGGAGCAAACCTTCCATTTCTTTTGCTTGCATGCCATGTTATATTTAAGTCCTTCTGAAACTTAATGCATAAATTTTGAATTAAAATAATAATTATGAAGACTGTGTATTGTAAATGGATTCTGTTAATTCTCAATCTTTCTCCTTCAAATTGACCATAACCAAATTAATTACTTGCTCTGGTTCACATTATTACCGGTGGGAATGTTAAATCTCTCAAACACATTTTTTTTTTCAACCAATATTTGGTTCTGCAGGTTTTATTTTTCAGAAGCACTATGGTTTTCCTTCATCATTTGATAGTAGCTAAAACTTTGGGAAAATTAGTGAGAATTTGAAGTTCTTTAACACTTTCAGAGGACAATTTTCAAAGATATTTACCAGGTAAAAATGACTACTGAAAATTGTTTTCATCGCATGTGGCTCAAATATGCATGGTATTCACAGCACAGATACCTTTAGCTGCATTAAAGAGGTGCTCCTGCAAGAAAGTGTGGGACAGGCATGTGTGATCTCTTAGGGAGAGGAGATAGTGGATGCTGTGGATGGGCAGACTGGATGGGCCATTTGGCCTTTATCTGCCATCATGTTTCTATGTATGTTGAAGAACATGAAAAGTCATGCTGAGTCAGACCGAGGTCCTCTGACAGTGACCTTCTGAGTCATAAATCTCCAGCAGAGCCCAAAAAGGAGATATAGTTTTCATAGCTCATTTCCAGAGAGAAACTCTGATCACTATTGTGTACAGGTCCACAAAAAAAAAAAAAAGGCTGAAACAAAGCAAATTTCCTCCTGCACATTTCTCATATGTCAGATAAACACTGAATCAGCCTGCACAGAATCTCCTTTCCTAGTTCTAGTTTATATTCACAGTATAGCACACAACAGTTGTACTGGACCCAGCAGTGCAAACTGATTTATACTTACAATGTCCTGCTCTCTGCTTATTTCTAGAATAATCTCCTCTTCTTTAGGGAAAATAAAACCCAGTTTCTGGGAGAAACACACTGCAGACTCGACACAGAATAAAATTGTCTCTACCGTGAAGTTGTACTGTATCCATGGTGTTTTTCTAAACCTGTTCTTTGCCCATTTGGTGTCACTGTTGCCTATGGGGAAACAGCTATGAATGTTTATAAGTATTCATGAGTTATTTGAAGAAAATTACATTAAAAAATAATATGCCTCAATTTAAAAAAAAAAGAAATGTAATCTAAACTGAAAAGAATATTCAGAAAGATTTATAAGTGTGCAGTAATGGTGCAGTAGTATAAATAAAGATTATATGTTGCAGAGCAATCTTCTGTTCCGTCACATAATTCTGAATTAAAAGCATTTACTTACCCTGTAATAGTTCAGGTTTGACAAGCAGGAATTTTTATTATAAAATTGCCTGCCCATTGCACAAGGATACCTACTCTGTTTACTAAAGTACAGTAAGATTTTGCAGTTAGTCCATATCACTTAGCCCAATTTAGATATGGAACTGCAAATCTTCAGCCTTAATTGTGTGGGTACTCCTAGTAGTTTCCCATTTAAGGCTGTATTTATTAATGCCGGTTCTACTGAGTATACGTACCACGGAACCGGCACTACTTAGGGGAAATACCTTGATACAGCCTCTATGGGCGAAACATAGTTCTATGTATTTATTAATGTCATTAACCAGTTAATATGCATTAATTCGACTTGAGGGGATGGGGGTTATTAGACTGAGAAAGCATTCATGTAATTTATTCACATTTGATGAAGTATCTTTTTTATCCAGTAAATCCAGGCAATGTACAATAACTGAAATAAATAACTTAGCCAAAAAATGACTCTATTGGGCATCGGAATGTATGTGTATGTGTGTGTGTGTGTGGGGGGGGGGCCACCGGTGCCTTGGCACTACCAAAATTTTCCTTTCCTGACTCTCTCCTTAAAAGTTGTTTGTTTTCTACCTTGATCCCCCGGGATGGAGACTCTGCCATCTATGTATCAGACATCATGCAGCCGTCCAGCGCGGGGCCTTGAACATCAAGGCTGGCCGATTTCCATCCCTCTAAATCAGGAAGTTCAGAGGGGGTGGGAGCTTAAGATTTGCTCCAGATGACCATGTGATGCTTCTTATGCGGATAGTAGAATCACTGACCCGAGGGAGCAAGGTAATAAAATAAATTTAATTTAATTCTTATATACCGCTAATAACCATGAGGTTTCGAAGTGGTTTACAGAAAATATAAGAACATAAGAAGTTGCCTCCGCTGAGGCAGACCAGAGGTCCATCTCGCCCAGCGGTCCGCTCCTGCGGCGGCCCATCAGTCCTATTGCTTGAGCAGTGGTCCCTGACTATTTCTATAACCTACCTCTACTCCTATCCCTATAACCTACCTCTACTCCTGTCTGTATCCCTCAATCCCTTTGTCCTCTAGGAACCTATCCAAACCTTCTTTGAAGCCCTGTAACGTGCTCCTGCCTACCACAGCCTCCGGAAGCGCGTTCCATGTATCCACCACCCTCTGGGTGAAAAATAACTTCCTAGCGTTTGTTCTAAACCTGTCCCCTTTCAATTTCTCCGAGTGCCCCCTTGTACTTGTGGTTCCCCATAATTTGAAAAATCTGTCCCTGTCTACTTTTTCTATGCCCTTCAGGATCTTGAAGGTTTCTATCATGTCTCCTCTAAGTCTCCGCTTCCAGGGAGAACAGCCCCAACTTTTTTAGTCTGTCAGTATATGAGAGATTTTCCATACCCTTTATCAGCTTAGTTGCTCGTCTCTGGACTCCCTCAAGTACTGCCATGTCCTTCTTGAGGTATGGCGACCAGTACTGGACACAGTATTCCAGATGCTGCACCATTGCATGATACAGTGGCAGGATGACTTCCTTCATCCTAGTCGTGATACCCTTCTTAATGATACCCAACATTTTGTTTGCTTTCCTTGAGGCTGTGGCGCACTGTGCTGACGCCTTCAATGTTGTGTCAACCATCACTCCCAGGTCTCTTTCAAGGTTACTTACCCCTAGCAGTGATCCCCCCATTTTGTAAGTGAACATCGGGTTCTTTTTCCCTACATGCAAATGAGGGAAATGCAAGGGCTTTTTCTACGGACTCCATCTTCCTTGTGTTGCTGTTGAGTTTCTTTCCCACCATTTTCCTCATTTGCGGGTCCCCCTAGTCCGTTGAAGGAATACAATAAAATAAAATAAGTAAGATAGGTACTTAGAAATTCCCTTACTGTCCCGAAGGCTCACAATCTACACTACACTGTGGCAGCAATGGCAGGAAGCAAAATGCTGAAGAAGGAGGAGAGAAGGGAAAACATGCTGAAGATCATGTGGGGAAGTGGAGAAATGGGGAGGGAAGGCAAGAGATGCCGAGGAAGAGAAGGAGGAAGGAATGGAGACAGATGCTGAAGACTGTGGGGTAAGGGCAGGAAATAAATATTAGAAGCTGTGGGGGAGGAACTATGGAATGGTAGGAAAGGAGGTGGGGTTGATGGCAGAACTTGGGCATCCCCAAACAAAAAGTCTTCTGCTGTCCTTGGGACAGAGTAACAATCACACAAGAAACACATGCACTAATCTAAACCAGCACAAGAAGTCCTCAAATAATTCTCTTTGTCTCAGTAACACTGTACTGAGATCCTGTGGTATCAATGGTTTTCAAACACCAGAGCAAAAAAATGAGATTTTAAGGTAATCTTGAATTTATTTAATGACAGTTCTGAGCATTCTTTCTCGTTGATTCATAATAGGTCTTTGATGGGTTAGGGAGAATTAACCAGTGGTCGCTGTGAGAGTAGAGGAGCTGGGTAGGAACATAATCATTAACCTTGCTAAGTAAACTGGTAGACCTGTATGAAGTGTTTTGACATGTAAAGACAGTATCATTATCACATTTTCAAGAAATCTCAAAACATCTCTCAAAGTGACCTTTTTGACAAAAAGAGGTTGAGTCGGGATGGTGTGGAGAAAGATAAAAGGGGGGGGGGGGGACTTCCTTGAAGAAGCTGTGAGGCGAAACATGTTGGATTGATGAGTCCTTTCCCGATACTGACAGAATTCTTGCGCAAAGATAAGTAATTTTGTTTAAGCTTTTTGTTATAAGTTCTTTTTTTTGGGGGGGAAAAACAGAAAAACACATTTAAGAATTATAGAAGACATATTTTATACATGACACACAGCGCAAAATTTAAAACAACAAAGCAGTCTGATGACGATGTGAATGCTCATATCTTTGTGCAGCCGAAAATATTGGGCTTACAAGAGGCACTTCTGCAATAACTTCACTTTGACAGACGTTTTGAGATTTCTTGAAAATACTGATACTGTCTTTACATGTGGGACATATCTTGAACTGATAGTATATTTGTTGAATTTGGCTACATTGAGAATTACTTTTCAGTACTTTGGGCTACATTCACTAAGCAAACCGATTGGTTTGCGACCCGATTTCCATCCGACCCGATTCACTAACCTCTGTCCCGATCATTCATCGCTCCGATCTGATCCTCCCATGCAAATTAGTAAAACCCCATGCAAAATAGCCAAGCAATTGATTCACTAACAATTGCTTGGCTATTTTGAATCGGGTTTTACTATTGTCAAACCCAACTGCTGCAGACCTGTCAGTAACTGTGTTACCAACAGGTCTGCCGTTTTTTTGACAGGCATGCCTGTCTTTTTTATTCTTTTTTTTCTCATAGGACAGATATTTTGTGTATGCTACACACACAAAATATCTGCCCCATTAAAAAAAAAAAAAGGTAGTGAATCAATCGCTGTTTCGAAATCAGCCAGTAATAGCCAACAGCGATTGAATCGCTACCTTTTAGTGAATCTGGGCCTTTGACAGTAAGCATAAGGATCTTATAATCAATTCTAAGTTTAATTGGAAGACAATGTACGAGGGCATATCAAAAAGTAACAGCAAATTAAGTATTTTGAGCTATATAATTCAATTAGAGATACAAATTATATATTATTTTTCTATATAATCACCCTCCTTTTCGACACACTTCTCACACTGCTGCATCAATTTCTTTATTCCACAAAATTAGCACTTGGCACTTGTTGCCCCCCACCCCACTTTTAATCCTGTAAGTACTACACAGACATGCTGTTCTTCAACAATATGTGGATTTATTAATGACCGCAGCCGTAAATGCCCTACTACAAACATTATCTACAAAACTGCAAATACCAACATACCCAAACTTTCACCATGAACAATTTAGATACCAATGCATATCATCATATTCGCCAGAACATTTTCTATACCATAGGCACAACATCATATTGCTGCATCTCAGTCCTTACAACCATCAACTGATGGGCCACCGTTGTTCTTGTGGGAGAGCCGTCAAGCTGCCCCTGACTTCTCCCCATCCCGTTCAAGGAGGGGCCATCCACCTGTCGGATGTTGAAGTCATGTCACACGGCCTCCCCGCCGTCCAAGCAGGGAGACAAGCAATCCCCTGAGTGCTTACCTCACTTGCTTCTGCCAGGCTATATGGCGCCACATCTTTTGCTATCAACAACTGTAACGCAGTGTTTTTTATCTGTATGCTGTGCCTAGGACCCCCACCATGCTTTTTTCCCGCCACAACCTGAGATAGCGAAACCTTGCTTATCTCGAGTCCCCACCAGGCATACGGCTGCGGCCTTGGAGAAGTACTTATAGTATATCCACACCCACATCGGCACCCCCTTTTGCGCCTACCCTTTGTCCACACACACCAACCCGTATGAGTGCACTCCTAACCCCTCACCTCAGAGATGCTCCTGAGTAATAGAGCACAAATATGATCAAGGAAGCTAATTAATAACTGCAGCACACCTGCCAAGCACTTCGTAGCTGTGCACCCATGTCCTCACTGGTCATCCACCAGATGACTATCCTCACACTTGCTAAAAGCGGGGAGCCAAAGTAAATTACTGCTTGATAAGGATTCATGGAGAGGTGCTCCCCAGGACTGACACTTGCAAGAGTACATCAAAACCTCCCCAGAACCTCTGCCTCCAAGTGCAAACCCATGCTTAACCTCCTGGAAGTGCAAGTCGAACCTCTCAAGAACCCCTACCTCTAATTGGAATGGAGGATGGGCAAGCGTCCCCAGTTAGGTATCACTGGCAAATCAGATGTTTCAAACATCCAATTCAGCACCCCAGGACGATATCCAACCGATATCTCTAAACCCTGCGCATGAATGATATCTAATGGATAAAGCCTGATCCAGAAGGCGAACTGACAGGTGACAAATAAAGAGCCATCAATGGTAAAAGAATAAGTCGACAGGTAACAGAGGAAATAACCAACTACGTCGAAGGCATGGGTGAGCCAGCTAGTTTGAGAGAAAGGAACAGGAAGAAGAAACATCCTCGACCTGCCTTCGCATGGTAAGTGCCGAGTTGCAGTGAGGCGTATCGTGACCTGTGCTAGGGCCCTCTAGCAGTGGGGCGCAGAAGATATGCCATATCTGCAGAGAAAACCAAAAACTGCAGTGGGGGGGGGGGGGGGGGCCTTCACAGTGAAGAACCACTCCCCCGAATAGCTGTGAACCACTCACGGAATCAAACCCGGCTCTCCCGAAGGATCTCATCAAGGATGCTCCCAGCCAGGAAATAGTGTTCCGATGACGATTGGATTGGTGCACCCATATCTTTATTCGTTTTGGCCACTCACTGAAGAGACAGCCTGAAACAAGCCAAAGATAAGTGACTCACCTGAACTGCATTGCTGTGTGCGGTCCGAGGACCGACTGCAATACCAAGAAATACCATAGGCCAGTAAAATATGGGAAGCTATAATGCATAACTGCCAGCTGAACAGTCCCTTGAACTGACAGGAGCCTAGGAAGCTGCATAGTAATTGTAAAATCACCCGTAGCTTATTTGTTTTGGCCATTCACTGAAGAGACAGCCAGAGATAAGTGACGCACCTGAGCTGCATTGCTGTGTACAGTCCATGGACCGACTGCAAAAGCAAAAAATACAGAAAGCCAATACAACATGGGAATCTATAATGCATAACTGCCCTAGAACTGCCAGGAGCCTAGGAAGCTGCATAGTACGATCAGGTCTAACGGTAGGGCAAATAGTGCATAATTGAGGAACAAGATTCTTCTTGGTTTATGTCAGAAAGCCAGCAAACCCTGTGAAATGTATGAATTTTTGGACCCCCTACCACTGACAAATTCCAATCCAATATGTAAATATTATAAACAAAGACTGTACTGTTTTAGCAGCGCTTGCTGCTAAACATTAAGGGGATGTTAGCTACCCCTATCCAAACTCAGAATGAAGTAAGTCCTGTGGAACTTCACTTAGTCAAAAAACAACTGAGGCAGCACTGCTGTCCCAGATTCTGGAGAATATCCCATACCCATATCCAACTTCAGAAGAAATGGGAGACTTCAACTTTCCGGGGATAAACTGGAATTTGGGAACGTCAAGCTGCGGCAGGGAGATAAAATTCCTAGAATTGATAGGAGATTGCTTCCTTGAACAAATGGTAGGAGAACCGACAAGAGGAAACGCAATCCTTGACTTGGTCATAAATGGCATTGCGGCCCCGCTGGGGGACAAGTGATCACAATATGATCAATTATACCATTGGCATCGGAAGGGGGATACCAATCAAGACTAAAGCCACGACCTTTAACTTCAAAAAAGGGAATTACGACAGCATGAGAACCACGGCTCAAGAAGGGCAAAGCAGAAATCCAAACAGTTGAGCAAGCATGGTCTCTACTGAAAAACACCATCACAGAAGCACAGAATATCCACATACCAAAGATATCCAAAGGAAGGCGAAAAAAGAATAAAGGAGAACCAACTTGGTTATCCAAAGAGGTTAAGGAAGCAGTAAGGGAAAAGAGGAACTCGTTTAAAAAATGGAAACGGGAAAAAACTGTGGAGGCCTGGAACTGTCACAAAATCGATCAGAAAAAGTGTCATATAAGAGATGTCATGTAAGAGATGCCAAAAAAGTCTATGAAGAAAAGATAGCGCAAGAAGCCAAAAACTTCAAGCCCTTTTTTAGATATATAAAGGGAAAGAAACCAGCAAGAGAGGCAGTGGGCCCTCTCGATGACCATGGAAGGAAAGGGTCAATCAAAGAAGACAAACAAGTAGCCGATAAGTTAAATGCATTCTTTGCCTCTGTCTTCACAAATGAGGACACTACAACAATGCCAGACAAAGGAAGATATTCACCGGAGGCATAGAGGAAAGCCTCGAAACAGTAAATATGGAGTTGGACATGATATACTTTCAGATTGACAAACTAAAAAGTGACAAATCCCCTGGACCGGATGGAATTCACCCGAGAGTATTAAAGGAACTTAAGGTTGAAATTGGCAAACTATTGCAATCCTTAGCTAACATGTCAATTAGAACCAGGCACATACCAGAGGACTGGAGGATAGCAAATGTCATCCCAATTTTCAAAAAAGGATCAAGAGGTGAACCAGGAAACTACAGACCTGTGAGTCTCACATCAGTTCCTGGGAAGATAATCGAAGCACTAATTAAAGACAACATTGTAGAACACTTGGAAGATCACAACCGAATAAGGGCTAGTCAACACGGCTTTAGGAAAGGGAAGTCATGTCTGACAAATTTAATTCAATTCTTTGAGAAGGTGAACAAACAATTGGATAGTGGAAATCCAGTGGATATAGTTTACTTGGATTTCCAGAAAGCGTTTGACAAGGTTCCGCATGCAAGGCTTATGAGAAAACTACTGAGCCATGGAATAGGAGGAGAAGTGCACAGATGGATTGGCAAATGGCTAGAGAACAAATGGCAAATGGCAGAGGGTTAGCATTAATGGGCAATTCTTGGACTGGGAGAGAGTGACCAGCGGCGTGCCCCAGGGTTCGGTTCTTGGGCCTATCTTGTTTAATATTTTTATAAACGACCTTGAAGAGGAAACAACATGCAATGTAACAAAGTTTGCAGATGATACAAAAATATGTCGGGTGGTTGGCTCTCTAGGGGACTGCGAGGATCTCCAGAAGGATCTAAACCAACTGGAAACTTGGGCGAAAAAGTGGCAGATGAATTTTAACATAGATAAATGCAAGGTGATGCATCTAGGGAAGAAAAACAAAGAACATGAGTATAAGATGTTGGGGGAGGCATTAGCCAAATGCAAACAAGAAAGGGATTTGGGGGTACTGATAGACAGAGCCTTCGGCTCAATATGTGGCGGCGGCGAAGAAAGCAAGCAGGATGTTGGGCATGATTAAGAAGGGGATCACGAGCAGATCGGAAGAGGTCATAATGCCACTTTACAGAGCGATGGTCAGACCTCACTTGGAATACTGTGTCCAACACTGGTCTCCATACCTAAAGAAGGATATAACTCTGCTGGAGAGGGTGCAGAGGCGAGCCACGAAACTAGTCAAAGGTATGGAAAATTTGAGCTACGAAGAACGCCTCAGAAAACTGGGACTATTCACCCTTGAGAAGAGAAGATTGCGAGGGGATTTGATAGAGACTTTTAAAATATTAAAGGGATTTGATAAAATAGACCAGGAAACAGCATTACTAACATTTTCAGAGGTGACACGGACAAGGGGTCATAGCCTGAAACTGAGTGGCAGCAGTTTTAGGACAAATGTTAGGAAGTTCTGTTTCACACAGCGAGTGGTTGGTGCTTGGAATGCTCTCCCGGAGGAGGTTGTAGCGGAGGCTACTGTTCCGAGTTTTAAGCGCAAGTTGGATGCACACCTTCTAGCAAATCATATTGAGGGTTACGGGAAATCCGGGTCTCCAAAAAGGAGTACCTAAATGGGCCACCGCGTGTGCGGATCGCCGGACAAGATGGACCACGGTCTGATCTGGTGAAGGCATTTCTTATGTTCTTATAAGTCCTAAGGAAATGGAACTTCACTTAACCAGAAACCACAGTGTTCGGACACCTGATAGCGTGGAACTGAGGCAAACGCCACTTAGCCCAGCAACCATAGCGTTCTGAGCCACGATCTGATTCCTGAGGAAATGGAACTGAGGCAAGTGCCACTTAGCTAGAATCCAATATGCAAATAGTATAAATAAAGACTGTACTGTTTCAGCAGCGCTTGCTGCCTAAGACTATGGGGATAAGACTATGGGGATGTTAGCTACCAATATCCACAAGTGCCACTTAGCCAGGAACCGCAGCGTTCTGAGCACACCTGATAGCTTAGTTTCTATTAGGAATGTATTCAGGTATATTAGTAAAAACATCAGAATAGCCTTCCTGAGTCCATCAAGGCCAGTAACCAGATCCCCACGGTGGGCCCCCGTACCAGGCCAAAACCCAAGACGTAGTAACATTCCATGCCATCGATACCAGGCAAGAGTGGCTTGTCCATACTGTTGTTAAAACCAGCTATGCACTGGAGGGAGAGTCAACAGTTGCTGTTGTGAAAGGCATGGTTGTATTGAGCTAATGGGTGAATATAGAGGAAATATTGCAAGACTTTGGGGAATACAGTAATTATACTGACGGGTCCATATATGGTAACTCCCATTGCAGCTGGGCCCAAAAACATCCCCATGACTCGCTCTGCACATTGGTCTCATCCACAGAATCCCAACCAGACCAGTCATGAGAGCCGGGCCCTCAAAATGACTGGGGATCAAACCCCGAAGAAATCACCCCTCCCTGGAAACAATCAATGCGTGCCCCACTAAATCATGGGCAGAACTGATACCGTGGCCTGCTCCTAACTGCTCCAACAACATCGCCCGGTTGACTGCAACCGGGCGATGTTGTTGCTTCCGGCCACCGCAGCACAATGCGAGAGGTTATCAGCCCCTGTTCCACCAGACCGAATGGCGCCAGCATGGTTAAGCAAGCGGCGGGATGCTGCCTAAGCGGTAGGATGCCCCCTCAGGGAGATGTTGAGACCCTCACTTCCACACATTGCTGCTAACCTGCACAGCACCCTGATACACCCGACTCAGCCACACCAGCAGTCCACTCGGCGTGCGTCCACAGATCTCCACAAGGAGATTACTTTTTGAAATGGTTAGCAAATAGAAAAGTTATAAAACGGAACCAAGACAAAACCAAATCCTTACTTCTAGAAAGAAACACGCTAATCCTAGAACATAAGAACATAAGAAATGCCTCTGCTGGGTCAGACCAGAGGTCCATCGTGCCCAGCAGTCCGCTCACACGGCGGCCCATCAGATCCAGGACCTGTACAGTAATTCTCTATCTATACCCTTTTCCTTCAGGAAATCATCTAATCCCTTCTTGAAACCCAATAGCGTACTTTGTCCTATCACACCCTCTGGAAGTGCATTCCAGGTGTCCACCACCCTTTGGGTGAAGAAGAACTTCCTAGCATTGGTTCTGAATCTGTCCCCTCTTAATTTTTCCGAATGCCCTCACGTTCTTGTAGTTTTTGAGAGTTTGAAGAATCTGTCCCTATCCACTTTCTCTATGCCCTTCATGATCTTGTACGTCTCTATCATGTCCCCTCTAAGCCTCCGCTTCTCCAGGGAAAAGAGCCCCAGTTTCTCTAATCTTTCAGCATATGAAAGGTTTTCCATACTTTTTATCAATCGCGTCACTCTTTTCTGAACCCTCTTGAGTATTGCCATATCCTTCTTAAGGACCAATACTGGATTCAGTACTCCAGATGCGGGCGCACCATCGCCCGATATAACGGCAGGATAACATCCTTCGTTCTGGTTGTAATATCTTTCTTGATAATACCTAGCATTCTGTTCGCCTTCTTTGAGGCCGCTGCACACTGTGCCGACGGCTTTATCGTCTTATCCACCAGTACCCCTAAGTCCTTCTCTAGGCTACTTTCACCCATTACCAGCCCTCCCATCGTATAGCTGTACATCAGGTTTCTGTTTCCTATATGCAAGACTTTACATTTCTCTACATTAAAGTTCATCTGCCATTTATTTGCCCACTCTCCCAGTTTGTTCAGGTCCCTTTAGTCCTCTTCACAGTCCTCTTCACAGTCCTCTTTAGTCCTAACCCCACTAAAAAGTTTTGTGTCATCTGCGAATTTTATAACCTCACACTTCGTCCCTGTTTCTAGGTCGTTAATAAATACATTGAACATCAGCGATCCAAGTACCGACCCCTGCAAAACACCACTCATGACCCTTCTCCAGTCTGAGTAGTAGCCCTTCACTCCTACCCTTTGCTTCCTACCCGCCAGCCAATTTTTGATCCTAGGACTCCTGGACTGCTGTAGCATACTTTACCTGTCATGCCCCGCCAACATGAACCATTTGTCTTGCCACCTCTGCTGCCCGTTTTCTCAACTGCGCCCTTTGTCTTCGGATGACTTTCTGCATTTGTGCCACTGCAGGAAGGTGAAGTGCTGTTCCGAACTCCCCGGCACAGTCGTGCCACTTCCGGGGAGACCCCATGCTGCCAGGCAACCTCCCCTGAACCTGACTGCAGGCGCAGGAGCCCTGCACCTCTGATCCCCCCTCCTCCATAAAGACAAATGAAGTAGGAGTTGCCAAAACACCCAAAAGCAGGCTACTGAGGTCCACACAAGGGAAGTAGCCACTGGTTACAACGCAAACCATGTACCCGTACTTTTCATGGCTCAGTTCCTGGTAAATCTTTAAGTCAAGATGCCCTGCTAAATCTACTCACTTGGGAAAGAATCAGAAACTTTTCTGCCTTGGTCTGCTGCTGAAGATATAGGAGTACTGTTGAAATAATTATGCTGGGAAAGAAAGTGTATGCTCAGTTCATCTTAACTAAATTGCTTTAGAAACCACATACTTTTTGGTTTTTTTAATCTTCAACCACCTCATCAGATCTTAAAATATTTCTGTTAACTACAAATAGAAGGCTGGCTACAAAGCAAACCATGTGCCCAGCCTCACCTCAACAACTGGAGCCTGACCCTCACCCGATGGCGCTGCTGCAAGTTGTACTGAGGCGCCATGGGCCTGAGCAGACCATGCGCTCGTAAGCAACACTTCTACTGAAGAGATCGGGTCCCACTTTCTCCCACCCCGCTCGCCGGTCACGCTGCACGGAGCCGCTGCACATCGGCAGCTCGCATCCACTATGCGTCCATTAACGCCTCTGCCGCCCGCACACCGCATTCTCAGGCCGTGCCCTGCCTGCCTCCTGACTACCTTGCCAGAAGAAAACTACCTTGCCTGACTACCTTGCCAGATGGCGCCAGACCACACCCTGATGGAACTCGGCCGCCGCCCTGCACTCGGCTGCCGCTGGCCATAGAGCGAAGTAGGAAGGGGGACCCGATAACACAACCGCCCATGCAAAAATGAACAGGCAACCACTACAGGGCAGTGCGACTGGTCGCAATCACAAGGATGCCGGCGCCCCACAACCTACGTGGACTTTCCCATTCTCACTGCGCACCGTTCCGGATCTGCCCTCTTAGGAGGGAGGAACCACCCTGACAGACCACTTAGAGCCGAAAACGGGCATCCCCACTACAGGTTAGTGCGGCAGGTCACAATCACAAGGATGCCAGCGCCACCAAACCCACCCGGGGAAAAACAGCCTCCCCATCCACCTACCTTGCACCGACCCATTCCCTACGGCCACAGCAGCTTCGGTTCACACTCACTCAGAGGGAGTAATAATCAGAGGGAGGCTGTATGGAGGATGCCGTAATCACGTGAGGGCGTGCGTTATCATGAAGGAGAAGAACACCTTTAGACAAAAGTCCTCACTCTTAAGGTCACTTTTCACTGAAGCTTAGTAAAAGGACCTTGAGACGTTTCCCAGCTCTCCTCTTTCCTGGATGCACCTTATCACATTCCACATATGTCATTGCTTGACTTATGTGGAAACATCAGATTTTATTTAGGACCCTGTAGTTTCAATTTCTAGTGCATTAACTGCAGGTGGATGTTTTCCTGTCAGTTTGGGCCACTAATTAGCATAGCATTGAGTTAAATGTACAATTTGTACATTAAGCTAATTAGCAAACTTCTTCAAAGACTTGAACATTATGTAGACCAACCAGTGAACATTTAGAAGAAAAGTTAAATGAGCAGGCAGGAAAAGGTGAAAGGCTCTTATCTAGAATTTGTGCATTGCTGTCTCATTAACCTTCAGACATGCAGGTGAGAGAATTTCAAACTCTGCTATAAATATTATCTTTCGTCCATTTCTAGAACTTGGTATAATGCTTTGTGCAGTAATCCCTCTAACACAAATCATCTTGGATTTTTTCTGACTTTTATGTGAAAACCCATTACCCAGCTCAATTATTTGTAATAAATATTTTAATCAGTTGTCATGGTTGCCAGAGAAAGTACAACGTTATTTAACTAAAACCCTGTAGATTTTAGCTGGAATTTCAAAGGCAGCAGAAATACATAGATAACTGATGCTTTCCTTTGTTAATACTCAATGAGTGTGAAATGTTTATGCTTTTAATTAAAACAAATGTTTGACAAGCTGCCTTGGGTAGTTTTCCCACAAAATAATCCAAGGATGTCTATACTTATCAGCTATCCACACTATCACAGCTGTGTTAAAATAAAGGCTTTATAGTTTCCACATGGTGCAATGATAGAAATGGCAGTGGATACCAAGGTGCCAGGCAGGTCCCTAGACCTGTGTGAAAGGAAGCCAAATAGCTAAAGGCCACTATTACCATGCATGTTGCTCTCCATGTGTTAGGTGGCAGATTCAATAGTTTGACAATGAGTTCATTATCAGCCCGGTCAATAAGATTTGCTAAATTTGCCAAGGCCATCTGAATCTGCTCCAGAGGTTCAATCCTCCTGAGGAATATTTAAAATTAAACAGCGCTGGAAGTTGGAGAGTCCTTTCACGTGTTTTGGTGGTTTTTTTAAGAGACAGGACTGCTTTTTTCACCACACATTCTAACTTCTGTCTTTACAAAAACATATTTTCACAATCAAACTTTTTCATGTTGAAATAGTTGCCTCATCAGTTTTCCAGGTGTGAATAAGCTTCATAGATGCTGCATCTCAGGAGAAGGATCAGTCTAGAATGTTGCATGATACTCTTGTTAACAGCTATTAACTGATACTTAGATTTCAGTGCCTCTAAAACCCTGCTGGGAAATATATGCATATTGAGGAAGGAGAAGTGATTGCAGAAACGTGGACGGAAACCAATTAATTGTAAAAAATTGCTTTTTTGACAGTGGTAAACTAATAAGAAACATCTGAAACATATGACGGTGGTTACTGGTGTATAGAAGTATGAATCAAACCTTATGTGATGGAAACCTTTGACATTCTGTCTGGACAAGAAGAAATTCACAAATCTTACTGATTTAGTTGTGGAACAGTATATTGGAAATGATGTTATATCAAGAAATAAATAACCAGTGGCGTAGTAAGGGGGGGCGGTCTGCCCCAGGTGAGATTTTCTTAAGGGCATGGCACCTCTCCTCCTCTCTGCCATTCCCCCCCCCTCCTTTCCTTGCCATGCACCACTTGCCTTCCTCCGTACCTTTTTTTACTTCTCCGGCGCGAGGTTGCTGCCTGTGTCAGCATCGGCGCTCTCTCTGATGCTACTTCCAGGACCCGCACCTAGGAGGTGACATCAAAGGGTGAGCCAACACCGATGTGGGCATGCTGTTCATGCCGGAGAAGTTAAAAAGGGAAGGGAAAAGGGATGGGGGGGCTGCACGCGGCTGGGGAGGGATGCCACTGCCCCGAGTGCCACTCAACCTGTATGCCACTGTAAATAAACGTAAACATATCTTTACCTGGGGGGTTTCAGTGGTATTAGAAGGATGTAGAAGATGAAAAAGTGAGACAAACTGGAAACCACCACAGCAATCACAACATGTGATTTATGAACCCTTTATGAACCAGCTTCCAGCTGGCTTAGGATCACTCCCCTAACACTATTTTTTTTTTATTTTTTTTTTAAGATGGCGCCGGGTTAGGTTGTTATTGTGGTGCCTCCTGCCGTTTTTCTTTATTTATGTTATGTTTTTATGGTTTCTTTCTATTTAATTTGGTTTTTTATTTGGTTTTATTATTTATTATATACATTTATACTCTTGTAACATTTTTTTCTAATTTTTGTTGATCTTGTTGTTTTAAATTTGGAACCTACTGTCTTTTTTTGATGGTTTGACACGCATTCAAAGGTCAGGGTGGCCTTCTCCTGTGGTCGAGGACGGAGGTTGGAAGCGACTGGGGTTTTAGCGACAGGTCGTTCTCCGCAGCAACAGCAGAAGCCGAGGGACTTCGGTCGCATAAACCGTAGTGAGCTGAGGCTGAGACCCGAACACAGCGGTGAGCTGAGGCTGAACAGACCTGGCGGGATGCTGTCGCATATGACAGACGGGCTCTCCGGCATGGAGACCATTATGGTGTTGCCGCTGTCATCGCCGCCGCCGTTGCCTAACTGCAAGCCACAACCAGGATCTCTCTGAAGCTCACCGGGAGTCACCTGGCTTCAACGAAATGCCTGAGACAGGAAATGGCTTCAGCACCCCGAGGTCGGTGCAGTGCTTTTCGCCACGTCCATCAGCCCGGCTTCTCTCCAGAGCTTCCAGGAACAGCAGGGCAAGGGTCCCCTGTCAGCACCAGCACACACCGACTATCAGCACTGAGCGGCTTCCCGCAGAGGAGGAAATCATGCAGTCACCGTGGGCCACATCTGGGGCAGCCTCCTTAGAGCAGCAGTTCAGGATGGCAGTGTGTCGTGGGAATGAATACATGGATAGGAGACTATCGCAGGGGAGGAAACATGGGCATCCTGGGACTGTCAGTCAAATCTCTTCCCTGAAGAAGCCCTTTTTCTGGGAACATCATCGCTCCTCCTAAACTTATTTGCTCCACTTCATCAATGACGTTGAAACCGTGGATTGAAGACAAGTTTTATTTTTATTTTTTCTTTCCAACTTATGAATTATCTTTAATCTTATCTACTGTTTTGCCTTTTGTCCTTGTTTTGTTCTATTTCTATCATTTAAATTTCTCCAGAGCTCTATTGTTCAACGGTTCCCCCTTCTGCATCTATTCCTTTCTCTCCTCTCTTATACCTTCCAAAGCATTTAGATCATAAGAACATAAGAACATAAGCAGTGCCTCTGCCGGATCAGACCACAGGTCCATCTTGCCCAGCAGTCCGCTCCCGCGGCGGCCAAAAACAGGTCAAGGCCTGTCTGAATCATCAGAAGGGGCTCCCTTGCCACCTTGGTTTCCATTTAAGTTCTGCCCTCCTATCGAAGTCCTAGCCCTCCGGTCTTGCACATGCACGACCAGGTTGGTTTACTCAGTACCCCACGATCCCTCTATCCCTCAGGATCAATGCTGTATTGTTAAAATGTTCATTTTATTTTTTCTTCTATCTCTACCTTTCACATCTATATTATCCTCCAGGTACTTTAGTTAGATTGTGAGCCTTCGGGACAGTAAGGGAATTTTTTAAGTACCTTTCTTATTTATAATCTTAATGTAGATTTTCTGTAAACCGCTTAGAACCTAACGGATGTAGCGGTATATAAGAAATAAATTACATTACATTACATATTACTGTCATGTGTGACTGCAGTATTCTGTTAGCATGATATTTCTGTGTAGCATTCTGTAATAACTTGGCTTGTTCAGTTTTCTTGATAGTAGAGGGGATATATGTGAAGTTGAGGGGAGACAGGGGTTTTGTTGGTCCTGTATTTATAAAATCACAATTTTATTTGTTTGTATTTATAAAATCACAATTGTATAGAATATTGTTTCTTTTTATACTTTAATAAAATACATTCAATATAAAATTATAACTGCGGCTTGTGCAGATGGGATAAGATGGTTTGCGGGGACAGAGCTCGCGGAGACGGGGTGGAAATGTTTTTATTAAATTTCAGTCTTAGTAGTTTGCCGGTCCACAAAATAATTCTTTTATTTCTGCTGGTCCACGGGTGTAAAAAGGTTGAAAAACACTGGAATAGATGACATGTATATCACGTACACAAGAGTCTGTGTATGTAAGGATACAACCGCCAAGACAAGCATCAGTCTTTGACGTGATTGCTCCTTGAAAATTAACCGCAAATAATTTTTGTTTTATTTTTATGCTGTTGTTATCCTAATTTGAGCAATAAAGCAATAGAGACTTTGTTACTGTTTGGATCTTCTTATCATTATGAACTTGGACTTTCAGCTCTCACAGAATTTAAACTGAAAAAAGAGAATAACTGCAGATGGTGGATGATTAAATGCATGTTTTCTTATTGACTATCAAGCCGCATTTTGAGTTAATTTGCACCAAAAACAAGCACATCCATCACATTGATGTGCTATTCTATCTACTTTTTTTTTTTTTGTTTTGTAATAATTTTTATTAGAAAGGATACAACCGGATAACAGGAAGAACAATAATATAAAAAACGCAGTATACACTCTCCACAATTAGGTACATGAATGGCACAGGTATAGCAGAGCAACAAAGAGAAACCCAAAGGGAAGCCAGCCCCACCCAGCAAGCGGAAACGAGGAAATAGCTGGTACTTATAGAAGAATGTCACCCGAACCACCAGTAATACATATGGAAGGTGTTTCTGCAGCTCCCTATGGTCGCACGACACCGGGGGTGGGGGGGGGAACTCTGACTGGGGTGCATGTTTGTAGTGTGTCTGTTAGTATGGATGGTTAGTGTTGTGTGGTGTATCTGGCCTATCCCCTCTTGGGTTCCGGTTAGGCTGTCTTTAATTTACATACCATTGAAAATGTAAGGGGTCGGCTGGATGATGTGGGATGACCTTTTTGTCTATCTACTTTAGTTTCACCATTGTTAAAATTGCCCATTCATAGCTTGAAGAACTTTAAACAAATAACTCTCAAATTTGTCCCCCCCCCCTTTTTGCCAAACTGCGCAAGAGGTTTTTAGCACTGGCTGGCGCGCTTAATACTCTGCACTGCTCCAACGGTCATAGAGTTCCTTTTAACATCGGAGCAGTGCAGAGTATTAAGCCCTTCCAAACCCAGTCCCAGGATTGGCTCTGCTCATGTAACGAGTAAATGTTGTCTTCTTTTTGAAATTGAGAGGCACCTCTTCCACCATCTTCTCCACCACCCACCCTTACATGCTTCTCCCCCACCAACTGCCGCACATGCTCCCTTTCCCCATATCTCTAATGTTCCTGACACAAGCAGCAATCCCCAACCTGCTGTCACGCCGGCATGGGCTCTTCCACTGATGTCACTTCCTAGGTGCAGGTCCAGGTCCAGGTCATCAGAAGAAGAGCCGACACAGGCGAGAGTGCAGGTTGGGGCTTGCTGCTCGTTCGCGCCAGGAACATTTCAAAGGTATGGGGGAAGGGGATGGCAGTGGGGGCGGGTGGGGAAGGAGCGGGAGGGCGGAGAAGAGGATGGGTGCCGCACCCCTACTAAGACAGCGCCCAGGGTGGACAACCCCCCTCGCCCCCCTTAATTGGTCATCCATACTGCAGGCATAAAGGCTCAAATTCTCTAAACAGCGTTGTAAATTAGGTGACAGTAGGTGCCCTAACATAATTGTTTTAATTAGACAGTAGGTATCTAACATAATTGTTTTAATTGGTTCAATTGGTGCAGTAATTGACTACACTGATTAAAACCTAATTAAAAACTCATATAAAGAAATGTAGGTGCTCAGAGGCGCCTACAAAAACTGCACCGGCATCATGTCTACAGAGGCATCTAGCAGCACCTAAGCTTGTGGTTTGCGCTGGAAACGACATTAGGCGCCTCTCTAGATGTGATTCACGTCAAAGGTAATGTAGGCTTTCAAAACCCTGGCCTACATTCTGGCACCTAGCTTTGACGTTAAGATGCATTTCTTCAAAAGGCACCTTAACACGATTGGCGCTGTCCGTCCAGTGGTGTTCATAGTGTTTCTTTTTTTCTCCACAGTTATTAACAGTCATGCCCTTGGATTCTGTCCGTGCTGTTTACACTCGTCACACATTAGCACTTTGTAGGAAGGATAGTTATTCACTTGACCTTTACTTCACTCTCCGATGTTTGATGTTAAAAGTCATTGGGCTAGATTCACAAAGCAAACCGATCGGTTTGCGACCCCTTTGCAACCAGATTTCCCTCCTGCACTATTCACTAACCTGACAATTCTCTGATCCGTGTATGCAAATGAGGACAACGGCATGCAAAGTAGGCAGGGATACGATTCACTAAGCAAAAGCGTGCAACACTGATGGGGCTGGCCGATCACAAACAAGCAACTGCTGAGGACCAGTCGCTCAAGCCCTTTCTGCCACCCTGTCAGCCCCGAAATCCTGCTGCCCCGAACGCCTCCTGCAGCCCTGACTCTCCCACTGCCCCGGATCGCCTGCTTGCCCTGAACGCCTGCCAGTCCCAATCGCCTACCTGCGCTGACTTCCCACCCTTTCTCGCAGTGCAAGCCTGTGGTTTTAACCTGCAGGCTTAAGCGGGTTAAAACTATGGGCTCCAAAAGTTTAAAAAAAAATCTCTGCTGGGCCCGGAGGTCCAGCACTTGCGCAGACCATCTACAGATGGTGTGCGCATGCGCTGGGATCGCTATAGAGCGATCCGGGCAGGCAGATGGGGACGTTCCTCTGATCGCCCCCATCTGCATATTGTAGTGTCTAGAATTCATCGGACCTGCCTGGATCGGGCACGGATCAGGCCCGTGACAGGTGCCTGCCCGTGATCGGACAGGTTTGTGAATCTAGCCCATTGTGTCTCTGTGCTTTCTAGTTCTCGTCAATTAACTAGGTTATCACATACTATTCTTTGCCCTTTTGTTTATCCTCATCTGATTGCATTATAGGGTCTGAAGTAGCTAATGTTTGTGTTGTAGCTTTCTAGACTAATGTTTCATGAAGGTTTAATGTTCTTTGGAAAATGAGATTTCTTTTTCATCTATAGAATAATAGCCTTGTGCTGAGGAGAAAGGAAGCAAAAGAGATGAGGAAGCGTTCCTAGCTCCGTACAATAACTGATGTTTTTTTTAATACATTCAGTTCTAAAGACGCCATAAAAATGTGGGTGAAACTTAAGGCCTGATTCTTTGTATGCTGAAAAATCAGCACTGACTAGTACGATGCTAAGTGCAATTCTGTAAAAGTTACGCATACTGTATAGAATCACACTTAGTGCTGCCTAAGCAGCATTAAACAGCACTAGACATCCTAACTTTTAGGTGCGCCATATTTATACCAGGGTTTTCTTGGCTTAAATATCTGCAACTTAGTTATGCATACAACAGCACCTAAGTCAAAAACATGCAATGATCTGCCCAAACTACACCTGCTTTTTACTATGTGCTCTGGACTAGGCATATACCACTTTGTGGTAGGCGCCTGACTTTCAGTTAAGTCCAATTAACGCCAGTCATAGTGTTAATTGCCAGTTATCGGCGCCAATTTAGCCTATTACATTAGGCACCTACATTGGTGGACTTTATAGAATTTGGTGGTTGGCCAATGGACGTCACAGTGTCATTAGTTGTTAGGCTCATGGTTGAGAATAGGGCCACTAAATGACGTTGTAAGGGGAGGGGCAGGGGCAGTCTGCCTCGGGCGCCCATCCTCCTCTGCTCTCCACTTCCCCTCCATCCCCCCACCCCACTATCGCACGTACATGCTGCTTTCCTTCTCTTTTTAACATTCACGGTGCGAGTAGTAACTCCAACCTGCCGCTCATGTCAGGACCCGTGCCTAGGAAATGATGTCAAAGGAAGAGCTGACGCTGGCGTGAGCAGCAAGTTGAGGTTGCTGATCGTGCTGCGAACATTAAAAAGGGGAGGGGCGTGCATGCGTGGCAGGAGGGGGCGGAGATGGGGCGGGTAGAGGTGGAGAAGGGTTGCCATCACCCTGGGCCATCTTTCACCATCGCTGTGCCACTGGAGCCACTTTGGTTCTTTTTTCAGTCTCACTTTTTGGCTCTTTTATCAGTCCCTGGTGATTTATGGAAATGAAGCTCTTTAATGAGTTTTTCTGCATGGCCCTGCATCCCTCCATATTCCTCACAGCTGCCTACAATGAATATTCATGAAAGATATTATAGTGCAGTAGAATTAGACAGCTAGACTTTTGCTTCAGAAAGTGCCCCATGTACTGTAGAGCCAGTGGCATAGCTATGACTAGATCTGAGCGGGTATAGGCCCACCCTGAATGACCCATCAAAAAATTCAGAGGCAGCCACCTTGCTGTCCTCTCTCCCACCTGTTATAGTGTTGAGGGGCTCTTACCCCCCTATATTTCCAATTTTCCATCTAGACGTCCTATGCAAACTTAGGCTTCACATTTGATTGTTTTGTTGTTTTGGATTGAAATCATTTGTTGCTTTGTACATCAATGTGGCTGCCATGATAGTCCATTTGAATATGTGAAAAGGTCAACAAGTAAATTATAGGTGATACAGCTTGTTAATAGACCTGTTTCTTTTGTTTATGTAGAAATATTTAGGCAATGGTGCATTTGTGAAATACACTTCTCCCTCCGGATTCGCGGGGGATAGGGGCAGAGCCGGACCGTGAATGGCAAAAAACTGCGAATATCTGGCTCTGACCCAACCCCACCTTCCCGGCCTTACCTGGTGGTCTAGCGGGCTTTCGGGGCAAGAGCGATCTTCCTACGCTCCTGCCCCGTGCAGATCGCCATTAGGAAATGGCTGCTGTGAGTTCCCGTAGTCTCTCGAGACTACGACAGGAACTCCCTACAGCTATTTCCTTAAATTACTTAATATGAGGGCATTTTTACAAAGCCCACATTATACAACATTTTCAAACTAACCTTGTCATTTCTGTATATAGAATTAAATAAGAGAACCTATGATGATCATTCACTAAAGTGCACAAAAATTTTGCACTTAGCATGCATTAACAGCAAAAATATAAGAGCCCCTTTTACAAAGCTGCGGTAGCAATTCTCCTGTGGCAAATGCAATGAAGACCATTGGAACTGAATGGGCTTTGGTGCATTCGCCGTGGGGAAATCGCAACTGTGCCTTTGTAAAATGGAATGCCCTTCATTAGTGAGTCTAAACTTGGTTGCATTTAGCACAGAAGCAGTTAGTATCATCTAATGAGGAGATGCTAAGTAAACCCACGCTAACAGCAAAAGTGATGTCATTTATAGAATAGTGCTTAGAGCTGATTTCCGCGCTGATATCTAGGTACGAGGATTTACACCAGCTGAAACCTGGTGTAAATCTGGTGCATAAGTTAGGCGTAGATCCATGCTATTCAGTAATACAGTGTGCATCTTTAGTCAACATTCCTGACCCGTCCGTGCGCCTCCCACAGACGCAATCTTTTTTGCATTGCACGCTCTAAGATTTGAATACAGATCTTTATAGAATTTTGCATAGCAAGATCTGCTTGTAAATCAAAACTGTTGTCAATTAATGCCAGTCATTGATTGATAGCACCCAAAATTGGTGCTAATTAGATGCTAATTGGTGCCAATCTAGTTGCGTATACATTAAAGGATAGTAGGCAAATTTACATGCATAAATTTGTGCACCGTTTATAGAATCTGGGGGCTTATGTGTAATAGGATAACAATTTTTACTTTTCCCTAATGCAAGCTTAGAACAGAGGTTTCAGTGCTCGTACATCTAAAGGGTTATTTTTACAAGAACAAGAAATGGTTGATTGGCTTGATTTGCCTCAGTTCTATGATCGCCATTTGGGGACTGCTTATCTATTCTGAATCATAGATAATCAACTTTTTTTTTTTGTTTGGTTTCCCGTCACCAACTTGAAGTTTTTTTTATTCTGAAGACAGTTTGTAAATTGAACTGCAAGGTACTCCCCGGGGAAGAGTGCTAGACCACTTAATTAATTCTGACAGCTGAGCAGCCTCTGGCTTGTAAACTCATTGGAAAATGCCGAGAAGAAGCACAAGAAGCCCTTGAATTTATTCACAGAAAATTTCCATGTCTTTTCAGTCCTGTCAGGATGTAATTCAATGTGCTGCAACAGAAAAGAAGAGTAAAACACATTACATAGAAACCTTTTTACAAATTCACAATACAGAGATGATGGGACTTTAGATGCAAAATGTCATTGATAATAAACTATAGGAATGTCCATTCCGTAGCATCCATTGAGCTCATTAGCATGGCTTAAACATTTAGGCCCAGATTCTATAAACGGCCTTAAAAGTGGCCGCCGATCGCATGTCAATCACGCAACAGCACTAGTTTGTAGAATTGTGTCTTTGGCAAAGGTAAGTGCCAGAAATGTAGACAAGGGTTTTCAAGGCCTATATTTTCAGTGCCTACCTTTGGAATGAATCACACCTATGGAGGCACTTTATGATGCATAATGCCACCTTCAGTGTTAGCCACACCTGTAGTAGCATTCTGGCACCATTTCTTTCGATGCTACATTTTTCTTTGAGAGCTTTTTTTTTTCTTTCTTAACTGTGTTTTCAACTTAAGTTAGGTGCCAACTTAAGTTAGGTGCCTACTTGAGGCACCGTTTATAGAATCCAGGCCTTACTGCACACAAAATCAATTTAATGTATTAACCTATGAATTAATGTGAATACAATCAATTTTTGCATATTATAAGGATATAAGGGGACAGAAATTAAATTGAAAAATGACTGCAGATGGTAGATGATGAAATGCATGTTTTGTCGACTATCTAGCCACGTTTTGAGTTAATTTGCACTCAAAAACAAGCATCGGGGAGGGGCTCAAGGCTCTGATTGGCCAATCAGAGCCTTAGGCCCCTCCCTGACGCATCTCAGGATGCACCGGGGAGGGGAAGGCCCGCCATGGTAAAGTGGGCCTGCTGGCCAGAGGGTGTAGGCATCCCTCCAGTAAGCCATCATAAATAAAGTAAGGGGAAGGCGCGGGGATAGTTGGAGGTTTGGGGGGGGGAGTGTTGTTTGGCAGTGTGAGGAAGTGGGCATCTCTCCCGCTGCTGGGGAAGGGATGTCGGGGCATTGCTTGGCGGCGTGAGGGAGTGAACATCTCTCCCGCTGATGTGGGGGTGTGTGCTTTATTTCTATGGCGGGAGGGAGTGGGCATTTCTCTTGCTGCTATGGTGGTGGAGAGTGCTTGACTTCAGCAGCAATAGGGAGTGGGCATCTCTCCTGCTGCCATGGGGGGAGGGAAAGTTAGCAGTGTCAGGTGATTCTGTGACATGGCAGGAGAGAGTAGGTATCTCTCCTGCCAATCTTCGATTAGCAGTTTGTTTTTATTTTAATCAGTGTGTATGGAGGGGGGGGGGGGTTCTGAGCTGTTAAGCCTTACTTTCCTGTCAGTGCCTGAGCCAATCAGGCACTGATCAGAAAGTAAGGCAATGATAGCCCAGACCTGTTGGCAAATTTTGACCGCAAATGTGGCACAACAAGGTTAGAGAATTGGCGATTATAGAGAATTGCTCGGAGTGCTCATTTTAATAGTAATAACCTCATTGTACTACATTTGCATGGCAGTATCGGAGACTGCCAGTAAACTCAGAAAAGACCACAGTAAATCCGTTTTAATAATCAGCCACTGAAATACATGCACACTAAACCGGTTGGAACTGGCAGATTTTAGTTTTGAGAATCTGGCCCTTAGTGTGTGAGCCTTTATTACGTACAGAATAAGTGGCAGCAGGGGGTTCATTTAGGAGTGGTTTACTGGTTGGAGCTGCAGCCTCAGCACCCTGAGGCTGTGGGTTCAAACCCCACACTGCTCCCCATGACCCTGGACTAGCCACCAAATCCTCCATTTCCCAGGTACATTAGATAGATTGTAAACCAAGTAATAAGCGCAAGTATTTAAACTCATCAGGTGAAAAGACTGCTATTAAAACAGCAGAAATGACGTAATGCACATATCTATATATTTAACCACTCGATTTCTGAATTTAAGCCGTTAGGGGATAATGTATTCCAATTATAAATTAATCGTTGTTCTTTCTGTAATAAAAGTTTACAGATATCTCCTTCATATTGATTAATATGTATAAGCACGGTATATCTGAGATCTTGCAATGAGTGATTCTCCCTCAACCAGTGGTCCACCAGGGGAGCTGTCTCTCTGCCCCTGCGGATATTGCTAAGATGTTCAATAATGCGTGTTTTAATTTTTCTACTGGTTTGACCAATATACAATAAACCGCATGGGCAGATCACACAATAAACAACTGCTTGGGAATCACAGTTAGTACCAGTAGTAAGATTAAATTTCTTCCCCTGTGAATTTGGAATAAGTATATATGGGTCAGGGTCAGGGTTTCATATGTAGTAGAGGCCATGATATGACGAACCGAAGAAGAGACTAAGAAGAACAGCAGGAAATATTTTTTCATGGAAAAGCTGGCGGATTTTTTTTGCTTGAACTATGAAAAAAATAGTGGAGCAGAATGCACCCCCCCCCAAAACAAACAAACAAACAAAAAACAACTCCATGAAATAAATACAAAGGATCCCTTAATCATAAGAGTATGATAAGAAACCACTGGAATAACTTACATGGATTGGAACTTCTGCCCAAAACTGCAGTAAATGATTCTCTTGAGCTTCAATTCACATAAAAGCATAGGAAAAGACTCAATAAAGTAAAGCTATTTCTCAGTGGCTATTACACACATATAGAAAGAGCATTATTATATATTAACTTCTCAAAGCACTTTCTATTACTATATGCACTATTAGCCTTGATTATGAAACATTCTTTTCTTGAGTTCTCTCCCTCTGTGCTCTAAGGATTAGCTTCACCTTTGAGTGCAATATTTAAATAGAATCAAGATTTTCAGCACGCTGAAGCTTCTTTTTGGAGAATGAAGGACAAAGAGGGTATACTTCTTATCTATTGAAAAATGACAAGTGGTGTGCAAATTTAGCAAGATGCAGCCAGCATATTAGAATGGGGACAGTACAACACAATGACAGAGCTATCAATTCTAAATGCATCACTGTGCATGAGAAGTATAAGAGCTAATTTCTTCCAGCAGCTCTCCCAGACAAAGATTGAGAAGCATTGCCTAGGTGACAAGACAGAGGGCCTTGTGCTGCTGTTTTTAGTACATGCTTTTCAGAAAACTGAAGTGACTACAATAGATATGAGAGATTGCCAAAAGAAGTGTGACTTATGATTGCATCTTGTAAAAATTGCTTCTCTTAGCTATTATATTTCACTAATCTGGAGTGAACAATCTATCAAATAGCTATATAAACATAGAAGATGTCAGCAGAAAAAGACCATTTGGTCCACCTAGTTTGCCCATTATGCCCACCTCCTGTGCTATCTTATTTGATGTACAGTCATAAGAACATAAGAAAAGCCTTACTGAGTCAGACCAATGGTCCATCAAGCCCAGTAGCCCATCCTCACCAATCCAGGTCACTAGTACCTGGCCAAAACCCTGAGAGTATTGATCCAGGGCAAGAAGTGGCTTCCCCCATATCTTTCTCAATAACAGACTATGGACTTTTCCTCCAGGAATTTGTCCAAACCTTTCTTAAAACGCTATCTGCTTTTACCACAACCTTTGACAATGTGTTCCAGAGCTTAACTATTCTCTTAGTGAAAAAATATTTCCTCTTAATGGTTTTAAAAGTATTTCCCTGCAGTTTCATTAAGTGTCTCCACTACTATTTTCCCTTTGTGTCTGTTCCATGCAGGCACAAATTCTGCTACTGTTTGAATTCCTATAATTTCTGCAGGAAGTCTGTTCCATATGCCCACCTATCCTTCAGTAAAATAAGGAAGGATACACAGTGGGTTTTTTCTCATTTTTAGTGATCTTTTTTTTATGTGCTAAAAGGATCTGAAGTATACATATTTTAGCCCTTCGTTTATTAAACTGTATTAATGTGATTTTTGCAATGTCGCATTAATGTGTGAATATACATTAATGCATCATTCGACATGCATTGTCACATTAATGTATGTTAATGATGCATCATTCACGTCAGAGGGAAGGCTTCCAGGTCAGCCATGCAGGAGCCAGTGGCTGCAGCTTCGCAAAGAGAAGTGCCACTGGGAGGAGAGAGCCGGCCAGAGGAGGTAAACATCCACGGGAGGCAAGAAGGGGCTGCTGGGTCAGCCGTGAGCTGCAGCTTTGCAAAGAGAACTGCATTGGGAGGAAGGAGCCAGCCAGAGGAGGTGAACACCCACAGGAGTAACAAATTTGGGACGCAAACGGAAGGGGACGATGAGGGGCACGTTAGGACATAGAAGGGGGAGGAAGGTTGCGTTGGGTCAGGAAGGGAGAACGAGGGACTGCATTAGCATAGGAAGTGAGAAGCAGGGTCGTGTTGGGACACAGAAGGAAGGGAGGGAGCACAAACATTGGACAAAGGATAGAAGGAAGGAAGAAAGAAAGAAAGGAAGGAGGGAGCATGAACTTGGGAGATAGAATGGAACAATGGAGGGAGTGAGAGAAAGAGATGCTGAGGTGGGGAGGTAATAGAAAGGGAGAATTGGGTGTCTGAGAGGGCCCTTTTATTTAGTGCTCTGGGATACTGATTTCCTGAGCTATATGCATAGAGGTAGCTAGCTGCTTAGAAAATTTTTCTGTTGGCTCCCACAGTGCTATTAACCAGAGAGACAGCTTGCTTCTCCCTACTCCAAATTGCTGCCTTTTGTTTTTACTGTTCTCAGGTTGAAAATCTCTGAATCTTTGAAAAGAGCCAATAGTAGCTCTCTGCTTTTGGCAATGGAAGGAGTCCACACAGTGTGCATGACTGCTTCCCTGCAGCCATGACATCAGAGGCAAAGTAGCACCTTGAAACCTCTGAAAGATTCAGTGAACAGAGGAATTCTCCCCCCCCCCCTCTGAGTCTCAGGTCTTACAACAGGCCTGCAACAGGTCCAGGAGAGGGGCGGGTGGGCATAATATAACATCGTACTTATACACCGCGTAACCGTAAGTTTAACGCAGTTAACAAAAGATTAATAATAACATAACCTAGGGATTATTTAGCTTAAATTCACCAGATACTTTGAAAAAAGATAAGTTTTCAATTGAGGTCTAAAGTGTTTATAAGAACAAGCACTACACAATAATGGTCGAAATTCCCTGTCGTAGAAAGCAATCTGAAATGCTAATGTATGTTTCAAAGATTTCTTACTTTTACATCCTTGAACCGATGGAAAGTTAAACAAAGCGTGTGATCCTCTTCTTTATTTATAGGATGCTATAAGGAATCTATTGGTTATATAGATAAGCTGAGACCCCCATTTTTGGGCCCAAAAATGTCATCTTATATTCGAGGATTCCCAAACAGAGAAGGAAAATGCAATCTCATGGCACGTATATGCATAGTACTTATAACTATGATTAGCACACACTCTTCGTCAGTGCTCTGAGCACTGAAGTTACACATAATAAGAGCCAACACTTTACACATAATAAGAGCCACTTCTAGCTTATATTCGAGTACAAATGGTAATCATTATTGAAAAGTTTGCTGAGTAGATTGATCCAAGTCTGATTTACTACATCTAAATTACTATGCTATGTGAGAAGACCAAATTATATATCGAATCAGATGGAAAACAGATGCTAAAAATATTTAGGTGTATGGTTTGGACATATTGGAAGCAACATTGGATAGAAATATAAAATCTTTTGACAATAGTGAAAGACTCAGCCTTGCAATGGTCCCATTTTTACTTAATCTTGTGGGTGGACCAGAAGCAATTAAAATGGCTAGGAGACAGCTCTGTTGGTGTAGTTAATGTTGAGCACCCCTGATATCTCCTTCATTGTGTCCAAGAAGGGGTAATTTGTATTGCTTTTGGTACCCCAAATTTTTTTTTTTTTTTTTTATTATTTGTTTATAGAGTTTTACAATATTTCCAAGCTTATACATCTTGTACAGTAAAGTGAGGTCAAACAACATATTAAAAATTCCAAAATTAACATTTACTACAAGGAAATACTAAACTAGTTAATCTCACACTAGTCCTCAATATTATTGGATCCATAATTACGAGTAGAACATATATAATTCAAATTAATTAAATAAGAAAAAATTCCTTATATGGCTAAAATGCAGGGAGCTAACTTTCCATGGACGTTCTTATGGTGTTATTCCTTTTTCTAGACGTTTCACTGAGAGAAAACTAATCAGTTGAGATGGCTCTGTAAATATATACTTCAATGATAAATATCTAACTACACATTTACATGGGTATCTCAAAAAGAAAATACCCCCTATTTGAGTCACTCCAGGTTTTAGAATTAAAAATTCTTTCCTTCTTTTTTGAGTCTCTCTAGAGACATCAGGGAAAATCTGAATATGCTGCCCCAGGAAGTCTTTGGATCTATTTTTTAAAAAAAGTTTTAATATCCAATCCTTGTCTGGAGCCAAAGCAACAGACAACAAGAGAGTAGCTGGAACAGCCAGGACATGTCACAATTTAAAACAGAGACACAAAATACAAATAAGGAGTTAATGTTATTGAAACAAAATCAAGATATGTTGGTTAAAGATAATATATTACTCAGGAAGAAGTTGGAAGTGCAGGAGAATAATGGTCGAATAAATAACTTGAGATTTATAAATTTTCCAAGGATCCTGTCAACTTCTCCTAGAGAAATGGTGAAAAGGTATTTTATGGAAATTTTGGAAATTCCTGAAAACTCCTTACCTCCTCTTACAAGAGTGTATTACCTACCTACTAAGCCCCAATTCAAAGAAGAAGAAAAAATTGAGGAACCCCGGGAGAGGTCATTGGACATTTCGGCAATACTGGAACAATCAGGTACCCCAAATTTTTAAAAAATGTTGGCGCCTATGGCTGTAACTCCTAAACTTAATTATTTATTCTGTTATCCTTAGAATTCCCCATAGCTAGCAATATGTAGACAATTAGAACAACTTTGTCTATTTTTTTTTTTATTTGGAATAATAAAATCCTCTGTACTGTACTAGCCTGCACTGTACTAGCAAGATGATCAGCCAACCTGGCTACAATTGGAAAAAGATATATTAGCTCCTTTTATTTTATTTTTAGTCCTTGGTATGAATCTTCCCCTTGAACTAAAGGAGGAGTTGGTGGCATTAGAAGGGCAATTCTATAAAGTAGGCTCTAACATTTACATTTGCAATTGTGCGGAGAAATATTTTAAATACTAGGATATATGTGTATGTTTGTGCATATTACGACAAACACAACCTGGGGAATCACCTCCAAAAGTCAATAACAGGCAAACACACAGTGGAGATGTCCAAAACCACAATAGTACTTGATGATTTCAAAAGTCTGCTTTATTTATGCGGTGACTCGACATGCACGTGTTTCGGCCTAAATGGCCTGCCTCATGAGTCTTGTTAGCTTTTTTAGACTTTGAAGAGTGTTTTTAATGTTGATGTTCCAATTTGAGAGATATTTAATATTCATTGTGATTCCAACAACACTCTTGAGGCAAGCCATTTAGGCCGAAACACGTGCGTGTCGAGTCACTGCATAAATAAAGTAGAGTGTTAAACTCATCAAGTATTATTGTGGTTTTGGACATCTCCACTGTGTCTTTGCCACATATGTGCACATTATGCACATATATGCCAGGACACTGCCTAAGGACTATTCTGTATAGTGGGCTTAACATACTACTTATCATTTTTATAGCCCTGCTAGACATACGCACAGCATAAGAACATAAGAATTGCCACTGCTGAGTCAGACCAGTGGTCCATCATGCCCAGCAGTCCGCTCACGCGGCGGCCCTCTGGTCCAAGACCAGCACCCTAACTGAGACTAGCCCCACCAGCGCATGTATTTGCAAGGGGGTGTACAGAGAGGTGGAGCATAAAAGGATACAGGACTGAATTCTATATATTGCATCCAAAAAATTGGGACCAAAACGCTATTTTAAAATTGTCACTTAAAGTTAGGCAAACTTCAAAATTCAGTGGGACAGTGAACCACTGTAAATCACAATGTTATCACCACTTCTCCTTGGATTATCACAAAAACTATGGAGCAGGAAAAGCCTCTGAAGTACTTGCGGAGCTCAAAAAGTAGCACCACAGTTCATAGTCTGTCCTACTGTAAGGTTGGAAGAAATCCATGGAAGACTGAAATTTCTTAAGTCGAGCAGTATTAAATCGAGAAATGGCATACCCTATCAACAGAGTAATGAGCTAAGTGACTGTTTCTTTTCAGAATAGAATGGTGATTCTGAATTTTATTGTTTACTCTGATATTCACTGAACGTGGTAGTGAATGAACTGTGGCGCTGCCTTTTGAACTTCAAGGTGATTTAAATATTTAAAGTTGTAACTAATCGGGGCAGTTTTTATGCTTTTTTTTTTTTAACATATGTTTATTAGCAGTGAAAGATACACCACCCAACAGGGTGCAACATCAAACTACATCAAGGCAATAAGTGTCCATATCAAGCAAAAGAACAATAACAGAAGCAGAGCCTCCCAAACAGATCCCCCCGCTCAAAAAACAGTGTGCAACAAGTACAAAAAGTACAAAAGGCATCAAGGGCATCGGAAGCATAAGCATTAGAGGACAGCAGAGATAAATAAAGTTGCCCAGTGGGGACGGCGATCTCACACCCATTTGTCTTTTTTCACCAATCACACACTACACCATCCACACCTCTCAAGCAAAGCACACAGTCCCTCGCTCCCCTCCCTCCCACCCTCCCACCCTCCCACCCCTCCCTGGGGCGTCAAAGCAGAAAAACGGGAAAAATCATTGGGGCAAATCATGGGCGTTACAAGAAGAGCATAGAATGACTAAACTAGATGGGCACCAGTCCCCCTTCCTGTTCGTGTGATGGCACCAAGTCCCTCAGTCTCTCCCACAGGCGTACATAATGCTGTTTAAGCACACTCGGGGACAGAGCATACAGTCGAATTTCGAACTGTAGTACTTCCCGAAGTCTACTCCTCCAGTGTTTGGAGGAGTAGACTTATTGGAGGCGGCTCCACCGACATCCAATAAGTCAAAATCAATTTTTTCACTACAAGTATTACATTATAAAAGAATCTACACTGGGGGATAGTGAAACCCTGATCCTGGAGGGATGTCTGCAGACCCAGGAGAAGAAACCCATAGTCCCATTCAACAGTGCATTGCACAGCGCGCTCCAGCAGGGCGAGGGCCTCTCGCCATATACCCAACTTGGGGCATTCCAGAAAGGAGTGAAGGTATGTGCCTACGCTGATCTTGCATTTAACACAGAAATCACTGTCCTAGAACCCTAGGCGCGCCCCTCGGTGAGCAGTGAAGTAGGCCCGGTGGATAATCTTATACTGGAGTTCCTGGAAGTCAGCGGATTTAGTGTAAGAATATAAAGTGCTGAAACAAGCTAAAAATTGTGGTTCACATATTTCCTGTCCTATGTCCCGTTCCCAGGCGGAGCGCACAGGAGTAAGCACCGACAAGGGAAGAGACGTTTTGAGGACTCTGTACCAGTGAGCAAGGGAATTAGCTATGGGTGGGGTAGCCGAAAATAGGGTATCCAGAGGACCCTTGACCCAGCTTTCATCACCTCCTCTATGCTCAACTTCCCAGTAGTGACGCACTTGAAAGTAAGAAAATAAATAACAAGAAGGAAGACCCCACGCATCCCGCACCTGTTGAAAGGATGGGAATCCATCAGGAGATAAATCAAGGAGAGTTTCCATCGCTTCGCAGCCTCGAGCCGCCCATTGCGGCATCGCAGCCTCGAGCCGCCCATACTGATTTACCCCAGCCCGGCTGAAACCTGGAGTTCCCTACCAGACGTAAGAAAGGAGACACCTCCGTCGACAACTGTTGTCTGCGCCGCCACCATTGCCATGCCATTCGGAACGGCCGTAAAAAACGAAAGCATACAAGGTAGCGCCTCCCGGGCGCCTCCTGTCGATGTAATGTATTCAGAAAGTGAAAAGGGGAGCTCCAGCCGGCTAACCAGCCCCGGGGAGAATACCGACAGCACCCAGTGTAGCCCTCATGTATCCAGCGAAGAAGAGACATTATAAAGCCGTATATCCGGGACATTAAGTCCCCCTAGACGTTTGTCTAAAGTAAGTTTGGACATCGCTATCCGAGGTATGCGTGACCTCCAAATGAAATGAGAAATGGTAGATTTGAAAGCATATTCGTCCCGCCTGCTGAGCCAAAGAGGCATAGTCTGCAGGGGATACAGAAGTTTTGGAACCAAGACCATCTTTACCAAAGCTACCCGTCCCAGGATACCCAATGGTAACTCCTGCCAGGCCTGGCACAACTTTCCAATAGCTTCAAGTTGTCGTCGAATATTGACATTATAAAGAGTAGGCAGGTCGGTACTAAGATATATTCCCAAGTAGCGCATCGGTTTAGTCGTGGGTGCAATGGGCAACTCCGCGTGCCAAGGCTGCGCCGGGCCCCCACACAGCAGTAAGAGTTCTGACTTGCCACAATTAACCTGTTAACCGGACAGAGCTTCAAAGGCTCGAATCACCGCCAATGCTCTGGGCAGGTGCACGGAAACCTGGTCCATATAAAGTAAGATGTCATCAGCAAATAAGCCGATTTTGCATTCCTGCCTCCTGACCGCTATACCCTTGATGGTCTCGTCCTGTCGAACCTTAGCTGCTAGGGGCTCGATAGCCAAAAGAAAAAGAAGGGGAGATAGAGGGCAGCCCTGTCTCGTACCCCTCTGCAGACCAAAATCCCCGGTCAGACCCCGTTAATCAATAAGCGCGCCCTGGGGTTGTGATATAAAGCCGTCACCCAGGCCAAAAACTCGCCCAGAAAGCCACTCCTGTGCAAGACCCAAAAAAGGTAGTCCCAGGAGATGCTGTCGAACGCCTTCTCCATATCCAGTCCTGCCACCGCCTCTTGGCCACCCCGTCCCACCCTGTCGTGAATCACGCTCAAGACCTTCAGCAAATTCATAGAGGCGTAGCGGCCTGGTACAAACCCAACCTGGTCCGGATCCCAATTTGATCAGGGAGAAAGCGGTTCATGCGCCTCGCCAGGGTCACGGCTAGAAGTTTAATATCCTGGTCAAGAAGGGAGATGGGACGAAACGACCCCACCAGATCCGGGTCCTTGCCTGGCTTCGAGAGCAGAACTATGTGGGCCATGTTATCTGGAAAAAAGCCACAATACTCTGATACTGCGTTATACATTGCACTCAGGGGTTGCGCCACCAGGTCCTCAAGAATCCGGTAATATTCGGGACCGAACCCATCCATTCGCCAGTTTGAGAGACCGAATGGAGACGCAAACTTCAGCCTCGGATATAGGTAGGCTCAGCGTTGCAGCCTTCTCCTCCTCCAGGTGTGGTAGAGATAGGCCCCGGAAAAATTCCGCGAGAGCAGTCTCATACAGGGTCTCGTAATACCGGACAAACTGCTCTGCAATTTGGTGTTCCCCCACATGCCGTGTTCCCGTGGTATCGCGAATCGCAGTGATGAGTTGACGTTTTTTATAAGGTCGCACTAGGTTTGCCAAGAGTTTCCCCGTCTTACCCCCCCCACCTATGCATGTTGTACCGTTGAAACGCAAGTGTATGTTCCACTCGCTGATGAAGTAAGATCTCAATGCGGTCTCGGATTTTCTTATATTCCGATCTGTCAGAGTCCGACAAAGAGGAAATGTGGGCCCTGCGGAATTGGTGCAGTTGTCGCGTAAGTGACAAAAGTTCCACTCCCCGAGCCCGGCGTTTGGCAGCCGTATATGCAATCACGTGCCCCCTCAGGACTGCCTTGGAGGCATACCAATAAGATACCGGCCCTATTTCGGGAGTATCGTTCGTGGCCTGGTAATCTACCCAACGCGCCCGCAGGTAAGTCCGAAATTCCTGGTCGTGGTACAGATACAGTGCCATTTTCCAGGAGGAAGCCTTACTACCAGCTGCAAGAGTCAAAGTAAGATCCACGGTGGCATGATCAGAAACCGTGGATTCCACTATGTCCGATCTAGCAGCTCTGGAGAACAACCGTTGATCAATTAGTATATAATCTAGTCGGGCATACACTTTGTGGACATGAGAGTAAAAGGTAAAGTCCGAATCATACGGGTGTAATGCCCGCCAGACGTCCACCAGGCCTAAGTGCTGTGCCAGAAATCCCACCCCCTTGTTGTCGTGATCCCTTAAGCTGCCCCTGGGAGGTTTGCAGTCCACCCCTGGGTCTGCAGTGATGTTCATGTCTCCCCCCAGGATCACCTGGTAATCCGGGTAAGCCGATACCATGGTGAGGACTGTGGAGAAAAATTTATGACAGTAAGAATTTGGTGCATATAAATTACAGAGCAGCAGCTTTAGACCCCAGACCTCCCCCATGACAATAACATATCTCCCCTCCCGGTCCGTCAATTGTTTATGCAGGACAAAAGGTAGTCGCTTATGAAATAAAATTGCCACCCCCCTCTGTCGGCCCCCAGAAGTAGAGGAGCAGACTTCCCCGACCCAATTCCTTCTCAACTTGGAGTGTTCAATCTGAGTTAGGTGGGTCTCCTGTAGAAAGGCCACATCCGCTTTCAGGTTGCGCAAGTGAGTGAGTATTCGAGATCTTTTAACTGGGGACCTGATGCCATCAACATTAAAGGTGACAATCTTTAGATCAGCCATAGCAATGAAAGGAGCAGGTTAAATATCGCAAAGATTCATCCATTTTCCACCAGCCATTCAAGAACTGAGCCTGTGCAGAAGTAATATATAAGTGCAGACGAAGCCTCCCAGCTAAGCCTCACCACCCTCGTTATCCATGTGCCCCTTACCCCATCAACCTTAGCCCCCACGTAGCCCCTCCACACACACAACCCCACGCATACTCTTCCTCGCATCCCCCCAGCAACCCACCTCCCCTCTCCCCAACCCTCCATGCTGCGCCCTCCCTGCCAGCATACCTACCCATATATACCCCCCAGCCTGCCCGGAGACCTCCCCCCCTCAGGACTCTCCCCCTCTGCATCCCAAAAGGTCCTACCGCCCCTCCAAAAATAAACATAAACATAACTCTGAAGTCATTGTGGTGTCTCTATCATGTCCATGTCAGGATCTGAATAGAAGCCGCGGTGTGCCGGATCAGATGCCAAGCTGGCCACGACATCTCCTGCCAAGTAGATCTCGAAGGGTCCCAGAAAGTAGAGTATGGCCGGGGATAGAATAGAGGCTCTTGTCAGTACAACGAGACACCAAAGTGTTTGATCCACCAGAACAGATCCCCCACATCAATCTCAGTGGCTGACTTTTGACCGGGAAAATGGACTCTCCGCATTTAGCCAGGATCTTACATCCACAGGACTTGTAATAGAACACTGTGCGATAAAGAAATAAGAGTTAGGTAACAAGCAAACCCTTGTAGCTGCATCAGACTGGAAAAGTTCATCACACAGGTAATTTTGCCAGAAACGCCTTGGCTTCTTCTCCAGAGTGGAAAGTAAGGGTTTTTCCATCATGCCAGACCCGAAGTTTCGCCGGGTAGACCAGCGCAAACTTGATTCCTCTGTTGTGGAGATCCGTGCAGGATGGCGCCATGGTCTTACGCTGGGCCGCCACCCGCAAGGAGTAATCATTGAACAGAAGGACCCGGACGCCCTTGTAATTCGGGGCCCCTGCCCTGCGGTAAGCCTGGAGTAGCATTTCCTTTTCCCTCCAGTTAACATATCGGACTATTGCAGTCCTTGCTCTCCCCCCCTCCGCTGGCCGGGCTCCAATGCGATGCGCCCACTCACACATAAAGCTCTCAGCACCCCCGGCCAAGCCCAGTTGCTCAGGCAGCCACGTGCTAAAGGCATCATAGAGATCCTGCTCGCTTACCATCTCCGGGAGCCCGACCAGCCTCAGATTGTTTCGGCGGTTCCTATTATAAGTACATAAGTACATAAGTAGTCGCCTCCGCCGGGGCAGACCAGAGGTCCATCCAGCCCAGCGGTCCGCTCACGCGGCGGCCCATCAGGCATATTGCCTGGTCAGCGGTCCCTGACTAATTTTATTGCCTACCTCTACAGTTATCTCTAAACCTTCCACTGCTCTTATCTGTACCCCTCAATCCCTTTGTCTTCCAGGAACCTATCCAGGTCTTCCTTGAAACCCTGTACTGTGCTATTTCCTATCACGGCCTCCGGAAGGGTGTTCCATGTGTCCACCACCCTCTGTGTGAAAAAGTACTTCCTTGCGTTTGTTTTAAACCTGTCCCCCTTCAATTTCATCGAGTGACCCCTTGTTCTTGTGGTTTCTTTCAAATTGAAAAATCTGTCTTTGTCAACCTTTTCGATGCCCCTCAGGATCTTGAAGGTCTCTATCATATCTCCTCTGAGTCTCCGCTTTTCCAGGGAGAACAACCCCAGCTTCTTCAGTCTGTCAGTGTATGTAAGGTTTTCCATACCCTTAATCAGTTTAGTTGCTCTTCTCTGGACTCCCTCAAGCATTGCCATGTCCTTTTTGAGGTACGGTGACCAGTACTGTACACAGTATTCCAGATGCGGGCGCACCATAGCCCGGTACAGTGGCAGGATGACTTCCTTCGTTCTGGTCGAGATACCCTTCTTAATGATACCTAACATTTGGTTTGCTTTCCTCGAGGCTGTGGCGCATTGTGCCGACGCCTTCAATGTCGTGTCTACCATCACTCCCAAGTCTCTTTCCAGATTACTGACCCCTAGCATTGATCCCCCCATTTTGTAAGTGAACATCGGGTTCCTTCTCCCTATATGCATGACCTTGCATTTCCCAACATTGAAGCTCATTTGCCACTTTTTCGCCCATTCTTCCAATGTCGTAAGATCCCTTTGGAGATTCTCGCAGTCAACCGTGGTTTCAACCTTGCTGAATAGTTTGGTGTCATCTGCAAATTTGATGACCTCGCATTTTGTTCCCTCCTCCAGGTCGTCAATGAATATGTTAAACAGGAGCGGTCCCAGCACCGATCCTTGAGGAACCCCGCTCGTGACCCCTTGCCAGTCCGAGTAATGGCCCTTTACACCAACCCTCTGCTTCCTGTCTGCCAGCCAGTTTTTGATCCATCGGTGGACCTCCCCGTGCACCCCATGGTTCCATAGCTTCCTGAGCAACCGCTCATGTGGTACCTTATCGAAGGCTTTTTGGAAGTCTAGGTAAATTATGTCTATGGGTTCTCCTTTGTCCACCTGGTTGTTTACCCCCTCAAAGAAGTACAACAAGTTTGTGAGGCACGACCTACCCTTGCAGAACCCATGCTGGCTCGACCTTAGCTGTCCATTTTTTTCGATATGGTCACAGATGCTGTCCTTAATCAGTGCCTCCATCATCTTTCCCGGGACTATTCTTCTGCTCGTCCAGGGCTGCCAGTAACTCCCGGTTGGATTTTTGCAGTTCCTCCACCTGGGTAGTTAGGCCCGAGCACGTGTCCTCCTGGTCGGACACTCGCTGCTCCACCTCTGCTAGCAGAGGTGTCTACATAGTAGAGTGTACATATGAATCTGAAAATGACATGGGTGATTTTTTGTTTTTCCAATTCATGGATTTACGGAGTGAAATTTTATTTTCATATGCATATGATTCAAATCTGTGGTACATACATAGAGAGTTCCACCAAAAAGTATAATCTAATAACGAAGATGATTTCCAATTTTTCAGAATATGCATGAGAGCAGTCACAAACATGGTATCAATGAGTTTAGGAGGACAATTTGATTGCGCGAAACAGGGGTGTTGAGATCGAAGGATTATAATGTCCATAGAAATCTCTTCTGAGCAGTTGGTGATAGATTGTATGGTATTCCAGATTTTGGACCAAAAAGAACGGACCAGAGTACAATGGAAGAACATATGATCAAGAGTTCCTTCCTCTTTCAAACAGTTCCAGCAGATAGAATCTTGTTTTAATTTGGCTTTCCACATACGAAATGGGGTCCATATTGCATTCCACATTATAAAGAGCATTGATTGTGAAACTCTAGAAGATAAAAGTGGGCGGTTTGTTGAAGACCAAAAGAGTTCCCAGTCAATGTCAGAAAATGGAATGGTTATTATATTATCCCAGTGTTTCATAGCATGATATGAGAAAGTGAAGGATTGGTCTCTTAGAATATTATAAAAAAAAGATATAGCTTTCCCTTTTGATAGAGACCGTAAAGACCAATGGTAAATAGTATTTTTAGAAGATATGAAGTCATATTGTATCTGTATTTCACTGAGTATGATCCATTGTGAATAAGCAGAGGATGTTAGTAGGTATGTGGAGCAAAGTATATCAAAAGGGATTAGTTTATTAAGAGTATATAATTGATGAACAAACCATATACCTGTCCGTTGCCACCGTTTCCATGAAAGGAATTTGCCTTGGTTTTGGATATTGGGATTATTCCAAAGGGACATGAATGGGCTAACAGGGAAAATAGCTGAGATATCAGCTATTTTATCTAAATGATGGAGAGCATGCTGCGTTGAATTCAAAAGAGAGTATTTTCTCAAATGTCTGGGTATTGATATCGTTAATAGGCAAGAGATGTGTAAAGATTTGCATAGAAAACATTTCATTTCATACCAATTAGGAGGGTCTTGAGAGAAGGAGTCATTGACCCAGTAAGCTCCATATTTAGTTAATGAAGCAATATAGTAGTGGTAGAAATCTGGAAAGTTAAGACCACCGTTAATTTTAGAGGCCTTCAGCTTGGCTAGAGCAATTCGAGGTTTTTTCTTGTTCCATATAAATTCAGATAGCTTCTTATTTAGCCAATGGAAAAATGATTTCTGGCATAAAAGAGGAAGCATTGAGAGGATGTAATTAATTTGAGGTGCTAGGGTCATTTTGATGGATGCTAAGACAAATAAAGTGGAGACCAAGACAAATAAAGTGGAGACCACCTAGATGTAGTGTTAAGAACTAAATTTTTGATTTTGGATATATTAAGATCTTGAGCAAAGACTGGATCTTTGTGTATTAAAATCCCCAAATATTTCACAGCTTCATTTGACCATGTGAATGGAAAATTAGCCAAGTCTGATTGAAGAATGTTATTGTTCAGAGGAAAGATTTCTGATTTCTCCCAATTTACAGAATATCCTGAGAAGCTAGAATATTGTTTGATGATATGTATAAGATGAGGGAGAGAAGATTGAGGGTTCCTTAGAAAAATTAATACATCATCAGCATATGCTGCTAGTTTGAAGTCTCGATCAGAGGAGGGAATACCATTAATTAGCGGGCATTGTCGAATAGCAGAGAGAAGAGGCTCCAACACTAAATTGAACAATAGTCTAGTGCCTCTGTGAAGGGGAAATTTGTTGGATTAAGAGTTATTAATTAGAATACGAGCATATAATGTTTTTATCCATTTCGTGAAAAATGATCCAAAGTTATACCATTTTAGGACACTGAAATGAAAAGACCACTCCACTCGATCAAAGGCTTTTTCAGCGTCGATAGCTAGGCCTATTATTGGGTCTGTCAATGTTTTAGCATGAGCATTGATGTGGTGAAAAAGTCGTAGGTTATCTCCTATATATCTTTGTTTAATAAATCCCGTTTGGTCTTTGTGTATAAGATGTGGAATCACTTTGGTGAGTCTTAATGCAAGTAACTTTGCCATTATTTTATAATCTAAGTTAAGGAGAGAGATGGGACGGAAGTTTTTGACCAAGGTAGCGTCTCTGTCAGGTTTAGGGATTACAACGATGGTGGCTTCTGTGAAATTAAATTGTTTATCTGGAGAGGAGTGGAGGAAATCATAGTATGTAGCAGTTTCTATTTCTGTTATGGTTATCGGAGAATCTAGTTCCAATTTAACAGGCTCCGATATGGTCGGGTGAGATAAGGAGGAAAGAAAAGAGTCTATATCTGATTCAGGAGCCGCAACTTCAGATTTATATAATGAAGTATAAAAATTTTCAAATTGAGAAGAAATTGAAGATCTGGATAATGAATTTTGGATAGATGTGATATGTAATCTTTTGGATTTAATTTTAAGGTATCTGGCCAGTGGACGACCCATAAGATTATCCCCCATATAGTGACCAGAATTGGAAATGAAGATATCTCATCTGGCTGTGCATGAACCTAAAGTATTATACTGTATTCATATTTAAGTTTTTGGATATGTTGGAGAATAGTTGGGTCATATAAGTGATTAGACATATGTTGTATTTCTAATGTTTTAATAGCGTTTTCTAATTCTTTTTCTTTTTTCATGGACTGTTTTTTTTTCCAAGAGGCAATTTTTATCAATTCACCTCTAAGGGTTGCTTTATAAGCTTCCCAGATTATGGAAGGACAAACTTCAGGATCTTTAGAGTTATTTTCGAAGAATTCTAATGTAAATGAATTGATTTTTTCAACAGTTTCTTCATCCAAGAGTAAGGCGTTGTTTAGTCGCCAAGAAGGAGATTCATTACGTGGAGCCGAAATAGAAATATATAAAGAAATGGCAGCATGGTCCGTAAGGGAGATTGGATATATACTAGTATTAGTAAGGTCATGAATGAGAGAGGAGGATATGAGAAAGAAATCAATTCTCGAGTATGTATTATGTGGTGGTGAAAAATGTGAATATTCTCTACCTTTCGGGTGAAGTAGTCGCCAAGGATCTACAAGGGAGAAAGCATCTTTTAGGGCCTGTAGAGCTGTGAAAGACTTGGTCTTGGATGGTTTACAGGAAGAAGATCTATCAATATAAAAGTCTTGGATTTGGTTAAAATCTCCACCCAATATCAGAGAACAAGAACTGAATTCAATTAGCGCTAGTTGAATGTCTCTAAAAAAATCCGGGTGATCTTTAACTGGGCCATAAATATTGAGAAGAACAAAGTCCATTGAGTGCAACGCAGCATGTACCAGACACCATCTTCCCTCCGTGTCTGTTTTAATTGAATGAATAATGGGGGAGAGTTTATCTTTAAGAAAGATTGAAACACCATTTTTCTTTTGATAAGTCGCAGGGGAGTATATATGAGCAGAATATCCCTTTAGTTGAAATTTCGTGGCGGCAGCAGATGGGAGGTGGGTTTCTTGTAATAAAATTATATTGGACACATAATTGGATATCTTTTTTCTTTTAATGGGATGATTCAGGCCATTCACATTAAAGGAAAAAACATGTAGGTCAGCCATAATATATGATTTGCGTTGGAGAGATATGCAGTATATCACATTTGTCGAGAGAAGATAACTGATATATTAGTGAGATTAGGTAGACACTCCTGTCTAATAAGAAAAGTAGAAAAGACATTAAAATAAGAAAGAAGAAAATAGTAATGACATCATAATATGTGGTCAGAAAATAGATAAACCAAGCTATCATGTACATATTAAAATATTTTAAGGATGCTTCTATGAGCATATAAGAATGACGCATGTGAAGCATCTAACATCTAACAAGATCCACACCTAATCAGTAATATAAATGTGAAGATTAGTGTGCTTAATTTAGCAGGTTATATAAAATTTGTATTTCATTACATAACATAACATGTTAAGATAAGAGCTTATTGGCTCAGACTAAAATATTAAATTTGGAATTGATTTAATCAGACAGATACCTCAAAGTAAACTATATGGCTGATAAAATTAGCCCGTTGGTGTAGTATTTGTCTCAGGCATAGAGTCTATAAATAGTTGTGCGGTTGCTTTGTCTGTGAATGAGTGTGATTTCCCTTCTCTCCATATGCGTAAACTCGCTGGATACACAAGTGCAAACTTCACTCCTCGACGATGCAATGTAGAACATAGTGGCACCATCGTCTTGCGAAGGGTGGATACATGTAGGGAGTAGTCGTTGAACAAAAGTAATTTTTGACCTTCATATTCAAGTCGACCATATTTTCGAAAGGCTTGTATGATAAGATCTTTATCTTTCCAGTTGATATATCTAGCAATAACTGCTCTCGGGCGGTTGTTATTCTCTGTACGTTGGCTCAAGCGGTGTGCCCGCTCGCATGGAAAACCAGAGTCAGGGGTCACTAGGCCAAGTTGTTTTGGGAGCCAAAGTTGAAAAAAATAGTATAGATCCTGATCAGTACGGAGATCAGGTAGCCCCACTACTCGTAGATTGTTGCGGCATTGACGATTCTCCTGGTCATCCAAACGTGTTGTCAGTGTTGCTATTTGATTTTGCAATGCAGTTACGTTTTCACAATCTTGCAAAGTTGCATCTTCATTATCAGACACCCTTTGCTGCAATACGTCCAGCGTGTGATTCAAAACAATCATTAATACAGTCTACAGCCAGTTGTAATTTAAGAAATTTTTCTTCCAGGGCCTCGGTGACCAATTTTGAGATTTCTTGGGCCCAATCTCCCCATTGTGGGAAATTCTATGAGGCACTTAGGTGCCTAAAGTGGCATCTAACTTAACCTCCCCCCCTCCTTTCACAAAGCCACGTTAGACTTTTCTATTGCTGGCTGCGGTAGTATTAGCTCCGACGCTCATAGAATTCCTATGAGCATCAGAGCTAATACCGCCATGGCCGGTGATTAAAAAAACCTAATGTGGCTTCGTAAAATGGGGAGTTAATTAGTAAATCGGCTTCAATTATGAGTTTTAAAAAGCTCATACAGTGCTTCCCCGAGATTCGCGGGGGTTCCGCTACAGGAACCCCCGCAAATCTCGAAAAACCGCAAATACGGTTTTTCATCAGGTTTTAGGTTTATTTAAAAAATTTGATATACCGCCTTATTAAAAATTCAAAGCGGTTTTACATAATTTAAAAACAGAGTGTAGTAAAAACATTCATTAAAAACAAATTGCAAACAGTGTTACAAACAATCAAACTCACTGACGAACATAAACTTACCGATACAAGATGGAGAGGGGGACAAATACAATTTGTATGAAGAGAAAGAGAGGGGGAAGAGGGATCAAAACAATAGGAAGGGGAACAAAGTATAAAAGGTCTAGAATTATGTAAAAATAAGCTAGAAGGTTAAAAGATGGCAAGGAATAGAATTCCATTACCGTCCTTAAAAGGACTATTATACACCACTAGTCTTATAGCCCGTTACATTAACGGGTGCTAGAATATATGTGTGTGTCTGTCTTTATTTCTTTCTCTCTCCTCCTTAGCCGCTTTCTTTCTTTCTGTCTTTCTTTTTCCTTGGCTGTCCATCACCACCCCTTGCCTGCTCCCCCTGTCCATTCTCACTTCCTTTTACCTCCCCTGTGTCCACCAACACCCCCTTCACTGCTCTCCTTATGCAGCAGCAGCAGCCCTTCTCCCTTTGTTTTACCCCCCCTGTCCAGCAGCACCTCTTTCCTTCTCCCCCATCCAACATTAGGCCTCTGTTCCTTTTTCTTCACCCCCCCTGTCCATCAGCACCTCTTTCCTTCTCCCCCTGTCCAGCAATAGGCGTCCCTTCCTTTTTCTCCCCCCCTTCCTCCTTCTTAGCCCTATGATACACTTACCTTGCTCTGCCCCTGATCAGAGGTCCCGACAGCCGCCCATTGGAAAAGTTCCCTCTGCCGCATCCCGCACCCCTCCCGACGCGACTCCCACTGTCTTTCTTTCTCTCTGTCTCTGTCCCTGGCCCCCTTTGTCTGTCTTTCTGTGTATCTCCCTGCCCCTGTGTCTTTCTTCTTTTCTTTCTGTCTCCCTTCCTCCCTCTGCTGTCTGTCCGAAGCAGCATTCCCTCACCCTCCATTTCCCTCCCCCACACCAGTTCCCTGTGCACCTGCCCCTGTGTCTTTCTTTATTTCTTTCTGTCTCCCTTCCTCCCTCTGTCTGTCCAAAGCAGCTTTCCCTCCCCCTCCATTTCCCACCCCCCATACCAGTTCCCTGTGCAGCAGCATTAGCATTTCCTCTACCCCCTTTCCCTTCCCGCGGGCCCGACTACACATGGCGATTCAAGCAGCGTGTGCAGCAGTCTTCACACGCTGCTTCGGGTCCTTCTACTGCCCTGATTTAGTCTGGCACGTCCCTGATGACATCATCAGAGACGCGGCAGAGCAAATCAGGGCAGTAGAAGAGCCCAAAGCAGCATGTGAAGACTGCTGCACACGCTGCTTGAATCATCGGGTAGGTAGTCGAGCCCACGGGAAGGGAAGGGGGGGGGGTGGTAAAGGACTCGGGTCAGTTTAAGAGCCGGGGCGGAAAGTTGCTGGGCTCCTCGGTGGGGGTGCTGAGTGGCCACGATCCCTCTCCTCTGAGACACCCCGCCCGCCCGCTGGAGGAACGGAGATCAGCGGCTGGCTGCGGTCCCGGCTTGTGGAGACATCGGCGGCTGATGACGTAAGCGTGCATGCGCACTCCTACCTAAGGTGCCCTACATCTCAAGGAAAACGGACGCACGCAGGTGGGAGTGCGCATGCGTGGCTTACCGTTTTATTATATTAGATATGCGTCTTTAAAAAGAAAAGCCTTCCAGTTACTTTTAAATTTATCAATTTATTTCTCTTATATAATTTGGTGCTGAATTCCAGATGGTAGGGGCCGTGACAGAAAAAATACTGTTGCGCATAGTGTTAATGTATCTTAAAGAGGGGATGGATAGCAAGTTTTGATTAGATGAACGCAAAGTATGATGGGGGGTATGGGGGATTAATAGCCTGTTAATGAAATCAGGGTGGCCTGAAGTTTTGGTCTTGTAAGTTAGCAACATTATTTTATAGGAAATTCAATGTTCTATAGGAAGCCAGTGAGCATTGATCAAAAGAGGTGTGACATGATCGTATTTACGTGCTTTTGAAATGGGGGAAGCCTGAAGAGGGCAGCAGGAGAGCAGCCGGAGCACCGCGAGTGCAGGAAATCACTCGTGGTTCACTCCGACCGCCTCTTACTGCATGAAGTCGGGCCTTATCCAGTCAGGAGCTGCGTGTCAAAGCAGCTCCTGATTGGATAAGGCGCCTAAGTGTACTCCATTTACGGAATTTTTCCCTGAGAGCTCTTTGCATTTGTCACTCAATAAAATTGGTGTATGGACCTTCTTGGGTCTTTTTATTTGGAAGACTATTGATCTGGTCCTACTCATTTTGACTGTTTCACTACTGTAGAGTTTGGTGTTTTTTCCTTTTTTTGGAATTGTTTTTATTTAAGGATACGTTGACATTTCTCATGTTGTTGCAAATGACAGCCCGTCCCTCTTGCATACTAATGTTACAAAATTCACAACCATCTCTGTGATGATTTTATCATTGCACTGCTGCTGTTTGTAAGATTTTCTAGGCCAGAACATTGAAAGAATGGGCCATATTTGTCAGCGTGGCTAGCCATCTGATAGTCCCTCTCATCCACACTTGCTGACTGTGCCATCTTTCAGGCAGATGTTCTTGGATATTTACATGGATTCCATCTTTTCATTAATGGCCCCTATTCTGTGAAATTCTCTTCCATTATATCTTAGGACTGAAAAAGCTTTGGAAATGTTTAAGTCTCATTTAAAAGCTCATTACTTTGAAATGGCATTTGGCACTACTCTTTTATAATTTTCTTTTTTTTCCTTAAGTGCTAATACGGTTTTTTATTCCCCTTTACCTTTTCTCATCTTCCTTTTTGTTCTTCCCCATAATATATTGTAAATCTTTCCTTCCCTTTATAGCCAAATTGTGTTTGTCATGGTTGATTTACCCTGTTTGTCCTTTTACTTTTTTGTTAACTTTTTGTTAACTTTTTGTGCTTCTCCCAAATTCTATAGCAGTGCACAGAATTCTTTGGAATTGCCTTCACCCACCTAGGCCCCTCCCTTGGCCATGCACCCTTTTAGGTTGCGCATGAAAGGATTTGGATGCGGATCCTTAGAGAATCATGTGCATCCAGGTCATCCACAAATCCAAATTAGCGCTAATTAATGTCAATAACGGATTGTTAGCATTCAGTTATTGATTGTTAACAGCTCGCTAACTAATTTATTTGCATGCAGATCTCAGGGTCATGTACAAATTTAGGCTTCATTTATAGAAGGCAGGGGTCTTGTGTAACATGATTTACTTATAAGCTGTTTTAGATCATTACTGTGCATGCTTATTATTCAAGACATTGACATCACCTGACCTTTAGAATCTTCAAAGACTGCTGACTGAGCATGAAACCACAGTTATCCAACAAGAAAATGCTGTTGGCTTTGTCTTTTGTGCAAATCAGGATTCCCTCACAGTGGCTGAATCAGCTTTGTTGGTCGAACTGTAACTTATGCAGCTGTCGTCTGACACCTAATTAAATAATTACTTCTGAAATTTATCAACACTATTTTTAGACTATATTATCCTCTTTGGTTATATCTTTTGTATAAAGACATGCAAAATAAGGTGTTTTCTTGCTCTTTTGCTTGTAAAAATAAAAACCATAAGAACATGATGAGAGGTGGGAAAGGATTTGATGGGATTTGCTATACTGCCTTTTTGTGGGTATCTGGGGCAATGGAAAGTTGAGTGTCTTGCCCAAGGTCACAAGGAGCTGGAGTGGGAACTGAACCAGGTTCTCCCAGTTCTCAGACTCCTGCATTAACCATTAGGCTACTTCTCCACTCCTTTAGAAAATAAATTGTGGAAATTATCAGTCAATGTTTTTTCTCAAATTTTGCTTTTAACAGTAACATTCATATATCAAATACTGACAGAAATCAAGCTCATGTGTTCAGCCTCTATTCCCAGATCCTAAGAGTTAAAATACCACCTTCCTGAAACTGCAATGCTTTCCCTTCCTTCTGCCTAATCGTCACAGTTTAAACCCACCCCATCTCCAAGCCACAATCCCCTTCCTTCCAACCTTTGATCTAGCCAGTGGCGTAGTAAGGGGTGGGGGGGCAGTCCACCACTGGCGTAATCTTGGTGGGAGCACAAGCACCCATCCTCCTCTCCGCCCCTTCGCTCCTTACCCTCCCTCCCACGCCCCTTTCCCGTCCCTTTTTCCTAGTGCAAGCAGGAACCTGAATTTGTTGCAGTGTCAGCATCAGCTCTTCCTCTGACGTCACTTTGGCATGAGCAGAAACCCAACCTGCTGCTCACGCCAGCATTAGCTCTTCCTCTGATGTCACTTCCTGGACCTGCGCCTAGGAAGTGATGTCGGAGGAAGAGCCAGTGCTGGCGCAAGCAGCAGGTTAGGGTTGCTGCTTGCTCCAGGAATGTTAAAGAGGTATGGGGGGGGGGAAGGAGCAGAAGAGGGTGGGGGAGGGGCTTCACCACCCGTGTGACTCTCACCTTCGTTACACCACTGGATACAGTGATATTCCAGAATCTCCCATCCTCAGAAGATCTGTGTACAAATCACCTCTACTTATAGAGAATCTCATCACATGATTGCAGAGATTCTTCACCTTTTGGTCTGGGGAAAGATAATCTCCCTTCTGCTAACAGTTCTGACCTGTACTGAATGCCAATTACATTACATTAATGATTTCTATTCCGCCAATACCTTGCAGTTCAAGGCGGATTACAAAAGAAGTTATCTGGCCATTTCCAGAGGAATTGAAGAGTAGAGCGAGTTGCTTCAGAGAATTGGGATGAATCTTGCGGTGTTAGTTTGTCTTGAATAGCATGGTTTTTATTTCTTTTCTGAACGATTTCAAGTCTGGAGTCGTTATCAGTAAATTGGAGAGTTGGTAGTCTAGTTTTGCTGCTAGAAGGCCCTCGTACAGTTTTTTTCATTTGACGTCTCTGGGGGATGCGTGAACGGTTTGTGTGTTCTCCTGTGTCTGGTTTAGGCGGTTGTTTAGGTAAGCTGGGCTACCTTTAAGCAATGTCTGGCATAAACAGCATGTTTTAGTTAGTCATTTAATTGATTGCTTAATGTGAAATTAGTCCACTATATCTCAATGGCTGAGCTGCACATTGTGTGGAAACCAGTTTGGTTTTCAGATGCAGCTTCTGCTCATCAGGCTCAATGAGACTGGGGATGTTGTAGAAGTGATATTCAGAGCTGTTGGGGGGAGGTGATGTACTAAGCCAAATCGACAAGTTAAAAAGTGATAAATTGCCAGGACCAGATGGTATACATCCCAGGGTACTAAAAGAACTCAAACATGAAATTGCTGACCTGCTGTTAGCGATCAGTAACCTATCGCTAAAGTCGTCTGTAGTACCTGAAGATTGGAGGGTGGCCAATGTTATGCTCCAGGGGAAATCCAGGAAATTATAGACTGGTAAGCCTCACTTCAGTGCCAGGTAAAATGGTAGAACAATTATAAAAAACGAAATTGTAGAACACGTAGACAAACATGATTTAATGAGATGGAGTCAGCATGGGTTCAGCCGAGGGAGCAATGTGCTTGACTTTTTTGAAGGTGTAAATAAACATGTGGATAAAGGTGAGCCAGTTGATATAGTGTATCTAGATTTTCAGAAAGCTTTTGATAAAGTTCCTCATGAGAGGCTCCTGAGAAAATTAAAGTGTCATGGGATAGGTGGCAAAGTTCAGTTGTGGATTAGGAATTGGTTATCAGATAGAAAACAGAGGGTCATTTTTCTCAATGGAGGAGAATAAACAGTGGAGTGGAGTGGAGTGGAGTCTTTACTGGTACCTGTGCTATTTAACTTATTTATAAATGATCTAGAAATTGGAACAACGAGTGAGGTGATTAAATTTGCAGATGACACTAAGCTGTTCAAAGTTGTTAAAATGCATGCGGATTATGAAAAATTGCAGGCGGACCTTAGGAAATTGGAAGACTGGGCGTCCAAATGGCAGATGAAATTTAATGTGGACAAATGCAAAGTGATGCACATAGGGAAGAATAACCTGAATCACAGTTACCGGATGCTAGGGCTCACCTTGGGGATTAGCGCCCAAGAAAAGGATCCTGGGTGTCATTGTAGACAGTACGATGAAACCTTCTGCCCATTGTGTGGCGGCAGCCAAAAAAGCAAACAGGATGCTAGAAATTAATAAAAAAGAGGTTAACAAGACTAAGAATGTTATAGTGCCCCTGTGTCGCTCCATGGTGCAACCTCATCTGGAGTATTGCATTCATTTTTGATCTCCTTATCTCAAGAAAGATATACTGGCACTAGAAAAGGTTCAAAGAAGAGCGACCAAGATGGTAAAGGGGATGGAACTCCTCTCATATGAGGAAAGACTAAAACAGGGCTCTTCCGCTTGGAAAAGAGATGACTGAGGAGAGATATGATTGAAGTCTATAAAATCCTGAGTGGAGTAGAATGGATAACAACATAAGAATTGCCGCTGCCGGGTCAGACCAGTGGTTCATCGTGCCCAGTAGTCCACTCACACGGAGGACCTTAGGTCAAAGACCAGTGCCCTAACTGAGTCTAGCCTTACCTGCGTACGTTCTGGTTCAGCAGGAACTTGTCTAACTTTATCTTAAATCCCTGGAGGGTGTTTTCCCCTATATCAGCTTCCAGAAGAGTGTTCCGGTTTTCTACCACTCTCTGGGTGAAGAAGAACTTCCTTACATTTGTATGGAATCTATCCCCTTTTAGCTTTAGTGAGTGCCCTCTCGTTCTCTCTACCTTGGAGAGGCTGAACAACCTGTGATTACCAACTAAGTCTATTCCCTTCATTATCTTGAATGTTTTGATCATGTCCCTTCTCAGTACAAGTGGATCAATTTTCTCACTCAGTCAAAAATTACAAGGACTAGGGGACACTCTAGGGGACAGGGAAATACTTTTAAAACCAATAGGAGGAAATTTTTTTTCACTCAGAGAATAGTTAAGCTCTGGAATGCGTTGCCAGTAGCTAGCATAGCTGGTTTTAAGAAAGGTTTGGACAAGTTCCTGGAGGAAAAGTTGATAGTCTGTTATTGAGAAAGACACAGGGGAAGCCACTATTGGTAGCATGGAATATTGCTATACCTAGGGTTTTGGCCACTGTGAGAATGGGCTACTGGGCTTGATGGAACTTTGGTCTGATCCACTGCGGCTATTCTTATGTTCTTATGAAGAGGGCATAGAGGAAGAGCCAAACCATCATATAACATCTAAAAATACACAGAGGAAATATTTAGGGAGCATGAATATGGGATTACAGAGAGAGCATTGGTTTGTGGTCCACTACTATGATATTTCTCTCAGGTGGCCAGGTTACAGATGAGTAAATAAAGGTAAGTAAAATCCTATAGCACCTCAACTTTGTAGTCCAATGTAATAAATGGCAGGCTAAGGTGTAGAAAAGAGCAAAAAAGAGTGAAGCCAATGCGATCAATGCTACGAGTTTGTTTATCACCTCTATTATTATAAAGGGATTGTCTTAATTCTTCCTTACCTAATCTGTTACTTTAGGGTCGTGATACACTCTGAGAGCAAGTTATTTACTATTTTTCAAATGCTAATTAACACTGGCAATGAAACAACTAAGGAAAGAGAAAACAGATATCTGCAAACTTTGTTGATGGCATGCTTTAGCCAGCTTCAAGCATCTAGGGCAGGGGTGTCCAAATGGTCAATTGCGATCGACCAGTCGATCGCATTGCCTTTGCAATCTTTTACTCCCTGCTGCTTCCCTGAGACAGGCCTGGTGCGTACAAGTGCCGGACTCACAAGACTTCACCTCTGCCGTCAATTCTGACATCAGAGAGGAAGTTCTGGGCCAGCCAATCGCTGCCTGGCTGGCCTGGAACTTCCTCCCTGGTATTAGAATTGACGTCGGAGGTTAAGTCTTGTGGGCCCGGCGCTTGTATGCGCCAGGTCTGGCTTGGAGAAGCAGCAGGGAGAAATCGGCGTGGTGGCTTGGGGTGGGAGGCAGGGGGAGAGAGAAAGAAAGGCAGAAAGAAAGAAATATTGGCTTTACAGAAGAAGGAAGTGCAACCAGAGACTCATGAAATCACTAGACAAAAAGGTAGGAAAAATGATTTTATTTTCAATTTAGTGATCAAAATGTGTCCGTTTTGAGAATTTATATCTGCTGTCTATATTTTGCACTATGGCCCCTTATACTAAACCGTGATAGTGCTTTTTAGCGCAGGGAGCCTATGAGCGTCGGGAGCTCCCTGCGCTAAAAACCGCTATCGCAGTTTAGTAAAAGGGGAGGAGTATATTTGTCTATTTTTATATAGTTGTTACTGAGGTGACATTTGCCTTGACCTCTGAAAACCCCCCCGAATACAAATGATAATTAACATTTTCTCTGCGTATAGTGTGCTTTGTGTTTTTTAAAATTTTATTGTTGGTAGATCGACTGTGCTTTACTGAATCTCACATTTAGTTGCTGTACTGGTGGAAAAGACCTCAGAGGTCTTGAGTTTGATCTACCAGACCAATATTTTGGACCACTTTTTTTCTTTCATTGGTCAAATACATCATTTCTTTTGAGTCTTTATTGGAACCTTTACATTTTTTTATTTTTTAAATTATTATCGTAAAATAATAAAGCCACTTTTGCAATTCATTCACAAGACACTAATGTTTCATGTCAGAAAATGACTTTAAAAAGAGGCACTTAACTTTAAATGTTCAGCTTGACAGTGGCCACTGTTTCACCGCACGGCTTCTTCAGGAGCTATAACATGCTCAATTCATGCCTATATTCATGCCGATAGCCTTGGAAAGTCTTTACTGGTGCTGCATTTTACATAAGATTCTGATAAAAATTCAAAAACTAGAGGTTTTTTTGGTCAAAGAAAGTAAAAGGACAAACTCAGGATCTCTGAGCCTCCAGCACAGCAAGTAAGAAATTGAGATTTAGTAGAGAAGAATTGTTTATGCCAATTAGTATTCGCTCTAGTCATTGATTGTCTGATGATACGGGACAAGTCTTGCAAACCACAGTCCATCCCAATACTGTAGCTCAAACCCATTAAGAATAATCTTTAGGAGGGGTGTGGTCTAGTTGTACTGTGAGATCACAGGTGAAGTTCTGGAGCATGTGATGAGTCACAGATTGGGCTAGTTGTTTACTTTAATTACATATGCCTTAATTCACTGAAATGTAATTGGAAAATAGCAAAAATAATAATGATGCTCCTCTTTTCATTAGGCCCTGTAAGGGTATTGTAACCTTGGATACCTGAAATGAGTTACGAGACTATCCACCTCAGAGATGGTAAATACATGTTTCTGAAGTATTAAACTGTAATAAACCATGGAATCCAGCTTGAATGACAATAGCGCTATAAATCGCAAATACTATTATTTTTCAAATAGCTGTCTTGGGGATGAGTGTTTTGATGTGGATTAGATCTGAGCTCCTTCTATGCCCATATAATCAATCACAACAAGACTGTAAATGACCTGATGGCATTTAGCTTGGTAAAAGGTGTCCTCTATAATTTGCTTCTTGTAGCAGTTCAGGAAAAAAGCATAGGAAAAAAATACCTTTCATCTGGATTTTTATTTCATTTTATATTTGTTTTATAGTACATGCTAAATTAATTTACCCCCCTCCCCTTTTAAGAAGCTGCATTATGCTTTTTTATCACTGGCCGCTAATAAAAAAAAAAAAAGCCTAACGCGTCTTCATAAAAGTGTTTAACATGTACTAAAATCATTTAGCATGCACTAATTTGACACAAACAATAGAATATTTGGTTTGAGATGGATAAAATTAATAAATTTCATCAAAATTTCCCTGTCACACACCCCCTCCCCCCTTTTACAAAACCGTGGAAGCATTTTTTTTTTTTTGCGCAGGCTTGCACGCTAAATGCTCTGCGCTGCTCCCAACACTCATAGAGTTCCTATGAGCATCAGAAGCAGCGCAGAGCTTTCAGCATGCCAGCTGGCACTAAAAACCACTTTTGCGGTTTTGTAAAAAGGGGAAGGGGGTTAATATGGTTGTGGCTACATGAAGCATTATTTTTTGTAGCTCAGAAATTTTGTTGTGATGAGTGTGAACCTTCACAAGAAACTTCACTCTGTCCACTGGAAGAATTCGATCCTCCTGAAAAGCTGCCATTCTGTCCTGCCATTCTTTCCTGCCATTCTGTCCTGCCTGTCCTGCCATTTCTGTTAGCATTTTTCAATTAACTTAAGCATCAACAGGGTTATAGAATTTCCATCGTATGGTTTTACCTGGACCCTAGTTAGCTCAGCTTGCGAGGAGAAGAAATAATGCCTTTATTTCATAGCTCCAGCATTATGGAATTCTCTCCTGTTAGAACAGTTCAAAGAGAATTAAATGCTTTAAAACTGTGGCGAAAACATGACTTTTCCAGCAGGCATAGAACTCTTGATTCTTCCTGAATTGGACTGAACTGAGCATCTGCCCTAATACTTGCCTATGTCCTTAACTTAGTGTGAATGTTTAGTTTCCTGTCCATTGACTGTATTTCTTTTCTATAATGTATTTTTAGTGTGTAAACTGCATTACTCTGCAAAGTTGGTTTAAGTGGTATAATAAAGATAAGAGTCCTTTTACTAAGCTGCCAAAAACTCTAATGCATAGGCAGTGGAACACTATTTGGTATGGGGGGAGGGAGGTGCCATGAGCTCAAACCTAGCCCCAGCAGAATCCTTTAGCATGTCCTGTCATCAGCTCCCAACTCCATTACTTATCTCTTCCTGGCGTTGTACTTTAAATTTTAGTGGCAGCCACTGCACAGTGTCAATGAGCAGGCTAGCCCCTGGAAGTAGAATGAAGGGTTATAAGGTGGATGACATCATCGCATCGGCGTCCGCGTTCTTCCGGGTGCCTTCCAGCTGGGACACTGGATTTTACTAAGCTGCCGGCTAAAATGTTTGTGAGACACTGCCCTTATGTTTTTTCCCTTTTTTGTTCTCTTTTCTATATCGATTGTAGTTCTTCCCTGTACCTCCTCATTTGCAGTAAGTCAGTATCGTCCCAAAATTGTTTGTCTCCCATTGTTTTCTGTTTTTTTATTATTGTACATCACTCTGAATTCATGAAAAGTGATTTTATCAAATTTTAAATAAACTTAGAAACTCTAACACAGGGGTGCCCACACTTTTTAGGCTTGTGAGCTAGTAGCCAAGTCAAATGACCAAGTAGCCAAGTAAAATGACCAAGTCAAAATGATCTACCAACAATAAAATTTTAAAAAAACCCACAAAGCACACTGTACACAGAGTTTTTTTCAAAGAGGTCAAGTCAGATGACTCTATGCATCTGACTTGATGTCACCTCAGTAACAACTATACAAAAATAGACAAATATACCCCCTCCCTTTTAACTAAACCATGATAGTGGTTTTTAGTGCAGGGAGCTGTGCTGAATGCCCAGCGCTGCTCTCGACGCTCATAGGCTCCCTGCACTAAAATCCACAATTGCGGTTTAGTAAAAGGGGGCCATTTTGCAAAATATAGACAGCAGATATAAATTCTCAAAACGGACACATTTTGATCACTAAATTGAAAATAAAATCATTTTTCCTACCTTTGTTGTCTGGTGATTTCATGAGTCTCTGGTTGCACTTTCTTCTTCTGACTGTACATCCATAATCTTCCCTTCTTTCAGCCTGCTGTATGCTTCCAAACTTCATCCCCTCTGTCAACTTTTTCTTCCTCTCTCCCTACCCCCTCCCCTTTCTTTCTTTCTCCCTGCCTCCTTCTTTCTTTCTGTCTGTATTTCTTTCTGTCACCTTGCCCCCTTTCTTTGTCTGTCTATCTTTGTCTCTCCATGCCACCTTTCTTTCTGTTTCCCTTCTTTCTGTCTTGTCTCCATGCCACCTTTCTTTCTGTTTCCTTTCTTTCTTTCTTTCTTTCTTTCTTCCGCCACCATCGGGGAACAGGCCTCCAAACCACTGCCATCCCAAGCTCTCCCTGCTTCCCGACGCAGAAGTGCTGGGCCGACCAACCTTCATCCCTGACGTCAATTCTGACATCGGAGAGGAAGTTCCGAGCCAGCCAGGCAGCGATTGTCTGGCCCGGAACTTCCTCTCCGACGTCAGACTTGACTTCAGTTGGGGAAGGCTGGTCGGCTCGACATTTCTGCATCGGAAAGTAGGTAGAATGCGAAGGCAACGTAATCGACTCGCGTTGCCTTCGCAATCTACTGGTTGATCGCGATCGACCTTTTGGGCACCCCTGCTCTAACGCATATATGAACACATGCATATACATGAGCAGCTGCTGGCTAAGTGATATTCTGTAAGACCTGGATTCTCTACTCGGCACTGATTTTTTTTTAGGCATCGATAGGCACCCAAACTCAGTAAATAAATACTATTTAAACAACGTTTTTAACTGAGTTTCGGAGTGCCTAAAAAAATCGATGCCAGAATTGTGCCTCTGTAGGTGCTTTAGGCTGCCTAACACCACTGTGGATATGGCTAATGTCAGAAGTGGCGTGATTCATGACAAAAGTTAGGCACTGGAAATGTAGGCCTGGAAAACTCTGGCTTACATTTCTGGCATCTATCTTTCACAGAGGTGTGATCTCTCTATGGTGCCGTTGTGTGATTGACATGTGATTGGCGACTGCTTTTTAGGCAGCCGCTGATATTAGTGCCATATCGAGAATCCGGGTCTGTACCTAGAATAGGCTTCAAATATCACCTAAGGGAATCCCAGCCAGTCAGATTTTCAGGATGTTCACAATAATAATAATAATAATTTTATTTCTTATATACCGCTGTACCATGAAGTTCTAAGCGGTTTACAGTTGAAACAGAAGAAATGCAATAAGTAAGATTAATTAAGATGAAGAGAAAGTACTTAGAGTTCCCTGACTGTCCCAAAGGCTCACATTCTTGCTAAAGTACTTGAGAAAAATAAATTAGTTAGGTTATAAACATAGAGTAGAAGAAGGTAGGAAAACAGTTCATAGGAAAATTAATTTTGAATACATTATACATTATATATTGTTCAAGGCGGAATACAAATTATAGGAGATTTGGACATTACCAAAAGAATTGCGTAATAAAGATTATCTAGATAAATTACATAACAGTGATTCATGTACATTACATGGTGTGGTAGAGGATTCAATTATGAAAATTACATATCAGGGAATCAAGTGATAAGAGAATATAGTGGAGAATATCAGTATATACTGTTTACAGATTGGAAGTTACCTAATAATGACATAAGACGTTTATTGGATAGTGTGGAAAATGTTTATATAGGAATCAGAGTATGTATGATAGGAAAGGTTCTAAGAATTGATTAATGTGTTATTCTATAGAGGGAGAGCTTGTGCATAAAGGGAGGATATTAGTTGGTAATGACGTGTTTTCTGAATAGAAATGTTTTGATTTCTTTTCGAAATACTTTGATGTCTGTTGTATTGATTATTAGTTTGGTGATTGTGGGGTCAATTTTTGCTGCCTGTGTCGCTAGAAGGCTGTCGTATAGTTTCTTAAGACGGGTTCCATTATTAGGTGGGAAGCTGAATAGGTTTTGAGTTCTTCTTGATCTGGATGAGAGGTAGCGGTTTAGGCGGTTGTTTAGGTAACAGGGGGCAGTTCCATGGGTTATCTTAAACAGCAGACAATAGAACTTGAATTGAGTTCTTGCTTTTATCGGAAGCCAGTGAGAGTCTATATAGGCGGGAGTGATGTGGTCAAATTTGCTGAGACAGTAGATGAGTCTGATGGCAGTGTTCTGAACTGTCTGTAGTTGTTTTATCATATTGTTAGGACATGTTAGGTAGAGGCTGTTGCAGTAATCCAAGTTACTGAGTGTGAGGGATTGTACAATGATCTTGTAGTGTTCTTTGGTAAAGAAATTTCTTATTTTTCTTAGGTTTCGCATGGTGAAGAATGCCTTCTGTATGACTTTGTGTATCTGTGTCTGCATAGTGCAGCGTCTATCTAATTGTATTCCTAGATTTGCATACCAAGGAGGCAGTGTATCAATCTCATGCATCTTCATTGTGGATATCTTGAAAACCTAATTGGCTGGGATTCCCCCAGAACAGGTATGGGAATCATTAACCTAACTCTAAGTGTCTCCTTATAGAATTTATCACATAGATTTGCATATTTAAAGCTATGCACATACATGCCTTGAGAAACCACTGAAACCAACACAGCAATCACAACCCTCACTTATTTGGGTCAATGAGAGGATGGCAAGAGAGCTAACAAAGCCAATGATCCAGCTTTGGCTCATCTAATTGCCTCCTCTTTAAATGCAGCTTGCTTGTCTGTTGCTGTATTTCTTACTATTCCTTTTCAAAAACAAATACTAAACAACAGCAATTCTTTTTTACTTATCCTTTATCTCTAGCATGCCCTGACGAGACCCGTTTTGCCCACAAAGGCTTTTTCAAGGGTTCATAAAGGAGCTCTGCAAAATTGACTGTGTTAAAAACTTCCATAAAAATTCATAATCAATTGTAATTCATGTCACATATAACTTAAATAATCGAATACTGGACAGAATAAGTATAATTATCTAATTTATGGCAATTCGTAATTACAAATACCTATTTTGTTACCAAATAAATAACCTTAAATAAATTTCATACATCCATACTATCTGTCAAATTACTTAATATATCTTACATTTTTAAAATTAACCAAATAAGTGAAGGGAATTTTTAAAAATAAAGTAAAATTCTGGAATCACTCATGGCACACCCTGAATTTCTTTGGGGCACACCACTGGTGAGGGAGTCTATAGGATACTGCTACTTCCCCTTAAGAATACACCCTCACAGTGTCGGCCACATTAAAGCTTTGACATGCAGCTCATGATTGGATAAGGCCCAACTTAGTGCAGGAAGAGGCGGTCGGAGCATACAGTGAGTGATTTCCTGCACTCCAGCTGCTCTCCTGCTGCCCTCTTCAGGCTCCCCCATGAAAAACCGTATTCACTTTTTTCGAGATTCGCAGGGGTTCCTGGAACGGAACCTCCGCAAATATCGGGGGAGTACTGTACTACATTCCTTCTCTCTTGCTGCAACATACGCCTGGAACAGACTACCTGAGTCAGTACGTCAAGCTCCGGCCCTGGCAGTATTCATACACTTCAGGAGGTTGACAAAATTAAAATCCTTGGCGTTGTCATAGACCCCAAACTAAATTATCATAATCAAATCAGTGCCATTGTCAAAAGCTGTTTCTGTAGAATACGGACGATTAAATCACTAGCCAATGTTCTTGACATCTCTTTTTTTAAATACCCTAATTCATTCGCTAATAATATCAAAACTCAATTACAGTGTTCCCCCGAGAATTTGCGGTTCATGAATCGCGGACTCACTAATTCACGTATTCTCCAACCGCCTCTTCCTGTAATAAATTCAGGCTATACCAATCAGTAGTCCTTCACTTTGCTGACCCTGCCCACGTTCAAAAGGTCTTGTTATGGGCATTTTTGACTTGAATGAATTTTTGGACGAGAATGGGGTATAACGATAGACGACTTAGCGGTCTGGACAATCAAACGGCTGGTCATCCAACTAGACGATTTTTGAAAAAAAAAATATTTTGTACGTACTTTTCGGGAATGGGCATTTTACTTAGCTGACTTTGGGCGACTAGCTACTTAGGCCAAACACAGACTTAGACGTTTCTTTTGATTATGCCCCTCCACACATGTTTCAATAAGATAAACACAGGAATACATTAACAAAAGTATCATTATCAAAATTATCACCAATAAAAGACAATTTGATCATGTCACTCCACTTTTAAAGTGGAGTGACATGATCATTGGCTGCCCATAAACCATAGAATATCATATAAAATAGCTCCGATAAACTTCAAAGTTCAAATGACAAAAGCATCCTCATTTTTGGAAAGAACTTTCACTCCTCATATTCTGTCCTGATTATTATGATCCGAAGACAAATGTCTTCTTTCAATTCCTTCTTTAAAAACCATCAACACTCAACGGGATACAATATTTTCCGTGTCAACGCCTCACTTATGGAATTTGCTGGCCGCTTTCCTAAGAGAAGAAACTAACTTAGAAAGATTTAAAGGTAAATTGAAATGCAAGCCACAAGGTCAACAAAGTACAAGTGCTCTTACCTACTGTTATTTCCCTATGTTTTCCTTTTCTTATGCATTTGTACTTCCACCTCCTTTCCTCCTGTTCCTGTTATTGTTCACCAGTTTACGTTTTAGTATTTTTTCCCCTCCAAATACAGTGGTACCTTGGATTACGAGCATAATCCATTCCAGGAGCATGCTCGTAATCCAAAATGCTCGTTTATCAAAGCGAGTTTCCCCATAGAAAATAATGGAAACTCGCTTTGATACGTTCCCACCCCCGATAACCGGCATCGCTCCCCCCCACTCGCAAAGGCCCCCTCGCTCCAACCAGCACCCCCCCCCCCACTGCGCAAACCAGCCCCCCCGCTCGAACAACTTAAACTTACCCCCCTTCCCGTCTGGCACCGGCACTGGCACGCAGGCACAAATCGTGCCGGTGCCTAGAAGATCTTCCGGCTTCTGCCTGCCTTGAGCATGCATCTGCGCATACTCAAGGACTTCTATTTCTCCCGCATGCTCAAGGCAGGCAGAAGCCGGAAGATCTTCTAGGCACCAGCACGATCTATGCCTGTGTGCCGGTGCCAGACAGGGGGGGGGGTAAGTTTAAGTTGTTCGGGCGAGGGGGCCGGTTCACACGGGGGGGGGGGGGTTCCGGTTGGAGCGAGGGGGCCTTTGCGAGCGGGGGGCAGCAATGCCGGTTATCGGGGAGGGGTGCTCGCAAATCGAGTCAACACTCGGTTTGCGAGTCAAAAGTTTGCTGAGTGTTTTGCTCGTCTTGCAAAACACTCGCAAACCGGGTTACTCACAAACCGAGGTTTGACTGTACTATGTTTGTCATACCCTATTTTACATTTTGTATCTCGCATTGAATATATGATAATACGTTTTAAACAAAAATTTTATTAAACTTGAAACTTAAACTTGCTAAAAGCCCACTTTTTTGAGGTTGCTTTTAACTCCTACCTCATTGAAATGAGGTAGAATAGGGCAGAAATGAGGTAGAATGGGGCAGTCCCAGGGTGGAACAGGGCATGGTCCAATATGCTCTTCCACTTAGCTCAAAATCTCCTTCCCAAGACTGTAATATCCCAAGACTGTAATATTAGGAAATACATCAAAATAGTATTATCTTATCTTATCTTATCATACACCTAGATTATGAAACTTATGTAAGGCAGGCCCAGATGGAATCATTCACATAAAAGAATTTATTGGTTTGGGTCCTGGTCTGGGACCAGCAGTAAATAGGAGGCCATATAGGCAAGTTTACTATACTGTACATGCTGCACATTCCTTTCAGTCAGTGAAGCGGCCCTCTCCAGGTTTGATGTTCTGAACCAACAAATTTACTTGAAAGTTACTTTAGACAATTAGCAGGGACAATAAGAATAGCAGAGGTAGTTAATTTAGTGGCTGAGGCAGTAGTTAGACAGTATTCACAAAGTCTGGTTATCTCCTTTTCAGTCTTGCTCCTTCGATCTATCTCCCCCCCCCCTGCATTCTCTTTTCAGCTTTTCCCCACATAGGGGATGGTGAGTAGTAAGTAGATTCAGAACAGGATCAGTTACAGTCTTTGTTAGAGGTGTTGAGTGACTCAGGGACTCTGAGGCCCCAAAGCAGAAATTAGTCTCCAGGAGATGTATAGCTGCAAATGGTTCTAATTTCCTCAGCCTCTGGAGCTGTTCCAGGATCATGTACAGATGAACAGTAGACCTGTGTGTTCTGCTGGAAATACACAATTATACCAAACTTTTCCTTCTTTGCTTTAGGAGTGAGTACAGAGGGTTTCCTATTCCCACTGTCTTGGTGACAGTACAAAGCTTAAGCAGATGCTCCTAGATTATCTCTTAACTGATTGTTCTGGTTAGTTTAGCAAGAGCTCTTTTCTATACTTTCTTGTAACTAGTTGGCTAGGGCCTTTGGGCTGGATGGGCTCTTCCATCACATATAGGCCAGAGGCCATGAAGGACAAGGACTTGAACTGAGCACAGAGATTTCTACCCATGGCAATTGCCCTCCAAAACTAATCTCCTCCTCTGACTGTGACAAGAGGAACTTCTCCTTTCTGGAAACTGCAAAGTAACTGTAAAGTCATCTTTCAATAGTTTTGTAAAACCACTAGAGGATTGTGAAAAATTGCAAGAGGACCTTGTGAGGCTGAGAGACTGGGCATCAAATATGAAATGACATTTAATGTGAGCAAGTACAAAATGAGGTGAGAGAGAGGAACCCGAATTATAGCTACATGATGCGGGGTTCCACATTAGGAGTTACTACCCAGGCAAAGGATCTAGGTGTCATAGTTGAGGATATATTGAAGCCCTCAGATCAGTGTGCAGCAGCAGCTAAGAAAGTAAATAGAATGTTAGGAATTATCAGGAAAGGAATAGAAAACAAAGTTGAAAATGTTATAATGCCTTTGTATCGCTCTATGGTGCAGCCACACCTCAAATACTGTGTGCAATTTTGGTCGCTGTATCTCATATAAGATATAGTGGAATTAGAAAAGGTACAGAGAAAGGTGACAAAAATGATAAAATGGATGGGGCAACTGCCCTATGAGGAAAGGCTAAGGCTCTTCAGTCTGGAGAAGAGACGGTTCAGGGGAGATATGATAGATTAGAGTGTGAATCACTTGTTTACTCTTTCCAAACATACTAGGATTAGGAAGCATGCGATGAAGCTACTAAATAGTAAATTTAAAACAAACCAGAGAAAATATTTCTTCACTCAACATGTAATTAAACTCTGGAATTCGTTGCCAGAGAATGTGGTGAAAGCAGTTAGCTTAGCAGGGTTTTAAAAAGGTTTGGATAAGTAAATAGGACGAATATAGTACACATTGCTAGAATTATTTAGGATTCATGTAAATATAGATTATTTAGTTGTAACAGTTAACCTATTTAGGAGAGTATAAATATAGCATACTTAGAATGGTTAACTGTGATCTTATGTAAACATAGCAAACATATATAATAGTGTAATAATGTAAATGCAAACATGATACCATAGCCAAGTTGCTTGGAAGCTGATAACAATCACAGTGGAATCCATCTGAATCCACTACAGATGTCTATGAAAACCACTCTGAATTGACTCCCCAGTCTGGAGTAGTGGTATAGAAGTTTCCGATAAAGATAAAAGAGAAGTCCATAGGAACATAAGAATAGCCCTACTAGATCAGACCAATGGTCCATCTAGCCCAGTATCCCGCCTCCAAGGAGTCCAATCCAAGTCACTAGTACCTGGCAAAAACCCAAACAGTAGCAGCATTCCATGCCACTGATCCAATGCAAGCAGTGGCTTCTCCCATGTCTGTCTCAACAGAGGTTTATGGACTTTTCCTCCAGGAACTTGTCCAAGCCTCTTTTAAAACCAGCTACATTAATCGCTCTTACCACATCCTCCAGCTATATCTTTTTTGAGATAAGGAGACCAGAACCGAATGCAATACTAAAGGTGAGGTCACACCATTGAGCATGTTAATAGCATGTTAATAGAAAACAAAACACCACTTTCCTTAGCAACAGCAGCAGATGAATCCAGAGACCAATGGGATAGCTCACATCTACCAGCAGGCGGAGATAGAGAAACTGATTAACAGGTGGTCCTATTGGCTGGGACTCCTCCTGCATTTCCAGTATTCTCTATCTCCCAGCAGGTTATGGTTGCTATTCATCTAGCTCCTGGATTCTGGCTGTGGCTGGAACATTATTTTCTCCTGTTGAGGCTTTCTGTTCAGTGAGACTGCCATTCTGTTTCTCCTGTTGAGGTTTCTCTTCAGTGAGCTGGCAATGCTATTTCTCCTGTTGAGATTTTCTCTTCAGTGAGACAGGGGTGTCCGGCTGAACGCCTCACCCTCCCTCCAGTGATAGAGGGGTTAATTGGGTCTCTATTTTTTTCTTCTTTCCCAAAAAAAAAAAAAAAAAAAAAAGGAGACCATGTGCTATTTGTGATTATGCCTTCTCAGGGGTGCTCAACCGGTGTCTGCCAGCCCTGTCAGCCAGGTTGTGAGTATTCCTTTTTGCATTGCAACTGCGGGTTACATTGTTTTGCAGTTGTCTTAGACCTAAGGGTTTTGTTGTTGGTCTTATGCTTGTTCTGTGCGGTCGCGTGCCTTTCCAAATATCTAACTTATTCCTCACCATCTAAGCCTTGTTGGGCAGTGAAAACTGTGCAGTATGGGGAGTTGATAGTTTGAAATGTGTGGATGTTTAAGTAAAGACCTCCTGTTTGGTATCTTGGGCACGGTTGTTCAAAACGGTGCTTTCCCGCGCACAGGAGCCGCGAGCTTGTTATGGTGCGTGGGCGGAAGAGTCCTAACTTTTGCGGCCTGTTAGCTGGGGCTGGCCTGTGCACAGCGGGTGCCGCGGCTGTGTCAAGCCGCCAAGATGGACGCGGTCGTGGAGCTAGTGCTTTTCAGCGAGCGGGTGGCTCGCGCTTGTGCTCCGACGCTGGCGGCAGCACCATGGCGTTCTTAGCGCCTGTTTCAGCTGCGGCCTTATCTCTGCGCCTTCCCGGTCTCCTGGCTCTGGTCCTAGCTACGTCGGTGGGTTGCAGCGGCAGTTGCGGTTCATGCAGCGGTTGGACTCACTCCCGAGGTGATTCTTTGGGGTATGGGAGCCATCCTGCCTTGCCTGAGGGCGCTGGAGAGGGAGACCATTATGCTTTTGGCTCCTCGGTTGCGGCTTGTTCCGGCACTGGGTCAGCAGGAGGTGCTTTGCCGCTGGGACGGTCAGCGGGGCGGGGGAGGGATACCCGGGTCTTGGTTCGGATCTCTCCTCCACCTCCCGGGGGTCCCGGTATGGTGGGAATTATGACCTTTGTCTGTTTTCTCTTATTTGCGCCTTGGGGCCGCGCTGCTGGTATCAAGTGGCGCTATTGAAGGATTTCCTTGTGATATGTATGTATATTATTTTGCTGAAGAGTTTAAGTGATATTGTATGCTTATTATAAGATAATAAAATGGGTAAAGAATTGGAAAACCAAACACAATAACAACAACAACAAAAAAAGATTTTCCTTGTACTTGAGTGCTAGGTTTCCTGTTGGGACTGCAATCTCCTGGTAGTGTGGGATTGCCTGGTGGCACCTTGACTTTCCAAGCGGGCTGGACTAAGTGTTGTTGGTGTCTGGACCAACGCAGGGTCCTATGTTTTTCGGGATGCTCAACAGCCTTGTGTGGCTATCGTCTTCTCCTGACGTATGTTAAGCAGCTCCTCTATTTTTCCCTCTTCGCCTTGTTATGTGCGGGTTCATTCCCTTGTAACCGGGCGGCTCTCTGAGGGGGGGGGGGGGAGACAGGGCTGTTTGTCAGTTTGCATCATCTCTTTCTGCCTGCCAGGTACATGGACTTTGCTTAGGGGCACTAGACTCAGTTTCTGCCTTTCACTTAGGGTGTCTTTATTGTTGGAGCCGTTGATGTTGGAGAGAAGCTTATGTGGTGGTGTGTCCACTCCTAGCCTTCACAACCCTGTTTTCGGAATTCCATTCGATAAGGTCCAGGTTAGCCGTTTGCTTCTGCTCCTCTTCTTTCTGGTACCGCTGTACTGGAGTTTTCTCAGGACAGTTACTTTCTTCCCTCCAGGATTTTCAACTCTCATCCAGCCAGTTCCCCAGCCTGCCATGTGTAGTCGCAAGGGGTCTGGCGGAGGGGGGTGGATCAACTAAACCCCCCACACACAAACAGTGCCTTTGGGGAGGGGCTCTGGATTCATCTGCTGCTTCTAAAGGAAAGAAAATTAACAGGTAAGACCATAATTTTACCTTCCATAGCAAAGCAGCAGATGAATCCAGACTAGTGGGATGTAGCAAAGCAAACTCAAACTGGGTGGGACTCCAATGCCGCCTCTGACAGCACTGCAGCGCCAAAACTCGCCTCTGAACGGGCCGCTACATCTAACCGATAATGCTGTGAAAAAGTATTTCCCGACGACCAAGTGGCCGCCTGGCAAATCTCCTCTAAAGACATCCCTCCGGACTCCGCCCAAGATGTAGCCAAAGCCCGAGTGGAATGAGCATGAAGGTGCTCCGGTACCTTCTTCCCTGACAACACATACGCCGAAGCAATAGTGTCCTTGACCCAACGCGCAATGGACGCCTTAGACGCCACCATCCCTTTGTTTTTGCCCGCGAAAGCGACAAAGAGATGGTCCGACCGACGAAAATCATTCGTCACCCCCAAATAATGGAGAAGCATACGGCGTACATCAAGTAGCCGTAAAGACAAAAATCGTTTCCCCCAATCCTCCCTCCGGAAGGATGGAAGGAACAAACTCTGGTTCACATGAAAGGAAGAAATAACCTTCGGCAGGAAGGACGGCACCGTACGCACCGACACCCCAGTCTCCGAAAAACGCAAAAAGGGTTCTCTGCAAGAAAGCGCCTGCAGCTCCGATACTCGCCTTGCTGAAGCCATCGCCACCAAAAAAACTGTTTTCAGTGTGACATCTTTCAACGTGGCCGCTGACAGGGGCTCAAAAGGTGCCCCCTGCAACTTCCCAAGGACGAGTTTAAGATTCCATGTTGGACAAATTCGCTTTACCGGCGGGCGGATATGGTGAACCCCCTTGAGGGTGTCTGTTCAACTTTGATTCCTCTTCTCCCTTTCTTGATTCTTTCTCAGGCTCGCTGTATTTTGAACTCGCTGTATATTGAGCTGCCGTTGGTGATGTGGGTGCGAGTTCCCTTCAGGACTTCCTGGACCCGAGTGGCAGTAGTTCCAGTTCCTTCGGAACATGGATGCAAAGGAAGTTGTTCAGTTTTCTTCATGGTGACCGTAACGGGGGGATCGGTCGGTCAAGGGCTGAATCTCCTCTGGGTAAATTAGTTTCTCAAAGTTAAACCTTTCTGAATATTTCAAAATATAAAATAAAATAAAACTTTTGAGATCGATCGTTGCCGCGGAGCATCAGTGAGTTTTTATCAGCACTCGGTCTCCTACATGTCTACTTACCTTTCCCATTTGTCCATCCCGTCACTGGGGTATTTGCTGTGCCACCCTTGGCACGGCCAGATCAACTGGTCGGTCACAAAAGGACGATTTCTGTTATTTGCATTTCTTTTCGTCAATTCTTTGGATATGCATTCTTCAGATTTCTCTTGGGCTCTCTTCTCCTATGCTAACTTTTGGGATGTCAGGGGCTGTTGCTCCCGTAGGAGGGGACTGTGTTTCTTCCCAGAGCCCGGGCCACAGGTTGCGGTCTCAGTTTTGCCTTCTTCGGTCACCAGGAACGAGAGTATGGGATTCTGTGCAGATTCTGACATCTCTGCTGGTGACTCAACTGGGCTCTTCGGCTCGCTTTCACATGAGAATGCTAAAGCAGTTGTTTTTGTTCCAGTTGTTCCCTGTATCTCGAGGCTCCACTTGTGTTATCTAGTGGTATCTAGTCGGATCCTCATGCATTGCTCCCTATACTTTGGTGACTCAGTGAGGTATGTCTCGGTCTTTGTCGGACTGGCTCGCAGTCGTCAAATGCCACAGGTTGTCGGGTTGGGGGGCTCAGTGCCTTCAATCCTCAGCATAAGGAGTCGGTACTCGTTCTTTCTTATGGACTGCAGCACGGTCCGGCTACCATTTCAGGGGTTTCAGACCGTCCTTCCGGACTGACGTTGCAGACCTTTTAGGTTGGTGTTCTATCAGTGGTATTGCTCTCACCCTGGGATAGTACGTGATGTAATCAGTTGACGAGTACCGTCATGTTCTGCTTCAATGGGTAGAATCTCCTGGACAGAAGTCCAGCCTCTTCTTACACGACAGGAAGTGGGTTTCGATAGACTTTCTCACCTCCATATCTGAGCATGGTCCGTCTTGAGTTGGTTGACCGATGCAGCGCTTGGGTGCACCTTTCGGCGCTTTCGCAAACATACATAGTGGTGGTAGTACCATCTTCTCCATCCTGGACGATTTGCTCAGGCGTTCCAACTCTTTATATACATGGGCGATCTCCTGGACCTAGACCTCCTGGCCTCATCTTGGAATGCAAGGCTTCCTAGCTTCCTCGACGGACGCGGGGACTGGCGGTCAGAGGGGGTAGCAGCTTTGCTTCTTTCTCATCTCTGGTTTCTCTTTTCTGGTATTTTCCCCTGGCTAATAATTGGATGGATTTGCCATCTCAAGCTCACTTTCAGGGCTCTGTATTTGGAGTGGCTCTGGCTTGGCTGCGCCATCCTTGCTGTGCGGATCTGTTGAGTCTTTCGGCGGCCGACTTGTTGAGATTCCTGATATCTCCGGATTTACTCTCCTATGGTTCGACCACATAGATTTTCGTCCTACTTTGATGTTCCTACCTGGCTTTGGCACAGTATGCCTGCCTTGTATGGGTTATGCGAAGCAGGTTTTTTCTTCTCTTCTCCAGGCGATCCTGATGTATTCTCCTGTGGCTTCTGCTTCCTTTTGGAGGCTTTTCCTTTCATGGCTTCTTCTCCACGTTTGCACCCTTCCTGAGTTCTATGTTTTATATTCTTTCTTTTTTGGCGCAAGCCAGGGGCTTGCATTCATTTCCCGTCATGTTCAAGTGACAATCTTCGAGTTTTCAATGGGCTGGATATCTCGCTCTTCGCTTCCTTTTCAGCTTTGTGTAGTTCTGTTTCCCACGGAGTACTGGATCTTCGGGCACCTTTTCAGCAACCCTGTCCGGGTCCGGTCTTCGGGTACTTCTTTGCGGTTGCATGACGGATTTGTTTCGACCTTGTCTTTTGAGACTCTTAAAGGCTGTGCCGTTAAACACAGTGTTCCTTGTGGTCATGGCTTCAGCTCGACGGTTTTCTGAGTTGCTGGCCTTGTAAGGCGGGGATTCTTATTTCTGATTTGCAAATTCTAAGGTGTCGGTTTAGACAGTACCTCGATTTCTTTCTTTGATGCTGTCATCCTTTCTTTGATGCTGCTCTCGCTTTTCCTTCCTTGTTACTGGGAGGATGACTGGGGAGGCGAGTTTTCTTCTTCGCTGCAGTTTTTTTGAATGTGTGTAGCATTCTCCGCACTCTGTAGGCTTTTCACGTCTTTTGGGTCGTTTGGTTCGCCTCTTCAGGGGATGCGACATACGTAGGGTAGCGTCCCCAGCCTCCCTACCTTCTTTCCGCTTCCTTGATGACAGGGAAACGGTTGGTGGATGAACTTCATGTCCCTTCAGCCAGAGCAATGGCGGCTACTTGGACTCCGTCCAGAGGTTGTTTCCTTGGAGGTGGTTTGTCCTGCAGCTTTTTGGTCTTCCGAGAGTGCTTTATCTCAGCATTGCTGGCTGTATGAGGGGGTGCCTGCGGTGGTGGTGTTTAGCGCTTCGGTTGTTGCGGAGGCGGCGTTTGCTTCCCACCCAGATTGAGGATTGCTTTGCTACATCCCATTGGTCTCTGGATTCATCTGCTGCTGTTGCTAAGGAAGGAAAAATTATGTTCTTACCTGTTAATTTTCTTTCCTTTAGACGCAGCAGATGAATCCAGACCCCACCCTTTCTGGATTTTGACTGTCAGTTTTTCTTTTGCAACTTTCACGGTTGGTTGTTCTTGTCGGTTGTTTGGTGTATTATTACCTTTTTCAATTTGTTATGGGAAAGAAGTTTTTTACGTGCTATGCTTGTTGATGGTTACAAATGCTTGGGCAAGGAGCTATACTGGAGATGCAGGAGGAGTCCCAGCCAATAAAACCACCTGTTAATCAGTTTCTCTATCTCCGCCTGCTGGTAGATGTGAGCTATCCCATTGGTCTCTGGATTCATCTGCTGCGTCTAAAGGAAAGAAAATTAACAGGTAAGAACATAATTTTTCCTTAATCTACATAACGACAGCACAGAGCTTCAAAGAAACTGTAAAGCATATCAAAGACCTCTATAGCATCTCTTTAATTTGGAGAACATGCATTAATTATAATATAGAACCATGCGGCTCATTCCAAGGTACAAAAGTTCTTGGTGCCTTGGGTTTTTTGACCTGTTCCTGGGGTTATTTGGGGCACTGATTCAGAAAATTGCATTGGATAGACTGCAAAAACACAAATAGGATGTCCAGGAGAAATAATTTATTCAAAACAATCAGTTTAAAATCAAGATAAGAGCAACCTCTGGATGAATATGTGCAAATTGTGTCACTGATGGTACATGCACACAAAAGTGAGAAACGGAACCTACACAGTCCTTGTTTCGGTGAAAAATCTGCCTTCCTCAGGGGTCCTAATTGATTTGACACCAATGTGTAGCACCTAATATCATTGAAAAACTTTTAACGAAGGATCCTGTCTTGAGCAAACCTTCAGAGTGAAAGTGGATAGACTGCAACAGCTCTAGTTTCTTAGATATGGTTGAATTTATTAATTTTTTTACCACTATTTAAAAAATCTCTTATGCAAAATCAGGATGTCATAACAAGCTTTCTTTTTTGAATGGGAAATTTATGTATTTAAATTACACACATTTTTTGGGGTTAGGGCTTGGGGTAGAGCTAAGATCAAGGTTAAGGCAAGGGCTAATACTAGAGTTAGGACAGCTAATACTAGAGTCAGGATTAGAGTTAGGGCTAGGAATGTGGGTTCAAGCCCAGTGCTGCTCCTTGTGACCCTGGCCAAATCACTTACCCTTCCTTTGCCCCAAATATCATAGCTAGATTGTGAGCCTGCCAGGATAGATAGGAAAATACTTAAGAGTATTTGATTAGAATGTGATTTAACTGTGAATCACTCAGATGGCTGTGCCTAAGAGCAGTATATCAAATACAAAATAAACTACAAAATAAACTTAAAAACTTATGCTTAGTGGCTGGATATTGCCAATTAACCATATTACACATTTAAGTGTCACCAGCCCTGGAAAATCTATCCCATTTTTGAACACATAACTTTGTTAAAATAATGCTTTATACATTCAAGATAATCCAATCAAGTGCCATAGATTTTTTTTAAAGGCAAAACATTTATTCTGCTGGTGTCACCATCAACCTGAAGTGAATTGACAGGGATCTGAGCCTCCAGACAATAAGAGTATTGGGCCCTTAACCACCTATCGAAAACCCTACTAACATGGGCTCCTGGGCACTACCCTGTTATCCCAATGGTTAGTTTACCCCTGCCATCAACCCATTAGTGCTATTGAATATCAAACCTCCTTCACTTGCCATGTTGTTGTTAGGTTCCATCGACTTGTGCTCAAGTCCTAGCAAACTTGATGAATTGCAGATCTAAAAAGAAATCGGCTTTGTCCTAGTCCAGAAAGGTCCTCCAGTGTCATCCCCATGGTAATTTTCAGTGTGTCCAGCCATATGATTTCAGGTTGCCCAATTCGCCTGGTTCCTTCGATCTTCCCAAACATGATGTCCTTCTCCAGTGATCTCTCTCTTCTGATGGTGTAACCAAAATAAGACAGTCATAACTTCATCATTTACATAAGAACATATGAATAGCCTTACTGGGTCAGACCAATGGTCCATCAAGCCCAGTAACATGTTCTCCTGGTGGCCAATCCTGGTCACTAGTACCTGGCCAAAACCCAAAGAGTAGCAACATTCCATGCTACCGATCCAAGGCAAGCAGAGGCTTCCCCCATGTCTTAATAACAGACTATGGACTTTTCCTCCAGGAATTTGTCCAAACCTTTCTTAAAACCAGCTAAGCTATCTGCTTTTACCACAACCTCTGGCAACACGTTCCAGAGCTTAACTATTCTCTGAGTGAAAAAATATTTCCTCCTATTGGTTTTAAAAGTATTTCCCTGCAGTTTCATTGAATGTCCCCTAGTCTTTGTAATTTTTGACGTAGTGAAAAATCGATCCACTTGTACCCATTCTACTCCATTCAGTTTGATCTTTTCTGTTGTCTCATACTAATTTCCCTGTGAAAGAAAAATTGGATAATTTCCAATAAAGTAGGTTTACAAAAAAATCTACTATTCTAGATGCAACCCATTTTGGCTTTAATTTGATATATCTGAATATAACATTTTGGATGGGATTGATTTTCATCTCATCTCTGCATTCATTTCTTATAAATGATCTTATTTTTCAAAAGGCAAATTGTTAATCGTTATGTTGGCAAGAGCCTATGGAATTGCTCAATGATATGTGTGACCTCACACCTATAATATATTCTAATTGATTTGATGAAAACCCCAGCACTAATTTATTCTTAAATTAGCTAGTTTATATTTATGTGTACTTTGCTTTTAATGAACTTGGGACAGGCCCCTTGATTAACTGCTATAGTGGTAAAAGTCTAGCCAGCTTTAATTAAGGCACAGTGTTTCCTGGATTGAGTGATTCATATTTCTTCAAGTCACACAGATTGCTCTGCTTATTTCTGGAGGATACAAATTGCTGATATCAGTAAACTGTGGTGCTTAAAATCAAATAAAAAATCGTATATGTATAGTCTTCAGCAAAATCCCTAAATTGTAAATCGTCAAATATCTGAACTATTTATTCTACAGTATTTTTCTTTTTTTTTCTTTTTTTCCAAAGTGTTTTTATTGAAAATGGCAAAAGGTCCAGACAAGCAACCACAAACTGTGCAGGAACATACACATTGTCAAAATATCACAAAAAGGAAGAGGAACAGCAACAACAAGCATGAACCAGCCTCTCCCGATTGATAATTGCCAACAAGCGCAAGTCAAGGCGCAGCAAGAGGCCAGAACTTGGAACACGCAAACCCCTTCCCAGAGCCCACAACGAGAAGAAGCCGGGCTAGACCCTCAGCCATAATTTTATGTGAATAATCCCCACAGACAACAACACCCAGACCGTTCATCAAGCATACCAGTCCTCTCAACAGACACTCACAAGACACCCGGTCACCACACAATCTGCGCTACCAGACACACCTACCCCACCAAACCCAAACCCAACCCCCACCCCCACCCCGAAGAGAGTGCAAACACGAAATAAACCGTGGTGAAGACAGCAGCAGGTATGGAAAAACCCCATACAAGTAGGATGGCCAGAGAGAGCCCTCAGATAGAAGAGATCATGGGGAAAGAAGCTCCAGCAAGTGCTCCCACAAAGCGACATAATGCCTCAACTCTACCTTACTAGATTTACTGTAGGAGCGGATCTCAAATTGCGCCATCTCTCTCAGCTTGGCCCGCCATTGGGCCTGGGGAGGTATGTCCTCAGATACCCAGTAAGTCATAATCATCTTCTTCCCCACTAAAATGGCATTGTAAAGGAATCGTCTTTGCAGGAGTGAGAGACCCTGTTCCCGTAGTGACCCCTGTAAGCCCAGAAGGAGAGTACCATAGTCCCACTCAATAGAGCTGTGTGTAACCGCGTCAAGAAGGCCCATCAGCCCCGTCCAGATAGTGAGTTTAGTACATTCAAGGAAAGAATGAAGGTACGTGCCAGGCTGTGATTTACATTTGCTGCATAAGTCGCTAGCCCAAAGTCCTATCTGAGCCCCCCGCTGTTTAGTAATATAGACTCTGTGCAAGATTTTATACTGTAGTTCCTGGTAATCTGCCGATTTGGAGAAGAGATAAAGAGACTGGAAGCAATCCAAAAATTGGGGCTCGGAAATACTCAAACCCAGGTCCCCCTCCCATCTCTCCCGTAGGGCACTCATCCCAGGAACCTGAGCAGAGAGACGGAGAACACTATACCAGTGGGACAGCCGATTGAACGCCGGCGGGGTCGCTTCAAAGATCCGATCTAGAGTCCCAGCTCCGCGCATGAGCTTGCCGAGTGACCTCCCAATAGTGGCGGAGTTGAAGGAAAGAAAACAAGTACCAGGGGGGGAAGTCCCATTTTGTCTGGAGCTGTTGGAACGAGGGGAAAGTACCTCCCGAGACGGCCAAAACATCAGAAATGGTGCGACATCCACTGCGTGCCCAAGCCCGGAATATCGTCCGTCCCCAACCTGGGAGAAAGCCCGTATTACCCTCAATGGATAGAAAGGGCGAAACCGCAACCGGCAGATCCTGCCTACGCCGCCACCACTGCTTGGCCCTCCTAAAAGGAGCCAACAGAACTGAGCGACCCCCCGAGCGAGCCATATGATCCGGTTGAGAGTGAAGCAGATTGAAGAACCGAAAAGGAAGGCTCCAGGATTCAACCCAGCCCTGCGGGAAGTAGCGCGCTACGCCTGTGTGGCCCTCGTGGATCCACCGCAGGAGGGCCGCTACATTGTACAGGCGTAAATCAGGGACATTCAACCCTCCCCTTCCTCTAGCCAACATCAGCTTTGTCAGAGCAACACGAGGGGCCTTAGAGCGCCAGAGAAACCGAGAAATCAGAGAATGAAAGCGAAGGACATCAGTGCGGCGAAGCCAGATCGGCACTGTCTGGAGCGGATAAAGCAGTTTGGGGAGCATGACCATCTTCACCAAGGCCACTCGACCCAGCAAACCCAGAGGGAGTTCCTGCCACTGGAGGCATAATCTCCCAATGGCGTCAAGATGACGAAGAACATTCATGGAGTAAAACGTGGCCGGGTTAGTGCCCAAATAACGGACCGGGTGAAGCGACGGCGGTATGGGTAGTAAGGCATGCCACGGTTCCACGGGGCCGCCAGCCAGCAGCAAGAGTTCGGATTTACTACAATTAACCAGCAAGCCTGATAAGGCCCCAAATTCCCGAACAATAGTCAAAGCCGCCTCCAGATGTATGGGAGCCCGATCCAGATATAGTAAAATGTCATCTGCAAACATACTAATTTTGCACTCCTGTCCCCCCACTTGGATCCCACGAACCTCCGGTGCCTGACGTATTTTGATAGCTAGGGGTTCTATGGCTAACAAAAATAACAGAGGGGATAACGGGCACCCCTGCCGTGTTCCCCGCTGTAATGCAAACGCCTCCGTCAAGCTCCCATTGATAAGTATACGGGCCTGAGGGTAGGTATATAAAGCTTTAATCCAACCCACAAAACTCCCCGTAAAGCCGAAATCCTCTAATATCTGAAATAAGTACTCCCAGGAGACACTATCAAACGCTTTCTCCATATCTAATCCTGCCACTGCCGATTGCTCTCCCCTACCCCTATGCTCGTGAATGGCCCCTAACACTTTCAACAGATTCATAGAGGCATACCGACCCGGTACAAAGCCCACTTGATCTGGGTGAATCAGGTGTGGTAAAAAACAATTAAGACGCCGCGCCAGTGTCATAGCTAACACCTTGATATCCTGGTCCAGAAGAGAGATCGGACGAAAAGAACTCACCAGATCAGGGTCCTTCCCCGGTTTGGGCAACAATACTATATGAGCCATGTTGTCAGAAAAGGGGTCGTCCCCTCTCGCCACCGCATTACACATCCTACTGAGCGGGGGAGCCACTAGATCCCTCAAAATCCGATAGAATTCCGGACCCAGGCCGTCCGGTCCCGGCGCCTTAGCCAAAGTGAGCGAGCCGATCGTGGTAGAGATCTCCTCCACTGTAATAGGCCCATTGAGAGACGCGGCTTGGCTCGCCGTCAACCGAGGTAACTTCAAGTCGGCGAAGAACCGTGACATAGCGTCGGCATCCAAAAATCGGCGGCCGTAAAGGGCCTGATAGTATTGAACAAATTGGGAGGCAATGTGACTCTCCCCCTCGTGACAGTGATAACCTGTCTCTTTTTGTGCGGGCGGATCAAGTTGGACAGGAGCTTCCCCGTTTTACTTCCCCACCTATAAAGCTGGTATCTTTGATAGTACAAGGAGGTCTCCGTTCGCTTATTGAGGATTTCCTCAAGCTGACCCCGCACCATCCGCATCTCCTCCCGATCCGAATCCGATAATGTGGTGATATGGGATTGGCGGAGGGCGTGCAACCGAGTAGATAGCCTCAAGAGCTCCCCCTCCGTATGTTTACGTTTGCCAGCGATATAAGCGATAATGTGCCCACGGAGCACTGCTTTTGAAGCATACCAGAATGTAACGGGGCCCACATCCAGCGTGTCGTTTGTAAGTTGGTAATCTAACCAACGCGCCCTTAAGAAAATGCGGAACTCCGGGTCCTGGTACAAAGAAGAGGGCAACCGCCAAGAGGAAGTCCTTCCCGCCGGCGCCACGCATAAACGGAGTCCCACCGGTGCATGGTCAGATAGTGTGCTCTCATAAATTTCAGAGTGACTGGCCCTAGAGAAAAGGCGTTTATCAAGGAGGAGGTAATCCAGCCTGGCATACACCTTGTGGGCATGTGAGTAAAAAGTGAAATCATTGTCATAAGGGTGTAAAGTACGCCAAACATCAACCAGCTCTAAGTGTTGAGTGAGAAAGCCCACCCCACGTGTGTCGTGGTCCCGGGTCCGTGCCCGAGGCGGCTTACAATCCACACCAGGATTTGCAGTGATATTGAGATCCCCGCCCACAACTAAATTGTAATCAGAGTGCTGTGAAATATGGGCCAATACAGTGGAGAAGAACTTATGACAGTAGACATTGGGTGCATACAGGTTGCACAACAGTAACTTAAGACCCCAAAGCTCTCCCAGCACCAGAACGAAGCGACCCTCCGGGTCCTGAATTTGCTTATGAAGATGAAAAGGAAGGTGTTTGTGAAGGAGAATGGCCACCCTCCTCTGACGGCCCGTAAAGGCCAAGGAAAACACATCCCCCACCCATTCCCTGCGTAATTTGGTATGTTCCAGCTGAGAGAGATGCGTTTCCTGTAGGAAGGCTATATCTGCGCCCAACTTGCGGAGGCAGGACAGCACTCGCGATCGCTTAATAGGAGACTTGATACCATCCACATTGAATGTGAGTATCTTAAGGTCAGCCAGGATCAATTCTAGGTGGACTGGAGCCGAGCAGAGAAAAGATAGAAAAAACCGCTCCTGGGTCTCCCAGCTGGACCCAGCAGCCAGACAACAGATACCAAATAAGTCTGCACCCCCCCCGAGACCTCCCCCCCATTCCATCCAAACCACAATCCTAGCACAATCACACCAACATACAAAACCCCATGCACACACCCCCAACAACCTTCCCCAGCCCCCCAGCCCCCCCTCCCACCCTCCCCCACCCCTCCCCAGTCGTGTAACCCATACACTGTCCCTCACAAACCCACTGCCTACCCATAGCAGAACCCTCCCCCCTCCCGCAAACTGTCCACCCCAAAGGGACCATCACAGCGAACAAAAAAGAAACAGGTAAGATATAAGAAGTCCAAATCAAGCCGTAATAGGCTCAAGAGCAGTGCCATGCCCCAACAACTAAGGGCTTGTGTCCAGGGGCAGTCTAAAGTAGCGTGATGGAAAGCAGCCAACAATAGATCCTAGGACCAGATGTGGGTCCGGCCGATACACCATCAGGAACCAGCAGAACAAGAACAACAGTCAGAGCGGCAAGCGCCTGCGGAAGGTCAGCATCAGAGTCACCCAAAGCACAACTTAGGCCTGGCAGTCGAGAATCAAGGAAGAGGGTGAGCAGCCAGATTGCCCACATAGGTGCGGGCCTCCTCCACAGTGGTCAGGGTCTCAGAGGCGCCATTCCTCCAGACCCGCAGCTTGGCAGGGAAAACCAGGGCAAACTGGATCCCCCTCTTGTGGAGCTCTGTGCAGAAAGGCGACATCAATTTGCGTTGGGCAGCAACACGCACCGAGTAGTCATTAAAGACCAGTACCTTCACCCCCTCGTACTCCATGGCTCCAGCCTTGCGATAGGCCCTAAGCAGAGCTTCCTTGCCTCTCCAATTGCAGAAACGTGCAATAGCTGTACGTGCACGTTTGCCATCCCCCGATTTGGGGCCAATACGGTGGGCTCTCTCACAGTCAAACTGCAGGCCGGAGCCCGACAGGCCCAGCGTCTCCGGCAGCCATATAGTGAAAATCCGGTACAGGTCGGCATCTCCGACAGATTCTGGTAAACCAACCAGCCGCAGGTTGTTACGACGGCTGCGATTCTCCAACTCCTCAAGTTGCTCCTGCATGTCAGTGTTGGATTTGCGGAGCGCCGACATCTGAGCCTCCAAGGACGCACACGTGTCTTCCTGACCTGATACACGTTGCTGCACTTCGGTGAGGCGCCGCTGCTGGGAATCAAATTTTTCGTGCACCTCATCAACTGCCGATTGCAGTTTATTGAGGCGATCCGCCAGGGCAGCCGAAACCGACCTAGTTATTTCTTGTATCCAGTCTCCCGCAGGGATGGTGAAAGACGCGGGCTCCGCCGCCATTTTAACAGCGGGAGACTGAGGCCGATCCCGAGAGGTCTTCGCAGAGCGGATTGGCATGCCCGATTACAACTCGCCCCCGAACTGCAATAGTACCAGCGCAAGACTCCCAGCACTGCTCCCGAGGGACTCGCGATTCGGAACGGGTGGAAAAACGCCAAGAATTAGCTGATTTCAGCGGGATCAGGACGGAGCTCTCCGCTCCAACAACCGGTCAGGTAGGCTGCATCACGTGACCCCCCGTATTTTTTCTGATGTTGCCGAAACCCCCCCCCAAAAAAACCCAACAACCTTTGCCCAAACTCTGGAAGCATTGTGTTCAATGCTTCATTGATTTAATCTTGTATTTATTGCTTTGTAATAGAGAGGCGGAGTCATGTTCTGAGCTTTCCTGGTAGGACAGGATATAAAACCAAATAAATAAATGTAATTCAGGCAGGTTTTCCAGCTTCAAGCTGCCCCAAGCTGAATTTCACAACTTTTTCCTGTAGAAAGCTGGTTAGGATGGGGCTCAGGCTACATGAATAGCTGTGTGCTATTTGACACAGACTGAAACTTCCACTGTACTGAAACACCCTTAAAAAAAATCAGAGCAGAAGAGCAAGCCCCACAACTATTCACCTCAAGTAAAATGCTAGATTTGTTTGCAAGCAAAAAATTGGGTTTAAAAATTGCCCTATAGGGCAATCTTCATAAAAGTAACAATCTGAATCAGGACTACAAACTTCTGGTTGAGCTTGTTTCATCAAAATACCAGCAGATTTGTATGCCAAAGCATACAGTATATGTATGCTTTGTACCATAACAGCTTAAAAATATCTTTAATGAATATTTCTTTTGGAGTCAGTATTCAAGAGGCTTTAACGCAGCGGTCTCAAACACGCGACCCCCAGGGACTATTTTGCAGCCCGCAATCTGTCCTCTCCACTTCACAAGTTTTCCGATTGTGGAGAGGACAAGCCTAAAGCAGGGGGCCCCAATCTGCTTCCCTTCCCACTGCTCTCCCTCCCCAATTCTAACGTTGCGGAAGAAGTTCCAGGCAGTGGCGTACCTAGGGGGGAGCGGGGGGGGGGGGGGGGCGGGCCGCCCCGGGTGCCAGCCCTAAGGGGGTGTTCCCGGCCTTGCCGTTCAGTCCCCCCGCCACCCCCGAAGGACCGCTCGCCCCACTGACCTTCCTGGCACCGCCTGTGAAGCAGCCCGCAGCAGGATCGCGAAGTCAGCGTCAGCATCCCTGCGCTGCTTCCTGCGCCGCGATCCCGCCCCTCCTCTGACGTCAGAGGAGGGGCGGGACCGTGGCGCAGGAAGCAGCGCAGGGATCGCTGACGCTGACTTCGCGATCCTGCTGCGGCTGCTTCATAGGTGGTGCGGGGAGGCCAGGGGGGGCGAGCGGTCCTTCGGGGTAGGTCGGGGCATCAGGCCTTCAGGGTGGGGCGGGCGGGCAGGCAAGCAGGCTTTCAAGGGGGAGGGGGGTGACAGGCAGGCAGGCAGGCCTTCAAGGGAGGACAGGCCTTCGGGGGGGGGGGTGCAGACCTTCAAGGGGTGCAGGCCTTCAAGGGGGGCAGGCAGGCCTTCAGGGGGGTGCAGGCCTTCCGGGGGGGGTGTAGGCCTTTGGGGGGGGTGCAGACCTTCAAGGGGGTGCAGGCCTTCAAGGGGGGGAACAGGCCTTCAAGGGGGGAAAGGCAGGCATGCCTTCAAAGGGGGGGACAGGCCTACAAGGGGGGGGGGACAGGCCTACAAGGGGGGGGGGGGGACAGGCCTACAAGGGGGGGGGGCAGGCCTTCAAGGGGGGGTGCAGGCCTTCAAGGGGAGAGACAAGGCCTTCAAGGGGGGGAAGGCAGGCAGGCCTTCAAGGGGGACAGGCCTACAAGGGGGGGAGAAAGCTACAAGGGGGTGGGACAGGCCTTCAAGTGGGGGACAGGCCTTCGGGGGGGGTGCAGGCCTGCGGGGGGTGCAGACCTTCAAGGGGGGGACAGGCAGGCAGGCCATACAAGGGGGGGACAGGCCTACAGGGGAAGGGACAGGCCTTCAAGGGGGGTGCAGGCCTTCAAGGTGGGACAGGCAGACCTTTAAGGGGGGACAGGCCTTTGGGGGGGGGACCATGATTAGAAGTACACGGAGGGAAGGGGGTGTTCAAAGAGACATGCATATGCCAAACTTGGGAGGGGGGAAGAAATAATGGGTCTGAAAATAGAGGAGAGGGAGAGAGATGATGGACCATGGGATTTAGGGAAGGAAGGAACAGAAAGGGAGAGAAAATTGGACACAAGGGATGGTGTGGAGGAGGGATAGAGATACTGGATAGGAGGGTAATTAGGAAAAGAAACGGAGAGAGGGTGGACTCTGGGATGGTGGGAAGGAGGGAGAGATGCCGGATGAAAGGGTATTTAAGAAAAGGTGGATCTGTGGAGGGAGATGAAAAAAAGTAAAGATACCAGACATTCCTGGGAAGGGAAGGGGAAATGGAAAGGGAGGACAGAGTTGGCAGATGGATGGTTAGCATGCAGAAAGAAGGAGACCCTGGCAAGCAAGTTATCAGAAGAAAACAAGAGCCTTGGACCAACAAGATTTGAAAATATAACCAGACAACAAAAGGTAGAAAAATTAATTTATATTTCTGTTTTGTGATTATAACATGTCAGATTTGAAATGTGTATCCTGCCAGAGCTGGTGTTGGACTGCAAACGTGAGCTAGGATTTAACAGAAAGAGGAAAAGTCCTTTTTGTTTCTTTATTTTATTTACACCACAGCGCCAGTGTGGTTAGGAGAAGCCAAAGGGGGTGAAAAACTATAAAACCCACCAGGAGTTTTGAAAAAAAATCACCCAAATTAGGCAGGAAAAATCGAATTGAAAAACCAATTCAATAGGGCTGAATCGAATCAAAATTTTTTTTTCCTGTATCTGCAGCATTAGTTTGCGCTACTGTCTTAGACTTTAGGACCTGGGATTGGGGAGAGATGGCATACTTTATAATACTTTATAATGCAAGTGAAACGAGGATTTGGTCAGACTTTTGAAGGGTCTGCAGAAAAAAAATATTGTATAGGCCGGGGACATGAGACAGCAGGAAATGGGAACTTTTCTTCCTTCTATTTTTGTGAATGGAAAGGCTGAGGATGTCAGAGAGGTCAGTTAAATTATGTGCTTTATAAGAAAATATAATAATGTGTTTTATAAAGTTTATAGCATAGCTGGCCTACCCAGTGAGGTGTTCCTAGTGGTGATGGTGGGCAGCGTGTCAATGTGTTGAGAGGAAGAGGTGGTCTGGGAAATTCTGCTGAGCAAACTCCGGGCCCATTTCCACCCCCCAGTTTAGTCCACTCCACTCAACTGATTCACACACTGAGTGGTCTTTGGGTTGTTGTTTTGGGATCTCTTCCAGTGGTTTATCTCCTTTGGTCCAAGGAAGGTAAACTTTGTTATCCTTAGCATTGACCTACAGAATATGTTTGTAACAGCGCTGCTTGTGTGGCATTAGGCTATGTAGTGATCGAAAGAAAAAAACAGACCTTTGCACATTTTTGCACTATATGGTGGGTGTATGAGGAGATTCACATTTCCTGCACAGCTAAGTCCATGTGAAGTTACCTTGTGCTGTATTTGACATCTAGCAAGGTCTCTGTTTGAAAGGAAAGATCTAAACTTAAAAATGAAGTGGCCAGAAGTTATGGTAAAAGCAGATAGTGTAGCTGGTTATTAAGAAAGATTTGGACAAATTCCTGGAGGAAAAGTCCATAATCTGTTATTAAGACATGGGGGAAGTGTCTGCTTGCCCTGGATCGGTAGCATGGAATGTTGCTACTCTTTGGGTTTATGACCAGGTATTAGTGTCCTGGATTGGCTACCATGAGAATGGGCTACTGGGCATGATGGACCATTGGTCTGACCCAGTTAGGCTATTCTTATGTTAATGTTCTCATCTGTAGGGGCCTTTGTTTTCACTTCTTATTTTAATGTATTTTTTTTCTGGGAACTTATCAGTGTTTTTTATAATGGGAACAAAAATGGAAGAGAATTAATGTGTGTGGAATGGGGGGGTAACTAATTTCTTCAGCTAAAATAATTCAAATCCACATTCAAACAGACATAGGAGAACTTGTGCACCCTCCAACCAAAAACGTCAAAAGAAAAAAAAACTGTTCGACAACCTCCTAGCCATTCGAGCTGCAACACACGACCCCCAACCTCTACAAACCAATTGATATCAACCACAGACTGCAAAAACCATCAAAGAAATAAAAACCCTTCTATTCAAAAAACACATAAAACCGAACTAACACAATCAGAACTGTCCCAAGCATCACCTGCAACTACTCCATATGTACTTCTAATGTCATGACAATTTAGACATAATTTATGTTATGTTATGTTTGGAATAATGGTTACATATATGAGGTTCAATAAAAGAAAATTTTCACTGCCTGTTTCTATTCTGACCATTTATTCCATTTCATGGTTATTGCAAAAAAAAAAAAAAAAAAAAAAAATTTTACATGGGGGGGGGGGGGGGGGGGTGTCAAAAAATGATGGGCCCCGGGTGCCACATACCCTAGGTACACCACTGGTTCCGGGACAGCCAATCGCTGCCTGGCTGGCCCGGAACTTCCTCTCCAACGTTAGAATTGACGTCGGGTGGTGAGAATTGGTCGGCCCCGCGCTGGGGAAGATAAGCAGGGAGAGCTAAGACTTCGGCGGTGGCCTGTTACCCGATTGCAGCGGTGGCAGCCTGTTCCCCAATGGTGGTGGCTTGGGGGAGGGCAGGGGAGAAATAAAGAAAGAAAGGGGGGGAGGGACAGGGAAACAGAAAGAAATAAGGGAGACGGGAGACAGAACACAGACAGAAAGGGGCATGGAGAGAGAAAGACAGAAAGAAAGGGCAGGCATGGAGAAAGAAAAAAAGAAAGAAAGGGGGCACGAAGAGAGAGAGAAAGACAGACATGTAGAAAGAAAGGGGGCATGGAGAGAAGAGAGAGAGAGAAAGAAAAGGGGCAGGGTGAAAGAAATAAAAAGTTGGGGGATGGAAGGAGACAGATGCCAGACCATGGAAATAGGGACGGAAGAAGAGAGAGATAGAAAGGAAGGTAAGACATGGAAACATAGATTTTGAAAAGAAAGCAGAAAAAATTGAATATTAAGTTAATGCCAAGATGGATGCAAGGCAGAAAGTGAAGACGGAGAGAAAAACAGTCAAAGGACAAGAAGGCCCTGGAAACAGTTTAAAAGCACAGAAAAATAAAGTCACCAGCCAACAAAGGTAGGGGAAATGATTTTATTTCAATATAGTGATTGAAATGTGTCAGTTTTGAGAAAGGAAAGATATTAAACTTTACATGTGAGGGCCGCAGAAAAAATAGTTAATGACAATTTTGCATAAGGTAAATCTCTTTATAGTTTATAAATCTTTCCTTTAACTGTTAAAGGAAAGATTTATGTAATGTAATGTAATTTATTTCTTATATACCGCTAGAGTTTGGTTGTGAGTGTTGCCATTTTTTTTTTTGTGTGTGTGGATAGGGGTGTTAGTTCTGGTGTTTTTTGTTCTATTGGTGTTACCTGTCTTTTTGGAGTGCCTATGTCTGTAAGTAGGATTTATGTTCAAATTTTTCATGTTCAAAACTTTTAACCTTCTAAATATATCCCTTGCCCCCCTCCTATGTGTTTTTACCCTTTATGTTTTCTTCTATCTTAGATTGAGATACTGTAACTGTGCCCCTCTTTCCTATTGTATCTAGTTAGTCATGTTACCCCTTCAGTTCTAACATTGTATGTTATAAATTATTGTTTTTTTAAAACTTGTTAAAAATTTTGTTTCCAATAGAGTCTGTTATCTTATATGATATTTTAAATTGTACATCGCTTAGAAATTGTTATAGGCGATTCATCAAATAAAATTGAACTTGAACTTGAACTTGAACTCAGTTCAGTTTTATAGTCTGCATGATTCAGAATTTTATAAGGGGGCCATTATGTATTCCACTAATGTTTTTTCATGTTAGTTGTTCCCACCTGTTCCCTTGTTCTTTTTCTAGTGTTTGTGCTCTTGAGCATCCCAATGTTCATTACCCAGGAATAAGGGTGGAATAAGTCTGAGGGAACCACGAATCAATAGTAGAACACTGCCTCATACACAACACTTCCTATTCAATGGCTAACATTGGTGATTGCGACAATGGCTTTTTCAGTGTTACAGTACACCCAAGGCAGTTGGCCCATTTGTTCTACCCTCGTCCCAACATTGTCCTTTGTAGTTGTGGCAGTGGGTAGAATCTTAGTCCTACCACAAAATATGTGAACAAAACATGTACCCAAATTCTTTGACCCTGCTACGAGTGTATAGGCAGGCCTCAAAGTGATAAATAGTTAAAAGTAAGTGATAGATATTCAGATATTCAAAACAATTTAACAAGTTAGAAGAATTTCCTATCTAGTTAAATTGTGGTGAGCAGGCCATCCCTGGATTTTCAGCAGCACTTATCTCCATAGTTCTGCTGAAAATCTGGTGTGACTTCCATGGCATTATGCAAAATATTGGAAAAGACAGTGCTCATGCAACTGCAAGACTTCATGGAAATGAACGGCACCCTCTGCAACTTCCAATCGGGCTACAGGAAACACCATAGCACAGAAACAGTGCTTTTGGACATCTTAGATGACTACTGGAAAATCCTAGACGATGGAAATGATGCATTGTTGGTACTATTAGACCTCAGTGCCGCCTTCAACAACCATTGACCACTCTCTCCTCTTGTCCAGGCTAAAGTCCATATCGGAATCCGTGACAACGCACTTTGATGGTTCTCTTCATTCTTGAACGACAGATCGCAGAGAGTTCTACTAGGAAAATCCTTATCTGAACCCAAACCACTCCACTATGGAGTGCCTCAGGGAGCCTTACTATCATCTCTCCTCTTCAACCTCTATGTCAAACCAAATCAGAATCCACTCTTTCGCAGATGACCTACAACTCTACCTTCCCCTAGGGCCGACACCGAGACACACAAATCTATAACCTCCAGTCTTGTTTAACTGAAATAAAGACCTGGATGACCGGGAACAAGTTACAGTTAAATGAATCCAAGACAGAACTTCTCTGGATCCACAAAGATCATTGCGTATACCCCCGTCCATACTTTTCCTGGGGCACAAACACTCTTATACCCAAGGATAACGTCTGCAGCCTAGGAGTAATTCTCGATTCAAACTTATCAATGACAGATCATGTATCCAAACTAGTATCATCCTCCTTCTACTACCTCTGCCAGCTAAAAACCATATGTGCATACTTCTCAGAACCCGAATTTGCCCAACTACTGTACGCTTTTGTACAATCCCGCATAGACTATTGCAACACACTACTAGTGGGCCTGCCTACCAAAACTCTCTCCCACCTCCCGTTGCAAACCGCCTCCTGAAAAACCTAGGCATCCGCGACCACGTTACCCTTGCATTAGCTTCCATGCACTGGCTGCCCATTCAAAAGCGCTGCGCCTTCAAGGCCCTGGTCCTCGCTTTCAAAACCTTCCATTGAAACTATTCCGCACTACATGAACACTAAACTACAAATCTACTTCCCAAAGTGACCACTGAGGTCCCAAGGAGAAAAACGACTAACCATACCTAACTTCCTCATACCTAACCATACCTAACCATACCTAAGCTCCCTCAAACTGAAACAGTCCGCAAACACTCCTACTCACATTTCATACACTAGATGGACTTTGGAGCTTCAGGAAGGCTGTGAAAACTTTCCTCTGAAAACCCAGTGCCTTAAGGACATGCACCCAGAAATGTCATTCAGAGTCAACGCACCTACGCCATCAAATCTCACCAGATGCTGCGTAGTGTATATATTTATTGTTATGTCTAAATTGTAAATTATGTCATCTCTTTCCTGTCTCGTATATTGTGGATGTACTTTGTAACCTGTTCTGGGCTCCTTTGGGAGGACGGGCTAAATAATTGAATAAATAAATAAATTTAGCTACCTAAATTGGCACAATCTAGCCAATCTAGGCCCTTGTGTTAATTATTTAAAAAGGCTTAATTGGCACAGTTAATTGAAAAATTACAATTAAATCACAATTAATAAGATGATAGGTGCCTACCACTTCAAGGTAGGTATCTATTGCAAGGCACCTACATTAAATAAGGCAGATCATGGGCATGTTTTGCATTTAGGGGGCAGATTATGGGCATGTTTTGACTTAGGCGCTGGTAGGTGCCTAATTTAGGTACACTCATTTAGGCCAAGAAAACCCTGGGAAAGAGTGCTCCTAACGTTGGACTCATTGTAAACAACCATAGGGATGATTCTAGAGGATCTTATTGGAATAGTACAAAATCAATATCTTATTAGATCTGTAATTTATCAAGTCGCTAGGACTCAAACACAAGTCGAATGGCACCTAACAACAGCAACAAAAAGGTTTCAACGCCTACCAGTGTCTAAGACCACTTTACATGCCGCTAGGCACAATTCTCTAAATGACACCTAACTTATGATAGACATTTGCACCTATCCTCGGCACCTACATGCTAGATGCCATTTCTAGAATCAGGGTCTTAATGCCAAGGAGATCTGAGGGCAATACAGGGTGGAGTCGAAGCTACCAGTTTTAGCCTAGATTAGGCTCAGCATTGAATATCTAAGCAAATTCAGCCAGTGATGGTCAGCATCTTTGGATATGCTGACCACCATCCGCTGAATATAAGAACATAAGAACATAAGCAGTGCATCCGCCGGGTCAAACCATAGGTCCATCCCGCCCAGCAGTCCGCGTCCCGCGGCGGCCCGAACAGGCCTGTCTGAGTCACCAGAAGGGGCCCCCTTGCCACCTTGGTTTCCCATTGAGTCCTATCTTCCCATCGAAGTCCTAACCCTCTGGTCTTGCACATGCACGACCTGGTTGGATTTCTATACTTATTACCTGTGTTACATCCCAGCACCTCTCTCAGTATCCCACGATCCCCCTATCCCTCAGGAATCCGTCCAATCCCTGTTTGAATCCTTGTACCGTACTCTGCCTGATCACTTCCTCCGGTAGCGCATTCCAAGTGTTCACGACCCTTTGGGTGAAAAAAAACTTCCTTGCATTTGTTCTGAACCTATCTCCCTTCAGTTCTTCTCCGAATGCCCCTCGTGCCTGTTGACCCCTTCAGCCTGAAGAATCTGTCCCTATCCACCCTCTCTATGCCCCTCATGATTTTGAAGGTCTCTATCATATCTCCCCTGAGCCTCCTTTTTTCCAGAGAGAAGAGCCCCAGCCTATCCAACCTCTCGGCGTATGGGCAGTGTTCCAGCCCTCTTACTAGTTTCGTTGCTCTCCTTTGGACTCTCTCAAGTACCGCCATGTCCTTCTTGAGTACGGCGACCAATATGAACGCAGTATTCCAGATGTGGACGCACCATTGCTCGATACAATGGCATGATGACTTCCCGCGTCCTGGTTGTTATGCCCCTCTTTATGATGCCCAGCATCCTGTTGGCTTTTTTCGAGGCTGCTGCGCACTGTGCAGATGGCTTCAGTGATGCATCCACCAGCACACCCAAGTCTCTCTCAAGACTGCTGTCTCCCAACAATGCCCCCCCCAATTTGTAGTTGAACAACGGGTTCTTTTTCCCTATATGCATGACCTTGCATTTTTCCACGTTAAAGCGCATTTGCCATTTGTTTGCCCAGTCTTCCAGCTTGTCCAGGTCCCTTTGCAGGTCCTCACACTCCTCCCTAGGACCTAACTCTGCCGCACAGTTTGGTATCGTCTGCAAATTTTATAACCTCGCACTTTGCCTCCTTTTCCAGGTCATTGATAAATATGTTGAAGAGTAACGGCCCCAGCACCGATCCCTGTGGCACACCGCTCATGACTCCCCGCCAGTCAGAGTATTGTCCCTTTATTCCGACCCTCTGCAGTCTACCCGACAACCAGTGCTCGATCCATCTGTGCACATCCCCTCCCACCCCGTGGTTCCACAGCTTCCTAAGCAGCCTTTCATGTGGCACCTTGTCGAAAGCCTTTTGAAAATCAAGGTAAATGATGTTTATAGGTTCCCCATTGTCCACCCGACTGCTTATTTCCCTCAAAGAAGTACAGAAGGTTCGTTAAGCATGATCTTCCCTTACAGAATCCATGCTGGCTTGTTCTCAGTAGGCCATATCTCCTCGATGTGCTCGCAAATACCGTCCTTGATCATAGCTTCCACCATCTTCCCTATAATTTGAAGTCAGGCTCACTGGCCTGTAGTTCCCGGGGTCACCCCTCGATCCCTTCTTGAAGATAGGTGTGACATTCGCCAATTTCCAGTCCTCTGGTACCTCTCCAGTTTTCAAGGATAGGTTGCAAACATGCTGGATCGTGCCCGCTATTTCTTGTCTTAGTTCTTTCAGAACCCTTGGGTGGATCCCGTCCGGGCCCGGCGATTTGCCGCATTTTAACCTGTCTATCTGCTTGAGGACATCCTCCTTACTTACCTCTATGTGTTCTAATTTTTCAGCCTGTTCCCCACTCATGAGCTCCTCTGAGTCATATTAGATGTGTCTTCTCTCGTGAAAACCGACGAGAAGAACGTGTTCAACCTCTCAGCTACCTCTTTATCCTCCTTAATCACTCCCTTCCTATCCCCATCGTCCAACGGGCCTCCACCTCCTCTCTCTCTGGTCGCTTCCCCTTTACGTAACTGAAGAATGCCTTGAAGTTTTTTCGCCTCCCTGGCCAGCCCCTCTTCGTATTTCCCTTTTGCTTTTCTAACCTCTCGGCATTCCTTTTGGCATTTCCTGTGCGCCTGGTGATTTTCCTCCGTTGGGTCCTTTTTCCATCTCCGGAAGGACACTTTCTTGTCGTTTATTACCCTCTTTACTTCTGTTGAGATCCAAACCGGGTCCTTTGACCGCTTGTTTCTTGCCGCCTTTCCTGAATACTTGGGACGTACATTCTTTGTGCTTCCTGCAGGGTGTCCCTGAATAGGGTTCAGGCGCTTCCTACAGTCTCCATCCTAAGGATGTTTTTGAAGCTTCCTCCCCACCATTTCCCTCATAGCAACATAGTTCCCTTTCCTGAAGTTGAGCGCAGTTGTTGCGGTCCTCCTTACTGTGGGGTGTCCCCCTTTCTAATGTGAATCAGATCGCGTTGTGGTCACTGTTGCCTAGTGGTCCTCCCACTTCTACCCCTCTTGCAGGCCCCCCTAATCCGTTTAGGATGAGGTCAAGAGTAGCACTCCCTCGCGTCGGGTTCCCTGACTAGTTGCTCCATGAAGCAGTCCCTCACAGCTTCTACAAATCCTGTTTCCCTAGTGCAGTTGGAGTGACCCGTACTCCAGTCAATCCCCGGGTAGTTGAAGTCCCCCATCAATGTTACACTTCCAGTCCTGCATTCTTGTCTCAGTTCAGCTTCCAAGTCGTGTCCGATTTCCTCCGGCGTACCAGGTGGGTGATAGTACAGCCCCAGTTTTATGCCTGCACCCTTGTTTCCCGGCAATTTGACCCATAGCGATTCCAGCCCCTCTGCCTTCTTTGCCATATCCATCCCGACCAAGTAGATAGAGTCCTTTATATATAGTGCTATGCCTCCCCCCTTCTTGTGGGTCCTGTCCCCTCCTGTAGAGCTTGTACCCCGGCAGCGCCACATCCCATTGATTCCCCTCTGTCCACCATGTTTCTGTAATTCCAATTATGTCAGGTCCTCCCCCTTGGCTACGACCTCTAGTTCACCCATCTTGGCCATGAGGCTTCTTGCATTTGCGTATAAGCACCGCAGGTCCCGTCGTTTTTTCCTCCAACCTTCCGTATTTACCTGGGCCGCCTCCCCTTGAATTTCGGGCAGTTACTCCTGTTCCCTGTGCTTCTGCTTTGCCCTCAGCCTTTACCCTCGTAGCTTTCGGTTTCCCCCACATTTCCGCCACCTCCCACTCCCCCGCTTTTCCTCTGGGTTTTCTAGCCCTACTGGCCCCCTCCTGGGCTATCATCCCTTGAGCCTCTGTTTGATCCCCCTCTGTTTGATATTGCCCTCAGTTTTCACGCCTCGTGCCACCCAGTCCCCCTGTGTCTCCATGCCCCTTAGTCTCCTCCCAGCAAGCTCCCTTTACCTGGTGTTTCCCTCGCTGTCTGATCATAAGATTCACCGGTCTCTCTACTTCCTCCTTGGCAGTCAGCCCGTTCAACATCTGTTCTGGATACTGTTGTCCGAAGCGTCAACATCAGATTCAGCTGTCGGCTTTCCCCCTCTCCTCAGTTTAAAGCCCTCTCGATCTCCTTCCTCACATTGGCTGCCAGTAGTTCCCGCTGTGCTCAGGTGCAGGCCGTCTCGCCGGTAGAGCTTGCTCTTTCCCCAGAAGGACGTCCAGTGGAAGCCCTCCTCCTGGCACCATCTCCTCAACCATGCATTCACAGCCTGGAGGTCTGCCTGCCTCTTTGCATCTGCTCCTCGGTACAGGCAGGATCTCTGAGAATGTGTACTCCGCTTCAGCTTTCGTCCCAGGGCCCTGAACTGGTCAGTCAGTGTGGCCATGCTGAAGTTCCTCTGGCTCACATCATTCGTTCCGACGTGGATTATCACCGCAGTCTCCTCTGTCTCTGCTCCATCCTATCAGTGACATCTCGTGTCTTGGCCCCTGGGAGACAAGTCACTAGCCGGTCCTCCCTTCCTCCAGCTACGTGACTATCTACCTCTCTCAAGATCGAGTCTCCCACCACAATAGCAGACTTCCCTTTCCTCAGCAACCTCCTCTGTCTCAGGTCCGTGTCCTCAGTGTAATGTGGTGTCTCTCCCTCGGGGTCTCGGTGAGTCACGGTCTCCTCCTCTTGCGTGATTCCTCCGCTAGGTCCTTCCCCGGTGTCGCCTTGTGGATCCTGGGTCTCGTCTGCCGACATCTGTCTGTGCAGCTGAGGTCCTGTTCCTCCACCTTCCTCCTATAGGCCTCCTCGATGAATCTCTCGAGGTCCCTCACCGGTCCACAATGGGGTCAAATACTGAGGGGACAAATACTGCAGTGGTTAAAAATAGCTGCATTGTGAAACATGACTACTTTTAGTTGCTGTGCTGAGAGGAATTTTCTAATAGGTGCCTAACTTCAGTCTTAAGCAGTAAGATCACTTTGAGAAGCAACCTCAGTAAGCTTACAGAGCGTAACTGGGTTATTTTCAGAATGAGGGAGAAAGTTATCAACATAGTCAGGTTATTTCAAAGTGGTAATCAGGTCTCATTGTGTAAAATGGAACCTGTGCTAAAATAGCTCAAATTGATGGTAAAGTAGCCCATCTAAATGGTAGCCCACATTGATAATTTCCCCCTCACCCCCAAGTCTTCTTTATATATGATGGAACTCACTACAGAATTCTATTTTTCTATCAAATGCTGACCAGTTTTCCAAAGTGCATAGGTTTTCCTTTTCTATCTTTATTTTTTATAGTACTAGTACGCATTACTTAATGTTCTACGAATGCTGGATAGCCAGGTAATTCTGAGGCGGCTTAACTTTAATGCCACCATTTATTTTGAAAGGAACAGGTTACACATTGTTTGCAGACATGAACACGTTCTGTATATCCCCTAAGACACAGAACTCATATCTTCTGCTGTATTAATTTAGAAGTGGGCAAACCGTCAGTATTTCATGAATATACTCGATATACAGTACCTGACATTTGAAAATCATCAGCGGAATATAAGAACAACAACATTGACAGAGAGCCAAACAAAGAAACCAGCGTAGTGAAGTGCACAGAGCCAGTGGTGTTGTAAGGGGTAGGGGGAGAGACCATTCCAGGTGCCATCTTGGTAGGGGTATTAGCACCTCTCCATCCCCCCTATGCCATGCCTATTGCCTTCCCTTCCGCCATTCCTCCCATACTTCTTTAAATCTTCACCAGTGTGGAGTAACTTCCCTGGCCTGCTACTCGTGCCAGCCTGGCTCCCCTCTGAAATATCACTTAACATAAGAACATAAGAATTGCCACTGCTGAATCAGACCAGTGGTCCATCATGCCCAGCACACGGCGGCCCTCTGGTCTAAGACTAACTGAGACTAGACATGATTCTTGTTCAGCAGAAACTTGTCTAACTTTATCTTGAATCCTTGGAGGGTGTTTTCCCCTATAACAGCCTCTGGAAGAGCGTTCCAGCTTTCTACCACTCTCTGATGAAGAAGAACTTCCTTATGTTTGTACGGAATCTATCCCCTTTCAACTTTAGAGAGTGCCCTCTTGCTCTCCCTACCTTGGAGAGGGTGAATAACCTGTCCTAAGTCTATCCCCTTCAGTACCTTGAATGTTTCGATCATGTCCCCTCTCAATCTCCTCTGTTCGAGGGAGAAGAGGCCCAGTTTCTCTAATCTTTCGCTGTACGGCAGCTCCTCCAGCCCCTTAACCATTTTAGTCGCTCTTCTCTGACCCTTTCGAGTAGTACCGTGTCCTTCTTCATGTACGGCGACCAGTGCATGGACGCAGTACTCCAGGTGAGGGCGTACCATGGCCTGGTACAGCGGCATGATAACCTTCTCTGATCTGTTCGTGATCCCCTTCTTTATCATTCCTAGCATTCTGTTTGCCCTTTTTGCTGCCGCCGCAAATTGTGTGGACGGCTTCATCGACTTGTCGATCAGAACTCCCAAGTTCCTTTCCTGGGAGGTCTCTCCAAGTACTGCCCCGGACATCCTGTATTCGTGCATGAGATTTTTGTTACCGACATGCATCACTTTACACTTCTCCACGTTGAACCTCATCTGCCATGTCGATGCCCATTCCTCGAGCTTGATTATGTCACGTTGCAGATCTTCGCAATCCTCCTGCGTCTACTACTCTGAATAACTTCGTATCATCCGCAAATTTAATCACCTCGCTCGTCGTACCTATGTCCAGATCATTTATAAAGATGTTAAAGAGCACGGGTCCAAACACCTAGCCCTGCGGCACCCCACTGGTGATGCTCTTCCAGTCCGAGTATTGTCCATTTACCCCCACTCTCTGTTTCCTATGCTCCAGCCAGTTTTTAATCCATGTGAGTATTTCACACTCAATTCCATGGCTTGCAATTTTCCGAAGTAGTTGTTCATGCGGAACCTTGTCGAACGCCTTCTGAAAATCCAGATATACAATGTCGACCGGATCACCCTTGTCTATCTGTCTGTTTACTCCCTCAAAGAAGTGCAGCAAGTTCGTCAAACATGGTCTGCCTTTGCTAAAACCATGCTGACTGGTCCTCATCAGCTCGTGTCCGTCAAGGTGATCAATGATGCTGTCCTTTATCAGTGACTCTACCATCTTTCCCGGTACCGAGGTCAGACTCACCGGGTCTGTAGTTCCCCGGATCTCCCCTCAAACCTTTCTTGAAGATCGGTGTAACATTCGCCACCTTCCTGTCTTCCGGAATCTTTCCCAATTTGATTGACAGATTGGCTATTAGTTGAAGCAGTTCAGCTATGGTCCCTTTCAGTTCCTTGATGACCCTCGGATGGATGCCATCCGGTCCCGGGGATTTATCGCTCTTAAGCCTATCAATCTGCCTACATACCTCCTCTAGACTGACCGTCAATCCTGTCAGCTTTCCGTCTTTGTTTCCAGCATATAGCCTGATGGGTTCCAGTATGCTGCGTACATCTTCTTCGGTAAATACAGATGCAAAAAAATGTGTTCAGTTTGTCAGCGATTGCTTTGTCCTCCTTTAGTGCTCCCTTTATTCCTGGTCGCAGGGCCAGGAAGTGACATCAGAGTGAAAGCCAATGCCAGTTGTTCTCTTTTTTCCAATTTAATTTCTGTCAGATGAAAATCCAAGTTTGCAAAGATAAGAAGATCCAAATGGTAACAAAGCTTTGATTGTTTTGTTACTCAAGCTAGGATAACTAACTGCATAAAAAATAAAATTACTTGCCGTAGAATGATGTTTACATGCCATAGAATGATGTTTGTCTGGCGGTTGTATCCTTATTCATGCAGACGCTCATAACATTGAGCAGACTCTTGTGAATGCAACGTACAGGTAATCTTTTCTAGTGTATACTTCTTGTATGAAGGAAATTTTTAAAAATAAAGTAAAATTCGTGCACATCCAGAATCTCTTTGGCACACAGTTGGAGAGACACTGGAATAGCGGGGTGCTTTTATCCAGGTAGAGTACGTGTTTTAAAATATCGATCTAACAATTGTTAACCCAAACAAAATGCATCAATTCTGTGAGGAAAAACATGACTTCCAATCCAGAGTATTTAATGTGAAAGATCACAGGACACAGTGAACCAAGTATTGTGTTAGTTTTTCAACCTCTATATATGACAATTGATATAAATCTATGAGAGGTTCCATTACTTTGTTTCACTGCAACTACATATTCTAACAGGGAATGTTTACACAGCAACAGGAAACGATGATTTTGCAGCTACAGCGAAGCACATTCAATCATCCTGCCCCCATCACTCCATTTCATGGCATGTGGCATTAATCTGCAGGGCTGAAGCTGGATAATTTATGAAAATCATTTCTTCATTTGTTTATATATTTAATGCACCTTTTTTTATCCTGTGCTCTCCTCCTCATTTGCTTTTCCATCTCAGAGCTGGTCTCGATTTCTCCTAATTTATAAAGCTTTCAAATTACATTTAGATTAGTCACTACAGTGACAGTGTCCATGCAACCTCAAGCTCTTGTGGATCCTGGCAAAAAGATTGTGTCTCCCTGCCACCAAAAGGTTGGGGAATTCTCCAACATCCAACATCCAACATCCAACATCTCCAGTAAGACCCAAACCTAGGTCTTTCACATGACAGCACTGCCATTGAACTACTGGGTCATCCTTGTATATTCCTTTCATGGTATTGTACACTGTGAGCAGTGAAGCAGTCATGATTTTCTATTTTTTATACAATATATAGATTCACACGGGAAATCTTGGATTCGATTTTTTAAACACTCTACTTTGGAGGATCATTTGATATTTCATAAGATATTCAATATCTACTAATACTTATCATTTCTATAGCGCTGCTAGACGTACGCAGCACTGTACATTAAAATATTGAAGAGACAGTCCCTGCTCAAAAGAGCTTACAATCTAATCAAAAAGACAAACAGGACAGGTAGGGCATTAGAGAGTTCTCAGGCATGGGTAGGAATGGGGTCTACCTCATTGAAATGGAAGAGCATATTGGACCGTGCCCTGTTCCACCCTGGGACTGCCCCATTCTACCTCATTTCTGCCCAGGTCTACCTCATTTCTGTCCCCAGCAACACCCCCCACCAACCCAGTCCCACACAAACCTCGTCTCTTTGGGCCAGGCTGGATACACTCAGGCCCCGCTCTCAATCAGCTTTTCAAAACCCCGGACAAAGTGGGTTTTGAAAAGCATCTAAAAGAGGACATATCCGTGGAAATCCAGACATCTGGTAACCCTACCTAAGCTGGCCCTGTTTGAAGACTGTGCCAGTGCTTCCTCTTCCCATGCAGGCCGTGACGCACTTCAAGGTGTTGTTTGAATCGGGAGTGCTGCATACTCTGTGCGTGCACAGCTCAAGCATCACATTGAACCACACCTCAGGGAAGGAGGAAGCATCCACAAAAGAAGGTTGGAAGCTCCATTGCCTTGGTACTCCACAGCAATGCCTTTGGAGGGTCGACCTGGGAGAAGGCAGAACTAAGGGGAGATAAGAGAGAGAGAGATGCTGGATGGAGAAGAGACAGGTTTGGAGAGGCTAGATCACCTGAGGGATGTCCTGCTTTGGGCTATCAAGTACTGCCCTGCATGAAAGATCAGTCTGCCCCTGCTTCTGATGAAAGAGCATACAAAATTCATGCTAAACAGGAAGAAAAATTGCTGTTCTAATCCTCGTGTCATTAACATGGAAATGCATGCTAATGAGCTATATATGGAATTACTTCCCATGCAAAGAACTGTACTACAGGGTTAGTGCAGTTAATTTTCCTTACCTCGGAACTGAAAATTTACATTCATCTCCAGAGATGAAATAAATCTTCTGAAGGTTAAGTTTTAAGATCCACTGATTTCAGCAGAAGTTCATTTAGCAGCTAACGGTGGAGCAGAGTGCATACAAGTCCCTGAAGCAGGAGACGAAACAAAGGCTTTTGTTGGACTTCATTTTCAAAGCTGAAGCGAGCCGTTATTCAGCCAAGTTCACTTCAGAGTTATTTCTGTATAGTGATTTGAGTAATATAAACATATTTAAGTTTCACACTTTGGAAATTGTTGACATTTTTAGAGTGTTTTCAACCTGTGATGTTTGATGGTTGTGATGGTTTCTAGTTGTAAAATGCCATACTCAGCATTGTCTATTAGTTTTTTTGTCAGCAATTAACGTGAATTTATTTATTCAATTTTCTATACCGTTCTCCCCAGAGAGCTCAGAACGGTTTACATGAATTTTATTCAGGTACTCAAGTATTTACTCCCTGTCTGTCCAAGCAGGCTCACAATCTATCTAATGTACTTGGGGCAATGGGGGGATTAAGTGACTTGCCCAGGGTCACAAGGAGCAATGTGGATTTTGAACCCACAACCTGAGGGTGCTGAGGCTGTAGCTTTAATCACTGCGCCACACACACTGTTCAGTTTATAGTGGACTGTCTGACATAACACTGAAGTCCTCATAATATAATATAATTAAAATCGATTTTATATATATTTGATTCTCAACCGTTTGATTCTTAGTATTTTTGAGGGAAGGGTGTCATTTTGGCCCTGAATTATAAATGGGACCTAGCAGCTAGGCACTGCTCGTTATGGTTGTCAATCATCCATTAGGCGCTATTTGTAGAATCGTACCTAGCGGCACCGAATTCAACTTAGGCACCAGTAAGCATTATAATGTTAGGTGCTAGCACATGAGGTCAGGGTTTTCTTGGCCTAATTTACTGGCATCGGCATCTAACCGACACCCTTAACTATGCCTATTTATTTGGGTAGATAAGGGAAGGCGTCATTAGTTACTTCTGTGTAGAATGCCTCCATGCAAGGGGGGTGCCATCTTGGTGGGGGTGCTGACACCCGTCCTCCTCTCCACCTCCCCTCCCACTACCGCATGTGCAACGCCCTTTCCCTCCCCACATACCTTTATTAACATTCCAGTACGAGCAGCAACCTCAAACCTGCTGCTTGTGCCAAGAGAAAAGACCTGGCAGTAGAAATCACTAAGGAGCTCTTATATAATGGATAACCATTCTATTTCCTCATTTAATCCTACTGGAGCTAGCGATTTAAGTCTAAAGATTAAATGCGGAAATAGTCCCACATTGTTATTATCGGTGATGTCAGACGTTCCATTGTGGGCGTCAGGGCCAGCTGTATTTAATGGCACTAATTCAAACCGCGGCCATGTTTGTAAGTTTGACACAGGCTCCCTCAAATGGTTAAGTGACTTATTTTGCATTATAATAAAGGCAAATATTCTGTTGTCAGTTAATTCTTGTTATATATATGAAAAGTTAAGGAGTTGATATATGAGCAGAGTGTATTTTATTGTAGTTTTCCCTCGACCCTGAAGAAAAGTTTCATCTGAAACTTGCATGTCGGGAGAGGTGAATGAATAATGAAGGACAGATTACTATAAAGCTAAGTGGCGTTCTTCTGTTTTTTATATTGAAAAATACTGATTATGAAGGACAAAGAATTAGATTTAAATTAGAATAAAAAATATAATAAAATAATATGAATACACAATAAAAGTTGGACCGACGAAGAGGTTAGCAACCGGTAACAAGTTGTTGTTTCTGGTTACATTGAGCTCAAAACTAAGCCGATGTTTTTGAGTGTAGCTGCTGAGATCTTTGTCTAATTATGTGAATTGCTCTATAAATATTTTTTTCCCTCATCTTTAAGATTTAAAAGTTGAACGATCTAAAGTAAAGCATTTGAAAATTGATTGATTGATTGATTTATATTATTTGAGCCAAATGACTGTCAATATATCTGTGGCATTCCAGGCATTTTGTCTAATATGTATTTAGAAATGTCTCTTCTAGTTCTGCCATGACGGGGTTTGCATATTGTGGTGCCTTCCTGGTACCCATAGCCTTGCCCATGATTTGCAGATAGATATCATTATTAAAGCAGAAATAGCTGTGAGTTAGAATGAATTTGATTATGCTGTAATAGCTTCTGGTGAATGTTAGAGGTCCAGAGTAGAATGTTTTTTAGGAATTTTTCACATGCAGCAATGCCATCTGCATGGGGATGTTGAAATATAGCGATTATATGTCCATTGTGACTAGAAGTGCGCCAGGTGGTAACTGCTTGATATTATATAATTTGTTCAGGAAGTCTGTGATGTCTTGTATGAAGTTCTTTGTCTTCTACACTAAGGGGCTGATTCTACAAACGGCTTCCCAGTTGTAATCGGCGGTAGGCGACCTACTGCCATCTCACCAGCCAATCGGGACACTTTTTTTTTTTAAATCTATGCTGCGAAGGAAGCCTACAATATAGGCATCTGACTCATGCCTATGGAGGCATCTAGGCATGCCTACCAATACCCAAGGCCAGCATGGGTGTGGTTTCCACCGAAAGTGGCTTTGGGCATCCGTAAGTGTCCATATGCATTTCCGTAGGCACGAGACAAATGTAAAATGCTGGCCTACATTTAAGGCATCTTTTAGAAAAAAGACGCAATTCTCTAAAGGACCGCCAATGCGTGATTGACACGCGATTGGTGGTCACTTCTTAGGTGGCCGCCAAGATGGGCGCCCTTTAAAGAATCAGGCCCTAATGGTTTAGGAATCCCTTCTATAAAGCCAGATATTTCTTCTGTGAGTACGCCAAAACCAGATACGAAAAGCAGTGTAGAAAATTTTATCTGTTTTCCCTATGTGTTGTTTAATAGTCAAATCCAGACCCCTAGACCCACCCGCAGGCCCGCCCAGCTCCACCCATCCTGCCCCATTACACCCCAGTCCCCATCCCCAATCCTGCTCTAGCCTTCCTAGTCCCCTCCCCCTCCCCCTGCTACCTGCTCTCGTCGGGCAAGAGGGTATCCGCTGCCCTCCTGCCTGACGCAATTTCAAGGAAGCTTTTCAAAACCCAGACAAAGTGCCGGGTTTTGAAAAGCCGTCCTGATCCCAGGACATGTCCAAGGAAATCCAGACGTCTGGTAACCCTACCTGTATTCAGATTTTCTATTTTGACTAAGCTCTTTGAAGCATTGTGTAGTGAATTATACAGTCCTAGAGATATCCTCTAACAAAGCATTATTGTTAAAAGACAGAGTCAAGGTTTGCCATATACACAGGACAGGGCAGCAGCATGTTATTTATAGGTACTAGGAGAAATTGCCCTAAAACTGAAAACATGCTGAGTTGTTGAAAGCTATGTATTTTTTTTTCTTATGGATTTCATGGAACATTTTTTAGCACTTATTTTTGAAGTCGAGAAGATATCATTAAGAAAGGCCACTAGTATAATCGCTAATAGCCATAATAAAATGATCAGCTTTGCTTGCGGTGCTTTCCGACATGGATAAAATTCTGTGCACGTTATTCAGCTGCCAGGAAATGTCAGAGAAAATGTTCTACTGGTGGAAACTCAGGGTTAGCATTAGGACAACGTATTAGAGAAAATGTCAATTGAGATGTAAAATTGAAAATGTTAGGCAATTTGGATTTAATGCTAGATATGAGTATTAGACAAAACTTGGGCAGAAAAGTGAAAGAACCTGCGCCACAGGTGGGCCCGGGTGGGCACAGGCCAACCCACAACAACAGGACCCACAGTCCCAGGTGGTCCTTCCAACTTTTTCCAGGTTGCCGAAGGCCTTATGCCAGCCCATTAGGTTTCCTGCAGTAGAGCAGAGTTTTAGTAAGGGCGCTGTTTCTGAGCATAGGGAGGGAACGGCAAGTGGCTCGTTTGACTGTATTTACATGCAGTCTGCATTGATCTTCAGTGCACACGCTGTTCCCTGCACTCATGCCCTCTGAGCATGTGTGCAGCCTAGCACTGGAACTGGTCCAATACTAATTGCCTCTAGCACTGGTGTTAGGTTCTGAACATCAGTCTTTTAGTGTGGTATCTATTGTATCATGTAATACAAGTACTGGCTATTAATAAAGGAGCCTGGAAGAACCTGTGAGTATTTTGATTTAGTGGGAAAAAAGGTGACTCTGCAGTGTTCCTTTGACTTTAGGATTCTTCTACTGAAGTCAGTGAAGGAATATCAATCAGCATTTCTGACAAGCCATAAAATGCTTAAGGCCTAAATTATATTATTCAATAAATTTAGGAAATGTGCAAGACTGTAAATCATTCTGTTGATTTTCCTATTACAGAGAGGAAGCCTACTCTGAGGTTTGATTAAAAGCTTAGCAATTTGAAATACATTCACACTTTCTGATGCCAGAAGAATTCATACATTTTAAGTTCGCTTATCATTTCAGCCCTGTTGGAGAAATTTTCACGCAAAATGTATTTTACTGGCTTGGACAAATACAGTGGAACCTTGGTTTACGGGCAAAATTTGTTCCAGAAGCATGCTCGTAAACCAAAATACTCGTATATCAAAGCGAGTTTCCCCATAGGAAATAATGGAAACTCGCTTTGATATGTTCCCCTCCCTCCCCCCCCCCCCGCTCGCAAAGGCCCCCCTCCACGCGAATCGGCACCCCCGCCCGAACAACTTGAACTTACCCCCCCCCCGTCTGGCACCGGCAGGCAAACCACAGGACGTGCTGGTGCCACTAGAAGATCTTCCTGCCTCTGCCGGCCTTGAGCATGAATTTCGGCGAGAGGGAGAATTAGAAGGCCTTGAGCATGCGCAGATGCATGCTCAAGGCCGGCAGAGGCAGGAAGTACTTCTAGCGGCACCGGCACATCCTGTGGGTTGCATGCCGGTGCCAGACGGGGGGGTAAGTTCAAGTTGTTCGGGCGGGGGGGTGCCGGTTCACGTGGGGGGGGGTGCTGGTTCAAGCGTGGGGTCTTTGCGAGCGGGGGGAGTGATGCCAGTTATTGGGGGGGGGGTGCTCGCAAATCGAGTCAACACTCGGTTTTGCGAGACAAGTTTTGCGAGAATGTTTTGCTCGTCTTGCAAAACACTCGCAAACCGGGTTACTCGCAAACTGAGGTTTGACTGTAGTTTTATCCTGAGCTAGAAAAATCCCATTAGAGGGTCCTGCACCATACAAAAACTGTAAACAAAATCCTTTCTTATGGAATAAAGAATGACATGGGGACAAATTTTTCCCCGTCCCTGCAGAAACTCATTTTCCCATCCTGTCCCGGAGAGTTCTTTTCCTGTCCCTGCCCCATTCCTGCAAGCTCCATCCTCATCTGCACAAACCTCAAACACTTTAAAATCATAAGTGTTTGAGGCTTGTGTGGTTAAGGCAGAGCTTACAGCAGGGGTGTCAAACTCAATCACATAAGGGGCTGAAATCTGAAAAAAAGGCTAAGCCGCGGGCTGAATTTTTAATTAAGATATTAGGGGTCCTTTAATTAAGGTATGCTAACCGATTTAGCGCGCACTAAGGCCCTGATTCTGCAAAGTGCATCCCGATTGTAGGCAGCTGTAGGCGTCCTACAGCTGTCTAATCGGGAGGCACATTTTCCAGGCAGGCCCTCCGGGAGCCTAGGGAGACCCGCAAGACTGCCTAAGCTCACCTAAGGCTAGGTGGTAGCCTTAGGTGAACCTAGGTGGCCCTACGCATCACCCTAGCAAAGTGGGAGATGCTTACAATATAGGCTAGCAGAATGCTGGCCTACATGGTAAGTAGACGCGGCCACTGTACATTATCAAGGCAAGGAATCTCCCTGCCACGATTCGTATAGTGGCCGCAGCTATGACCGCCAGTCTCCCCAACCCCCCCCACCGACATTCACGGCAGGAGGGTGCCCAACCCCTCCTGCCGGACCCCTCCCCCAACCCCCACTCAGACCCCCCCAACGCTATTGGAGGGGTCTTAGGTGCATGGGCCAATCAGGCCCTAGGATCCTGTAGGTTGGGTTGGGCAGGGGAGGGGCAGGCCCGCCTCATTTGGACAGAGGCAGGCCAGCTAGCCAGACGGTGCGAAGACCCATCCGGCCAACTTGAAGGTAAGCCCAAGGGGGGATTCTGGGATGAGGGTTTCATTGGGGGGGGGGGGTCCAGCAGGAGGGGTTGGGCATCTCCTGCCAGCAATTTTCGTGGGGGGCCGTTGGGGGGGGTCTGACAGGAGGAGTTGGGCATCCTCCTGCCGGCGATCTTCGGGAAGGCCTTTGGGGGGGCCGGGGAAGGCGGTTGGGGCATTGTGTTTGGGGGGGTCGTTGGGGGGGTCCAGCAGGAGGGGTTGGGTACCCTCCTGCCAGCAATCTTCGGGAGGGGGAAAGTTCTTTCGGCATGAGGGGTTGGGCACCCTCCTGCCAAAATCGTTGGGGGGAGGGGAGACTGTCGGCCGTAGCCACAGCCACTATACTAATCGCAGCAGGGAGATCCCTTGCCGCAATTAAGTATAACAGCCGCGTCTAAACAAACCCGATTCTGTAACCGGCGTCTGCAACATGGATGTCGGTTACAGAATCGGGTTTACTTTGAGCAGGTTTTGTTCCGATTCTGTATAGATCACCCGGGACAGGCGTCCTATATAGAATCCAGGCCTAAATGTGCACCTTAATAAAAGGACCCCTAAGGAACTAAGGCTTAGTCTTAGTAGAAGTATAGGGTTACAACGTCTCCAACCCCACACTGGCTCTATGGTGTAAACAAAATAAATAAAGTAATCACAAAACTGAAAATACAATTATTTTTTCTACCTTTTGTTGGTCCCAGACTCTGGTTGTCTTCTTATAACTCCCTTGCCAGGGTCTCCTGCCCATTTGTCGTTTTCTTTTTTCTCCGTGCTAACCATCCATCTTCCATCTCTGTCCTCTCTTTCCATTTCCCTTCCCTCCCCCGGAGGTCTGGCATATTTCCTTTTTTTCATGTTTAAGTGTTATATAAATGGGATAAGTGGTATATAAATAATAAAATATTTAACATATAAAAAGGTTTTAATAATTTTCTAAAATGAGAATAAGAACTTGCAGTGAGCAGCAAAGGCCATGAGTCTCTTTCCCAGTTTGCAGCTTGAAAAGATAGTAACCGATAAAGATAACTTTTATAAAGGCTACCTCTTATGGTAGTGAGTGAAAATGATACGTTGGTTGTGTAGGAAGAAGGCTCTTTTAAAGATACTTTTAAAAAGATGAGTATTGTGATCTGTGGAAGAGTTGTATTGTCTTTCCAATGCAGCCTTGCTATACAAGTACAACTAATGATGTTACCCATTATTGAAGTTTTTTTTTGTCATCTTTCTCTCTCAAGGCATACCATTAAATAAAACAGCATGAGGAGAACTCAGTTTGCCTTTTTGGCAATAAAAAGGACAAGAAGACAGCTAGTTAAATAAAGGTAACAAAATTGTTCCCATACAATGAGTCCTGCTGTGGGCTGGAATATATGTAATTGGGTTTTGGGTTCCAGGCAATGAATAAAAAAAGACAGGAGAGTTTACAAAAATTTTCTCATGGGCTGCTTTGTGGGCAAAGCAAAAGCATTAACAGAGGGCCTACTGTGGTTCTGTTTCTTGCATACCCTGAAGTTTTGCATTTATTTTCTTTCTGTGCTGTACCGATTACTTCTTTCAATACAGTACATCTCCCGAATAGCAGATAAAGGTCAAGGGCTGTTCCATTATAATTTAGTTATTGCATTTATCGATAGTCATACTTTTTTTTCAGATTTAAATAGCATCTCTCTTTCAAACATGCTTTTCATATGTTATATAAATTTAAAGTCTCTGAAGTAGTAGGTGGTCAGCCCTGAGAACATGGCTTAATAGGTTTAATGGCCTTTGAGACAAAAGGAGAACACAGTCAGTAAAAGTAGAAGAAAAAAAAGAGGTTTCCATGGTTCTTGAAAAAGCAGCTGAAAAGGCAAGGAAAAGAGGTTAGCCTTTATAAACTATAAGGGATTGCAGAAAGATGAAGTCAAGAAACAATATCTGGAAAAGCTAAGGGAAGCTGGTAAAGGAAGGCAAAGATGAAAATGGTTTCTAAGTATTCCTATTCCTTACCCATTTCCATTATTTTCACTCTTTCTTTCCCTCTATTATACAGAAACATGCAAATGTAGAAAATGATAGCAGATGAAGACCATATGATTTATCCAGTCTGCCCATCTATACTAAATATAGATTTACATTCCCTTTCTCTCCCCCAGAGATCATCTAATCTAATCTAATCTAAACCTTAGGTTTGTATACCGCATCATCTCTACATAGTAACATAGTAGATGACGGCAGATAAAGACCCGAATGGTCCATCCAGTCTGCCCAACCTGATTCAATTTAAATTTTTTTTTTTTTTTTTCTTCTTAGCTATTTCTGGGCGAGAATCCAAAGCTTTACCCGGTACTGTGCTTGGGTTCCAACTGCCGAAATCTCTGTTAAGACTTACTCCAGCCCATCTACACCCTCCCAGCCATTGAAGCCCTCCCCTGCCCATCCTCCTCCAAACGGCCATACACAGACGCAGACCATACAAGTCTGCCCAGTAACTGGCCTAGTTCAATCTTTAATATTATTTTCTGATTCTAAATCTTCTGTGTTCATCCCACGCTGAACTCAGTCACAGTTTTACTCTCTACCACCTCTCTCGGGAGCGCATTCCAGGCATCCACCACCCTCTCCGTAAAGTAGAATTTCCTAACATTGCCCCTGAATCTACCACCCCTCAACCTCAAATTATGTCCTCTGGTTTTACCATTTTCCTTTCTCTGGAAAAGATTTTGTTCTACGTTAATACCCTTTAAGTATTTGAACGTCTGAATCATATCTCCCCTGTCTCTCCTTTCCTCTAGGGTATACATATTCAGGGCTTCCAGTCTCTCCTCATATGTCTTCTGGTGCAAGCCTCCTATCATTTTCGTCACCCTCCTCTGGACCGCCTCAAGTCTTCTTACGTCTTTCGCCAGATACGGTCTCCAAAACTGAACACAATACTCCAAGTGGGGCCTCACCAATGACCTGTACAGGGGCATCAACACCTTCTTCCTTCTACTGACTACGCCTCTCTTTATACAGCCCAGAATCCTTCTGGCAGCAGCCACTGCCTTGTCACACTGTTTTTTCGCCTTTAGATCTTCGGACACTATCACCCCAAGGTCCCTCTCCCCGTCCGTGCATATCAGCTTCTCTCCTCCCAGCATATACGGTTCCTTGCTATTATTAATCCCCAAATGCATTACTCTGCATTTCTTTGCATTGAATTTTAGTTGCCAGGCATTAGACCATTCCTCTAACTTTTGCAGATCCTTTTTCATATTTTCCACTCCCTCTTCGGTGTCTACTCTGTTACAAATCTTGGTATCATCTGCAAAAAGGCACACTTTTCCTTCTAACCCTTCAGCAATGTCACTTACATACATATTGAACAGGATTGGCCCCAGCACCGAACCCTGAGGGACTCCACTAGTCACCTTTCCTTCCTTCGAGCGACTTCCATTAACCACCACCCTCTGGCATCTATCCGACAGCCAGTTTCTGACCCAGTTCACCACTTTGGGTCCTAACTTCAGCCCTTCAAGTTTGTTCAACAGCCTCCTTTGAGGAACTGTATCAAAGGCTTTGCTGAAATCCAAGTAAATTACATCTAGCATATGTCCTCGATCCAGCTCTCTGGTCACCCAATCAAAAAATTCAATCAGGTTCGTTTGGCACGATTTACCTTTTGTAAAGCCATGTTGCCTCGGATCCTGTAACCCATTAGATTCAAGGAAATACACTATCCTTTCTTTCAGCAACACTTCCATTATTTTTCCAACAACTGAAGTGAGGCTCACCGGCCTGTAGTTTCCTGCTTCATCCCTGTGACCACTTTTATGAATAGGGACCACATCCGCTCTCCTCCAATCCCCAGGAATCACTCCCGTCTCCAGAGATTTGTTGAACAAGTCTTTAATAGGACTCGCCAGAACCTCTCTGAGCTCCCTTAGAATCCTGGGATGGATCCCGTCTGGTCCCATCGCTTTGTCCACCTTCAGTTTTTCAAGTTGCTCATAAACACCCTCCTCCGTGAACAGCGCAGAATCTACTCCATTTTCTCGTGTAACTTTGCCAGACAATCTCGGTCCTTCTCCAGGATTTTCTTCTGTGAACACAGAACAGAAGTATTTGTTTAGCACATTTGCTTTCTCCTCATCACTCTCCACATATTTGTTCCCAGCATCTTTTAGCCTAGCAATTCCATTTTTTATCTTCCTCCTTTCACTAATATATCTGAAAAAATTTTTATCTCCCTTTTTTTACATTTTTAGCCATTTGTTCTTCCGCCTGTGCCTTCGCCAAACGTATCTCTCTCTTGGCTTCTTTCAGTTTCACCCTGTAGTCCTTTCTGCTCTCCTCTTCTTGGGTTTTTTTATATTTCATGAACGCCAACTCTTTCGCCTTTATTTTCTCAGCCACTAGGTTGGAGAACCATATCGGCTTCCTTTTTCTCTTGTTTTTATTGATTTTCTTCACATAAAGGTCCGTAGCCATTTTTATTGCTCCTTTCAGCTTAGACCACTGTCTTTCCACTTCTCTTATGTCCTCCCATCCTAACAGCTCTTTCTTCAGGTACTTTCCCATTGCATTAAAGTCCGTACGTTTGAAATCTAGGACTTTAAGTATTGTGCGGCCGCTCTCCACTTTAGCCGTTATATCAAACCAAACCGTTTGATGATCGCTACTACCCAGGTGAGCACCCACTCGAACATTAGAGATACTCTCTCCAGATCCAATATCGCTTTTTCCCTTGTGGGTTCCGTCACCATTTGTCTGAGCAGAGCCTCTTGAAAGGCATCCACAATCTCCCTACTTCTTTCCGATTCCGCAGACGGAACATTCCAGTCCGCATCCGGCAGGTTGAAATCTCCCAACAGCAGAACCTCCTCTTTCCTTCCAAACTTTTGGATATCCACAATCAGATCCTTATCAATTTGCTGCGATTGAGTCGGAGGTCTGTAGACTACACCCACGTAGATAGAAGTTCCATCTTCTCTTTTCAGAGCAATCCATATCACTTCTTCCTCTCCCCAGGTCCCTTGCATTTCGGTCGCTTGGATATTGATCTTTACATAGAGAGCTACTCCTTCACCTTTATGACCATCTCTGTCCTTCCTAAAAAGATTATATCCTGGTATGTTTGCATCCCATCCATGTGATTCACTGAACCATGTCTATGTGATAGCAACAATATCTAGATCTGCCTCTAATATCATAAGCTTGCAGATCATGAACTTTGTTGCTTAGACTGCGAGCATTTGTGGTCATCGCTTTCCAGCTATTTTTCAGCGATAATCTCCTTTTTCGTATGGATTTTTGTGTCGTTTCACTTTCCGTTGCAATACTAAGAAATGAGTTGCTGATATTGCTTATGTTGCAGCCTTTACTACTATCACATCTTTTCTTTTGCCGGGGGTGGTCTCTATAATTGTCCTTCGTACATACACCACCCCCACCTTCTAGTTTAAATGCCTAGAAAAATATTGTCTAAATTTCTCTGCAAGGAAAAGCTCTGCAAGGTAAAGCTCGACATCTGTGCTTGTCCCATACTTTTTTTGAATTTACAGTTTTTGTGGACCATCCCATGCATCCACCAATGTTTTCTTGCATTACTTCAGAGTCTATCTCCCTCCACCTCCATTCTACGGCTCATCATTCCAGAACTTCATTTCAATTGAAAGAGACCCAACTCCTACGCATATTAATTTAAATGTATCCATCAGAGCTCCTTTACCCTTCTGTTCTTCCAAAATATATGTATTGAGATATTTAAGTCTGTCCCAGGATACTGAAGGTTTGATGAGATTTCGTCCGTCGGGCACTGCAAGACCATGCCGAAACCAATAATGTAGAGGCTATGTGAGCAAACCTGAAATCTACCCTACATGAAGCAACAAATCGCTATATAAAAACAGTAAGCAAACGACGGAGAAATAACAGACCCCAGTGGTTCACTACAGAAATCTCGGACCTTGTTAAGAAAAAGAAATAAGCATTTGTTTCCTACAAACAATCAGGAAGAGGAGAAGTAAAATAAAACTATCTGGCCAGGTCCAAAGCTGTCAAAACGGCAGTCAGAGAGGCCAAGCTTCGAATAGAAGAGAATCTAGCAAAGGACATTAAGAAAGGGGATAAATCCTTCTTCAGGTACATCAGTGATAGGAAAAGAAACACAAATGGAATAGTACGCCTTAGGAAAGCAGACGGGACTTATGCAGAATCAGATTCCGATAAAGCCGAACTACTAAACAAATACTTCTGCTCAGTTTTTAACTGCGAGGCGCCGGGGACCGGTCCAAAGTTGTAAGCAAGGCAAAGATCAGAAGACCCATTCAGGAATTTCGAGTTTACTTCCAGCAGCGTCTACTGTGAACTATCAAGACTCCAAGTGAACAAAGCCATGGGACCGGACAATCTACACCCCAGGGGCAGAGCCGTTATCTGTGCTCTTCAATCTTTACTTGAGGGCGGGAAGAGTCCCCTTGGACTGGAAAACAGCCAATGTAATCCCACTCCACAAAAAGGGCTGCAGGACAGAGGCTGAGAATTACAGACCGGTGAGTCTCACATCCATAGTGAGTAAACTCATGGAAACACTAATTAAGCATAAATTGGATACGATAGTGGACGAGAAGAATCTACGGGATTCCCGCCAACATGGATTTACCAAGGGCAGGTCCTGCCAATCCAATCTAATTAGTTTCTTTGACTGGATAACAAGGAAACTGGATGTGGGTAAGTCCCTAGACGTCATGTACTTGGACTTCAGTAAAGCTTTTGATAGCGTCCCACGCCGCAGACTATTGAGCAAGATGAAATCAATGGGACTGGGAGAGACATTAACTACATGGGTCAGTGATTGGTTAAACGGTAGACTTCAGAGAGTGGTGGTGAATGGTGCCCCTTCAAAAACGTCAGAGGTGATCAGTGGAGTGCCTCAGGGCTTGGTCTTGGGCCCGATCCTCTTCAACATATTTGTGGGAGATCTGACTCAGGGGCTTCAAAGTAAAATCACATTATTCGCCGATGACGCCAAACATAGTAAGTGAGAACACTTTACCAGACAGTATGACGCAGGACCTACTTCTATTGGAACACTGGTCCTCGACTTGGCAGCTAAACTTCAATGCTAGAAAATGTAAGGTCATGAATCCATGCAAAACTTACACACTTAATGAGTTAGGACCAAGGCGGAACGTGATTTTGGGGTGATCATTAGCGAAGACATGAAGACTGCCAATCAAGTGGAGAAGGCTTCATCAAAGGCAAGACAAATGATGGGTTGTATCCGTAGAAGCCGGAAGCCCGAAGTTATAATGCCGTTGTACAGATCCATGGTGAGGCCTCATCTGGAGTATTGTGTGCAATTCTGGAGGCCACATTACCAAAAAGATGTGCTGAGAGTTGAGTCGGTTCAACGAATGGCCACCAGGATGGTCTTGAATGCATGTAAAGATGCATGTAAAGACCTCCCGTATGAGGAAAGGCTGAATAAATTGCAGCTATACTCACTCGAGGAACGTAGAGAGAGAGTTTAAATATAGAGACGTTTAAATATAGATAGAGACGTTTAAATATATCACGGGCCGCATTGAGGTGGAGGATGATATCTTCTTTCTTAAGGGTCCCTCGGCCACAAGGGGGCATCCGCTGAAAATCAGGGGTGGGAAATTTCATGGCGACACCAGGAAGTTCTTCTTCACTGAAAGAGTGGTAGATTGTTGGAATGAACTTGATTCAGGCCAGCAGCGTGCCAGATTTTAAAAGGAAATTGGATACACATGTGGGATCTCTAGGGGGGTAAAAATGGAAATGGGATATACATGTGGTATCTCTAGGGGGGTAAATTCAAGGGGATGGGGTCGTTAGAGTGGGCAGACTTGATGGGCTATGGCCCTTTTGTGCCGTTGTCTTCTATGTTTCTATGTTACTCACTCCATACCTCTGGATTGGCTCTATAATATTTATATCTTTTTGAAGGTATGGTTTTGAGAACTGTACGCAGTACTCCAAATTAGGTCTCAACAGAGACTTATACAAAGGTACTATGACCTCCTTTTCCTGCTAACCATTCTTCTCACTATGTTGGTAGTATGAAGCTAGTATGTCAATCATCTATGACCATAAATTATGGGCTCCTTTTACGAAGGTGCGCTAGCGGTTTTATCTCACGAACTTTTAAAATAAATAAACATCCTTCTATCTTTTGTCATCAACTTTTCTATCTGTTTGGTTGCTTAATATCACCAGATGCAACCACTCCCAATTCCCATGCATAGAAGTACTCCATCCCTATACTCTACCAAACTCTACTGTAAGGAATTTTTGTTAAGGGATATTACTAATTTTAGTTCTCATTCTATTCAGGTCTATTCATTTTTTATCATCAAATTTTTGTTCTTATTCTCATTAACAAAAACATCCCTGGATAAAAGTATGTGCTTCCATTTCTAGCTACATGGTTTGAGATAGGTGGTTTGAAGTGAAGCCCCAACATCTTCCATCATATTTCTGTCAGGCTGACAGCACAGATATGCCTGATCTCAAGGGCCAGTGAAGAAAAGACATGCCAGCACAGAGTACCTAAAATAATACCTATATCCACCCCACTATCTACCATGGACCAGCAAGGTAAATGATCCAATCCTCGCTGGCCCATGGTAGAAACCTCTACTGCAGCTTTGTAAAAGCCAGCGTTATTTAAAAAGCTTAATTGGTGCTGATAATGAGCAGTAATGAGCTCATAATTGGCAAAAATTAACATTTATTGGGTGGTAGAAATCTATGAGTTTCAGGTAGACATAGTTAGGGGCAGATCATGGGTGGATTTAGGGCATGTTTTGCATGTAGTTGCCTAAATTGGACTTAGGTGCTGGTATTTAAGTCAAGAAAACCCTGGCATTAATAGAAGGTGCCTAAGGTTTTGACACCTACTGGAGCCTAAGTCCAATTTAGGTACCACTAGGTATGAGTCTCTAAATGGCGCCTAACTAATGATTGCCACGCGCTAGATGCCGCATTCCTTTGCGCCTATATTTTAGGCATTGTTTATAGAATCAGAGCCTCAGTGTGCCATGGTATAGTGGATCAGAAAATTGGCAATTTAAACTGGCAGAATTTTGGCAGCTATCTCAGAAAAGCAGACCTGTATTAACGTTTACTTTCGTTATCTGCTAATCTCATAGAAAGTGGAAGTCTCACATTCTCAGCTGTCTTCAGTCTGGAGTTTGGGTTTCTGCTTGCTTTGATAGAGGGGAGGCTATTTATGTGACACCAGGGTCTCGCTCAAGCCTGAAAGTGACTGATTTATTTTGATAAGACACTTGGGGGTAAATTCTCTATTACTGCGTTTATTTTAGGCGTGCTTTAGGCGTCCGATGTAAGTGAATAATTACGGAGTTAAGGGTCTTAATTAGTGTTAATTGGGAAATAAACGACACATAGACGTCCCTAAGACGTAGTTGATAAACTGACGTCTATAGAAAGCATAGTCCCGTCTCCAGCTCTGGACGTGGGCATTCCATGGGCGTTCCGTGGGCGTGCCAAATGGGGACGCTAGATGAACGCTACCTGAGCGAGCAACTGCGTCTAAATATCGTGTATTATGTAGACGTAAGAAACCCTGGTCTAACTTGGATTTCAATGCCGTTTCAACTATCGTAATTGCGGCTCTTTGTTAGACGCGAGGCAGACGTCCGCTGTGTTTTTTCATCAATAATTCCAATAGTGAGTTTGAATAGGTAATTTTCATCTTTTCTCTGTCCTAATAAATATAATGACACCATAACAATGGAACACATTATATTGCCATAACAAACCACATTTCTGCCCAAACAATAATATAATTTACACATGGCTTTTACAACCCCCTTTTTTTTCTCAACAAACAGCACTGCAATCGGCTCTCTTTTGAAAGCAAAGAAAAAACAGCACACATTATCAGCACTTAAAAAGAGAATAAGATATACACCTTAACATTCAGCTTTCCTCATTGCAAAATGGAGGTCTTCAGTTGCACAAAACTGACCTCATTGTGACCTCATCAATCTGCACCTTCAAAGTAGTATGCCACAATTAAAAGATGTGCTGGGTGTAGAACTCACAACCTCTGGATGTTAGGAGCACAGGCTCCTAACACATAGGCTCCTAACACATAGAGCTACAGCTGCTTCTACTTAGGTCCATCTCACCACCCTTCCATATCATACTTGACTGAGCTGTCTATGCTCATTAGCGATCATATCAGGATGAACTCAAATAAGTTTAAGCAAAGGAATGCCTAAAGATTTGGAAGGTTTTCAAGTAGAAAACAAATATCAACTATGTATTAAAGAATTGCAGCACAAATGACGCTGATCGGTAAGGGCAAAAAAAACACCTAAACGGAACAGATTACTTACAGTCATATATGCATTAGTACAGTGCTTAGAATGAAGATTAGCGTGTGAGAAAAATGGAGCTCCACCTCACATGCATTCAAGCACACTTGGGAATATGGGTTTAGGGCTCAGTGAAAGCAGCGCTTTTAACCATTGAGCTACCACTCTTTTATCTCAGCCTACTATGACATTATAGCTAAACTTATTTTCCCTTAGCACTTCACTAAGATATGATATGACAAGGGAGCCAGCGGCATTGGAGCTGTAGCTCAGTGAGGAAAGGCACTCTCTACCAATCTTCCGGGCTTTGAGGGTTCAAATCCCAGCCTGTATTTTACTTGTGGCATATCTACCTTCCAGGTGCACTTTGATGATGCTTTCCACTTCTTATAGGAGTTGAATATAACATTACTGTACAACTTTGTTGTGTAGCAGAAAAATAAACTTTTACCCCTTCCATGCTAAGAATTTGAGTTCAACTCATCTTATATTTCTCCTTTTAAACATGGCATACTTTGTTAGTTTTTATCATGGTAAAGTATACATTTCTGAAATGGTGAAGAAACAATAATATACAACTGCAGTGTTTTGTCTCACCAAACTGCTATAAGCACAAGAAAGCATTACTAGGTCAACACGGTAATGCTCCTGTTCTGAGCTCTGACCTCTGAAACTCCCTGGTTCGACTCCCACCTTTGCTCATTTTAATAAGGTCCTAGTTTTTTCCTATTAGCTCTTATAACAGGGTCTACATGGTGGACTTTGCCATTTGTAAGGTGCACATTTCCCTTTCCAGGCAAACCTATTTTCAACTTACCATGGCTCGGAGATACTTTCATTTGCTCCTAACTGGAAGCCATTCTAGTAGGGATGTGTTTCTTTTGATGCAATATAGGCATTGGCCAACAGCTATGAGTTAAATAAAACTTCAGAGGGCTTGGACAGGTGTTGAAGAATGATCCAGTTAGGGGGGGATGTTTTTGGTGGAGGGAGGGTGTTCAGCATGAGAGAGAACAGGTTGCATTAAATATTAGACAATGGGCTGCACATAATAAAAGCTGAAGCAAAATATTGATATGTAAAGGCAAGGCTAAAGAGTTACCAGGTGTCCTGGCTGAGAAATGAATATAAACTATTTGCTAACCTTACTCAAGACTTGAACCCCCTGATGTATGGAAAAGCCTTAAGGCATAGAGCTATAGAGGTAACTTTGTTTAGAACATAGAGCTTCGTATCAAAGCTGTGAAGGAAATGACTACAACGTCACTACAGCTGTATATGGCAAAACGACATCCAATACACATCCAATTAGATTTGAATCCTAACGGTTCCTATGATGTCAGCCGCTAATTAGGCGTGCTTAGTATATAGAAAGCTTTGGCACAGCCATTTTTCCTATGTAAGACCCCCCTCATGTGAGTTGGTGTTTGTGGTGTTCCGTTTCCTCAATGATGAAACTTTGTGCTATGACTTTGTGCTCCTTTATACTCCCTTCTACCTTTGACACTCCTCCCCACCCCCATTATCTGTATTTCTTTAGTTTATGGATTTTTCTGGGTGTTGGTGTGAGGGATTGTTGAGTGTTAAGTGTGGAGGGGAATCAATTGTTAGGGAAAAGAAGGGGCCAGGCCAGGTTACACACAGATGCCCACACCCACCACTCTCCCTGCTTTCATAATGTCATGGTCTGCCCCACCTCCATTTTCCATATCTGCAACTCTCCATGCAAGAAATTCGATTTCCGTTTTGGAGCCATGTTGCAAGGTGAAGACATCTTTTCAGGCTACTTGTAGAACACGTTCAAACACACCCCCATAGGACAGCCAATGAGGTGTGATGGGCGTGGTTAGGAAGTGGGACAAGCAACCGCACCCAAACGGCGCCCAATAGGCATAGAGAAAGTTTTCCTGCCATGCTGACGTCAGACGCTACATAGGCGTGCATGGGTATAAGAAGGTCCAGGTGAGCAGTGTTTCTTTTCTATTCTGTCCTATTGCTTATGCAGATGTTTGAGACTTTACTCTGTCTTAGTCTTTTTCATTTTTTTTCCTATCTCTGCCTCCCATTTCTCTCTATTCCACAGAGCCATTAACAAGCTACATGTCATTCTAATATGTTGTTTTATCTTTTCTAGAAGCAGCTCAGATAGTAAGTCCAGGTGAGAATGATATTTTGTAAGCTACTTAGGTGTCCTTATGATAGAACTATAGAAACCAACCAGAAAAACTGACTTCTCTTTATGGGTTTTCATTGTGTGCTATTGTTTATAATAGTTATTTTATTTCTGATATCTCCTACTCTCCATTCCACAGGGCTGACAAAAATGACTGAGAAGACTGATAAAGACCATGCTGGTAGAAATTTTGCTGGTAGAAAAATGGATATGTAAGTAAAATGGATGTGTTCACACATCTGAGAGGGTTTACTCATAGAGCTAAAATTAATTCTTTGTAGAATCAAATTACAGGCAAGTTAAAATCAGGTGAGGAATCAGGTGTGTACTAACTCATTGATAAAAATAGGTCGGGTATGTTGGGGGGGGGGGGGAACACTGCCATTCAGTGGACATCCAATCAGTGTACATGGTTCAGGTGGAAAACTCCTATGAGTGCCTAATGGCTGCCATTTTTAATAAGGAGTCTAAAGGTATGTTAGCACCTCTGTTACTTCTAGGTGTGTGTTCTGCCACAACTTCAGTGTTTAATTTTGGAGACATAGGTCTTTGTTAACAGTTTCTCTCTATTCTTCATTTCAGGTTAACTATGCTCATCACCTATGTGTTTGCCAGAGAGAGACCAGACGAGCAGCTCAGCACACCAGCTTGCACCTAGCCAAACAGTTGTAGGTGAGAATGATATATGGTAACCTTTATTTGCTTACTCTACTATTCTTCACTTGAGTCACTCTTCTGATGAGTGAAATAAATGTTCACAAAGCTAACATGTTTCACACTTCTATTGTTCTCTTCACACAGGTATCCTTGATGATTTTCAGGAACAATAGTAAATTGATAATGTTGGCCTCGTAGAACACCATGGCACGCATTCCTGCTGTTATATGCACACAAACTTTTTGTTTTCAGTTAGTCTATTCCCTCACATGAGTTCTAAACAGTAGCAGTGGAGGATTACAGGTAATATTAACCCACATCATCAGCGAGTTAAGGCTATTGCTTTAACAACTATACCACAGTGACATCTAAGCAGCTCAACATAAATGAGGTTAACACTTTGCTTCAGGGAAGGGAGGACAGATATGGACCTTGGGGGTTGAACCCCCCTGTTTGTGAACCTTGTGTAAACCAGCTTCTTCTCTTTTCTGTTTTCAGGCAACTGTAGTTGTTCCTGCAGTATTGTCAGATGGAGTTTTGTATTACTGAGAGCAGTGCAGCTGTGAGCATCTTTGTGGTTTCCACACCTGCTTAACCAAAATAGTGCAGCTCAAGAACCAGGAGGATAGATTGAGGTATCTGGCCTTTACTTCCATCACCTTCCGTGAAAGGAAGAAAAACCCACATGTCTCATTTGGATTCTCCTGGTGTGGAGCCAACTCTTACTAGCAGTAACCCTATTCCTTAACAACAAATCTACCAGAGTGACTTATGTAGCCATTTACTTTGGAACAGGGACTGGCTTACTTTGCACATCATAGCTGAGATGTCGTCATCTACCTACAGTTGCATATACCCTTGCATTCACTTGCTTTTTTCCTAGATTCTGCAATGATTTGACATCAGAGTGGCTAGCAGGTAATAGAATGAATGACAGACCCCAATAAAGATTGTCAAACTTTCTATATGTCACCTTGTTGTTATATTGAAAAGGGCCCATTCAGCAGTCCCTCCTGAACCCCTTTCTACCTTGGACTCTGCCCACTAAACTGCTGATGCTAAAACCACACAGGAAAGTTTAAACTATAAACAATTTTTTTATTAATATAGAAAACTTTTTAAAACGTAAAACTTTTTTTTAAATAACTATTTACATACACATAACACAGGGAAAGAGGGTGGGTGCCCCCCAAGAGCAGCTTGAGCTACCTCAGACGAGGGGGGCGGAAGAGGTGTAGTCATTGAGAGGGTGTATGGCTGCTGGCACCATGCCCTCTTTCGGCTACCAGCCGCAAGAGGGCATATTCCATCCTCTCCACACACCCTCTCAATACCTGCCCCCAAGAGGGCAGAGTAGGGCTCCATCTCCCTGCCCGCCCCCTCCTGAGGCTGGTCGGGCTGCTCCTGGGGGGGAACAGCAAGGAAAGGGGGTGGGATGGGATCAGGAACAGGAAGGGCAGGAAAGTGAGGGGGAAGGGGAAGGTCCAACAGGGGATGGTGGTAAGGGTCCTGGAGGTAGTGGTGGGGCAGGCGGTGGTGGTCCAGGGGGCAGTGGTGGGGCAGGCGGTGTGGGTGGCTCAGCAAGCTGCCATGGGGAATCTTCCTCTTCTTCCCCCTCCTCCTCCTCCGCCGATGACCAGGGCGGAGCCCCCTCCCTAACCTCCGGGGCCCAGGGTGGGGTCATGGGTGCCACCTCTTGAGGGGGTGCCTGTGCTGCTGCTTGACAAGAGAGAAATAGGATACAGTCAGATATGTCCACAACACTTTTGAACATGACATTCTTTACTACGTTATTTTCTTCAAATGCTAAAAGCACCTACTCCACTGTAAACATCAAAATGTAGCGTAAGTAAGTGAGGCAAGTAGAACACCATAACGCCATTGTGACATGATATCACAATAGCAGCTTTACTGCAGATTTTATGATTAAGAATGGTTTACAGCTACTCAAGCATTTTCATCTATTTATTCTGGTAGGCTGATCACAAAGATCACGCTGGACTCATTACTCACCGGCTTCAGTGAGCAATTCCTCCCTCACCCCCTCAAGGAAGGCCCGCTCCTGGCGCCTCAGCAGCCGCTCCCTTTTCCTGAGATCCTCAACCTGGATAATAGAAAGAGAGAGAAAGAACAGAGAGGGAGGGATATGATGAGTGCCATCTAGCACTGTGGCATAACATGTTTACTTAAGTATTGACTTAAGTATAAGCACATAAAAATGGAGTACGCTGCCCTCCAAGAGCCCCTATCCGCTTTGCTGCCTGCCTCCACCCCCTTCTGCCACATGTTTTACATGAATTTATTCACGTACTCCAGCATTTTCCCCTTTCTGTGCTGGAGGCATAGCTATCTCTCTACTGTACCTGGGACAGTGGGGGGGGGGGGGAGGGGTGTGAGGTGACATGGCCAGCATCACAAGGAGGAGTGTGGGATTGAACTCACAACCCCAGGGTGCTGAGGCTGTAGCCTATCAGCACTGCCCCACATTACAGCATGTCCTGGTGAGCTTACAATCATGCAGCAGGGGCAATAAAATAGTTTGGTCAGAAGGAGCAGCGTGGCTTGAAACCCCTGACGTCAGGGTACTGACGCTGTCACTTTAAACGTCATGCCACTATCTCCCTAGACCAGCAGATTGATACAGGAAAGGTGAAGGTATTTGAAATGACATAGCAGCACTTTAATATATTTGTTTTCCTTTGGCAAAGTTGATTTCAAGATGTTTCTATTACAAATGTGAAGCTTGTGACCCAAAAATTAGTTGTGTGCATGTTGTGAATGGAATAGATGCCTTCTAGGAGCTGAATTTGTCATTTGAAATCCTACTACTGCTCCTTTGGGATGTGCTTTAATTTCAGTATTCAATGTAAAAGATTTATTATGCACAATTGTAGTTTTTAAAAGGAATCAAGATTTACCCACAAAAACATGACAATTTGATTGAGACAGGTTTCCATCAACATTACATTTGACATGATTATTTGTGAGGGCCTGACTTGGAATACTTACTTCCCTGGGACATGAGGCTCTTCGATTGTACCGCCGGGTCAGGCGGGTCCAGGACTCTCTATATTGCAGGTATGTCCTGCGATGTCCCGGCATCACAAAATAGTGATGCTCGCGCACCAAATAGTGATGCTCGCGCACCAAAAACAGCCTTGCCAGGAGTTTACTGTCAGCAGTGCTGAAGTTGGGCTGTCTCCTGGCAGCCATTTTATGAGAAATAACTGCGTATGAAGAACAGGCGATTCTATGACGTCACAACGCAAAACAACGTGATGACGTTTTTGTGCCGCTTGGGCGTGCTTGTAGCGGCCGCTCCGCGCTACATCAACACTGTTGATTACATCCTAAACCACGCCGATATCGCTGTTATACAAAAAAGTATAGCAGAACGCTTAGAAGCTTACCATGTAAACCTAATGAAACTTCACCTCCCAATGACAAGTTATAAATTAAATAAATGAAGATTGGGAAGTGAGGTTCACATATTTTAGCTTAGCTATGCATGTTTGGGTGGGTGGAAAAAAAAAGAATATTATGTCTTTGGTAACCTTAGTCAGGACTTGAACCCCTGACCTTTGGAAGATACATGCAGTGCTTTTAAGCACTGAGCTATGTTGGGGATTTGGGAATGGGAGTCTCCAGAAATGACTTTAGGTACAAGCTTAGAAGCTTACCATGTAAACCTAATGAAATTTCACCTCCCCCCATGTATTTAGGTTCACACTATCTACATTTGAACAAACACAATGACAAGTTATAAATTAAATAAATGAAGATTGGGAAGTGAGGTTCACATAGTTTAGCTTAGCTATGCATGTTTGGGTGGGTGGAAAAAAAAATAATATTATGTCTTTAGTAACCTTAGTCAGGACTTGAACCCCTGACCTTTGGAAGATACATGCAGTGCTTTTAAGCACTGAGCTATATTGGGGATTTGGGAATGGGAGTCTCCAGAAATGGCTTTATGTACAAGCTTTGACAAGGGGTAATCATTGCAAGTATCTACAGGTGTATTTGATCTGAGAACACCCAATGAACGTCCAAAACAATTTCAAAATTCTAACGGCTTCTATGACGCTACTTTATGGTTAGGGTTAGGGCTAGAGTGAAGTAGCTCAGTAGCTCAGTGAGTAAAACGCGCTGTACCAATCATCCATAGGTTGTGAGTTCAACTCCCGGCTTGTCTTACTTGATTATAACATGAGGGGTTTATGCTGCAGGAGTGTGTTGTTGGGGTGTTGCAGGGGTGTCTAGGATGACAGAGAACAGTCACTTGCATTTTCAACAACACATTTGAATTTCTTAAGACGAAACCTTAGTGAGCTGGGGGAGGGAGGTCACCGCAGTCTCGCGCCTCAGATGAAAAGGTTCATTTTTTAGGGACCGTGTAAGCTGATCTGGGACATTCTTCAGCGACTCGGAGCCCTCCTCCCGGCTGGGCAGAAGGAGGAGGCTTTGGCGGTGGTGGTTTTGGTGGTGAGTGAGGGCGGGAGGGGGGAGTCGCCTGGCTGCTGCATCTGCACTCCTGCTGGCCACAGACCTACTGATCACAGAGCAGAGATCACAGAAGCACGCAGGTATGTGCGCATGCGCGGCTAGGGTTTTATTATATAGGATATACACCTATCGCATCTCATTTTCATCACAAACACATTAACGAGACTATACACAATACATTACAAAGTTGAGCTTGGGTTTGATAAAATAAACAGCATAATTTTGACTCTGTATTTATTGAACCATACTTAAGAATATGGGTGTTGCATCCATGACAACGGTGCTTTACACCATTGAGCTACCAGTCTTTTGCCTCAACTGACTGTGATATGATAGCTAAGTAGAGTATACTTTAGCACATCACTAAGGTATGCTATGACAGGGGAACCAGAGACACAGGTGTAGGTCAGTGAGTAAAAGCACTATATTGATCATCTGTAGGTTGTGAGTTCAACTCCCGGCTTGTCTTTTACTTGTCTTTACTTGTCTTTTACCTTCCAGGTGCACCTTGATGATGTCACAATGAAATCAGCATTGTGCTGCTTGCTACTTCCTCTTCCTGTGAACTAGAAGCCACATTCAAGTCTAATCTGTGTTTTGATTCTGTTTCTAAGTTGGGCCAGTGTAAGTTATGGGATTTACCTTTGTTCTGAAGAATGAGCTGATTGTTGCAATGTTTTAAGACCAGGAGAGTGTTCTTTCGAGCAAGATATCACTTCTAAACTATCCTCTCTGAAATAATGTCTCTGGGAAATCGAGAGAAAGCTTATTGGATGACTTAGGGTGACTTTCCTGCCAGTCTTTGTGGAACTTAAACGAAGTTTATATGGTGTTCAAAGTCCTATCCTTTCCACTTCTAATAGGAGGTGAGTATGACATTTCTGTACAGCTTTCTGTGTAGCATACATCTACCGGTTCCCATACTGATAATGTAAGTTCAACACCCACTCGGTACGTTTCATCTTCTAGTTCTCCTTTGAAACATAACATTTTTTTTTCCTTGTATTAATGGTAAACTGTACAATTCTGATATCCTAGAGGAAAAAGATACAACACAGCAGTGTTCTCTGTCTGCCATTCCCTACCTCACTGATATTGCTAGATCAACTAATATATAGTTTACAAAATGGTATACTGTGTTTTAGTTATCTTTTTCATCATCCTATACTTACAATGCTGAATGAGTGATAATAAAGAGTATAAATAAAGTATAATTAAAAAAAAACAAAAAACAAAACCGTACCCACGTCTATCACGGGTCCATTGGAGACGTCTTAATGACGTTTCAGAAACCTGCGTCTATTTTGCGCGAAGAGGTTGTAGGGACGTCTACCGCACGCCTATGTACCGTTTGATTGACACTTGCGTTTCCCGGACGTCTAAAGCACGCCTATGTTAGACGTACTAATAGAGAATTTACCCCTTGATGTATATTTATGATATCAAAAAACGTAAAAAGAAAGTGACAATGATACTGTCCAAATTGAAATAGTTTATAGAATTAAGCTCCAGCATGACCCTGGCCTGTCACTACAGGCATTTTGTGATCTCCAGTTTAAAAAATTGTTCTGTTAACTCCTATTTTGCCCTATATGTTAGAATTTACACTACTAAAATATGTTAAGAAAAGATATCTACTGAAAAGTTGCATACTAAATCAAAATAAATTACTGTGCATTTTTCTTCCTTTTCTTTCTTTCTTTTTCTTCTTTTCAATTAAAACTATTTGGAACTAAAGAAGGGAATGGGGAGGGGGAATGCTATTATATATTACAAAAATGGAGTTGTAATGTTATATTTTCTTTATTATTGTATCTTTGAGTCATCAATAAAAATGCTGAGGGGGGAGTGGCTTAAGGAAGATGGCCACGGGAGGCTGGAGCTAAGTCGCCACGGAAGCTCCAGGGTTGTCACATACCTTGGTGATGGTGAAGCGCATTCTAAATCTCGGGTTTTCCCTGATGAATCGTTGGCAACAGCTGCGGGCCCGATGGACGCCTTTCTCCAGCGAGGTTACGCGAACGAGTGAACCGGTGGTTTCCTTGGCTAGGAGAGACACGCCCGCTGAAGCATCGGTGCTCTCCCTCAAGGCAACATCGCTATCTCCGGAGGAGCGGAGTCCTCCGAGTTGTCCTGGGGCATTAGAGCAGCAGATGGAGGAAAGAACGTCCTAGGGTGTTCCCTCTTCTGACCAGCTGAGTTCGGGAGTCGACTCAGCAGGAGGAGTTGTGAAGCCAATTCAGCCACCAGAGCATTTGGAGGAGTTGGAACAGCAATTGCAAGATTTCCTTACACTGAATTCATCTTTAGCTGAAGTTTCAGGTACTTTAATTACATCAGAGGGTCTGGGTTTTGAACTGATGCCTATGCAGAGGCCCAAGGTTTTTAATATGGAGACACTTTGGGAAGCAATATCCAGTTTACAAATCTCGGGGACCCAAATGCAGCAACTTACTACACGATATACTACTGTTGTATCTGAAAATTTGGAATTGAAAAATAGACTATCTAGCGTGGAAATAAAAGTGGATGGACATGAAACCAGAATAAAAACAGTGGAGTCCCAGGCCTCGGTGCGGGTAAGGGACAGAGGAAACCTTAATTTTACGGTGGAAATACTGGAAAACATGACCAGAAGGTATAATCTTCGGATTACAAACTTTCCAAAATTACCACTTATTCCAGCACAAGATACATTTAAGAAGTACTTGAAAGAAGTTTTGAAAGTTCCCGAAACCTCTTATCCGCCTCTTACAAAAATTTACTATTTACCAACTAGATCACCTGTTCAGAAACCAAACCAGCAGAATTTATCTGCTGATAGTTTGGATTTGACAAATTTCCTTGAGAGGTCTGATAATGAGATACCGGCAACTGCCACGCTGCTTGTACAATTTGCTATTGATTCTGACAGAGAATGGATGCTTACGTTGTTTTTTAAGTTTAAGGATATACCATTTATGACTAAAGTAGTGAGAATGTATCCAGATGTGTCACGAATGACCCAAAAGAGAAGAAAACAGTTTCTTATTTTGAGACCTGCAGTTAGGTGTGACGTTCGTACTCAGATTCCCCTGTAAATGTGTAATGACCTATCAAGGGAATAGATTTGTTTTCTTTGAACCTCAGCAGTTGATAAAATTTATTTCTGCTAAAGAGCAAATGTAGTATTCTTGAGAGAATTTCTGTTTCAAGCCAGCTCAGTTTAATAAGATTCTTGTTCCCTCTCAAGCGACTATCTTTTATTTTCCTTGTATTGTTTGATTAGAAAATTCAGCGAATGTATTGCTATCTCCCTCTTTAATTGAGGTCTAATTTTACAATCCAGTATACCATAGATTTCGGTTTAAATGTTTCCTTTATGATGAGAAAAAGAAGTCTTTTTGCTTCTCTTATGTAAATTATTATTATAGACTATTGTGTTATTTCAATGTTGGAACTGGTATTGTATTATTTCTTTGTTTTGACAAATAATTATGTCAAAAGTATAAAATGAAAATAAAGATTAAATTAAAAAAAAAAAAAATGCTGAAATATATCCATTAGGAAGTAGGGTGTACGTGTACTAATTGCTTTGTTTTGTAACAGTAAAGGGAATAACAGACATTTTAAAGAATATTGCAATATTCTATGGGGTCCTTTTACTAAGCTGCAGTAATTACTAATGCATGCTTATCACAGGTTAAAATGGACTATTGCAGGGCGCGCTCAGACATCCCATGATAGTTTTTGCATGTGTGTGTATTACTCATGCACTAAAAAATAACATTTATTTTTTAGTGCTGGGGGCATATTTGGGATGGAGAGTAGGTGTAGCTATGTTAATTATGCAGGATTAGCACATGAGCTCTTACCACCTACAAAATAGGTGATGTAAGTGCTCATGCGATAATAGCCACATGCTAATGGGAAAAGTAACACATGGCCACTATTGCAGAAATAGGAAATTCAGCCATTTACTGACAGTACTAAAAGTGTGGGGAAGACTCATGGTGGAGATAGCAAAAGCTACTTTTTAGCTTATCTTATAGAACAATAAGAACATAAAAACATAACATATACATTAATGAGCTAGAGCACATGTCCATCAAGCCCAGTGTCATCGCCGACACTAGCTAATCCAGCAGCAACTAATCCCACAGCTTTATTGCATGTCGAATGGCAAAAAAATACTTTCTAATTTGCTTTGAACGGTCTACCTATTAATTTCATGCAGTGCCCCCTAATCTTAGTATCATTTAAAAGAGTAAGCAACTGTTTCCCTTAGACTGTAGATCTGATTATGTAGACCTTTATCATATCCCCTTTTAATTTTCTCTTTTTCAACCTGAAGAGCCTGATGGTAGCGTTCAAATTCTTGCATGACATGGTGCCGGGCTACATGACGACTAAGCTTCCTCTGTGCATGCCGAATCGGTCCCTTCACTCCCAGGATGAAATACGCTTCAAAATGCCCCCTGGTCATGCCCTTCAACAAAGCAACGGTCCTACTCCCACTTTATAACCAGCCACTGGAATCGACTGCCCCCACCCCGCAGATCAGATCCCTTGAAGGACTCCTCAGCTTTAGAAAAGCAATAAAAACATATCTCTTCAGCTATACCCCTGCCCTTGACCAACAGACTACAAAGAAATGTATATTGGTACCAGTATGTGTCACATAAGAATAACTTGTATCATACACTGTACCTATCTCTGTGTCAAATTAGGATAAAACGTGTAGTGTAAATCTTGCACCGTAAGGATAACTATGGCAAATTGTATATTAATATTATACCCTAGTATGCATCAAGTTAGGATAAAGACTTATATTGTAAACTTGTACTGAAATTATGTATGTTAAACCTGTAACCCGTTCTGAGCTCTTTGAGGACAATGGAAGAGAAAACAAATTTAATAAATAAATAAAAATAATAACCTGTACAGCTTCCTTCATAAGAACCAGCCCATCCCTCTTTTCATGTTGTTAACTGCCTTTCTCTATGGGCTCCTTTTACAAAGGTGCGTTAGGGCCCTAACGCGCGGAATAGCGCACGCTAAAATGCCGCGTGAGCTAGCCGCTACCGCCTCCTCTTGAGCAGGTGGTAGTTTTTCGGGTAGCGTGCGCTAAAAACGAGCCAAACATCTTCTCTAAAAGGAGCCAAACATCTTCTCTAGTTCTTCAATGGGGCAACCAGACCTGCACATGATGCCCTGGATGAAGCTGCACAATAGATCAATGCAGAAGCCTTATGATGTGGCCTGTTGTATTCTCCATTCGTTTCCTAATAATTCCTAACATTTACAAGCTCTTTCAAACACATACCAGAGGATTTCAATGTATTGTCCACAATCCCCTCGATTTTCAGCACTTTTTAGCTCATGAGGAATTGTTACCAGCCAGCTAAGTACTGCTTAGCTGGCTAACTGCAGATATTCAACAACAACACACTCCTAATTAGCCAAACAAATCCTAAACAAGGAAGGCAACCAAGTCACATCAAGGTCTGTAAGGGGGAAGCTCAAAGTGCCTAACTTGGCTCACAACTTGCAAACCAAATATAATGTAATATGTCAAAGAACATGTCACATTATATGATGTTATAGGGCGCTCTCAGTGTGAACCCTCAGTGATAGGAGCTCAGCTCCGACACTTCACTTCTGGGCCAAGGCCATAAGCCTCCACCCGCACACCATCATCGAGCGCCCTGTGTGTGCAGAAATCAAACCAATCAACAATCAAAGTGAGTAAACACAAACAACCTGAGTGACCCCCACACAAACCCTGCCAGCCAAACCCCCTCAAAAAACTCACACAAAATCACAAACTCAAAAACCATACCAAAAAGTGAAAAACATGTCCAAAAGAAACAATACTTATCCAAAACTGTCACACAAACGGAAAAACCGCGCCAGGAGGAAAGGTTCAACCGCGCTGGTTTCGGGAGGAGCCCTTCTTCAGGAACCTGGCCTCCAACAGAACACAAGCAGAGAGGAAGGCTGGAGGGCGGGGTACCCGGGAGGGAGAGCACACTGGCTAAAACAGATCCACAGGTGACATCATGCAACGAACCAACCAATCATACAGTGCCAGCACTCAACACAATCAGCACCACAGAAAAGAGAAGGAGAAGAGGGAGGGAAAAGGGGAGGGAAAAAGAAACACCCACCAATAGGAGCACCGCAATCAAAAAGAGTCCCCCCCACACACACACGCAAGCACACCACACACTGCATCCAAAATCCACTATCCAAAGGGAGCCAAAAACCCTATTAAACAATGGTATTCCATTCCACACTTTCGTTAAGGCCATTCGGCTGAACAGATTGTAATTGAAAAATCCAATATTGTTCCCTGAGATTCAGGTGAGCCTGTCGATCCCCCCTAAAGTCCCAAGGGACTTGCTCAAGCACGAACCAGGATAGGTCAGTAAAACAGTGACCAAAGTCAGCACAGTGGGGTACCAGAGGGGCAGACTGAGATCCAGTACGGATCCGGCTTCTATGTTCTTGCAGTCTGACCCTGACACTTCTGCTGGTCCGTCCCACATAGCACAAACCACACGGGCAGATAATGACATAAACTACCCATTTAGAATCACACGAAGTTTGCGCTCTGAGGTGGTAAGTGCGTTGGGTCCGGGGATGTTGCCAGATAGAAATTGACAAAGATGAATGACACATGTCACAATGTCCACATGGTTGATGTCTGCCCCCACTGTGGGCCCGACTCCTGGTAGCCAGAAGGTCCTTCAAGTTCTTAGAACGAGCAAAAGCGATACACGGGGTCTCCTTAAAAATAGTATGATGTCCCAAAACATGCCAATGTTTCCTCACAATATTAGCTATCTGGTGAGCTTGATTGGAAAATGATATGGCACACACCTGTTGCTCTAGAGGTGGCCGAATGACAGGAGCCCTTAGCAATTCAGGGTTAGCATAGCGGGCTCTACGGTACGCTCTTCTAATAATCCATTCAGGATAGCCACGAGCCTTAAAACGCAGAGACAGAGCCTTTGCCTGAGCCTTATACTCTCTCAATGATGAGCAAATCCGACGAATCCTGAGGAATTGCCCCACGGGCACCGACTGGCGCAACCGGACAGGATGGCAGCTGGTATAATGTAAATATGAAGTCCGATCCGTAGGTTTGCGAAACACAGTAGTAACCAGTTTACCCTGCTCTTTGCTAACCCTGGTATCCAGATAGGTGACACTGCTTGTATTGACCGTGGCAGTAAACTTTAAATGCCTATCAAGAGTGTTAAGCCAAGTCAAAAACTCATAAAACCTGGCCTTGGTGTCAGTCCAAATAAGGAACACATCATCAAAAAAGTGGAGCCATATGGCGATATGAATCATCCATGCAGATGGATATAACAGACGTTCCTCAAAATTTGTGACATAAAGATTAGCCACACTGGGGGCCATGGCTGTACCCATGGCTACCCCGTGCGTTTGGAGATAAACTCCCCACCTCAGACTGAAGCCTTAAAGATTGTATAACCAAAGCTTTCCTCATGCAATTGGCCACCTTGGTGTTACAAAAGAACTTTTTTGAAGTGCGTGGGGAGTTTTATCTCCAAACACACGGGGTAGCCATGGGTACAGCCATGGCCCCCAGTGTGGCTAATCTTTATGTCACAAATTTTGAGGAACGTCTGTTATATCCATCTGCATGGATGATTCATATCGCCATATGGCTCCGCTTTATTGATGATGTGTTCCTTATTTGGACTGACACCAAGGCCAGGTTTTATGAGTTTTTGACTTGGCTTAACACTCTTGATAGGCATTTAAAGTTTACTGCCACGGTCAATACAAGCAGTGTCACCTATCTGGATACCAGGGTTAGCAAAGAGCAGGGTAAACTGGTTACTACTGTGTTTCGCAAACCTACGGATCGGACTTCATATTTACATTATACCAGCTGCCATCCTGTCCGGTTGCGCCAGTCGGTGCCCGTGGGGCAATTCCTCAGGATTCGTCGGATTTGCTCATCATTGAGAGAGTATAAGGCTCAGGCAAAGGCTCTGTCTCTGCGTTTTAAGGCTCGTGGCTATCCTGAATGGATTATTAGAAGAGCGTACCGTAGAGCCCGCTATGCTAACCCTGAATTGCTAAGGGCTCCTGTCATTCGGCCACCTCTAGAGCAACAGGTGTGTGCCATATCATTTTCCAATCAAGCTCACCAGATAGCTAATATTGTGAGGAAACATTGGCATGTTTTGGGACATCATACTATTTTTAAGGAGACCCCGTGTATCGCTTTTGCTCGTTCTAAGAACTTGAAGGACCTTCTGGCTACCAGGAGTCGGGCCCACAGTGGGGGCAGACATCAACCATGTGGACATTGTGACATGTGTCATTCATCTTTGTCAATTTCTATCTGGCAACATCCCCGGACCCAACGCACTTACCACCTCAGAGCGCAAACTTCGTGTGATTCTAAATGGGTAGTTTATGTCATTATCTGCCCGTGTGGTTTGTGCTATGTGGGACGGACCAGCAGAAGTGTCAGGGTCAGACTGCAAGAACATAGAAGCCGGATCCGTACTGGATCTCAGTCTGCCCCTCTGGTACCCCACTGTGCTGACTTTGGTCACTGTTTTACTGACCTATCCTGGTTCGTGCTTGAGCAAGTCCCTTGGGACTTTAGGGGGGATCGACAGGCTCACCTGAATCTCAGGGAACAATATTGGATTTTTCAATTACAATCTGTTCAGCCGAATGGCCTTAACGAAAGTGTGGAATGGAATACCATTGTTTAATAGGGTTTTTGGCTCCCTTTGGATAGTGGATTTTGGATGCAGTGTGTGGTGTGCTTGCGTGTGTGTGTGGGGGGGACTCTTTTTGATTGCGGTGCTCCTATTGGTGGGTGTTTCTTTTTCCCTCCCCTTTTCCCTCCCTCTTCTCCTTCTCTTTTCTGTGGTGCTGATTGTGTTGAGTGCTGGCACTGTATGATTGGTTGGTTCATGCATGATGTCACCTGTGGATCTGTTTTAGCCGGTGTGCTCTCCCTCCCGGGCACCCCGCCCTCCAGCCTTCCTCTCTGCTTGTGTTCTGTTGGAGGCCAGGTTCCTGAAGAAGGGCTCCTCCCGAAACCAGCGCGGTTGAACCTTTCCTCCTGGCGCGGTTTTTCCGTTTGTGTGACAGTTTTGGATAAGTATTGTTTCTTTTGGACATGTTTTTCACTTTTTGGTATGGTTTTTGACTTTGTTTGTGATTTTGTGTGAGTTTTTTGAGGGGGTTTGGCTGGCAGGGTTTGTGTGGGGGTCGCTCAGGTTGTTTGTGTTGAGTTTCATTTACTCACTTTGATTGTTGATTGGTTTGATTTCTGCACACACAGGGCGCTCGATGATGGTGTGCGGGTGGAGGCTTATGGCCTTGGCCCAGAAGTGAAGTGCCGGAGCTGAGCTCCTATCACTGAGGGTTCACACTGAGAGCGCCCTATAACATCATATAATGTGACATGTTCTTTGACATATTACATTATATTTTGTTTGCAAGTTGTGAGCCAAGTTAGGCACTTTGAGCTTCCCCCTCACAGACCTTGATGTGACTTGGTTGCCTTCCTTGTTTTTTCTAACTGCAGATATTCAGCAGGAGGACTCAGCCAGTTCACCAGATTGGCCAGAGGATTTGGGCATTGGTTTTGGGATTATTTTGCATAGCTCATATTCCACCATAAGTGTAGTGGTTAGAGTGGATATGGGCCGGAGTCCCCATCGCTAGGCTAATATAGGCAGGTATGTACAGTTTCATTCATATCTTTTTTTGGGGGGGGGGGGGACGTCAGTCAACACTGGGAAATTGTGTGGGGGGTCATGCTTACAAGTGGTCAATTTGGCCACTTTTTGGCACTTATTCATTGTTAAAACAGGTCTAACCACAAATATCTAAATTGCACCCAGGATATATTCTAAAAAATTATTACAGAAAAAAGTCCTAATCATAAGCCAGATCTAGTCTTGCCCAAACCACACCTCCAACATGCCTCCTTAAGATTTAGATGTATTTCAGACATAGAAATCTGTCTAGGAAATGGGTTTTGAGAATAGCAAATTGGATAGATTTGGTGAGAAACATGTCCACCTGTCCTTTTATGCCACTTTTTAGATATTTTTTCTTTTTTGAAAATGGGCCCCATCATGTATATCAACAATGTACAGTAAAACCTTAGATTGCAAATAACTTAGTATGCAAATGTTTTACAAGACAAGCAAAACATTTTATTAAATTTTAACTTGATATACAAGCAAGGTCTTGCAATACGAGTACATATAGTATACACACATCACAACTGAGCCGATGGTTCTTCTCTCTCTCTCTGACACTGCAGAAGTGTAGTTCTAAACAAGCTAGGTCTTGCATTAGGTGTACATACAGTATTTTGTATTAAAGTTTTTGGGTTGTGGAGTTTCCATTATTTCTTATGGGGAAATTCGCTTTGATATACGAGTGTTTTGGATTACAATCATGTTTTCAGAACGAATTATGCTTGCAAACCAAGGTTTTACTATATAGCAAATTTTCTTCCCAAATTTGGACCACATTGATTCAAAATCACAAATTAACAATTTTCTTATGGAAATGGAAACACCATTTCCCCAAAGTGGGCTGAGTGTGTGTGGCGCAGTGGTTAAAGCTACAGCCTCAGCACCCTGGGGTTGTGGGTTCAAACCCATGCTGCTCCTTGTGACCCTCGGCAAGTCACTTAATCCCCCCATTGCCCCAGGTACATTGCCCCAGATTGTGAGCCCGCCGGGACAGACAGGGAAAATTCATGTAAAACCATTCTGAGGTATAGAAAATTTAATAAATTTAAAAAAATAAAATAAGCTCATTTTTACTGCAGCAGTAAAATGTCTGATTTTCTTTTTTCTTTTTTTTCAATTAATGGGCATGCATTAATATTGCCATTAAAAACAATTAAGAGAGTGTGTGGCACAGTAGTTAGAACCATAGCCTCAGCACCCTGGGGTTGTAGGTTCAAATCCCATGCTGCTCCTTGTGATCCTGGGCAAGTCACTTAATCCCCCATTGCCCCAAGAATATTAGGTGGAGTGTGAGCCTACCGAGACAGCTAGGGAAATATGTTTGAGTACCTGAATGTAAACCTCTTAGGCTATAAGTGGTATATAAATACTAAAAATAAAATAAATTACTACATGAGCACTTCCCACCACCTATTTTGTAGTTAGAAAGGGATCACATGGTAATCCTATGCTAATCAGTTTGCATGTGGTAATGTAGACATGTTAACCGATTCGTGCAGACTCTCTACCCCCAGACATGTCCCCTGAACCAAAAAATATAATCTTTAGAGCACAGGTAACACATACCAATTTGGAACCTACTGCAGGACACCTGAGCGTGTCTTGTGGTAAACCTTTTTAAGGTACAGTTAGCACATGCTAGACCAGGAATCTCAAAGTCCCTCCTTGAGGGCCGCAATCCAGTCGGGTTTTCAGGATTTCCCCAATGAATATGCATTGAAAGCAATGCATGCACATAGATCTCATGCATATTCATTGGGGAAATCCTGAAAACCCGACTGGATTGCGGCCCTTAAGAAGGGACTTTGAGACCCCTGTGCTAGACCTTACTGCAGCTTAGTAAAAGTATTCCTTAACCCTCTATTGCCCCAGATACAAAAACTAAAACTAGACTATGAGCCCACTAGAAAAAAAGAAATTACATGTATGTAATATGTAAACTGCTTTGATTGTATCACAGAAATATATGAAATAAAAGAAGGAGATTTAGGAGCAGGATCTTGATCAGATGATAGTTTTTTGGTCAAACAGGAGTAGACAATCAGCGAAAGATGCACGGATATCCTCAATTTTGCTAAACAGCATGCAAGAACAGGAACCATGAGAACTTGGTCAGAAGTAGGGTTACCATATGGCTCCAGAAAAAAGAGGATAGATTGAGACATCTGGGTTTTACTTCCATTGGCAGCAATGGAAGTGAAACCTGGCTATCTCAATCTGTTCTCCTTTTTCTGGACATTCAAACAATGAAAAGATCTATTAATTAAAAACAAAAAGGTCAAGGAATCTTAAACCAAACAAGAAATATGATAAGGTTATGCTCAGTAAGATTAACACCATCCCCACTGGCAGTAGTAGTAATCAAAACATTATAGCATCACCTGCCTACTGCCATAAGATATTGATAAAATTACGCAAAATATTACTTATCTTGCTCAGTCTTGTCAACAGGAAAGAAGATATGGTTGCAAAACTCAAATACATTGCCAGTATCTGTAATTCCTCAAAGTGCAAAGACCCACAAGCATGCAAAACGTGAAAAATAATGTTCAGAGGTCCAAAAATCCAGTATAGTTCAAACAGCTACAAACAACTATAGTCAACCATATCGATTATGGATCTAATAGTTGGAGCCAGGCTGCAGGAGGTGGGGTGGAGGGCATGAGAATGACGTGTGGGGGCAGAGAGGTGCCGGCATCCCGCCCTCCCCCCCACCACCACGACCACGCCACTGAGTCTGAGACTTAATTATTCATAGCTATCTTCTTCTTTCTACTTGTGTTGAAGTATTTTGAATTAAATAACCATAGTTTCATAGTGAAAAGAAAGAGAAGCAGCAGGCAGGCAGTTCGGGGTCGCGGCGAGAGTTAGCTCCGCCCACCCCCGCACGTCACAGGTCGCATCGGCCCGGGCTCCCCTTTGAGAGAAAGGGAGCCAGGACACGAGGCGGACTGCGGCGGCGTCTTAGTTGTTGATTTTTCTTCAGCTCCGGAGGAGAGGAGAGGGGAGGAAAGCCAGAAAAGAAAGAGAAGCAGCAGACAGGCAGTTCGGGGTCGCGGCGAGAGTTAGCTCCGCCCACCCCCGCGCGTCACAGGTCGCATCGGCCCGGGCTCCCCTTTGAGAGAAAGGGAGCCAGGACACGAGGCGGACTGCGGCGGCGTCTTAGTTGTTGATTTTTCTTCAGCTCCGGAGGAGAGGAGAGGGGAGGAAAGCCAGAAAAGAAAGAGAAGCAGCAGGCAGGCAGTTCGGGGTCGCGGCGAGAGTTAGCTCCGCCCACCCCCGCGCGTCACAGGTCGCATCGGCCCGGGCTCCCCTTTGAGAGAAAGGGAGCCAGGACACGAGGCGGACTGCGGCGGCGTCTTAGTTGTTGATTTTTCTTCAGCTCCGGAGGAGAGGAGAGGGGAGGAAAGCCAGAAAAGAAAGAGAAGCAGCAGGCAGGCAGTTCGGGGTCGCGGCGAGAGTTAGCTCCGCCCACCCCCGCGCGTCACAGGTCGCATCGGCCCGGGCTCCCCTTTGAGAGAAAGGGAGCCAACGGCGCCCAGCCGTTCGGCGCGCGGCGAAGGCGCGCGGTAAAGGCGCTCGCCTTAGCGAGAGCGCCTTCGCGAAGGGCCTTGCAAGGAACGAGCGCTACACACTCAAGAACACCAGAGGAGAACAGACCGGTAAGGAATCGACAAGCACAAAAGATAAGGAAGAGACAGACACAAAAAGAAACCAACCTGCACATACAATCAAGGTGAGGTAGAGCAGAGACAGCACACACGAGAGAGACAACAAGGCAAGCAACACAAGGAAGCAGCAGGCAAGGGACACAAGCACACAAAGGCACAGGCACTGTAACACAAACATACTCACTCAAACAGGAAGCAAGAAATGGAAGCTCAAGGAAGTCAGAAGATGAGCTTTCCTGTCTTCTGCAATATGTATGACTACCTCCCTTCGGGGATCCAGGCATACATTTGCGATCGATGCATGGAGAGGGATAGCTTGAAATGTCAGGTAAGACTATTGGAGGGAACAGTGATGGAACTCGAAGACAGAATCCGAGCACAGGAGAAGATTCTAGTGGAGTACAGCCCAAACGACGAGGTCAAGGATCTAGAAATGTTCATAGAGGAAGCCCATCAGCACCACGTAGAGATCCCAGGGCTGGAAAACTGTACTCAGGAAACCCATGTGAGTAGAGAAGACACCCATGCAAACACAGAAGAAAGCGAAGACGAGGTAGGAGACAACCGCACACCAGGAGGAATAGTGAGAGCACAGGAAGATGTCCCCTCGCTCAAAGAACAGGGAACAATTTCAAGAATATCATTGGAGGAAGAAGACTGGCACTACTCCAAGGACGTAGACCTACGCACCCCAAGGAACTCCCGAATAAAGAAGATGGGGATCATCGTAGGAGACTCCATTATACGACACGTGGACAGCCACACCGCAGGAGGAAGAGAGGACAGAGTCGTCACCTGTCTGCCTGGAGCAAGAGTAAAGGATGTGACCAACAGGATCTCCAGGATCATAGATGGCGCAGGGGGAGTGGACACCGCTGTGCTTATCCACGTGGGAACAAATGATGTGAGCGGGCGGAAGTATGACAGGGAAGAGATGAAGGGTCAGTTCCGCTCACTCGGAAGAAAACTGAAGATCAGGGAGGTGAATGTGGCCTTCTCTGAAATCCTCCCTGTACCAAGAGCAGATGGAAAGAGACAAGGGGAATTGCAAGCAATCAACGCCTGGATGAGACGATGGTGCGAAGACGAAGGCTTCGACTTCGTGCGAAACTGGACGGCGTTCTGGGGAAAAAGCAAGTACTACAGAAGGGATGGACTACACCTCAACAAGGAAGGAGCAAGAGTTTTGGCAGGCAACATGAAGAAAGCAATAGAGAAGGCTTTAAACTGAAGGACAGGGGAAAGCCGACAGTCGACCACCGGTCGATGGTATGGACAACAGGATGCCCCGACGTAGGAACAAAGGACTACTACTCATACATAAGAGAGGTCGACCTCACAGCCAACAAAGGAGAATAAGCAGGAAGGGACAACTCAGACACAGGAGGGGAAGACCACACAGCAAACATGGAAGATAACACAGGAGCAGTAAAGGATACCATAAATAAAACTGTAAGGACAGCCAAGAGTAGAAGGTCCAAAAAGGTAACACGAAGGGAACTTAGATGCATATATACAAATGCTAGAAGTATAGGAAACAAAATGGGAGAACTAGAGATGATAACAAGACATGAGAACATGGATATCATTGGCATAACAGAAACATGGTGGAATGAAGAAAACAAATGGGACACAGTACTACAGGGATACAAACTATATAGAAGGGATCGAGAAGGGCAGAAAGGTGGAGGTATTGCCCTATATGTTAAGGAAGAAATAGATTCTGTTGGAATGATTACAACAGACAGGAAAGAGAAGCTGGAGTCCCTCTGGATCAAAATTCCTGGTCAAAATGGCGCAGATACAAAAATTGGCCTTTACTATCGTCCCCCAGGACAGGCGGTAGACACTGACTCAGAAATGATGGAGGAAATCAAACAAGTATGCAAGACAGGCAATGTAGTTATATTGGGAGACTTCAATCTCCCAGGAATAGACTGGAAACTAGGAGCCTCCAATTGCGGCAAGGAGGCCAAGTTCCTGGAGGTGCTAGGGGATTGCTTCCTGGAGCAAATGGTAAAAGAGCCGACAAGAGGCGATGCCATCTTGGACTTAGTCTTAAATGGTCTCAAGGGACCGATAACAGAAGTAGAAGTCAGGGCTCCATTGGGAACGAGTGATCACAATGTAATCAACTTTAAACTGGACATCGGGAAAAGGAAACATGCCAAAACCTTAACCACCACCTTAAACTTTAAAAAGGGTAAATACGATTGCATGAGAGCCATGGTAACAAAACGACTCGAGAAGATGGTGGACAAACTTGAAACAGTAGATCAGGCATGGTGCCTATTGAAAAATACTATTGCAGAAGCACAAGATCTCTACATTCTGAGGATTTCTAAAGATCGGAGAACTAAAGGCAAAGGAGAACCGGCATGGCTTACCATACAGGTGAAGGAAGCCATAAAAGAAAAGAAGGACTCTTTCAAAATATGGAAATGCACGAAGACAACCGAAGCCTGGAACAAACATAAAGATGAGCAGAAGAAATGTCACAAAGCGGTGAGGGATGCAAAACAGGACTATGAGGAAAAAATAGCCCGGGAGGCCAAAAACTTCAAGCCCTTTTTTAGATACGTGAAGGGGAAAAAACCTGCAAAAGAGGCAGTGGGACCCCTGGACGACAAGGGAATAAAAGGGTACATCAAGGAAGATAAACAAATCGCAGACAAACTAAATTCCTTCTTTGCCTCCGTCTTTACGAAGGAGGACACCTCAACAATACCTGAAGCGGAGAAACTGTTTACAGGAGAAATAGAGGACAGCCTCACCACAGTTGAAGTGAACTTGGATCAGATATACTACCAGATCGACAAACTTAAAAGTGACATCCCCTGGACCGGATGAAATTCACCCGAGAGTCTTGAAGGAATTGAAGGTTGAAATCGGAGAGTTATTGCAAAAACTTGCAAACCTGTCAATCAGAACTGGACAGATACCAGACGACTGGAAGAAAGCAAACGTCACACCAATTTTCAAAAAAGGATCGAGAGGAGAACCGGGCAACTATAGACCTGTGAGTCTTACGTCTGTCCCCGGCAAGATGATTGAATCACTGATCAAGGATAGCATAGTTCAGCACTTGGACACACACGACTTGATGAAACCCAGTCAACATGGATTCAGGAAAGGGAAATCGTGTTTGACGAATTTACTCCAATTCTTTGAGACCGTGAACGAGCAAATTGATAGTGGAAAGCCGGTGGACATAATATACTTGGATTTCCAGAACGCGTTCGACAAAATTCCACACGAAAGACTTCTCAGGAAACTACAAAGCCATGGCATAGAGGGAGATATACAAAGATGGACAGGCAAATGGCTGGAAAACCGAAAGCAGAGAGTGGGCATAAATGGGAAGTTCTCTGACTGGGAGAAAGTGACTAGTGGTGTACCCCAGGGCTCGGTACTTGGGCCGATCCTTTTTAATATTTATATCAATGACTTGGAAAACGGAACATCCAGTGAGATCATCAAGTTTGCAGACGACACAAAACTCTTCCGGGCAATCAGATCGCAGGAGGATAGTGAGGAACTCCAGAGCTATTTGTGTCGGTTAGAAAAATGGGCGGAGAAATGGCAAATGAGGTTCAACGTGGAGAAATGCAAGGTAATGCATTTAGGCAGTAAGAATAAGGAATACGAGTACAAAATGACAGGTGCAACTCTGGGAAAAAGTGAACAAGAAAGAGACCTGGGTGTACTGATAGATAGGACCCTGAAGCCGTCGGCACAATGCGCGGCAGCGGCAAAGAAGGCAAATAGAATGTTGGGCATGATAAAGAAAGGAATCTCGAGTAGATCGGAGAAAGTAATAATGCCGCTTTATAGGGCAATGGTCAGACCTCACTTGGAATACTGCATCCAACATTGGTCTCCCTACCTAAAGAAGGATATAAAACTGCTGGAGAGGGTGCAGAGACGAGCAACTAAACTAGTGAAGGGTATGGAGAAACTGGTATATGAGGATCGACTTAAAACACTGGGATTGTTCTCCCTTGAGAAAAGGAGACTGCGGGGGGATATGATCGAGACTTTCAAAATACTGAAAGGAATCGACAAAATAGAGCAGAGAAGATTATTTACATTGTCCAATTTGACACGGACAAGAGGACATGAAATGAAGCTAAGGGGGGACAAGTTCAGGACTAATGTCAGGAAGTTCTGCTTCACACAGAGAGTGGTGGACATCTGGAATACTCTCCCAGGGGAGATTATTGCGGAATCGACAGTCCCAGGCTTCAAAAGCAAACTAGATGCATATCTCCTTGAGAAAGGCATATAAAGATATGGTGGCTATAAAATAAACCAGGTGTATACCTGGCGGGGCCTCCGCGTGTGCGGATCGCCGGACTTGATGGACCGAAGGTCTGATCCGGAGATGGCGCTTCTTATGTTCTTATGTTCTTAGTGCAGCGCCTCACACAGGAGATTTCCACACCTGTTTATTTTTATTTATTTATTTATTTTTTTCAAATTATGTTTATTGAAAATAGCAAACGGTCCAGACAAGCAAGTACAATCAGCAAAGTAACTTACTCAGTTTTCTGATAATCTACGTACCAACATTTGGGACCCCTAAGGAAGGAGTGTTTCTTTGAAAAACAGACCATGTCGGGTCCGGTCCACATGAATATTAGGACCAGTTCTTTGGATACCATTTAATGTAGCTTATGTATTTGTTTTAAGATTTTTGTTATTTTAATAAATTCCTGTACATTTTCCTGCAGTTTTTTGTTCTGTTTTCTTGTTTTACTGCAGATCTTGTTGGTTCTTTTTTTGTTTTGTTTCACTGCAGGATTTGCCATTATCTTCTACAATCCTCAGTGCTTCATGTCTCCCAGTCTGGTGCTGGCCAGATCATGCTGTTCTTAGCTTCTGAAATCTTTTAATTTTAGGCTCCCCAGCCTGATTCTGCCAAGCCAGTGGGAGGAGGGTTTAAGGTGATGCAGTGTTTGTGCTGGGGGAAATGTCTCCATATGGGTTAGCTTTGCACACACCATGACAATAATAAACCTCACTCTTAAGCCATCTCTCAAATTTAGTGTAACATACACCTTAGCAGTTCCATCATGCTAAAGAAAGCTTTGTATCTCTGTGGACAAAGTGACTCTTTAGGTATGCTCCTGATATCTTTTTCAGGCATGACAAATATTTTAATTTTCTTTGCCAAATATCTGCTTTTTCAACCAATGCTATTAAGGTTGTTCCACCATTCCCCCTCCAGAGGCCCAAAAGAATGTGATTGTGTCAAGCCCCTTATATTTATTTGCAACATCCAATCCATTTGCAAATTTAGACACTTTGAACTAGAATTTGCATACAATATTCCAACAGCCATCCATAAATTACTGACTCTACAGGATCTGAAATCTGAATGAGTAAATACCGTATTATCTCGTGTATAATGCACACTTGTTTTCCATCCAAAGCAATGTCAAACTCTGGGTGCATATTATACATAGATATACAATGCGCTAAGGCCTCCTTTTATGAAACTGCGCTAGCAGTTTCTAGCGCGGGGAGCAACGCTGAATGGCCCGCGCTGCTCCCGATGCTCATTAAGCGAAAGATTCGAGAAACTGGGCCTCTTCTCCCTCGAACAGAGGAGATTGAGAGGGGACATGGTACTGAAGGGAATAGACTTAGTAGATAAGGACAGGTTGTCCACCCTCTCCAAGGTAGGGAGAACGAGAGGGCACTCTCTAAAGTTGAAAGGGGATAGATTCTGTAAGGAAGTTCTTCTTCACCCAGAGAGTAGGGCTAGTCTCAGTTAGGGCATTGGTCTTTGACCAGAGGGCCACCACGTGAGTAGACTGCTGGGCATGATGGACCATTGGTATGACCCAGCAGTGGCAATTCTTATGTTCTTATGAGCGTTGGGAGCAGCGCGGGCCATTCAGCATGACTCACGGTGCTAGAAACTGCTAGCACAGTTTTGTAGAAGAGGCCCTATATAATTAATTCCAAGAAAAGCACGTCCAGCTTTCCCACTTCAGGCAAATCGATCTTCTATTTCCTCTTTTACTGCTACCGTACTTCTTTTATTTTAACAACATGACCATGTGGAATTAAAATCAAATGTTTACATCGAAAATTTTAATTATTTTTTACATACGTACTTATAGAATATAATGTCTAGAACTCATATCTAATACTTACAGGTAGGTCAATGTGTTCCGAATTTAAATTCCCTATCCAGAAATTGTAGCACTTGTCAAAGATTTAACATATATAGCTTATGCTGTGCCACATTTACATTACAGGGACATCGACAATTATGCCTACATATTATACATAGGTATACAGTATTTTGTATTACGTTATTTTTAAAAAGATGGGGTGCGAGCATTATGCACGAGATAATACGGTATCTTGTCCTTTCAAAGTCCTTTTTAAAGTTGTGTTAATGAAATAACACTCCTCCTAAACTTACTTGCTCCACTTCATCACTGACGCTGAAACCGTGGATTGAAGACAAAGTTTTATTTTATTTTTCTTTCCAGCTTATGATTTATCTTTAATCTTATCTATTGTTTTGCCTTTTGTCTTTGTTTTGTTCTATTTCTATCATTTAAATTTCTCCAGAATTCTACTGTTCAACGGCTCCCCCTTCTGCTTCTATTCCTTTCTCTCCTCTCTTCTACCTTCCAAAGTATTTAGATCAATGCTGTCTTGTTAAAATGTTTATTTTATTTTTATTTTTCCTCTAACTCTACTTTTCACTTCTCTATTACCCTCCAGGTACTTTAGTTAGATTGTGAGCCTTCGGGACAGTAAGGGAATTTTTCAAGTACCTTTCTTATTTCTAATCTTAATGTATATTTTCTGTAAACCGCTTAGAACCTAACGGATGTAGCGGTATATAAGAAATAAATTACATTACATTACATTACATAATGGTAGGTGTGCTCAGTGGAATAAATAATACATCAGTTTATAAAGCATTTTAAATGCAAAACAATAAATAACCAAAACAACTCTGCAGTGTTTAATTGTTCAGCATTTATCTGAAAGCTATTTAGGGACCAGAGTAAAATGAGCTAGTTCCAAATAGATGTCTGCACTAGAAAATGTCAATAGTAGCACACACACACACATCAATCTAGCGTTTGTTTAGTTTGAGTTTATCCATATATGTTATTGTGTCCCCTTCCCATTTTTTAAGTACTGTACATCACTTTAAAAAATTGATGTGTGTTTGCATCAATTTTAAATAAAACTTGAAAACTAGCAACATCTGTTTCCCACCTTCTTTTCCTTTTCAAGGGTGTGATCAAATTAACACAGCAAGGCAGGTCTGATTTTCAAAAAAAAGAAAGACGGCATAAACCGGCTCTTGGACATCTCATTCGACAGGATGTCCAAGTGCTGATTATTGAAACCATATTTCTGGATGTCTTTCGAGGCGTCCTAACAGCTGTGTCTTCAAAACTCAAGGAGGGATTGTTGGAGGCATGTACTGGGCACGCTTTGGGTGGTCTTAGACTTGGACATCTCGCGTCGACAACTGAACCTTTCCCAAGACATCCTAACTTAACTTAGAAGATGTGAGCTAGACCTCTACTAGGTTTTCCCATACTACATGCCATTCTAGAGACTGGTATGTACTCCTTCATTCAGATATTTTGGGGAGTAAGAGGACCACTGGGTGAGTGTGTGTATGGGGTCATTACTTAATCTCTCCAGTGGTCATCTGGTCAGTTTGGATACTTTTTGGACTCATGAGGAAGACACATTGCCGAAACACAATCAAATTCCTCCCTGATAATATAGTTTTTGTGCCATATATTTTTCTTATTAAATAATTTTTTCCTTTACTTTTGTCTGATTTTTTTTTTTTTTGTTTTTGTCTTTTTGTATTCATCCAGGTACTTCACACTTTTATAAGAACATAAGAATTTGCCGTTGCTGGGGCAGACCAGTGGTCCATCGTGCCCAGCAGTCCGCTCCCGCGGTGGCCCCCAGGTCAATGACCAATGCCCTGAGACCAGCCCTACCTGCTTATGTTCCGGTTCAACAGGAACCCGTCCAACTTTGTCTTAAATCCCTGGAGGATATTTTCCCCTATAACAGCCTCCGGAAGAGCATTCCAGTTTTCCACCACTCTCTGGGTGAAGAAGAACTTCCTTACGTTTGTACGTAATCTATCCCCTTTTAAACTTTAGAGAGTGCCCTCTCATTCTCTCTACCTTGGAGACTTATCCACTAAGTCTATTCCCTTCAGTATCTTGAATGTTTCTATCATGTCCCCTCTCAGTCTCCTCTTTTCAAGGGAGAAGAAACCCAGTTTCTCTAATCTATCAATTGTTTCTCTTGCGTTTTACTTTAGTGGATTTCTTTTCCCTTTTGTTGATGACCAAAAGATAGGCACCATGAAAAATTTGGACTCAGTACTATACTATAAAGGGTGGTCTAGCCTCAGTGCTCTTTATAGAATGAACCTTAGCAGGTATGCCAGCGCCCAACTTCAGGCATGAGGACTTGCACCAACTGAAACCTGGTGTAATTCCTAGCGTGCAATTTAGGTGCACAGCCTCCATATTTTATAACAGTATGCATACTTTTTTTGCAAAGCCCCTGACCAACCCATGCCCCTCCCCTAGCCACACCCTTTTTGGGTTGCATGCAAAAGAATTAGGGTGTGGATCTTTATAGAACTGTATGCACTCAGATCTGCATGCAAATCCAAATTAGAGTCAATTAACATCAATAATTGATTGTTAATGATTTGTTAATTATTTGCATGTAGATCGCAGGATTGTAAGCAATTTTGGGCACCGCTGATAGAATCCGGGAGTAACCAGATAGGTGCAGTGATATGATTGAAGTCTACAAAATCCTGAGAGGAGTAGAACAGGTACAAGTGAATCGATTTTTCACTCCATCAAAAATTACAAAGACTATGGGACACTCATTGAAACTGCAGGGAAATACTTTTAAAACCAATATGAGGAAATATATTTTCACTCAGAGAATAGTTAAATTCTGGAACACATTGCCAGAGCTTGTGGTAAAAGCGGATAGCGTAGCTGGTTGTAAGAAAGGTTTGGACAAATTCCTGGAGGAAAAGTCCACAGTCTGATATTAAGAAGACATGGGGGAAGCCTCTGCTTGTCCTGGATCGGTAGCGTGGAATGTTGCTACTCCTAAGGTTTTGACCAGGTACTAGGGACCTGGATTGGCCACCGTGAGAACGGGCTACTGGGCTTGATGGACCATTGGCTATTCTTATGTTCCTATAATATCGAAGGCAGGAACCTCTCCTGAATATTTAAATCATGTGAATATCTACTCCTTAGTTTATTTCTTTTATACAATTGCTTGACAGCTATTTGAAGTACAATACTATCAAGGCTTTTATAGCGCATTCTAAAACTTAATCCATAATAGCAGTACATGTCGATGAGACAGAATTCCAAACAAAAAATAATCACAGATCCAGACATCTGGCCATGCCTGACCCACCGCAATACTTGCTAAAATGCTTCCTCAAAGAAAAGAGTTTTAAGTCTTTGCTGAAATTTTGGTAGTAAATGCTCTTGACAAAAATACAGGGGTAAGGAGTTCTAGAAGGCAGGAGCTAAAACGGCAAAGAAGAATCATCAAAAATCCTCAAGCTTTATCTTACAAGATATGGAATAAAAAGTATTTTTAAAAAGTCTGACAGGGAGGGGTGGAGAGTGTGATTAAAGGATATTTGAAAGAGCTTGCAAATTTCCTTACTGATTTTGGAAAGTATTGTATACATGGTTGATGTTCCAAGTTTTGTTCTTTACTTACAGAGCTGCCAAGGGGGTGAGATTGTCAGAGGGAGATGCCTTCAGCCTGACCCCACTTCACCCAGCCCTGCCCAAGCTCCACCCCCAACACACCTGATGTCATGGCCCACGGCACCAGTAGTTGCCTCCCGTTCCAGTCGCAGCAGGAGACATCTTAAGAAGATGTAATTTCCTGCTGCCTTGGGACTAGTCCCGTGCCAGCAGGAGATAATGTTAGTTTTATTAAGGCATCTCCTGCTGCTACTGGAAGGGGAAGTTGGAAGGGGAGATCCCAACAACTGGAAGGGGAGATCACAACAACACAGTGGGAATGCGGGAGATGACGCACAAAACCAGGAGTCTCCCACTGAATATAGAGGACTTAACAGGTCTGTACTTATATTCAGGACTGATTTCACTAAAATTTCAATAAAGATTAAAGTTTAAAAAAAAAAAGTCTGATCTGGATTATTTGAAGCATGCAAATTACAGACATGTTCCAAATCTTCCTTTTACCTCTAAAGTTTTAGAAAATGCAATTTTCCATCAATTCTTACAGCATGTGGAACATCTTTCATCCCTGTTGGTCAGGATTTCACCCAGGACACAATTTGGACATGGAGGATGAGATGTACGCTGTCAGCATCAATGAGACAAACTTGGTTTTTCTTATTACACAGAGGTTTTTTGGACCCCTGTTCGTCTACATAAATTAGATAGTTCCAAGTCTAATAGATGCTGACATTGTCATCTTGAAGCTGGGACTTTGGATCATTTACTTTACTATTGTCCCTTGATGTTTTGGAGGTCTATTTGGAACCAAGTAAATAATATGTTAGAGAATCCAGTGGCTTTATCTTATGAAACTATTTTATTTGGTACACTTATAAGAGCTAAAAACCAATTATCAATGAGAAATAACAAACTTCTATTAGTAATGACAGGAGTTGCCATGCAGCTCATTTTAAGAAATTGGAAAAACTGGGATAGGTTGAATTACTCATTTTGGTGGGTTCTGTGCTATACTTATAAAATGGAACATTGCATGGCCATACAACAGGGACGCTTTAAGAATTTTATAGATGTTTGGGAGCCATTGGCTCAAATTTATATTGTAAAGAGGAATAATTGTTCATTTTGTGGACATGTAAACATACACATCCTGGGGGGGTGGGGTGGGGGGAATGGAAATGGTATTGATATAGGAATTTATTCATGAAGGTTTCATGAAGGTTTTGATTTATTTGTTTATTAACTGGGAGGGTGGAGGAAAATTTTTTTGTGCAGTAATATTTGTAAGGTTTGTTGCGCTTATTATAAAATGTACAAATATGTGAATTATTTATTGCGCATCTGTAGTTTGAAAATCAATAAAGATTAAAAAAAAAAAAAATCCTGATTACCATTGGCTTACTCCATGAAATTTATAGCATACTTGATGAAGGACAAATATTACTGGTAATCTCTCTAGACCTTACATCAGCTTTTCATCTGGTGGACCACTCACTGCTTCTTGAGCAACTATATGACTATGGTTTCCAATTATTTACATCTTTTTTTTCACAATTGCTTCTTCGCTGTTCACCTCCCATTTTCAACCTCAACACTCATCTCTCTGACGTTTGATGTGCCCCAGGGATCTGTGCTTTCACCTCTTCTGTTTAACATCTTCTTTGCAAATCAATTCTATTTCATCAACACTGTGGAACTCTATGCGATACTCTCCATAATCTGCAAATGAGTGTCTCCCACTATACCTTATTTCGTTTCTATTTTGCTGGGTTTCTGTTATTTTATTTATTTTCCCCTGCCTGATATAGGGGTCCTTTTACTAAGGCGCACTAGCCATTTTAGCGTGCGCTAAACGCTAACACATCCATTATAGTCTATGGATGCATTAGCGTTTAGCGCATGCTAAAATGGCTAGCCCGCCTTAGTAAAAGGACCCCTTAGTAGTAATTTATATTTATCTTGTTAGATCTACTATTCTTTTTCTCTACAATGTAACCACACTGCTTCACTTTTTCCTGGTTCCCTCTGAGGCTCCTTTCGGGTTTTATCTTTAATATATGAATGATATTCTTTTTCTCTTAGGTGCTTTAGTTTAGTTGTGAGCCCTGTGACAAACGGACGTCTTTCCCAAGGTTTGCCACAGGGAAATTAAGGAAAGTATGTAAACCCCAGTGCAGAAGGGCTGACCAGGTCAGTTCCCAGGACAATAAATTAGCTGACTACCTGGTGAGTGACAATGAAATGGAAATAGAACAGGAAGGCTTAGACTTACCTGAAGCAGTTCCAGAGCCAGGCAGGAAGAAGCTGCCTTGCTATTGTCCATTGCCTGTAAGGCAGAAAGCTCATAGGCAGTTTCCCCTCAGAGAAACGGCATGGGCTGAGGAAGGAATTCCCTTCCCCCATCCAAAGCCAAGGGGGAGTGGTTCTTCCCCTCAGCTTAAAGCCAGGCTCGTTAGAGAGCAGAAGGAGGAAGAGCAGAACGAGGCTTGGCAGTAGAGCAGAGGCAGGACGGGGCTGAGCAGTTCCTCAGCACTGACTGGGAAATGACAGAGGAACAGGCTGGTAATTTGGCCACTGAATTCCTTTCCCCAGAGCCCATGGTATGGGAAGAAAGTGGGGCTATACAGGAAAGCTGTTCAGAGGAAATGGAGAGCTGAATATCCTGGGAAAGGTCTGTGAACAGAGGTTTTGTCTTGGCTGTATTTCTCTGCTTGCTCTGTGAACTAATGACTGTGGGAGTTACTAGGGAAATAATCCTGTATTGCAATTTTACATGCTGTTCTGCTGGAGTTTGGAAAGGCTACAGTAATCTCCTCTTCAGGTTATGTTCACAGCTGAACCAAAAGCCAGGGTGTAATGATGGCTAGTTTAAAGCCCAGAATTTCCTGACTTCCACACTCCGTGAAAAGGCCCAGCTGTAAAGATAGTGCCTTAGCAACTAACTAATTCAATTAGTCTGCCTGCCTCATAGGGATAAGGAAATTAACCCTCTTAGGGAAAAGCCTGCTCGGGACTAGGGAGAAAGTCCAGCCCAGCTGGAGAGTGTAAGAGCGCTGGAAGACAGCACAGAATATTTCTCAATCCTGAACAAGAATGTCTCTCCTGTAAAGCTACAATGGAGAGTTATTTGTGCTAACTGTTTCACCTCCTAACCTCCTGGAATATTAATGACTGTATGTGGTTTATTAACCCAGTCCAGAGCTGATTACTGGGTGACTACGAGTGAGATGAACTTTTTCTGTTGTTTTTGTATGATGTTCATGCTACAAGGAAAACCACAGTAATTCCACGGCCGGTGGCCGAATAAAAGCTTATGTTTTCACCAAGGCCATTCTGACCACGTGTGATTTTTCAAAACTCTTGGAGAATAAGCTTAGTTGGGCATTTGCCAGGGACTACCAACTTGAAAGGAACTACGCCAGTAACAAGCTTCATGTCACTACCAACTTCTAAAGGAACTACGCCAGTAACAAGCTTCATGTCACTACCCGACGGCTCAAGGTGTTCTCAGAGAGCGTGGGTGTGACAGCCCATTCAGGACCGAGTGAAGTCCAAAGTTCCTAATGTATTTAGTTTTGTAAACCGCTTAATACTCGGGTACAAGCGGTATATCAAATATAATAAATACAATACAATCCAGAATCTCAGTGTATTACTACACCAATGACATTCTCTGTGTTGCTTCACTTCATCCTGAGCTCCCTGACCTCTCATCTCCAGTCTTGCCTTGACAAGGTGGCTTCACGGTTAACCTCTGACACCTTTGGGCCTGATATTCAAAATGATTTAAACAGCCTGGAGAGGTTCCTGGCCATTTAAATCACTTGGTCTGGGCTATCAGGCAATATTCTGCAGTACCGTCCTGTTATGTACCGCTGAATATTGCTGCTAAACGCTCAATCCCCTAACTAGAAGGTTAGTGACAGGCTGGGGTTAGAGAGTGGGCAGAGCATGGCCCTAACTAGTTAGCATCTATATTCAGACCGATAACCAGCTAGGCAAGTGCATAAAGTTGGGATTTAAAAAAAAGCTGTCCTAACTTTATTCCCCAAGTACAACCAGGCACCAGTCTGAATATCAGCCAGTGCCTAATTAAACTCAGATATCTTCCTGTAGTCTCACCCCCATATGATCCCCTCTCCCAACCATGCAAAAAAACATTAGGCTGCCCAGGACTATCTGCAGAAGTCCCTTGTGTTATGAGGGCAAATTGGGCAGCAGCAATATCCACTCACTCTTTCCTGGTGCCAGCTTGAAGTCCAAAATGGCTTCTGTGACCTCTAGTGGCAATCTTATGGTACCTCAAGTAATGCGTTACCTTTAGTCATGATACTTGAAGTACTACAAAGGCTGCTGCTAGAGTTTGCAGCAGCCATTCTGGACTGCAGTGAGTGGGTTCTGCTCCTCCCTAATTTACCCCTGGACCACCAGGGACTTCTAAAGGTAGGCTTGGGGGGGGGGGGTTCTTATGCAGGTAGGGGGCTGGGGCAGCCCTCTATGTCTTGGGAGTTGGGAAAAAAAAGGACAGGGGGGCTGCTTGACCTGTATTTTTAATCATTATTTTTATTATTATTTATGTGGATCCCAGCTGATATTCAGCCAGGGTCCAGATACAATTTAGTAGCCAGGACATCTGCAATTAGCTCCAGATATTTAGTGCTGTTGCCCAGACATGGTTTGGGACTGAGTGTCTGAGGCTAATTTAGCAGGCGACAGTCACCATTAAAACCCCCCCCCCCAAAAAAAAAACATTCCCCGCAAACTGAATATCAGCCTTTTCAGATTTACAAAAGTGTTTGTGATAATGAGAGACAATGGGTTCATGGCCCGCAACAGACTCAAACTGACTACTATGCTATGTTTTACCATTTCCTTTCAATGCACTACTCTGCACACCTTAATTTTTTTGTCTATACTTAGTATCCTCTTCCCTTCCACCTAAAGGCTGCTTGGTTAGACAATTAGAAGGGCATAATCAAAACATATGTCTAAGTTCAATTTGGTCATATGGCGCTAGACACCCAAAGTCGGCAGCGGGAAATGCCCATTCTCAAAAAATACATCTAAAATTTTGGGGGGTGGAAAATCGTCTATTTGGACATCCAGGCTGTTCATCCAGATTGCCAGTACGTCTACCTTTATACACATTTTCAACCAAAATTTCGTCCAAGTCCCAAATGCTCAAGACAAGACCATTTGGGTATGGGAGGGGCCAATTTTGTAATGGACTAGCAACCCAGACATGGCAACAGAGCAGTGGTACTGCTGTGAACTTCACAAAAAGGGTGCCACATAAATATCTCACCAGAACTCCCTTATAAGAGGGGAGGGGCACTTGTGCAGCAAACAAGATGGCAGTGTGAGCCCCTCAATAGCCCTTATGCCTGCAGTTGGCACTTTTATGGCAGTAGTGTTTGGGAGGGGAGGGGGATTGGTGGGTGCACATGTTCCACCATAAATGTAGTGGTTAGAGTGGCTTATGGGCCTGGATCCTCCTTTCTATGGTTCACTAGCTCACACCCCAGACTATTTAAAACACCTCTGTGCAGCTCTACTAGGCTTTCCTATACCAGGTGCTGATGTTCTGAAGACAGATATGTATGTTTTTATTCTGATCTTTCTAGGGGAAGTATGTGGGGATCTTTACTTTGTCTCTGCAGTAATTATCTGTTTTTACATTGTCTAACTCACAATGTTTAAGTTTCATCCAGGATGTCTAGTAAAACCTTTGATTATCTCTGCAGGACGATTACATCTAGGTTGGCCCCATCCCACCCCACCCACATACAGCCCTAACCACTCCTCCAGATATGCCCATTTTAGCTTTGGGCCCACAGCGGGATTCAGATGCCTAAAAAGTCCCGTGACATGTCCAGAAAATCAGTTTGATCATTGGCACTTGGACGACCTGTCTTTTAGCTCGTCCAAGTGCTGACTTGGGCGGGTTTTTAGATGAGCCCCATAGCCTCTCTGCCCTTTTCACACTATGAATGTTGACCCTCTGTTAACTACTAGCATCCCTCTTAGCCCACAGATCACATCACCAAGAATCATTTAATAGAAGGACTAATGTACTTTAAAATTTGCTTCCACTCTTCACTGTGTCATACATAGTTCTTGCTCAGAAATCTGTAAATGTATAAACCTGTAAAAAGTAAAAAAAAAAAACTGTAAAAAGTAAAAAAAAAAAAAAAAGTCTGAGAAAAACAAATTAGTTCTTGAGCTTTAATATTTCCAACATCAAAAAGCTGTTTGAAGATTAAGTATTTTATGGCAGTTTGTTTTGTGGTTCACAAATTTATAACCCTTGCATTTTCATTTCTTTCCAGAAAATTAATCTGCTGCAAGCTTCCCATTTCTGAACTCATTTAGTGGCTCATTCGGCAGTCTCCAGTGATCACACGGACCACCTCAGTAGGGTAATGGTCATTTCTGCTGCTACTAACTGAAAGTAGCAAAGTGTCCTGGGCTTTCAATGTTGATTTGTGTTCATGTGACTTGGAAACTGTAGCTGTTTTGTTAAGGTGAGGGAAAATATAACTGTACATTAATGTCTGAAAGTTTATTGTGCTTTTTTATCATAATATTATATGTATATGAATTACTTGTTGCACAATTGTAGTTTGAAAATTCAATAAAGATATACAAAAAAAAAAAAAAAATCCCAGGACTTTCATTGTTTTGGTTTGGTTTTTTTTGTTAATAGCTTTTCCTACAAGAGACAAACAAAAAATACATTGTAATCTGATTGTAGATTTTCAAAACTAAGCTGATGTCGGAAAACTGGATGGCTAATATAATACAATCTTTATTTGTAGACTGCCAATACCTCCATGAAGGCCACAGCGGCTTACATGAGTAATTATGGTGATACAAATTAAAAACAAGTATTACAATATTTAGGAATCATTTGTAACAAATTCTTGAAATAGATGGGTTTTTAGGTCTTTTTTGAAACATTTTAAATTACCGTAGATTGCTGGTTAATATTAGCTGGTAATGCTTTGTACAGTTTTGCTGCTTGATCTGCCCATGTGGAGTTATAAGTTCTATGGCATCTAATGTTCCTAATGACTGGATACCGAAAAGTATCATTGTTTCTTAGGTTCAAAGATGGGTAATTAGAAAATTTAACAAGATGTGGCATATAATCAGGAGTTTCTCCAAATTGTATTTTAAATAGAATACGATATAATTTATAAAGTATTCTCCCTTCTGTAAAATGTGGAACGGCTCATAGGCAGCAGAATGTTGCTTTGTTTAGGGGTGCCCAGGAGCTCCGCCCTAGCGTATGACCTCTCAGCAGCTCCCGAGGCCCCCCCCCCCCACCTCTTCCCAGTGCTATAGTTTTAAATCTTTGTCAGGGTTGCAGGCCTGCCCCCAGAAGCAGAATGGTGCAGCAGCTGCCTAAAGATTTAAAATCATAACACCGGGAGATGGGAGGGAGGGCAGAAAACAACTGGCGATTGAAAATATTTTGGCTTCCCCCATTCTGACACCCATTGATGGGTTCAGATCCAGCAAGATAAAGATTGTGTGAGGGAGGGGGCACTTGTGCAGTAGACAAGATGGCAGCGTAGCTTTTTCACACTTTAAATGATGCAAGGAAAAATCAGTATTTCTCTGGATGAACTTAATTTGTTTATTAAAGTCTGCATTTGAAGATGTGAAGTGATGGTGAGCATCAAAGGGAAATAGGACTTTGTGATTAATTCTAGCATCAAATGTAGCAAGTCTGAACTGCTGTTCTCTAAGACAGCTTCCGCAAAAGCTTCCACCGGCTACCGTAGATACGATGCTGAATGTGATAAATTTACTGGATTATTAATTTTGCTGGATCTAGGAATTATTATAAAAATTGTTGCTGGATGGAACTGTCCAGGTCAATAAATCTCTGAGAAGCAGATCTAGCCTCCTCTTCCCCTTTCAGAGCACTGCCTGCTTGGACAAAAGAAAGGGAATGGGGACTTGTATACTGCCTTTTTGTTGCTTTGGCATTTCAAAGCTGACATTGAAAATGATGGGCACTGCAGGATTAAGTGATTTGCCCAGGGTCACAAGGAGCAGCACCGGGATTTGATCTCACAACCTCTGACTGTGGAGGCAGCAGCTCAACCAGTGTGAGAGGCAGGGGAAAGTCTATTGCTGCCATTCCCCAGTCCTCAGCTCTATGCATAGTGACAGCAGAGAGAATGACACGGTGACAAAATTCATCACCGTTCCTGTCCCCGCGGATAACCGCGGGAAATAAACCCATGTCATTTTCTAGTGTCTATTTCATCCTCTGTCCTTCTACACCAGCATTAATCAAAGCAAAGCTTGTGGGTCAGTGGTTGTGGCCATTCATACTCTGATTCTTATGTGAGCCAAGGATAATGAAGCCATTGTGACATCACTGATGTGATTGGCTCTTAGGCACTGGTGGAATGAGGCATTATGACATCACAATATCTGCTCTGGATACCAGAGACTGTCATTCTGTAGTGTCTGTTTCAACCTCAGTCCTTCTATACCAGCATTCTTCAAAGCAAAGCTTGTGTGTCAGTGTTTGTGGCCATTCATACTCTGATTCTTCCTTCTTTCCTTAAAGAATGACATGAAGATGGTTTTCCGCGGTTATCCTCGGGGATGGGAACGGTGATGAATTTTGTCACTGTGTCATTCTCTAGAGTCTGGGTATTTCCAAAGACAGACCATCTAAAGAGACAGACTAAGGCAGATGTGTTCAGGATTCAGGAGTCTAGGATTACTAACTATCCAGATTTTTTCAGGATTCTAAAAAGTTGTCATTTACCTGCCCCAAAGACAGAAGGATGACTAGGTCATCCTGCAGCGATAATCAAATGTTTGACGAGACTGCCTAGACGAAACTTATACGTTGTAAGTTAGCCAATGTAAAAGCAGGTATAAGTGCTAAAAAGGTAATCAAAGCGACCAGATAACCACTACAGGGACAAAGTAAAGACCCACACACACTCCCCCAGTGTTCACTGACCCTGTCGCACCCCCAAAAAGTTCAGAATAAAAACTTATATACCTGCCTCCGGAACATCAGCACCTGGCATAGAAAAGCCTACTAGAGCTGCACAGAGGTGGCTTAAGTAGTCTGGGGGGATGAATGTATGTCTCTTTATCCAGATATGTAGAGACTCTGCATTACATAGTTAAACTTAGGATACAGTATTTTTATTCAGTGAAGTCTGCCGAAAAATTTTCTGTCTTGTACTTGGGTGAATTCAGCCCTTTCTGTTTTGTGAGTCATTTAGTTCTCTATAGATAAAGCTTTTAAGCAGCTTGCAGTAAAAGCGTCTATTGTATTGAACCATGGGAGATAATAGGAACTTTTGTGCTCATCAGTTTGAGTGGAATCTCTTATTTTCTCATTTAAAAAAATCTTTATAAGTCTCTATAAACATAAATCAAGAAAGTAAAGGGCAGAAAGGAGCAGCAGAAAAAGACCTCACTGCACGAAGCCTTTCCGATCCATCAGAATTATAGCTATTTCTCTAAATGAGGTGCTAAGCGCAGAAAGTAATGCAAACCAGAACAGTGTTAGGTCTCCATTCCAGAACGCATTAGGAAATGAAGTCAGAAAATGTATTTCTTATAGAAAGTGTTCTATATCTTTTTTCCATTTTCTCACAGATTTATTATGACAGGTATCCTGGCAGTATCCGCTGTATATAATATGACATGGAATGCAATATGTTGGTATAATGTAATTCATTAATATAGTATTTCAACTGCTGGTGATAGTTATCTTATCTGAGGCTGGATGGTGATCCAATCACAGTAACTGTATTATCTTTACCACCTGTTGAGATATACACCTCATCCTAAATATTTTAGCAAATAAAATAAAAAAAAAATCTAATTATTTCATTCCTCAGTCCTGTAAATTATTTTTTTTTAAAATCCATCCTGCTTTGAATACCCTCCGGGTGGAGGTGGTTGGGACAAAAACAATTTCAGAATTCAATAGAGGCATAGAGGATGGGACTAAAGCAAAATAAGGGGGCCTTTCACCAAACAATAGTAAAAAGTGGCCTTAATATACCCTTATGTGGGTCATTCCCACACACCACGGCTATTTTTTACCACTGGGGTAAAATGTCTGGCTTTCTGAAAATTTCAAGATACTATATAGAAATAAAATAAAATATAAAAAAAACAAAGGAAATAAGGTAATGCCTTTTTTGCTGGACTAACAAACGCAGATCAGATATAAGCAAATGCTGACATAGTAACATAATAGATGACAGCAGATAAAGACCCGAATGGTCCATCTAGTCTGCCCAACCTGATTCAATCTAAAAATTTGTTGTTGTTTTTTTTCTTCTTCCTCTTAGCTACTTCTGGGCTAGAATCCAAAGCTCTGCCCGGTACTGTTCTTAGGTTCTGACTACTGAAGTCTCCGTCAAAGCTCACTCCAGCCCATCTACACCCTCCCAGCCATTGAAGCCCTCCCCAGCCCATCCTCCACAAAATGGCCATATACAGACACAGACCGTGCAAGTCTGCCCAGTACTGGATTTAGTTCTTCAATATTTACTATTATTTTCTGATTCTAGATCCTCTGTGTTCAGCCCACGTTTTTTTGAACTTCGTCACCATTTTCATCTCCCCCACCTCACTTGGGAGTGCATTCCAGGCATCCACCATCTTCTCCGTAAAGAAGAATTTCCTTACATTGCTCTTGAGTCTACCATCCCTCAACCTCAAATTATGTCCTCTGGTTTTACCATTTTCCTTTCTCTGGAAAATATTTTTCTCTACATTAATACCTTTCAAGTATTTTAACGCCTGAATAATATCTTCCATTGTCCCTCCTTTCCTCTAAGGTATACATATTCAGGGCTTCCAGTCTCTCCTCATACGTCTTTTGTCACAAACCTCCTATCATTTTCGTCGCCCACTTCTGGACCACTTCAAGCCTTTTTGTGTCTTTCGCCAGATACGGTCTCCAAAACTGAACACAATACTCCAAGTGGGGTCTCACCAACAACCTGTACAGGGGCATCAACACCTTCATTCTTCTACTAGTTACGCCTCTCTTTATACAGCCCAGCATCCTTCTGACAGCAACCGCTGCCTTGTCGCACTGTTTTTCACTTTTAGATCTTCGGACACTATCACCCCAAGGTCCCTCTCCCCATCTGTGCATATCAGCCTCTCCCCTCCCAGCATATATGGCTCCGTCCGATTATTAATCCCCAAATGCATTACTCTGCATTGAATTTTAGTTGCCAGATATTAGTCCATTCCTCTAACTTCTGTAGATCCTTTTTCATGTTTTCCACTCCCTCCTTGACAAATAAGGAAAGGAAGCAGCGCACATGCATGGCAGTGGGGAGTGGAGAAGGAGTGGGGGCAGAGAGGAGGACGGGTGCCGGCGCCCTCACCAAGATGGTGCCTGGGGTGGACGCCTCCCCCCCCCCTTTCCTCCCCTTACTACACCATGGATGCTCAGGGAATGTTTTGAGAGGTTTTCTCATGCCCGTCATGGGAGGATTAAAAGCAGAAGATTTGGTGGTGGTAGGGGGGTGTCAGGGTTGGGGGAGGGTGGGTGTGGATCTTTTTGGGGTGCGGAATGGCTGGGTCCGGGCTATAAGAACACAGGCCCGAACTCTATATGTCTTCATGGTTTTCCTTGTTGGCTGTTTGGTATTGGTTATGTATTGAAAATTGTGATCTCTGCTTATTGCGTGTATTTTGTCTCTTGAATAAACAGTTATACAAAAAATAAAAATAAAAAGCAGAAGATTGTGCCTCAGACTGAGATATGGCTCAAGCCTTGGGTCACGTTTAGGGGCTGTTTTGAGGTTATGAATTTAATGGGAAGCTAGTTTCATCACCCAATAGCTCCTTGGGGGTGTGAAATGTTATTGGGTGTTTGATGGGATTTGATATGGATTTGTACGGAGGTTTGAGATGTTGTTGGGATAAAACTGCGGCCAAACTGATTGTTCCACAAATATTGTTGGTGCCTTTATTTTGTACTAGCTGATGCCCCGGCGTTGCACGGGTATTTAATTATAACAATAACACTGTAAATGGATTCAAATAAAGATACTTTATAGTGGTGAATGAAATTATTTTTTTACAGCTTTATAAAAAGTACAATATTTCAAATTATAATGTGAAATATTTGACAAAATGAATACAATACAACTAACACAAAACTTGATTATAAACAACATTTTTAGTTTCACCTCCAGGAGCAAGAACATATAAATTCTTGGGTGAAGAGACCCCCAGAACATATCACCCCAGTTAGTGAGGGACCTGCATACCAAGTTTCGTTCAAATCAGTCAAGCCGTTTTAGATTTACTGTGAGAATGGCAGCTGTTTACATTTTTTCCATTGACATGAATGGGTGAAATCTGATGTTCTGTTTGTAGCTCCGCCCACGTGTGCAGGTGGGCCGCGAGACCCCCAGAACATATCACCCCAGGTAGTTGGAATTACTGTGAGAATGGCAGCTTTTTACATTTTTTCCATTGACATGAATGGGTGAAATCTGATTTTCTGTTTGTAGCTCCGCCCACGTGTGCAGGTGGGCTGCGAGACCCCCAGAACATATCACCCCAGGTAGTGAGGGATTTGCATACCAAGTTTCGTTCAAATCGGTCCCACAGCTTTTTACATTTTTTCCATTGACATGAATGGGTGAAATCTGATTTTCTGTTTGTAGCTCCGCCCATGTGTGCAGGTGGGCCGCGAGATCCCCAGAACATATCATCCCAGGTAGTGAGGGATCTGCATACCAAGTTTCGTTCAAATCGGTCAAGCCATTTTTGCTTGATCGCGGCACATACACACACACATAGATACACACATACCTCCGATTTTATATATATATAGATGGGCGAGTGTGAAGGTGACGGAGTGTGAATGCTAATGTTATGCTGGCTACACATTAGATTTTGTTTTTATTAGAGACTGTTCAGTACAAGTTCATTCATTTTCCTTTTAGATCATGTAATTGTTTTGTTTCATTTCACTGTAACATTGTTTCCTTTCCCTTTTGCTTGAAATATCTGCAAATACTCTTTGATTCCCTCTCTTTTCTTTCCAAAGATTCTGATCAATGTGCACAGTTGCACACTGATTCCCATTTACTTGTCTTCTCAATACCCTTCCTCCTCTAATTCACCTAATTCCAATCCTTAGTTTGTTTGTTTTTTCTTTCAGACTCAGGGTTCAATCTGCACAAATTGGAAAAAGAAGTATATAAAGCTAAATCATCTAATCCTTTGTTACAGATAGAATATTAATAAGCTACTGAAGCCTAATCTTTTTCTTCATGATGCTAAGCAGTTAAAATATTTCAATTTAATACTTCATAATGGAAAAAAAAGCTTTCCAAATTTGTATTTGATTATGAATTCTTCATTTCACATTCATGATCATTTTTCTTTTCATCCTATTTTGACTCCTGAAACATTACCAAGGCTGACTTTATTATTGGTTTTAATTACTGCTCTTAAATGTGTTAAGAATGTAAAAGTAAGTGCATAAATCATATCTTAAATCTTTCTATTCCTTTTGATTCTGATATCACGTGAGAAGCTTCTCATTTCTCAGCATATGGTTCTGGTGATCCTTTCTTTCGTTTATCTTTCCATAAATCTAATTCATCTTCCTCCCCTATAACCTTACTAATATTTATTTCCTGAGATCTTCTATTGTCCACCGTTTCCTGAAGACACACTTATCGTGGCTGGTTTTCAGGGTATCTTCAATGGTGGTGCATGAGATATATGTGCAGACATCAGACACTAAGGTACATATGGACATCTCAAAAGGACTTCCAGCACTGAAGTACATCCAAATAGCAAGGAGTCATATTATGGGTGTGTTTTCGGAGGGACTGAAGGGGAGAGTTAAAATCTGGATGTCCAACATTGATTACCGAAGGGGAAGAAACATCCTTATTTAACATAACTAAACTAAACTAAACCTTAAGGGGCTCATAATAAAAAATTTTTAAAAGTCTAAAAAGTGGCCTAAATGGCTACTTGGACGATCACAAAGCCTGATATTCCAAGTACCCATAATCAAAGCTGGTTTTAGATGTATCTAAAACCAGCTTAGGCCTTTCCCCTGCCTCTAAACGCAGAGAGAAAAGAGGCATTTTTAGAAGAGGGGAAAGGGCGGGCGGTGGGCGGGCCAACCTACACCTAGGCGTACAACATGTATAACCAAAACGTTTGACAGGTTACCTAGTCGGCACTTATACGTTTTGACTTAGACCAAGTCAAAACAAGTATAAGTGCCGAAAAGGGGCCACTGAGCTGATCGTGGCTGCTGCAATCAGCTCAGTGGCCCCAGCAACCTGCCTACCCCCTACAGCAATGATCATGGCATGAGAGATGGCTCATCTCCCCTGCCGCGATCCACCCTTCCAGCCCCTCCCCCAATGATCAGGGCAGGAGGGAACCCAAGCCCTCCTGGCCCGCGGCACCCTGACTACGTTCGGGGCAAGAGGGAGCCCAAGCCCTCTTGCCTCAGCGGCACCCCAACTACGTTCGGGGCAACAGGGATCCCAAGTCCTCTTGCCCTAGCGGCACCCCGATTACGTTCGGGGCAGGAGGGAGTTCAAGCTCTCCTGGCCCTGCGCTTTCCAACTCCCCTCCCCCCCATGATCCGGCCAGGAGGGAGTCCAAGCCCTCCTGGCCACGCAACCCCCCACCTCCTACATGATCGGGAAGGAGGGAGCCCAACCCCTCCTGCCCAGGTGGACCCCCCTACCCCCCACCCCCACTAAAATACGGGCAGGAGGGATCCCAGGCCCTCCTGCCCTCGAATCAACCTCCCCCCCACGACTGCTCCCCCCGAACCCTTGATCACCCCCCCAACCGACCTGTGCCCCCCGGCTGACAACATGACCCCCCCCACACCCAATCCCACCCCCCATACCTTGAAAACGTTGGCAGGTCAGCCGGCTCCAGAATGGGGCCGGATTGGTCCAGGCGGCTTAAACCCCGCCCACAGGTGGGGCCTGAGGCATCTGGGCCAACCAGAATAGGTTCGGGAGCCTTAGGCTCCTCCTGTGGGCGGGGCCTTAAGCACATGGGCCGGGTTGGCGGGAGGGCGATCATGGGTGGGAGGGTGATTCGAGGGCAGAAGGGCCTCGGATCCCTCCTGCCCATATTTTAATGGGGGTGGGGGGTAGGGGGTCCACCTGGGCAGGAGGGGTTGGGCTCCCTCCCACCCGATTTTATAGGGGGTGGGGGTCGCGTGGCCAGGAGGGCTTGGGCTCTCTCCTGGCCAGATCGTGGGGGAGGGGGGTTGGAAAGCGCAGGGCCAGGAGGGCTTGGGCTCCCTCCTGGCCCCATCGGACTCGGGGCGGGGATTGGGGATCGTGGGGCAGGAGGGCTTGGGCTCCCTCCTGCCCCAAACGTAATCGGGGTGCCACTGGGGCAAGAGGGCTTGGGCTTCCTCTTGCCCCGATCGAGTCAGGAAGGTTCGAGGTGCCGCGGGGCAAGAGGGCTTGGGCTCTCTCCTGGCCCGATCGTTGTAGGGGGGGTGGATTCTGTAACCGGTGTTGTTTTTGACAGACACCGGTTACAGAATCCAGCTTTTAGGCGAAGGACTGGCTCCTCCTTCGCCTAAAAGCCCTTGTTTTGGACGTTTGATGCTTAGGCTTTTTTTTAGGTTGATTATAGGGTATAAGTTTAGATGTGGTGGTGGTCTGGGCATTTAAACAGCTGAATGTAGAGACAGGCCATTATTTTTTTTAAAAACCTCCTTTTGGACGTTTTTTTGATAATGGACATTTTCCCTGCTTCTACTTTCAACGTTTAAGGCCTCAGTTAGCCAAAAGGGGACTTAGATGGTTTTTTTTTATTATGCCCCTCTAAGTTTATATACCCCATCCTCTCCATAGAGATGGAGCTTGGCACAGTTTACAGGAACTTATTTATATACCGCGATACACTTAAGTTTGATGTGGTTTACAGTATATCCAAAGGCTGGACCTGACCAGCGTATGTTACAAGTTGGGGACATCAAGAAGAACAGGGGGCCAGGAACTGAGCATAGATGACGGACAAAGGGGAGAGAGGATCATTGCTCTGTTAGGAATTTGTTGTATAGAGAGTTTTCAGAGGCAGTGTCTGAAGGGCATGTATGGGAGGAGGGGGGATTAGTATAATGGGGAGTAGCTCTCAGATAAAATGGACAGTCTGATAGGACAGCAGTTTAGTCACATATGCTTTATATGGTTTTCCTTGCAGGGAAGAGAAGGAGAAAATAGAGTGGATAGCATAGCTGGTTTTAAGAAAAGTTTGGACAATTTCCTGGAGGAAAAGTCCATAGTCTGTTATTGAGAAAGACATGAGGGAAGCCACTGCTTGCCCTGGCCTGATACCATGGAATGTTGCTACTCTTTGGGGTTCCAGAATCTTGCTTACTCTGAGCTAATGGAATATTGCTACTCTTCACTGGAAAAACGAAGACTTAGAGGGGACATGATAGAGACTTACAAGATCATGAAGGGCACAGAGAAAGTGGAGAGGGACAGATTCATCAAACTTTTGAAAACTACAAGAACGAGAGGGCACTCGGAAAAATTAAAAGGGGACAGATTCAGAACCAATGCTAGGAAGTTCTTCTTCACCCAAAGGGTGGTGGACACCTGGAATGAGCTTCCAGAGGGTGTGATAGGACAGAGCATGATATCGGGGTTCAAGAAAGGATTAGATAAATTCCTGAAGGAAAAAGGGATGGAAGGGTATAGATAGAAGATACAGGTCCTGGACCTGATAGGTCAATGCGTGAGTGGACTGCTGGGCATGATGGACCTCTGGTCTGACCCAGCAAAGGCAATGCTTATGTTTTTATGTTCTTTGGGTTTCCAAAATCTTGCTTACTCTGAGATAATGGAATGTTGCTACTCTTTGGGGTTCCAGAATCTTGTTTACTCTGAGATAATGGAATGTTGCTACTTTTTAGGTTTTTGCCAGGTACTAGTGACCTGGATTGGCCACCGTGAGGCCAGGATACTGGGCTTAATGGACCATTGGTCTGACCCAGTAAGGCTTTTCTTATGTTCTCATGAAGCATGTGGCAGTGGAGAATTTGGATGTTTTAGACCTGTTTCAGGCACATCCAGGGTACAAAAAGGTGCCCTAATTAGACAGCTGTCCACTGGAGGAATTAAGGCATGACACCTCCTATATCACAAGTTGATATTGCGGAGTGGGATGTGTGGGATGAAAGGAGAGTCTCAAGGTGCCGTCTACCCAGTATGAGTACCTAAGCACGTTGCCTTTGGAACTTGATGCAAAGTTCCAGGGTATAGAATACTTGAGTACTTTGCAGCAATGGGGATAGTTTGAAAAGGCCTCCCTTATTGTTCTATCCATTTTCTTCACAGCAATTTACAGCTCTTGAGAGATATACTCATTCTGTGGTTATTTCTTACTTGACTTTTAATACTCTCCTTGATGAGTTTCAATTGGGATTTTGCCCTTAATATAGTATTCTTTTGAATCTGCTTCTCTTTATATTGTTTCTGCTTATTACTTTGTCATCTCATAAGATTTGTCTTCAGTTTTAGTCTCAAGGGGTTTGTCTTCAGTTTTAATCCTACTTGATCTGTCTCCTGCTTTTGATATTAAAAACCAGAAGTGTTTGCTTTCAACTCTGTTACTTAGGTTTCTTTGACAGCCTTGCTTTTTACTGTCACAGCTGTTTAATCGTACTTTCTCTGTTTTGGGCGATACGTAGATTTCTTCATGTAAATCTTTCACTGTTGGTGTACCAGAAGTTCTTGCTCTTTTTTCCTTTTACAAGTATACTTCTTTCTTCTTCTTTTTATACAGCTTATTTCACATAGTTATAAACAAGTCATTTAACTATTTCATAATGCCCCGGTGGGGCAATGAGGGATTAAGTGACTTGCCCAGGCTCACAGGGAACAGTGTGGGATTTAAACCCACAACCTCAGGGTGTTGAGGCTGTAGCTCTAACCACTGCACCACACACATTTCTTAGACCTCAGCAGATAAAAGATGAAAATTTTTGGATATTTTTCAACCTCATCCATTATTTATCTTTTGATTCTTCCCACATCCCTGACATTCTGCTGTTAAGGGTTGTGAAGCATTTATTCATTCTAAATTCACATTTTGTCCTCAAATGAAAACCATACTTAAGGTTTCTTGATATTTGCTCTGTCAATCATTAGACTTTAGAGTAGGCCACTGTCATTTCTCGTGGTGGTAACTTAATTCACTAGCACCATTTGACATCATTGCATGGATGGGGCAGAAGTGAATAAGAGAAAGCTCCTGCCCGATAAAGATATTATCATTATAGATAGGATTAGAGGGTCTGGGAAGACTGGAAAAAATTAAGAGGACCTGGTAAGGTTTTTTTTGTGTGTGTGTGTTTTTTTTTTAATGGTGTTGGCACAAATTTTGAAATGAATTGGATGTGCAGTGAATTGGGGTGGGTGAGGCAGTCCGCCCCAGGCGCCGTCTTTGCTTAGGGCACCGGCACCCCTCCTCCTCTCTGGACGTCCCTTCCTACTCCTCCCCCTGTCACGTGTGCACCCCTTCCCTTCCCCTGTACCTTTTTAACTTTGGCGCGCACAGACACCAATTTGCTGCTCTGGCAATCTCTCTGACATCACTTCCGGGACCCGCACCTAGGAAGTGACTTCAGAGAGAACACCGAAGCTGACGTGGGCAGCAAGTTGGTGGCTGCTCATGCTGAAGTTAAAAAGGTACGGGGTAGGGGGAGGGTGTGTGCAGGGGAGGGACGCCACTGCACCGGGCACCGCTCACCCTCGCTATGCCACTGTGGATAAGTGATAAGTAGTAGTAGAAGGTCATAGCCTCATTCACCAACAGGCATTTTACCACCATAGCAGGTATACCACCTCATGCCCCTTATTCACACAGGTTCATTTCCGGGTGCTTTACCTACGTTAAACAATGAGGCAATTTCAGTCACAGGGCCAGTCTTGCTGTCTTAAGGTTCCTCTTCCCACACACTAGTATAGGTCACAGCCACCTTCCATCATCCAAGTACAACAAGCACACCAGACCCCAAGGTAAGAAAATGTGTAGTGTGTCAAAGACCACATCTCTGACTTTCCTGCTTTGAGGCTGCTGAAGATAAGAAGAAAAGCATCAAAGTATCATCAACCTTTGTCTCTCCCAAGAGATAGTATTGATCAGATAGATTTCTCTGTGAGATAAGGACAGAGAGCAGCAAGGTTTTCTATTTGACTTGTTCATTAAGACCCCCCCCCCAATCATAATGAGATTCTACGATGTTGAAGCTCTGTATTTCTTATCACATCACTACCATCCCTACTTAAAATGGATATATAAAAATCCAGTGCTCAAATAATAATACTTATACACCTCTCACCTTTCATCTACAGCGCTCTATCAAACAGTAGTTTTCTGTCCTTTGTACTCACTATAAAATAGGGGGTCTCAAAGTCCCTCCTTGAGGGCCGCAATCCAGTCGGGTTTTCAGGATTTCCCCAATGAATATGCATGAGATCTATGTGCATGCACTGCTTTCAATGCATATTCATTAGGGAAATCCCGAAAACCTGACTGGATTGCGGCCCTCAAGGAGGAACTTTGAGATCCCTGCTATAAAAAAATACAATACTGGAAAATACTAGAAGTAGTGAAAAGCTGGCTGCCTAAAGTATAAAAAAAAATCCCCAAGAGCACTGGAAAAATAAAAGAGTGCTCTACTTTTCACCATGTGGTGGAGGCTTTTAGAGTTATATGCTGCATCTAGCAATCTGCCAAAAGTCTTAGCTTGGTTTTTTTGGAATCTGTGACAAAATACCGTGTGCTTTCATGAAATGGCAGAAATGGCTGCAGTTCTCCTGGCAGCTTTTAGCGAAGTTGTGGCTCTAAAAAGGAACTCTCTGATCTGATCCGAAGAACTGTCAGTGAAAAAAATAAGGTCAAGTGCTCTCGTTTTCTGTTTAAAGAAAAAGAACTCAGAATTATTACACACACAGGATAATGGGCATTTTAGTGTGTTAATTATATGGGGGAAAAAAGCCTAAAAGAGTAGTCAGCAGCAGCTTTAATACTGAATGTGTGGGTAGACATTAAAAAGACTAGTATTCAGCTGCCGTGGTCAACATTGTTTTTAAGTGCTGGCTGCAGTGCCTACAGAAAACCGATATTCAGCATCAACATCTGGACTGCAACTGGTACTGCTGGTACTGAGCATTCAAGTGGTGCACTCAGTTCTAGCACTTTCTGGATAGCAGTGATATTCAAGCTGTTTGCAGTATAGCTAACTTGATAAGGTTAGTTCAGAAAAACTGCTGTCCTAACTTTGTTGAGAGTGTTTGAATATCAATACTTTCCCAGATACCTATTAGCTCTGCCCTTTTGCTGGGCCTGATTCTATAAATGGCGAATAACTTGTAGTTCTGAACAATTATAAATCAATCACTATGCATCCTTTATAAAATGACGCCTAGTGGCGCCTAAATGGACTTAGGGGTCACTAGGCATCCTAGAGGTAGGCCCCAGTATATTAGGTCAGGTTTTTGCAGTCATGAGAAACCTAAGGCAAGTTCGAAAATTCTTCAACAAAAAACAATTCCAGCTCGTAGTCCAGTCCCTAGTCCTGGGTCTTCTAGACTACTGCAACATCCTCTATCTCCCCTGCCCCGCAACCATGATAAAACAACTACAAACAGCACAAAGCACAGCTCTGAGGCTTATCTACTCACTGAGGAAACATGACCACATCACAGCGGCTTACCTTGATTCACAGTGGCTCCCAATACAAGCAAGAATACTATTCAAATTCTACTGTCTACTATTTAAGACCATAAACAGAGACTGCCCAGCCTACTTGAACAACCGACTAATCCAGACATAAGAGAACCCACACTCCATTCACGCACCCTCCAATCAGAAACATCAAATGAAAAAACATGTATGATGGTCTCCTGGCCACTCACGCAGCAAAACTAGACTACCAATTCTCCAATTTACTGATCACGACCCCAGACTACAAAACCTTCAGAAAAGAAATAAAAACCTTGATTCAAGAAATCCTTAAAAACAAACTAACACAGCAAGAATCATCTCAATCCCCCAATAGCAACCTGCTCCACTCCATAATACCACGGGAAATGTCCAGATAACTCCTTATGAATTCCTAAATGTCCAAATAACTCCTTATGTAATCCGCAAGGTAATGGCGGAATAGAAATCACTAATGTAACGTTTTACCTAGCCTAATTTCCCTCAGATGCCTAGCAATGATTAAGTCAACCACGCCTATTCTCCATTCCTGACCATGCCTACTTTTCAAGTAGGCACCGCATGGATATCAGTGCACAACATACATTGCTAATTAAAATAATCATTTTTTAATGGTGTGCCGAGTTTCAAAACCACCTTTCTGGACGCTTCAGAATCATCCTAGCCACTGTGCATCCAAAACTAAAGGGGGTATGTTGGAGGCATGTTGGGCTGGTTTTGGGTAAACTTAGGCTTGGACGTTTTGTGGTAATAATCAAACCTTTCCCAAGATGTCCTAGATGGAACTTAGACGTTGTGAGCTAGACCTGATTTAAAAGTGCCAAAAAAGGTACCTAAATTGACCAGATAAACACTGAAGGGATTAAGTTATGACCCTCCCCCCCCCAAGTGTTCATCGACCCCTCCCCACCCCCCAAAATCTGAATGAAACAGTACATAGCTGTATCTAGAACAGCAGCACTTGGTATGGGAAAGCCTAGTAGAGCATCAAACAGGTGTCTTAAGTAGCTTGATGAGTGGGCTAGTGAGCCATAGAGGACCCAGGCCCATAAACCACTCTAACCACTACATATATGTGGATAGAGTGGTTTTTGGGCCTGGGTCCTCTATGGCTCACCAGCCAACTCATCAAGCTACTTAAGACACCTGTGTGATGCTCTACTAGCCTTTCCCATACCAGGTGCTGCTGTTCTAGACACAGCTATGTACTGTTTCATTTAAATTTTGGGGGGGGTGGGGAGGGGTCGATGAACACTACCTACAACCTACAACCATATGAGCTATTGGGTTGGTAGATAGGTGGGTAGAGTAGGTTTAGGGGGAGTTTTGGAAGGCTCACCATATATTGGAAGGGGATTATGATGAGATATACTTCTGACACCCTTTAGGTGAAGTTCACAACAGTGCCCTCTAAGGTTCCCGCTGCACTATTGGTATGTTTGTGGCCAGTCCATTACAATACTGGCCCCTCCCATGTCCAAATGGTCTGGATTTGGATGTTTTGAACTTGGATGGTTTTGTGATCAAAATAGGCAAATAAAGTTGGACATCCTAAGGGTTGAATGGCCTGGTGGCCAAGAAGTCTAAGTAGGTGATTTTCAAAAAAAATGTAGATGCCTTGCAGTGTTGCTGGTTTTGAAAATGGTCATTCTCTGCCTCCAACTTTGGATGTCTTTCGGGAAACACCAAAGGCAAACACAGATGTCCTATTGAAAATAGCCCTCCATGCCTATGAACTTAGGCTGCATGAGAGATTCAGAGTGAGATAATTGCCAGGGTTGTGTATAGTTTTGCACTAGCAATATTACTATGAGGATTAGATAACCCTATTTCCAATACACTAGAACATCCATTTGTTTGAATTAATTTCATGTCATTAGCAAACAAATACTAACAGAGAAAACCCCAATAATTTCATAATTTTTTAAACACTGTTGAAGTTTATATTTGATTTGTGTAGTTTAGTTAAAAGATTTTTTAAAAAATTTTGTACTCATGGTTTTTATTCTGTTATGATTTTGCATCATATACTATTTATCTACTGTATTTGTGATTGAAGAGTTTTTATTATTTTACATTGTGGAACTTGATGCACCCATCTATTGATACTACTATTTATAATTTCTATAGCATTGAAAGGTGTACGCAGTGGTGTACATTTAACATTCAATAGATGGTCCGTGCTCAAAAGAGCTTACAATCTAATTTGGGCAGAAAGACAGGACATCTCAGGGTTGAGGGAGTTTCTAGCAGAAGGAATGATATGATGGGTATAGGTGAGTGTGATGGTGAGTGGGAGTTAAGAGTTGAAAGCATCTTCAAAGAAGTGGGCTTTTAGATTGAATATGAATACTGCTAGAGACAAAGTAATAACGTTTTTACTCTGGCAGCCTGTTCCAGGCACAAGGCATGGCAAGAAAGAAGAGACTAAGTATGGTGTTGGCGGTGAAGGAGAAGGGTACAGATAAGAGGGAGTTCACGGGGGGGAGCATAGGGGGAGCATAGGGGGAGATAAGTGAGGAGCGAGATTCAGGTGCTACAGAGTGAATGCACTTGTAAGCCAGTAAGAGGAGTTTAAACTGTATTTGGAAACCGATGGGGTGCCAATAAAGTGACTTGAGGAGAGGGGGTAATCTGTCACTTAGACACAGCTGTGTTAGGTCATTGATTGTTCAAATAAACTTTTATAATCTGTGAGATAAAAGGACAGATGGCAGCAATAGTAATCTAATACTACCTCTCTGGTCATCTCCACCCCTTGGTGGCATTGGTTTATCTCAAAGTCTGTTCCTTCTTCATTTTCTACAGACAGAAATCAAATTGGCAATGAATAGAATTTGCATATAATTTCACCATTTGAGGGAGTCATGGGAATCATATAAATCTGGATTGTATGCTTAAGAATATTTTTAAACTCATATCAGTATCTCTTTTATCTACATTATTTGCCTTAATGAGCTTCAATGATACCACTGAGTCATTAACATAGGAATTTTCTATACTAATTAGGCAATTTCATATGTCTACCTGAAAAAAATAGAATGTCAACCTAATTAGGGAACCAGCAGGTTAAAAAATATGTAATAGAAGTTTATTAATAAATGGAACACCATGGACTGTTTTTTGCAAAAGGGATAAAAATGGGCACTTAGAACAAATACCTGAGCAGAGCAATTATCTTGCTCCTTCCTGTGCTTATATTTTGATAAGTGTGCAATCTATAAATGTGAATTGGTGAATATGCTACAATATACTGTTATTGAGAAAAACATGGGGGAAGCCACTGCTTGCTCTGGATCTGTAGCAGAGAATGTTGCTACTCTTTCGGTTTTTGCCAGGTACTAGTGACCTGGATTGTCCACTGTGATGACGGGCTACTGGGCTTGATAGACCACTGGTCTGACCCAGTAAGGATATTCTTATGTTCTTAAACTGCACACTTTCTGAAAACTAGGAGGTTGTTTAATGAACATAAGAACATAAGAATTGCCGCTGCTGGGTCAGACTAGTGGTCCATCGTGCCCAGCAGTCTACTCACGCGGTGGCCTCCAGGTCAAAGACCAGTGCTCTAAATGAGTCCAGCCTCACCTGCGTACTTTCCATTTTAGCGGGAACTTGTTCAACTTTGTCTTGAATTCCTGGAGGGTATTTTCCCCTATAACAGACTCCGGAAGAGTGTTCCAGTTTTCTACCACTCTCTGGGTGAAGAAGAACTTCCTTACGTTTGCACGGAATCTATCCCCTTTCAACTTTAGAGAGTGTCCTCTCGTTCTCTCTAACTTGGAGAGGGTGAACAGTCTGTCTTTCTCTACTAAGTCTATTCCCTTCAGTATTTTGAATGTTTTGATCATGTTCCCTCTCAGTCTCCTCTTTTCAAGGGAGAAGAGGCCCAGTTTCTCCAATCTCTCACTGTATGGCAACTCCTCCAGCCCCTTAACCATTTTAGTCGCTCTTCTCTGGATACTTTCGAGTAGTACCATGTCCTTCTTCATGTATGGTGACCAGTGCTGGACGCAGTACTCCATGTGAGAGTGCACCAAGGCCCAGTACAGCGGCATGATAACCTTCTCTGATCTGTTCGTGACCCCCTTCTTAATCATTCCTAGCATTCTGTTCGCCCTTTTCGCTGCCGCTTCACATTGCATGGACTTCATCGACTTGTTGATCAGAACTCCCAAGTCTCTTTCCTGGGAGGTCTCTCGAAGTACCACCCCGGACATCCTGTATTCGTGCATGAGATTTTTGTTACCGACATGCATCACTTTACACTTATCCACGTTGAACCTCATTTGCCATATCGATGCCCATTTCTCGAGCTTGATTATGTCACATTGCAGATCTTCACAATCCCCCTGTGTCTTCACTACTCTGAATAACTTCATATCGTCTGCAAATTTAATCACCTCACTGGTCGTATCAATGTCCAGATCATTTATAAAGATGTTGAAGAGCGCAGGTCCAAGCACCGAGCCCTGTGGCACCCCACTGGTGACACTCTTCCAGTCCGAGTATTGTCCATTTACCTCCACTCTCTGTTTCCTATGCTCTAGCCAGTTTTTAATCCACATGAGTATTTCACCTTTGATTCCATGGATCGCAATTTTCCGAAGTATTCGTTCATGTTGAAGTTTCAAGTTTCAAGCTTATTAAAATCTGTTAACCTGCTTTTCATATTTCTAAGCGGCAGACATAGGTAAATTAATATAAAATCTGGGGTTTACATTTAAATTCCAAAGACAAACATAAATTGTCAGACAGTAGGTTAAGGGGGGGAGAAATACAATATTGGATAGGAGAGCAAGATGATGAGGGTAAGTACATTAGGAGAGGGAATTCTGTTTGTGTGATGATCAGGGTTACAGAGTTGGAGAGATTATACACCTGTAGGTTGAACGAGTCTTTAAATAAGAAAGTTTTTAAGTTAGAGTTGAAACGGTCTAACAATGATTGTTTCCGTAAATACATTGGCATGGAATTCCATAATTGCGGAGCATTAACCGAGAAAATGGATGAACGGTTGGTATTGTATATTATTTAATGCAGTGAAGATATTATTAGTAGATGTTGAGTGTTTGATCAGAGAGATCTTGAGGGGGCATATGGAATCAGAAGTTTGTCTATAAATTCGGTGGTATGAAGAGATCATGTTTTGAATGCTAGGAGTAATATTTTATATGTTATTCTGTGAGAGATTGATAGCCAATGTGCATTAATCAAAAGAGGTGTCACGTGGTCAAACTTTTTTGCTTTTGTTATGAGTTTAGTTGCTGTGTTTTGTATTATTTGTAAGCATCTGAGTTCCTTTGTATAGCGCATTACAATAGTCGAACCTTGAGATAACTAATGAATGAATTAGGGCGTTTAGTGATGATGGTTCTAGGAGATTTGTGAGGGAGCGGATCATACGTAATCTATGGAAACATTTTTGCACTACTGAGCTGGTTTGCAGATAGTATGTTAATCTGTTATCAAATATGATGCCTAGGAGACTCATGGATGTGACAATTTGAAGTGGGGTGGATCGGAGACAGAAGGATGTTGTTAGAGAATGGCCTTCTTTGCATGGGAAGAGCATTGTTTTTTGTTTGACACATTGAGTGCTAGCTTGTTTTCTTATCTTATTTACCATGTAGTTCTACCCTTCTTCCCTAGTGTACCAGTATGTCAGTTTGTCTTATCATTTGTGTCCCCTGATTATACTTTTTAATATATATTTACCTGTACACCGCTTAGAAATCTGATAAGCAGAATATCAAATTTTTAATAAGACTTGAAAACTTCATTTAGCCATTTAGTGTGAATTAGTGCAAGCTCACAGTCTTGACACATGCTAATTTCTGCAGTAACTGCTTGCATAGGCAGGAAGAGGGTGGAGAATGGGTTAAGGACATGGACAATGATTGCAATTACTACTGTAGATAGCATGGGAACACTTACTGCTTCATCTTGAGGAGATGGTATACAGGCATGCAACTATTGCAGGGAAAAAATACCTAATTGGCATTAGCATAACCCCACCTGCCTTTTCCCTAATCATAAAGCAGAACTCCCTATCCCCATGATCCTACCTCATTGCTGCCTGGGTCCCAAATGGCAGTTGTGACTCCTCGTGGTAGTCTCCCAGTACTACCAATAGGAGTTAAGCAGCAAATAAGAACAACTCCCATTAGCAATATATTTCAGTAGTGAAAAATGTATCCTTATTTTGCCTCTAAATTAACCATGTTTAAAATTGTAATCTGAAGAACTTTTCTGGGAAAAAGAGGAATATTTGTTTTATATATTGCTTACATTACATTACATTACATCGGACGCTGGTGCCGAGTTCAGGAAGGAAGGAGCAGCGTGCACAGGCGGTCAGAGCTAGAAGAGAAGTCGGGGAAGCTTTGACAAGAGGCAGGAGAGCCGAAGACTCGGGGAAGCGGCGAGAGTACGCTCCGCCCACCCCCTGCACGTCAGAGGCAGCGCCGGACTCCCACTTGAAAAGGGGAGAAGCCAACGGCGCCCAGCCGTTCGGCGCGCGGCGGAGAGCGCCTTTGCGAAGGGCCTTGCAAGGGACGAGCACTACTCTCAAGAACACCAGAGGAGAACAGACAAGCACAGAAGGAACTGACAAGCCCAGAAGATAAGGAAGAGACAGACACAAAAGAAACCAACCCGCACATACAATCAAGGTGAGGAAGAGCAGAGACAGCACACATGAGAGAGACAACAAGGCAAGCAACACAAGGAAGCAGCAGGCAAGGGACACAAGCACACAAAGACACAGGCACTGTAACACAAACAGACTCACTCAAATAGGAAGCCTGCAGTCAAGAAGTCAGAAGGTAAGGGGGAGGTAGGATCAGTAGGAAAAAGAGCAGCAGTAGGTCACAACAAATCAGTCAGACAACCCACGAGTGAAGCACGAAATGGAAGCCCAAGGAAGTCAGAAGATGAGCTTTCCTGTCTTCTGTATCAACTGCAATATGTATGACTACCTCCCTTCGGGGATCCAGGCATACATTTGCGATCGATGCATGGAGATGGATAGCTTGAAATGTCAGGTAAGACTATTGGAGGGAACAGTGATGGAACTCGAAGACAGAATCCGAGCACAGGAGAAGATTCTAGTGGAGTACAGCCCAAACGACGAGGTCAAGGATCTAGAAATGTTCATAGAGGAAGCCCATCAGCACCACGTAGAGATCCCAGGGCTGGAAAACTGTACTCAGGAAACCCATGTGAAGAGAGAAGACACCCATGCAAACACAGAAGAAAACGAAGACGAGGTAGGAGACAACCGCACACCAGGAAGAATAGTGAGAGCACAGGAAGATGTCCCCCCACCCAAAGAACAGGAAACAATTTCAAGAGTATCATTGGAGGAAGATGACTGGCCCTACTCCAAGGACATGGACCTACGCCCCCCAAGGAACTCCCGAATAAAGAAGATGGGGATCATCGTAGGCGACTCCATTATACGACACGTGGACAGCCACACCGCAGGAGGAAGAGAGGACAGAGTCGTCACCTGTCTGCCTGGAGCAAGAGTAAAGGATGTGACCAACAGGATCTCCAGGATCATAGATGGCGCACGGGGAGTGGACACCGCTGTGCTTATCCACGTGGGAACAAATGATGTGAGCGGGCGGAAGTATGACAGGGAAGAGATGAAGGGCCAGCTCCGCTCACTCGGAAGACAACTGAAGATCAGGGGGGTGAAGGTGGCCTTCTCTGAAATCCTCCCTGTACCAAGAGCAGATGGAAAGAGACAAGGGGAATTGCAAATGATCAACGCCTGGATGAGACGATGGTGCGAAGACGAAGGCTTCGACTTCGTGCGCAACTGGACGGCGTTCTGGGGAAAAAGCAAGTACTACAGAAGGGATGGACTACACCTCAACAAGGAAGGAGCAAGAGTTTTGGCAGGCAACATGAAGAAAGCAATAGAGAAGGCTTTAAACTGAAGGACAGGGGAAAGCCGACAGTCGACCGCCGGTCGATGGCACGGACAACAGGATGCCCCGACGTAGGAACAAAGGACTTCTACTCATACACAAGAGAGGTCGACCTCACAGCCAACAAAGGAGAACAAGCAGGAAGGGACAACTCAGACACAGGAGGGGATGACCACACAGCAAACATGGGAGATAACACAGGAGCAGTAAAGGATACCGTAAATGAAACTGTAAGGACAGCCAAGAGTAGAAGGTCCAAAAAGGTAACACGAAGGGAACTTAGATGTATGTATACAAATGCTAGAAGTCTAGGAAACAAAATGGGAGAACTAGAGACGATAGCAAGACATGAGAACATGGATATCATTGGCATAACAGAAACATGGTGGAATGAAGAAAACAAATGGGACACAGTACTACAGGGATCGAGAATGGCAGAAAGGTGGAGGTATTGCCCTATATGTTAAGGAAGAAATAGATTCTGTTGGAATGATTACAACAGACAGGAAAGAGAAGCTGGAGTCCCTCTGGATCAAAATTCCTGGTCACAATGGCGCAGATACAAAAATTGGCCTTTACTATCGTCCCCCAGGACAGGCGGAGGTCACTGACTCAGAAATGATGGAGGAAATCAAACAAGTATGCAAGACAGGCAATGTAGTTATATTGGGAGACTTCAATTTCCCAGGAATAGACTGGAAACTAGGAGCCTCCAACTGCGGCAAGGAGGCCAAATTCCTGGAGGTGCTAGGGGATTGCTTCCTGGAGCAAATGGTAAAAGAGCCGACAAGAGGCGATGCCACCTTGGACTTGGTCCTAAATGGTCTCACCGGACCGATAACAGAAGTCGAAGTCATGGTTCCACTGGGAACGAGTGATCACAATGTAATCAACTTTAAACTTGACATCGGGAAAGGGAAACATGCCAAAACCTTAACCACCACCTTAAACTTTAAAAAGGGTAAATACGATTGCATGAGAGCCATGGTAACAAAACAACTCGAGAAGATGGTGGACAAACTTGAAACAGTAGATCAGGCATGGTGCCTATTGAAAAATACTATTGCAGAAGCACAAGATCTCTACATTCCGAGGATTTCCAAAGATCGGAGAACTAAAGGCAAAGTTAAGGGGGTTTTTTTTAGCACTGACCGCTGTGGTAAAAGCTTTGATGCTCGTAGAATTCCTTTGAGTATGGGAACTTTTACCACAATGGCCAGCGAAAAAAGGGAGTCTTATTGAACATTAATATTCTTCATTATAAAACCAAAATATCTTGGATAACGCAATGACCACTGTGTGGCTAATACAAAAACTTACTTAGCAATTATTAATAATCCATCTAAATGAAATCACGTCAGCTATCCCCATTCAGGGACTGATCTATACTTTAGTACAGTGGTGCCTCACACAACGAACTTAATTGGTTCCAGGAGCAAGTTTGTTATGCAAAAAGTTCGTTATGTGAAACGCGTTTTCCCATAACAATACATGTTAAAAAAAATAATTCGTTCTGTAGCATAAAATATGCTAAGATGACATAAAAAAAGATAAATTTTTTGTTATTATTTTTATTTAGATACATCTAAAAACATACATCTCCCTGTCCTTTTACTTCCACTATCTTCCTATCCCATCTCTATTCCCTTTTGTCCCTCTCCCCATGATCAATCATCTCACCACCTCTCTCTTCCCTCACCCTCAGGGTTCAAGATTGCTTCCACTCTTTTTCCTGTTGTTCTCTCTGCCTGTCACCCTATGATTTAGCATCCCTTCTGCCCTTGTCCAATATTTCCCCTTCTCTCCCTCCCTCTCATCCCCTGCTCCAACATACCGTATTTCGACTGCCCTTCCATCCCCAGGCCTGCCAACTTCCACTCATTTACTGCTTTCTCCCACCTCTGCCAAAGCCCGCCCCCCCCCCGCAGTGATCGGCAACACCAGGCACCCCCCCTCAATCGGTGAAACAGGGCCCCCCCTCGATCGGTGAAACAGGGCCCCCCCTCGATCGGTGAAACAGGGCTCCCCCTCAATCGGTGAAACAGGGCCCCCCCTCGATCGGTGAAACAGGGCCCCCCCTCGATCGGCGAAACAGGGCCCCCCCTCGATCGGCGAAACAGGGCCGGCGACTGCTTTCTCCCGCTGCTGTTGAAGTCTGTAAACAACTTTAACACAAGCCACGGGGCTCTAACAGTGCGTATGCTGCCAACGGCTTCCTTCCTCCTTCCTCTCCCCTCATGATGTAACTTCCCATTTGGTTGATGGAGGAGGAGGATGGTAGCCGGTAGCGTCACGCACACTGCGCGGAAGGATGCAGCTCGGGCGACTTCGTTGTGTGAAACGAAGTCCGTTGTACGAATCAAGACAAGAAGTTCGTTGTGCGCAGCGTTCGCTGTGCGAGGCGTCCGTTATGCGAGGCACCACAGGGTAAGGCAAAAAAAAAAAAGTAATCCCCTAGAGGTTTTTGCTGTTTTCTCAGTAACCGCTTTGAATTTCAATGCAAAGTTTTATGTTTTTAGTCATCTTACTTATGTATTACTATTAAAAATACATTTACCTGCCCCTCCCCCCCACACTTTTAATAAGCCACAATAGAGGTTTCTACCGTGACCCAGAGCGTTAAATGCTCTGACACTCATAGAATCCCTATGAACATCGGAGCAGTGTCAGAACATTTAGTGCCCTGGGCCAAGGTAGAAACCTCTACTGCCTAACAATTTCTGTGCATTAAAAATGTTTGAGCCTAAACACAGCAAAATAACGTTGTTCAAATAATATGTTAAGAATTTCACAATCACTGCATCACCTCCAGTTTTAATGCAGTCCTTCAGTCACTTTGGGAAGTTCTTAACCGCCTTGTCAGTCCATCCCCGTGGCAAGCTATCCCAGATCATCCACAGTGCTTCCTTGAGTTTGGCAATTGAGGCTTTGAGAGGAACTTGTGAGAGGCCTTTAACATTGTTCCCCAGACCAAAACCTACATCAATATGATGTCATTAACAATAAGCTGGTACCTTGTTTTTTGTTGGTTTGGGTTTTTTTTTAAACAATGGTAGTTTTACAGTACAAACATCTTTGAAAGCATGAAAATTGCTGGGTGGTCAAGGTAAAATGTCTGTAACTTTGCTTTGTTTAAAGATAAATCTCATTCCACTTGGTACATGGAAGAGGATGTTACTGGCCAGACTTTATGGTAGATGTCCTGCAAACAATGGGATGGTTGGACAGGCTGGAGTGAGCTTAGATGGCAACTTCAGCATTTGGAACGTAGGACAATACCAGGCTTTAGAGTCTGCAGCACAGAAATATCAAAGAAGAGACAAGTTAATCTAATCATGTATTTTTTAATGGGTAGAACTTATGGGCAGACTGGATGGACCGTTTAGGTCTTTATCTGCCGTCATTTACTATGTTACATAAATGTACATAGTATCGACAAATAAAGGTGCAAAATTTCATGATGAAATTCCAAGCAGTTGCTGAAAAAAAAGTAAAAAGCTTAAGGGGTTATTATTTTTTATTTTGCTGCTATTGTTTCACTCTGTACCACTAAATGTATGATCCTTTCTACAGCATTAAGCTCACATTTTGCTATCAGACATAATAAGTTCCACCACTATCTCTGAGAAATCTTTCCAATTGTTAAAAATTAGCTTTAGAGCCAGTGTAATCAGTATAGCAAACAGACACTTGAGCCACCTGGACTCCAATGACATCAATTCCAGTATCAAATATTTATATGTAAAAGGCTGTTGAATCTATACAGTAACCATGGTTTTATTCCACACGCTCATCTTACAAGGGGCTGCTGAAAAGTTCTCAGCCCAGCAACCAATTCCCTAAATTCTGAGCATTATTTTGCCACTGTAGCTGAAAAGAGTGTTATTTTATTTTGTTAAGTGCCAATTTGCAGAAAAAGAATTCTATGTTTCAGATCTGAATTGTTTCAGATCATTGATTGAGAAGTTTTCAGCGCCCCCTCATATAATGCCTTCACGAAGAACAAGCATAAATCATGTGACAGAGAGCATCTATTTGCAACTCACAAAACTATCAATTAGTTTTGTCCAGCCTGCCAAGTTTTGCCAGTTTATAGAGAGTCTAGCAAGCTCTGGGGTCCTTTTACTAAGCTGCAGTATGAAATAGCCTTAGCGTGTCCTGACACAGGTCTTTCCTGTGCACCTGCAGCAGTAAAAATGCCTTTATTATTTGCCACCTATTTAAGAGGCAGTAACTATAACATAACATAACATAACATAACATTGGCCAAGATTCACAAAGCAAACCGATTGTGTACCGATCGGTTTGCAACCCCGGCCCAATTCACTTACCTGTGTTTCAACCATCCTTCGATCTGCACATGCAAATGAGGGCAACGATATGCAAAGTAGGCTAGCAGATCAAAAAAAAAAGAGACTGCTGAGGACCAGTCGCTAAAGCCCTTTGCAACTGCCCTGCCTTCTACAGCCCTGCTCTCTGCCCTGTTAGCCCCGATCTCCTGCAGCCCCAAATATGCCTGCCTGCCTCAAACACGGCCGCCGGGAGCCACGGGCATAGCCATTCACACCCGTCTCCAGGAAATCCAGGCTACATGATCCCCTGTAACTGTACGGGCTGCAGCCCCTGATCACCTATATCCTTCAACATGCCTGCCTTCCAGCCCCCAACCCGAACACCCTGCCTACCTGCCCCAACTCTCCCACCCTTCCCCACACAGCAAGCCTATGGTTTTAATCCACGGGCTTAAGCGGGTTAAAACCATGGGCTCCCAAAAGTTCCCGATCACCTGTCCAGCGCTTGGGTAAAAAAATAGAAGAAGAAAACAAAAAACAAAAGAACTCCGACGGCCCAGAGGTCCCGCGCATGCTCAGACCATCTATAGATGGTCTGCGCATGCGCGGGGATCACTATAGCGCGATCCATGCTTGCAAATGGGGGCGTTCCTCTGATCACCCTCATCTACATGTTGGAGTTTCATGAATTCGTCAGACCTGCCCGTATCGGGCCCGATCAGGCAGGTTAGTGAATCCTGCATAACCGTAAATTCAATGCGGTGAACAAAAGATTAAAAATAACATAATCTAAAGATGATTTGTGCTTGTAAGCGCCTAATTTCCTAATGGCCTAAATTCCCTATCATAGAAAGCAGCCTGAAATGCTAGTATATGTTCCAAGGATTTCTTGATCTTACAATCTTCAGCAGATGGAAAATTAAACAATGCATGTGATTCTCTCCTATGTTTATTGAATGCTATGAGAAATCTATCGGTCATATAGTTTGAAGCAATACCATACGCAACTTTATAACAAAGACAACCCAGCTTAAACAAAACACACGCCTCCACTGGAAGCCAATGCAACTCACGGTAGAAAGAAGTCACATGATCATATTTCTTTAGACCATAAATTAATTTGACCCCCCCCCCCATTTTTTGAATCCGTCTAAGCCTAGCCATCTCTTTCTTGGTACATGTCAAATAGATACTGTTACATCAGTCGAGAAGACTTAGAAGTAACGATTGAACTAAAAGTTTAATGGCTGGAAAATCAAAATATGATTTTATGATACGCAGCTTCCACAATGTGTAATAACCCTTTTTCACTAAAGCATCTACTTGCTTTTTCATGATCTACAACAACTTCCAATATTTTAATCATTGGATTGATCTTATAGAGTGTTGAGTCTATAGTAATTGATGGTTCACGTAAAATTCTAGGTGGAGACGCAACAAAGAATTTGGTCTTATCACTTCCTGGACCCACGTCTAGGAAATGACATCAGAGAAAAAGCTGACACTGGCACGACAGCAGCTTGAGGGTTGCTGCTTGCGCCAGGAAAGTTACAGAGGTACGGGGGAAGGGAAGTAGCGCACGACAAGAGGGGGTGGGGAAGCAGCATGTGGAGGTGGAGGGGGGCGGAGAAGAGGGCAGGGGAGGGGAACCACCATCCTGGACTCCTCTCACCCTCACTACGCCACTGTCACTAGCAATCCATTTTTAAACTAACTTTTTCTTATTCTGAAGGAGATATGTAGGGCAGCTATATGGTATACTCTCTATACATTTACAAAGTCCTAGAGCAGTGGTTCTTACTCTATCCTAGGGGACCCCCATCCAGTTGAGTTTTCAAGATATCCCTAATGAATAGGCATGAGAGAAATTTGCATGCCTAATACCTACTTTATAGACAAATCTTGCTCATGCTTATTCAATAGGGATATCTTGAAAACCCGACTGGCTGACTAGAGAGTGGACGTAGTGGCAAGTGAGGATGACACTTTTGGGTCTGAGAAAGGAGCATGTAGTACCAGGAAACCAGTCAATTCTCAGATTTCTGGCCTCTTAATTTGTACAGCTAAATTTAAGCATGCACCCAAGTTAATTGGTAAGCAAGCCGTTTACTAGCAATAATTGGGTACTATAAGACACAGCACCGAAATCCCATGGGCATATCTTAAAAGGGAGCGTGGCCAAGGGCATGTCAAAGGCAATTACAGAATTCTGTTTGAGTGTGCCTAACTTACATGCCAGCATTAACACATGGTTTCATAAGAACATAAGAATAGCTATACTGGGTCAAACCAATGGTCCATCTAGTCCAGTATCCTGTTTCCAACTGTGGCCAATCGAGAACATGGCTGAAACCTAAATAAGGCATTAAGTCTGGTATCCAAAGTTAGGAATGAGATCGGTGCTTAAGCCTGATTCTGTAAAGGGTATGGGGCTCATAATCCCCCCCCCCCCAAAAAAAAAAAAAAAGACGTATCTAAAACCAGCTTAGGTCTTTCCCCTGCCTCTGAACACCTAGAGCGAAAAGAGGCGTTTTTGGAGGCGGGGAAAGGGCGGGAGGTAGGCTGACCTAGACTTAGTCATACAGCAAGTCTAACCAAAAGTTTAACGATGTTGCCCAGTCGGAACTTATACATTTTGACTTAGACCAAATCAAAACAGGTATAAGTTCCAAATAGGGGCCACTGAGTTGATCGCGGCTGCTGCAATCAGCTCAGCAGCTCTGGCAACCTGCTTACCCCCCACCACAATGATCGCGGCAGAAGAGATGCCTAATCTCCCCCGACAAAACCACGATCAATGGCAGAAGGGATCCCAAGCTGGCCAACATTCAGGTAAGTTAGGGGGGTGTATGGGGTTAGGGGTGCCCGGGTAGTGGGGGCATTCAAGGGTTTGGGGGGCCGTTTGGGGGGGTCATGGGGGTGCGCTGTAGAAGGAGGGCCTGGGATCCCTCCTGCCCGTATTTAAGGGGGGATGGGGTGATTTTCTTCCGGCAGGGGTGCATCTTCAGCAGTTTGGGATCCCTCCTGCCGGTATTCACGGGGAACGGGGCTATTGTCTTCCGGCAGGAGGGCTTAGGATCCCTCCTGCCGATTCGGGGTTCTGGGGGTGGGTGGTGCCGAAAGGAGGGCTTGGAATCATGGTTTTGTTGGGGAGAAGGGTGCCAGCAGGAGGGCTTGGAATCTCTCCTGCCGGCGACTGCAGTTTTGTCAGGGGGATCACGATTGTGGCAGGAGAGATTAGGCATCTCTCCTGCTGCGATCATTGCAGTCTGGAGGAGGGCAGTTACAGGATTCTGTAACCGGTGTAACGCCGGTTACAGAATCCTACTTTTAGGCTTAAGACTGGCCCCTCCTTCACCTAAAAGGTCTGGGTTTGGGCGTTTGGGACTTGGGTGATTTTTTGGTCGGGAATGTGGTGTAGGGATAGACGTAGTGGCAGTCTGGGCCAGTAGATTGCTGAACGTTTTTTTTTTTTTTTAGAATGGACATTTTCCCTGCTGTCATCTTCAGCGTCTACTGACTTAGGCCAAAAGGGAACTTAGACTTTTTTTTAAAATTATACCCCTCCACGTGAGTTGCAATTAGCATGAGATTGTGGCCTAGTGGTTAGAGCGGCTGCCTCAGCAGCCTGAGGTTCTGAGTTTGATCCCAGCCTGCTCTTTGTGACTCCGAGCAGGTCACTTTTAACTCGCCATTGCTCCAGGTACCATAGTTAGATTGTGAGCCTGCTGGGATAGATAGGGAAAATACCTGATTACTATTCAATATATTGTAAACGGCTTTGGGTGAATCTCTTCATGAAAATCATGCTTAGCGCCGCTCATTTTTAAGTGCTCTTTACTGAATCTAGCTCTACATGCATTGTAAGGCCAATATAAAAAGAATCCACTTGTATATACTCGTATGTTTTTTGTTTTGACTTTATTTATTAATTTCTATTTCTTTAGAATTAATAGTAGATAAGACCTGTGAGAATGAAAACCTGTAGGTGGTGCTGCTACTCAAGAATTCATTTAACATAAGGGTTCTATTTTTCAATTATTGCTTTACATATCTGAAGCACTGCAGAAGCTGGTGTCTTGGGATGGTGCAGCAATAAAATAGATAACTTGCTTAGTGGAAGCTAATAATATATCATAGAGAAACAATTGTATAATTTGTTCCAAATTCAGACTATGGAAAATATTTTCCCACCTCCATAGAAAAGGAGACAGAATGTACTGCCTCTATTTCTGATCCCATACTACTACTACTTCTACTATTTATTAGTTCTTTTTTTTTTTTTTTTAATCATGTTTATTGAAGTCAACCATTATTTCTATAGCACTACCAGATGCACCCAGCACTGTACTTTAAACATGCAAGAGACAGTCCCTGCTTGAAAGAGCTTACAATCTAATTATGACAGGCACACAGGACACAGGGTAAGTGGGTCAGAGGGTGTGGGGCAACCAGGGTGGTGGCACCCCTCCCCTGCCCTCATCTCCCCCCCCCCGCTCCTTCCCCAGTCCTGCCTCCCATTCCCTTCCCCACACCTCTAGTTGAAGTTGTTACTAGCGGCGATCAACAATATGCTCTCATCGGCTCTCCCTCTGACGCCACTTCCTATGCAAGGCACCAGGAAGTGACATCAGTGGGAGCGCTGAAGAGCACATTGTTGACTGCTGTGAAAACCAACTTCAACTAGAAGTACAGGGGAAGGGGGGCACGCGTGTGGAGGGAAGGAATGGAGAGAGGCAGGGGCGGAGAGGAGGAAGGGTGTTGGCACCCTCCCCACCAACATGGTGTCTGGGGCAGACAACCCCCCCCCTTACTATGCCATGCACAGGTTAGATCAATATATACTGCTCATGTCATCAATGATGCGGCACAAGGAAGGCCCCAGTGGGAAAGGCTGCAAAGCAGCATGTTCAATGCTGCCACCGCAGCTATTTGGAACGGAGGTATGTCGGTCTCACGGTGGGAGCATCATCGGGGGTCTCACGGATGGGAGAGATGGAAAGATAATGTACAGGGGGATGAGTTGGTAGGGTCGTCGGGGTTCTGCTGCATGGGGGAATGACTTCGTATTATTTGTTCCACAAAGATCTCAAGACTTTTTTATTTAAGAAATGTTATGATATCTAAATTCAGTTTGATTAAGGATGATCTGTAATTTGTTTATTTGTTAACCATTTAAAGCTCTATTTTATAGGGAAGATGTGGCATAGAAGAACAATGCTTAGATTAGATCTAACGCAACAATTAAATTGCTTTCGGGGTTCAACTGCACAGGGGGGATGGGAGGGATAGAAAGATACTGCACAAGGGGAGAGATGATCATTCTACACACACACACACAAAAAAAAAAGACATCCCCCGAAAATAAGCCCTAGTGCTTTTTTGGACCTAAAATGAATATAAGACAGTGTCTTATTTTCTGGGAAACACGATATTAAAATGTAGATTACTTTTATGGCAACAATTGGTACTACACTGTAATTAGAAGCTACACACAAAGGCGTGTGTTTACCCTGTTTTTTGCATTTCAAGCTACTTTACGTGTCCTATATGCATTTACAAGTTCTATTTTGAAAGTTTGATTGACATCTAGTGGACCTAAACACACACCTGAGGCAGGCCTCCACCTGGATGCCGAAACACGGACTGTGTTGGGTGATTTACTAGATCTTTTCACAATAAGGACATCACTTTTATAGGATTTTTTATTCATGTGTTTCTACATGCATTTTGTTTTAAATTTATAGAAATAAAGATTATTTGTCTCAAGGTTAAGATATCTGGCCAAGGTTAGGTATTTGGCCAAGGTTAGGTATCTGGCCAATCATAGTCTTAGGCCACTCCTACTGCATATCAGGATGCACTGGGAAGGAGGCCTAAAGCTCCAATTGGCCCTGGTACCTAAGGCCCCTACTTTGAGAGGGACCTTAGGCATCTGAGCCAATCAGAACCTTAGGCCCTTCCCCAATGCATCCCAGAATACACTGGGAAAGGGATGGCATGCCATTTTGGAGTGGAGGGCCTGCCAGCTGGAGGATGTAAGCATCCCTCTGGCCAGACTTTCTTCTGGAAATGTATGGGGTATGGGAGGGCTTAGGGGTGTCGGGGGTGGTCTACAGGTTTGGAGGGTGCCAGGGATGTGGGAGTTCTGGAGGGGGTGTCACAGGTTGGTGGGGGGGGTTGGGAAGTTCTGCGGGGGTGGTAGAAGGGTATGGGCATCCCTCCTGCTGGATGCTTCAGGAGGGAGTGGACATCCCTCCTGCTCAGCTGCTTCGGGAGGGGTTCATGGGTAGGAAGGAGTGGGCATCCCTCCTGCTCGGCTGCTTCAGGAGGGGTTTTGTGGTTCGGCAGCATGAGGGAGTCGGAATCCCTCCTGCCAGCTAACTTCGAAGGGGATTTCCTGCCATAGCTGCTCAGCTGATTGTGGCAGGGGAATTCCCTTTTCATGATCAGCTCAGCAGCTGTGTCTATTTAAAATATAGGCTAGCATTTTGCTGGCCTACATTTCAGGCATTTGTCGTGGACCTAGGATAATGCCTAGGTTCGCTTAAATTTGCCCAAAGCTACTTCCGGGCAAAACCACGCCCATACCCATCCTTGGACGAGCTTAAGTATCCCAACATGTCTCCCTCAACCGTGACAAATGCCTACAGTGTAAGTGGCCTGCCTCTTATTTTTTTTTTTAAATGTATGTCCCGATTGGCACCTATACAATGGTAGGATGCCTACCGCTGTCTGCAATTGGGACACCTGTTTATAGAATCTGCCTCTTAGTCCAGTGATTTTTCCACTTTTTCATTCCATCGGAAAAATACAGAACAAATAAAGTACAAAATCGCTGGACTAAGTGTATAGCCGTTGTGCTGAGAACTTTTCAGTGGTCCCTTGTATTGTTTGCCCCTGATGCAGCCCATTTAGGGTGAAACACAGCTATATTTTATCTTTTCTACTGATAAATTTCTCTGCTGTTATCTACTGGTTCTGTCCTCACAATTTTTTCCTATATCCAAATGCAGGTCTTGAAACCATAAAACATGCTCTTTGAAGTTGCCATGCAATTCCAGGCTCATTATTCAAATATGCTTCTTTCTTTTAAGGGATTTGGTGCCCTTGTTTTTGTGCCATTAATTCTGTGCTTCCTAATTTTTATTAGACAAAATATGATGAAAAAATGGGTATGCTGATATTAGAAACTATTACCTTTTTTCTAACCACTAATTCCAGTGCCTGAGAATGTGTATTCAGCTGTCTATACCATTTTCCCTGGGGAGCTCAGAACAGTTTACATGAATTTATTCAGGTACTCAAGCATTTTTTCCTATCTGTCCAGTGGGCCCTACAATCTGTCTAATGCAGTGGTTTGCAATCCTATCCTGGAGGACCACCAGCCAGTCGGGCGTGACAGGCATGCATATTCATTAGGGCTATCCTGAAAACCTGACTGGCTGGTAATTCTTCAGGACAGGGTTGGGAACCACTGATCTAATGTATCTGGGGCAATGGGGGGATTAAGTGACTTGCTCAGGGTCACAAGGAGCAACATGTTTGAACCCACAGCCTTATTTTTAATTTTATCTTTAAAGGATTTGAGGCCAAGGCACTGAGCATGATGGCTTTGAGGATGCAGGTTTGCATTTTTCATTCCAAGGATTGCCACGACTATTGCAGTCCTCACAATTTTTGAATGATGCTAAGGTTGTGTTTCAAAGTTGCCTTCGCAGCCCTGCGGGTTCTTTGAGATGTTCTAGGCATGCTACTTGCAAAGAGGGGAATGGCAGAGACTGACATGAGTATAAATGAGAATATAAAAATAATATTTCTTAAAGCTGTGTTACCGGGGCTGCAGTCATTCAGCTACTTCAGTTTCAGACTCTCACATGCTATATTTAACTCATGATGCATAATGATACCTCAATAAAACAGTTTCCTCAGTACTCTAATCAGTTACCGTACTCTTCAGAAGAATTGAACATAGAGCTTAGAAAGACGCTGCAGCAACAGGAATCCAAATGATGATGAGAATAGAGGGGGGAAAAAATCTGGTGTTTTATAAAACATGAGGAAAAAAAAAAAAAATGCTAAAAAGTGTTATTTTCAACATCAATTAAACATGTTTCTAAATAAACCAAAGCAGGTATTTCACATAATTTGATCTCTTCTCTAACCAGCTAATCAGTTTATCACCTGAGCTACCTCTGCCAAACACAGTTACATTTTAGCCAGGTTTTCATTTAGAAAATCGATACCATTAGAAATAAAATCAAGAGATTAAATGAAATTGAGACCTCAAAAAGGTCTATTTAAAATGCTAGCTCAGAAACCCATAGTGTGAACTGGGAGGAGGGGTTAGATGTATTTTGTTGGGTGAGAGAGAAATAGAAAAGCTAATTGCGTGGATCCAAGATGGCCGCAGAACCTCTCGGCTGAACAACACGCCGCGGAGCCTTACCCTCAACAGCTTTTAACCCAATGCCCTTGGTTAATCCTCTTCAATTTCGAAACGAAGAGATCGTAGTACCACTGGAGCCTCGCGGCAGTCTGGAGCGACAGCGTTTGGCAACATTGAGGAGCTTCTTTGGCGCATGCAGGAGACACCCCAGGCGTTGGCAGACCCACTGGAGAGGCAAAATGGATGCAATCTTCTTGGGCTTGGAAACAACGCTAAGCCCCGACGCCAGAGCACCTCCCCCTCCTCCTCAGATTACCAGCTCCCCACAAGAGGAGGTACTTCCGGAGCATGGGCAGTATTCTCCCTCGGAGGCCACGGAGAGTAGAGAGGGGAGAATGGAGACGAACTCCCTACGTTTGCAGGAGAGTTTAGAGGAGACTTAGAGTTCAACAGCTGTAGAGTTCAACTGGTGAGATTTCTCATTTTACAAGTGTTTCCTATACAATTGTAAAGCCCAGAGAGGTAACTGGATTCCCTCTGGGATCTCGTGGGCAGACTTGGCAAAGTCAGTTAAACCCAACTGAAACAGTTGGAAGAAAGATTAAAGTCCAAGAAACTTTATTGGAAAACATGAAAGTTGAAATAGATTATACAAAAAGTTCTATAGAAAATATTCACCAAGAATTGAAAGTATCTAAACAAATTAGAAAAACATTAATTAAGGACAATATCAATTTGAGAAGAAAGCTGGAATCATTAGAAAATACCTCCCAAAATAATAATCTCAGATTGATTAATTTTCCGAGGGTTTGCAACAATATCTCCAAGAGATATAGTGAAACGCTTTATGATGGAAATTTCTGAAGATATGCTGCCACCACTTACTCAGGCTTATTATCTACCTATTAAAAAGAGATGAACAACTATAACCACAAGAAGGGGACCAACAACCACTTGATGTAACAGCAATATTGGAACTTTCTGACATAGAAATGGCTAAGCCAGGGACGCTTCTGATTACAGTAGCCTTCACACCAGATAAAAACTGGTTGCTCAGGCTTTTCTTTAAAAATAGACAACAAAATATTTATGGGACTTAAGATATTGATTTTTCCAGATCTGGCTCGAGATATACAAAAAAGGAGACGTGAATTTCTTCTTTTATAACCAGGAGTTATAGCTTTGGGGGGTGACCTTTTTTATCCGACATCCTTGTAAATGTGTGATACAATATCGTATGAAAAAATATGTTTTCTTTGACCGAAGCCAGCTGACAACATTCTTGTTTACAGCACCTCAGGTTTAAGGGAAAGTATGAGGGTTATATTGATTATTTGTTATCCTGTCTCAGTCTAAAGGGCCTGTTTTTCCTCTACATAGCAACTTAGTTTGTTAATTTTTTTTTAATTCTTCGCTATGTATACCTTGGATCCTAATTGTGGACTTGAGCTGAAGTTAAGCTGTATTGATTTTCTTCCTTATTTTGATGTTTGAGATGTTAGAATGAATACTTTATTGGCTTATCTTTATCTTTCTGTACAAGTGAATACTTGATTTGTAATTTGAAAATGATAAATAAATAAAAAAGAAAGAAAGAAAAGCCGATTGCCCCAATAAATAGCTCGACTATCGTTCCTGTTTCCTATCTTTCAGCACTATTGAAAGTACCAAGTTCAGATTTAAGAAAGCTGTAACAGTAAAAAGATACAGTATCTTCATTAACAGTTGAAATCAGTCATAACTTGACCATATATTTAAAGAATCAAATACTGACCTTCAGAAATATAGTAATTATCCTTTGCTATACGATATGCATTTTCTCAGTAAAAAATGCAGACAAAAATTTTCATATTCAATTAAAGGAATACTGGAGGAATTGAATTTTCTTGATCCATAACCTTCTGGATTTAGAAAAGGTTATGGAAGGGAACCTTAATTACATTGATTAAAGATTTGTGAACCAGCTAGAAAGGCAAAATAATATTTGAACAGTACAGCTTGAGTTATCCCCAGCATTTGATTCTATAGATCATGCTATAGTAACATAATAAATGAAGGCAGATAAAGACCTTAACGGTCCATCCAGTCTGCCCATTAGTTATACCCATTAAAAATGCATGATTAAATTAACTTGTCTCTTCTTTGATATTTCTGGGTCATAGACTGTAAAGTCCACCTGGTATTGTCCTAGGTTTCACCTACTGAAGTTGCCGTCCAAGCTCACTCCAGCCTTTCTAACCATCCTGTTTGCAGGATATCCATCATAAAGTCTGGCCAGTAACATCCTCATGTTCCAAGTTAGTGGAGTTCCCATTGATGCCCTCCCCAGCCCAAGCCTACACCAAATCATCACATATGGGACACAGACCATGCAAGTCTGTCTAATACCGGCCTTAGCTCTTTAAATTTATATTCTTTGTTTTCTAATTAGAGATCCTCTATGCTTTTTTGAATTCCGTCACCATTTTCTTCTCCACCACTTCCTTTGGGAGGGCTTTCCAGGCATCTACCACCTTCTCCATGAAAAAGAATTTCCTAACATTACTCCTGATATGGTGCTTTCTTGTATAAGAATTGAGAATTATTTCCTTCATGAAAGGAAGAACTCAAATTTCTTTAATAGAGCAATTTGTCAAGGTTGTGTACAGACCAACAAGGGTAAATACATATTAGACAGCTGGTGAGATTACTGAGCCTATCGCATCAGGGGCTTCAGAAGGCTCAATAATCTAATCTTCTATTTGTGTGTCGCACAAACCTGTGCAGGCTCTAGGCAATTTACAGTGAAAGGAGAGAGAGGGGAGGACTGAAGGAAAGGCTTGAGAGAAGAGGGGGGATAGAAGGAGCATATAGAATTAATTGTCGAAGAGAAGAGTAATCTCACCAACTGTTTAATCTGTATTTACCCTTGTTGGATAATATAAATCTTTGAATACCAAATATTTTATAAATTGATGACATGCAAATAAATATCCCATTAGGGCTGAGACATGCTGAGGTTTTGAGAGATTATAACTATACGCCCAAAGACCGAATCTGACTCTGTAACCGCTGATCCATGCACAGTAGACCGAATCAGAGCACCTTTCACCCCAGATGAAGTGCTCCCCCACTAATTAAAATATCTACCAAAGGTAGCATACTAGACAAATGCCCAGCACACCTGTACTCCTGATTCTTCTGGCTATACAACTGAATTCTAGAAAAAATTGTTCACGTGTTACTTTTCTTAACAATCATTGGTCCTCAGCTCACACTAGCAGGTCACTAGCAAGTCACTTATCTAGGCCCTGCAGTCTTTCTGTTACATGTCATTTATGCTGAGATAGCCATAAGAAGTTAGAATGTCCAAGCTAACACCCAAGGCAGGCAGGCTAGAACATGAGATAAGTTAGGTCTGCAGCTAAACTTAATTCAGCATTTTATTAAAGAGAAAACTTAGGAAAACCAGTCCCAGACTCCTTCACTCCCACACCCCTAACAAACTCACTCATTGGCTGACTTCATTGATGAACAACCTCTTGTAAAAAGGTCAACTCTCCACCTTAATGGGTCTCATTGCCTCACACCAATCCCCAAAAAATCAAGGAGTTGACTCAGATCCATAGCTGGAATACCTCTACTCACCAAGCTTCTTGAATCACTGGTCTGTACGCAACTCACAGCTTACCTTGACAAATTTTCCTGCCTACATCCTTCTCAGTACAACTTCAGGCCCAATCACAGCACAGAATTGTTGCTACTCACACTAACCACCAAAATCAAACAGATGCTCAATAGGGGCAACAGTCAATCCTCCTTCAGTTTGACATATCTGCAGTGTTCGAATCTGTAGATCATAAGCTCCTATTGAATAAACTCAGTGAACTAGATTTGACTGGAACTGTCTTCAGCTGGTTCAAGGAGTTCCTGACAAACAGAGAATACTGCTTATGGAGAGCTGGAACCTTCTCCCAAAGCTGGAAAGCAGTCTGTGGGGTACCTCAGGGGTCTCCACACTCAACAGTACTCTTCAATCTCTTTATGAGCACTCTGGGTATTCTCTCTTCACCGATGCAGATAATATATTTCTATTAATCCCACTTTATACTGACGCTAGGGAGTCCTCCAATAAAGTTTCCAACAGCATTGAGAAAATCTACTCCTGGGCAATCTCCAACAAACTAAAACTAAACACCACCAAAACCAAGCTTCTTTGGTTCCATACTACCACATAGACAACACCCATGGTCCTAACCCTACCCATTGGTGAGACACTGAATGTTGAGAAGACCTCCAATGTGCTTGAAATCCTGCTGTGACTCTACACTTTCCTACAAACCCCAACTCTCCAACCTCAGGGGAAAAAAAAAAACAACTTTCTACAGTTTAAGACAACTGACATTGATCAAACCTCACTTCCAATGTAACCACTTTGCAATTCTGGTTCAAATGTTAGTCCTAACACATCTTCAATTCTATTCAACTATTTCAACTCCGACTATGCAGACTTATCCTCCTCCCAAATGCACAAACTCGATCCATAGCACTGCAATCCGGCTGATCGTCAGCCTAAAAAAGTATGGCCATATCACTGCACATATTTCACTGGCTGCCTATAAATGCCCGCATCCTGTTTAAACTGTCATAGAAACATAGAAACATAGAAATAGACGGCAGATAAGGGCCATGGCCATCTAGTCTACCCACCCCAATGACCCTCCCCATTGTACACCATGCACTTGACACGCATGGTGTACTGGAAGACATAACCCACCTATTCTTTTCCTAACTCTTCAACCTCTTCTAGGATTAACAACATTCACCATCTGATCAATCCATCTTCCAAGGGAGTAAAGTACAAGCAAATATTCAGCACCCTCTTCACAGACATCGCTACAAGAACCCGGAATGCCTTTCCAACATCCATGAGAACTGAACTATACCACCTCACCTTCAGGAAGCAATTGAAAACCTATCTATTCGACAAATTTCTTTCAACATAATGTCCCAGCTCTCTCTTCCTGACAATGCAGTTGTCCTCTACAGCGTAGTATGGCTACATCCCCTCTACAACTATGTCTCTTTCCCAGTGGCGTACCTAGCATTTGTTAAGATAAACACTTTCAATATTAAGTATGGTACTGTCCAGTGATATAAAACTAGTGCAGCATAGGCCAGCTCAATCAAAAAATGAAGGAAAAAGCCTCAGAACGGGCCCTCCCACCTCACCAAAACGTCTCAAGAGGTGGTCGAGCAATTACTCACTGGCATCCCTTTTTCCCACCACCCAACCCAACATGCTCTCTCCTCATCCATCATCTCACCCTCACCTCCAGTTTGAAGCATCTTTCCTTTCCCTCCCTTTCTGCCAGGTCCAGCAGCACCTCTTCTCGATGAAGCCGTCCGCGCAATATGCGGCAGTGGCAAAAAGGGTGAACAGAATGCTAGGAATGATAAAGAAGGGGATCACGAACAGATCAGAGAAGGTTATCATGCCGCTGTACCGGGCCATGGTGTGCCCTCACCTGGAGTACTGGTCACCATACATGAAGAAGGACATGGTACTACTCGAAAGGGTCCAGAAAAGAGCGACTAAGATGATTAGGGGGTTGGAGGAGCGAAAGATTAGAGAAACTGGGCCTCTTCTCCCTCGAACAGAGGAGATTGAGAGGGGACATGATTGAAACATTCAAGGTACTGAAGGGAATAGACTTAGTAGATAATGGCAGTTGTTCACCCTCTCCAAGGTAGGGAGAACGAGAGGGCACTCTCTAAAGTTGAAAGGGGATAGATTCCGTATGAACGTAAGGAAGTTCTTCTTCACACCAGAGAGTTGTAGAAAACTGGAACGCTCTTCCGGAGTCTTTCATAGGGGAAAACACTCTCCAGGGATTCAAAACAAAGTTAGACAATGTTCCTGCTGAACCAGAATGTACGCAGGTAGTGCTAGTCTCAGTTAGGGCACTAGTCATTTGACCAGAGGGCTGCGGCGTGAGCGGACTTCTGGGCATGATGGACCACTGGTCTGACCCAGCAGTGGCAATTCTTATGTCCAGAAGTACTCCTCCCTTCCCTTCTCCCCTGTCTAGTAGCACCTCTTCTCCCTTCCTTTTACCTCCCCCATGTCCAGCAATACCCCTTCTCCCTTCTCTGCTCCCCTGTCCAACAGTACTCCTTCTCTTTTCCTTGCTCCCCTTGTCCAGCAGTACCCCTTCTCCCTTCCCTCCTCTCCTGTCCAGTAATACCTCTCCTTTCTGTAGCCTAGCAGCAGATCACTGTGCGCTTTTAACTTAGTCACACAGCTGCCACTAGCATTAGTTAGCTTTAGCCGCAGTTTCATCAGGCAGCCTCGGGGCTTTTGCTAGGCCGGCCTGCCTCACATCATTGAAGTGGGTCAGCCTAGCAAAGGCACCACGGCTGCCTGATGAAACCGCAGCTAAACTAAAGCTAGCGGCAACCGTGTGATTAAGTTGAAATCACACTGAGCTGCCACTGCTGGTTCGGAGGTGAGAACAAGAGGAGTCCTGGCATACTATCGCCAACAGAAGGCAGGAAGTCAGCTGACACCGGTGATCGGGGCAGAAGGCATGAAGTCAGCTGACGCCAGTGCCGGCGATCGGCAGCAGAAGGCAGGAAATCAGTCGGTGCCAGTGATCGGCAGCAAGTTAGCTGACATTGGCACCGTTGATCAGAAGACGCTTCTGAGATCGCATACCTGGCCGCATGTGGCCCATGGGACGCGAGTTTGAGATTGCTGCTCTACAGTGAGCTGTAGATATTTCCCCATGATACTGCTTGGGCCTCTCATCCCGTAAATCACCTTCAACCTGCACTGGAAAGTGTAATTTAACCTAAACTGGAAAAGTGTGAGTAACCTGCACTGGAAAAGTGTGCTATACAGTGGTAGGATGCCTATCACTGCCTACATTCAGGATGCCTGTTTATAGAATCTGCCCTTTAGTCCAGTGATTTTTCACTTTTTTCATTCCATCGGAAAAATACAGAAAAAAAAGTGGAAAATCACTGGACTAAGGGCTCCTTTTATCAAGCCGCACTAGCGGTTTAATGCACGTTACACCGCCAGCCATGCCCGCCTCCCTTGAGTAGGCCATAGTTTTTAGGCCAGCACGGGGGTTAGCACGTGATGAAACGTCGTGCGCGCTAACCCCACTAGCACGGCTTGATAAAAGGAGCCTTAAGTGTATAGCTGTTGATGGAGACTGCCCCAACAATGTTGGTTGTGCTGAGAACTTTTCAGTGGCCCCTTGTAATGTTTGCCCCTGATGCAGCCCATTTAGGGTGAAACATGGCTGTCTTGGACATGATTTAATCTTTTCTACTGATAAATTTATCTGCTGTTATCTACTGGCTCTGCCCTCACAATATTTTCCTGTACCCAACTGCAGGTCTTGAAACCATAAACATGCTCTTTGAAGTTGCCATGCAATCCCAGGCTCATTAATCAAATATGCTTCTTTCTTTTAAGGGATTTGGTGCCCTTGTTTTTGTGCCATTAATTTCTTTAATTTGCATGTGTTTTCTCAAAGTGCATTATTATTTTTATTAGAAAGAAATGATGTAAAATGGGTATGCTGACATTAGAAACTTTTACCTTTTTTCTAACCACTAATTCCAGTGCATGAGAATGTGTATTCAGCAGTCAATGGAATGCTTGCTGTTTTATTTATTTATTTATTTATTCATTCAATTTTCTATACCATTTTCCCTGGGGAGCTCAGAACAGTTTACATGAATTTATTCAGGTACTCAAGCATTTTTTCCTGTCTGTCCTAGTGGCCCTACAATCTGTCTATTGCAGTGGTTTCCAACCCTCTCCTGGAGGATTACCTGCCAGTCGGGTTAATGAATATGCATGAGAGAGATTTGCAAATATTGGAGGTGACAGGCATGCAAATCTGCTCCATGCATATTCATTAGGACTATCCTGATTAGATTATTTTGATGCATATGGATATCCCAAAATGCAGAAGCAGATCTCCATGTGCTTGAAACATCCAAATTCTGATTTTGGAAAGACAGGATTGGACATCTGATACTGCCATATATCCAAATACCACTTGAACTAAGAACATTCTGACCTGGATGTCTGAATGTGTTTTCTATATTCTGTTTCCGTGGAAAGCAACAAAGAGTAGTTGGTAAATGGAGTTCACATTGAGGAAAGAGACATTACCAATGATGTGCCACAAGGCAGTGGCGTACCTAGGGTATGTGGCACCCGGGGCCCATCATTTTTTGACCCCCCCCCCCCCCATGTAAAAAAAATTTTTTTTTTTTTTTTTTGCAATAACCATGAAATGGAATAAATGGTCAGAATAGAAACAGGCAGTGAAAATTTTCTTTTATTGAACCTCATATATGTAACCATTATTCCAAACATAACATAACATAAATTATGTCTAAATTGTCATGACATTAGAAGTACATATGGAGTAGTTGCAGGTGATGCTTGGGACAGTTCTGATTGTGTTAGTTCGGTTTTATGTGTTTTTTTTAATAGAAGGGTTTTTATTTCTTTTTGAAGGTTTTGCAGTCTGTGGTTGATATCAATTGGTTGTAGAGTTGGGGGTCGAGTGTTGCAGCTCGAATGGCTAGGAGGTTGTCGAACAGTTTTTTTCTTTTGACGTTTTTGGTTGGAGGGTGTGTGAATGGTGCACAAGTTCTCCTATGTCTGTTTGAAGTGGATTGAATTATTTAGCTGAAGAAATTAGTTACCCCCCATTCCACACACATTAATTCTCTTCCATTTTTGTTCCCATTATAAAAACCACTGATAAGTTCCCAGAAAAAAAAATACATTAAAATAAGAAGTGAAAACAAAGGCCCCTACAGATGAGAACATAACATAAGAATAGCCTAACTGGGTCAGACCAATGGTCCATCATGCCCAGTAGCCATTCTCATGGTAGCCAATCCAGGACACTAATACCTGGTCAAAACCCAAAGAGTAGCAACATTCCATGCTACCGATCCAGGGCAAGCAGACACTTCCCCCATGTCTTAATAACAGATTATGGACTTTTCCTCCAGGAATTTGTCCAAATCTTTCTTAAAACCAGCTACACTATCTGCTTTTACCATAACTTCTGGCCACTTCATTTTTAAGTTTAGATCTTTCCTTTCAAACAGAGACCTTGCTAGATGTCAAATACAGCACAAGGTAACTTCACATGGACTTAGCTGTGCAGGAAATGTGAATCTCCTCATACACCCACCATATAGTGCAAAAATGTGCAAAGGTCTGTTTTTTTCTTTCGATCACTACATAGCCTAATGCCACACAAGCAGCGCTGTTACAAACATATTCTGTAGGTCAATGCTAAGGATAACAAAGTTTCCTTCCTTGGACCAGAAGGAGAAAAACCACTGGAAGAGATCCCAAAACAACACCCAAAGACCCACTCAGTGTGTGAATCAGTTGAGTGGAGTGGACTAACTGGGGGGTGGAAATGGGCCCGTAGTTTGCTCAGCAGAATTTCCCAGACCACCTCTTCCTCTCAACACATTGACACGCTGCCACCATCACCACTAGGAACACCTCACTGGGTAGGCCAGCTATGCTATAAACTTTATAAAACACATTATTATATTTTCTTATAAAGCACATATTTAACTGACCTCTCTGACATCCTCAGCCTTTCCATTCACAAAAATAGAAGGAAGAAAAGTTCCCATTTCCTGCTGTCTCATGTCCCCGGCCTATACAATATTTTTTTTTCTGCAGACCCTTCAAAAGTCTGACCAAATCCTCGTTTCACTTGCATTATAAAGTACTGAGGATGCCATCTCTCCCCAATCCCAGGTCCTAAAGTCTAAGACAGTAGCGCAAACTAATGCTGCCAGATACAGGAAAAAAAAATTTTTGATTCGATTCATGCCCTATTGAATTGGTTTTTTCAATTCAATTTTCCTGCCCAGTGTGGGTGATTTTTTTCAAACTCCTGGTGGGTTTTATAGCTTTTTTCACCCCCCTTTGGCTTCTCCTAACCACACTGGCGCTGTGGTGTAAATAAAATAAAGAAACAAAAAGGACTTTTCCTCTTTCTGTTAAATCCTAGCTCACGTTTGCAGTCCAACACCAGCTCTGGCAGGATACACATTTCAAATCTGACATGTTATAATCACAAACAGAAAATAAAATTAATTTTTCTACCTTTTGTTGTCTGGTTATATTTCAAATTTTGTTGGTCCAAGGCTCTGGTTTTCTTCTGATAACTTGCTTGCCAGGGTCTCCTTCTTTCTGCATGCTAACCATCCATCTGCCAACTCTGTCCTCCCTTTCCATTTCCCTTCCCTTCCCAGGAAGTCTGGTATCTTTCCTTTTTTTTCATCTCCCTCTACAGATCCACCTTTTCTTAAATACCCTTTCATCCGGCATCTCTCCCTCCTTCCCCACCATCCCAGAGGTCCACCATCTCTCTCCGTTTCTTTTCCTAATTACCCTCCTATCCAGTATCTCTATCCCTCCTCCACACCATCCCTTGTGTCCAATTTCTCTCCCTTTCTGTTCCTTCCCTCCCTAAATCCCATGGTCCATCATCTCTCTCCCTCTCCTCTATTTTTCAGACCCATTATTTTCTTCCCCCCCCAAAGTTTGGCATATGCATGTCTCTTTGAACACCCCCTTCCCTCTGTGTACTTCCTAAATCATGGTCCCCCCCCAAAGGCCTTGTCCCCCCCTTTAAAGGTCTGCCTGTCCCACCTTGAAGGCCTGCACCCCCCTTGAAGGCCTGTCCCTTCCCCTTGTAGGCCTGTCCCCCCCTTGAAGGCCTGCCTGCCTGCCCCCCCCCTTGAAGGTCTGCACCCCCCGAAGGCCTGCACCCCCGAAGGCCTGTCCCCCACTTGAAGGCCTGTCCCACCCCCTTGTAGCTTCTCCCCCCCTTGTAGGCCTGTCCCCCCTTGAAGGCCTGCCTGCCTGCCTTTCCCCCCTTGAAGGCCTGTCCCCCCTTTGAAGGCCTGCACCCCCTTGAAGGCCTGCACCACCCCCCTCGAAGGCCTGCACTCCCTTGAAGGTTTGCACCCCCCCCCGCAGGCCTGTCCCCCACTTGAAGGCTTGTACCACCCCCTTGTAGCTTCTCCCCCCCCTTGTAGGCCTGTCCCCCCCCTTTGAAGGCCTGCCTGCCTGCCTTTCCCCCCCTTGAAGGCCTGCACCCCCTTGAAGGACTGCACCCCCCCCCCGAAGGCCTGCACTCCCTTGAAGGTCTGCACCCCCCCGAAGGCCTGTCCCCCCCCTTGAAGGCCTGTCCCACCCCCTTGTAGGCCTGTCCCCCCCTTGTAGGCCTGTCCCCCCTTTAAGGCCTGCCTGCCTGCCTTTCCCCCCCCTTGAAGGCCTGTCTCCCCCTTGAAGGCCTGCACCCCCCTTGAAGGCCTGCACCCCCCCTTGAAGGCCTGTCCCCCCCCCCTTGTAGGCCTGTCCCCCCCCCTTGTAGGCCTGTCCCCCCCTTGTAGGCCCTGTCCCCCCCCTTGAAGGCCTGCCTGCCTTTCCCCCCTTGAAGGCCTGCATCCCCTTGAAGGTCTGCACCCCCCCAAAGGCCTACACCCCCCCCCCGAAGGCCTGCACCCCCCTGAAGGCCTGCCTGCCCCCCTTGAAGGCCTGCACCCCCCCCCCCCGAAGGCCTGTCCCCCCTTGAAGGCCTGCCTGCCTGCCTGTCACCCCCCTCCCCCTTGAAAGCCTGCTTGCCTGCCCGCCCGCCCCACCCTGAAGGCCTGATGCCCCGACCCACCCCGAAGGACCGCTCGCCCCCCTGGCCTCCCCGCACCACCTATGAACAGCCGCAGCAGGATCGCGAAGTCAGCGTCAGCATCCCTGCGCCACGGTCCCGCCCCTCCTCTGACGTCAGAGGAGGGGCGGGATCGCGGCGCAGGGATGCTGACGCTGACTTCGCGATCCTGCTGCGGCTGTTCATAGGTGGTGCGGGGAGGCCAGGGGGGCGAGCGGTCCTTCGGGGTGGGTCGGGGCATCAGGCCTTCAGGGTGGGGCGGGATCGTGGCGCAGGAAGCAGCGCAGGGATGCTGACGCTGACTTCGCGATCCTGCTGCGGGCTGCTTCACAGATGGTGCAGGAAGGTCAGTGGGGCGAGCGGTCCTTCGGGGGTGGCGGGGGACTGAACGGCAAGGCCGGGAACACCCCCTTAGGGCTGGTACCCGGGGCGGCCCGCCCCCCCCCGCCCCCCCCCTAGGTACGCCACTGCCACAAGGATTGGTTTTTAGTTCAGTTTTAAACTGAGATGTGGGGGAATGATACTATTGAAACAGGATATTTAGGGAGTCCCAGTAGAGAGGTTTCAATAATGGTGAAAGAAAGTCAGGAGGGTTTAAGAAGACAGAGTGAAAGACTCAAATTTTCCCTGTCTTCTCAGCAGCCTGTAGTTACAAGGAAAAAGCACAGTTTGAAGTGTTTGTATACAAATGCTAGAAGCCTAAAAAAAATAACATAGGAGAGTTAGAGTATATAGCACTAAATGATGAGGTAGATATAAAAGGCATCTCGGAGACCTAGTGGAAGAAGGACAATCAATGGGACACTGTGTTACCTGTGCAATAGGTAAACACTCCTGATGGTGGGAATAACACGAGGAGTGATTTAATAAAGTTTGAAGAATGGCCTAGAATTTGGCAGCTAAGAATCAATGGTAAAAAAAACCCCAAAAATGCAGGATCATGCATTTCAGCTTTGAAAAACCAAAGGGAATTGTACAACATTGAGAGTGAAGTATTTTTGTACATGAAAGAGCAGGACTTGGGAGCGATTGTATGTGATTGGATTGGATTGGATTGGTGATCTTAAGGTGACCAAACAGGTAGACAAGGTAACAGCAAAAGCCAGAAGGATGCTTGGGTTCATAGGGAGAAAAATGTCCAGCAGGAAGAAAGAGGAGATAGTATCTCTGTATAAGTCGCTGGTGAGGCTCCACTTAGGGCAGAGATCTCAAAGTCCCTCCTTGAGGGCCGCAATCCATTCGGATTTTCAGGATTTCCCCAATGAATATGCATGAGATCTATGTGCATGCACTGCTTTCAATGCATATTCATTGGGGAAATCCTGAAAACCCAACTGGATTGCGGCCCTCAAGGAGGGACTTTGAGATCCCTGACTTAGGGTAATGGAAACCACATCTTTACAAAAATATAAACAGGATGGATCAGTCCAGAGGGTGGCTTCTAAAATAGTTAGTATTCTTGTCATATGGGGACAGATTAAAGATCTCAATATGTACACTTTGAAATGGCTAAAGAGCAGATATATAAACATTTAAATATCACTGTGGCATAAATGCACAGGAGGCATGTCTCTTTCAATTGAAAGGCATCTCAGTAATAAGAGGGCGCAAGCTGAAGGTGAAAGGGCATAGATTCAGGAATAATCTAAAAAATGGCCTCCCAGTGGAGATGAATGACTTCAAGAAAGCTTGAGACAAGCACATAGGATCCCTAAAGGAGAGGAAGGGATAGTAGATGTTACAGCAGGGCAGAATGGATAGACTATATCATCTTTATTTGCCATCATTTTGCTATATTTTTTTGTAAAATAGGGTTCTTTCTAAATTGGCTATAATTAAAATGTAAAAGTATCTAAATGATGTCAGTTACTATCTGAAATTGTACTTAATTAGCAAATACAATGAGCATGAGCTTTCAACATCAAAGTATATCTTGACCAGTTGTGAAAATATTATCAGCATTATCTTTGTAAAGAAAATAAATACCAGAGCTTTACCTTGAAAAGGCCAAAGTTTTATACAAAGTTAGCAATACACATTAAGTAGGAATATACTTTTTAAGCTTTGTGTGCAGTGCCGGTCTGAACAAAATCTACTGTAGTTGAACGTAACTTGCCTTGAGCTATGGCTGTAAAAGGCGTGAGCCAGATTCTAATTATAATAATAATGGATCAAGGATCACAGAAAAAAAAAAGCTTTAAGCCTTGATAGTATGAAATGAGGAACCTTATTTAATGGTATAGGAAACAAACACAATTTAAGTGGCAGAGGGAACTTGACTAGTCAAGCAGTATTTTGTTCTCATGTGTAAGATCAGACATTTGGGGGGAGATGTACCAAACATATTTCCTGTAGACACAATGAATTAGAAGCATAAAACAAAGCCAAGAAGCTAGCAGCTTGAACAAGAGACTCCAGCTCTCCCTGGATTTATTTTCCATCTGTTTATAGATCTTTATCATGGTAAATTGTTGAACTTCAAGCTACAGATTTCTACTCAGTTCACAGTTTGTTTTAAGGAAGCAGTCTATGCTTTCAGTTTCAACTCATTAAAAAGATTTATATTTCCTGCTCTAAAGAGGACACTGTACTGAATTATGCACCACTATGTAGAAAATTTTAAAAAGGAGCTTCAAGTTCAGCTGAACAATAGAAAGATTTTCATCCAAAAGGTTACTGCAATATTATAAATCACGTGGGTGAGATTTAAAGAGGTTCATAAAATGTCAGCCGAACTTCAAAATGAAAATGTTTCCTGATTCTTGTATAAAGGCCTTTACTTATGGAGTTACTGATAAATGGTGGCGCTTGAATTCCTTTCTTTTCTGTCCTCTGCTCCCCCCAAGCTGACCACATAAATACTGTAGATTTTAGCCCAACAGAATTTATTCAGTTATCTTTACATGGTGCTTGGGACTTTATGGCCTGAAGCTGTACTTGAATAACACTGAATATTGACACTAGGTGATTAAACCTGTGAATTGTACTACACAAAATGTCCTAAAGTTATCAAGATAAGACTATCCAAAAAGTTTTAACCACTCATATCCAGTGGCAGGACTTAAATAAGGTCTTCATTTTAGAAACAATGTCTCATGTAAATAGTGGCATTTATATGAGGGCAAATCCAAAAAGGCAATTGTTAAATTACATGATAACCGGAACAGAGCTAGCGAAATGCATCACATGTACTCATACATTGCCTCCTGGATAGTTTGTCCATGCACAGTGCAGCGCTTGGCCTTTAATCATGTGGAAGCCATGAGGTCTGAAACATGGATCCATTGCAAGATTGCATCATCAAAGGCCAACATATAGTAGGACAGAGGAAATGAAACCTGTGGAAATTCACCACTGGATATTGACTCAGTATGTAATAATAATAATAACAGTTTATATACCGCAGGACCGTGAAGGTTTACAATGATTAAAAGATGATACAAATTGAGTGAGCTTAGCAGAGTTAAAAGCTAGTGATTAACAGCTCTAGGGATCAGTTATTGTGGAGAAAGAATTGTACGGGTCATGTACATAGCATTATGAATCAATGAAAGGTTTATGAGTTGGTAAAAAGCTTTAAAGTGGGAAGAACAGGTGTAACCAACGAAAGTTGATCTGGTCGCCCATCAACATTGTGCACACAAGGGCACATTGACAGGGCAGATGCCTTGATTAGAGAAGACCGACAGATAATGGTGTCTTAATTGGCTGCAAATTTGGATATCAGATATGGATCTGCATTTGCCATAATGCATGATGACATGGGATACAGGAAAATCTGTGCACGATGGGTTCCCAAAGAGCTTACTATCTGCACAAACAGTGTGTGGAGATTGCAATCCAGTTCCTGAGATGATATGAAGAAGATCCGAGTATTCTGAAGAGAATTGTCACCGGCAATAAGACATGGGTGCATCACTATGACCTGGAGAGAAAACGACAAAGCATGATGAAGTAAAGGAAGTGGTGCTCACTTGGCTTCGGAAGCAGCCAAAAAACTTCTTTGCAGGAATAAAGAAGCTAGATGAATGATACAACAAATGTGTCATCTTGCATGGGAACTATATGGAAAAGTGCTATTTTCAATTGCTCACGGTGGCCGCTTTTAGGGCAGCCACCGACAGGTGTGCCAGATACAGAATCCATCAGTTTGAGCCTAACCAATTATGTACCACTGAAATTGACTGGCTAGCCCTGAAAAGCAATTTAACTGGCCTAGAGTCATTTCTACTCAGTTAAGTTGCTTTGAATATCAACCCCATTTCACAAGTCTTTAGGGAAAAATATCCCTGTTGGTTTTTTTTTTACTAGTTCAGAGCCACACAGACTTTTTTTTTTAAAGTGCTTGTTTCAGCCAAGGCTTTACATGAGATTATGGGAGTCACTCTCCTTTCTTCCTCATTTTATACTGTATTTCCAACTCTAAAATGAAACCAAATTAAAAATTGTGGCCTCACTACTTAATTGTCAACACTTGCACATGAAAGTTTATAAAATGGTGAAGCTACCCATGTAAGTTCTGAAATTACAACTTTCATTCTGAAGCTTCTGGCTTCATGCCATTCATTTTATACACACGTACATTTCTCAAAGGAGTGTACTGGCTGATAAATACAAGAACTCTTCCATGCCCTCATACATATGTAGCAAGACACTGCATTTATTTATTTGTGAACAAATGGGAAGCGGGACTTGTAATGATCTTAAGGTGGCCAAAAGGGTGGAAAAGGTGACGGTGACAGATGCTTGGGTGCATAGGGAGAGGAATGGGCAGTAGGAAAAAGGAGGTATTGATGCCTCTGTATAAGATTCTGGTGAGACCTCATTTAGAATAGTGTGTACAATTCTGGAAATCGCACCTTCAAAAAGATATAAACAGGATGGAGTTGGTTCAGAGGATAGTGTTCTTTGTCATAAAGCATATGGGGACAGACTTCAAAAACTCAATATGTATTCTTTGAAAGGCAGGAGACAGGAGATATGATAGAGATGTTTAAATACCTATGTGACATAAATGAGCATGAGGCAAGTCTTTTTCAACTGAAAGGAAGCTCTGGAGCAAGGGTGCATAGGATGAAGGTAAAAGGGGATAGACTCAGAAGTAATCTCAGAAAATACTTTGTTATGGAAAGGATGGTGAATGTATGGAACAGCCTCCCAGTGGAGGTGGTGGAAATGAAAAACATATCTGAATTCAAGAAAACTTGGGAAAAGTACATTTGATCTCTAAGGGAGAGGAAGGAATAGTAGATGGCATGAATATGCAGCCTAGATAGGCCCATATGGTCTTTATCTGCCTTAATTTTTCTATGATTATTTATTTACTCAGTTTCTATACTGCACTATCCATAGTGCTAAATGGTTGACAAAATTAACATTCATATTAAAACAAGAGACCTGCTCCAGAAAACATTATGATAAAATTAAAACATCCAAATCAAGAAAAAAATTTCTGTTGACCATAATGAAGGTTTCTGAACATAGGCATGGGATCCCACACCTTCAAAAACTTTTTCCATGTATTTATGGTGTTTCATTTTTGCCTCCGCGGGCCATTTTAGGCCGTAAAATCGCTATTGTGGTGGCCATGTTGGATTTCCCAATTTGATTTTAAAAGTCTCTATCTGCCTCAAAACCCCTCATTTTTTGATTAAAAGAGGCATAGATGGACTCAGGTGGAGATCTTTTAGACTCATGCCATATTTGAAGTAGATGCCAGTCCAAGGGGGGGGGGGGGTCACTGTTCCACGTGTGGTGCAGCAGATGAAGGGGGTGGAAGCTTCGGGCTTCACCCCTTCTCATTTCTCTGGGTGTTTGGAGCCCATATGAAACATTTCCTTGGCCAGAAATTTTTCCAACTACAGTAGCACATTGTGACAGGGACCCTGCGCAGCCATGACCCTGAGTCAAGTACCAATCAAGTCCCTAGTCCTACCCCTGAGTGCAGTTGGAAGTTGAGGGCACCCCAGAACCTGGAATTTTCATCCTTCCCCTTTAAGAAACAGCAGCTTAGAACCCAGGCTGGAGAGTAAAGGTCCCTTTAAGAACCTGCCTGCAACTCCCAGAGGGAGGGGGCAGGAGGAGGCAAAGCCCATTTCCCGAGGAAGCTTCTCAGGTGAAAGGAGAAAGGAGAAGGGAAAAACTGGGGAAAAGAGAGCCCGAGAGTTCAGCCAACCGAGTTGGGAGAAGGACCAGCACTATAACAATCACTGGGAAATGGCAGAGGAGTTAATTCCTGAGGAAGGAAGCAATCTGGAAGACTCTGCAATGAACTGGGTGAATTCCTCTGCCCAAGACTTTAATGCTGGAGAGGACATTGGCTTGTGCTACAGCCAACATGCAGGTTAGAAGCCTTATTTTTGTTTTTTGCTTTGTGTGTTTTTGCCATGGGTGCTGTGTGGGCTTTTTGGGTTTTTTTTTCTGAAGCCACCTGGATGTGGCACAGAGGACTAAGAATTGAACTAAGAAGTAACAGAGTGGCTGCTTGGTCAGTAAACCAGTGGTGTTTTTTCTTATGTTTGCTAAATTTTGTCTTGAAACATAAAGATACTGGGTAAACTGTTCCAATCAAGTCTGGAGGATTATAAGGGAGCAGTTTTATTGTTTTGCACAAACATAGCAATACAGTTGGGAGGGAGGTGACTATCAGTGGGAATACCTCTCTCTATCCCAGGCTGCCTGGTGATTAAGGCTTGTTATCAATACAACACAATCTAAAGCAGAATGAGTAATGTGAAAAGAAGGAAGAAAAGTTTGTTTTGCATTTTTTTTTTTTGTGCTAATTGAGCCCTTTTGGTTGGGGGCTGGGACTGATTGGACAGTTCTATCTATCTGTTGACTGCAAAGTGTAACTCACTTTGTTGTGGATTATTTTTTCCCCTTTTTGTTTTCGCCAGCTGACTTAATTGAAGATTGAACTGTGAGAAAGTATTATTCTGAGATTTGTAAATATTGTGCCTGATGTTTTGTACTGACTGTGAAACTGCTAACAATAAATGCCTCAGGGTTTGTATACCAGTGTGCATGGGAGACACTGCGGGGGGCTTTTTTGTGACTTTGATATGCCTAGGCTACACAGCTTAACCTCACGGCAGGGCATCTTGGCTGAATGTCACGGGACCTGCTGAGCATCCCTGCCACATGTATTGTAGCATCACTACAGAAGCTCATGCAACCGCTCTGAATTGACTTCTTCTATCGCGTCTTCAGGAAATTGGTATCACAGATCAGGTTTTGGACTGGCTCACATCATTTTTTACAGAGCGGTCCTCTAAGGTAATTTTCAATGCAACATCCTCAGATTCCTTTAAAAATGACCATTCTGTAGGAATGTGAAAATGCATTAATACAGTGTTTATGTTCACTTCTTTTATATTATACCTGTATTACCTGTATTTTTGTTTCTTAAAAATTGAATAAACACTATTGAACTTAAAAAAAAAAATAAATGAATGCGGCATCCCACAGGGTTCAATTTTATCACCCTTACTCTTCAATATCTTCATGGCTCCCCTTCTGACTCTAGGTCAATCGATTGGCTTCGCATCCCATAGACTTAAATAATCCAGATGAGATAACCATCATAAATCAAAAATTGTAAAAAATTAAATTCTGGCTAGATTCCAACATGTTGTCCCTCAATATCGAAAAATCCAAATTAATGATATTTGCCTTCAAAGAGGGACTATCTATTCAGGCCCCCCCTCAAATTCAAATCTCTACCCCTCAAAATTGTACCTTCATTAAAACAGTTTGGAGTCACCTTGGACAGCAAATTCACCTATCACCTTCACATCAGCACAGTGGTCAAACGCTTCTTCCATCGTCAAGAATGATCAGATCTCTCTCCAAAATACTCGAGCCATCCTCTTCGAACATCCTGATTAACAATAAAAGAAATGATGCCTTCAGATCGTTCAGAATACCGCTGTAAAAATCATATTTAACGCAAAAAAATTTGACTATGTTGCTCCCTTACTGTATAAAGCGCATTGGCTTCCAGTGGAGCATAGAATTAGTTACAAAATCCTGCTATTAACATTTAAAAATCGTCAAAATAATCAACCCGAATTTATAGACAGACTCCTTATTCCTCATAACTCCTCTAGAACTCTTCACTCTTTGACTCAAAATCTGCTCTCAGTTCCATCCCTCAAGCCCTCAAGCTTATAAACACAATGAGATTGAGTATTTTTACAATAATTGCTCCCTCCCTTTGGAATTCCATTCCTAATTATTTACATGTAGAATCATCTTTAAATCAATTTAAAACAAAGTTAAAAACATTCTTATTTGTCGATGCCTTTGAAACCTAACTGTCCTTGTAAGGGCTAAATCATGCTGCCTCCCACAGCAACTCTTCCCAGTGAATTTTCCTTAATAGTTCTCTCTTTCTCTATAATATTGTAGTTCCAACCATTTTCCTTATGTTCCTGTTTGTCCTTGGTTAAAGCGTCCTCGGATGTATTAACTTCCCTTAAAGATGTCTACCAATTTTAAATTTGTATTATAGTCAATATATTTTTATTAATATTGTACATTGCCTAGAAGTCTGATTAGGTGGTATATTAAATTTTTAATCAACTTGAAACTCCCCAGTCATTAGTAGCGGTATAGAAGCTTTCAATAAATAATAAACAATATGTTATGAGTGCATATGATCTGCATCTCAGTGGGGGAGGGGAAGATGTCTTAAGGTTGGAATTAGTATACAAAGAACTCAGTTCTGTAAATGGTGCCCAAAATTGGGCACCCCAATGAACGCTAAACACTATTCTATAAACAGTATGCAATTTGCCATAGAAGCCCAATCCAGCTCATCCTTATCTCTTTTGTCATACTTGGGACACAGATAGTAGAAGTTTGCCGAATACTGGCCTTACTTCTCAACTACTAAGTACTGGGTATATAGAGTATTTATAACAATCTAACTGGGCAGGACAGGCTGTTGCCCATTTAAATACCAATGAGTATGCTATCCCTAGATTTTCAGTGGCATTTAACCACACAGTACACCTGAAAATCCAATGTAATGTCCATAGTACTATTTGGGTTAGTGCTGGGATGGTCTTGAGATGGGGCTGGGGTTTGCCAAGATTTACTCAGTGAAAATATTCAGTCCACTAACCACAGCTGCTCAGTTTTTAGGATCTACATTTAGGAACTGATTCCTAGTCAGTTTTCTAGGGAACCAATTCAGGAGTTTCATTCTCAAAATTAGGCATCTAAACTCTTTGAAAATTAGCCTATATTATTTTCACCATTGAGCATGAGCCCATTATATGCTACAGAGGATATTATATGCAGTAGAAATTTTTTCCCAAATACAGTGGTACCTCGGTTTGCGAGTAGCCCGATTTGTGAGTGTTTTGCAAGACGAGCAAAACACTCAGCAAACTTTTGACTCGCAAACCGAGCACTGCCCCGATCAATGAGCACTTACAGTCCAGGAAGCGCCGCTTCGGGGGATTCCTCTTCCGTCTTCCGGCCAGCCTTCTACATCGGGTGCTTTCCGTAGGTTGGAAGACCTCTGTCTGGGCCTGCGCAGCCGGGTGCTGTCCCGCCTGCGTGTTGCGTGTGACGCGCACAGTGTCAATCATTGGCATTGTGCGTGTCGTGCGCGGCGTGTGGGTGGGGCGGCGCTCGGCTGCGTGGGCTCGGGTGGGGGCTCTCCAGCATGCGAGGGGCATCCGACGTGGAGGGCTGGCCGGCGGATGGAGGAGGCATCCCTCTGAAGGCACTGCGAGGTTCTCCGGCGGCTTGCATCTGAAAGGAAAGGATAAGTTTTTTGTCTCTGTCTATGCTGGAAGTAATCAAATGCAAAATGTTCTGTTTACTCTCTTAATGGTTTGGGAAGAGGTCATTTAATTTATGTTAACTAGGTTAGTTGTCTGAGACATGAAGGCTCAACCCCCCACAGCTCTTAACACCTTTAAGATTTAAACAATGAAGTACATATCCTGCTCACGCACCCCCCTCCCCTCTCTTGTCAATCCCCCTTTTCCTGTGATGGTTACCACTGACCCATGTGAAAGGATATATAACTGAATGTATTCTGGAAATAAAACAGGTAATTTCTTTGGGCCTTCTGTGAATCCTTCTTACCTAAGGAAATTGCCTCCGGACGTCTGTAATAGATGATAGAATGTTTTGCAGAACGATTTCGGGACCAATAAACGGATCCTGTACGTTTCAATTTGGGGGCTACGTCCGTGATGGACTTGACATTACCAATATTTTGTGAGTATTTCTGAATTTTGAATTCTGTTCTTTAATACTCACAGGTATTGGCATCATATTCCAACCCTTTATTTAAATTGTAGGGTTTTCGGTAAACCCGCCGTGGTTACTGTCCTTTTGGCAAGGACAAATATTAATGTGGAGTTTTCAGTAAGCTCCCGCCGCGAAAATAAGCAGCTGCCATTCTTTCGGGAAGAATGAAATTAAGTGAAGACTTTTGGAAAGTCTCTATTGTGGAGAAACGTCTGCGCATTCTGTCATCTGTGCCATTCTTTGCATGCGCTTTTCTCTTCTATCGCTTAGATAAGATTTTATAGAGTATAAGATTATATTGTATATTATTAATGTACCTCGCTTATAAGGTAAGGTAAGCGAAAATTTCTGCATTGTTATATTGTTTTTTTTATTGAAAAAATTCCTGCATTGTGATATTGTTTTTCTAATGGGTCATAAAGGCACTTAGGATTCTCCACCTATTTTGTAATCAAAATTACAAAATATAATGTTTGCTAAGAATTTTGGAGCTGACCTGTAAAGAAAAATCACAGCTTTCCTGGAAAAAAAAAGGGAAAAAATTACAATGTACAGTTTGTTTAGAGATTCAGAAACAGCACGAATTAGGATTTCAGAGAGCATTGTGAAAAGAAAGAGGTGAGGTTCTGTTTAGGTGATGTATCTGTCAAATAGGGTAGTTTTTATGAGTTTCAGCATTGTAGGTCAGTTCGGCTTTATTAATGTGACTGTCTAGCCAATGTTGTTGTTTATCTGCTTGGAGTATGAAGGTTCTGTCCAGAAAGGTTTTGTATTTACAATTGGTTATGCTTGGGTATGCAAAAAGATAGCTGTTTCTGGTTTGTCTTATTGGGTTGTAGAATACAAGTGTGTTTGCAGGTACGTAGGTGCTAGTCCCCAAACTAGCTTGAAACATATGCAGGAGAACTTGAATAATATTCTTGCCTCGACTGACAGCCAGTGCAGTGGTTTGTGGTGGGGGTGACATGGTCATTCTTTTTTTAATCCATATATCAAGTGGACAGCTGAGTTCTGAATGATACCCAAATAAACAATATTACAATAGTCCAGGGTAGAAAACACTAGTGATTGCACTAGTAATCTAAACGAAAGTGGGTCAAAGTATTTTTTGATGGTCTTTAATCTCCATAGCATCGTGAAACATTTTGTTGCCACAATATTCGTGTGTTCAATCATAGTGAGGTTTGTGTGTCCAATGTGACTCCCAATATTTTTATTGTGTTGGTAATTGGGTAATCATGGTCTTTTATATGTAGCGTTGAATTGGCAATTTTATCCGTTGGGCTTGCAAGGAAGATTTTTGTTTTTTCTGTGTTAAGTTTCAGTTTGAAGTTGCTTGTCCAATGTTCTATTTCAGTCATTATATGAGTAATGTATTTTGAGATTTCATTTGTTATGCTGTTAGGATGGAGATGTCGTCTGCATATATGTATTAGATCAGGTTTGGTTTTTGCAGTGGGTGTCCTAGAGCTGATTCTGTGGCAGTCTTTGGCGGGAAGAGGGCAGCCCCTCCTTTTCATCCTCCTTTTCTCTTTGTTGTAGTGACAAGCAGGCTGACTAGTTCTCAGCACTGTTTGTAGGCCGGCTGAGAACTTTTCAGCAGCTTGTCTTTCCCGTATGTGTTTGCACTGCTTATAGGTTTAAATTTCTGCCGTTTCTTGTGCTGTGTCGCCGGAAAGAAAATAAAAAAATAAAAAATAAATTCCGTTTTAGGTTTCAGGTTTGTTTGGGGAACTTACCGAAACAAAATGAAAAAGGGTAGAAATACATTTGTGTAATTATTAAAACAGACAGTCAGAAAGGCATATATTTAAAAACAAAGCAAAACAAATTATAATGAAAAAGAAAGAGAGAAGGATGAAAACAAAAGGGAGGAAACAAAAAATAAATAATCTAGCACTTTGTAGAAAAGATTAAAATGAATAAGAAAAGCAAGGAGCAAAGTCCCATTACAGTCCTTAAAAGGACTATTATACTCCAAATGCGTCTTTAAAAAGAAAGGCCTTCAAGCTAGTTTTAAATTTATCAAGTGATGAACTTTATTAGTATGCATGGTGCCAAGGTGTCTTAAAGAGGGAATGGATAACAGGTTTTGATAAGAAGAATGTAATGTGCGATGCAGGTTGTGGGAGATTAATAACCTGTTGATGAAATCAGGTAGACCGGAAGCTATGGTTTTATATATCAGTAACATTATTTTATAAGTAAATCAATGATCTATGGGAAGCCAATGGGAGTTAATCAAAAGTGGTGTGACATGATCAAATTTTTGAGCTTTTAAGGTGAAATGATTTTAATGGCAGTATTTTGAATAATTTGGAGGCATTATCTTTCTTTCTTACTGATGCCTTTATATAATGCATTGCAACAGGATCAAGATACAATGCAGATAGAATTGGAAAGAGTAAAAAGTGATTTGACAGCCAGAAAAAAAAACAAAACCCAGTGTTAGTGCATAGGGATGTCCTGACTTTCTGTATCTAAATACCAAGGTCACTCAAACCTTCACAGCCCTGCCGGACTCCTATCACTTTCCTGTGGACTCAATTTTTGAGACGCAGGATAAGGGAAAGAAGTCAGACTCTGAATTCAGCTTGAGGTATGTGGCACCTTTGATTTTGGGCACTTGCGACCGCCTCAAAGAGGGTCAGGATAAATTAACTTCAATTAATACAGGGGCCAGAATTAGTTTTACAGATAGAGCAAGAAAAATATGGAAATTTGTGAGATTCAAGTTTCAAGTTTATTTTTAACTTATTGAATAGCTTAATTTAATTTGCTAAGCGATTTACAAATAAAAAACAAAAGGTGTACACATATGCTTATTTATAGTAAATTACATGAGCCTGACATATTGACATACAAACTAACAGATGCATAAGGAAGAAAGGGCAGAACTACAATTGTATTAATAGAGCACAAGGGAAGACGTGAATGGTGAAAACAATAGGAATAGGGAATAAATAAATTAAAGGCGTCTTTAAAAAGGAAGCTCTTCAGATTGCTTTTAAAATGGTTTAGGTCATTTTCTTCTCTTAAATGCTGAGGTAAGGTGTTCCATAATTGTGGGGCCATTACAGAGAAGATATCATGATGATGAGTTCCGATAACTTTCAGTAATGGAATTGTTAAGAGTTTTTGATTAATGGATCTTAAAGAAAGTGATATACTATGGGGAGTAAATAGTTATTAATGAATTGGGGTTCGTTCAAAGACAGTGTTTTAAAAAAAACTAAAAGTAGGCTGTAGCACTAACTACTACGCAATACTCTCCTACGCTTTGAGATCTCTAAGCCTCGGGAAATCCTGCATTATCAGGGCCAGCTACCTACCTGGGGACCGTGCTTGTCCGCTCCTCGCGGAAGAGGGGGTCACGGGTTTCGTAGCGGGCGGGCCCCTGTCTCCGATTGAGATGGTAATAATCCATCTAGAAGTACTGGATGTTTTAATTGCGGAGACCCTGGTCACTGGCTTAATCAATGCCCATCTGGCCGGTGCCCAAAGCCGCCCTTCGGACGGACTTTGGTGCAAAGAGGGGAAACCCTGTATACCAGCTGCCCTTATTATTGCTGACATGTTCTCCCGATAACCTGAAGTTTTTTCCCACTACAAATGAAACTGCTCAGACTATGGTGAACATTTTACTTCGCGAAATCATCCCTAGGTGGGGATGTCCCACACACATCAACTCAGATAATGGTCCTGCTTTCACTGCCAGAGTATGCAAAGATTTAGCTATCGCACTCCACACTGAGTGGAAATTTCATCTCCCATATCACCCACAGAGTTCCGGTATTGTCGAACGCATGAACAGGACTATTAAAGATAAAATCTGGAAAGCCACAGCTGGCACATTTGTGAATGGAAAAAAAATTCCTTCCTATTGTTTTAGCTGAAATTAGGATGTTGCAAAATTAAAATGTGTTTTTCTTTTCTTTTTCTTAGCAGCGGTTCGGATATATGCATGCCCATCCCAGTTTTAGCACTAGGATATTTCTGGTGTTTTCCAGGGATCCTCTTTGTCACTGCAGAGATAAAGACGATCCAAAGAGACATTAGCTTTTCTAAATATGAGATGGTTATGATATGCATTATTTGTCCATATACTTTACTCATGTGTTCATCTCTGTTTTGTTTTTCTATAACAATGTGTTTATTTCCAGAGATAAGTTCAGCTCTGAACACTTGACCGATGGAAGAATAGTTTGAAGCCTAGAGCTATGTGTTTTGTGTCTTGTCTGTGCCATGTGGTCTGTGTTTTGTCTACTTGTTTTGGTTTGAGGGGTACCCCAGGATATATAATATTGGCCATTTCTAGAGCTAGCTCTTTTCCCACTTTTTACTAGCCCAAATGCGCAATGTTCTTTTTTCCTTATAATTTGCATATGCTAAATGTAGTTTAGTTAGGGGTTATATTTTTAAGAAAAGGTTTTATTCTATATCTATACAGTGTTTATTCTATGGTGCTCACTTGATATGAACCATTCAGTACACATTTCTGACTGACATAATTTTTTTTAAATACATTCAGTACAGAATTATGGTCTCTCTGAATTGCCATAATAGTTATATGCAGCACACAAAAACATATCTTTTTGGAATGTCTGATTAAGAACCTTAAGTACTTGAATATTGTCTCTCTTTTGCCATAACTATAACAAGTAAATGTATTAATATTGTCACATGTTGCCACATTCAGTACAGGCAACCTGGTCTCTCTCTCTCTCTCTCTCTCTCTCTCTCTCTCTCTTTCCATTCAGTACAGGCAACATGGTTTCTCCTCCATTTTCTATCTCTTATTTGGATCACACTGGAGTACAGCTGCTGAATGATATCGGGACTCTTTTCAAATCCCTCCCTGTATTGTGACCAGCCAGGTATTCTCCCTGCTCAGGTCCCAGGTAGGACAAAGGAAAAAGCAGAAAGAAAGAAATCCCGGGAAGGAATCTGGAAGGGACAGGGACTTCCTGAGAATGATAATAATTCTGTCCACCGGGGGAGCCCAAGAGGTCCTTGGAACACTGCCAGGGCTGACACAGCAGGGCGTTGCCCCAAGGTACTTAAACCTGTAACCGAGAACAGGAAGGGAAGCCAACTAGGGAGGAGATTTAAGTCCTTTCTCCCTAGAGAGTCTCAGGAGCCAAACAGGTGCAACAAGCCTATTCCAATGGAGCTGGTTGAGGCTGGTCAGGCAGAGGAGCCACAGTTGCCAGAAGATCAGTCCATGGAAGTTGAGGAAAGCCTGGCAGAATATGATCCTGAATGTGTGGAAACTATGCAGGTGGATTTGGCTTCCACCCACAAACAGTGAGTGAACTTGGTTTGTTTTTGGACTGTTTTAGGAACTATTTTTGATTGCAAGCTAGAGAGTGATTTTTCTTGGGGAGAGGTTTTGTGTACATCCTGGGAGGGAATTGGCAAGTCAAGTTAAAGACTTCATTTTGCAAAACCTATCACTCTCCTGACCTGGCAGTGAGTGGAACTTTGGGCACCAGTGTGGAGTGAGTGCCATGAACTGTATTATGTTTGTATTTTGAAACTGCCTGCGTGGGAGCAGACAGGGCTGCGACTGAGGGGAATTAAACTCTCTGCCACAGCTGAAGTTGAAGCACTGCTGAGAGCAAGTTAAAGACTTTATTTTGTGCTGTTATTTGCTTTCCTTGTTTGCTACTTTTTATGTTGCTTTCATTAAGAACATTCTGACAAGTTTGGCGATTATTTTGAAAGACTACTCACCTTGAGACAATAAGGAAATAAATTTAATATTATTTTTCTACGAAAGGAAAATTGTAGTGACTTTTGTTGATTGATTTTCTTTTCCTTTTTATTCCTGTGTGGAGTTCGGTCCTGCAGGGTGGCTCCAGTCCGGGCCACACGACTGGGTGTTATTTTGGGTGGCTTACCACTGAGAGTACTATTGAAGCCCTGACCTGGGCTACAGTGGGCCACAGTATGCACAAACATCATTCTCTCAAGGGTGAATACCACTAATTTGCAGTGACTGAAAGATCCTGTGCAAACATCAGATCCTGTGCAAACATCATTTCATCCCATCTCACCAGTTTAAAGAGACTGCCGGTTCCTGCTGGACTAATTCATCTTCCTGCACCCTGACTGCAAAGACTTTTCCACACATGCTGTACACAATATTTCCTGTTCATCGGAGATAGCCACCTTCCTAAGAACGCTTTGCTGTACAATTCCTCCTATTTAACCTATTCTATGAACATTTCAGACTTTATTTCATATGCTGTACATCCACTACCTCTTGGAATGGGGAATGAGACATTCCAAAAGCTGCTGAACTTTACTGAACTCCATACTTACATTGAACAACTTAAGAAAACCTCCAAAGAAGTGAATCATACTATCACTTTTGAAAATGGACAGATTGCACAAACTATAGAAAATTTGCTACGAGACGCTCATGTCTCAGTTTGGGAACTTTTCTTTGGGTATTCGCCCACTGCAAACCATGTATTTAATGTTTTAATTCATCCTATCTTAACTATTCTACAAATTTTGCTATGTATTGTTATGATTCTCCTTTGCTGTAGAGTGAAACACGTGTACATTTCTTTTCTCACAAAGTTCCCTCTAGCTTTTAAGGCAGTTATACATGAATTTCCAGTATCTTCTCTGACAACTTGCTAATTTGGTTCTAATTTGGTTTTAATTTGGCATGGCCTATTGCATTACCATTACCAGGGTCAGAGATAATATTATCCCATATCCCATACTTACATACTCTCTTATGACATCTTTGTATCTTTTTGCCCGGGCCTCCTGAGAAAGTTTCCTACATCCCTTATGCACCGTTCATTCGCTCAACGACGGGTAAGATATAGATACGACCTATGCAACCTAAGACAGAGGTTTGAACTCATAATGGGAACTGTTCATCTTCATAGCTTGGAGGACAGCTATGATATACTGTTAGAGATTGACAAGGCATAAGCGAGGCAAGCTGGCTAAGGGTACCACAAGTTTGCTTTCATTTCAAAGAATATGGAAGATGTCAGCATAGCTGTTGCAGGCGTTCAGCATTTTCGGTTGGCATAGCTGGTGTCACCAAAGGCCTATGGGAAATTGTATCAATCTGACTCTGGCATGGGGATGCAGATAGACCCTGAGGGCAGGAAGACGGTTTCAAGTAGTCCTGATTAAATCATGATTAGCTAAAATGTGTTAATGTATTAATCAGAAACTATTGTCCGAGACATACTGGAAATTTAACTACAGCCTAGTATTTTTTTTTTTGGAAATTATAGGTATGCTTCACTGTTGCAGCATTAGATTTTTCTTTAGGTGATATTTACTGGCTCTGTGGAGACCTTCGACTCCGTGTTAAACTACCCAGCCCGTAGATAGGCCAGTGCGCTTTAGCTATACATAGATGAGATAGGGGTCCCAAGAGGGGTCCCAGATGAATTCAAGGCCCGAGACCAGGTTAATGCTAGGTTTGAATCACTTATTACTATCAATAAGAATGTTGATTGGATTAATTACATTTATTATAATCAGCAACGCTTTGTTGGGTGTCTGTAAAATTCTCCCCAATACTTTATCCTGACAATACTTTATTCCTGACAATACAGGTCCCACGGGTAAGGTTACTATGGCCATTAAAAAAAAATTAGAAGACCTCTCTGCTGAACTTAAACGTAATTCTGGTTTATCTAATCCTTGGGATCTGTATTTTATTTGGATGCAGGGGTGGGTGAAAGACCTTCTTATTGTTATAATCTTTATTATTATCTGCACTCTTGTTGCTTATGTAATTTTAGACTGTTCCTGCGCTGTTTGACTCATATTGCAGCCCCTAAAACCCCTCCTCAAGAGACATATCTAGAATATCTCTCCCTCCACGCTCATGCTGTGCATTTATGATGTCATTTTCATGACGTAAGAGGGGATTGAAAGGAAAGGATAAGTTTTTTTGTCTCTGTCTATGCTGGAAGTAATCAAATGCAAAATGTTCTGTTTACTCTCTTAATGGTTTGGGAAGAGGTCATTTAATTTATGTTAACTAGGTTAGTTGTCTGAGACATGAAGGCTCAACCCCCCACAGCTCTTAACACCTTTAAGATTTAAACAATGAAGTACATATCCTGCTCACGCACCCCCCTCCCCTCTCTTGTCCATCCCCCTTTTCCTGTGATGGTTACCACTGACCCATGTGAAAGGATATATAACAGAATGTATTCTGGAAATAAAACAGGTAATTTCTTTGGGCCTTCTGTGAATCCTTCTTACCTAAGGAAATTGCCTCCGGACGTCTGTAATAGATGATAGAATGTTTTGCAGAACGATTTCGGGACCAAGAAACGGATCCTGTACATTTCAGCATCCCTCCCCAGAAGCGGTACTGTGGGGTTCTCCGGCGGCTGGCATCCCCCCCGAAGCGGCACTGCGGGGATATCCAGCGGCTGGCATCCCCCCTGAAGCGGCACTGTGGGGTTCTCCGGTGTCTGGCATCCCCCCAAAGCGGCACTGTGGGGTTCTCCGGCGGCTGGCATCCCCCCCGAAGCGGCACTGTGGGGTTCTCCGGCGGCTGGCATCCCCCCCGAAGCAGCACTGCGGGGTTCTCCGGCAGCTGGCATCCCCCCTGAAGCAGCACTGTGGGGTTCTCCGGCATCTGGCATCCCCCCAAAGCGGCAATGTGGGGTTCTCCGGCGACTGGCATCCCCCTTCCCCCCCCTGAAGCGGCACTGTGGAGTTCTTCTTCAGATGACCGACGGAGGAGGCAGACAGAGGAGATGGCACTGCAGCACCCAGCACCCGACAGGTATAGACCCCGGGTTCTAGAACGAATCGTTGCTGTTGCCACTATTTTCTATGGGGATCTTTGTTTTGATAAACGAGCATTTTGGATTATAAGCATGCTCCTGGAATGGATTATGCTCGTAATCCAAGGTACCACTGTATCTCTTTCAAACTATTTGAAAAACACACAAACATTCACCAGCAGTTGCAGGTTTTTTTAGTGCTGTACTCAGTCCTTAATATTACTGTTCATCACAGTATGGCTGTGTTTCACCTCCAGCAGTTAAATAGCAGCTGTTCTTTTTAAGTGCGCTCTGCTTCAAGAGATTTGCTTTGTTTAGATCTCAGAGCAAGTTCTCCATTCTATTATAGCAAATACACATAACACTGATTGAAGACTGGCTTCCTTCCATGTCCTAACTGCACAAATAGCTCAGAGCAAACAGACGGATGTACTTTCACGATAAGAATCTACTTTTGACTTATATCATTATCGTCATTTAAACATTTTCTGTAGAACTGTCTGTACATCATTTCAATCAAATTCTTGCAACTGCAATCCACTTTAACTAAAAATGAGAAATATATAACTCACATGTTTACTTTTGTGTAACTGAACCACACAGATATTAATTGAATAACAATATGGGTGACTAGGACTGTTCACTACTCCTCTCATGCTCACCCTCCTTCAGATAAGTCATCGGATGAGTATAAATCACTCAAGTTTAGTTAACAAAGTTACAGCTTTGTTTGTTCTCTTAGGCTTCCGTGGCTGGAGTCATGGGAGTCCTACTGGCTCAGCTGATCAGGGATTCTCCTGTCGCAATCTGCTGAACCAGCAGGGAGTGACCTCTCATTTTTTTCCTTTCTCCCACTGATTTCTCCTCTGAGCCCTCCAAAGAGAATCTCCATTCCTGCCAAGCCCAATACCTCCAAACCTTTGGTTGAAAGATCAGCAGGAGGGATGCCCAATGTTTTAGACTGCCTCTTCAAAATGGTGGCCCTGTCCCTACCCGGTGCATTTTGGGATGCACTGGGAGAGGCCTAAATACCATATAAGGAACAGGGCCGTAATTTTGAAGAGGCGGGCCTATGAAGCAGGAGAAAGTGGGCATCCCTCCTGCCGATATTTCAACCAAAATTATGGGGGGGATGTCAGGTAATGTCAGAAGGTATCGGGGAGGGGGGTGTTGGGCTTGGCATGAGGGGGGCTTTGGAGGGGGGGGGGTTAGTGGGAGGGAAGAATCAGGGGCATTCTCCGATCACCTGAGCCAGGACACTCCAAAGCATTTTTCCCACTTTCTTAATCCCCTCCTTCCCAGTCTACCTTAAACTTTTTTTTCACCAGTAGCTGCAACAATGCACATAGGTTGCCTTCAACTGGCCCCAGAGACTGCCTTCTTATGCGTCCCATCTACATGGAAGCAGGACATTATGGTAGAATATGTCAGAAGGAAGGCTCCACTGCCACTTATCCTGACTACATGTCCATGAAATGGTACTGGACCAAGGGAAAGTTGGCTTGATCAGCTTGATAAACAGGGAAAAGAGTTAACTAGGCATCCAACTTTATCTTCAGAACTGGATCCACCCTCCTCAAAAGCTCTGCAAGGACTTCATCCAATAAGTAGCGGTTAAATTCTGTACTGCAGGGTTTTAGAAGTATTAGGAATTGTTCCTCACCCATTCCTCATATCCCCTACCACATTTTACAAATGCATAGCAAAACATAGGCCATGCCTAGAGATCATATTAAATCTTGAAAGAGAGAGAGAGAGAGAGAGAGAAAAAAAGAGAAAGAGAGAGAGAGAGAAAGAAAGAGAGACCCAAATGGTCCATCCAGTCTGCCCAACCTGATTCAATTGTTTTTAATGTTTTCTTCTTTGCTATTTCTGGACAACAATCCAAAGTTCTACCCGGTACTGTGCTTGGGTTCCAACTGCTGAAGTCTCTGTCAAAGCCCACTCCAGCCCATTTACACCCTTCTAGCCATCGGAACCCTCCCCAGCCCATATATGTAGAAGAGTGTGGCCCAGTGGTTAGAGCTACAGCCTTGGCACCCTGAGGTTGTGGGTTCAAACCCCATACTGCTCCCTGTGACCCTGGGCAAGTCACTTAATCCTCCACATTAGATAGATTGTGAGCCTGCCAGGGCAGATAGGGAAAATGCTTGAATTACTTGTATGTAAACCACTTAGGCTATAAGTGGTATATAAATACTAAAATAAATAAATATGATATATCAGCATTGGATTTAAGTACCATGATCATTATGAAAATCATATTTTGTTTTTAAGAGAGAGCAAGATTTTGTATGTTATAGAAACAGTGTCCCCTACATTTCTTGATTACCTCTTGGTGTGTCAACCCCTTTGGGGATTCATTTTACAATGTATAATTTTTTCTGCAAGGAAGTAGTAGAAGTATTGACAGAACAGCTAGAGACTTTAATAGATTACACTTCAGTGTGGTAATTAAAGTTTGTTTTGATGCTGCTTGCTTTAGAGACCTCTTTTGCATACATTTGATATGCATAACTTTAAAGCAATTAATTTTATGCTTTACTGCTCCTAATGCAACAACACACAGGCGATCAGTTCAGTATCCTTTTATCCCAAGAGACAATTTTCCAAAAGAGAAATTGGATGGAAAGCACTAAAGATGCATTGAGTCGCTGAATGTTTTTTTATGTTATGGACAATAAAGACCTCTCCTGGAACATCATGATCTTCCCACTTTATTTATTTCTAAAATTTCTTGACCGCCTATAACTAAGTGGTTAACAAATAAAACATTCACAATGGCAAATACTTTCAATAAAACACAATCATGTTATACATTAGCCCACTAAAAATAGCATTTCAAAAACTGGAGGGAATTACGTATTATCTATCTTCAATAATTAGGTATCTCTCTAAGACAAAACTTTAAAGAAAAGCTTCTACATACAGTTGAGTTTTTAACATTTTTTTAAAAAACTGTAACCGGTCCAAACAGGTCCACAGAATGCCAGAGAGAAGATTTATTTGATTGCTTTCATGGGGATTTCCTGCTGCTTCTAGTGGTGCATGTGTTAATTTCACCATTAGCGTATGGCCATTAAAACAGAATAGCGCCTGAGCCCCTACCACCACCCGTTATGCAGGCAGCAAGGGCTCACACACTACACTCATGGTAATCATTTAGTACATGGCAATGTAGCTGTGCTAACCAATTAGCATTGGACACACCCACTTGCCACCCTCCCTCCCTCCCCCCCCCAGGCAGACCCTCTCTGCCAAAAAATGCATTTTATTTGTTAGCATGAGGGCATTGTGCAGACATGGCAAAATTATCGAGGGATGCCTCAGCACCTCCTGTGGTATATGGTATTAATCCTTATTTCAGCTTTGCAATCAGTGCCCTTTATAAAATAGTGCTTAGCGCTGAATTTTTTTGGTGTACCATTACAGAATTCCCCACCTTAGTGTGTGCCTTTGAATTGACCACTGACCAATAGCTGCATGCACAGTAAGGAATCCTCCCTGTGATGTTTCAAGGCAGAGCACAGGAGTGGTTTACCACTGCCTTCTCCAGTACACCGATGAAAGCGCGCTGGACATTGGCACGCCGACAATCACGCACTGACACCTGTGCACAGGATGAATGAGCGCCACTGGTTCTGCCGCTTTTACGCATTACCGTTATTGTTCTGAGGGGTGTAGGGGGAACTCCCCACTACACTTATAACTGCTCGCGCTCCCAGTGGGGGAGGGGGAACCCCTTGAACTAACAAATTATGTCCTATTGGAAACTATCGGAGGGACTTACCTAGACACTACACGGTCTACCCAACTGCACTCAAACACAGACCCACTCAAACAATAACTCAATACACAAAAAACAAGAAAAAAAGTGGAGAAAAAGCCTCAGTTTGTCTTCATAATGCAAAAAACTCCACTTGTAAATCAGAAACAGGTAAGGTCTCACTGCTGATTGGACTGATACATTTTGGAACTTACCTGTTTCTGATTTACAAGTGGAGTTTTTTGCCAGATGAAGACGAACTGAGGCTTTTTCTCCACTTTTTTTCTTTTTTGTGTGTTTTGAGTTATTGTTTGAGTGAGTGGGTCTGTGTATGAGTGCAGTGGGTAGATCTTTTAGTGTCTAGGTAGGTCCCTCCGATAGTTTCCAATAAGACATAATTTGTTAGTTCAAGGAGTTTTGTATGTCCTTCCTGAGATTTTTTGGGAGGAGGAACCCCCCAAGTACACTGAAAACTTCTGTTCTCTCGGTGTTCACCCATGAATATTTTGAAAAAAAAGGAGAACCCGCCTTCACAACATGTGGAAAGCAAGATACAACTAAGGTGACCAATTGGTGCTCAATTTCCTTTATTTTGCAATAAGACTCTACACGATCGTGTTTCAGCCCAAATGGGCCTGCCTCAGGAGTCTTGTGATTTATTTGAGAATGAAATTATGTGCAGATTCACATTTTCACATTGCTCATTGAGTTAGGAGATTTCATAAAACTGAGAAAAACACAACCGTTGAAGATTACAGTATGTGCTGCTGACAATTCTGGTTATTCAAGGCTCCAGGTCTGCATTGTTCACACTGCTGGAGTGTGCAGACCACCTTTTGCTATAGCTTGGTATAAGGACCTCTAAATAATATATAATCAGTTAGAACCTAATATCTGTAGGTGCATATATGTTATTCTACTCCTTTGCTGCTTGATAAGAAAAAAAACTAGCCCCCCTTTTACTAAACCACTAATAACAGCTATCATGGTTTAGTAAAAGTCAAGGGGAGGGTAAGTTAAAAATCCTGTTATATATTAATCTTTTAGAAGTGGCAAGAATATGACTGCCCTTGAATTCAGACACAGTCTTTGTCTCCACCACCTCTTCTGGAAGACTGTTCCATTCATCTACCACCCTTTCTGTAAAAAGTATTTCCTTAGATTATTCCGAAGCCTATGACCTCTTAACTTCATCCTATGCCCTCTCACTCAAGAGCTTCTTTTCAAACAAAAGAGAATCGACTCATGCTTACTTACGCCACGTTCTGAAAACTTAGCTCTACTAAAAACAAATATTAATCAAAAATATGTTGAGACCAGTAAAATGACCTTCTGTTGTGCAGGGGTTAAACTGTTGAACTCACTTGTCAGCCAATTATGAAAATGTTGTGAAAAGGGCAGTTTTAGAAAATTACTTAAAACGCAGTTATTTGTAAATGCCTTTTTCTAGATACTGATCCTTTATGGTTGCTGCTTGTTGAAGAATTTTCCTATGATTCTTTGTATAAGCCTTTTTGGCTCTCATTTTTTATAGTTGATTCTCTGAGGATTATTTGTTTATGTTTGTCTGATCTTACTTGTTTTACAGAATTATGTATGTAAAATTATGTAATCAAATACATAATGTCTGATGGTATATTGAAAATCTCAGGTTAGTGAATCTAGCCCAGAGTTTGAATATTGCCCTTGCTTTGACTGGTAAGCAATGAAGTTTCTGCAACAAAGGGGTCACCCTATCAAATATTACCCTTAATCAATGGGGCAGAGATATGACTAAAAATTAAACAAACATTAAGATGATTTTGGAACTGTGTCCAACCCAGTATAAATAGGAGGGGTATGCTATAAATAACTGCTTGCTCTTGGGAAAAGCAACTCAACATGATTTATTTCTAGAGCCATATAGCACAGTTACTTACCGTAACAGGTGTTATCCAGGGACAGCAGGCATATATTCTCACATGTGGGTGACGTCATTTATGGAGCCCCAGCGCGGACAGCTTTTCAAGCAAACTTGATTGAAGTTTAAAGTTTGCTACACTGCACCACGCATGTGCATGCCTTCTTGCCCACTAGAGGGCGCATCCCCACCTCGTGGTCCTCAGTTCCATAACCAGCAAAGAAGCCATCCCCAGGGAGGAGGGCGGGTTGTGAGAATATATGCCTGCTGTCCCTGGATAACACCTGTTACGGTAAGTAACTGTGCTTTATCCCAGGACATGCAGGCATGATATTCTCACATGTGGGTGACCTCCAAGCCAACCAAAAAAGGGCAGGTGGGAGGATGACAATTTAGGAAAACAGGTTACGTAACACCGACTGGCCAAACCGGCCGTCGCTTCTGGACAAAGTGTCCAGACAGTAGTGGGAGGTGAACGTATGAACCGAAGACCAAGTGGCAGCTTTACATATGTCCTCCACAGGAGTAGACCGGAGGAAAGCAACAGAAGCTGCCATAGCCCTGACCTTATGCCCCGTGACTCGACCATGGAGCGTGAGACCAGCCTGAGCGTAGCAAAAAGAAATACAAGCAGCCAACCAGTTGGACAAGGTGCGCTTGGAAACAGGATGTCCCAACCGATTAGGATCAAAGGACAAAAACAATTGAGGAACCTTCCGATGAGACTTGGTACGTTGGAGATAAAAGGCCAACGCCCTCTTACAGTCAAGCGTGTGAAGCGCCGCCTCACCAGGATGAGAGTGGGAAGATCACCGGAAGAACAATGGACTGATTGAGGTGGAAATCAGACACAACCTTAGGCAAAAATTTAGGATGGGTGCGAAGAACCACCTTGTCATGATGAAACACAGTAAAATGAAACACAGCAACCAAAGCCTGCAGCTCACTAATCCGACGAGCGGACGTGAGCGCAAGCAAAAAGACCACCTTCCAAGTGAGAAACTTAAGATGAGATTTGTCGATAGGCTCAAAAGGAGGCCTCATCAGTTGAGCTAAGACCACATTAAGATCCCAAACTACAGGAGGAGGTTTCAGAGGAGGGTGAACATTCACGAGACCCCTCATGAAACGAGTTACCAGAGGATGAAGAGAAAGAGACCGACCCTCGAGATGCCGATGGAACGCCGCAATGGCCCGAATGGAAGTCGTCTTCAGCCCAGACTTAGACAGATGCAACAAATATTCCAGCACCGAAGACAATGGAACTGAACTCGGGTCCAGATGGTTCGAGGAACACCAGGATGAAAATCTGGTCCACTTCTGGGAATAACAAAGCCTAGTCGAGACCTTGTGCGAGGCTTCCAAAATCTCCCTCACCGACTGAGAAACAGGAACCGAAGTCAAGGGGAAAGGAACCAAGCGGTCAGATGTAAAGACTGAAGATTGGGATGTAACAGCGAACCCCGACTCTGAGACAGCAGAGAGGGAAAAACAGGCAGAAGCAGAGGTTCCCTGACACTGAGTTGAAGGAGCAGGGAGAACCAGGGCTGTCTGGGCCAACGAGGCGCAATGAGATTCATAGTGGCTTTGGTCGATTTGAGATGTACCAACGTTCTCAAGATTAGAGGAAAAGGAGGGAACGCATAAAGGAACCTCCCCCCCCCCCAGTCGAGAAGGAAGGCATCGGCCTCGAGACGGTCCCGGGAGTACATCCGAGAACAATAGAGGGGCAGTTTGTGAGTCTCCGGGGAGGCAAACAGGTCCACCTGAGGAGTCCCTCAGCGGTCGAAGACCTCGCGCAGAACCCGGGAGTTCAGCGACCACTCGTGCGGCTGGAGAAGACGACTGAGTTTGTCTGCCAGACAGTTCCTCTCTCCCTGAATGTAAACCGCACGTAGGAAGATGTTCTGGGAGACCGCCCATTCCCAAAGGCGCAGGGCTTCCCGGCACAGGGACCAAGAGCCCGTTCCGCCCTGTTTGTTCACATAATACATTGCCACCTGGTTGTCCGTCCGCACGAGGACTACCTGATCGTGTAGCAAGTGGCAGAACGCTCGAGCCGCCAGAAAAATGGCCCGAAGCTCCAACACATTGATGTGACAAAGACGGTCCTCTGCCGACCATAGACCCTGAGTCCGCAGACCGTCGAGATGAGCCCCCCACGCGTCCGTGGTCAGGACCTTGCGATGCGGAGGAACGAGAAAGAGCAAATCCCCGGAAAGATTGGAAGAGTTGGTCCACCAACGGAGCAAGCGTCTCAAAGAAGGAGTCACCGTTATCGGATAAGAGACTGGGTCGCGATACTGACGCCACTGCGAGGCCAAGGTCCACTGAGGAAGCCTCAGATGCAAGCGGGCGAACGGAGTAACGTGGACCGTCGATGCCATGTGGCCCAGAAGAACCATCATGCGCTGAGCCGATACTACGGGCATCAGCGAAACCTGGCGACTCAATCGAAGCAGGGCCTCCAACCGAGGGGGTGGGAGGAACGAACGAAGGCGAACCGTGTCCAGCACGGCTCCGATAAACTGAAGGGATTGAGTCGGGCACAATTGAGACTTGGGAAAGTTCACTTCGAACCCCAGACGTTGAAGGAAGATGATAGTCTGTTGGGTCGCTGAGATAACCCCCTCCCTGGTCGATGCCTTGATCAGCCAATCGTCCAGGTAGGGAAAGACCTGTAGCCCCCGAGATCTCAGGGCTGCAGCGACTACCACCATACACTTCGTGAAGACTCGAGGGGACGAAGCCAGTCCGAAGGGGAGGACCCGATATTGAAGGTGGGACTCCCCCACCTGAAACCGTAAGAACTTGCGGAAGGCGGGATGCACCGGAACATGAGTATATGCTTCCTTCAAGTCCAGGGAGCACATCCAGTCCCCTTCCTCCAAAAGAGGGTACAAAACCGGAAGCGACAACATACGGAACTTCTCCCGGACCAGGAACTTGTTGAGCTTCCGGAGGTCCAAAATGGGCCATAAGTCCCCGGTCTTCTTTGGGACCAAAAAGTAACGGGAGTAAAACCCCCGCCCCCGCTGGTCGGGGGGTACCGGCTCCACCGCCCGAAGGCTCAACAAGGCCCTGGCTTCCGCGAGGAGTAAAGGAAGCTGGGCTTGATTGCACGGAGAAGCCCCCGGCGGATGTTCCGGCGGTGTGGCTAAGAAATTGAGCGAGTAGCCCTCGGAGACGATCCGGAGCACCCAAGCATCTGAGGTGATCCCGGTCCAGGCCGCATGAAAAGCCCGCAGCCGACCCCCGATGGGAAGGGGGTCCGGCGAGAGTGCGGAGGGGGCCCGCCCCCATCCGCACATCACGTCAAAAAGACGGCGCCGGCTTGGACGCCCCCTGCGCCTGAGGTTTTGGTTGGCCCGCTCTACCCTGTTGCGGGGGGCGCCGGGGCGGAGGCCTAGAGAATGCCGGCGTGGACTTCTGCGGGTATCGCCGCGGGGGAGGTCTGAATGGCTTCTGCGGCGGGGCCCGAGGTTTAGGACGGACCAAGGAGGCGATGGAGCGCTCATGTTCCGACAGTCGTTTGGTCGCCGCCTCCAGGGACTCGTCGAATAATTCCGATCCAACACACGGTAGATTGGCCAGACGCTCCTGCAAGTTCGGGTCCATATCAACCGTACAGAGCCATGCCAGCTGGCGCATCGCCACTGCAAAGGCGGAGACCCTAGAGGCCAGTTCAAATGCGTCGTAAACTGCGTGGAACAAGTACAGAAGCAATTGGGACAAGGTGGCCATGAAAGTAGCAAAACCCTCCTTATGGGAATCTGGCATGACCCCATAATAGCGGGGCAAGTCTTTCACCATGTGTCGAAGATAGGAGGAAAAAGTAAAGGCATAATTGAGGACTCTAGAAGCCATCAATGAATTGGAATAGAGGCGGCGACCAAACATGTCCAGGGTCCGCCCTTCCCGTCCGGGAGGGACGGCTGCCGAGACCTTGGAGGGCTGTGATTTCTTCAGCGCCGACTCGACGAGCAGCGACTGGTGAGACAGTTGTCCGGTACTTGGACTCCATCTTAGACAGCACCGCTGTGACTGTAAGAGGGGAGTCCAAATTTCTCAGGAAGGTCTGGTGTAGGACCTTATTGAGAGGCAGACGAGGAGTTTCTCTCGGGGGAGAGGGCAAGTCCTGCTCCTCCAAAAACTCCTTCGTATACTGAGACCCTGCGAGTAAGTCCAGGTCCAAAGCACATCCCATATCCTGCACGAATTTTGAAAAGGAAGAGGGCTTGGAAGGCGGGGAAGGAGTTCGCGAAACCCGTGCCGCCAAGAAAGAGGGGGAGGCCTCGCGGGAATAACGAGGCTCCCTACCAGACCCCGATCCCCAGGAGGCCACACCCAGCGACCTGGAGGGGGTCGGGGATCGCCTATGCCCCGAGGAGCCCTTGGGGGAAGTCCCCGGGGTACGAGGCACGCCCCCTCCGTCTCGGCGAGGAGTCTCTCGAACCCCTTCCCTCGGAGGACCGAAAAGCCTCGGATTGTTGAGGCGGAGCTCCGAGACACGCAATGTCTCACCCCCGGTCGGCAAGGAGCGACCGCGTCTCCGAGGAGAACCCCGAGAACGCTTGAGCTTCCTCGGCCGGCGCCTCGCCCGAGGCCAACCCGAGGGCGAGGAGCCCCGGGAGGACCTCGATGAAGATGAAGAGGAAGAGATCCTCCTAACCCGACGCACCTTGTCCCGAGGCCGCACGTCAGGTTGGTCGACCGAGGCCGAGGTCGAGGGTAAGGTCGGGGTCGAGGCCGGGAGGACCCCGGGGGCCGAAGCCGAGGGCACCGAGACTGAGGCCGCCGACGCCGGGGCAGCCGAGGTCGACGTAGCCGAGGCCGAAGCCTGCTGCAGGTGCGAGAGGGCCCCAGACAGCTCCGAGGCAATCAGCGCTCGGAGCAGGTCCTGGAAGACCGGAACCCCCATCATGGCGGGTAGGTCCGGGGCCGTCGGTTGCTCCCTGGAGGGCGACCTCGGTCTCGAGTATTCCCTCGGGGTACCCGACTTCGGCACTCGGGGCAGGGCCGAGGACGACCCACCTGCCGTCGAGGAGCCCGAGGATGGCTTCTTCGCAGATCCTGGAGTCGAGGAGGGAAGCGAAGACTTACCCTGGGCAGGCTTCGTCGAGGTTGCAGGCTTGGCCGAAGTCGAAGGGATCCGAGGCCGAGGCCGACGTCGATGCCTTCCCCGCCGCGGGGTCCACAGTGAAGAGCTCCGCCATTTGGGCACGGCGACGGCGGAGCGCTCTAGACTGAAAAGTCAAGCACCTATCACAAGTGTCCGTAGGGTGCTCAGGACCAAGGCAAATCAAGCACCACCAGTGTGGATCGGTAATCGAGAGCAACCGATCACACCGGGAACACTTTTTAAAACCCGTCAAGGGACGGGACATGAAATCAAAAAAAGGCCGGGAAAGAAAGAGGTCCCACGGCCGCGGCTACCGGGAGCCCCCGGAGCCGAACGAAAGAAAATTTATTTATTTTTTTTTTTTTACGAAAAACAACCGACAACTAATAAAAACAACAAAACAAGCACAGCGACCGAACGAATACACTCCGCCGCGGTGTCAGAAGGCAAATTGCTAAGAGCACGATTTCCACAGGGCTTCTGGCACCGCGGAAAAAACTGAACTGAGGATCACGAGGTGGGGATGCGCCCTCTAGTGGGCAAGAAGGCATGCACATGCGTGGTGCAGTGTAGCAAACTTGAAACTTCAATCAAGTTTGCTTGAAAAGCTGTCCGTGCTGGGGCTCCGTAGATGACGTCACCCACATGTGAGAATATCATGCCTGCTTGTCCTGGGATAATAATGTGTACCAGTTGAAGCCCCACAGAGACTGACGACACCTTACAGACTAGCAAATTTATTGAGACATAAGTTTTTGAGGACAAGAATCTACTTTGTCAGATACATTTGATGAAATGGACTTTTGTCCTCGAAAAGTTATAGCTCAATAAATCTGTTAGTCTAAGAGGTGCAATCAGCCTCCATATTATAAAATATTTTGCTTCAGTAAGCATTGGATCTGATGGAGCAAGAACAAGCGATCAAAGGACCCGGTTTGGATCTCAACTGAAGCAAAGAGGGCAATAAATGACAAAAAAGTATCCTTCCGGAGATGGAAGAATGACCCAACGGAGGAAAATCACCAGGCGCACAGGAAATGCCAAAAGGAATGCCACCGGGAGGTTAGAAAAGCAAAAGGGAACTACGAAGAGGGGCTGGCCAGGGAGGCGAAGAACTTCAAGGCATTCTTCAGTTACGTAAAGGGGAAGCGACCAGCGAGAGAGGAGGTGGGGCCGTTGGACGATGGGGATAGGAAGGGAGTGATTAAGGAGGATAAAGAGGTAGCTGAGAGGTTGAACACGTTCTTCTCGTCAGTTTTCATGAGAGAAGACACATCTAACATACTGGATTCAGAGGAGCTCATAAGTGGGGAACAGGCTGAAAAATTGGAACACATAGAGGTAAGTAAGGAGGATGTCCTCAAACAGATAGACAGGTTAAAATGCGGCAAATCGCCGGGCCCAGACGGGATCCACCCAAGGGTTCTGAAGGAACTAAGACAAGAAATAGCGGGCACAATCCAGCATGTTTGCAACCTATCCTTGAAAACTGGAGAGGTACCAGAGGACTGGAAACTGGCGAATGTCACACCTATCTTCAAGAAGGGATCGAGGGGTGACCCCGGGAACTACAGGCCGGTGAGCCTGACTTCAATTATAGGGAAGATGGTGGAAGCTATGATCAAGGATGGTATTTGCGAGCACATCGAGAGAAATGGCCTACTGAGAACAAGCCAGCACGGATTCTGTAAGGGAAGGTCGTGCTTAACGAACCTTTTGTACTTCTTTGAGGGAATAAGCAGTCGGGTGGACAATGGGGAACCCATAGACATCATTTACCTCGATTTTCAAAAGGCTTTCGACAAGGTGCCACATGAAAGGCTGCTTAGGAAGCTGTGGAACCACGGGGTGGGAGGGGATGTGCACAGATGGATCAAGCACTGGTTGTCGGGTAGACTGCAGAGGGTCGGAGTAAAGGGACAATATTCTGACTGGCGGGGAGTCACGAGCGGTGTGACACAGGGATCGGTGCTGGGGCCGTTACTCTTCAATGACCTGGAAAAGGAGGCAAAGTGCGAGGTTATAAAATTTGCAGACGATACCAAACTGTGCGGCAGAGTTAGATCCAGGGAGGAGTGTGAGGACCTGCAAAGGGACCTGGACAAGCTGGAAGACTGGGCAAACAAATGGCAAATGCGCTTTAACGTGGAAAAATGCAAGGTCATGCATATAGGGAAAAGGAACCCGTTGTTTAACTACAAATTGGGGGGGGCACTGCTGGGAGACAGCAGTCTAGAGAGAGACTTGGGTGTGCTGGTAGATGCATCACTGAAGCCAACAGGATGCTGGGCATCATAAAGAGGGGCATAACAACCAGGACGCGGGAAGTCATCATGCCATTGTATCGAGCGATGGTGCGTCCACATCTGGAATACTGCGTTCAATATTGGTCGCCGTACCTCAAGAAGGACATGGCAGTACTTGAGAGAGTCCAAAGGAGAGCAACGAAACTGGTAAGAGGGCTGGAACACTGCCCATACGCCGAGAGGTTGGATAGGCTGGGGCTCTTCTCTCTGGAAAAAAGGAGGCTCAGGGGAGATATGATAGAGACCTTCAAGATCATGAGGGGCATAGAGAGGGTGGATAGGGACAGATTCTTCAGGCTGAAGGGGACAACAGGTACGAGGGGGCATTCGGAGAAACTGAAGGGAGATTGGTTCAAAACAAATGCAAGGAAGTTTTTTTTCACCCAAAGGGTCGTGGACACCTGGAATGCGCTACTGGAGGAAGTGATCAGGCAGAGTACGGTACAGGGATTCAAACAGGGATTGGACGGATTCCTGAGGGATAAAGGGATCGTGGGATACTGAGAGAGGTGCTGGGATGTAACACAGGTATAGAAAGCAAACCAGGTAATAAGTATAGAAACCCAACCAGGTCGTGCATGTGCAAGACCAGAGGGTTAGGACTTCGATGGGAAGATAGGACTCAATGGGAAACCAAGGTGGCAAGGGGGCCCCTTCTGGTGATTCAGACAGGTCGTGACCTGTTTGGGCCGCCGCGGGAGCGGACTGCTGGGCAGGATGGACCTATGGTCTGACCCGGCGGAGGCACTGCTTATGTTCTTATGTTCTTATGTACTGATAACTACTTCAATAAAAACAAGTCTATAGGACCACCAACCCAGTGTGTGAAATGATTTCTTTTCTCTACCCCTAATTCCTCTTGGTCATAGGTCCAATTCAGCATCTCCATGACTTTTAAGAGGGACTCATGCCCCAAGTCACCCTCTTTTCCTATACCAGAAATAAAACTTGCACTGCTAGTAGCTCTGAGCACTGATAATTGTAAACAAAATCTCCTTTTTCTCATTAGAATGCTGCTACTAAAGAAGCTGAAAGGCTTTTTTTTTATTGTTCAGTCACCCATTAAGGACAAAACTAGAAGTCATTTTTAGGAATGATGGCTGGCTCGTAGCCCATGTCTGCCTATCTCTGTAATGAGAAACAAATCAATGTACTGCTTTAAGCAAACCAGAAGCAATCTGAAGATAGAAAGTAAGCATCCATGTTCATGTTTGAGTGAATAATATAGAGCCCCTTTTCTCAAGCTACGCTAGAGGTTTCTCGCATGAGCCTGTGTGGTTAATGCTCCTACACTCATAGAATTCCTATGATTATTGGAGCACTTACCTTGCTGGCCGGCGCTATAAACCTCTAGCATAGCTTGATAAAAGGGGGAGATTGTAAAGTGTGTGTGTGCCTTTCAGTTGACCACTGACCCATGGCTGTATGCACAGTGAGAAATCCTCCCTGTGATGTACAGGGATGGTTTGCCATTGCCTTCTCCTGTGCAGTATGTGGTCCACTATGTTGCTGCTGCCCAAACTTATAAAAGTAGTTGCCGACAATAGCACCGGTTAGAGAATCCAGGCCTGAGTGCACTGAGTGCAGTGAATAGGAACCAGTGCTAAATATCTGGATAGGGTGATCAGATGTTAAGAATATCTGAATAAACTTACAGGGCCAGACCAATGGCCCAGTAGTCTGTCTCTACAGTGGCCAATCCAGGTCACTACCACCTGATAATAGCCGAAATAGCAACAACATTCTATGTTATGTTATATATGTTTTATATGTTATACTGTGTATGATATGTTATATGTTATGTTCTTCTATTCTGCCTTTACCAATACAATTCAAGGACAGATTACAAAACAAGAGACCTAACTAACTTGTTCAGGAATTATTATAAAAAAACAATTTTAAACCCGCATAGATCTCATGTATTAGCTCATGAGTAGATCATCATTTTGAAACAGAAAGGATTTTAAAATCTTTCTTTCTTTTATTTTTATTGATTTTCAAGTTTAGAATTCTTTACAGAATAAAGAAAATGAAGATAGTAATAGAAATATTCCACAAAAGTTAATGTCTAAAAAATTAAGGGCTCCTTTTACAAAGCCATGCTAGCAGGTTTAACACGTGACTTTTAATCACGCGCTAACTTCCACGCTGTCCAAAAAACTACCGCCTGCTCAAGAGGACGCGGTAGCGGCTAGCGGTTTAGCGTCCGCTATTACATGCGTTAAATCGCTAGTGCGCCTTTGTAAAAGGAGCCCTAAATCTACAGAAACTCCAACAAGCTCACATTAAGGGAGAAATTCACCTTTTTCCTAAAGATATATTTCAAGTAAACAAAAATCTGTAAATTCATACATAAAGGAAAAATTATAAGGAAATAAATAAATCAAACAATAGTCAAATTAGACCAACTCATAGACTAATTCTTCTAGTAGTATACAATTATTTAAACTCCAAACTAAAAATCTGAAGTCACTTCTTAATGGTGGTTTTGTGTAATTTCAAAAATTGTTCAAGTTGTAAAGGGTCCCAGAAAATATAGTCCTTCTCTTTATATTTCAAGAAGTTTACCTACAACTGTGGAAAGAGGGATTGACTTCTTGCCGTTGCTTGGCTCAGCGTTTCCATCTCTACTCTGGAAGGTGGCGATTTCAGGGAGCCAATTACCATCAGGCACCTGAGGAGGCAGTTGGCCCACGTCATCGGGGTCCTTCACTTTTCAGTGAAAGAGACGCCGCAACTGCAACGCGGCCGCAGGGTGTGGCCAAAGGAGTGTGGCCAAAGGGGCACGCCCCTTGGAGTCACTAAGTTAGTAGATTTTTTTTTTCTCTTTTCTTTTCTCCTTCTTAAATATTGACTAATAGTTTACCAACTTTCTTTATTTAAATGGGGAAAAGAAAGGTGAAATCTAAAAGTACTACATCGACTCCGGTATTAGCCGGTCCCATGGATCGCCATTTAATACCTATGACTGAATTAAGTAATGCTGATTCATTATCAGCCCCTTGACTAGAACTCACTCCCTTGACTAGAACTCCTCTCCCTCCAGTAATTTCAAGGGATTTGAGACCAGAATCGAATCCCAATAGGTCTCCTGTTGAATCTTTGGGAGTACAGACATCTTCCCTGATGGTCTATAAGGAGATGCCTAAGGCACTATCCTTTCAGGAGACTGCCTTATCTTCCCAAGATTCACAAGAGACCCCAGACGATATATCCTTAAAAGATCTTTGGAATATAAATTTAAGAGTTGAGGGATTGTTAAAATCTGTAGCCACTCAGAATGTAGTATTTTCTCAAAGTGTCGTTCAAAAGTTGGAAGGCATTGATTCCAATTTTAAAACATTGGATAAACGTCTTTCAACAACTGAATCTCAGGTTTCTACTATGCATGCGGTTTCAGTATCAGCGGTAAAGGATTCCCATATTATGTACTCAAGGATTGAAATGATGGAAAATAAGTTGTGTTTGGTCAATTTTCTCAAGAATTATGACAGATGAAAAAAATTAACCACAAAATATACAGATCCACAAAAAGGTTAATTTAAATTGAGAGAAAAAGCTTCTTATTGAATAATATCAAATGAAGGAAAAGATCTCAGAATTGCCACTCCAAGGATCATAATGTTATCATCCCTATAAGGAATTGTGGCGTGGGTATCTTTCATTAATCAAAAAACCTTCATATTATTATTCATATGACATAATTCGTCATTACTTCAAAATATAAAATTCCTTATGGTGACCTGATTTGTCAAAATTCAACTACTCAATAATTTAAATAGTTTTAAATTCGTAAAACTTTTTTTCTTTTTAGTTTTTTATATTTCTAAAATTATCTAAACAGTGCAAACAGTGCAAGTAGTATTATCCTTGTGCAAATTGCAATGAAAGTGTGCAAAAGAGCTGTGCAAAAAGGCAAAATAACTTATGATATAGCAGTCTTGAAGCCTTAAATAAGCACTTATCTTTTATATGTGAAAGTATTGTAGAGAAGCAAGGAATTACTTCCGCTCAAGACCCTTATAGTGTGTACTTAATCATTATTATATTCCTCAGAAAAAGAAAGTATTAACTGAATTAGGATCAGATCAATTAGAGCCTGTAGATTTTAAAATCTTTCTAAATTTAAAAAAAATACCCACATGAACACAAACTAAGCGGCAATAAATTCCACAGTTTTGCTGACTGATACTGAATAGATAAAGATGGCTGCCTAGTACGTGTAAATCTAACTCATGAATATTCCTTGACTTGCTATGAGAACTACTGATCCAGACAGTGGCACTATTAAGCTCACTGTCTGAATAGCTAACCAGATAATGTTACGATATCTGTTGCACTACCGCTACAATGGAGCACCAAGGGCCAATACTATAATAGCACTTAGATATATCTCAGAAAATGAAAAAGGAGAAACGGTGTCCTATTTAGTACACAGCAAAAAACAAACCAAGTGGGTCATGTGAATGTTCAGAATTATGGGCTCCTTTTGCTAAGGTGCGCTAGGGCTTTAATGCGCAGAATGGCACGCATTAGACCTTAATGCCAGCATTGAGCTGGCTTTAGTTCTAGAAGCATAGCACACGGTAATTTCTTGCGTGCGCTAAAAATGCTAGCGCACCTTAGTAAAGAGAGCCCTAAATGTCAACTTTAATCCACAGTTAAAAATAACAAAGTTCACGAGTGCAAACTCAATCATATAAACCTCTCGACATGGCCGTGTTTTGTCAGGAGAAGGGCAGTCCTTAATATCGAGATGAAATGTTATAAGAAATGCGTGTAGGTAAACAAATCCGACACTGGAAAATTTGGAAAGCGTGGGTCTCTCCCACTGTCTCATAAAGCCAAGAGCTCTTCCCTATGTAGCTAATAGTTTTTGTAATTTGATCTTTCAAATATGTACCCCCAATACTTGCCCATACAACACAATTCATGCAGAAACTTAGTTAATTTTAGGGGGAAAATAAACCAACAATTGCAAGTGTATCATACTTAAAATTGTCTTTCTTCTGAGAATGTAGGACTTTTACTTATACATGAGGATTTTGTTCTCCTCCTTCTGACTTGTCAATTATCAATAAAACAAATCTTAAGCTCTAACAAACTTAAAAATTACACAATGTGTTGCAATGCATACATTTTCCTAGAATTGCTAAATATTGTACAGCTTTTCTGTTAAGTGAATCTTGTGGAATATTAGCCTGTATACATTGCTTAAGCTCTCCAGCTTTTCCATTCATTATCTACTTATGCCAGCCATATAAACAAATAGGATGGGCGGGTGGACATTTCGAGGAAATGTTAAATTATAAAGAATAACACTGGATCTTTTTACTGATAAAGTATAGGGATCATGAACAGATCAGAGAAGGTTATCATGCTGCTGTACCGGGCCATGGTGCACCCTCACCTGGAGTACTGCGTCCAGCACTGGTCACCGTACATGAAGGACACGGTACTACTCGAAAGGGTCCAGAGACGAGTGACTAAAATGGTTAAGGGGCTGGAGGAGTTGCCGTACAGTGAGAGATTAGAGAAACTGGGCCTCTTCTCCCTTGAAAAGAGGAGACAGAGGGGACATGATCGAAACAGTCAAAATACTAAAGGGAATAGATTTAGCAGATAAAGACAGATTGTTCACCCTCTCCAAGGTAGGGAGAACAAGAGGGCACTCTCTAAAGTTGAAAGGGGATAGATTCCGTACAAACGTAAGGAAGCTCTTCTTCAACCAGAGAGTGGTAGAAAAATGGAACACTCTTCTGGAGTCTGTTATAGGGGAAAACACCCTCCAGGGATTCAAGACAAAGTTGGACAAGTTCCTACTAAACGTACGCAGGTGAGGCTAGACTCATTTAGGGTTCATAGACATAATCACAGAAGACAAAGGCGCGCGCCAACAACTGAGCGCAAGACGGAGGCACGCGCTGAAGAAAATTACTGTTTTTAGGGGCTCCAACGGGGGGTTTTGTTGGGGAGCCCCCCCACTTTACTTAATACAGATCGCGGTGGCGTTGTGGGGGGTAACCCCCCACATTTTACTGGAAACTTAACTTTTTCCCTAAAAACAGGGACAAAGTGAAGTTTTCAATAAAATGTGGGGGGTTACAACTCCCCAAACACCCCCACAATGCGGCGTGATCTGTATTAAGTAAAGTGGGGGGGTCCCCCCCACGCCCCCCGTCGGAGCACCTATAAACAGTAATTTTCTTCGGCGCACACCTCCGCGCTGCACTCAATTGTCTGCGCGCGCCTTTGTCCCAGCGCGCTTTTGACCTGACACCCTCATTTAGAGCACTGGTCTTTGACCTGGGGGCTGCCAGGTGAGCGGACTGCTGGGCACGATTGACCACTGGTCTGACCCAGCAGCGGCAATTCTTATGTTCTGAATTCAGTTAATTCCAACAGAACTGAACAAGGAGATAGAATGAATGATGTTAGTATAAACCAGTGGTTCCCAACCCTGTCCCTGTCAGGTTTTCAAGATATCCTTAATGAATATGTATGAGAGAGATTTGCATACCTGTCACTTCCATTTTATGCAAATCTCTCTCATGCATATTCATTAGGGATATCTTGAAAACCCAACTGGCTGGGGGTTCCCCAGGACAGGGTTGAGAACCACTGGACTATAATCCAAGCTCTGTGTCAGGTTACTGATTCAAATGTGAATAGTCAAAGAAATTTTGAAAAGACGCTGCGGCCATTTTTCGAGTGACCCATAGAAGTAACATCTCTATCTTTGCTAAAGAGGTCAGTACCTCTTATTATTGGAAAACTGCACCTGAGCACAGCGGGAACTAGACTACTGGCAGCCAATGTGAGGAAGAAGATCGAGAGGGCTTTAAACTGAGGAGAGGGGGAAAGCCGACAGCCGATCTGATGTTGACGCTTCGGACAACAGTATCCAGAACAGATGCTGAACGGGCTGACTGCAAGGAGGAAGTAGAGAGACCGGTGGATCTTACGATCAGACAGCGAGGGAAACACCAGGTAAGGGGAGCTTGCTGGGAGGAGACTAAGGGGCATGGAGACACAAGGGGACTGGGTGGCACGAGGGCAAAAGCTGAGGGCAATATAGAGGTGCCACAAGGCGAGGGGGATCAAACAGAGGCTCAAGGGATGATAGCCCAGGAGGGGGCCGGTAGGGCTAGAAAACCCAGAGGAAAAGCGGGGAAGTGGGGTGGCGGGGATGTGGAGAAGCTGAAAGCTAAGAGGGTAAAGGCTGAGGGCAAAGCAGAAACACAGGGAACGGAAAAAATGCCCGAAATCCAAGAGCAAGTGGCCCAGGTAAATGCAAAGGTGGAAGAAAAACGACGGAACCTGAGGTGCTTATACGCAAACGCAAGAAGCCTCATGGCCAAGATGGGTGAACTAGAAGTCGTGGCCAAGGGGGAGGACCTGGATATAATTGGAATTGTAGAAACCTGGTGGACAGAGGAAAATCAATAGGATGTGGTGCTGCCGGGGTACAAGCTTTACAGGAGGGACAGGACCCACAAGAAGGGAGGAGGCATAGCACTATATATAAAGGACTCTATCCACTCGGTCGGGATGGACATGGCAACAAAGGCAGAGGGGCTGGAATCACTATGGATCAAATTACCCGGAAACAAGGGTGCGGGCATAAAACTGGGGCTGTACTATCGACCACCTGGTGCGCCAGAAGGAGTCGGACACGACTTGGAAGCAGAACTGAGACAGGAATGCAGGACTGGAAGTGTAACAGTGATGGGGGACTTCAACTACCCGGGAATAGACTGGAGTACAGGTCACTCCAACTGCACTAGGGAGACAGGATTTGTAGAAACTGTGAAGGACTGCTTCATGGAGCAACTAGTCAAAGAACCGACGCGAGGGGGTACTACTCTTGACCTCATCCTAAACGGATTAGGGGGGCCTGCTAGAGGGATAGAAGTGGGAGGACCACTAGACAATAGTGATCACAACACGATCAGATTCACATTAGAAAGAGAGACACCCATAGTAAGGAGGACCGCAACAACTGCGCTGAATTTCAAGAAAGGGAACTATGTTGCTATGAGGGAAATGGTGGGGAGGAATCTCAGAAAAATCTTTAGGATGGAGACTGTGGGAAGCGCCTGGACCCTATTCAGGGACACCCTGCAGGAAGCACAGAGAATGTATGTCCCCAGTTTCAGGAAAGGCTGCAAGAACAATCGATCAAAGGACCCGGTATGGATGTCAAAAGAAGTAAAGAGGGCGACAAAGGACAAAAAGGTATCCTTCCGGAGATGGAAAAAGGACCCAATGGAGGAAAATCACCAGACGCACAGGAAATGCCAAAAGGAATGCCACCGAGAGGTTAGAAAAGCGAAGGGGGAATACGAAGAGGGGCTGGCCAGAGAGGCGAAAAACTTCAAGGCATTCTTCAGTTACGTTAAGGGAAAGCGACCAGCGAGAGAGGAGGTGGGGCCGTTGGACGATGGGGATAGGAAGGGAGTGATTAAGGAGGATAAAGAGGTAGCTGAGAGGTTGAACACGTTCTTCTCGTCGGTTTTCACGAGCGAAGACACATCTAATATACCGGACTCAGAGGAGCTCATGAGTGGGGAACAGGCTGAAAAATTGGATCACATAGAGGTAAGTAAGGAGGATGTCCTCAAACAGATAGACAGGCTAAAATGCGGCAAATCACCGGGCCCGGACGGGATCCACCCAAGGGTTCTGAAGGAACTAAGACAAGAAATAGCGGGCACAATCCAGCATGTTTGCAACCTATCCTTGAAAACTGGTGAGGTACCAGAGGACTGGAAATTGGCGAATGTCACACCTATCTTCAAGAAGGGATCGAGGGGTGACCCCAGGAACTACAGGCCGGTGAGCCTGACTTCAATTATAGGGAAGATGGTGGAAGCTATGATCAAGGACGGCATTTGCGAGCACATCGAGAAGAATGACCTATTGAGAACAAGCCAGCACGGATTCTGTAAGGGAAGGTCGTGCCTAACGAACCTTCTGTACTTCTTTGAGGGAATAAGCAGTCGGGTGGACAATGGGGAACCCATAGACATCATTTACCTCGATTTTCAAAAGGCTTTCGACAAGGTGCCACATGAAAGGCTGCTTAAGAAGCTGTGGAACCACGGGGTGGGTGGGGATGTGCACAGATGGATCAAGCACTGGTTGTCGGGCAGACTGCAGAGGGTCGGAGTTAAGGGTCAATATTCTGACTGGCGGGAAGTCACAAGCGGTGTACCACAGGGGTCGGTGCTGGGGCCGTTACTCTTTAACATATTTATCAATGACCTGGAAAAGGAGGCAAAGTGCGAGGTTATAAAATTTGCAGACGATACCAAACTGTGCGGCAGAGTTAGGACCAGGGAGGAGTGTGAGGACCTACAAAGAGACCTGGATAAGCTAGAAGACTGGGCAAACAAATGGCAAATGCGCTTTAACGTGGACAAATGCAAGGTCATGCATATAGGGAAAAAGAACCCATTGTTCAACTACAAATTGGGGGGGGTATTGTTGGGAGACAGCAGACTTGAGAGAGACTTGGGTGTGCTGGTGGATGCATCACTGAAGCCATCTGCACAGTGCGCAGCAGCCTCGAAAAAAGCCAACAGGATGCTTGGAATCATAAAGAAGGGCATAACAACCAGAACACGGGAAGTCATCTTGCCATTGTATCGAGCGATGGTGCGTCCACATCTGGAATACTGCGTTCAGTATTGGTCGCCGCACCTCAAGAAGGACATGGCGGTACTTGAGAGAGTCCAAAGGAGAGCAACGAAAATGGTAAAAGGGCTGGAACACTGCCCATACGCCGAGAGGTTGGATAGGCTGGGGCTCTTCTCTCTGGAAAAGAGGAGGCTCAGGGGAGATATGATAGAGACCTTCATGAGGGGCATAGAGAGGGTGGATAGGGACAGATTCTTCAGACTGAAGGGGACAACAGGTACGAGGGGGCATTCGGAGAAACTGAAGGGAGATAGGTTCAAAACAAACGCAAGGAAGTTTTTTTTCACCCAAAGGGTCGTGGACACTTGGAATGCGCTACCGGAGGAAGTGATCAGGCAGATTACGGTACAGGGATTCAAACAGGGATTGGACGGATTCCTGAAGGATAAAGGGATCATGGGATACTGAGGGAGGAGCTGGGATGTAACACAAGTATAGAAAGCTAACCAGGTAATGAGTATAGAAACCAAACCAGGTCGTGCATGTGCAAGACCGGAGGGTTAGGACTTCGATAGGAAGACAGGACTTAAATGAGAAACCAAGGTGGCAAGGGAGCCCCTTCTGGTGATACAGACAGGTCGTGACCTGTTTGGGCCGACGCGGGAGCGGACTGCTGGGCAGGATTGACCTGTGGTCTGACCCGGCAGAGGCACTGCTTATGTTCTTATGTTCTTATTAAGATAGCTTAATTATAAAAATTTGTATCTGTAAAGTTATTGATATTTGAGAGATACAGTTGAAAATCTTTCTGACAAAGATTTTTTGCTTTTTGTAGGAAACCCTCATGATTCAGCTGTTTCAGCGAAACAGGAATTCATGTCAGGGTGAAAATGTCTCCATTTGCTAACGCCTATTTGATCTGATTTGATTTAAAAGAAAAGATTAGTGTATTTAATCTAAAACTTTTTTATAACAGAAAATTAAAAAATTATCAACCTAATGAAGAAGTTGATAAATCCCTTTAAGAGACATCATTTTTTTTTTTTTAAATCTTTATTGATTTTCAAACTTTGATAGTGCAATACAAATGGTAAATCCGAAAAACTGCACAAAACACACTATTCACTATACAATTATTACATTAAACAATCATTGTCTCCTTTCTTCATCTTCATTCTTAATATAATACATATGATGTGATTACAAATTATAAATAAATAATTTAACTATTCAAAATACATTTCCCTCCCCCCACCCTCCCTGGATGTGTAAGGAAATCTAATGACAAAGAAAGAAACATGACCCTTATTATAATGCAATAAAATTAATCAATGGATCCATACATCATTAAAGGATTTACTAGTCCCCAAACGTTCCGCCATCATCCTTTCATACTTATATGTGGTACACACATTTACCCACCAAAAAGTGAAATTGATCCTATCATGATTTTTCCAATTCTGTGTAATTGAACAGCTATTCACGTCATAATCAGGAAAAGGTGACTTTTATACTTATCTAAAGTAGGCTTAATATGTAGTAATGTACCACAAATTACAGCTTCATAAGATAAGGGAATATCTGCTTCAAGAATGAGATTAATTTGTCCCCAAATTGACTTCCAGAAACCAAGTATCAATGGACAAAAATATAACAGATGATCCAAAGTCCTTATATTAATATGACAATGCCAGCATCTATTAGACTTAGAACTGTCTAGTTTTTGTAAACGAACTGGGGTCCAAAATATCCTATGTAATAAAAATAACCAAGTTTGTCTCATAGATGCTAACACTGTACATTTCAACCTCCAAGTCCAAATTCGTGGCCAACGAAATACAGAAATATACTGTTTTATTTCGATGCTCCAAATATCTCTTAAGACTAGTTTTTGGCTTCTTATTCAAAAATTCAGAAATTAATTTGTACCATTGGGCAGCCTGATGTCCTACTAAATCTGTCTGGTAGCAAAGGATCTGTAAGCTATAATAAGTTTTTAAGTTCTTCCATTCAGGGAACCCACTCTGAATAGCCTGCTTCAACTACAACCACCTATAATGTTGAGACTTTAAAATACCAAATGATTGTTGCAGCCGTGAAAAATCAAACAATTTCCCATTAGATATAACATCATCCAATGTCCGAATACCTGCCTGCATCCAATTCTTCCAGGCGATCCCAGCACCGCCTACTTGAATCTTGGAGTTCAACCATAAGGACTGCAAAGTAGATTTCATTATAGGAACATCTGTTAATTTATCAATAAATTTAATTGTTTTCCATGTATCCAATAAAATGACGTTGTCCTTAGCATATCTAGGTAGTCTGATACTTAATACATGAGATAGTCGCATAGGGGACATAATTTTCCATTCTAGATATAGCCAATCTGGAAGATGCTGCATGAGCTCAGGGAGGATCCAATACATACCTTGACGCATTATATAAGAGACAGCATTTTTGCTATTAAATCTTAAAGGCTATATCATAAAAGGTCATTTACCTATAAGAATGAGCTTCTGATTTGTACTAAGGGTATATTTATATAGAATGTGAATTTAGGAAATATCCCCCCATTTTACAAAACCGCACTAGCATTTTTTAGTGCCGGCCATGGCAGTAACAACTCCAACACTTGACCAGCAATTAAAAAAAAAAAAATGCTAGTGCGGTTTTGTAAAAGGGGGGATAAGTGCTGAATAAGAGTCAGTCATATAAGCAAGAATATTTCCCTTTATCCATCACTAATGTGTTCATGTGTCCCATTCTGGAACAGATATATTTTTGAGAACCATTGCCAAATTGTGCAAGTCCTTTACAGATCATCTTAAAGAATGTGCATGCCAAATATTCTTTTTTGGGGGAGCAGTTTAATTTTTTAAGTGAGTCAAGTAGCAGATAAGCTACTGCTCACCTGCTGACTGACTTTAATGCCTTATTTTAATTCATGACTCATGCTTAGTGAGGCATTTTAAAATTGAATGAAATGTCTTGAGACTCATTGGCAGGTGGCTCATACATGGTTGCTGTGTTAGAAAATTACTTTCATTCTGTCTTTAGCACAGACAGGTTTTGCAGTTCTACTGTGCCAAGAATATACAAGTAAACTGCTTTCATTGGGTTCTTCTAAAGAAATTGCAATCAACCAGAATTCCTAAACAATATGTAGTTAGTAATCAGAGTTATTGCTATAAATGAATACAAATCTTTTTTTGCTACCGTTGTCAATATGGCAAAGATTCTGCAGCTTCATGACAAAACCTTCAACACTATGTAATCAACACTGGCAAGTGCCTCAGACACATGTGTTGCACAACAGATAACCATTATCCTTGTAATTCAAATAACAGTTGGACATTTAAATCTAGTCTTTCACTATAGCAAGTCCAACATTCCATAAAAAGTCATCCAGGGAAAAGTGCTTTGTGTCAACAGTTTGCAGAATATAACCAGAAATTTTTAACAAAATGTCTCATTTTCATCTTTTTATAGTTGATACAAGAAACAAAATTTTGCTCATTTTTGTTTTGTTTCATATTCAAATTACAAGAGTTGCACCAACCAGTCCTAGGTTTCTCCTTTTATCACTGCCATTGCCCCCCCAAAAAGTGCCAAAGCTCATAAATGCAAGCCCCTCCCCCTGCCCTGGACCCCCATCCATCTTCCTCCCATGCCTCCATCTGAATCTTACTCCATTTGCAGATTCTCAATCTCAGACAGCAGAAAACAGACCTTTGCTTCCTGTTCCAGCTCTTTCCCTCTCAGGTAGCTGCAGGGAACAGTATGGGAGGGGGTAAAGTGACAGTGGACATAGCCTTGCAAATTTTAGTATAGTTGCTGTTCAAATACTTCAGAGTAGTGCTGCCCGATTCAGGAAAAAAAATTTTGATTCGATTCGATTCAGCCTACTGACTCGATTTTTCGATTCGATTCGATTCGATTTTCCTGCTCAATTGGGTTTTTTTTTTTTTTTTTTTCAAACATCCTGGTGGGTTTATTTTATAGCCTCTTCACCCCCTTTGCTGTGGTGTAAACAAAATAAACAAACAAAAACGACTTTTCCTCTCTCTATTAAATCCTAGCTCACGTTTGTGGTCTAACAAAAGCTCTTGCAGGATATACGTTTCAAATCTGACATATTGTAATCACAAAACAGAAAATAAAATTACCTTTTGTTGTCTGGTCATTGTTCAAATCTTGTTGGTCCCAGGCTCTGGTTGTCTTCTGATAGCTTGCTTGCCAGGGTCTCCTTCTTTCTCCATGCTAACCATCCACCTGCCATCTCTGTCCTCCCCTTCTGTTTCCCTTCCCTCCACTGAAGGTCTGGCATCTTTCCTTTTTTTCACCTCCATCTACAGATCCACTTTTCTCAGCTACCCTTTCATCCAGCATCTCTCCCTTTCTGTAACTTCCATCCCTAAATCCCATTATCCACCATCTCTCTCCCTCTCCTCTGTTTTTAGATTGCAGCAGAGAGAAGACAACTCGCACGACGTATGGCAGCTTACAAAGATCGCTAGAGCCAGCGATCTTCTGCAGGGCAGGCTGCTGAAATTAGGTCAATTGATGCCAGGAAGCCAGACACCGATGGGGAAGCCTCTTCCCGACTGACCCTCCCCACTCGCCCTCTAAAGCAGGAGCGGCAGGCCAGCAAGAGGCAGCGCTGCCACTCCTGCTTTAGGGGCGAGGGGGGAGGGTCAGTCAACGAATCGGGAGGCCGATTTTTTGTCGTGGTAAATCGATTCGAATTGTGAATTGGGCAGCCCGATTCTCAGCTTCTCCAGCCCGGTTCTAATTTTCTCCAGCCCCCCTGCCCGATTTTCAGCTTTCCCAGTCTCCCTGCTCGATTTTTAGCTTCCCCAGCCCCCCTGCCCAATTCTCAGCTTCCATCTCCAGCCCCCAAGACTCACCAGCCACCCCTGCCGATTCCCAGCTTCCATCCCCAGCCCCCAAGACTCACCAGCCCCCTGCCGATTCCCAGCTTCCATCCCCAGCCCCAAGACTCACCAGCCCCCCTGCTGATTCCCAGCTTCCATCCCCAGCCCCCAAGACTCACCAGCACTCCTGCCAATTTCCAGCTTCCATCCCCAGCCCCCAAGACTCACCAGCACCCCTGCCGATTCCCAGCTTCCATCCCCAGCCCCCAAGACTCACCAGCCCCCCTGCCGATTCCCAGCTTCCATCCCCAGCCCACAAGACTCACCAGCCCCCCTGCCGATTCCCAGCTTCCATCCCCAGCCCCCAAGATTCACCAGCCCCCCTGCCCAGCCCCCAAGACTCACCAGTCCCCCCTGCCGATTCTCAGCCCCCTGCCAATTCTCAGCCCTTAGCTCCCCCGCCGATTCTCAGCCCCCTCCCCCGCCGATTCTTAGTCCCCGCCGCCGATTCTCAGCCCCTTTCTCAGCTCCTGAGGTCTGCTCGCTCCCCCCTCGACGCTCCCACGTCCTTTCGCTTCTTTTGATGTAACTTCCGGTTTCGCATTAGATGGTAACGAGTCCGGCGGCCGGTGGTGAATAAAAAATAACTTGAATAGGGGCTGAATCGGTGAGTCCGGTTTTTTACCAAAATGAACCGATTCGAATCGATTCACCTGATTTTTGAATCGTGAATCGGGCAGCACTACTTCAGAGTGTTTTATAAATTGTGAGAAAGTCTACAGGATGCTACCACTCCCCCTGCTGGATACTCCCTTACAATGTCAGAGCTACCTTAATTTAGATACAGTCGACTCCGCTTAAGTGTAAGGCCTCTGGACCGGACCCAACGTGCGCTTAAACGGAGTGTGCTCTTAATCGGAATACCACTTTTTAGTCATGAAAAATCACAGTACGCTGTAGTCAAATACAATAAAACTTTTATTCAGCAAAAAACACATAATTTAATATGGTTCAGTTTTAGAAACAGCACTGTTCCATCTAATGCAAAATATACTGTAAACTCTTTTTAAACCTATATTCTACTAATCAGTCATTGTTTTCTGCAAGCAGATTGAACGATTCAGGTTGTGTATCTGACTACTGATGCTGTAAAACTGTCCATAGTCGTGTCCATCACATCAGACTCTTGGTTGTCTGCAGTGTCGACTCTGCAGATATTGGAATTAGTGCTGTCAGATGATGTGGGCGCTTCGTTGTCAATGGCGACATACAGCTCAAACTCTTGTGGCGAGAGTCCAACTGGGAGTTCAATGGACAAAGCTTCAGTTGTCTCATCAGATGTGTGAACGAAGCTCGCCTGTTGATAGCAATTTGAAATCGTGGATGATGAGACTCTACTCCATGCCTCCCGTACCATGTGAAGAGAGTCAAGCACCATCATTTTTCTCGCAAACTCAGCAGTTCGGGGGCTGGATTCCGTGATTGCATCAATCACAGCCATCACATATCTTAAGACGGGTGACCTGTAATGACGTTTGAAGTTGGCGATTATCCCCTAGTACATCAGTTGGATCAAAGAGGTTGTGTTTGGTGGCAGAAACACAAGTTTGATGTTGGTTAGTCTTATGTCATTGCTGTGTGCTGCACAGTTATCACACAGCATTATAATGTGCCTCCTACACCTTCTCATCAGATTCTCAAGCTTCTGCAACCATTCAATCCACAGTGTCGCTGTCATCCATGCATTTTTGTTGCTTTCATATTCAACAGGCAGGCGTTTAATGTTTTTGAAGCACCGAGGATTTTGATTCTTCCCAATCCCCAGTGGCTCGAGCTTTTCACTGCAGTCCCTATTGCAACTGAGCAGCAATGTCAATCATTCATTTAGCACCTTGAAGCCAACAGTTTCACTGCGTTTGAAAGCCAATGTTCCATCAGGGATGGCACGCCAGCACAGGCCCGTCTCATCGGCATTAAAAATGTTGCATGGTTCATATCCACCAATGACCGATGGCACCAAACTCATCCGCATCTTATTTTTTGCCATGCTGCTTCTTAAATTTTATGCCGTTATGAACCTTCCACCTCTCCAGCCATCTGTTTGTTGCTTTGAAGTCTTCTACGCCAAGTTCTTCGGATAGCTGTGCTGCTTTCTCCATCAGCAGAGGCCCACTGATTGGCAGTTGATGACTTTTAGCTTCAGCAAACCATCGCAGCAACGCCTGTTCAACGTCTCCAGCCTTCCCAATTTTTTTCCGTTTCCTGGTAGGATTGCTGTTATTTTGCCGGTCTTTCAATATGGCATGCTTTAGGTTGAACGCTGTAATGTTTTGCAATAGAGACCTGACTCTCCCATTGGTCATCTCTTTAAGACATTGACACGTTCACTCAAAAAACAATGACTTTTGACCAGCATGTTGGACACATTCAGCCAAAGACAAAGATTTTTCTCCATGAGACACTATGGTGCAGTTTCAAAAGTTCGAACACCTAGACTGCTGATCAAAGTGAGAACATAATTGCTTTTAACCGGAGTGAATGTAACGTGAACGAATAGAGGTAGGACCTATAACACAAGTGCACATAAGCGGATTGTGTGCTTATCAGAATTGCAATTATCCTGAGTTTACGTCCGTTGACTTTAATGTAAAAAAAAAATGGGACTATGGTGATAGGCTGCGCTTAACTGACATACACTTAGGTGGAGTCGACTCTAGCTCCTCCTTAGGGGGAAGTGGCATGGGAAGGAAGAGGCAGGGACTAGGAAGTATAAGAGGCAGGGCCAGAGCTAGGTTAAGGAGGACTAGGGGAGATGAAGGAAGAGGTGATTTCTATATGCACCTTGATAACAATTAGACACGCTTCTTGGCTGAGGTAAGCCAACCTTTCCTTTTGCTGAACACCTGTGAGTCTCATCTGAGGTCTGGCTGGGGCTAGACCTTGTTACCTGTCTCAAGAAAGACTTCTATAGACTGTGTTTGGAGTGTGGCAGTTACAAGCCATAAGCCACCTCAGAACTTTTTGCTTCTTGTACAGAGACTGTTCCTTATATACCTGTGCCTATGAAATAACAAGGTGCAAGGTTTTCTTTTGCTTAATTTTTTTTTTTTGCTGCATTTGACTCTGGTTGTATGGGTACAAGCCTGATTCAAAATCCTGCTCACATTGTTACACAAATATTTTATAAAACTTAAAAACCAGAACCAGAAAAGAAATTATATTTTAAATCCAAAAGAGAAAGAAAAGCAAAAGAAAATCCCCAACCAGATGAGTATATCATGTCTGCGGGTCCTTAATATCACCAAGAGCTCTAATATAAAAAAAAAGTTTTAAGACCCTGCTTAATTTTTTAATATAAAGATTCAGCCCAGGCAAGAGGAAAGTAAGTTCCAGAGCAAGGCAGCAAAGCACTGTGTAACCTCATTGTCAAATCTGAACATTTTTGGGGTGATATGCAAGCTTCATGACAATAATCTGATTAATATTATATTACAAAATTAGTCTGAAAGTTACTTTGCCAAAAGTGGGAGAATACTGAGGAATATGTGGTATTTTCAACAACAGTGGAGAAAAAGCCTCAAAATCACCATGCAGCACACTTCTCTAACCCCCACTTTTACAAAACCACAGAAGCGTTTAAAACAGGCTGGCATGCTGAATGCTCTGCACTGCTGCATATGCTCATAGGAACTCTAAGTGCAACCTCGGGAGACCCTTGATAAAGCGTATCAACGCGAAACATGTCGGGTCTGACTCTCAGGTTTTGGCGAATGCAAAGATAAGTGTATATAAATTTTAAATGAGCTAATATAAAATATTTAAGAGTATTTATATATAAAAACTAGTGGAAAAATTAATACAAAATATTTATATAGAAGAAAATATGAATGCGAAACAGCCAATGATGAATGGCACCACATAATTCTTCCCGCGGCTAGAAAAGCAACAGCGGTGGAGTGGTAGGGCTGAGGCTTCCTCATTTATTTACTCACTAACCTAGAAGAAAATACGACATTGAGGTCCATATTTCTAATGTGACACTCTAACATTTGGGCTGAGATTAAGGACACTATATTAGAGCCATATATATTTGGGCTTTAATACTATCTTAGGCATAAAAAAACTCCACTCATAAAATGCATTTCATATCTCACAAGAGAACATCCCACTAGTGTGCACACTACAAAAATTAAAAAAAAGCAAAAGCAAAACTTACGGTAGCTGTTGGTTGACTTCTTCAAACATTCCCTGAAGATCAATGCTGACATGCTCCTCAGTGTCCTTTTCAAAACAAACTTCACTCTTGCAGTTCAAATTATAAGCATATGTATTTTGTAATCTCCCAATTTTGTTGTGCAATACTGGCTGCATCGGGGGAAGTTGCAATTTTTTCAATCTCTTCAATGATTTTGCTTAATGTCACTGAGGAGAACATTTCCATAATCCACTCATGAAAGGACCAGAAAGTAGAAAAAACATGTAGGGCATCATTGTTCAGGTATGATCTCATTATTGGTGTGATCTATGAATCAAAACTAAGTCAAGTGTCAACAGGGCAGCTGAAGATCTGAAGAGGATATACTGACAAGATTGGACTTCCCTTGGTGGAAGAAGCCAGGCTCTGAATCTGACTAAATCAAGGATCTGGAACAAATGTTACCTGTTCTCTTCTAACCAGTGGGCTGTTTTGTTGAGGTAATTGTTGAGAGACAACAAGCCAGGGTGCTTTGGGTTTATAAGGTAGAGTTGATCAAAGCAGGGCCATCTGCTGCCTAATCCAACTGCATTCCCTCCTCTTCATCTCTTCCCTCAAACCCCACCGTTCTGCAAAACAAAAAACGAAGAGGACAAGGGGTGAAGTTACAGAAGATTCCAGAGCAAAGAAGAACATTTCTACGAGAAATAAGGTGTTTTTCATTTGTGGTTGCTTATTGTTTGAGGAGGAGTAACCTACTGGTTAAAGCAGCAGGCTTAGAACCAGGAAAGCCCAGTTTAGATCCCACTGTTCTTTCTTATGATCTTGGGTAAATCATTTAACCTTCCATTGCCTGAAGTACAAAATTAAACTGTGAGCCCTCCAAGGACAGGAAAAACACACACTGTACCTGAATATAACTCACCTTGAGTTACAACTGAAAAGGCATGAGGGCTATGTGAGTGGTGCAACCACACAGGGCACAAGGGAGGTGGGACACTAAACTTACTCTCTATCCATTCTTTCCCAATGCACAGTAGTTAAGGCAGAGGCACCAACAGGTATGTTGCATAGGGTGAAATTCCAGCTTGGTTTGAGCTAAGGTATGAGCCAATCCTAAAATCCATTTGTGACCCAGGTATCCCCTTGGAGCTAAATTCTATGGGGCTCATAATCAAAACTTAAACATGTCTAAAAACCCACCCAAGTTGGCACTTGGACAACCTAAAAGACAGGTCGTCCAAGTGCCAATAATCAAGCCAACTTTCTGGACATGCCACAGGACTTTTTATGCCTCTGAATGTCGCTGTGTGCCCAGAGGTGAAAGGGGTGTATCTGGAGTGGTTAGGGTTAGTATGTGGGCAGACTTAGTCATCCTGCAGGGATAATCAAATGTTTTACTAGGCAACCTGAATGAAACTTAAATGTGAGTTAGAGGATGTAAAAACAGGTATAACTGCCAAAAAGGTATCCAAATGACCAGATAACCACTGCAGAGACAAAGTAAATACCCACACACAATTCCCCAGTGTTCAATGACCCCCTCACACCCCCACAAAGATCAGAATAAAAAAGTACATGCCTGTCTCCAGAACATCAGCACCTGCTATAGGAAAGCCTAGTAGAGCTTTGCATAGGTGTCTTAAATAGCCTGAGGGGTGGGCCAGTGAACCATAGAGAGGAAAACCCAGGCCCATAAGCCACTCTGACCACTACATTTATGGTGGAACATGTGTGCCCACCAATCCTCCCCCCAAACCCTACTCTACTGCCATATAGATGCCACCTGCAACCATAAGGGCTATTAGGGTTGTAGACAGGTAGGTATAGTGGTTTTAGGGGGTTTTGGGGGGAGTTCTGGTGAGATGTTTATCTGGCACCCTTTTTGTGAAGTTCACAGCAGTGGCCTGTAAGGTGCCCCACTGCTCTGTTGCCATGTCTGGGTGGCCAGTCCATTACAAAATTGGCCCCTCCCATGTCCAAATGGTCTTCTTCTGGGCATTTGGGACTTGGATGAAATTTTGGTTGAAAATGTGGCATAGAGATAGACATCCTGGCAGTCTGGACCAACAATAGCCTGGATGTTCAGATAGATGATTTTCGGGGAAAAAAAATTCTAGACATTTATTTATAAGTTTTCAAATATATTCACAAGAATACCTCTTGTTACATGAAATACGGGGAAAGCAAAATAAATTTTTCAAATAAGAGCAATAGGAAATCAAAAGCTTTCCTAAATACATTTTCACCCCCTTCTTAGACCACAATAAAAGGGGGAGGCCAAACAAGATTATTGAAGATAATTAAAAAAAATATTCTCATTAAAAAAGAAGGCTTAGTATGCAAACAGTTAAATCTTTCTATCTACTTTTTCATTCCTTAATGATCTTTTTAACATCTATAAACTCCTTCAAATGAACTTGTGAAAAAAAGGTATATTCGACTTCCAGATATCTAACCAGGCATTTACAAGGATATGCAAGCAGGAATGATGCACCCAATGTAATAGTTTCCTGACCCAAGGAAAGAAAATCTTTTCTCCGCTCCTGAATAGTTTTAGACACATCCGGATATTTATGGTCCCCAAATAGTTTTTAGGTAAATAGTAAATCCTATTGATAGGAGAAATATTATTGGGGGAAATTTTTAAGATCTCAATCAAATATTTCTTGAAGAAATCAATAGGCATAACCCCTGGGGCAACAGGAAAATTAAGGAGACGAAGATTTAATTGACGATTAAAGTTCTCAAATTGTTCCAATTTCCTATGAATCAATGTATTGTCCTTAATTGTTGCTAGCTTGATTTGCTGTAATTGTTGAATATCCTCCTTATTCTGCCTAGTTTGTTCTGAAAAATCAATTTTCATTGAATCTACTGACTTTGTTAAGGAATCAAGCTTAGAAACAATTTTTGATACCTCTTCAGTTAATTTAGTACATGTAGTCTCCAGTCTTTGAAGTAGCTGCCAGATATCTTGTAAGGAAGCCTCCGTGGGAGCTGGTAAATTTCCTGCTTCCTTAGTTGTCTCCCTCAGCTCTTCTGCTGTTGAGTCTGCTCCCTCGCTAGGAGACCCCGTAGGACCACATCCGGGGTTGCATGTCTCCTCCCTCAGAATCCCGGCAGAGGCTGGACACGGTGGGTCAAAGGTAGTCAGAGGGGATAAAGATGTCTCATATCCCAAAAGGGTAAAAGGTTCTTCATTACCTTTCCCAACACCTGGTCCACTCTTCCGATACCTTGCTCAACTGTCGGTAAAGCCATCAAGAACTGATCAACAGTTAGCTGAATGGGGGTGGAAGTAAGTGTTGGCGAGGGAACAGCTCTAACCACCTCTTTCCTCTTGGTGTGCGGCATTATCTTTTTTCAGGTATACGCTGGATACTCCAGCTTTGACCCAAAGTAATAAACATTGCCGCAGATCAGGAAATATAGTTCCAAAAAGAGCACAGGTAACTGTCGGCGTGTTGTTCGCAGATTCTCATACTGCCACCATCTTGACCTCTCCCTAGACATATTTTTTTGAAAAACTCAGAAGTGGTACAGCAGCAGTATTGTCCCCCAATGAAGGCTGATTAATAGCTGAAACGCTCTAAAACAGTTTGAGCGTCGGGTAGTTCATGACCCACCAACGTTGGTTTTGGATGGGAAGCCATTAAGATACGGTAAATATTGCTGTTCTTCTTCAATATATATATACTGATGAATTAATCTTAGGTTTGGATACCATAATTAAATTAAAGAAACAATATTTTTAATTAAATAAATGATAGTTTTGAACCCTTAGTTAGTTCATGTTTTTTTATAAACATTAATAGGGATGGTTAGGAAGGAGGTTTTGAAGTAAATGATTATACTATATGCATTCAGGATGAAGACTTGAAATAACATCCAGGTTATAAGAGGTCTCTTTACTGAGAACAATGCATACATTATGATACTTCAACCTCTTAATTTATGCGCTGGGGGTGAGTTTGTTGTCATAATGGGGTTTCATCTGAATGATAAAAAGTAGTGGGCTAATAGAAGCAATATATTAATTATAACAAAGAAGTTAGACACTGATGTGTAGAAAAATCATTGAAGGAGGCATTGTATAAATTATCCTTTATACCCCCTTTTCTCTGATTGATACTTTGTGGGTTGGATAACTTAGAAAGTGATCCGTCTTTTGTTATTTGAACTCCTTGGGTTTTGGCCAGGTACTAGTGACCTGGATTGGCCACTGTGAGAATGGGCTACTGGGCTTGATGGACCATTGGTTTGACCCAGTAAGGCTATTCTTATGTTCTTAGGCTGAATCACTCCTGCTTTGCAGGCATGGAGATAAATGACAGCTCCAAGATTATTTAAGAAAGTGCATAAAAGTAGCATATTTTATCATCTATGCACTTAAGCCCAGATTCTGTAACCAGCGCCACTGGCTTAAAAGCGGTTGCGGATCACATGTCAATCACGCGACGGCGAAGGGTACAGAATCATGCCTCCGGCAAAGATAGGCACCAGAAATGTAGGCCAAGGTTTTCAAGGCCTACATTTCTGGTGTCTACCTTTGATGTGAATCACACCTCTATAGGCATTTTAGGTCACCTAATGCCACTTCTAGCATTAAAATAGATAAATACAATGTCTCAGTGGTGTAGCAAAAACAGGACAGTTCTAATGTGACATATATGGGATATCAGATTGACCTTATGAGTTATCTAACTCATCGGGTCTGTCAATTCCTCATTCATCCCTGTTATCTTATTTTTTCATTGCATACTTGGGTATAAATAATTTAAGTGCTTTAAATAACTTAGCTTTTAAATAGTGTTATTTCATGCTTCGATTATGTTTCTCCAGCATTTGAATAATGCTCCCCTTTGCCAACGCGTTTCGCCACTCTTTATCAAGGCTGGGGATACTAGAGATAAACACAGAAGAAGACACCAAATTAGAATTCAAATTTACAAATATTCTAAACTTAAATGTTAAGAAATGTCATACCTGAATGAATTTACATCACTATCTACTATGCCGTCGGCATCCAAAAGATGGTCGCGGCGTCCTTACACCTCACTGAAATATCCTCCACCCCTGACGTCATATCCAGAGAACACAGCGTTAGCTGAGCAGTTCCGCTCAGGGTTAGAAATAAAATACGGGGATAAAGATTTTTTACAAATATTGATTAGGTCAACCTGGGCTAGCCAGTCTGACATTTCGTTTAGCCCCTCCAGCATGAACATCCAATGTAGCATGAACATCCAATGTAGCTCTTTTAAATTCAAAGTTCTCTCAACATTACCTCCCTCCCACCCTACTGTAATTACATCTAGTACTCTCCATTTAAGATCACATAATGTATGGCCACAAAGCTTCCAGTGACGTACCAACGGGGAAGCTTTGTTTTGAGTATGAATACGAGATTTGTGTTCAGTTAGATGTGTTTTTATTGATCTCAGGGTACGTCCAATATATAATTTCGGGCATGGACATTGAATAAGATATATTACCTGACTAGAATTACAATTAGTCACCGCTCTGGAGTGGTAAATAGTTCCTGTTATAGGATGGATCCATATTTCACTAGACATGGTGAATGGGCACCACAGTGCCCACAAGGCAAGTGACAGCCTTCAACCCTAGATGTGGAGTCCCTGAGAATACTATGATTAACATATTCGCCTATGTTTTTCTTTCTTTTATAAGAAAAAATTAGTTGGTCTTCCAGGGTGGGATTGGCTAACCTTACTATATGCTAATGTTTTGCAATAATTTGAGTGATGTTATGAGCTAAAGTTGAATAATATTGGATGAAAGCAATCCTCTCACTGGAATTAGAGTTCTTTTTCTTCTTTTGAAACAGCCATTCGCGGTGGGCATATTTTGCCCGAATATATGCTCTTTTCACCACCTCTTGAGGATACCCACGTTGATAAAACCGTATCTTCATCATTTTTGCTTGAATTCGAAATTCATCTAGAGAATGGCAAATCCTCTGCAAACGCAGAAATTGGCTGATGGGAAGGCTTCGTCTAAGACCAATCGGATGAAAACTATGGTAACGGAGCAGGCTATTCCTGTCAGTCTTTTTTTGATATATAGTTGTCAGTAATCTCCCATGATCCTTCATGATTCTAATATCCAAAAAAGCAATTTCCTGATAACCGATAGTTGCTGTAAATTGGACTGGAAGGATACTCTCTTGGAGGAAGCTCTGGTGGAATCAGAGTGAAATGAAGAGAATATCCTTCCCTGATGATGGACAACACCCAGAGGTCGGATGTAATTGTCGTCCATCAGTGGTAACAATGATGGAGATGACCTCCTATAGGGGGAAGAGAAGTCAGAGAGAATGGTGGAGGTTATGCTCTGTTTTAAACAGTCAAAAAGGCTGGGTAGCCTTAGGTGCAGCAGAAGGTTGAGATTTTTGTTGCTTCTGAGACTGCTGTTTCTTAGGAGGGCGAGTGTAAGGAGCCGTCCTCGGATCAAAACGCCTCTGGTAAATGGGAGGAGAGCGTGTAGGCTTGGCAGAAGCTGGCTTTGGCTTATGTCTGACAATATAAGCAAAGGATTTTTCATGTTCAGACAATTTCTTGGTGGCTGCCTCGATAGATTCATTGAAGAGGTCATTGCCTGCACAAGGAAAATTAGCCATGCGATCCTGAAGATTAGGATCCATGTCAATGGTACGAAGCCAGGCAAGGCAACGCATTACTACAGAACAAGCAGCCGCCCAGGCAGACAACTTAAAGGCATCATAAGAAGACTGAAGTAGATGTAATCTGAGTTGTGATAGAGAAGCAATGACTTCCTGAAATTCAAAGTGCTTTTGAGTGTCTAAATAAGTAAGAAATTTAGGCAAAAGAGCAATAAGGAACTCAAAATAAGTGACAAAATGGAAATTATAATTAAGGACTTTAGAGGACATCATGGCATTTTGATAGATGCGATGTCCAAATTTGTCCATAGTTTTCCCTTCTCTTCCAGGAGGAATGGTAGCATAAACCTTGGAAGGATGGGATCTTTTCAAGGAAAACTCCACAAGTAGGGATTGGTGAGATAACTGTGAATTCTCAAATCCTTTACAATAGAGAGTTTAATATCTGGAGTCTAATTTGCCTGGAACAGCTGGAATTGCATAAGGAGTCTCCAGGCATCTGGTAAAAGTTTGAAACAAAAGCTTATGAATAGGAAGCTTAAGTGACTCTGCTGGAGGTTGAGAAAGATGCATGACTTAGAGATACTTCTTAGAGTATTTGGAACCAGCATCCAATTGAAGGTCCAAGTCCACAGCCATATGACAAAGAAAAGAAGAGAAAGATAGCTGATCCGGTAATGCCTTGCCTCGAGAAGGACTTGAGGTCATTGAGGCAGCCTGGGTCGAAGATGAAACTTCGGCTGGAAAAAAGGCATCAAAAGAATAGGGAGACTTGGACGAGGCAAGCGAAACCGCTGCGTCTTCGAGGTGTGGAAGTGGAGACCTCGAACCAGGAGTCTGCGGTAGGTGTAGATCGAGGCTTAGTTGAAGAAGGACGCTCCTTAGAAGAAGAACTATGCCTGGAAGGATGCCTGGAAGCAGATCTCGAAGATCAAGGAGATTTCGCCCTGGAGAGTGAAACAGCCGATGCCAACAAAGAATGGATAGGACTGGAGGCTGTGGATCGAAGCTCCAGAGGCTTGATGGAGGAACCTTGATGCACTCCCAAAGACTCTACTCTTTGTATAGAGTGTGAGGATTCCTGCTGAGGCACTTGCAAAGAATCTGCTCCTTGCTTCTCGTGCTTAGATGCCAGACCAGACACTCACAGAGACTCTGCTCCCTGCATAGAGTGTGAAGACTCAGACTGAGGCATAGGAAGAAGCTCGACCTTGCAGGAGTCTGCAGAATGCCCAGGCTGGATTAGAGTAGCTAGCTTTGGTCCCATTTTGGTGAGGAACTGAACAAATTGCTGCTCTAACATGGTCTGGAAAGAAGCCAGCAAGGATGGATCTGCATCTGTAACTGGACCACCTGCCTTGGCTGGAGGTTCCACTGAGGCAGTGGAAATGTGCTTCGACTTAGAAGTCTTAGGCACCTTAAGCACCACCGGTGGAACTGTCTGCTGAGCTATCTGACCTGAGGAAACAGAAGGAGATACAGCAGATGTCGTCAAGGAAAGAGCCGCTGCAAACGAAGAAGGTCTGATGAGGCTCGAGGTTGAAGCAGTGGAGGCAGGAGGGCCCTCGGTCGAAGGCGAGACCGAGGTTGGCTTCGGAGTCGAAGAAGTGGTCGAATCCATCTGGAAGAGCTTCTCCACTGAAAGTACATGACGTTTAAGGGCTCAATGTTGAAGAGTAGCACAGCGTTCACACGACTTTGGATGATGTTGTGGCCCAAGGCACTTGAGGCATCTGGTGTGTGGGTCCGTAAGAGAAATCGCATGTTGACACTGGCTACACTTCTTGAAGCCTGTTGCTGGCCGGGACATAGAAGGAAAAACAGCCGCTGCAAGGTCGAAGCTCCTGGGCTGCGGCCGAGCAGCCTGCCCCGGTCAGCAGAACGGAAGAAATAAATTTGTTGTTTTTTTTTAACTAGAAATAAAAGAAATAAAGTAAGTACAGCGATTTGTGAAGAAAAATAACACAAACCGCGGTGAGAGAAGACACAAAGAGATAAAGTTAAATGCAGAGAGTCAAAGACGGACTTCTCGGCTCCGCGGAAAACTGATAACTGAGGAGACGCACCCTACGTTGGGCGGGAAGGCACTCGCGCATGCACGGTGCGGTCGACTCGAAACTTCTAGTTTCTACAAGCAAGTCTGCTTGCGAGGCTTCCGCATCCAGGCTCCGTTGATGGCGTCACCCATATGTGAGAATAGCTGCCTGCTTGTCATGGGATAATAGAGCATTAAGCACAGGTCAACGTTTGGAGCTTTTTTCTCTGCTCGCTCCAAACGTTGACCTGCACTTAATGCTCTATTCATGTGATAGAGAAATCAGCCTTCGACACTCTTGGCAAAGGCATAGATGCCGAAACACTGTCAATGTCGAGTCTTCGCAGTGCTACTACTAATAAAGTGAACTTTGAACATAACACCCGTGGCTGAATTATTGACATCTCATCCTCATGACTCCTCAGTTGCGCTGTGCTTCCCTTGTCATCAAGGCCTTTCTGGGCTTTCTCTTCAGTTATATCAAATTAAAATCATCTGATTGCCAAGAAAAGATTAAGCCACCCCCCCCCCCCTCCTTTTACAAAGCCACAAAGTCAAGTCCCACATAGCAAATGATCCAATACAGGGTAGGACAATTGAAAAGTACTGGGGAGGGGGGTTTCCATCTTTGAGTGGTGGGAGGGGGTTATGACCACTTGGGGAGTAAAGGTGGTCAAGCCTTAAACCCTCCAGTGGTCATTTTGTCAGTTTGAGCACCTTTTTAGTATTTAGACGCTTTTAAAACAGGTCTAGCTACAAACATATTAAAAAAAAGGCCCTGGATGTTTTGTTATAGGTTTGATTATCCCTGCCGAATGTCCACGTGTTAAGCTCACCCTAATCCTGCCCAAAACACATCTCTAACACACACCCCCCCCTTTAAGATTTAGACGTACTGGAGACAAAACAACCAAAAAGACATCCAGAAAGTCAGTTTTGAGAATGCCCACTTGGACGTTTTGACTAGTAAGACGTCCCAAGTGGCAGTTTATGCTTTCTTTTGGATGTCTATCTTTTTTGAAAATGAGCCTGATAGTCATAACATAATCATGGGACCATGCAAACAGTGGAAACAATTCAAGTTTCAAGTTTATTTCTTTCCTGCATTTTGGTAAAACCTTCTTAGCAGCTTACAATCTAAAATCAGGTGGTGAAGTGTCGTTCAATTTTTGGACATGAAAGTGAGGGCATGGGGAGAGATACAATTCCTGATAGTAAAGTAGGAGGGCGAAGAACATAAAGACAGGTGTGTAATAACCCAAATCCAAATCCAAACCCAAAGGGGTAAGGGAAGAGTTTATGAATCAGCATCTTTAAAAAGAAAAATCTTCAATTCGCTGTTGAACGTGTGTAATGATGTTAGCCGTTGTGACAGGAGGCACTGTGGACTGAGAGTCTTCCAAAGTTTGGGACCATATACTGAGAAAATTAACTCTTTGATGTGTTCATGGAAAATAACACGATAAGAAGGAATTATCAATGGGGGTGACTTTTTACCTATGTCATCCATGCAAATGTGTAATACATTATCAATTTTGCTTTCTTTGAGCCATCCCACCTGTTAACGTTTCTCAAAACGTCACGCTTGAAGAAAGATAAGACCTGAGTGCTATGTTGAAGGAAAAGGTTCCCTAGTCTCATCCAACTAGTTTATTACCTGCGTTACTAAATGTAATTTTCTTTAATACTCGCTTACTACCCCTTTTGGATCTTTTTTGAGGACTTGACTTGAAATTTAAGCTTATATTTGATTTCTTCTATTATGTAAATTCTATTTTATTACTCTCTGCTTAATTTCCTTTCTGTACAAGTTATGCTTGCTTGATTCATAATGAAAAGTTAATAAATATATAAATAAATAAATAAAAAAGAAGGAATTATCAATTTGTTTTGGCTTGTCTTCTAATAAAAATAGTAACATAGGGTAACATACATTAAAACATACAGGACGTACTGGAACAATAGGATTAAGGTAAAGAAGTACATTATAAAATAGGAAAGAGAGCCATATAGGGGAAATACAAAAGGAAGGGAGATCCCACCTGATAACCAGAGCAGAAATGAAGATAATGTTTCATAAGAAGAGCTTTCTACTTACTTTATTAAATCATCCTGTACCCAACAGGGATTGCTGAATAGAGACCCATCACATAATGCAATAGCTAAAAAAAAAGAAAGAGTTGTTCAGATGTTATAGATTTTTGTTTCTGAAAGAAGGAGAAAAGTATAGAACTAGAGGTCATGAAATGAAACTGCATGAAATTAAACTTAAAAGCAACATCAGGAAATACATTTTCATTACAAAAGCTGGTGGATGCCCAGGAGGTAGAGGTGGTTGGAACAAAAACCATGACAGAATTCAAAAAAGTATATGGAAAATGCAAAGGATCCTTATCTAACAAGAGGGGATCAAAGGAAAACAAATGGCACAGAGGGGTGTTAACATGTGTGGAAAGGCAGGTACAGTCCTACAGAAAGGTAAAGAAGATATAAACAGTAGCCATCTTGCTAGACTGATTAGATTAGAGAAACCATACTGGTCTTTATCTGATGCCTGTTACTGTGTTACCCTGACATTAAGAGTTTCCTGAGGGCACTGGATGTCATGATGACAAAGGGCAAAATTGTGCCAGCATCCCCAGTCCTTTCACAAAAAGGTTCATGTAATAAGTTGCCAGGCAACTCAGAAAATGAGCTGGCACTGCAAAATGTTTCTTATGGTGCCAGCTCATTTGAATAGTATGCAAATTAATTTGTACTTGTAAATTAGCTCATGCAAATTTGCAAAAAAGCTTATCTGCATGATTTTTCAGCTCATTTGCGATTTTGCTGATTTTCCATGAATGGTTTCTCATGCAAAAAAGGGAAATTAAAAAAAAAAGAGGAAATGACAAAAACATAAAATAGCACAAGCTTAATATGCAAGCCCTGTAGAACCCATTGTTTGCACATGCTGTTGCTTGTTAATAGAGAATGACACGGTGACAAAATTCATCACCGTTCCCGTCCCCGCGGATAACCATGGTAAACCATCTTCATGTCATTCTTTAAGCAGAGAGGGAAGAATCAGAGTAGGAATGGCCACAACCACTGACCCGCAAGCTTTGCTTTGAAGAATGCTGGTGTAGAAGGACTGAGGCTGAAATAGACACTAAAAAATGACATGGGATTATTTCCCGCAGTTATCCGCGGGGACGGGGACGGGAACGGTGATGAATTTTGTCACCGTGTCATTCTCTACTTGTTAATTAGCCTCAAATAGTAAAGAGTAGTTACAACTAGTGTGTTACCAGTTCCATGTTAACGAGCAGCCAGGGGTGTGCCAGTTCCCCAACACTGCCACCAAGGATGATGCTATTTGAACTTTCTTGAGTTCCAAGGTAAGAGAAGAGTGATTTGCTTTTTTTTTTTTTTTTGTTCTCCGAGATAGCTTTACTTGGATGAAAGAGAACGTAGACGTGTTCAGGGGCCTATGTTCAAACGCTTGTGGTAGAGCTGCATGCAGATATCTGAGCTCTTGGCTTCTTATTGTGTGAGCGTAATGTCGTTCAAGTCACAAAGGTAAGTGCATCCAGATTTTATCCACAGAAGATTTGCAGCTAATGGGGGAGAAACATGCCTGGCACATGCACACACTAGGGTTTGCAGTAAGTACAGATCTTGTGTGCATGCCCAGACAAAACTGAGGTGTCCACACCGACGCTTGTTCCTCTGAACCTAGATATGAGACTCAGAAAAATTGCTTGCACATTAATTTATGCAAGGCTTATATTTTGATGTAGAACAGGCACAGATGTGTCATAAGAACATAAGAAGCGCCATCTCCGGAACAGACCCTAGGTCCATCAAGTCCGGCGATCCGCACATGCGGAGGCCCCGCCAGGTGTACCCTGGCATAGTTTTGGTCCCCATATTGCTCCAAGCTTCTCGTAAAGAGAAGTGCATCTAGCCTACCCCTACCCATGTCACTTCATGCCACTCATAAGGAGATGTACATCTAACTTACCCTTAAATCCTAGAATGGTGGATTCCGCAATTACCTCTTCTGGGAGAGCATTCCAGGTGTCCACCACTCGTTGTGTGAAGCAGAACTTCCTGATATTTGTCTTGAACTTGTCCCCCCTTAGCTTCAGCCCATGTCTTCTTGTCCGTGCCACATTGGACATTGTAAATAACGTTTTTTTCTGCTCTATTTTGTTGATTCCTTTCAGTATTTTGAATGTCTCGATCAAAATAGTAGTCTCCTTTTCTCAAGGGAGAACAACCCCAGTCTCTTAAGTCTTTCCTCATAATCTCCATACCTTTCACCAGCTTTGTTGCTCGTCTCTGCACCCTCTCTAGCAGTATGATATCCTTCTTTAGGTATGGAGACCAATGCTGGACGCAGTATTCCAAGTATGGTCTGACCATCGCTCTATAAAGCGGCATTATGACTTTCTCCGATCTACTCGTGATTCCCTTATTTATCATGCCTAGCATTCTATTCGCGTTCTTCGCTGCCGCCGCACATTGCACCGACGGCTTCAGTGTCCTATCGATTAATACTCCCAGGTCCTTTTCCTGTTCAGATTTTCCCAGAGTTGCACCTGACATACTATACTTGTGTTCCTTATTTTTTCTGCCTAAGTGCATCACTTTGCATTTTTCTACATTAAACTTCATCTGCCATTTATCTGCCCAATTCTCCAATCGGCTCAAGTCACTCTGGAGTTCTTCACTGTCCTTCTGCGATTTGATGGCCCGGCATAGCTTTGTGTCATCTGCAAACTTGATGATCTCACTGGATGTTCCATCCTCTAGGTCACTGATGAAGATATTAAATAAGATGGGCCCAAGTACCGAGCCCTGGGGCACACCGCTAGTCACATTTTCCCAGTCCGAGAACTTCCCATTTATGCCCACTCTCTGCCTTCTGTTCTCCAGCCATTTGCCTATCCATCTTAGTATATCTCCTTCTATTCCATGGCCCTGCAGTTTCCTGAGGAGTCTTACATGTGGAACTTTGTCGAACGCTTTCTGAAAATCCAAGTATATAATATCCACCGGTTCTCCATTATCAATTTGTCTGTTCACTGTCTCAAAAAATTGAAGTAGGTTCGTCAAGCATGGCTTCCCTTTTCTGAATCCATGTTGGCTGGCTTTCATCAGGTCGTGTGTGTCTAGGTGCCGGGTTATGCTATCCTTGATCAGCGCCTCAACCATCTTCCCAGGGACCGACGTGAGACTCACAGGTCTATAGTTGCCCGGTACTCCTCTTGATCCTTTTTTGAATATCGGCGTGACGTTTGCTATCTTCCAGTCGTCTGGTATCTGCCCTGTTTTGATTGACAGATTGGCAAGTTTTTGGAATAGTTCTCCGATTTCCACTTTTAGCTCTTTCAAGACTCTCGGATGAATTCCATCCGGTCCAGGGGATTTGTCACTTTTGAGTTTGTCAATCTGGCAAGTCCACGTCTACTGTGGTAAGGCTGTCCTCTGTTACTCCTTTAAACACTTTCACTGCTTCTGGAATTGTTGCAGTGTCTTCCTTTGTAAAGACAGACGCAAAAAATGAATTTAGTCTGTCTGCGATTTGTTTGTCTTCCTTGATGTACCCTTTCCTTCCCTGGTCGTCCAGCGGTCCCACCGCCTCATTTGCGGGTTTTCTCCCTTTCACGTACTTGAAGAAGGGCTTGAAGTTTTTGGCCTCCTGCACTATTTTCTCCTCATAGTCCTTTTTGGCATCCCTCACTGCCCTGTGACACTTCTTCTGATCACCCTTGTGTTTGTTCCAAGTTTCGATTGTTTTCGTGCGTTTTCATGCTTTGAATGAGTCCTTCTTTTCTTTTATGGCTTCCTTCACCTCTTTAGTAAGCCACGCCGGCTCTCTTTTGCCTTTGGTTTTCTTTGCTTTGGATATCCTCGGAATGTAGAGGCTTTGTGCTTCCGTGATAGTATTTTTCAGAAGGGACCATGCCTGTTCTACCGTTTTGACTTTGTCCATTTTTTTCTTGATCCGTTGTTTCACCATGGCTCTCATGCTATCATATCTTCCCCTTTTGAAGTTTAAAGTTGTGGTTGAGGTTTTGGTACTTTTCCCCTTCCCGACATCGAGTCTGAAGTTGATCATGTTGTGATCGCTTGTCCCCAGCGGGACCGTGACTTCTACTTCCTTTGCTGGCACCGTAATGCCGTTTAGGACCAAGTCCAAGGTGACGTTTCCTCTTGTCGGCTCTCCCACCAATTGTTCCAGAAAGCAGTCCCCTAGCACTTCCAGGAACATTGCCTCCTTGCCACAATTTGAAATTCCCAGGTTCGATTCTATTCCAGGAAAATTGAAATCCCCCAAGATTATGACATTACCTGTCTTACATTCGTGTTTAATTTCCTCTATCATTTCCACGTCTGTTTCTTCCATTTGTCCTGGCGGTCGATAGTAAAGGCCAATCTTTGTGCCAGCTCCGTTGTGTCTGGGAATCTTTATCCAGAGGGATTCCAGCTTCTCTTTCTCTTCTGTCATAGTCTCTCTCACAGATTCTATTTCTTCACGAACATATAGTGCAACACCTCCACCTTTCTGCCCCACTCTATCTCTTCTGTACAGTTTGTATCCCTGAAGTACTGTATCCCATTTGTTTTCATCATTCCACCAGGTTTCTGTTATGCCTATGATTTCCAGTTCTTCGTTCTTTGCTATTGCTTCTAATTCTCCCATTTTGTTTCTCAAACTTCTAGCATTCATATACATACATTTGAGTTCCCTTTGTGTTGCCTTCTTAGACTCCTTAAGCTTAGCAGTCTCCCCTGGTTCCTTCACGGTATCCTTCCTTGCTCCTGTATTGTCTCTCTTAAATGCTTTGTGGTCGTCCCCTCCTGTGTCTGTGTCCTTTTACTTTCAGTTTTGTTTGGAAATTTGCATGTTTGTTATTTGCTGTTTGCCTTTAAAACTTACTGGAGCTGCCTTCCACTTGTAAAAAGACGACAAAACTGACAGTAAAATGTGAAGAATTGACAAAACCCCCTGTCCTCTAAACCTTCTATGCTGCCCCAGACATGACAGAAAAATCCTCTCATTGTGTGCGCATCAAAAGGTCTCATTATTGAGTGCCTTGCATGGGACATTTGAATGAACTCATTATCAAACATTTTAATAGTGAGGCAGTGTGTGTCTCGCTGGGGAAGAGATGCTAAAACCCGCAGCTGTGTTAGGATACCTGCATACAAATAAAGGACCCAGTGCCATTTTTTGGGCTGCAAAAATCTGGACACATGGCCCCGCCCTATTCCGCTTCTGGCCCTACCCAGTTCAGCCTCTAGCTCTGCCCCCACAAACCTCCTCTCTTCTTCTTTGACAAGCTCTGGCCGCGTCTGGAGGTCTGGAGCATGCGCGCATGTGTGTGATGTCATCTGCACATGCTCAGATGCCCTCCAGATGTGGCCAAAGCTCATCAGGGCTTTCAAAACCCCAGACAAACTGCCGGGTTTTGGAAAGTCCATCTGGGACCCTGGACAGTCCTCTAAAAAGAGGACCTGTCTGGGTTTCCCCAGACATCTGGTAACCTTATTCAGTGCAATATTAAGGTATTCCCATGTCCCAAGTCTAAACATCCCCTGAACTGAGAAAATGTTAGGAGTAAGGGAGTAGCCTAATGGTTAATGCAGCAGACTGTGATCCTGGGAAACTGGGTTCAATTACTACAGCAGCTCCTTATGACCCCAGGCAAGTCACTTAACCCTTCATTGCCCAAGTACAAAAACTTACAGCCCCTTTTATCAAGCTACACTAGAGGTTTGTAGTGCAGGCTGGAACGGTAAATGCTCTAACACTCATAGAATTCCTATGAGCATCGGAGCACTTATCTCACTGGCCCACACTAAAAATCTCTTGTGTAGCTTGATAAATGGGGATTAGATTGTGAGCCCACTAGAGTCAGAGAAAATACTCGCATATAATGTGTACAGCACTGTGTACATCTAGTAGTGCTATAGAAATGAAGAGCAGAAGAGCAGGCAGCTTTGTCTCCCACATAAGTTAACCTTTTGCATTCCGCACCAAATAAGGCTCACGGTAGCTTTGTGCATGGACCCTCAGTCCTTCAATATTGTACCTATTAATTTGACTCCTTTGAACCTTTAAAAATCTTTACTTTTACCCTTTTTCAAATCATTACTCATTAAAAACGTGTGGAGGGGGAAGGTGGGAACCTGAAGGGGGAGGGGATGGGGTGAAATTTTTCAAATTGTTCTTTCCTGCTTGATGACTTTTTTGTGTTCAGTACTTGTTGGATTTGCTTCTTTATTGGTATATGTTGCTTATTTCTTGTGCAATAAAGATGATTATTTTTTAAAAAAAACAAAAACATGTGGAGGGCTATTTTCAATAGGATGTCTGATGTTTCCTGAAAAATGTCAAAAATCAGAAGCCTAAAAATGGCCATTTTCAAATCCCAAACTGCTAGACGTCAAAAAAAAAAAAAATAATTTTTTTTAATCATCTACTTGCACATATTGGCAGCTAAAATGTCCAGGTTGCAAAATGTCCAACTTTATATCCCTTTTTTTTTTTTGGAGGGTGGGGAGGTCCTTATATTAAAATGTGCTAACCAATTTAGCGCATGCTAAAGATTAGACCACGCTAAATGCTAAGGCGCCCATAGAATATAATGGATGCCTTAGCATTTAGCATGTGTTAATCTTTAGCAGGCCTCAATAAAAGGACCCCTTAATTATGTATTGAAATTTTAATTTTACATAAGAAAAATAATTACAGAAATAGAGCAAATGAAAAGGAGAAAAATTTCTCTCCAACTACAATAGATAATTCTAAAAAGCAATAGGAAATGAAATTATATTATGCACTGTTAGTCCATAGGGAGGAACACTGTTGCAAAGGTTGTGGCAGTGGTCTAGGATGAGTACTTGAAGAGACTGCTGCTTTACCAGAAATAAATTTAGTTAACTGTGAAGATTCAAGAAAAACTGTATCTAGCTCCATGCAGAGTAATAACATAACATAACATAACATAAATTTTTATTTATATACTGCAAAAGCCTTTCGGTTCTATGCAGTTTAAAAAAAGAGATGGGCTGACTATTGTCAGTGAGCTACAATAGATAGAATATTGGCATCAACGAGTTAATAGTTTTACATCAGTATGCTGCTTTGAAAGGATTACAAGAATTTTGAGAACAGATGGGTTTTTAATAGCTTTCTAAAATGTATATACGATGTTGATATTCTAACCATTTGGCCCAGTTCAGGATCCCTGGAACCAGCTTGGTATGATAAGAGTCGTTTAATGAATCTTTTCTGAGTACAGCCTTTGACTGAAGGGTAGGTAAAAAATGAATGGGAACATGTGGAGTGGCTTGGCGACGAGAACAAGAATTGAGCAGTTAGGTAGTTAGGCAATAGGCCATGTAGGGCTTTGTAGACAAGGCATCCAAATTTGAAGAGAACTCTTCATCACACATTTACGAGGGTATCTAAGCCAAATGCTGCACCCACTTGCAAGACCCAGGGTCTCAATAATAAAAATTGTTGCCTCTTTTTCTGGGTGACCCTAGATACATCCGGATACATATGAATTTTATCATTTATAAACAGAACATCTTGATGCTTAAATAAATATTTTTCGCAGCCAATCTTGGTCAACTGAAGAAGTAGGGCCACAGTCTCCATATATCAGATCTCTAAAGGAAATTAGTTATTTATTTATTTAGATTTCTATACCATTCTCCCGGGAGCTCAGAACAGGTTACAATTGACATTCACAATAAAGTTACAGGACAATAAAATTATAAGGGAAGGGAGGCGGGAAGAGGCAGGTAGCGATGGGGGAGCGGGAGGGGATCAAGGAGAGCAGGGAACAGGAGAGAGGGAGGAGAGAAGGAGATAAGGAAAGGGATTTAGGAGGAGGTTGTCCATTAGCACTGTTCAATTGAAGAGATGGGTCTTCAGCGTTTTCCAGAAGATCATCAGTGATCTTATCTGGTCAGGCAATTGGTTCTAAACACGGGGGGATGAAGTGGCCGTATGAGCATTTATGAGCATTTGGAGGGATCTTCCAGCAGGGATGTATAGTCGTTTCTCAGCTTCAGAGCGGAATGGGTGGGTGGATGGAAGTGTATTGAGGGAGTCTGGATGTGATGTAGGCAGGGGTGATGAGATGGAATCTCTTGTAGGCCATAACATTTGTTAAGTGGTAGCCAGTGTTCTGCATGGAGGGCTGGGGAGTTAAATCCAAACCATCTGTGGAGAAATCATGTTGGACAGGAACTGTTTTCTTTTTCTCCTGGGGTAGGTAATATATCTTAGAGATCAGAAGATAAAAGGATTTTATTTATTTATTTAATTTGTTCTATCCCATCCTCCCCAAAGAGCTCAGGAAGGTTACAGGACAACATACACTTATATGCAGTTAACCAGCTACAATTTGCCATAGTTATAGCACAAGTCTTTTCAGGTACAAGTTTTTATCCTAACTTGACACATACTGGGGATCTAATATCAATATCCATAATATACAGTTTACAGGTTAAATTAGTCATAATTACAGTGCAAGATTTTTCAACACAAGTTTTTATCCTAATGCAACACATATCAAGAATCTTTGTAATCCATCGGTCATGGGCGGGGAGTTAGGTGAACAGGTATGTTTTTATTGCTTTCCTAAAGTTGAGGAGTCCTTCAAGGGATCTAATTTGTGGGGGCAGTTGATTCCATTGGCTCGGTATAAAGTGGGAGTAGGAACGTCATTTGGCAGCTTGCAATTGAAGGGAGCATTTTTGAGGCACTTTTAATACCTCAGTTAAATACCTTTTAGACATTTCAGTAGCAGGACCAGAATAAGCTTTAGGAAAATTGATTAATCTGAGGTTCTGTCGTCTGACTGCTTTTTCTAAATTCTCCAACTGAAAGATAATATTCCCACCGTCTCTTATCCAGGTTTGACTTTGGGATTCCAAAGTTTCTAATCTAGTCACATGCTCCACGGATTTATTCTCCAATTCCCTCACTTTAGTTTCAGGATTGTGGTTTCAGAGAGCACTGCACTATAAAGGGAAAATAATGTTTGTATGTGTCCCCCAAAGAGACTTGCAAAGATGAGATTGCTTCCCAAGTATTGACTCAGGCGGTCTCTCAGGACATTTTTCTGTTTTGATTATGCCCCCATTAGCAGAGTCATTCTTAGGAAGGACACAATGCCAATTAACACATTTAGCTGCTGTAATTAATGAGACCGATAGTGATAGAGTTTGTAATTCTTTTTGTAACAATCAGAAGAAAAATCACAGTGGATTATACATGCTGAGGCATGACAAAAGCAAATGTGTCAAATTAAGCGTGGTTTTGACCTATTATTTAATTTCATTCATTGCACTCGAGTAAACAGGCAGTTCTCTTCAGATAAGGATGGTTGGTTTGTTCAGTCATTTTTTCATCGATTTTACTCAGACACATTAGGATGGTTTTGCTGAACCAGGCCAAAAGTATTCATTTATCTTGGTAAGTGTGAAAGTGTGCCACTTCCGACCTATTCTCTGCCATGCATCAGGCAGTGAAAATGCTACGCTTCTGTAATTTCATAAATCTTGTTCTATATCAGTTAGGGCTCAAAGGTAGAAAAGAATTGTAATACATTCACCGGTCTTCAATCACTTTATTCAAGTGGACATACATTCTAGGTTCTCTCAACTGGGGAACAACTGTGACAGATAAAACCTAAGCATTTTGTCCCTGAATTGCTTCTTAGAGCTAAAAATGCAGCAGTTTGATATATCTTTTTCCAAGTTGCAAAATGCAGTGATCTGTTTGTGTAAAGATTATTTTCCCTAACTTGTATCTCTGATGGATGTGAAAATTATAATGCGGAAAATAAAGCAACTATCATTGCTAACTGCAAAGGAATTTGGCTCATATAAAATTGCTAATCCAACACATCCTCTACAAATGATGATTTAGTTATAACATTTATTCCAAATTTCAAAAAGGTAACTACTGCCATTGCAAAGTAACAGGACGGAAAAATAAAAATCCATCCTGGCTGCACATGATCCAGGATAAAATAGGTGCCCACTCTTAGCTTGAGCACTAGGGTTCATGATGATGGTAATGATAGGACCTTGAGCAGGAAGGCATACTATATTTAAATATCTAGTCAAGGGAGGAGTAACAACCCAACATGAATAACTAAAAGTGACTATCAGCAGCAAAGAATATTACAAGAGATTTAAAATACTGAAAATAGCTTTAAAAGCATTGAATAAGCTACAAGCCTACCAACCAGCCTGCAAATTCCTATTCTTTCATGCAGTTTTGCAAATGGAGACTGTCTCGATAAAGATCTTGAAATATTGGATGTAAGAATAAGAAATCTTAATATTGGATGTAAGAATAAGAAAACTTTAAAGTCCATAAGCTAATCTAAAAGAATCAGTGTGTGCCAAGACTGTATATATCCCAGAGATTTTATGGAAATGTACCCCTGATCAGCCCACACTGGTGAGCAAATTTATAGGCACCAATTGTTGTTGTCTAAATCTGACTTGGGTATTCAATGTTGGGTCCAATCTGGCCACTGACATTAAGGGCCTGATTCTGGAAGTGGCGTCTGCTATGTGTCAATAACCTGCAGGTGCCGTGTCCAGAATCTTTTTTTTTTTTTTTTTTTTTTTAAACATAGGCACCTTAAAAGTAGGCCAGCATTTTAAAGGCCTACATTTAAGGTTTCAAAAAACCAAAAATATTACCAATACAATAGGAAACTAAACTGAAATAATTGGTAAAGAACCCCTTTAAATCCCGACAGGAATGATACATGCAGTTTAAATTTAGCAAAATTTAAGCCATACAAGTAAAGGGATATCAACCCTCCGAATCACAAAATGCCCCGGGCAGGTGTTCATAGGTGACAAGCACCAGACTAAAGGTCTAAATAAAACCTGCCCCGTTCATCATCTGTTCCCCTATTTCAAGACTTAATATATGTATGGTTTTCCTTTATTGTATTTCAATAAAAACTATAGAACTCAAAAAAAACCCAAAAAACCTGTGTATAGGCAGGTACAATAGAGTACCATTAGAATAATAATTCTAAAAGAATTATGCAGAATGAGAAAGTTATCACATAGGATATTCCTGTTTAAACTGATAAAAAGCAAGATGCAAAAAAAAAAAAAAAAAAAAAAAAAAAAAAAAGACACAAGAGCTACATTACTAACTGAAAATCAGTACCAGGTGGAGGGTCTGATGATGTTAAAGAACCAGGGGCTCATATATGCAGAAATATTCTCAGTTATATTGGACAGCACTAGTCTGACAAAAAAAGAATTTGCAAGCATATATTATATCCTTCAAGATCCAGAAGGAAACTTTCCTTGGCATATTGCAAGTACTAAAGTGAACATTAGCAAAGTCTGAGAAATTGAAATTGTCTTTCCCATCAGGGTATGCACAAAATAAGACAAATTCCCCAGAGGTTGTATCTTATATTTCATCTATTTGTAAATTTTTTTATACACTCTACTATCTTTGTGACAGATTTTATTTTCGCCTGCTCGACCCTTTCCTGAGTGTGTAACATATACATCTATAATGTTAAGCGTATATTTTGCAGTGCTATAGAAATAAGTAGTAGTGGTAGCACTGCCAGTCATAGCTCTATTGTCCCACACTTGTTCCTGTACACTGCCACACCCACTCCCTATCATAGCTGCTGTTTCATAGTAAATCAGGGGCTCTCAACCTAGTTTTCCAATTAGATAAATTAAAATGCATTAGCTCTACTGCATGCAAATCTCTCTCATTCGTATTCATTGTGGGTATCCTGAAAACCTGCCTAGCTGGGTTTGTCCTAAGGACTGGGTTGAAAATTCTCAGATAGTTAATTCGAAAGCGGTATATCAAAAACACATATCCTTGAAACTTGTAGTAAATTTCTACGAGTTATGCTGTATGGAACAAGAAGACTGCAGGTTTCTTATAAACTAAGGTCATACAATAGATTATATACCATATTTTTCACTCTATAAGACGCACCCATCTGAAGAGGAGGAAAACCGCAGCCGATGGGGGAGCAGCGCCGGACCAGGCAGGAACGCGAACAGCATGCCCCTGTCTTCTATGCCGCTCTGCACAAACTGAAGAATAGCCGTCTGGCGAGGGAGACAGGCAGGAGCATGGAAAGGGGACTTTAAAAAAAGGTACCGGGGGGAGCTGCTAAAGGGGGGGGGGGGTATTCGCTCCATAAGACGCACCCTTATTTCCACCCATTTTTGGGGGTGGAAAAAGTGTGTCTTATGGAGCCAAAAATATGGTAATTTCTACACTTTACATAAAACTATGCACTATTGTGGGCATTCATCTCCATATGAGCCCTAATCCTTAACCACTGTAGATTACACAGTATTTCTAAAGTAGCTGAAAAACATCTTTTGACAATGGCTCGATAATACAGATAGTATCGAAATGCTTCACCCTTGCCAATCAGGATTCCATCCAGAACACAATGTGGAGACTATATAATTGGAATACACTTAAGCAATCTTCATCAAACACTTGATAATGAAAAAATAATTTGTCTCACAGCTGCCTTTGATTTAATGATCATACATTTTTGTTAACACACAATCTTTTGATCTCTTGGATACTGTTTTGCACGGATTTTCCCTCTTTCACTGTTTCCACCTTTACATCTCTTTCATCAGAACACTCAGTAACTGTGATGTTCCCTAGGGCTCTGTTTTTGCCCCACTTTTATTTAATGTCTTTATCAGCCCTCTTACCACTTTTATACAGGCTCTTGGTAGTCAAGCTATTATGCAGATGATATTCTGTTGATTCGCACTGCAGAATGTCTTATAGACAAAGGCTAGGATTCACTAACCTGCCCAATTGGGGCAGGTCCAATGAATTCAGGAAAGTAAAATATGCAGATGGGGGCGATCGGAAGAACGCCCCCATCTACCTGCACGGATCGCTCTATAGCCCTGCGAGCCTGTGGTTTTAACCCGCTTTAAACCCGTGCGTTAAAACCATGGGCTTGCTGGGTGGGGAAGGGCAGGAGAACGGCGATGCAGCAGGAGAGCTTCAGGGAAGGGCAGGAGAACGGCGATGCGGCAGGAGAGATTCGGAGAAGATCGAGACAGAGCAGGACAGCATTCGGGGCTAGCAGGCAGGAGAGATTGCAGGGCAGAGAGCAGGGTTTCCACTCAGAAAGATGTTTTCGACTGGTCCCCAGCAGTCGCTTCTTCAGGTGATCGGCCAGTCCAGTTGGATTGGAAATTTGGTGTTTTGAATCGTGTCCCAGCCTACTTTGCATGCATTTCACCTCATTTGCATGCACGAATTCGAAGCGGATTGCAGGAGAGGTAAGTGAATCAGGTCGGATGGAAATTTGATAGTAAAGGGGTCGCAAACCGATCAGTACACGATCAGTTTGCTTTGTGAATCTAGCCCAAAATTTCTACTTGACTTAAGGAGAATAAAATAGTATTAAATCCTTCCAAAACAGTAGCTATGTGGATTACCACAGGTTACTCTACTCCTTAGAACAACTGTAACTGTAACATAAGAATTGCCATACTGGGACAGATCGAAGGTCCATCAAGCCCAGCATCCTGTTTCCAGGAGTGTTCAACCCAGGTCCCAAGTACCTGGCAGAAACTTAAATAGCAGCAACATTCCAGAGTTCAATGCCTCAGAGCCAAACTCATCAGCAATGTCACAATGGCTTGATTGTCCTATTCTTGGCTCACATAAGAATTGCCTTACTGGGACAGGCTGAAGGTTGTGGTCACCACTTTAGCCTAACACAGGCAAGGCCAAGATACAGGTGACTACAAACACAGTACTTTTGCGTGTGACCCGGACCGGAGTCACCCTGCAGGCTGGATTGGAGTTCAAATACAAAACAACAAAAAAAAAAACTTAATCAAATGGTTGAAAATATCTTTCAGCTTTACTCTGGATCGATACACAGGTAAGTCGTTCATCAGCAGTGATATCAATGGCAATGGCCAAACTAACAGTCCCAAAACATGGCCAAAACAAGGAAAAATAAAGTTCAACACAAACTCAGGCTGAAAACTCAGCTTCTCTTTGTCAGTCCAAAACTTTCAAGTCATTTGGGTAGCAGCACAACACACAGTCCAGTGCACTGCTTTGCAAAACAACAGTGCTTCAAACAAAGAAAAAACAAGCCTCTGGCAGGTTTGAGACAAATGCCAGGAAGAAGGAGATAGCTCTAGGTTTGCAATTTAAAGCAAAAAAAAACAGCTTTACAAAATTCCCACCCAGCTGGAAGCAAACCTCTCCCCGCCTCTCCAAGCTTTTCACAGTAATTCTCAACTCGTGTGTTATATGGCAAAAAAAAAAAAAAACACTACCCAAACATTTCACTGTAAATTCCACTCACAGTTTGTGGCAACAAGCTAAGTCCACCTGCATTCTTTCAGGGTAATCAACTTCCACAGCAGCACAGGTTTCTTCAAAATCCATAGGCTCTTCCCTGAGCCTGGACAAGTCCTCTGCTGGCTCAACTTCACTCCATTCCATAGGGCCAGGACCATTGACCCTGTTTGGCTTGGGAAGCACCCTAGGGAGGCAAGGCACAAACTTCCTCCCTAACCTGTTGCCTTGTTTGAAAGCCACTGTTGGCTTTTCTACTCTTGGGGAGTGTCCTGACCTAGCAGTGTCAGCTGACGACCAGGGACCTCTAGAGCTCCCCTGGTGGTGATTCCTATTATCTTCCTCACCTTCATCTTCCCAGATCCTGGACTTTCTCTGCCGGGTTTCTAGTTTAACCCTGGGGTTTTTTATTTCAGCTAAAGCTTGGGTCGGGCTTACCTCTGCTTGGTCACATACCCCCACCCTTAAATCCTGCTTATCCCTATAAGCATGGTGATTCCCTCATCCAGCAAAAATTATTTGCGTCGCCTATTCTTAAATTTCTTTTCCTCAGGCCGGGAATCTGAACACAAATTCTCAAAGTCCTCTGGCCAGTGAAGCACAGCGGGTTCAAGGTTCTTTGTGCCCAGATGTTCATTAGATGTAACACCTTCCAACCCTTCCACCCTTTCTGTGATGGACGTCAGGACTTGGGCTATTTCCTCCACTCGTTCCTGTATCTGATCCTGCAAATTCGTCACACTACCGCCCACCCGCTTCACTGAGTCCTCCACCGAACCCAACTGGGCGGCCTGCCGTTCCAACTGAGCCTTATTATTATGGCTCTGCTTAGCCAAACTATCTGGTGCTATTCCTTCCGTGGCCCAACGATCTTGCACCATTTGCATTTTTTTAACTTGCTCTAACCATTTTATCTGTTGAGCATGGCTATCAGTTACTTTGTTTTCTACTTCTTGCATTCTTTGTTTCATTTGCCCTGATAGCTCATCAAGAGCCTCAAGTTGCTTCTGTCCCTGTTGGCCCATTTCTTGCCCCAGCCTTGCTTCCAGCTCATGCAAGCAATCTTTAAACAGAGCTTCCTCCCGAGCTACCTGTTTTTGCCCACTATCTGAGCATTCCTGTCGGAGGGCCTGTACTTCTTCCTTCCACGCTGTCTCCTGTAACCCCGATATTTTATCCAATCTCTCCTTAAGGGAACTTATCTCCTGTTGGATCTGTGCCATGGGTTCTTCAGACCCCCTCGGCTTTATTTCCACGGGGCACTGGTCAAAACCTTCCCTAAGACTACCCGTTTCCTCCCCCTGGACGCTACCTCGTCCGAGGTCCGGACACCCACTCGGGCACTCTGGGTCAGAGGATCCAAATCCCTTCTTTCCCCTACTAGTTTCCTGAAAACGCGCCCAGCGCTCCAGCTTAGGAAACCAGATCCGCTCGCATATCAGTTGCGCGATCTTGTCTCCCGGCTGGACCTGAAACTCTGACTCTGAATGGTTCACTAGTAATACGCAGACATTCCCCCGGTAATCGGGGTCTATTATACCTGCTGCAACATCTACTGAATACTTGGCGGCTAAGCCCGACCTCGGTCCTATTCTTACATAAGAGCCTGGTGGCGGAGCAATCTGCAAATCTGTCTTAACCAGAGCTCTACCTTTGGCGGGGACACTCTGTCCATGAGCTGCATAGATATCAAAGCCCGCCGCCCTGGAATAAGCCTGAGTGGGGGCCTTAGCATTCACCGAGAGAGGAACCCATCTAAGCATGGGTCGCCGTCCCGATCTCCCGGTTGAAACAACAACCCGTTCCTTTCTCCAATTTTTCCTATTTTTATCCCAACCTCCCTTTACCTGCATTCCCAACGCCAGTTTAGGTGAAGATTGACCTTTCACCGAGGTTTCCGTATCCCTTCGTTCAGCACGTTTCACACTCACCTCCCACCCTGGCCAATCCCTGCCTAGGATTAAGGGAAAAGGACACGCAGGCAAAATTGCCACTTGGAGACTATATTTTGTCTTATCGTGTTCTAGCTCTATTCCTGAAAGAGGATAACGTCTAGAATCTCCATGCACACATTTCACATATACCTCTTTTAACCTCTCGCTCCTCAAGGGGGTGGCTACCACCTGTTTCCACAGTTGTCGTGACATAACTGATTGAGCGGCTCCTGTGTCCAATAATGCCCTCACATTTTTACCCGCCACCCTTACCGGGACCTGGCATACCGACATATCGGCATCATTAAAATCCTGATGAATTACAAAGTCTCTCTTCTCCCTGCAGAATCTTTGTGTGTGTCCAGTCTTCCCACATCTATAACATGTTCTTTCACTACTCGGTGCGTTAGGCCTAGGTGTAATGAAAGCTGGATCCTTACCAGGGCTTTTTTTGTTCCATCCCTTATCTTGTTCTCTGGGCGTCTGTTTAAGTATGGGCCCTGGCACAGTGCCTGAACCTTCCCCTGTAGATTCCTGCGCATCCAGGTATGCTTCTGCCACCTCCAATACCTGCCCCAGCGTTTTGCAATTTTGTCTTTTTACCCAAGCTTTGATGTTTCTAGGGACAGCCTCCAACAACTGCTCTTTTATTAACTCTGCAAACAGGGCCCTAGCATCGTTCAAAAATGGTTGTAACCACTTTTCTGCCAGCTTGGTGATACGCTGCAACAGGGCTTTAGGCCTTTCGGCAGGGAACATTTGTGTGGCCCTAAACTTTAACCTATAGTGCTCAGGGGTATACCCCAGGTAATCTAAGATATGGGCTTTTACGGTAGGGTAATTATTAGCATGCTCAGGACTTATGGTCTGAAACGCTGCTAGGGACCCTCCAGCCAAACAGGGCAACAGCCTAAATACCCATTGCTCCTGGGGCCATCCCGCAGCCACTGCAATACGTTCAAAAGAACACAGGAAATCGTCAGGAGCATCTCCTGGTGCGATTTTGCATAAGTTCAGATTAGTTAAGGGATTCAATCCTACCGGCATGGAGGGTACTGTACTTGGTAACTCGCCCCGAGTTGACGGAGTCGTTGTCTGCTGCAGAATCTGAGCGAACATTTTGGATTGCTCTTGCATGGTCATCATCAACTCCCCATGTTGCCGTAACATAGTGTCCTGGCTAGCTTGCCACCGCTCCTCACTGGATCGCAGTAGGCCTTTTAGTTCCTCCGCCTGCCTTTGCCTCTCCCCGGCCAATGCTGCCAAAATCTGGGCTTGCTCCATAGCGCACCCTGGAAGAAAACAAAAAGAGAAAGGAACCCAAGTGTGGCCGCTTGGTATACTTGTCCTTCCCTTTTCTCAGACCCCCCCAGCCTAGGTACTCTTACCACTAGCACTGGTGAGTCTGCGCCTCGGGTTTTTGGGCCTCCTTGGCCCCCAGTTGCTCACCGCACGGCTTGCCCGTCTGACACTCCGGTCCCCTGGAACCGCTCTCCGGAACTCCGACCTTCCGCCGTCGCCCCCAGCCTCGAACTGTCTCCTGGTTACACTCCTCCGCCGGATGTGCTGGAGACCTTGTCTTTATTTCCGCTCGCCGGTCAGGAACTCCTCCTCCGAATAGGAAACCGGAACTTCAGTCAAAGAAGGTGCCCGCTCACACACCCTCAAACACACAAAAAAAATATACTCCTCCACTGGATTAGCAAGATTGCGCAATTCTCCCATTAATCATTCATAGAAGAAACAGATAACAACCATGCTCCTCCCAGCACAAGCCAAAAAAAAAACGTTTTTGTTTTTTTTTTTTTCTTTTCAAAACTCAGTTCCAGAAATGTCCTGCAGGAGGCACAACTATCCCACTCCTGATACCAATTATGTGGTCACCACTTTAGCCTAACACAGGCAAGGCCAAGATACAGGTGACTACAAACACAGTACTTTTGCGTGTGACCCGGACCGGAGTCACCCTGCAGGCTGGATTGGAGTTCAAATACAAAACAACAAAAAAAAAAACTTAATCAAATGGTTGAAAATATCTTTCAGCTTTACTCTGGATCGATACACAGGTAAGTCGTTCATCAGCAGTGATATCAATGGCAATGGCCAAACTAACAGTCCCAAAACATGGCCAAAACAAGGAAAAATAAAGTTCAACACAAACTCAGGCTGAAAACTCAGCTTCTCTTTGTCAGTCCAAAACTTTCAAGTCATTTGGGTAGCAGCACAACACACAGTCCAGTGCACTGCTTTGCAAAACAACAGTGCTTCAAACAAAGAAAAAACAAGCCTCTGGCAGGTTTGAGACAAATGCCAGGAAGAAGGAGATAGCTCTAGGTTTGCAATTTAAAGCAAAAAAAACAGCTTTACAAAATTCCCACCCAGCTGGAAGCAAACCTCTCCCCGCCTCTCCAAGCTTTTCACAGTAATTCTCAACTCGTGTGTTATATGGCAAAAAAAAAAAAAAACACTACCCAAACATTTCACTGTAAATTCCACTCACAGTTTGTGGCAACAAGCTAAGTCCACCTGCATTCTTTCAGGGTAATCAACTTCCACAGCAGCACAGGTTTCTTCAAAATCCATAGGCTCTTCCCTGAGCCTGGACAAGTCCTCTGCTGGCTCAACTTCACTCCATTCCATAGGGCCAGGACCATTGACCCTGTTTGGCTTGGGAAGCACCCTAGGGAGGCAAGGCACAAACTTCCTCCCTAACCTGTTGCCTTGTTTGAAAGCCACTGTTGGCTTTTCTACTCTTGGGGAGTGTCCTGACCTAGCAGTGTCAGCTGACGACCAGGGACCTCTAGAGCTCCCCTGGTGGTGATTCCTATTATCTTCCTCACCTTCATCTTCCCAGATCCTGGACTTTCTCTGCCGGGTTTCTAGTTTAACCCTGGGGTTTTTTATTTCAGCTAAAGCTTGGGTCGAGCTTACCTCTGCTTGGTCACAAGGTCCATGAAGCCCAGTATCCTGTTTCCAACAGTGACCAACCCAGGTCCCAAGAACCTAGCTAGATCCCAATTTAGATATCTAGATGTTATTCTGGTAAAGACTTATCCTTTAGTTCCCAGGTTTCTGCATTAATTAAATCTGGTTTCTTTCCCTCAAAACAATTCCATAGCGTATGATGAGAATTCACAAATGACTTTTTTATATACTTCAGTTTACCTCAATTTCTCCTTAAATATATTCTATCTATGCAAAATATCGCCTTCAACATTCTTTCACATGCCACTAGGTTTGACTATCTTAACATGTCTGTTTCTTCATCACCACTAGTTACCAATGAATATTGTATTCGCTTTAAAATACTCCTCCTCGTTCACTTAACCCTCCATATCCCCAGATATCATAGTCAAATTGTGAGCCTGCTGGGATAGATAGTGAAATGCTTAGAGTACCAATGCTTACTATTCAATGTATTGTAAACCACTTTGATACTTGTGGAGGAAAGGCAGTATATCAAATAACAGTTAGCTCAGCATTCTGCTTTTTATTGTACTGCTCCAGCATTTTGGAATGTGTGGCCTTGCTCATTTCATCTGGAAGATTGATTTATTTATTTTAGGTATTTTTATACCACCTATCAAAATTATCTAGGCGGTTAGCAATCAGGCACTCAAGCATTAACCCTATCTGTCCTGGTGGGTTCACAATCTATCTAATGTGCCAGGGTCATTAATTATTTGTTTTCTTAAAAAATATTCATATTCCTCATAACCAAAAACCTATGTAGGATACAAAACAAAACATAAACATACGAGGTAAACAAACACACCCTGATCTTAAAATACTAACATGCAATTCTTAAACTTCCTCAAAATACACAATCACACAAGTTATTAAAAAAAATAGGAGGACTTGAGCTTAAATAGTTAAATAATGTTTTCTTATTGGATGTTAAATTACCTCATGATTATTTTGTTATTATGACTATTGCTTTCTGTACAAGTGTTTAGCTTGATTTAAATTGAAAATTAATAAAGAAATAAAATATTAAAAAAAATAAAAAAAATAATAATGATCAAATTTTTCAAAACATATAGATAATAAAACAAGAATGTCAGATTCTGATAACATCATAACCCTCTGAAAGGATTTAAAAAAAACCCTCTGAAAGAAGTAAGCCCTCAAACATTTACAGAAAAGTAAACATGAAGAGATTTGACAAACATTTTCTGGAAGGGTGTTCCACAACTGAGGGCCCGCCACCAGAAAAACCCTATAACAAATAGTTGACTGAATTTTTAAAAGAGCCTTAAAGGCATACCTGTTCTCGATAGCATTCGGTGATAGGCTGGGGGATGTAATGGTACCGAAGTTTGGATAATTCCTGCTTGTACTTACGTGATGACTATCTTTTTTGTGACTATATTTCTTGAGAAAATGAATGCACCTATTTTATCATCTCCTTTCTATGATACAATAGAGCAGTGTTTCTCAACTCGATCCAGGAGTACCCCCCTTGCCAGTCAGGTTTTCAGGATATCCACAATGAATATGCATAAACATGATTTGCATACATTGCCTTCATTATATGCAAATTTCTTTCATGCATATTCATTGTGGATATCCTGAGAACCTGACTGGCAAGGGGGTACTCCAGGATCAAGTTGAGAAGCACTGCAATAGAGTTTCTTTCTGTTTCTTTTTATTTTATATTCAAAACCAATTTGTTGTATTAATAGAAATGGTGGTACAGTAAATAAAATAAACCATAACCATGTCAAATTAAACTGTTATTTAGTGCAGGTTATGCCATGTAACCCATTTATTAATAACACACTTCAGTGCATCCTAGTGAACAGTAGCACCTTTAAGTAGGCTCTTTAGCTTGGAAAAGAGACAGCTGAGGAGAGATATGATTGAAGTGTATAAAATCCTGAGTGGAGTAGAACGGGTACAAGCGGATTGATTTATCACTCCATCGAAAATTACAAGGACTAGGGGACACTCCATGAAGTTACAGGGAAATACTTTTAAAACCAATAGGAGGAAATTTTTTTTTACTCAGAGAATAGTTAAACTCTGGAACGCATTGCCAGAGGTTGTGGTAAGAGCGGATAGCGTAGTTGGTTTTAAGAAAGGTTTGGACAAGTTCCTGGAGGAAAAGTCCATAGTCTGTTATTGAGAAAGACATGCGCTGTATTGGTAGCATGGAATATTGCTACACCTTGAATTTTGGCCAGGTACTAGTGACCTGGATTGGCCACTGTGAGAACGGGCTACTGGGCTAGATGGACCCAGTAAGGCTATTCTTATGTGAAGCAAGTATAGGACAAATAAGCCATTGTAACATCACTGATGAAGTTGGCTCTGAGGCACTGTTGAATGAGGCATTATGACATCACAATCTCAGCTGTGGAATGTTGCTCTCATTTGGGATTTTCTAAATCTTGATATTCTTTGAGATGCTGGAATATTGCTACTCCTTAGGTTTTGGCCAGGGACCTGGCTTGGCCATCGTGTGAACAGGCTACTGGGCTTGATGGAGCATTGGTCTGACCCAGTAAGGCTATTCTTATGTTCTTATGTAGTAAGTCTAGCCTGAGACTATAAGCCCTCTGGTGCAGAGGAAATGCCTACTGTATCTGAGTGTAACTTGCCTTGAGGTTACTTCTAAAAAGGTATGAGCTAAAGTCAGATAAATAAAAAGGATTTTCTACTTTCTACCTCCCTTGTTCTCTTGGCAGGCTTTCTTCTGGTAGAGAAGAATGTTTAAAAAAAAGATGTTCTTGCTTTGTTCTGACTTAAAAAAAAATTAATAAAGATACTTGAACACAGAAAAAAAGATGCATAACTGAGATGCTGTCCTGCGGATTGAAACCAACATTGTAAAAAATATATCAAGCACATTGCCACTGATTCTGCCACTATGATCTTCTTCCCCTTTCTATATACTGTACATTTTAAGCTGTTTAAATTTCCTTCAGTTATATAAGGGGCCACTGAAAAGTTTTCAGCTCAACCAACAAAAGTGGGCCAGGCTCCATCAAGGGCTATACACTTAGTCCAGTAATTTTCCACTTTTTTCGTCCCATATTTTTCCGATGTAATAAAAAAAGTAAAAAAAAAAATCATTGGACTAAGGGGTCCTTTTACTAAGGCGTGCAAGCCGATTTACCGTGTGCTAAACCAGCTACTGCACCTTAGTAAAAGGACTACTAAGTGTATAGCCCTCGACAGACACTGCCCCAATTTTCTTGGTTGGGCTGAGAACTCTCCAGCAGCCCCCTCCTATAGTCATTCTAGTTTAATCAAGAGTACATCTGCCAAGGCATGGTATAATTTGAAGTTAAAGGTCTCCATACAAGAGTATCTGAAAGAGCCCCAGAGGAAGGGAGATCCACCTCAGAAGACTGAGAATCAGTGATAGCTTGGATGGAATCATATGCCACTGTTACCAGAAAATAATCTCAAGTACTCAATGGATCTATTTTCTGAGTAAATATGGAGAATCTACCTAACTGCAAAGGTTAGTCTAGTCCAGTATCGTGCTTCCAACAGTGGCCAAACCAGCCATGAGTACTTGGCAGATTCCTAAAAGTAGCATTTTTCCATACTACTGACCGCCCAGGGATAAGCACTCTACAATTCTACAATAAAAAGCCGATCTCAACGTCTGGACAGCTCAATTTTATGCTTACCTCATCTCAATAGCAGATTGTTGAGGAATTTATTTCATAAAATATACTTGTTTCAAGCCAACAGATATCAAAATCATTAATAGTATGCTCTTCAAATCACTCACAAGACTTTTGAGAGAGAGAGAGAGAGAGAAAAAAAAAAGGAGCTTCCTAGATTTTCACAAGAATTCCCAGCCATTTAATCATAATAGATTGATGCCAGCTTTTTCTCATAGCTTTCTATTTCATTTCACCATCTGGCCTTTTACAGATAGATGCTTACCTGCTCAAATATCTGTAAAAGTTCTAGGAAGATAAAATACTGAAGAAAAAAAAATGCCAGATGTGCTAAATGCCATTTAGGATGAATGCATTAAACAGACTCATAATTACCACACTCTTATAATTCTGCCTCATTTATTTTAGCTGCTTTTGCAGGGTACACCTGGGCATTTTGGCAGTGCCTTTGAGTTTTCTGCTAGACTTCTTCACATGGTCCACTAGTTGCCAGAAGTTGCTCGCGCTTAATTATATAGTTGGTAAGGTTTGCTACCATATGACTACGTATTGCATCACCTTTTGCAGGCCAGGTAATCTCTGCAAACATGATAGGCATGTAACCCTGCTTTCCTAGATAGGGTTCCAAAGTTCTACCCCAGAGAGGAAGGAGTGGCCTAGTGGTTAGAGGGGGGGGGGAGTACTGTTCTAGGATCCTTAATTGGATTACATCTGGTCTTTTTTAAGACCTAGAACTTTATTCATGTTTTTACCTATGCTTTTATTTGTATTTCAATAAATGTAACTGTTTGGCTGTGTTTGACATCTCTCTAGCCTCTTGTTTGTGCATTCTAGTGGTAAGAGTTACAGCTTCAACACCTGAGGTTGTGGGTTCAAATCCTGCACTGCTCCTTGTGACCCTGGATAAGTCATTCAATCTTCTACTGCCCCAGGTATGTTAGATAGATTGTGAGCCCACCAGGACATATAGGGAAAATGCTTAAGCACCTGATTATAAACCGCTTAGATAACCTTGATAGGTTATATTGTCACAAACCCTCCGCAGCGTCGGGCTGTCGTGTGACAAACACAAGGATTCTGGCGTGTCCCCTCTAACCAGGGGTACCTTCAGGAATTTTCAGGTGGCTCTAGGCGACCGCCTAGGCCTATGAGAGACAAGGCAAGCAAAGAGTTTCCAAATATCACCAGTGAAACCAAGTTCTTCAAATAGGAATATGATGTTTATTCTGACCCAGAGGTCAAAAAGATGCAGCATAAAACAAAAATCACTTTTGCATTTCATTCAAAAATAAAGTCAATTGTAAAATAAAGATATCACAAAACAGCAATCTCCTGTAGTTGATTATTCCTGAGGTCATGTGCTCTGACTCAGGATTGCTTTACACTGGTGTTCACTCATAATTCAATCTTTCTCTCAGCATTAATATCAAAGGCATGTAACAGCAGATTTCAGCAGCCAAATAAAGTTTGAAATAAACCTTTGCTGTAAATCCAAATTAAACCAAAACTCTTTAGGCAATATAGCTCTTGCAAACGGATCAGCTTTTCCCTCAGCTCCCTGTGCAGGCAAAACAAACAGCTGAGGGAGATAAGCTAATTAGCTCTTCAGGAACGGGAGCCACAGCAGGATTTCTAAAGTTCAAAACACAAACTTAAAACGTTCTATCTTGAGCTTCTTGTTCCCAAACTTGACTTTAAATCAATCCAACAGTTTAGGCTTCAGGTAAGTATTATTTCTTAACCCAAAAATACTCATAAAGCCCAGACATCTCACATTCTTCAGGCTTGGTTTGCACAGAAGGAAAACATATGCAAAAGAAAAAAAAACCACAAACCACTAATTGTTTCCCAGTTACTCACTTCCTTCATTCAGTGTCCATACATTCTGTCTGGCTCTCTAGCATAGGGTCAGCTACTTGTACCTCCATGCCTTCCACACAATCTGGACTCTGGAAGTTTGAAGTGGGGAGGATTTCTTCCAAATCCTGCATGGGCCAATCTGGCACGGTTGTCTCTCCTGCTCTGCTCCACAGCTCCTCACCTGCCTTGGGCTGTGAGAGTGACTCACCCTGGTCACTCGCTCCTCCTCCTCCTCCCCCTGCTGCTTGTCTCAGCCTGCTTTTAAACAGCTCAGAGCCAATCCCCTTCAGCCTGTAGCGGGGGATGGGCTTTGGCTCTAAAGCAGCTTTTCTCTGCCTGGGCTTATCTAATGCAGCTATATTCCTTGTGGCTTCTCTAACTGCCCTAAAGCCCGGAGGCTGCTGTTGCCAGTCTGCCTGCCTCTGCTCCAGATCACTACTGCTCTGATCATAGGGGCAAGGGAGGTCAGCCTCAAGTTGAGCGCCAGAATCAATCTGATCAGCTCTTCTGCACCCGATCCTATTAGGGACCGAACTAGTGCTGGTGCTGGGTTTGTCACAATATAAATACCTAAAATAAATAAAAAAGGATCTCTATAATGTAATACCTACTGTACATACACTGTCCCCTATGCTGGTTGGTGAAAATCTGAATTGTATTAGGTTGCTTGAGATTTATTCTTGGTATAGGAAAAGTGATTGGTATGGCTATTATTGTCAGGCTGGTATTTTATTTTGATTTAAGAACATAGAAACATAGAAGATGACGGCAGAAAAGGGCCATAGCCCATCAAGTCTGCCCACTCTAACGACCCCACCCCCTTGAATTTACCCCCCTAGAGATACCACATGTGTATCCCATTTCCATTTTTACCCCCCTAGAGATCCCACATGTGTATCCCATTTCCTTTTAAAATTTGGCACGCTGCTGGCCTGAATCACCTGAAGTGGAAGTTCATTCTAACGATCGACCACCCTTTCGGTAAAGAAGAACTTCCTGGCGTCGCCATGAAATTTCCCACCCCTGATTTTCAGCGGATGCCCTCTTGTGGCCGAGGGACCTTTAAGAAAGAAGATATCATCCTCCACCTCAATACAGCCCGTGATATATTTAAACGTCTCTATCATGTCTCCTCTCTCTCTACGTTCCTCGAGTGAGTATAGCTGCAATTTATTCAGCCTTTCCTCATATGGGAGGTCTTTGAGTCCCGAGACCATCCTGGTGGCCATTCGTTGAACCGATTCAACTCTCAGCACATCTTTTTGGTAATGTGGCCTCCAGAATTGTACACAATATTCCAGATGAGGCCTCACCATGGATCTGTACAACGGCATTATAACTTTGGGCTTCCGGCTGATAAAACTTCTACGGATACAACCCATCATTTGTCTTGCCTTTGATGAAGCCTTCTCCACTTGATTGGTAGTCTTCATGTCTTCACTAATGATCACCCCCAAATCACGTTCCGCCTTGGTCCTAACTAAGGTCTCACCATTAAGTGTGTAAGTTTTGCATGGATTCCTGCTGCCAAGGTGCATGACCTTACATTTTCTAGCATTGAAATTTAGCTGCCAAGTCGAGGACCAGTGTTCCAATAGAAGTAGGTCCTGCATCATACTGTCTGGTAAAGTGTTCTCACTTACTATGTTGCATAGTTTGGCGTCATCGGCGAATAATGTGATTTTACCCTGAAGCCCCTGAGTCAGATCTCCCACAAATATGTTGAAGAGGATCGGGTCCAAGAATTACCGCTGCTGGGTCAGACCAGTGGTCCATCGTGCCCTGCAGTCCACTCACGCGGCAGCCCTTAGGTCAAAGATCAGTGCCCTGAGTCTAGCCTTACCTGCATACGTTCTGGTTCAATAAAATTCAAAGTATTAGATCCTCTTTTTCACAAGCACAGGTCATCAATGCAACTTTAACTCAATTTATCACAGGAGACTCAGTAAATTTGTCTTCATCGTCACGTCTCCCGTTCTCAAAATGTTCAAGATTTACATTATCTACTCTTCAAGATCTTCAGAGAACTGAGTTCACTAAACCCAAAGGGCTCTAACATTGAAGTGCTTCCACCTTTCATACTAAAACATTTTTTTCTCTTTTTTTGGTCCAGACATCCTAAATCTGATCCATACAAGTTTGTCCACAGGAATAGTCCCTAAAAGGTGGAAAGAATCTATCATCTATCCAATACTCAAAGATCATAAAATCAGTCCGCTCGATGTCTCTATCGCCCTATCTCAAATATTCCATTTTTAGCCAAACTCACTGAAAAAATCGTCTTTCGACAAATCTCAGATTTTATCGAACAAACAAAGGTATTACATCCAAATTAGACTGGATTTCGTCAACACCACTCCACTGAACTTTCACTTATTGGGCTGACCACCAAAATTCTCTATCATCTAATGCAAGTTTATTAGGATTTTATATACCGCCTATCAAGGTTATCTAAGCAGTTTTTTTTACAATCAGGTACTCAAGCATTTTCCCTCTCTGTCCCGGTGGGCTCACAATCTATCTAACGTACCTGGGGCTATGGAGGATTAAGTGACTTGCCCAGGGTCACAAGGAGCAGCGCGGGGTTTGAACCCACAACCCCAGGGTGCTGAAGCTGTAGATCCAACCACTGCGCCACACACTCCTCAGTGTTCTTCAACCTTTTTACACCTATGGACCGGCGGAAATAAAATAATTATTTAGTGAACTGGCAAACTAATAAAAGACTAAAATTTTTAAAAACCCCATTGCTGCCCCATCCCCGCGAGCTCAGTCCCGTTAATCATCTGATCCCATCCGCATAAGCCTCAAATAGACACCAGCAGGATTCAGCAGAGTCCCGGAACCGATCCTGAGGAGAGGACAGCGTGGGAGCCCTGCTCCGCCCCTGTCCCTGACCAGCAAGGGAGCCATTTAATTTGCAGCGCTAACAGCGCACAGCCTTAATCGGGCCCCCTTCCAGACAGCAGCAGGATTTAGCAGAGTCCCGGACCCGATCCTGAGGAGAGGACAGCGTGGGAGCCCTGCTCCGCCCCTCTCCCTGACCAGCAAGGGAGCAATTTAATTTGCAGCGCTAACAGCGCCTGCAGGAACACCGAAGCTTGCTAAGTCCTATTAACTTAGAGGTGAGTGAGGATAGCCACTAGACACTATCAGGAAATCACTCTAGAACTCCAATATCAAGTCCAAACAACCAATCACTCAGGTGGCTCAACTAACAAATATTATCTTTGCTTACCTAAATACAGAGGTCCTCTAAAGCAGTGGTTCCCAACCCTGTCCTGGAGGAACACCAGGCCAATTGGGTTTTCAGGCTAGCCCTAATGAATATGCATGAAGCAAATTTGCATGCCTATCACTTCCATCATATGCAAATCTCTCTCATGCATATTCATTAGGGCTAGCCTGAAAACCCGATTGGCCTGGTGTTCCTCCAGGACAGGGTTGGGAATCACTGCTCTAAAGTATCAGCAAATTCCAGAACAATCACAAAATGGATACAAGCACACCCAAACTCATCCTTGCCCTACTACTGCTTTCCCTCTTCATAGATAAATGGAAAACAGCAGGATACCACACACACCCTATCCCAATCCTCACAGCATCATACAAATCATTTCAACCAACCAGGAAACTCCAAACCCCAAGAACCTTGATCCTTTGTCCATCATCCAGCCATGTAAGCATACCCACAATCTGGGGAAAAAGACATACAACAAAGGCCAAGACAAGCTCACAAAGACATCAGACATCACCAAAAATACTCACAAACATAGCTCCTACCCCCATTTCCCTCACAAAATTCACATCAATAGCATGTGCATACATGAACATAAGGTCGGTCAGCCCAAAGTCAGAACTAATCAAGGACTGGCTGATTAAAGATGATTTAGGTTGCCTCTTCCTAGCCGAAACCTGGCTCACATCTGACTCAGACCCTCAGACCCCAAATTATTACAGAATGCTACACAAATATCATGCAAGCAGAATACCGCAGTCACACATGGCAGGAATGGTGTTAGGGGGAATGCAACTAGGGCAACTGCCTCCTGGTCAGAGAGAGCCCTAAGCCAGCTGGAAGCTAAAGATGCACTGCCTGGGCTTTGCACTCCCCAGTTATGTCTAACATCAGCTCTAGCAGGATACATATTTTAAATCTGATATATTCTAATCACAAGATAGAAATAAAATTATTTTTTTCTACCTTTTGTCATCTCTGGTTTCTGCTTTCATCGTCTTTTCACTCTCTTCCATCCAGCGTCTGCCCTCTGTCTCTTCAATCCAGCATCTGCCCCTTCCATCCACTGGCTGCCCTCTCCCACTCCCATATGGTATCTGCATTCTTTCTATGCCCCTCTCTCATCAGACATCACCAAAAATACTCACAAACATAGCTCCTACCCCCATCTCCCTCACATAATTCACATCAATAGCATGCGCATACATGAACATAAGGTCGGTCAGCCCAAAGTCAGAACTAATCAAGGACTGGCTGATTAAAGATGATTTAGGTTGCCGCTTCCTAGCCAAAACCTGGCTCACATCTGACTCAGACCCTCACATTATTGAAATCTGTCCAAACGGATACAAAATAGAACTAGTATGCCGAGAAAACAGAAGAGGAGGAGGGCTAGCAATCATAGTAAAAAACAACCTCAACATTAAAGTCCTAGCCAAGCACTCCACTCCTCACTTAGACCTTCTAGCTTGCCAACTTTCTGACAACACACTTACAGGAAATCTGAACTGCCTTCTATGCTACGTCACTCCAGGAAAATGGAACACTACAAAACAAGAACTAGAAGAATTCATCTTCCAGAACTCTCTCTCCTCTACACATAATCTGATCCTTGGAGACTTAAACCTCCACCTATAAGACCACACCTCCAAACAAGTAGCGGATATTCATTCATACCTCAATACCCTATTGTACCAGATCCTCAACCCTGAACCCACACACGAAAAAGGTCATCAACTCGATATTGCAGCATACACATCCCCAAACCTCAACACACAAAATATTCAAATCACCAACGGCGATTTATTAACAACTTACTTATTCTATATAATCAATCTAAGACTTTAAGATCCACAGCTCATAACCTTTTAACTATTCCCTCATTGAAGTATATAAGTACAATGGGGGCTACAATTTTTTCCATTAGTGGCCCCTCACTTTGGAATAGTATTCCAAATCACTTACGTGAAATAAGTCTTGCCAATTTTAAGGTGAAGTTAAAGACATTTTTATTTCTTGATGTCTTTGCTACTTAAACTGCTCTTTTAAGGGCAAACCAGATTGAAAAGGTTTTTACTTTCAGTTTCCCTTCCTCTTGTTCTTTTCCTTAAATGTTCTTTCTCTTTGTATCAATTGTACTTCCAACCCCTCTTCCCCTTCATTCCCATTCGTCAATGTCTTTAAAAATTTGTCATTTTCCCCAATTTGTCTTTGATTACATTCTGATTTGATTTGGTACACTGTTTTGGTAGTTTTATACACCGCTTTGAAGGTTTGATTAGGCGGTTTAAGAAATTTTAAAAAAACTTGAAACTTCGTCTTGAATCCCTGGAGGGTGTTTTCCCTATAACAGCCTCCAGAAGAGCATTCCAGTTTTTCACCACTCTCTGGGTGAAGAACTTCCTTACGTTTGTATGAAATCCATCCCCTTTTAACTTTAGAGAATGCCCTCTCGTTCTCCTTACCATGGAGAGGGTGAACAATCTGTCTTTATCTACCAAGTCTAGTCCCTTCATTATCTTGAATGTTTCAATCATGTCCCCTCTCAGTCTCCTCTTTTCAAGGAAGAAGAGGCCCAGTTTCTCTAATCTCTCACTGTACGGCAACTCCTCCAGCCCCTTAACCATTTTAGTTGCTCTTCTCTGGACCCTTTCAATTAGTACCATGTCCTTCTTCATGTACGGCAACCAGTGCTGGACGCAGTATTCCAGATGAGGGCGTACCCATGGCCCAGTACAGCGTGATAACCTTCTCTGATCTGTTTGTGATCCCATTCATAATCATTCCTGTTTAAAAATTTCTCGCTTGATGTTGCTTGCAAGTAGCCTCATTCCATCTCCGCTGAGGTGGAGTCCATCCTTCCTGTATAGCTTGCTATTCACCCCAGAACGTCGTCCAGTTGCGCACGAAGTGACATCCTTCTTCCTCACACCAGCACCTCATCCATGCGTTGACTGCTTTCAGCTCCATCTGCCTCTTCTCATCGGCCCTGGGTACCAACAGGATCTCTGAGAACGCTACCCTCAGCGTTCTGGTCTTCAGCTTCCTTCCAAGCATCCAGAACTGATCCTTCAGTCCTTCCCTGCTGTAGTTCCTGTTGCTCACGTTGTCTGTCCCCTCATGGATCACCACCGCCGTATCTTCTTCTTCCATGCTGTCAATGATCCTGTTGATGTGGCTCACTATATCGTCTATCTTGGCTCCCTGTAGGCAGATCACCAGCCGATCCTGTCTTCCTCCCGCTATGTGGCTGTCGACCTGTCTGATGATGGAGTCCCCCACGACGATTGCTGTCCTCTCTATCTTCTCTTGTCTCTCCAGCCACAGGTCTGTGTCTGCGGTGTATCCGTGTCCTCTGTACATTTCCATCTTCCCTCATCCTGCCGTTGGCTTGAACCGGACTCGTCTTCCTGTGGGTTCCCTCCGCTATTTCCAGGTCTCGCTGCTGTGTCACCCATTTCTTCCTTGTGGTTGTCCTCCAGGTGGTCCTCCTTCACTGTAGCTGTATCTTGGCAGTTCCACTGATACTGGTGATTTTCCATGGCCTCCCTGTATGCCTCCTCGATGAAATTCTCTAACTCCTGGACTTCTTCCTCAATGGTTTCCTCTGTCTTGAAGTCTTCTGACTCTCTGTCCTCCTCCTCCACTGCTCGAAGTGCTTCTAGTTCCTGTATTCTGCCTTCCAGGAGTCTAACTTGTTTCTTCAGGCCTGCCAGTTCCCTGTATCGAGTGCATACATAAGACCGCCTCCCAGAGGGGAGGTAGTCATACATATGACAACGGTGCATAAAACTGGGTAGCTCAACATCCTGCTTCTGTCTGCTGTTTCCATTGCTGTCCGCTTGCCGGTCTGCTGTCTGAAATGGCTTCTCCCTGTTTCTTTATGTAGTGTCCTTGATGTTACTGTGTGGTCCCTCACCTGATTTTAGACCTGCTACCCTTGCATGTTTGTTGCTTGTGTGTCCTTTGTGTCTGCTGTGTTTGTTTATCTACTGCTTGTCTGTCCTGTTGCCCTTGTGGTACTTGCCTGTGTAGGTGTCCTTCCTTAACGCTTCTTCTTTGCAGTGATGCGTCCCTTCTTAAGGCCCTTCGCAAAGGCACTCACTAAGGCGAGCGCTTTTAACACTCGCCTTCAACGCGCGCCGAACAGCTGAGCACCATTGGCACCTCCCCTTTTAAGGGGAAGCTCCGGATCGGTGCTTTGCTGACGTTGGAGGGGTGGGCGGAGCTACCTCTCTCCCCTGCCCCTCACTCTCTCCTGCCTCCCCTCTTCTTTCCTGCCTCGCAACTCTCTTCTCCTTCCTGTTCTGCTCTCTGGGCTCAGACGTATATTGTTGTTTTGGTTTTGTTTGTTTACTTGTTTGTTTTTGTATGATGTGAGCACCGTGATAATTTAAATCCCCAGTGCCTAATGGTGCACTGCCGTTCGGCGCTTGTCAAAGGCGTGCACCTTAGCGCACACCTTGCGAAGTGACTTTGCGAAGGACTGAGGAAGATAGATAAGTATTGATGTTCCATTATTTTAAATTGACGTCTGTTAGTATTTTTAATTGAATTTTATTCTTTTTATATTTTTAGTAAGATGGCATTTTTTAACAAAATTAAATTAATAATTGCGATATATTTGATTTGTTACAACTGTTGGTGTAATGATGAACGATACCTCAAGCCTATTCCAATTCACTATTCTAGATACCGTCCTTTCAAAATAGTTAAATCATTTAACTCTCATCAATTTCTGTATGACTGTTCAGAACTAGGTCCTTTTCCTATCCCTGTGGTGTTCACCAACCGCAGGAATAGTAGATCATATAGGAAAACATCTAGAGATAGTTTTTAAAAACTTCCACTATGTAGGTCTACCAGTAGTTTCTAATTATCAAACCTTTAAGGGTTACTATTTAAATATTCGTTCCATAAGGAACAAACTCAAATTCTAAAAGATTGGTTGGAGGATATAAACCCTGATTTTCTGTTCTTAACAGAAACATGGACTGTTTCTGATAAAGATATTGCTTTAATAGAATGTTTACCTCAGGGTTATAGAATCCTTCCACTTTCCAGAAGTTGGAAAAAAGGAGGTGGTTTGGCCATAATTATGAAAGACTCTTTTAATTTCAAAAGATTTGATACAAAATCCACGGAGGATTTTGAAATCCTAACTTATAAGATTTCTAATAATCACTTGGAAGACTCACTGATAACTACATTATTTTACATTCCCCCCCCCAAAAAAAAATGGTTAGGGGTTAAAGAAGACTTTTATGAATTCCTTTTAACCAACACACTGGTAGGTTCCTATATTGGGGGACTTAAATGTCCATCTGGAACATCGTGAAAATTTAGAAGTTAAAGACATATTTTCTATGCTAGTTTCATTAGGTTTTTCCACAGTATCACTAACAAAAAACCATAAAAAGGGCCACCAACTGGACCTGGTTCTCGATTGATATTTGGCCTGAAGAAAAACGACCACATTAGTCCATATTAGCAATTATTGCATTGGTTAGCGTTTGAAGCAAGACGTATGATATGTTTTAGGTAATATTGTGATTCCCGCTAATCTCATAAAGTATGGCAAAATCCATATGTCCCAAGACTGCATCCATAAACCTCCATTCGACTCGGTCAAATGCTTTTTCAGCATCGACCGAGACTACCACCCATCCTGTTCCTTCCTTTTTAACCCTCCATACCAAATCTAACACCTTCCTAATCCCATCAGAAGCCTGCCTCCCAACAATAAAGCCTACCTGATCAGGATGAATAAGTGATGACATATATGATTACAGTCTATCAGCGAGAATTTTTGTATCTATTCCCAATAATAGGTCTATAGCTAGCACAGTATGTGTTATCTTTTCCTGTTTAGGTAATATTGTGATTCCCACTAATCTCATAAAGTATGACAATTGTTCTCTATCTTTTAAGTTGTTAAATAATTTTACTAAAAGAGGAGTTATATAAGATATAAACTTTTTATAAAACAATCCTGTAAATCCATCCATTTGCCTATTTTAATACGATGTATTACTCCTCGTGTCTCATCCTCTGTTATATCGTCATCCTGTCTTTGGGCCTCTGATTCTTGAAGCTTATTTAATTCTAAAAGAGGCAAATATTGTGACAAAGATACTTCCTGTCCATGATATTCTGATGAATATAATTTCTTATAAAATTCTACAAACCTATCATGGATATCCTTCTCTTTTGACAGGAGATCATCATGTTCAGATCGTATGCGCAAAATATTACCCTGTAAATGTTGTGTGCTAATAATTTCCCTGCCCGATTCCCAGATTCATAATGTTTAAGACTAAGGTGGTCTAGATTAAATTGAATGGCTTCATCTTCCATTTTTCCTAGGATCATACAAGTCTCCAGAGAAGGTGCTTTTTCATTGCTTTAATGATGGGGGGAAAGAAAATCAATTTAAAGAAAATTGAAACACAAAATTTGATTCATTTTTCTTTCATTTCGTTCAAAAATGAAAGGAAGGGAAATAGGAAAGTTCAGATCACTAGCCTTCATTTCCCTCATCCCCAATATGCATGTGTATACTATATGGAACTGATTCTATAAAGGGCACATAATTTAATTGTCAAAGCACCTTTAATAGGTTCAGTAATTGTTACAAAAAATTGTGTGATAGGTGCCCATCCAATTCTATAAAAGATAGGCACCTATCGCAATGTGCTTAGTGGTGCCTAATGCCTAAGTGGGTGTTTCTATGGGCAGAGCATGAGACAGGCACTGCTAAACGTGATTCTCCAAAAAAGACCCTCGCCTACATTTCAGGCGCCTAAGTTTTTACATAGGTGCTGCTAGCCGCAATTCTTTAAATGGCACCTAAGTGTGATTGGCATACAGCCTGTGCCTAGTTTTTAGGTGCCATTTATAGAATCAGCCCCTATATGAATAATATTGTCTGCATAAAAAAATCATAGAAAGACAAACATTTTTGATCTAGTCTATAAAAATACAGAATTCTTTAAAATCTATTGTTGAAGGATTTCCTCTGGATAAGATGTTGCCTCTTTGGGCAGGGAAGGAGGTCCCTTTTGATGTTCATTGCCTGATGGGAGTATCCCCTGACAAGATTCTTACTCCTAAGCCACAGTGTTCAAAATTCTGTAGTCTCCCTAGCCCTCCTGCTGCCACCACTTACACACCTGCCTACCTGGCATAAAACTCACAGGAAAATGCCAGCAGTGTAAGTTTTTTAAAAACTTGTGGGTCAGCTCCGATCTCATCCATTATAAAATCAGCAAAACTGGGTTACAGGTTTTGAAAATGCTCAGAGCTCCAGCATTTCTCCGTGACTATTGAGCAGGTGAAAATACATTTCCATACCATCATATAGCAGGCTTGCTGGAGGTTTCCAGTTCCAAATCAATGTGTACTTATTATTACTAGCATAACTTCAATTAGTATGCATTTCCATTTACTGTTTTTCTCCCCAAACATGTTGAACAGTATAAAATGTCCAGTTTGAAAAGGAACATAAGTTGCTGAAGTAGTTCAGTTTGAGAGTCTTCATAACACCAAGAGAAATGTTGGAAAGTGAATATGATTGCTGAAGCACAATTATTCCCAGTGAACCACTCTTGAGGCAAAGAAAACAACTCTGATGACTCATTTAGAAATGGTTTAGCATACAGTAGGCACAGCTGCACTATATTATTAGATTTTTTTTTTTTTTGTTAATAAATGTATTGTAAAAATCATATTTTCTTTACTTCCAGAAGCTGGCAGGAGTGTTCCCTTCTAAGTACTTACAGAATGCTTTTATAGACAAGCTGTGCCAATTGTATATTCTCTGTAAGCCAAGCTGGTGAGATAAGATTTTACTCTTCACAAATGCTTGTGCATCTAGCATTTAGAACATAGATATTATTTGCAGATCTTTAGACAATAATTAGTGCAATATATTTTAGAATTGATCACACCCTGAAAATACATTACAGAACTACAGCTGTGAAACAAGCTTTTTGGTCAAACTAACTGGAATTTCTGTGGTTCTACTGCATTGGTTTATTATTTTTATTTGTTATTATCGCATTTTTGTTTTTTGAAAGAAACTCGCTTAGGTTGATTCACAGTATATGCAATGAGAATAAACTAGCAACATTTATAAATGATCTAGAAACTGCAATGAGTGAGGTGATTAACCCCCTCCTTTACAAAGCCGCGCTAACATTTTTAGCGCCGGCCGCCGTGGTAACAGCTCAGATGCTCATAGAATTCCTATGAGCATCTGAGCTGTTACCATGGTGGCCGGTGCTAAAAACGCTAGTGCAGCTTTGTAAAGGAGGGGTAAATTTTCAGATGACACTAAGTTGCTAAAACGTATGCTGACGGTGAAAAATTGCAGGCAGACTTTAGGAAATTGGAAGACTGGATGTCCGAATGGCAGACGAAATATAATGTGGACAAATGCAAAGTGATGCACATTGGGAAGAATAACCCAAATCACAGTTACAAGATGCTAGGGTCCGCCTTGGGGATTAGTGCCCAAGAAAAAGATCTAGGTATCATCATAGCTAATGTGCAGTGGTGACTAAAGAAGTAAACAAGATGCTAGGAATTATTAGAAAAGGGATGGTACATAAGACTAAGAATGTTATAATGCCTCTGTATCGATCCAAGATGCAACCTCATCTTCAGTATTGTGTTCAATTCTGGTCACCTTATCTCAAAAAAGATATAGCGGAACTAGAAAAGATTCAAAGAAGAGCACCCAAGATGATAAAGGGGATGGAACTCCTCTCATATAAGGAAAGACTAAAAAGGTTAGAGCACTTCAGATTGAAAAGAGACGGCTGAGGGGAGATATGATTGAAGTCTACAAAATCCTGAGTGGTATAGAACGGGTACAAGTGGATCGATTTTTTTTTTTCTCCATCAAAAATTACTAGAGGACACTCGAAGTTACAGGGAAATACTTTCAAAATCAATAGGAGGATAGTTAACTTCTGGATCTAGTTGTCAGAGGAAGTGATAACAGCAGTTAACGTAGCTGGTTTTAAAAAATGTTTGGAAAAGTTCATAGTCTGCTACAGAGACGGACATGGGGATTGGTAGCATGGAATGTTGCTATTTTTGCCAGGTGCTTGTGACCTGGATTGGCCACTATGAAAACAGAATACTGGGCTAGACCGACCATTGGTCTGACCCTGTATGGGAAGTTATTAAGAACATAAGAATTCTTTATATATTTATATAAATAACTAGTGTTTAAGCCCGTTACATTAACGGGTGCTAGAATATATGCCTGTCTGTCTTTCTTTATTTATTTATGTCTCTCTCCCTGTTCCTGTCTCTTTCTTCCTTCCATTCTGTCTCTCTCCCTCCTGCTATTTTTCTCTCTCTCTCCCTGGCACCCTTTGTCTGTCTGTCTGTCTGTCTTTATTTCTGTCTGTCTCTCCCTGGCCTCCTTTGTCTGTCTGTATTTCTTTATGTCTCTCCTCCCCCCCCCCCCCCACTTTCCTTTGCAGAAGCAGCAGCGGTATTTCCGTTCCCCTCCAGGTCCCTGTGAAGCCCCCCCCCCACTTTCCTTTGCAGAAGCAGCAGCGGTATTTCCGTTCCCCTCCAGGTCCCTGTGAAGTCCCCCCCCACACACACACTTTCCTTTGCAGAAGCAGCAGCGGTATTTCCATTCCCCTCCAGGTCCCTGTGAAGCCCCCCCCCCACTTTCCTTTGCAGAAGCAGCAGCGGTATTTCCGTTCCCCTCCAGGTCCCTGTGAAGCCCCCCCACACACACACTTTCCTTTGCAGAAGCAGCAGCGGTATTTCCATTCCCCTCCAGGTCCCTGTGAAGCCCCCCACCCCCCAATTTCCTTTACAGAAGCAGCAGCGTATTTCCCTTCCCCTCCAGGTCCCTGTGAAGCAATTCCCTTCTCTTACGTGAGCTGTCCTGCTCCGTTCAGCTCCTCCCTTCTCTTAATGCGATTTGGCCTGCTCCGTTCGGCCCCTCCCCCTTCCCGCGGGCTGGCCTGCTGCGGCCGAAGGTTAGTTTTAAAAGTGCCGGTGGCGGCTCCTCTTATGCTGCTGATCCTCCTGAAGAGCAGCCTGCGATGGTGGCCGGCTTTAGGGAACCTCGCAGGCCGCTCTCCAGCCTCGGTAGCACGTTTCCTCTGACGCACGGGATCGCGTCAGAGGGAACGTGCTACCGAGTTGGAGAGCGGCCTGTGAGGTTCCCTAAAGCCGTCCACCATCGCAGGCTGCTCTTTACAGGAGGATCAGCAGCAGCAGCGGCGGCGGCGAATGAGGGCCGAGGTGTGTTCCCTGCCGAGGACGCGAGCAGGAAAAGAGCTTGCCTGGCTCCAGGGTGAGTGAGGGTGGGAGGAGGGGAGTGGCCAGAGTGATCATTGGCCGGGTTCTAAAATGGAACACGGCCACGGATCACACACCACGGCGGCAGTAATCACGCTTTTTTAAAAGCGCATGCGCCGCTAACCTTTTATTATATAGGATATATATTATATTCTAATGTTCTTAGTAAACTTTCATTTCATTAATCTAAACTGTATTTGTTAATGGAAACATGCAGCTGCAGGTTTATGCTAATTGTATAAGGGGAAATATTCAGCAGTGGTAGTCAGTATTTTAGCATAAATGCTGGTTGCAATGGTTAAATTGTACCATTATGGACTCAGTTCTGAAAATGGCACCAAAATGGTGCTTGCTAAGCTCTATTCTACAAACGGTGATCCAAGTTGGATGTCATTTAAAGAACAGAATCTGCACTGAAAAGGATTTACACCAATTGAAGCCTAGGGTAGATCCCCTTGCCTAAATTAGGCAGGACTCCTCCAAATTCTCACTGTGTGCAAATCCTAGAACCACCTCTAACCTACCAATGCTCCTCCCATGGCCATGCTTCCTTTTTGGATCCACACCCAAAAATGTATGCGTATATCTAATGGCTATAAAGATGCATGCATAAATCCCAATTATTGCCAAGTAGCACAAATAATTTATTGTTAGTGCCCATTTATCTGTGCCAATTGGTTTGATAAACCATTAAGGGTTCCTTTTAGAAAGCCACGGTAATTGCTCTGACGTCCATAGGGATTTAATGGTCGTCAGAGCATTTGCCGCGCAGCAGCTGCTACCATGGCTTTGTAAATGATGTGTACAATTTTGGGCGCATGCCCAAATTTGTATGCAGAATTTTGAGAGCTAAATATATGGTTTATAGTTTAATTTTATTTAATATACCATCCTTACTTAGGGAATAGCAGAGCAGTTTATACTAATAAAAATCATAAGATGAGAAAAGAACCACAAATCATGTTAGTTAGTTGGGTGCCATCGACTTGATGAATAAGAGACATGGATTTTGCTTTTGTATTTTTGGGTGTTTTTGCATTGAGATGATTGTTGGGGAACACTGAGCACTTTGGAGTTGGAGCATTGTGAACTCTGGACTTAACTTTGCCAGTCAAGATAAGTACCCTTCCTATATCTTTTTGACATCTGTTTATCCTGCCTAACAGTGTGATTTTTATATTATGGATAGGTAGGAAGGGTGCTATGATGTTTATAAGCCTGAGCTGGTAGAGTCCTGAGCTCTTGTACTAATAGCTTGTTGGCTTTCACTGAGCACAATCAATATATATTTTTTAGTATTGTTTTTAGTATACCTAAAATTATTCCATTAGAATCAGTATCCAAATTGAAAATCCTCGGTGTAATAATCGATGTTGATTTATCCTTTCATGACCATATCAGCGCAATAGTTAAAACCTGTTTTTACAGATTACGGCTTCTACGCTCGATCTCTACTTTCTTGGAAACTAAATCTCTTAATATCTTAATTCACTCTCTCATCATTTCTAAACTGGACTATTGTAACGCGCTTCTTATTAACATAACCCAAAAAGAAAATAGACGTCTCCAAATTATCCAAAATACAGCAGTTAAATTAATATTTAATGCAAAGAAATTTGACCACGTTTCACCTTTACTAATTAAATTACACTGGCTGCCCATAACCCATCGAATTACCTTTAAAATATTATTTTTAGTCTATAAAACATTAAGCACCAATGAACCTCAATTTATCTCAAAAATGATTGTCCCACATAATTCTGTTCGTTCGCTAAGATCTTCTTCATCTAATTTGCTTTCAGTCCCATCGCTAAGAATCATAGGTACTAGACGCAATGACATTTTTTCAGTAAAAGCTCCCACACTATGGAATGCCCTCCCAAATTTTATTAAAAATGAAACTGACCTTGTAGTATTTAAGAAAAACTTGAAAACATATTTATTCCAGGACGCTTTTGACTTATAAAACACTGTCCTTCTAGATTTCTGTATTCTTCTTTCTTTTTTCTCTTAACCCATTATTACCTAATTTGTTTTTATCCTTTGATGTCAAACTCTAACAAATAATAAGATTGTAATTTCTCCCCTCCCTTCCCACCCTTTCTTGTTTGTCAATCTTCGTTTGTCCTAAAAATGAATTTAGTAAATTAAATGTATGTCTGTCTTTTAAGTGACCTTGTAACCTAAATTGTATTACCACACTCTGATGGTTTTTTAACTGTACATCGCTTAGATATCTTGATAAGCGATTCATCAAATAAAGGTAAACTTGAAACTTGAAACTTGATTTATTTAATTCTCTTTTTTGAATAAGTCTTGAGATACAAATAAATAATAACAGATTATAATATGTAGGAACCGACATTTGTCCCATACAATAATAGTCACATTAAACATTTTAAAAAAAGGGAAACAAGTAATATAATTAATCAATGCACAAATGGAGGTAGTACAATAACAACTACCAATAGATAATAACAATAATCAACATATAACTAACAGCATTAAAAAATAAGCTTTTAAAATAGATCTGAATTTAAAATAGGTAGACTCCAGGCAAGCAGTACTGGGGAGAAAATTCTATAAAATAAGGTGAAATACAAAAAAAAAAGGCCTGATTGCTAGTGACTTCATAGTGAATTGCGCAAACTGGAGTTAAATGGGAGTGTTGGTCATTTAGTGAACACAGTGCCCTAGAGGGACAAATAAGGCTAGATAAAAATGGATAAGTAAGCTGGGATGATACTGTTTAATGACTTAAATGTCAGAACCAGAATCTTAAATTGTAAGCAAAAAGTAATAGGAAGCCAGTGATGCTGAATGTATAGAGGAGTAAGATGATGGAAACAGGAAGCATGAGACAAACTGTATTCTGAATTATTTGCAACCTGTGGAGTTGATTTTGAGGAAGTCCAATGAGAATGCTATTACAGTAATCTAATTTTGGTAGAATAAGTGAGTCTATAAAAATTTAAGGATTTCTCATCAAGAAGAGAACGGATTGAACATATCTGCCTCAAGGAATAGAAGCAGGAAGCGTAAAAGAAGATCAAGACTGATAATGCCAGATTAGAGAGTATATGTATAGAATGTCATTTCAGAAAGGCTGTACTGTCAATCAAAATGGAGAGGGAGTCAAAGTACAGTCTAAACATTTGCCTGGGCTCCACAAAGACCTAAAGGATACCCCTAGTTGGGGGGGGGGGGGGGAGACACACCAGGCCATAATTTTGAATTGCCACAACCAAGGAGCCTGCTGCGGACAACAGGGGCCAGGTAGTGGCATTGTATCTATACATATTTCTATGTATTAAAATTATAGGGTAAATTTTCAGGCAGCATGCTCACCATGCTAAGTTAAGCACTGGCACCAAAAGCATAGCCAGGTTTTGATGTCAGGGGGAGCAGATCTTTTATAAAATAGGCATCCATGTGAAGCTGTTTGGGGGAATAGCCGCTCCCCTTGCACCCCACCAAGTTTCGCTTACACTCTCATTGGTCTAATTGACAGTAAAACCCTACCCTGCCTTATCCTCTATTAAATGGTGTGAAGTGTGATATCCCACCACTGTTTCCTCTAAGCTGAGCAGAAGTCCTCTACCTACAGCCTCATCAGTGGTGGATGCTGTTTTCCTATTATATTTTCTATAGTGAGCTCTGTATGACTTCAGGGAACCTGCCCATCCCTAGAAATGGAAACACAATATTGAAGTACCATGCCCCACTGGTAGCAATGCAGTTGGAAGATCCCTGCTGAGCTTAGAGGGGAAAAATGCATCCCACTGATTTCCTTCCCTTACTAGAAAAATAAAGGCCTTATGTTTTTAGGAAGTTTTTACATGCGTCTGTCTTGTTTCTTTTTCATTACTTGGTCAAGTAAGGCTTTCTTTAAAATTTGGAAAGAAGAGCAATCTCTCACACTGACAGTAATGTTTTCCCCCAGCCATCTTTCTTTTTGCAGACTTACAGTAGTATCTTAACCACAGGAACATGGCCACAGCTGATATAATACATACGTTTAATCCATATTTTGCTTTCTCAACACAATTCATAGGTGCCACTTATTTGAGTAGCTGTGGGAATGAGTGAAACGTTTTCTAGCAGAGTAGCCTGCTACAAATCAATGAATCCCCTTAATGTAGGTTGCGTTAACTCATGGCAATCTATAACATTTTACCTTTAACAATCATACCCATACTTTGAGGGTGACAGGTCCCTAAAGTAATATTAAATAAATGCAGTGCTTGTTTTCTAGTAAAAGCATGGCAGTACTCAAATACCAGGCCATACTTCACGGGTGGGGTGATCAATGATGGACCTACTTACCAATAGCCAAGCTGCCCCCCCCTCCACACACACACAACTATTCACAAAATCTACGAAAAGACAGAATTGGTATGAAGAGCCTGGGCTCTTTCATTAATACTTGGGAAACGGGTGAATTTTAAAAGACAATTGAAAAGGTACCAGTACTTAGTACCCCTCCCCCCCAAGTATCCCATGAAAAAAGCCCTGAATAAATGTGATATTTTAAATGCTGTAATGTTTGTAATTTTAAACATGGTTTCAGAAAATCACAGCCTGAGGAGAACTGGTCCATGTTCCTGTTTCTATCTCTACTGATCTGAAGGGTTACCTTTGAAAGCTCATCATAAAATGCATTGAGTTTGTCCAATAAAAAAGGTATTACCTTATTTCCTTTGGCTTTTGCTTTATTTCTATAACATAAGAACATAAGAACATAAGAACTGCCATCTCCGGATCAGACCCATGGTCCATCGAGTCCGGCGATCCGCACACGCGGAGGCCCAGTCAGGTATACACCTGATGTAGTTTTACCACCCATATCCCTCTATGCCTCTCATAAGGAGATGTGCATCTAATTTGCCTTTGAATCCTAGCACAGTGGATTCCTTAATAACCTCCTGTGGAAGAGCATTCCAGGCGTTCACCACTCGCTGCGTAAAGCAGAACCTCCTGACATTTGTCCTGGACTTGTCCCCCCTTAGCTTTAAACCATGTCCTCTTGTCCGTGTCACGTTGGACAGTGTAAATAATTTGTTTTTCTGCTCTATTTTATCGATGTCTTTCAGTATTTTGAACGTCTCTATCATGTCCCCTCGCAGCCTCCTCTTCTCAAGGGAGAACAGTCCTAGTTTCTTGAGTCGTTCCTCATATTCCAAGTTCTCCATACCTCTTATTAGCTTCGTTGCTCGTCTCTGCACCCTCTCCAGCAGTTTTATATCCCTCTTTAGTTTGGGAGACCAATGTTGGACACAGTATTCCAAGTGTGGTCTGACCATTGCTCTATAAAGCGGCATTATGACTTTCTCCGATCTGTACTATGAACAGAAGCAGCAGCAATTACTCAAGAAGTAAGATCACTTCTGCCCTTCCCAGAAATACCAGAGGCATGAAAAGAGTAACCTAAAATCATGTCATATCCTTACTGCGCTCTTCTCCTTTTCTAGAATGTTTATCTACTAATGTTACGATTTATTTCCTAAATAAATTATACAAAACTTCTTGACAGCATCATATATGCAAGCTGGCAATGTTTGTGCTCACTGCAAGAAACTGTCAGTGGAGATCTGAAGCAGCCTGAAGAGCAGATGACACTTTTGCATATTAATTTTTCAGAGGTTTTGATGTTTTTTCGGTGTAAATTGTCTTCTTTCAGTAATTTGCTGCTTCCACCTTTCATGAATTATGGTTTCTCTTGTGGGATATAGAAGTCAGTTTTTAAAGGAAAAAAGGATGGGATTTGGGAATTTTTAAATTTCCATATCCTGTATACTTGTTTGGATACATTATTAAATCTCAATAAAAAAAATGATGGGATTTGATATACCACTTTTCAGTGGCTGCAGTCAAACCAGACGTTCGGAAAAACCCTGAAATGTTCTCTTTTTAGAGGACTGTCCAGGCTCCCAGATAGACTTTCTAAAACCTAGCATTTGTCAAGGTTTTGGAAAGTCCCTACAAGCTCTGGCCGCATCTGGAGGGCCTCTGAGCATGTGCGGGTGATGTTACATGCATCTGAGACTGCTCTAGACCCTCCAGACACGGCCGGAGCTCGTAGCAAAGAAAGGAGACTTTCTAGGGGCGGGGCTGGAGGGCAGAATGGGGCAGGGCTAGAGGCAGAACCGGGTGGGGCTGGAGGCAGAACCAAGCGTGATCATATGACCAGGGTTTTCTTTTTTTTAAATATGGTAACCCTATATACAGATACTTATTATGACCTGGGGAAATGGAGGGTTTAGCGACTTGCTCAGAGTCACAAGGTGCTGCATTGGGAATCAAACCCTGTACCTGCCAGGTGTCAGCGCTTATAAGTGGAAATTGCGATTTCACAACTCCCACATTTAAGTGGCACCAATTAAATAGTGAAGCCATAATTTTAACTTGGTTTCAATTGGAGATGGATATAAACTACATGGGATTAAGGAAACCAACTTCCTTAATCTCTCATGTAAAGTCCAGGGACAAGTACATAGGATCTGTAAGGGAAAAGAAGATATAGTGGATGCTAAGGGCATACTGGATAAACCAGATGTCCCCAGTATTCAGTCAGCAGCATTCAGCGTTTTCTAAAATGCTAATTGTTGCTGGTTAAATTATCCCCTGATATTCAGCACTGGGCCATGTCCGTGCAATGGGACTGAATTCTAGGGAATTATTCTGGGTGGGCTGGCCTCCTGGAGCTTATGTGAGCCAGGCCGATATTCACCTGAGCCTACATAAGACAGTTATGCAGTCCTCAGCTGAATATTGGGCCAGGATCAGTAAAAACTTTTTTTTTAAACGTGAGCCCCTTGAACCCCGACACACCCCCCTCTCTCCTTCCTTCTTCCCTTCCAAAATCCCTCCCACCCCTCAGTAGGTCAGATAGCCCCCCTCCCAGGCCTACTCTGATCTCCGATGGTCCTGTAGTGGTCATGAAAGGAGCAGAGACCCCTCACTCTTGTCACCCTGAATATTGCCAGCACCCACATAAGTTCTGATTCTTCCCAACACTTTTTTGAAAGTCAGTGAGAGGTGATATTCAGTGGCGCTGCCCAGTTTAGTGTTGCTGAATAATCAGCGGTTGGGCAATTTAACAAGCAATTTAAATGAGCCAGAGACTCTCCAGACCACTTAGATCACTCTAAATATTGGCCCCATTGTCTTTATCTGCCTTCATTTTCTCCGTTTCTATATTCTACTGTTCTGTTGTGATGCCATAAACTCAAATCTAATCTACTGTATATACTCGAATATAAGTCAAGACCCCCATTTTTCCCCTCACAAAGGAGGAAAAATGTTTGACTCGAATATAAGTCGGGGCTTAATATTCAAGTGCCATGCCCTGCCAGGATCTGCACTCAGTGTCCCCTCCCTGCCAAGTTCTGCACCCAACCCCCTTCCCTCCATGCCCTGCACTCAGTCCCATTCCCTACCAAGCTGTGAACCAAGCCCCCTTCCCCGCCAAGCTCTGAAAACTGTCCCCCCTCCCTGCCAGGCTCTGAACACTGTCCCACCTTCCTTCCCTATACCCTCTTCCCCTTAAAAAGAGCCAACATCATCATGATGTCACAATGGCTTGATTGTCCCATACTCCCCTCTGCCCTCTAACCCAGCCAGTAGATTAACCCTTCCCCTTAAATTAAACCACCTAGTGGTAGGCCGGGATAGGAGGGATCTCCTGCCCTGGCTGACAATAATAATTACCACCCTCTCTCCTTCCCTCCCTCGTGTACCTGTTCCCTGGTGGTCCAGCATGTATCCCGCGCTGAAATCCTTTGTAAAGGTAGCAGCCAGCAGTGCACCAGGACCAGCACGCAGGAGCGAGCTTTTTGTGCTGCCAGCTGGCCCTGCACTGCTCCTTGATAGGCTACCGCAAGTTCTCATGGGAATCGCAGTTCTCGGGGCGGCCTAAAGCTCACTCGGCCTAAAGTCAGCTCGGGTGCGCCGCTGGCTGCTACCTTTACAAAGGATTTCAGCGCGGAATACACGCTAGACCACCAGGGAACAGGTACGCGAGGGAAGGTGGTAATTATTAGTGTCGGCTGGGGCAGGAGACGGGAGGGCCTAAGGCAAGCCTGCAGGAAGTCCGGGAGGGTTTTGGGTGGTCACTGGGGGATGACTCAAATATAAACCAGGACCCCCATTTTTGGGCCAATTTTTTGGCCCCAAAATCCCGGTTTATATTAGAGTATATAAGCTTTGGCTTATATACCGGATCATCTCCCAGTGGAGCTCAACTCGGTTCACATATAATTAAGATTAGAGTACATAGCAGAAAACATAAGAGAAGGAAGAACTAATTAAAAACTAAAGTACATAAGAAAAGCATAAGAAAAATAACTACAGTGTTCTCCCTAGGGCCTTTTAGCCGGGCGCTCCGCCTAGCTAATTTAGATGACCGCCCGGCTGTCATCTCGATCGCAATCCTGCTGCTTCTGCTGCTGCTCAACATTTAAAAAAAACAAAAACCTTCTCACCGGCTTGGAGATTTACCAGACTGACTGGCACAGCCTGAATCGCAGGAGCCTGACTTTTTAAAAAAAATTTTAACGCCAGCAAGTGACTTGAACCCATGCTCCAGGGCTCTAACATGTGCATGTCGGCTTCCCTTCTCTTCCCACCGAAACCGGAAGTCATGTCCCGGGGGGGGAAGGGAAGGGAAGCCAGCATGCACACTTTAGAGCCCCAGAGCATGGGTTCGCTACAGGAGACAGGTCACCTTACAACTTGCTCTTGCTTGCTTCGGGCTTTTCTCACTGCCGGGTCCTGCCTACTTTCTGTTTCCATGAAAGCAGTTCCCGGCAACGAGGAAGGCCCAAAGCAAGCAAGAGCAGCGAGTTGTAAGCTTCCCTCCATCGCTGACCTATGGAAGATAGGTCAGCGATGGAAGGAAGCTTACAACTTGCCTTAGTCCAGCCCTGCATAACATGCGGCCCAAAACGGATCTCACTGTGGCCCGCACCCGATATGGTTCTTACTCCGCTCTCCTGCCCGTTGGGGTTCAGACCGTGTCAGCTTCTCCCACTAACAGGAACCACCAGCTGGAAGCGTCACTCTCGCGCGTGCTTCTCAAGAATAGACCTCGACGCAAGAAGGGGAAAGGGGTGTTGAGGGAAGTCCAGCTGTGAAAATGAAGGCCCAGGAGCAGGAGAAGCGTCCCAGTTTGCCTAGAAATGGCTCAAGGCAAAGCTGTTCTGCTGTCGCATGCGGGATCCTGTGCCTCGCAGCAGGCTCTTGACAAGAATGGGAAAATCCAGAAGACAATACTTCCAAGGATAGAAGGATTGGGAAGATGATGTGAATATGAAAATTTGCAAAAAGAAGACAATAAGGAGCAGCCTTTTTCTGTTGGCTCACTGAAGAAACTGGCAGCAATGCCTGACCATACAGATATATCCTTGAGTCCTGAAGAGCGGGTGTGCGCTTTAAGTAAACTTGGCTGCAATGTCACAATCAATGAGGCCATTACTCCACGCCGCTACTTCTGATCAGGGGTAGAGATGGAATGGATAGCAGCTGTATATTTAGAGGAGGGAAACCTGGAAAATGTATTTGTTCTTTATAACAAGTTTATAATCTTATTTGTAGAAAAACTCCCTAATCATCGAGACTATCGGCAGTGTGCTGTACCAGAGAAACAAGATATTATGAAGAAATTGAAGGATGTGGCCTTTCCCTGAACAGATAAGTTAAAGAAAACTATTTTAAAGAAGTATGGAATGGAATACCAGCAACAAACTGCAGACCGAATATCTACAGAAATTTGAGCAGCAGCAAATGATCGAAGAAGAAAAGAAGCGAATTGTACAGATGCGGCAGCAACAGTTTAACTATTTTGAAGATCAGCTCAGGAGGCAAGATTTATCCCAAGATCAGATGAACATTAAAGGGCATTTGAAGGCATCCGAGCAGATTGAGGAGAACATGTCCTGCTTTTCCATGCCTAAAAATACCACTTTGTCTAATGTAATCTCTGATCAGATCCTTAAGAGTGATGCAACTATGTATGCTGGACAGTCTCCTCCAGTAAACAGAGATTTAAAGCCTGCAGCCATACAGAACCAGATGGTCAAAGGGCTCCGAAGTGTAGTATTGCCAAGGGATCTGTCTCACAAGTTTCTGCTGCTGGCAGATGTAAACACAGCACAAGAAATAGAGACTTGTGGCATTCTCTGTGGAAAGCTGATGCATAATGAATTTACTATTACCCATGTAATAGTGCCAAAGCAGTCTGCTGGACCAGACTATAGTACAGTGATATGGAGAATGTGGAAGAATTATTCAGTGTTCAAGATCAACATGATCTCCTCACAGAAGAAAGACGGAGAGAAAGAGAGAGGCCTGGACCAAAGGGGAAAGACAAGAGGCAGATGCTGGAGAGGGGGGAAAGAAGGGAAGGAGATAGATGCCAAACCATGGGGTGGAGTGGGAAGGAAGGAAGAAAGGAAAGGAGAAGAGAGAGATGCCAGAGCATAGGGGAGGGGTGGAGACAAAAAATGGAGAGGGGGTGAAGTTGAAATAAATCATGTACAAAGGAGAGAAATGGCACAGGATATAGAGTTTATTGAAGGGACATAGAGGGAAGATACCATATGGAACAGAGAGAGGGCGGACACTGGATGGAAAGGGCAGAGAGGGTGTAAGGGGCAGCGAGAGAGTAGACAGTAGATGGAAGGGGTAGAGAGAGAGGGAAGAGGGTGGGTGGAAGGGGCAAAGAGAGACGACAGATGTTGCATGGAAGGGAGCGAGGACATGCTGAATAGAAAGAAGAGAGCGAAGAGAAGATGACTAAATCAGAAACGACAAAAGGTAGAAAAAATATTTTCGTTGCTTTACGTAGAATCAAGAAGTATTGTAACTGTATTGATTAAAATTTATCAATAGGAAATGGAAATAAGGCAATTTGGGGGGGGGACTAAACCTTTTTCCTCAGGTCAGGACAGGATACCATAACAGCTGTATACTGTACTGTCTTGAAGAAAGATTTGGCCTCTGAAAGCTAATTGAAAAATTGATTAGTCCAATAAAATGGTATTTTCTTATTTCTCATTATTTGTTTTATTTCTATTTGTTAATTTGTAAAGTGGTGATTGTTATGTAGCAGTTTTTTCAAATTTACATCTACTGTCTTTATATTTTGCACAGTATTAGGGGATGTGTCACTGTTTCTGTGGTGTTACAGAGTCTGGTTTCTTGGCGATTTAGTTTTAACTTTTGTCTACATATTTCTATTTATAGTTTGTGATTATTCTATATTGGGCGAAGATGTTTCTGTGGTCTGTGTGTCTGAAAAGGACATGGCTTTCTGTTAGCATCAACTGTACAGGATCAATTGACTGTGTAGGATCTGGTTTGTTTAGTTTTACAATGCGTGTGTTGGTGTTCTAGTGCTCACTGTAGTGTTTAAGCTGCTGCCTTTTCCTAGGTGCACCCTTGTTGTGTGACTCATGGATTATTACCAAAAATAACTTTTTTATATAGAGGAGGGGGTTGTTAAAAAATGATCAGCATTGGCTGTCATATATACTAAGTATGTCACTGGATTTAATGACCCTATTCTAACTTTACTGTTGACGTAAGTGGTGTTGTCCCCTCCTCCCCTTCCCCCCCTCTCCGCAGTATGAATAATTAAATTAAAGTATTAACATCGAACAGCTTTCAAATGACATTATAAGCAAATAAAAATAAAATATTTTTAATACATTGCTAATTATTACCTGCATCTTTACCTAAACTGTTTTGCCCTAGCTCTTACTTTGCACTATAGCAAAATAAAAAAGAAGCAGATAAAGATCAATCACACAGGTCTCCTTCAAGGCTCAGTAACACCTCTCCATAAATTATGTGGAAGAGGTCTGGAAGTGGGGATAGCATCTATTTCATATCCTCAGTGAGACCTCAGGAAGGAACCTAGAGGTGTTGTATAGCCATTTCTTGTATGACTGGATGAGCTATATTTATCTTTTTTTTTTTTTTTAGTTGTTTAAATTCATGCAGAAATAAATGGCTAGATTGAACCTAATGACTTCGTTAACGCATTTCCCTTTTTTAAACCTCTCTATACCATTTGAAAGAGGGTGAATATCTAATTATTCACTTCTAGAATTGGATACTTCTTAAATTTAGTAAAAATATTCTGGCACAAGTGTCAAACCTTAAAAAAGGAAGTCATATTGAGCATTGGAAAATAATAAGAATTAACTAATAAAAATAGTATACATTTAATTTTCCCCACCACCAAATTTCCCCACTCCACCCCACCCCACCCAGCTACTTTTTCATACCACCTGGCTGGAAAAAATTTCTGGGGAGAACACTGAACTATAATATTATCATTTCATTGAGGCTGTAGTTAAACCATTTAAAAACTGCGAGAAAAACAAAGTTTTCAGAAATTTACTAAATAATTGCAGCTGGCCTAAAAGCCTAATGGAGTCAGGAAGTTCATTCCAGATCTCTACAAACTTGAAAACAAAAGATCGACTGAGATTCCCAGCAGATTTAATTCACTTAAAGGAAGGGAAGGCTAACATATCTTTGTGTGTTTCTCAAATGGCAAAGTCTAAGGGTATTCCAACATAAGGGGACAAAAAGATCAAATATTCCATAGAGAAGCTTGAAGATTATGCATGCGCATTTAAACTGGATCCTAAAGCTAATTGGGAGCCAGTGAAGCTTTATCAACAAAGGGGAAACTCTGCTCGATCTCTGGCTTTATCTTCACCACCCTGCCAATAAAGGATTCTCTGCGCTTACCTTGCACTTTATAGGATTGTTTTGGCCTCTACCGGTCCCATTAGGAGCCATTTAGCCTCTTTTTCAAAGAAGAAATATTTCCTTTTGTTACCTCGATTTCACTTTATAGAACAATCCATTGCTCTTAAATTTTCTTTCACTGGAAAATGAATGCTTCTTGTATTTTATTTACTCCTTTATTTACTTCTCATAGACAGCAATATTTGTCATGTATTCTTGATTATTAATTATAAAGACCCGCTTGGCATAGTTTCTTATATCATCACTACTTACAGTAGGACTTTTACTAATGGTGCACTTGAGATTAATTTTCTAATTTTTGCACATAGCTTAAAAATATTCTAAGGTTATTGTATCTTGTAAACTAATTAATATCCATATTTGTGGAAATTAACTGATTTAAGGAATGCAGTTTGTAGTTTAATTAGTATACTGATCTATGTTTGGATTACTACATTTTTGAGGTTTATAATTAATGTTCTCTCACTTTCCTTAATGAGAGAAATATGTAATAGGAATTCCCTTCTATTTTTATCTTTCTTCTGATTACTTAATAAATTCTGGCTTTTACAAAGCCACAATAGAGGTTTCTACTGTGGTCCAGTGAGGTAAATGTTCCAATGCTCATAGAAGTCTGATGAGCGTTGGATCATTTACTTTGTAGCCCTGTGGTAGAAACCTCTACCTAGTGGCATCACCATCTTGGTGGGGACGCCAGCACCTACTACTACTATTTATCACTTCTATAGTGCTAAAGGGAGCACACAGCATTCCATATTTTGACATTAAATAGACGGTACCTGCTTAGAAGGGCTTACAATGTAACTTGAACAGACAGAAATGACATATAGGGTTGGGGATGCAGAACCGAAGGTGAGAAGAGTTAGGAGTTGAAAGCAGTCTTGAAGAGTTGGGCTTTTAACTTGGACTTGAACTGCCAGAGATGGAGCCCACCATAGAGATTTGGGCATTTTGTTCCAGGCGTTTGGCACAAGATAGAAGGGATGGAGTCTGGAGTTGACAGAGAAGGGGAAGGGCACAGATAAGAGGGACTTACTAGCTGAGTGGAGCTCGCAGCAGGGAACACAGGAAGAGATAAGTGAAGAGAGATAACGAGGGGCAGTTGAGTGAATTTACTTGTAGATCAGTAAGAGGAGTTTGAATTGTATTCAGAAACAGATGGGAAGTCAATGAAGTGACTTTAGGAGAGGGCACCTCTCCATACCCCCATGCCACGCTCACATCCTCTCCCGTACCTCTTTAAATCGTCACCAACATGAGCAACTCCTCCAGCCTGCTGCTCGCGCTGGCCTGGCTCCCATCTGAAATCACTTCCTGGTTGCAGGCCAGAGAAGCTGCTCATGCTGGCAAAGATTTAAAGAGGTACAGAGAGAAGGGAGAGTGCGAATGTGGCGTGGGGAGGCAGGGAAGGAGCGAAGAAGGTGGAAAGGAAGGCACGGGAGATGCCACCACCCTGGGCACCTCCCATCCTTTGTATGCCACTGCCTCTAACATGGCCTTGTAAAAGGGGGGGGGGGCAAAGTTATTGTGAGGTGGAAACCTTCCAAATTCTTTTTTTGTTCTTTTTTCATGAAGTATTAGCTTTGGGCTCCTTTTACCAAACCGCAGTAGAGGTTTTTACTGTGGGCCAGCAAAGCAAATGTTCCAACGCTCATTCAATTCCTCTGAGTGTCAGAGCATTTACCTCGCTGCCCCTTGCTTACAAACGTCTAGTGCCGTTTAGTAAAACCCATACATCAAACTTGTTCCCTTTTCGAAACAGGTCTGCCAGCTAGATCCTCAGATGCACCACTCCACGTTCAATTCAATTTCATAACGTTAAGCTTAAGGTGCATTGTCTTCACCGGATCCAATTTTATAAATACATTTATGAGTCTATGTTTAACTTTATAAATATATAATTATATGAATTTAATTTTTTTTTTTTTTTAAATTATTTATTTATAAAATTTTACAATATTTCCAAGCATATACATCTTGTACAGTAAAGTGAGACCAAACAACATATTAAACTAAAATCCCATAATTAATATTACTACAAGGAAATACTTAATCTAGCTGATCTCACACTAGTCCTCAATATTATTGGATCCATCATTAAGAGTAGAACTTATATAATTCAAATTAATTAAATAAGAAAAATCCTTATCTGACTAAAGTGCAGGGAACTAACTTTTCATAGACGTTTTATGTTGTTATTCCTTTTTCTAGACGTTTCATTGAGAGAAAACTAATCAGTTGAGATGGCTCTGTAAATATATACTTCAATGATAAATATCTAACTACACATTTACATGGATATCTCAAAAAGAAAATACCCCCTATTTGAGTCACTCCAGGTTTTAGAATTAAAAATTCTTTCCTTCTTTTCTGAGTCTCCCTAGAGACATCAGGAAAAATCTGAATATGCTGCCCCAGGAAGTCTTTGGATCTATTTTTGAAGAAAAGTTTTAATATCCAATCCTTGTCTGGAGCCAAAGCAACAGACAACAAGAGAGTAGCTGGAACAGCCATTTCTCTATCTGATTGTTCCAATATAGCCGAAATGTCCAATGACCTCTCCCGGAGTTCCTCAATTTTTTCTTCTTCTTTGGATTGGGGCTTAGCAGGTAAGTAATACACTCTTGTAAGAGGAGGTAAGGAGTTTTCAGGAATTTCCAAAATTTCCATAAAATATCTTTTCACCATTTCTCTGGGAGAAGTTGACAGGATTCTTGGAAAATTTATAAATCTCAAATTATTTATTCGACCATTATTCTCCTGCATTTCCAACTTCTTCCTGAGTAATATATTTTCTTTAACCAACATATCTTGATTTTGTTTCAGTAACGTTAGCTCCTTATTTGTATTTTGTGTCTCAGTTTTAAATTGTAATATGTCCTGCTTTAAAACTTTTATTTCTTCCTTTTGTTCTTTTAATTCTTTATCCAAACTTTTTATTTGAGGATTTAAGGAATTCCCTAGATTCACTACCAAGTCCCATAATGCTTCAAGTGTGACTGTAGGAGGTTTCGTAGGTGAGAAAAGTTGTAATGGTGTAGTATCTAAATGTTCTGAAATTAGCTTTACTTCAGTGACGTCTTGTAGTCCTCCAACCTCTGTTGTCCCGGTCGCAAGTCCCGTTGTCATATTCAGCGAGCCCTCCATACTAGCCTCTGTGGACAAAGAAGTAACCACCTCCTCAGGTGGATTCTGGTCCCGTGGGGAGCTGGCAGCTTGCGGCGTCGGTTGGAGGGGTGGCGTCCTAACGTCGGGGCTAAGAGTGACATCATGCTCAGGAGAACCCTCCGCACTACTCTCCGGGGGTATCTGCAACGAGCTAGCTCCCGACCCTTCTTGTTCCCGCTGTAGACGTCGGAGAAAATCATCAATAGTGACCACTGGAGTTAAGGGTCGCCGGGAGGCTCCTCCGGTGTTCCTTCCTCGTCTTTTCGGCATTATTAGAAAAAGAAAGAAAAAAGAACTTCAACGCCGACCTCACTGTAGCAGACAAGGAAAAAATATCTTAGATCCAGTAATAGGGAGCAGGATCCGATCCGGGTTCTATGTACCCCAAATGAAATTACCTACTACCGGCTCCCGGACTCCTCGTGGCCCTTAAGGGGCTCCCAAGGGGCCTTCGGCCGCGCGGCTGCGGCCGCAACCGCAGCAGCGGGTGCTTTAAATGCTGTCGGAGACGGACCCAGTGACGTCAGGGGTCCGTCTCTGTAAGTGCCTGTATGCGCCGCCAAAGCAGAGAAGAAAAGCCGCCGCTGTACAGTCCAGGACCAGCAACGGGACACCCCACAACTCTCCTCCAGTCCAGTAAGCTGCTCCCAGTGTGGCTACAGCAGCGGGTGCTTTAAATGCTGTCGGAGACGGACCCAGTGACGTCAGGGGTCCGTCTCTGTAAGTGCCTGTATGCGCCGCCAAAGCAGAGAAGAAAAGCCGCCGCTGTACAGTCCGGGACCAGCAACGGGACACCCCACAACTCTCCTCCAGTCCAGTAAGCTGCTCCCCATGAATTTAATTTTTAAACTTTAACTTATCTTTTAGTTCGTGGTCTCTCTTTCTTAGGGACTTCCTTTTGCCAACATGTTTCACTGAAGAGAGCTTTTTCAAGGCCGGGTCCCTAATAGTTATACGCCATCCATCTAGACCACAGTTCTTCAACCGCCGGTCCGCGGACCGGTGCTGGTCTGCAGAAAATTTCTGCCGGTCCGCGCAGGGCCGGCGAGATCAAGTCGGCAGTTAAATTTCCTGCCGACTGCGGTTCCTCCCGACTGCGGTTCCTCCCAGCCTCAGGCGATCAAGATAGGCTGCCAACGTCGGGGCCTTCCCTCTCTGAGTCTCGCCTGTTCGGAAACAGGAAGTTGAAACAAAATAGGCGGGACTCAGAGAGTGAAAGTTCCGACGTCGGCAGCGTATCTTGATCGCCACCCCTGCCGAGTTGCTGATGAGGGCCGCGGGGAAGTTGCGATTAGACCGGAGAGAGCTGTAGATTCAGGTGCAGGTGGAGGGAGATGGTCAGCGTGTGCGAACAAGATCCTGGGGAGCCTTCACAGTGGCTGTCTCCCCTCCCACTAGCTCTCCAATTTGCCAGGGAAGTGATTTACCGGCAACTTCCTGCAGGCAAGTACCGAGAGCTGCTGGAAGGGGAGGAAGCCACTGTAGGAGGCTGGGAAGGTCTGGAAAAGGGAGAGCTGTTACTGAACTTGAAGGGAGTTAGAAGGAGAGATGCTGCTGGGAGGGGAGGAGGGAAAGGTATGGGAAGAGAGTTAATGTTGGATAGAGGGAGGAGGGAAGGGAGAAGAAGGAGAGATGCTGCTGGGAGGGGAAGAGGGAAAGGGATGGGAAGAGAGTTAATGTTGGATAGAGGGAGGAGGGAAGGGAGAAGAAGGAGAGATGCTGCTGGGAGGGAGAAGGGAAAGGGATGGGAAGAGAGTTAATGTTGGATAGAGGGAGGAGGGAAGGGAGAAGGAAAAAAAGGAAGGAGGGTAGGGAGAAAGAAAAAAGGAAGGAAACAGCTGGCAGGGAGATTACAGGAGGGGAAGGGGGTCAGGGTGGAATGGAGAGATCAGAAAGGGGAGAGAGAGGAATGAGAAAGTAGAGAGACATTGATGCTGGAAAGGGGGTCAGCAGAGAAATGAGAGAGGGATAAAGATGCTAGATCTGGTGTAGGAGAGATAAAAATGAAGAAGGCAGTGAAGCTGGAATGAATGATGTAAAAAGGAGAGGAGGATGGACAAGGAAGAGGGGCATAGAAAGAAGTCAGATACATATGGAAGGGGGAGAGGGCAGACATTGGATGGAACGGGCAGATGCTGGAAGGAAAAGAGTGAAAAGAAGATGAAAGCAGAAACCAGAGACAACAAAAGGTAGAAAAAAATAATTTTATTTCTATTTTGTCATTAGAATATATCAGATTTGAATTATATATCCTGCTAGAGACATAACTGGGGACTGCAGTATTCTGTTAGCATGATATTTCTATGTAGCATTCTATAATAACTTGGCTTGTTCAGTTTTCTTGATAGTAAAGGGGATATATGTGAAGGGGAGGGGAGACAGGGGTTTTGATGGTATTGTTTCTTTTTATACTTTAATAAAATACGTTCAATATAAAATCATAATTGCGGCTTGTGCAGATGGGATCAGATGGTTTGCGGGGACCGAGCTCGCGGAGATGGGGCGTAAACGGGGTTTTTAAATTTTAGTCCTAGTAGTTTGCCGGTCCACAAAATAATTATTTTATTTCTGCCGGTCCACGGTCTGCTAGACCACACTTCTCAATGAATCATTGATGAATGATTGTTGAGCAAAATTAATGAATTTTTTTATTTATTTATTTATTTTTATTTATTCAATTTTTCTATACCGTTCTCCCAGGGGAGTTCAGAACGGTTTACATGAATTTATTCAGGTACTCAAGCATTTTTCCCTGTCTGTCCCGGCGGGCTCACAATCTACCTAATGTACCTGGGGCAATGGGGAGATTAAGTGACTTGCCCAGGGTCACAAGGAGCAGCATGGGTTTGAACCCACAACCCCAGGGTGCTGAGGCTGTAGCTTTAACCACTGCGCAAGGTGCAGTTAGTTAGATTATAGTTTAGTAAAAACCCAGCATAAATTTAATCCTGGTGATCTTGCACATAGTCATTTTTAAAAATAATAATAAGGTCAATATTCAGCATCTGCTCCCACAATAGGGGTGGAGGAATAACCTAATGGTTAGGGCAGTGGACTATGATCCTGGGGAACTGGGTTCAATTCCTGTCACAGCTCCATATGATCCTGGTTAAGTCACTCAATCCTCTATTGCCCTAAGTACAAAAAACTTAGGCTCCCTTTTATGAAGATGCATTAGGCTTTTTCATCATTGGCCACAGCAGTAAAAATCCTGACATTCATAGGAATTTTGTGAGTATAGGAGTTTTTACCACCACAGGCACAAATAAAAAAAGCCTAATGCGGCTTCATAAAAGGGAGTGGGGTTAGATTCTGAGCCCAGTAGGAACAAAGAAAGTACTTGCATATAATGTGTATAGCAGTGTGGATGAGGTCTGACAAGTTTGCAAACTCATTCTAGAAAAAGTGCTACATACCTCATTGCTGAATATCACTACGGTCATCTTCGAAATACTCCCCTTCGGAAGCTATGCACAGACAACAGCGCCTAGTCCTCCATTCAAAGCAATTTTGAAATTCTTTTTCTAGAATGCCCATCAGAGCTGTCATCATATTACCCTTGACTAGTCTTTAAGCCCGTTACATTAACGGGTGCTAGAATATATGTCTGTCTGTCTTTCTTTCTGTCTCACTCCCTGCCCTTGTGTCTTTCTTCTTTTCTTTCTGTCTCCCTCCCTCCTATTATTTGTCTTTCTTTCTATTTGTCTCTCTTTCTGCCCCCTATGCAGCATTTATCTCCCCTTGTCCACTTTCCTGTACAGTAGCCATATCAGCATTCCCTCCCCCTCCATTTCCTTGTGCATCAGCATTTCCCCCCTCCCTACTTCCCTGTGCAGCATTTTCCTCCCTCAGGTGCTAGAATATGTGTGTGTGTGTGTCTTTATTTTTTCTCTCTCTGTCTCCTTAGCCACTTTTTCCTGTCCATTCTCCCTTCTTTTTACCTCCCCTGTGTCCACCACCACCCCTTCACTGCTCCCCTTATCCAGCAGCAGCCCTTCTCCCTTTGTTTTACCTCCCCCCTGTCCATTAGTACCTCTTCCTGCTCCCCCTGTCCAACAATAGGCATCCCTTCCTTTTTTCCCCCCTGTCCATCGGCATCTCTTCCTGCCCCCCCTGTCCAGCAGTAGGCCTCCCTTTATTTTTCCCCCTGTCCATCAGCATCTCTTCCTGCTCCCCCTATCCAGCAGTAGGCCTCCCTTCATTTTTCCCCCCTGTCCATCAGCATCTCTTCCTGCTCCCCCTGTCCAGCAGTAGGCCTCCCTTCATTTTTCCTCCCTGTCCACCACCACCTCTTCATTGCTCCCCTTATCCAGCAGCAGTCCTTCTCCCTTTGTTTTACCTCCCCCCTGCACCTCTTCCTGCTCCTCCTGTCCAACAATAGGCCTCCCTTCCTTTTTCCCCCCCTGTCCATCATCACCTCTTCCTGCTCCCCCTGTCCAGAGTTTTTTATTTACTGGGATAGAGTCCTTGCGCCCTCCCCCCCCCTTCCCTTCCCTTGTAACTCGGCGATTCAAGCAGGCTGTGCAGCAGTCTTCACACGCTGCTTCGGGTCCTTCTACTGCCCTTATTTGCTCTGCCGCGTCTCTGATGACATCATCAGAGACGCGGCAGAGCAAATCAGGGCAGTAGAAGGGCCTGAAGCAGCGTGTGAAGACTGCTGCACAGACTTCTTGAATCGCCGGGTAGGTATTCGGGTCAGCAGCAAGGGAAGGGGGGTGAGCGGCAAAGAACTCCTCTGGTCTGTTGCGGAGGGCGACCCAGTTCCATTTATTGATTCGTTGGAGGGGGGGAATGCGCTGTGGTTGGGGGGAAGGGTAGGCAGACGCGGGGACCGGGTTGCGCGCCACAGCTCCTCTCTGTCGATCCTGGTCCAGTTCGAGAGAGGAGCCGGGGGTGAAGAAGGCCGCCGCAGCTATGTAAATTTTTTTTTATTTGAAAGCCGCCGCCGGGGCCGCGTATGCGCAATTGTTTTTTCGCGACAGATCAGGGAACACATTTTTTTAGTGCGCATGCGCGGCCTATCATTTTATTATATTAGATGTCCTTAATGTCATTAAAATGTCTTTCTTTCAATATTTCCTTTATTTTCAGATAAAGAAAAAATTCAATGGGGGTCAGATCAAGTGAGTAGGGAGGGTGTTACATTACATTAGAGATTTCTATTCCGCCATTACCTTGCGGTTCAAGGCGGATTACAAAAGATTTATGAAAGGGGGGTTACAATGGAAGAACATTTGTCATTACTAACGTTGAAAAGAGTAAATCATTTGTCATTTCAAGAGTTGTAAGGAGTAGAACATTTGTCAGTATTTGAAAGGTAAAAAGTGGAGAGGAGTAGGTCGAAATTTAGGAAGACAGGGAAACTAAGGAAGATCATTTGTTGGGGTTTTTTTTTGTTTTTTTTATCAGGTTGTACAATGGAAGAACATTTGTCCTTTCTAGAGTTGTTGAGCGTAGATCTTTTGTCATTTCAAGAGTTGCAAAGAGTGGAACATGTCAGGATTGTTTCAGGAATTTCTTGAAGAGTATGGTTTTTAATTCTTTTCTGAATATCTTGTAGTCTGGGGTGGTTATCAGTAGGTTAGAGATCTGGTTATCTAGTTTTGCGGCTTGAGTGGCTAGGAGGCCATTGTGTAGTTTTTTCCGTTTTACTTCTTTGATCAAGAGGGGTATGAATGGGGATTGCGTTTTTCTGTCTGGTTGAGGTTGCTTGGATGAGGCGGTTGTTCAGGTAGGATGGGCTTCTCCATATAGGGTTTTAAATAACATGCAGTAGAACTTAAATAGTATTCTTTCTTGGATTGGTAGCCAGTGTGAGTTGATGTACACTTCTGTGATATGGTCATGTTTCCTCAGTGAGTAGATTAGTCTCAGAGCTGTATTTTGGATTGTTTGTAATTGCTTGGTCATGGTAGTGGGGCAGGGGAGGTAGAGGATGTTGCAGTAATCTAGCAGACCTAGGATTAGGGATTGCACTATAAGCTGGAATTGTGTTCTTTCAAAGAATTTCCGGACTTGTCTCAGGTTTCTCATGACTGCGAAGGATTTCTGTATTGTTTTATTTATTTGTGGTTGCATGGTGCAGCATCTGTCTATTATCATTCCTAGTAACTTTATAGTGGTTTGGATGGGATAGTTGATTGAATTGATTTCTATATTGATTATGGTTGGGATTTTGTCATTTTCAAGGAGGATAAATTTGGTTTTGTCAGGGTTGAGTTTTAGTTTGTGATCTTTCATCCAAGTCATAACAGTTTCTAGTGATCGGTGTAGTATATTTGTCATGGTGGTCTTTGGCTGATCAAATGGTAAGAGAATGGTTATGTCATCCGCGTAACTATAGGTGGTTATGCCTAGATTATCTAGCTGTGTTCCAAGAGAGGCAGTGTATAGGTTGAAGAGAGTAGGGGATAAAGGGGATCCCTGTGGTACACCATAGGGATTTGACCAAGGTTCAGATTTTTCTTTGTCTGATTTTACTCTGTAAGATCTGGATTTTAGGAAGCCTTCAAACCAAAAGTAAAATTTATCTGAGATACCTATTGCATCCAAGATTTGCAGGAGGATGTTGTGGTCTACTAGGTCAAATGCTGCGGTCAGGTCCAGTTGTATGAGAAGCATTTTTTTTCCTGTGCTAAAGTGTTGTCTGGCTGTGTCCATAAGGGAACCTAGTAATGTCTCTGTGCTGAAGTTGGTTCTGAAGCCAGATTGCATGGGGTGGAGTATGTTATGGTCTTCTAGGTAGTTGGTGAGATGTTTAGCTACTAGGCCCTCTGTAAGTTTGATGTATAGCGGTATTGAGGCAATTGGTCTGTAGTTGGATGGCTGGTCTTTTGGACCTTTAGGGTCTTTTAGAATTGGGGTGATGATGATTTCGCTGAGGTCAGTGGGGAAAATGCTGTCTGTGAACATGGCTTGTGTCCATTGTTGAAGTAGAGTACAAAATTTTACACTGGAGGTAGTGAGGAGGTATGATGGGCAATGGTTGAGGTCACAGGAGGCGTGGCTGTATTTTTTGTAGAGTTTATTGAGATCAGACCATTGTATGTTGGGGAATTGAGACCATGATCTGTCTGCTGCAGTTGATCCAATACAGTTATTTGTTTTCTGGCTAAGAACTCCCTCACAGACAGTGCTGTGTGAGCTGGTGCATTATCATGATGCACGAGTTGTTGGCGAAAAGTTAAAGTAATTTTCGACTAACTTTTTCACACAGCCTTTTCAGCACTTCCAAATAGTAAACTTGGTTAACTGTTTGTCCAGTTGATACAAATTCATAATGAACAATTCCTCCAATATAAAAAAAGGTTAGTTACATCGTTTTGATTTTTTATTTGGACTAGTGGAATATTTTTGCTCGTGGAGAATTGGCTGACTTTCATTGTGTACTTTGATGCCTATTTTTCATCACCAGTGATAACATGATCCAAAACATCATCTTGCCTCTCCAAAAGGTCTTGGCAAACTTCAACTCTCCTTTGCTTTTGTTTATCAGTGAGCTCCTTCATGACCATTTCTACACACATCTTTCTCATGTTAAGATTTTCCTATTTCTCTATTGATGTTTACTTGGTCTATGTTTACCGTATTTTCACGCATATAACGCGCGCATTATACACGATTTTTACAAACCGTGCATAACCTTGCGCATTTTACAACTTTTTTTTTACATAGTCCCCCCCCCGACTATGCCGTTGTGAAAATATTGGAACTTGAATTAGAGCAACGAACAAACATTAAATTTCTTGTTAAATTTGGCAAGAGTGGAAGTGAAATCAGGGATATATTAGTCCAAGTTTATGGGGATAATGCCATAAAGAAAACAAAAGATTCACCCCCCCCACAGGACCGCTCGCACAGCCCCCCCCGACATCTGATTTACCCCCCCGCAAGACCGCTCGCACCCCCACCCCGAAGAACCGCTCGCACGCACTCCCACCCGCACCCCCACCCCGAAGGACTGCTCGCACGCACTCCCACCCACACCCCCACCCCCACCCCGAAGGACCGCTCACACCCCACAGCCTCCCGACCCCCCCCCCATCATGTAGAAACTCCTACCGTTGTCCTGCTGATTCCTCTTGGCAGTCTCGGCCCTTATGTGAGCCCTGCGTCTGCGCTGCTTCCTCTTCCGGCGGTCCCGCCCTTTCTCTGACATCAGAGAAAGGGTGGGACCGCCGGAAGAGGAAGCAGCGCAGACACAGGGCTCACAGAAGGGCCGGGACCGCCAAAAAGAAGCAGCAGGACAACGGTAGGAGCATCTACATGATGGGGGGGTTGGGAGGCTGTGGGGGTGCGAGCGGTTCTTCGGGGCGGGGGTGCGGGTGCGGATGGGAGTGCGTGCGAGCGGTCTTTTGGGGTAGGGGTGCGGGTGCGAGTGCGTGCGAGCGGTCCTTCGGGGTGGGGGTGCGAGCGGTCTTGTGGGGGGGTAAATCAGACATCGGGGGGGGCATCAGGCTTTCAGGGTGGGGATAGGACTTCAAGGGGGAGAGGAGAATCGGGGCGGGCGAAAGGAGAGTCAGGGTGGCCAGAGGAGAGTCGGGGCGGGCGAAAGGAGAGTCGGGCGGCGACGCGAGAGTCGGGGCGGCATGCGCGGTATACGGGTGTGCGCGGTATATAAAAATTTATTTACATAAATTACAGTTTCCCGCGCGCTATACCCGTGTGCGCATTTTACACGGGTGCGCGGTATATGAGTGAAAATACGGTACTTGTTCTACTATGCTTCTCACAGTCAGCTGACAATTTTGAATGCACAATTCGATTAATTTTTGCAATGTTTTAATTAGTTCTGTTCATTACTGGCTGCCCTGGCCTTTCTTCATCAGTGACACTTTCTCTCCTCTCATTAAAACGTTTAATCCATTTGTACACTGCTGTTTTCTTTATGGCATTATCCCCATAAACTTGGACTAATATATCCCTGATTTCACTTCCACTCTTGCCAAATTTAACAAGAAATTTAATGTTTGTTCGTTGCTCTAATTCAAGTTCCAATATTTTCACAACGGCACACAAAAACACTCAACAACAATAATGAACGTCACTCAAGACACCGCCACACGTCAATACGAACACAGCTGTGAGAAACTGATATACCAAGGTTATGAAACCTTACCAAGTTGTTTATATAGTGCTGCCAATGTAAGCATATGGAGGCAAGCTCACAAACTTAATTGTCAGATCTTGTATATCTAGAAGCACTACAGAAGTGACTTGTAGTAGTAATTTTAAAAAGTTAGGAAATCCCCCTTGTGACTTTCTATAGAACACATTATGCTGCCCAGATTTCATTTATATAGTTGACTGCATCATTTATCCACAAAAAAATGTTTTTTTGACTACTTTACATATAATCTAGTTTCTTAGTCTGTAATGCTAATCATATTTGCTGACATGGTGCCTATATCTATTTAATTCTGCCTGTACTTTCAGTTTGTTGATTCACAACATAATTATTCATAACATTCATACCAACCCTAGGAATAGCTTGATTTGAAATGCTACTATAATGCAAAATAAAAAGTCATCCCTAAGTCACAATGCATTTCCAAGACCATTCGTCCAATGAATATTTAACGAAGCATTCATGATTATTTATTGCCATGAAATATGCATGTGAGAAATATTTCATAATATTGCCATGGTTATTTTACACCCTAGAGGGGATGGTCTGGCACCTTTCTCCTTCACTATCAGGAAGGAAAAGAAAGACAGAGGCAATAAGTGGGATTCAGAACTGATAATATATGATTATTCTCTACTGACTTCAACACTGGTGTTACTTAACATTCACTTTGGGGCCCTTCTACAAAGCTACATTAGGTACTAATGCGTACCTAACGTGGCTAAAAATGGAGTACTGTGGGACAGACTCAGGCATCCTGCAGTAACTCCAAAATGTGCACACACTAACCATGCACTAAAATTTTCTATTTTTTAGTGAGGGGGTGTGTCATGGGCAGAGAGTGAGCATTCTTGCCCTGACTAGTCAATGCATCTACATTATTGTGCGCTAACTGGTAAGCACAGGGATAACCCATGAACTCTTAGGGCCAGATTCTATAAACGGCGCCCAAGTGTACCTACATTGTATGTGTTGCTCCATGCTGTTATCAATCAACCGCTAGGCATTCTTTATAGCAGTGTTCTTCAACCTTTTTACACCCGTGGACCGGCAGAAAAAAAAGAATTATTTTGTGGACCGGCAAACTACTAGGACTAAAATTTAAAAACCCCGTTTCCGCCCCATCTCCGCGAGTAGGTCCCCACAAATCATCTGATTCCATCCACACAAGCCTCAGTTATGATTTAATATTGAATGTATTTTATTAAAGTATAAAAAGAAACAATTCTGTACAATTGTCATTTTATAAATACAAATAATTCAGAGCAGGATCAACAAAACCCCTATCTCCCCTCCCCTTCACATATATCCCTTCTACTATCAAGAAAACTGAACAAACCAAATTATTACAGAATGCTACACAGAAATATCATGCTAACAGAATACTGCAGTCACACATGACAGAAATAGTTTTAGGGGAGTGCAACTAGGGAAACTGCCCCCTGGTCAGAGAGCGCCCTAAGCCAGCTGGAAGCTAAAGAAGCACTGCCTGGGTTTTGCAGTCCCCAGTTATGTCTAACACTAGCTCTAGCAGGATATATATTTCAAATCTGATATATTCTAATCACAAAATAGAAATAAAATTATTTTTTTCTACCTTTTGTCGTCTCTGGTTTCTGCTTTCAATCTTCTTTTCACTCTCTTCCTTCCAGCGCCTGCCCTCTCTGTCTCTTCAATCCAGCATCTGCCCCTTCCATCCACTGTCTGTCCTCTCCCCCTTCCATATGGTATCTGTCTTCTTTCTATGCCCCTCTCCTCCTTTCCATCCAGCTTGTGCCCCCTCTCTCCTTTTACATGATTCATTCCAGCTTCACTGCTCTCTTCATTTTTATTCTCTCCTACACCAGATCTATCATCGTTGTCCCTCTCTGCTTATTTTCTGCTGACACCCTTCCTATCATCAATCTCTCTACTTTCTCATGCCTGTGTCTCCCCTTCCCCTCCTCTAATCTCTCTGCCAGCTGTTTCCTTCCTTTTTTCATTCTCCCTTCCCTCCTCCTCCTGTCCAGCAGTAATTCTCTTCCCTCCCCTCCCAGCAGCATCTCTCTTCTCCCTCTCCAGTAGCAGCTGTCCTTTTTTTCTCTTGCCCAGCAGCTTTCCCAGATTCCTTTCCCTCCTCCCCTCCCAGAAGCATCTCTCCTTCTCCCTCTCCAGTAGCAGCTGTCCTTTTTTTCGTTGCCCAGCAGCTTCCCAGATTCCTTTCCCTCCTCCCCTCCCAGAAGCATCTCTCCTTCTCCCTCTCCAGTAGCAGCTGTCCCTTTTTTTTCCTTGCCCAGCAGCTTCCCAGAGTCATTTCCCTCTTCCCCTCCCAGTAGCATCTCTCCTTCTCCCTCTCCAGTAGCAGCTGTCCCTTTTTTCCCCTTCCCAGCAGCTTCCCAGACTCTGATAGTGGTTTTCTCCCCTCCCAGCAGCTCTTCTTACTTCCCAGCGCAGCGATTAATGAAGGCAGCCTCGGGTCCTTTGTTGGGTCGCGCCGCCTCTGAGGAAAGAGGAAGTTGCATCATCAGAGGCAGCCGCGACTCAGCAAAAGCCCCAAGGCTGCCTTCGTTAATCGCTGCGCTGGGAAGTAAAGGAGAGCTGCAGAGAGGGGAGAAAGCCACTGTCGGAGGCTCCCCAAGATCTCTCCGGCCCAGCGCACGCTTCACATGTTGATCTTGCCGGCCCTGCACGGACCGGCAGGAAGTTGAAGTGAGTCAATCTTGCCGGCCCTGCTCAGACCGGCAAAAATTTCCTGCGGACCGGCGGTTGAAGAACTGTGCTTTATACAATCCTGCCTAGCGGTGCCTAGGCATCTTAGAAGTAGGTGCTGGTACATTAGGCCTAACTTGGACGCCTAGCAATGCCTAAGTCAACCAAGCATATTCTCCACCCCTAACCACACCAACTTTTCAGGTAGACGTCGTTAGACATCACTAGGCACCACTCTGAGTTCCACTCTTACAATCCTCCCTTTTTTCAAACTGTAGTGCATTTTTTAGCGCTGGCCCTGGCTGTCAGTAGCTTAGTCAGCTGTTTTACTGCATAGCCACTTCCGGGGTTTGACGTCATTCCCCGGGAGTTCATAACCCGGTACAGTTATGGTGCAGCCATCTTTTTGATCAGATGAGACGTTGCGGCGTCCTGCTTAAAGGTATGTCATAGTGGCTTCTTAAGATTGTCTTGAAGTCATGCTTAAGTCCAGTATACTGATGTAATTTTCTTTTCTGGCCCTAGTTTTGATCGGACTTTTGATACACCCTGAGGCAGCAAGTTAGTGAAACGCTGGCCATCGTCGGTGTACCGATCAACTGAGATAAGTGGAAAGTTTTTTCTTCTATCAAGCATAGACAGCCCTGCTTATAGTTTTTTATCCACCATTGTGGTGGTGGGAGGGCTATTGTCTGAGGCTTTTCCTCCAGTTCAGTTTGAACTTTCTCCTTTGAACTAAAGCAGCACTGCCTACATTCATATATGACATTGTTCTTTTTCGTTTTTTGTGAAAGTGTGTTTCATCATAACAAAGCATGGTAAAACATAATATGGCAAACATGGTATGGCGAGATATAGCATGACGAGCATAGTATGGCAAAACATAGCATGGAAAACATAATATTACAAGCATGGCTAACCTAGTATGACATGACAATATGACACGTAGTATGATAGAACATAGCACGTAGGCATGGAACGGCAAACTGTAGCAAATATAGTGTGAGAAATCGTAGCATGGTAGACATAGTATGGCAAGTATAGTGTGGAAGATACAATATATAGTATAGTAGAATGAGAGAGAAAAGGTGATAGTATGACAAAGCATTGTATGACAAAACAAGGCATGGTTCTATCATACTCCCGGGAATCGTGAGGTATAAGAGACATACTTTATAAGTATTGGCCCATTTTGCAAGTACACTCACAATTACAGCGATATCTGAAATTTGCATACACAAGGGGTCACAACATAAGTGGGCCTGTATCTTATAAAACAAAAAAATGTGACCCTGCAAGTAAGTAATGCAGGTCCCTTTTGTTGCAGGTCCCTTTTGTTGTGCACACTGTAAGTTTTGTGCACATGCCATACAAACTAAAAGTGTGGTAATTCCCAATAGTGATCAGCGGTTCCTTTTATCAAATCACACAGATTGTAACTCAGCACAAGTAATATATTGTATAGTCTGCCCATGTGGTCTTTACTACATAGGGCGGACCAAAAGACCTGTTAAATCTGAGTACCTGTGTTGTGTCCAGAACAAGTGCATGCAAGCACCCTTAACTGATCATTGGGTGCTGTACATCTAGGGCAGGGATTTCAAAGTCCCTCCTTGAAGGCCGCAATCCAGTCGGGTTTTCTTGCTTTCCCCAATGAATATGCATGAAATCTATGTGCATGCACTGCTTTCAATCCTATTCCTGTCTACTAACTTATCTGGGCGTTAGGCTTTTTTATCGCCAGCCGAGGCAGTATTAGCTCCAACACTCGTAGAATTCCTATGTGCATTAGAGCTAATACCACTGCGGCTGGTGATAAAAATGCTTAACGCGGCTTCATAAAAGGGGGGGGGGTTAGTGTCATGAAATTGTCTAACCTATTCAAGGTCAAAGAATATACAGTGGAACCTTGGTTTACGAGCATAATTCATTCCAGAAGCATGCTCGTAAACCAAATTGCTTGTATATCAAAGCAAGTTTCCTCATAGGAATGAATGGAAACTCGCTTGATTCGTTCCCCCCCCCCCCAAGGCCACCGGTGCTGCTTCACCTTACCCCCCACCCTCAAGGCCCACCGGCGCTGCTCCACCCCCCCCCCCCGAGAACCGGTATCACTGCCACATACCCCCCCCCCCCCCCCCCCGCCGAACTGGCATTGCCCCTCCATCCCCCGCGATCCGGCATCCCATATCCACCCAAACACCATCCCTTACCCCGATTTAGCACCGGCTCTCTCCAAGAATCTCGGAGAGATCGAGAACCAGAAGACCTTGAGCAAGTGCAGATACTCAAGGCCCAGCCCTGCCAAGAGGGAGGATCTTCAGGCACCATCACCGGTATGTCCTGTGCGTTGGTGCTGGTGCCAAATCAGGGTAAGGGATGGTGTTTGGGCACTCAGAGGGGGGATGCCGGATCATGGGGAGGAGGATGCCGGATTGCAGGGGGGGCACTTGCAAATCAAGTCAACACTTGGTTTGTGAGGCACGATTTGCAGGAATGTTTTGCTTGTCTTGCAAAACACTCGCAAACCGCGTTACTCGCAAACTGAGGTTTGACTGTATATGAATTATTTTGATAAGAAACTTGTACAGTGAAATCTCAATAGGAAATGAGGAGGAAATTCTAAAACTGGCACAGGTAGCTGCCCTACTGTGCCTAAGTTAATTGAAGAATACTGTTAGAAATGGCATGGTTGAAGTGCCTACCAGCGCCTAAATAAAAGGTGACAGAATCGCGCATACATAGCTGAACTGGCAGAGAGATTCCTGATTTTTCTCTCCTTCCTTCCCACCCACCCACTGAACCCCTCAGTACCCCCTCCATAGAGAGATCCTAAGCCTGACATCCCCACACACCCTCCTTGTATCTTTGATGGAGCATCAGCAAGAGGGATACCCCACTCCCTCCTGCTGGCAGGCTCGCTGGTAGCCTTCCCCTTCCTGGTACACCCTGAAATGCAATTAAAGAGGTCTAAGGCCCTGATTGGCCCCTTCCATAAGAGAGGTCTTAGGAACCTGGGCAAATCAGGGCCTTAGTGCATCCGAGGGTAAACCAGAAAGGGGAAAGCCTGCCATTTTGATGAGGAGGACCTTCCAGCAGGAGGGAGTGGGCATCCCTTCTGCTGATGTTCCATCAAAGGTACAAGGGGTATATGTGAGGATGTTGGACTTGGGCTCAGGGGTCTCTGGGGGATCGGTGGGAGGGATGAAGTGAAAGAGAGAGGAATCAGGGATCTCCCTGCCGGTTCAGCATATCAGGGAACTCTTACTGCACCGGAACTCTTACTGCAACAGTGACTTCCTGTTCCTGCCTAGACGGGCGGCTGCTGCGGTAAGAGTTCCAGGGCAGGCCGAGGTTAGACGTCTCCACTGATGGATACAGCTCCGCGGCTATAATATTTAAAATAATAGCGATCCGAGGGGGGGGGGAGAAGGTGCGGGGAAGTCCGGAGCTGCAGGGCTGACGTTAGAGGGAGTAAGAGTTGATGGTGCCGCAGGGTCCCGTGGGGGAAGAAGAGGAACCGAAGCATGGCAATTGTGGGGAAGTCCAGAGCTGCAGGGAAGTGTTGCGGTACCCAGCTGGAGGGAGAAGGAAGATGAGGGAGGGAATGAAAGGAGATGCCAGGGCTTGGAGGGGTAGGAGGAAGGTATGCCAGACTAAGGGAAAAGGAAGGGGGAGATGTGAGAGCATGGAGGGGGAGCGAAAGATGGAAGAAAAGGAAAGGAGAGAGATGCCAGAGAATCAGGGAAGGGGAGATACCAGACTATGGGGTGCAAAGGAAAGAAAGGAGAAGAGAGAGATGCCAGAGCATAGGGGATGCGTTGGTGACAGAGAGAAAAAAATGGAGAGGTGGCAGAGCTGACTGGCTTTGGGGGTGGGCAAAATCTGGAAGGCAGTGGGGGGACATAAGAAGGAGGCACTGGGGGCACAAAGGACATGGGAAGGAGGCACTGGGGGCACTATGGACACGGGAAGGAGGCACTGGGGGCACTAAGGACATGGGAAGGAAGGAGGGAGGGAATAGAAAGGGACAATTGTTGGGTCTGAGTGCAGAAAGAAAGAAAGGATACACAGTCAATTAATAGATGTCCCCTTTTGATGAAAAAAATAAATGGTCACGTTACCACTGACTTACTTTCTCTTCAGCAGAGTTAGCATCCGCGCTAAGGTGCAGGAAGGTCCCGCAATGACTCGTCTGCTGGCTCTGCTCTGGAAGAAGTAAGTTACGTCGGAGGGGGTGGACCCGGCAGACGCAGTCATTGCGGGACTTTGCCGCAACTCCCTGCGTCTGCCGGGTCCACCCCCTCCAACGTAACTTACTTCTTCCAGAGCAGAGCCAGCAGATGAGTCATCGCGGGCCCTTCCAGCATGCGGCTGCTGAGTCCGCTCTAGAGCAAGTACATCAGAGTGGGGTGGATTGGCAGCAGGCAGCTACAATCATCGCGGGACCTTGCTGCATGAAGGGAGAGAAAGGAGCAGGACTGCTGGAATGGAAGAGTGGTGGAGGGAAAGAAAGGGGGTCAGGGTGGTATGGAAGGGTGGTGCTGATGGAATTTGATCTACAGAGAAAGGGGAGAGACATAAGGGGGAAGGATATTGGAGGGAAAGAAAGGGGGAAGATGCTGATTGAAGAGGGGTGGATGGAGGGAGAAAGGGCAGACATTGGATGGTAGTGGGGAGCCTATGCTGGATGGAAGTGCAGATGGGAGAGATAAGGGAGCAAATGCCAGAAGGAAATGGGAGGAGAGAAAGAGGGGAGCAGATGCTGGATGATAAGTGGACAGAGAGAGGAGAAGGTACTAGATGGAAAGGTTGGAGAAAGAGGGTACATGATGGAAGGAGGGGATAAATAAAAGGAGGACACATGATGGGGAGAAAAGGATTGAGTTAGGGAAACACTGGAGGGGTGAGGGAAAGAGGTGGCAAGCTTTAGGTAGACAGTAAAAAAGGACATTGATGAGAGGGTAGTAAGAACATAATCTAGACAGATGCAGAAAATAAATTGAAAAGGGAAATGAGGGAAAAAAGGGAAATGGATTGCAGAGGAGAGGTGTGGGAGAGGGAAGGTGAGGAGAGAGATGCCAGACCAATGGGGGTGAAAGGAGAGATGGAAGGGGGAGGCATACAGTTTCTGGAAGGGGCATAGAAGGAGAGAAGATGCCATATAGGGGAAGAGAGACAGCAGACAGTGGATGGAAGGAAGAGAGTTACAAGAAGATGAAGAAAGCAGAAACCACAGAAGACAAAGGTAGAAAAAAAATTATATTTATTTATTGCTTTAGGAGACATGTGTCACTGTTTCTGTGAAGCATTGTATGCAGAGTCCAGCTTCTTGCTGGTTCAATTTAACCTTTGTCTATGTATTTTTATTTTATCCCCCCTTTTACAAAACTGTGAAGCGTTTTTTAGCACCAGCCGTGGTGGTAGCGGCTCTGATGCTCAGAATTTTATGAGCATCAGAGCTGTTACCTCCGTAGCTAAAATCCACACTACAGTTTTGTAAAAGGGGGAGGGGTTAGTTTGTGATTACATATTCCATACTAGGCGAAGGTGTGTTCTGTGTGTTCGAAAGACATAGTTTTCTGTTAGGATTGACGGTGTAGGATTGATCTGTGCTGGTCTGGCTTGTTTAGTTTTACAATGGGTGTATTGATGTACTGTTCACTGCAATATGTAAGATGCTGCCTTTTCCTAGGTACTCATGTGTGACGTGTGGCTTGTTACTAAAAAATCATGTTTTTCGTACAGATGGGGGGGGGGGTGCCAAAAAATGATGGGCCCCGGGTGTTACATATGCTAGGTACACCACTGCATTATGTAAAGATACCAGAAAGCTGGCGAAGCAAAAACTTTAGTAAATTGTTATTCTTCTAAGTTTTGAGTATTTAACCCTCCCACAATCTCATGGGCACTCGTTTCAAGTTTATTGAGATTTTGATTTAAACACAATATCAAATATTTTCAATGTGTATAACAAAAATAAATTTTGGGAAATAAATAGAACCATTTGAACAATAAACATACAAACATATCCATAGATGATTAAAATTACATAAGGAGTACAAGGATAAACTACATTTGTTTAAAAATGCGTCCTCCGTGCCTGCTCATTAATTTGTGGAATATGTAACTTGTCGCTCATGCATATTTTTTTTTGCACACACCTCATCAATCCTTAGAGGGAACATTGTGCGAATCCTGCCTACTTTCTGTTTCCGTGAAGGCAGGACCCGGCAATGAGGAAGGCCCGAAGCAAGCGAGAGCAGCGAGTTGTAAGCTTCCCTCCGTTGCTGACTTATGGAAGTTAGGTCAGCGATAGAAGGAAGCTTACAACTTGCCTTAGTCCAGCCCTGCACAACATGCGGCCCAAAATGGATCTCACTGCCGATATGGCTCTCACTCCGCTCTCCTTTGAAGATCAGCTCAGGAGGCAAGATTTAGCCCGAGATCAGATGTACATTAAAGGGCATCTGAGCAGATTGAGGAGAACATGTCCTGTTTTTCCATGCCTAAAAATACTACCTTGTCTAATGTAATCTCTGATCAAATCCTTAAGAGCGATGCAACTATGTATGCTGGACAGTCTCATCCAGTAAACAGAGCTTTAAAGCCTGCAGCCATACAGAACCAGATGGTCAAAGGGCTCCGAAGTGTAGCATTGCCAAGGGATCTGTCTCACAAGTTTCTGCTACTAGCAGATGTAAACACAGCACAAGAAATAGAGACTTGTGGCATTCTGTGTGGAAAGCTGATGCATAATGAATTTACTATCACCCATGTAATAGTGCCAAAGTAGTCTGCTGGACCAGACTACAGTACAGTGATATGGAGAATGTGGAAGAATTATTCAGTGTTCAAGATCAATATGATCTCCTCACAGAAGAAAGACGGAGAGAAAGAGAGAAGCCTGGACCAAAGGGGAAAGACAGGAGGCAGATACTGGAGAGGGGGGAGAAAAGGCAAGGAGATAGAGATGTCAGACCATGGGGTGGAGTGGGAAGGAAGGAAGGAAGGAAGGAAAGGAGAAGAGAGAAATGCCAGAGCATAGGGGAAGGGTGGAGACAAAAAATGGAGAGGGGTTGAAGCTGAAATAAATCATGTACAAAGGAGAGAAAGGGCACAGGATATAGAGTTTATTGAAGGGACATAGAAAGAGGGAAGATACCATATGGAACAGAGTGAGGGCAGACACTGGATGGAAAAGGCAGAAAGGGTGGACAGAGTGCAGAGGATGCAAGGGGCAGAGATAGGGTGGACAGTAGATGGAAGGGGTAGAGAGAGAGAGGGCAGAGGCAGGGTGGAAGAGGCAAAGAGAGAGGACAGATGTTGCATGGAAGGGAGCGAGGACAAATGCTAAATAGAAAGAAGAGAGTGAAGAGAAGATGACTAAAGCAGAAACGACAAAAGGTAGAAAAAAAATATTTTTGTTGCTTTACGTAGAATCAAGTAGTATTGTAACTGTATTGATTAAAATTTATCAATAGGAAATGGAAATAAGGCAATTTTGGGGGGGAATAAACCCCTTTCCTCAGGTCAGGACAGGATACCATAACAGCTGTATACTGTACTGTCTTGAAGAAAGATTTGGCCTCTGAAAGCTAATTGAAAAATGGATTAGTCCAATAAAATGGTATTTTCATATTTCTCATTATTTTATTTCTATTTGTTAATTTGTAAAGTGGTGACTGTTATGTAGAAGTTTTTTTCAAATTTACATCTACTGTCTTTATATTTTGCACAGTATTAGGGGACATGTGTCACTGTTTCTATAGTGTTGCATTGTATGCAGAGTCTGGTTTCTTTGTTCAGTTTAACTTTTGTCTACATATTTCTATTTTTAGTTTGTGATTATTCCATATTGGGCGAGGGTGTATCTGTGTTCTGTGTGTATGAAAAGGACATGGTTTTCTGATAGCATCGACTACGGGATCAATTGACTGTGTAGGATCTGGTTTGTTTAGTTTTACAATGCGTGTGTTGGTGCTATCGTGCTCACTGCAGTGTTTAAGATGCTGCCTTTTCCTAGATGCACCCTTATTGTGTGACTCATGGATTATTACTAAAAAATATATTTTTTTATATAGAGGAGGGTTTGTTAAAAAAATGATTAGCACTGGCTGTCATATATACTAGGTACACCACTGGATTTAATGACCCTATTCTAACTTTACTGTTGACATAGGTGTTGTCCCCCCAACACACAGACACACCCATTATAAAGAATTAAAGTTGTATTATCATCAAGCAGCTTTCAAATGACATTATAAGCAAATAAAAATAAAATATTTTTTATACATTGCTAATTATTACCTGCACCTTTACCTATACTGTTTTGCCCTAGCTCTTACTTTGCAGTATAGCAAAATAAAAAAGAAGCAGATAAAGATCAATCACACAGGTGCCCTTCAAGGCTCAGTAACACCTCTGCATAAATTATGTGGAAGAGGACTGGAAGTGGGGATAGCATCTATTTCATATCCTCAGTGAGACCTCAGGAAGGAACCTAGTGATCAAAACATTATTAGAGGTGTTGTACAGCCATTTCTTGTATGACTGGATGAGCTATATTTATCTTTTTTTTTTAGTTGTTTAAATTCATGCAGAAATAAATGGTTAGATTGAACCTAATGACTTCATTAACGCATTTCTCTTTTTTAAACCTCTATACTATTTGAAAGAGGGTGAATATCTAATTATTCACTTCTAGAATTGGATACTTCTTAAATTTAGTAAAGTGTCAAACCTTAAAAAAGGAAGTCATATCGAGCATTGGAAAATAATAATAATTAACTAATAAAAATAGTATACATTTAATTTTCCCCACTACCAAATTTCCCCACCCCGCCCACCCGGCTACTTTTTCATGCCACCCGGCTGGAAAAAATTTCTGGGGAGAACACTGCAAAGGTATTTGAAAGAAGAAAGAAGCAACATTTGCTGAAATGGCACCTCGTCAGTAACTAATGCAGTATTTTTATACACTGAGAGAGCTACAGAGAGCCCTAAACACTAAGAGGGGCACTTTAGGAAAGACATCCCACTCTGTATTCACAAATAGGTGTCCATCTACTACTACTACTTCTATTTATCATTTCTATAGTGCTGCTAGATGTAAGCAGCACTATACATTAAAACATTCAAGACAGTCCCTGCTCAGTAGAGCTTACAATCTAAACAAAACAGACAAATAAGACAAGTAGGGGGATAGGGAGTTTCTCAGGCATGGTTATTATACTGAAAAGTCCAGATTATGAACAGGGCAAAATGAGGGACATGGATAGCTATATGGCAGCAGAGGAAGTTATACCTGCTCTGAAACAGTTATAAATACGCATACCTAAATTATTGATGTATGCTTGTAGATACACTTTATTTATAATTTACGTGTGTATTTGCAAACTCTGCCCATGATCTGGCCAAACTCCACTCTTATGTACACCTACTGGCAAAGTATATGCCACCATGTCATAGTGTGTATTTTGTAAGAGGTCATTTACATGCAAAAGCATGAAAATGTCTTCAAAAAATTACCCTCAGAATTTATTCAATATTTTCATTTCTTTCTCTTTTACCTCCTCCTTTACAAAGTTGTGCTAGTGTTTTTAGTGCCAGCCAGGGTGGTAACAACTCAGATGCTCATAGGAATTCTATGAGCGTCGGAGCTGTTACCGCAGCAGCCAGCACTAAAAACATTAGCGCGGCTTTGTAAATGGGTGGGGGGTGTTACTGATTTATCCTGCTGGCACCCTCAAGCTATGTTTTGTTTCCAATCTCTCTCTTTTGATATCTTGATCAGATGTGTAATAACAAACCTGACAACAACCCACTAAAAGAAATTATAATAGTTCATTAGAATATATCATATCACACCATGCAATGACTAATAGTGTATAGAAATGTGCTTTTCACTGCTAGGTTCTACAAATTCAAAGTAAGAGATACATTTGTATTCTCTGTAGATTCCACTGTACTTACATACTCAATAGTGGTGACATGAGATGAATACAAGAGTTAGCACAATGCTGTCCACTTAGGTTTTGAATGATCTTTCAAAGCTAAGGGCACAAAATGCTATCATATTACATATGCGTATGCCGAATATCCGATGCTTAACACATCAACCAATATAGATATATCGGATATAATTTGCAAGAACTCTTGTCTCTCAGCCTCACTTCTAGCACAGTGCTTATAATATAGACCAGAAATAGTTATGAGAAAGTATTTTTCCATTGCTGTGCACATTTTCACCCTTGTGCTGTCTGAAAAGTGGCATTCCTCTATTTCAGGAGAGTATGGAAGCCATCGTTAAAATATCTCTCTCTCCAATATCCCTGTATTTTTAGATTATTTCCAGCACTGAAATATTCCATTTATGCATTGTTTTTACTGCCATTTGCAGGCCAGCTTATAGAAATAAAATACTTTTTAAATAAGTCAGAAGCATCTTGGTCATGATAAAATTGATTGTTGATATCAAAAGGATCATTTTAAGAATTAGTACATACTAATGGCTAAGAATATATTAAAGAGATAGAACCAAGTATGGAAAAAAAAAAACCCACATAAAAAGAATAATAATTAAAAAAAAAAAAGGTAAGGGTGAACCGAAGAAATTCCAGAGACCAAGGAATAAAAAAACTAATTTTAATAACAAAAGCACCAACTTTACAAAAACCTGATATGGGCCACACTTTTTGTTATTTTGAACCTCTGACACTATTGAAAGACATCTCTAGGCAATTCCTAGTGGCTGTTTTACATTGGATTTTGCTACGATTGCACCTCTCACACTCATTTTTATATCTAACATACATCCCCCCTCCCCCCCTTTTAATCAAGCCGAGCAGCACAAGCTAAATGCCAAGCTGTCCATTCTATTCCTTTGGGTGGCTTAGCATTTAGCTTGTAAAAAAAAAAGGGGGCGGGGAAGCTTTTAATCCCTTGTTCTCTGGAATTTCTTTGACTGTTGCTAAAACCAAATTGCTTTGGATTGGACAAAGATTAGAAAAACTTCCTACTTCTGTTATATTGAATACAGGTATCTCATTGCCTATAGAGTATTGATCCATCACTTTCATTTCATAAACAAATAAAATCTTTGACCAAAAAGTGTTTTTATAGTCTACGTATGTTGAGGAAAGTTAGATCATTGTTCCATCAAGAACATTTTTCAGTATTGGTACAATCTACAGTGCTTGCCTAGCTAGACTATTGTAATTCAGTCTATTTAGGCATTAAACAGGGCTGTCTAAAACGACTTCAGCTGATACAAAATACAGCTGCTAAGCTTATATTTGGGAAGGGAAAGTACGATTATGTTTCTCCTTTGTTGAGAAAGCTTCACAAGCTTCCAGTCTGCTTCAAGATTCAATTTAAATGTGTATGCATTATCTTTAAGTTTCTCTATGCAATATTTGATCCTTTAGTTCCCTTATATTGGAACCCCTTCAGATCCTGTCATTTGAAGAATACACAGAGATATAAACTATCTTTCCCTTCTTTCAAGGGTATTAAATCTGTAGGAAAGCTTAGTCAATCTTTGCCCTGAAGCTGGTAGAGATGTGGACTGCCTGACTTCATTAGACTGATAGGCCAGCTACAACAATTTCGTAAAGCCCTGAAAACTCTGCTGTTTACACAAAATTCATATGACTTAACTATAGTATCAAAGAAGGAAAAATTATGTTCTTACCTGTTAATTTTCTTTCCCTTAGACGCAGCAGATGAATCCAGAGACCAATGGGGATAGCCCACATCTACCAGCAGGCAGAGATAGAGAAACTGATTAACAGGTGGTCCTATTGGCTGGCACTCCTCCTGTTTATCCAGTATAGCTCCTTGCCCAAGCATCCGTAACCATCAATAGGCATAGCATGTAAAAAACTTATTTCGCATAACAAATCTCAAAATGCAATAATATAGAAAACAACCTGCCATAATTACAAACTGCGAAAGTTGCAAAAGAAAAAAAAACCGAGAGACAATATCAAAAAAGGGTGGGGCTCTGGATTCATCTGCTGCGTCTAAGGGAAAGAAAATTAACAGATAAGAACATAATTTTTCCTTCTCTAGCAACAGCAGCAGATGAATTCAGAGACCAATGGGATGTAGCAAAGCAATCCTCAATCTGGGTGGAAAGCAAACGCCACCTCCGCAACAACCGAAGCACAAAACGCCCCTACCGCATGCGCCCCCATATCCAAGCAGAAATGCGGAGAGAAAGCACTCTCGGAAGACCAATTAGTCGCGAGACAAATCTCCTCCAAGGAAAAAACCTCTGGGCCGAGCCCAAGAAGTAGCCATCGCTCCAGTGGAATGGTCATGAAGTTCTTTCGCCAACCGCTTCCCTGCCAGCAAGCAAGCATAAAGAATGTCCTCCTGGACCCATTGAGCGATGGAGACTTCGGACGCCGCCATACGTTTGAGGCGTCCCTTGAAGAATACAAAAAGGAGATATAAACGATTAAAGCCGTTAGAAACCGAGCTCACGGAGAATGCTACGTACGTATCAAAAAATGCAGTGAATAAAAGCACTGCTCCCAATTTCTCCTCCCAGGAAGAAGGAAGGAAAAGCGAGCAGGACATAAAAGAAAGGATGACACTCCCCTAGAAAGAAATAGTGGTACCATCCGAACTGATACCCCATATTTCGGAAATCAGAAATAGGAATCCCCATTGAATAAGGCCTGCAACATAGAAAACTGCAGAGCTGAAGCCATGGCCACAAGAAACCCCATGTTCAACGGCACAGCCCTTTAGAGTCCCAAAAGACAAGGATGAAATGAAGCCTTCGGTAAACTGAGAAGAAGTACGTGAAGATTGTACTCCAAACCGGGCTTTCTAAGAGGCGCATGAATATACCGCACTCTGTTTAGGAACTGAACTACATGAAGCTGAGAAGTAAGCGAAGAGCAATATACCTAGCCCTTGTAACAAGCCAAGAATGGCACTAGAAGCTGAAGGGAATTGAACGCTAAGCCCTCGGCAATATGCCTGTGCCAAAAAGGAACTCTGGAGTGGTTCAAACGTTAAGAAGCACCCAAGAAAGTAAAAACCTCCAAAAGGAAGCAGAAGCCACAGGAGAAGACATCCGTAGCACCTGGATAAGAGAAGAAACAACCTGCTTCGCATAACCCTTACACATCAGCCAAGATTTTTCAAAAAACTAGGTCATAATACTAAAGTAGTACAAATATCAATGTTGATCGGACCCTAGGCGAGCAAAGCCGGAGATACCAGGAAACTTCTTAGTCCGGCTGTTGAAAGACTCATCAAATCTGCAAAGTAAGGATGGCGCAGCCAATCCAGAGATTCTACAAATACTGTGCCCGGAAAGCGAGCTCGAGATGGCAAATCCAAGCCATCATCAGCCAGCGGAAAACACTGAAAAAGAGAAGGCAGAAGCGAGAAAGGAGCCATACAGCTACCCCCTCTAACTCCCACTCCCTGGACCCGCCAAAGAAGCTAGGAAGCTTAGAATTGAGAGACGAGGCTATGAGGTCTAGGTCAAGGAGATCTCACGTCCATAAAAAGAGCTAGAACGCCTGAGCCACAAATCTCAATATCCAGGATGCAGAAGATTACACTATTACTAACATGCACACTTTCCAGAGCGTACACAGCGCTGTACACTGTAACATACAAGAAATGGGCCATGCTCAGATTCTGCGGAGAGAAAGTCTATCCAAACTCTTATCCTGATCCATAAAAGGATCTGCCAACAGAAGACGAAGATGAGAGTCCACCCATTGAAGCAGAACAACTTCACCTGCCAATGAGTACAACACCTACTGCCCAAGCTGTAGAGAAATACCTCCATCCTAATACTGACCAAAAGGACCCTCAGCGGCAAATCCGGAAGAATGATCTGAAGCTCCAGAAAGGTAGCTTGACCCTGCTCAAGAGTAGAAGAATGAATAAGTACTGAGTCGCCTCTGAAGACCAGACTCCTGGAGCTGAGGATGGAAGCCACCGAGCCCCCCAACCCGACAGCCCGGGATGGTCGGTGGTCATGAGATAGTCCAGCAAAGACCGAGGCATGCCTTGAAAAGAGAAATCGCGCTGAGCCACCAAATCATACAGAGCGATGCAGGAGGAGCATACCAAATAATTGGAGCCCTGAGATACCGGGAACCACCAGAACAAAAGCCACTGCTGTAGCGTAAGAAGGGGAAAGCAAGCCGAAGTCCCCAGTGGAGTCAGCAATATGGATCCCAGAAACTGTACAGAATCCCATACTCTTGGTCATGGTAAGTGAAGAAGAATAACAATCTGAGACCGAGACCACACGCCCAAGTCTCCGGAAAGAAACACATATCTCTCCTATATGAATAAAAACATCACCCCGATATACCTATAAATAGTACAGGAGAAAAGAGCGCTGTGCAAATTCGAAGATCCACGTATAAAGAACTGAGGAAACGATACCACCCTTTTCGTGTCAGTCAAATGGCCCGACTGGAAGTCGTCCGAATCAAGCAGGCAGTCAAGAAGAAATTAGATGAATCGCCTGGTAGCGCCAAAACGGTACCACCGCCCACATCACCTAAAACGTTCGTGAAGCCTTGGGTAGGCGAAATGGCATGTGCCAAAACCAAAAGCACTGCTCCAAGAGAGGCAGGCAAACCAAGTGCCGATTCGGAGTCCATAGAGAAAATGTAAATATACTCCCAGGTTGTCTGCAGAAATGTGTAACCCCGAGAAACTAATTCAGCAGAATGGGATCCAGCCTGCCCAATGCCCCATCTCGGGCACCATGCAGTAAGTGGAACAACGTCCCTTAGTTCCCGAAGAACTACAAGAACTGTCTTGAGGACCAGTAACACTGAAAAGGGAAACACAAAACATAGAGACTCCAAGAACGAACTGGAAACTTGAGGAGGATGCAAAGATGCAAGCATCCTGAAAAATCTTCACAGCCCCCTGACCTGACATTATAGCATCTTCTCCCTCATGAGAAAGCCTGAAGAGTCATTGGAAGAAGTCAAGATCCCCTCAGAATGAAGTGCAGAAGGGCAGGGAATGGCAGGATGAGACTGCAGGATCTGCAAGAGATTCTCCTAGGAAAAATCAAGTTTCACAATGTAAAGAGGAATATACTGGAACCATGAAAACAGTACTAACCCCATGCAACATGAGCGAAATACGTATGTCCTTTAAAGTGAATACGTACTAGACTCAATCAAGATGTTGCATCTACCGCCCTGTGGAAAACAACAGCATCCTTACAGGTATCAGACAAAGCTCACATCGCGAATGAGAGCTTCAGGGATGAGGCTAACAGCCACATAGCGCATGATCCTCCGCGGGTTTGATAGAATAGGTAACTGGCTCCTGGTTAAAAGGAGCTGTTCAGCCCTTCCTGTCTGGTCGGGAGGCCCGTCTAGCATGTGCCATGAGAAAATGGTGACAGGAGAAACCAGCGTGATAAGCATGGAAATCTGAAGTTCAGGCCCCCTCAGAAATAGAGAAAGAGAGTCCTGGCCGCAGGAAGATGCGCAGTGTCATTATGCCCATAGAGATAGCCCGAACTTGGAAACTGTTTGTACTACCTTTAGGCATATATATCCTGTGCCACTACTAGACACATGCAGCTCAGCACAGAGGCCCAAATAAGGACAGTTACCAACAGACAAAGGCTCAATCTGCAGGGACCCCAAGAGAGACAATGAGATACCTGTGTGAAATACAGGGCATTATCTTACTGCTGATATCACCGTGCCGTGAGTTGCCGTATGTCGCCCCAGTCCGGAGACAAACCGAGACTGGGTGACCTAGCACAGGTCAGAGTCTCTCTGCTAACCCCAGAGTCCGATTAAACAAGCAGCTTCTTTCAAGGGAGTACAGCAGGAACACAGACATAGACATATAAAGCTGCCCAAGCTTGTCCCAAAGCTGGTGAAACACATACAACGTGTCTGAACCGGAAAGGAGAGAAGCCCCGGCATACCCTGACCAAAGTCAGCTGGAAATAAACTACCGGAACGCTGCAGCTCTCCCGCCATCGCCGGAGACCCCAAGCGCACGCCTGATTCTCACTGACACGTGGCCGCTGCATCAACGCTCCTAGAAACTTAGTCGGATTCAAGCCCCGCAAAATTTACCCTGCCGCGGCTTGCATAGAAATAAAAATCAGACTCGGGGAATAACCAGAAGAATGGCCCAAAGCGCCAGAAAAAACATGTCTCATCTCATGCTGCTATAAACCGGCACCTGCACAATCAGCTGCACATGGCCGTGACAAACACCGATGAAAGAGAGCCTCAGAATAAACAGGACTACTATTGCTGCACTGAAACCCAACAATGAGAACAAGTGTGAGCATGAAATTGCACCGCTACTGCCGCGCTCTAACCAACAAGGAAATCAAGCGCGTGCATGCAAAGGGCGGGAAGTCCTGGCTCCCTCCACGGATTTCTAGTCATAAAATTTAGCCTCAATAAAATATCCATGCCTTAAACGTACATTGACCGAACCCACATTACTAAGACTCCCAAACAGAATCTGAAGTTCAAACAGACATACTCACAAGCTTGTTGTTAGGGCCAGTTGAAGCCAGTTAAATCTGGTTGATCAGCAGTAACCAGGCAGAATGGAGGAACTGTGATCTCTTTTTTTTTTTTTTTTTAGAGAAGGGAAAGAAGAAAAATATTGAGACTCAGTCAGACCCTCTATCACTGGAGGGAGGATGAGGCAGGGACCTGGGGGGGCCCAGGTGTAACCCCTAAAGCCGGCACCGTTCAGCCAGACACCCCTGTCTCACTGAAGAGAAAACCTCAACAGGAGAAAATAAAGTTCCAGCCACAGCCAGAATTCAGGAGCTAGTTGAATAGCGACTTTTTCCTGCTGGGAGATAGAGAATACTGGATAAACAGGAGGAGTGCCAGCCAATAGGACCACCTGTTAATCAGTTTCTCTATCTCCGCCTGCTGGTAGATGTGGGCTATCCCCATTGGTCTCTGGATTCATCTGCTGCTGTTGCTAGGGAATTGACGATAATCCAACTTTTTTTCTTTTATGCTCTCTTATGTGCTCTAGTCTTAATTACATGTGAACCGAGTCGAATTCCGTTGGGAGATGACCCGGTATATAAATTGAAGATTAGATTAGATTAGATTAGATTAGATCCATCCCCTACTTTTTAAAGAATCTATTGTAGCTTATGGAGCCTATATTTTTCCTCCTGGTTTTGCCTTTATGAGAATTCTTTAAAATTATTGGCCCTGCTCTATAGATACACAAACCTGCAGGTAACCTCCAGCACAAATTAGATCTCAGGTAAAAGTATCAATGCTGTCACAGAGGACTGAATAAAAATTACAGCTATTCAGGACCATTTTGCTAATAGCAAAAAGTGCAAGGCCTCAGACATTAATGAAATATCCTACACTGGTATCTCAGACGTTGATGATTGTGGAAATCATTTTGCAGTCCTTGGAGTTCTGGTATATGCACCTACCACTGACAGACTGTATAATCAGTCCTTGGCAGCATTACTTTTTTTCATTAACTTTTTTTTTTTTAAGTTCAATATATTTATTGTTTATGAAATCATACAAGAAAAATTGAACACTTGACAGAGTTGTACATATTAATAACGAGCAAGAACAGTCAATAACAGCCGTATGACAGTCTAAAGCAATGAAGATAAAATTACAGATTTCTGAGGAAGAGTACATTAAAATATCTCAGCAATGAAAATAACTCAATCGCTAGCATTGGTTCTGGAAAGATGTATAATAATCCCCAAGATTTAGTTGGATATATTATAAGTAGTTCTTATATCCTCAGCCTCTAGAACTGTTCCAGGATTCTTGAATTTGATAGGTGGTCCAGGGCATCCTGCTGGACATATACAATTATGCTCAATTTCGCTCAATTTCTCTTTTTCTTCTTTATCCCATGAATAGAAACAATGGGCTCCCCATTCCCATTGTCAAAGCTTAAGTGACTACTGTCACTGTTAAAGGCTCTAGGTTTCTCCTTACAGACTGTCTTGGCTTAAGGCAACCAAGTATCTTTGGCTTCCACATTTGCTTGGGCTTAGATGGCTAGGACCCTTTGAGCTGGATGGGTTTTCTTCTCACATGCAGGTCAATGGCGAAGAAGGCAGGAGCCAAAGACAAGAATTAGAATTCTGCTAAGGGTTTTATACCCCAGGCAAGTCCCTCCAAAATGAGTCCCCTCCCCTTATTAAAGGGAATGCCTCCTTTCTGGAAACTGCAAGGTAAAAGTTAATCTTCACTACTTTTGTAGCACCACTAGAGGCCACTGCAAGTTCATAGTATAATAAGATTATAGGGTCTCTATGCCATATTTTCTTCTTATATCATATTTATACCTTTGGACACTTTGGAAACTATAAAAAACCCATATTTATTTGACTCATTTAGCCCTCGCAACAAAGTCTGGGGGAAGCGAGAAGAGGGAAGAGTTAGGTTCTTAGCTAAAATATGGAACTAGAAGAAACAAGGTTATGACAATCAATTATCATCTCAGTATGCACAATTATCACTTAATATTTCTCCATATAAATAAATTCCAAAATAATATTGCAAGAGGCCATCATTATTTCATTTATCTCTTCAAAGTTCTAAGAAGAACTCGAAATCTGGCTTGCAATCTTCATATAGCACTAGAAGAAACTTATACTGCTCCCCCTTGTATCCCGGGATACAGAGGGAGGAGCCTAAGGCCCTGATTGGCTCAGACACCTAAGACCCTTAGGCTTATGAATCGATCAAGGCCTTAGGCCCCTCCCTGTGCATCATATGATGCACCAGGGAGGGAAAGCTCCCCCTCCCAATTCTGGAGCAGCAAGCCTAAGAGCAAGACAGACTGAACTTCCATCCTCTGAAAAGGTACGGGGAGTGTGGGGTGGCAGGGAACAGTTGGGGACCTCCAGTGGCAGGAGGGAGTGGGCATCCCTCCTGCCTTTTTTTTCAGGGGGGAAGGGGGAGGGTAAAGGATGTTTGGGGGGCACCTGGTGCGGGAGTGAGCCTTTGGTGGCAAGAGGGAGTGGGCATCCCTCCTGCCATATCACTGCCACGGGGTGGGGGAGGACTTACAATTGAAAACACAATATTGAAACATTTCCCTCCATTGGCAGAAAAGTAGTTGGAAAACTTAGAGCAGTGTCACTCGAACCTTTTTAGCTCTGGCACACTAAATGGAGCAAATGTTTTGCACGGCACATTATAATTGAAATTATAAAATTGCAAAACCAACAAAAAATTAAATTTGAGAGTTATTTATTAAAAGTTCTTTAAGCCATGTATGGGTAATTGCAATAACAGTAAAACTAAAGTAGATAGAATAGAATTGCTAATCAATGCGGTGGATGTGCTTGCTTTTGAATATAAATTAACTCAAAATGCAGCTCGGTAATCGACAAACAAACACGCATTTCATCATCTACCATCTGCAGTCATTCTCCTTTTTTTTAATTTAATTTCTCTCAGAGCTAAAAATCTAAGTTCACAAAGATAACATAGCCTTGATTGCTTTGTTGCTCAAGTTAGGATAACTACTGGAAAAAAAATAAATAAATAAAAATAAAATTATCTGCCATTAGTTTTCAAAAACCAATCACGTCAAAGAATGATACTTGTCTGGGCGGTTGTATCCTTACTCACACATATGCTCATAACATTGACAGACTCTAGTGCAGGGGTGCCCACACTTTTTGGGCTTGCGAGCTACTTTTAAAATGACCAAGTCAAAATGATCTACCAACAATAAAAATGCTAAACATATATATATTTATTTATATATATATATAAGGAAAAATTATGTTCTTACCTGTTAATTTTCTTTCCCTTAGACGCAGCAGATGAATCCAGAGACCAATGGGATAGCTCACATTTACCAGCAGGCGGAGATAGAGAAACTGATTAACAGGTGGTCCTATTGGCTGGCACTCCTCCTGTCTCATCAGTATAGCTCCTTGCCCAAGCACACGTAACCAGCAATAGGCATAGCATGTAAAAAGCTTCTTTCCCATAACACATCTCAAAATGCAATAATACAGAAAACAACCTGCCATAATAACAAACTGCGAAAGTTGCAAAAGAAAAAAACCGAGAGACAATATCCAGAAAGGGTGGGGCTCTGGATTCATCTGCTGCGTCTAAGGGAAAGAAAATTAACAGGTAAGAACATAATTTTTCCATTAGCAACAGCAGCACATGAATCCAGAGACCAATGGGATGTAGCAAAGCAATCCTCAATCTGGGTGGGAAGCAAACACCGCCTCCGCAACAACCGAAGCACAAAACGCCCCTACCGCATGCGCCCCCACATCCAAACAGAAATGCGGAGAGAAAGCACTCTCGGAAGACCAATTAGCCACAAGACAAATCTCCTCCAAGGAAAAAACCTCTGGGCCGAGCCCAAGAAGTAGCCATCGCTCCAGCGGAATGGTCATGAAATTCTTTCGCCAACCGCTTCCCTGCCAGCAAGCAAGCATAAAGAATGTCCTCCTGGACCCATTGAGCGATGGAGGCTTCGGACGCTGCCAAACGTTTGAGGCGTCCCTTGAAGAATACAAAAAGGAGATATAAACAACTAAAAGTCATTAGAAACCAAGCTCACAGAGAACGCTACGTACATATCAAAAAATGCAGTGAATAAAAGCACTGCTCCCAATTTCTCCTCCCAGGAAGAAGGAAGGAAAAGCGAGCATGACATAAAAGAAAGGATGACACCCCCCTAGAAAGAAATAATGGTACCATCCGAACTGATACCCCATATTTCGGAAATCAGAAATAGGAATCCCCGTTGAACAAGGCCTGCAACATAGAAAACTGCAGAGCTGAAGCATGGCCACAAGAAACCCCATGTTCAACGGTACAGCTCTTTAGAGTCCCAAAGACAAGGATGAAATGAAGCCTTCGGTAAACTGAGAAGAAGTACGTGAAGATTGTATTCCAAACCGTGCTTTCTAAGAGGCGCATGAATATACCGCACTCTGTTTAGGACCTGAACTACATGAAGCTGAGAAGTAAGCGAAAAGCAATATACCTAGCCCTTGTAACAAGCCAAGAATGGCACTAGAAGCTGAAGGGAATTGAACGCTAAGCCCTCGGCAATACACCTGTGCCAAAAAGGAACTCTGGAGTGGTTCAAACGTTAAGAAGCACCCAAAAAAGGAAAAACCTCCAAAAGGAAGCAGAAGCCACAGGAGAAGACGTCCGTAGCACCTGGATAAGAGAAGAAACAACCTGCTTCGCATAACCCTTACACATCAGCCAAGATTTTTCAAAAAAACTAGGTCGTAATACTAAAGTAGTACAAATATCCATGTTGAACGGACCCTAGGCGAGCAAAGCCGGAGATACCAGGAAACTTCTAAGTCCGGCTGTCGAAAGACTCATCAAATCCGCAAAGTAAGGATGGCGCCGCCAATCCAGAGATTCTACAAATACTGTGCCCGGAAAGCGAGCTCGAGGTGGCAAATCCAAGCCATCATCAGCCAGCGGAAAACACTGAAAAAGAGAAGGCAGAAGCGAGAAAGGAGCCATGCAGCTACCCCCTCTAATTCCCACTCCCTGGGCCCACCGAAGAAGCTAGGAAGCTTAGAATTGAGAGACGAGGCCATGAGGTCTAGGTCAAGCAAATCTCACGTCCATAAAAAGAGCTAGAACGCTGAGCCACAAATCTCAATATCCAGGATGCAGAAGATTACACTATTGCTAACATGCACACTTTCCAGAGCGTACACAGCGCTGTACACTGTCACATACAAGAAATGGGCCATGCTCAGATTCCGCGGAGAGAAAGTCTATCCAAACTCTTATCCTGATCCATAAAAGGATCTGCCAACAGAAGACGAAGATGAGAGTCCACCCATTGAAGCAGAACAACTTCACCTGCCAATGAGTACAACACCTACTGCCCAAGCAGTAGAGAAATACCCCCATCCTAATACTGACCAAAAGGACCCTTAGCAGCAATCCGGAAGAATGATCTGAAGCTCCAGAAAGGTAGCCTGACCCTGCTCAAGAGCAGAAGAATGAACAAGTACTGAGTCGCCTCTGAAGACCAGACTCCAGGAGCTGAGGATGGAAGCCACAGAGCCCCCCAACCCGACAGCCCGGGATGGTCGGTGGTCATGAGATAGTCCAGCAAAGACCGAGGCATGCCTTGAAAAGAGAAATCGCGCTGAGCCACCAAATCATACAGAGTGATGCAGGAGGAGCATACCAAATAATTGGTGCCCTGAGATACCAGGAACCACCGGAACAAAAGTGACTGCTGTAGCGTAAGAAGGGGAAAGCAAGCCGAAGTCCCCAGTGGAGTCAGCAATATGGATCCCAGAAACTGTACAGAATCCCATACTCTTGGTCATGGTAAGCGAAGAAGAATACCAATCTGAGACCGAGACCCCACGCCCAAGTCTCCGGAAAAAAACACATGTCTCTCCTATATGAATAAAAACATCACCCAGATATACCTATAAATAGTACAGGAGAAAAGAGCGCTGTACAAATTCAAAGATGCACGTGTAAAGAACTGAGGAAAAGATATCACCCTTTTCGTGTCAGTCAAATGGCCCGACTGGAAGTCGTCCGAATCAAGCAGGCAGTCAAGAAGAAATTAGATGAATCGCCTGGTAGCGCCAAAACGGTACCACCGCCCACATCACCTAAAACGTTCGTGAAGCCTTGGGTAGGCGAAATGGCATGTGCCAAAACCGAAAGCACCGCTCCAAGAGAGGCAGGCAAACCAAGTGCCGATTCGGAGTCCATAGAGAAAATGTAAATATACTCCCAGGTTGTCTGCAGAAATGTGTAACCCCGAGAAACTAATTCAGCAGAATGGGATCCAGCCTGTCCAATGGCCCCGTCTCGGGCACCTTGCAGTAAGTGGAACAACGTCCCTTAGTTCCTGAAGGACTACAAGAACTGTCCTGAGGACCAGTAACACTGAAAAGGAAAATACAAAACATAGAGATTCCAAGAACGAACTGGAAACCTGAGGAGGATGCAAAGATGCAAGCATCCTGAAAAATCTTCACAGCCCCCTGACCTGACATTATAGCATCTTCTCCCTCATGAGAAAGCCTGAAGAGTCATTGGAAGAAGTCAAGATCCCCTCAGAATGAAGTGCAGAAGGTCAGGGAATGGCAGGATGAGACTGTAGGATCTGCAAGAAGAGTCTCCTAGGAAAAATCAAGTTTCACAATGTAAAGAGGAATATACTGGAACCATGAAAACAGTACTAACCCCATGCAACATGAGCGAAATACGTATGTCCTTTAAAGTGAATATGTACTAGACTCAATCAAGGTTTTGCATATACCGCCCTGTGGAAAACAACAGCATCCTTACAGGTAGCAGACAAAGCTCACATCGCTAATGAGAGCTTCAGGAATGAGGCTAACAGCCACATAGCGCGTGATCCTCCGTGGATTTGACAGAATAGGTGACTGGCTCCTGGTTAAAAGGAGCTGTACAGCTCTTCCTGTCTGTTCGAGGGGGCCCGTCTAGCATGTGCCATGAGAAAATGGTGACAGGAGAAACCAGCGTGATAAGCATGGAAATCTCAAGTCCAGTCCCCCTCGGAAATAGAGAAAGAGAGTCCTGGCCACAGGAAGATGCGCAGTGTCATTATGCCCACAGAGACAGCCCAAACTTGGAAACTGTTTGTACTACCTTTAGGCATATATATCCTGTGCCACTACTAGACACATGCAGCTCAGCACAGAGGCCCAAATAAGGACAGTTACCAACAGAAAAAGACTCAATCTGCAGGGACCCCCAAGAGAGACAATGAGATACCTGTGTGAAATACAGGGCACTATCTTACTGCTGATCTCACCGTGCCGTGAGTTGCCGTATGTCGCCCCAGTCCGGAGACAAACCGAGACTGGGTGACCTAGCACAGGTCAGAGTCTCTCTGGTAAACCCCTTGAGTGCTAACCCCAGAGTCCGATTAAACAAGCAGCTTCCTTCAAGGGAGTACAGCAGGAACACAGACATAGACATATAAAGCTGCCCAAGCTTGTCCCAAAGCTGGTGAAACACATACAACTTGTCTGAACCGGAAAGGAGAGAAGCCTCGGCATACCCTGAGCAAAGTCAGCTGGAAATAAATTACCAGAACGCCACAGCTCTCCTGCCATCGCCGGAGACCCAAGCACACGCCTGATTCTGACACGTGGCCGCTGCATCAACGGATTCAAGCCCCGCAAAATTTACCCTGCTGCGGCTTGCATAGAAATAAAATCAGACTCAGGGAATAACCAGAAGAACGGCCCACAGCGCCGGAAAAAACATGTCCCATCTCATGCTGCTATAAACTGGCACCTGCACAATCAGCTGCATTTGGCCGTGACAAACACCGATGAAAGAGAGCCTCAGAATAAACAGGACTACTGCTGCACTGAAACCCAACAATGAGAACAAGTGCGAGCAAGAAATCGCACCACTACTGCCGCGTTGTAACCAACAAGGAAACCAAGCGCGTGCATGTAAAGGGCGGGAAGTCCCGGCTCCCTCCAAGGATTTCTAGTCATAAAACTTAGCCACAATAAAATATCCATGCCTTAAATGTACGATGACCGAACCCCCAAACAGAACCTGAAGTTCAAACAACTGTAAAAGCCAGACATACTCACAGCTTGTTGTTAGGGCCGGTTGAAGCCAATTTGCAGCAAAAGCATGGCATAATGTAGCAACTGTGGTCTATTTTTTTTTTTTTTTTTTACAGAGAAGGGAAAGAAGAAAAAAATTGAGACCCAGTCAGACCCTCTAGCAATGGAGGGAGAGAGAGGCAGGGACAAGGGGGGGCCCAAGTGTAACCTCTAAAGCTGGCACCGTTCAGCCGGACACCCCTGTCTCACTGAAGAGAAAATCTCAACAGGAGAAACAGAATGGCAGTCTCACTGAAGAGAAACCTCAACAGGAGAAACAGAATGGCAGTCTCACTGAAGAGAAATCTCAACAGGAGAAACAGAATGGCAGTCTCGCTGAAGAGAAACCTCAACAGGAGAAAATAAAGTTCCAGCCACAGCCAGAATTCAGGAGCTAGTTGAATAGCGACCTTTTCCTGCTGGGAGATAGAGATTACTGATGAGACAGGAGGAGTGCCAGCCAATAGGACCACCTGTTAATCAGTTTCTCTATCTCCGCCTGCTGGTAGATGTGAGCTATCCCATTGGTCTCTGGATTCATCTGCTGCTGTTGCTAGGGAAAAATATATATTTATATATATATATATATATATATATATATATATATATATATATACACACCGAGTGTACTTTGTATTTATGTTCAAATATTTTTTTATTATACAGCCCTCCTCCCCCGAAGGCCTGACCCCCCCTGAAGGTCTGCACATTCCCCCTCAAAGGTTGACTCCCCCTCTGTAGGCCTGCACTACCCCTTGAAGGACTGCACTCCCCCCCCCCGAAGGCCTACCCTCCCCACATCCATTTACCTAATTCCAGCAGGGAGCAGTCTGCAGAGAGGATCGCTGGTACTTTAGCGATCCTTGCAGGTTGCCATAGGCCTCAGGAGATGTCTTCTCTCTGCCCCAAGCCTGTCTCTGACTTAGAGGAGGGGCAGGACCACGGCAGAGGGAAGACAGCTCCTGAGGCCTATGGCAACCTGTAAGAATTGCTAAAGTACCACCTGCCACCGGCCGTCTCCCATTCGTCCCCTTTGGAGATCCCCACAGGAATAAGGAAGTTAAATTAATAGAATACTTAGGCACAGAAAAACAAAGAAATACTTCCAAGAACTGCCCCATAAGAACTGCCTGTCACAATGCTCATTAGTGGAACTGAATAAAAGACAAGTACAATGGATTTAGAAGAGGGACGATCCGCCCGGGTGCACGGCTTGGAGGGGTGCACAGCCAGCCAGGTCCGGGTCATCCTGCCTTTCTTTTCCCCCGGTCCGCGCTCGGGGCTTGCACCTGCCTGGTCCCGCGCCAATGCTCGAATGGTGCCATCAACTCCCGCGAGTCTCGTGATAACCAACAGCACCATTTAGGCGGCGGGTGCAAGCCCCGTGGGCAGACCGGTGGAAAGGAAGGGCAGGAGGACCCGGACGGCTGTGCATCCCTCCAAACCGTGCACCCGGGGCGGGGGAGGACCTCCCCACCTAGGTACGCCACTGATTGGGAGGCCGATTTTGGGATTTTTAAAATTGTATATCGGGTAGCATTAGGCCTCGCTCTTACCTCAATCATTACAGGCGCTTCTATTTCTTGTGATGCGCTGAGCTCCGTCCCCCACCGACCTTCACCCCACCCTTCCAGCACTCTGATTGGCCAGCGTTCTTTAAGAGGCGGGCCAGTCAGGAGGGGAAAAAAAGAGAAGGGAAGAAGGGAACCTGCTGTGCGATCGACTGGGGTCGCCTGAACGAACGACCTGTCGATCGTGATCGACGCGTTGGGCACCCCTGCTCTAGTGTATGCGACATTCCTGTCATCTATTCTAGTGATATTTCTCCTATGAAGGGAATTTTTAAAAATAAAGTAAAATTCTGAAATCTCTCATGGCACATCCAGAATAGGGAACAGTGCCTCCAAGATACAGACCACAACACCCACTCCCTATGGCATTTAGGACCAGATATACTGAAGGATTTTTCTATTTTATACCCACAGAAAAATGACTATGCAGCTGTCCTAAATATACCAGTGCTTTCTTTCTGAAAAATGTTTCCAGTTCTTGAATTTGAGTGCCCAGAGCCCAAAAAAAACTACCAAAAGAAACACAAGATTAGCGCCTTTTATTTCTGACACCCAGTATTTTTTAAGTCTCAAATCAATAAAAAAGAAAAAAACAAAGAAATTGTTTCGCACAATGAGTTGCTGTCATAAGGTAGAAAGAGTGCAGTGTCAGACTTCTAAGCCAACAAAGCAGTTTGGTAGAGATGGATAAGGTTTAAAGGTGCAACTGTTCAGGACCTTGCTATTAAGCTTCCATCAGCGACAATGCCTTACCCACCTATCGATTAGTTAGTTTTTTTTGACTACATAAATATTTTTTAAGAAACCATTTTATAGAAACAAGCACAATGATTCTGTGAAAGCATTATTATCTGCTTGGAGTGGTTCAGGCATGAGTGCTTTACTCTAGGTCAAAATCTGGAATTCATCAGGTGTCATTCTGAATTAGTTTTGAGGCAGAGAAAATAGAAGAGGGCTGAACTTATCTGTTGCTTGCTTTTTTTTTTTTTATAGCATATACATGGGATTATTTTATGATACTTTTCTAGCTCTTAATTACTTTTTTGCAGAATTCATATCACATTGATTTTCAGTTCCTTTTATCAGAATAGTTTTATTTCTGACAATGACAATATCAGTCCATCTGTTTAGAAGGGATGATTTAAGAAGCTACTATTATGTTTAAAGGTTACATCTTAATTATTCATCCTCTTTCCATCTCTAAAGGGAGTACTCAAGTTGTCACGTTTTTAAAAAGTAAGAATGAAAATAAAGATCACGCCAATAACTTTATAGGGCTGCTCTGACCATCGGGGAATTGTCATTGAAGTCAGCGAATAAAATAATTTTGACACGAACATCGCAAACAGGTTTGCAGTGTGCTAGAGTTCTGGCACAATCGCCAGGGTTATTCTACTAATCAGAAATCCCATGTGGAAATAAAACAGAAGGAGTTTCATTGTTATTTGAAAATAATTGGCTTCCAACAACTGGTTCTGGCGCCCCTCACACCAAACATCTCGATGAAAGTGACGAGATTAATGCAATCTGACTCATCTGTCCCTACAAACAGCTCCAAAAGACTATTCCAACAGATGGGGGGGGGGGGGGAATAGGCTTCAATATAATAGTTTTTATTTTTCTTCTCATAACAAGATAATTATTCCTTTTTTTAATTTCCTGGGAAACAAAGTACATGTACAGTATAATGAAAAGAAATAAAGATTAAATAAAAATATACTCCCTCCTTTGCTAACGCATAGCACGGGTTTTAGCACCGGCAGCGACGGTAACTGCTCCAACGCTCATTGAAATTCTATGAGCATCAGAGCAGTTACTGCTGCTGTCAGTGCTTAAACCCACACTACGCATTAGTAAAGGAGGGGGATAATACTTTAAGGTGATGTTTTCTTATTAGACTAAGGACTCTTTTTACTAAACTGTGCTAGCGGTTTTAGAACTCGCTGCAATCCGCGCATGCTAGACGCTAATGCCTCCATTGAGCTGGCATTAGTTTCTGGTGCGTAGCACAGGGTTAACACGCACTAAAAACGCTAGCGCACCTTAGTAAAAAGAGCCCTAATTTGTTCAGTCAATATTGAAAAGTGGTTATGTGTTTGCTGCTTGTGCAGAATGCATACGTTTCTTTAAAAAAAATTTCAGAACAATTGAGCATGTAATTCTGGATGTACACACTGCTATAAGTGCAGAATTATAGAGAAAAAAGCAGAAGAAACTTGCATAACATTAGCATTTGCACTCCGTCACCTGCAAGTGACAGCTTCACAACATCAACCAATAAATACACAACTCAAATGTTTTATTGGAATAAATATTTGGCTGCAGCTTTATTATCTATCATAATATTATCCCCATTTACAATACAATCCATGTCCAAAACCAACAAACCCCCTATGCATATTTCACACACCCCTAGAAAGCTATTCAGTGTCGAATCTAGCTCCCATTAAGTCTTTTAAACTCTATAACATCCCCCAAACATGACCTACGGTGACGAGAGACCATGCTTCCCCGTGCAGTAGTGTCATCTACTCAAACTGGGCCAAATACCCTATTTTCTGTCCCTTCCAAAGCTGTGACCACCTCCCCTAACCCCAAAAGCTCGACCAGACCCACCCAAATCCATATAAAACCAATAACCCCGCCCCCAACACCGACACAAAACATACCATCAACACACACAAAAGGGAGGGATAATTTCTTCTTCTTTTTTGTAAGAGACTACTCTATTCTTCCCCTTTCCTTACAGAACTCCCTCCACAAACATCTAACCAATCCCACCACTGCTCCACCCCTCATCTCCTCTGAGATCTTCCCAATCCCTTTCTCTTACAAACTCTGTCTCTTAACCCTTTCTAACATTCTCTTCTACACTCAACATACTTTATTCTACATACTCTTAACAACACCTAATCACACATCTTACCTCCCTCCCTTTTACCCACCCCACCATCCAATCAATATTCCCAACAGGTAGGTCACCTAATGTTCAGCTAATGTTATCTCACACCAGATGAATTTATACATCTAGCTGTGTACAGAGAGCAGATATAAATGAAGTGTCTACTTTGAACATTCCACTTATGAGGGACCACTGAAAAGTTCTCAGCTAAGCCAAGAACAGAAGGCTGTGGAGCCTTGAAACTTACAATGTGGAGCCATAGAACTTATAAGTTATTGCACACTTTTCGTTTCATTTGCTATCATTGAAATGAAAAGTGTCAAGAAAAGTGTGGAATATAAGTTTCATGGCTCCACATCATTCTCTTTATGGTTGGGCTGAGAACTTTTCAGCGGCCCCCTCATGTACATGTATATTCAGTGTTTGCTATGTGGCTAGCTCTGCTGAATGTACAGTATATATAATTTCAAAGTGTCTAAATTGCATAATTTCACTTTGTTGTCTATCCTGCAAAATACTTACCTCAAAACATATTTTGGTATTTCCTTTCCTCAAGTCATGACAAAATCAGCAAAATATAACTTTTATCCCCTCTTTGTGCTTATGACTGTCTTTGAAGTTGTCTTTTGTTTCTTTGTATTGAGAGGTCTCTATTTTTCTTTTTTAGTTTGTAAACTGCTTTAGAAAAAATGATGGTATCTCAAATAAGACCAAAAAAAAAAAAAGATTTTTGGGATTATTCTGAAAGGATTAAAGTCAAAAAGCCATGAACAGGAAGAAGATGTTTGAGGCTTTCTTTAAATACCAAGGTCTCCTCATTTGCAACAATTTGACAATACAATTAAGACAACATTGCACATACCTTGAATTCAGGAAGAAACTAAAGACATACCTCTTCTCTCTATAGCAGGGGTGTCAAAGTCCCTCCTGGAGGGCCGCCATCCAGTCGGGTTTTCAGGATTTCCCCAATGAATATGCATGAGATCTATTAACATACAAGAAAGCAGTGCATGCAAATAGATCTCATGTATATTCATTGGGGAAATCCTGAAAACCTGACTGGATGGTGGCCCTCCAGGAGGGACTTTGACACCCCTGCTCTATAGCCACTCCCTTATCTCCCTTCTCTCCTCCTAACAACCATCTATCACTCTAAAAATGTGACTTCTAAAACTTGATCTAAATCTTATTGTAAACCGCATAGATTCCTTGCAGAGAACTGCGGTATGTAAGACACTGTATTGTATTGCAATTAAGGTTCAAGTTTTTGAAGTGGCTTCAGAGGTGAGTTTGTAGACAGATTTGAAGCTGGTAAGAGAAGCCTGATGCAGTCATTAAGAACATAAGAATTGCTATACTGGGCAAAATGAAGGTCTATCAAGCCCAGCATCCTGTTTCCAACAGTGGTCAACCCAGATCCCAAGTACCTGGCAGAAACTCAGAGAATAGCAACATTCCAGAGTTGAGATTGTGATGTCATAATGCCTCATTCTACCAATGCCTAAGAGTCAAACTCATCAGTGATGTCACAATGGCTTGATTGTCTTATACTAGGCTCACATAAGAATATAAGAATTGCTGTACTGGGACAGACCAAAGGTCCATCAAGCCCAGTATCCTGTTTTCAACAGTGGCCAACAAGTTCCTAAGTACAGTGGTGCCTCGCATAACGAACGCCTCGCACAACGAACGCTGCACACAACGAACTTCATGTCTTGATTCACACAACGAACTTCGTTTCACACAACGAACTTCGTTTCACACAACGAAGTCGCCCGAGCTGCCGATGTATTGCATCCTTCCGCGCAGGCACTGCAGGCAGTCGTTAGTCACTGCGCTTAACTGCCCTCTCTCACTGTATACAGTCGTCCTTTTAAGATAAACTCAATATTTTTTATATATCATGGCTTCTAAAAAAAGCAGGAAGGTGATTTCTGTTGAAATGAAACGGGAAATAATTAGAAGGAGTGAATGTGGGGTAAAACAGTGTGACCTCGTCAAAGAGTTTGGCCTCAGCAAGACCACCATTTTCACCATTTTGACAAATTTATCTTTTTTTATGTCATCTTAGCATATTTTATGCTGCAGAACGAATTATTTTTTAAAACATGTATTGTTATGGGAAAACGCGTTTCACATAACGAACTTTTCGCATAACAAACTTGCTCCTGGAACGAATTAAGTTCGTTGTGTGAGGCACCACTGTACCTAGCTAGATCCCAAGTAGTAAAACAGATTTGATGCTGCTTATCCCTGGAATAAGCAGTGGATTTCCTCACGCCATCTCAATAACGGCTTTTGGATGTCTCTTTTAGGAAATTCTCCAAACCTTTTTTAAAACCCGCTATGCTAACTGATTTCACCATATTCTCCAGCAACGAATTCCAGAGTTTAATTACAGATGTTAGGTAAATAAAAGTAGAAGGTATAGTTGAGATCCAACAGTAGAAGAGAAGGGCACAAATAAAAGCAGCTGCCTGACAAATCAAGTTTGGGAAAAAGGTTATATGGGGATATAACAGAGGAGAGAGAACAAGGAGCTGCAAAGTGAATGCACTAGTATGCCAGTATGAGAAGCCTGAAAAAAAGAGTGGATTAGTGAGCTGATCAAAACCTATAATCTTATCTCTGTGGGGAAAAAATGCAGCATGAATCTGATTATTCACTTACATCATATGAAATTCCACCTCCCTGATTAGATTAGAGACTAACATCATTTATTACTTATGTGGCATATGTTCCCTCTGTGTCCTCTGATGTTAATCAAAGGTTGGTTAACATTGTACAGTACTGAATTTTATTTTTTACTAATTAAATTTCCAAACAAATTTGTTACTTTAGGGTTTTACAATCATTTCAGAACAAAAGGCAGAATATGATATCTACCATGTTGAATAATACTGTCTGTAAAATTTTACTAAGCATGTTGCCATGGCATCATGTAACATTTACGCAAAATAAGGGAAATACTTCAAACTATCAATTATATAAAGCAACTAGTGTGTATTTTATTATTTTCCTTTCCTGCTGAGGGTGTAACATATTCTTACAACTATATAAGGAAACAGCCTTCATAAAAGTTTTCTTGAAACAATAAAACTCTTTTCTTTGTCATGTTTTGATAAAGTTATTTACTGTTGTATAGTAAAATACTCCCTCCTTTACAAAGCCATGCTAGTGTTTTTAGTGCCGGCCACAGCGGTAACAGCTCGGATGTTCATAGGAATTCTATGAGCGTCGGAGCTCTACCCACTGCGACCAGCGCCAAAAACGCTAGCACGGCTTTGTAAAGGAGGTGGATACTAAATGACAGCAGATAAAGACCTGAATGGTCCATCCAGTCTGTTCATTAGTTATTCTCATTAAAAATACATGATTAAATTAACTTGTCTCTTCTTTGATATTTCTGGGCCATAGATTGACGTCCACCTGGTATATTCAAAATATACAACAATAAATAATTTTATCAAAACATGATACACTTCTCCCTCCATATTCGCGGTTTCAGCAATTATGGTTTCGATTATTTGTGGTTTTTAGCTTGCTGGCTCCTCCCCCAAAATTGCATCAGCTTGCATAGAGAAATTGCTGATTCTAAGTGTTTACAGAGAAAATCGCTGATTCCCAGCACTTTCTTCACCATGTTTTGCCTCTCCTTCAGGAACAGGCCAGGTCTCCCACCATGTTATTCACGGTTTCACCATATTCACAATGGTTTTTAATACAAAACAGCGAATAACATATGAAAAAGTTATTCGCGGTTTTTCTGTATTCGCGAGTCTGTTCATTTTTAAAAAAAAATTTTTTATTTATTTATTCAATATTCTATACCGTTCTCCCAAGGGAGCTCAAAATGGTTTACATGAATTTATTCAGATACTCAAGCATTTTTTCCTGTCTGTCCCGATGGGCTCACAATCTATCTAATGTACCTGGGACAATGGAGGGATTAAGTGACTTGCCCAGGGTCACAAGGAGCAGCGTGGGTTTGAACCCACAACCTCAGGGTGCTGAGGCTGTAGTTTTAACCACTGTGCCAAACTCTCCCCCATCACTCTGCCCTATATGGAGGGAGAAATGTACAGAGAAATATTGAAGATGATAGATAAGCATAGTGATCTACACAGTTTATCCATTTGTACCTACCTACTGTGTTTTCACAAGTTAATTATTCTGTTGGCTATTCAAAAATTATCTATATCCAGAAGACATACCAACAATAGCCATTTTATTTATATAGAACATTTATCAAAAAAACATACTGCTTGCATAGCAAATAATACAAAGAAAAAAAGCAAAGCAAATTCTTTTTTAAAAATAAATTCTAGATTTTTAGTCACGTCCTACCTATAGCATAGTTGTTTTTTAAGAGTACAATTTTGAGCTGGAATATTGCATTGTTATCATTTAAACTCCATTTGTGCCCAAAGACTGATATACTAAGCAAGTGCTCGGATTTTTGTGAGGCAAACTGATGACCTTGAGAGCATTGTTTGTGCTTCCAAAAATGCAGAGTAGGAATTAACATATAGCTGCCTTTAGAAGTCCATTATGGTCCTTTCAGCTTCTAGGAAATGTTGCCCAAACTTGACATACTGTACATTCAAGACCTGCTTTTATACCAGAACTCAATACTACTTATAGGCCAATCTCACAAGACATCATATATAGTGCCAGAGGGATATCAGATTACCCTCTGAGCAGTATAGCTCTGAAGGGTTACTTCCTCATTTTGAGAGCAGACGGTTGTACGAGTGACATGAGAGTAAATAGCCTCCCCACAGCCTTGAAAAAGAGAGCGAAACGCGTTGGCTGAGGGGATTTCCAGCAATGGCTGAAAGCTAAGTTAAGTGAAAGATTAATATATAAGTGAAGAATAAGCAAGATATTTATAAAATGAAAGAGTAATATATAAAAGTGAAGAAGAAGAAGAAATATAAGAATAATAGAAACAGATGTGCCCACGGGTAAAATGAGGAAGTAACCCTTCAGAGCTATGCTGCTCAGAGGGTAATCTCTGGCACTATATATGATGTCTTGTGAGACTGGACTATAAGTAGTATTTAGTTGATAAAAAAAATAAGATAATAGAGATTGTTTAAAGGATTTATACCAGAACAGCAGCTTTTCATATGCTGCAGCCATCCCTTCCCTACCCCTTCTTTCCACAGAATATCCTAAGAGATTTCTGGAAGGAAATTCATTTGGCAAGACTCATATTCAAGAGCTTAAAAACAAACAGGTCTGAAGAAAACCCCAAAATATTAACAAGATACACATTTATGAATAATTTTAGTAAATTTGGAAAACTCAACGCAGAAAATTGGAAGTCAACTTCCTGGGCAAGTTCTTCCTTACTTTCTAAATGTCTTTCAACTGTACAAAACTGCCAAAATTCATCACACTTCATGTTGAAGCTGCTGCTACTACCAGAGTAAGAAAATGGAGTTGCACTGATATGTAAAAGCAATTTGGTTTGAAGGGACAGTGGAAGACTAATAATAGCTTTATTTTTATATACCGCAATACCACAAATAGTTCCGAGCGGTTTACAGAGGAACAGACTGTATACAGACAGCGACTATACATAAAACTTTCAAACTTATAATAGCATGTTGAGATTAATCGAGTTTATCTGGGAGTGTTTTAGGAATAGAAGTATAGTCAGAGAGATTTGTCAGAGTTAAGTTTTGACAGTTGATAAGAAAGTGCGTTTGAAATAAAGTTGGTTAAACATTTGTTCCATTTGCCTGCTTGGAATGATAGTGTTATAATGGCACCTGACAACCTATTATAAGATACTAGTGTGATTCAGTATAGGCACACCTGCATTTATAGCAGCTAAAGAGCTGGTGTTACTGTGAGTACCTAAGTGCAGCAGGGCTGAATATAACTTACAGTATTCTGAAAGTAGGGATAAACAGCCAGAAAAGATTTGTTTTGTTTCCCATGTCATTTCTAGGAAAATTCATTTTGTTTGTTTGGGGGGTTCCTGGCCATTTGCTCATTATTCCCCCCTTTTATGAAGCCGCATTAGACTTTTTTATCGCTGGTCGGGCAGTAAAACTCTGACGCTCATAGAATTCCTATGAGCATTGCAGTTTTTACCACCCTGTCTGGCGATAAAAAGCCTAACATGGCTTCATAAAATGGGGGGAGGGGGTATGAGAGCTATGTCCTCAAGAATGCACATTCTTTTCCAGATGGTGCTCACAAGTGCATTTATGTATGACTGTAAATGCATGCATAAGAGTTTGTGCATGTGCACACTAGTGTGCTGCCCGATTCAGGAAAAAAAATTTTGATTCGATTCGATTCAGTCTTTTGAATTGGTTTTTCAATTCGATTCGATTTTCCTGCCCAATTGGGTGGGTTTTTTTCGAACATCCTGGTGGGTTTATTTTCACCCTCTTCAGCCCCTTTGCCTTCTCCTAACCACACTGCCGCTGTGGTGTAAACAAAATAAATAAATAAAAAAGACTTTTCCTCTCTCTGTTAAATCCTAACTCTCTGTTAAATCCTAACACCAGCTCTAGCAGGATACACATTTCAAATCTGACATATTGTAATCACAAAACAGAAAATAGAATTAGTTTTTCTACCTTTTCTTGTCTGGTCATTATTAAAATTTTGTTGGTCTCAGGCTCTGGTTGTCTTCTGATAACTTGCTTGCCAGGGTCTCCTTCTTTCTTCTTTCTCCCTGTAAACCATCCGTCTTCTATCTCTGTCCTCCCCTTCCGTTTCCCTTCCCTCCCCTGGAGGTCTGGCATCTTTCCTTTTTTTCATCTCCCTCCACAGATCCACCTTTTCTCAACTACCCTTTCATCCAGCATCTCTCCCTCCTTTCCCACCACCCCAGGGTACACCATCTCTCCCTGACGTCAGAGGAGGGGCGGGATCGCGACAGAGGAAACAGCTCCGAAGAAGTACAAAGATCGCTAGCACTGCGATCTTGTTTGCAGGCTGTTCCTGGAAGCTAAACAGTGCGGGGAGGCCAGGGGGGGAGCAGGAGGCCAGGGGGTGGAAGCCGGACACTGGGGGGGGGGAGCCGACAGCAGCACTTCCCGACTGACCCTCTCTCCTCGCCCTCTAAAGCAGCTGCTGGCCAGCAAGAGCAGCGCTGCCAAAAGCAATGTTACTTACCGTAACAGTTGTTATCCAGGGACAGCAGGCAGCTATTCTCACTAGTGGGTGATATCATCCGACAGAGCCCAGATACGGACGTCTCACAAGCATGTCTTGCTTGAAGAAACTTAGAAGTTTTGAGATGCCCATACCGCGCATGCGCCAGTGCCTTCCCACCCGATGGTCCGGGCGTGTCTCCTCAGTTCAGGTAGCTAGCAGAGAAGCCAACCCAGGGGAGGTGGGTGGGACGTGAGAATAGCTGCCTGCTGTCCCTGGATAACAACTGTTACGGTAAGTAACATTGCTTTATCCCAGGACAAGCAGGCAGGTATTCTCACTAGTGGATGACCTCCAAGCTAACCTCAATGGGATAGTGGGAGAGTTGGCAACTTAGGAGAATAAATTTTGTAACACTGTTTGGCCAAACTGTCCATCCCTTCTGGAGAAAGTATCCAGACAATAATGAGAGGTGAATGTATGAACCGAGGACCAAGTGGCAGCCTTACAAATCTCCTCAATCGGTGTCGATCGGAGGAAGGCTACAGAAGCTGCCACCGCTCTGACCCTATGGGCTGTGACCTTACAGGGAAGGGGTAATCCAGCCTGGGCATAGCAGAAAGAGATACAAGCCGCCAACCAGTTGGAGATGGTGCGCTTCGTGACAGGGCTTCCCAACTTGTTTGGATCAATAGTTTGGAGACGAATAGTTGAGGAGCAGTTCTGTGTGGTTTGGGGCGATCCAGGTAGAAAGCCAAAGCACGTTTACAGTCCAGAATGTGAAGAGCTGATTCTCCAGGATGAGAATGAGGCTTAGGGAAAAACACTGGAAGTACAATGGATTGGTTGAGATGAAAATCAGAAACCACTTTAGGTAGGAATTTAGGATGAGTGCGGAGGACCACCTTGTCATGATGGAATACTGTGAAAGGCGGGTCCGCCACCAAGGCCTGAAGCTCACTGACCCTGCGAGCAGAAGTGAGGGCCACTAGGAAAACCACTTTCCAAGTGAGAAACTTGAGGGGAGCCTTGTTGAGAGGCTCAAAAGGAGGTTTCATAAGTCGAGAAAGGACAACATTGAGATCCCAAACCACTGGAGGCGGTTTGAGAGGAGGATTGACATGAAAAAGACCTTTCATAAATCTGGAAACCACAGGATGAGCAGAGAGAGGTTTCCCCTTTAGAGGCTGATGGAAAGCCGCAATCGCACTCAGGTGGACTCGTATAGAGGTTGACTTGAGACCAGACTGAGACAGGTGTAGAAGATAGTCCAACAGAGAGGATAGAGAGGCTCGCTGAGGCTCCGTAGAGTTGGAAATACACCATGAAGAAAATCTAGTCCATTTTTGGGAGTAGCATTGACGAGTAGCAGGTTTCCTGGAAGCCTCCAAGACATCCCTCACCGCCTGGGAAAACTGGTGAGGGGTTATGTTGAGAGGAACCAAGCTGTCAGGTGGAGAGAGTGCAGGATGAGATGAAGCAGTGATCCTTGATGTTGAGTAAGCAGTGAAGGAAACACTGGAAGAAGGACCGTCTCTCTGCTGCTGAGTTGAAGTAGAAGGGAGAACCAAAGTTACCTGGGCCACCGAGAAGCTATCAGAATCATGGTGGCATGGTCGGACTTCAGCTTGACCAGAGTCTTTTGAACGAGAGGAAATGGAGGAAACGCATACAGAAAGCGATTCCCCCAATCCAGCAGGAAGGCATCTGCCTCGAGGCGATGAGGAGTGTAAATCCTGGAGCAAAACTGAGGCAGCTTGAAGTTGTGGGGAGCCGCAAAGAGGTCTATCTGAGGCGTCCCCCACTGTGTAAAGGGGGTTGGAATGGAGAGTTCATTCGTGAGGCTGGAGCAGACAACTCAAGTTGTCCGCCAAGACATTGTCCTTCCCCTGAATGTAGACAGCCTTGAGGAAGGCATTGTGGCGAACCGCCCAATCCCAGACTTTGAGAGCTTCCTGGCAGAGGGAGGCCGAGCCCGTGCCCCCCTGCTTGTTGACATAATACATGGCGACCTGATTGTCCGTGCGAATGAGGACCACCATGTCGTGAAGCAGATGTTGAATCGCTTGAAGAGCATTGAAGATGGCTCTTCTGGAGAAGATTGATTTGATGGAGTCGGTCCGCACTGGTCCAGAATCCCTGAGTGCGAAGACCATCCAGATGTGCCCCCCAGGCATAGGTCGAGGAATCGGTCGTGAGAACCTTCTGGTGGGGAGGAGTGTGAAACAGCAAACCTCTGGATAGATTCGAAGAGGTCATCCACCAAAGTAGAGACTGCCGAAGAGCAGGAGTGACGAGGATGTGTCGAGACAATGGATCTGACACCTGAGTCCATTGAGATGCCAGGGTCCACTGCGGGATTCTGAGATGGAGTCTGGCAAACGGTGTCACATGAACTGTAGAGGCCATGTGCCCCAGGAGGACCATCATGTGTCTCGCTGAGATGGACTGGCGAGAAGACACAGACTGGCAGAGATGAAGAAGAGCCTCCATGCGTTGAGGAGGAAGGAATGCTCTGAGACGGATGGTATCCAGGACCGCCCCGATGAAGGGGAGCGACTGGGTAGGCTGCAGATGAGATTTGGGAAAGTTGATCTCGAAGCCCAAACTCTGTAGGAAGGAAATAGTGGCCAGGGTCGCAGAGATGACCTCCGGGCCCGAGGGGGCCTTGATGAGCCAGTCGTCGAGGTAGGAAAAAACCTGAAGACCACTGCTCCGGAGTGCCGCGGCCACCACCACCAGACATTTCGTGAAGACTCTGGGAGACGAGGATAGGCCGAAAGGAAGCACTCGATACTGCAGATGTAGATGTCCCACCCGAAATCTGAGATACTTGCGAGAGGCCGGATGAATGGGAATGTGAGTGTAGGCCTCCTTGAGATCCAGAGAGCACAACCAGTCGTTCTGCTCGAGGAGGGGATAAAGAGAAGCTAGGGTCAGCATGCGAAACCTCTCTTTGACCAAGAACTTGTTGAGGACCCTTAGGTCCAGAATGGGTCGCAGGTCGCCCGTCTTCTTCGGAACAAGGAAGTACCGGGAGTAAAACCCCCGGTTGTGTTGGTCCACAGGGACCGGCTCGACGGCACGAAGTCGGAGCAAGGCCTGAGCTTCCTGAAGAAGAAGGGCGGTCTGAGTCAAGTTGGAAGGATACTCTCTTGGAGGGTGGTCCAGAGGGACCCGAAGGAATTGAAGAGAGTACCCTTCCCTGATGATAGTAAGGACCCAGAGGTCGGTTGTTATCGCCTCCCATCGATGACAAAAATGATGAAGATGGGAAAAACAGGGGGAGGCAGAACGAGACTGGTTATGCTCTCGAAGGGACAGTCAAAAAGGCTGAGGAGCCTTGGGGACAGTGGACGGCTGAGGCTTTTGCTGAGCTTTCTGAGGAGGCTGCCGTTTCGCAGGTTGCCTCGCAGGTGGAGCTTGCCTCGGTTGATAACGCCGTTGATATATTAAAGGCGGTCGAGAGGGTCGAGACTGCTGAGGCTTAGGCTTCGGCCGAAGAATGGACTGAAAGGACTTTTCATGATCAGACAGTTTCTTCGTGACGGTCTCGATGGATTCGTCAAAAAAATCTGCCCCAGCACACGGGACGTTCGCCAGGCAGTCCTGAAGATTCGGATCCATGTCAATGGTCCGCAACCAGGCCAACCGGCGCATCGCCACAGAGCAGGCCGCCGCCCGGGCCGAGAGCTCGAAGGTATCATAGGAAGATTGCATCAACTGAAGTCGAAGCTGGGACAGCGAAGCAATCACTTCCTCAAACTCAAAACGAGCCTGGGATTCGACGTAGGGCGTAAACCTCCGAAGCACAGGAAGAAAAAAATTCCAAATAGGTGGCAAAATGGAAATTATAATTCAGAACTCGGGACGCCATCATAGAATTCTGATAGATGCGTCGACCAAACTTATCCATGGTTCTGCCCTCGCGACCTGGGGGTACCGAAGCATACACCTGGGCCGGATGGGACCGCTTGAGCGAGGATTCGACCAGAAGGGACTGATGTGAAAGCTGAGGTCCCTCGAAGCCCTTATGATGCACCGTGCGGTACTGAGCATCCAATTTCCCAGAGACCGCAGGGATAGAGTACGGAGACTCAAAACACCTCATGAAGGTCTGGTCGAGGAGCTTGTGCAGCGGCAGGCGTAAGGACTCAGCTGGAGGACGAGGCAAATGCATGGTATCGAGGTACTCCATGGAGTATCGAGAGCCAGAATCGAGAGTAATGTCCAGGTCATCCGCCACCTGCCTCAGGAACGAGGAAAAAGACAGTTGGTCCGCCAGCGCCGGCCTTCGAGAAGGGCTGGAAGAAGTCGAGGCCTCGGGCTCCACCGAGGACTGAGAACAACAGGGCGAGTAAAAAACTTCGGGGTCCTCGAACTCCGGTCCCGGAGGAGGAGACCCAGCCGAAGCAGAGTAACCCATACGAGGCAATTTCTTCTGAGGAGAGACGGTCGAGTGTCTAGAGGAATGCCTTGAAGAGTGCCTGGATCGATGCCCCTCACGATGTCTGGATGGGGATCGAGCCCGTCTGGTAGAATACTGATCCCCCGAAGTCTCCATAGAGCAGATAGGACTCGAGGCCGTAGATCGGAGAGGCGGAAGATTTGTCGCTTCCCCCGACGACGCCCAGGTTTGATAGGGGGTTCGGAAGAACTCGTCCTGCTTCCGGCTATGCCCAGGACTGGGAGGCCTCGAAGGTGGACACCACACCGACTCATGGGGAGGAGTAACAGGCTCCAAGGGAGGTAAGTCACTAAGGGAAGCTTTCCTCAAGGGAATAGGCTCTAAGGGAGGCATGTCACTAAAGGAGGCCTTCCTCGAGGCACTAGGCTCCAAGGGGGGCATGGCACTACCCGAGGCCGACCTCGAGGCGCGGGACGCTGACCGCCGCTCCTCCGCGCCGAGCAACGAGGTCGAGCGGCGCGGCGGAGGAGGAGGGGGTGGCCCGCCCCTCGGAATCGGAACTGGGAGGTCACCCTGGATCGAGGCAATCAGCCGGGGTCCCATGGTGTTCATGAGTTCCACAAACTGAGCCTCCAGAAGGGACCGCAACGAAGCCGATATGGAGGGATCCGCACCAAAAGGGGGCCCTTCCGCACGGTGTCCGCGCTCCTTCGGTGCTGAGTGCTTCTGCTTGCCAGCCTTCGGCACTTTGAGCACCACCAGTGGAACAGTAGGGGTCGGCGCCTGGTCCGAGGAGACGGAGGAAGGCACCGGCGCCGAGGTCAAGGCCGAAACCGGCGTGAACGATGCCGGTTTCAGAAGACTCGAAACAGCCGGGGAGGCCGAGGGCTTCGCAGATGGGGTCGAAGCACCAGTCGATGTTGAAGCTGTAGGATCCAACGCAGCTTCCATCTTGAACATGGACTCCCACAGAAGACAGCGACGCTTAAACGCTCGCGCTATCAGAGTGGAGCAAGGCCGGCACGATTTCGGAAAGTGGTCCGGACCCAGACACTGGAGGCAGCGTCGATGCGGGTCCGTGAGCGAAATCGCAGGCTGGCACTTGCTACACTTTTTAAAACCGGTGATCGGCCGGGACATAAGCCGGAAAAACTCCGCCGCAAGGTCGAAGGCGCGGGGCCCAAGCCACGCGGCCGACTCGGAGTCGGACGATAAAATTTTTTTTTTTTTTTTGAAAAAAGAAATCAAAGAAAGAAACAACACACGGCAAGAGTAAAAGGAACTCAATCCGCGGCGATGCAGAAGGCAAAAAATCGAATTCAATGGGCGCAGAAATGAAGTAAACTTCTCAGCTCCGCAGAAGAAAAAGAACTGAGGAGACACGCCCAGACCATCGGGCGGGAAGGCACTGGCGCATGCGCGGTGCGGGCATCTCGAAACTTCTAAGTTTCTTCAAGCAAGACATGCTTGTGAGACGTCCGTATCGGGGCTCTGTCGGATGACATCACCCACTAGTGAGAATACCTGCCTGCTTGTCCTGGGATAACCTGCTTTAGGGGGCAAGAGGGGAGGGTCAGGCGAATTGGGAAGCCAATTTTTTTTATTTTGAACCGATTCGAATCGATTCACCCGAAGTGAATCAGTGAACCAATTCAAATCGTGAATCGGGCAGCACTAGTGGACACTATTCAGAAGAGTGAGCATTTTTTGCAAATAGTGCATACACTTTTGGAGGAGCGCACTATTTTTGTAATTAGTATGTACTAGTATCAGCAAACAAAAAATGTAAAGGACTGAATTCTGTATATGGCAATTACTCTTCTGAGAAAAGTCAAAGCCAAAAGTCATAACATGGGATTAGAACTGAACATAAACAAGATGAAGATCATGAATATAGAAAATGATGAAGATTTTGAGCATGAAAGTGATAGATATTGTAAAGGATTTCAATCTTCTGGGCTCTTTCTTAAACAAAGAAGCAACTACCGTATTTTCACGCAAATAACGCGCACCCGTATAAAACGCGCACACGGGTATAGCGCGCAGAAATCACGATGATATGTACAAAAACTTTGGTATACCGCGCTCACGGGTATACCGCACATGCTGCCCGACGCTCCTTTCGCCCGCCCTGACTTTCCGTGCGCTGTCCCGACTCTCCGTTCACCCCCCCTGACTTCCGTGCACTGTCCCCCCTTGAAGGTCTGTCCCCATCCTGAAAGCCTGATGCCCCCCCCGACGTCCGATACATCCCTCCCCCCGAAGGACCGCCGACTCCCCAACAATATCTGGCCAGGAGGGAGCCCAAATCCTCCTGGCCACGGCGACCCCCTAACCCCACCCCGCACTACATTACGGGCAGGAGGGATCCCAGGCCCTCCTGCCCTCGACGCAAACCCCCCTCCCCACAACGACCGCCCCCCCCACGAACCTCCGACCGCCCCCCCAGCCGACCCGCGACTCCCCTGGCGACCCCCACGACCCCCCCACCCCCCTTCCCCGTACCTTTGGTAGTTGGGCCAGAAGGGAGCCCAAACCCTCCTGGCCACGGCGACCCCCTAACCCCACCCCGCACTACATTACGGGCAGGAGGGATCCCAGGCCCTCCTGCCCTCGATGCAAACCCCCCTCCCCCCCAAGAACCTCCGACCGCCCCCCCAGCCGACCCGCGACCCCCCTGGCGACCCCCACGCCCCCCCCACCCCCCTTCCCCGTACCTTTGGTAGTTGGCCGGACAGACGGGAGCCAAACCCGCCTGTCCGGCTGGCAGCCAACGAAGGAATGAGGCCGGATTGGCCCATCCATCCTAAAGCTCCGCCTACTGGTGGGGCCTAAGGCGCGTGGGCCAATCAGAATAGGCCCTGGAGCCTTAGGTCCCACCTGGGGGCGCGGCCTGCGGCACATGGGCCCAACCCGACCATGTGCCTCAGGCCGCGCCCCCAGGTGGGACCTAAGGCTCCAGGGCCTATTCTGATTGGCCCACGTGCCTTAGGCCCCACCAGTAGGCGGAGCTTTAGGATGGATGGGCCAATCCGGCCTCATTCCTTCGTTGGCTGCCTGCCGGACAGGCGGGTTTGGCTCCCGTCTGTCCGGCCAACTACCAAAGGTACGGGGAAGGGGGGTGGGGGGGTCGTGGGGGTCGCCAGGGGGATCGCGGGTCGGCTGGGGGGGCGGTAGGAGGTTCTTGGGGGGGCGGTCGTTGGGGGGGAGGGGGGTTTGCGTCGAGGGCAGGAGGGCCTGGGATCCCTCCTGCCCGTAATGTAGTGCGGGGTGGGGTTAGGGGGTCGCCGTGGCCAAGAGGGTTTGGGCTCCCTTCTGGCCCGATATTGTCGGGAAGTCGGCGGTCCTTCGGGGTGGGGGTGCGAGTGGTCCTGCCGGGGGGGGGGATGTATCGGACGTCGGGGAGTCGGCCGGGCAAGAGGGCTTGGGCTCCCTCTTGCTCCGATCGTGGATGCGGGTGCGGGTGGGAGCGCGTGCGAGCGGTCGTTCGGGGTGGGGGTGCGAGCGGTCCTGCTGGGGGGGTGAATCGGGCATCGGGCGGGGTGGGAACTATGTTTTAAAACTTTTGTATACCGTGCTCACGCATATAACGCGCGAGGGGTATGCGCGGTAGGTAAAAACGCGTATAACGCGCGCGTTATATGCGTGAAAATATGGTAGTAGGGAAGAAATACTTTACAGAATAGCACCTGGTCGCTCTTCAATGAAGGCTCTGGACAAAGTATTCAAAGGCAAGGAAACAACACTCCAAACAAAGATCAGACTTGTCCATGCACTCATTTTCTCAGTGGTCAATTATGGATGCAAAAGTTGGACACTACGGAAACAAGACAGAAATAAGATTGACTCATTTGAGCTTTGGTGCTATAGAATGATTTTATGCACACTGTGGACTACCAGAGGAACTAACAAATTGATTCTGGAAGAAATCAAACCGGCTATGTCACTTGAAGCCCAAATGATGAAGTTACGACTGTCTTATTTTGGTCACACCGTCATAAGAGAGAGATCCTTGGAGAAGGACATCAAACAGCGAAGAGGGTGACCTGCAACCAGATGGTTGAACACATTGAAAACAACCATGGGGATGATGCTGGAGAACCTTACCAGACTAGCACAAAACCAATTTTCTTTTTAGATCCGTAATTCATCAAGTCACTAGGACTTGAACACAAGTCAATGGCACCTAACATAACATAAAATATTGGAATGATGGGATATTTAACAGTCAAAACATTTTCTTTATTGGTAGAAATTCTTCCCCATCTGCCACAATGGAAGTAACTTAGTAAATAACTGCAGATAAAGAAATGCATGGTCCATCCAGTCTGCCCAACTGTCAGTCATTATCAAGGAAATGCTGAACCAACAAACCAGTATGTTATTACATTTTACTTGCTAAGTTCCACTATAAGATGTCTTCCCCCCCTCCCCCCCACCTGGATATGCAAGACCTTTTCTCAGATATGAATGTGGGTTAAAATATGCTTACTTGCACTTGATCCATTCTTACCATTTTCAGGGCTCAGGCTATAAAAGTCTTACAAAGTGTCTGCTGTGGCCCACACTCATTTAATAATTTTGCTAGGTTAGCAAACGCTTGCAGTGCATTTGGGTGGAAATGTGCTCTGCCCTCAGGGAGATTTTCTTGCCACCCACTGCTGTGAACAATGACAAACTTGCTGTTGCTATAGGACAGAATAGTACTGAAGCCTAGGGGGTGCTTCAGGGGTTTCATATGGCATCATGGACAGGATCAAACAAAAACCAAAAAAGAACTGCAGGATAGAATTTTGTTTTGCCTCTTGTGGTGAGTGTGTGGTTCAGTAGGTAGAGTGATCTCTGGGTAGTGACCCATCTTCCATGTGAGTTTGAGACCACTGGAATATGGGCTGCGACATGGCAAATGAGGTTCAACGTGAATAAGTGTAAGGTGATGCATGTCGGTAACAAAAATCTCATGCACAAATACAGGATGTCCGGGGCTGTACTTGGAGAGACTTCCCAGGAAAGAGACTTGGGAGTTCTGATCGACATGTCGATGAAGCCGTCTATGCAATGTGCGACGGCAGCAAAAAGGGCAAACAGAATGCTAGGAATGATTAAAAAGGGGATCAATAACAGATCGGTGCGCCCTCACCTGGAGTACTGCGTCCAGCACAGGTCGCCATACATGAAGAAGGACACAGTACTACTCGAAAGGGTCCAGAGAAGAGCAACTAAAATGGTTAAGGGGCTGGAGGAGTTGCCGTACAGTGAGAGAATGGAGAAACTGGGCCTCTTCTCCCTTGAAAAGAGGAGAATGAGAGGAGACATGATCGAAACATTCAAAATACTGAAGGGAATAGAATTAGTAGATAAAGACAGACTGTTCACACTCTCCAAGGTAGGGAGAACAAGAGGGCACTCTCTAAAGTTGAATGGGGATAGATTCTGTACAAACGTAAGGAAGTTCTTCTTCACCCAGAGAGTGTTGGAGAGCTAGAACGCTCTTCCGGAGTCTGTTGTAGGGGAAAACACCCTCCAGGGTTTCAAGACTAAGCTAGACAAGTTCCTGCTAAACTGGGACGTACGCAGGTGAAGCTGGACTCATTTAGAACACTGGTCTTTGACCTGGGGGCCACCACGTGAGCAGACTGCCGGGCAGGATGGACCACTGGTCTGACCCAGCAGCGGCAATTCTTATGTTCTTACGCAGGGAGTTGATTACTTCTCACTACAGGTGAGTTTGGAAAGCCTGGCTTCTGAAGTCTTCTAATCTGGTTTAAACCAGATTAGGGATAGCTTGCATTCCAGCCCTGCTTTTCTCCCTCGCCAGCCCCTGTGCTACTGGGAAATGTAGTTTTTCCTGCTGAGTTTCTACAGCTGGTTTGGGAAACGCTAAACCGGTTTTGGCTTTTCTGGGCATTGTTTGAGGTGGATTTAATGAAGGAATACTTTTCCTCTGAATATTCCTGGGAGCTGCTCTGGGTGTTATACTATCAGTTTTATGTATCCTCTCCTTGTTTTTAATGTTACAATCCAGACCTGGCAAGGATTACTTTCTGCTCACATAGGCTTCCCTGTGACAATATGCATAAACCTAATTTGCATATACCGCCTCCATTACATGAAAATTTCTTTCATGCATATTCATTGTGGATATCCTGAAAACCTGACTGGCAAGAGGGTACTCCAGGACCGAGTTAAGAAACACTGAACTAGACTACCAGGGATCACCTCTGGCTAAGTCCTGGGGGTTTAGTGGGCTGGGGTGGGAATGGACCCCTCCACTCCTGCTCTGTATGCTCCAGATTCAAAATGGTGTCGCTGACCCCTTAGTGGTAGTCTTGCAGCAATATGTCAGCTTTCCATATAAGGGGCAAAGAAGAAAAGGAGGCCTGGGACAGAGAGGAACAGGGGTGGAAATGCAAAACAGAACAGGACCAGTAGCAAAAGAGACATACCTTCCTACAGCCCAATTTCTGACCCTCATCATCTTCATCGTGTTTTCCTTATCCTTCTTCCCAACCCTACCTCCACAAACTAATTTTCTCTCCTTTCCCCCCCCCCCCCTCTGGTCAGGCAACAGTATGGGGTGAGCCATTAGAGCCATGGCCTAACCAATAATTTTCCCATCAGCAACTAGACAGCTTGGGGGTCAGCATCAGAAAATAGTTTCTTGTTCTCTCTAACCAATATTATTTTCTATGCCTCTATGATTTGTCCTCCCCTTCCCTCTCCTCATCTCTGAGAGCTCCTTTCCCCTATCTCCTCCCTATCCAAATAATCTTTTCCCTCCTTCCTGTGATCTTATTTTTTCCCTTACCACCCCTGATTCTCAAGATCCTCCACATATAAGATCCACAAAAGAACAAATAAAATATACACAGACACACAAGTAAGATATTAAATTATTTTCTTTTTGTTATGTAAAATTAAGTCATGTTATATATTATGTAAAATGTTACATGTAGGGGTAGGGGTATATTCTTTGTAAGCTTATTAAGAAATCACAAAACATATTCTCTTTTTATTATCTGTAATTATGACTATTTGTACTGGCTGTGTAATTTCCCTCCCCCCTCCCTGCTTTCCTGTAAAATGATACTTTGTTTTTCTGAGAAACGAAACTTAGATTTCTTCATAAGCTACACCCATAACTAGCTTGTGACTGCGCATGTACAAAGGGGGGGGGGGGCTAAAAATATGTGGTTGTTTACTGAATAAAGTGGGATATCTCTTTGGATATGTACATGGTCTACATGTGTATTTATTCTTCCTACAAGAGATTATCCCCAGATGCATCTTACTTACAGACGACAGAAAGTGTGAGGCAGTATTGGGACCAGAACCTTTTCAGCTGGGGGCTCGTCCGGGATTGGAGACTGGTGCCGGGGCTTCAGTGAGTATCTGTTCTCTAGTGCTCACTGGGGTCTCTGCCCTCTTCCATGCCCTTATTTGATTATTGAGGTTTTTGGCAAGCCTCTCACGGAGTTTTGGCAACTCCTGTTACTTAATTTAGGCTTTTGGGAAGCCTCACAGAGTTTAGGGAACGCCTGCAGCACTTTTAAGTGGCCACACGTTCTTTTGGGAAGAACAAAATTATTAATAGCCTGCCTGCTCTGTTGTCTGTGGGGTACAAGCTTAGTCTCTCTATCGCTTAGAAGATAAGGTTATAGAGTATAAGGTTTCTCTTGCATTGTATCTTACTGTGTCTTGCTTATAAGGTAAGCGAGATTTGTGTTTTGTCATGGGTCAGAAAGACACTAAGGATCCTCCCCCTGCTAAGAAAGACGAGCCTTGTACAAACAAACTGCAGCTTTGGTATCTTTTAAATCTGTTTGTGCTCTCTGTTCAGCCGAGTTGCGTGTCTGACTTACGTTACTGATTTCTATCTGTGAAGAAAAAAAAATGGCATCTGGCTTTTCTTTTGTTCACTTGAAAAAAGTTCCCCATGCTGTGCCTCTGGGCAGCAGTGAGAGCTTTCACCCCCTCCTCCTTTTCCATGCTTTCCAGTGAGATAGAAGGCGGGCTTTTCTCCCGAAAGAGATGGAGGGAGGATCCAGAGGGGCTCAGAACTATCTGGCCAATTTAATGGCAGTATGTGGGAGATCAGAGTTTGCATAGCTAAATGTGACTGACCTTGGGATGCATTCTAACACAAAGATAGGATTTTATGTAGCTTGAATATTTTGCCTGTATGGAGAAATAGAAGTCATGATACTAATTTGATTAGAACCGGGTGTAGACTTTAGAGAATATATTTCTCTTGTTCCTTTCTTTTTAAAAGTTCTCAGAGGGGTACCAGAATGTGAATTGCAAAGGTGTTTTTAGGCAGATGACAGAGAGAATGAGGAATGTGCTTTTAGCCGACTACTCTAGAGTTTGATCTTGAGTGAAGTGGATTTGTTACAGGTAGTGAATGCTTTACAGAGAGTTGAGCCAGTTACGTGTTCTGGCAGTTGTGAAAGAGTACCTGCTGGTTTATCCAGCATGCTTATAGAAGGCATTGCGTATGTGTAAGCAAGAGCTGAGGTACGTGTTGAAAGAAAAAAAAAAAACCAACGTTTTGTTCCCCTGCATGGCTTGTGGGTGGAGTCGTGAGCTGATTTTTAGTTTACATTTTTGCAAGTCAGCACTTCAGGATAGGAACCTGATACAGATTAGGGATTGAGAATAATTCTTTTGTGCTTGCAAAAAGTTTAATTGTGTCCCGTAGTGAGTCTCTTTCAACTGCTGTTGCTTTCCACAGTTCAGCTCAAAGGCTGTGGCTTTTCGCTGAAAGGACTTATTTTCTCTTTGTTCTCTCTTCTTAATGAGTATGTGCTTATCTTACAGGGACGGTGCCTGCCCTCTGAGGGAAAGGAGTAGTACCACATTCCGCCACTAACGAAGAGCACTGAGAATAGTTCAGTACTAATTCTATGCTTCTTTTTCAGCAGATAGCATGTTTTCCTTTTCAGCAGCCACTCCCTTGGAAAAAAAGAAAGAAAGCAGCTATACCCTTTCCCCCATGTGATAGCAGTTCCGTAGTTACAGAGAAGATGAGCTTGAATTTTCCCCGACATATAACAGACAAGATTTCCTTTACAATGCTGCAGCATGAACTTCTACAGTGATTATTTAGTTTCACTGAAATTAATTCATGAACTCTGTTGCTATAATATCTGCAAAGACATTCTGGACTCATAAGATTTTAAAAAAACAGACTTTTTCTTAAACTACTTTACTTTAAATCACTTCATTTGACTTAGGCTTCTGAACTTTCATTATGCTTTTGCGTAATCCAATAGGCTTATTATGGCATCGTGTTAACAATCGTGTATTTTCTTTATCATTGTCTTCATGCATTGTTCTCAGGAAAAGATTTTTGTTTATCCTGTATTTTAAATTTTATTCATATTGCTGTATTCTATGTACTTGTGACAGGTTCTAAGCTTGTCACACAGTGTGACAGCGTCTCCTATTGGGTTTAACTACTGACATCACCAGTTCTTTTAATGATTTTAATTCAAATTTAAGAAATGAGTTCTTGCACCACACACAGAAAAAAGAAATATTATATCTTATATGTACTCCTTGTGTGCCTCATGTGCATATGGGTTAATTTTACATATTAGGCATATATTTGAGTTTCTTATCACTCTACAGTATTTTACATCTTATTGCATTCATTCTAGGTTACTATGCCCGACACTTCTGAGCATAGGGACCAATTCTATGCTGGTAATACTGAGGTTCTCTTCATTTAGGGGTTTAGATTTGTTTCATATAAGTAGGGTTCTATCTTTCTCTTAGCCTATTTGCTTTACATTTTCTGATCTTTATACCTGCTCATTTGAATGGTAAGTTTCCTGTATGGTTTGGCTTTGCCAGCAGCTTACATAAATTACAGGAAGCTGGGTTTCCTCTAGGATAGTGGATGGGATTTGCTTGTATTCTCACTTGAGAATTCAAGTATGCTTTGGGACAGATCTTCTAGGCACCTGCCTTTGCAGGCCTAGGTAGTATGTTTTTCTGGCTTTTGTACACTTCGTCCTCTCTAATTGGCTTTCAGTGAATATACTTGCACGACAACACACTGATCCATAAGCCGAGCTGTGCCCCACGTGCCCCCTAAGAGCCAGAGGTAAGACCATGAGCACCCTGGGTGTGTCTATCACGTGCGTGAACTTACGTGATTTTCACGAAGGGATTGAAAAGTACTGGCACTCGTAGGCTGTACGGGGTACAATGGCATGGATAGTGTGTAGGATATGATGGTGCAGTATTTCGTGCAGTTTGTTCTACCAAACCTTTTTGTATGGTTCTGGGTAACTCTAGTTAGTTAAGGCCACACCCAATAGAAGCGTACAAAAAATTGGTGCATATAACTCTGAATATGGATGTAGCCAAGGCCAGAAAACCATACTACAGATTCATATTAAGGACACGCTTCATCATATTCTCTGTATGTACTTTGCTCCTCAGCCAGACCATAGCGGAAATCAGGTAATGCGTCACATACTTCTATCCAGCTTATATTTTCTGTCAGTGACTTTTTGTCTCTGTCCGTTCTTTGTTCTGAGTGTTCCCGCCTTGTGCCTTGTGGTTCTCATTCATACCACACCTCTCCGCCTGGCTTGTGGCAGATATAACTATCTACATTCAACAATGTGAAACAGCATATGTCTCGTATGCCTGCACTATACTGTGTATGATATGTGGTTTGCATGATATGTGAAAGAATTATTTATATTTCTTTTCCAATGTTTTATCTATATATCAGATCTCTGAAACCTTCCCGGAGTACCTTTCCCTCCACGCTACTACTGGTCGCTTATGACATCATCTTTATGACGTAAGGGGGGATTGTAGGGGTAGGGGTATATTCTTTGTAAGCTAATTAAGAAATCACAAAACATTTTCTCTTTTTGTTATCTGTAATTATGACTATTTGTATTGGCTGTGGAATTTCCCTCCCCCCTCCCTGGTTTCCTGTAAAATGATACTTTGTTTTTCTGAGAAACGAAACTTAGATTTCTTCATAACTAGCTTGTGACTGCGCATGTACAAAGGGGGGGGACTATAAATATGTGTTTATTGAATAAAGTGGGATATCTCTTTGGATATGTACACAGTCCACATGTATATTTATTCTTCCTACAAGAGATTATCCCCATTTGCATCTTACTTAAAGACAACAGAAAGTGTGAGGCAATATTGGGACCAGAACCTTTTCATTACACATCTATGCAATTGTGCCAAATTGCTGTAAATTTTCAGGAAGCTTGATGCAGAATTGTCTAAATCTTGCCATAGAGCCTAACCCTGAGCTACAGCAAAAAAAACAAAAAAAAAACTGGAGGTTGTGACTAGAGAATGACACGGTGAAAAAATTGGTCCCCGTCACCGCCCCGTCCCCGTCTCACCATCCCCGTCACCGCCCCGTCCCCGTCTCACCAACCCCGTCACCGCCCCGTCCCCGTCTCACCATCCTCTTCACCGCCCCGTCACCGCCACTGCCACCCCATTCACCGCCCCGTCACCGCCACTGCAATCCCATTCACTTTTCTTTATTTACGTATAAAGGAAACATTCTTTAAAACTTTAAAACTTAGTTAAATATTAGTTAATAACTATACAAAAACAAAACATGCAGAGAAAAAATTAATTAATAAAAATTCTCAAAACTGACACATTTTGATCACTAAATTTAAAATAGTTATTTTTCATACAGTTTTTCAATCACTAATCTTCCACCACCCCTGGGGCTAGCAATGCAAAAACAAACACGACATGTACTTTAAATGCTGCCGTGATTAGCATAGTGACCGCGGCTACGGCTGCAAGTCTCCCCTCCCCCCAGCGATCACGGCAGGAGGGCACCCAACCCCTCCTGTAGACCCCCCCAACGGCCCTCCCGACAATCGCAGAAGGGTACCCAACCCCTCCTGCCGGTCCTCCCAATGGCCTCCCCTAAGATCGCCGGCAGGAGGGTACCCAACCCCTCCTGCTGGACCCCCCCCCAACGAACCATCCCACCCCGGAACCCCCTTAGTCTTACTTTTCAAGTTGGACCGGACAGCTCCTCGCTCGTCTGGCCAGCAGGCCTGCCTCCGTCCAAATGAGGCGGGCCCGCCCCTACCCTGCCCAACCCACAGGATCCTAGGGCCTGATTGGTCTAGGCACCTAAAGCCACTCCCGCTATAGGAGGGGCCTTAGGTGCTTGGGCCAATCAGGCCCTAGGATCCTGTGGGTTAGGCAGGGGAGGGGAGGGGCGGGCCCGCCTCATTTGGACGGAGGCAGGCCTGCTGGCCAGACGAGCGAGGAGCTGTCCGGTCCAACTTGAAAAGTAAGACTAAGGGGGTTCCGGGGTGGGAGGGTTCGTTGGGGGGGGGTCCAGCAGGAGGGGTTGGGTACCCTCCTGCCGGCGATCTTAGGGGAGGCCATTGGGAGGCAGGGGAGGGGAGGGGAGGGGAGGGGAGGGGAGGGGCGGGCCCGCCTCATTTGGACGGAGGCAGGCCTGCTGGCCAGACGAGCGAGGAGCTGTCCGGTCCAACTTGAAAAGTAAGACTAAGGGGGTTCCGGGGTGGGAGGGTTCGTTGGGGGGGGGTCCAGCAGGAGGGGTTGGGTACCCTCCTGCCGGCGATCTTAGGGGAGGCCATTGGGAGGACCGGCAGGAGGGGTTGGGTACCCTTCTGCTGCGATTGGCAGGAAGGGTTGAAATGACAAATGAGGAGCACGGTGAAATAGCGGTTCCTAGAAGGGGGTACATTGGCCCGCGGGGACAAACCTGTTCACCGTTTCCGCGGTCGGTGAATGGCCTTGTCCCCGTCACCGCAGCGACTGCTATTTTTCTTCCCCGTTTTCGGCGGTGACCCGCGGCTTAAATGCGATGGCCGCGGGTAAACCGTCACCGTGTCATTCTCTAGTTGTGACTATTTAGTAAGGGAGTAATTCTATAAAGATAGCCTGAATCTGGGCACTTAAATGCACCATAATCCTATAACAGCATCTGGGCACCCAGATTCCATTATAGAACAGAGTATAAGTTAGCATTTGCACAGTAATATTTAGGTGTTATTACACCATGTAAAAAGCAGGCATAAATGTTGCACTTTAGCACGTAATTTGTAGCAAACTATAATTTATGCAGGTAAGGGAGGGTGAAACTCATCCCACCCCACCCATGCCGAGCACATCCCTTGCAGTTAAATACTGTGTGATCTGCTTGCTTTCATATTAGAATACCACCGAGCGTGCACATTGCATTTAGACACATGAATGTTACAGTCATGCACATAAATGCTATCATTCTGTAATCTTAAACTAATGCTTATATTTAGGTGCTGAGGCTATAGAATTAAGGATAAGTGGCTACCTGGGGTTGAATCTATCCTTCAGGTCATGCTGATTAAAGTAAAAATGTGCAATATTTGTTTCACCATCTTTTACGGCAAGAAAGGAAATCTTCTGGATGTTTTCTAGAAATAGAAAATCCTGTAAATTCTTCTGGATGTCATCCAAAACTCTTCAGTAGACTCCAGATAGGTAAGGGAATTTCATCTGAAGTTCAAATGTAATTACATTGGAAAAAAAACAAAACACACCAGCTTAAATTCAGAAGCTTGTTTTCCGGTCAGTGGCTTTCAATCTCAGCTGTCACTTGTGATCACTGTCCAGGGTGGAGGAAGGAGAGCTGAGGTTCAGATCTATGTGATATATTACAGAAAATGAAAGATTGGTACTGCACAACCACTCTGTTCTCAGTACAGTGGTACCTCGGTTTACGAGTGCACCGGTTTGCGAGTGTTTTGCAAGACGAGCAAAACATTTGCAAAATCGGTGCCTCAGAAATCGAGCATGGCTCGATTTACGAGCACCCCCCCCCCCCGCAATCCAGCACCCCCCCCCTGCGATCCAGCACCCCCCCGCCTCGAACCGGCACCCCCGCCACGATCTGCCCCCCTGCCACAATCCAAACTCCCCCCCCCCGACACAATTGGGCACCCCCCCCCGTCGCTTCTTACCCTCATCTGGGCACTCTTGAAGATCGGCCCTCATCTGCTGGGCCTTGAGCATCTGAGCATGCTCAAGGCCTGTGAGTTCACGTTCTGAACGTGAACGTGAACTCGCAGGCCTTGAGCATGCTCAGATGCTCAAGGCCCAGCAAATGAGGAGTCCGATCTTCTAGAGTTCCCAGATGAGGGTAAGAAGCGGCAGGGGGTGCCCAATTGTGTCGGGGGGGATGTCGGATCGTGTCGGGGGGGGGTGCCCAATCGTGTCGGGGGGGGTCAGATCGTGTCGGGGGGGTGCCCAATCGTGGCGGGGGGGTGGATCGTGGCGGGGGGGTGCCGGTTCAAGGCAGGGGGGGTGCCGGATCGCAGGGGGGGGGGTACCTGATCGCATGGGGGGCCTTCGAGGGGAGCAATGCTAGTTCTCGGGGGGGGGGGGGGGGAACGCATCAAAGCGAGTTTCCATTATTTCCTATGGGGAAACGCGCTTTGATAAACGAGCATTTTGGATTACGAGCATGCTCCTGGAATGGATTATACTCGTAATCAAAGGTACTACTGTATTACCAATCCCTCCAGGAACTAGGCTTCAGCTAACTAAATGTTGATCTCGTCTCCCTTTGATATCTCTAAGCCGATCCCAAAGCCTAAGACACTCACCAATGCAACCTCAACTTGCACTGACTGATATCACTTGGTGATCGATGGATTCACTACAAGGGGTTTTCTTAGAAAGGGTGGTGGCAAATCATGGGTCCTCCCAGATGATTAAAGCCCTTAAGGATGGATCACATCTCTTATGGTTATGATTTATGGTTTATTGATTTATATTGTGTCTAAATTTAAACCTAGGTAGATTACACATTATGGGGTAGATTTAAAAAAAAAATTTTTGCACCCAAAGTTAGGCGACAGAATGATCCACATTAAGCTAGTATTTTGTACTGCCAGTGGTGTAGCGAGGGTGACCAGTGCCCGGGGCAGTGGCACCCCTCTATCGCCTCTTCGCCCTGCCCCCCTCCCCTGCAGCGGATGCGCACCCTTTCCCTGTACCTTTCTAACTTTGGCATGAGCAGCGAAGAACCTGCTGCTCACGTCGGCTTCAGAGCTTTCTCTGATGTCATTTGTTCCCAGAAGTGATGTCGGAGAAAGCGCCAAAGCCGACGCATGCAACAAATTCATCGCTGATTGCGCCAAAGCTAAAAAGCTATAGGGAAGGGGCATAGGTACACACGCAGCAGAGCGAGGAGTGGGAAGGGGACAGAGAGCAAGAGGGGTGCCGGTGCCCTGAGGAAGACCGCGCCCGGGGTGGACTGCCCCCCTTGCTACGCTACTGTGTACTGCATAAAACAGCCTTCATAGAATACTAATTTAGCACGCATTTTGGCTTTGATTTTATAAATCATACCAAAAAAAACACACTTCTATTGAAAAATAAATAAAGTGCAAGGGTAATAACCAGATACAGTAAAACCTTGGATTGCAAGTAACTTGGTTTGCAAATGTTTTGCAAGACAAGCACAACATTTTATTAAATTTTAACTTGATTTTTAAGCAATGTCTTGCAATACAAGTATATACAGTATACACACATTACAACCGAGTCCATGGTTCTTTTCCCGCTGACACTGCAAGAGTGTAGTGACTGCTCTAAACGAGCAAAGTCTTGCAATACGAGTACATACAGTACATTACATTACATTACATTACATTAGTGATTTCTATTCCGCTTGTGCCTTGCGGTTCTAAGCGGATTACATGTTAGAAGACTGGACATTTCCAGTAGCATTGCAGTACATATAAACAAGAATGCGTTAAGTTACAATTGTTGTTCTGGACTTTTCCAGGATAAATTGGTAGTAGATAGTAGATAGTGATAGGTTGTTTAGACGAATAGAGATAATATTGTCCGGATTCTGTTGTTTAGACGAGTAGAGATAATACTGTTCGGATTTGGGTGTTGCTGGTGGTGGTGTTTGGGTAGTCATGAGAGCATTATCTTAAACTTTTGTGAGGTTATGATGATGGGAAGTGTTTTTTGAAGAGATGAGTTTTGATTTCTTTTCGGAATGCTTTAATGTCTATTGATTTGGTCAGTAGATTGGTGATGGTAGTATCGATCTTTGCTGCCTGTGTCGCTAAAAGGCTGTCATATAGTTTCTTTCGTCGTGTTCCTTTGAGAGGGGGGTGAGTGAATAGGCTCTGGGTTCTCCTTGATCTGTGTGAAAGGTTACGGTGTAGTCTGTTGTTTAGGTAGCTGGGTGCTGTTCCATGTATTACCTTGTATAGTAGACAGTAGAATTTGAACTGAGATCTTGCTTTTATTGGTAGCCAGTGTGAGTCTAAGTATGCTTTGGTGATGTGGTCGTATTTGCCCAGTGAGTAGATGATTCTGAGGGCCGTGTTCTGAACTGTCTGCAGTTGTTTTATCATGTAATTTGGGCATGGTAGGTATAGGCTGTTACAGTAGTCTACAATACTCAGTACTAGGGATTGTACTAATATCTTGTATTGATCTTTGTTGAAGAATTTTCTTATTTTTCTTAGGTTACGTATTGTGAAGAATGCTCTTTGGATGATTTTGTGGATTTGAGACTGCATTGTGCAATTTCTGTCTAGTAGGATTCCCAGGATTTTGAGTGTGCTTTGCATTGGGTACTTGATTGTGTTTACTTCTAGTTCTGTGAGAGAAGGTTTTTTTTCCCTTTCCAGTATACACGGATCACATCATCACAACTAAGCCGATGGTTCTTCTCTCTCCGACGCTGCAGGAGTGTAGTGACTTTTCTAAATGAGCGAGGTCTTGCAATACAAGTACATATAGTATTTTGTATTAAACTTTTTGGGTTGTGGAACGAATTGTCTAAGGTTCCATTATTTCTTTATTTATTTTTTTTTTTATTGTTTATTGATTTTCAAATTACATACCTTGCAATCACTTGTACAGAAAGTAAATTAGTAGGATATGACCTATATCCAATATAAATCATAATCAGACCAAATTAAACAAAATGCAAAGAAAATTCTTTCAACTAACTCAACTCCAGTCCTCAAAATGTGGATCCAAGATTACTTATAGCGAGCAAAAAAGAAATAATGTAAGAAGATAAATTACATACAGAACTGAGGTATGAGCAGTTATATAAATTATAAAGCTGTTGGTTTCTCTTTATCTAGTCGAGACATAGCCAGAAAAGCAGTTAACTGTTGTGGTTCAAAAAAAACATATTTAACTGAACGGTAGCAAATAATACACTTGCAAGGATGTCTCAGATAAAACGTCACTCCCAGTAAAGTGACTCCAGGTTTCAACAACAGAAATTCTCTATGCAGTAGAAGCTTAGTCTGACAGAACCTAGATGCCTAAGTTTTCTTATAGCATCAGTATCAGTGGGCAGAGGAAACAGCACCGAAGCAGCGCAAAGATCGTTGGCATCGCGATCTTGCTGCTTCTCTACGGTAAATGGTGCGGGGAGGCCAGGGGGATGAGCGGTCTTTCGGGACGGGGCAGGGCAGCAGGCCTTCAGGGTGGGGCAGGCAGGCAGGCCTTCAGGGGGGGAGATAAGCCTTCAGGGGGGATGCAAGCCTTCAAGGGGGGGGACAAGCCTTCATGGGGGGAGACAAGCCTTCATGGGGGGAGAGAGGCCTTCAGGGGGGGAGACAGGCCTTCAGGGGGGACATGCCTTCAAGGGGGACAGGCAGGCTGTCCTTCAAGGGAGGGACAAGCCTTCAAGGGGGACAGGCAGGCAGTCCTTCAAGGGAGGGACAAGGCTTCAAGGGGGACAATAGGCCTTCGGGGGGTGCAAGCCTTCAAGAGAGAGGGACAGGCCTTCAGGGGGGTGCAGGCCTTTCGGGGATGGGATGCAGACCTTTAAGGGGGGGACAGGCCTTCGAGAGGGGCCCTGGTGTAGAAGTACATGGAGGGAAAGGGGGGTTTCAAAGAGACGTGCATATGCCAGACTTTGGGGGGGAAGAAATAATGGGTCTGAAAATAGGGGAGAGGGAGAGAGATGATGGACCATGGGATTCAGGGAGAAAAGGAATAGAAAGGGAGAGAAGTTGGACACAAGGGATGTGTGGAGGGGGGGATAGGAGGGTAGTTGAGAAAAGAAAGGGAGAGATGGTGGACCCTGGGGTGGTGGGGAAGGAGGGAGAGATGCTGGTTGAAAGGATAGTTAAGAAAAGGTGGATATGTGGAGGGAGATGAAAAAAAGGAAAGATGCCAGACCTCCTGGGGAGGGAAGGAAAACGGAAGGGATGGACAGAGATGGAATATGGATGGTTAGCATGCAGAGAGAAGAAAGAAGGAGACCCTGGCAAGCAAGTTATCAGAAGACAACCAGAGCCTTGGACCAACAAGATTTGAAAAATAACCAAACAAAAGGTAGAAAAACTAATTGTATTTTCTGTTTTGTGATTACAATATGTCAGATTTGAAATGTGTATCCTGCCAGAGCTGGTGTTAGACCGCAAACGTGAGCCATGATTTAACAGAGAGAGGAAAAGTCCTTTTTGTTTCTTTATTTTATTTACACCACTGCGCCAGTGTGGTTAGGAGAAGCCAAAGGGGGGTGAAAAAGCTATAAAATAAACCCACCAGGATGTTTGAAAAAAACACCCAATTGGGCAGGAAAATTGAATCGAAAAACCAATTCAATAGGCTGAATCGAATCGAAATTTTTTTCCTGAATCGGGTAGCACTAGTTTGCGCTACTGTCTTAGATTTTAGGACCTGGGATTGAGGAGAGATGGCATCCTCAGTACTTTATATTGCAAGTGAAACGAGGATTTGGTCAGACTTTTGAAGGGTCTGCAGAAGAAAAATATTGTATAGGCCGGGGACATGAGACAGCAGGAAATGGGAACTTTTCTTCCTTCAATTTTTGTGAATGGCAAGGCTGAGGATGTCATAGAGTTCAGTTAAAATATGTGCTTTATAAGAAAATATAATAATGTGTTTTATAAAGTTTATAAGCATTGCTGGCCTACCCAGTGAGGTGTTCCTAGTGGTGGTGGTGGTGGTGGTGGCAGCGTGTCAATGTGTTGAGAGGAAGAGGTGGTCTGGGAAATTCTGCTGAGCAAACTCTGGGCCCATTTCCACCCCCAGTTAGTCCACTCCACTCAACTGGTTCACACACTAAGTGAGTCTTTGGGTGTTGTGCCTGGGTAGTTGTTTTGGGATCTCTTCCAGTGGTTTGTCCAAGGAAGGAAACTTTGTTAACCTTAGCATTGACCTTCAGAATATGTTTGTAACAGTGCTGCTTGTGTGGCATTAGGCTATGTAGTGATCGAAAGAAAATAACCAGACCTTTGCACATTTTTGCATTATATGATGGGTGTATGAGGAGATTCACATTTCCTGCACAGCTAAGTCTGTGCGAAGTTACCTTGTGCTGTATTTGACATCTAGCACGGTCTCTGTTTGGAAGGAAAGATCTAAGCTTAAAAATGAAGTGGCCAGAAGTTATGGTAAAAGCAGATAGCGTAGCTGGTTTTAAGAAGGATTTGGACAAATTCCTGGAGGAAAAGTCTATAGTCTGTTATTAAGACATGGGGGAAGTGTCTGCTTGCCCTGGATCGGTAGCATGGAATGTTGCTACTCTTTGGATTTTGACCAGGTACTAGTGACCTGGATTGGCTACCATGAGAATGGGCTACTGGGCATGATGGACCATTGGTCTGACCCAGTTAGGCTATTCTTATGTTATGTTCTCATTTGTAGGGGCCTTTGTTTTCACTTCTTATTTTAATGTATTTTTTTTCTGGGAACTTATCAGTGTTTTTTCTAATGGGAACAAAAATGGAAGAGAATTAATGTGTGTGGAATGGGGGGGTAACTAATTTCTTCAGCTAAATAATTCAGTCTACCTCAACCAGACATCGGAGAACACATGCACCATTCGCACATCCTCCAACCAAAAACGTCAAAAGAAAAAAACTGTTCGACAACCTCCCAGCCATTCGAGCTGCAACACTCGACTCGACCCCCAACTCTAACTCTACAAACTATTGACCTCAACCACAGACTACAAAACCTTCAAAAAAGAAATAAAATCCTTCTATTCAAAAAACACATAAAACCGAACTAACACAATCAGAACTGTCCCAAGCATCACCTGCAACTACTCCAAATGTACTTCTGATGTCATGACAATTCAGACATAATTTATGTTATGTTATGTTATGTTTGGAATAATGGTTACATATATGAGGTTCAATAAAAGAAAATTTTCACTGCCTGTTTCTATTCTGACCATTTATTCCGTTTCATGGTTATTACAAAAAATATTTTTTTACATTGGAGGGGTGTCAAAAAATGATGGGCCCCAGGTGCCATATACCCTAGGTACACCACTGGTAACCCTAGAAAATGTCTGGTAACCAATGGCATATCTGAAGTCCTAAAAGAATAAAACAAGGAGTTAAAGAGGCTAATGGACATTGAAGGGTATATATTAATGTGAATATTTTACCAATGTCTCACTTTTGACTGCGTGATATACTGCTTAGAAACATAGAAACAGAAGATGACGGCAGATAAGGGTCTACCCACTCTACTGACCCACCCCCCAAGTCTACTATCCTAGGGATCACACTCCTGGTGACAGGTTCCCTTTGGTTAACCCTCTAAGGGATCCCACATGGGCATCCCATTTGTTCTTAAATTCTTGCACACTGTTTGCCTCGATCACCTGCACTGGGAGCTCGTTCCAAGGATCAACCACTCTCTCGGTGAAGAAATATTTCCTGGCAATGCCATGAAATTTCCCGCCCCTGAGTTTGAGCGGATGCCCTCGTGTGGCTGAGGGTCCTTTGAGAAAGAGAATCTCTTCTTCCATCTCGATTCGGCTGGTAATATACTTAAACGTCTCGATCATGTCTCCTCTCTCCCTACGTTCCTCGAGTGAGTACAGCCGCAAATTTTTCAGCCTTTCCTGGTACGATAGATCCTTGAGCCCCGAGACCATCCTGGTGGCCATCCGTTTCACCGATTCTACTCTCAGCACATCTTTTCGGTAGTGTGGCCTCCAGAATTGCACACAGTATTCCAAATGAGATCTCACCATGGTTCTGTATAATGGCATTTTGACTTCAGGCTTCCGGCTGACGAAACTCCTGCGGATGCAACCTAACAACTGTCTTGCCTTAGATGTAGCCTTCTCCACATGATCAGCAGTTTTCATGTCTGCGCTGATGATCACTCCCAAGTCTCGTTCTGTTGAAGTTCTAGCTAAGGTCTCACCATTCAAGGTGTAAGTTCTGCACGGATTTCTGCTGCCGAGGTGCATGATCTTGCATTTCTTAGCATTGAAGCCCAGCTGCCAGGTCGAGGACCAAAGCTCCAACAAATGTAGGTCCTGTGTCATACTATCGAGTGAATTGCCGTCTCTCATTATATTGCATAGTTTGGCGTCGTCAGCGAATAATGTTATCTTACCTTGAAGCCCCTGAGTTAGGTCCCCTATGAATATGTTGAAAAGGAGCGGGCCCAAGACTGAGCCCTGTGGTACTCCACTGGTCACCTCCGATGTTTTAGAGAGGGTACCGTTAACTACCACCCTCTGAAGTCTGCCACTCAGCCAGTCATTGACCCATGTAGTTAGTGTTTCTCCCAGCCCCATTGATTTCATCTTGCTCAACAGCCTGCGATGCGGGACACTAATGGCATAAATGTAGGTATTCTATAAGATGCCTAAATTCTGGGAATGCTCCTGACCTGCCCATGCCCCTTTTGGAGTTGCATACTATAAATTGTAGATACCCATGATATAGAAAAACAGAAGAGTAAAGATGGACCAGACAAATTCCTGCAGAAGGGTTTTATTTTAAAAAGACCCACAGTTTAAAAAGTTCAGTAAAAACGTTAAACAAATATTTTTTAAATTTGACAAAACCTATTTTTCTGACAGGATGGAAAAACTGGACATTCATTGGACTAAGTGTATACGCCACAATGGAGACTATGTTGAGAAATCTAACAGGTTTTTTAGAAATATTTGTTTAACTTGGAGCCTGTTTTACAAAGCCGCTCTAGCGGCTGCCGTGCAGCAACAGCCCCGAAGCCCTTCAAATCTCTATGGGCTTCAAGGCCGTTACCGGGCGGCTTTGTAAAACAGGTCCTTGGTATTTTACCAAACTTTTCAAACCACACATCAGAGAAATGCATGCTTATAAAACAACAAAAACAGACGAATTATAATAAAATAAAAATACATGTTATTAATTTTAAAAAAAAGAATAAATGAACTTGCATCAAAAAATGAATGAAAAACATACTAATGTAAATAGATATGAATCCACACAATATTTATACAAATGAACCAGAAATGTGTATGTTTAAAAACCACAGGAATAGATAAATAAATTATATACACACACATCAGGTCACTAATAAAACATTAGGGCATAGGGCAGATCTGCATGTAACTCCTGATGACTGCCAATTAACCCCCCCCCCTTTTTTTTACAAAACCACAAAAGCGTGCTGAATGCTCTGCGCTGCTCCCGACACTCATAGAGTTCCTAAGAGCATCAGGAGCAGCGCAGAGCATTCAGAATGCTGGCCTGCACTAAAAACCACTTCTCGGTTTTGTAAAAGGGAGGGTGTTTGTTAACACCAATTGATAGCACCCATTTAGCCAATTATTTTGCATGTTGATCTGTGATCCATGCTCAAATCGGTTTGGGTGACCTATACTGAATCTGGAGGTATATGTACATAATTTAGAAAAATATTGAATTAAATATACATGTATTAAACTAGGCAAAATTGACCTCTCTTCCCTACTGGGCTCTAAAATAAAAGGGACCCTTCCCAATCTCATTTCTGATAGAGTAAGCAGAGAATTCATTTTTTTAAAAAAATCACATTTTAGCAAAACATTACATTTAAAAATAAAGGAATTTATGAGAGATGGGGATATACTGTTGTAGGAATGGTCAGAGATGGGATCTCTGTACCTTCTAACAAAGGGAGGGAGGTTCTTTGGAATGAGGAAAGAGGGCTTTGTTAAAAGGACCAATCCTATAAGAATACAGAGCAGAGGAGGAAGGAATGGCAGGGAAGCAGATGGAAAATTATGTTCTTACTTGTTAATTTTCTTTCCTTTAGACCAGGGGTGTCGAAGTCGGTCCTCGAGGGCCGCAATCCAGTCGGGTTTTCAAGATTTCCCCAATGAATATGCATGAGATCTATGTGCACGCACTGCTTTCAATGCATAGTCATTGGGGAAATCCTGAAAACCCGACCGGATTGCGGCCCTCGAGGACCGACTTCGACACCTGTGCTTTAGACGCAGCAGATGAATCCAGAGACCAATGGGATAGCACACATCTACCAGCAGGTGGAGATAGAGAAACTGATTAACAGGTGGTCCTATTGGCTGGCACTCCTCCTGTATCTCCAGTATAGCTCCTTGCCCAAGCATTCGTAACCATCAATAGACATAGCAGGTAAAAAACTTATTTCCCATAACAACCATCAAGAATAACAAACTGCGAAAGTTGCAAAAGAAACAACCGACAGACAATATCCAGAAAGGGTGGGGCTCTGGATTCATCTGCTGCGTCTAAAGGAAAGAAAATTAACAGGTAAGAACATAATTTTTCCTTCCTTAGCAACAGCAGCAGATGAATTCAGAGACCAATGGGATGTAGCAAAGCAATCCTCAATCTGGGTGGGAAGCAAATGCCGCCTCCACAACAACCGAAGCACTACACGCATCCACCGCATGCGCCCCCACAACCAATCGGAAATGCTGAGATAAAGCACTCTCGGAAGACCAAGTAGCCGCAAGACAAAACTCCTCCAAGGAAGGTGATGAAGTACGTTCGCCAACTGCCAACAAGCAAGCGTTAATAATGTCTTCTTGGACCCATCAAGCGACAGAGGCTCAAGACACCACCATACGATTGAGGCGTCCCTTGAAGAACACAAAAAGGTGATCTAAACCTCCAAAAGACATTAGAAACCCAGCTCCCGGCGAACGCTCCGCACTTCCAAAAAATGCAGTGAATAACAGCACGTCTCCCCATTTCTCCACCCAGGAAGAAGGAAGGAAAAGGGAGAGTGTCATAAAAGAAAGGATGACACCTCCCGAGAGAGAAATTTTGGTACCGTCCGAACTGATACCCCAGACTTCGTAAATCAGAAATAGGAAACCATGCCGTACAAGGCCTGCAACACAGAAAACTGTCGAGCTGAAGACATGGTCCCAAGAAACACCGCACTCAAAGACACAGCCTATAAGAGGCTCAAAAGTAAGCGTGAAACAGAGCCTCCAGGAAACAGCAAAGAAGTACCTAAAGACTATACTCCAGAGAGGCGTACGAATAGACAGTACTCCATCCCGGAACTGCACCTCACGAAGCTGAGAAGTAAGTGAAGATCAAGACACCGAGCTTCGGAAACAAGCCTAGATTGCCACTTGAAGCAAAAGGGAATGGAACACAAAGCCCTTGCCAGAATGCATATGCCAAAAAGGAAAGAACAGAAAACATAGAAGCCAGGCAGAGAGCCATGACACCCATGACCTAACAAAAGCCAGGTCAGAATACCAAAGGAGGACGAATAACCAGAGTGGTCGGACCCTAGTAGATCAAATCCGAAAGCACCAGGAATCCCAACAGAGTGGCTGTGGAAAGACACATCAGATCCGTATAGCAAGAAGGGTGCAGCCAAGCCAAAGATTCTCTGAGTACAGCACCCTGAAAGCGAGCTTGAGATTACAAACCCATCCAATCAACTGCCAGGGGAAACACCCAAAAGAGAGAAACCAGAGGTGAGAAAGAAGCAATGCTGCTACCCACTCTGAATGCCACCCTTGCGTTCGCCAAAGGAACTAGAAAACTGGTAATTTGGAGACGATGCCATGAGGTCTAGGTCAAGAAGAGCTAAACTGCATACAAAGAGCCCGAACGCTTGAGAGAAGAGTTCCTAATCTCCAGGATGTAGAAGACGGTATTAACACTACTATACGTCCTTGTAAAGCGCGGAAAGGTGAACACAGCACTGTACAATGTAACATACAAAAGATGGTCCCTGCTCAGAGTTTGAGGTGAGAAAGGCCATCCAAACCGTGCTCCTGTCTTGTAAAAGGACGAGGAGACAGACGAAAAAGATGAGATTCCACCCATCGAAGGAGATCAGAACTATACTCGCTCAACCGAGCACATCACGTACCGTCCTGTACGTAGAGAAACAACACACCAAGAACATGTTCCTAAAAGACATGTACCGCCATGCCGGAAGAATGGGCTGAAACTCCTGAACTCTTGAAACTCAGCAAACGGTAGCCAGACCATGTCGCAGTCCAGAAGAATGAACGAGTACAGAATCTTCTGGTAATACCAGACTCCATGTACTGAGGAAGGAAGGCACCGAGCCCCCCAACCCGACAGCCTGGGGGGTGACTATGCGCCAGTCCAGCAAAGACCAAGTCATGCCTTTGAAAATAGTAATCTTGCTGAGTCACCAAATCACACCGAGCGAGGCTTGAGCAGCTGACTAGATAGTACTGGTAAACCTTTGAAAGACCATGAACCACCTGAACAAAAGTGACTGCTGCGGTGAGTTCACGTGAAAGCGAGCTGAAGGTCCCAGGGGAGTCATCACCAGATATCCTAAAACCCGTACAGAATCCCATATACATGCACTGGGTGACTGAAGAACAAGAAGATGAAGGAGGGGAGCCGGAGATTGAAATCTGTCACCCCATTCCCTGGGAAGAAACACACTTCTCTCAGACGTGACCAACAACATCCCCAGATATTCCAATATGTGGCCTAGAACAAGAGAACTCATTGGAAATGTGAATATCCACAGCCAAAGAATGAAGACCCAAGTGCGTCTGGTAAACTGACCTAGCCGGAAGATGTCCGAATCAACCAGTAGTCCAAGGAAGAAAACACCTCTATGCGACAAAACGCTAGCACTACTACCAACATCCACGAAAATAGTTGGAACTGTGGCTAGGCCCAATGATGTCTGCTTAAACAGAAAACACCGCTCGAGAACAACCAAGCAAAGAAACTGCTGACGTTGTGGCCACATGAGAAGACAGATAGATAATCTCACGGTTCCCAAATGAAATGGCAAACTCGGAGAAACAAAGTGACTCATATGAAACCATCACCAGTCAGACTAATCAGTCTTCTTAGGCACTACGAAGAAAATGGAATAACAACCCCTAGTTCTGTAAGAGCAGAAACCACTGTCCCAAGTTCTAAACTAAACTAAACTAAACCTTAAGTTTATATACCGCGTCATCTCCACGGAAGTGGAGCTCGACACGGTTTACAGGAATTAAAAACAAAGAAAGGAACTCCAATGGAAGGAAGAAGGGGACTTAGGGAAGGAAAGAGGGGGCTTAGAATAATGGAGAGGGGGGGTTACATTTTGGAGAAAAGCCAGGTTTTCAGATGTTTTCTGAAGTGTTGGAGGGAGGTCGAGCTCCGAAGATGGGCAGTAAAGCTGTTCCACAGCTCGGTTATCCTGAAGAGGAGGGATGATCCAAGTTTTCCTGTATGGGAAATGCCATTTAGAGATGGGAAGGATAGTTTGAATTTCTGAGTGGATCTGGTGGAGTGAGTACTTGAGAGCCAGGATAGTGGAAAGAGGGGAGGAAGGATGCCATGAAGAGATTTGAAGGTGAGACAGGCGCCTTTGTAGCGAACCCTGAGGGTGACTGGGAGCCAGTGAAGCTTAGACAGAAGCGGGGAGACATGATCGAATTTGCTTTTTGTGAAGATTAGTTTAGCTGCAGTATTCTGAATCCGTTGGAGTCTGAGGAGACTTTTCTTTGTTAGGCTTAGGTAGATGGAGTTGCAGTAATCAAGTCTGGATAGAATGATGGATTGGACAAGGACAGCGAAATGTTGTTGGTGGAAGCAGGATCTGACTTTTCTTAGCATATGAAGATTGAAAAAGCATTTTTTTACTAGGGAGTTGATGTGGTCATTAAAGGACAGTGTGGAATCGATGATGATTCCCAGAACTTTGCTAGAGTGTTCAAGCTGCAGATTGGTGCAGTTCTAGCAACCTGGGAAGGGGATCTCACACCAGCATCACCTTTGGACACCAAGAAAGAAGCTGAAATGGGAAAAAATAATGCAAAGGTGCAAACAACTTGAAAGAAAAATCCAAAGACCCGCAACCTGATATTACCATTTCTCCCTTTCTGCGAGAAAGCCGAAAGAGCAGTCAGAGGAAGCAAGGACCCCTTCCAAGTGAAGCAGATGACAGGAAATGAGCTAGAGTCCTGAATAAAAGAAAGGAACTCTCCTGAGAACATACTAGGCATGCAACGTAAGAACGAGTAAGATTAATCTGTGGCAGTCCGCGCAATCGGAACACCGCATGCCAGCTTCTCCAAAATACGACTGCCCTTAAAGGGAAAATTCTTATTCAATTTTCATGGGGTTTTTTGGTTGTTGTTTTTTTTTTTTAATGTTTCATGTTTTATTGTTAAATTGTTCAATGCGGCCCAGGGAAAGCAAAAGATCAGACACCCCTGCAGTAGACCCTGTTACTCTAGAAATAGAAAAAGACAGTCGTGCTCGCAGGAAATCGAGCATAGCCCTTATGCCCCTAGAACTAACCCCAAATGTGCAGTAAGCAGGTCTAAAGCGTTACCAGACACATTCAGCACTGCAGAAATGGCACCAATATGCAGGAAACAGCCAAACATACACAGTTTCACCCTTAGGAGACCCCGAGATAGATGAGGAGAGACCCGAATGAAGCACGAGAACTCTCCTGCGACTTATATAAATTGTCCAATGAGTCGCCTGCCACCAACCTAGTACGGAGGTAAGCCGAAACTGGGTGATTAAGCACAGAGCAGATTCTCCCTCTAAGTGCCTGCATAACGCTATCACGGCAGATCAAACAACTCGGGAGACCTCTACACCCCGAGCTCTAATATCTCATTAATGCAGAAAACTGCTAACACTGCCGACACATCTGACTCTGAAGGCATAGAAAGCCGCGGCAGACGCCAATAACAGCCAGCTAAAAAAGAAATGCACCGAATGCTGTGGTGCCCCCACCAGCGCAGGAGCGCGAGCCTCTTGCTTGCCGTAAGACAGCAACTCCCAGCCTACGGTAAAACAACTACCAGCTGGATAAGTGAACACTGTTGTGGCCACCCGAACTCAAGGCCGTGCCGCTGAGAACTCCGTCCATGCTGTGGCAATCTCGGCAGTGCCAGAGAACAAGAATGTGCCTATTGCGCCGGCCTCCTTCAACCGTGTTGAAAACACAAGGAGGCTGCAGAAGGCGCAGAGAAAAGAAGCTGCTGAAACAGACTCCAAGAACGCCGCGGTGCGTCCGCCAGCGTTGGAGCACAAGTGCGAGTTGCCCACTAGTGGAAAGGCACTGGCTCCACAAACAGCAGCCATCTTGGCGACTTGAACACAGCTGCGGCACCCGCTGTGCAAAGTGCAGCCCCAGGAGCAGGCCGCAAACGTTAGGACTCTCCCGCTCACGCACTAGAACAAGCTTGCGCTCCCGCGCACGGGAAGGCACCGATTCAAACAACCGTGCCCAAAACACCAATCTGGAGCCCTTCACGGAAACATCCACACCTTCCAAAATAAAGTTTCCACATACTGCAAATTTTCCACTGTCCAACAAAGTTAAGCGGTTGAGAAAGAAATTATCTATGTAGTGAACCACGCGACTGCACAGCTGCAGGTTCCCCATAACAAAACATTATACCAACAACAATGCAGATGCCCAGGGCCAAGGACCTTGAACGAGGACACTGTAAAAGAGGGCTCAGGACTGAGTGGGAATTTTTTGAAGAAGGACCTAAGGACAAATTGCAGGGGTCTAGGACACAAATAAAACTGGCAAACAGGACTAACAGAGAACAACGGAATCCAGAGGGACAACCAAAAATGAGGAAACAGGCTGAGGACGAAACAGACGCACCACAGGAGGAGGATGACCGAGACGAGGCTTGGGGACTGGCAACTCACGAGGGGGTCGCCAGGAGCGCCAAACCACGAGGAAAACCAGCAAGAAAGGCGAACAACCGGGACTTACACTGCCTGTACACTAATGCTAGGAGCCTAAGGGCTAAAATGGGAGAGCTGGAAGTATTAGCCAGCACAAAGGGCCTAGACATAATTGGAGTCACAGAAACGTGGTGGACTGATGACAATGAATGGGATGTGGCTTTACCAGGGTTCAAACTCTACAGGAGAGATAGGTCACACAAAAAGGATGGAGGAATAGCGCTAAATATAAAAGATTCCATACCTTCAACCAGGATGGAAACAACAATAAGGGCGGATGACTTGGAATCACTATGGGTTAAGCTACCAGGAGGAACAGGAGCGGACATAAAATTGGGTCTGTACTATCGCCCACCTGGCCAATCGGAAGAAATCGACCAGGACCTGGAGGCCGAACTGAGGCAGTTATGCAAAAGCGGAAGTGTGGTGGTCATGGGGGACTTCAACCACCCGGGAATAGACTGGAGCATCAGGCACTCGAACTGCATGAGGGAGACCAAATTCATGGAGGTCACGAGGGACTGTTTCATGGAATAGCTGGTCACGGAATCAACACGGGGAGATGCCACTCTTGACCTAATCTTCAACGGACTAGGGGGACCCGCTAAGGAGGTGGCGGTACTAGCCCCACTAGGAAACAGCGATCACAACACGATCCAGTACAGGCTAGAAATTGGATCATCAAAGGTGAAAAGAACCACAATGACAGGAAATTATGGTGTCATGAGGAAAATGGTGGGAAAGAAACTCAACGATACCGCAAGGAAGATGGAGTCCGTAGAAAAAGCCTGGACCCTACTCAAGGGCACGGTGCACAGAGCACAGAACTTGTGCGTCCCCAAGTTCAGGAAAGGGTGCAAAAAAAATAGAACAAAAAACCCAGTGTGGATAACAAATGCAGTGAAAAAGGCGATAAGTGATAAGAAGGCATCATTCAAAAAATGGAAAAAAGACCAGACAGAGGACAACCAAAAGGAGCATAAAAAACACCAAAAGGAGTGTCACCGAGTGGTTAGGAAAGCAAAAAGAGAATATGAAGAGAGACTGGCAGGGGAAGCAACAAACTTCAAATCATTCTACAGGTACGTCAAGGGGAAGCAACCAGCTAGGGAGGAAGTGGGACCCTTGGATGATGGAGACAGAAAGGGAGTGGTAAAAGAGGAAAAGGAGATAGCGGACAGGTTAAATGAGTTCTTCACGTCAGTTTTCACAAGGGAGGACACAACCAATATTCCGGAACCCGAGGAGATCGTAAAAGGAGATCAGGATGAAAATCTGGTCAAACTAGAGGTGAGCAAGGTGGATGTCCTCAGGCAGATAGACAGGCTAAAGAGCAACAAATCGCCAGGTATGGATGGCATTCACCCAAGGGTACTCAAGGAACTAAGGAACGAAATAGCTGAGCCACTTCGACAGATATGCAACCTTTCATTAAAAACTGGAGAGATTCCGGAGGACTGGAAAATAGCAAATGTCACGCCCATCTTTAAGAAAGGCTCAAGGGGAGACCCGGGAAACTACAGGCCAGTGAGCTTGACCTCGGTCCCGGGAAAGATGATGGAAGCGCTGATTAAGGACAGCATCTGGGAACACATCGAAAACAATGGGCAGCTAAAGTCGAGCCAGCATGGCTTCTGCAAGGGCAGGTCATGCCTCACGAACTTATTATACTTCTTTGAGGGGGTAAACAGCCAGGTGGATAAAGGGGAATCCATAGACATCATTTACCTTGACTTCCAAAAAGCCTTCAACAAGGTACCACACGAAAGACTGCTAAGGAAGCTATGGAACCACGGGGTGCAAGGGGTGGTCCACCGATGGATTAAAAACTGGCTGGCGGACAGGAAACAGAGGGTTGGAGTAAAGGGCCATTACTCAGATTGGAAATGGGTCATGAGTGGAGTTCCACAGGGGTCGGTGCTGGGACCGTTTCTGTTCAATATATTTATTAACGACCTGGAGGCGGGAACAAAATGTGAGGTTATTAAATTTGAGGATGACACTAAACTATACAGCAGGGTCAAAACCATGGAGGACTGCGAAGACCTCCAAAATGATCTGACAACGCTGGAAGAGTGGGCCAAAAAATGGCAAATGAGCTTCAACATAGGGAAATGCAAGGTCATGCATGTTGGGAAAAAGAACCCGATGTTCACTTACAAGATGGGGGGATCACCGCTAGGGGTGAGCAACCTTGAAAGAGACCTGGGAGTGATGGTAGACACAACATTGAAGGCGTCGGCGCAGTGCGCCACAGCCTCAAGGAAAGCAAACAGAATGTTGGGTATCATTAAGAAAGGTATCACGACCAGGACGAAGGAAGTCATCCTGCCACTGTATCGTGCAATGGTGCGCCCACACCTGGAGTACTGTGTCCAGTACTGGTCGCCGTACCTCAAGAAGGACATGGCGGTACTTGAGAGAGTCCAGAGAAGAGCAACTAAGCTAATAAAGGGCATGGGGGACCTCTCATATACTGACAGACTGAAAAAGCTGGGGCTTTTCTCGCTGGAAAAGCGACGACTTAGAGGAGACATGATAGAAACCTTCAAGATCATGAAGGGCATAGAAAAAGTGGACAGGGACAGATTTTTCAAACTATGGGGAACCACAAGTACAAGGGGGCACTCAGTGAAATTGAGAGGGGAAAGGTTTAGAACAAATGCCAGGAAGTTCTTTTTCACCCAGAGGGTGGTGGATACATGGAACGCGCTACCGGAGGATGTGATAAGCAGAAGCACGCTACAGGGCTTCAAAGAAGGTCTGGACAGGTACCTGGAGGACAAAGGGATTGAGGGATACAGATAAGAGTATAGGTAAGGTTATAGGGATAGGATTAGAGGTAAATTGTAAAATTAGTCAGAAACCACTGTTCAGGCAGTGGGCCTGATGGGCCGCCGCGAGAGCGGACCGCTGGGCGAGATGGACCTCTGGTCTGCCTCAGCGGAGGCAACTTCTTATGTTCTTATGTTCTTAACAAAAACCCTAGGCCAAAGACAACCTCAAAACAAAGCACACAGCTCTCACACCACTAGAAAATACATAGCCCGCAGAAGCAATGTAAAAAAGGAATACTCACATCCAGGCTGGCAGGGCTGGCAGACGCCGTAGACACCAGTCGAGCACCCCTGATAAGGCACAATCATAAAAAGCAAATGGTCTCTTTTTTTTTTTTTTAAGGGAAAGAAGAAAAAATAGAGACCCAGGTAGCCCTCTATCACTTTAGGGAGGGTGAGGCAGGGACCTGGGGGGGGGGCCCAGGTGTAACCCCTAAAGCCATTCACCCCCATTCAGCCGGACACCCCTGTCTCACTGAAGAGAAAATCTCAATAGGAGAAATAGCATCACCAGCTCACTGAAGAGAAACCTCAACAGGAGAAATAGCATCGCCAGCTCACTGAAGAGAAACCTCAACAGGAGAAAATAAAGTTCCAGTCACAGCCAGAATCCAGGAGATATCACCTGCTGGGAGATAGAGCATACTGGAGATACAGGAGGAGTGCCAGCCAATAGGACCACCTGTTAATCAGTTTCTCTATCTCCGCCTGCTGGTAGATGTGTGCTATTCCATTGGTCTCTGGATTCATCTGCTGCTGTTGCTAAGGAAGAGGCCATTTATTGCCTTACTGATTCTGGGGTAATGTAATATAACGCACATTAAAATTAAGCACACAGACCTTTATTTAAGCATGCATAAAAAGTTTGACTGATTATACAGTAAGCCCCTAATTATATACAGTACATATAATGCTCAAAATTGCACACACAAATTTGGGCATGCACCTAAACAGTGCACACAATTTAATTGTTAATGAGCCAATTAACACCAAGGAGACTGAATGTACATTGGTTTAATTTGTGTGTGTGTGTGCTTTCATTTGTGCTTTGTTGTATTTTACCTTTTGTTTCTAATGCTCATGAGAAGTGACAGGATCAATATCATGTCAAATGTCTTCATAGCGGGACAAATTTGCCCTCAAGCTCAGCTGGAACTGGAGAACCACATCAGTCTCCAGCAATCTTAGCAGTGTTGCCCTTAGTCAAAGTACACACTTCCTTTGGGACCTGCTGATGATGGCTTGAGCCAGGTCTGGCTGAGCCTTTTCTCTCCTTTCTTCTACATGATTGCCCTAGTCCCTGCTGTCTCTCCTTTTTCCTCTTCTCCTCTAGCTCTGCTTCTAGCCCTCATCTGGTACAAGCAATAAAGCTAAAAGAATAGTGGCAGATCGTCTATGCTAGCACAAGAAGAGAAACCTTCACTAACATTAGCCACAGAAGAGTGAGCTAACATTTAATTCCTCATCAGACCATAAGCTAAGCTCCCGATATTAGGAAAATATGTATTAAGCTTTCAGTTCTTGTGTGCATTTCTTTGCATTTGGGAATAATAACTAATGCCTTCAACACTGTTGGATTTAAACGAACAATGTACTAATATTTTCCTATATCTTTATGTTCAACCATCTTGTGTGCTAGATCCTGTACAGGAAAATGTATGAAGAACCTGAAATCTTTTAATCTTCTAGTGCTTTATTACACTGACCTCTCTCTACGAAGATGGAGAGAAGGAAAGCTAGAAGGGTGGGGTTAACGTAAAAGAAGCAGCTTGTTTCTTCTGCTTCTCTCCTGCTCAGTCAGAGGATAAGGGAAAGAAAACATGAATAGACAAAATACTGGATTTTGTGCTTACAAAAGCAGGTGTTCTTCCACTGAGCTGTCCGCCTTTCCTTAATCCAGTTTCCTATAGCAGCATCCTAACCAAGCCAGCAGTAAGAGGTTTTCAGAGTTGCTCTCAAGATCCTCTCCACCCTTTCTTTTTTAGATTTATCTTCCTGACACATTAATTCAGTATCTGCCTCAGTGCCATAATGGTCGCACTTGGCAAGCTGGAGATTCACCGTTCGGATCTATCTGGCACTCAGGGGAAGATTCTCAAAACTTTATGGTAAAATCCAACGGGTTGCTACCGAGGTCGCTATTGTAACAATTCCAAAAAGGTGAGTGCCCCAAGGCTCGGTTCTTGGGCCTATCTTATTTAATATCTTCATAAATGACCTTGAAGAGGAGACAACAAGTAATATAATCAAGTTTGCAGTCGACACAAAACTATGTCGGGCAGTAGGGTCACAAAAAGACAATGAAGATCTCCAGAAGGATCTAGACCAAATAGAGAAATGGGCGGACAAGTGGCAGATGAAGTTTAACAAAGACAAATGCAAGGTGATGCACCTGGGCAAGAAAAATAAGGAACATGAATACAAAATGTTAGGTGTAACATTGGCCAAAACTGAACAAGAAAGAGACCTGGGGGTACTGATAGACAGAAACCAGTAGCCGTCGACTTAATGTGCGGCAGCGGCGAAGAAAGCAAACAGAATGTTGGGCATGATAAAGAAGGGGATCACGAGTAGATCGGCGGACGTTATAATGCCGCTTTACAGAGCAATGGTCAGACCACACTTGGAGTACTGTGTCTAACACTGGTCTCCTTACCTAAAAAAGGATATAGCCCTGCTGGAAAGAGTGCAGAGGCGAGCCACGAAACTAGTAAAAGGTATGGAAAATTTGAGCTACAAAGAACGACTAGGAAGACTGGGACTGTTCACCCTCGAGAAGAGGAGACTGCGAGGGGATATGATTGAGACTTTTAAAATACTGAAAGGATTCGACAAAATAGAGCAAGAATCATCGTTGTTCACATTGTCAAATGTGAAACGGACAAGAGGTCACGGACTAAAGCTGAGGGGCAGCAGGCTCAGGACAAATGTCAGGAAGTTCTGTTTCGCACAGCGGGTGGTGGACGCTTGGAATGCTCTCCCGGATGAAGTGGTGACGGAGACTACCATTCTGGGTTTCAAGTGTAAGTTGGATGTATACCTCCTTGCAAAACATATAGCACAGTTACTTACCGTAACAGGTGTTATCCAGGGACAGCAGGCAGATATTCTCACATGTGGGTGACGTCATCTACGGAGCCCCAGCGCGGACAGCTTTTCAAGCAAACTTGATTGAAGTTTCAAGTTTGCTACACTGCACCACGCATGTGCATGCCTTCTTGCCCACTAGAGGGCGCATCCCACCTCGTGGTCCTCAGTTCCATAACTGGCAAAGAAGCCATCCTCGGGGAGGCGGGCGGGTTGTGAGAATATCTGCCTGCTGTCCCTGGATAACACCTGTTACGGTAAGTAACTGTGCTTTATCCCAGGACAAGCAGGGTCACATGTGGGTGACCTCCAAGCCAACCAAAAAAGGGCAGGTGGGAGGATGGCAATTAGGAAAATAGATTACGTAACACCGACTGGCCAAACCGGCCGTCGCTTCTGGACAAAGTGTCCAGACAGTAGTGGGAGGTGAATGTATGAACCAAAGACCAAGTGGCAGCTTTACATATGTCCTCCATAGGAGTAGATCGGAGGAAAGCAACCGAAGCTGCCATCGCCCGGACCTTATGCCCCGTGACTCGAACCGGGAGCGTAAGACCAGCCTGAGCGTAGCAAAAAGAAATACAAGCAGCCAACCAGTTGGACAAGGTGTGCTTGGAAACAGGATGTCCTAAACGATTAGGATCAAAGGACAAAAACAATTGAGGAACCTTCCTATGAGACCTGGTACGTTGGAGATAAAAAGCCAACGCCCTCTTACAGTCAAGCGTGTGGAGCGCCGTCTCGCCAGGATGGGAGTGGGGCTTAGGAAAGAACACCGGAAGGACAATGGACTGATTGAGGTGGAAATCAGACACAACTTTAGGTAAAAATTTAGGATGGGTGCGGAGAACCACCTTGTCATGATGGAACACAGTGAAAGGCGGGTCCGCAACCAAAGCTTGCAACTCACTAATCCGTCGAGCAGATGTGAGGGCAATCAGAAATACCACCTTCCAAGTAAGAAATTTCAGGAGAGACTTGTCGATAGGCTCAAAGGGAGGTTTCATCAGTTGAGCTAAGACAACATTCAAATCCCAAACGACAGGAGGAGGCTTCAGAGGGGGACAAACATTGATTAGACCCTTCATGAAACGCGTCACCAGAGGATGAAGCGAAAGAGAACGTCCGTCCAAGTGCCGATGGAAAGCCGAAATGGCACTGAGATGTACCTGGACAGATGTCGTCTTCAGGCCGGAATTAGACAAATGTAACAAATAGTCCAGTACCGAAGACACCGGGACCGAATCCGGATCCAGATGACGCGAGGAACACCAGGAGGAAAACCTGGTCCACTTCTGGGAATAACAAAGCCTGGTCGAGACCTTGCGCGAGGCTTATCAAAACTTCCCGCACCGACTGAGAAACCGGAACCGAAGTCAAGGGGAAAGGAACCAAGCGGTCAGGTGTAACGACTGAAGATTGGGATGCAACAGCGAACCCCGACTCTGAGATAGCAGAGAGGGAAACACAGGCAGAAGCAGAGGCTCCCTGACACTGAGTTGAAGAAGCAGGGAGAACCAGTGTTGACGAGGCCACCGAGGCGCAATGAGAATCATAGTGGCTCTGGATGATTTGAGACGAACCAACGTCCTCAAGATCAGGGGGAAAGGAGGAAACGCATAAAGGAACCTCCCTCCCCAGTCGAGAAGAAAGGCGTCCGCTTTCAGACGGTCCGGGGAGTACATCCGAGAACAATACAGGGGTAGTTTGCGAGTCTCCGGGGAGGCAAACAGATCCACCTGTGGAGTCCCCCAGCGGTCGAAGACCTCGCGCAGGACTCTGGAGTTGAGTGACCACTCGTGCGGCTGGAGAAGCCGACTGAGTTTGTCTGCCAAGCAGTTCTGTTCCCCCTGGATATAGACCGCCTGTAGGAAGATGTTCTGGGAGATCGCCCATTCCCAAAGGCGCAGAGCTTCCCGGCAAAGGGACCAAGAGCCTGTCCCACCTTGCTTGTTCACATAATACATGGCCACCTGGTTGTCCGTTCGCACGAGGACTACCTGATCGCGGAGCAGGTGGCAGAAAGCTCGAGCCACCAGAAAGATGGCGCGAAGCTCCAACACATTGATGTGACAGCGTTGGTCCTCCACCAACCACAAGCCTTGGGTCCGCAGACCGTCGAGATGGGCCCCCCACGCGTACTCCGAGGAGTCCGTGGTCAGAACCTTGTGATGCGGAGGGACGAGAAAGAGCAAACCCCCGGAAAGATTCGAAGAGTCGGTCCACCAACGGAGCGAGCGTCTCAAAGAAGGAGTCATCGTTATGCGAGAAGAGACAGATCGCACTCCTGGCGCCACTGAGAGGCCAGAGTCCACTGAGGAATTCTCATGTGCAGTCTGGCGAACGGCGTGACGTGGACCGTAGAAGCCATGTGGCCCAGAAGCATCATCATGCGCTGAGCCGACACCATCGGCAGCTGAAGGATCAGACGACCCAACCGAACCAAAGCCTCCAACCGCGGAGGAGGGAGGAATGAATGGAGGCGAACAGTGTCCAGCACTGCGCCTATAAACTGAAGTGATTGGGTCGGGCATAATTGTGACTTGGGAAAGTTCACTTCGAACCCTAGTCGTTGAAGGAAGGCGATAGACTGTAGGGTCGCTGAGATAACCCCTTCCCTGGTCGGGGCCTTGATCAGCCAATCGTCCAGGTAAGGGAAGACCTGAAACCCCCGAGACCTTAGTGCTGCAGCGACTACCACCATACACTTCGTGAAGACTCGAGGGGACGGGGCCAGGCCGAAGGGGAGGACCCTGTACTGCAGGTGTAGCTCGCCCACCTGGAACCGTAAGAATTTTCGGAAAGCGGGATGCACCGGAACATGGGTGTACGCTTCCTTCAGGTCCAGGGAGCACATCCAGTCCCCTTCCTCCAAGAGAGGATATAATACCGGAAGTGACAACATCCGGAACTTCTCCCAGACCAGGAACTTGTTGAGCTTCCTGAGGTCTAGAATGGGGCGTAAGTCCCCGGTCTTCTTTGGGACCAAAAAGTAACGGGAGTAAAACCCCCGCCCCCGCTGGTCGGAGGGTACAGGTTCCACCGCCCGAAGCCTCAACAAGGCCCTGGCCTCGGCCATGAGGACGGGGAGCTGGGTCCGGTTTTATGGGCAAGCCCCCGGTGAATGTTCCGGCGGCGCAGAGCAAAAGTTGAGAGAGTAGCCCTCGGAGACGGTCCTGAGCACCCAAGCGTCGGATGTTATCTCGGTCCAGGCCGCGTAAAAGGACCGGAGTCAACCCCCTATGGGAAGGGGGTCCGGCGCGATGGCGGAGGGGGGCCGGCCCCATCCGCCTATCCCGTCAAAAGGACGGCGCTGGCTTGGCAGGACCCTGCGCTGGAGTTTTAGTTTGTCCCCCTCTGCCCTGTCGAGGGGGGCGCCGAGACGGTGGCCTTGAAAAAGCCGGGGTCGACTTTTGAGGGTACCGCCTCGGAGGAGGCCGGAAGGGTTTCTGCGGCGTGGCTCGAGGTTTCGGATGGACCAAGGAGGCTAACGAGCGCTCCTGTTCCGAGAGCCGTTTGGTCGCCGCCTCCAGGGATTCATCGAATAATTCGGACCCCACACAAGGCAAGTCCGCAAGGCGTTCCTGCAGGTTTGGGTCCATATCGAGGGTGCGTAGCCACGCCAACCGGCGCATAGCTACCGCAAAGGCTGACACCCTCGATACCAGCTCAAACGTATCGTACACCGCATGAAAAAGGTACAAACGCAATTGAGACAGGTTGGACATAAACCTGTCGAACCCTTCCCTGCGGGAGTCCGGCAAGGCCTCACGATATTGGGGCAGATCCTTTACCATGCCCCGCAGATAGGAGGAAAAGGTAAAGGCATAATTCAACACCCTGGTTGCCATGAAGGAATTGGCATAGAGGCGACGACCAAACTTGTCAAGGGTCCGACCCTCCCTGCCGGGCGGAACCGCCGCAGAAACCCGGGAGGGTTGCGTCTTTTTGAGCGCAGACTCGACCAGTAGAGACTGGTGGGAGAGTTGAGCCTTCTCAAACCCCTTGGGTGGTATCGTCCTGTACTTTGACTCCATCTTAGACGGCACCGCTGTGACTGTAAGAGGTGAAGTCAGGTTCTTAAGCAAGGTCTGATGAAGGACCTTATTCAGGGGCAGCCGAGGGGATTCCCTTGGGGGAGTAGGAAGGTCCTGCTCCTCGAGGAACTCTAGTATATTGCGACCCAGCCATGAGGTCCAGGCCCAAGGCACGCGCCATGTCCTGCACAAAGCTGGAGAAGGAGGACGGCCTGGCAGGCGGGGAGGGAGTTCTCGACCTCTCCGCCGAACAAAAGGGGGACGCCTCGTGAGAATAACGTGGCTCCCTACCGGACCCCGAGCCCCATGAGGCCAGATCTAATGGTCTCGAGGGGGTCGGGGAACGTCTCCGCCTCGAAGAACCCCTGGGAGACGTCCCAGGCGTCCGAGGGACCGAGGCACGCCCCCTTTTCCTCGGCGAGGAGTCACGAGAACCCCCTCTCGCAGGGGAACGGAGAAGCCTCGGGTTATCGAGACGAAGCTCCGAAACCCGCAAGGCCTCGCCCCCGAGCGGAGAGGAGCGACCACGTCGCCGAGGAGAGCCTCGCGAACGCTTCGGCTTCCTCGGGCGACGCCTTGCCCGAGGCCGGCCCGAGGGTGAGGAACCCCGGGAGGACCTCGAGGAGGAGGAGGAGGAAATTTGTCTCACTCTGCGTACCTTGTCCGGGGCCGTATGCTGCTCTCAGGCGGGGCCCCCGAGGTCGAGGTCGAGGGCAAGGTCGAGGCCGAGGTCGGTGGTGCCCCGGTAGCCGAGACCGAGGGAGTCGAGACCGAGGTCGCCGAGGTCGGTGCCTCCGAGGTAAGAGCAGTTGGGGTCGCAGCCCGCTGCAGTTGTTCGAGGGCGCCAGACAGCTCCGAGGAAATCAATGCTCGGAGCAGGTCCTAGAACGCCGGAATCCCGACCATGGTAGGCAGGTCCGAGGCCGGGGGATGCTCCCTGGAGGGCGACCTCGGTCTCGAGTATTCCCTCGGGGCATTAGTGGCCGGAGTCCTGGGCGGGGCTGAGGACGACCCACCCGCCGCAGAGGAGCTTGAGGATGGCTTCTTCGATGACCCTGGAGTCGGGGATGGAAAAGAGGACTTACCCGAGGCAGGTTTGGTCGCAGGCGTCGGCTTCAAGGTCGAGGTCGAGGGACGCGGCGAAGCCGAAGGCGCCGAGGCCGAGGTCAAGGCCGGGGCCGAAGCCGAGGCCGACGTCGAGGCCTTCCCGGGCGCGGAGTCAACTGCGAAAAGCTCCGCCATCCTGGCGCGGCGTCGACAGAGCGCTCTGGCCTGAAAAGTGGAACACCGATCACAGGAATTAGTCGGATGCTCGGGTCCAAGGCAGAGCAAGCACCACCGGTGGGGGTCAGTGATGGATAGTAACCGCTCACACCGGGTGCATTTCTTAAAGCCCGTCAAGGGACGGGACATGAAAAGAAAAAATGGGCCGGGAACGAACAATGTCCCGCGGCCGTGGCTCCCGGGAGCCCCCGGAGCCGAACGGAAGAAATAAACTTGTTTTTTGTTTTTTGTTTTGACGATAAATGACGGCCAAGAAGGAAAAACAACAAATAAAGCACAGCGACCGAGCTAAATAACCCAGACGCGGTGTCAGAAGGCAGAAAAATAGGAGCTCAATTTCCACAGGGCTTCTGGCTCCGCGGAAAAAACTGAACTGAGGACCACGAGGTGGGATGCGCCCTCTAGTGGGCAAGAAGGCATGCACATGCGTGGTGCAGTGTAGCAAACTTGAAACTTCAATCAAGTTTGCTTGAAAAGCTGTCTGCGCTGGGGCTCCGTAGATGACGTCACCCACATGTGAGAATATGCTGCCTGCTTGTCCTGGGATAATGATGGATACGGGTAACTGGGGTCTCCAACTGGGAGCACCTGGCTTGGCCTCCGCGTGTGCGGGTCGCCGGAATAGATGGACCTAGGGTCTGATCCGGCCTAGGCATTTCTTATGTTCTTATGTTCATTCTCTAAAGACCCCACATGCAAATGAGGTTCACAGATGTTCATGTAAGCTCGCTAAATTTATTTGAGATGAGTCGCATGCACCCACATATTTATTTAAAAAACAAATCAAAGATTGGCAGGAGAGATACCCACTCTTCCACCTCGCTCACACAAGCTCCTGGCAGTAGGAGGAATTTTGGGAGTGTGTGGTGCAGTGGTTGGATCTACAGCCTCAGCACCCTGGGGTTGTGGGTTCAAACCCCACGCTGCTCCTTGTGACCCTGGGCAAGTCACTTAATCCTCCATAGCCCCAGGTACGTTAGATAGATTGTGAGCCCACCGGGACAGAGAGGGAAAAATGCTTGAGTACCTGATTGTAAAAACCGCTTAGATAACCTTGATAGGCGGTATATAAAATCCTAATAAACTTGTATGCCCACTCCATCCCAAGGCGTCGCAAAACCTCTCGATACAACCCCCTCGGTGGCAGCAGAAGGGATGCTCACTCCCTTCCGCCACCATCGCACTTGCATGAAAGAGGAGAGAAGCTTTTGTCATTAAGTGATACTTGTTGAATAACACCTTTTGAGGGGGGTTTTAACAGTCCCTGCCACAGAACTTTTAAGGATGAAACATGACCATGCTAGGCTTAATTCTTTATGTATTTATTAAATGGTGAATAAATTATTATAAAGGAGTTTGGGATTTCTATTTTGATCTACTGTTTTTGTGTATCTTTGATTGTGTAGATCGGTTGCTCATTTGTTTTCTTGATCCTGTCTTGATTTTACAGCTAGATCATCAGGGACTGCAAGGTAGGCAGGATGGATTCTACTATAAAGTATTCAACTGTTTCCTCGAGAAAACCAAATTACTAATGTAGTGGAGTTCAAGAGTTAAATCATTCCAAAGCGAGGGACTTGCTACATAAGAACAGAAGTGCAATATTTTTCAAGCCTAATTTGATGAATTGAGGCCATATCCAGTAGAAATGTATCTGCAGAACAAAGGCCCTCTTTTACTTTATGAGCGTTGGAGCTGTTACCACCATGACCAGCACTAAAAACACTAGCATGGTTTTGTAAAAGGGAGGAGGGTAGAGGTTTCTACCACAGCTCGAAGCGCTAAATGCTCCGACACTCATAGGAATTCTATGAGAATTAAAGCATTTAGTGCTCCAGGCCACAGTAGAAACCTCTACCACGGCTTAGCATAAGGGGGGGGGGGGGAGAAGTTATCTAGATGACTGATAGATCACAGTATACCTGCAATCAACAATAGAGCATTAATATTTATTAAAGCTTAAATCAGTACTGGGGAAATGTTTTTGTAATGTGACAACCCAAACTACAAACACCCCTAATAAATTCATTTTGCTTCAGGGAAGAGGAGTGGTAGTGGAAGCAGGGTAAAAGCCATTCTAGTAAAATACATACAAGTTAAAGATAAACTCCCCATATATAAGTTAGCTTAGCGGGATATAAAAAAGGTTTGGATAACTTTCTAAATGAGAAGTCCATAAGCCATTATTAAGATGGACTTCAGAAAATCCACCGCTTACTCCTAGGATAAGCAGCATAAAATCTGGTTTACTACTAGAGATCTTGCCAGGTACTTGTGACTTGGGTTGGCCACTGTTGGTAACAGAATACTGGGCTTGATAGACCTTCGGTCTGTCCCATTATGTTCTTATGTTCTTAATTCCACTGAGTAACAAATTTTCAAATGAAAACTCCCTTTTGAAAATGAGTCTGTAGGCCTTCTGATATGCAAAACTGGTAGGCATGAAAGGAAAATATCCTCTAAATATGGAAATTCCCTTTCCTAGTGCAATTCATTGTTTTGTCAGTTATAAATGTTCTAAAATAAAAAGTTTAAATGCCAGATGGCCCATCAAAGTAAGAGCTGTCTGTTAATTACCTGCAAAGGTAATATTGCTATGTTAATGAAAAGTTGTTTATCTAAACAAAAAATCTTTAAAAGATGAAGGATGCTAGGGGCTATAAAGCCTTTCAAGAAATGAATTAATGAATCCCAATTGGAAAGTGAATATATGGTCTCCAAGGGCTCAGCTTCTGAAGTGCATATTGCTAATTACAACAAATCTGACCCTCCAAATTACAAAGGAAGAATACTACTAGTGCTTTAAACTATAAAAAATAATTTCAGGTATGTAGTTTGGAAAACCTTATTGTTTTTCTTACTTTTCTTCTCTTATCCATCTTCAAAAAATGTAATACAGTACTCCCCCAATATTCACGGGGGTTCCGTTCCAGGAACCCCCGTGAATCTTGAAAAACCGCGAATACAGTTTTTCGTGGGGGAGACTGGAGAGGGCAGCAGGAGAGGCAGAAGAGAGCAGCCGGAGCGCCGGCGAGTGAAGGAAATCACTCGCTGTGTGCTCCGACCGCCTCTTCCTGCACTAAAGTCGGGCCTTACCAATCAGGAGCTGCGTGTCAAAGCAGCTCCTGATTGGTAAGGCCCGACTTTAGTGCAGAGCGAGGCGGTCGGAGCAAACAGCGAGTGATTTCCTTCACTCGCCGGCGCTCCAGCTGGTCTCTCCTGCCTCTCCAGCTGTTCTCTCCTGGTCAGTGGTTCGCAGTTGGAAAATACCACGAACCGCCGACCGCGAATGACTGGGGGAACACTGTAGTCCCATCAATTGGGTAATAAGCAGTGGACCAGGAGACATGAGTAAAATGCTGCTTCTTTCCATGTTAATTACTGTGACCTTGAGAATGTTGTTGCATCTATCTACTAATCAGCATTAAAACTGTCATGGTAATATTGCATTATGTTGGGATTAGGCTGAGTTAGAATGTCTCATACGACTGCTGAAAAGTCTCAGCCCAACCAACAAAGTTGGAGCAGTCTCCATCAAGGGATATACACTTAGGGGTCATTTTATTAAGGTGCGCTAACTGATTTAGCGCACACTGAATTCTAAGGCATCCATTATATCCTATGGGCGTCTTAGCATTTAACGCACACTAATCTTTAGTGCACGCTAAATCGGTTAGCGCACCTTAATAAAAAGGACCCATTTTAGTCCAGTGATTTTCCACTTTTTTCATTCTGTCGGAAAAATACAGAATGGAAAAAAGTGGAAAATCGCTGGACTAAGTGTATAACCCTTGTTGGAGATTGCCCCAACTTTGTTGGTTGGGCTAACTTTTCAGCGGTCCCTCATATGTGAAAGTAAGAGCAAAGAACATAAAACAGTCCCAAAGAGAAAAGTCTGGTTACAACAAGCAATCTTTTCCCTTTCTCCCTTTTCTGGATTATTCTGGCCTTCCTACCCACCCCTCAGATTTAAGAAGGGTCTCACAGGCCTGAGAACTCCATAACTCCATCACTGTGACCCTCTTTGGTTTGGTAACCTTTGCTCAGGACTGAGAGTCAAGGTGAGAAAAATATGAAACATCTTGACATCAAAATCTCTGGTTCAAGTATGAGATTTATGTTCTAAACTTTTGTTTATTCATATATGTTTCCGTAACATAGTTGCTATAGCTGCCTTATTGCATATGATAGTCACTACTTTATGCTGATGGTAAAGACCCTGAAATAGGGAGGGTGGGGGTGATCTGCAGTAAACTCAAAAGGCCCTATAAGAAGTATAATTTAGATTTTGTAGAGACATCAACAGTTGTCTGGGAGGATTTTCTTTTTACTACCTAGCAATAAACAGATTCTAGAAAAGTAGGTGTGACGCTTGTGTCCAGTATTCTACCCAGGGGAGATTAGCAATGGAGGGAACTGCTCAGGAATATTTTTTTTAAAACCCTATGCAGACTTCAAATTCTTGTCTTAGGTTTGCCTCCCTGCCTCTGACCACGCTGTCCAGCCTAAAATACTAGACAATTAAGTTCAACCGTTCTAGCGGTAGACATATCCGATTACCATAATCAGAACAGTCTAGAAATAGAAGTCTAGCAGCAGTTACAATATTCAGAATCCACTTGAGCTCTGTGCTGTACTTGGGCCATTGGGAACAGGGAACCTGCTGCACCCAGTATTATTACTCTAGGGGGAGGGTAGAGCAATAGGGTTACCATATGTCTGAGAAAAACCAGATATATCCTCTTTTTAGAGGACTATAAGGGTGTTCGGATTGCATTTTTTTTTTTTTTAAGTGGGGGGAGTCTGTCCAGCTTTAACTGGCCTGCAAGCCCACCCAGTTTGACAGGACCAGATTACATCACAGAGTCTGGTGGCTCTTCCTCGGCACTGCAATTCAATCTTCAGGCTGCCGGCAGCTCAGTGAGGTGAGCCTGCTGCCTTCAGTCTGCCCCAGAAGCCTTCTCTCTGTAGCATCCCACCTACGTGGAAACAGGAAGTCATAACAGAGAGAAGGCTTCTGGGGCAGGACAAAGGCAGCTGGCTGCTGGCTGCCCGAAGATTGAATTGCAGCATGAAGTACTTGAGGGAGACCAGTAATTGGGGTCTCAATACAGCATCCTGCCCAGAACACCAAAATTACATTATAGAATGATTGGGTGAATAGATGATTAACACATAAATGATATTCTTGCAACCTGTACTTCTACTTAACTGCAATCATTTGGTGACTAGAGATGAGACTTGGGTCTATCACAGAGATCCTGAATCCAAAATGGAGTCAATGCAGTGGAAACACAAGTCATCCCCCACCTCAAAAAAGTTCAACACAGAAAAGTCTGCAGGCAAAGTCATGGCAACTGTCTTCTGGGATGATGATGGACTTTTGCTTCTGGAGTTCATACCACACAAGACAACAATAACCGGGGAAAGTTCCACCAGCACAATGATCTCTTTTCAGGAATCAATCAAGGAGAAAAGATGAGGAAAACTCACAGCAGGCGTGCTGCTTCTTCACGACAATACGTCTGTGCACATGTCACAACAATCAGAGAATGCCATGCGAGAATGTGGGTTTCAATATCTGAGCCCATCCACCCTACAGTCCAGACCTGGTTCTTTCGGATTATTTCCTGTTCTGAATTTAGAAGAAATCTCTCCATGGACAGCGGTTTTCAAATGATAAAGATGTCAAGGAAGCGGTGATGTCCTGATTTGAAGGTCAAACAGAAGAATTTTTTTCAAAGGGGTTAAAGTCATTGCAGGAAAAGTTGATGAATTGTTTGGAGCTCTCAGGAGGCTATACTGAAAACCAAAACAAAACTTTTTTGAAAACTTTTCTTTCCTACTGAGGTAGATAAATTATTGAACGCCCCACATATTTCTTTTTTAGAAACCATGACATTCCTCAGAAGTGATGGAAGTCTTCAAGCAATTTATTATAATCATTTTTAGGATGGAGCTCAGTTCAAAAGCTCTTTCAGATCTCCTCCATCTCTAAATCTCAGTTTTCTCAGACACTCCATAACTGCACGTATTCTTCACTCTCACTTTGTCTGCTATTATATCTGTTATATGCTATTTTTATTACCCTTCTGTGCAAAATTTGCTGTGCTGTTATGACCTGAAACATTTCTAAGAGATCGATGAAACACCTTTCTACACTTCATAGCAGATGAGAAAATGATTCTCTTTGGGAAATAAACAAAAACCTGCACTTAAGACCAGCTGTCAATAAATGGCATCCAGCTAAGATCACCTTTATTTTATACAGAATACATTCTGAATTCCTGGTAATTTGTAGATCACAGAGGATAATATTCAAAAGTGTTTCCATGGTAAGCAGCACTTTGTGAAAATGGGCTTTTATAAAATTGTCTGTTTTGTTTTCCGGTTTTGTACCAATTTTTTTTTAAACTGATAGTACCTACATGTTTTGCTTTTGAAAATTGTCATAAATGCCGAATACTCAGACACTTTTTTCATTTGAAAGTGATCTATGTACATTATTTACCAACCCGACCTCAATATGGCCCTGTGAATGCCTTTCCCTAATGTGACCAGAAGCACATACATTTTGAATCCCAGTGTACTTTTGACAAACTTACATATGCATATATAAATTGTATGCATATGTTTACCCAGACTGAGTGCCTCTGCTCTCCCTCACCCACACATAAACTCTGTGTTATATGCACAGAAGGTTTTTTACAAAATTACCCCATAGGGTAAACATATAAAAGTACATATTATTAATAAAAAGGAAAAATTATGTTCTTACCTGTTAATTTTCTTTCCTTTAGACACAGAAGATGAATCCAGAAACCAATGGGGATAGCACACATCTACCAGCAGGTGGAGATAGAGAAACTGATTAACAGGTGGTCCTATTCGCTGGCACTCCTCCTGTATCTTCAGTATTGCTCCTTGCCCAAGCATCCAGAACCATCAATATGCTTAGCATGTAAAAAACTTATTTCCCATAACAAATTTCAAATGTAATAATACAGAATACAACTACCAATAATAACAAAATACAGAATACAACTACCAATACAGAATACAACTACCAATAATAACAGAATACAGAATACAACTACCAATAATAACAAAACTTCTGAAAGTTGCAAAAGATAAACCTACAGCCAATATCCAGAAAAGGTGGGGCTCTGGATTTATCTGCTGCGTCTAAAGGAAAGAAAATTAACAGGTAAGAACATAATTTTTCCTTCCTTAGCAACAGCAGCAGATGAATCCAGAGACCAATAGGATATAGCAAAGCAATCCTCAATCTGGGTGGGACGCAAACGCCTCCTCTGCAATGACTGAAGCATCAAGAACAGTATCCGCATGTACTGCCACATCCAACTGGTAATGCTTATAAAAAGTATTCTTAGAAGACTAAGTAGCCGCAAGACAAAACTCCTCCAAGGAAAAACCTCTGGACTCAGCCCAGGAAGTAGCCATCGCTCTAGTTGAATGGTCATAAAACTCTTCCAATAACCGCTTCCCTGACATCAAGTAAGCAGAAGCCCTGGTCTCCTTGAGCCATCGAGCAATAGAAGGTTTGGACGCTGTCATACCTTGGTTGCATCCCGCGAATAACACAAAGAGGGAATCTGAACGTCAAAAATCATTAGCAAGCTGTAGATAGTGTAGAAGCCTGCTACACACATCTAGGAAACGCAGTGAAGAGAGGCGCATCCCCTCCCGTCTTCCTCCCGGATAGCAGTAAGGAAGAGAGACTGGTTGATATGAATACCTACATGGCATAATTGCATACGAGTCAAGTCTCTTTCATTTGAAAGGAATCTCTGGAATGAGAGGGCATAGGATGAAGTTAAGAGGTGACAGGCTCTAGAGCAGTGGTTCTCAACCTTCCTAATGCCACGACCCTTTTTAGTTGAAATCTGTTTTTATTGACAAAAGGAATAACAACCAACAGCCACATGGGACAGAAGAATTGGTACATTTCTAACTGTATACAAACAGAGGGTCACCCCCCCCTCCCCCAGAAGGACTGATGTCCTCCCGGGTTACAAGGAGACCCAACCCTCCCCCCTAGAAACAGACTCCTAATCCCACAAACCCCCCCAAGCCCCTCCCCTCCCAAAGACCCCAGAACAAAGGAAACCAAGGTCAGACAGGCGGGGTAGGATACAACTGCAGTCTGTTCAAAATTTGACTGCGACTTCTAGGAGACAAACTGTCCAAATAAGGAGACCAAGTACAATCAAAGTCTCTGCTCCGGTGCCGAGAGGAGTAAGCCAGCCGGGCTTCCCAGCCCATAAGTTCGTGTAATTTATTCCTCCAATACTAAAAGGAGGGAGGGACATCAGCCAGCCAGTGGTTCAAAATACACTTTTTCCCCAGAATATAACATTTACTCAGAAACAGTTTTTCAGCAGAGGTATAAACAGAAAATGCAGAGAAGTGAGCAAACAACATGTGAAACACAGAAAGAGGGACAGGAGTCTCAAGCAGGCCTTGAAGGAAGGAGGCCAGGGCTCCCCCCCAAAACCCTGAATACTCTCACAACTCCAAAGGCCATAAAAGTAAGAATTCACTTCAGTGAGGCAAGTGAGACAGTATTGGTTATCCACACAGTCCATATAGTAAGCCCGGCTCTGGGAAGTATAGGCCCTCAACAGGGTTCTATAGTGGCACTCACGAAGCTCCGCACTATATACTAAAACCAGGACTCGGAGAGCTCATGCCGCGACCCTTTAATACAGTTCCTCATGTTGTGGTGACCCCCAACTATAAAATTATTTTCATTGCTACTTCATAACTGTAATTTTGCTACTGTTATGAATCAAAATGTGAATATCTGATACGCAGGATGTATTTTCATTGTTACAAATTGAGCATAATTAAAGCATAGTGATTAATCACAAAAACAATATGTAATTATATATTGTGAAATATTTATTTCTAAATTACAAATAAATGTATGTGGATGTATCTGCATGTGGGTGGACCCGCCTGGAGATGGATAGAGGAGCGGTGTCTCAGTTCCTAAGACCAGTATCCAGTGTTCTTCAACGTTTTGACACCTATGGACCAGCGGAAATAAAATAATTATTTTGTGCCCGCGGACCGGCAGTTGAAAAACACTGGGCTAAGTCGTGCCCATCTCCACTCAATCTCCGCCCCAGACCCCACCCCCATAATAGTACTAATTGTAACACCATTTTTTCCATTCATTTTTCATATATACACACAATATAATTGTATTAAAAACACATAGGGCTCCTTTTACTAAACTGCATTAGTGTTTTTAGCGCACGCAGCATTTTAGCACGCGCTAAACCTGCACTACGAGGCTAGAACTAACGCCAGCTCAATGCTGGCATTAAGGTCTAGCACACTATTCCGCGTGTTAAAGCCCTAACGCGGCTTAGTAAAAGGAGCCCATAATGGTTAATCACAAAATTAAAATACACAAAACGCACTGTATGCTTTTCAAAATTCATTCCTACCAGAAAACGGATAAACCCATGCAAATGCAAGACCAAAAACTAAAAGTACTAATATTTACAAACAAACCCTAAAATGCATTTCTTCCTGAACTGACAAATCAATCACTAAATAAAAAAAAATAAAAGCATTTCCCCTACCATTGTCTCTCTCCCTCCATGTGCCTTGCCTTCTGGCCTGCCCCCCTGTGTTATCTTTGGGCTGGTCCACTGTGTGATCAACGCAGTGTCTTCAGGACGGCTCCCTGAGTGCTGCATTGCACAAAGCTGTAGGCAGCGGCTCCTCGCGTGCATCCCGCGCCTCATCTGGAAGCAACAAGGGCTTTCTCAAGAGTTCATAGAGGAGCTCTTTACTAGCGTCCTTCCTCTTTAACACCGCTCACCCCCACATCTACAAAGCCATGTTAGGCTTTTTTTTATCGCTAGCTACGGCAATAATAGCTCTGATGCTCACAGGAATTCTATGAGTGTTGGAGCTAATACTACCATGGCCGACGATAAAAAAAAGCCTAATGCTGCTTTATAAAAGGAGCCCTAACTTCTAATAAAATATAAATGTATTAGCCAACATAAGAACATAAGAAGTTGCCTCTGCTGAGTCAGACCAGAGGTCCATCGCGCCCAGCAGTCCGCACCCGCCCATGACCTGTACGGTGATCATTGTCTGAACCCTTAAATCCCCTTGGTCTCTATCTAAACTCTCTCTATATCCCATCTCTACCTCTATCTGTATCCCTCAATCCCCCTATCTTTCAGGAATTTATCTAATCCTTCTTTAAAACCCTGGAGTGTACTCTGTCCTATCACAGCCTCCGGCAGTGTGTTCCATGTGTCCACTACCCTCTGAGTGAAAAAGAACTTCCTAGCATTGGTTCTAAACCTGTCCCCTTTCAGCTTCTCCGAGTGCCCCCTTGTACTTGTGGGCCCCATTAGTCTGAAGAATCTATCTCTGTCTACCTTCTCGATACCTCTCATGATCTTGAAAGTCACTATCATGTCTCCTCTGAGTCTCCGCTTTTCCAGGGAGAAGAGCCCCAGCCTTTCTAACCTATCTGCATATGAAAGGTTTTCCATGCCTTTTATCATTTTCGTCGCTCTTCTCTGGACCCTCTCAAGTATCGCCATGTCCTTCTTGAGGTACGGCGACCAATACTGGACACAGTACTCCAGGTGCGGGCGCACCATCGCTCGATACAGCGGCATGATGACTTCCTTCGTCCTGGTTGTGATACCCTTCTTAATAATACCCAACATTCTATTTGCTTTCTTTAAGGCTGCTGCACATTGTGCCGTTGATTTCATTGTTGTATCCACTAGCACACCCAAGTCCTTTTCAAGGTTGCTTTCCCCTAGCACCGATCCCCCCATTTTGTAGCTGAACATCGGGTTCTTTTTCCCTATATGCATGACCTTGCATTTCTCTGTATTAAATCGCATTTGCCATTTGTTTGCCCACTCTTCGAGTTTGTTTAGGTCCCTTTGTAGGTCTTCGCATTCCTCCGCGGTCCTAACCCTGCTGCAGAGTTTGGTGTCATCTGCAAATTTTATAACCTCACACTTCGTCCCCGTTTCCAGGTCGTTTATAAACACATTGAACAGCAGCGGTCCGAGCACTGACCCCTGTGGAACACCGCTCGTGACACTCCGCCAGCCTGAGTATTGTCCCTTCACCCCAACCCTTTGTTTTCTGCCTGCCAACCAGTGTTTAATCCATCTGTATATATCTCCTTCCACTTCCACTGGTTTTGCAGTTTCCTAAGTAGTCGCTCATGGGGCACCTTGTCAAAGGCTTTCTGGAAGTCGAGGTAAATGATGTCTATGGGTTCCCCTTTGTCCAACTCGCTGTTTATACCTTCAAAGAAGTGCAGTAAGTTTGTTTGGCACGACCTTCCCCTGCAGAAGCCATGTTGGCTCTCTTTCAGTTGTCCGTTTGTTTCCATGTGCTCACAGATGCTGTCCTTTATCAGTGCTTCCATCATCTTGCCCGGAACTGGCAAGATATTATATTAGCCAACATAAGATATCATGAGAGCTTCATCGTTATCTTCTGAAAGTGGTCTCCAGGTCATGATATAGTATTTTATTGAAGCCACTGTAATTGCAATCATAGTCATAATCGTATGCCTATTCTGCAATTTAGATTAGTTATCTTTAATTCCTTTTTAGTTTTTATGTAGCATGCTTTCTTTCCTTATTGCATTAGATGCAGCAAAAAGGATAGAATCAGTTGCAACAAAGATTGGACTACAGTTGGAAAAAAATACATCTGCTCAAATGAGTTCATTCAAAATGGCAAGTGCTGATTATAAGGTCAGTTCTATCAGGGCTAATGGTATTCACATATTTATAAACGACCTGGAAATTAGTATGAGTGAGGTGATTAAGTTTGCCGACGATACAAAGTTATTCATAGTAGTGAAGACGCAGGAGGATTGCGAAGACCTACAACGTGACATAAACACGCTCAAGAAATGGGCCGCAACATCGGAAATGAGGTTTAACATGGATAAGTGTAAGGTGATACATGTTGGTAACAAAAATCTTATACACGAATACAGGATGTCCAGTGCAATACTTGGAGAGACCCCCCAGGAAAGAGACTTGGGAGTATTTGTCGACAAGTCAATGAAGCCATCCGCGCAATGCACAGTGGAAGCGAAAAGGACCCGTGCTCTTCAACATATTTATAAACGACCTGGAAATTGGTGCGAGTGAGGTGATTAAATTTGCAGACAATACAAAGTTATTTAGAGTAGTGAAGACACAGGAGGATTGCGATCAAGAAATAGGCCACGACATGGCAAATGAGGTTTAACGTGTATAAGTGTAAGGTGATGCATGTCGATAACAAAAATCTTAAACAGGATGTCCGGTGCAGTACCTGGAGAGACTCCCCAGGAAAGAGACTTGAAAGTACTGGTCGACAAGTCAATGAAGCCATCCGCGCAATGCACAGTGGCAGCGAAAAGGGCAAACAGAATGCTAGGAATGATTAAGAAGGGGATCACGAACAGATCAGAGAAGGTTATCATGCCACAGTACCGGGCCATGGTACGCCCTCACCTGGAATACTGCATCCAGCACTGGTCGCCGTACATGAAGAAGGACATATTACTACTCGAAAGGGTCCAAAGAAGAGCAACTAAAATGGTTAAGGGGCTGGAGGAGTTGCCGTGCAGTGAGAGATTAGAGAAACTGGGCTTCCTCTCCCTTGAAAAGAGACTGAGAGGGGACATGATTCAAGATAATGAAGGGAATAGACCGAGTAAAGACAGGTTGTTCACCCTCTCCAAGGTTGAGAGAACGAGAGGACACTCACTAAAGTTAAAAGGGGATAGATTCCGTACAAACGTAAGGAAGTTCTTCTTCACCCAGAGAGTGGTAGAAAACTGGAACGCTCTTCCGGAGGCTGTTATAGGGGAAACACCCTCCAGGGATTCAAGACAAAGTTAAACAAGTTCCTGCTGAACTAGAATGTACGCAGGTAAGGCTAGTCTCAGTTAGGGCACTGGTCTTTGACCTAAGGGCCGCAGTGTGAGCGGACTGCTGGGCACGATGGACCACTGGTCTGACCCAGCAGCTGCAATTCTTATGTTCTTATTACAGTCTCTTTCATTTGCCCTACTCTTCTGGTAGATATATCAAGAGGCGTGAAAGCATAAGTTTTATAAACATTGAAACAAACAAACAAAAAAATAGTATATCATTACACTGTCCCTTTTCAACATTTTTCAATGAATAAAATAGAATGTTCAGGGCCATTCTAAGCACTCTGATTTACTGAAGTGCAAAGCACCATTCCCCTAGAAAGGCCCTTTTTGTGTTTTGCATAAACTTGCATTGCAGCAGCTCATTAATGTCAAATGCGAATAAATATTCATGTGAAGCAGACTTCACATGAAAATTTACTACTGCAAAGTGTACTCTTGCATAGTAACTTCACCTGAAAAATCCCCTGAACTTTTAGCATTTTGCAAGTGTTTAGGCATTTTGTGCTTTTTTTTTATATACAAAATGGACTTTTGTGAAGTCATGTCACAGTTTACTACATGAGGTCTTAGTAAAGGTGAAACAAAACAGCAAATAAGGTCTATGCCTTTAATACCTAGAAGTACAGAATGGAGTCTCCATTTTTTAAGGATTCTGTTACTATTGTAAGTACTGTGAACCTTTGCTCATTTACTAAGGGGTCCTTTTACTAAAGATGTGCTAATAGATTTAGCATGCACTAACAAATTAGTGTGTGTTAAGTGCCATGCAGCCCATAGGTATACAATGCGCTATGTGGCATTTAGAATACTAATCATTGGTGCATACTAAATTTGTTAGCGCACCTTAGTAAAGAGACCCTTAAGTAAGTTCTCAGAGCCAGTTTTAGTTTTAAGTAGAAGGATGCCAAAATCTTCCCTTATTGGAACAGAGAGGAAAATTAATTCTGAAGTCCCTGCTCTTAGTCTGGCCTTATCTTACAGTATGAGATAATAAAGGCAGAGCCTACCAGTCCTTCAGCAGCAGTGAGTCGTCCCTGCTGATTTTGGAGGGAAGTATAAGAGCTTAGGTCTAGAGCAGACATGGGAAAACTACGGCTCCCAGGCCACATCTGGCCCATTTAGTGTTTTAATCCATCCCGCCAAAAATTTCCTGCCGGTCCTTGCAGAGTCGGCAAGATTGGTGCACAGAAATTTACTGCCAGTCCGTGCAGGGCCACCGAGATCAGTATGCAGAAATTTCCTGCCGATCCGTGCAGGGCTGGCAAGATCAGGGGGGCCCGATTAGCTCAGACGTTTTGCTTCCCAGCAACAGTAGCTTCCTCCCCTCCCCAAAGCACTCAGTACTTGCCTGCAGCAGCGCCAGTAGAGTCAACGCAGTGATTCATTATTGCAGCCTTGGGTCCTTTGCTGAGTCGCAGCCTGCCTTTGATGATGTAACTTCCTCTTTCCTCAGAGGCAGGCATGACCCATAAAAAGACCCAAGGCTGCCTAAGTGAATCACTGCGCTGATGCTACTGGCACTGCTGCAGGTAAGTACTGAGAGCTGCTGGGAGGGGAGCGGAGGGAAGGGGAGGAAGCCACTGTTAGAAGCTGGGAAGCTGCTGGACTAAGGAAAATAAAGGGAGAGCTGCTACTAGACCTGGAGGGAGGGAGGGAGAAGGAGAGATGCTGCTGGGAGGGGAGGATGGAAAGGGAAGAGAGTTACTGTTGGATAGGGGTAGGAGGGAGAGAGAAGGGGTACTGCTGGACAGGGGAGGAGGAAAAAAGGAAAGAAACAGCTTGCAGGGAGATTAGAGGAGGGGAAGGGGTCAGGATGGAATGGAGATATCTAATGGAGGGAAAGGAGAGAGACAGAAGAATGAGAAAGTAGAGAGATTGATGCTGGGAAGAGGGTCAGCAGAGAAATAAGAAGAGAGGGACAAAAATGCTAGATCTGGTGAAGGAGAGATAAAAATGAAGAGAGCAGTGAAGCTGGAATGAATCATGTAGAAAGGAGAGAAGTGCCCTGCCCTGTTTTGTCCCGGCCCTGACCAGTTCTGCCTTAAGCTCTGCCCTGTTCTGCCCCAGCCCCTCCCAGTTCAGCCACCACAAACTTTCTCTCTTCTTCCCCAACAAGCTCCGGCCATGTCTGAAGAGCCTGGAGCATGTGTGGATGTATGTGACATCATCCGCGCATGCTCCAATGCCCTCCAGACGTGGCCGGAACTGCTGGGTTTTGGAAAGTCCATCTGGGACCCCGGATAGTCCTCTAAAAAGAGGACATGTACGGGTTTTCCCCAGACATCTGGTAACCCTACTTGTTGGGCAGACTGCCATCATCTATTACACAGTTCTTCAACCGCCGGTCCGTGGACCGGTGTCGGTCCGCAAAAAAATCTTGCCGGTCCGCAAAGGATTCAGGTCCCCACCGCAACGAAAGGTGCCGGCGTCAGTTGACTTGCAACTTCCTGTTGCCATCGCTGTGCCGGGACTCCTGCCTTCGCCGGGACTCCTGCAACGTATGCTTCCTGCCTTGTCTCCGCACTTCCCGACCAGCAGCAGCAGCTCTATGTGCTTTTAACTTCGGCACAGAGCTGCCCCTAAGCAATAGTTTAGCGCGGTTTCATGAGGCAGCCTCGGTGCCTTTGCTAGGTCGGCCCGCTTCGATGATGCGATGTGGGCCGGCCTAGCAAAGGCCCCAAGGCTGCCTCATGAAACCACACTAAACTACTGCTTAGGGGCAGCTCTGTGCCGAAGTTAAAAGCACACAGAGCTGCCACTTGCCTAAAGACTCTTGGGCCACTGAAGGAGGGCAAAGAGCAGCTGTCCTGGAGGTTTCCCTTCCTCTCAACTTTGCAGGTCCCTTTTTTTTTTTTTTTTCTTCAAACGGCAACGGGCCCCAGCATCGACATCAAGTAAGTTCCACTGTTCCTTGCAAGCAGTTCTGTTCGTCCAAAGCTTCCCCTCTGACATGAGCCACCCTCAGGGGAAAGAAAGTGACCCGCAAAGGTGAGGGGAAGGGGGGCAGATGATGGAAGTTGGGGGGGAGAGAGAAGGGGCAGATGATGGAATGGAGGAGATGAGAGAGAGAAGGGGACAGATGATGGAAGTGAGAAGAAGGGAGAGAGAGCAGAAAGCAGATGGATGTCAGTTGAGAGGGGAGAGCAGATGCTGAATGGAAGTGGGGAAAGAACACATACTAGATGGAAGGAGATAAATAAAGGGGGAAGAAAATAGTAAGATAATGGAGGGGTGAGGGAAAGGGGTGACAAGCTGTGGGTAGACACAGTGAAAAGAGGGAAACAGGACTAAATAGTAAGAAAGAATTTAATTTAGATGGAGGCAGAAAATAGAGAAGGAAGACCAGAGAAGAAAAGGGAAGAGAGAGCAGAGAATGATATCAGATCTGAGTGGTGGAAATGAGAAGAGAGAGATGCTAAAAACCACAGGGGGGAGGGAAGGACAGAGATGCCAGATCATGAGGGGAATAGAAGGAAGATGATGGATGCCAGACCAAATTGGGGGGGAGGGCAGGAGGAGAGATGGCAGGGAAAGACAGACAGTGAATGGAAGGGGCAGATGCTGGACTGAAGAGACAGAGAAGGTTATCATGCCGCTGTACCGGGCCATGGTAAGCCCTCACCTGGAGTACTACGTCCAGCACTGGTCACCGTACATGAAGAAGGACACGGTACTACTCGAAAGGATCCAGAGAAGAGCGACTAAGATGGTTAAGGGGTTGGAGGAGCTGCCGTACAGCGAAAGATTAGAGAAACTGGGCCTCTTCTCCCTCGAACAGAGGAGATTAAGAGGGGACATAATCGAAACATTCAAGATACTGAAGGGAATAGACTTAGTAGAGAAAGACACTATTCACCCTCTCCAAGGTAGGGAGAACGAGAGGGCACTCTCTAAAGTTGAAAGGGGATAGATTCCGTACAAACGTAAGGAAGTTCTTCTTCACCCAGAGAGTGGTAGAAAGCTGGAACGCTCTTCCAGAGGCAGTTATAGGGGAAAACACCCTCCAGAGATTCAAGACAAAGTTAGACAAGTTCCTGCTGAACAAGAACATGCGCTGGTAGGGCTAGTCTCAGTTAGGGTGCTGGTCTTAGACCAGAGGGCCGCCGTGTGAGCGGACTGCTGGGCATGATGGACCACTGGTCTGACCCAGCAGTGGCAATTCTTATGTTCTTAGGGCAGACGCTGGATGGAAGAGAGTGAAAAGGCAATGAAAGCAGAAAGCAGAGACGACAAAAGGTAGAAAAAAATAATTTTATTTCTATCTTGTGATTCAAATATATCAGATTTGAAATATGTACCTGTATCTTGCTAGACATAACTGGGGAGTGCAAAGCCCAGGCAGTGCCTTTTTAGCTTCCAGCTGGCTTAGGGCTCTTTCTGACCAGGGGGCAGTTGCCCTAGTTCCACTCCCCTAACACCATTCCTGTCATGTGTGACTGTGGTATTCTGTTACATGATATTTGTGTAGCATTCTATAATAATTTGGCTTATTCAGTTTTCTTGATAGTAGAGGGGATATATGTGAAGGGGAGGGGAGACAGGGGTTTTGTTGATCTTTACCCTGTATTATTTGTATTTATAAAATGACAATTGTATAGAATATTGTTTGTTTTTATACTTTAATAAAATATGTTCAATATAAAATCATAACTATTTCAGGCTTGTGCGGATAGGATCAGATGGTTTGTGGGACCGAGCTCGCGGGGACGGGGCGGCGATGGTTTTTAAAAAAAATTTCAGCCTTAGTAGTTTGCCGGTCCACGAAATAATTATTTTATTTCCGCCGGTCCATAGGTGTAAAAAGGTTGAAGAACACTGATCTATTATGTTATTTTTACAAAGGATTTTAAGAGGTGATTTTATTTTATTTTAATAGTGTACTGGATTTTTTTTTTTTTCTCTTTTCCCTCATCTTTTTATACTGTAAGTTTCCAGTGTTTTCCTTCTTTTTTTATGTGCCTCTAGGGCTGCACTAACTCCCTGAGCAAGAGCCAGGCTATGTCTATAAGCTCTGGTCAGCTTATTTCTGCCAAACCTGATTCTGAACCATTTTGCTCTAATGAACACTTCTCAAGGGACCCGTTTTTGTGAGCGTCTTTCATAAGTGCAGTAACAGTGCTCTGTGTACTTGCTGAGATTCAGAAAGTGAAAGACCCAAAGGACCGAGTTTCAGATCTGTACAGTTTAGTTGGAGAAATATTATATTTATCTGTGTACATCTTAAATACTGAATGTATAATGAGGATAAATAATAGGCATTTTCCAAGATTTATGTTGCTCTTACAACTACTGGTATGAATTTCTGCTTGTTTTCTAGCTTTGTGGCAGCTTTTAATAGAATAAATATAGCATATTAGAACTTCAGTGCTATCAATTTATCCAGTCCCCTTCTCTTATTGTACAAAACATTGTACGCAATTGAAATTAAATCTAAAATGGTTTTCAAAGTATTATTTTTATTCTTGACAATAGTGATGCACACTGTGCAGGCTTGGAACATGTAGATTTCCTCTGAAATCTGCTGCAATGAATGAACCACCCAGCAGTCCTCCACTGTGATTGGTGGTATATCAAGTGCCTGGAAATCAATAAATAACTCAGACGTGTTTCCAGAGCTTATAATTAAATGCCTGGTTTAATACATTAATGTTAGAGCTGCTAAAATATTTAAATTGGCTCTTCTATATTCATCTGCAGTAACATATACATTTACACCTTTGCCTTCTCTTTCACACCTTCTTATACTCCCGTCTTAACTCAGAATAAATAGCTCACACAGCAAGGTAATGGCAAAACAAGCCACAGCTTTATTGACAACTGCTGTAATATTAATACAGCTTCAGAACTTAATTCCACCTCCTGGCTTCATCTCGGAACTAGACCGCTACCTCCTAACTCTAACGCTTTTTCTGAAGCGAATCGTACCTTACCCTCTTGTTTCAATCCCCGTCCCTCGCATCCCTTCCTCTTATGATTTTTTTTTTTCATCTCGATGTACTTATTCTCTTACCATTTCCCACCTCTTCCTTTTGGTTCCAGTAAGTCAGTTTGTATTGTTCCCCCTTCTAATTTTCTTTTTAATTTTTATTCTTTTTTAATAACTTTTGAGAATTGTAAACCGTTTAGGTATATATTTGATAAACGGTATATAAAAGATTAAATAAACTTGGAAACTATTTCTCAAAGCATCCTAACCTGCAACATCAAGAGGTGGCCCCATGTTATCCACATTTATCATTTAGGAGCCAACTTTTATCAAGTCCCCTGACGAAGGCAAAGCCAAAACTGGGATCTTGGTCGGGACTTTACCAGAAAGATCTGTCTCTCAATCAAGTGATTATATATGGATTTTATTGGATGCTTTTTGAAACAGAGAGTGGGGGTAAATGGACAATACTCGGTCTGGAAAAGCATCATGAGTGGAGTGCCGCAGGGGTCGGTGCTTGGACCCATGCTCTTCAACATATTTATAAACGACCTGGAAATTGGTGCGAGTGAGGTGATTAAATTTGCAGACAATACAAAGTTATTTAGAGTAGTGAAGACACAGGAGGATTGCGCTCAAGAAATAGGCCACGACATGGCAAATGAGGTTTAACGTGTATAAGTGTAAGGTGATGCATGTCGATAACAAAAATCTTAAACAGGATGTCCGGTGCAGTACCTGGAGAGACTCCCCAGGAAAGAGACTTGAAAGTACTGGTCGACAAGTCAATGAAGCCATCGTTGCAATGCGCGGTGGCAGCAAAAAGGGTGAACAGAATGCTAGGAATGATTAAGGGGATCACGAACAGATCGGAGAAGGTTATCATGCCATGGTAACCCTCACCAGGAATACTGCGTCCAGCACTGGTCGCCGTACATGAAGAAAAACACAGTACTACTTGAAAGGATCCAGAGAAGAACGACTAAAATGGTTAAGGTGCTGGAAGAGTTGCCATACAGTGAGAGATTAGAGAAACTGGGCCTCTTCTCCCTTGAAAAGAGGAAACTGAGAGGAGACATCATCATTTTTACATACCCCTCAGCACATTTAAATTCAATCCTAGCCCCCAGCACCATTAAAGTCCATCCCAAGGCCCCCCCCCCACCCCTGGCAGTATCTTTAAATGTTGGAGGTCGGTGGACGGCTGCCTGCTGCTTGTCGGGGCCCGCGGCGCACAAGCGCACTAATGCCTGGGCCCAGCCATTCAGAAGTGGTGCCTGCACACGCAGCAGCGCGCTTGTGCGCTGCTGGCCCCGACATGCCAGTAATCAGCAGGCATCAGCTCTGCGAAGCACCAGCGACCGGCCCAAATAGGGAAGTGTCTGGGCCCAGGCATTAGCGCGCTTGTACGCCACGGGCCCCGACAAGTAGCAGGCAGCTGTCCAACGACCTTCAACATTCAAAGGTACCGCCGGGTTGTGGGGTTTTTTTTTGTATATTCGCTTCATAAGATGCACCCTTGGGGGAAAAAGTGCGTCCTAAGGAGCGAAAAATACAGTAATTAGTCAATCAGACTTTAACAATTAATAATTGCAGTTAACTGGCAATCATTAGGAGTTACATGCTGATCTGATCTCCCCTATGCCCTATTCTAAAACAAACAAAACTAAACTTTATGGCATGCATTTCCAGAGGGGGTGTGGCCATGGGAGGGGCACGAGAGGGTCAGGGTCATTCCCAGGATTTAAATGCGATGTTATAGAATAATATCATTTATGCATACAACTGCCATCTTCTGGCAGGTGTAAGTGCTCACACCCAAAGCTAGACATGAAGGCCCTGATTCTGTATAGGACACCTACCTTAGGCGCTGCTAATCAAGGATACCTAGCATCACCTAATTTCAGAATCTGCGCGCAACATTTGTTGGGCTTTTTTTTGAATTGGTGTGATAATTGGCTGAAAACTGGCATGGTCAATCAATAAAAGTTTAAATTAATAATTAAGAGTTCAGCGCCAAAAGTCTTAGGACACCTAGCAACTCCTAAGTCAAGGCACCCTCTGATGCCTACCTAATAAGTAGGCATGGTTAGGGGCATAAAATAGATGTGGTTGACTTAGGCATCACTAGGTGACCGAGTTAGGCACCAGTAAATTGGGCCAAGTAAAACCTGGCCTGATATATTGGCGCCATCTAAGTATGCCTAGGTGCAGCTAGGCGGGATTCTATAAGTAGCATCTAGCGGCTGGTTGACAATCACACCGAGTGGCTCCTACAATGTAGGCGCTGTTAGGCACCATTTATAGAATCTGACCCAAAATGCATGCTAAGCTAGTATGCTGTAATGGCCATTCCACATAGAGCACCCTATGTAGAATATTAACGTAATGCAGATCACCCCAGTGCCTAACTTTGGATACCATTTACTGAATGCCTCCCACAGCACTGTGAAAAATGTCTCAGTGTCACTTGGGTTTCATTTTCAGTGGAAGAGCATGTATAAAACTATGGGTGCACCCCGGTAGGCCCATAGTTTTGAGAAGATGGATGTGAAAAGATCATTCTATTGGTGGGGCCATTGTATGCCTGCGCTATGTGTTTAGGGACCAATATTGTTTGGTCTAGCACAATGTTTCTCAACTTATTCAAGCCAAATACCCCCTAAGCCTAATAAATGCCAACAGAATACACCTGGCCAAACTCTGCCCCAACTCTGCCCCTGATTCCACCCCCATAATAGTAATACTAATTGTAATGCAATTTCTTCGATCCATTTTTCATATTCACACAATATAATCTTATTAATACATAATGGTAACCACAAAATTTAAAAAAAAACACAAAGCACACTGTACACAGAGAAAATGTTAATTATCATTTATATTCGGGAGTTTCAAAGATGTCAAGGCAGATGACTTTAAAATATGCAATGTCACCTCAGTAACAACTATAGAAAAATAGACAAATATAGTGCAAAATATAGACAGCAGATATAAATTCTCAAAATGGATACATTTTGATCACTAAATTGAAAATAAAATCATTTTTCCTACCTTTGGTGTCTGGTTATTTCATGAGTCTCTGGTTCCACGTGCTTCTGACTGTGCATCCAATTTTTCTTGCTTTGTTTCTGCCTCCTGCATGCTTCCTCTTCTCCAGACCACATGTCATTCCTCAACCATCTCTCTCTGTCCCTCCAGGAGTCCAACTTTTCTTCCTCTCTCATCCCCCAGATCATTTTTTTTACTACTGCCCACCAGCCCCATGCCCATTTCTATCACCCCTCTCCAACACCATGCCACATCTCCCCCTCCATCATTATGCCCAACATTCCTCCCCCTTGCATACCCTTCAATCTATCCCTCTGTTCCCTCCATATCCAACATTTCTCCCGCTCATTCTTCCATGCATCTCTACCTCACTCCTCTCTATGCCCAATTTTCCTCTTCCTTTTCCCCCTCTTTCCCTCTCACTCACACACACAGACTCAACAATTGTCCCTTTCTGTTCCCTCCCTCCCTCCTTCCCATGTCCCAAGTTAGTGCCCCCTTCCTTCCTTTCGTGCCCACTCCCCCACAATGCCTTCCAGCCTTTGTCTTTCATCCTCCCTCCCTGCCTGCCTGACGAAACCTGTCTTCCTTTGTCTTTTTCCCACCCTGCCACACCGAAGCCTGCCTACCCGCTGCCGATTCCTCCTCCTCTGCCCCCGGTCCACCACCACCACTCGCTGCAACTCCAGGAAGGGAAGGGCCAATGTGCAGCGATTGCATGCCGCCGGTCCACAACCTTCCCTTAGGAGTGGCGGCGGCAAGCGGGCAGGGGGCGGGAAGCAAGCGGCAGCATCAGGAAGCAAGCGGAGGCGGAAAGAGGTCATCCCACGTACTCCCAATGAGTAGCCCGCATACCCCCTTGGGTACACATACCGCGTGTTGAGAAACCCTGGTCTAGCATGTCAAAATCATGTATAACCTGGAACAGCTGGGCCAAAGATACACTCTAGAGCAGTGTTTCTCAATCCATTCCGCTAGGTTCACCCAGCCATCAGTTTTTCAGAATACCCACAATGAATATACATGAGATATATTTGCATACCTAAGAGGCTGCGCATGCAAGTCTATATTATGCATACTAAGGAGTCCTTATACTAAGGTGCACTAACATTTTATACCTATGGGTTTCTTAGCATTTGGGTTTCTTTAATCATTACAGTGTGCTAAATCCATTAGCACACTTTATTAAAAGGACCCCTAAATAAATTAGAATACGAGGAGACAGTGGATGATATAAATGGGCAGATTGAAAGAGCCATTTGACGTTTATCTGCCATCTTGTTTCTATGTATAAATAAAACTTCAAAGCTAAACAAATTCTGATTATCAGAACTTTTAACCCTGCTATGATGTCTCATCAGTTTCCTAGTAGACAGAAGCTAGTAATCCAAACATATTAATATAATACCTACCATATTTTTCGCTCCATATGACGCACTTTTTCCCCCCAAAAAAGTGGGTGGAAAAAAGGGTGTGTCCTATGGAGCGAATACCCAAATTCCCCCTCCCTCCCTATTACCTTATTTAGACCACCGTTGCTGCTCGCCCTCGCCGCTGCTGCTGGTTGCTCACTGCTGCTGAAAGTAGAGGAAGGGAAAGGCCAGGCGGATGCAACAATTGCACGCCACCAGCCCAGAAGCCTTACCCCTGACATCAATTCTGACATCGGCAAGAAGGTCCGGGCCAGCCAATAGTGGGCCCGAACCTTCTCGCCGACGTCAGAATTGATGTCGAGAGTAAGGCTTCTGGGCCAACGGCGTGCAATCACTACACCCGCCTGACCCTTCCTAGCAACTCCTTCCGTTCTGAGTATCGCGCTGAGACAGGAGTCCCCCCACCCCCACCTGCTGCTGCTGCTTCGTCGAGGTTGGGGGTAAGGCTTCTGGACTGACAGCGTGCAATCGCTGCACCTGCCTGACCCTTCCTAGCAACTCCTTCTATTTCGGGTGCCGCACTGCTGAGCCAGGAGTTCCCCCCCCCCCCACCCGCTGCTGCTGCTGCTTCGTCGACGTGTCCTTGCAGCAGCAGCAGTTGGAGGTAATTAAATCCAGCGAGCGGGCGGGCAGGCTTGGGGGGGCAGCGAAAGAGGAAAGAGGCTGGAAGGCAGTGAGGGGAACATAGGAGGGAGGGAGGAAGGGACAATTGTTGGGCCTGAGGAAGGAAAAAAAGAAATCACCAGACAATAAAGGTAGGAAAATGATTTCATTTTCAATTTAGTGATCAAAATGTATCAGTTTTGAGAATTTAAATCTGCTGTCTAAATTTTGTACTATATTTGTCCATTTTTCTATAGTTGTTACTGAGGTGGCATTGCATATTTTAAAAAGTCATCTGCCTTGACATCTATGCCCTGTCCCTGTCTGCCCTATGCCCTATCCCCTATCCCTGCCTACCACTAGATCACCAGAGGGGGGACAGTGTACAGAGCCTGGCAGGGAAGGGGGACAGGTTGCAGAGCCTGGCAAGGAGTGTGGGGTTGGGTACAGAGCCTGGCAGGGAGAATTTGGTTCAGAATGTTTTTTCTTGTTTTCCTCCTCTAAATCTAGGGTGTGTCTTATGGTCAGGTGCGTCTCATGGAGTGAAAAATACGGTAGTTGTTACAATTATCAGGAAAGGCTATTTTAAACAGATATACAGTTGTATCTCGGTTTACGAGTGCACAGGTTTGCGAGTGTTTTGCAAGACGAGCAAAACATTCGCAAAATCGATGCCTCGGAAACCGAGCTTGCCTCAATTTGCGAGCGGTGCCCCCCGCAATGCGGCCCTCCCCCCCCCATGTCACCCCTCCCCCCCCCCGCCGCCACAATCTGAAATCCCCCAGACCCACCCGAACAGGCTTCTTACTTTCATCTGGACACCGACACCGGCACCGGCATGTCCTGTGCGTTGGTGTCGGTGCCCGAAGATCTGCCTCCTCTTTTTTGCTGGGCCTTGAGCCATCTGCACATGCTCAAGGCCTGCAAGACTCACGCTCTCTCGCAGGCCTTGAGCATGCGCAGATGGCTCAAGGCCCAGCAAAAAAGAGGAGGCAGATCTTCGGGCACCGACACCAACGCACAGGACATGCCGGTGCCGGTGGCCAGATGAAAGTAAGAAGCCTGTTTGGGTGAGTCTGGGGGATTTCAGATTGTGGCGGGGGGGGGGAAGGTGCGACGCGAGCGGGGCAGTTCCGGATCGCGGGGGTGGGGCGCATCGCGGGGGGCACCGCTTGTAAATTGAGGCAAGCTCGGAGAGAGCGTGAACTCGCAGGCCTTGAGCATGCGCAGATGCTCAAGGCTCAGCAAAGTAGAGGAGGCAGATCTTCGGGCACCGGCACCAACGCACAGGACATGCCGGTGCCGATGGCCAGATGGAAGTAAGAAGCCTATTCGGGTGGGTCTGGGGGATTTCAAATCGCGGCGGGCGGATCACGGGGGGGGGGGAAGGTGCCGGATCACGTGGGGGGCCTTCGAGGGGAGCAATGCCGGTTCTCGGGGGGGAGTAGAGCAGCGCCGCTGGCCTCGAGGGGTGGGGTGGGTGGGAACGTATCAAGCGAGTTTCCCTTTTGATATATGAGTATTTTGGTTTACGAGCATGCTTCTGGAACGAATTATGCTCGTAAACCAAGGTACCACTGTACTTTTAATTGCTTTATGAAAAGTTAACATGTGCTCAGTTTTGCGTAATTCACAGGGCAGAGAATTTCACAGCTGGGGGGTCTGTTACCTGAAATGCACTCTTTCTACATTCACATTCATATAAATGTATTGTTTGAAAAAATTAAACAGCCAATAAATTATTTTCCATTGATCTTACAGTACGAGGGGGATGATAAATCTTTAATGTTGAGGCTATAATCAATGAGGCTTCATTACTTGAAGCTTTATAGATTAGCAGTAAAACTTTAAACTGAAGGTGCCAGGCTGCCAATGGAGATCATATAGAACTAGTATAATATGCATTTATTTAGAATGTCCAGATATAAATCTTGCTGCAGTAATCTCTATCTGCAGCGTACATAGAATATAGGCAGGTAGCTCCAGCTACAATAATCAAAATGAGGCCTAATTGTACTCTGGAACACCAGTCTAAAGTTCTCATTTGAGAGATAATCTTGTAATTTTCTTACCAAAAGCAGTTTAAAATTTAAAAAGTAGGGCTGCACATCTATTAATCATGATTAATAGCAATTAGAATTTTTAATCGCCTAAAGCAGCTCCCCTCACATTTCCTTCTATACTTGTATAGTGTCAAATATAGAAAGCAGGAGTAAATTCTCAGAAATGACATGTTTTAATTACTAAAATGAAAATAAATCATTTTTCTTACCTTTGTTGCCTGGTAATTTTAAAGACAAAACAAAATGATTAGAAAAATAAAATCACCAAGTAACAAAGGTAAGAAAAATGATTTATTTTCATTATAGTAATTAAAACATGTCTATTCTGAGAATTTACTTCTGCTGTTTATATTTGCCACTGTACGACTATAGAAGGAAATGTGGAGGGGGGATGCTTTGAATTGCAATTAATCACAGTTAAATCGATGTGCAGCCCTAAATATGGTGTTTTTAATTGAGGACGCAAAGATAATGAAGAATCCAACAAGATAAAATTAGGATTTTACATTAAGTTGAAAAGTTATGGACAAATTATTGTGTTTGATTTACAGTAGTTAATAACAAATTTAGAGCACTGGAAGCTTAAGAGGTTAACTGAAGTTTTTCTCTCTTTATAGAATCTGGGATTTTAAAAAGTCCTAACACGGTTTGATAAAAGGGGGCCTTAACTTAATTAATTAACTTAGTTGGCACTGTTAATGAGCAATAACGAGCTCATAATTGGCAAAAATCACTAGTATTTAGGCCAAGAGAACCCTGGCATAAATAGGGGGCACCTAAGATTTTGGTGCCTATCAGTGCCTATACCCAATTTAGGCGCCTCTAGACACAATTCTATAAATGGCGTCTAACTGAAGATTGACAGCCCCTATGCGCCACATTCCTCAGAACCTATTGTTTAGGTGCAGAGTACCAGTTACTGTAAACGTCAAGTTAATAGTAATGTGGAATGGGGTAGAGAATGAGAATTACAGTTAACACGGAGGAAGGGTAGTGGAGTTAAAAGGAAAGCGAGATGGAATTTGACATACCACTTTTTTGTGGTTACAATCCAAGCTGTTTACATATAGGTGCTTATTTTGTGGCAATGGAGGGTTATGTGACTTTCCCCAGAGTCACAAGGATTTGCAGTGGGAATCAAACCTGGGTGCCCTGGTTCTCAAGCCACTAACCATTAGGTTACTCCTCCACTCTGCTTCACTGGAATAATAATAATAATAATAATAACTTTATTTTTCTATACCGCCATAGTCAGGCGACTTCTAGGCGGTTTACAATGTAAGAAGGCTGGACATTCAGCGAATAACAAAGGTCTTAGTACAGTACAATGCTAATACAATACAATAACTCCACATATAATACAATACAGTAAGTCTAAATACAATACTATACAATAAGTTTAAATACCGTACCGAACAAAGAGTCTAGATGCCGTACAATAGTCTAAATGGTAAACTTACATATAGGTGTACCTAACTGCATCACGGTAACTGCAATGCAGCTGAAGTATGTTAAAAGCTGGGAACACCCCCAACAGTTACTGCAGAGGCCTTGTAGTTAATTTTGGCAATTAATAGACTGTAAATTTAACATTGTACTGCACATTAGTCAATAGAGCCCATAAAGTACTACCGTCAGCCCACGTGTATCCCCTCTTCCAAAATCTCACTGGGCAAGAGAACATAGCTAGGACTTATTAAATTAAGCAGCAACCATGGAAGATTCCTTGGTTCCTCTAGCAGGGGAAGCTCTTAAAGTTAGTTTGACGCTCTATTACTCTTGTAATTATGAGAAATCATACCTCTACTACTGTTTATTATTTCTAAAGTACTACCAGATGCACGCAGTGCTGTACAACAATATGAAAGAGACGGTCCCTGTTCAAAGAGCTTACAGTTTAAATATGACAGACATATAGGACAAAAGTGATTTATATATTCAACATAGGTGGGACAACACAAAGGACTTAAGATAGGGAAGAGGGAATGACAACAGATACGGGTGCTTTTACTAGTTGGTAGGGTGGGATAAAGGCGCAGTTTCAAAAAAGTGGGTTTTAAGTCTGGATTTGAACACCACCAAAGGTGGGACACAACACACTAGAAGCTGTTGTTTCAAAAATAAAATTTACTGGTGAATAATTTGTTAGCCAGCAGCAAGTTGACAGCAAATGCATTTTTAACTGCTATCTATAGAACAGAGTTACAGAAATCACTTGCACATACTAAAAATATGTACTTGTGGAGGCCTCCGTCTACACATAGGAATCCCAGGGATCTTTCCTTGATTTGTTTGGATTTCTTTCTATACCAGAATCTCCTCAACCTCAAACTGCTGACTATCCTTTCCCTTAAATTGCTGAATAAGATGATCAATCCTTCCTTCTTGCTTGCTCTGAACACTTCCTGAGAAAGTACTGCTACATTTTGCCACTCATTAGCATGTGTTTCACAGTTCCTGCCATACTGGGCACACTCTAGTCCCTGATGGCTTTTCAAATTGCAAAACCCATTAGAAAAATCTAAGGGCTCCTTTTACTAAGCTGCGTTAGGGCATTAACACGTGGAATAGCGAGCGCTAAAATGCCACGCGTGCTAGATGCTGGCGTTAGTTCTAGCTGCGTAGCATGGGTTTAGTGCGCACTAAAATGCTGCGTGCGCTATAAACACTATCGCAGCTTAGTAAAAGGAGCCTCCCACACTCTCTTTCTCCAGGAATCCATTCCAGATTCCACCTGAGTATCTCCGGAACCTACTCCTTGACAACCCCAGAAACTCCCTCCAGGCTCCACTCAAAATATTTTGAGCACACGCTTTTATTATTTCTCAGCCACCTAATGTGCCACCCATTAGGATATGTTTTTAGTACCTTAGAGGGACATTTTCGAAAAGTCATCTAAATCCAAATTGGGACATTTTGCTGATAAACATCCCCCCCCCCAAAAAAAAAAAAACATTGGGCAGCCATTTTCTAACAATAAAAACATCTGGTTTTCTGGTTTGAAAATGAGCTAAACATCTAAAAAGAAGAGCTACGTATTTTAGAAAATAAAATGTCCAACTTGAACACAAAGAAAGCAGGCACAAAAGCGATTATCTGGCATTATTTGGAGAGAAAGGGCCAAAGAGGCGTCCCTACAGAGCAGAGGGGTAGCCTAGCGGTCAGTAAAGTGGACTTAAAACAATGGCGCCCAGGTACACTTCTCACCATAAAAACCTCTATAATGTATTTTGAGCCTCCAGGAACAAAAAAAGAAAAATTATTGTATCTAACTGCAGTGACGTACCTAGGGAATGTGACACCCGGGGCCGATCATTTTTTAACATCTTAACTCCCCCCCCCGATATAAAATGGGATCATAGAAGCACTTCCTAGGAGCTGCACCCTGGACAGGCTGCCCCCCCCCCCCTCCTCTTGGAACGCCACTGCCTGAGGAAGGTGATTTTGTTCTCCAAAAGTTAGTAAAAAAATGTATTAAAATTAGCCCAATAAAAAGATGATCTTATTTCCATTTTTCTGTTTATAAATGTTTACCAATACATCTACAATACTACTTTATTCTAAAGCAACAAGAACAAAAAAAATTTCTACCTTTTGTCATTTCTGGTTTCTGCTTTCCACATCTTTTCTTCACTCTCCATTCCATCCAGTATTTGCCCTATCTCTATCCCTTCCAATTTTCTCTATCTCCACTCCCTTCCTCATGCTCTGGCATCTCTCTCTCTTTTCTTTTCCTTCCCTCCCCAACTCCTTCCTTTCTTTCCCTCCCTTCTTTCTTTCCCCATGGTCTGGCATCTCTCTTCCATCTCCTCTCCCTTCCCTGGTTTTTCTTCTCCCTCCCACCCTCCCTCTCCCCAATTGGGTGCAGCATTTCTTTCTCTCTCCCTCCCTTTATCACCCTGCAGTCGACAGCACAACATTCACAATTCACTGCTCTTGCTCGCATCAGTCCTTCCTCTTTCCAGGTCCTGCCTTTGCAGAAACAGGAAGTAGGTAGGGCCCAGCAGAGAAGAAGGTCCAATGATGGCAGTGTATTGTGAATGCTGCTGTTGCCGGGAAGAAGTTCTTGATGCCAGCACTGGCCCTCAGAGGAGTCATCAGAGCACCCCCCTCCCCTTATGGGCTGCACCTGCACCTTATGCTGCACCATAGGGACTGCACCCCTTGCTATGCCACTGTCTAACTGTACACCACCACAATCACCTTTCAGCCTGAAGTTGTTTCCTATATTTAGGTACAGTGGGTATTTGACCAATTCTGGAGGGTTCACAATTTCCTTCACAAGTGAAATAGGTAGAATGGAATATGAACCTAGGTGACTTTGTGCTCATTCCAATGTACTGATCACTAGGCAAATCCAGGGAAGTACTTGCTGCTCTTGGGTATGCTCACAATACCTGAAGTTATGAGACAGCCCGGTATCCACTATCACTTTCACTTCTTAGGTGGGTGGAAGGGGGGTCCTACCACTTCTACTATTATTTATCATTTCTAAAGTGCTGAAACATGTGTATTTAACATGTAATAGACAGTCCCTACTCAGAAGAGCTTACATCTAATTTAGACAAACAGGACATATAGGGGTTGGGGAGTTTCTCACAGAGAGAATGGTAAGATGGACATAGGTATCTTATGGTGAATGGGATTTAGGAGTTAAAAGCAGCCTCAAAAAAGTGAGCTATCAGCTTAGATTTGAATACTGCTAGCTATGGAGCTTGACATAATGACTCAGGCAGTCTGTTCCAGGCAAACGGCACAGCAAGATAGAAGGGACGAAATCTGGAGTTGGCAGTGAATGGAGTTTGCGGGAAGCAGTATAGGGAGAGATAAATGAGGAGATATTGAGCGGTTGCCGAGTGAATCCTTCTAGTAGTCATCTGTAACTTGGACATGATTGAAACAGTCTAGATAAAAATGCCCATTTTTTGCCTTTGATGTTTCTTCTTGTTCTTATCATTGAAAGACATCCAACTTTTCTGCCCACCCTGGTCCCACTTAAGTCCTACCTTTGTCATGCCTCAAACACTCTCCTTTGCTCTTTGGACGAACTCAGTGAAAAAGTCCCAATTCTGTCTTTTTTAAAATCGGGATTTATATGTTTGCAGCAGACTTTTTTCTGGCCATTTTGAGAAGTCCATTTGCTTTGAAAATGAGCACCTTAATGTCCTATTTAATATCTTAATGCCAAGAAAAAACTTTGGGTCCTTTACACAAGATCTGTGTATAAATCATATATTTATGTTTGACATCTATCATCTTCAAAAGATTATAGTGAAATAGCCAAGGAGTTGAATCCTTTTTTTTTTTAATGTATTTCTCTCTTGGTTTAGAGCAGTGGTCTCAAACTCAAACCCTTTGCAGGGCCACATTTTGAATTTGTAGGTAATTGGAGGGCCTCAGAAAAAAAATAGTTAATATCTTATTAAAGAAATGACAATTTTGCATAAGGTAAAACTCTTTATAGTTTATAAATCTTTCCTTTTGGCTAAGTCTTAATAATATTGTAATTTATAGCTAAAGAAACATATGATCAAGAAACTTTATTTTATTTTTGTGATTATGATAAACATACCTCAAAATAGTACCTGGCGGGCCGCATGTAGCCCCCGGGCTGTGAGTTTGAGACCACTTGTTTAGAGCATTGATATATTAACTGATAAAGAATGCTGACATTTTAAATGCATAAAAACATAACACAGCTAGAGATGGAGAAGGCCTTTTAAATAGGATGCAAAGAGGCATTCGTTGGCTACAATGAAATATACATGTATAATAACATTTCATTTGCATATTCATTTTTGCTATCAACATTTCATTTACCAAATCCACAAGTGTTCTCCAGTTAATAACCTTCTTTCAAGATTCCTATTCTGTATCCAAATTAAAATCCTGATTAAGTATACGCAGTTCATCAAGATACCACATCATAGCAATATCAGTTCCAGCCCACTTATTCATAGCAATTCTAATTATATTGAGAAATGTTATTAAGCTAAAAACACGAGGACCTGAATGCAGTTAGGAAAGATCTCTTCAGTGTCTTTCAGAAATTCAAGGCACAAGGTTACAACTTTCTACTTACTTGACTATCTTGAGTGTTCACTGTGATTCTAATCTAAACCTTAATCCTCAAGTTAATCATGTTGTAAAGTCAACTAAAGCCTATCTTGGAAGTGGAAAATCTTACAAAACTAATTCAAGTTTTAATAACATCTAGGCTGGATTAAGCTTGATTGACTGATTAAACTGGATTGGTTTAAGCAATACAAATGTACAGTTGGTTCAAAATGCCGCTGCTAGATATTCAACAGGTACTGGAAGAACAGATCACATTACTCCAGTGTTGTACAAACTGCACTGGTTGCCTGTGGACCAATGTATTAAGTTCAAATTGTTGTGCATGATGTTTAAAGGCCTGGTATATAAAATCTCCTACATATCTGTCAAATAAGTTAATTAGATATTGTCCACAAAGATCTTTACAATCCTCACAAAAGGAGTTATTTTTGTTGAAAGGTCTCAATCAAGGAAAACTCGCTTCAATGAGAAATCAAGCATTTTCGTACATTGATCCAGCTCTATGGAATTCTGTTTGACTAATTTTTTGACGGCATGTCTTATTCATTTTTTAGGAAGGTGCTGAAAACTGTGTGGTTCAGCACATAGGCCCGGAACACTTTTTTGTTTGGGGGGGGCCACAATGCTCCGTCCCAGACCCCGCCCAATCTATTACTAACTGTAATACTATTTTTTCCATTCATTTTTCATACATACACACAATATAATCTTATTAATACATAATGGTTAACCACAAAATTAAACTATATATATATATTAGTACTTTTAGTTTGTGGATTTGCATAGAGGTTTTCTGTGTTCTGATAGGAATCAATGTTGAGAAGCATATGTACAGTGTGCTTTGTGTAGTTTAATTTTGTGTGTGTATATATATATATATATATATATATATATATATATAGTCTTTAAGCCCGTTACATTAACGGGTGCTAGAACATATGTGTGTGTGTCTGTCTTTATTTCTTTCTCTCTCTCTCCTTAGCCGCTTTTTTTCTTTCTGCCTTTCTTTTTCCTTGGCTGTCCATCACCACCCCTTGCCTGCTCCCCCTGTCCATTTTCCCTTCCTTTTACCTCCCCTGTGTCCACCACCACCCCTTCACTGCTCTCCTTATGCAGCAGCAGCCCTTCTCCCTTTGTTTTACCTCCCCCCTGTCCAGCAGCACCTCTTTCCTTCTCCCCCTGTCCAACATTAGTCCTTCGTTCCTTTTTCTTCAACCCCCTGTCCATCAGCATCTCTTTCGTTCTGCCCCTGTCCAACGGGTGCTAGAGTAGACGACTGTTTTTTTTTTCCTTTCTCTCTCTGTGCTTGGATGCTGTCTGTCATTCTTTCTGTGTCTCTGCCTTGCGCCCTGCCTGCCTGTATTTCTCCATTGCGCCATGCCTGCCTATCTCTCTGTGGCCCCCTTCTCTTCCCCGCCATGATTGGTGTGTGCCCCCAACACACCCTTCCCCCCAAAGCAGCCCCGTTTCCCAATGCCCCTGCCCCCTTTTGTGCCATGCCTGCCTGCTCCGTGGCCCCCTTCTGTTTCCCCCCTATGATTGCTGTCTGGCCCAGCAAACCCCTCACCCCAAAGCAGCCCCCTTTCCCTCTCCCCTTGTTGAGCCATGCCTGCCTGCTCTGTGATCCCCTGCCCATGATTGCTGTGTGCCCCCAGCACACTTCTACCCCCAAAGCAGCCCCTTTCCCTCTCCCCCTGCTTGCCTGCCATGCCTGCCTGCTTCCTGTGCATCAGCATCAGCATTTCCCTCCCCCTCACCTGTTCCTTCGTAGCAGCATGCAGATAAAATGGCTCCCTTAGTTCTTTGCTGGATTTTTTTTTTTAAGTTTAAAGATGCCAACACGGCTCCTCTCACGATCCCGCCTGCATCGGAAGCCTTCTCTGACACAGGCCGGGATCATGAGAGGAGCCACGGTGGCAGCTTTAAACTTTAAAAAAAAATCCAGAAAAGAACTAAGGGAGCCGTTTTCAAAGCCGCCGCCGCGGCTCCTCTCATGAGCTGCACTTATATTATGTCGGAAGATGTGAGAGGAGCCGCGGCAGATTTCAAATTAAAATAACTTAGGCGGCCAGGGAGTTTAAGGGACAGGATTGTACAGCTGGAGCAAGTCCGTCCTGGGCCCGCGTCTGCCCTCCGCCGACAGCCGGCTCCCTCGAAGCCCTCCTCCCCCCCCCTTTCCCTTCCCCTTCCCGCGGTCTGTCTGGCTGCGGTCCGGCCTGTGGAGGCAATCGGCTGGTGACGTATTAGCGCGCATGATCACTCCTTCGGCCACAGACCTACACGCATGGAACACGCAAATAGGAGTGCGCATGCGCGGCTAGCTGTTTATTATATTATATATATATATATATTTTAGTACTTTTAGTTTGTGGACCCAAATTTGCACTTCTTCCTATCATTGATATATTTAAAAAATATCTTGTCTCCCCATTTTACCATGCCAGCTATTTTTTTTTTCTTCCATTTGTATCTTTGCTTTCCTGGCTAGAATGGATTAATGGAATTAATTTACCAAAAAATATAAACATTGCATGGATATAGAGCCTCATGTTACATAATTAAAAACTAATTCTTATTTCATGATGAATAACTTTTGGACTATAATGACTATTGCAATGTCCTGTATCTTGAAATAACCAGAACACAGCAGCAAGATTGATAACAGGCGTATCTAAATATGATCACATCTCACCCTATCTCCAACAATTGCTTTTATTTAATTTAATAATTTGTATACATAAATGAAAGATTTTGTAACAAAAAGAGTTTAACCCTCAAATTTTACAAATGAAAACACATCACAGGCCATTAGACCCTAGAGAATTAACATACTCGAAACTCTTATAATAGCCCACATAGAGGAGGGAGACAACAATTGCACTGGCAGCCTGTTGTCTGTAGATCTCAATATAAAGCAATAATGATTTGCCATCAATACCTGAATTGTTTAAAAGTAAGATGTCAAACTATTTACCATCTAGGTCTCCACTTTCTGAGAACTCAACGTTATTAAAAAAAAAAATGTTAATCCAAAATATGCTGAGACCAGTAAAATGGTCTTTTGCTGTGCGGGGGTCGAACCGTGGAACTCACTTGTCGGTCAAATACGAAAATGTTATGACAAGGGTAATTTCAGAAAACTATTAAAAATGCAGCTATTTATTAATGCATTTATCTAGGAACTGATCTTTGCGATTGTTCTTTTGATGAGCACTTTACGTGATTTTCTGATGATTACATGTTAATGTTTGTTTGATTTTATTTGTCTTACTGAATTATTTATTTTGATTTATTTATTTATTTATCCTGTCCTCCCAAAGGAGCCCGGAACAGGTTACAAGATTACATTCACAGTATAAGTAAGACAAACTTTGTTGGGAAAACAAACTTGGTGTACGTAGAGGTATAAATTTCAGCTTTTACAGTATAGTCATAACATACAGATTTGGAGACATAGACAGTGGACATAGGGTGTTTTAAAGATTACAGTATTTTCCGAGAAGACGTAGGGCCTCTTTTACAAAGCCGCACTAGCAGCTGCTGTGCGGTAACGGCCTCAAAGCCCATAGAGATTTAAAGGGCTTCTGGGCTGTTGCCGCGCGGCTTTGTAAAACAGGCTGATAGTCTATGGTGATTTAAATTACATCATTTCCTGTATGGACATAGCCTAACATAGGTAAGATAGGTTTGTGCAGCATTGAAGTATGGTGGGTTTTTGGTCCAGTGGTCCGATGTAATGATATGTAAACCGTTTAGGTTTAAACGGTATATACATTTTTTAAAATAAATAAAAATACCTTAAACTACCTTTAAACAGATTCCCCCCAACCAATTTAAATAATTAAAAAAGTCACAGAATATTTATCCACCATGATGTAGTGAATTCATTATTATGAATTTCTGGAAATCAATTTGGAACCAAATTAATTGTTTATTAGATAATCCTGTGGCATTATCATATGATACTGTGCTATTTGGTATGGCAATGAGAGCAAAAAGTCAGATTTCAATAATAAATAACAAATTATTACTCATAATGACTGGTGTTGTCATTCAACAAATTACGTATAATTGGAAAGATTGGAGTAGATTAAATTATAATTTTTGGTGGAATTCTTTATGTCATGTTTATACAATGGAGAGATTTATTGCAATACAGCGGGGTTGTTTTAGGAAATTTCATGATGTGTGGGAGCCATTAACAAAGTATTGTACTGATTAGATGAGTTTATTTCCCTTAAATTTACAAGTTTAGTAGTGAGGAGGGAGGGGGTTATTTTTATTATTACATATTCTACAAGATATTTGATCATATGTTAGGAAAGGATGGGAAGGGGGGGTGATAAGAGTTTATGATTTGTATCATTGCTGATTATTAAGTGATGTATTTATTGTTAATTTGTTTGAACATTTGTCACACTTATTCTAAGTTTGAAAATGAATAAAGAATTAAAAAAAAAAAATTTGTTATCACTCATCAAAAAGGTAAGTTTTCAATATTTTATGGAATCAAGAATCAATTTAAGCAAATGAGACTTTAGTCAAGATTCACTTTGCTGCCAAACTGAAGAATGATTTCAGAGGTCCAAATTCTCTCTCGTACTTCAACAAAGGATTGCAAATTCATACATAAGGCAACACATTTGAAATAAATAAAAATACCAATTTAAATAATTTTTTAAAAAAAGTCACCGAGTTTTATCCACCTTGATATAGTTATACTTATCAAAAAGGTAAATTTTCAACATTTTAGGAAAGAAATAGTAAGTCACGCTGTCTTAATTCATAAGTTAAGCTATTCTAAATCAAAAGCAAACAGAAATAACAGTTCCTCTAAACCAGAGTGTTCAACCTTGGCACTCATCAGGTCAGATTTTCAGGATTTCTATGACTATGCATGAGATCTATTTGCATGTGGTCTCCGTTGTAAGTAAATAGATCTTACACAAACTGTATTTATGAAAGTCATGCAAATAGATCTCATGCACAGTCATTAGGAAAATCCTGAAAATCTGACTGGATTGCAGTTGGACACTTCTGCTCTAAACTCTTGATGATCAACAGAATCCCCTGGTCTTGAGAGGTGGTAACAGGACAGTTGCTCAGAAAGACTCAGATGCCATCCAGTAGAGGGATGCAGACTAGAGAATGACACGGTGGCGGTTTACCCGCGGCCACCGCATTTTAGCCGCGGGTCACCCGCCGAAAACGGGGAAGAAAACTAGCAGTCGCTGCGGCGACGGGGATAAGGCCATTCACCGCCCGCGGGGCGGTGAATGGTCTTGTCCCCGCAGTGAGGCATGAAGGATCGCGCGGTCCCCGCAGCTCACACCCGCCTGCCCAATCGATTCTAGTGTTTAGCCAGCTCTCTCCCTTCTCCTCACCTTAGTTTGTAGATTTTCTTTTTCGGCGACCCGCACGCTATCAGAGAGCCGCGCACCCGCTGCTGCTCAGTTTTGATTTTCTGCTCTGACGCAACCGGAAACAGGAAGTTGCAGCAGAGCAGAAGATTGAACACTGAGCAGCCGCGCGTGCGCGGCTCTTTGGGAAAGCGTGCAGGTCGCCGAAAAAGAAAACCTATAAACTAAGGTGAGGAGAAGGGAGAGAGCTGGCTAAACACTAGGATCGATTGGGCAGGCAGGTAGTGGCTGCGGGGACCGTGCGATCGCTAGTGTTCCCGGCTCAAATTGGAAGGAGGGAGTGAAAGGGAAAAGGATTCTGGGCCAAGGGGATGAAGTCGGAAAGAAAAACCCACAGCAGGAAAGAAAGGGAAGGACTGGCAGGTGAGCCAGATGCTAGAAGCAGGGGGGGGGAAGAAAGAGGGAAAAAAGCTAGATGGGGTTGAAAAGAAGAGACACACTGGTATGGAAGAGGAAGATAGGGGAAATCTGGACACACGAAGGTAACAGAAAGAGGGGAAATTATGTGCATGGGGCATAGGGACAGAGACATAAAGGGGACATGCCATGGGGATGGTATATGGACACAGGGGGGGCAATGACAGATACATAGGGGAGATATTAGAAATGGAGAAAAAGGAGCACAGAAGCGAGATGGTTTGTGGGGATGGGACAGGGACCGAGCTTGCAGGCTCCAGTGGCTTGCACAAATTACATTGTAACGTGCCATGAAAATAAGAGGAAGGAAGGTAGATAGGCCACGCGATGCAGAGGATGGTGGGCCGGTGATGGGGCGGTGACGGGGACAGATTTTTTCCCCGTGTCATTCTCTAATGCAGACCCAAAAGCTTCTTCACTGGTCCATTTAAAGCTCGAGGATGAATCCTAATTCAGTTTTCAGTAAAACCAGCCCTTCATTTGAGCCTAAATTTGACTCTAACAAAACTCCAAGGACAACAGGAACTCTCGCACACATACCACGATCAAAAGACCAAGACAAGTTACATCAGCAAAGAATCCCCATTTCTCCCAAACATGACAATAAAACGAGCCACATATCAGGGCAATGAATTTGGTGTCCAGGCCCACGCGCTCCTCACCTGTTATTCTTGATGCTCTTCAGCACACACCTGCTCCAGGTAAGTGCGCAAGTCATCCAGCCAGCGTGAGGGGGATGGGTGAGCTCGAGCCACAGCTCCCGCACCAACCAGCCGCACTTCCGCTTGAGGAAATCGAGGCGCGGACGACACGCACACGTAGAGCCGCAGCTCAGGCCCGAGCGCCGGGTAGAAGATGTGCAGGACGAGGTCGCTGGGCAGAGACGAGGCGCCCACGTCTCCACACAGAGCCATGGCCGCCCGCGCGCGCGCGCCAAAGGTTCCGTAGCATAAAGCTGAGCAGCTCGGTCCGGGGGGGCGGGGCTCCTCTGCCCTGGCAGGAACCTACCACCGTGCCACGCGGAGAGGGGAGTGCGCAAGCGCCAACAGAGCCCGTGCGAATTTTCGGGGAAGCACCACCACCCCCACCTCGTTCCGACGCCTATGGTTCAGCAATACTATGGTACTAAAGATTTTGTGGAAGATGATGGATCTTTAATGGGTTTTGTTTTGATGATTCTATCTCTTATTGCTGCATTATGTTAATGTAAATGTACTATGATGTATTTGTATATCTTTTTTGTACACAAGCTTAATACTTATGTCGATAATGGTAAATAAAGAAAATAAATCCAATCCAAACTGGAAAGTGGCCACACAACTCTGGCAACCTAAAGGCTTTAATGTAGGGTTGCCAGATGTCCTGATTTCCCCGGACATAGTCTCCTTTTGAGGACATATCCGAGGTCCAGATGACTTTTCAAAACACGGCACTAAGCTTCCGACATCGGGACGGCATCCGCGAACACACGGATGCAACATGGTGACATCATGTGCACACACACGACATTATCATGTCGCATGCATGTAATGTCATCGCATCGCATCCACGCATGTGCAGGTGCCATCCCAACGCATGAACAGGTTAAGGGGTGGCGCTGGTGGCGGGACACGAGCAGAACTCTGGGCGGGCGTGACCAAGTTGGTGTTCAAAGGAAGACCAGTTCCTAGGACTCGAAGCAGCATACCTCAACAGAACACACAGACTCCTGAGGCAGGCCCAAATGGACCGAAACACGATCATGTCAAGTCCATTATAATAAAAGAAATTGAACACCAATTGGTCACCTTTGTTGTTGTGTTTGCTAACTCACATTAAAACAGTCTTATTAAGATAAATGTGTGAAAAAGAAAAAGTCTAAAAATGATCCAGAGTGAGCCAAAAACCATTTCTGATGGGAAGAGGAGATGCTGCTTCCCTGTGTCAGACCAAGGGGATTCACAGTTGCCTAGTTTAGAACTGGTTGGACTCTTTGTATTAAATCCTGTAGAGATATCAGGAGGCAAAAGGGATCTGCCGCTGAGTAACAGGCAACAATGTTTTAAGTGGCACAGCTGAAGGAGCACATCCAAGGATGATGCATCTTCTGGGATCTCCTTTGAAAGCAATGAGAATACAAGAATATTAGAAGCAACTTTTTATACTAAGAGATACTTTAACATAAGAACATAAGAATTGCTGCTTATGTGTCAAACCAGTAGTCCATCGTGCCCAGCAGTCCGCTCACATGGTGGCCCTTGGTCAAAGACCAGCGCCCTAACTGAGACGAGCCCTACCTGCGTACGTTCTGGTTCAGCAGGAACTAGTCTAACTTCATCTTGAATCCCTGGAGGGTGTTTTCCCCCACAACAGAAGAGCGTTCCAGTTTTCTACCACTCTCTGGGTGAAGAAGAACTTCCTTATGTTTTTACGGAATCTATCCCCCTTTTAATTTTAGAGAGTGCTCTCTCGTTCTCGCTACCTTGGAGAGGGTGAACAATCTGTCCTTATCTAAGTCTATCCCCTTCAGTACCTTGAATGTTTCAATCATGTCCGCTCTCAATCTCCTCTGTTTGCGGGAGAAAAGGTCCAGTTTCTCTAATCTTTCACTGTACGGCAACTCCTCCAGCCCCTTAACCATCTTAGTCGCTCTTCTCTGGACCCTTTCGAGTAGTACCGTGTCCTTCTTCATGTACGGTGACCAGTGCTGGATGCAGTACTCCAGGTGAGGGCGCAGCATGGCAAAATGCAAAAGGAAATCTAAGCACCAACCAGATGCTTTGTGCTCCTCACTCATGGATCTATGGATGGATTTGTCATCTAAGCGACAACTGGAGGGTATGAAGAAGGTGCTTCTCTCCTTTGTGAAGGAATGGACACATCTGAGTTAGTTTCTTTGCATGCAGTTTCCTGCCACTGCCTCTGATGTCAAGCAGTTACTATATAGTGTAGCTTCTATCCCATGATAGATCAGCTTCTTTTGAGTATGTTGACCTGGCATTGAATCCTGTTAAGATTATTTCTATTACTTCTATGGTCATGGGGAGAGATGAGCAGAAATTCTTGGTTTTTCAGGCTGTGATCAAGTCAGGCATATCGCCATTGAAAGCTGTTTAGAACACGCTCACACTTAGGTTTCTTTTCTCCTTTCATTGCCTGATCAAAAGCACTTGCACTTTATAGTTACATGCAGCTGGTATCTGCTTCCCATAGACTCACTTTATATGGCCTGTTTAATGCCCTCACAACCAACTCACTACCAGCTTTGTGTTCTGCAATATGCAGTGGCTTGTGTATGCCAGGCGAAACAGCATCAGTGTCAGCCCATGCAGGCTGAAGAAGTGGGTACAATGGCAGGAATCAGCATGCATGTGTCAGAAGAGATGACACTGCAGAAGGGAGCAATAAGGATTAAGTGGAGCCTTGGAGAGCACATGAGTGCAGCCATTGGTTCCACCGGTCCCCACCCCCTCGTACGTCAACTTCCTGTTCTGGGGCAGAGGTCTGGCAGAGTCGACAACTGCGAGAATGCAACCGCTCCATGCACCTCCTACTGCCTGAAGGAGGGAAGGCCTCAGGTGGACGCCAAGCCAGGTACACCGCTGGCTGATTCCACCCCTGGAATGCCTACAAAGTAGCCAGTTTCATCTTAGGCACTAACTTTTTCAGCAGCACTATCCAGTTATGCCTGGTTAGCCCTGAAGAAGCTATTTAAAGAGCCAGAAGCCATTTCTGGCTCTTTAAATAGCTATGAATATTGACTACTATAGATAGCTGGCAGAGCCACCAAGTATCTGGAGGTCTGGAAGGAAAATAGAAGAGAGTTCACTTCTTTGAAATACTATAAAAGAAAGTTCTAGAAGGAAAAATGACTTCTGAATCAATGTCTCTGAAAAAGGAACCCAGATCAGATGTATTTTATGCATACATATCACTTTTCAGTCCTTGGCAATCTGAAATTAGTTTTTGGCTTTAGGACATGTCAAAGACAAGTTGAAACATAATGATCCTTATATTATTCTTCCAGATTATACAGCTTGACTAAAAGTTGCCAAAGATTTACTGGAATCAAGAATCAGTTTAAGCAAATGAGACTTTAGTCAAGTTTCACTTTGCTGCCAAACTGAAGAAAGATTTCAGAGGTCCAAATTCTCTCTCGTACCTCAACAGAGAAAGGATTGCAAATTCATATATAAGGCAACACATTTGAATTCAGATAAAATCAAAAAGCATGGCATTCGGAAGGGTTTAACTGGGCAGGAGCGCCTTCTGCCCATGGAGTGGAGGACAGTCTAGTCATTAGCTCAGTGGTCTAAGGACCTGGGAGAGGTCCAATTCCTACTGTAGCTCCTTGTGACCCTGGGAAAGTTACTCAACCCTCCAGGTACAGCACTGAGACTGTGAGTCCACTAGGAACAGAAAAAGTACAGTAAAACCTTGATTTGCAAGCATAATTCATTCCGGAAGCATGCTTGTAATCCAAAGCACTCGTATATCAAAGTGAAATTCCCCATAGGAAATAATGGAATCTCAGACATTTTGTTCCACAACCCAGAAACTTTAATACAAAATACTGTATGCTGTGAGCGCTTGAGCCATGAGTAAATTGGGTGTGACACTTCTATTACGTTCAGACGCTTGAACTGTGGGTACATTGGGCGTGACGCATTTATTATGTTCAGCTGTGCTCAGCGTAAGATGTGTGCACTTGAACTGTGGGTTCTGATGATGTGATGTGCATATACATGCTTGTACTGCAAGACAACGCTCTTTTATCGAGTTAAAATTTAATAAAATGTTTTGCTCGTCTTGCAAAACACTCGCCAAACCACGTTACTCGCTATCCAAGGTTTGACTGTACCTCCATTTAGTCAAGAAGGGATTGGACAATTTTCTGAAGGAAAAGGGGATAGAAGGGTATAGATAGAGGGCTAGTATACAGGTCCTAGACCTGATGGGCCGCCGCGTGAGCGGACTGCTAGGCATAATGGACCTCAGGTCTGACCCAGCAGAGGCACTGCTTATGTTCTTATGTGCAATCTTATAATCCACCAAATCCTCATTAATTAGAGTTCTTGGTGGGTTACAAAAGTTATGAAATTATATGTACAATCTGAGGTAATATGTCATAAATAGCAGCTGACTATTAACATTGTGCTTGTTTTGGGTGAAAAGGGCGAACAGAATGATAAAGAAGACAATCATGAACAGATTGGAGAAGGTTATCATGCCGCTATACCGGGCCATGGTACGCCCTCACCTGGAGTACTGCATCCAGCACTGGTCGCTGTACATGAAGAAGGACACGGTACTACTCAAAAGGGTCCAGAGAAGAGTGACTAAAATGGTGAAAGGGCTGGAGGAGTTGCCGTACATTGAGAGATTGGAGAAGCTGGGCCTCTTCTCCCACAAGATTGAGGAGATTGAGAGGGGACATGATCGAAAGGTACTGAAGGGAATAGACTTAGTAGATAAAGACAGGTTGTTCACCCTCTCCAAGGTAGGGAGAACGAGAGGGCACTCTCTAAAGTTGAAAGGGGATAGATTCCATACAAACATAATGAAGTTCTTCTTCACCCAGAGAGTGGTAGAAAACTGGAACGCTCTTCCGGAGTCTGTTAGGGGAAAACACCCTCCAGGGATTCAAGATGAAGTTAGACAAGTTCCTACTGAACCGGAACGTACACAGGTAGGGCCAGTCTCAGGGCGCTGGTCTTTGACCAGAGGGCCGCCGCATGAGCGGACTGCTGGGCACGATGGACCACTGGTCTGACCCAGCAGCGGCAATTCTTATGTTCTTATGAGTCTCTTTGGACCCCCTGGTAGGGATTTCTTTAAAAAAGCTATGTTTTTAGATTTTTTTTAAAACAGTGTGTAAGCCGTAGTGGTGCAAATTTTGATGGGAATAATAATAATAATAATAACTTTATTCTTCTATACCGCCTTAGTCGTGAGACTTCTAGGCGGTTCACACAGAAGAGAGCTGGACAATCAGCGAAGTTACAGTGTTGAGATCCGGGATACAGTATACAGACACTTACAAAAGCATACAGAATCTTACAAAAAAGTCCGGGATACAGCATGTAGGGTCTTACAAAGAGCATATAGAGTCTTACAAAAAGGCAGAGAGATACAGCATATGGAGTCTTACAACAGGCAGTGAAAATACAGCAAACAGAGTCTTGAAAAGGCAGCAGAAAAAATGTTATACATTTCAGATTTGAAAGCAGGAGTGGACATATGTAGTGTTGGGTGAAGATACTTTTTTAGGTGACAATTCTGTTGAATAAGGCACTTTTTATGGCTTTTCTAAAGGCCTTATATGTCAGTCTTGCTCCATTTATGTAGCTGTCTAACCAGTGTTGTTGTTTGTTTGCTTGGTACTTAAAAGTTCTATCCAGGAAGGTTTTGTATTTGCAGCCAGTAATGCTTGGGAATGCAAATAGGTTGCTGTTTCTGGTTTGTCTCGTTGGGCTGTATAGAATGAAGTGAGGTAGCAGGTATGTAGGAGCTAGTCCCCAAACCAGCTTGAAACATATGCAAGAGAACTTGAAGTGAGTTCCACATTTTTGCTATGTGGTAGCTGAATGATTTGTTGTGTGATGTCTTGTATTTTATATCTTTCAGAGTTGGGAAATGATAGGGTCAGATTGTTAGTTACATTGGTCCGCAGATCTACTTAATAGTTCAGTAAATCTAGGGAGAGCTCTTAGATACACCGCCATATAGCATTTTATATGCAGCACACTTTGAATTCTATTCTATGTGTAAAGGGTTTTGGCAGTATATCAAATCCATGACCCTTTACCTTAAGTGGATTGGGAGGGGGTATTCAGCCACACTTAAATGGGTAGTGCCACTGACTATGTCATCATACCATCATAGCACTGTCTGGGTGGTCCCAGAAGTTATGTGGGCACTTGCCATGTTTATTGCTGGTACCCTCATAGCTAACTAGGCAAGTAGGAACACTTATACAGCAGTCTTACCTACCCAGTTTATCTACAAGGCTATGGTACTGATTGACCGTACTTCTGGGTATCACTGCCGATCAATCACTACTTTCCATTCCTTCTTTAAAGATAATTAGTACAAAATGCCCCAGTTTCTTTTCATTTACAGCACCACAAACATGGAATGCATTATCAACCTATATTAGAGAAGAAAAAATATAGGATCGATTTTGAAGCAAACCAGAATGCATCTTATTCAAAGATGCCTTCAACTTACCTTAACTAATAGCCAGGTTTGCTAACTTTTTCTTTCAGATTTCCTTTTTCCATTCCCCATTCATATTGTTTTATCCTTAAGTGGCTTCCTGTCCTATCTTCCCCTTTTCCTCTCAGATCATGTACATTGTAATGTCTTTGTGAGTTTTTATGTAGCTTGTTAAAACCCTTGTATGCTTTGTACATTGCTTAGAAATTGGATAGGCGATTTATCAGATTTAACTAAAAATTTGAAACTAATGTGTAGGGTTACCATATGACTCCAGAAAAAAAGAGGACGGATTAAGACATCCAGGTTTTACTTCCACTGAAAGCAATGGAAGTAAAGCCCGGATATCTCAATCCGTCCTCCTTTTTCTGGAACCATATGGTAACCCTACTAATGCAGATATTCAATGCTGATGCCCAACAGCTGAATACAGACCCAAAAATGTATTTCTTCGTATCAAAAGTCATATCTTAAGGATCCTGCTGCAGCTAAAAATGATCTACAAAATTATTTTTACACATATGCTTATGATTATAACTCAATTTGTTTTGATATTGCTTTCTGCATTCAATGACAACCCCCAGGAGCCCTAATTGCATATATGTCTTATGAGTAAATAATGGAGTCTGACACCTGGGGATGGAGTAGCAATATACATTTTGGTTTCTCAAGTCCTTTAAATGACTGTTAGTGCAGGGGTATTAAGGCAGACACACGTCCAGCCTTATGAAAGCAAAGGAGAAATGATCTGGTGTTTATCACACTTTCAAAGTATACAGGAAACAGAAAATGTCACATGCTAACAAAAGGGTCCTTTTATTAAGGCGAGCTAAATGCTACACATCAATTATATTCTGTGGGTGCCTTAGCATTTAGCGCACGCTAAATCGGTTAGCGCGCCTTAATAAAAAGACCCCAAAATAAATAAATAACTGAAGTCTTTATTTAAAGCAAAGCTGAAAAAAATTAGCAAGTGCTTTGGATTCTGCGGTTTTCCAGTAAAACGTGGCCTTAGCGTGCTCTTATGAACCAAACTGATTGAAAACTGATTCAAAAGTGAAATACTTTTTCAGCACACATCCCTAATGTCAGAAAATAACAGGATTTTAAAGAAAGTAGGCCTTAAGGGAGCAATTGTTAGAGAGGGCAGGTGAACACAGATTTGGGGAGGGGCAGCAATTTTCAATTAGTTCCATCTAACTAAGTACCTGTATGCTTTCACTTTTGAAAATTATCTCTGAAAAAATGGCACATTTACACCTACTAATATTTGAAATATTCTATATGCTTCTCTCCTCTCCACTCCTTCCTGCCCTCCATAGTCCTCCCTACCCTCTTCTAACCCCTTCCTCTGTAATGTCGCCTAGAGCTTGTAAAGGTATGTGCGACGCACAAATGGAAGAAATAAATAAATAAAAAATATATGCACTTAGACCGAAGTGACGCCTAGATTGGCACACCTAGCTGATCTAGGAGCCTAACTTAACCCTCCCCCCCTTTTTTTTTTTTTTGGTAAGCCACAGTAGAGGTTTCTACTGTGGCCTGGAGTGCTAAATGCTCTGACACATCTCCGACGCTCATAGAATTCCTATGGACATTGGAGCAGTGTCGGAGCATTTAGCTCTCCAGGCCACGGTAGAAATCTCTACCATGGCTTAGTAAAAAAGGGTCTTAATTTTCTAATTAGCTTAATCGATGCTGTTAATGAGCAATAATGGGTTCAAATTGGCAAAAAGTTAAAATTAGTTGGGTGATAAATGCCTAACTCGGTAGGTGCCTATGACTTTCAGTTAGGCATCTAGCCCTAGGTACCTACCAGAAAGTAGGCATGGTCAGGGGGCAGATTGTGGACCGATCGTGGGCATGTTTTGCATCTAGTCACCTAAATTGGACTTAGGTTCCAGTATTTAGGCCAAGAAAACCCTTGGAATGCCTTAGCCTGGATAAACTAAACTAAACTAAACCTTAGGTTTGTATACCGCACCATCTCCGCGTGCGCAGAGCTCGGCACGGTTTACAGAGGTTGAGAGGAAAGGAACTACAAGGAAAGGATATAGGAGAGGGAATGAGGAGATAGAGGGGACAGGATACTAGAGCACGGGAGGTGATTAGGTTTTTGAAAAGAGCCAAGTTTTCAAGTGTTTGCGGAAGGATTGGAAGGAGCTAGAATTTCTGAGCGGGGATAAAAGGTTGTTCCAGAGTTCTGTGGTTCTAAAGGGGAGGGATGTTCCACTGAGGTATCTATGCATATATTTAGATGAATATAGGGGAGGGGGTGTTTTGGAAAAAGCCATTTGGCAGGTGATGAACTGCTTTACCCACAGCCGTGACTTTTAAAATTTTCCTTTAAATTCTGAAGATCTTCCATCACGTCCCAAGAAAAGCCATTGTCTTTTACTACACTATTAGAGAGGCATTTTCAAAATATTAAGATGTCCAAAAAATGGTATAAATCGACACTTGGATGTCCTAATTGCCAGAACATCCAATTGCCAATTATTGAAACCATCTTTCTGGATGTCTTGCAAGTTGTTCTATCCACTGTGCAACCAGAACTACAGGGGGCAAGTTGGAGGCATGTTTTGGGCGGGCTTAGACTTGGATGACTTGTGATAATAATTAATTGAACATTTTCTATGACATCCTGTGGTATAGCGAGGATAGGTGGTGCCCGGGACAGTGCACCCCGCCCCCCTCCTCTTTGTACTCTGCTCCTTACCCCCTCCCCTCGCTCCTTCCCTGCTCCCCACGCCACACTCACATCCTCCCTTCCCAGTACCTCTTTAAATCTTTGCCAGCATGAGCAGCTTCTCCGGCCTGCTGCTCGCACTGGCATTGGCTTTCCCTCTGATGTCACTTCCTGGCCCTGTGACCAGGAAGTGATTTCAGAGGGGAGCCAGGCCGGTGTGAGCAGTAGGCTGGAGAAGTTGCTTGTGCTGGTGAAGATTTAAAGAGGTAGGGGGAAGGGAGGGCACAAGCATGGCATGGGGGTGAAGGGGTGCTGGTGCCTCCACCAACATGGTGCCAAGGTGGTCTGCCCTGCTCCCCCCTTACTACGTTATTGATGACGCACTGGATGGAATTTAGATGTTGTGAGCTAGACCTGTTTTATGAGCATCTAAGTGCCAAAAAGTTACCCAAACTCACCAGATGACCACTGGAAAGATTAGGTTATGACCCCCCTACGTTCCCCCAGTGGTCATTGACTCCCTCCCATCCCCCCAAATTTGAATGAAACTGTACATATCTGTCTCTAGAACAACAGCACCTGGTATGGGAAAGCCTAGTACAGCATCACACAGGTGTTTTGAGTAGCCTGGTGAGTGGGCTAGCAAGTCATAGAGAGGAGGAGCCAGGCCCATAAGCCACTCTAACCATTACATTTGTGGTGGAAAGTGTGAGCCCAACAAAATCCTACTATATGGCCATATAGGTGCCATCTGCAACCATAAGGGCTATTGATGTAAACAGGTGTGTATAGTAGGTTTTGGGGGAGTTTTGGAGGGCTCATCATACATTAGAAAGGGGTTATGGTGAGATGTGCATCTGGCACTCTTTATATGAAGTTCACAGTGGTGCCCTCTAAGATGCCCCACTGCTATGTGGCCAGTCCATTACAATGCTGGCCTCTCACACATCCAAATGGTCTGAATTTGGATATTTTTAACTTGGACGGTTTTGTAAAAAATGGCCTAAGGGTTGGACCTCCTGGTGGCCAAGACATCTAAGTAAGTGATTTTGCTGGGGAGTGTGTGGCACAGTGGTTAGAGCTACATCTTTAGCCCCCTTGTGGGTTCAAGCCCATGCTGCTCCTTGTGACCCTGGGTAAGTCACTTAATCCCCCATTGCCCCAGATACATTAGGTAGATTGTGAGCCCACCAAGACAGATAGGGGAAAAATGCTTTGAGTACCTAAATGTAAACCTATAAGTAGTACATAAATACTAAAAATAAATAAATAAAATTTTCCCCAAAAAACTGTTGCTGGTTTGAAAATGACCATTTCTCTGCTTCCAACTTTGGATGTCTTGCGGAAAATAACCAATGTCAGACTTAGACGTTCTATTGAAAACAGCCCTCCATGTATTAAAGTAGTGGTTCTCAACCCTATCCTAGGGGACCCCCAGCCAGTTGGATTTTCAGGATATCCCTAATAAATATGCATCATTCATAAACACAAAGAGCTATATCTATTACACAATGAATATGCATGAGAGAGATTTGCATATAATGGAGGAGACAGACATGCAGATATGTCTTATGCATATTCATTAGGGGTATCTTGAAAACCTAACTGGCTGGGGGTCCCCTAGGATAGGGTTCAGAACCACTGTATTAGAGAAAGGTAATAATCCCCTGTTTAACATGATCTGCCACTTTCCTATAAAGCACTTAGACATTAATTTGATAAGCAGTATTTAAATGAAGGTGGAACCTGATGTAATAAAGATAGTGGTTGGTGCCACAATTGATGAGCATAGAGCATCCTTTGACTTTTTCCAATATTAACTAAGCATTCTCAGATTGGTAGCCCGTTTCTCTTTCTTTAATTACAAATGGACAACAAGAGAATATTTTGGATTAGAAGTTGGAAATGGATTCCCAGATGAACTGAGAAAAGCTTAGCAGAGCCAGACAACAGTAATAAATGATCAGCAACGTTTCTCATATTTTCAATTTCTAGCATAATTTGAAATTTCACATTTGTGCCAGGTGGCTATATTAATGGTAGTAATAGCTCAGTTGGAATGCAATTTACTTCGTACTTCTAGCTATTTGTCTGAAAGAAATTCCCTATGATATGGTATCTATTTTTAGCTGCTTATAAATTGTAAATGTTAATTTTCCATATTTATTTCTTTGAGAAAACTGGTATTATCACACTGAAGGTATTGTTTGATACACACTTCATGAATAGTTTGCACTCTTTCGAAAGAGCATTTCTTCTTATGAACATAATGATAAAAAATGAATACCCCCCCCCCCTCCGAACGTTCCCAGAAATGATATGGGAAGTGAAATGGAACAAAAATGTTCTGATTGCACACTCCTGCTTCCCACCAACCTGTCCTTAACTTTTACCCCTATCCATGTCCCCTACACTCTTGAACTTTGCACACTTTAGGAACAGCTGTGGAGAAGAGTAAGCAGGAAAAAAAGAATAGGGTGAATCAGCTTTGCCAGTTCATGAAGCAGCAGTATATGAAGTCAAATAAAGTAGACTAAACTTAAGCACAAAACAAAAAGTTTTGGTTCATTTTCCTTTCAGCCTTTCTCCTTGTTTTCAGACTATTTTCAGTTTGTGTCACACATTTGTTCCAAGAAAAAGAATGTAATGCATATTAGAACTTTTTCATGTGCATTGATAAACTTAGGAGATCATTTTAGAAGCATAAATAATATTTGCACATCTAAATCTCATGCAAGAGCAATTAGTAATTTTCAAAAGTCACTATATGTATGTATATATGTATGTATACTCTTTTGAATTGTCAGGTTTTTTTGTCTGTTTGAAGAATTTATACTTAAAAAGATATAACTTTAAGATAATCTGTTCATAATGTCGTATTAGATAATTTATTTATTTGTAAACCACTGTGAACTTCCATGAGGTCTTGGCGGTATATAAATAAAGACTGGCCCTACATGAGATAAAGTGTTAGGCCCTACATGAGATAAAGTGAGCTATGCACTGGGATCACTGAGGATGTTCCTCCTGATTAATAAGGATGTGATTATTCTCACCACTGATTGGTACATAGACAGTTCAATATTCAGCTGCCACAGTCAGTTTTATAAATACTAACTTGGCAATTAAATTAAAACAAAGACTACCCAATATTCAAAGCAATGTAATCGGACAGGCGAGCCTCTTGCCTTGTTAAATCACTTGTAGCCACCTGACCATCGATGTTCAAAGGCACTTAAATGGACAGTGCCACTGAACATCCCATAAATCACCCCCTGCACTGTCAAGTTAATGCAGGGATGGTCTGTGGGCGGAGCTTGGGCAGAGGCTGGGAGGAGCTAATTTTAACCAGATAGTGCCAATTTGTAGACTGTTAATCAAAAAGCTGTCCTAACTGTAGCTCCTGTGTCAACTAAGTACCAATCTGAATATTGGTTGGTGTTAGGGTGACTGTTTGGCCAGTCCTGGATTTCTGCCAACTGTATCCTGGGGCATTATGGGACCTGCAGCACTGATTTCAATGGACAGAATCAATGGACTACAAATACTACACTGCTTTGGGATTTAATTTTAAAACCAGGACTGGCCAAAAAGTCTCCCTTCTGGAATGGGTAACCTGATCACCCTAGTTAGTGTCCAGTTAACTTCTGGGTAGCAGTATTATGGCTTCTGGGTCATCATCATCTCCCCTTCTCCCAGAGGCCCTCTGCCTCCCCACTGAAGAAAAATCAAGCTCCAGCATGAAAATGCCCCCCCCCCCCTTTCCCCTGGGTCTACTTGGAATCTCCTTGGTGGTCTAAAGGTATAATTGCAGGTCCAGCTTTAAAATGGTTGCTATGAACCCTAGCAACAGTACCACAAAATTGCAGCTAGGGGTTACTGTGGCATTTTGAAGCCTGAGATGGACCTGCAGTGGGCAGAAGCCCAGAAAGATGGCCAGAGTTATGCTGTAACTCAGTGTAGGTTACCACCCCCACCCCCATTGTTGTTAGGGCTGTAACTGACACCCAGTGCAGTCTATCACTCTCTATGCCTTTTTTTTACTGTGACTGCAAATGCTCTATAATATGTACTTTTATTCCATTTTCATGCCATATAGGGAACCTCTGTTTTTATGCCATGCCTCTTTGAATTCTGTCACTGTTTGTGACTCACCACTTCCTGTGGAAGAGCATTCCAGACATCCACCACCTTCTCCATGAAAAAGTATTTTCTGATGTTTCTTTTATGTATCCCTCCTTGCAATTTAATTTCATGCTAAACGAGCTGGAACATTTCAAGAATTTCATTACCACTCTTTGCAAGCTTAACACAGAATTCAATCAGACACCTCTGGCATACTGGAGGAAGGAGTGGCCTAATGGCTAGAGCTACAGCTTCAGCACCCTGAGGTTTGGGGTTCAAGCCCTGCACTGCTCCACAAGACCCTGAGCAAGTCACTCAATTATCCATTGCCCCAGACACATTAGATAGATTGTGAGCCCACCAGATAGGGAAAATGATAGGAAAAATGCTTGAGTGCCTGATTGTAAACCTCTTAGATAACCTTGATAGGTGGTATATAAAAGCCTAATTTAAAAAAAAAAAAAAATGACCTATAGTTCTAAAGCCTCTATAGGTTGTTTCATTCCTTAATGCCTTTCAAAAATGAAAATGTCTGCATCATATCTCCCTTATCTCTCCTCTCCTCCTGGATGTACATCTTCAAGCCTCTTCTTATACATCTGGTACAGACCCCATACCATTTTCGATTACTTTCCTCGGAACTGTTGAGTCTTTTCATGTCCATGGAAAGATACAGCCTCCCAAACTGAACACAGTACTCCAAATGTGTTCTCAGCAATAAGAGCATGATCACCATGGTTTTTTTCTGCTGTTAATGCCCCTCTGTATGAGTAAGTAGCCAGACCTTGGCCAATTCCTTTTCACATTATTTTGCCATCTTGAGATCCTCAAACATTATCACTCCAAACAGTGGCGTAGTAAGGGTAGCAGGTTCCCGGGTCAGAGGCACTTTCTTCCCCCCCCCCCTCCACACACCACCCACACCATACTTGGACCCTCCCTTCCCACTCCATATCTCTTTAAATCTTTGCCAGTGCGAGCAGCTTCTCAAGCCTGCTGCTCGCACTGGTGCTGGCTTTTTCTCCGATGTCACTTCCTGACCCCGTGACCCAGAAGTGATTTCAGAGGGAGCCAGGCCAGCACGAGCAGTAGGCCAGAGTAGTTGCTTGTGCTGGCGAAGATTTAAAGAGGTACAGGGGGAAGGGAGGATGCAAGCATGGCATAGGAGGTAGAGAGGTCCCGGAGCCCCCACCAAGATGGCACCCCAGGCGATCTCCCCCCCCCCTTATGCCACTGGCTCCAAGGTCCATTTCCTGCTCCATGAACATCAGCCTCTCACTCCTTAATGTTTGCATCGCCTTTGAGATTCTGCACCACAAATCCATCATTCCACATTAGCACTTAACTGCCAAGCATTAGTTCAAACCTCTAACACAGGCCAACACAACAAAAAATGTACTTGGTGCCTTGGTTTTTTTTTTTACCTGTTCCTGGGATTATTTGGGGTGCTAATTTAGAAAATTGCATTGAATAGACCACATCAGCTCTAGTTTCTTAGATATGGTGTCTACACAAAGTATCCATGCTTTTTATGCTTTTGAGATAATAGAGCCAATCATGAACATTGGGCAAAAAAAAATTGACCTCCGAGGGAATATATGGTGGTTGGAAGACAAAATGTAATCAATGAGCCTTTGGTAGGATGAGATAGAATCATACTGCCACCACTACATATAAAGCTAGACCTGATGAAACAATTTGTAAAGGCTTTCAATAAAGACGGTTTGTGCATTGAATACATAACGCATATTACCTGGACTTACCATGGAAAAACTGAAGTCAGGAATTTTAGATGGTGGAGACTAAGAAGATATCATCCGCATAAATATAATACCTAATGAGTGATTCCTGAATAAGAAGAAGCAGAGGACTTAAGAAAATATTAAATAACTAGTCTTTAAGCCCGTTACATTAACAGGTGCTAGAGTAGATATCTGTCTGTCTGGGGGTTTTTCTCTCTCTCCTTGCACACTGCCTGTCTGTCTGTCATTTTTTCTGTCTGTGTCTATCCCTATGTCCTTAGTGCCCTCAGTACCTCCTTCCTGTGTCCATAATGCCCCCGGTGCATCCTTCCCATGTCCTTAGTGCCCCAGTGCCTGCGTACTGTGTCCTTAGTGCCCCAGTGCCAGCGTACTGTGTCCTTAATGCCCCCAGGGCCTCCTTCCCGTGCCCCCAGTGCCTCTGTCCTGCTTAGTGCCCTCAGTGCATCCTATATCCTTAGTGCCCCAGTGCCTCCTTCCTATGTCCCCATCATTATCTTCCAGACTTTATCCCACCTCCACCCCCTGATGCCAGCCTGCCTGCCTGCCTCTCATTCCCCTGAGCAGCATGTTTCCATTTAAACCCCCCCCCCTCACCCCCCAATGCCAGCCTGCCTGCCTGCCTCCCATCCCCGAGCAGCATATTTCCATTTAAACCCCCCACCCCCCCCAAAGCCAGCCTGCCTGCCTCCTTCCAATCCCCCTGAGCAGCATGTTTCTATTTAACTCCCCCCCCACCCCCAGTGCCGCCCCTACCCAGCACACCTGAAACCCTCGTTGACCCTCCCACCGCTAGACGGCCGACATACCTCCCCGCTCCAGCATATGAGACACAGTAAACACGCTGCTTCACTTTTAATTTCCTCTGCCACGTCTCTGATAATGTCAGGGTCGGCACTGGGGGGGGGGGGGGAAGTTGTGGCGTGTTACTTGCTGCTGGTCCTTAGACCACATATGCGTACTCATACCTGCCACAGACCTACAGATCAGGGATCAGGGAACATGGCGGTAAGAGTGTGCATGCGCGCTTAGCGTTATATTATAGTAGATAAAGGAGACAAGACTGAGGACCCCACAAGAAAGTAGACACCGAGATGAGAGTGAGGAAGATAAAGAAACAGAGAAAGACCGGTTTTCTACAAAAGACAAAAACCATTGCAAGACAGGTCCAACAGATCTTAATCGTAATATTAAAAGTGAATGGCTAATAAGGTCAAAAGCTGCTGTAAGAGCAAGAGAAATGAATAGGGGTGCTCTGCCACGGTCAACAGCAAACTAACAATCATTCAAAAGTGAAGCTACAGTAGATTTTCTGTTAACCAGAACTCAATTAACCAGAACTCTCAAGCAACCAGAAAAAAAATCTTGACAGAGGAGAATGATGATAAAGTGAATAATGAATGTGAAACAGAGAAGGGTGGTGGTAATGAATATGTAGTACAGAATAATACTAATATGGGACAGAATGAATGTGTAAGTTATGAGAGGGAAAGTGCAGCAGAATGGCATACTTTTTGCACCAGTGAGAAAGAGATAAAATCTGTGATTTGTGGTTTAACGCCAACAAGATAAATGTTTGAACCATGTTCATCAGTGGTAGTGAAGGGAATAGTTGAAGAGGGATGTACTGAGTTAGCAAAGATTGTTAACAAATCTTTGCAGATGGGTGTTATGTCAGATATTTGTAAAATTGCGACAGTTAAAACCCTGTTAAAAAGAGAAAACTTGGACAGGGAGAATATTAATAATTATAGACCAATTTCGATTCTTCCAGTTGTCTCTAAAATCATTGAGAATATTGCATTAAGAGAATTAGAATTGTTTGCTGGGAAAAAGAACTGGTTAGACAATGAATAACATGGGTTCAGGAAAGGACACTATCGACTCGATGTTTTGAGAAGAGGGATTGATGTAGGTCCCACTTTCTGCTTGGTAGCTCTTGATATACAGGCAGCCTTCGATACTGTGGATCCATCTATATTGTTAGATAAGTTACGGCAGGGTGGGATGGGTGGCGTGGTGTTACAGTGGTTTAGATCTTTCCTTACAGACCGGAAATTTGTCATAAAATGTGGATCATGACCATCTGAGTTTAATATGATGAAGAAAGGGGTTTTCCAAGGGTCTGCATTATCTGCCCTATTGTTCAACATTTATGTTTCATCAATAGGGGAGGTTATGCATGAATTGGGAGTATATTATCATATCTATACAGACTATATTCATTTTTTTCTTTCCTATTCTGAATGGTGTGGCGTATGTTTTACAGAAATTGGAAGAGTGCATGACTAGGATAACAAGCTGGATGCGTGAGAATAAAATGATCCCGAAATTGAAAAAGACAGAGGTTATGTTTGTGGGGAATGATGATTTGTTGATGAATTCAAAAGAACTGAAGGTGCAGGATGCAACTCTAACAGTCTCACTGTATATTAAGATGCAAGAACAGATAACAGCGGGATCTGGACAAGTCCCGATGTCACCCTAGAACCCAGCACCTTGACTCCCCCCATGCTCCCCAAACATTCCCCCAAAAACACACTGACTACAGTTGTTGGTAATTAGCCGCATCTCAATTTATTAATCATAACCATTAACATAATATAATTTAAATTATAACATTAATTAACATAAACTCACAGAGCTCCTCCCGAGCTACCCATAAAATTCAGTGCCCTCGACCCTGCCACCACAGCAAGGGTCAGAGGGGTGGCATGTCCCTCATGCCCCATTATCCGGGTCACCTGACCCACCAGGCACGGCACCCCGCCGGCCCACCGCTCATCACCTGATGAGCCCCAATGACCCCAGTAGCTCGGGAGATCCGCCCCCGAGCTACTCCCAACTACCAGAAAAAACATGGGGTGGGTGTGAGGGAAAACCAGCTCAGGAGGACCCACAACGGTTAGTCGTCCACTGTCTCCCCCTTTTATAAACTCGCCATCCCCCCCCCCCCCCGCCGCGTGCTCCTACCTCCGCCAATTGATTTAAAACTCGCCCGCCCTAATCCACCAATCCCGCCGCACCTACACTCACCGCCCCCCCGACCGCCCCAGCCGATGGGCGACACGCAGGCCTGCCAGCCCCGTGTTATCATATGCCCATCGACACCGGGGTCTCGGGCTACTCTTAACAGCGGGATCTGGACAAGTCCCGATGTCACCCTAGAACCCAGCACCTTGACTTCCCCCATGCTCCCCAAACATTCCCCCAAAAACACACTGACTACAGTTGTTGGTAATTAGCCGCAGCTCAATTTATTAATCATAACCATTAACATAATATAATTTCAATTATAACATTAATTAACATAAACTCACAGAGCTCCTCCCGAGCTACCCATAAAATTCAGTGCCCTCGACCCTGCCACCACAGCAAGGGTCAGAGGGGTGGCATGTCCCTCATGCCCCATTATCCGGGTCACCTGACCCACCAGGCACGGCACCCCGCCGGCCCACCGCTCATCCCTGATGAGCCCCAATGACCCCAGTAGCTCGGGAGATCCGCCACAGGCCTATGATCCCACAGGCCCCCCCCCCCAAGAAACCGAGCAGCGGCTAACATAAACCCAGCACGCTCTCACAACACACCGCAAAGTCATCTAAAAGCAGGTCCCACCCCACATCAGACAAATGAACCTTATCGTTATGAAAAAGCCCCGCACAACCGACCTCGACCCAACCGTGTAAAATCTGCGCACCTCCCTGGGACACCACCCATTTTCCGACCTGACAGTTAAACTTAGCCAATCCCCGAGTCCAGCGACGAGACGCCAAACACCGAGGCCGCGGAATAACATCCGACCAAATCACCCGTGTACCCGGGAACCAGGCAAAAAGAACCTGTAAGTCATCCTTAATGATGTTGAGCAACTGCCTAGCCGACAATGTATCAACATCATTACCCCCTAGATGAAGAATAAGCATGTCCGGACGACGTGGGCAGGACCGCATATGAGACAAAAACGGCAAAAGCTGATGCCACCTCATGCCCCGCTGCCCCCACCAGGATACCCTGACGTCCCGATGTCCCAGCCCAAGATGTCGACTTCCAGGGCGCAACAAGGCCCTCTCACCAGCCCAATGAATGAAGGAATGGCCAATGATCCACACCGCCGTACTGCTCCGCTCAGCACCTGAAAAGCAAAACAAATTGCAACAGTCCAGAACTATGATCCCACCCCCGTGCAATACAACAATCCCCAACTTACTGATTCACCCTTCTCCCACTGTGCCCACTACCCGACTCAGCCGGTCTAATATAAGAGCGAAAGGCTCCTGAGGCCCAACGCCCTAACCGCCGGATGCCAGCTTCCGGCATCCCAGCGGCACTAGCACTAGTGGCCGCACCTATCCGGAAAGAATGCGTGCCATAGCAACTAGGATCCTCCCCGCAACGTGCCAGAGCCAGGCGTAGGACCGCCAGAAACTGAAACCGCGAAAGAGGAACCCCATCAGCATGAACAAACAAAATCGGGGACCCCGCCACTCGCACCAACAAAAACTCCCGCAGACAAGACACCGGACAAGAAATACAACCCGCAATCCTACGGAGAACTAACCATTGACCGCGTCCCACCTGATCTGTCTTGGAGCTGACAACATGAATCTCCACCTCGTTGTCACCTAATCGCACATGTTGAACACACAACCCGCGCCCTCTAGCTCTGTCAGCTGCACTCACCAACAATTCCCCAACTCTCAACGCACCAAAGAAAGCCAGGGAAAAAGCCGCCCGAAACAGGCCAGCTTCATAAGGGGAGCGGGCCAAATCCGGCAAAACTGCCAACAGTTGTATCAGCAGGTCATGCCGAATCGGCAGGCGAGAATCAGGCCTGCAAGGCACCACTCTCCCCAAAGCACGCAGCAGGCGTCGCACCAGGAAACCTGATGCCGGACAAGACCAACCCAAAGCCCGACAGAAAAAGGTAAACCTAGCCAAACGCCCCTGCACCACCCGACGGGAAACCTTGGTCCTGTAGGAATCCAACACGAAATCCTCCAGCAAGGATTCGGCCACATCCCCAGGCACCCAACCCCTGCTGAACAAATAGGAAGCCACCACACGGAACCCCGCTGAATAATGAGACCAAGTAGCCGGCGCTACCGACAGGCGGAGCATGTCCCACACTCCTTCTCGACCAGGCTCCACAAATGCGCTGGCATCGAAGAACCTTCCTCGTGCGCTACCGGCGCCAGACGACGAAACTGCGAAAAATGGAAACGAGAAAGAGTGTCAGCAATGCCATTGTGCAAACCCGGAACATGTCGTGCTCTGAGAAACAAATTAAGACGCAGACAACGTAAAACCAAGGCTCGCACCAACCCATTTACCGATAGACAATGCGCCACCTGTCTATTAACCACCTCTACTACTCCCAGGTTATCGCACCAAAACACTACCCGCCTATCCCGCAATCTGTCCGCCCACAATTCACAGGCCACAATGAAAGGAAACAATTCCAGGAGCGTGATCTTGTGGCCAGCGCTCAGCACACCATGCCCCCTGACAGTACAGCCCGAATCCCACCCCTCCAGCCGCATCAGAGAACAGCTCTAAGTCACAGTTAGACACCTCAGGAGCCTGCATAGGCAAATAGCCATTAAAGTCGCGTAAAAAACAAGCCCACATACGCAGATCGGCTCGAACTCCCGCAGACAGCCGCAAATAATGTCGCTTATCCCTAACCCCAGCTGTGGAAGCAGCTAACCTACGCGAAAAGGCACGCCCCATGGGCAAAACCCGACAGGCAAAATTAAGAGAGCCTACCAAGTAGTAGTAGCCTACCAAGTAGAACAACCTGCAAAGTAGTTTTCCGCCCAGACAAAACACGCTCAATAAGACCAAGGAGCTGCTGAACCTTACCCACCGGAAGACGAGTCACCAAATTCTCAGAATCCAATTCAATCCCTAGGAAAACCAGAGACGTCACAAGACCCTCAGACTTGTCCCGCGCCAAAGGTATCCCAAACTCAGCAGCCATGGACTCAAAGGCTCCTCTCAAACGTGAACAAGCATCCGAATCCGCATGTCCAATGAACAGAAAATCATCAAGATAGTGAACAACCGCATCCAACCCGGACCGCTGAACCACTACCCAATGAAGGAATGAGCTGAACATCTCAAAATAAGAACACGAGATAGAACAACCCATGGGCAAACAACGATCGTAAAAATAAGCACCGTCAAAGCGGAAGCCCAACAACGGATAAGACTTCGGATGAACTGGCAACAACCGGAAGGCAGATTCAATATCAACTTTGGCTAACAAAGCACCGCGGCCCGCTCTAAGAATGAGCCGCAGAGCACAATCAACAGATGAATAACGAACAGTACAAAGATCCCGCGGAATACCATCATTCACAGAAGACCCAAGAGGCCGAGACAAATTGTGAATAAGGCGAAACTTACCGGGTTCCTTCTTAGGGATTACCGCTAAAGGAGACACCATCATAACCGGAAAAGGCTGCTCCCGAAAAGGACCCACATTCCGGCCCAGACACAATTCTTCCTCCAATTTTTTGCGGACAATGGCACCCAAATGAGTAACAGAGGACGAATTACGCGCCCGAACCCCAATCAACTCCCCCCGAAACGAGATCTCAAAGCCAACTGAAAACCCACGCTCCAATAGAAGAGCCACACGCACCGGCCTATAACGATGAAGCCACGGGACCAACATGCCCACCAAAACTGGAGTGGGAACCGCACGCGACCCACCACTACTTGCCAACCCCTGTAGGACCTCCCCCTTGCTTCTTGGGACACTTAAGAAGGGAATGCGGCTGCCCACATTGGGAGCACGCATGCCGAAATCTACAGTCTGTGAAGGAACAACTGGACTTGTTGAATCTCCAACACACATCACTGAGCCCTCCTCCTCCAGACCCCCCCCCCCATCCCGGGTCGAAAGGGCCGCCCACCGCCCGGAGTAACTGCTAACGCACGACCCACACCCGAAGAGGCCACTCCAGCTTTAGAGGACATATGGGTGAGCCACAGATTGACATCCTGCGTGCCCCACGACATATGTGTGTTCTCTTCCATCTTATCCCTAAAAGCCTCATCATAATTTAACCACGTCCAGCCACCAAAGCACTGATACGCAACAAGCACAGAATCGGCATACGCTAACAATAAACCGTAATCCTCGGGACGGGCTCTCCCCCAAACACTGGCTAGCCTCATGAAAGCCCGTATCCAATTAAGGATGGACCGTGATAGCCGTGCCCGCCTCACGTTTTGATTTCTTCCGGCTACGCCGATGTACCCTACCCTCCATAAGACGAAAGATGTCGATGCAGGAACGTCGTCTAATCTTGCGCCGTAAGTCGTGCGGTACTCGCTCCCAGAGCTCGGTCAAAGCGACCAAGGCCGGCACACCTCTACCATCACCCTGCTGCGACACACAAAGCCCTCTTCCTTAACTGGCCCGGCCCGAGGAGAAGAAGATGCCGAGGAGGAAGACGAAGACGAAGAAGAGGACTGACTCGAAGAGGATGAATCCCTCCTGCGCCGCCGCTTCCCTTTCCCCTTCCTCCCACCAGATTTCCCCCCAGAAACTAAAGCAGGCGCAACATTACCCGAAGTGGAAGGTCCAGCCTCCGCCAAGGAGCCACCCGAAGCAGCATCTGCAGACGCCACCGATCGTTGCTCCTCTACAGTGACGCCGCGGTCAGCAACCACCACACCTGAAGAGGGACCCGCGGTGCCTCCGCCAACAGCCGCGGACTTCAACGCCGAGGTCACAGAAGTTCTCACGCCACGCTGCCGATCAGAAAGGCCATCCACGCTGCCTGTAGAGGGACCCGGAGCCGCTCCCACTGCACTCCACTGGGGCTCCGGAACCATCAATGGACTCTGCGAAAAGAAACCACAGCCAGGAACAGAGCCCAGAACACCGCCCCCTTGCACACTCCAACCAGGGCCCCCAACCCCACAAGGCAATGAGCCACCCGTCCATCCCGGAACCATACTACCTCCCCAGGAGGGGGGAATGAACCTGAACTCCAACCCTGCTGCCCAGCATACCAAGGGATCGCGCCATAAGGAGACCCCCAAGGACCCATGGGACTCACACCCCAACCACCAGACCCCCAGCTAGTAGAGGGCTGGGGCGACGGTTGAAAAGTCCTCCCCTCCATCCGGGACGACCCATCCACCCCCAACAAGGGGGCTGTACGAAGGTCCTCCGCACAAGCCCCAGAAGCTGCACGCGGAAACCCCGTCTGCCCAGACACAGCACTAAGAGCCGGCACAGCAACACGCTCCTCCCTCACAGGCTCCAGTGCTGTGCTAGGGGCTTCAAAGCTGCGGTCCACCGGCCGGGTAGGCGGCTGCCTGCCCGACTTCCTCTTTCCACTGGCCTTTTTGGGTCCTGCTCCCTTCTGCGCCGCAACGTGCTCCGACCTTCCTTTCCCCGAAGCCCGCCCACTCGCAAGGCCCGCAGAGCCTGCCAAAGCGATCGCAGAAAGCGCATCGCTTTTCAAGCGTTGCTCCGGCCTGCCCCGTTCGAGCTTGCCTCCAACACCCACCTGCTCATCCGGGTCCTCCAGCAACGAGTCCCCTGCCCGGAACGAGATCTCGACCTCGCCGCGCTCATGCTGCTCCACCGCCGCCAACCGCTCCGCCATGGTAGACAGGTAAGAGGGCTCACTGGAACGCCACGGAAAAACGAAACCAGCTCAGGAGGACCCACAACGGTTGAGTCCTCCACTGTCTCCCCCTTTTATAAACTCGCCATCCCCCCCCCCGCCGCGTGCTCCTACCTCCGCCAATTGATTTAAAACTCGCCCGCCCTAATCCACCAATCCCGCCGCACCTACACTCACCGCCCCCCCGACCGCCCCAGCCGATGGGCGACACGCAGGCCTGCCAGCCCCGTGTTATCATATGCCCATCGACACCGGGGTCTCGGGCTACTCTTTATGCAAACAGTTAAAGGGATTGCTGTCAAGGATAAAACCTATCAGATTTTTGGACTGTGATTCAATGTGTGGTGATCTCTAGGCTTGATTTTTGCAATTCTCTGTTGGTAGGTATTGCAAAATGTAAAATTAAAGCACTGCAGGTAGTACAGAATGCTGCAGCATATTCAATCGCAGGGGTAGCCTGGAATGATCATATAGCAAGCAGGAGCAGCGAGTCGAAGCCTCCTTCCCTGCTCTAGGCTGGAAGTGACGTCGGCAATGGCAAAGATGCTCTTACCGTCACAAATCAAACTGCCACAGGCTCCACCGCCGCGCATGCGCCGTAAATGGAACATGGCACGGAAGCACAAATCACTGCAGCAGGGATCACACCATTTCAATTGCGCATGCACGGGGAAGGGTTGTATCATATTAGATGTTGTAATTATTTCACTGTTTTAGGGAAATGATTGCACTAGCTTGATTTTGATATATTATGAGGGACTGCTGAAAAGTTCTCAGCCCATCCAACAAAGCTGGGGCAGTCTCCATCGAGGGCTACGCAATTAGGGCTCCTTTTACTAAGCTGTGATCGCGGTTTTAGTGCATGCTTAGCATGTGCAGAATTGCCGCACAGGCTAGACGCTAACACCAGCATTGAGCTGGCGTTAGTTCTAGCCGCAAAGTGCGGGTTTAGCACGTGCCACAATTCTGCGTGCGCTATAAATGCTATCGCAGCTTAGTAAAGGAGCCCTTAGGGGCCGATTTTATAAATGGCGCCTTAAAAAAGGCCACTACTCCAAACACAATACACATCAGTATTGTTAGCCAAACAAGGTTTATAGGCTATGGCCTCAGAAACGGAGCCTACGCACAGCAATGAATCACAAGCTGAGGTAATCCGCGTAGTTGTAATGCTCATGCTCCAATCATTGGTCAATATTAATTTTTTAAGAAGTTTCAGTAAAGCTAATTTGAACCCTTCACCATACTTATTCTTCAAAAACTTTTAGGAAATACTGTGCTTATGTTTGCCAAAATATGAAAAAGTGTAGACCACAAACTTATCTTATTGCTGGTAGTCTTCACTGAAATCTCTTAGGACACTTCCATGTCACTAGTGTCTGTTTGCCGATGCGGCCAGCGTTTCGTGGGAATTATTTACATCCGCTGCGTCAGGGCCACCAGGACAATAATAATCACAGGCTCACTCAGAAAAAGTTTTGCGGTAGATCTGCCCGAATGGTGGCGGTGGCGGCCGCTGCCGGAGACGCTGAGTGAGCCTGTGATTATTATTGTCCTGGTGGCCCTGACGCAGCGGATGTAAATAATTCCCATGAAACGCTGGCCGCATCGGCAAACAGACACTAGTGACATGGAAGTGTCCTAAGAGATTTCAGTGAAGACTACCAGCAATAAGATAAGTTTGTGGTCTACACTTTTTCATATTTTGGCAAACATAAGCACAGTATTTCCTAAAAGTTTTTGAAGAATAAGTATGGTGAAGGGTTCAAATTAGCTTTACTGAAACTTCTTAAAAAATTAATATTGGCCAATGATTGGAGCATGAGCATTACAACTACGCAGATTACCTCAGCTTGTGATTCATTGCTGTGCGTAGGCTCCGTTTCTGAGGCCATAGCCTATAAACCTTGTTTGGCTAACAATACTGATGTGTATTGTGTTTGGAGTAGTGGTATATCATACTAGTTTTATGATTACGTCATATACCACTGGGGTGATTAGTTTTAGGCCCCATTTACAGTCATGCTTAGGCCCCATTTACAGAATCTCAGCTAGTGACACCTATGTAAAAACTTAGACACCTGAAATTTAGGTGAGGAGAATCACGCTTAGTGGCCCATAGAAACGCCCACTTAGGTGTTAGGCACCATTAAGCGCATTATGATAGGCAACTATCTTTTAGAGAAAACAGATATTGCCCATTTAATTATTTTTAACCAATTATTGAATCAGCCAATTAGGTGCCCTTTATTGAATCAGCCCCATAGTCCAGTGATCTTCCACTTTTTTCGTTCCGTTGGAAAAATATGGAACAAAAAAGTAGAAAATAATTGGACTAAGGGCTCCTTTTACTAAGGTGCGCTAGCGGTTTTAGCGCATGCAGGAAATTACCGTACGCTACGCTTCTAGAACTAACACCAGCTTAGTGCTGGCGTTAAGGTCTAGCGCACGCAGCAATGTAGTGTGCGCTATTCTGCACGTTAAAGCCCTAACGCGGCTTAGTAAAAGGAGCCCTTGATGTGTGCAGCCCTTGATGTGTGTAGTGTGCAGCCCTTGATGGAGACTGCCTCAGCTTTGTTGGATGGGCTGAGAACTTTTCAGCGGCCCCTCGTACAACTGGTGTGATTGACTTCTCAAACATGCAAAAGCCAATTAATTCTCTAGAAAAACAGAAAATAATTTTTTTATCATTTCCAGTGAAAGCAGGTGTATTTATTTATTTTAATACCTCAAAGTATCTCACGTATTCAAAATTACAAATAACATGCCTGCTTCAGACAATGAAACGACCTACAGGGATCAACCATAATGAAAAAAAGACACTCCCAACCCCCCCCCCCCAAAAAAAAAAAATCCCTCTGGAGAAATGTAAAAGTTTTGAACAATTTGCAAAAACTTTACAATTATCATTCTTGTTTTTTGTTTTTTGAAATTTGTGCTACATAATCCTAGTACTGCGGCACAGATGTGTGGTGAGTGATTAGAGCTACAGCCTCAGCACCCTGAGGTTGTGGGTTCAAACCCATGCTGCTCCTTGTGACACAGGGCAAGTCACTTAATCCCCCCATTGCCCCAGGTATGTTAGATAGATTGTGAGCCGACAGGGAAAAATGCTTGAGTACCTGAATAAATTCATGTAAACCATTCTGAGCTCCCTTGGGAGACTGGTATAGAAAATTGAATAAATAAATAGTGTCAAAAATTTCAGCCTCCGATAACCAAAATTGTTATTGTGACATCATAATGCCACCAATGTCTAAGAGCTAATCTTATCAGTGATGTCACAATGGCTTCATTGTCCTATACTTGGCTCACTTCTAGTACATTTTGATTTGTAGAGTGGTGCAGTGGTTAAAGCTACAGTCTCAGCACCCTGAGGTTGTGGGTTCAAACCCATGCTGCTCCTTGAGACCTGGGCAACTCACCTCCCATTGCCCCAGGTATGTTAGATAGTGTGTGCACCCACTGGGACAGATAGGGAAAAATGCTTGAATACCTGAATAACCACTTAGGCTAAAAGTGGTATACATAAAAAAATAATTAATAATGTTTATGTCCTTAATATGGGTGCAGCACAGGAATGGTTTTGTATTCGTTTTAAAACTTGGCAAAATTTCATCTCTCCTGTCCCTACCTCCAATTTTGCCCTTTTTTTCTGGCCCTGAAATCTTCTAACTGGAGAATGAAATAAAAGCAAAGTTCAGGAGTATCACCAGACATAATAACTGTACCCCAAGCAGCTGGGAACAAGGGTCCTTTTATGATGATGTAGCTGGCCTAGGATGGAGAAGTCTGCCCAGCCTGGGAGGGAGGAGCCAGCCTCTGGGGATGCTGCCAGCCTACTGCTCACCTTTGTTCTAACTCCATTAATGTCATGACATCTCTTCAGCTTGATATCCTGGGCCATCGTGCCTGGCCCTCACATTGCCATTAGCAGTAATGATATACAAGTTATTTAAATAAAAACCAAATTAAAATGATTACTATCACTTTTCTATTCCACCCCACCCCTCAATTAGTTAAATCATCTTCAGAATATCAGTTCACACTGCCCATGTTTTTATTGCAGGACTCTTTGGACCATGTAGCTTAAGATACTTATCCATAGTTAAATATGCTATGTGAGCTTGTACAACTAACTTTCTCAACATAGTAATTTACATAGTCATTCCTTGGCTTGTTGATGAATGACCTTGAGTAAGAGTTTATTAATGAAACCAGGCATGTAAAAAGTCATATCACCATATCAGGCATGTAAAAAGTCATATCACCATGACTATGTATGTATCACACAACATACCTTAGTGGGTCACTGATACTGTAGATTGCAATTTTAACTTAAGCAAAATCTTTAGATACGGCTTCAACAAAGTTTGGTGCCGACATTAAAATTCCGATAGTACATATGATAGTAAAGACCGAAAAGGCCATTAAGCACAAGCGGTCAACCACAGAAGCTGCAAATTTCCACTCATTGCAAAGCGCTTCTTCTTCATCTTGGTCCCTGAACCGATTAGCAATGTATCGAACCTCTTCCAATATTTTGGCCAAATCGGGATCACCCTCGGAATGGTGCACATTATGGAGCAGAGTGTCTTCATCCGATGGAGAACAGGTCATCCTGCCACAGATCACCCCAGAGTCTGTGGTGGGAGTGCTTTGCACCCCCTCTAGACCTCTAAAACCAATATAAAGCATATTTCCATTACTAGACTGCTGGCCATTTACAGTGTTCAGTTCCACACTGGACAAGCTGCAACGACGCTGCTTATGCTGGCAGGCAGGGCGCACTTTATACTCTCCTGGTCTCTTCATCCTCAGGAACCAGGCACACCAATTCAACAAGATAATTCTTGTCTAGAAATCAAAAGCATGTTAATTAGAGCAGCATCACACATCAGGATCGAACTGAAGAGTTTATAGATCCAGGGACAACTGTGCATGAAGAAAAACCCAGTTTTTCATCTAGAATGTACACACCTTTAGAATATATTTTATGAGTCTTTCTTCAAGGCTTAGTGTGGATCATAATTCACAAGAAACAAAAGAGAAAAATTCACTGTGCTTAGTAATCTCACAACTCAAAAGCCCAGTGAATTATGAGAGTGGTTTCAAAAGTTTGGTAAAAAAAAAAAAAAAAGCAAGTTAAACAACGTGGCCTCCATCAAGGGCTACACATTTAGTCCAGCGAGTTTCCAGTTTTTTCACATCGTAGGAAAAATAATTTATGTAAAAAATGGAAACTCGTTGGACCGAGTGTATAGCCCTCAATGGAGACTACATCGTTTAACTTGCTTTTTTACCAAATTTTCAAGCCACCCTTTTATATATATATATATATATATATATACACTTATCAAACTCCACTATCTGTTTTTATTAAAAAAAAACAATAAGGAGAAAAAGAGCGATATACTTGAAATGTCCCAAATTCTAGGACTCAGAAGTTAAAGCTCCACCGGGCTAGTATCAATCATGGGTCAAAAAAATCACCACAATGGGCCCATTTAAAAAAAAAAAAGTTTAACATTTCATAGATGATCCAAACTACTGAAACAATTTTGCAGGAATAAAAAGATAGCACTTATCTGTAACAGGCAATTCCAACAGGAACCCATTTCACTCACAGCTTCATCAGAGAATCCACTATGCCTGCATCTGTGTTATGCTGATTCAGTATGAAACTCACTTATATCCATGATTGGTTATTTATTACAACTACATGTCACACTAACCTTAAATGTGTAGGCATCAATATTCAGTGAGACTTTTAAGGGTAGGAGTGACTTCTACCTGGTTAAGTCTCGCTAGGGTTGCCAGAATTTCCTTTCAGAAAATCCAGATCCCTAGCCCCACCCACAGGCCCGTCTAGTTATGCCCACCCTGCCCTAGCCCTGCCCCCAAGTCCTCCCTAGCCCTACCCCCTGCTGCCTGCTCTTGTTGGGCTGCCCAACACAGCTTTTCAAAGCCCAGCAAAGTGCCGGATTATGAAAAGCTGTCCCGACCCCTGGACATGTCCGTGGAAATCTGGACGTCTGGTATCCCTAAGTCTCGGACACTGGATCCATACCCAGATCCAGACTGCCCATCTTGGCACTATCTGGATAACCAGGGCAGTCCAGCCGTAGAACTAGGATGGCATTGGCATTTACCCAGTTAGAGGCAATGATCAGTCCACTAACTGGGTAACGGATCAGCAATAAGGCTCAGGAGATCTGTAAAGATTTTGGCATAGTGTCAATGCTGGGGGGATGTTGCTGCTCTGATGCACAAGAGAGCCTTCCTCCACTTCCTTTCTCACTGCCAGGCCTGCCACTGCTGCCTCCTTCCTGGGAGATTAAAAATGCATCGGCACTGGACAGGCCTTTAAGCATAGACCCAAGCTGAAGCCCTGCTTTGGCCTACCTCCGAGGCAGATTTCCTGTCAGAGAAGGACAGGACCAAGCAGTGTTTCTGCACAGGTCTCTGCTTACAGGGTCTGTGCAAAACCGATGCTTCTTTAATTTTACATTATACAGTAACACAATCTATACACTCCACAAGGGTCCTCAATCAATACAGTAGTGTAGTCTTTAATTTTATAGCCAGTCCCAGAAGAGGTAGGGGAGGCAGTTGCAGATGTGGCAGAGAAGAAGAAGGGGGAGATGCTGGCAGAGGTAGCAGGGAAGGGGAGAAGAGAAGCTGGCAAACTCAAAGGGGATGTTGGAGAGAAAGGGGACATTCTGGCCACTGGAGAGGAGAGAGGGGAAAGTAGCATGCTGGCCTCCTGCAGGGGAGAGGATAGAGCAGAGGAGAGGAGATGCTAGACCACAAATGAGGAGGCAGTACGGCTGAAGGTTCATTTAGACTAGTGTCTAATACCATAGGGCTGGTCATGTTAACTGGATTTATCTGAGTTTTTTTATACAACCATAGGTTAAACATGGATGGTCAAGGAAAAAATGTCTAACAATGGCTCCACAGAGCTTTCACCTTCAAGAAATCACACTTTTATTCAAATGCTTTATACGTTCATGTGTGTCCAATATATTCTTTTTCTAAACACCTAGCTAAATCAGAGATAAGCGTATCATAATTACAGAAGGTCAAATTATAGGACCTCTTATAATTTATATATTATTACAGGTCCACATCCTGTAAGCATGTTTTAATCATATATGCCTGTCCCACCTCCCCTTCCTAATATTGTTACTTCTTATGAGTCATACAAATGTGTATCTATTCTAAAGAGTGATGTGACAAAAGAGTTAACAATATTTCAACTCTTGTGTCATTTAAAAAGTTATAAAGTAATGACAAATACTGCTGATTCTAACTCTTTCAAAGCTAGAAGAAAGGCAACACTTACCGGTATCTTGTGTGATCTATTCTAACCCATTAACTGGCGCTGGTTAGAGGTAATAAACTCCCGATGCCCTCCCAAAGAATGGGCATTTCAATCTGATAACAGATCTTCTTCCGGGGATATTAACCAGCGTTGCCCCTCAAAAGGCTGAAATATTTTCACTCAAATAATACGACAAACGTCATTTAGTCTGTTAGAACAGCTGTTAGAGCAATCCCTTATTTTAACCTAAAGCGCCTGCCGAGGGCTGCAAAAATACGTATTACTCAAAGGGCAAGGCCCGTTTTCTCTCTCTATTTCTTTGAGGATTTATCGGAGTGACAGGTGTGGCTACCTAGATAAGTCATTTTAAATATCAACCTACTAATTTGTTATAATTAGGTGCCAGACTGGAGGCTGGTATCACTTTATGTGTCTCACTTTTTCTAGAACAGACATTACAAACTCCTGCCTAATAGGAGTCCAGAAAGCAACTTTGTAATTCTAAACATAAATTAATATAAAGCTAAAAATTCCTCTCAGACCTTTCTGCAGCTTTGAAGAGCATTGAAAGCAAGGGCTACAGTGGAAATAAGAGGTCATCTACAGCAGACGCTAATGAGTGCAATGCTTGATAGCACACATTTGGTGCCAACTACGAAACTGCAAGCCCAGCATGTTCCATCAGGACTACAATATCAGTCCTCAAGGTGTGGCTAACTCCCATAGATGCACAATCGTGGAGGTACAGGATCTTTGAGATATTTTGATTTCTTTACCTTGGAGTTTTCATTTGTTCCCCCTTTGAGACCTTTGATTTAATGTGGGCTAACAACTGCACAGCAATGAAAGGAAAGGAATGCATAGTGTCAATAACCTCTTCTTTCTCCAAATTAAAAATAATTGTATTGTAGCCCAGAGAGTGTTCAATGTGTGGTATTGCTGAACATTTCAGGCATGGAGATCTTCCTGCTTATTCTAATGAGTCCGGTTATCTGTGCCATATAGCAGGCCTGCACAACTTTGGCCCTCGCCAGGCCAGGTTTTCAGAATTTCCCAAATGAATATGCATGAGATCAATATGCATACAATGGAAGCAGTGCAAATACACTGGGGAAATCCTGGAAACCCGACTGGATTCGGCCCTCGAGGACCGGAGTTGTGCAGGCCTGCCATATAGGTGGGTTCTAGGCACACATATAATAGTACCAGTGGCATAGTAAAGGGGGCAGGGGGGTGGTCCGCTCTGGGCACCATGTTGGGGGGGGGCGGTAGCACCCCTCCGCCTCTCCACCCCCTCCCCCTAACAATTTCCACTCCTCCCCTCATTCGTGCGCACCCCATTCCCTTCCCCCATTCCTCTAGATGTTCACCACTGTGAGGAACAACTTCAATGTGCTCCGCACGACCGCGTCATCTCTCCCACTGATGTCACTTCCAGGTGCCGCGCAAAGGAAGTGACGTCGGAGGGAGAGCCAATGGGGTCACGAGGAGCACGTTGAAGTTCTTGTTGCTCGCGGCGGTGAACATCTAGAGGTACGATGAAAGGGAAGGGAGCGCGTGTCAGGGGGAATCAGGGAAGGAGCAGGGGGTGGACAAGGGCACCTCTTATCCTCGCTACGCCTCTGAATAGCACAAGCTTGCTATGATTATCTTTTACATTCAGTTGCAAATGAATAAAATCAATTGGCTAAAAGCAAGTAAAACTTACCCACTTTGGCATTTTACCCCCATCTGGGTCATGGTGGTGATACTGCAACACGATAACTGTCACAACAACTGAAAGACCAACAATGATCATGGTACTGGCAAAATACTGGGCTGCAAGTCAAGAGAGAACACCTTTTTAAAGCATGTTTAATTCTATTGCACTATTAGTATATCTTCAATCATCGTATTTTGTAGCAATTGTTGGGGGAAAAAAGTACTTCATCCTTCCTATCAGCTTGCTCTTGTACTATGGTATGCTTTAGAGAAGAGTTTCTCAACTCGGTCCTGGAGAACCCCCTTGCCAGTCAGATTTGCAGGATATCCACATTGAATTTTGCTTGGACTTGATTTGCATACATTGCCTCTATTATATGCAAATTTCTTTCATGCATATTCATTGTGGACATCTGGAAAACCTGACTGGCAAGGGGTGTTTTCCAGGACAGAGTTGAGAAACACTGCTTTAGAGCAAGGAGGATGTTAGTTTTGTATTGTTGAACAGTTGGCCATTTCTGATCAGATGACTAGTTTCAAAGACTTTGCATAAACTTACTGTCTCGTAATATTATAAGTGTGATGCAGTAATAAATATTCATTATGATCCTGACTCTATAAATGGCTCTTAGAAGGCGCTGAGGAACACGGTGCATAGTGCTTGTCAATTTTCGGTTAGGCGCTGTTTATGAAATCAAGTCTAGTGGCAGAGGATAAGTCCCACCAGCTACCATGGCAGCCTTTAGCGCAGTCTCTCATGGTGTAGCTGAGGTGGTCCCAGCAGGTGGGTAAATAGCTGAGCACGGGGGGAGATGCCAGATCTCAGCGTGTGGAAGGGAGGGTTCAGCTGCTGATGGCCCCTACCAGTGGGTGGCTTTGGGCATTTTATGGGCCTCGCACAATGGCAGCTATGCCCCTGATTCTATAATGGAATCTAGATAGAAATAAATTTGTATATGAGTATTTATTTTATTTTAAACATTTATAGATTGCTTAAGTCTAAGTGGTTTACATAAGAATATACATAATGTTAAAACAGACAACATATAGCCCAAATTATTATTATACATGATGTTATAAAGTTATATTATATTATTGGGGCAGGACTGTAGCAGAGAGAATGTGCCGCTGAGAACGAAGGCAGCTGCAGGGATCGCTATAGCACCAGCGATCCTGCAGGCTGCCTTATTAGCTCCTTAATTTAAGAGCGGGGAAGCTGGGGGAACATGCAGGCCTTTCCAAAAAGCTTTCGACAAGGTACCCCATGAGCACCTACTAAGGAAACTGTGGAGCCATGGGGTGGAAGGGGACGTGCGCAGATGGATCAAAAATTGGCTGGCAGACAGGAAACAGAGGGTAGGAGTAAAGGGACACTACTCTGACTGGAAAGGGGACACGAGTGGTGTCCCACAGGGGTCAGTACTGGGACCGCTGCTGTTCAATGTATTCATTAATGACCTGGAAACAGGGACGAAGTGCGAAGTTATAAAATTGGCGGACGACACAAAACTCTCCAGTTGGGTTAGAACTGTTGAGGAATGTAAAGAACTACAAAGAGACCTGAACAAACTGAGTGAGTGGGCAAAAAAATGGCAGATGAGCTTCAATGTAGAGAAATGTAAAGTCTTGCATATAGGGAAAGGGAACCCGATGTATAGCTATACGATGGGAGGGATGGTACTGTGGGAAGGCAACCTAGAAAAGGACTTGGGGGTATTGGTGGATATAACAATGAAGCCAGTGGCACAATGCGCAGCGGCCTCAAAGAAGGCGATCAGAATGTTGGGTATTATCAGAAAAGGTATCACGACCAGAACGAAGGAAGTTATCCTGCCACTGTATCGGGCGATGGTGCACCCTCACCTGGAGTACCGCGTTCATATTAGTCGCTGTACCTTAGGAAGGATATGGCGATACTCGAGAGGGTCCAGAGAAGAGCAACAAGGATGATAAAAGGCATGAAAAACCTTTCATATGCTGAAAGGCTAGAGAAGCTGGGGCTCTTTTCCCTGGAAAAGAGGAGACTTAGAGGGGACATGATAGAGACTTGTAAGATCATGAAAGGCATAGAGAAGGTGGAGAGGGATAGATTCTTCAGACTAGCGGGGACAACAAAAACAAGAGGGCATTCAGAAAAATTGAAAGGAGACAGATTCAGAACAAATGCTAGGAAGTTCTTCTTCACTCAGAGGATGGTAGACACCTGGAATGCATTTCCAGATGAGGTGATAGGACAGAGTACGATATTGGGTTTCAAAAAGGGATTGGATGATTTCCTGAAGGAGAAGGGGACTGAAGGGGATAGAGGGTTACTATACAGGATATTAAATGATTAGGTAATAAAAGATTTGGCTCCCAGTTCACTCCAGAGTCCTCTTTAAATGTGCCTGTTTAGCTTTCAAGATCCTACATGGCATCCTTCCTCCCGTTATCCCACTCTTCTGGAACTCCTCTAACCCTAATTCCACTAGATCCTCCCAAAAACTGAAACTATCATTCCCCTCTGCAAAAGGTATATCCCGCGTAGGAAAACTAGGAACATCCCTCCCCTTTAGAACCACAGAACTCTGGAACAACCTCACATCCCCGCTCAGAATTTCAAGCTCCCTCCAATCCTTCCGCAAACACCTGAAAACTTGGCTCTTTTCAAAAATCTAACACTTCCCGCTCTTTGGTACCCTGTCCCTCTTTATCTTCCTAGCTCCTTTCCTATAACCCTTCATTGTAGCTCCTTTTCAACCTAACCCTGTAAACCGTGCCGAGCTCTGTGGAGATGGTGCGGTATACAAACCTAAGGTTTAGTTTAGTTTTAGTTTAGTAAAGGATCATTTACAGGTCATGGACCTGGGGGGCCACCGTGGGAGCAGACTGCTGGGCACGATGGACCCTGGTCTGACCCGGCAGAGGCAATGCTTATGTTCTTATGTTTCCAACTGACCCTCCCCCCTCAAGTAGGAGCGGCAGTAGACTGCCAGCAAGAGGCAGCTCTGCCGCTCCTGCTTTAGGAAGGCACAGGGGGAAAGGTTGGTCATTGAATCGGGAGGCCAATTTTTTTAAAAATTGAATCGATTCGAATTGATTCACCTTATTCGAATCGGTGAATCAATTCAAATTGTGAATCGGACAGCACTAGTAGGAACCTATTATATGCAGGTATGTTGCATTTATAAACTAGGTGAGTATCTGAAAAATGTTTAAGCTGTCTTGTTATAATATTACCCCTCACATGTCACTATTAAGTAATTGCTGAGGCTCTCTGCTCCCCTGTAAATTCCCCAACTCCAAAGTGTAGGGTTGCTAACTCACCCCTGATCAGCTGAAAAGGGTAATCCAATCCTGGCTTTGTCCCACTCCATCTGTAGTTTGCATTTTTCCATTGATTTCATTAAGAAAATTAGAATTATAAATCTGTGCATGTAATGGGTTCAAAATTAAAATTGGATCAGCTTGTTCCCAGCTTGCCCTGGGAATGAAATGACGGCCTGACTGAGGAGCAGAAGCCAGGATTAGGAATTAGGCGTAGAACTCGGTTGTGCATTATTTAGTTTTGATTGGGGTACTCTATGGATGATAAAGCTCACTTGGGTTCTTCTCTAGAGTCCAGATATAAAGACTCCTAAGGCTTTATTGTTCCCACCTTTTAGTATCTCTCAAAGATTTTTAAAGTTAAACTCAATAAACCCTCAACCCTAGGCACAATGAAATCAAAATTCAAAGGATTTTTGCTCCTAAATTTGGGACCCTTTTATTAAACTGCATTAAGTGCTAACGTGTACTTAACATGGGGAAAAAAGACTTACTGGAAAATACATACATCCAAGCATTTTGTGGTAGGATGCCATTTAACAATAGTTTCCCTGCCAGTGCGTGTGCTAAAAAATAAGAAACAATACGCTTACATGAAAAACTGTAATGAAATCAAGGAAAACTGTCAAATAATTTTTAGTTCATATTCTTGTATATAGGAAGGTTGTGCTCAGAGACATGGAGGAAAAAGGGGAGCTAAATCCCCCCAAAACCTCACCACCCAATCATTGCAATACTTCTACTTCACAAGTTAATACTGTTGTTCAATGCATCAAAATTAAATAGCACTTATCTTATTGAATAAAGTTCTTTGGCCAAAGAACTTTATTCAATAAGATAAGTGCTATTTATTTTTATGTGAAATCTGTTTTTATTAACAAGAAAAAGGACAACAAGGGCAATATGACAGGCAACAAAAACACTATTTTACAAGTAGATATACCCGCCAAAGAGGATTGTAATCTTATATCCTCCAAGGCCACAAGAAGAGCCCCCCTTCCCCCGCCACCCCCATCGAACCCCCACACACCCCAACCCCTCCCAGCCCCAACCCCCAAATCAAACAGCACATAAGGAACAAAGTTCAGACAGGTGGGTTTGAAAACAACTGAAGCCCATTCAAGATGCGACTATAACTTCTCGGAGGCAAAATGTCCAAATAAGGAGCCCAAATATTGATAGTCTCTACTTCTGCGGCGAGAGGAGGAAGCCAACCGGGCCTCCCATCCCATCAGTTCATGCAGTTTATTTCTCCAATACTTAAAGGAGGAGGTACATCAGCCATCCAGTAATTTAAAATACATTTTTTCCCCAGAATATAACATTTGCTCAAAAACAGTTTTTCAGCTGAGGTATATACAGAAAACATAGAGAAGTGGGCAAACAGCATATGAAGTGCGGAAAGAGGAACAGGGACATGTAACAGGCCCTGCAGAAAAGAGGCCAAAGCCCCCCCAAAACCATGTATACCTTCACAAAGCCAAAGGCCATGAATATAAGAATTCACTTCAGTTAGGAAATAGTACAAAGTTGGGTGTCCACACAGCCCAGATGGAAGGCTTGGCTTTGAGAAGTATATGCTCCTAATAGTGTTCTAAAGTTGCATTCCCGAAGCTCAGCATTATGTACCAAAACTGGGATATGTTTAAGAGCTCTGAGCAAAAGTTCCATCCCAAGGGCCTTTCCCAGATCCCGCTGCCAAGCCTCCAATATAGAAGAAAAATCCCGGGAGGGACCAAGGACATCAAGCTGCTTATACAAAAAGGAAACGGAAACTCTGGATCCCGGATCTGCCTCCCCCTCCAAAAAGGTATGAAAACGGATCCCAAAATCCAAAGATAAAGAACCCCCAGGCAAAGATCCCACGTAATGGAGCAATTGACAATGAGCGTAAGCAAGCCCAAGGAGGGGGATGCCACGCTGCTGCAACTCATCACAGGACAGAAGCCTCCCATCGTCCCGCAAAACATGGAAAAGACACTCAACGCCCCCAGCCCACCACCTACCAAAAACCGAAGGGACCAACCCCGGGAGAAAGGAGAGATTCCCCATCAGAAGCAATAAAACACTAACATGAGGATCCTGACGCCACAGCGAAAGCAACCGCCGCCACACCACCCAAAGCGGTTGAAACAGAACGCTACCTTTACTAGGATGAGGGACCGCCTCCAGCTGAGCATGAAGTAGAGAGAGGAGGTAAACAGGATAAAAATAATCTCATTCCAAAGAGGTGTCAGTTTATAGAGTAGTACCCAAAATCCAGTCCCGAATGTGTCACAAAAGACAGGCCTGATTATAGAGAGCAATATTCGGTACCCCGAAGCCTCCTGGATCCCAGGAGCCCAACATTAACTGCCACCATAGTTTAGGCTTCTTGCCTCCCCAACAAAACTTAGATAACAAAAAGAATGCCTGTACGTCCTTCTGCAAGAGACATAAGGGAAGTGTCTGGAGAACATACAACCACTTTGGGAACAAAACCATCCAAAAGAGGTGCACCCTCCCCATCAGCAAAAGCAGCAACTCAAGCCAGGTAGCCAAAACAGAAGCAAGTGCTATTTATTTTTGATGCAGTATTAACTTGTGAAGGTGAAGTACTGCAATGATTGGGTGGTGAGGTTTTGGGGGGACTTTGTTCCCCTTTTTCCTCCATATCTCTGAGCACAACCTTCCTATATACAAGAATATGAACTAAAAATTATTTGAAAGTTTTCCTTGATTTCATTACAGTTTTTCATGTAAGTATGTTGTTTATTATTTTTTGGATTAAATCTTTCACGTTTTCCTTTTTGGATTGTGTTTCCTCCTTTTTTGTTTTTGACTTAGTGTGTGTGCTAAGTCAAATATCTATTTTTTTTGTTTTATATTTTTTTGCTGGGGGACATATCACGGGCAGAGAATGAGTGTGGAAGCATTAATGAGTTAGCACAGTGGTTCCCAACCGTGTCCTGCAGAACCACCAGCCAGTCGAGTTTTCGAGATACCCAGGGCAGGATTAATTCATTGAGGGCCCCTAGGCACACAAGTACACTGGGCCCCCTGCCCCACCTCACCATGCGCCCAGGCGGAAACAGGAAGCTGCGTCAGAGGGAAGCTTTGGGCAAGCAGTACCGCTTGCACAATTACAGTTCCCGTTGCCTTTCTTACCCACGTTGCTTGCTTGTCTTACTTTCCGTCGATGGGGGGGCTGCGTTGCCAATTGGGGTGGGGCCTGCATTGCCGATCGGAGGGGGGGCCCGCATTGCCGATCGATGCTGGAGGGGCCCATCACCGTTTGGAAAAAACAATGTTGATGCCCTCCTTCTTCGGGCCCCCCTGACCATTTCGGGCCCTAGGCACGTGCCTACTTGGCCTATTGGTTAATCCTGCACTGGAGATACCCCTAATGGATATGCATGAAAGAGATCTGCATATAATGGCATGTCATGGCATCCTGTTTGTCTCTCTTGTCTGTTTAGACTGTAAGCTCTTTCAAGCGGGGACTGTCTTTGTGACTATGTACAATGCTGCATACATCTATTAGTGCTATATACATAATTCATAGTAGTAGTAATGGAAGTTACAGGCATGCAACTCTGTTCTATGCCGATCTAGACGCCTAACTTAATTTTTTTATTGGCCTAATCGGCGCTGATAATTAAAAATGCCATTAAAACTGAATTAGCTGGTAGGTGTCTAACTCGATAGATGCCTAACACTTTGAGATAGGTCTGTACACTAAGGTGCCAACCAGCTAGTAGATATGGTTTATTTGCATTCTGAGTGAATTTTGGGCAGATTTCGATCATGGTTTGACTTAGGTGTACTCTTTTAGGCCAATAAAACTCTAGCTTAAATGGCAGTGTGCCTAAGGATTCAATGCCTACCAGCATCTAAGACCACTTAGATGCCATTAAATGCAATTCTATAAACAGCGCCCAGCAGATGAATGACAATTGCGCTCAATGAAGCATAGTAGTTGGGCGCAGTTTATAGAATTAGAGCCTTCCTGTATGCAATCTAATTGAATAACATGCCAATTAGCACCAATGATTGGGTGCTGATAATCAATTTTAAGGTGCCGGGATCCATGTGTAAAATTTACATGTGGTTCCAAAAGCAGGATGTGGCCATGGGAGGGTCATGTGCAGATCAAGGACATTCCTACAATTTTTGCCTGCTGTTATAGAATAAGGGAAATCAATGCCAAATTTAGAGGCAAGAATTTATATCAGGGTTTAGTTGGCATAAATCCTCATACTTAAGCGCTATTCTACTGCAGGACGGCTTCCTCACCAGTTCAGTTTTACAATATATTAACCCCTCCCATACATAGAATAATGCACATGAATTGAAAGGTAAACTTTAATTTACTGCTGCAGCTGTGATCATTAATGTAAATATTTGCTTTGGAAGAAATCACTTATCTTACCTATTAATGGCACAGAGTCAGAAGTCGCTGGCATTATCTCTGCCACAAGTAGCATGAAGACAGTGAGAGACAATAAGACAGTTATCCCTAAGGAGTAAACAAAGTGATTCAGGTGAGTAGCATATTAGGACTGTTTCATATTATAGAATGAATCAGAACAGCAGAAAATACATTTGAGCTCTTTTTGTTCCTCCTACAATTCTAGAATCCAGAGAACAGATGTCATATTATTATCTCTGCTGTAGCTGCCTAGAAGCAAGATGTCACCGATAAACTTGCCAAAAGTTCAAATGAGTGCAATATTCAAATAGCTACAAAGTTCCTCTCAGGGATGTGCATTTATTTGAAAAAAAGAAATTGAAAACAACAAAACAGGGTTGCTTTGTTTTCAAATAAACTGACCCCCCCCCCCCCCATTCCCACGCACCATCTGAATTCTTTTTTACATTTTCTTTCCTTGAGCAAATGTACTTTCCTTGAAATAGGCTATGTTTCAAGATATTTTTCTTTGAATTATTATGTAGTACGTTTTATACATAATAAATAGAACAATAGTAGTAGTAGTAGTAGTTTTCCCTGGATTTTGGAAATATTTAACCCCTCCCCCCACACACACTTTTACAAAACTATAGCATGGTTTTTAGTGCTGGCCATGGCAGTAACAGCTCTGACACTCATAGAATTCCTATGAGCGTTGAAGCTATTACTGCTGCGGCCAACACTACAAACTGCACTATATTTTTGTAAAAGGGGGGAGGTGTTAATATTGTTATTTTGTTTTTTCCTTTGATAATGGGAAATATAAATTTCAGAAATGCAATTAAAAAAATGAAAACTTCTGCTTCATTGTACTGTCTGGACCCAGTAGGACGGGAGTGACTGGGAATTACTTCTTCCTCAATGTAAGCTGGGCAGCGACCCAGATCAGACTTGGCAAGGCAGGAGCAACTTGGAGATTATTCCTATCCCTTTCATTACTACTCAAGGGACTGGGAGGACTCAGAGCCGATGAACGAACGGGTCAGTGTTTTCATTTATTTGTTAAGTTGTTCATATTAATTTGTTATTTATTATGGGGGTGTGATATAGGCAGCCAGGAGAGGCACTTACCCACTTAAACCATGCTGAGCAAACCAGTCACCAATATCCACCAGCACTTAACTTGGTTGAAATTAGAAATGGCAATAATCTTTCCATCACTTTTGAACCACTGTTATATACCCCCTTCTCTCCTTTTACAAACTGTAGCACGGTTTATCGCACCGGTCGTGGTGATAACAGCTCCGACACTCATAGACTCCTCTGAGCACTGGAATTGTTACCACTGTGCTATGGTTTTGTAAAAGGGGGGGGAGATAGAAAGTTTAAATTTCCAATAATAATAAAAAAGCTTTGGATGGAATATGAATAGGATGTTAATGCTATTGTGAAAGGTTTTTGGTTTTTTTGAGTAGCATTCGTTTAGAAAAATTTAAAACTAAACTCAGTCAAGACCTTTCTTTTTAAAGACGCCTTTAGTCTTTAATCAATGCTATCTTTGATCATTCATTTTCTTTCGCAGAACCTCTCTAGTAAATCAAAACGCTTCTTTTGAAGTGAGCCCTATCCAAATGCATTTCCCTTTTCCACTTACCTCCTTTTATTTTTATTTTCTATCTTGATGTATTTAATAATTTTCCCTTCCCCTATTTCCCTTTCATTTCATGTACATCAGTGTGTAAATGTTCCCCTCCTTTTAGCCTTAGATATTAAGGGGCTCATAATTGAAAGAGAAAAACGACCAAAAACTGGCCTAAATCGGCACTTGGACGATCATCAGTCAAAAACGTCCAAGTGCCGATAATAAAACCAGGTTTTGGATGTATTTATAAACGACCTAGGCCTTCATAGTGCCACTGAATGACCATAGCTAAACAGGGCGTGTCAAGAGGAGTGTCGAGGGTGGGATTTGGGCGGGACATGGGCAGGCTTAGACTTAGTCGTACTGCATGTATAACCGAAAATTATACAGCACAGGATTGATGGAACTTGGACGTTGTGACTTAGACCATTTAAAACATGGTCTAAGTCACAAAAACCCACCTAAAGTGACCAGATAAGCACAGACCCCCACACACTACCCCAGTGATCACTGACCCCTCACCCCCATAAAAATATTAATCACAACTTGAAAATTGTGTTTCCAGAACATCATCACCTGGCAGCCTGGCATAGGAAAGCCTCATGCTGCACAGAGGTGTCTTAAGCCGTCATGGGGGTGGGTTAGGGACCCATGGAGAGGAAGACCCATGGCCATAAGCCCCTGTAATCACTGCATTGATATTGAAACATGTGCACTCTCTTATACACCCCTAAAACCCTTTTGTACTGGCATATAAATGGCTCCTGCAGCCATAAGGGCTATTGGGGTGGTAGATAAGTGGGTCTAGGGGATTCTAGAGGTACTGTGGGGTGCTCACCATGACCTATAAGGGAGCTGTAGTGAGATGAAGACATGGCATCCTTTTGGTGAAGTTCACAGCAGTGCCCTGTAAGGTACCCCACTATTTAGGTGTCATGTTTGGGTGTTCAGTCCATCACTTTGCAGACCCCCCTCCCACGTCTAACAGGGCTTGTTCTAAGTGTTTTTGACTTGGACAAAAAGTTGGAAGAAAATGTAGTATAATGATGAATGATTTAGCGACTTGGACGATCAGATCGACAGGATGTATACTTAGACGATTTTCGAAAACGAAAAAAAAATTTGGACGTATTTTCGAAAATGTGTCTTAGGCTCTTTTTAACTTTGGACGACTTGCGACATAGACGAAAATGGACTTTCGTCTATGCCCCTCCACATTACTTAAAAAAAAAATTATTTTGTTAACCGTTTAGATACCTGTTTGATAAATGGTATATCAAAAATAAAGGAAACTTGGAAACAGAGACTGCGGGGAGCATTCATTGTCGTCGGTCGCTGGAAGCAGTTTAATATGAAATTGGGACGAGCAATTCCATAAAAGAAAATTGCATGATAATTAAAAATACCCCTGAGGCAGGACAAGAGTCAAAACATTGGGAGTGTTGGATCTTTCATTTGAAATAAAGAAGTATTTGTCCCAGTTCTGCAGACGTTTACACTTCTTTGTGTTGTTGTGAAAGTTAGAAAATTATTCTACATGTATTTTTCAGCACAGTGTTTCCACAAAGGTTTGTTTTACCAGGACAGTGATGAATCTCACCCCTAAGTCAGTATATGTGATATTTGATCTCAGTCTCTCATAATTTACTGCTAATACTTGCCATAGTAATTGCATTATGCCAAAATTAGCTTTCTTTGGAGCTGATGATGTATAGGCAACTTATCAAAGTGTGCTTGAAAATTCCTATTCGAGTGCAACAGGCATATCATTCCTGAATCTTCGGGTAGTCAACATATTCATGTGAGAATTTGTGCAGAGAGCCTCATTAGAATTGTTTTGTTCCACCTCATATCTCTCTGGGCTGTGCTCCAATTTCTCAGTTTGTCTCTCTCCATGTGAGATGGTAGGTTGAGAAGGCGACGGCGAAAGCTAGAAGGTGCACAGGGAGAGGTATGGCTAGTAGGGGAAAGAATGTATTGATGCCCTGTATAATACTCTGGTGAGACTTCATTTAGAATATTATATACAGTTCTAGAGGCCGCACCTTCAAAAAGATTAAAAAAGGATGGAGTCGGTCCACAGGAAGGCTACTAAAATGGTGCGTGGTCTTCATCATATGGCATATGGAGACACACTTAAAGATCTGAATATGTATACTTTGGCGGAAAAGCGGGAGAGAGGAGATATGACAGAGAAGTTTAAATACCCACGTGTCATAAATGGAACAAGAGGGCAAAGGATGAAGTTAAGAGGTGATAGGCTCAGAAGTAATCTAGCACAATACCTTTTTACAGAAAGGGTGGTAGATGCATGGAATAAGCTCCCAGTAGAGGTAGGGTGGAGACAAAGACTGTGTCTGAATTCAAAAAATGTTGGACAGGCAGTGGGATCTCTTAGGGATAGGAGGAGATAGTGGATTCTGCAGATAGGCAGACTGGATGGGCCATTTGGCCTTTATCTGACGTCATGTTTCTATGTAGCCAGAATAAAGGTTAATAATCTAGTCTAGTATTACAACCAGAACGAAAGAAGTTATCCTGCCATTGTATTGGGCAATGGTGCGTCTGCATCTGGAGTACTGCATCCAATATTGGTCGCCGTACCTTAAGAAGGACATGGCGTTACTCGAGAGGGTTCAGAGGAGAGCGATGCGTCTGATAAAGGGGATGGAAAACCTTTCATACGCTGAGAGATTGGAGAAACTGGGTCTCTTTTCCCTGGAGAAGAGGAGACTTGGAGGGGATATGATAGAGACTTACAAGATCATGAAGGGCATAGAGAGAGTAGAGAGGGACAGATTCTTCAAACTTTTGAATAATAAAAGAACAAGAGGGCATTCCGAAAAGTTGAAAGGGGACAGATTCAAAACGAATGCTAGGAAGTTCTTCTTTACCCAACGTGTGGTGGACACCTGGAATGCGCTTCCAGAGAGCGTAATAGGGCAGAGTACGGTACTGGGGTTCAAGAAAGGATCGGACAATTTCCTGCTGGAAAAGGGGATAGAGGGGTATAGATAGAGGATTACTGCACAGGTCCTGGACCTGTTGGGCCGCCGCGTGAGCGGACTGCTGGGTACGATGGATCTCAGGTCTGATCCAGCAGAGGCATTGCTTATGTTCTTATGTCATTCTCTCTACATACATGAAGCTACTAAGTACTGTAGTAGATTTAAAACAAACCAGAGAAAATATTTCTTCACACAACATGTAATTAAATTATGGAATTTGTTGTTGGAGAATGTGGTGAAATCAGTTAGCTTAGCAGGGTTTAAAAAAACTTGGATACTTTCCTAAAAGAGAAGCCCATAGGCCATTGTTGAAATCCACTGCTTATTCTTATTATAGCAGTATAAAATCTGTTTACTACTTGGGATCTAGCTAGGTACTTGTGACCTGGGTTGGCCACTGATGGAAACAGGATACTGGGCTTGATGGACCTTCGGTCTGTCCCAGTACGGCAATTCTTATGTTCTTATACTATCTCCACAAGTTGTTTCTTCTATATTTTAACAACAGTGATACTTCGCACCATACGTGCTGAAAAATATAGCAGTGTAAAATTATATGTAGTGCTCAGTCACCAACCAATTAGTGTCATAAAAATGCCAGCAATGGCTGTATAAAAGGGACCATCATAGCACGTCACAGTCCCTTTTGCCGCCCTCCTGTTACTCTTACTTTAGAAAAGATAAATCAAATAAGTAAAAAATACTTATCTGAAAGCAGTATAGACTTGCTGAAGGCGGAACGCCAACAACCATGCTGGACGAATTAAATAATCCAAACCAAGTGTTGTGCCTTGTGTAACCCCGCATTCTGGCCAGTAGATTATAGAATGCGGGGTTACACAAGGCACAGCACTTGGTTTGGATTATTTAATTCGTCCAGCATGGTCGTTGGCGTTCCGCCTCCAGCAAGTCTATACTGCTTTCAGATAAGTATTTTTTACTTATTTGATTTATCTTTTCTAAAGTAAGAGTAAAATGAGGGCGACAAAAGAGACTGTGATGTGCTATGATGGTCCCTTTTATACAGCCATTGCTGGCATTTTTATGACACTAATTGGTTGGTGACTGAGCACTACATATTTTTCAGCACATATGGTGCGAAGTATCACTGTTATTAAAATATAGAAGAAACAACTTGTGGAGTTATTGTTTTCAGTTTGATTTCTAACACAAAGTCTTTATTATTGCTCCTGAATTTGTTTACTTATACTATCTCCACTTATGAGTACTAATTTCAGTGTTACTCCTTCTTCATGGGTTCAAACATTTACCTGAGCAGATCCACTTTTGTGTAATTTTAGCTAGATGGCAAAAAAATTTCCAAATATTTCACTTTAGTAATTTTATCATGGGGGACTGTTTTCCAGGCATTTCAATAGTATCAGTTGTCATTGGCAACTATCTTGATGGATCATTCTAACCTAGATCTTGAAAAGAAATAAACAAATTACCCATGCAAGAATTCTCCCATGCCGTTCCCTGAGTGTTTACAACCTTAAGTTCCCTTTTACTAAGCCACAGCAAAATCTGCAGTCACCATGGCTTAACGTGGGATTTTGCCATTCAGCACTTGCAAATTTAATGAGGCAACCATTGGGGGTGTTTCCAGCATTGCCGTGTTTAATTTGCAAATATTGCATAATACTGTGCTTGGAGTTAATGCTGGATATGATACAGAGGTTGGATCACACTGAGGGGCGTTTTTGATAGGATGTCTAAGTCTGACTTTGGACGTTTCCTGAAAAATGTCCAAATATTGGTGGAGAAAACAACTATTTTCAAACCCACAAGATGTCCATCTTATTTTATTTTATTTTTTCCAAAAATGACCTACTTAAACATTTTGGTCCATAGGACATCTAACTTTTTGGGCCATTTTTGAAAATAAAATGTCCAAATTAAATTTTTGAAAACCAAGCTATAGGGAGGTAGGCAAAGTCGCCATATATACTACACTGGCCACACAGGCATGCCACTGAAGCATAAAAGTTGCCAGGTACACATGTTTATGTTTATTTAAGATTTGATATACTGCTCCTGCATTTTACTGACCTAAGCGGTTTACAATGTATCAAACTAAAATGAAATTAAGTACTTGAAAAAAACGACCCTATCTGTCAGAATCTAGCTAAAGTAACCCCCATACATTATATGGTAAGCTCTCCAAAACTCCCCCAAAACCTTTTGTACCCACCTGTTTACCACACCAACAACCCTTATACCTGCAAGTGTCACTTATATGTAGGTACAGTGGGTTTTGGTGAGCTCACACTTTCCCCCCTAAGTGAACTATTTAGGGTGGCATTTGGGCCTTGGTCCCCTTCTCTGGAGTCCACTGAACTGACCACCAGGCTACTCCAGGAACCTTCTTGTAGCTTTACAAGGACTGGCCATAATATCTGCAGCTGTCATAGAGACAGATGTACTGTTTCATGCAGGTCTTTGGGAGGGGGGGGGGATCAGTGAGCACTGGGGAAGTGTTGGGGGGGGGCATGACATCATCCTTCCAGTGGTCATCTGCTCAGTTTGGGCACTTTTTTGGCCCTTATTTGTGTTTAAAACAAATCTAGCCCCAAACGTCCAAATTGTCTCCATGGAGGTTTTGTAAAATCTTCAATTATCACTACAAAACATCCAAACTCTGCCCAAATCCCACTCCTAATTTGCCTCCAACATGCCCCCTTGAGATTTAGATGCACTGCAGACAAAAAATATAGCAGAACATCTAGAAAGTCTGTTTCGAAAATAGAAACTTAGACATTTTGATGAGAAAAGCATTCAAGTGCCACGGTTAATAGACAACCCTGCGAAAGACAAAGGTGCACGCTGACAACTGTGCGCAAGACGGAGGCGCGCACCGAAGAAAATTACAGTTTTTTTGGGATCCGACAGGGGGTTTTGTTGGGGAGCCCCCCCCCCCAGTTTACTTAATAGAGATCACGCCGGCGTTATGGGGGGTTTGGGGGAAAAAGTGAAGTTTTCAGTAAAATGTGGGGGTTACAACCCCCCAAACCTCCCACAACACCCCCACAATGCGGCGCAATCTCTATTAAGTAAAGTGGGGGGGTTCCCCCCCGTCCCCCCGTCGACCCCCCCTTCAGAGCCCTAAAAACAGTAATTTTGTGCGGCGCATGCCTCCGCGCTGCGCTCAATTGTCTGGGCGCGCCTTTGTCCCGGCGCGCTTTTGACCTGACACCAAGTGCCACTTTATGCTGATTTTTGGACATCTTTCTGATTTGAAAACGAGCCCCACTGTCTTACAGTATGAACACTTACAGTGCAGGATCCTAAAAACCTGCAGATTCTCAGTGAACTCTGTGTGAAACATGCTTGTGGATAATGTCATCCCTTTGAATAAAGCCCTCTATGATTTGCTCACAGATCCAACAAGTTACCATGGAAATATAAAGCTCTTGTGGCCAGAGGTGTGTTTTGTGCACTACCTGAAATCTTCTGGGGACCCTAACATTTATCTTTCATATCTTAAATAGCATAATTACCAAGTGAGATCTTCTCTCCTGAGTCTGCTGGAAGCAAGAAAACTAATAAAGCAAGTGCAGATATTAGCACACATGGGATGAGAAGGTTGAGTCCATAGTATAGAGTTCTACGCCTTATAGTCACTGTGAATGTCACATCCAAGTAAGGCTCTTTACAGCAATCATAGAAATTTTCACTCCTCTTTCCTGGTACACCTGTTGAAGAAAATAACAAACAGATCTCAAACTACCCAATAATAATGGAGGGAAAAAGCCTCAGAAGTCCAGAGGAGTTAATGCTATGAAGCATTATATATATATTACCACCTCTTTTTAGGACTAATATCTTTCATTGGCAAAAAAAAAGCCTCCATATATTATTACATCAACATGTGATGCAATAAAAATTATAATCAGAAATAAACCAGCACTCATCTTGTGTCCCAACAGGACCTGTTTCACTAGCATGCTTCTTCAGGGGATCCGAGTGCTGCATCGTGGGGCAAAGAGGAAACACTCCCATGGGAGTGTTAGATGTGCATGTATGTATTTAAAGCATTTCTATCCTGCTCTTTTCAACAATTCTAGGTGGGTTTCACTAGGCTATAAGTGGTATATAAATACTAAAAATAAATAAATAAATAAAATAAAAAATACATAAACAACATAATTAAAACAAATGCCGAACAAATATCAAAACAACCTAAAACACATGACATACTGACTATACGAAACACCAGCTTCATCAAATACCAAAGGTTTCTACAAAAGAAATATCTCTTGTCATTTCCTGAACTACACAATAGGAGTAATTTGTCTGAATTCTGCTGTAAGTTATATGAGACATCAACTTATTCAAGTATCAAAGGCATCTACTAAAAAATATGCCATCAACCATTTTCTGAACTGAACAACAGAAGTTATTTTTCTAATTTCTGCTGGAAGTGATTTCCCCCTATATGAAATAATGAGGCGCAGTAAGTGTTAAGTCTGACATTTCTAAAAGATGGAGCATCCAATAACAATGTATCAGCTGAATGCATGATGCTTATTGGTTGATATATTCTTAAACAACTCACAAGGCTGTATACTGTAGAGAACGGCTCGCAATGCAAGGTATGTGCCGGCAGCAGGATGGGTGGGCTGGAGCCGCCAGACCCGCGAGCAAGGGTGTTGTACTGGAGCCGCCGGACCCATGAGCACCGTGGGGTAGGGCCTGGAGCCACCGGACTCACTGAACTTGCGGGACTCGCAATGGGGGAGGGATGGGGATATTGGGGAGGTGTGGTGGGTTGGGTTCCCTACAGGAGCAAAGCCATTTACCATTTTGCGGAGCAGTGAAAAGCTTTCTTCCCGTGCTGGCGGTGAACAGATATCAACTATACCTGTTCCTGCGGTTTTACTGTGGGTTACCATGGGACCATTCTCTACTGGAAAGTTCTCAGCCCAACTAACCAACTTCCTAAATTCTGAGCATTATTTTGCCACTATAGTTGAAAAGAGTTATCTTATTTTGTTAAGTGCCAATTTGCAGAAATGAAATTCTATGTTTTTGACATTGTTTTCAGATCATTGATTCAATCATATTCATACCATTTTTATCCTGGTTGGGCTGAGAACTTTTCAGCATCCCACCCCACCCCCATATAAGGAATTACAATAATCCAAAAGAGATGTGGCAAAAGATGGCACAACACATCTAAAATTGGCAATTATTATGAAGACTGAAAGATTACCTAACTAAGTTTAAAGAAAATATTATAATTGTACTCTTAATCTGCACTCTTAAAGACAAATTCCCTGATACGATTCCTCCCATTTCCCTTGTTTTTAACCTTAATTGTACTCTTTTCTTTTAAAATTGTATTTCTCCCTACTATCCTGTTGTTTTCATGTAAGTAATGTCGTGTCGCTAAAAAGTATGTTAATTGTTCCTCATTTAAATTTTTTATTTGTTAAACGCGTGGAATTTATGATTAGCTTTTTATTGAATTTTAATAAAACTTGAAACTTAATAAACTTGAAACTCCCAAATACTTTACTTCACTGACAATGGAGATTTTGATATCATCCACAGTTAGTTTCGATGGAACAACAGCATCAGAAAGGTTATCTGATAACCAAAGAATTTGAGCTTTTTTCATGTTCAGTTTAAATTTAATAGCTTGACCAGATATAAATTAATTTTAAGCACATGAACAAGCATTGAATGGCATCTTCAAAAGGAGTCTTGAGAGAACCCCTCCCCCTTTCCCCCCGAATATCATCAGCATATAATTTAAACTGACGACCTAAACAATAGGTGACAGCTTGGAACTAAATAGATGTTTTCAAGAAGTTCTGATAAAGCAGTATTCCAGGTGGCAGTTGTTTCCAGTCAGATTTATCAGGACCATTATTCTAAGAAAGAAGTACACCATGCCACATACTGTATATGTTGCATCAATCTATAGCAAACTGTGTGCCGCGGTGAGATTCCTGGGGTGCCATGAAATGCCAGCAAAGAGGAGAGGCACCGGCTTACTGCTTACAGGATGTGCCTCTTGCAGTGAGAGGCACATCCTGTGGGCAGTCAGCCAGCACCGGCACCTCTCCACCTCTCTGCAGCTCTCCTCCTCCAGCACCCCTCACTGGTGTAGTAATTGCAGGCTCAGGGCCCCATCTGGAGGACCTCCGCGCATGTGCAGATGTCATCGTGTTGACGGCCGTGCATTTCTGGTTGCCCGCCAGCCACAGCCTCGAGTTTAGTGTGCCACGGCTTTAAAATGTTTGCAGGACATGGTGTAACATGATCATTTTATAGCTCTATCATAGGCCTACTTGTGAGCTAAACTTTATTATTGTATACCCCGCCACTTATTTGCTACAGAGATTTTAAAAAGGGTGGAGGGGAGACACCTTATTTTGAAACACAGTGTATCTAAATCTAGGCAGTATAACAACATACAACCCCATGAGTCTGCATTGGGAATTTCTTGGTTAATATTAGGGATTCTGATATTTGGGTATACGGAACTAGCAAAATAAATGCAAAGATCTTACCTACTAGATCCCATTCCCCATTGGAAATGTAACCGGATAGCACTGCATCTTGCATTTGCAAATCCAAAGACCAGCCATCATAAGTCCAAGATCCAAACTTTAAATCACACTTCTGAATGTCAAATGGAAACCAACGCACATCAATGTAACATGAGCTCTTGAAAATGCCTGGAAGAAAGTAAACTGGCAACCTCAACATGTTTCTAATATATAGTACTACCATCCAAAGTCATAGATAGTGTTTATACATGCATGCATTGCCATAAATAGAGCCCCCAGAATTTGCCCTTGGCTACAGAATTGGGCCAAATGGCCCTCCCATATTGCTGCTGCTCAGACCTCTGCACAACTGCTCAAACTTGCTGCTGCTGTTGCTTGAACGCCTGTCCCCTAATTTTATAATCTTGTGCAACTATTTTCAAGCTTAGCATGTCAAAATGTGCATACAGGTTGCAAAATACTGCCAATAAGCGTATAATTTAATTGTTAAACAATAATTGGTATTATCAAAATTTTACTATAATTAAGAGTTAATTGGTGCTATTAATTTGGAGTTATGTGTGTATCTGCACTTGGTATTCTATGACCTTAGCATGCAATTCATTTAGGGCCCAATTCTATAAACTGCGCCTAACTTAAGATTGGCATGCACTAAGTGCCGCGTTCCTAAGCACCTATGGTTTAGGCACTGTTTCATTTTATGGGAGAAAATTACATTTATTTTTCAACATAAGTCTCCTTTTAACTCAATACATTTGCTCCAATGTTTTTCGAGACCGTTCATGCGTTCAGTAAAATATGAAATGTCTAAGCTGGAAAAATGGCTATTTACAGCATCTGTGAATGCAGAATCCGAAGAAAAATGTCTTCCCAGACAGCCATTTTTTTCAGGTTCGGTAACAGAAAGAAGTTACACAGAGCAAAATCTGGAGAGTACAATGGATGAGGAAGTAAGTTTAGCAACAATTCATGTAATTTCACCATCGCAATTGTTGATATGTGAGTTGGTGCGTTGTCCTGGTGGAAGAGATCTTCTTAGACAAATGAGGGTATTTCATCTTGATTTTGCGGTGTTAGTTTGTCTTCAAGGATTTCTTGAATAACATGGTTTTTATTTATTTTCTGAATGATTTGTAGTCTGGGGTCGTTATCAGTAAATTGGATAGTTTGTAATCCAGTTTTGCTGCTTGTGTGGCTATATAATAAGCCTACATAGTATTCTCCATTAATGCTTTTTTCCCTTTTTCCAGAGAGTCAATAATAATTATCCCGTGGAAATCCCAAAAGGCCATCGCCCCACTTTTCCAGCCGATGGAGCCGTTTTCACTTTCTTTGGAGCTGGTTCATCTCCTATAGTCCATTGTTTGGATTGTTGTTTTGTCTCAGGAGTATTGTGATGAACCCAAGTCTCATCCACAGTCACAAAATGTCACAAAAAGTTATTCTCATTACACTTAAAATGCTCAAAACACGTTTTTGAAATGTCCAATCAAACTCCTTTTGGTCAACAGTTAGCAAACGCAGTACCCATTGCGCACTCAACTTCCTCATGCCTAAATATTAGTGGAGAATGGTGTGTACACATTCTGATGAAATGCCAGTAGCCTCTACTATCTCATATAGAGCCATTTGGTGATCTTCCATAATGATTCAGAGAACTTTATCAACCATTTTGTCAGTTGTTACTATTTTTGGACATCCTGCCATGTTTAAACTCAGTAGCCCATGCTTTCACCATTGAAAATGAAGGAAATGCATCACCATATGTGTCTAAATCATTTTTAATTTTTGTCAGCGATTTTCCCTACAAATGAAGGAATTTTATCACGGTGCAATACTCAATTTTGTCCATTTTTTACAAAGTGAAGTAGTTAATTTCAAAAGGCTGACAAGACAAAACTAGACATCAGACTGACTTGAAAATCTAGATGTAGATGTTTGTCAACGCCATCTACTGGACAGCTATAGAATTCTGATGCTAATCTTGCTCTTTCTTGGTCAGGCCAGAAACTTTTCAATTGACCTTCACATAATAGCAATTACAGATATAGTTGCCATTATAGCATCCATGCATAGGGATAAATTATATTAATAGTGCTTTGAGTTGCAAGCAATTAGTAGCGCTAACTGGATTTAATTAAAAGTTAAGCATCTAAATTTAGGTGCAGAATCCACGCCTAAATTTTACATGAGTGTCCACAAAGAGGGTGAGGAAATGAGAGGGTCCTAGGCCAATCAGGGACATTCCTAGAATTCCAGGCACAATTGCAGACTAAGGGGGACTCATGCCTAATTTAGGCATGAGGATTTGCACCACATATCAGTCGGTGCAAATGGACAGCCCTAAGGTCAGGCACAATTCCCAGGCTTAAGCATTATTCCATAAAGTGTGTCTAACTCTAAGCTCCATTTATAGAATAGCGCTGAGCATTTTTTCAGTTCCAATTTTTAAGTCACCATTTATTGGATTTACCCCGTAGTGCACACAGTTTAGGTGACTAACTTTAAGCAATCTTTAGAGAATTACCCCCATGCTGACTTCCACCAGCAACTATCACAGCACAGTCTTCCTTCCCACACAGGGCTCCCCGCCCGCTGCTGCCTCTCGGTCTCTCCTGTCTAAGGGAAGGATTAATAGGGTGAGGGACTAGGGCAGAGTTCTGCTGTATACTTCATTCTACTTCTATAAAACAGGAAGCAATTTTTGAAATTAAATTTATTTATTTACCCCCCCCCCCCTTTTACAAAACTGTAGCGTGTTTTTTTAGTGCCGGCAGCGGAGGTAACAGCTCCAAAGCTCATAGAATTCATAGAATTGTGCCTTTTGTGACTCCAAAGCTCATAGTGTCAGAGCTGTTACCATCGCGGCCAGTGCTAAAAATCACGCTACGCTTTTGTAAAAGGGGTGGGGGTTATTTATTTAGTTAATTTTATAGCCCGTCCTTCCCAGGAGCCCAGAATGGGTTACAAGGATATGTACACAGTAGTCATCAGGTTCCACAAGACATAAGGTACAGAGAATTTAAGACTGATATTAACAACAGGAAACAAGCTAGCATACCACTATAACCATGAAGTGCATCAAACTCTTCTATCACGGTCTCAGAACTGGAGCCTACGCAAGGTATTTATATCACAAACTCGAGTGATCAGCGTAGTACTTTAGCTCCCTGCTCCAATCATTGACCGCTTAGGTTTTAAAACATATAAACTTTAATAATTTAATCTTAAAATATTTATTGTAGAAAACTTTTTTAAAAATATATATACTTTTAGTTCATTTTATTTAGTTCATTTTATTTTAATTCAATTTATAGAAAACCTCACTATCAGTGCAAATTTGCCCACTTTGTATGCACTATTAAGGATTTGAAAAAATGACAAGCTACTTATCTTTAAACGGCGCTTGTCTCTGGATATGTTTTTTTCAGCAGTGCTCAAATAGTTGCACAAGCCAGTATTGCACAAGCGTTTCGCGGACTCACTGTTTGTCCGCTGCTTCAGGGCCAGCACTGCGGCATTCAATTCTGTGTTTTATGTTGTGCAGTGCTTCTCCTGGCTCTAGGTGTTGGCCTCTCTAAACGGTTCCATCCTTCTCTAAGGTTGTGCTGGTTCTGTGGCTGCTGGTTCTGAGACCGTGATAGAAGAGTGTGATGCACTTCATGGTTATAGTGGTATGCTAGCTTGTTTCCATTTATTATTTACTACCACTTGGGATACTTGTTTATAGATTGTACACTGATATTAACAACACACGTGCTAGGAGAACACATAAGCTACAGTGAATCAAAAAATGGTTTCAGCATGTCTATGGCAGAAAGGAGAACAAGTAGTGTTGATAAAAAGTCTCAGGTGCGCCTTGTCTTGGTCAGTTATAGTTTGAGGCCAGGAGCATGCTGGTTCGTGAACAGTAGTGTCTTCACTGCCTTTCGGAAGGGCAGGAGATTGTCAATTGCCCTGATGGCAGGGGGAAATTGGTTCCATAGTTTAGGAATGCTGTATGATCACTTCTGGGCCATTTCTAGGTATAGGCGATTTACAGGAGGGTTGCATATATGAGATATTAGTAGCTCAAGATGAGTTGCATCCACTTACACTAGGCATTTCTCTGTCCCCAGAGGACTTACAATATATGAGGTCCTTTTGGTAAAAATCTGTGCTTATTACATGGCAACTGCGAAGCCTGTGCAATAAATGTTGTTGATGTATCCCACATCTACCCATACAGTTAATGCGGAGATAATATACTTATCGTGCATTAACTACATTGCAGTTTACAGAACAGGGGCGCAAGTCAGTTATGGGTAAAACTGCTAATTAGGGCTCCTTTTACTAAGCTGCGATAGCATTTTTAGCGCACACAGAATTGCCCCGCGTGTGCTAAACCCGCACTACATGGCTAGAACTAATGCGCAGCAATTTAGTGCAAAAATGAATGCTTGTTAACACCAATTAAATTAGCCAATTATGTTGCATGCATAACTGACACTATTCTATAACTGGATGTGCCCGACTTTAGTTCAACAACTCCAGTGACTCATTATTGCTTATTATAGTACTGTGTTAATGTAGTTCCACATTTTTTATATTGCATATTGATACCTATATAACATAGAGAAGAAAAAACTAATTCCAAATAAATAAAAATGAAAGGGAAGGGAAGAAGAGCATGGCAGCTACCAAAAGTCTTTCCATTGTACATTTGCCAGAACTCAAAAGCAACCATACCTGGTGGTAAATATTCACAGTAGCCAGAGGAATTCACTAGAACATTGGTGTGAAATGAAGCATCAAACCGGTCATCTGCACTGGAACGAGAACATAATTGTACTGATCATTTTAGGGATTCTGATTTTAGATTTTTAACTGATAGAGAAGGGCACTTTCAATATGATGTCTATATTTGAGTTTAGACATTTTTGGAAGTGCATCCAAAAATCTGGCAGAGAACATGACCATTTTCAAAACAACAAAATGTCTTTGTTTTTTCAAAAATGACTATTTCTAGTTGTGTTCCCCTAAGTGTGTCTATTATTTTTGACCATTTTTTTTTTGGGGGGGGAGGAAAGTCCAAAACAAAACAACATAAAACAAGCCATTGGAATGTAGGAAGGACCTGCAGTTTTAGCAGACTGGCCATATTGACATCCTCTTAGGAGGCACTATAATGAACTTCACATAAAAAAGCCCAGGTACACAGCTCACCATAGCCCCCTTACATCGTATGGTGAGCACTCAAAATCCCACCCAAAATCAACTGGACCCAACTGAACCCCACACCCAGTGTCATAGTAAGGGGGGGGGGGTCCGCCCTGGGCTCCATTGTGGTGGGAACACCAGCACCCCTCCTCCTTTCAGCCCCATGCCTATTCCCACTCCTTCCCCGCTTCATGAGTGCCCCTCTTCCCTTCCCCCGTACCTCTAGTTCACCACCATGAGTAACAACTTCAACATGCTCCTCGCGACTGCATCGGCTCCCGCTGATATCACTTCCAGCTGCTGCATATAGGAAGTAACATGAGAGGGAGAGGACGTGGTTGCGAGGAGTACATTGAACTGGTTGGTTGTGGTGGGGAACAACTAGAGGTACGGGGAAGGGAAGGGGCACGCGCATGGCAGGGGTGTCAGGGAAGGAGCGGGGAGGAGGGAGATGAGGGCAGGGAAGGGACACCTCTCACCCTTGCTACGCCACTGACCACACCAACAGTTCTTAAGCCTGCAGGTGGGATTTACTTGGATTTTGGAACCATAGTCCGCCATCTTTGTGGTTCACTACAGTGTCCACTAGACTCTCTAGAGACCTGCTTGCTGCTCTGCTAGGACTGCCCAGAACATCTGAAGCTATCATACAGACAAGTGTATAATGTTTCCTTCACATCTTTGTGGTGGGAGGGGGGTCACTGACCACTGGGGAATGTGTGAGGGGGATCATGTTTACATCCCTCTGCTCAGTTAGGGCAGCTTTTAGGCACTTATTCATTAATAAAACAGGTCTAACCCCAAACATCCAAATTGTGTCTTGATCGTTTTCTAAAATGTTTGATTATGGCATAAAAATGTCCAACTAAATAAAATCAAAAAATCAGGAGTGGAAGAAACAATAACACTAAACAAAAACACAACTCTCCACCAAACAGCAATAATGCCGAGCTGTCACTCTAGACCAGGGATATCAAAGTCCCTCTTTGAGGGCCGCAATCCAGTCGGGTTTTCAGGATTTCCCCAATGAATATGCATGAGATCTATTTGCATGTTCTGCTTTCAGTGTATGCTAATAGATCTCATGCATATTCATTAGGGAAATCCTGAAAACCCAACTGGATTGCGGCCCTCAAGGAGGGACTTTGGCACTCCTGTTCTAGACGAAAAAGCCTCAGGTTACCTGTAAGCTTAAACAGGCTTAACCATCCACCATCCACATCATCAGCATAAAAAACATTCATCTGAGTGGCTACGCCAAGGCAACGACAGAAAAATTTAAACAAGCTTAGGGTCATGTCTGGATTGCCTTCAAGCATGCAAAGTTGTCGATGTGATGACCTAATGACATCACACGCATGCGCTCATGCATGCAACATCATCACATCGACATCTAAATGTGGCCCAAGCTCAGGGAAGATGAAGCAAGGTTCGTGCGGGGTAGGCCTGGGGGTGGGGGCGGGGACTCATGTCCTCTCTTGTGTGTCACAGAAAAACATTTGCTCTGATAAAGTGCCAGGGCTAAAAAAAAAGTTTGTGGGACACTGAGCTAACATAAGGGAAGAAAAATGTCCAAGTCATATGTCTGCCCTAGTTCTGCCCACACCACGCCTCCTATATGCCCCCTTGAGATTTAGAAAAATTGCAGACGAACAGCATAGAAATCTGTCTAAAAAACAGGATCCAAAAATAGCAAATTGGAAGGGTTTGGGGAGAAAAACATCTGTCTGCCCCTTTATGCCATTTTTTGATGTTTTTCTCTTTTGAAAATGAGCACCAAAACATCCTTATGGTTTAAGCACTAGAGAAGCCCAACTTCTCCTAGTGTAGTTTCACTCCTCTCCTGTCCTGCTATGGATCATCTACTTTATTTTTGTGCCTTTTGTTACTGCTGATTTCTTAGCTACACAAAGGCATGTTTTTGAATCAACCAGAAAAGGATCTTGCATTAATACATCTGCAAAAATACCAAAAATTTTTGTTCCCTCAAAGGACCCCCGATCATCTTAAAACTAGCCCCCTATTTTTTACATTTTACAAACACCTAAAAAATAAAAGATCCGACTATGTCCAAAATTGTAACAGCTGCAGGTCAATTATTTTCTAATAAATATATTTTTAAAAGATTTTTTTTTAACTGTTTACTATTCATTTTACCTGCCCCTATTATCTGATACCAAAATATGAAAATGCTATTCATTTATCCCCCCTCCTTTTTACAAACCTTAGCATAGAATTCCTATGAGTGTCGGAGCTATTACCACTGCGGCCGGCGCTAAAAACCATGCTATGGTTGTTGTACAAGGAGTTATTTAACTAAAGCTAATTCAAAGTGGTACAACAAATAATAATTTCACACAATACAATGTTATATCATAAAAATAAAATTACAATAAATGCACTTAGCAAGTTCCAATAGAACAAAATAATTAAAACGTAAAACTAACTTATTTAGATACACTAACACTACATACCTGTAGTCGTATTTTAATTAATATGTCATGAATTAAAATTCTTTTTTTTTTTTTTGTACTAACAGATATGGGAAGGGGGGTGGAAATTGGGAATATTTTTATTGGTTCTGTTTATTATATTATTGTAAATATTGTTTTATTGCATTTTTTCAATGTTATTTGTATTTAAAACTTTAATAAATGTGATTTAAATAAAACGTAAAACTAAAAATATCGCCTCCTTTTACAAAGCTGCAGTAGTAGCTACTGTGTGGCAAACATTCTGTCGCCCAATAAATCCCTATGGGCATTGGAGCGATTACCGCAGCAGCATCTGCTACCCCAACTTTGTAAAAGGAACTCTAAATTTATTCACATCTAAAACCAGATATAAGCTAACACAGTGTATCACAAACTGTGTGCTATGGCACAGTAGTGCGCCGTGAAGAGATTCCGGGTGTGCCACCAGGGATTCACCCATTCTCCTCCCAGGTTCATGCCCCAAGTTTAAAGAATACTAGTATTTACATGCTAAGCTGCCTTCAGTTAGATGTGCGCATTTCCATAATTTGTAAGCACTCGTGCCTATAGTTTTAAACACATAAATGTAGACTTATAGGCAACTGTCATTATACTGTAGAATCTGCACTTAGACCCTGATTCTATAAACAGCGCCTGAAGTTTCATAAATAGCACAATCGGTACCATTGATTGAAAACCCATTAAAAAAACAATTTAAATGATTTTATAAAATTAATTAACTGGTACGTGCCTAACTAGGTAGGTATCTATCACTTTAAACCTGGCATGTACACCAAAGCGCCTACCAGAAAGTAGGCTTGGTTTGGGGTGGATTCTGGGCGGATTTGGGGTGTAGTTTGACTTAGGTGCACTCATTTAGGCCAAGAAAATCCTGGCCTAAATGGGAGTATGCCTAAGGTTTCAAAGCCTACTGAAGCACCGCCGTAGCACGGTATTGAGATGGGTGTCCTAAAGTAGATGCTCGGAAAGTTGGGCTGGGAGAGTACTGATGAGTATTGGTGGGGAGTACCTTTGGGAGATTGGGGGGGTTGGGGTGGGATTGAGGGGTATGGGTAGGTTCTGGGCTTTTGCTATGGACAGGGTACAGGGGATTCAGTGGGGGGGGGGGAGTGGTGTGGCTTCCTCAGGGCTCATCAGAGTCCAGGGCACTGCACGCTCTCAGTGGTGTGTGCGGGGGAGGGGGGGAGGAGTTTGTTTATATTCCTCTTGTTTTGTCCTTGTATGTTATACTATTTATATGATGCATATTTGTTTGGTATTGTGCACCTTCGGGGTGCCATGCTACTGTGTTCTTGTTGTTTGCATCAATAAAAATTGTTTGAACCTAAATGGTACCTAGCAGATGATTCACAACTGAGCTTAACAGCGCCTACAAGTCAGGTGCCATTTATAGAATCAGGGTCTTAGAGCGCATCAACACATAAGTTGAGGTGATCTCTTGAGAATTACCACATAAGTGCCTTGAATATTTTTCTATTTTATTTATTTAGAATATATACTGTATAATCTACTCTATCCACATTTCTAGCTGCTAATCGGGTAAATTATCCCAGTGGCACCCTAATTCCATCCATTGACCACTCCTGGACTGCCCTTGTGCCAAACAGATAGTGCTGTGGTGGTTGCACTGGATTTTCAACAGCACTTAACAAGGAAATCCGGGGATGGCCAGTCCACAGCAATTTAACCAGACAGAAGCATCTCTTGCCTGGTTAAATCATTGCAAATATCCACACCTCTGTTTTTTAAATATGAACTGCCATCAATAATCCTCAATTGAAATTGCAATCAGAGACTCAGGTTAGAAAAAAAATAAGTCAGTAGACTTCAGGATCAAGTGTCATGAATTTTGAATCTTGTATATTACATAGGTTCCCACTCCCATCCTTCCTCTGTCTTCCATACCACAAAACATACAGATAATTCAGAATTCACTAACACATGCGTTACCTCTCTGTACTGCAAGGTAATGTAAAATCTCCTATGTAATGTCTTCATCCTGATGTAAGTCTGAAATCCAATCTATACGAGCAGTTGTTTCCCAGACCTTCAGAAACGTTCTGTTGCTTTTGATAAACTCAACAATAATTTCCAGTATCCAGATATCTGCTGGGCATTATAAACCATTCATTACACAAGACACGTACCTGTTGTACAGAAGAATATCTGGTTTCCAAATCTGTCCATCTGGAAACCGAACATTTTTCACTCCAGGGTATTCAGACATATTCCATTGTAAGTAGTAATCTGTCCAATACTGACACACAAAAAAACGAGTTAATAGCATTTCTCTTTCTTGGGGTCTCTGGAGACTTAGACAGTGCCAAAATTGTGTCTTGCTGCCATTCAAAGGAGCATTACTTGGCTTCAGATGATAAAATGATTGGAAAGGGGGAATTTAGCAACCTTCACAATAATAGTGTAGAGGAGAAAAATGCTACTTTAAAGTCACAATCTAGCTTTGTATAAAAGTTTGGAAAAAAAAAAAAATCTAAACATAGCAAGTGTTGGGGCTTTATAATGTCTTAGGAAGTGATTACTTTAAGTACAGTAATACCGATTACATTTGTTCTGATAACCATAACAGAAACATTTATCTGATGTTGCTCTGTTGCTGCCTGACAGAAGCTACTTTGCAGATAAGAGGCATTGCTACACTATAGTCAATTCCGGCACCATAGAGAAAATGATAACTGTGTTTGAATAGTGAATATAAATACTTTTTCTAGTAGTGGAAAGAATTTTAAAATCAATGTGATTTGTTCTTCATTTGTTGAAAGCTTATGCATTACAAATAATGTACTAAAATTAAAGCAAAACAAAGCATATGTGAATAATTTGACGCCAAGATGTAGGTGCCAATTCTATATCAGAATTTGAATATGCCTAAGTTATCATAGACTATTAGCTCAAACCCATTTTGGAGAACCAAAATTTAGGTGTGATCACGTACTGGAGAGTCGGGCAGCATGCGCGGTATACGGGTGTGCGCGGTATACAAAAATTTCTGTACATAATTTTGTGTTTTCCGCGCACTATACCCGTGTGCGCGTTTTACACGGGTGCGCGTTATCTACGTGAAAATACGGTACTGGGGGTCAATGATGTGTACAAATGGTGCGCTAGGATTTTCTATCAAAACCTAAAGTTGGAAAACTGTGCGGATTGAAGTTTTTCCCATAAATTTTGTTGTGGTTCATCAGAAAATAATTTTTAAAAAAATTTTTAAGCCCATTCTGGGGTCCCTCCAAGCCACTGATTACATAAAGCTCTGTTTTGCTTAAGCTGAGTGCACAGAGTGCAACATGAGGCCTTGTTGCAAGGAGTTAAACAGCATCACAGGCTTTATATTGACTCTCTCGATATTGAATGCTTGAGTGTTTGGAATGCCATTGGAAGGTGATTACACCAAAATGTATGTGTTTAGCTATCATCAAAGTATGTTAAATTTCTCTTATTATCCACAATAAAATGCAGATATTAGGAGGATAGTATGGTGCAATGGTTAAAGCTACAGCCTCAGCACCCTCAGGTTGTGGGTTCAAAGTACCCACACTGCTCCTTGTGACCCTGGGCAAGTCATTTAATCCCCCATTGCCCCAGGTACATTAGACAGATCTTGAGCCTGCTGGGACAGACAGGGAGAAATACTTGAGTACCTGAATAAATTCATGGAAACCATTCTGAGCTCCCCTGGGAGAACAGTATAGAAAATTAAATAAATATTGAAGGTTCATTTAATAAAATACTTCTAGATTTTTTTTGCATAAAATGTCTTTTAATCATTATTTGATGACAGCAGAATGTTTTCTTATTCTTTTGTGGTTGTAACACTGGGGTTCTAAGGAATCAGATCCCGCTTGTTATAATAAGCATATTGGAGACACTACTTTTATTTCTGTACTGATTTATTGGGCGGGGGGGGGGGGTTCCCAATAAAACAGACTTGGTGTAAAATGTCTTTTTATCAATGTATCATTACTGAGTGTGAAAACATAAAAGTTATAGTTATGATACCAATAAATTTGTTCCATTAAATAAAAACAATAGCAAAGTTTAAGAAAAAAGGAGCTTTATGTAATCAGTGGCTTTCAGGGACCCCAGGATGGGCTTTAAAAAAAAATTATTTATTTTCTGATCAAGCACAATAAAATTCATGGGAAAAATTTTAATTAACACAGTTTTCCCAAATTTAGATTTTTTTTGGACAACCCTAATGGTGCATATTTCTAGATGTCTGTTTATAGGATTGTCCTGTTAGTTATCTTGTCATTTGGTTAAGAACTTGTTCAGCAAATGCAATCTAGCAACCGTACAGCCAGTCAATGTTTCAGGATATTGTTGATGAATATGCATGAGATAAATTTGCACACACTACCTTGGAAACCTAGTAATGGGACACCCATTTGGCTCAGGCATATTCCTTGTGGATATCTTGAATAACTTGGCTGGAAGTGCTGTAAACATAATAGTTCTGGGAAGCCCTGAATTAAACGTGGCCCGACAAATGCGAGCAGGACAATCGCGCCCCGTCAATGAGGATTTAATCCTCATCTAAACCTTACCCTAACACTAGTGCAATTGACGGGGCGCCATTGTCCTGCACTTATTTGTCGGTGTACCAAAATAAATATTGTACCCCTAGAACAGTGTCCTGCAAACTTCTTTTTGCTCCAGCACACTAACGGAGCAAATGTTTTTCTGTGGCACATCCACAACCCCACTCTACTCCACTCCCAGCCAGGGCCGGATTTTCTTATAGGCTAACTAAGCTTCAGCCTAGGGCCTCAAGATCAAGAGGGGCCTACATTCAAATTGTTAGCAAAATTAAAATTACACTATTCTAAAAACAGTGAACACTAAAATACTGAACCGAAAATAAGGAGAAATTCTATGCTTCGGGATCGGAACCGGCTCCGGCCGCAACGGGGCGCCGACTCAGCTTCTCCCTTTCTTTTTCTCGCCCTGGGAGGAGGATCGGGGAGGGAAAGACGTCAGTCCGGAAGCAGCTGGGTAAAGCCCAGCCCCATGGGGAGAAAGGCAAAACGTGGATCCGTCAGGACAGGGCGGCCCAGACTGGCATCGGGGGGGGGGGTTTCAGTGGAAGGGGGATAGAAGGCAGGCAGGCTGGCATCGGAAGGGGGTGGGGGGGTTTAATGTAAGGCAAGCAGGCAGGCAGGATGGCATGGGGGGTATTCAATGGAAGGGGTATGGGAGGCAGGCGGGCATCGGAGGGGGGGTGAGGTGAGGAAGGACGCACTGGGGGCACTATGGACATAGGAAGGGGCAATGTTGTATGTTATGTTTGATTAGTTATTGTTACAAGTACTATATATGGTGCTGAGAATAAATGTCCAAATAAGTGTTCTCGACTTTTTTTTATTTATTATCCGTGTCACATTTTTTATAAAGGTTAGTACCAATAACAACATGTTTCATTTAACATATTGATATATATCACAGTAATGATGTATTTTATTATTTCTCATGTAATTTACAAACTTAAAAATGGAAGGTGAAAGGGCCTCATAAGTGGAATAGCCTAGGGCCTCTTTTCATCTAAATCCGGCCCTGCTCCCAGCCCTGCCCCACACAAACCTCATCTCATTTTCCCTGAGCTCAGGGCCCTGTCTGGAGGATCTCCGAGCATGCGCACAATGTCAACCATGTCGATGTCCGCGCATGCTCGGAGGCCCTCCAGACACAGCCCTGAACCCAGGGAAAACAAGATGAGGTTCATGTGGGGACAGAGAGGACGAGAGGCGCCATCACCAGAAGTGACACTTGGTATACATCATGTGTCCTTCAATCCCTGGCAGCACACCCGGAATCTCACTACGGCACACAGTTTGCGATTCACTGCCCTAGAAGTTTGGAGTTCCACAACTAGTGCTGATGAACCATAGTCCCATGTGGTCAATATCCAGTTCTTTCTACTCCAGAATGGAAAAGGGCAAGACTAATCTCAATATACATTTATATACATATAATCACTTATATACATTTAGAATGATGGTATTTTCATTACATGTAGAAATCAGGTAACCAGTAAACAGTGAAAGCTAGTGACTCATCATCCTTCTCCACTGTTAGACAATAAACCTGATGCTCTGTATACAAGTTCATGTATTTATGCATTTGTATACGGAAACATGGTGACAGATCTGGGGCATATGAGGAAGCAGGGTAATCTTAGCCATTGCAAAATCGTCATACTTAACAGTCAAGACAGTATTCTTGAGGAAACAGTGATTTGTGGCTTTTGGTAACATCTGGGGTAAATTAAAAAGTGAGGAGGGTGCTAGAAATGTAGGAATCCCCCGTATATGTGGGCAGATGTGATATGCCAAGCCAGATAGCTGTAGAGCACAGATTATCTCCCAGGGAGCACCCCCCTCCAGTCGTGGGGTCATAATCTGATGGGCACAGCTGTTGGCTCAGCCAGTCCCCTACCCCGGAACAGGAACTTGACATCAGAGGGAGGGGGGCCGGCGGAATCAATGGCTGTACATACCAGATGGCAGCCCTGTGGCTGCACGTTCTTATTAGCTGCACCTGGGGCGGACTGCCCCACCGCCCCACCCTTAGCACACCACTGCTGTAGAATGATTGCTGTAGTTGTGAAAATACACATAGCAACTAAGTTGTGATATTAGAAAGAAAAGCAAATGGTTATCCCTTAAGTAATTTGCAAAGCAACCATATAATTAATTATAACCCTCCACATACAAGGAAAAGAGATCCAAAATATAGGAAATATTAGAGTTACCAGACATCTGGATTTTACATACGTAAAATCTGGTAACCTTACCCAATGTTTATGTTAGAATATTTATCAGTGCTTATTGTTTTAAACTGAAAACCAGAAGCCGTTATAAGGAATCAGCTACATTTCTCATACTGTGCCTCAAATGCACTCCTTAATGTCTGAGAACCATGAGAACCATTTCCAAACCAGTGTTCTAATTGAAAGGAAAACATAAATGTGAGCTGTGGAAATAAATTGGTGAGTATGTGAAAAATAATTCTATACTTGGGAACATGAAATTGGAGTAATTGCACCCAAAAATGTCATTTGCGCATGTAACTTATCTTGCGCATGCGTTATCTTATAAAGGGGCATGTAACTGCGAGGAGGTGTACATGTGGGCGGAGCCTGAGAGAGGCATGGGCGTGTTTCCAGCTTCCACACATAACTTAAAGAATGCTATAAGTTGCACATATTGAAAGGAACACCGAGGCTCACCCATCTATTCCTGCCAATTTAGGTGTGACAGTAATAAATCTAGGTATCTAGATGCCATTATAGTATACGAGGGGGGTGCTCAAAAACTCTCAGCTCAACCAACCAACTTCCTAAATTCTGAGCGTTATTTTGCCACTGTAGCTTATTTCGTTAAGTGCCAATTTGCAGAAACAAAATTCTCTGTTTTGACATTGTTTCAGATCATTGATTGAACCGTATCCACGCCATTCTCTTCTTGGTTGGGCTTAGAACTTTTCAGCACCCCTTCATACTGTGAAGAGTTTCACTGTCTGGTAACCAGAGCTGAGATTGTGATGTCATAATGCCTCATTCCACCAATAAGAGCCAGTGATGTCACAATGGCTTGATTGTCCCACACTTGGCTCACTTATGCTACATATGAGGGGGTGCTGATAAGTTCTCAGCCCAACCAACCAACTTCATTGATTGAACCATATCCACGTAATTTTCTTCTTGGTTGGGCTGAGAACTTTCCAGCACCCCCTCATAGGCATTCCCTGCACAGCATCGGGGCACCTGCTATTGAATTGCCCCAACTCAGGATGGAGAAACTAGCAGCAATCAGGAGGAAGGCTCTGGTGAAGTGGGAGAGGGTCTGGGAGGGATTTTTCAGGTACATAAACTGGGTTAGCTGTACGGACCTCTTTGGGTGACAGGTGGAAAGCTAGGAAGGGGGAAACTAGGGTAGTCAAAATTTGAGGGGGGTTTTCTTCTATTTTCTTAACATATTTATATAAATACTTTACCAGATGTATTAATGGTATAAGAAGAGCCACTGGCTTGTAATATACTGATAATGTCAATGTGATTTGGCAATTAGTTTGTGTGGTTTAAATAAAGATCTCCTGTTAAAAAAACCCCGAAAGAAGAATTGCCCCCACTGTGTATGAAGCCTTTAATATGTTTGGGCTATGAATTTAAAAATGGAAAAGTCATTCATAGCCAGTTTTATACTAATACGAATTCTGAAACTTATATTACACTATTACCTTATTTAAAATTCCAATGTAAATCACAAAAAGATCAACTAGTCATATCCAGTGTGACACATAACAAAATAACATGACATGGCATTTGGTTTAATGTTCCAAATAAGAGTAGAATTTTTAATATAATGAAGCTGGCGGAAAGTCAAAGAATGTTTGTGGGGGTTTTTTTTAATTAAAAAGGAGATTGGCAGGCTTTTTATATAGATATTTGAGATGGGTTATCTTTTTCCTAAGTATCATTACCTCTATGTAAAATGGGGTTGCTGACAGTGCACAGTGAAGTGTTATATCATGCTCTTTCAGCACTACACAAATTCTCCCGGGGGGGGGGAGGGGGAGTCTGGCATACCCAGTTCTATCATCAGTTGCCATGTGCACCAAAATGAATTTATAATAGGGAGAAGAGAAGCTAAGCTAAGCTAAAGTAATGAAGGAGGATGGGCTGGGGAGGGCTTCAATGGCTAGGAGGGTTTAGATGGGCAGGAGTAGGTTTTAACGGAGATTTTGGCAGTTGGAACCAAGCACAGTACTGAGTAGAGCTTTGGATTCTTGCCCAGAAATAGCTAAGAAGAAAAAATTTAAATTGAATCAGGTTGGGCAGACTGGATGGACCATTCGGGTCTTTATCTGCCGTCATCTACTATGCTACTATGTTGTTTCTGCGCTTTTGTTGATGAATGTGGATCCAAGGCTCCACCCCCAGGCCCGCCTAGTTGTCATGCCCTGTTCTGCCCATGCCCTGCCCCCTCAAGTGCTCAGAGCTGTATCAGGAGGGCATTAAGAACATAAGAACATAAGAAGTTGCCTCCGCTGAGGCAGACGAGAGGTCCATCTCGCCCAGCGGTCCGCTCCCGCGGCGGCCCATCAGGCCCATTGCCTGAGCAGTGGTCCCAGACTATTCCTAAACCTACCTCTACTCCTATCTGTACCCCTCAATTCCTTTATCCTCTAGGAACCTATCCAAACCTTCTTTGAAGCCTTGTAAAGTGCTCCGGCCTATCACAGCCTCCAGAAGCGCATTCAATGTATCTACCACCCTCTGGGTGAAAAAGAACTTTCTGGCATTTGTTCTAAACCTGTCCCCTTTTAATTTCTCCGAGTGCCCCCTTGTACTTGTGGTTCCCCATAATCTGAAAAATCTGTCCCTGTCTACCCTTTCTATACCCTTCAGGATCTTGAAGGTTTCTATCATGTCTCCTCTAAATCTCCGCTTTTCAAGGGAGAACAGCCCCAGCTTTTTCAGTCTGTCAGTATATGAGAGGTTTTCCATACCCTTTATCAGTTTAGTTGCTCTTCTCTGGACTCCCTCAAGTACCGCCATGTCCTTCTTGAGGTACGGCAACCAGGACTGGACACAGTATTCCAGATGCGGGCGCACCATTGCACGATACAGTGGCAGGATGACCTCCTTCGTCCTGGTCGTGATACCCTTCTTAATGATACCCAACATTTTTTTTGCTTTTCTTGAGGCTGTGGCGCACTGTGCCGACGCCTTCAAGGTTGTGTCTACCATCACTCCCAGATCTCTTTCAAGGTTACTTACCCCTAGCAGTGATCCCCCGATTTTGTAGCTGAACATCGGGTTCTTTTTCCCTACATGCATGACCTTGCATTTCCCTACGTTAAAGCTCATTTGCCACTTTTTGGCCCATTCTTCTACTGTCGTTAGGTCCCTTTGCAGATCTTCGCAGTCTTCCATGGTTTCAACCCTGCGGTAGAGTTTGGTGTCATCCGCAAATTTAATAACTTCGCAATTTGTTCCCGCCTCCAGGTCATTAATAAATATATTGAACAGGAGCGGTCCGAGCACCGACCCCTGTGGAACTCCGCTTGTGACCCATTGCCAGTCTGAGAAATGGCCCTTTACTCCAACCCTCTGTTTCCTGCCTGCCAGCCAGTTTTTGATCCATCGGTGGACCTCCCCTTGCACTCCGTGTTTCCACAGCTTTTTAAGCAGCCTTTCGTGTGGTACCTTGTCAAAGGCTTTTTGAAAGTCAAGGTAAATGATGTCGATGGATTCCCCTTTATCCACCTGGCTGTTTAACCCCTCAAAGAAGTACAATAAGTTTGTGAGGCATGACCTACCCTTGCAGAAGCCGTGCTGACTCGACTTTAGCTGTCCATTGTTTTCTATGTGTTCACAGATGCTGTCCTTAATCAGTGCTTCCATCATCTTTCCTGGGACCGAGGTCAAGCTCACCGGCCTGTAGTTTCCCGGGTCCCCCCTTGAACCCTTCTTGAAGATGGGCGTGACATTTGCAATTTTCCAGTCCTCTGGGATCTCTCCAGTTTTTAAGGATAGGTTACATATTTGGCGAAGTGGCTCTGCTATTTCGTTCTTTAGTTCCTTGAGTACCCTTGGGTGAATGCCGTCCGGACCTGGCGATTTGTCGCTCTTTAGTCTGTCTATCTGCCTGAGGACATCCTCTTGGCTTACCTCTAGTTGGACCAGCTTTTCATCCTGGTCCCCATTTACGATGTCTTCCGGTTCCGGAATATTGGATGTGTCCTCCCTCGTGAAGACTGACGTGAAGAACTTATTTAACCTGTCAGCTATCTCTTTTTCCTCCTTTACCACTCCCTTTTTGTCTCCATCATCCAATGGTCCCACTTCCTCCCTTGCCGGTTGCTTCACATATCTGAAGAACGATTTGAAGTTTGTTGCTTCCCCCGCCAGTCTCCCCTCATATTCTCTTTTAGCTTTCCTAACCACACGGTGACACTCCCTTTGGTGTTTTTTGTGCTCCTTTTGGTTGTCCTTTGTTTGGTCCTTTTTCCATTTTTTGAACAATGCTTTCTTGTCACTTATCGCCTTTTTCACTGCAGTTGTTATCCACGTTGGGTTTTTTGTTCGATTTTTTTTCCACCCCTTCCTGAATCTGGGGTTGTACAGGTTCTGTGCCTCATGCACCGTGCCCTTGAGTAGGGACCAGGCTTTTTCAACAGACTCCATCTTCCTCGCGTTGCCGTTGAGTTTCTTTCCCACCATTTTCCTCATGCCTTCATAATTCCCTTTTTTGAAGTTGAGTGCTGTCGCTGTGGTTCTTTCACCTTTGATGATCCAATTTCCAGCTTGCACTGGATCATGTTGTGATCGCTGTTTCCTAGGGGTCCTAGCACCGCCACCTCCTTTGCAGGTCCCCCTAGCCCGTTGAGGATTAGGTCAAGAGTGGCATCTCCCCGTGTTGGTTCCGTGACCAGCTGTTCCATGAAACAGTCCCTCGTGGTTTCCAGGAATTTGGTCTCCCTCATGCAGTTTGAGTGTCCAATACTCCAGTCTATCCCAGGGTAGTTGAAATCCCCCATCACCATCACGCTTCCGCTTTTGCATACCTGCCTCAGCTCAGCCTCCAGGTCCTGGTCAAGTGCTTCCGGTTGTCCAGGTGGGCGATAGTACAGACCCAATTTTATGTCTGCTCCAGTTCCTCCAGGTAGCTTAACCCATAGTGATTCCAAGTCGTCCGCCCTTACTGTTGTTTCCATCCTGGTTGAGGGTATGGAGTCCTTTATATAAAGCGCTATTCCTCCACCCTTCTTGTGTGTCCTGTCCCTCCTGTAGAGTTTGTACCCCGGTATGGCCACATCCCATTTGTTGTCATCAGTCCACCACGTTTCTGTGACTCCAATTATGTCCAGGTCCTTTGTACTGGCTATGACTTCTAGTTCTCCCATTTTGGCTCTTAGGCATTAGTGTATAGGCAATTTAAGTCCTGGTTGTTTGCCTTCTTCGCTGATTCTCCTCGGGGTTTGGCGCTCCTGCCAACCTCCTCATGGGTTGCCAGCCCCCGAGCATTGTTGTGTTCATCCCCATCCTGCGGTGCGTCTGTGTTGTCCTCAGCTCGCTTCCCCATGTTTGGATGACCCTCTGGCTCCTGTTGTTCTCTCTTAATCCTGCTTGCTAGGTTCATTTGTGCATTGGCTCCCTGCATTGCGTCCTTTTCCCAAAAGTTCCCTCTCAGTCCCAAGCCCTCTTTTACAAATTTCTGGTTCAGTATCCTTGTCCGATACTTTGGTCCGATGTGTCGAGGTCAGGTCGACTGTCAGCTTTCCCCTTCTCTCTCCATTATTGCATTGCATCAGCACATACGCAGATGCCCTCCCGACGATGCCCCGATCTGGAAGCTTTTCAAAACTCAGACAAAGTGCCGGGTTTTGAAAAGCAGTCTGGGTAAATCCGGACGTCTGGTAACCCTAGCCCTAGGTATATGGGTCTAAGCACATTTGATGCATGCGTTAACAGTAACACTTATTGTGGGTCTTCCCCTTATTATCCTCCTTTCTTTGCTCATTGTTGCTAATTAGTCTTTTGTCTCATTGTATGTCAGCATTTCTTGGAGTTAATAGCATCTCTTTTGCTTACTAAGCTAATGGAGTACTGTGCAGTGACAGAAATATGCACCATTTCTGAATGCTGTGATTGCGCATGCAGTGGCTGAAATAAACCCTGAAAAAAAAATGTTTAAGGACGCACAGCCATCACTTCAACAAAGCTTTGCCATTAGACTGTGAATGGAGTTTTCAGTTTGTAAACATTTGCTTCCTTTAACAAAAGACATTTCTCAGACGACTACTTGTGATTATGCACTGGTGCCTTTTGCTATGTAAAATGACAGCAAAATCATTATGTTTTTCTGTTGTGCTCTAAACAGTCATTATAAAAAATAAAATAAAACCATACACTTGATGATAGCTGTAATGAAGTATAGGAAGGCTGAGATGATAAGTCTTTTCTAATGTCCATACTACTTCTCCCTTGGTATTTGCGAATTCTGTATCTAAGGATTCGCTTATTCACGGTTTTAAATCAAAAAAACATTTTCATTTTTCAGACTATTTTAAGCCCTGAAAGCCCCCCCCCCTAAGCCTTACCTGGTGGTCTAGCGGGTTTTCAGGGCATGACCGATCTTCCACGCTCCTGCCCCGTGCAGGAAATGTCTCGAGAGACTACGGGAGCTCAAAGCAGCCATTTCCTGTGAGCGATCTGCATGGGGCAGGAGCGTGGGAAGATCGCTCCTGCCTGAAAACTCGCTAGACCACCAGGTAAGGCTTAAGGGGGGGCTTTCAGGACTTAAAATAGCCGGGGGAAGCGGGGGTTAGGGGCAGAACCGGCCTGAATATTATTCACGTTTTGTAAAATATTTGCGGGCCGGCTCTGCCCCTAACCCCCGCGAATACGGAGGGGGAAGTGTAGTATGATTACCGTCTGTACATTTCTGTCTGGTGACCCAGTGCAATATTGTCACATTACAGCAAACTTTCTGAAGACTTACCATTTGAAGCCAAACATTAGTTGTTAAAACTTGGTTCTTTTCATCCTGAAAAATAAATCATATACATGCTTAGATGGTAATTAAGAATTTGATATCCAAACATTTCTGCAAATAAAATTATCCTTCATCTAGCAGACAGTGGCGTCGTGAGGGTGAGAGTTGCCCGGAGCGGTGGTGCCCCTCCCCCTTCCCTGTGGCAGGTGCGCGCGCCCCTTCCCCTGTACCTCTTGAAGTTCCTCAGCACGAGCAGTACCAGTAACTTGCTGCATGTGTCGGTGTCAGCTCTCCCTCCGAAATCACTTCCTAGGCACGGGACCCGGAAGTGACATCAGAGGGAGCGCCGGTGCTGGCGCGAACAGCAGGTTGGAGTTGCTGCGCGTACCAGTGAAGAGCAAGAGGTTCGGTGGGGGGAAGTGAAGACGTGCACGTGGTGGGGGGAGGAGTGGGAAGGAGCAGAGGGCAACGAGGAGGAAGGGTGCCAGCACCCCCTACCACGAAGGTGTCCAGGGCAGACTGTTCCCCTCAGGACCCCTCTTACTATACCACTGTCAGCAGAGGCCTTTCTTCTTAAACATGGCCTGTTTAAGGAGAAAGGCCCCGATATTCCAAAGCACTTATATGGTACCAGCACCTGCTTCTGGATAACTGTTGCCGCCTGGTCCTTTCTTTCCATTTTCAGAAGTACTGTCCAGATTGTGCCACCGAAAATCATTATAGACAACTAGGCACTGGGCAGATAACTGAAAGCATGGAGGGTTGTCCATAGATTAGCTGGATAGATATCCCGACAGCTGACTGAATAGCGTCACTACCCAGATATTGCTGATGCTTGCCGCTATCCATGTATATTCAGCGCTGACCTTTTCATGTGCAGGAGTAAAATTGTGGAATACCCTTGTTGGGCAAATTCAGAAATGCAGTGATAGGAGTTCATTCAGAAAATTGTTAAAAAACACAACTATTTGTTGATGCATTACTATGAACATTGCTTTTTTTGTTGTTTTTTTATTGTTGTACGAATTAATTCGGTCAGTTTCTACTTGTCCTGATTTGTTTTAACATTCTATGCATGTAATAATAATAATTATTATTTATTTTCTTATATACCGCCAAAGTCAAGGTAGTTCGAGGCGGTTTACAATAAGAGGAGCTGGACAGTCAGCGATAAGTTACAAAATAGAATCAATGAATACAAGTACACATTTTGTAAACCGTTTTGATATCAAAACGGTATAGAAAATTTTAAAATAAAATAAATATCTGGATACCTCCAAAGTTGTTAATGGAAAATATCTAATATCCAAAGAAAGACCGAAAAGGTAAAACAATGACGGATATGACAATATCTGTTGTTAATGCTTGCAATACTATTTCTATCGCTAAGCTCACTGGGGAAAGATACCCAAGTGTTTGAAAATGCTAAAAACAAAAAAACTTTGATGGGGGCCTTGAACATCATCATCGGTCATAAAACCCCAGTATATTTTTCCAAAAAATCACTGTAATCTTTCCTTATCGCAATGATTTTTGGCGTGTGCATTTTTACCATTGTGCCAGGCGGCAAGAACCTTGCCATACTTACCCCTCCTACATGACTTGTTTTATGCATTTTTCCTCTGGACATGTTTTGTTTTGAAAATGGTTCAAAAAGATACAGTGGACGCACATCTGAAAAATGGCCATTTTCGAAAAAACAAGATAGATGTTTTGCAGTTTTGAAAATGGGCATGTTTGGTGCATCTTCCGCAAAATGTCCAAAGTCAAATTTGGATGTCATATCAAAAATGGTCTTCTATATTTATCTAAGGCAAAAATGCATTGACGTGATTCAGCTTCCTGTTCTTACTTAAAGAACACACCAGGGGGCAGAGTTGACAGTGGGTCATCTTTTGTGACCCATTATGCCTTTGAACCATGACCCACGGTGCATTTTCCCAGCTTTAGATGCAGTGTCAGCAGATATTTGTGAGGCTACAATTGACAAATATAGGCCTCTTGCTAACTGGCACTGCATTAGCCTACATTTCAGTTGCCTATCTATGATTCCACAGGATTCTAAAGTGAGGCCACAGCAGCCAAAGGCTGATTGTGGCAGGGGAAGTTATCCCCAATCAGCTGAGCCAGCAGCAATTATAAATTAAACAGGTATAAATGTAACTTCATTGGGCAAGCTCAGTGGAAATGAAGCTTGCAGTCCCACAGTGCAAAGAATCCTCTGAACTACAAAGTCATCAAAAAGTCTCATTGGGGACAATTCTATAAGTGGGCACTTTCACTTAGGTGCTCTGATGCCACATGGTAACAGGCTATTCTATAATAACATTGCATAGTCCGGTGTTGGCATGCTTTACATGAATATGCAAACAAAAAAGGAGGGGATGAACCTTTACAAATAATACACAGGAAAAGGGCAAAGATGACCAAAGCTAACAAACTAATTAAGTTCGAGTGTAAACAATATGTTTTAAATGTCTACTGCAACAATCATGGAAAAATGCTTGAGAACCTGATTGTAAACCGCTTAGATAACCTTGATCGGTGGTATATAAATAAATACCTAAAATAAAATTAATAAATAATAATAATAAAGGGACCTGGTATTGGCTGCTTTTCGGCATATCTGCCTTCATCAGCATTCCACAATTAATTATGAATGAATCGGACTATAAGTGAAATAGCATTAATAATGCACCATGAACAAAGAAGTGAATATTTTAACAGCAAAAATCTTAGGGCTCCTTTTACAAAGGTGCGTTAGGGCCTTAACGCGCGGAATAGCGCGCGCTAGCTGCTACCGCCTCCTAATCTTGTGCTGCTAATCTTGTGCGCGCGCTAAAAACACTAACGCACTTTCGTAAAAAGAGCCCTTAGTGTCCAAACGCAAGTAACTTACAGTATTCTATATATAGTAGAAATGTGAGTCCTGCCCTTTGTCCACCCATGCTCTGCCCATATTAATACCCTCGCTTTCAATTACACACTTTGCTATTTATGCAAATCTTTCCAGAGTGGTGCTTAGGCACCCTGCCATCCGTCATCATGAAAGTGCTAGTAATCTGTACATAGATACGCCGAATGGGTGTGTCAATGCGATGCCGAGGGACAGAATTGCCTTTATTATTTCCCTCCCCACGCTTAAACACAGAATATCAGGGACGAAGGATTTTCAGTGCCTTGCAGAAAGTATTTATTATTAGAATGGCTTTTGTGGTAAAGACTTCTAGAGGAATCATCTTTTGTACAAATGGTAGGTTGTAAGAGCTGTATACTATAATGAATGAGAAGCATAAATCTTGGCTAAAGTAGGATAAGTGAAAAAAGCAGCATGCAGTCTTCCTCTGGGGTACTTTTATTCTGCAGCTAGAGATTTTTAAAAGAAACGGTAAGCTACGTCGGTGCATTCACAGTGTTAAGGGTTCAGTACAACTACAAATACATTTTAAAACACAAAATGTTGGTGTAATAAAAAAAATAAAAGGATAGTAAGACAGTTGTTTCCAAAATATGTGCCTTTTTACATTTTCTCTGGGGAAAACAGCTTGAGTAAACACTGGATTGCAGCTACAATAAATCCAAAGAGCTTCTTTTTCATTTGAAAGATAACCTCTGCATCGTGCAATGTGGATCCTTAAGGAGCATATCATAGTGAGAAGTGTGTGAGGTACTCTACTGTATTTCAGGCTGCAATTAACAAAGGGTGAGGAGCCAATAACACAAGAGTTATTTGATCTTTTTCTTTATACTGTCACATTAATTTACTTCACTGTCCCTTACCTAACTAAACCAGCGGGTTAATCAATTCATTATCTCATTGTCTCAGACATTCTTCATTAAATATTCTATTCCTTTTTTGTGCACATGGCTAAAATATGAAGCAGCTAATTATGCTTTCTTCAACTCATCTGAGTGCACAGAGAATTTGCTATGCAAGTCATTTCTTCATTATTTTGCTTCGGTTTTATTTTGATTTGGGATCACATCCTATTCACACTGGACCTCAAACCAAGCATAAAAGAGTACCCTAGCTTATGTGCTCTTTGATATGGAAAGAAATCATGTTTTCGAGATTATGGGACCTATGACATAAACTTTAACATGCATGTGGAACAGTAGTGTGAGAGGTCAAATTAAGAACATAAGAATTGCCGCTGCTGGTTCAGACCAGTGGTCCATTGTGCCCAGCAGTCCGCTCACGCAGCGGCCCTTTGGTCAAAGACCAGTGTCCTAACTGAGCCTAGCTTTACCTGCATATGTTCTGGTTCAGCAGGAACTTGTCTCACTTTATCTTGAATCCCTGGAGGGTGTTTTCCCCTATAACAGCCTCCGGAAGAGCGTTCCAGTTTTCCACCACTCTCTGGGTGAATAAAAACTTCCTTATGTTTGTACGGAATCTATCCCCTTTTAACTTTAGAGAGTGCCCTCTCGTTCTCTCTACTTTGGAGAGGGTGAACAACCTGCCTCTATCTACTAAGTCTATTCCCTTCATTATCTTGAATGTTTCTATCATGTCCCCTCTCAGTCTCCTCTTTTCAAGGGAGAAAAGGCCCAGTTTCTCTAACCTCTCACTGTACGGCAACTCCTCTAGCCCCTTAACCATTTTAGTCACTTCTCTGGACCCTTTCGAGTAGTACCGTGTCCTTTTTCATGTACGGCGACCAGTGCTGGACATAGTATTCCAGGTGAGGGCGTACCATGGCCCGGTACAGCGGCATGATAACCGTCTTCGATCTGTTCGTGATCCCCTTCTTAATCATTCACAGCATTCTGTTCGCCCTTTTCGCCGCCACCATGCATTGTGCGGACAGCTTCATTGACTTGTCGACCAGTATTCCCAAATCTCTTTCCTGGGGGGGGTCTCTCCAAGTACCGCACCGGACATTCTGTAGTCGTGTATAAGATTTTTATTACCGATATGCATCACCTTACACTTATCCACATTAAACCTCTTTTGCCATGTAGTGGCCCATTTCTCGAGCGTGTTTATGTCACGTTGCAGATCTTCACTACTCTGAATAACTTCGTATCATCCGCAAATTTAATCACCTCATTCGTCGTACTAATTTCCAGATCATTTATAAATATGTTGAAGAGCACGAGTCCAAGCATCGAACCCTGTGGCACTCCACTCGTGACGCTTTTCCAGTCCGAGTATTGTCTATTTACCCCCACTCTCTGTTTCCTATCCGCCAGCCAGTTTTCAATCCACGTGAGTACTTCACCCTTGATTCCATGGCTCGCAATTTTTCAAAGTAGTCGTTTATGCGGAACCTTGTCAAACCATTCGTGTTTTTATTTGTAATATTATTATTTCCCTGGTCAAAAATAGGTGAATTTTTACATAATAATGACCACACTAAAAATTGTCATTAAAAACCTCATAATTTTACTACTAATAATATTGTTTTATTCTGTCTTTTTTTTTCCTTGGTAAAGTATACATGAGTATTTTTGAACTCATATAAAGAAATTCTGAGAGTAGAGCAATTTGCATACTTAAAACAGGCTTGTAACAGTCCCTGTTCTGCCCTACTCAAAAAAAAATTCATTTTTTTCTCTGATTAGTTTATTTGGCCTCTGTCTTAGCTTGGTAGAAGTCAGAAAAATGTCTGCAGATACTCAAAAGTGACAGGTCCTATCATTAATTACTATGTTGTTACCACAGCACTGAAGTTTGCCCTGTTTCTAGCCAGGCTACACTGTTGTAAATTCTCTGGTGCAGGGGAAGTGGTCCTCATTCCTCAAATAAGCCTTACAAATACTTTGCTTTAAGGAAAACCTCTAGGCCACAAAACAGATCTCTCCTGGCTCTTTTTGAGTCTCAAGTCCACAATACCATTTTTTAATCATTCAATAATTACAATAAAATAAAATGAACATTTTATAAATAGCTGACAGCAAGGCAGATAAGAGCCCAAATCTTTCTTACATCTATTTTCATCTGGCCAACACTGGATGTTAACGTTAATCCCCTGCGCTAACCAGGACTTTCATTTTGGGGATGGTTAGCACAAGGGATTAGGCTTTTTTAAAAAATACTTTGCACACTTCTAGCATGGCCACTCTACTGTGTCAAAAAATGAACATCAAACCAGTAAAAAATTTTGTATGCCTTGTTAAGCAATGTTTTATCATGCTTACTAAAACATTTTCAAGCTCAATTTGTATAGGCCAGCTAGGTTAAAAAATGGATGTCCACAAATCAGCATATTCACATTTGCAATGTATTTTTAAAAAAGGTGTGCTGACTATAAATAGAATGTAAGAAAAAAAAGGAGCAGGAAAATATTATGCAAATGAAAATAAATCACAGTGTACATCTTTATTGTAAAATCACCCAATTGAGATGCAACAAGGGCCATGTTTTGGCAATGATTGCCTTCGTCAGGAGTCCATAAAACACAAAAGGTACCTTTATAGTTTTGTAAAATGGAGAGCAGCACTCCCTTCCCCCCCCCCCCCCGCCATCATTACATTCTATTGACTATTTTTCTTTTTTATAGTGTAGCCCCAGAAATACTTTCCCAGATTTACTTAGCCTTTTTAGATATTGCTGCTTTTTTGTCTTTATCTGCAATATCTTGAAATTTATTAACACTAACGCTCTTTCTCCTAACCTTTTCAGCAATTAAAAGTGTCTTTTCTTCCTACTTTCATTTTCTCAGCAAGGTCAATTGCCCTTAATAACTCCTTTTAGTTTTGCCCTCTGCTTTTCTATTTCCAGCAAATGCTCCTTTTCAGCTAACAGCTCCTTGAGGTACTCCTCCATGTTGACAAACTCAGTTTTCCTCCAGTCTTGTGCCCTCTTCAAGTTGTGAGCTTTATTACCAGATGCGCCAAAAACAGGCAGTGGTGTAGTGAGGGTGAGAGGTGTTCAGGGCGGTGGTGCCCCTCCCTTGCCCTCTTCTCTGCCCCCCACCCACCCCTTTCCCATGCCCTCCTGCTACACACATGTGCCCCGTCCCTTCCTCCTTACCTCTTTAACATTCCCGGTGCGAGCAGCAACCCCCAACCTGCCGCTCGCACCAGCGGCGGCTCTTCCTCTGATGTCACTTTCTAGGCGCAGTTACAGAAAGTGATGTCAGAGGAAGAGATGACGCTGGCACGAGTGGCAGGTTGCAGTTGCTGCTGGCGCCCGGAATGTTAAAGAGTAAGGGAAGGGGAACGTGCACGCGGTGGTGGGGAAGGAGCAGACGGCAAAGAGGAGGATGGATGCCTGCACCCCCACCAAGATGGTGCCCGGGGTGAACTACCTTCCTGCCTTACTACGCTACTGTCAACAGGAATGATATAAAGTAACCTAATGGTTAAAGCAGCTGGCTGAGAACTAGGGGAGCCCAGCTCAGATCCCTTTGCAGCTCCACGGGTAAGTCACATAGGCCCCTTTAATCAAGCTGTATTATTCAAGTTTATTTAAAATTTCTTATATCGCCCAATCAAGTTTTCTAGGCGGTGTACAAAAACACCAAAACAATGTACTTATGCTTGAAAATAAATAAAACTTATTGAACTAAAAACCCCCCCACAAAAACCAATGCGCCAAATAAAATACAATTTAAACGGAAACAGAGCAGGGAAAATGACAATTTTTAAAGACATTGACGAACGGGAACAAAAGGAAAGACGGGTTAGAACTCAGTTTAAGTTACAAAAGCATCAAGGAAGAGAAATGTCTTTAACTTCACCTTAAAATTGGCAAGAGTTGTTTTTTCACTTAAGTAATTTGGGATACTGTTCCAAAGAGAGGGGGCACTAACGGAAAAAATTGTATTCCTCATTATGCTGATATGTTTCAATGAGGTAAGAAGGTTATATGAACTGTAGATCTTAAAGAGTCCTTTTATTTTTTTTATTTATTTATTTATTGAAATTTTACATAATTTACAAGAATATTCCTCTTGTACAAGTAAAGCAGAAAAGAAACAAATTAAATAAACTCACAATTACTGCTATCAGGAAAAATTCATTCTTTCTTAGACCACTAACTCAGGAGGGAGAGGAGATGAATATATTGAAGAGATAACAAGCATAAGTAATAACTATATTCTTGAAAGGCTTAACAGTAGATCTTAAAGAGTCCTAGTTTGGTTATATGGGATAAGTAAGTTAAATTCTGGCTATATCAAGTGGTGAATTCTATGAGCGTCGGAGCTTTTACCGCAGTGGCCTGCGATAAAAATACCCCTAATACAGTTTCATAAAAGGGGGCCTTAATCCTCAGTTACCTCAGGCACAAACTCAGATTGTGAGCCCTCCGGTGTAAAAAAAAAATACCTATTGTACCACTTCATACTGAGCCACTGGAATCAACTGCCCCCTCAGATTAGTTTCAAGTTTCAAGTTTCAAGTTTATTCAATCTTTTGATGGATCGCCTATAACAATTTCTAAGCGATGTACATAATATAATAAAAAGAGATAAGAAACTTAACATAATAATTATATTAACATAACATAAAATAAAAACATTTAAAACATACTTGAGGGGCAAGGGAAAATTAAAAAGTTACAATTTCGGGTTTTGTAAGAAAAAAGGGAAAGTACAAAAGGTAGGGTAAAAAAGATAGAACAAAATGGCTTAAGCATACTTCATTAACAATAATACCAGATCATAAGTAATTTAAAGGAACTATTAAAAGTCAAAGGCATCTTTAAATAAATATGTTTTTAAAAGTTTTTTAAATGTTGTGATATTTTTTTCAATTCTAATAAATTGAGGGAGTTTATTCCACCTTTGTGGACCGGCGACAGTAAAAATATCTGCTCTTCTGGTGCCTATGATTTTTAAAGATGGAACTGTTAATAAGCATTGATCAGTAAAGCGAAGAGATCGATGAGGTTTATATGGAATTAGAGTTTTAGAGATAAATTGAGGTTCATTGGATGTTAAAGTTTTGAAAATTAGGAGCATTAATTTAAAACAGATCCTATGATTTACTGGTAACCAGTGTGCATCTATTAGTAATGGAGATACGTGGTCAAATTTTTTTGAATTATAAATTAATTTTATTGCTGTATTTTGAATTATTTGTATTCTTCTTATTTCTTTTTGTGTGATGTTTAAGAATAGGGCATTACAGTAGTCTATTTTCGCTATTATAAATGAATGGATTAGAATATTTAAAGAAGAAGGAGTGAGAAATTTAGCAATAGATCTTATCTGCCGCAATTTAAAAAAACAATTTTTAACCATATAAGATATGTGTTCATGGTAGGATAGTTTTTCATCTATGTAAACGCCAAGAATTTTTGTTGAAGATACCATGTTAATGGGGGTGTTATTAAGGAGAAAAGGTTTAGAAAGAGAAATATCTTTTTTCCAATTAAATAAAATGGATTGAGTCTTATTAATGTTTAATGCCAATTTATTTGTGTTTAACCAATTTTGCACGTGCTCTAGCTTTTGATTTATTGAGTGTTTTCAGGATCTAAAGGGTGTATGAGTTGGATATCGTCTGCGTAAGAATAGGGGATGAAGCCTATGGCCTGACAAAGTTCTAATAGAGGAGCAAGGAAGATATTAAACAATAGAGGAGACAAAATAGATCCTTGTGGAATTCCAAAGGTTGAAGTGTAAGGGGCGGATTCCTCATTATTAAATCTAACGGTGGAGGTTCGATTAGTGAATTAAGATTTAAACCAGTCTAAGACTTGCTCGTTAATTCCTTTTTCTTCTAGTCTTCTTAAGAGAAGATCATGATCAATGGTGTCGAAGGCGGCGGAAATGTCTAAGGAAAAAAGTATTACTGATTTGTGTTGATCGAGATAGTAATGGATGTTAGAGGTTAAACCTATTAGGGAATACTCGGTATTATGGAATTTTCTGAATCCTGTTTGGTTCGGGTGTAATGCATTTGTTTTTTCAAAAAAATCAGAAAGTTGATTGAATATGATTTTTTCTGTTAATTTTGCAAGAAATGGAATGTTTGCTATCGGACGATAGTTAGTTAAATCGTTAATACTGGTTTTGTAATTTTTCACAATAGGAGTAATATAGGCAGATTTCCATTGTGATGGAACTGTAGAGGTAGTCAGGCTACATTGAATAAGAGACAATATGAAAGGGCCAAAATGAGAAAGGTATTTTTTTAAATAGAAGGGAGGAATTAATTCAGATCGGGAGCCTTTTAAATTAACCTGAGAAAATAAAGATTCAATGTCTTGTAAGGAGGGAATTTTGAACTTTGAACATTTTGCTGTTGGTATAAGGTCGGATTGATCAGAGTCGTTAATGCAAGCAGATGGATTTTGAGTGAAGGATTTCCGGATGTTATTAATTTTAAGAATGAAGGCGTCCGATAGTTCTTGGGCTTTTAAGGTTGATTTCTGCGTTGAGGTTTTAGATTTATGTAAAGGGTCCATTGATTTTAAAATGTTATAGAGTATGGAGGAGTTTTTCGCTTTCTCAATTTTTTTGGAATAATAAATTTTCTTTGTTAGGTTAATTTTAGATTTATAGTGAATTGCTTTATCTCTGTATTTTAGTAAATTGTCAGTTGTTTTGTTTTGGCGCCATTTTCTTTCTAGGGAACGTAATTGTTGTTTGATCTGTTGAAGCTCTATATTGTACCAGGGATTGATGGTTTTTTTGAAAGGGATAGTTTTTAAAGTTAGTGGGACTATTGTATCTAAGAGTGAGGTTAATGAAAAAATCCAAGCAGAGACTAGATTAGTAATTGAGTTAGTGTGTGAGGTTAAAATTTCTGGGTCAAGATGTGAGGTTATATCTATGTCATCCAATTTATTGTATTCTCTGTATGATATGGTCTTGAAATTAGATGGTGGTTGAACGGAAGTGAATTTGGAAAAGGTAAGGTTAAAAGATATAAAGTGGTGATCTGACCAGGGAACGGATTTAACTATTATATCAGAGATCATGAGCTGTTGTGTTTGAGGTAAAAAAATCATATCTAAAGTATTATTGGCTTTATGAGTAGGAACTGTTATCTGAGGATAAATATTAAGAGGTTGAAGTATATTGAGTAGGTCATTAGAGATAGGATTAGAGGGGTCGTTGAAGTGAATGTTAAAGTCGCCGAGGATTACTGGTGTTATTGTAGCAGAAGTAAAGTCAAATAGTAAATCTTGGAGTTGTGAAAGTTTATTTGAGTTTATAGGTGGTGGAACGTACAAAAGTAAAAAATTAGTTAGATTATTTGCATGGCATTTTAATTGCAGAAATTCAATTATGGCAGAATTTGGGGATTGATCAGACATGCTTAAAAGGTTATTAGCAAAGATGACAGCTAATCCTCCACCCTTACGGTTATAGCGGTGATTACAAATGTAATTGTAATTGGGGGGGCAACAGTATGTTAGGTATGCTTCTTCTCCCTCTGTAAGCCAAGTTTCTGTTATAAATAGAATATGTAATCTTTTATGTTCAATTTCATCTTTTATTAAGTGGTGTTTGTTTTTGATAGATCTCGCATTGATTAAACCAAATCTAAAATTAGTAGTAGTGAATGGATCTGTATTGATGGGGGTAAATGTATTAGTAGGGATTTGAATCAGAGAGGAATGGGATATAGTAGGGGCTTTATGGAATGTTGGGCGATGTCCCCAGAAAGAGGGGATATTTTCAGCATGAGTGGTTGACATTTTAGAATGATTTTTTTGAGAAGTATTAAAATTAATGAACAAATGGATAAGCAACCTAACATTAATAAATATAAAAATGCGTAGTTAAGTCGTGTTCTACAATTGGTTAAAAAATTAGGGTTTAGAAGTTTTGTTGCGCCCTTCGGCTGTGCACGAAGGAGCGCACAAAGGAGCAGGTTCTGCTCCTTATGTGCGCTCCTTTGGCGCGCGCCTTCGGCGTGCGCCTCTGCGGCGTGTGCCGCAGTAGATTGAGTTAAGTAAGTCATCAGCTGACCTGATGGGGGAGGTGTCCGGCGCGCCGCCGCTGTGCGGCAGCAGGAGAACCTGTAAGACTAAAAAATAATTAAAACAATAGATAAGTAAAAACAGAGTAAGACAGTATTAAAATAAATTTTTAAAACGCTGGTAAAATAAAGTAGCAGAAGTGTCTTGTGCCAGGAAGCTTGTGCAGGACTCCTCAACTTTAGGAAAGCAATAAAAACATACCTCTTCACCTAATTCCCCCGCCCGTAACCGATAGATTACAAAGAAATGTATATTGATACAAGATCCTCTGTATGTGGCACATTAGGATAAAAATCTGCACTTTAACTATGACTAATTTAACCTGTAAACTGTATATTATGGATATTGGTATTAGATCCCTAGTATGTGTCGAGTTAGGATAAAAACGTGTACTGAAAAAAACTTGTACTATAACTATGGCTAATTGTAACCTGTTAACTGTATATTCTGTATGTTAACCTGTAATCTGTCCTGAGCTCTTTGGGGAGGACCGGATAGAAAATGGATTAAATAAATAAATATATTATAGACTGCTTGCAGTACATAAATTTTTTTTTAAAATATAGTGTTAAAAATTAGCTAATTTTATTTTAAAGTAGAGAATGACACGGTGACAAAATTCATCACCGTTCCCATCACCGCGGATAACCGCAGGAAATAAACCCATGTAATTTTCTAGTGTCTATTTCATCCTCTGTCATAAGAACATAAGAACATAAGCAGTGCCTCCGCCGGGTCAGACCACAGGTCCATCCTGCCCGGCAGTCCGCTCCCGCGGCGGCCCAAACAGGTCACGACCTGTCTGAATTACCAGAAGGGGCTCCCTTGCCACCTTGGTTTCTCATTGAAGTCCTATCTTCCCTTCGAAGTCCTAACCCTCTGGTCTTGCGCTTGCACGACCTGGTTGGGTTTCTATACTTATTACCTGGTTAGCTTTCTATACTTGTGTTACATCCCAGCTCCTCCCTCAGTATCCCACGATCCCTTTATCCCTCAGGAATTCGTCCAATCCCTGTTTGAATCCCTGTACCGTACTCTGCCTGATCACTTCCTCCGGTAGCGCATTCCAAGTGTCCACAACCCTTTGCGTGAAAAAAAAACTTCCTTGCAATTTGTCCTTCTACACCAGCATTATTCAAAGCAAAGTTTGCGGGTCAGTGGTTGTGGTCATTCATACTCTGATTCTTCCCTTAAAGAATGACATGAAGATGGTTTCCCGCGGTTATCCGCGGGGATGGGAACGGTGATGAATTTTGTCACCGTGTCATTCTCTATTTTAAAGCAGAAGCTAAAAAACATCAGTTTACTGGGTTTTTTATATTTGAAGTAAGCTCACACCATTTCAGTATTAGCTCAAAGAACTTTCATTCAGGTACAGAGGTATTTTCTTGTCTCCTGAGGATGTACAGTCTAAGTTCAGCAGAACTTTTCTGGGAAGAAACAACTCCTAGCCAGTTAGTCCCACTCACCAGGGCCATACCTGGATCTTCAACTTCAGGAGCATGTGTGACCAGTATTAAGTTGTTATTGCACCAACTTTGACATGGGCCATTTAAAAGCCTTTATCTGCCATCATGTGTTTATGTTTCTATGAAAGTTATGCTGGAACATAGTAAGACTATCATAGATAATATCTACCATTTATATTGGGTTCTAGAGGATAAACCTCCCCACTGAGTTATCTACCATCAGACTTTTCCATATTTTATAGGTTCCAGATTGAAAACTATGGGAGAAAAGTGGTCTTGTTTTTTTATCATCATGTCTTACTCTTAGAGCTCCTATTGAACCCCCTTCATTACTCCAAGATACTGCTATTTCTACTTAAGACCCTTACTTCTCTTATACAGTTCATCCCCCTTCTCCATCACAGGTAAAATTCATACTATAATCTCAGATGCTCTTGTCTTATTTCTCTATCCTTATTATTTTAGAAGACTTTAATGTGCATTCTGATGTACTCCTGAGATCTTTAGACAGGGACTTCATCTAGTCAATGGAGATACTTGACCTTTACTAGCTTGTCCAGTAATCCACTCAAGTTGCTTGAACTAAGGAATTGCTACTATGCCTGTATTCAGTCTGACAACCTATTCCTTTCTTTCTTCCTGGTAGTCTCATTACAGGATGATTGTCCTATTAAAATGGACAAATCCATTAGCGATTTTAAGAGGATCTGTCCTGAGGATCTCACTTTCTTACTTAGGGCGAGATTCTTAAAAGTTTAACATCATCGTTAAACTGTTTTCCGGCGGTTTAGCGACGGATTATCAAAACAGATTATCTCCGTCTTTAGCGAGGTTTCTAGAAGTCTCCGACACTGACATGCAAATGGGCTCTTCAACATTGAAATGAGCACTCCGATGGATTCTTACAAAATGCCAAGCCATTTTCATAAAGCGGCATCGGTTTTTGGCAACAAAAAAAAAGCGACTGATCCAGGGGTGCCGGTCAATGTTAGAGACTGCTAGAAAACCTGTGTGTTGTGTTGCAGCGGGAGAGATGCCCATCTCTCCACTGCACCACGACACCCCTTTAATAACATCCTGGCCGCAAGCCCCCCCCCCCCCCCCGCAGCAGGAGAGATGCATTGCCCACTCTCTCCTGCTGCACTAAATTAAAAAAAATCTTGCCTGACCTGAACGCTCCCCCCCTCCCGGCAGCAGGAGAGATGCCTACTCTCTTCTGCACTACACTACTCGCTGCGATTTAGTAGTGACCCCCCTCCCCCTTACCTGAACAGATGAGCCGGACAGAGGTGAACATCCTCACTGGAGCTGCTGCTGTGTTGTCTAAACTTGGTATTCCTCTCCCCAGTGCATCTTAAGATGCACCAGGGAGGGGCCTGAGGCTCTGAATAACCTATGGTGTTTAAGGCGTCCTCCTAAGAGGCCTGCTATGGGAGGGGCCTTAAACAACCTGGGCCAATCAGAGCCTAAAGCCCTCCCCGGATGCATCAGGAAGGGTCCTAGGGCTCTGATTGGCCTGGCCCTGGCCTTAGTCTTTTCCATACTGATTTTGACCCTTTCTCCTGCTGCTGTTAGCGTAGCATCTACCTGTGAAATCTCAATATTAGCTAATTGTAGCAAGCCAGGCAGGCTGATTGGAGACAATAGAAGTCAAAATCTCCAAGTTTCCAAGTTTATTATAATTTTGGTATCCTGTGTTATGGTATGAACCCCCTACCAGGCTTACAGTCTAAAATTTAGGGAAGGGGAAGATGTACGTAACTATGATGTTAGCATGAGAGTGAGGGTAGAACTACAATTTTCAAATATAAAAGAGAAGACAGGAGGGCCTCTACTCGAGATCCCTCCAAAAGGAGGATGAGAGGAATATCATATAACAGGTCACCCTCTCTTGGGAGTGTCTTCTGCTATCACAAGCATATTGCATTGGCTAAAAAAAAGTCATATTACTCTAAACTTATCCATACTTATCAAACCATCCAAGGCAGCTTTCTAATCTAATCTGAATTTCTGTATCACAATTATCCAGTACAGTTTTATTCATTTATTTATTTGGATATATATCCTGTCATCCCAGAAGAGCTCAGAACGGGTTACAAGCTTACATACTGTACATAATAAAGCATAACAGAGTATAGTAATGTAGAGCATGACAGTACATTTTAGGTCATGATATGATAGGATAATACATAGGGGAGCATGATAGTAGTCAAAAAGCATGGCAATACTTAATAGGACAAGACCTCAGACAGCCTGGGGGTGGTGATGTTATGAGTTTAGTATGATATTACGGTAACTAATAGAGCTTGACAATACATTGTAGTGCCTGACAGTGCAAAGCGTAATAAGGCAGAACGTAACAGAGCATGGCAGTGCATTAGGATGCATGAAAGTACATGGTATGGCAGACAATACATACAGGAGAATGGCAGGAATTTGATAGTACATGGCAGTACAATATATACCTGTGAATGAAAATATATGCTAGGTGTGGTATAGCATGGAATATCTGGCAAGGTGTGGAAGTATCAGCAATGATAGTACATAGCAGTATGATGTTCAAGGTGATTTATAAGCTAAGAGGCCCATATAGTAATATGTGGAATTGTAGTTACATCACATCAAAAATAAAAAGTTACATAATTGCAGGTAGATATCATGTATGGGTTTAAGTCAAATTTGCCATTAAGAGGTCCATAAAGGCAACGAGAAGCAATGGTTACATTAACATAGAAGGAAAGTGGATACAGTTACAAGGGGGTGACAATTACAGATTCTAAAATGGAATAAGGAGTGAGCAGAAATAAGGACAGATGAGGAAATAAATGAAGTGATACAATGCTGGTGATTCTTGGTTTGGAGGGGAGGCTGAGTTATTCAGTTGTAAGGAATTTATCAGACAAGAATGTTTTCAGCCTTTTTCTAAAGGTGAAGTAGTTTATCTCTGTCCTTAGGAACAGTCTGTAGGAAGACTGTTCCAGATTTTTCTAGCTGCATAAGTGAAAAGGGTGTCGAATGTTTGTTTGTATTCACTCCCTTGCCTAACTAATTCTCCAAACCTCCAGTATATTTCCCATTGGCATTTTCCTGATGATTTCGCCAATTTCTTTGCCAACACGACCTCTGATCTTAGAAGGGACCTATTTTCATCAGTGGTCGTGAATTCTACAAATCTCACTGTGAACCCAACGTCAAAATCTGAGGTATTGCTAATATCTTTGATTCTAGACACACCAGCTTCCATCCAGATCACAGCACCGAGTCTTTACTCTTGGGAATGGTCCAGCAGATCACATGCTGCCTGAATTCTGGAAAGTCTTCTAGTATTGATTCACTGGATTTTGGCACTGCATTTCACTTGATAGATAACTGATGATTTATCTCCCACCAGCAATGTTCCTTCTAAGCTTTGCACCTGCATGGCCATGTACTTTCCGATAAGAGGCCGTGTAGCTGTTCTAGGTTCTCGCAAACAGGAAGTGATACCAGAAGAGAGCCAAGGCTGGCACAAGCAGCAGTTGAAGATGCTACTCACACTGGTGAACATTTAAAGAGGTACATGGTGGTGGGGGGGGGGGGGAGAAAGGAGGAGCGACATCAGCGCCCCCATAAAGACAGCACCTAAGACAGTCTACCCCCCCCTTACTATACCACTGGTTTCTAGTCAGTGACATAGTAAGGGGGGTGGTCCACCCGGATGTGGTCTTTCTAAGGGCGTGGCACCCCTCCTCCTCCTCCTCTCCACTCCTCCCCTCCTTTCCTTGCCACATGCACCTTGACTTCCCCGTACCTTTATTACTTCCCCGGCATGAAGTTGCTGCCCGCGTTGGCATCGGCACTCTCTCTGACGTCACTTCTGGGACCCGTGCCTAGGAAGTGGCATCAAAGGGCAAGCTGACACAGACATGGGCATGCTGCCCACGCTGGAGAAGTTAAAGGGATATGGAGAAAGGGGGCATGCATGTGCGCAGCGGGCGATGCAGAGAAGAGGAGGGAGGGGTGCCACCACCCTGGTCACCACTTTTCCTAGTAAAGAGATTCAGTCCTTGCTTATACCCACTAGTGATGATTTTCAAGTGCACCTGGCTAATATTTGCAATGCATCTGTCCTGTAGGAAGTTGTACAAATATTTTCGAGCTATGCTACTAAATTGATTAGGGCTTCTGGCAACCATTTCCACATCCCCCAGCGACAGATCCAAAACAGACCTATTAACGAGTAGCAAGTTCTTTAGTACCTCACTATAATACACAAAGTGGATTGGAAAACAGGTTTTAAAATTTTTCTGTCAAAAATACAGATATTGTTTTCCTAAAATATACTGAAACAGGGAATTCACAGAGCAACTTAACAGTTAATGGAAACACTGTCTCCCCCATACAATAATTAGTACTTATTTTCTCCAGAATAATTTATTTTATGCTATAAGTGGGTCTTTTTTTAGTCTATGTGACTGTCAATAGTTGTTTTCTCTTGATGTAATAAAAGAACAAAGAATACCAAGACTAGCTTTAATCTGTGGGACTAATTGAATGCCCCATGGTTTTATTTTATTTTATTAGCTTGTTAATGGCTTTAATCAATAATTAAGTGACATGGGAATCTGCTGAGTCTGTTTGGTTAATTGAAGCTATATAAAATGTGAAAGTTGTACATTATCAATTTCTTACTCTGCTGCAAAGAACTGTGTGCATTTGATCATGTAGAAATAAGCAATTGTAGAATAAAAAAAGTTGTAGGTGATACTTTTTGTTGGACTAATTTAGGGACCCTTTTACTAAGCTACAAGAAAATCTGGGTTTATCACATGTTAACACAGGGCTCGTTTTACAAAGGTGAGCTAGCGTTTTTAACGCACGCACCGGAAATCTACCACCTGCTCAAAAGGAGGCGGTAGCGGCTAGCGTGCGGGGCAATTTAGCGTGCACTATTCCGCGCGTTAAGGCCCTAGCGCAGCTTTGCAAAAGGAGCCCCAAGACCATTTTTAATGCAGCAATTTTGAGGCCATTTAAAATTTATATGGTATGTGCTGCGGGCCCTGTGCTAATTTTTTCATTAGCACATGGGATGTACAAAAAAAAATGAACTTGGGAGCACATAAACCCTATTCTATAAATGACGCCTTAACTTAGACACCAGTGGGCGCCCTACTAGTGCCTAAGTTAAGTGTAAAACGCAGTTTAAAATGGGTTTTAATGAAAATTCAAGGCACCTAAAAAATGATGCCTTCATCATGCCTACAGAGGCACTTTATAGCACCTAATGCCACTGTAGGTGTGGCTAACGCCAGAAGTGGCATTAGGGCATCGTAAAGCGCCTCCGTAGGTGCAATTCACATGAAAGGCAGTGGAAATGTAGGCCTTGAAACCCTGGCCTACATTTCTCAAAGACATGAACGGCATCATCATGTGATTGACACACGATCGGCGGCCGTTTTTAAGGTGGTCACCGCTTATAGCGCTGTTTATGGAATCCAGGCCTTACTGCCTCCTATTAAGTCAGCATTAGCCAGTTAGACCCAGGGCAGGATTGCACAATTACAGTTCCCGTTGCTTTTCTTACCCGCGTTGCTTGCTTGTCTAACTTTCCGTCAATGGGGGAGCCCGCATTGCCGATCGGGGTGGGGCCCGCGTTGCTGATTGGGGGGTCTGCATTGCCGATCAATGCCGGAGGGGTCTATCGCCGTTTGGAAAAAACAATGTTGATGCCCTCCTTCACCGGACCCCCCTGACCATTTCGGGCCCCAGGCACGTGCTTACTTGGCCTATTAGTTAATCCTGCCCTGGTTAGACCCAGATTCTGTGTAGTGTGGCCAAAGTTGCACCTGCAAATGTGTGCGCATTATTGATTTGCATGTGGAACTTAATTTTTAACATGCTAATCAGCACCAATAATTGGCAAGTGATAATTGCCACTAATTAGAATTTACACGCACAACTTTCCAAGCATATTCTATAAAAGTGGATAAATTCTAGTGCATGGAGCTCAAAAAGGGGCCTGACCAGGGAAGGAGCAAGGGCAGGTTGTGGACATTCCTAAAAGTTACACACACAACTTAGGTGCAGGCATCATGGCCTGGTTTTCATTGGCTTAAACGCCTGCACCTAAATGTTAGTCGCTATGTGTTATTCTGTAAACTGCGCCTAACTCTGGAAGCGGTTCATAGAATCATGCTAAATGCTAACCTTTTCAGCATCAATTGTTTAGATCAGTGTTTTTCAACCTTTTTACACCTATGGACCGGCAGAAATAAAAGAATTATTCTGTGGACCGGCATCAGTCCGTGGACCACTGGTTGAACAACAATGGGCTAAGTTGTGGGCCAGACCCCACCCATCTCTACCCAATCTCCACCCCAGACCCTGCTCCCATAATAGTACTAATTGCACCTTGCACGTCCCATGCTTCATCTGGAAGCCTTCCCTCTGACGTTGCAACGTCAGAGAGAAGGCTTCTGGTTCAGGTGCAGGATGCCCGTAGGAGCCACTGCCTGTGGCTTTGTGTACTGAATCAGTTAAGAAGAGGGAGTTGGCTCGAAGATAACGCCGCATCAATCGCACCGTGGACTGGTGGTTGAAGAACATTGTTTTGGGCCTGATGCACGTGCTGGCCCTGTGGACCGGCACTGTTCCATGGACCGGTGGTTGAAGAACACTGGTTTAGATGACATCTATAGAATTTACCCCTTAGGGCATGCCAATATGAACAGGCTAGCTCAGTGTCTCTCAAACTGTGTGCCATTGGCACAGTGGTGTGCTCCAAAGAGATTCCAGGTGTGTCACAAGAAATTACAGAATTTTACTTTATTTAAAAAAAAATTCCCTTCATAAGTACAGTATTAACTAGACTAGATGACATGTATGCCACATACTCAAGAGTCTGTCAATGTTATGAGCATCTGTGTGCGTAAAGATACAACCGCCCAGACAAGCATCATTCGTTGACGTGATTGGTCCTTGAAAACTAACTGCAAGTAATTTTAGCTTTATTTTTATTTTTTATGCAGTACTGTAGTTATCCTAACTTGAGCAACAAATCAACCAAGGCTTTGTTACTATCTGGATCTTCTTATCTTTGCGAACTTGCATTTTCAGCTCTGATAGAAATTAAATTGAAAAAAAAAAAATAGAACTACAGATGATAGATGATGAAATGTATGTTTGCTTGTCGACTATTGAGCCGCATTTTGAATTAATTTGCATCCATCACATGGTTAGCAATTCTATTCTATCTACTTTAATTTCACCATTGTTGCAATTGCTTATACATAGCTTAAAGAACTATTAATAAATAACTCTCAAATTTAAATTTTTGTTGGTTTTGCAATTTTATAATTTCAGTTATAATGTGCCATGAAAACACATTTACTCTGTTTAGTGTGCCAGAGCTTAAAAAGTTTGAGAGACACTGCGCTAGTTGGGTAACATTTCACACCCATTCCCTGTTCATGGCCCCCCTCCCCTCCCAATAATTTTTTTTTTTTTAATTCACTCTGTTAGTCCAATAAAAAAGATATTACCTTTATTCCTTTTGTTTTATTTCTTTTCATACTATATATTATCTTAGAAATTCAATAGATGGTGCAACTGCGAACACATAAATGTTATGCTGATACCAAGTTACATAGAAATCTAGAATCTAGGGGCTTGGGTTTTATTAGAGAATAGTCTACCATGTATCCGCAACATCCCTACATGGAGGTGTCCAGTTGTAGAATTGACCCCCCCCCCCATGCCAACCAAACAGGACCATCTTGGATAGGAAAATGAAGTTGGCAGAGACTAATGATAGCACGAAAGACATTTAAATTAAAATTTAAAAAACATATGTAAGTCAATTTGCAAGGGGGCCTGCCAACATGGTGGCGTGAGCAGTTGTGGCACTCGAGAATGCTACGGGACTGAATCAATTTACCTCTTTTGTGGTGTTTCTGGATCCTCGCCCGTGCACTCTACGCCAAACTATTCTCGAGTTTGCAGTCCGAACTCCTCCACAAACCATGAGGCAAGACTTGTTGGTGCCGGCGGCCCGGAACCTGGCCGATACACCCGCGCCAGAAATCTCTCTCTCGTCCCTGAAACAAGTTACTCCTCCATGTCCGTTAGAGACAACAGTTGAACGCCAGAGAAATATCGCTACTGCAGAGGTTACGGGTGTGTAGACTCTGGAGAGGGGCGCAGACCGGACAACTCAGCCGTGAAAAGAAGAACAGCTGAGGCTGGGACATCTCTCCCAGCTACATCAGAGGTGACCCTAAAAGACATCTGGGGAATGTTGCAGAAACTGGCTGGAGCATTACAAAAGTCCGTTGAAGAAACTACACTTCTGTTAGGGAAAGTAGACTCTTTATAAAAAAAAAAAAAACAGTTGAAGAAATAAAATTAGAAAGTGAACTGAAGTTTACAAATGTCAATCAAGAAATTACCTATTTAAAATAAATGACTGAACATTTGATTAAATATAAAGTGCTTGTTCACAAAAAAATAGAACAGCTTGAAAACTTAAATAGGCGTCTTAATCTGCGTATACTGAAGTTTCCTAGATCATTAAGGGCTCCTTTTATCAAGCCATGCTAGCGGTTTAACGCACGTAATAGCGCGTGTTAAACCACCGGCCGTGCTAGCAGCTACTGCCTCCTCTTTAGCAGGTGGTAGTTTTTAGCCAGCGTGAGGGTTAGCGCGTGATGAAAAGTCACGCGCGTTAACCCCGCTAGCGTGGCTTGATAAAAGGAGCTCTAAATGTTTCCTCCATGGAATTATTTTGAAAATATTTAATACAAGTGCTAAAGTTTGCCCCTGAATGTATTCCACCGTTAAACAAAATTTATTATTTACCTTCACCTATTAAAAAACAAGGAGGTGAACTAGGTGCTGTGAACCCGGAGTCTCAACAGCAGGTCTCTATGGACCTAGGAAATATTTCAGTAATACTGGAGGAAACAGTGTCGATAATAGAGGAAAGAGCTACTTTATTAGTTTCATTTGTCTTTCAATAGGACTTGAATGCGGTAATGAAACTGTATTTTTTAAATGCTCAAAATCGTTTTTGGGGACAGCAGGTATGGATATACCCTCATGTCAACAAGAAGAAAACTTTTCTTGGCCATGAACCAAGAAACTAAAGATTTGGGTGCTATGTTCCTGCTTTCATATCCATGAAAATGTTTTATTAAATTCTTTGGGGTAAAATATATCTTTTATGCTCCAGATTAGTTAAGAGCATTCCTGTACTTAAAGAAGATCATTAGGGGATAAACTGAGATTGAAAATAGAAGGAGTTAAACTTGAAGCTGTTTTCTTTGTAATTTAGTTTTTTGATAAGAATATGGTTCCATTTGTTTTCTTTAACTGCCCTTATCTCAATCTGAATTGGGGTCTAAGAAGAAAAACCGATTTATTCTGTTATATATTTCTCTGATTAAAATCAATAAATAAAATAATAATTAAAAATCTCTCTCTCTCTATATATATATATATCTATATCTATATCTATCTATCTATCTATCTATCTATATATATCTGCAAATCTGATCCAACAGTTAAGACAACAATTTTATCTCATGCAACATTATACACTTAACCCTTTGGATGCCTTACATTTTTCATTTTTTTTACCCGGAAATGATCTGGGGTTTGTTTTTTGTTTTTGTTCAACCAATAGGAAAAATACAAATATCTTCAAGCATCCTTTTTTTGGAACTGTGATACAAATATGTGTTAGATCAGAAACTGCCTCCCCTATTTGAGTTCTTTAATCCAAATGGATAAGTGTGCTAACATATATTCTTCCTCATACATAGTTCCTCCCTTTTAATGAATATAAAGACAGAGATCATCTACCCAGTATCTATTTTTATTACTATATAATATAGCCTTCTAAAATTCAGTATTATCTGTAAACATTGCCAATAGCCTCCAGTAAACCAAGAAATCACTACTCTATTTTGCCTAAGGGTTCAATCTGATTGCAGAGGTGCTTCAGCTAGCTAATCTGAACATCAGCTATGCAAAACTGACTGTTGATATAGTGTTATTTTATAAAGACAGCATTGGCCCCTTTGTGCCAAATTTTAAATCCACAGATTTACAACTGCTCTGAAGGTGGTTTAAATGTAAGTCTGCACGGTATGTACTGTATGTATCACCATGTTTTAGAAAATACCCAGATACATTGCAGCTCTTCCTCTATTTTACTCAGAAGCACAGAATGAGAGACAAACCAGATCCGGGCATTTACACAGAAGTAGCATAACAAAACCATTTGTATACTGCAAAACCATATGGATCTTTGCGGTTAATAGTCAATTAAGAAAAACTGAACATCTGTCAGCGAATTATAAAAAAGAATTGTCAATTATAAAAATCTATCATAGAAATAAGATTTTAATTGTTTAATAAAATTCATATACGATGTGGAAGCAAAAAATAGTCCGCGGAGAAAGGAGTCCCGGATAGCTGCTTGATATGAAAGCAATCTATTGTAAAATCTTTTATAACGACATGAGGGTGCAAAATTCCTAAAATCCCACTGACTGTTTATTTTTAACAAAAATACATAATAAATGGGGAGCTTTTACTAAGTGTGGTAAAGTTTTGCCCTTAGCACAGGTTAAATGAAAAATTAATGAATGATAAGTGCACAAATTATATGTTAACTATAGGCATTCCTAAACATGTTCCCATTCGGTTACTGCACAGAAAAGTGTTTTACCATGTTAGATGTATTCATAGTATAGATTTACCTACTGCTTTCTATTTAAGAGATGGTTAATGCTGAGGACTCCAAGTTCAGATACTGATTTTTGCTCCTCACGCCAGCGGCAGTATGTCCTTTTTTAATATGAGAAAAAGGGAGGGAGCATCCCAGGTGGTTACCAGTAAGTCCAGAGCATCCCTTCACTTGTGGCAGACAATGCTGGAGCAATTTTGGGTACCTAGATCTTCCCTCATCACTTAATCTTCTATTTAGTTGGGGCTTCTGCACTTCAGTAGCAGTGAGAGGACTTTATTGACCCACAAACTACGGTCTACACTCCTTTGCCCAGAAGCTCTTCTGTGGAGACAGAGCAGCGTTTGGAAGCCGATGTCTTGACCAGGAAGGCAGCCTTGTTGCTGGAGAGCCTGCCTTTAGGGGTCTCTTCTCCCCTTGGATGGAGATATACCAAAGAGGGGAGAAAGCTTGAACCCTCCATTGATAGCTCATGTGTTACCAGCTAACTGAGCTGAGGACAAAGGAGCAATTGGAGGAGTGTTGAAGGATTTGAGGAAACCTGAGGCCATAACTAGAGCTACTTTGGGAAACTTTAAGTGACTTGAATTCCTCCTTTAAAAAATAGCAAAAAAAGCATGAAGATAAAGAGTATTTCTCAGATTGTAGTGGACTATACTTAAGAGTTAGCTGATTACAACCAAAAATTGGGCTTTATGGAGCTTAAACATCACAAACTTAATCAGGTTATTATGCGGGACAATGCTTTTTTGCATAGGAAAGTTGAATTATCTTGAAAATCTGGTAAGATGCAACAATTTGCATTTTTTAAACTTTCCTCAATCACCACTTATAACACCTATAGATATGGTCAGGAAGTACCATATGGAGGTGCTCAAAATTCCAACTGATTCAATACCACCAATTGTTCGGACCTACTATCTATCCCTGAGAGGGAATGAATTAGTAAACGATCAAATACAAGAAAAACAAGCTTCTTTTTACCTCACTGGATTTTTGGAATCTTCATTGGGTGAAATAGTGTGGTAGCCGTGTTAGTCCATGTTCCAAGATAGTATAAAGAAATAAAACAAAAAACACCTTATTTCCTTTGGGGGGGGCGAGTTGTTTTATTTCTTTATACTACCTTGGAATCTTCTTTGGAAGCTATACCCAAAGAGCAACTGTGCGTCGTCTGCTCTAGAAATGGACTACAATAATATATTACATCTTTACTTTAGACATATTAACAACTTGTGGGGATCAAAAGTTCAAATTTTCACGATTTGTCTAGAATTTTTCAAAAGAGACACCAGGAAGTCTTGGCTTTATACCTCAGAGTGTTAGCTTTAGGGGAGAGTTTCATATTAAAATTTCCTTGTTTATATATGGTTATGTATCACACTAAGGGGCTCATTTTCAAAGCATTTAGACACAAAGTAGTATAGGTTACTATGGTACTTTGTGCGTCTAAGGGCTCCTTTTACTAAGCTGCGTTAGCTGAATTGCCGCGTGCGCTAAACCCACTTTACAGGGCTAGAACTAATGCCAGCTCAATGCTGGCGTTAGCTAGCGTGCATGGCAATTCAGTGCGGGCTAAGCGCGCGCTAAAACCACTATCGCAGCTTAGAAAAAGGAGCCCTAAGTGCTTTGAAAATGAACCTCTATATCTTATGTGTTTTTTGATCTTAAGCAAAAGAGGCAAAAGAGGAAGTACATGACCAAGTAAGCATGCCAAAATAATTCTACTCTATGAACAGGTTGAAGGAGGGTGTGGACTAATGATGATTTTTTTTTTCCTTGATTAATCTGTTTCCTTGGAGATCTTGTTTTCCTATTTCTTGTGGACAAATGTTTGAAAGTTTAAATGTATTTCTTATGTTATTGATTACCTTAGTTTTCTATTCTCATTTCTTTTTCCAATCATGGAATATTATAAAGCAATGTATAGTGGAAAATTGCCATAAATAAAAAATAAAAAAAGGAGATGGTTAATGCATCTGTGCTAATTGGAACGGTGACAGCATATGACAAAATACCATGCGCCGCTAACCACAATGTGAAGCCTACATTCTGTTACCCTAAAACACATTTCCTACCTAACAGTCCATGCAGTTCGTGGTAGTTTCGAGAAAGTGCACCAGAAATTGGGCTCAAAAGCCAAGATTTTATAAAAGACGTCTAAAGTTTGGCGCCAAGATCAGCGTTCCTAGCCGATCTAGGTGCCCAGCTTACCACCTCCTTTACTAACACCTAGCACGGGTTTTAGCAGCAGCGGCGGCAGTAACTGCTCCGATGCTCATAGAATTCCTATGAGCGTTGGAGCAGTTACCGCTTCTGCCAGCGCTAAGCGTTAGTAAAGGAGGGGGTTAATTATTTAAAAAGATTAATTGGCATTAATAATGAGCAATTAGCACCTCATAATTGGCAGAAATAGGAGTTAATTGGATGGTAAGCGCCTACCACTTTCAAGTAGGCGCCTAGTCCAAAGCGCCTACCAGAAAGTAGGCATTTTCAGGGGGCAGATCGTGGCCATGTTTGGTATATAGGTGCCTGTTCTAGACTTAGGTGTCAGTATTTAGGCCAAGAAACCACTGGCATAAAGAGGGTGTGCCTATGGTTAGGACACCTACCCACACCTAACTCCACTTTAGGTGCCACTAGGCACGGTTCTATAAATGGCACCTAGCTTCTGATTGACATGCACTTTGCACTGCACTCCTCGGCACCTATGTTTTGGCACAGTTTATAGAATTGAAGCTGAAATGTATGGGTGCTCTGCATCAATTCTATAATAGTGGCTGCATTATAAATTGCCATTATAAAATAAAGCATATGTTCGCATGCGCATGCAGTAGCATAGTAAGAGGGGCAGTCCGCCCCAGGTGCGGTCATGGTAGGGGCGCCGGCATACATCCTCCTTCCCAACACCCCCTGCCGCATGAGTGTGCCCCTTCCCTCGTACCTCTTTCATTTTCCCTGCCCGAGCGGCATTATGAACTTGCTGCCCGCATCGGTGTCGCCTCTCTCTGATGTCACTTCTAGGCCCTGCGCGTAGGAAGTGACATCAGAGGGATAGCCAACACGACGATGGCAGCAAGTTTGTGATGTTGCTCGTGCCTGGAAAATTAAGCAGGTATGGGGGATGGGAATGGGGGCACGCGGGTGGCGGGGGGTCATGAAGGAGCGGAGGAGGGTGGGAGGAGGGGCCCCACTGTGCTGGGCACTGCTCACCCTTGCTATGCCTCTGTGCCCATGGCTACCGTTAGGTGAGAGCACTTATACCATGTCAAATGCTAATGTTAATGGTCATACCTAAAATTAGCAGTTGCACATGTAACTAATAGTATTCCATTGACTATGTCCATAACTACAAGACACGCCCTGATCTGCTCATGCTCATGCCTCCTTTGTAGCTATTAGGCACTAAGGGCCTGATTCTGGGAATGGTGCCTGCCACAATAGGCACCTGAAAAACAGGCGCCTACAGCATGCCACTCACCCGTAGGCAACATTTCCAGAATCACATCTATTTTCTTCTACAGATGCCTTAAATATAAGCCAGCATTTAAGACGTCTGACTCAAACCTACGAGAAGCACCTAGGCACACCTACAGACACCTAAGGCCACTTCTGGCATAAACCATGCCTATGCTGGCCTTAGGCATCCATATGCATGTCTAGACACCTCTGTACGCATACAAACACCTACACTGTAGGAGTCCTTCACCTCTTCGATGAAAAAAACCCCAAAACTTGGGTCCCGATTGGTCTGTTAAACAATGGTAGGATGCTTACTGCCGCCTACAATTGGGATGCTGTTTCTAGAAGCAGGCCCTTAGGTTTTCTAAAATAGCACATAAGAGCAATTGTGAACATGTCTAAAAATGAGTGCCAATTAACACTACTTAAGGGCTAACATTGATACTTAAGGCCATTTGATACCTAATTTAACAATTATTATTATTCATTTGGGCATGCAACTGGCACGATTCTATCACTTGCATGCCCAAATTTGCATGCTAGTCAGAAACTTTAACTTTATAGACTCTTATCCATAGTGTTGCAGTTATTACCGTGCTTGTGCAATAATAACACGGGCTAACTCTTAGCACACTTTAGTATAATAATAATAATAATAATAACTTTATTTTTTCTATACTGCCATAATCTTGCGACTTCTAGGTGGGTCAGTGAAGAGAGCTGTGCAATCAGCGAATTACAGCATACAGATAGGGAAAATGTCACTGAGCAGTCAGTGATTACAGAGTAAAAATTAGTAAGAAATATAATATTAATATGTTACAATATAATATTAACATATTACAGTGAAGGGGGCTGGATAGCCAGAATACAAATGGTGAAGAAATCACTGAACAGTCAATGAATACAGAATACAATTAGTGAGAATATGCAATATCAACATGTTGAGTAATAGTTTTTAAAAGGGGGGGAGAGTTGTCTGGCTAGGAAATAAATCTATTGAACAGAGCGGTCTTAATTTCTTTCCGAAAAGCGCCTTAGGTTGACCTGGCTCTATCGATGAAATTGCCTAGTCAGGTTTGCTGTCTACCATCTTGAAACTTAAAAGTTCTGTCCAGAAAGGACCTGTATTTGCAATGTGATCTTCGGATAGGCAAAGAGGTTGCGGTTTCTGGTTGTCCTTGTGGGGGTGTATAGTTCAAAGTGAGGTAAGAGATAGGTGGGGGCCATTCCCCACACCAGTTTATAGCAAAAGCAAGAGAACTTCAATAAAATTCGTGCCTCTATTGGCAACCAGTGTAGCAGTTTGTAGTAGGGACTAATGTGATCGCTTTTCTTTAGTCCGAATATTAAGCGGACGGCCATGTTATGCACTATTCTTAATTTTCTCACTTTTTTTTTAGGTATATCCACATAAATGATGTTGCAGTAGTCTATGGTGGATAGAATCAATGTCTGTACCAGTAATCTGAAAGATTTTTTGATGGTTTTTAACTTCCAAAGTGTGGAGAAGCACTTTTTTGTCACCAAGTTCATGTGTTCGATCATGGTCAAGTTGATGTCTAAGGTGACTCCTAATATTTTTATAGTTTTTGATATTGGGTGATCGTGACCATTTAGGTGTATTGATGTTATGGTGATTTTGTCCTTTGGGCTTGCCAAGAAAATTTTTGTCTTTTCTGTGTTTAGTTTCAATTTAAAATTGATAGTCCATTGTTCAATTTCAGTCATGATATGGGAAATGTGCTTTAAGGTTTCATTGGTCACATTGGTCAGAGGAATTAGGATAGAGAGGTCATCAGCGTATATATAGTATTTTAGGTTTAGCTTTTGTAATAGGTGACCTAAGGATGAGGTGTAGATATTAAACAAGGTGGGAGATAGAGGGGAACCCTGAGGTACTCCTGAAGGGCTTTTCCAAGAATTAGAGTATTTCCCGTCGTAGACCACTTGATAAGAACGTTTGGTTAGAAAGCTCTGGAATCAGTTTCAAACTCTTCCCGAGAGACCCATTGAGTCTAGGCAATTCAACATTATTTCATGATCCACTAGGTCAAATGCGCTGCTGAAATCTAGTTGTAAGATCAGAGCGCTGGTACCTTTACTAAAGAGATCGTATAGGTGGTTGAGGATAGAGCCTAGGACTGTCTCTGTGCTGAATCCTTTTCTGAAGCCTGATTGGTGTTCATTGAGGAGGTTGAATTTGTCTAAGTGATTTACTAGTTCCATGTTGACTAACCCTTCCAGTAGTTTGGTGAATAAGGGGGTACTCGCTATGGGTCTATAATTGGACGTCAGTGCGGTAGCGTTCTTCTGGTCTTTGGGGATGGGTGTGATCTGTATGTGTCCCATTTCCTCATGGTATGTCCCACTTATGAGAGTGGTTGTTATCCAGTTAAATAGATCCCTTTTAAATTCAGGTACTGCAACTTTCATGATCTTAGATGGGCAATTCGATTTGGCGTATTTGTTAAACAAAGTGAGGAATTGTTTCCAATTGGGGCGCTCAAAATGGTCCCAGAGCATGTCAACACTGCGGGCTGAATTGGAGTTCGAAATCAGGTGATGGTATTGATATTATAGCTCTTAAGTCTAAAATTCTTTTTGCTGAAGTAACTGGCAAGGGTATCGACCGATGGTATCTGTTCATTGTTATTTTTCAGGACCCGTATAGTATCTGTTAGTCTGTTCACTAGTTTAAACAGCTCTCTGCTATTTGTTTTGACTGCTCCTATTTTTTGTGTGTAGTGTTTAGAACGTTTTTCTTTTATCAGGGTTTTGTATTTTTCATTTTTTCTTTTATCTTCCTCTTTGTCTGTTTTGAGCCATATTCTTTCTAGTTTTCTGAATTCCTGTTTAAGAGCTAGTAGTTCAGTGTCGTACCACTCTTTTGATATCCTCTCATTCTTTATGTATGTTTGAACTGGTGCTATTTGGTTTAACACTTCATTGGTGAACTTGCCCCATCTGGTAAGGAAATCCTGTTCTTCCTCAGTTTTGGGATATAATTCGTAATGCGTCCAGAATTTGGCTGGATTTATGATGCTTCTGCAGGTAACTGTTATTTTCTTTCTGGTTTTGCTTATGTGTTTTGCAAATGATTGTTTCTGTTGCCAGCGTAACTCAAAGTTGCAAACGTAATGATCTGGCCATATGCATTTCTCCCAAGCTCCTATGCAATATTGGATCTTAGGTTCAGGGATGTCTTTGTGTGAAAAAGTGACTATATCTAATTGGTGCCCCTTTTCATGTGTTTCCTCCTTGTCTGGTATTGTGAAGCCTAGGGTAGTTAGAAACGTATCAATTTCAATCACTTCCGGTTTTATTACTTGGGAAGGCGGGAGTACATATGCAGTCGGTGTCAGGAACTGGAAAGCCTGAGGATGGAGGTCGGCAGATTGAGGGTCAGGGTCCAGGAACTGGAGGGGCTGGAGGGACTCCGCACCACGGAGGAGATGAGCTGGTCAACCAAGGACACAGACGGAGCAGGCTCCAGTGTGGACCAGGTGAGGGACCTCGAGAGATTCATCGAGGAGGCCTACAGGAAGGTGGAGGAACAGGACCAGCAGCTGCACAGACGGATGTCGGCAGACGAGACCCAGGATCCACAAGGCGACACCGGGGAAGGACCTAGTGGAGGAACCACGCAAGAGGAGGAGACCGCGACTCACCGGGACCCCGAGGGAGAGACACCGCTCTACACCGAGGACACGGACCTGAGACAGAGGAGGTTGCTGAGGAAAGGGAAGTCTGCTATTGTGGTGGAAGACTCGATCTTGAGAGAGGTAGATAGTCACGTAGCTGGAGGAAGGGAGGACCGGCTAGTGACTTGTCTCCCAGGGGCCAAGACACGAGACATCACTGATAGGATCGAGAGGATCCTGGACGGAGCAGAGACAGAGGAGACTGCGGTGATAATCCACGTCGGAACAAATGATGTGAGCCGGAGGAACTTCAGCATGGCCACACTGACTGACCAGTTCAGGGCCCTGGGACGAAAGCTGAAGCGGAGTACCCGAGGATAGCATTCTCAGAGATCCTGCCTGTACCGAGGGCAGATGCAAAGAGGCAGGCAGACCTCCAGGCTGTGAATGCATGGTTGAGGAGATGGTGCCAGGAGGAGGGCTTCCACTTTGTGAGGAACTGGACGTCCTTCTGGGGAAAGAGCAAGCTCTACCGGCGGGACGGCCTACACCTGAGCACAGCGGGAACTAGACTACTGGCAGCCAATGTGAGGAAGGAGATCGAGAAGGCTTTAAACTGAGGAGAGGGGGAAAGCCGACAGCTGATCTGATGTTGACGCTTCGGACAACAGTATCCAGAACAGATGCTGAACGGGCTGACTACAGGGAGGAAGTAGAGGGACCGGTAGATCTTGTGATCAGACAGCGAGGGAAACATCAGGGAGCTTGCTGGGAGGAGACTAAGGGGCATGGAGACACAGGGGGACTGGGTGGCATGAGGGCGAAAGCTGAGGGCAATATAGAGGTGCCACAAGGCGAGGGGGATCAAACAGAGGTTCAAAGGAAGATAGCCCAGGAGGGGGCTGGTAGGGCTAGAAAACCCAGAGGAAAAGCGGGGAAGTGGGGTGGCGGGAATATGGGGAAGCTGAAAGTTACGAGGGTACAGGCTGAGAGCAAAGCAGAAGCACAGGGAACGGGAGAACTGCCCGAAACTCAAGGGGAGGCGGCCCAGGTAAATGCAGAGGTGGAGCAAAAACGACGGGACCTGCGGTGCTTATACGCAAATGCAAGAAGCCTCATGGCCAAGATGGGTGAAATAGAAGTCGTGGCCAAGGGGGAGGACCTGGATATAATTGGAATTACAGAAACCTGGTGGACAGAGGAAAATCAATGGGATGTGGCGCTGCCGGGGTACAAGCTCTACAGGAGGGACAGGACCCACAAGAAGGGGGGAGGCATAGCACTATATATAAAGGACTCTATCTACTCGGTCGGGATGGATATGGCAAAGAAGGCAGAGGGGCTGGAATCGCTATGGGTCAAATTGCCGAGAAACAAGGGTGCAGACATAAAACTGGGTATGTACTATCACCCACCTGGTACGCCAGAAGGAGTCGGACACGACTTGGAAGCTGAACTGAGACAGGAATGCAGGACTGGAAGTGTAATGGTGATGGGGGACTTCAACTACCTGGGGATAGACTGGAGTACGGGTCACTCCAACTGCACTAGGGAAACAGGATTTGTAGAAGCTGTGAGGGACTGCTTCATGGAGCAACTAGTCAAGGAACCGACGCGAGGGGGTGCTACTCTTGACCTCATCCTAAACGGATTAGGGGGGCCTGCAAAAGGGGTAGAAGTGGGAGGACCACTAGGCAACAGTGATCACAACGCGATCAGATTCACATTAGAAAGGGGGACACCCATAGTAAGGAGGACCGCAACAACTGCGCTCAACTTCAGGAAGGGGAACTATGTTGCTATGAGGGAAATGGTGGGGAGGAAGCTCAGAAACATCTTTAGGATGGAGACTGTAGGAAGCGCCTGGACCCTATTCAGGGACACCCTGCAGGAAGCACAAAGAATGTACGTCCCCAGTTTCAGGAAAGGCTGCAAGAACAAGGACCCGGTTTGGATGTCAACTGAAGTAAAGAGGGCAATAAATGACAAAAAAGTATCCTTCTGGAGATGGAAAAAGGACCCAACGGAGGAAAATCACCAGGCGCACAGGAAATGCCAAAAGGAATGCCACCGAGAGGTTAGAAAAGCAAAAGGGGAATACGAAGAGGGGCTGGCCAGGGAGGCGAAAAACTTCAAGGCATTCTTCAGTTACGTAAAGGGGAAGCGACCAGCGAGAGAGGAGGTGGGGCCGTTGGATGATGGGGATAGGAAGGGAGTGATTAAGGAGGATAAAGAGGTAGCTGAGAGGTTGAACACGTTCTTCTCGTTGGTTTTCACGAGTGAAGACACATCTAATATACCGGACTCAGAGGAGCTCATGAGTGGGGAACAGGCCGAAAAATTGGAGCACATAGAGGTAAGTAAGGAGGATGTCCTCAAACAGATAGACAGGTTAAAATGCGGCAAATCACCGGGCCCGGACGGGATCCACCCAAGGGTTCTGAAGGAATTAAGAGAAGAAATAGCGGGCACAATCCAGCATGTTTGCAACCTATCCTTGAAAACTGGAGAGGTACCAGAGGACTGGAAATTGGCGAATGTCACACCTATCTTCAAGAAGGGATCGAGGGGTGACCCTGACTTCAATTATAGGGAAGATGGTGGAAGCTATAATCAAGGACGGCATTTGCGAGCACATCGAGAGGAATGGCCTACTGAGAACAAGCCAGCACGGATTCTGTAAGGGAAGGTCGTGCCTAACGAACCTTCTGTACTTCTTTGAGGGAATAAGCAGTCAGGTGGACAATGGGGAACCCACAGACATCATTTACCTCGATTTTCAAAAGGCTTTCAACAAGGTGCCACATGAAAGGCTGCTTAGGAAGCTGTGGAACCACGGGGTGGGAGGGGATGTGCACAGATGGATCAAGCACTGGTTGTCGGGTAGACTGCAGAGGGTCGGAGTAAAGGGCCAATATTCTGACTGGCGGGGAGTCACGAGCGGTGTGCCACAGGGATCGGTGCTGGGGCCGTTACTCTACAACATATTTATCAATGACCTGGAAAAGGAGGCAAAGTGCGAGGTTATAAAATTTGCAGACGATACCAAACTGTGCGGCAGAGTTAGGTCCAGGGAGGAGTGTGAGGACCTGCAAAGGGACCTGGACAAGCTGGAAGACTGGGCAAACAAATGGCAAATGCGCTTTAACGTGGAAAAATGCAAGGTCATGCATATAGGGAAAAAGAACCCATTGTTCAACTACAAATTGGGGGGGGAGACAGCAGACTTGAGAGAGACTTGGGTGTGCTGGTGGATGCATCACTGAAACCATCTGCACAGTGCGCAGCAGCCTCGAAAAAAGCCAACAGGATGCTGGGCATCATAAAGAGGAGCATAACAACCAGGACGCGGGAAGTCATCATGCCATTGTATCGAGCGATGTGCGTCCACATCTGGAATACTGCGTTCAGTATTGGTCGCCGCACCTCAAGAAAGACATGGCGGTACTTGAGAGAGTCCAAAGGAGAGCAACGAAACTGGTAAGAGGGCTGGAACACTGCCCATACGCCGAGAGGTTGGATAGGCTGGGGCTCTTCTCTCTGGAAAAAAGGAGGCTCAGGGGAGCTATGATAGAGACCTTCAAGATCATGAGGGGCATAGAGAGTGTGGATAGGGACAGATTCTTCAGACTGAGGGGGACAACAGGTACGAGGGGGCATTCGGAGAAACTGAAGGGAGATAGGTTCAAAACAAATGCAAGGAAGTTTTTCTTCACCTAAAGGGTCGTGGACACTTGGAATGTGCTACCGGAGGAAGTGATCAGGCAGAGTACGGTACAGGGATTCAAACAGGGATTGGACGGATTCCTGAGGGATAAAGGGATCGTGGGATACTGAGAGAGGTGCTGGGATGTAACACAAGTATAGAAAGCTAACCAGGTAATAAGTATAGAAAGCCAACCAGGTCGTGCATGTGCAAGACCAGAGGGTTAGGACTTTGATGGGAAGATAGGACTTTAATGAGAAACCAAGGTGGCAAGGGGCCCCTTCTGGTGATTCAGACAGGTCGTGACCTGTTTGGGCCACCGCGGGAGCGGACTGCTGGGCAGGATGGACCTATGGTCTGACCCGGCGGAGGCACTGCTTATGTTCTTATGTTCTGTGTATGTTTATGTTGCCCAGCAACATATTATATGGTCCTCTTATGGTGTCAGCCGAGAGGAATTCGAAGAATTCTTCTTTGGCTCTTGTCCATTTTTTGGGGGGGGATATAGAATAGTGTCACAGTTAATGGTTCTTCCAGATCAGTGTTAGTGATTTCCAACTGTAGTTTTAAAATCTATTCTGCTAAAATCGAAGAATTTTTTAAAGATTATTGCTAGACCTCCTCCTTTTTTCCGCTTCTAGATAGTGGAATGATTTTGTAACCCTGCGGTAGCATTTCTTTCATTATGACATCTGTATCAGAGACCATCCATGTTTCGGTTAGAAATTGGAGGTCTGGATTCTTTTGTTCGATCCAGTCATGTATCACCTGTGCCTTGTTTCTCACGGAACGGGCGTTCAGGTAATATCCCTTGAAATTCCTATGTTGTTTTGAGATAGGGGTTTCGGTGTATTTTAACTTTTTTAGAATACTTCTGTTCTTGATCTTGTTTCTGTGAGATTTGGAAGGTTTGTGAATGGTGTTTGTTATGGGGATTTGTAGCGGGCCTAGTTCGGAACAGTTTGTATAGGAATTGGGGTGAGCCCGTTGGTTTTTTCATCTTAATAGGCCTATACCAAGAGATATGGACTGGTATTGGTTCAGGGGGCTTTTCATCATTACACCAGCTTCTGTAACAGATTAAGTAGACTATGCACAGTATTATCTGTAGATTGTTTGCAGCTGTCATTTTGGCAGAGTTTGTAGATGCTTATGTGATAAAGTAGGGGTTTTAAGATGTTATCTGGTAAACTTTTCCCACTAGAGGCCTTCAGGCAGGTCAGGTATCTAATGTTCTATCCCCTAGTGGTATTTTATATCAATTGGGATTGTTATGTTGGGACAGATATGCTGTCCTATTGATTAAGATGTTGATGTAATTTCGTATGGGTTCATAAGTTCTGAACCAGGACTGTGGCTTGTGTGACAGTAGTGCATGCCACAGTGTATGGAAATCCAGGCTTGGAAATTTTGTCTGTCATGCTCGGGTTCACCATTGATATATTCCCCCTAATTCTATATATGGTGCTTTGAGTTGTGCATGTGCCCAATTTGAATAACGAGCCAACTAGCACTGATAATTGGTTTCTTACCAAGAAATTTGTATTAGAGTTACTTGGATTTAATTTAGATTTATGCATGTAAATTTAAGTGTGGAATCCTCACCTAAAATTTACATGGGACACCCAAAGGGGGGTACAGAAATGGGGGAGTTATTGGGCAGATCAGGGACATTCCTCAAAGTTACATGCATAATTAGAGAATAAGGGGCATCCGCTCCTAAATTGGGAACAAGGATATGCACCAGTTGGTGCAAATGGACTTGGCTAAAATTAGGCACAGGACCCAGACTTAATTGCTATTCTATAAACTGTTCTTAACTTTAGACACGGTTTATAGACTAATACTCAGTAGGTTTTTTATTCAGCGCCATACTCTATTACAGTATAATCTCGTTTATACTCACTTATAATGGAACCTCGTCTATAGCGTATGAGGTTTGCTGGTTTCGGCCAAGCGCCTTTATAAACGTAGAAGATCATCGCATATAGCGGACTCGCATATAACGGACTTTTGGATATAACGGACAACCAATTTGATCCCCCAGAGCCACATTTAGCTGTAGTTTTATTCGGCTATAACGGACATGCAGGCTCCACCTACAAGGTTCGTGGCGTGCTGGTGATACAGTATCAAAATGCAGCTCAGAAGAAAATGACAGAGTATTTTTCTTTCCAGTACAGTACAACATAATGCTTTAGAACATCTTTTAGTGTTCTAGTTTTGCAATCATTTCATGGGCATCTCGTGGGATCTCTTCACAGAGAAAGGTAGGGGAGGGTTATTGGGGTAGGCAGACTAGATGGGCCGTGGCCCTTATCTGCCGTCTGTTTCTATGTTTCTACCAATGTTTTGATGAGTTTTGTTCTTGATGTTTCTGCTATGCTTGTGCAGAAATGTTGTTCATTGATTGTACGTTGTTTCAAGTTGACCTAAATAAAGTTTTTAAAAAATGCAACTCTGGATATAACGGACTGTTTTTCCAGGTCCCTTGAAGTCCATTATAATGAGATTATACAGTATATACGTAAGCATTGGAAGAAACAGAAGGCTGCTACTGCTACTGTGGAGGGCTCTGGCTTGACGCTGACCTTTAGAGGACACCAGTGTGGCCCAGGATTGCAAGGCAAGAAAAGAAGGAAAACAACATCCAAAATGTAGGAGGCTTGGGGTTTTTTTGGGGGGAGGGGGGTTTGGGGGGTGGATTAAGATTTTTGTAGCCACTTGAGAGGTTTCCAGGCTGCACTCTAATTCTTAAGCTACCAATTGTGCATTATCCACCATGTGCTCAGAAATATGGCAGTCTAATGCTCCTTAATGTAGCTTCCTCTAATGTTCAGCCTTATAAATGCTAACATTTTGCCAGAGAAAAGGAAAAAGAGTAAACCATTGTGAGCCAAATTGTATTTTCAATTCATAGTTTATCAGACACACTCTAGCTGTCAGCAAATCCACGTGCAATAAATAATGCGATTCGCTTCTGATTAGAATTAGTAGCTTTTAAGTTTGGAAACCTAAGAACATAAGAACATAAGAACTGCCTTCTCCGGATCAGACCTTCGGTCCATCAAGTCCGGCGATCCGCACACGCGGAGGCCCTGCCAGGTGTACACCTGGCGTAATTTATAGTCCACCAAATCCTTATATGCCTCTCTTAAGGAGATATGCATCTAGTTTGCTCTTGAAGCCTAGGATGGTCGATTCTGTCATAATCTCCTCTGGGAGGGCATTCCAGGTGTCAACCACTCTCTGAGTAAAGCAGAACTTCCTGACATTAGTCCTGAACCTGTCCCCCCTCAGCTTCATTACATGTCCTCTAGTCCGTGTCAAATTGGACAATGTAAATAATCTTCTCTGCTCTATTTTGTCGATTCCTTTCAGTATTTTGAAGGTCTCGATCATATCCCCACGCAGTCTCCTTTTCTCAAGGGAGAACAATCCTAGTGTTATAAGTCTGTCCTCGTATTCCAGTTTCTCCATACCCTTCACCAGTTTTGTTGCTCGTCTCTGCACCCTCTCCAGCAGCTTTATATCCTTCTTTAGGTAGGGGGACCAATGTTGGACACAGTATTCCAAGTGTGGTCTGACCATTGCCCTATAAAGCGGCATTATAACTTTCTCCGATCTACTCGAGATTCCTTTCTTTATCATGCCCAACATTCTATTTGCCTTCTTTGCCGCTGCCGCGCATTGTGCCGACGGCTTCAGGGTCCTATCTATCAGTACACCCAGGTCCTTTTCTTGTTCACTCTTCCCCAGAGTTGCACCTGACATTGTATACTCGTATTCCTTATTTTTATTGCCTAAATGCATTACCTTGCATTTCTCCACATTGAACTTCATCTGCCATTTCTCCGCCCATGTTTCTAACCGACACAAGTCGCTCTGGAGTTTCTCTCTATCCTCCTGCGATCTGATTGCCCGGCATAGTTTTGTATCGTCTGCAAACTTGATGATCTCACTGGATGTTCCTTCCTCCAGGTCATTGATATAAATATTAAAAAGGATCGGCCCAAGTACCGAGCCCTGGGGTACACCACTAGTCACTTTCTCCCAGTCGGAGAACTTCCCATTTATGCCCACTCTCTGCTTTCGGTTTTCCAGCCATTTGCCTATCCATCTTTGTATATCCCCCTCTATGCCATGACTTTGTAGTTTCCTGAGAAGTCTTTCGTGTGGAACTTTGTCGAACGCTTTCTGGAAGTCCAAGTATATTATGTCCACCGGCTTCCCACTATCAATTTGCTCGTTCACGGTCTCGAAAAATTGGAGTAAATTAGTCAAACATGATTTCCCTTTCCTGAATCCATGTTGACTGGGTTTCATCAAGTCGTATGCGTCCAAGTGCAGGACTATGCTATCCTTGATCAGTGCTTCAACCATCTTGCCAGGGACAGACGTAAGACTAACAGGTCTATAGTTGCCCGGTTCCCCTCTCGATCCTTTTTTGAAAATTGGGGGTGACGTTCGCTATCCTCCAGTCGTCCGGTATCTGTCCAGTTCTGATTGTCAGGTTTGCAAGTTTTTGCAATAACTCTCCGATTTCAAACTTCAATTCCTTTAAGACTCTCGGATGAATCCCATCCGGTCCAGGGGATTTGTCACTTTTAAGTTTGTCGATCTGATAGTATATCTGGTCTAAGTCCACCTCAACTGTGGTGAGGCTGTCTTCTATTTCTCCTGCAAACACTTTCTCCGCTTCAGGTATTGTTGAGGTGTCCTCCTTCGTAAAGACGGACGCAAAGAAGGAATTTAGTTTGTCTGCGATTTGTTTATCTTCCTTGATGTACCCTTTTCTTCCCTGGTCGTCCAGGGGTCCCACTGCCTCTTTTGCAGGTTTTTTCCCTTTCACGTATCTAAAGAAGGGCTTGAAGTTTTTGGCCTCCTGGGCTATTTTTTCCTCATATTCCTGTTTTGCATCCCTCACCGCCTTGTGACATTTCTTCTGATCATCTTTATGTTTGTTCCAGGCTTCGGTTGTCTTTATGCATTTCCATTTTTTGAAAGAGTCCTTCTTTTCTTTTATGGCTTCCTTCACCTGTATGGTAAGCCATGCCGGTTCTCTTTTGCTCTTTGTTCTCCGATCTTTGGAAATCCTCGGAATGTAGAGATCTTGTGCTTCTGTGATAGTATTTTTCAGTAGGGTCCTGGAGTTATTTCTTGAAAACAGCTTGATATTTCCTAAAGAACTAAGCAGAAGACAAAACAATACTAGATAATAAAGATCACCCCACTGGGATCATTGTTCATAATTTCCTTTTATTAAGTCTGTCTGGGTTTTGTCAAATTGAAAGGCAAAGAGCCGTCTGCCTAAATGGAAAATGTAGGTTTGGCTTGCAGGTTTGTGCAATGCTCTTTCCAGTTGTAATTTAGCAAATTTAACCTTATGGCGCATGGCTCAAAGAGAGCAAGTCCAAGCTTCATTAATCCAAATCCACATTGTAAATTTCCTTTCACTTCTATGTGAGAAATCTTTAAATTAGCATAGTAACTCAGTACATGCTAGCCATTAAAACCAATTGGCTCATCCTTCTCTGGTTCTCTACCACTGAGTAGATGAACGCATAAATTCCTCTTGGTTAAATTAACCCCATCTCCCTCCATGCTCTTTTGTGTAGCCTTCCAGCCATGTGCCAACTACTGCCCACTGCTCTGTCCCAAGCATATGCAAACTCCAAGACAAGGCAGTGTGTGTGATGAGCTACATGTTGCCATAAACCTGTAAGTCGTTAAGATATCCACTCAACATAATTTATTAGTTACCTCTATCACAAAAAACTTGAAGTGATATACAGGCACAATAAAAAAATGTTACAGTTCCATCAAATAACATTAAACTAACAAAAAAAGGGCTAGATTCACAAAGCAAACCGATTGGGTACCCAGGGCCGCCATCAGAAATTTCTGGGCCCCTTACTGAGCAATCCTATTGGGCCCCCCCACGCACCCCTTCCCCCCACTTTTGTCCGGGGGGGGGGGTGCTATCAGGAAATCGGCAGGGGACAAAAAAAAGTATGACAGCAGTGTTTATTGTTTATTGTTGTGCCCAGCAGAAGCATAATACAGGAATTTGTGCTATAGTAGCCTAGGACCAATGTTCCCTCTAAGGATTGATGAGGTGTGTGCAAAAAAAAATATGCATGAGCGACAAGTTACATACTCCACAAATTTATGAGCAGGTGCGGAGGACGCATTTTTAAACAAATGTAGTTTATCCTTGTACTCCTTATGTAATTTTAATCATCTATGGATATGTTTGTATGTTTATTGTTCAAATGGTTTTATTTATTTCCCCAAATTTATTTTTGTTATACGCATTGAAAATATTTGATATTGTGTTTAAATCAAAATCTCAATAAACTTGAAACTTGAAACGAGTGCCCGTGAGATTGTGGGAGGGTTAAATACTCAAAACTTAGAAGAATAACAATTTACTTAAAGTTTTTGCTTCGCCAGCTTTCTGGTATCTTTACATACAGTGGCGTACCTAGCATATGTAGCACCCGGGACCCATCATTTTTTGTCACCCCCCCCCCCATCTGTAAGAAAAACATGATTTTTAGTAACAAACCACACGTCACACATGAGTACCTAGGAAAAGGCAGCATCTTACATATTGCAGTGAGCAGTACATCAATACACCCATTGTAAAACTAAACAAGCCAGACCAGCACAGACCAATCCTACACCGTCAATCCTAACAGAAAACCATGTCTTTCGAACACACAGAACACAGAAAACACCTTTGCCTAGTATGGAATATGTCATCACAAACTAACCCCTCCCCCTTTTACAAAATTGTAGTGTGGATTTTAGCCACGGTGGTAACAGTTCTGACGCTTATAGAATTCTGAGCATCAGAGCTGTTACCACCACGGCTGGCGCTAAAAAACACTCCACAGTTTTGTAAAAGGGGGGATAAAATAGAAATACACAGTTTCAACGCTCTAGCTCAGAGATGCCCAAACTTTTTGGGCTTGCGAGCTACTTTAAAATGACCAAGTCAAAATGATCTACCAACAATAAAATTAAAAAACACAAAGCACACTGTACACTGAGAAAATGTTAATTATCATTCCTATTCTGGATTTTTTTCAAAGAGGTCAAGGCAGATGACTCTATGGATTGTCACTCAGTAACAACCATACAAAAATAGACAAATATACCCCCCATCCTTTTTATTAAACCACAATAGCAGTTTTTAGCGCAGGGAACTGCGCTAAATGCCCAGCGCTGTTCTCGACGCTCATAGGCTCCCTGTGCTAGAAAACACTATTGCGGTTTAGTAAAAGGGGGCCATAGTGCAAAATATAGACAGCATATATAAATTCAGACACATTTTGATCACTAAATTGAAAATAAAATCATTTTCCTACCTTTGGTAATTTCATCAGTCTCTGGTTGCACTTTATTCTTCTGACTGTGCATCCAATATTTCTTCCCTTCTTTCAGCCTCCTGTATGCTTCCTCTCCTCCAGACCTCATTCCCTCCCCCAACTTTTTCTTTCTTTCTCTATGTCTGTCTTTCTCTGATTCTGTGCCCCATTTTTTTGTTTTGTTTCTGGTTCTCTGTCCCCCCCCCCCACTTCTTTCTTTCTTCCTTCCTTCCTCCGTGCCCCATTTTTTGCTTTTTTTTCTGGCTCCCTGTCCCCCCCCACACACACCTTCTTTCTTTCTTCCTTACTGCCTCCCCCATGCCACCATCGCCGCGGAATAGGCTGCTGCCGCTGTCGCAATCGGGAACAGGCCGAGATCTCCCTGCTTCTCTTCTGCACGGGGCCGATCAACTCTCGCCGCCCGACGTCAATTCTAACATCGGAAAGGATGTTCCAGGCAGCCAGGCAGCGATTGGCTAGCCAGAACGTCCTCTCGACGTCAGAATTGACGTCTGGCCACCGCGAAAGTTGGTCAGCCCCGCAGGGAAGAGAAGCAGGGATATCAAAGACACGGTGCCGGCCTGATCCCCAATGGCAGCAGTGAGAAGGGAAGGGAAGTAGGTTGGCCACCACTGCTCTAGAAGAGCCGCACGCTAAGGAGAACAGTTGACCGCCCCCCCCCCTTTGGTACGCCACTGGAGCAGCAGCGTGTCTGGCCGGCTCATTCGTTCAAAGCCGTGGGTGGCGACTCCTTGCGAGATCCGCGCCTGCGTCTGAAGCCTCTCTGATGGTGTGACATCAGAGAGGCTTCCGATGCAGGAGTGGATAGCGCAAGGAGCCACCAACCCGCGGCTTTGAACGAATGAGCCGGCTGCTGCTCCAAAAGGAAGAGAATGATGCCTCCAGACCGCGGGCCGCAAATAAAACCTGGAGAGCCACACGCGGGCTGCGTGTTTGAGACCGCTGCCTTAGAGGGAACACTGCCCTAGGACCCTGGGGGAGCCCGGGCCCCCTGTCACCTCCGGGCCCCTGAATGCTGGACTGGTAGTACTGCCCTGATGGCGGCCCTGTGTGTACCGATCGGTTTGCGACTCCTTAGCAACCAAATTCCCCTCCGGCCCGATTCACTTACTTCTCTGCCGACCATCCTCTGATCCGCGCATGCAAATGAAGGGAGGGACATTTAAAAGTAGGGAAGGCAGCGATTCACAACACAAAATTCTCGAAACGACTGGGCTGGCCGATCAACTCCTAAAACGACTGCTGGGGACCAGTCGCACACCTCTCTACCGACTCTCCTGCTCCATTGCCGCCTCTGCCCTGCTCTCTGCTGCCCCGATCTCGTTGCCTGTTTCGGGGGGGCTGCAGAAGCTCTGGGGCAGGGGGAGAGCAGTGCCTGTTGGCTCCCTGAATTTGAAATTGCTCCTCTCGCCGCCTAGACTGATCTCTACTGCCTTCCCTGCAGTGCGAGCCCATGGGTTTAAAGCGGGGCTGCACTGCAGCGTGCAGCCCCGCTTTAAACCTGCAGGCTCGCACTGCAGGGAAGGTGCAGAGAGCAGGTAGCATGAGGGAAGAGGCTGCTGCCGCTGCTGGGAAGAGGCTGCTGGTGGCGGGGATAACAGGAGGAGAGTTAGGCCCGAAAAAACCCCAACTACAGTAAAAAAACAGACAGACACAAAACGCATGCGCAGACCATCTACAGGGAAAGCAGATGGTCTGTGCATGTGCGGGGATCGCACACCAGCGATCCAGGCAAGCAGATGGGGACGCTCCTCCAATCGCCCCCATCTGCATATTTTTCTTTAGTGAATTCGTCGGACCTGGCCGGATTGGGCCCAATTGGGCAGGTTAGTGAATCTGGCCCAGTCTTCCACTATGTCATCAAATCAAACCATAGTTATCAACTAAAAACGTGCTTCCACAACCAGGCTTTAATGACCTTAGGCAAATTCAGGTAATTTCTTTCATGTTGCAATGCCTCGGGAAACTTAATCCATAAAACTCATTTGGCCACAGGAAAATCCCTGGTCCTTGCAACTTGTGAGCAGATCACCATAGAAATTGGCATTGTTAGCAAATCACTACTAGATGAATGAAGAGTATAGCGTGGGGTAATGAGCAATCCTCGGCATATTTCAGGTTTTAATGTTCATGTATATTTACCAAGAATCAATTTTTCTCAGTCACATGACTTCTTCACGATTATAAGAGAGAAGTTGAAATTGTGCCAAGAGAAAATATCTTCAGGTTCATCTCTCAGTCTCCCCTTGAATGCCGGTATGTCATCTACCATCAAATATATGTTGCTTACTTATAAAGTAGCATTACATAGAGAGCAAGATTGATAAGGCACACAAGTAGGTGACATCAGGTGAAAGCGCTGAGATAGAAATGCTCTCCCAGAGACCAGAACTCAGTGTAAAGGTGTAAGCATTCATGGTTCTTCCCATGCATCATGTTTCCCTATCTAATCAGTTTTAAATAAGAAAATAAGAATAGCCATACTGGGTCAGACCAGTGGTCCATTTAGCCTGGTATCCTGTTTCCACAGTAGCCAATCTAAGTCACAAATACCAAGGAGAAACCCAAATAGTGGCAACATTCCAGAGTAGAGAATGTGATGTCACAATGCCTCATTCGACCAATGCCTAAGAACCAACCTCATCAGTGATGTCACAATGGCTTCATTGACCTATACTTGGCTCACATAAGAATTGTCATACTGGGTCATACCAATGGTCCATCTAGCCCAAGGGTCTCAAAGTCCCTCCTTGAGGGCCGCAATCCAGTCGGGTTTTCAGGATTTCCCCAATGAATATGTATGAGATCTATGTGCATGCACTGCTTTCAATGTATATTCATTGGGAAAATCCTGAAAACCCGACTGGATTGCGGCCCTCAAAGAGGAACTTTGAGATCCCTGATCTAGCCCATGTAAGGATTGTTGCGGCTCCACAATGTGAGGTTGTAGGGGTTATGTAAATGTAAGGATTGTTGCGGCCCCACAATGTGAGGTTGTAGGGGTTATGTGAGGCACCCTTACAAAACGCCAGGTCCTGAGTTCAATACCTTCACAGAAGATTCACCAGGAAGTAGACTCAAATGAGAAGCACAGCCAGAGGTGATTGCATAAAGAATATATTATAGAAATAGGCTTACAGAAAAGTAAGATTCATAAACATTACAATTAAGGAGAGAGCAAAGTAGTTTCCCTGCCTTACAGAGTCCAGAGAGAAGTGTGAAGTTCCAGGGAGAGGCAGAGAGAGAGAGAGAGAGAGAAAAGAGGATGGGGGGGATGGTCTAAGCTTCGGGTCCCAGAGATAGACAAGAGAGCAAAAGGAGCCAGAGGAGCAAGAGAGGGGGGTGTTATAGAGAGGAGCCTTTTATAGCTTGGAATCTTATTCTAAATATAGAAACTATTGTATTTCCCAGTATCTTTCTGTTTAGAATTTGTAAACTGTTGATGGGGCGCTGGTGAGCGTCAGAGGTGATGGCTGCCTGAGCGTGTCGCTCCTGCGCGAGAATAATTGAAAGACTCGATCTCAGCATATTTTCATAACGCTGCTCGGTGTTTGAGCTTGATATCTAAGCTTCGGGTCCCAGAGATAGACAAGAGAGCAAAAGGAGCCAGAGGAGCAAGAGAGGGGGGTGTTATAGAGAGGAGCCTTTTATAGCTTGGAATCTTATTCTAAATATAAAAACTATTGTATTTCCCAGTATCTTTCTGTTTAGAATTTGTAAACTGTTGATGGGGCACTGGTGAGCGTCAGAGGTGATGGCTGCCTGAGCGTGTCGCTCCTGCGCGAGAATAATTGAAAGACTCGATCTCAGCATATTTTCATAACACTGCTCGGTGTTTGAGCTTGATATCGGATGTGGGAACACCATGGCAACCGGCAAAACTGGTAAGCGGCGCAGTTTAGAGCCGGTTTCCTCTTCTAAACCTCCTTTAAAGCTTGATGACGTTACTGCGGCCTCGCTTTTGGAGGAGCTGCATTCTCTGCGTTCACTAATGGCGGATAATAAAACGGCCACCGACGAAATACTGTCATAGATCTCCACATTTAAAGCTGAGCGGACGCTACAGAGGCGGCTACTGCTGTTAATACCGAAAAAATTAAAACTTTACAAAGGCAAGCTAAACGTATCATCACGCTGGAAAATGAGTTGGAAGACCAGAGTAATCGATCTCGGAGGTCAAATTTTAGGATCCTTGGGCTCTCGGAGGCGAGGGAAGGGCGAGATATGATTAAATTCCTGGAGGATAATCTGCCCAAAATTCTTACCCTGAATTTTCAACATGCCTTTGAAATAGAAAGAGCACATCGCATTCCAGCACAGCAGCCCAGGGATCCTGGTAAATATCCTCGTCCGATTATTGTACGTTTGCTCCGCTACAATCAAGTCCTCGACATCATGCAACAAGCCAGACTACAAGCCCCAATTAAATATGAAGGACACTCTCTCCTGTTTGTGCCTGACCTCTGCAAACAGACTGCCAAGGCTCGTAAACAGCTTTTGGAATACCGGCCCCGCCTGAAACAACTGGTGCCAAGTGATGCTTTATCCGGCCAAACTGAGGGTCACACATAACAACTGCACTAAAGACTTTACAAAACCGGAAGAGCTCGCTGATTATTTGGAAAAATTGGCACCCAGTAGTATTGACAATACCTGAGGTTGTTCATGTGGTATCACATCATCTTCATCACCTCCGCTAGTACACTATATGAGTCCTGTTGCCTCTTATTTAGAAGCGTTTGGGTTATGCTGATAACACTTACTATGTTCTTTTTTCTGTAACAGTTGTTTTCTTGCGTGGGTGCTGCACCTCGGCCATCTCCATGCACTTACCATCCCGTGGTTAACTTCCTTCTTCTTTAATGAGTTTTTCCTGTTCTCTGTTCATGTTTACTCATTGACAGTCCAGAATGCCTATCCTGATCTTATATGCTATTACATATGTTGGAACTTGATACCAAGCTCCTTGATGTCTCTTTATGTGCTTTTTAATGCCTTTACAGTGCTTAACGTTTAATGTAAAGGGGTTAAATAACCCAATTAAACAGAAAAAGATTGCTAATTATATATCTGCTTTTCATGCTGACATTTTATGCTTGCAGGAGACCCATCTATCAGAAATTGAGGCCAAAAAATAGTCTTTTTCCTGGGCTCACCCAGTACTGTACTTTCCTGCCCTAGGTAAAAAAAATGGTGTAATGATGTTCATTAGAAAGAGATCAGATATAACCATTCTTTCTCACCTTACAGACTCTAATGGCAGGTGGATACAAGTGGTCTTGGAAGTTGCTAATGTTAAAATTATGATACTGAATATTTATGGTCCAAACCTTGATGATTCTAGTTTCTTTATTGAACTGGCTGACATTTTAAATCTGCACAGAGATTGTCATTGTATTGTTGGTGGAGACTTCAATGTCATTCAGGATCCGAAGATGGACAGAAAATCCTCTCTACCGTATAAGAAATCCAAAAATTGGTTCTCTTTGCAAGATTTCTCAATTCAAACTAGTGGACTCCTGGAGGGTTCTGCATCCACAAGAACGTGATTATACTTTTTTCTCGACACCACATAATTCCTACTCGAGGCTTGATTTTTTTCTTGTGAGTCAATCACTGGTACATTATCTCCATTCCTCAGTTATTAAAGAAATTAGTCTGTCAGACCATGCGGCAGTGCAACTTCATCTCATAGATATTGGGGTCACTCCTCCTGTACGGCAGTGGAGATTTAATAACTTTCTTCTTCAGGACGAGAACTTTAGATCATATATCTCTGCTGCTATCACTGAGTATTTTGATCTTAACACCCCCTCTGAATCAAGATGGCCTTACATCTGGGATGCCTTTAAGGCGTTTGTTTGTGGTATGATCATATCTTATGCAGCTTCGATGAAAAAAAGGGATTCAGCTGAGACCCACAAACTGGAATCTGAAATAAAAAGGTTAGAAGAACTTCACTCTACGTCCTCTTCGGATATGACTACTCTGGGACAATTACAATCCTTACGATATTCATACAATGTGGCTTTGAGCAAGACTGCCGCCAATCAAGTTTTTACTCGCTTTGCCACGTACTATACGGAATCAAATAAGTGCGGTCATAGTCTCGCCAATTATCTTAAAGGCAAGCAGGACAAAACGAACATCACGGCAATACAGTTGGATGATTCTACTGTGCTCAAAGATCCAAAGGACATTCTCTCTGCATTCCATTCATTTTATGAGAAGTTGTACACATCTGAGATGGACTTAGAGGGGGACGTGGATGGTTTTTTATCAGCACTTTCTCATCCTAGCGTGAATGACATTGACAATGACTTCTTATGCCAACCCCTCACTGTTGATGAATTATTTACAACAGTTTCGTCCATGGCAAAAGCCAAAACTCCTGGGCCTGATGGTTTAACTGTTGAATTCTATTCTACCTTCCACGATATCTTATTACCTCACTTATTGGCTTTCTTCAATTATCTCATCACATCTGGAGATGTCAGTGGATCTTTTACTGAAGCCACGATAATTGTACTGCCTAAGCCTAATAAGAACCCTATGCAGGTTGGAAATTTCAGACCATTATCGATGTTCAAAATTGATGCGAAAAGCTTTGCTAAACTTTTAGCTTCTAGGCTTCAGCCGGTCCTTAACAAACTTATCTCCAGAGATCAGAATGGCTTCCTTGCAAACAGATTGTCTTCTGATAATGCTCGCACATTTATTAATGTTCTTGCGAAGGCTGAGACCATGACAGAACCTCTGGTGGCAATGAGTCTGGATGCAGAGAAAGCCTTTGAAAGGATAGAATGGTTCTATCTTTTTCGTGTCATGAGATGGTTGGATTTCATGAGGATTTTTTGAATATGCTGCATACTCTATACTCATCTCCGAGAACGAAGATTTACATTAATGGTCTTTTTTTCTTCATCCTTCTCACCTGGAAGAGGCACGCGTCAAGGTTGCCCACTGTCTCCCCTTTTATTCAACTTGGCTTTGGAACCACTTCTCATTGCATTAAAAACTCATTTGAACATTAAGGGGATCCAGTGCGGAGAGCATGAGATCAAATTATCGGCCTATGCAGATGACGTGCTACTTTATGTGTCTGCTGATTCAATCGTCCATGTTCTGAATACTATTAATGATTATTCCTCCATATCTGGTTACAAGTTAAATGTATCTAAAACAGAAGTTATGCCGCTGAATTCACCGGAATCTTATACAATAGTACAACAACTTGGACTGCAATGGTCGGGTCTAAAGCTTAAATATCTGGGTGTGCATTATGCTCCGACTATTGCTGACACTTTGAGTTTGAACTCTGATCAATTAATTGCTACAGTTACACATCTTACCACCCGTTGGTCGCCACTCCGCTTGTCATGGTGGGGTCGACTTGATACGATTAAGATGATGATTACACCTGTGGTAAATTATACTCTAAGTATGATCCCAGTTTACTTTCCTATTACTACCTATAAACGTATAGAATCCTTGCTTATTAAATTCCTGTGGAACAATTCTACTCCTAGAATAAGCTTGCAAAAATTGAAAAAGGATAAACTAGAAAGGGGTGTCAAATTCCTGAGTTTTTATGAGTATCACTCAGCTATGATATTACGACAAAGTACACAATGGCTTTTGCAGTCCTCCTCTTCAGATGCTCCCTCTTGGACTGCGATGGAGACCTCTTCGGAGGATATTACTGAACTTTTCTACTCTACCTTCACTGAATCTGCTTCTGATAAACACCTTGAACCCATACGTTCTACTAAAAATGCCATTAAGAACCTAGATAAGATTTTAAAAATTAAATGGTTGGACACTCACCTTATTTATCTCTGGAACAATTCTAAAATCAGGATACAAGGTAAAGTTGTTAATTGGCCCTCATGGAAGAGAGCTGGCATATCCTTCATTGCACACTTATACTCTGACAGTTCTTGGATCTCCTTTGACTCTTTACGCGAAACTTATCATCTGCCTCCTACCCATTACTACAGATGGATGCAATTATGTCATGCTATCAAGGCTGGATATGATTTTGATACCCTCAACTATGCTAAACCATCCCTTTTGAGATTGTATGAACTTATGTCGATTAAATCTAAGGGTCAAGCTGCTGCCTGGTACTCTTTGCTTCTCAACCATAAATATGACTCACCGGTGGGACTCTGGGATGTTTGGTCCATGGATATTGGTGTCTCTCTCTCTCCTAGAATTTGGCCAAAGATATGGAAAGAAGTATTTTCTGCGTTGCATTCATCCTCTACTGTTCAAACGGCGTTTTTCCTATACCACAGAGTGTTTTGGACCCCATCCAAATTAGCAAAATTGCCTAATTCAGAAGTCACATGCTGCTGGTCTTGCAAGCAGCATAAAGGTACGCTCGACCATATGATCTTCTTCTGTCCTCCTATTCATACATTTTGGTCACAGATTTGGGGTACTATTTCTAAAATCCTAAATCTCAAAGAACCTCTTACTCTAGCGATTATCATTTATGGCAGCTTTGGTCTTAAGACTAGGATTGATGAGGCCTATGCTAAATTGTTGAGATGCTTGGTTTTGATAGCTATAAAACTAATTCTTAACAACTGGAAAAATGCTGATAATTTGTCATATGCATTATGGTGGAATACCGTTTGCTTAACATGTCGTTACGAGAGATATTTTGCGGAAAAGCATGGTTCACTTAATTCGCATGATGATGTATGGCTCCCCATAACCATGTATTGTGAAACATTATCTAATACTTGACACTTGCTTGTGTTTTCACCATGTATTCAATTTGTTCATGTACATTTGCTAGTAATAGCATTTCCTGTGTGATACGCTGACTGTCATTTGTTTATTCATGTTTGTTACTGTTTTCCGATATGGGTATTGACTTGTTATTGCAGTTAATGACTCTGTCATGTATTCTTTTACTTTATGTTTTCTGAAAAATATAATAAACACATTGAACTTAAAAAAAAAAGAATTTGTAAACTGTTTGAAACAATAGTTAGTTTCACTAACCACCTGGATCCATTGTATATCTTCAGACATTCTTAACACCTCTTAGAGCACCTTTTTACTGCCAGGTCCTCTAAGCACTGATTGAATTAGGGTTGTTTGAAACAGTCTGCCTGGATGCTTACTGTATGTGATCTATCTGCATCAACATCCCTGAGTCAGATTGATATAATTTCCCATAGGCCTTTGCTGACATTAGTTATGTCCACTGAAAATGCTGATTGCTAGGCTGACAGCCCAGTATCCTGTTTCCACAGTAACCAATCCAGGTCACAAATACCTGGCAAAAACCCACAGTAGCAACATTCCATGCTACCGATCAAGGGCAAGCAGTAGCTTCCCCCATCTCTGTCTCAATCGAATCTCAATAGAAGTCTATGAACTTTTCCTCAAGGAACTTGTCTAAACCTTTTTAAAACCCATCTACATTAACCACTGTTTCCACATCCTATGGCAACAAATTCTAGAGTAGAGAATAATACTATATAGAAGGAAAAACAACCATGTATATAATGTATAAAACATTCAGTTATAGATAAGCAATGTTGCCTTTTCATCAACTAGCAAGGAGTTAGGCAAACTGGTGGATGACTCCAAGCTTAAGGCCACTCAGTCTTAGTCATTTGAATGTGAGTTGTTAGCTTGTAAGAGCACATTGATCAGCATAGTTTTGACCAAAGGCAGTGTCCTGTGTTGAAGCTTGGTCCAAACAATATTGTGCAGTGAAACCTTGAAGAGAGGACTGTGCTGCTGATTTGTAGACAGTTTACATTAAGGCAGACTTTTTAATAGAGACATTAGTGTAGCCCTAATTTGAGGAAACCTTTCTTTGGCAAGATACTTATAGTTCAGGAGAAATCTAGGATTTGGGGTATTATACTGGATTGTGGTTTGACTTTTCAGAATCAAGTTACTGAATTGAGTAAGGGTAAGCCACTTTCAAGGCTTTCAAGGTTTTATTAAAATTTGATTTGATCGCTTATGTTACTAAACAAGGTACAATTTGATTAAATACATTAACAACATTTAAAAAAATACAAAAGAAAAGAAGAAGCACAAAAATTCAGACTAACTGGTAGAAGAGGAGAGCCGGGGTGGAAAGGAGAGTGTGATGTAGTGGTTAAAGCTACAGCCTCAGCATCCTGAAATTGTGGGTTCAAACCCACGCTGCTCCTTGCTGGGCAAGTCACTTAGGCCCAAATTCTGTAACCAGCACCTAAAGTTAGGCACCTATTTCGGAGGTGCCCAACTAGATAGGCGCCTATCTAAATTGAAGAACAAGCTCAATTAAGCTTTTTAATCAGCACTGATTGAAACATAGGTGCCTATCAAGAAAAAGGCGATTCTGTAACAAGGCGCATCTAAAAATTTAGGCGACCTTCAAAAAAATAGGCGCTATGCATGTTAGGCATGGGCAAGGCTACGTGTTAGGCACCTTCTTACAGAATCCATGCTCATAAGCGCTCCCATGGGCGCTTAACTTTTAGTTGTGCCTAGAGCTGGCCTATTTATTGGGCGCCTCCAAAATAGGTGCCCAAATAGGTGCCGCTCAGCGCAATTAAATAAACAGCACCCAATTTTACTTGAATCACGCTGAACAGTGCCTAATTAGGCGCCTAACTTTTGGGCGCTTCTTATAGAATTTTCCCTTCAATCCCCCCATTGTCCCAGGTACGTTAGATAGATTGTGAGCCCACCAGGATAGACAGGGAAAACTGCATGAGTACCTGAATAAATGCATTGAAACTGTTTTGAGCTCCCCTGGTAGAATGGTATAGAAAATTGAATAAGTAAATTTAAAGGACAGGGTACAATTAAGGGAAAATCAATTTGGAGAGGACTGAATGAAGAAAAATAAAGCATCTGCCCTTTCTACTAACAGTTTTCAAACAATAGTGAGGGCAATTATTTTACCCCAGTTAGATTCTTGTAATTAATTGTACTATGGTATTACACTGAAGTTGATCTATAGGTTACAATTGCTTCAGAACACAGGGGTGTGACTGATATTCTAAATTAAGAAATATGATCGATGTACCAGGCCATGGTGCACCCTCACCTGGAGTACTGCGTCCAGCACTGGTCGCCGTACTTGAAGAACGACACGGTACTCGAAAGGGTCCAGAGAAGAGTGACTAAGATGGTTAAGGGGCTGGAGGAGTTGCCGTATAACGAAAGATTAGAGAAACTGGGCCTCTTCTCCCTTGAAAAGAGGAGATTGAGAGGGGACATGATCGAAACATTCAAGGTACTGAAGGGAATAGACTTAGTAGATAAGGACAGGTTGTTCACTCTCTCCAAGGTAGGGAGAACGAGAGGGCACTCTCTGAAGTTAAAAGACAGAAATAGACAGAAAGAATTTCTAGGGTATAAAATACAAATGTACCCGGATCTGTCACGAGAAACACAAAAACGTTGTCGTTAATTTTTGTTGTTAAAGCCAGGAGTTATTGCTCTTGGGGCAACTTATTTTCTTCGTCACCCATGTAAATGTGTGATAGTTTATCAAATGCAAAAATATGTTTTTTTAAACCTAGACAACTGACAACCTTGTCAGCTGCTCGACTAAAAATAGGAGGAGGAGATTGTTTGATTTCCTGTCTCAGCCAACATATTGTTAGTTTTTTTTATTTGATTTCTTTGTTAAATACTCGCTGATTTTACATCTTGGATCCAATTGAGGACTTGAGTTAAAGTTAAGACATAATGGGTTAGTAGATTATAATTTGTATTGTACTTTATTTTCTGTCTAACTTTACCTTTCTATGGTGGATACTTGATGTTATTGAAAAATGATAAAAAAATAAAAAAAATAAAAGGGGATAGATTCCATACAAACGTAAGGAAGTTCTTCTTCACTCAGAGAGTGGTAGAAAACTGGAACGCTCTTCTGGAGTCTATTGTAGGAGAAAACACCCTCCAGGGATTCAAGACAAAGTTAGACAAGTGCCTGCTGAACCGGAACGTACACAGGTAGGGCTAGTCTCAGGGCGCTGGTCTTTGACCAGAGGGCTGCCACGTGAGCGGACTGCTGGGCACAAAGGACCACTGGTCTGACCCAGCAGCGGCAATTCTTATGTTATGTTGGTTGATGGTTGAGAAGAGAATACATTTTAAAGTAGTTACATCCTCTATAATAAAACCCTAAGCGTGCATGCGCACTTACAACGGCGTGATCCCTGCCTCCGTGATTTGTGCCTCCGTGGCCATGTTCAATTTGTGGTGCATGTGACGGTTTGCAGCGCGTGCAGTGCTTAACACGGCGATTTGTCTCCAGTGTGGCAGCAGTGATAGGTGGCAGCGAGAGCAATGGCAGGAAGGTGTCCTTCAGCTTGGACAAGGCAGAGAGGGTGCAGGTGCTGTGAGGCATCTGGCTGTCAGAAAAGGTGTTTAGTCAAATGAATGAGTCTTCTCGTGCTGGTAAGAATTACAAGATGTAAATATAGGGAAGTGAAGGAACAAGAAAATGCTGCTGCTGCTGCTGCACAGGGAAGTGAAGGGAGAAGGGTGGGAGGGAGACAGACAGACAGAAAGCAGCCAAGGAGAGAGAGAGACAAAAAGACAGACAGACAGACAGAAAGAGGCCAAGGAGAGAGAGAGAGAGAGAAAGACAGACAGACAGACCGAAAGCGGCCAAGGAGAGAGAGAAAAAGACAGAAAGAAAGGCCGACTGAAAGCGGCCAAAGAGAGAGAAAGAGAGACAGAAAGAAAGACAGACAGAAAGCGGCCAAGGAGAGAGAGAGAGAGAGACAGAAAGAAAGACAGGGAAAAAGCGGCCAAGGAGAGAGAGAGAGAGAGACAGACAGAAAGAAAGAAAGACAGAGAGAAAGCGGCCAAGGAGAGAGAGACAGAAAGAAAGACAGACAGAAAGCGGCGAAGGAGAGAGAGACAGACAGAAAGAAAGACAGACAGAAAGCGGCCGAGAGAGAGAGAGAGACAGAAAGAAAGACAGATAGACAGAATGCGGCCAAGGAGAGAGAGAGAGAGACAGAAAGAAAGACAGACAGAAAGCGGCCAGGGAGAGAGAGAGAGAGACAGACAGAAAGAAAGACAGACAGACAGAAAGCGGCCAAGGAGAGAGAGAGAGAGAGAGAAAGAGAGACAGAAAGAAAGCGGCCAAGGAGAGAGAGAGAGAGAGAGAGAGAAAGAGAGACAGAAAGAAAGACAGACAGAAAGCGGCCAAGGAAAGAGAGAGAGAGAGACAGAAAGACAGACAGAAAGCGGCCAAGGAGAGAGAGAGAGAGAGACAGAAAGAAAGACAGACAGACAGAAAGCAGCCAAGGAGAGACAGAAAGAAAGACAGACAGAAAGCGGCCAAAGAGAGAGAGAGAGACAGAAAGAAAGACAGACAGACAGAAAGCAGCCAAGGAGAGAGAGACACATAAAGAAAGACAGATAGAAAGCGGCCAAAGAGAGAGAGAGAGAGAGAGACAGAAAGAAAGACAGACAGACAGACAGAAAGCAGCCAAGGAGAGAGAGACACATAAAGAAAGACAGATAGAAAGCGGCCAAAGAGAGAGAGAGAGACAGAAAGAAAGACAGACAGACAGACAGAAAGAAAGCAGCCAAGGAGAGAGAGACACATAAAGAAAGACAGACAGAAAGCGGCCAAAGAGAGAGAGAGAAAGAAAGACAGACAGAAAGCAGCCAAGGAGAGAGAGAGACACATAAAGAAAGACAGACAGAAAGCGGCTAAAGAGAGTGAGAGACAGAAAGAAAGACAGACAGACAGAAAGCAGCCAAGGAGAGAGAGACACATAAAGAAAGACAGACAGACAGACAGAAAGCAGCCAAGGAGAGAGAGACACATAAAGAAAGACAGACAGAAAGTGGTCAAGGAGAGAGAGAGACAGAAAGAAAGACAGAGACAACGGCCAAGGAGAGAAAGAAACAATGACAGACAGACAGCAGCCAAGGAGAGAGAGAGAGACAAAAAGAAAGTGCTACTGCTGGACAGGGGGAGCAGACTAAGTCATAAAAAATATGCAGGGGTGACCAATTCAAACCGTTGGTATTATGGAGTGACTAAAGTGGTCAATAGAAAAAAACAGTCACTATTCAAAGTTAAGTTACACTTTTCAAATACTAAAATTATGAAAGTGTTTGTAGTGTTAGCATAGCTGTTAAGGCTAGCACTTTATTTATTGAAAATCTTACAAAAACTATTTTTTGAACACTGCAATGATTGGTGGGTGAGGTGGAGTAATCAGCCTTCATGTCTCTGAGCAGAGTTCTAAGTATAAAATAAGTTTTTGAATGCACAAAGTATCCTGTTTAATGATTCAGCAGGGACAGGGGGAGCAGGCAAGGGGTGGTGGTGGACAGCCGAGGAGAGAGACAGACAGAAAGACAGACAGACAGAAAGCGACCAAGGAGAGAGAGAGAAAGAAAGAAAGAGTCAGACACATCTATTCTAGCACCCGTTAATGTAATGGGCTTAAAGACTAGTTGATATATAAAATGTTATATGGTATGGAACCTGAAGGTTTATTAACATATTTATCCTTTCCAGTAAGTAGGATTTCCAGCATTCTTTGAAGCTCAGTTATTCAACAAGTAAATATATTATTTTGAAGTCTTTGATGAGTAAATCTTTTGAATATGTAGGAACCAAACTTTGGAATGATCTTCCTACTGAATTAAAAAAAAGTTTCTTCATATTATAATCTTTCAAAAAAAAATTTTTTAAACTCTTATTTTATTGATTTATTGTAAATTTGCTGAGAATGTTGATGTATTATTTTTAAATATTGTTATCTGCCTAGAATCTGGTTGGAGATTAGAGCAGGCTATAAATGTTATATAGAATATAGAATCGAATATTGAAATTATATAGAATAAACAGGCCAATTTACTTGACTTTTTTTTTTTGTAAATGACATACTAGTTTTATTAAGATCAAATGAGGTGAAAACTGAGTTGATTTTTTTCACAATTCAGTTTTTTTTAAAAAAGTAACAGTTGAGAACCTGTTTACAGTCCAGAGTATGGAAAGCTTTCTTGTGAAGATTTGAATGAGCCTTCCGAAAGAAAATAGGAAATACTATTTCCTCAATCAGGTGAAAAGCTGTCACAGCTGTAGACAAGAATTTGGAATGTATCCAAAAAACAACCTTGAGATGATGGTATTGTGTGGTTTCTAGGTTACCAACAACTGAAGCTTACTTTTCTAGCTAATGTGGTTTCTATTAGGAAAAGTACTTTCAAAGTCAGGAATTTCAAAGACAAATAGTGTCCAGAGATTCCAGAGGAATCATCATAAGCAAATTGAGCACCAATTGAGGTTCCAAGGTAAGGTGCAGGGGCCTTCTAATCTAATCTCAACATTTATAATCCACTTAAACCCAAAATAGATCCAAAGCCTTTTACTAAAGATTAGCCAGAAAATCACTGGGAATTATCAATTATTAAGAGAAATCGAGACATATAATTAGAAAAAAAAAAAATCAGATTTAACAATCTTTGTAAAATAAATATTCATAAGAACATAGGAACATAAGCCTTGCCATACTGGGCCAGACCAAAGGTCAATCAAGCCCAGTATCCCGTTTCTAACTGTGGCCAATCCAGGTCACAAGTATCTTGCAATATAAAACTAAAACATAAAACAGATTTTATCCGGCTTATCTTAGAAAAATGTAGTGAATTTTCTCAATTTTAGGAAATTGTCCAAACCTTTTTTTAAACCCTGTTACGCTGCTTTTACCACATTCTCCGACAACAAATTTGAGAGTTTAATTACACTTTGAGTAAAGAAATATTTTCTCCAGTTTGTTCTAAATGTACTACTTAGCAGCTTCATTGTGTGCCCCCTAGTCCCTTGTATTTTTGGAAAGAGTAAACAAGTGATTCACATCTACCATCTCCACTCTGCTCAATATTTTATATACTTCTCCCATCTGCCATCTCTTCTCCAAGCTTAAGAGCCCTAGCCTCTTTAACCTTTCTTTATAGTGAAGCCGTCCCATCCCCTTTACCATTTTCATTATCCTTCTCTGGACCTTTTCTAATTTTACTATCTTTTTTGAGATGCAGTAACCAAAATTGCACACAATATTCAAGGTGTGGTCACACCATGGAACGATGCAAAGGCATTACAATATTTTCAGTTTTGTTTTCCATTCCTTCCCTAATAATTCCTAAAATTCTATTTGTTTTTATTTATTAATTCAGTTTTGTATACCATTCTCGCCAGGGAGCTCAGGATGGTTTCCATGAATTTATTCAGGTACTCAAGCATTTTTCCCTGTCTGTCCCAATGGGCTTTTATAGTTGCTACTACTACTTAGCAGAGGATTTCAACACATCATCAATTAGGACATCTAGATCCTTTTCCTGTGACTTCTTATATAGTTTGGCTTCTTCTTTCCTACATGAATCATCTGCATTTGTTCACATTAAATATCATCTGCCATTTGGTTGCCCAGTCGCCCAGTCTTGTAAGATTCTCTTGCAATTTTTCACAATCCTTTTAAATGCTTTTGAAGCAGAGAATAGAAAGACTGTTGCTTGACAGATACAGGCAACCCATTCTAAATATGGGCAGCTTGGAAGAAGAAAGAGACATCCCAGACTCTTAAGTTGTATTGCCTTAGTCAAGGGAACAGATAACAACTATCTGACATATGGAAGCATCAGCTGGAAGATGAAATGATGATCAGTTTTGTAAAGTGAGCAGAAACTAGACCATGTGAGGTTTTAAAATCTAAACAGACTAATTTAAACATTATACAGGCCTGAACTGGAAGCTAACAGATGAGTAATAGCCTTCTTTAATGGAGTGTTTACAAGATTCAGACCTTTCATGAACTAATCTTTCTCAGAAATGGGAAAGTGATAGAACTAGAGGTCACGTGTTGGGGTTGCAGGGTGGGAGACTGAGGAAGGATATCAGGAAATACTTTTTTACAGAAGGATGCTGGATGCCCAAAATGCCTTCCTGTAGAAGGCTGTGAAAACAAAGATGATGACAGAATTAAAAAAAAAAGTGTGTGGGATAAACAACAGAGGAACAGTATACATAGGAAAAGGATGAAATTCAATTAAAACATAACTTAAATGATCTCATAGCTGGAGTGAACTTCAGAAGTTGGGAAGACCAATGCCGGGCAGGCTTCTATGATCATGGTCCTGTAAATGGCAAAAAACAGATCTAGATCAAGGCTGGAATGGACTTGATGGCAACTCCAGTAGCTGGGAGGTAGGACCAGTGCAGGGCTGGTCTGTGCCCCAAAATTGGCAGGGAGAGATAGAGATGTAAGTTTACTACTCAACTCTGAAGTCCTTGTTGGGCAGACTGGATGAAATGTGCAGGTTTTTACCTGCCCTTTCAAAAAAAAAAAAAATGAAATATAAGCATTCACTTCAATCTAGGAGGTCTTCAAGTGTCATAATTGAACAGGTTTCACTAGACAAAAAGGTTATTTCAAATGTTGGACTTTCAGAGGTGCCACTCGGAGATAAGCACAGTCACCGTGGAATGTTCTCCATATTCATCATAAAGTTCAATTGCCTTTTTGTGATTCTTGTTATAGAATGTTATTATTTACAAAATCTTTTATTTAATTTTTATTTCTATTTTAAACTTGGTCTTTGGGTATGATGACTCAGATTTGACATGAAATTATGCTTCACATAACGCTGTAGCTGCAAAATAACAGTTTAAAAATTCCTCATTTATCCAAAAAAATATACTGTATATACATAAAACTTAAGTGCCGGTTATCTAGTAAGACAGAAAACTATCAAAATATTTTTCTATTAAAAAATTGTATAAATTTTTGTCCAACATAACTTTAGAAAGCATGCACTGCCATGTTAATAAACACCCTCTTGTATCAAGATGATGATGGCATTTTTTTCACTGAAACATATACCCAATGATATGTGACTAAAAATGGCCAATCACAGAGCTACTTTGTGATAGACTAATGTCATCCATTCAGTTTCCACATTTAAACCAAAAAATAGATCCATCGTTGTTCTTTATAATTTAGAAGTTTTTCTTAGTGACCCTCCTCCCACTCTACAATAACTTGATCAATGATTTTCCTTTGAATATCTGTAACAAAATGTGGATTATCATGCCAATGTTGAACTATGACCAGATTGAGGATTAACCCAGCAGAGGAGTATTAGGTAAAGCTTCCTTACTTTTCCTCTCCTTTTAAACATTCTCAACAGCAGCGACAATGGAAAAAAAAAAAAAAAGGAGTTCAACTCTGAACAGTCAGTCATTAATCAGCACCATCAGCCACATTGGATCCCCAGACAACTGGACTTTATGACGAATATGGTGAAAATTCACTGAAAGTTTTTTTTATCTCTTAGAGACACCTCTGAAAGTCCAGTAGACAGTAAAAAAAAAAAAAAAGGATGAAAAAATGACTTCACTCCTGGGATCAGAATTCAAAGTCAAAATTTATTACAGCACCCTATTCACATCCAAAAAGACCTGACACAGTACCATGTTTTGGCAGAAAATCACCTGCCTCAAAGGTCACCAAAAATGTGTCTGATACTGTATCCATGGTATGTACTTGTTAAAAGGGTATAAAAGCACCAATTTGATTGAAGAGAAGACTGCAGCAAACTGTTAACAACCAGAAGCAGTCCTCTAGGTAGGCAATGATATTTATTTTCTGCAATCAGATTGGTGCTTTAATTAAGACAGCTTACTAGTCCATTCCAGAAATCCATAGACACATCCATCCTTTTAGCTGTCCTAACTTTGGGCTCCTTTTACTAAGATGCAATAGCGTTTTTAGCACGCGCAAACCCCCACGCTAAATGAAAAAACTAATGCCAGCTCCATGGTGGCATTAGCGTCTAGTGCATGCTAAGCGCACGCTAAAACCGCTAGCGCACCTTAGTAAAAGGAGCCCTTTATCTTCTCAGTTAACTGGTTAGCGGACTGAAAAACTGTCGGCTCTGCCCATGCTGTGCCCTTGTTCCACCCGTAACCTAGCCGGTTACTGCTTTGATGATCAGAGAGGATGTTCAGCAAAACTATCTGGTTATCCTCCCGGGGGGGGGGGGGGATGTTATCGGTGGTATTAGCTCCGACACTCATAGAATTCCATGGGCGGGGATAAAAAAGCCTAACGCAGTTTTGTAAAAGGGGAGTAAATGCCACTGAATATCTTGGAATGAACAGCTCAGTGGGGTTTAACTGGACGGGAGCCTCTCTTTTGACTATCAAGCCCTATAATTTTAATGGGTTTGTAACACATCTTTTTTAGAGTAGTGACATCAATTACACCTAGAAGCCAATATACAAAAGTGCACAAATCTAATCTAATCTAATCTAAACCTTAAGTTTATATACCGCATCATCTCCATGAGAATGGAGCTCGACACGGTTTACAAGAACTTAAAATAGTGGGTAGAGAAGAAGAAAAAGGATTACATGAACTTATGTGTAGAAGGGGGGAGAGAAAGGGGGGAAGGATAGAGCTACAATTTGCTGAAAAGCCAGGTTTTCAGTTGTTTGCGGAATAACTGAAGAGAGCTCAGGTTCCGCAGCGGGGTGGTGAGGTCGTTCCAAAGACCTGTGATTTTGATTACAAAGAGTAATAGAACATTATCCCTGGATTCTAAATATGGCACTGAGATTTGGGGGCTGATATTTGCACGTGGATCAAAGATCCACATTCAGATTAATTAACTTATGATATTAATTGGATATTAACAAGCAATTATTGGAGTTAGTTGGTAATAGTTTAAATCTATTCCTGCATCTTCTAGCCCCTGTTTTATAACCTCTTGTGCCTATATCCTTTAGCATGTAACTCAAAAGGTAGCTTGGCCAGGGCATTGCAGGGGCATTCCTAAAAGTTACACACGGGGTTTAAATAGCTCCATTTCCAAACCAAAATTCAGAGTTGTGTGCCAGCTTTTACGCCAGGTTTCAGCTGGCGTAAATGTCAGCACTCATGTTTTTGGGATGGAAATGATCTCTAAGCACTGTTCTATAAATGGTGCACAGACCGGAGTGCCATTTACAAAATAGTGCTCTGTGCTGATATTTTCCAGTGCCATTTTCAAAGGGCCGCTGAAATGTTCTCAGCCCAACTAAGAAGCGAGTGATCTGGAGCCATGAAACTTAAAAGTTATTCCAAACTTTTCTTGACATTTTTTGTTTCAATGAGGAAAATGCATCTAGCACACATGTATAGGGAAACCAAGCCATTGTGACATCACCAGTGAAGTTGGGTCTTAGGCATTATGACATCACAATACAAGGGGCTGCTGAAAGGTTCTCAGCCCAACCAAGAAGAAAATGATGGGAAAACAAAATACGATCATGTATCTCCTCTGTTGAGTTTACATTGGCTTCCTTTTTGCCTGAGAGTCCAGTTCAAATGTGCATGTATTGTTTTTAAGATTTTACATGGACTTTTTAATCCCTTGATTCTTTTATCTTTAAACTCCATGAGATCTTCAGGCTATAGGGCTCCTTTTATCAAGCCACGCTAGCAGGGTTAACACGCGTGATGTTTCATCACGCGTTAACCCCCGCGCTGGCCTATAAACTACTGCCTGCTCAAGGGAGGCGTTAGCGGCTAGCGGTTTAACGCATGCTATTACGCGCGTTAAACCGCTAGCACGGCTTGATAAAAGGAGCCCATAGAATCATTTACATATTCAAATTTTCTTTTCCATCCATAAAAGGTAACAGATTTATCAGCAAATTTACTCATTCTTTGCATTACTTATTAACTGCAATTTGGAATGATTTACCTTCTCAACTAAGATCTTACTTATCACTTTTGTTCTTCTAAAAAACCTTTTTAGCAGATAACTTTTAATGATAACTTCTTCATATAATTGCAATTATTATTAAACAATTTGAGCCCTGTGCATCAGGGATGACTCGGTATGTAAATCATAGATTTAGATTAGATTAGACTTCTCATTTCAATGAGGCAAATGCATCTAGCAAATGGGCACAAGTATAGGGAAACCAAGCCTTTGTGATATCACCAATGAGGTTGGCTCTTTGTTGGAATGAGGTATTATGACATCACAGTAGAAGGGCTGCTGAAAAGTTCTCAGCCCAACTAAGAAGTGGCATTAGGCAGCCAAAATTATGTATGTAAACTTGTAGTCCTTCTGGAAGGAAGGACAGGATATAAAATCAAATGAATAAATAAAACACCTACAGAGGAACAATTCACATCAAAGGTAGGCACCGGAATTGTGCCTGCCTTTTTCTAGAGGTGCGATTCTGTAACCGGCACCATCGCGTGATTTACATACGATCGACGGCCACTATTAAGAAGGACACTAACAACGGCACCAGTTAGAGAATCCGGGCCACAGTTCATAGTCCCCAAATGTTCACAAAATCTTAATAGTTCTCAAAAGGGTCCTTCTTTCACCAGATTATCTGGCTGCATCAGGTAAGAGCCGGTAGTGCTGACGCAGCCGGGGAAAACAAGGATCCCTCTCGGAACTATTGGAGTTTTTGAAGAATTGAAGATTTGGGGACTATGAATTATGTGTTTGATTCTCCAGCTAAAGATAAGCGATATTCTAACTTCCCACTGCACAGTGATTTGGACCTTTTTGAGATATGGAGCAAGTTCTCGGTGGAGTTTTTTTTTAAAATGCTGCTGAGAAGATTTAAGGCAGCTAGAGGTTCCTTTATTTATTCTGCTACTTAGGTTTGAGGCTTTTTTTCTCTATGCGTTGTGATTGCTGGATCCACTTCCTGGTTTGGTAACAATTTAAGTATTAGGGCTCCTTATACGAAGCCGCATTAGCGATTTAACGCGTGTAATAGCGCGTGCTAAACTGCCGGCCGTGCTAGACGCTAACACCAGCATTGAGCTGGCATTTTTTTCTAGCCGCATAGCATGGGTTTAGCGTGCGCTAAAAAACTGCGTAAGTTAAAACCGCTAATGTGGCTTCGTAACAGGAGCCCTTAGTTTTGGTTACCTTGTATATTGTGTTTTGCAGGTTCCCAACTATACCATACATCAAATCAGATCTGACAGAGCTTCAGGTTTCTAAAAGAACCAGCACATAATTGAATGATTTGGGGATTTCCCTTCAGCTTTTGTCTTACAGTATGTAGTTTAAATGTCTTGTTGTTCTGTTACTGTGCCATAGGTCCAGAATTTGAAAATGAATGGTGAAAAAAATATGGTCCACATTAAATTAACAGATATGCTATTTATAGCTTTTGGAAATATGTTAAGCTTAATAAATTAATATCTCTGGAAGAGTTTAGTCTGTTGAACTGGGGAAAAAGCACCAAAATACTATGGGCTCCTTTTACTAAGCCGCGTTAGGGCTTTAACGCGCGGAATAGCACGTGCTATATTGCTGCACGCACTAGACCTTAATGCCAGCATTGAGCTGGCGTTAGTTCTAGAAACGTAGTGCGCTGTAATTTCCTGCGTGCGCTAAAAATGCTAGCGCACCTTAGTAAAATGTTTTATTTACGTCTAGAAATAAATATATCCCTATTTTCCAGAATTGGAACAATCAAATGTTATTTATAGAAACCTTGTAAGCTAAAAGATCTCCATATATTTTTATTTTGATGGCTTGGAGGATTTTTTTTTTTTTTTTTGGGGGGGGATCATTGTGTCAAAATGAAATCAATACATAAAATGGATTTTCGGCAGTATCAATGCGCTTTCAATTTGGATCTAATCATCTATGGTCATTTAAAGTTTGCCAATTATTGCACCGTCTCCAATGAAATATGGTCTTTGGCCTCTTTGTTTTTATAACCATCCTTGTCATTACTTAAGTTATGGGAGTGTGAATTGATTAATAGAAGTTCCCCTCCCTGCCCAGGTTTATAATTACCACATCCATGATCTGCATGAGGCTGAGTCCAAACGAAACGGTGAGAGGAAGGGAGTCATTGGCCACGGGTCTCTCTAAAGGATTGTAATTCTTCAGCAATTCCTTGTACAGCTTCCTCTGGTATTCTCCTTGCAGCGACACTTCAGTGCGAAGAAAGAGAAAGGTGAACCAACTGACAAGTGTCGCTGACCATAGAGCAAAGGTCTCATTTTAAATACAGTTATTAGCAGATTGCATGCTTATGAGCCAGACTGTCAATTGCAAAACTGAGAGCGCAAGGAAACTACATATTTTCCTTGTTTTTTTTCTTTTTAAAAGGTTGGCAGCATCTTTAAGGCATGCCTCTATTTAACATCAAGAGAAATGAATGCAGAGGGAGGAAAAAAAAGATTTTAACTTACCACTTATCAGAGAGGCTGCTACAGTCATCCAGAAATTGAGCTCCTTAAAGCCCATGGTTGCGGAGAGTCCTAAAAGAACCACTTAATATTTGTCCCGAAATGCAAACTTTAGATGCTTGCACCTCAGTCTGTGGGTATAATCCGGAATCCTGCAAAAAAACACGCTGGATCCAGCTCGCTGGATCAATTAATTCATTTGAGCGGTGACACAGTAAGGCAGCCCCTGCTCAGGGACCGTTCAGGTTTCCGCTCGACACTGAATGTGTGGCAAGGACGGCAGGACCCAAGCAGCCAGAGCAGCCCTTTCCTTGCCCAGACCCTGGGCTCCTCCTCCTTAGGCTGATGGCTCTTCCCACCCCCACCAGCCTTCCTACGGCATCAGGCTCTCCAGAGACAAAGAGCTGGAGGGAGCTGGGAAGTTGGCTACAGACCCATTTTGTTGCAAAAAAAAAAAATTGATATCCCGTCCCTTTTGTAGCAAGGTTTATTATTATAGGATGCTGGGGCTCTGTATGCTAATGTCAGAAATGCAGACCTTGGTCAGCTCCCTCAGTCTGCCACTGCTTCCCCACTAGACGGGGGCGATGGAGGACTGACTGATCCTATGGAATCAAAGGCGCTGGATCTCGCTGCTGCTGCTGCTGCTCACAAAGTGAAGTCTTCAAGCCATTCATCTTTTTATTGGAGGGATCAGCGAGGATTTACGGGCTAATTTCCAGGGGACACGGCAAAGCTTTCACAAAGCGCTTGATTTCTCGTAAGCTTTGAGGCAGGCGGCAGTGGGAGAAGGCAAAATGTGGCACCAGAGCCATATGTCTGAAGACTGTTTTGAAAGGACGGGCGAGAGGTTTTCTGCTTCATGTGCAAAGTCTGAATGAAACGTATAAGCTGGGCATAAAGCAAATAATGGCATTCGTTTGTGGGGCTATCTGGTTTGGGATTAGGATGGGTTTTATTGACCTGTAACCTGCTCCGGGCTCTTTTGGGAAGACGGGCTAAATAACAAAAAAAAAAAAGAAATAAATTACAGGATGAACAGCACATTAAGTGGCATTTAAATTGAGAGAGATCCTTTCACAATTAAAAATAGAGGAGTAGTAGAATCCTCATTTTTGTTTGAAGATTTGTTGCATGAAGCCACACTATTTACACATGTCCATAGTTTTCCACTAAACCATAAAACATGCTTAATCCATGATGCCTGGCCATCAACCTACATTTCAAGTATCTTATTTATTTTTTTAATGTATTTTTTTCACATTTATAACCTGCTTACAACTAAGCGGTATTTTGAATAGTTCATCTTTCCTCATTAAAAACGATATGCATACATATGGGCCACACAGACAGGTAGGCAGGTAGGCACAGCCTCAGTAACTGGCATTATAGATTTTGTGAAACAAATGTAAAAGGTAATCTGCCTTTTATCTGCATGCAGTAAAAAGCTCCCGACACCTAACATAAAGCTACTGGATATTGTATATCATGCCATATTTATTCAGTAACTTTTTTCTCACATTCATTTAAAAAGGTGCTTAAACCCATTCAGGGAATGTACCTCTGGCTTAAAGCATAAGTTTCCGTATGCCTCTGATTTTCCTGACTTCTTCAGGAACAAAGATAATTCTGACATAGGTGGACTCCACTGTAGAGAATGACACGGGGACAAGTTTTTCCCCGTTCCCACAGGAACTCAATTTCCCCTTCCCATCCCCGTGAGTTTTGTCGCTTTCCCTGTCCCTGCCCCATTCCTGTAAGCTCTGCCTTAACCACACAAGCCTCGAGCACTTATGATTTTAAAGTGTTTGAGGCTTGTGCAGATGAGGACGGAGCTTTGCAGGAATGGGGCAGGGACAGGAATAGAACTTGCCGGGATGGGACAGGAAAATGAGTTCCCACGGGGATGGGGAAAAATTTGTCCCCGTGTCATTCTCTACTGTCTACTCCACAGCCAAACAACAAAAAGATTGTGAAACAGAAAGTAGGATATACCAGCATGTAGTTTAATAAGCATCCAAATAACGTAAAAACAATAATCTTAAAAACAAACCAAAAGGGTGTATGCAGTCACAAGTGACCCACAGGATAAAAACCAAATAATGTATAAAACAAAAATGACCCAACGCAGGCCGTGTTTCAGCAAAATAAAAATGCATTCCTCGGGGGTCTTATTAGACGAATGGAAAGAAGTCATTCATCTTAAAGAGTGTGGTGCAGTGGTTAAAGCTACAACCTCAGCACCCTGAGGTTGTAGGTTCAAACCCATGCTACTCCTTATGACCCTGGGAAAGTCACTTAATCCCCCCATTGCCCCAGGTACATTAGATAGACTGTGAGCCCACCAGGACAGACAGGGAAAAATGTTTGAGTACCTGAATAAATTCATGTAAACCATTCTGAGCTCTCCTGGGAGAACGGTATAGAAAATTGAATAAATAAATAAATATTTTGTCTTTCTTCTAGATCCTTGTCAACAGAAGAGAATTCCACAAGGCCTCAGGATCATTAAAGGACCCACTATGTTTCAGGAAGTTTTGGCTTCTGGACTCCACAGCCAGTCAGGATGTCAAGTGATCAGCAATGAATATCCATAAGATACTTCACCTGAGCCTTCAGTGAACACAAATTTTCCTCATATATATAGTCATTACAGAGAATTATGTATAGGTCTCCCAAAGTTAGGTGCCGGGATGATATGCAATAAGCGTGAATTCTCTAAAGCAGTGTTCTGCAAGCTTTTTGCAGCCACAGCACAGTAAACTCGGGGCAAGGGCTGGAGGGCATCAGGAAATGCATGGACATCGATACGATGATGTTATGCGCATGCGCAGAGGCCCTCCAGATAGGGCCCCGAGCCTACAATTGCTACGTCAGAGGTGGTTATTCTGGATATAAATGATATATAAATATTAAATAAAAATAAATATTAGCAGGTGGTCATAATAATGTGACTTGTAAACATCACACCTAATTTTTATAGTGCCCATCTCTGAGGGGGCATGGCTATGGGAGGGGCATGGGTGGATCAGGGGGTATGCCTTGCATATACAAAGTGGTGCTGAAAAGTTCTCAGCCCAGCCAAGAAGAGAATGACACGGGTATGGTTCAATCAATGATCTGAAACAATGTGAAAACATAGAATTCTGTTTATTGGCACTTAACGAAATAACACTCGAACTACAGTTGCAAAATAACGCTCAGAACTTAGGAAGATGGTTGGTTGGGCTGAGAACTTTTCAGCACCCCCTTATAAGTAGGTAGATGTGAGCATTTATGCCAGCCTTTGGCTACCACAAATGCTTAAGTCTAAAGTTAGGTGTGAGCAGTAGCTTAGTAAGAGGGGGCAGGGGGGCCCCGGGTGCCATTTTGGTGAGGATACAAGCACCCGTCCTCTTCTCCGCCCCTCCTCCCCCCACTACCATGGGTGCACACCACTTCCCTTTCTCCGTACCTCTGTAATGTTCCTGGCGTGAGCAGCAACCCCAAGTGTCAGCTCTTCCTCTGACCTGTGGGGGAAGGGAAGTGGCACGCACATGGCAGGAGAGAGTGGGAAAGGCGCGTGTGGAAGTGGGGGGGGGGGGGTGTAGAAGAGGGCAGAGAGGGGCACCACTGCCTTGGGTGCCTCTCACCCTCACTACACCACTGGGTGTGAGAATGCAGACTTAAGCTAGTATTTTATAATAGCAGTTCCATATCACAGAAAGATTAAATGTGCATTAATTCATGTGTTAACTGCTTAATGCACTATAGTAAAAGGACCTTGTGAAGGGTGTATCGGTTGTTATCGTTCCCCCTTAACAGCACTCTCTCGGTCACAGAGCCACCTTAAAAATCAGGCTACAGAGCAGGGAAGAGATGACTCAGCAACAGCAGAGCAGGGAGAACCTGGTCAAGGCAGGATGAAAAATCCTCAGCACAGATCATTCACCTTAAGTCTCCACTGCAGAAGTGTAAGCTGCAGAAACTGTACTCAGGTAGGCCACGTTTATCTTGGAACCCTGCTAAAACTAGAACTTTAGACTCAGGGCCAAGCCTGACCCGATTGTCCTGAATTTTGAAAGAGAAAACTTTTTCTGACACTCCAAGCCAAAGACAAGCTGTTTTCAGTGACAGACTAGTGCACACCTTGGCCTTCCAGGAGCAGGCCACAAGAGAGAACCTTATGAATATAAGGACTGATTTTTTGTTTATTTTCTCCTGACCTATGAAGGGAACAAGTCACCCCTTTTTCTGCACAAAACTAAATTGCTTTATTTCACATTTAAATCTCTGTGTAGCTGTGTTGATAAAGGCTCCAGGCCCAGCTCTTGCTCACACTTCTACAGGCCTCATAGTAGAGTTACCAGACATCTGGGAAAACTTGGACATGTCCTCTTTTTAGAGAACTGTCCGGGCTCCTGAATGGACTTTCAAAAACCCGGCAGTTTGTCCGGGTTTTGGAAAGCCTTGACAAGCTCCTCCCACATCTGGAGGGCATATGTGGATGATGTCGCATGCATCCGTACATGCTCCAGGTCCTCCAGACACGGCCAGAGCTCGTTGGGGAAGAGCGGAGGCTTTGTGGGGATGGGGCTGGGGCAGAATGGGGTGGGTTTGAAGGTGGAACAAGGTGTGACTGGAGCAGAAGGGGCTGGTGTGGGGTGGGGCGGGGTCATGTGTCCAGGGATTCAAGACAAAGTTAGACAAGTTCCTGCTGCTGAACAAGGACGTACACTGGTAAGGCTAGTCTCAGTTAGGGCACTGGTCTTTGACCAAAAGGGCCGCCGCGTGAGCGGACTGCTGGGCACAATGGACTACTGGTCTGACCCAGCAACGGCATCTCTTATGTTCTTAAAATATGGTAACCCTACCACATAGTAAATCAAATTTGCTTAAATATGCTGTTCTATTCTACTTCTTTATTGAGTCCTACAGGAGTCTTAGATCGAGTCATAAAGATCCAATATTGTTCCCACCATGCTATCTTATAGCTCCAATCATCCCTCTGATAGAATCAGAAATTTGATCAAATATAAACTAATGAAGATCAAAGAAAAAATGACAACAATGTAAACAGAGACATTAATGGAGTTGTACATGTACTTGTAGTCAACTGGCTCCATAGGCTCAGTTAGATAGACATTCATAAGTCTGGAGGTCTATCCAACATACAGCTTTGGCAAGGACAATGGATGATGTAAATAACAAATGACAAAAAAGTTTGTAGAAGACTTGATAACAGAACTCTTTGTTTTTGGTGCTAGGATTAATCCAGTCAGAGTATACCAGATTTATATGTGTCACACGTTCGATAACCATTAGGGACCTCTGAGGTTCTTGCCCAGTGAAAATGCAATGCGAGAGCCTGATTGAAAACCTGGATGTATAGACAACACTTGCCAATGTGTATAAATAACTCGTGCAATTTGCAAGGCCAAAATAGAGAAATCCACAGTATATACAGATTTCTCCACATTGTCTTTTGATCTATCCGATAATAGAAAGGGAGAAACAATGTGCATTCTGTGCTTGCAAAAAAGCTGTTTTTTATAAACATGGTAAGGATATTCTGTTGCGTGTAGGCATAGAAATAGTACATGTGCTTGACTTTTGAATTTCCAAACAAATCATCTGAGTAAAAATGTCAATATGTTCAGCTTATCTCAGCTTTACACTAATATTTAAATCTATTAAAGGCCTGAGATACACCTCCTCCGCTGCTAATCAATTGATTTTATCGAACGGGGACTACTGTGCAATGAGTGCCTCACTGGCCTTGAAAAACATATTTTAACCTTTTTTGTAAAATACAAAAAAGTTTATATTTTAAGAGATGAATTATGTACTTAGATTTAACTCATCTTCTAATCAATTTCAACCTGGGAGCATTGGATCTGACATGTTTCGCAAGTATACTGCTTTTTCAAGGATCCCCCAGTGCCGCTGTCATCCGACTCTCCCTAAAGTTCTAGAGTAAGATCTTACTCTAGAACTTTAGGGAGAGTCGGATGACAATAGCGGCACTGGGGGATCCTTGGAAATGCAATATACAGTGGAACCTTGGTTTACGAGCATAATTCGTTCCAGAAGCATGCTCGTAAACCAAATTGCTCGTATATCAAAGCAAGTTTCCCCATAGGAAGTAAGGGAAACTGCTTTGATTGGTTCCACCTCCTCCCCTCCCCCTCCACGAGGCTACCGGCGCTGCTTCATTCTCCCCCCCACTTGAGGAATCCGACGCTGTTCCAAACCCCTCCCCACGATCCAGCTTCCCCCCCCCCCTGCGAACCAGCATCCCCCCCCGCTCGCGATCCTACTTTCCCCCTCCCGAGCAGTCAAAGACACCCTTTACCCGACTTGGCACCAGTGCCTGTGCCCAAAGATCCTCCCTCTTCTAGCGCGGCTGGGCGGTGCGTCGGAGATCCTCCTTCTTCTGGGCTGGGCTGGGCTGGACTGGCTTTGAGCATTTGCGCATGCTCAAAGCCTTCTGGTCTCGCTCTCTCCGAGATTGAGAGCGAGACCAGAAGGCTTTGAGCATGCGCAAATGCTCAAAGCCAGTCCAGCCCAGCCCAGAAGAAGGAGGATCTCCGACGCACCGCCCAGCCTAGGCCGCGCCAGAAGAGGGAGGATCTTCGGGCACCGGCACTGGTGCCAAGTCGGGTAAAGGGTATCATTGACTGCTCGGGGGGGGGGGGAAGTAGGATCGTGGTGGAGGGGGGGGGCAATGCGAGCGGGGGGGGATGCCGGGTCACCGGGGGGGGTGGTGCTCGTACAGCGAGGCAAGCTCGGTTTACGAGGCACCAAATTTGCGAATGTTTTGCTCGTATTGCAAAACACTCGCAAACCGGTGCACTCATAAACTGAGGTACCACTGTACTTGCGAAGCATGTCAGATCCAATGCTCCCAGGTTGAAATTGATTAGAAGATGAGTTAAAGCTAAGTACATAATTCATCTCTTAAAATATAAACTTTTGTACCTTAAGAAAAAAAGATAAAATAACAAAATGAAAAAAAGATTAAAATATGTTTTTCAAGGCCAGTGAGAAACTCATTGCACAGTAGTCCCCGCTCGATAAAATTGATTCATTAGAGGCGGAGGAGGTGTATCTGAGGCCTTTAATAGATTTAAATATTAGTGTAAAGTTGAGATAAGCTGAAAATATTGACATTTTTACTCAGATGATTTGTTTGGGAATCAGTGCTTATATATCTTCCGAGTTAAATATTTTCAAAATTTTGAAACCATCGGCTGTATGAACAGTTGACTTTTGAATTTAGCATTTGTAGAACATTCTCTGCAAATGCAAAATCTGTCTACTGAGTTAGCATTTTTAGATAATAACTAACATACTTTGTTTTTTTACTAAGCCACGGTAGAGGTTTCTATTTTGGTCCGGAGCGCTAAATGCTCCGATGCTCATGGAATTCCTATAAGCATCAAAGCAGCATCGGAGCATTTAGCGCTCTGGTCTGCGGTAGAAACCTCTACTGTAACTTAGTAAAAAAGAGGGCCTTAATAAAGTTGTACATTCCATTGTTTTTCTGTATATTGTAGTATGGTACTGGGGGACCTACTTCATACAAACACTGTACATATCCAAGAAGCATTAAAGATCTTTGAGCAAAAGTTGAAATTCAACTGGCAATTCAACAAGTTTTTTCATTACCCCTGAAGAAGCCCATCAGTGCGAAACGGACTGGGCCCCCGTCGGGTTATCAAAGATAAGTTTATCAACATTTAAGTATAAGCATGTTGATTATCTTGGCATTGAATGAATGGTTGCCAGCCATTTAATTGCTCATTTGTTCATAGAAAGAAAACGTGAACACAGAAATGATATACACTATATTCACAAAAGTACTTAAAAAGATTTAAAAAATTAATTAAAAGTAAAAATTTAAAAATACTTCAAGGGTTTTTGACCAGTGATGATACCCAACCCCGAAATATTTGTGACTTCATTGTTCACATTTTAGGGGTATTTTGAGGTCTTTTTTCCCTTGATTTAAATCACGTTATATACACTATTAGTGTTCCATCTATTTTTGCTACATTACGTGACTCATTTGGACACTATTTTGTTTTCCATTCCTTCATTCAGTTGATACTGTGTACACATTATGGAAACTTCGAATAAATCATGGACCTCCGGTCTGAGCTTTACAGTAGATAAAGCCAATTCACTTATGAATGAATTTGAAACATTGAGCACCACTGTTAATTCCATTGAATCAGCAGATATCAATGACATTATCATCAAATATAAACGAATTGTGAGATTGGAATTGAATGGTTCAGCTTTAGTTGAATATTGCAAGAAAGAACACATTCCTCGTGGATTGAGGGTTCATCTAGAACCACAGATGTTTAGAGATGACACTGATTTCATTGACTGTTGGAACAAAATTCTTAACAAATGTTCACTGGACATTATGTTATTAGTGATAGAACGTAGTAAGAAAGTTATCAACACACAAAAAGCTCTATTAGACACCGACTTTGTCAACTTGAAATCTAAACTAGGAGAACAGGAGTTTGACATTAAATTTAAAGATATTACCAGCCAAGTCGACAAACATAAAGAATCTGTAAGAAAACAAAAAATGAGAAAATTAGCAAGAGACCAGAAAGATTATGAATCAGGTCGGGTATATCCTTGGATGTACAGAAAGAATGATGCCAACACTGTTTCAATACCTTCAGGTGTCCAGACTACACAAAGTTCTTCTATCAGCAGTGATTCTTCAGCTGATTTTTTAGCCACAAGAAGACAAAATTACCGGAGACAAAGAGGTGGCAGAAACAATCGACGAGGACGACAACAAAGAAATCTGTATCGACCGTAGTGAATTTATCATCATATCAACTTAATCCCATAGAAGAACACGTTCTATCTTTGGGTCTATCTTTTGTACCGTCAAATCACTTCAATGCTTTTCAATTCCGTATAGATTTTGAAAAATTCATACGTTCATTACAATTGAAAATCTTTTTTAAGGATAAAAAGATTTCTGACCGTTCGGTGGTTTATAATAAATCAAATTGGGTTCCACCAGGTCCAATTGACTCTACTTTAACAGTGTTTAAAGAGTTAATATTACAAGAGATAGACCAAATGAAGTTTTCCTTCCGAAATAACAATCTAACAAAGATGGAACGGAACGCTTTACAAAAGCTTCGTAGCAATGACCAACTAGTAATCAAAAATGCAGATAAAGGCGGTGCTGTAGTCGTCATGAATAGAGCAGACTATATTAAAGAAGCACTGTCTCAATTATGCAATCCATCCATATACAAGGAAATTCGTTTAGATCCAACTCACAGATTAAAAACTGTTATTTCAAAAATCACTAAAAAAGCATTATCTGATGGATATATAACTAAACGTGAACATCAATATTTGAATGTAGTTAATCCAACCATTCCAGTTCTATATCTATTACCAAAAATTCACAAAAACATACAGCAACCACCTGGTAGACCGATCATTTCTGCAAAAGGTTCTTTATTAGAAGCATTATCTTCATATGTTGATAAATTTTTAAGATCTCATGTTGAAAGCCATTTTTCATACATCAAAGATACGACACATTTTTTGAATATTTTGGACACCACATCGCATCAGAAAACAGATGGCACTTTATTTCTGATGGTAACCTTGGACATCAGTTCTCTATATACATCCATCCCTCAATCTGAGGCCATTGAGGCTATCCGACAAATTTTGGAATCCAGGCCACGTCCACATTGTGTTCCCACCGACTTTTTGATACATCTGACAAGATTAGCAATGCAAGAAAACTATTTTTTGTTCCTTGACAAATTATATGTTCAGTTGTCTGGAGTTGCGATGGGTGCAACGTTTGCTCCGTCGATTGCTTGTATTTTTATGAATCTTTTTGAAAAAGAATGGATATTATCATCACCATTTAACAGTAGAATTAAATCATGGCATAGATTCATAGATGATATTTTTCTATTGTGGTCAGGTACTGTTGAGGAATTTGTTCTGTTCTTTAGATGGTTGAACACTTGCAATGAGAATATTATCTTCACATATACACATTCTTACCAAATTATAAATTTTTTAGATGTTGAAGTCACACAAACAACAAATGGATTCATAACAAAAGTTCATCATAAAAGTACAGATCGTAACACCCTATTACATTCCACTAGTTGTCACCCGTTGGGATGTAAGACCAGTTTACCATATTCTCAGTTTCTTAGATACAAACGTATATGCAGTGAAGATAGAGATTTCAAACATCAATCCAAATCACTAAAGGATAAATTTCTTGACAGAGGTTATAGCAGAAGAAACATCAAATCAGCATACACAAGAGCAAAATTCAATAATCGAGAATATTTGCTAAATCCTGTTTCCAAGCATCATCAAAGCAACAACGTTTGCACCTTCGTTTCCAAATACAATAATGCAAGTTCTAAAATCTCATACGTAATGAAAAAACATTGGAAAGTAATGCAAACAATGGACATGTTCAAAGACACCAATCTAAGAAACGCTTACTCCCGTGGCAAGAACCTCAAAGAACTTTTAAGCCCGTCTGAACTTAAAACATCTACTATGAAGTCTACTATATTAAAGGGTCATTACAAATGTGGACATTGTTCCAACTGTGAAATCATGATACAATCAGATACTTTTTTGAATCCATTAGATTCCAAACAATACAAGATCAATTTTTTCAGTAACTGCAACAGCACACATGTGGTTTACCTTGTGGCATGCCCATGCAACAAAATATATGTAGGCAAAACCATAAGAAGTTTAAAGATCAGATTAAATGAACATCGATCCAATCTTAAAAGAATGAAAATTGAAGCCCCCATGGTAGCCCATTGCAATGATTTTCAACATAAATTTCAACAACTGAAATGCTGGGTTATTGACCAAGTTCCTAAATCTAAGAGAGGGGGTGATCGTAACAAACTTTTATTAAGAAGAGAACAATCTTGGATTTCGAGACTTCATTCTCTTGAGCCTTATGGATTAAATAGCCAAATAGAATGGCACGCTTTCTTTTAGAAAGTGCCATTCCAATATTAAAATTAGAATTCATGTTGTTACAAAACATCATGACTTGATTGCATTTCATGTTCTTCTGGTTGAATTATTGTCATTCACATTTTGGTACTTTATTTCAGCATCTAAATTCAAATGTGTCACTTTAAGTGTAAAAATTTGGGTTGAAACACATAAAGCTATAAACATCGATTTCAATTTTGTGTATTCATTCACAAACGTTACAGCAATTATCTATCACATATCTCAGGTAAATTCAAATGTCCCAAAATAACATTTTAAGATCAACATATAAATAAATCAATCTAAAATGATTATATTCGTGTATCACATTGGTTATGCATCTGCGTTTTGATTGGCCAGTAAATTCACAGCGTCTAGTTTAAATACGATCGCCATTTTGTTTTTGTATAAACTCGGTGAGGAGTTGATGAAAGTTTCACCACCGGCAAGTATATTTTTTAACTCTAAAGCGGTTATAGTGCAGAATATTGCTTCCTACTTAAACACCATTATATGTTTAACCTTTTTGAGCATTATTGTGACTGGTAAAGCATTCAAAAAGAAAAAGAAATCGAACTTACAGCTACAGTTCACAATATTTTGTCTTCGTTAAAATTTTAAGTCGGTGTAATGGCAATTGACTATGATAGATCGTGAACTCATGTAAATACTCAGATGCCTTAACTATTACACTTAAAACAAGTGATTAAAGAATCAAATAAAACTCATATAGATCAATAAAATTGTTTTTTTAAACACACGGAACATTTGTGTATCTAGCATCCTGATTGGCTAACTAATTCACAGCGTTCTGTTTAGTTACGGGCGCCATTTTTTTATCACACATGACCATCTAAAATGTTTGTGAGAATTTCAACAACGGCAAGCATAATGTGGTTTCAGATTGCTAGTTCTAAAAGTACTTCCGTTTGCTTAAACATTGTTAAGCTTTAAGAAATTGTTTATATTGGTTAGTACATCCATGGATTGGCTAACCAATACATAGCGTTCTGTTTAGTTACGGACGCCATTTTTTCATCACATACGTCTATCTAAAATGTTTGTGAGAATTCAAACAACGGCAAGTACAATATGGTTTCAAATTGCTAGATCTAAAAGTACTGCCGTTTGCTTAAACATTGTTAAGCTTTAAGAAATTGTTTATACTGGTTAGTACATCTATTGACACATTCATTTGAGAGATTCTTAAATTGCTACAAAGAAACAGATAGCTTGTAACCATTATTGCAACATTTAAACTATATGTTGACTCATAGTTTCATTGGTTCAACTCAGACACATTTGAATCTATTGTGATAATGCTTTAATGATAAATGCAATATAACACTACAGATGAAATTGCAGGATTAACATCAACATACAGGGTGTTTAATGTTTTTCATTATTGATTTATTCGGTTGAATATCTGATATATAATGTATATTCTTATATATTTTTCTTTCATTTAAAGATCTTTGAGCAAAAGTTGAAATTCAACTGGCAATTCAACAAGTTTTTTCATTACCCCTGAAGAAGCCCATCAGTGCGAAACGGACTGGGCCCCCGTCGGGTTATCAAAGATAAGTTTATCAACATTTAAGTATAAGCATGTTGATTATCTTGGCATTGAATGAATGGTTGCCAGCCATTTAATTGCTCATTTGTTCATAGAAAGAAAACGTGAACACAGAAATGATATACACTATATTCACAAAAGTACTTAAAAAGATTTAAAAAATTAATTAAAAGTAAAAATTTAAAAATACTTCAAGGGTTTTTGACCAGTGATGATACCCAACCCCGAAATATTTGTGACTTCATTGTTCACATTTTAGGGGTATTTTGAGGTCTTTTTTCCCTTGATTTAAATCACGTTATATACACTATTAGTGTTCCATCTATTTTTGCTACATTACGTGACTCATTTGGACACTATTTTGTTTTCCATTCCTTCATTCAGTTGATACTGTGTACACATTATGGAAACTTCGAATAAATCATGGACCTCCGGTCTGAGCTTTACAGTAGATAAAGCCAATTCACTTATGAATGAATTTGAAACATTGAGCACCACTGTTAATTCCATTGAATCAGCAGATATCAATGACATTATCATCAAATATAAACGAATTGTGAGATTGGAATTGAATGGTTCAGCTTTAGTTGAATATTGCAAGAAAGAACACATTCCTCGTGGATTGAGGGTTCATCTAGAACCACAGATGTTTAGAGATGACACTGATTTCATTGACTGTTGGAACAAAATTCTTAACAAATGTTCACTGGACATTATGTTATTAGTGATAGAACGTAGTAAGAAAGTTATCAACACACAAAAAGCTCTATTAGACACCGACTTTGTCAACTTGAAATCTAAACTAGGAGAACAGGAGTTTGACATTAAATTTAAAGATATTACCAGCCAAGTCGACAAACATAAAGAATCTGTAAGAAAACAAAAAATGAGAAAATTAGCAAGAGACCAGAAAGATTATGAATCAGGTCGGGTATATCCTTGGATGTACAGAAAGAATGATGCCAACACTGTTTCAATACCTTCAGGTGTCCAGACTACACAAAGTTCTTCTATCAGCAGTGATTCTTCAGCTGATTTTTTAGCCACAAGAAGACAAAATTACCGGAGACAAAGAGGTGGCAGAAACAATCGACGAGGACGACAACAAAGAAATCTGTATCGACCGTAGTGAATTTATCATCATATCAACTTAATCCCATAGAAGAACACGTTCTATCTTTGGGTCTATCTTTTGTACCGTCAAATCACTTCAATGCTTTTCAATTCCGTATAGATTTTGAAAAATTCATACGTTCATTACAATTGAAAATCTTTTTTAAGGATAAAAAGATTTCTGACCGTTCGGTGGTTTATAATAAATCAAATTGGGTTCCACCAGGTCCAATTGACTCTACTTTAACAGTGTTTAAAGAGTTAATATTACAAGAGATAGACCAAATGAAGTTTTCCTTCCGAAATAACAATCTAACAAAGATGGAACGGAACGCTTTACAAAAGCTTCGTAGCAATGACCAACTAGTAATCAAAAATGCAGATAAAGGCGGTGCTGTAGTCGTCATGAATAGAGCAGACTATATTAAAGAAGCACTGTCTCAATTATGCAATCCATCCATATACAAGGAAATTCGTTTAGATCCAACTCACAGATTAAAAACTGTTATTTCAAAAATCACTAAAAAAGCATTATCTGATGGATATATAACTAAACGTGAACATCAATATTTGAATGTAGTTAATCCAACCATTCCAGTTCTATATCTATTACCAAAAATTCACAAAAACATACAGCAACCACCTGGTAGACCGATCATTTCTGCAAAAGGTTCTTTATTAGAAGCATTATCTTCATATGTTGATAAATTTTTAAGATCTCATGTTGAAAGCCATTTTTCATACATCAAAGATACGACACATTTTTTGAATATTTTGGACACCACATCGCATCAGAAAACAGATGGCACTTTATTTCTGATGGTAACCTTGGACATCAGTTCTCTATATACATCCATCCCTCAATCTGAGGCCATTGAGGCTATCCGACAAATTTTGGAATCCAGGCCACGTCCACATTGTGTTCCCACCGACTTTTTGATACATCTGACAAGATTAGCAATGCAAGAAAACTATTTTTTGTTCCTTGACAAATTATATGTTCAGTTGTCTGGAGTTGCGATGGGTGCAACGTTTGCTCCGTCGATTGCTTGTATTTTTATGAATCTTTTTGAAAAAGAATGGATATTATCATCACCATTTAACAGTAGAATTAAATCATGGCATAGATTCATAGATGATATTTTTCTATTGTGGTCAGGTACTGTTGAGGAATTTGTTCTGTTCTTTAGATGGTTGAACACTTGCAATGAGAATATTATCTTCACATATACACATTCTTACCAAATTATAAATTTTTTAGATGTTGAAGTCACACAAACAACAAATGGATTCATAACAAAAGTTCATCATAAAAGTACAGATCGTAACACCCTATTACATTCCACTAGTTGTCACCCGTTGGGATGTAAGACCAGTTTACCATATTCTCAGTTTCTTAGATACAAACGTATATGCAGTGAAGATAGAGATTTCAAACATCAATCCAAATCACTAAAGGATAAATTTCTTGACAGAGGTTATAGCAGAAGAAACATCAAATCAGCATACACAAGAGCAAAATTCAATAATCGAGAATATTTGCTAAATCCTGTTTCCAAGCATCATCAAAGCAACAACGTTTGCACCTTCGTTTCCAAATACAATAATGCAAGTTCTAAAATCTCATACGTAATGAAAAAACATTGGAAAGTAATGCAAACAATGGACATGTTCAAAGACACCAATCTAAGAAACGCTTACTCCCGTGGCAAGAACCTCAAAGAACTTTTAAGCCCGTCTGAACTTAAAACATCTACTATGAAGTCTACTATATTAAAGGGTCATTACAAATGTGGACATTGTTCCAACTGTGAAATCATGATACAATCAGATACTTTTTTGAATCCATTAGATTCCAAACAATACAAGATCAATTTTTTCAGTAACTGCAACAGCACACATGTGGTTTACCTTGTGGCATGCCCATGCAACAAAATATATGTAGGCAAAACCATAAGAAGTTTAAAGATCAGATTAAATGAACATCGATCCAATCTTAAAAGAATGAAAATTGAAGCCCCCATGGTAGCCCATTGCAATGATTTTCAACATAAATTTCAACAACTGAAATGCTGGGTTATTGACCAAGTTCCTAAATCTAAGAGAGGGGGTGATCGTAACAAACTTTTATTAAGAAGAGAACAATCTTGGATTTCGAGACTTCATTCTCTTGAGCCTTATGGATTAAATAGCCAAATAGAATGGCACGCTTTCTTTTAGAAAGTGCCATTCCAATATTAAAATTAGAATTCATGTTGTTACAAAACATCATGACTTGATTGCATTTCATGTTCTTCTGGTTGAATTATTGTCATTCACATTTTGGTACTTTATTTCAGCATCTAAATTCAAATGTGTCACTTTAAGTGTAAAAATTTGGGTTGAAACACATAAAGCTATAAACATCGATTTCAATTTTGTGTATTCATTCACAAACGTTACAGCAATTATCTATCACATATCTCAGGTAAATTCAAATGTCCCAAAATAACATTTTAAGATCAACATATAAATAAATCAATCTAAAATGATTATATTCGTGTATCACATTGGTTATGCATCTGCGTTTTGATTGGCCAGTAAATTCACAGCGTCTAGTTTAAATACGATCGCCATTTTGTTTTTGTATAAACTCGGTGAGGAGTTGATGAAAGTTTCACCACCGGCAAGTATATTTTTTAACTCTAAAGCGGTTATAGTGCAGAATATTGCTTCCTACTTAAACACCATTATATGTTTAACCTTTTTGAGCATTATTGTGACTGGTAAAGCATTCAAAAAGAAAAAGAAATCGAACTTACAGCTACAGTTCACAATATTTTGTCTTCGTTAAAATTTTAAGTCGGTGTAATGGCAATTGACTATGATAGATCGTGAACTCATGTAAATACTCAGATGCCTTAACTATTACACTTAAAACAAGTGATTAAAGAATCAAATAAAACTCATATAGATCAATAAAATTGTTTTTTTAAACACACGGAACATTTGTGTATCTAGCATCCTGATTGGCTAACTAATTCACAGCGTTCTGTTTAGTTACGGGCGCCATTTTTTTATCACACATGACCATCTAAAATGTTTGTGAGAATTTCAACAACGGCAAGCATAATGTGGTTTCAGATTGCTAGTTCTAAAAGTACTTCCGTTTGCTTAAACATTGTTAAGCTTTAAGAAATTGTTTATATTGGTTAGTACATCCATGGATTGGCTAACCAATACATAGCGTTCTGTTTAGTTACGGACGCCATTTTTTCATCACATACGTCTATCTAAAATGTTTGTGAGAATTCAAACAACGGCAAGTACAATATGGTTTCAAATTGCTAGATCTAAAAGTACTGCCGTTTGCTTAAACATTGTTAAGCTTTAAGAAATTGTTTATACTGGTTAGTACATCTATTGACACATTCATTTGAGAGATTCTTAAATTGCTACAAAGAAACAGATAGCTTGTAACCATTATTGCAACATTTAAACTATATGTTGACTCATAGTTTCATTGGTTCAACTCAGACACATTTGAATCTATTGTGATAATGCTTTAATGATAAATGCAATATAACACTACAGATGAAATTGCAGGATTAACATCAACATACAGGGTGTTTAATGTTTTTCATTATTGATTTATTCGGTTGAATATCTGATATATAATGTATATTCTTATATATTTTTCTTTCATTTAAAGATCTTTGAGCAAAAGTTGAAATTCAACTGGCAATTCAACAAGTTTTTTCATTACCCCTGAAGAAGCCCATCAGTGCGAAACGGACTGGGCCCCCGTCGGGTTATCAAAGATAAGTTTATCAACATTTAAGTATAAGCATGTTGATTATCTTGGCATTGAATGAATGGTTGCCAGCCATTTAATTGCTCATTTGTTCATAGAAAGAAAACGTGAACACAGAAATGATATACACTATATTCACAAAAGTACTTAAAAAGATTTAAAAAATTAATTAAAAGTAAAAATTTAAAAATACTTCAAGGGTTTTTGACCAGTGATGATACCCAACCCCGAAATATTTGTGACTTCATTGTTCACATTTTAGGGGTATTTTGAGGTCTTTTTTCCCTTGATTTAAATCACGTTATATACACTATTAGTGTTCCATCTATTTTTGCTACATTACGTGATCAAACAGTTCAACCATGATACAAATTGGTCTAATGCATCTTGAATTGACCTCAGAATCATAAATAAGTCATCAATGTACACCTCCAAGTCACTACATATTAAGACCAATGAGTTATATACTGTATAAATAGACTTTTTTAGATATCTTAATGACGGGAAGAAGTGCAAAAGTGGCTCAAAGGTGAAGGGGAAGAATATGTAGAAGCTGATAAAGATAAGGCTGAATTACTTAAATATTTCTGTTCTGTGTTCACAACTGAAAAGCCAGGAGCGGGACCACAGAAAACAAAATCAAGTAGAGATGGAGATGTGGCAGACCCTGATTGATTTTCAGAGGATTGTGTTCATAAGGAGCTTGCTAAACTAAATGTGGATAAAGCGATAGGGCCAGATGGGAACTTAGGGAAGTTCTGGTTGCTCCGCTGGCTGACCTTTTCAATGCTTCTCTAGAGTCAGGAGTGGTACTGGAGGACTGGAGAAGGGCGGATGTGGTCCCTCTCCACAAAACTGGAAGCAAGGAAGAAGTAGGGAATTATAGGCCAGTAAGTCTGACTCCTGTGGTAAATAAATTGATGATTCCAGGCAAAAAAGATTCACTAGAGGCAGGTCTTGTCATATAAATCTCAATTTCTTTGACTGGGTGACCAGAGAATTGGATAGAAGGACAGTGCTAGATGTGGTGTATTTAGATTTTAGCAAAGCCTTTGACAGTGTTCCTCATCTAATAAATAAACTGAGGCTCAAATTCTGTAACCGGCGCCTGTTAGTCACCTATTTTGGAGGCGCCCAACTAGATAAGCTTTTTAATCAGCACTAATTGAAATTTAGGCACCTATTAAGAAAGGGTGATTCTGTAACAAAGTGCCTCTAAAAATTTAGGCGGCCTTCAAAAAAATAGGCGCTATGCATGTTAGGCATAGGCGTGGCTTCATGCTAGGCGCCTTGCGAGAGAATTGCTGCTCTTAAGGATGCTCAAGCTCTTGCTTGGGCACCTAAGTTTTAGTTGTGCCTAGAGCTGGCCTATGTATTGGGCGCCTCCAAAATAGGTGTCGCTCAGCGTGATTCACTAAACAGCACCCAATTTTACTTGAATTGCGCTGAATGGTACCTAATTCGGCACCTAACATTTTGGCACTTCTTATAGAACTTGCCCCTGAGTGCCCTCGGTATGGGCCCCAAAGTGACGGACTGGGTCAGAAACTGGTTGAGTGGAGATGACAGAGGGTAGCGGTCAATGGAGATTGCTCTGAGGAAAGGGATGTTGCCAGTGGTATGCCTCAAGGTTCAATTCTTGGGCCTGTTCTTTTTTGTAAGCAATATTGCTGAAGGGCTAAATGATAAAATTTGCCTCTTTGTGAATATCAAAATCTGCAATAGAGTAGACACCCCTGATGGTATGAAAAACATGGGGAAAGACCTAGTGAAGCTTGAGGAATGGTTTGAAATTTGACAGCTAAGATTTAATGCTAAGAAATGCAAGGTCATGCATTTGGACTGCAGAACCCCAAGGGAACGATACAGTTTAAGGGGTGAAGAACTTTTGTGTACAAAAAAGGAATAGGACTTGGGTGTGATAGTATCTGATGATCTTAAGGTAGCCAAATAGGTTGAAAAGGTGATGGCCAAACTATAAGGATGCTTGGGTGCATAGGGAGAGGAATGAACAGTAGGAAAAAGGAGGTATTGATGCCCCAGTATAAGACTCTGGTGAGACCTCATTTAGAATAATGTGTAGAATTCTGGTGACCACACTTTCAAAAAGATATAAACAGAAAGGGGTCAGTCCAGAGGAAGGCAACTAGAATGCTTGATGGTCTACTTTATAAGGTGTATGGGGATAGACTTAAAGAAGCTTCTTATTTAGATTTTAGGAAAATACTAAAGACTCAATTATTTAATAGGCTGACATAGTAATGGTTTTACCTTTCAACCATGTTTGCATTCTATTCTTATGTTTCTTACCTGTATGGTTTGCATTTTCATCTTGATCAATTTTATTGAAATGTTTGTACCTTTTATTCTGATCAATTTTATTGAAATGTATGTACTGCCTTTTATTGTATTTTATTGAAATTTTTATTGAAAATGAATGTATGCATTGTTTTTCTCCCCGGTATGGCGGCATATAAATAAATAATAATAATTATTATTATTATCTCAATATTTATACTTTGCAGGAAAGGCAGGAGAAGAGAGTGATACAGACATTTAAATACATCTATGTGTTATACTCATAGACATGAGACAAGTCGTTTTCAATTGAAAGTAAACTCCAGAGTGAGAAAGCATAGAATGAGGTTAAGAGTTGATAGGCTCAAGAGTAATCTAAGGAAATACTTTTGGTAGATGCGTGAAATAGTCTCCCAGTAAAGGTTGTGGAGACAAAGACTGTGTCTGAATTCAAGAAAGTGTAGGACAGGCACGTGGGATCTCTTAGGAAGAGGAAATAGTGATTGCTGTGGATGGGCAGATTGGATGAGCCATTTGGCCTTTATCTGCTGTCATGTTTCTATGTTTCAAAAGATGTGACATAATTAGCCACACTTGATGCCATAGCTGTGCCCTGCAATGGCAAAAGGTAGAATTTCCATTCTGGTTGATTTGAGGCTAAATGGAAAAAACATGTTTTGCTTGCTACCTCTGCAGTGAATTCACTGAGGGATCCTGAAGGGGCTATGCAGATGTCCAGTATATATTATGATGGAACACCTTTCCTAGATTACAGATTTAACTTATTATTGAAAGGAAAGGGGATAGGGGATGGAACTTCTATATCACCTTTTTGTGGTTACACATTCAAAGCGGTTTACATATATACAGATACTTATTTTGTACTCGGGGCAATGGAGGATTAAGTGACTTGTCCAGGGTCACAAGAAATACCACATTTCTTTAAACCTAAAAAAAATCTTGTCAAGGGAAAAATTAATCCGACTAAATTTTGGAGTCATTACAAACTTAGGCACTAAGATGTTTTATTGGACATTTTTCTTAATTATTGGGACAATATGAGCTCTTCAATTTTGGATGATATTGGATCCCCAACATATCATTACGAAAAGGGCAAAAAGAAAGAATGAACCTTGGTATGATCTAGATCTCTTGAAAATTAAGCACTCAGTGAGACAGTTGGAACATCACTGGCAAAAAACTAACCCCCTGTTCTAAAAAGTCGCACGGTAACGGCCCCAAAGCCCATAGAGATTTAAAGAGCTTCGGGGCTGTTGCCGCACCACGCGGCTTTGTAGAAGAGGGGGTAAATCTGCAGAGGATAAATCATCCTGGCAAAATGGTATAAATGAATGTAATAGAAAATTAAAAGAACATAAGAACATAAGAAGTTGCCTCCGCTGAGGCAGACCAGAGGTCCATCTTGCCCAGCGGTCCGCTCCCGCGGCGGCCCATCAGGCCTAATTGCCTGAACAGTGTCCCTGTCTAATTTTGTAACTGCCTCTAAACCTCTAAACCTATCCCTATAACCTACCTCTACTCCTACCTCTAATCCTATCCCTATAACCTACCTCTACTCCTATCTGTACCCCTCAATCCCTTTGTCCTCCAGGTACCTATCCAAACCTTCTTTGAAGCCTTGTAGCGTGCTCCTGCTTATCACATCCTCCGGTAGCGCGTTCCATGTATGCACCACCCTCTGGGTGAAAAAGAACTTCCTTGCGTTTGTTCTAAATCTACCCCCTTTCAATTTCTCTGAGTGCCCCCTTGTGCTTGTGGTTCCCCATAATTTGAAAAATCTGTCCCTGTCTACTCTTTCTATGCCCTTCATGATCTTGAAGGTTTCTATCATGTCTCCTCTAAGTCTCCGCTTCTCCAGGGAGAAAAGCCCCAGCTTTTTCAGTCTGTCAGTATATGAGAGGTCCTCCATACCCTTTATTAGCTTAGTTGCTCTTCTCTGGACTCTCTCAAGTACCGCCATGTCCTTCTTGAGGTACGGCGACCAGTACTGGACACAGTACTCCAGGTGCGGGCGCACCATTGCACGATACAGTGGCAGGATGACTTCCTTCGTCCTGGTCGTGATACCCTTCTTAATGATTCCCAACATTCTGTTCGCCTTCCTTGAGGCTGTGGCGCACTGTGCTGACGCCTTCAATGATGTGTCTACCATCACTCCCAGGTCTCTTTCAAGGTTACTCACCCCTAGCGGTGAACCCCCCATTTTGTAAGTGAACATCGGGTTCTTTTTCCCTACATGCATGACCTTGCATTTCCCTATGTTGAAGCTCATTTGCCACTTTTTGGCCCACTCCTCCAGCGCTGTCAGATCCTTTTGGAGATCTTCGCAGTCCTCCGTGTTATCAACCCTGCTGTATAGTTTGGTGTCATCTGCAAATTTAATAACCTCACATTTTGTTCCTGCCTCCAGGTCGTTAATAAATATATTGAACAGGAGTGGTCCCAGCACCGACCCCTGCGGAACTCCGCTCGTGACCCATTGCCTGTCTGAGTAATGGCCCTTTATTCCAACCCTTTGTTTCCTGTCCTCCAGCCAGTATTTGATCCATTGGTGGACCTCCCCTTGCACCCCGTGGTTCCATAGCTTCCTTAGCAGTCTTTCGTGTGGTACCTTGTCGAAGGCTTTTTGGAAGTCAAGGTAAATGATGTCTATAGATTCCCCTTTATCCACCTGGCTGTTTACCCCCTCAAAGAAGTATAGTAAGTTTGTGAGGCATGACATACCCTTGCAGAAGCAATGCTGGCTCGGCTTTAGCTGCCCAGTGTTTTCGATGTGTTCCCAGATGCTGTCTTTAATCAGCGCTTCCATCATCTTTCCCGGGACCGAGGTTAAGCTCACCGGCCTGTAGTTTCCTGGGTCTCCCCTTGAGCCTTTCTTGAAGATGGGCGTGACATTTGCTATTTTCCAGTCTTCCGGAATCTGTCCAGTTTTTAAGGATAGGTTGCATATTTGTCAAAGTGGCTCAGCTATTTCGTTCCTTAGTTCCTTGAGTACCCTTGGGTGGATGCCGTCCGGACCTGGCGATTTGTCGCTCTTTAGCCTGTCTATCTGCCTGAGGACATCCGCCTTGCTCACCTCTAGTTGATCCAATTAAACCAGATAATAAAGAACTTCTTAGATTAGTTAAATCCATTTTTATGTTAATGATTTATTTATTTATTTTAAACATTTCTGTACCATTTAAAACCTAAACGGTTTACATAATGTTACATACATAATTCTATAAAACAAATAAAATCAGACAAGCATTAACAAATAATCCTCAGAAAATCAGCAGTGAAAGGATAAAAGCCAGAGAAGGCTTATACAAATAATCATGAAAAAATTTTCAAAAGTGAGCAGTCATGAGGGATCAATATCTAAAAAAATGCTTTTACAAATAACTGCGTTTTGAGTAATTTCCTGAAATTGCTTTTTTGACCACATTTTCGTAATTGACTCATGAGCCACTTCTACAATTTAACCCCTGCACAACAGAAGGTCATTGTGATGGTCTCAACATATTTTGGATTGACATTTGCTTTTGATAAAGCTGAGTTTTTTTTATCTCAAGCTCCTCAAGATAGAATCCCTTCTGCTATGGAGATCGCATCTTATTTTGATCAAAAAATTAAAACACTCAGACACTTGTTCTTTTACTTCAGATCTTTCTTTTTATGAGTCCAGATTTACAGACAGCATTGTACTTAGCTGACTTAGGTTGGCACTCTTTTAAACCTTTAGACTCGTCTCAACTTAAAAAACTTTATATTCAAAATACACTAGGTATATTAGATTATCCCAGGACAAGCAGGCATGATATTCTCACATGTGGGTGACGTCATCTACGGAGCCCCGATGCGGAAGCATTTTCAAGCAAACTTGATTGAAGATTTAAGTTTGCTCTGCTGCTCCACGCATGCATGTCTTCCTGCTCCACTAGGGGGTGCATCCCCTCGTGGTCTCCAGTTCAAAATTTTCCGCTGAGCCTAGAAGTCGTGTTTTTTCAGGCTCTGCCCCAACTGCCTTCTAGCACTGCGATTTTTCTTGTTTTTCATCGTTTAAGTCGCTGTGCGCGAAACTTTTTCTTATTCAACTTGATTCCTGCTTCGTTTGACCGACCCGGAGGCTTCCGGGTCCCCGTGGCCGCGTGGCTATTCGAGCCGCGGCCACTTTCAATTCTATGTCCCGGCCTTTGACCGGCTTTAAAAAGTGCACCCGGTGCGAGCGGCTTCTTTCCATCACAGACCCGCATCGCCGGTGCATCCTCTGCCTGGGGGCCGCTCATCCAACCGACTCCTGTCCCCAGTGCGCTACTTTCCAGAACCGGGCCCTCCGTCGAAGGAATGCCCGCATGGCGGATCTTTTTGCCCCAGACCAACCCTCTACCTCGGCCTCGGCCTCGGCCCCGGCCTCGGCCCCGGCCTTGACCTCGGCCCCGAATACCTCAGCATCGCCTCGAGACTCGACTCCGAAGTCCTCGGGACAACAGAAAGCCTCGGCTCCGGGTAAGTCCCCTCTTCCCTCTTGAGGTTCTGTACCAGCGAAGAAACCAACCTCGGGGACACCGGCGACGCATGGCGGAAGTCCCATGCTTACAGCCCCGACGAAGCCCTCCAAGCCTTCGGGCCGTGCCTCCACCACACGGGAATACTCTGATACGAGGTCGCCCCCGGTGGAGTGCACCGAGGCAGGGGACATGCCTTCGATGCTGTCCGTGCCCGTCTTCCAGGACTTACTCCGAGCGATGATCTCGTCGGAGCTGTCCGCTGCAATGGCCCATCTACAACCGGCCTCTGCCTCGACCTCGACCCCGCATGTGCCAGACCAACCTGAGCCTCGCGTCGAGCCACCTCGGGGAAAAGTGCGCAAACTTCGCCGCATCTCATCCTCCTCGGACTCCTCGCCGAGGCACCCGAGGCGCTCTCCCTCCACAGAACGCCACAGGGCAAAGCGTCGGGCTAAACTAACAGAAACCTCGAACCGCCGTACCTCTAAGAAGGCCCGGGGTTCCCCCACTCTACGAGGCCGTTCACCTACACCTCGTACGGGACCGCTGAGGGTGGCAGAGTTATCACTCGCCAACCCACGCATCCTCCGAACTCCCCCTCGGACCGGGGCTCCGATCCGAGGCTTCGGGCTTTCACCAAGGGAGTCCGGGTCGAGGTCACCGATTCGACATCGATCGGTACCCCGAACCCCGTCATCGTCTCCGAGGGGCTCCTCGAGACGTCGGAGATCCACGACCCCGGAACACTTTCACAGTGCTTCCCCGGTCTCGGAGCTTGGATCGGAGCAGGAACCTCGCTACTCGAGGGACGCCTCCCCTTCCTTCTCCACCCGACGGAGGTCTCGTTCACCGACCCCGCACGGGGCCTCGGGAACATCCCGACCATCCTTCTCACGCTTTGTCCAGGACATGGGCCACGCTTTGAATTTAGACCTCCAGTCCGACTCTAAAGAGTACCTAGCGGAACTGGATATGCCATCACTGCCCAGAGAGTCCCTTCGCTTACCGCCTAACCCGATACTCCAACAGGCTCTCTTCAGGAACCTGGAGACCCCCTATATTGTCACAGCCGTGCCCTCCAAAATGGAGGCCAAGTACCGTACAGTACCCTTTCCGGGATTTGAACAACCACAGCTCTCCCACCAGTCGCTGTTAGTAGAATCCTCCTTAAAAAAGGCTCACCCCTCCCGGGTCTCAGCGGTGGTCCCCCCAGGCCGAGAAGGCCGAACCCTAGACAAGTTCGGCAGGAGACTATATCAAAATGCGATGATGGCCTCTAGGGTGCAAAGCTACACTTTCACCTTCACATCCTACCTCAAACACCTCATTGGACTACTGAGAGCCTTTGAGACTGACCTACCGGCCTCCCGCCAAGGAGCCTATAGCCTGCTTTTGGAATCCCTCTCCAACCTACGCCTCCATCTATTCCACGCAGCCTACGATGGCTTCGAACTCTCCTCCAGAGAGGCAGCCTTTGCTATCGCCATGCGCCGACTACGCCTGGTCGACATGGACCCCAACTTACAGGACCGGTTGGCTAACCTCCCCTGCATGGGAAAAGAACTGTTCGATGACACTATCGAGGTGGCTACAAAACGCCTCTCCGAACACGAACGCTCGTTTGCCTCCCTCGTCCGACAAAAGCCCAAACCGCCCGCGTCCAGGCCGTATAGGGCCCCTCCGCGCCGCTACCCACAAAAATCCACTCCTGCCTTCTCGCGGCCTCCACCCAGGCGTCCGCAAGCCCACCACCGGGCCATGCCCAAGTCCCAACCGCCTGCGAGTACCAAACCATCCCCGTCTTTTTGACGGGATACGCGGAAGGGGGTGGGCCCCCTCCGCCATAGTCCCAGGCCTCCTTCCCATCGGGGGTCGCCTCAAAGCCTTTTACCCTCACTGGGAACAAGTCACGTCGGACGCATGGGTCCTTGGCGTGATCTCATCAGGATACTCTCTCAACTTTCGGACCATTCCTCCGGACAACCCCCCAAGGAATTGCCCTCCCAACTGGACGCAGCTACCCCTACTCCTCTCCGAAGCTCGAGACCTGCTTCGCCTGAGAGCAGTGGAGGAGGTTCCCCCCGACCAACGGGGGAAGGGCTTCTACTCCCGTTACTTCCTGGTACCGAAAAAAAACGGGAGACTTACGCCCAATACTAGACTTGAGACACCTCAACAAATTTCTGATACGGGAAAAATTTCGGATGCTTTCCCTACCGACCCTCTACCCCCTGATCGACGAGGGCGACTGTTCTGCTCCCTCGATCTGAAGGAGGCGTACACACATGTCCCAGTGCACCCCGCTCACCGCAAGTTCTTGCGTTTTCAGGTAGGGGACTGGCAGCTACAATACCGTGTCCTCCCCTTCGGCCTAGCATCGTCACCTCGGGTCTTCACCAAGTGCCTCGTGGTGGTAGCAGCAACCTTACGCTTCCAGGGCCTCCAGGTATTCCCCTACCTGGACGACTGGAAGCGGTTATCTCAGCGACCCAACAGACTATTACCTACCTACAAAGTCTGGGGTTCGAGATAAACTTCCCAAAATCCCAACTACGCCCCTCCCAGTCCCTACAGTTCATCAGGGCCACGCTGGACACGGTTCGCCTCCGTTCCTTCCTCCCCCCTCCGCGCCTAGAGGCGTTAGTAAGTCTGAGTCGAAGGTTTTCCCTGCTGACCTCGGTATCAGCTCGGCAGATGATGACTCTTCTGGGCCACATGGCCTCCACCGTCCACGTCACACCCTTCGCCCGCCTCCATCTGAGAATTCCTCAATGGACCCTGGCCTCTCAATGGCGTCAAGACCGGGACCCGATCGACCGCCCCGTGACAGTCTTCTTTGCAACGATCGCTCTGCTGGTGGGCCGACTCTTCAAATCTTTCCAAAGGTTTGCTCTTCCTCACCCCACCCCACAGCAAGATACTCACCACGGATTCGTCGGAGTACGCTTGGGGAGCCCATCTGGACGGCCTATGCACTCAAGGGATGTGGTCAGCAGAAGACCGCCGCTGCCACATCAACGTGCTAGAGCTTCGGGCCATCTATCTCGCAGCTGTAGCTTTTCAACATCTGCTCCACGACCGAGTGGTTCTCATCCGAACCGACAACCAGGTAGCAATGTACTACGTAAACAAACAAGGGGGAACAGGGTCTTGGTCCCTTTGCCGGGAAGCCCTGCGCCTCTGGAAATGGGCAATCTCCAACAATACCTTCCTTCGAGCGGTGTACATACAAGGAGAACAAAACTGTCTGGCGGACAGACTCAGCCGCCTCCTCCAGCCACACGAGTGGTCACTGCACTCTCAGACCCTACGACGAGTGTTCAAAAAGTGGGGGACGCCTCAAATAGATCTATTCGCATCCCCCCACAACCACAAGCTGCCTCTCTTCTGCTCCCGGATGTACTCCCCGGACCGGCTCGAGGCCGACGCCTTCCTCCTCGACTGGGAGGGAAGGTTCCTGTACGCGTTCCCGCCGTTTCCTCTGATACTGCGGACGCTTGTCCACCTGAAAACAGTACAAGCCACCCTGATCCTGATTGCCCCTCGCTGGCTACGCCAGCCGTGGTTTTCCCTTCTACTTCAACTCAGTGTCAGAGATCCACTGCCTCTGCCTCTGTTTCCCTCTCTACTATCACAGGGTCAGGGTTCGCTGTTACATCCCAATCTTCAATCTCTTCATCTGAATGCTTGGTTTCTCTCCCCCTGACTGCTCTCCCCGTGTCTCAATCAGCCAAGGAGATATTGGAGGCCTCTAGAAAGACCTCGACGAGAACCTGCTACTCCCAAAAGTGGACCAGATTCTCAACCTGGTGCTCCTCCCACAGCCAGGACCCGGTGTCGGTCCCCGTCCCTCTGGTCCTTGACTAATTACTTCAATTATCTCATTCCGGCCTAAAGACCAACTCCATTCGAGTACACCTCAGTGCGATTGCGGCCTTTCATCAGCCCCTGGAAGGGAAAGCCCTCTCGCTCCATCCCTTAGTCTCTCGCTTCATGAAGGGTCTTCTGAACGTCCACCCTCCTCTCAAACCTCCCCCGGTGGTTTGGGACCTTAACGTGGTTCTGGCTCAACTAATGAAACCTCCATTTGAGCCCCTAGACAAATGCCATCCAAAATTCCTCACTTGGAAGGTGATTTTCCTGCTCGTGCTCACTTCCGCCCGGCAGGTTAGTGAGTTACAAGCTCTGGTAGCGGACCCACCCTTCACGGTATTCCATCACGACAAGGTGGTACTCCGCACCCATCCAAAGTTCTTGCCTAAAGTAGTGTCTGATTTTCATCTCAATCAGTCCATTGTCTTGCCTGTGTTTTTTCCCAAGCCCCACTCTCACCCCGGAGAAGTGGCGCTCCACACTCTTGACTGCAAGAGAGCTTTGGCCTTTTATCTCCAACGCACTCAGTCACACCGGAAAGTCCCACAACTGTTTTTGTCCTTCGACCCAAATCGGTTAGGTCACCCAGTTTCCAAACGCACCTTGTCCAACTGGTTGGCCGATTGCATCTCCTTTTGCTACGCTCAGGCTGGTCTCGCGTTGCATGGTCGAGTAACGGGACACAAGGTCCGAGCGATGGCAGCCTCCGTAGCTTTCCTCAGGTCCACACCTATTGAGGAAATCTGCAAGGCTGCCACGTGGTCTTCGGTTCATACCTTCACCTCCCACTACTGTCTGGACTCACTATCCAGGAGCGATGGCCGGTTCGGCCAATCGGTTTTACGAAATCTATTTGCTTAAATTGCCAACTTCCCTCCATCCCTTTTCAGTTAGCTTGGAGGTCACCCACATGTGAGAATATCATGCCTGCTTGTCCTGGGATAAAGCACAGTTACTTACCGTAACAGGTGTTATCCAGGGACAGCAGACATATATTCTCACAACCCGCCCACCTCCCCGAGGTTGGCTTCTTTGCTAGTTAAATGAACTGGAGACCACGAGGGGATGCACCCCCTAGTGGAGCAGGAAGGCACGCATGCGTGGAGCAGCAGAGCAAACTTAAATCTTCAATCAAGTTTGCTTGAAAATGCTTCCGCATCGGGGCTCCGTAGATGACGTCACCCACATGTGAGAATATATGCCTGCTGTCCCTGGATAACACCTGTTACGGTAAGTAACTGTGCTTTCTTGCTCTTCTGTTATTATGAAGGCATCAAACTTGACCTTCCAGAAATATTTTTTTAACTGACTAAATACCAGTTTAGTTAAAAGCGATTTTCTAAAAAGTAAATGGACACATAATAACTACCCCTCTCATTAAAAATCTAAAGAACTCACAATCTGAGGTTAGTAATTATAGACCAGTGGCATCAATACCTCTTTTTGTAAAATTGATGGAGGGATCTGTTTACCAACAATTATTGGATTACTTGAATTTGTTTCCTTTTCTACACTATTCTCAATCAGGTTTCCGCCCTTTTGATTGCACTGAAACGCTGATTAACTCACTTTTGAATAATTTATATGACTTATTCAGTAAGAGGTACCTAATAAAAAAAACAAATACGTCTAAAAACCTGCCTAAATTGGCATTTGGATGATCAAAAAGACAGGCCATCCAAGTACCAGTAATCAAACAGCTTAGGACTTTTGACTGCCTCTGTGTGCCCAGAGTGAAAAGGGGCATTTTTGGAGGAGTGGGTAGGGTGGGAGGTGGGCGGGATATGGGCCGACCTAGACTTAGTCGTCCGGCAGCCATAATAGAAAGTTTGACAGGTTGCCTAGATTAAATTTATACGTTTTGACTTAGACCAAGTCAAAACAGGTATAAGTTCTGGATGGGGCCACTGAGCTGATTGTGTCTGCTGCGATCAGCTCAGCGGCCCAGGCAACCCACCCCCCGCCCCTGTAATGATTGTGGCAGGAGGGATGCCCAGTCCCTCCTACCAGAACCTGCTGGGACCCCCCTGAATGATCGCCGGCAGGAGAGATGCCCAATCTTCTCTTGCCTGCACCCGTCGTGACCCCATTGAATGATCGCAGTAGGTGAGAAGCCCAGTCCCTCCTGCCCAGCACCCCAAAACACCCCCCCTCCAAATGATCACAGCAGGAGGGATGTCCAGTCCCTACTGCCTGGCACCCACTGTGACCCCCCTCCTCAAATGATCGCCAGTAGGAGAAAAACCCAATATCTCCTACTGGACACCCCCCCCCCCCCCACTCCCCCTGAAAGTTCATCGACAGGAACAATGCCCAGTCCCTTCTGCCGGACACCACCCTAAAGGTAGCCCACCTGGACTGGGTATCCCTTCTGCTGGCAAACTTTTGGGGAAGGGTGTCTGGCAGGAGAGATTGGGTATTTCTCCTGCCGGCAATCATTCATAGGGGTCACGACGGGTGCCAGGTAGGAGGGACTGGGAATCCCTCATGCCATGATCATTTTTTTTGGGGGGGGGGTTCAGGGGTGTCCAATAGGAGGGACTGAGCATCCCTCCTGATGGTAATGCTTGGGGGGGGGGGGGGTTGCAGTGTGTTTGGGCAGGGGTTCATGGCAGGTTCGGGCAGGAGGGATTGGACATCCCTCCTGCTGAGTTTGTTCGGGGGTGGGTAGGGGGGTTTGATGGTTCCACGATTCTCTAACTAGCGCTTATGACAGATGCCGGTTAAATAGAGCAAATAGAGCTAAAGAGCAGGAAAAGGAGGAAACAGCCGGAACCAGAGAGCTACCCAAGAACAAAGAATCCAGCAGAGGACAGGATAGACACACCACAGGAGGAGGGTGAACAAAATGAGGCTCGGGGACTGGCAGCCCGTGAGGAGATCGGCAGGAGCAACTATTCACGAGGAGATCCAAAAGAAAAGGTAACAAACCGGGACTTAAATTGCCTATACACAAATGCTAGGAGCCTAAGGACTAAAATGGGGGAGCTAGAAATTATAGCCAGTACAAATGACCTAGACATAATAGGAATCACAGAGACATGGTGGTCTGAGGACAACAATTGGGATGTGGCCCTGCCAGGGTACAAACTCTACAGGAGGGATAGGGCACACAAGAAGGGAGGAGGAATAGCGCTGTATATAAAGGACTCCATTCCTTCATCCAGGACAGAAACAACAGTAAGGGCGGACAGTCTGGAGTCACTATGGGTTAAGCTAACAGGAGGGGAAGGAGCTGACATCAAATTGGGACTGTACTATCGCCCACCAGGACAGCCGGAAGCAAACGACCTGGACCTGGAGGCCGAACTGAGGCAGGTGTGCAAAAGTGGAAAGGTGGTGGTTATGGGGGATTTCAACTACCCGGGAATAGACTGGAACATTGGACACTCAAACTGCACGAGAGAAACTAAATTCCTAGAGGCGATGAGTGACTGTTTCATGGAACAGCTGGTCACGGAACCAACACGAGGGGATGCCACTCTGGACCTAATCCTCAACGGGCTTGAGGGACCCGCAAAGGAAGTGGTGGTACTAGCACCACTAGGAAACAGCGACCACAACATGATGCAGTACAAATTGAACATAGGAACATCAAAGGTGAAAAGAACCACAACGACAGCACTCAACTTCAGAAAAGGAAACTACGAGGACATGAGGATAATGGTGGGAAAAAAGCTCAGCAAAAGCTCAGGGAAGATGAAGACCGTAGAGGAAGCCTGGACACTGCTTAAAGGCACAGTGCTCGAGGCACAAGACCTGTACGTCCCAAGGTTTAGGAAAGGGTGCAAAAAAAATCGAGCTAGAAATCCAGCGTGGATAACAAATGCAGTTAAAAAGGCGATAAGTGACAAGAAATCATCCTTCAGAAAATGGAAAAAGGAACCAACAAAGGAAAACCAGAAAGAGCACAAAAGACACCAGAAAGAATGCCATTGAGAGGTCAAGAAAGCGAAGAGAGAATATGAGGAAAGACTGGCAGGAGAAGCAAGAAACTTCAAACCCTTCTTCAGGTATGTGAAAGGGAAACAACCAGCCAGAGAGGAAGTGGGACCACTGGACGACGGAGACAGGAAAGGAGTGATTAAGGAGGAAAAAGAGATAGCTGACAGGTTAAACAAATTCTTCTCGTCGGTCTTCACCAGGGAAGACACAACCAATATCCCAGAACCCGAGGAGATTATAACCGGAGACCATGATGAAAGGCTGGTACAACTAGAGGTAAGCATAGAGGATGTCCTCAAACAGATAGACAGACTGAAGAGTGACAAATCACCGGGCCCAGACGGCATCCACCCAAGGGTACTAAAAGAACTGAGAAACGAAATAGCAGAAACACTTTGCCAAATATGTAACCTCTCCTTAAAAACTGGGGAGATCCCAGAGGACTGGAAAATAGCAAATGTCACGCCCATCTTTAAGAAGGGATCAAGGGGTGACCCGGGAAACTACAGGCCTGTGAGCTTGACCTCGGTTCCGGGAAAGATGATGGAAGCACTGGTTAAGGACACAATCTGCGAACACATAGAAAACAATGGACAACTGAAGGCGAGCCAGCATGGCTTCTGCAAGGGAAGGTCGTGCCTCACGAACTTGCTGTATTTCTTTGAGGGAATAAACAGCCAGATGGATAAGGGGGAATCCATAGACATCATCTACCTTGACTTCCAAAAAGCCTTCGACAAGGTACCTCACGAACGGCTACTTAAAAAGCTGTGGAACCACGGGGTGCAAGGGGATATCTACCGATGGATCAAACACTGGTTGGCAGGCAGGAAACAGAGGGTTGGAGTAAAGGGCCAATACTCAGACTGGCAATGGGTCACGAGCGGAGTTCCACAGGGGTCGGTGCTGGGACCTCTCCTGTTCAATATATTTATTGATGACCTGGAGACGGGGACGAAATGTGAGGTTATCAAATTTGCTGATGACACCAAACTCTGCAGCAGGGTTAGAAGCACAGAAGACTGTGAAGACCTGCAAAGGGACCTAACGAGACTGGAAGAATGGGCAAAAAAGTGGCAAATGAGTTTTAACGTAGAGAAATGCAAGGTCATGCATGTAGGGAAAAAGAACCCGATGTTCAGCTACAAAATGGGGGGAATATTGCTAGGGGTGAGCAACCTTGAAAGAGACCTGGGGGTGATGGTGGACACAACATTGAAACCATCGGCGCAGTGTGCGACAGCCTCAAAGAAAGCAAACAGAATGCTGGGCATCATCAAAAAGGGTATCACAACCAGGACGAAGGAAGTCATCATGCCGCTGTATCGCGCAATGGTGCGCCCGCACCTGGAGTACTGTGTCCAGTACTGGTCGCCGTACCTCAAGAAGGACATGGCGGTACTCGAGGGAGTCCAGAGAAGAGCGACTAAACTGATAAGAGGTATGGAAAATTTTGCATACGCTGACAGGTTAAAAATGCTGGGGCTGTTCTCCCTGGAAAAGAGGAGACTTAGAGGGGACATGATAGAAACCTTCAAAATCCTAAAGGGCATAGAGAGAGTAGATAAGGACAGATTCTTCAAACTGTGGGGACCCACAACCACTAGGGGTCACTCGGAGAAATTGAAAGGGGACAGGTTTAGAACAAATGCTAGAAAGTTCTTTTTTACCCAAAGGGTGGTGGACACATGGAACATGCTTCCGGAGGAGGTGATAGGCCAGAGCACTTTACAGGGGTTCAAGGAAGGTTTGGATAGGTTCCTAGAGGATAGGGGGATTGAAGGGTACAGATAGAACTAGAGGTAGGTTATAAAAGTGGGCAAAAACCACTTCACAGGTCACGGACCTTGTGGGCCACCGCGGGAGCGGACCGCTGGGCGAGATGGACCTCTGGTCTGACTCAGTGGAGGCAACTTCTTATGTTCTTATATTCTTATGTTCTTAAGAATTGTGGTTTTATGTGAAGGACTTGTCCCTCCCATGCCTAAAAGGTCTTGTTTTGGGTGTTTGGGACTTGGGTTAATTTTTTTTCAGGAATAGGGCTTAAAGGTAGACGTAGTGTTGGTCTGGATGATTAAATACATTTTGGATATTTTTTTTGAGAAAGAAGAGGCCCGGAGCAATTAGCGAAGGGCTGCCACTAGGTGGGGGGGGCTCCGGGGGACCAGAGCAGGACATAGGGAGGGCCAGTAAGGGATAGGTGGGGAGAGGAGCCATGGGAGGTTAAAAATAAGTGGCCTCTCCTAGCGCAGCCATCTTTTAGCGGCGCGCTAGGGAGATCCGAACACCCATCCCTCCCTACCCAGTTTTAAAAGGCTAGCAAGATTAGTCAAAGATGGCAGGTGTCGTGCTTAATAAAGGGAGGGGGGGAAACCAAGACAAGCAAGGGAGGGGGAACATTTGGTAGGGGAATAGGACTGTGCCGCTCTAAAGTGAGGGCTCCTACTCCTCGATGGCTGAGATATCCCTCTTGGACGGAGGGGCAAGCAGAGGTTGCTATTGCTACCCCCAATCGTTCGGGCCAAGTGGGAGTAGAGTATTCATTTGAATGGTGATGCCTTCTCGTGTGCAATGGTGAACGGACCGTCCCCAGCTTGGTATGATGGTGTGCCCCTATCCCGGAGGTTGTTACAAAGTTTAGGATAACTTGTTATTTGGCAGGTTATTAGTTGAACATTTGTTCCCCACTGTCTCCTGTCCTTTTTTCCTTTTTAATATTTTTCTAGCTTCTCTAGGGCAGAAATTATCTTCCTTCAATCTGAAAGTATTCAGTTATGCTGATGATATTACAATCATCCCTATTAGTTCTAGTCTTTCAGCATCTTTAAATATAATTAATGAGATCATTCTTACTGTAAACAACTGGATGAGGGAATATAAATTAAAACTTGATTCAGATAAAACCATATTTTTTTATGCTTCTCGTTCTAATATAGATACAGAAATTTTTTTTTTTACATTAAATGGGATTACTTATAGGATTACATTAAATGGGATTACTTATAGGATCGATTCAGAAATCAAAATTCTGGGTATATGTTTGGATAAGAATTTATCTATGAAAACATTTACTACTGCTTTGGTTAAGAAATGCTTCTTTATTTTATGGAAGTTGCGTATGATTAGGTCTTACTGTAGTCCCTTTGCATTTAGAATCTTGACTCACGTCTTTAGTGCTTAGCACATTAGATTATTGTAACTCATTTCATCTCGTAGGCTTACGGTCAAATCTTGATAGATTACACAAGATTCAAAATGTAGCTGTATGTTTGATTTTTAACTTCAGAAAGTCAGATCACATCACTCCCTATTACAGAGAGAGCTGAATTGGATGTCTTTTGAGGCAAGGGTATTATTTAAATTTAGGACTTTATGTTACAAATCCTTACATGGTCAAGCTCCCAATTATTTGCAGGAACAATTTTTACTCTTTAAAGTAGAGCATCTGTTGAGGATCACCTCAATGTTCGTATTTCTTTCAGTGCGTGGTTGCCTAGATAAGAAATGTATGCCCAGTGGAATAACAGACTAAATCAATCCTCCTCAATCAGACACAGAAGAAGAACACATTCACTATTCTATTACCCACCATCCAAAAATGTCAAACGAAAAAAACTTTATGACAACCTAATAGCCTCCAAAGCAGCTAAGTTGGACAAACAACTCACCACTCTGTTATCTTCATCCACAGATTACAAAACATTCTTCAAAAAACACATTAAACCTATCCAGCACAACAATCCTAACCCAACATCCAACACTCTATAAACCCTTAGTACTCTCTAATTTTCTAGTTACCAAATATCTAAAACCCATAATTCTCCCTTAAAATTTTATCTCATCGTTTATTCTATTACTTCAAAGTTGAAATGTAATTCTTGTTTTAGTTTGGATGTAATCTGCCTTGAACAGAAGGCTGTAAAGTAATAGAGTAGTAGAGTAATAGATCACTACAGGTCATTGACCTGGGGGACCACCGCGAGAGCGGACTGCTGGGCGTGATGGACCTATGGTCTGACTCAGCAGAGGCAATGCTTATGTGTTTATGTGCTTATGAACCGCAAGGTAATGGTGGAATAAAAATCACTAATGTAATGTAATGTATGCATCGAACGATTGCATACCAGGCAGCCAGTCTGGACTCCGAGTTACGTATTTTGTTTGCTTCCTCTGGCTCTTATTTGCATTTCCGAAAACTATTGAAAACATCTTTGTTTGTAAGATGTTTGGGAAACTAATGATTAAGGTACAAATCTGTAATTTGCTCTTTTGTACAGTCTCTTGCTTATGTAAACCACATCGATGTGGAAGGTTTTGCGGTCTATAAATGTACTGTAATGTAATGGCTTGATCCTATAACCTCAGGGAGTATCAGTAGACGTTCTTCCTCCCATTGCAAGGCAGAGCTGTTCCTGAAGCAGTCCTGTCTATTTGTAAGTAGAACTGTTATTCAAATAAAAAATATTTTTTTCCTAATACCAACTCAGGCAATTTTATGAAAGCAACAAAGACTCCCATGTGCCTTTGTAAAACAGGATCTGAGAATTATCCCTAATTATGTATAAATCCTCTGCAAAGTATCACAGGTGCTCCAGCGTGTGTGCAGGTGCTCTTTGCATGCATGCACGTATATAAAATACACACGTACATCCCAACTCCACTCCAAGGAAGTTACTTGAGTGCCTGGATGTAATTCATCTTGATCTCAGATTTGGGAAAGACAAGTCATAAATCTAAAATCTCAACACCAAATCCAAGATGCAAGCTACGTTCCCAGGAACATATAAGGGCAGAGGAGGGAATTCAGTAAACAGCACCAAAACAATTCAGTGCTAAGTGTTATTCTATGAAGGGCTTTTGCCATATATAGAATAGCAGTTAGGCATTGGACTTACACCTGCTGAAACCAGATGTAAATGCTGGTGCCCAGGTTAGCTGTACTTAGGACAAATTCTGTCATTCAAACCGCAACTTTTTGGAACACCCTGATCTGCCGCAGCCATGCCTCCTTTTCAGATACTTGCTAGAAAAGTTGGGCACCAATTTTATAGAGTAATGTGCAGCACTGTTCCCTCTAATATGATTGAGTCCTCCAACTGCATTGCTTCCAGTGGGGGTGGGGGTGGGGGTGGGGGGTGCTCTTTCAATATCACAAGATAGTCAAGATATGCAGAATTCTAGAGGACATGCCTGTCCCTAGCAATTGAAAATATAATAAGAACATAAGAAGAGCCTTACTGGGTCAGACCAATGGTCCTTCTAGCCCAGTAGCCCATCTTCACAGTGGCCAATCCAGGTCACTAGTACCTGGCAAAAACCCAAATAGTAGCAAGATTCCGGAACCCCAAAGAGTAGCAACAATCCAGGGCAAGCAGTGGCTTCCCCCATGTCTGTCTCAATAACAGACTATGGACTTTTCCTCCAGGAACTTGTCCAAACCTTTTTTTAAAAACCAGCTGCATTAACTGCTCTTACCTCATCCTCTGGCAATGCGTCCCAGAGCTAAACTATTCTCCTAATTATAATATATTTCCTCCTATCAGTTTTAAAAGTATTTCCCTGTAACTTCACTTGCATCCATTCTACACTACTCAGGATTTTGTAGACTTCCATCATATCTCCCCTCAGCCATCTCTTTTCCAAGCTAAAGAGCACTAACCTCTTTTAGTCATTCCTCATACAAGAGGAGTTCCATACCTTTTACTATCTTGGCCACTATTCTTTGAACCTTTTCTAGTTGTGCTATATCTATTTTTAGATAAAATGACCAGAATTGAGCGCCGCACCCTTCACTGGCAGCACTGTGGTTGGAGGAACAGTGGTGTGCAGCCAGATGGGCTTGAAATTTCTAATCAAAGCCAAGGGGATAGATTCCTTACAAACGTAAGGAAGTTCTTCTTCACCCAGAGAGAGTGGTAGAAAACTGGAATGCTCTTCCAGAGGCTGTTATAGGGGAAAACACCCTCCAGGGATTCAAGACAAAGTTAGACAAGTTCCTGCTGAACCAGAACGTACACAGGTAAGGCTAGACTCAATTAGGGCACTGGTCTTTGACCTAAGGGCCGCTGCGTGAGCGGACTGCTGGGCACAATGAACCACTGGTCTGACCTAGCAGCGGCAAAAAAAAAAAAAAATTGTTAGTGCCCAATTATTGAAAATTATTGAAAATTAAGGGCTCAGTAATCAATTATATTACACGCGCATGACCAAGTTTCAGTGCACAATTTTGGGTGCAATATATAGAATCTGAGGGAGATTGCCTAAAAGAAGGTGCAATTTTGAAGTACGTACACCCACATACAATTTCATAGCTATTTTCATGCGTCGAACACGCTTTACATTCAGAACATGACTTCTGAAATTATTCCCTCGGGGGTTAATTTTACAAACTATTTCTGTACATAAAACACCAGTGGATTTAGCACATGTATTTTCTAAAATACACATGCGTGACTGCAAAATAAACCAGCAATTCTGTGTATACTAAATAGCAGAAACAAACGTGTACAAATCCTTTCTATGGAATAATTTTCAAAAGGGAAACGTAGTTTATACACACACCTCTCACAGAAGTTAGGTAGACTGTTAAAAAAAAAATTGACACCCTTTCTATTTAATACACATGTGCATGACAGGCAGAGCCTTTTTAACTCTGTAATTAATTTAGAAATAAAAGCAAAGCATAGAGCTATTCTGTCAGGTTACAGATGTTCAGAATTAATTTATGCCTGTTTGGAACTGACTGTCATGCCTAAGACTGGATAATGAATTGGTTTTCCTTTGGTACAGGGGTGTTGCAAGTTAATCTATTTGCCAGTGCCCTGAATCGCGGGTGTCCATCTGTTCTGTTTATTGCTCCAGGTTCTTCCCTGCCAGCATTTTACAAGCAACAGGAGGGGAGGGCATAGGAGCAGAGCATTTGTTTTCTTCTCTTTGGGTTTCTGCACCAGTCATCCTTTTCACTTCTCCTAGCCTCTCCCCTTCCAGTCCACATAGGACTGTGGTCTCAAACTCAAACCCCTTTGCAGGGCCACAGTTTGGATTTGTAGGTACTTGGAGGGCCTCAGAAAAAATAGTTAATGTCTTATTAAAGAAATGACAATTTTTGCATGAGGTAAAACTCTTTATAGTTTATAAATCTTTCCTTTTAGCTAAGTCTTAATAATAATATTGTAATTTATAGCTAAAGAAACATATGATCAAGAAACCGTTTTATTTTACTTATGTGATTATGATAAACATACCGAGGGCCTCAAAATAGTACCTGGCAGGCTGCAAGTTTGAGGCCACTGACATAGGAGGAGAGGGAAAAACTGGAGAAGACACTTCAGAAAGTAGATGAAGAGTAGAGAATGACATGGGGACAGAGCCTGCAGGGACGGGGCAGGGATGGGGACAGGGACAAACTTTGTTCCCTAATCTTTCACTAAAAACTTGGGACTAGTATTAATATGTAAAAACTTAAACAGTTTATAAAATACACACGTACATCCCAACTCCACTCCAGGGAAGTTACTTGGGTACCTGGATGTAATTCATCTTGAGCTCAGATTTGGGAAAGACAAGTCATAAATCTAAAATCTCAATACCAAATCCAAAATACAAGCTACGTCCTCAGGAACATATAAGGGCAGAGGAGGGAATTCAGTAAACAGCACCAAAACAATTCAGTGCTAAGTGTTATTCTATGAAGGGCATTTTCCATATATAGAATAGCAGTTAGTCATTGGACTTACACCCTGTGAAACCAGATGTAAATGCTGGTGCCCAAGTTAGCCGCACTTAAGACAAATTCTGTAATTCAACATACAACATTTTGGAACACCCTGATCCGTCCCGGCCAGAATACTGTGCAGCACATCATAGACAATTTGCAACTGAATATAATGATTTTTAAAAAATGCAAAAGCTGCTTTTGGATTTCAATGAACTACTGTTAAATGGCATCATTTGTGTCTTTCCTGCCATCTGCAACATTCATCCATCAAGTGCCCAGCTGCTCAAGCATCTTACTGTTACTGCAGTAGATTCATCCTTTTTGCTAGCATCAAGGATCATTTCTAACATTTAATAGACATTTATTTTCCTGTTCATCTACTATACAGTTTAGGTTCTCTTCTACATCCAAATCTGAAAGACAATCCAATTATCTTCCCAGGTGATGTATAAAACATAGGCAACTGAATCTTTGGGAATGTTGTGCCAAAACCAGATAGAAATGGAAGAGTGTATTTTTTATTTATAAATAGTGTACAAAATATTGTCACGTTTTATACTTTAATAAAAATATTTAAATATAAAATCATAAGTGTTCGGGGCTTGTGCAAATAAGGACAGAGTCCGCGAGGACGGGGACAGAGGTCATGGAGACAGGGAATTGAAATGTGTTTTATTTGATAAGGATCTGATTGTGGATATCCAAAAGTTTGGAAGGAAAGAGGAGGTGCAACTGTTGGGAGATTTCAACCTGCTGGATGCGGATTGGAATGTTCCGTCTATGGAACCGGAAAGAAATAGGAAGATTGTGGATGCCTTTCAAGAAGCTCTGCTCAGACAAATGGTGACGGAACCCACGAGGGAAAAAGCGATATTGGATCTGGTCCTCACAAATGGAGAGTATCTCTAATGTTCGAGTGGGTGCTCACCTGGGAAGTAGCGATCATCAAACGGTTTGGTTTGATATAATGGCTAAAGTGGAGAGCGGCTGCACGATACTTAAAGTCCTAGATTTCAAACATACGGACTTTAATGAAATGGGAGAGTAACTGAAGAAAGAGTTGTTAGGATGGGAGGACATAAGAGAAGTGGAAAGACAGTGGTCTAAGCTGAAAAGAGCGATTAAAATGGCTACAGACCTTTATATGTAAAGAAAATAAATAAAAACAAGAGAAAAAGGAAACCGATATGGTTCTCCAAACTAGTGGCGGAGAAAATAAAGGTGAAAGAGTTGGCGTTCGTGAAATATAAAAAAACCCAAGAAGAGGAGTGCAGAAAGGACTACAGGGTGAAACAGAAAGAAGCCAAGAGATACGTCTGGCGAAAGCGCAGGCAGAAGAACAAATGGCTAAAAATGTAAAAAAGGGAGACAAAATTTTTTTTCAGATATGTGGAGCGTGATGAGGAAAAAGCAAATGTGCTAAACAAATACTTCTGTTCTGTGTTCACAGAAGAAAATCCTGGAGAAGGACCGAGATTGTCTGGCAAAGTAACATGAGAAAATGGAGTAGATTCTGCGCAATTCATGAACGAGAGTGTTTATGAGCAACTTGAAAAACCTAAGGTGGACAAAGCGATGGGACCGGATGGGATCCATCCCAGGATACTGAGGGAGCTCAGAGAGGTTCTGGCGGGTCCTATTAAAGACTTGTTCAACAAATCTCTGGAGATGGGAGTGGTTCCTGGGGATTGGAGGAGAGTGGATGTGGTCCCTATTCACAAAACTGGTCACAGGGATGAAGCGGGAAACTACAAGCCGTGAGCCTCACTTTGGTTGTTGGAGAAATAATGGAAGTGTTGCTGAAAGAAAGGATAGTGTACCTCCTTGAATCTAATGGATTACAGGATCCGAGGCAACATGGCTTTACAAAAGGTAAATCGTGCCAAACGATCCTGATTGAATTTTTTGATTGGGTGACCGGAGAGCTGGATCGAGGACATATGCTAGATGTAATTTACTTAGATTTCAGCAAATCCTTTGATATGGTTCCTCATAGGAGGCTCTTGAACAAACTTGATGGGGTGAAGTTAGGACCCAAATTGGTGAACTGGGTTAGAAACTGGCTGTCGGACAGACGCCAGAGGGTGGTGGTTAATGGAAGTCGCTCGGAGGAAGGAAAGGTGAGTAGTGGAGTCCCTCAGGGTTCGGTGCTAGGGCCGATCCTGTTCAATATGTTTGTGAGTGACATTGCTGAAGGGTTAGAAGGAAAAGTTTGTCTTTTTGCGGATAATACCAAGATTTGTAACAGAGTAGACACCGAAGAGGGAGTGGAAAATATGAAAAAGGATCTGCAAAAGTTAGAGGAATGGTCTAATCAATGCCTGGCAACTAAAATTCATTGCAAAGAAATGCAGAATAATGCATTTGGGGGATTAATAATCAGAAGGAACCGTATATGCTTAGAAGCTGATATGCACGGACGGGGATGCTGATATGCACGGACGGGGAGACAGACCTTGGGGTAATAGTGCCCGAAGATCTAAAGGCAAAAATAGTGTGACAAGGTGATGGCTGCTGCCAGAAGGATGCTGGGCTGTATAAAGAGAGGCGTAGTCAGTAGAAGGAAGAAGGTGTTGATGCCACTGTACAGGTCGTTGGTGAGGCCCCACTTGGAGTATTGTGTTCAGTTTTGGAGACCGTATCTGGCAAAGGACGTAAGAAGACTTGAAGCAGTCCAGAGGAGGGTGATGAAAATGATAGTAGGCTTGCGCCAGAAGACCTATGAGGAGAGACTGGAAGCCCTGAATATGTATACCCTAGAGGAAAGGAGGGATAAGGGAGATATGATTCAGAAGTTCAAATACTTGAAGGGTATTAAGGTAGAACAAAATCTTTTCCAGAGAAAGGAAAATGGTAAAACTAGATGACATAATTTGAGGTTGAGGGGTGGTAGATTCAAGAGCAATGTTAGGAAATTCTACTTTACGGAGAGGGTGGTGGATGCCTGGAATGCGCTCCAGAGAGGTGGTGGAGAGGAAAACGGTGACTGAGTTCAAAGAAGCGTGGGGATGAACACAGAAGATCTCGAATCAGAAAATAATATTAAATATTGAACTATACTGGGCAGACTTGCACAGTCTGTGGCTGTATATAGCTGTTTGGGGAAGGATGGGCTGGAGAGGTCTTCAATGGCTGGGAGGGTGTAGATGGGCTGGAGTAAGTTTTGACGGAGATTTCAGCAGTTGGAATGCAAGCACAGTACCAGGTAGAGCTTTGGATTCTTGCCCAGAAATAGCTAAGAAGAAAAAATAAAAAAAATTTAAATTGAACCAGGTCTTAATCTGCCATCATCTACTATGTTAATTGAAATTTTAAACTTGAAACTTTTTTTTAAATCGAGCCTGCGGAGACAGGGAGGGATAGGTCAGGGACGGAGACAGAGGCTAAAGGAATGAGGCAAAGACAGGGACAAAGTTTGTCCCCATGTCATTCTCTAGTGAGGAGAAATAGGAAGAGAGAACTTGAGAGGGGAACAGAGCAATTGTTTTCTGTTCTGCTATGTTGCTCCTGTCTCATCCTTTGTTTCTTGTTCCCTTATTTCAACAGGCAGTACTTAGGAGAAAACAGAAAGAGAGGGGCTAGAGCAAACTCAGGAACAACCACAGACTACAATGGCATGACTCCAAGTTTCCAAGTTTATTAATGGCTCATTATACCTCTTAGCAGAAAACTATCAAAGTAGTTTACATTGTAATGAAAAAATATGCATTTAGAAAAGACCTACAATGGCACAGGAAAAAGAGAAAAAGAACCACTACAATACCAAAAAAACATACAAAACAAAAGAAAAAAGGCTAAGAGACCGACACTCCAGACTCAGTTGAAGAGACGGAAGCAGAGAAAGGAGGAGGCCTCTTAGAACACAGGTCAGAGAATTGTAGGTGATATATGGGTAGGAAGAAAAGGTAGATGTCAAAATGGGACAAGCATTGGAAAGGGTGAATGTTGATGATGAGAGGTGGTAGTGTAAAAGGGGATTAATTTTGAGGGAGTAAGGAGGGGCAAATGCTTGAGAGGTGGATGTTTGGAGAGATGCTAGAGTTTGAAGAGGGGAGCATGTGAAATAAGGTGAATGTCATTTCTTCTCACATCTCCCTGGAATTATGAATGCAAACTTAGGCTATCTGAGATAATAAGAGAGAGAGAGTCAGACTAAAGGAGTGTATGAGGGATCGTGTATGGGAGAGCACAGTAGCATAAGACCTTGGGGGAGAGAACATTCAAGAGAACAAGTGGAAATAGGTGAATGGGGGGTGCGTTAAAGAAAGCCTGATATAATGATGAGAGTGTGAAGAGCTAAAAATGGTGTTGGTAGTTATGGAGGATACATGCAAAAAAGAGAGTCAAGGAATGATGAAGGGGAAGTTTATTTGCACTTAGCTCATGTTGTTTTCAGTTGTAGCTTAAAGTGAGCTACATTCAGATAGACATTTCCCTGTCCCCAGTGGTCTTACCATCTGAATTTGTGCCTGAGGCAGTGGAGGGTTAAGTGACTCAATGTATCAAACGATACAAAAGGAAAAAAACCACCCCACCAGCAAGCTATGAAAACAAAACAAGGGAGTGGGGAAGGGACCCTGATCAGACCACTGTGTGGACAAACACGTTTATCCACAATATAGAATCTCAGTTAAGATTCACACATATATACATTTAAATAAAACAAAATGTGGCAGGCATATAAAGTTCTTTGTAAGAGAGCATATACTGGACCCCAACAGGGTCCGTGTTTCGGCCACAGGTGCCTTCCTCAGTGGTATAAAAGCATCCCAGTAGATGGCGCCAAATGACAAAAAAAGCCAAACTGAGTTAACTTGCAGAAAAACACACTGAGTGAGGTGCCTGCCGCCTGATGCAATAGCAAAAGTATAATCACAATTCGAAGAAAAACGCTGCGATAGCCAGAAACCGCTGCTAAGTGACTCACCCAGGATCAAAGGACTATCAGTAGAATTTGAACCCTAGCTTTTCTGGCTCTCAAGCAGGCAAAAAAAAAAAAAAAAAAGAGGATACAGATGCAACAACAACAAAAAAAGACAAGGGGGATGTCTAAATCAACCCAAACAAGTCTTTATTCAAAATAAAAGGTTACTAATGTAAAAAAGTCCCAACAAGGATCTCAGTTTCGGCATTCGGAAGACATCTTCTTTAGGGGACACTTGAGCAGAGAGAAACAAATCCGTGCTAAGCTGAACGCTATGAAAGCTCTCAACCCATTGCTATAACCTATAGGCTACTCCTCCACCCCAATGTATTTATGTGAAGGATGCTGTTTGAGCAGGAGGTGGTGATGGGGTAAGGGAGGAGAGCCAGAGTTGTGATAGCTGTAGAGGAGGTGAAAGAGAACGAGAACCATAGGTAGTAATTGGTCTGAGTAGAAATATGAGAAGGGAAGTGAGGAAGGGTGAGTATGTGGATGGCTGGTGGACATTGAAAAACAAAGGGGAATATGCTAGGAAATGACTAAAGGGTGAAGGTTGAATTAGAAAGAGAGAGTGATGGGTAAGCATTAAAGGGGATTGTTGGTGCTGAGGGAATCAAATGATACGATTGATGGTGTGAGTCATTCTAGAGCAGTGGTCTCAAACTCAAACCCTTTGCAGGGCCACATTTTGGATTTGTAGGGACTTGGAAGGCCTCAGAAAAAATAGTTAATGTCTTATTAAAGAAATGACAATTTTGCATGAGGTAAAACTCTTTATAGTTTATAAATATTTCCTTTTGGCTAAGTCTTAATAATAATATTGTAATTTTTACTTTTGTGATTATGATAGACATACTGAGGGCCTCAAAATAGTACCTGGCGGGCCCCGAGTTTAAGACCACTGTTCTGGAGGAATGGAAGAATGTGAGAGGAGGTGAATGAAATGGTTATTATAGGATAGGAAAGTCAGTGTGAGAGAGGAGAAGAGAAGGAAGGCAGATAGGAAAAAACTGATAGGGTGAGCAACCCAGTGAAGTGGAGGGGAAAATTAGGGAAGTAAAGAACTGGGGAGCAAGAGATGGTGAAGGTTAGAAGAGATGTGTGGAGACTAGAGGGATGAGATTTAGGTGCGAGTCAATAGATAAAATGATATAGGGGAGATAGTGACAGAGAAGGTGGCACTTTGCAAACTGTCCAGATTGGGACAAATACTGCAGATATACTAACAAGGAAAATCTCTCTGGTTCTCAAAATGAAAATATGTGTGTATTCTGATGCAAAGATCACACATACATTTTACCCAGGAGAATCATACTGGTTTTCAAAACGAAAGCGCACAAAGTACTCTGGTGCACAGACCACATATGTGTCTTACACAAGGGAATCACAACGGTTCTACAACTACTATTATTACTATTATTTATATTATAAAGCACTACCAGATACACGCAGTGCTGTACAACACACATGCAAAAGACGGCCCCCGCTCCAAGAGCTTACAATCTAATTACATAGAAACATAGAAAATGACGGCAGAAAAGAGCTATAGCCCATCAAGTCTGCCCATTCCAAATACCCGCCCCCCTGACTTCACTCCCTTAGAGATCCCATGTGAATATCCCATTTTCTCTTAAAATCTGACACGCTGCTGGTCTCAATCACCTGCAGTGGGAGTTTGTTCCAATGATCCACCACTCTTTCGGTGAAGAAATACTTTCTGTAGTCACTATGAAACTTCCCCCCCCTCCCCCCTGATTTTCAGCGGATGCCCTCTGGTGGTCGAGGGTCCCATGAGATAGAAGATACCATCTTAAGACAGACATAGGACAAAGGTGACTTATACATGTTACTTAGGTGGGAGAAATATAAGGGACTAGAAGTAGGGGAGTAAAGAGGGAATGACAACAGATAAAGATATGGGTGCTTTACAAAGTGAAGGCTGTCACAACCAGGGGTCTCTGATGAACGCAGCAGACCACCTGAGCTGTGACAAAATACTGGCCCGGTGTGTCCCCTTTAGCTTGGGGTACCCTTCAGGCCTGGCAATGGTTATGCTGTGGTAAAACCCCAGTATTTTGGGTAAGGATTTCCCTTTCCAGCAAAAAGAAGGAAATTTCCACCAAAGGTTCGAGTTTTTAGAAAGATTTATTATTCTTGGCCACTGGCCAGACTTTATGTTTGGGATCAAAGCACGCTGTTTCCCCCCAGAACAATTCAACTGTTTCAATAGTAATGAAAGCAAAGAATTTCAGCAATAAACAAAAATACAGCTTTTCCTCCAGCAACTGGCCGACAGTCACCTCAGCTGCTGCAATTGGGCAAACTTCCAAAAGTCTTTAACTTCTTTGCCAACATTATACTAAGTAAAGACACTGGATACAGAGAGGTATAGTATAGCAATGCTTTCAGGTGAGTTCTTAAGGTATCCTGCCCCTGGTAGCAAATGCTTAATTTTATTAAGGTATCCTGCCCCTTTATACAGACTGAGCAGGTTCTTTGCATTCAGGCAGCTTTTCACCCGAAAAGTTCTTAAATACCTCTCTTTGGTTATGAGTGAAGCAAAAGAGTTAAATATAAGCTTTACCTCCTTCACAGTCCACAAACTAGCAGACATGGAAAAGACAGTTCTTAAACACAGGCTGGCTCAGCCCCTCAGCACACCTTCCAGGCACAGCTGTTACACTGCACTGCTGCTAATTAGCTGCCTCCCTTCAAACTATACCTCATTGCCAAAACCCCAGCCAACAAGCAAAAACAAAAATAGCAAAAACAAAACGTTTTCTCTGAGCTAGTTTTGAAATGGACAAAAATTCCAATAGCTCAGAAATGTTACAGTTCATAGGCAGGTTTGTTCTTGCCTGCACCAGCCACTTTCTTCAAGTCAAAAACACTCAAAACCAAAAACATAGTTCACAGCAATGTCCTCCTCAGGGAGTTAATGGCACAGTCCACACGCTCACTTTTACAGCAGTTGATTCCACTCAGTTCTACACTAGGTTCTGGTACATTCTCTGCTGTTTCAAAATCCTTAAGTTCCACATTATTTCCTTGACCCAGTCCTAGAGTCCCAAAGTCCCTCCTTGAGGGCCGAATCCAGTCAGGTTTTCAGGATTTCCCCAATGAATATGCATTGAAAGCAGTGCATGCACATAGATCTCATGCATATTCATTGGGGAAATCCTGAAAACCCGACTGGATTCGGCCCTCAAGGAGGGACTTTGGGGACCACTCTCTAGCCCACAGGTGTCAAAGTCGGTCCTCGAGGGCCGGAATCCAGTCGGGTTTTCAGGATTTCCCCAATGAATATGCATGAGATCTATGTGCATGCACTGCTTTCAATGCATATTCATTGGGGAAATCCTGAAAACCCGACTGGATTACGGCCCTCGAGGAGGGACTTTGACACCCCTGCTCTAGCCTCTTATAGTCTGGCTGGGAAAACAAACGTCCTCTTCTGCCTCTTTCCATATCCTGCTCCTTCTGCTGGGCACCTCCCAGCTCCTTCCTTCCCCGACTCCCTCACCGGCTTCCATTTAGGGAGCTCCAAACCATGCCCCCTCTGCCTGGCTGAGGAGGAGGGGGTGGTTAATCAGTTCTCTAGAGCAGTGGTTCCCAACACTATCCTGGAGGACCACCAGGCCAATCGGGTTTTCAAGATAGCCCTAATGAATATGCATGAGAGACATTTGCATATAATGGAAGTGACAGGCATACAAATCTGTTCCATGCATATTCATTAGGTCTATCCTAAAAACCCGATTGACAGGATAGGGTTGGGAACGACTGCTCTAGAGAACTGCTACATCTGCCAGAGGTCAGATTTTCCTGATCCTTTCTTAAAGGAACAGCAAGTATTTCAGGTAAACGTCTCCTGCCAGGATTTCAAAGCTCTATACAAGAGTGCAAGCTTTCCTGCAGAACTCTCCCTGTCTCATCTAGAGATAGTCATCGCTTGCCTGTTCCAGGGCACTGACCTGGTCAGCTCTTCTGCACTGGGGCTGTCTAACCTTTACACTTTTCATAGGAACAAAACCACTGCTGACAGTGGGTTTGTTACAAGGCATAGGTGTACTCTGATGCAAATACTGTGGTGCACATCTTACCCAGAGAAATCACACTAGTTCTCAAAATGAAAGCACCTGAGTACTCCAGTGCAAACACTTTCTGATGTCTCCAGCTACCCCTTCCCCCACTCCATCATAATTTTTGATCTCTGGAGAAGCTTCCTCCCTCATCCCCATGCCCAACAGAAGCATTTCTAATACTTAATCCCATGAGTGTCGAAATCCATCCCTGCATACACTGTCTAAATTGAATGATCTCCAAATTTTAAGGTATTAGAATATTTTTATGATAAATTATATATGGTAATTTCTAGAATGCACAGTTCAAGGAAGAAGAGTATCTAATACCTAACAATTTAAAATATCATCATTAAGGTCTTTTATCTTCCTGTTAAATATCATATGTGGTGAGAGAGGGAGAAAGAATCACTAAAAAATGATAGCAGATAAAGACCATGTGGCCTATCTATATCAACTACTAAACTTCACAACCCATTGCTCTTCCTTAGAATCCTCTGTGCGTGTCAGACATAGTCTTCATCTCCATCACCTCCAACTGGATGCCATTTCAATCATCCATCACTAAGAACATAAATAAGAGCAAAAGAGACAGACCAAAGGTCCATCAAGACCAGTACCAGTGGCATGCAGTCAGAACCTTCAGGGGATTTGTCCCACCCCCTAAAGGCCCTGAGGGCTCTGCTCTGAATTTGATTGGCTGAGCAGCATCCAGCTGTTGCCTGTTCAACCAATCAAATTCAGGTCAGTAATGTCAGGGCCTTCAGGGGGTGTTGGAGAATCCCCAGTCCAAGAGCCCTAGGGTGGTTTTTTTTTTCTGGTTTCTATATTTGGTCCTATATTAATACCTTTCAAATATTTGAATGTCTGCATCATATCACTCTTATCCCTCCTCTCCTCCAGAGTATATATGTTGTGGTTCTCCAGTCTCTTTTCGTACTTCTTTTGGCGCAGACCTCCCTACCATTTTCATTGCTTTCCTCTAGACCGCTTCAAGTCTTATATCCTTGGCCAGATACGGCCTCCAAAACTGTACACCATACTCCAAATGGGGCCTCCCCAATGACCTGTATAGGGGTATCAACACCTCCTTTCATCTGCTGGTTAAGCCTCTCTCTATATAGCCCAGCATCCTTCTAGCTACAGCCACCACCTTGTCACACTGTTTTGTCGCTTTCAGATCCTCAGATACTCTCACCCTCTCTCCTTCTGTGCATATCAGCCTCTCGCTTCCCATCCCCCCTTGGATTTCTACTCCCCAAATGCATCACTCTGCACTTCTTTGCATTGAATTTTAGTTGCCAAACATTAGACCATTCTTCCAACTTTTGAAGATCCTTTTTCATGTTTTCCACTCCCTCCACTGTTACAAATCTTGATGTCATCTGCAAAAAGGCAAACCATACCTTCTAACCATATATAGAATTCAGTCCTTTATGTGCCTAAGTTGCCAATTTTGTATTCAAAGAGGACAGCAACACTGGGATTAAAATACTCTAGTGCAGCACAGCAGTAAATGAGGACCTTTTTGAAACCTAAACTGGAGAATGACATGGGGACAAATTTTCCTCACCCCCGCAGGAACTCAATTTCCCCATCTCCGTGAGTTTTGTTGCTGTCCCTATCCCTGCCCCATTGTTATAAACTTTGCCTTAACTGCACAAGCCTTGAACACTTATGATTTTAAAGTGTTTGAGGCTTGTGCAGATGAAGACAGAGCTTGCAGGAATTGAGCAGGGGCAGGAAAAAAAACTCTCTGGGACAGGATGGGAAAATGAGTTCCCACGGGGATGGGGAAAAATTTGTCTCCGTGTCATTCTCTAACCTAGACATTGTAGGGAGCAAGTGTAAATTTCAACAGTCCTCTTCAACATCGATATGCATTCTCCTTTCTGAAATGTGGAATATGCATTTTTCTTGACCTGCTCTAATCCCATCCAAAACATAGCTAGACCATGCCCTCTTGCACTGTGCATATTGTTCTGTTTTAGAGTCTGTATTCCAGCTCTGTAAATTTGAGATTTAAACATTGATACAAGGTAAATAGTGAGATCTGAGATTTAAACATTGATACATCTCAAAGGTGAATTGAGCTTCTAAAATAATTGGCAAAACATGGAAAACAGACACCAAAGCACATGGCCTGGAGAGGTTGCAGCTTGATCCAGCACTGGTCCGAAGGAAGAGGAAAAGAAAAGAGACAGAACACTGGGACATCTTCTGGTTTTATAGATGTGGATGGATTGAAACTCAGGGGCAGTCTCTGGCATCACATCCAATCATAGAGCAGTGCATCACAGAGCAGGGCAGTCTTGTCCTCAGTGATGTCATGATTAAATCTTCTTGCAGACTGGGGGGCAGGGGTACTGGCACAGTCCTTTTACTGGCACACCCATGCTTTTGTGTATTGGCCTGAGCTGCTACATCTGGCCATTTCTTTGTCCGGTACTTAACACTGTCTGAAGGTCTCAGTCCTTTCAGAATGTAAAATGGCTCAGTCCTTTCAGAATCCAGTTAGAAATCATTTTTACTTTACTAAGGATGGAATTACTATAATAAACTATATACAAAATAATTATTAAATCTTGAAAGAAAGGACGAGAAAGAAAAATGGGGAGAGGGAAAAGAGAGACCATGTTGTGTACAGAGTGTGGTATCATATGACAAAGTAGAATTTGCAGATAAAATGCACACCCAGTCATGCTTTTGTGTATTGGCATGAGCTGCTGCATCTGTCCTTTAGCACTGTGAAATGGCTCAGTCCTTTCTTTTGTAATAGGTGCCTTTAGCACAACACCTGGATAAGATGGCCGGGGGCAGGGCTCAAAACTTTTCTTTACTTTAAGTAATTTCAAGCAAACTTAAATAATGTACCTCCAACAACTAAATATAATAATTGGGAATAAAAGCACACATTCTACTAAGGATGCAATTGCTAGAATAAACTGTATACAAAATACTTATTAAACCTTGAAAAAAAGAAGAGAAAGAAAAAGGGGGAGAGGAAAAAGAGAAACCATTTTGTGTACAGAGTGTGGTATCATATGACAAAGTAGTATTTGCAGATATCACGCTACAACCTCATGATTGTTCAAACAGCAATGCAATAGTGAGGTCTCAAAAAAAAAAAAGCATGATTAAAATAGTCACTTCTATTAATAATAGCAGATGATAACAGATGGAGGTAAAGGTTGTCTTTATCTTCATCTGCTATTATTAATAAATAGAAGTGACTATTTTACTCTTGGACACCATGTCTTTTTTGAGACCTCATTTATTATTTTGCTTCTTCTAAAATAATCACCCTACAGTTCATTGCAGAATTGCACTATATGAAAAGATTTAAAATTTTGCATCATTGTAGAAAAGCCTTCGCTGTTATGATTGGAATTGAGAAGATCTGTATGAAACAACAGTGACATCTTGTGGCCTGATAGAATCTATGATAAATTTATTATTGTGATTGATTCACCCTGCCTTAGAGGCACCATAGTCCTGCTTCCCTCTTTGCTTTGTCCATTTGGTTTATAGGTTGTACACTGAGTCTCTTGTCAAAAAGTTCTATGTCATATCAGGAATGTTTAGAATCATAAAACAAATTTGAATGCATACGGTTTAAATTCTATAAATCAGACAATAGATACTGAAAATAAGAGGGTACCTTGCACCGTTCAATCAAAGATAACACAGGTATTAGGAGCCTTTAAAACACCTCTTTCTTTTCATGTGCTTGCCTGGGGGATGAATGGTTAGAATTGATGTTGTGTGCGTGGAGCTTGATTGGGGTTGAATGGTGAGTTTTCGTATGTACCTGTTTTATGGTGAGGAATGTTAGTCTGTTGCCATGAGGGGGGAATTTGTTCTTCAAATGATAATGCAGCTTTATGAAATTTGCCCTGAGGGGGCGAGGATGATCTCTTTTTCCTTATCATCCTTGCAGATCTTGTTTGGTACCAGGCGCAGCATGATGCCTTGTTTACAGGATGTCATGGCCTATTTGCGGGTTGCTGAGGGAGGGGCACTGTGACTTTATTTTGTAACTGTTTGTGCAAGGCTATTCTGTTTGTGCTCTCACCATAGGGCTTTTGCTGTGTTAGTGATCATTGAATACGCACGCCTTGGAATTTTTGAGTTTTATGTATTGGCTGTATTATTAATAAATATATTAAACAAAAAATAAAACTGAAAATATCCTATATTCTATTGTGTAAATGCAGAATTGTCTTCTCAAACAAAAGAGTAACACAAGACAACGATGTCTGAACATTATTGGATAGTGCAGAGCAGTGTTTCTCAACTCAATCCTGGAGTACCCCCTTGCCAGTCAGGTTTTCAGGATAGCCATAATGAATTTGCATAAACTTGATTTGCATACACTGCCTCCATTATATGCACATTTCTTTCATGCATATTCATTGTGGATATCTTGAAAACTTGACTGGCAAGGGGGTACTTCAGGACCAAGTTGAGAAATACTGTTGTAGAGCATGTAAGACTCACTGGTGTTAGTTTTCTAGAAAGTTATGTTTTAACAAAGATCCACAATCTTTTTAAAGGACCCTACCAAACTGTCTCTGACCTGTTTCATTTCCCTTGTTATGGCATCAATGGACTTCCCAGAGTCAGTGCACTAGTTAATTGGCTTCATGGTACTCCATTTCCATACCCCCTTTCAACAGACTTCCACCAGAAATGAACATTCATAAAAGCAAAAATCTTCCAGATTTCTTGAACTTCCACTGGCAGAGTCAGTAGAAAGTCCATGAGGGCAGAGTGAACAAGGTCAAAGCTGAGGACTTTCATATAACCACTTGGAAAGCTCGTACATACATCAGTTCTACTTTTTTGTCCTCATCAGATTCTACATATTCCTCCCCTTCTTCCTTGAGTCTAACAATACCACTTTTGTATTTCCTCCTATCACTAACATATCTTTAAAAAGTCTTCCCCCCCCTTTTTTTTTATTGTATTGGCTGTTTTTTTTATTTCCCTTTTGCATCTTTGCTTTCCACTGTACCAAATATTGTTGCTTGTCTTCCTCTTTCTTGTAGTTTATGAAGGCTAACCTCTTTTACCAAAGTATTCTCTTTTTCCTCTTTTATTGCGTTTCCTAACAAAAACATTTGCTACTCGCACAATTATTCCTTTCAGTTTTGCCCACTGGTTTTCTCCTTCCCCGGTTGTTTCCATTCAGCTAGCAACTCCTAGAAGTATTTCCTCATCTTGACAAAGTTGGTTTTCCTGAAGGTTTGAGCTTTCACTTTTGAATGAACCCTCTCTACAAATAAACATACAGAACAGCAGTGTAAAGTTTGCCTGTACAGCCTCTGGAAGAAATGGGCAGCTGCTCCTGAATCTTCTGGTTAGAACCCACCACCAGCCACTGTGGAGACTTTCTAGGGGCTGCACTAAACTTACCAATCATCGATTGTCGCTAAACCAGTTTTGCAATTGATCAGATTTCCCGACCCGATGCACATGTATTTCTCCAAGCGATCGCTCATTCTCCAGTCCATCCATGCAAATTACCCCGTTAATATTAAAATTACACTCAAACTAGCCCACCAATTGATGCCCTGAAATCCCATATAAAATTACGATTGCTCCTACTGACCCAAAATAACTGACTGTTGCAGACCTGTCAGTAGACAGGTCTGCCTGTATTTGGGAGGTTTTTTTTAAATTTTTTTTAATGGTACCACGAACGGGCACCACGACCCCCCCTCCCCATGGCAGCGAAAATGGCAGGAGGGATGCCGATTCTATTTTGTCTATGTTTCTATTAAAAAAAACAAACTTTTTTGACTCAATTTATGCAGCACAGCTGCACTTAGTGACATTACCAATTTAAACGTGTGGTAAAACATTCATATTATCTCCTTTGTGCAACTGCAAGGAGAGATGCAAATTTGTGATATGTCATTTCATAATGACTTGACGTTTTCATTTGTGAATTTGCTTGTAGCTCTTTTCTACCTAGTCAGAGGAAATTCAAGAAAGCAAAAGTAATGAGAAAAGAGGAGGAAAGATTATATAGGTTTCTCAGATTCAGAGATAGCAAATAAAATATTATAAGAAATGAAAATGGAATAATCTTTATATAACTATGCTAAAAATAATCCATTATATTAAATGAGAAGGAGAAATAGAAGGAGAGAAGGCTCCTGCAGATGACATTTGTGAAAGGGAAGCAATTCCAATATAAAACTTCATTAAACCAGGGATCTCAAATCTATAAAACCTAGAGAAGGTGAGATTGAAGCAACAGTAGCTATAAACGACAGAGAGACCTGGGAGCATTGATGCTACTGGCACCTTGAGCAACACCTGGAATAGCTAAGGCAGCAATCTGGCTGACTTAAGTGCACTTTGATTGTAGCGTGCAACCAAAGGGGTATATCTGGTCCCTTCAAATTTCAAGTTTTCTTAGGATTTTATATACCGCCTATCAAGGTTATCTAAGCAGTTTTACAATCAGGTACTCAAGCATTTTCCCTATCTGTCCCGGTGGGCTCACAATCTAACCTGGGGCTATGGAGGATTAAGTGACTTGCCCAGGATCACAAGGAGTAGCGCGGGGTTTGAACCCACAACCCCAGGATACTGAGGCTGTAGCTTCAACCACTGCGCCACACGCTCTTCCTCCTGACATGGATATAACCTGGACATACAGATGATTCAACTGGACATACTGGCCTCACTTGTGTATGCTGGACACTACAGACCTATATTTTCCCATAGCCAGGCCCAGCCTGTACCTTGCTGTCTGTAAACATCTGCAGCCTTTGCAATGCTAACAATGTTTTTGTTTCCATTCACTGCTGGGAGGATATTTCTCCAAGGTTCTGCTGAACTGTTATCAGTGCTGTATGACTTCATATGCCAGGTACCCTGGAAAGCCATAAAACTTTTATAATGAGCAAGGATCCCTGCAGGACGATGTGGGTGTAGCGAGATGAGAGAACTTGGTACCAAAACATTTACTCCCTGTCTCTGAACCAAGTTATGGGAACCAAGCAGCTGGATTGTTGAAAGGTCACCTTTGCCAAATTTCAGCATACAAGGACAACAGAAGATGCACAGAATTGTAAAACCACTAATTAGCATCTACAGAAAGTTCACCAAGAGTTCTCTGTTTCTGCAAGGCCCCCCCCCTTACTGGGGAGGGAGGTGGAGGTGAGAGAGACGTGGACTGAGAGGAGGAGGAGTTAGCTATACATTATTTTATGTACCAATAGGGAATTACATAACCAGAATTCAGGGATGGACTTTCTTTGAACAAAGAAAGAATTGCTCTGTATAAAAATCACGTGTATTTTAGGTAGAGCCAGAGAGATTCACTTACTTATGCTACGGGGAACTGCTAGCCTCCTGCTAAACATATGGGTGCAAATTCTTCTCTCCATTGCATATTCTGAACTGACAATACATTTTTCTGATATGCCTTTGCTGCTGTAATACTGTAAGTTTTTATACTAACAATAAACGAATATTGTCTGTTTTGGAAGATACAATGCCGTCTTGTAGTTATTCCAATGAGGTAAACAAAGTAGCCTTTACTTCAGTGGTGACCCCAACGTGATCATGCTTGGATTTCACGCGCTTGCGTGATTAACAGATTTTATTTTATAAGGTGTTCCGGTGAACTCCAAAGAGAAACACGTTCAGGGGGCGTAAGTATTTCGCCTTGGTGCTGGACGAATGGTGCTCCTGGGTGATCCAAAACATATATTTCTAGTCACCCAGAGACCGTACGGAATTAATACTGTACAAATTGTAAGTACAACCTTTTATTTTAATTTTTATATATTAGACGTCAGGCTAGTGATAAGGAAAAACAGTTGACATTGTACATTTGTATATATACTATATATATATATATATATTAGGGGAAAGAATAGGATTGAGTCAAGATCTGGATTGAGTTTTTTCTCCCTGCAATTGTGTGTGTCTGAGACGTGCCAGGGGCACGAAGCGAGATTGAGTCCTTATTTGCGTTTCCATTGTCCTGTGAAGGGCATGGCCAGAGACGGACAAAGCAAAAGATTTCTGTTGATTGCGGGTGGCTCAAGGGGATAGAATGGGGGGTAAAGCAGAAGTGAGAGACCTCCCCAGACAGCAATCCTCTGGAAAAGCCCTTAGAGAAGATCCTGCAGTGATAATGACAGTGTGTTCAGTATTAAGAGAAAAGTTTAGTGTGGAAAAAGAAAAAAACAAAAACAAAACAAAACAATTGGCTATGTCAAATTTTGCAATTCGTAGGAGAATTGCATGCAGAACTAAGGAAGCTAGAAATGTTTTCCTGTTGAAAAACAAAGGGCTTTGCAAAGAGGTGCTGCCCATGAGACCCCTTAAAGTTTTTAAGTTAGGGAAAGATTGTTGCCCGTTACCCTTATATTGTACACTGCTTAGAAACCTGATTAAGCGGTTTAAAAAGTCTTTTACTTAAAGACTTGAAACTTGATTTATGGGTTTTAGAGAGTTTGTCGGCCTATTTGAACTACGGCCAAGGAGATCTTTGTAATCCGATGCTTTACTGATGTTTTTGTATGTGTGACCATATGTGAAATGTCATAAATACATAGGAATCTTCTCTTGCTTCCCGCTTTACGCTAGAGCCTGCGAGCAAGAGTGGGGAAAAGAGGAAAAAGTTTACTTATGCCCTAGTATTTAATTTATGCTTGAACCGAGGTGCCACGCACATTGTAGAGGCAGGAGGAGTGCACTGGATAGTTTTAAGCAGGTCACTATAACTATGATAGAATTTCCCATGTCTATAAATGACATAGTATTTTAAATTCTGTTTTTTACACTGTAAATCGGTGCCTTTATCTTGCTTTCAGTAAGAGGGGAAAACCAAACAAGCTAACCCCTCACAGTGGACAATTGTTCTATTACGTTGGAAAAAGAATTGAAAACAGTCGTATATATTATTTTAAACAGAATGGGTCTAGAGATAATAAGGAAAGTGTTTTCTTTCTTTTTTTCTTTCTTTTATTTTATTTTTTGTTGTTGTTGTTGACTGTCCCTCTTTTTCTTCTTACAAGAGGGGGGCATACATAGCGTACATAGTCCTGCTTTTCATCATGAGATGTAACATCTCAACCCTGCCAGTTATGGCAGGCTTGCAGACGATGATATAATACAATGCAATCTTTATTTGGGTAATTATGGAGATTCAATGTTAACTGAGTTTGAATACTAATAAAACAAAACACTTAGCTAGCTAGACCTGTGGTTGTGGGAGCCACGAACTAGTTTTCTGATCTAAATAAACTATTTCTGACTTACTAGTTTTAGGATATCTTTTGACTTTAGGAGACATTATACTTCGTTTATACCGCTGTGGGTGTCTGACTTTTTCTAGCATCAGTTTCTGATGGCAGACCTTTCTGCGTTGGTTATATGAAATTTGTACACCGTAATGTGTATTTTTCTTTAGATTAGATTTTGATGTGACAGGAACAACAAACACTAGTGTTTGGCTTTAGGGTTTGCAATGTATTTTGCCTAAGATAAATAAAATAAGGTATGCTCATTAGTTCTGAATTGGTTCAGGCTTTTACAGTCATGCTTGGACTGGATTAACTCTCCTAATCTTATGGTTTAGTACCATTTCGATAAATTCAAAGCAACAAAACAAACACCCAAACATTTTCCCTTTGCCCTATTGCTTTTCTTCCATCTATGTTCTCTTTCCTTTCCCTCCTTGAAGTTCTTTTTTTTCTTTCCTTGTTTCTTATATGTTTAATTCTGGGTTTGTAGAGGTTTTTTTGTATAATTTTGTAATTCTTTCTTGTTTTCTTCACCCTTATTTTTATTGTTGTCAGAGGTTTAGTATTTGAAATTTAATCAACTTTTTGCCATACTTATCAAATTGATAAAAGAAAAAATCTCTGGGGACACCAGACAAGATACAGAGTACGAGAAATTGGTGATGTTCAGAAATTACCCGGGGAGATTAAAAAAACAACAACAACAAACATTTAGGTTGGAAACCTGGGAAAGGTTGGTAAAGCGAGCCAGCATGATTGTTGCCGACAGTTGCAGACAGGATAGTGTAAGTTGCTAAACAGGGTAAAATGCATGTGGATCTAGCCAGAATTAAGCATGTGAGTTTCGCACTGATGAACGAGAATAAGGACTGTGATTTTAGACCTATCATTTTGTCAATCTCGAAGGAACTAGTATTTGATCCTGCGTGCAGTGGATTTGTTACAGACAGTGAGTAATTTAAAGAGAGTTGAGCCAGATAGTTTACGTGTTCTCGCAGTTGTAAAAGTGTGTCTGCTGGTAATAAAAAAGAAAAAAAAAAGCGACCGTTTGTCAGACATGTGGAGGTTTGTGTTGGGCACATCCCTGCCTTTGTATCCCAGTGTTGGGGGATTTAAAGTACAAGACTAACAATGATAGAGGTTAAGTATCCATATTTTTCTGAAAATTGAAATATTTGCTAAACATGGGCTTGATAATTCAAGTTCAAGTTTCAAGTTTTATTATTATTTGATGAATCGCCTATACAAACATTCTAAGCGATGAACAATTTAAAAAAAAAAAAACTTTTTAGAGGACAAACAATTTTAAAAAAAACACAACAACATTTTAGAGGACAATTTTAAGACACAAGTAAAAAGTTAATATACTTATAACACATTACAAATTTCTTCATACATGTAGCTTCAAGACGGACATGATATAGAAGGAAAAGAGGGGTAACGTTACAATTCTCTCAGGTAGAAAAACATAAAGAGGAAAGAACATGGGGGAAAAACCCCCCAACTATTTAAGTTCTGCATTTAATTAATAAAAGGTCTCGTAGTTTAATTGATAAAAGCATCGTTAAATAAAAATATTTTTAAGAGTTTTTTAAAAGAGATAAGATCTTTTTCTTTTCTGATGTAAAGTGGCAATGCATTCCACGTTTGTGGAGCTGTAACAGAAAACTTGTCATTTCTTCTTGTACCCACAATTTTTAAGGAAGGGACAGTTCATAAGTCTTGTGATGATGATCGTAGAGAACGAGGGGCATAATAAGGAATGATCATTCTAGACATGAATTGAGGCTCATTGAAAGCTAGAACTTTAAAAACCAAGAATAATCTCTTAAAAGTAATTTGGTGGCTAATAGGTAGCCAATGGGACTTAATCAATAGCGGTGTAATGTGGTCAAATTTTTTTTCCTTTATGAATGAGTTTTATTGATACCGGATGGATTGAGATTAATTATTTTGTGCTAACAGTCTCCCTTGCTTTCCCGTATTGTGTCTTTATCCTGGTGTTCTTTATGAATTCTTTCTTCCCATGCACGTTTGTATACAGTGTTATTATCAATCAGATTCTAAATACAATTGGAGATGGAAATACCTTTAAAATAAACTTGGTAGTTCAAACTCCAGAGGAAGGGGGTAGTTATTATGTAAGGACAGTGCAGACTAAAGTAGCTACATTTAGTCTGCAGCTGTTCTGGACCTGTTACAATGAGCCTTTTTCTAACCCAGAGAAGGAGGACAATGTTATGCTTTCAGTAACCTTGAAATGACCTTGCACTTAACATGTTTCTTTTTTTCCCTTTGAATTGACATTGCCATACTTCAGAATACCTCTTTATTTAACATTGTACACTGTATCTTACTTTACCTAGTAAGTTTTGCTTATTTTTCAAGATTGAAGCACACCCTAGAAGTTGCGTCTGCCTTATGACTGAAATTGGCAGGGCACCGAGCCCGAGTGATCACATTCTTACGTTTTCTCTTTCAGAAGGATGGACGTTTGTTTTTGTATAACTGTGCATTTCTCTGCAGATCTAAGTTCAGCTCTGAATCCTTGCCAGCTGGAAGAAAAGTTCCACGCCTTTTGTGTTTTCTATGTTTGTGCCCTGTAATCTTTGTGTTGTCTCTCTGTTTGGGGAAACCAAACATTGGCCATTTTTGGAGATTTTTCTCTCCCTTTTTGCATTTTTGTTTTTTCCTATCTCAATTGCGCAATATTTTTTTTTTTTCTCTCTTTCATGGCCTGAGCGTTGCTCCGTTAGGGGTTCTCTTATTTAGAGAAAGGTTCTATAGACTTCATGGTATTTTTCTGTGCACTCCACTGAGTTTCCACCATGTCACATGTCCTCTTCTGCATATTGTGTACTAGAATCTTGTATCTCTCTTGCTGTACTTATATGCATTATTTTTGTCCCTTGTTGCCGCCCTCAGTACAGGCAACCTGTTCTCTCTCTTTTCTTTGACTCTCTTCACTGGTTTTCGGCTGCTGGATGATGATACCTGGACTGCTTTCAAGATGGCGGCTGCTGGATGATGATACCTGGACTTCTTTCAAGATGGTGTATGTGCAGACCCCTTTCATTCCGAGTGTTCACCGTACCAGTTTATCGTGACTACGTGCCTTGAAACGCTGCATCCTGAACTTTTACTTTCTTGGACACTTTCTCTCCCATGTTTTGTTTATGCCCGTTTTGCCGGTTTGCTGGACTTTATCTTTTCTTCATTTTTGGCTCAGGACATTATTTCTGTGGAGGACTGATTGTTTTATTCTGTATATTCTTTTTAAGTGACATTATAGTTTTTATGCTGTGATGCCTAGGCTAGGTTATGGACCTGTCAAGTTTGTCCGTAAACATCTGCAGCCTTTGCAATGCTAACAATGTTTTTGTTTCCATTCACTGCTGGGAGGATATTTCTCCAAGGTTCTGCTGAACTGTTATCAGTGCTGTATGACTTCATATGCCAGGTACCCTGGAAAGCCATAAAACTTTTATAATGAGCAAGGATCCCTGCAGGACGATGTGGGTGTAGCGAGATGAGAGAACTTGGTACCAAAACATTTGCTCCCTGTCTCTGAACCAAGTTATGGGAACCAAGCAGCTGGATTGTTGAAAGGTCACCTTTGCCAACTTTCAGCATACAAGGACACCAGAAGATGCACAGAATTGTAAAACCACTAATTAGCATCTACAGAAAGTTCACCAAGAGTTCTCTGTTTCTGCAAAGCCCCCCCCCCCCTTACTGGAGAGGGGGGTGGAGGTGAGAGAGGCGTGGACTGAGAGGAGGAGGAGTTAGCTATACATTATTTTATGTACTAATAGGGAATTACATAACCAGAATTTGGGGATGGACTTTCTTGGAACAAAGGAAGAATTGCTCTGTATAAAAATCACGTGTATTTTAGGTAGAGCCAGAGAGATTCACTTACTTATGCTACGGGGAACTGCTAGCCCCCTGCTAAGCATATGGGTGCAAATTCTTCTCTCTATTGCATATTCTGAACTGACAATACATTTTTCTGATATGCCTTTGCTGCTGTAATACTGTAAGTTTTTATACTAACAATAAACGAATATTGTCTGTTTTGGAAGATACAATGCCGTCTTGTAGTTATTCCAATGAGGTAAACAAAGCAGCCTTTACTTCATTCCCTTCAGATTACCAGAGGAGATAACTGTATCCCTTGTTTATCCATTGTTTCAGCTGTGGTCCATTAGATAAATATTTTACTACTTAGGGGTAGGAAGCACTAAACATAGAAACATCATGGCAGATAGAGTCCAAATGGCCCTTCCAGTCTGCCCATCTACAGCATCCACTATCTCATCCTCTCCCTAAGAGATCCCACGTGCCTGTCCCAAGCTTTCTTGAATTCTCCACCACCTCTACCAGAAGACTATTCCAAGCAGAGGTCTGCCTGCCCTTCGTAACTGGAACTTCCTTGTGCTCCAAGGGTGGACCAGTTCCATCACCTCCTATGTAACAAATAGTTGTCATCACGGGAAGTTTTACAAATTGAAAATTTTTTGGCTTTGCCTACCTGCAGCCCTCATGCTTCTCTCCCCCCCCCCCTTCCCCTTTAGCCTAGCAGGGTCCATTGAGGCAAAAGTGATGCTGATCCACTCTTGCTCATGGCCAAGGCCATTGCTGCATCCAATATGGCAGCCATAACCTCTCTCCGTAGTCTTGCAAATGCAAAAAATGAAAAAGCCCTAAAAAATTACCATTTAACATCAGGACTGAGCATGTCAATGTGTTATAAATGACCAGGATAGTACATTTTCTTGGGTCTTAATAAAGGGGATCGAGGCTTATAAGTTATGGTAAATTTTAATTTGTGCTAGGAATTGTATTTATATATGTATAATATGTATAAAATATAATGTATAATATTTATATATGTATACCTGCATATGTATAAAATTTAACCCACTGTATATTGTGGTATTGTTGTAGTGTTTGTATTAAAGAATGACACAAGGACAAATTTTTCCCTGTCCTATCCTGGCGAGTTCTTTTCCTGTCAGCTCTGTCCTCATCTGCACAAGCCTCAAACACTTTAAAATCATAAGTGTTTGAGGCTTGTGCGGTTAAGGCAGAGCTTACAGGAATGGGGCAGGGACAGGAACAGCGATAAAACTCACGGGGACGGAGTGGGGAAATTGAGTTCCTGAAGGAACTGGGACAGATTTGTCCCCTTGTCATTCTCTAGTTTGTTTCTCGCAATATATGAGAATATGAACAATGACTCCTCATGAAGACACATTGTTTTTGTGTCAAAACACACTGGCCATGTCAAGCTGAGCTGTAATCCATTTTAGTAAAGATTGTGTGTTCCTAAGGAAGGACTATCCTTTCGTCTTCACTTTCTTCTGTTTTTATATTCAAGATATTTTTACATATTTATATATGCTAATATATGTACATGTATATTTTTAAGAAACTGATGTTGTCAGATTCAATGATATCGGAACATCACTTGCTCAACGGCAGTCAAATGTTAGGTAAGTGTAGTTTTAAATTTAATGGGGCAACATAAATAAATGAGTTGGTTTATGAATATAAAAAATGATATGCTTGTAATAAGTACCGACCTCCACAGTATCCAACATCCCTCTCCACAAAATTACAAGTTGTTCCACATGCTCTCATATATTTCAAATCTGGCAAAAATGTGGCCTCAGGTCAGCACTGAAGGGTGTGTTAAGGTGGGAGTTTGGGTTGAGTTTGTTTAGTAAGATATAAAGTACTGAAAGCTTTTTAAAATATTTTACAGATAAAATATTTTATCAAGATAAAGCAAATTGTTGCGAAACATGTCGGATCATGTAACCCAGTAGCATCCTAAGCTAAGTATACAATTTATTTGAATATGTTTAAATAGAATAATCTCAAGGAAACTTCTAAAACTTCTAAAAAGATTATGGTGGATAAAAAAGTTAAAAATTAAAAAAAAAAAAAAGTTTACCTAAATAACTGTAATAAAAGAATGTGGGCCAATGAGGAATAAAAACACCAGTATTCCTACCGCTATTGAACATTACTAAGGGTGGAGGAGGTGTACCTGAGGCCACATTTTTGCCAGATTTGAAATATATTAAAGCATGTGGAACAACTTGTAATTTTGTGGAGAGGGATATTGGTTACTGTGGAGGTTGGGAGAAGTATTGGAGACTCCCAACCATTAATGAAATAGAGTTAAATAGTGCCATCTTTAGTGTGAATGTAATAAGTACCGCAGGCTTTAAGGACCTTTTTTTGATATCTTTGAAGGTTTGGGCGATTGAGGCTGATATAAGAAAAAGATATAATAGACTGTTAAGATCTTTCAACCCCTGACAAAGCAGACAATAGCGAAACAGCTGGGCTCCCGTTGGGTGAAAGCTAAGTATTGCCATATACTTACACTCTAAGCTGTATCTAATCAGCATTACTCTAAAACAGCCAGTGTCGGGTTCGAAGTGAATTAGTGATGATAGTCATACCCTCAGTAAAAGCACCGGAAGGTGGAGGGTGTTTGTGTGTTTGAGGTTCACTATCGCACCCTTAAGAGATATCAGTTAACCTGGTCTCAGTATACTTGTCTCAGTGTGTTATAAGACTCCTGATGAAAAAACATTGTTTATGCGTAAAAACACTAGTCGTGTCGAGCTGAGCTGTATAATCCATTTCATGTGATTCTTCAGTAAAGATTGTGTGTTCCTAAGGAAAGACTATCATTTCATCCTCACTTTTATTCATGTAAACTGTTCATTTGTCTGCCCAGTATGCAGGTAAATGTAAACACACTGGGAGCAATTTAATAATAAGCAACTCCTTGCATATGAGGAAAGACTAAAGAGGTTAGGGCTCTTCAGCTTGAATAGAGACAGCTAAGGGGAGATATGATTGAAGTCTACAAAATCCTGAGTTGTGTAGAAAAAGTGGATCAATTTTATACTGCATCAAGATTTACAAAGACTAGGGGACACTCGAAGTTACAGGGAAATACTTTTAAAACCAATTGGAAGAAATGTTTTTTCACTCAGAATAGTTAAGCTCTGGAATGCATTGCCAGAGGTTGTGATAAGAGCAGTTAAAGTAGTTGACTCTAAAAAGTTTTGGACAAATTCCTGGAGGAAAAGTCCATAGTCTACTGTTGAGATAGACATGGGACGGTAGCATGGAATGCTACTATTGGGTTTCTGCCAGGTACTTGTGACTTGAATTGGCCTCCAAAGACTGGATACTGTGCTAGATGAATGATTGGTCCAACCCAGTAAGGCTATTCTTATGTTCCATGACAAGTATCTCCAAAAGGGGGTATGGCCAAGGCCATCTCAGAAACATTCTGAAAAGTTGCATGCAGAATTATTGAATACTTTCTAACCACACCTAATTTGGGTGCCAGCATTTAAACCAAGTATTATGTCCAGTGCTGAGCAGGGTAATTGGACACAAGTGCACTTTTAAGCAGCTGTACCTGTGTGGGTGCTAATTAAGTTGCTAGTTTCGCTCTAGATGTGTAAAAAGTACATGGAAAATAACACATGACGCAAGTTTCATTAAAATAGTTATTTGGTTTTATTAATTGCCATAATGAATTATCAAAAGGTTAGTTTGCATCATCTGGGAGGTCTTTACAGTGCCAAACGCTGGCCTTGCTGACAAAGATCTCAACCCGATAATTCGTTGCTCCCCAATATGTACCTTTTGTCCTGCATGACATCATTACTTGTTAGCCAATCCATTAACAGAGGCTATCCTTAGCTTTGGACAAAGAACTTCCTTTTACATAGTTTTTCCAACTCAAAGACATAGTTTTTAAAGTCATATTTTTGTTTACATTAATTTCCAAATATGCATAAACATATAGCCAAAGAAATCTTTACATCTAAACCTGCTTATCTGTTTCAAAACAGCCTGCATTTACCTTCAATTGTGCAGATGCTGAAAAGTTCTTGTCTCTTCCTGTTAGCACAGAAAAGGAGGAGGGATATTCCCCCCTGCTCTGAAAAACTGACAGTTTCAAGTTTCACTGACATATACACAGAAGCTCTAGATGATGCTTCCCAGGTTCCATTTAAGTTTTCTTTAGGTTTCAAATATATAAAATACGTTTTTCAAAACCCACTTTCATGTTTAGTATACCTTCACACATCATTCATACATCATTCATTCGGGGCCCCATTCACACAAAACACGATATATTTCATAAGTACTTAATACATGCTTCTAATATGCTTTTCCTAACTGGCCTAAGCACATCTGTTATCAATTAGAACCACGAGGTTAAAGGCGGGAAGCTGAACAAAGACAGACAGAGAGAGACATAGGCCGAACACAAAATGGAGTAAAACCAAGCAGAAGATACAGAAAGACTTAGAACAAAATGGAGTCATTAATATTTCCTTTATGGTCTGGCTTAATAGCGAAGTACATAAAAAGAATATTATTATGCTTTTCCTTAATATTAATCTGTAGTGTGTTTTTCTGGCCTTGGCTACATCCATATTCAGATTTTTATTCACCAACTTTTCATACGCTTCTATTGGGTGTGGCCTTAACTAACACATATGCTTGTATCTAACTAAAGTTACCCAGAACCATACGAAAAGCAGGCGTTTTGTAGAAAAACTCCACAAACACATCTTATTCATTATCCATTTCATTAACATACCATAGCGCCCCCTAGAGTGCCACCTCAGTGCCCAAAACTTAGGTGCAGGATCTACACTAAATGTTATTCTATATAAGATGCATACTGTATATAGAACAGATTTGGTGCCATATATTGACTTCATTCCTAAGGATCATGGTGTGGGCGTGCATGTGGCAGAATTGGGGTGGAGTCCATGGTTACACATGAAGATTTTAAAATTCCTTTATTTGCATGCTTATTTAGAGAAAGGGATGGGTCTTGATATACTGCTTTTTTTGTGTGATTTACACAATCAAAGCAGTTTACAATGAAGTCCAGAGTCACAAGGAGCTGCAGTGGGAATTGAACTCACAACCTCTGACTGCTGAGGCAGCTGCCCTAACCACTAGGCCACTCCTCCACCCATTTCCACCAGCCATCAACCTGGTACATGCCAACACCTACTTGCACACTTGTTCATTTGCACCTACACATTAAGTTAAGTGGGCATGGGCTTGACCTTATAAAACTAGGGTAACATAGGCCTGTGACATTGGACCGGCATCTCACTTTAGAAGAACATACGGATTTGCTAGTCAGAAAATGTTTCTCGGTCTTATGGAAACTCCGAACCATTAAAAAATATTTTGATGTTGCATAATTTCATCTGCTAGTTCAGCCTTCCATCTTAAGTATGCTTGACTATTGCAATATTACTTACTTGGGCACATATAAGAAAACACTGAAAAGACTTAAAGTTATTCAAAATTCAGTAGGTCGGCTGATTTTTGGTTTGAAAAAATGGGAACTCCCTATTATCAAAAATTACATTGGTTGCCGATGGAGGCAAGAGTTTTGTTTAAATTTTCCTGTATCTGTTTTAAATCAATATTTGGTATGACTCCTGCGTACTTGGTCTCTCACTTTTTTCTAGACCATTTTAACAGGCCTACATGCAGAATCCATATGTTTGCTTACCCAACAGTAAATGCTTGTCACTTTAAAAGATTTCTGGATAGAACTCTTACATTTTGGGCAGGTAAAATTAATGACTGGTTGGGTATATTATTATGCGTGATCCATCTTATTTTATTTTTAGAAAATTAGTACAAACATAGTTTGATCAATTTGTAACCTAATGATTCACTGTTTTAATTTTTTATCTTGTACGTATTTCTGATGATTTGTATTGTATTTTTTTCACTGATTGTCCAGTACTTCTCATTGTAAACCGCCTCAAACTATTATGGCTTTGGCTGTATACAAGAATAAATTATTATTATTATTTTAACAAGGTACAACTTTACAAATTACTCTCGTTGTTCTACAGAAAACTCAGTCTATTTTCTAAACAAGATGTGCATGACTTAAGCTTGAAGTAAATATTAAAGCATAATTTTAGATGTTGTTTGCAGAATCAGCACTTTTCTCTCCAATATCAGTAGAAGCTCTTTATTGTTTTATTCCCTGTAATGACAGAAAAAGCAATGTTATTCATCAACTTTCTTGTTCAAATTCCATGTGGGATTTGATTCAGTCACAAGTGAACAGCGTTTTCTGGCTATAATTCCCTCAGATTTCATTGGCCCAGTCAAATTGGTCAGTGCTAACTTTTCTGCTGAATAAGCTGCAGTAGTGATTTTAGCAAGCGCTGCAGATTAGCGCGTGCTAATTTCCGTGCTATGCAGAAAAACTAACACCAGCTCAATGGAGGCATTAGCATCTAGTGTGCGCGGCATTATAGTGCGCGCTAAAACCACTACTGCAGCTTAGTAAAAGGAGCCGTTAGTATTTAGCTGTATTTTGTCTATGGAAAATGTCTGAATTGAGCAAATACATGTCTGCATTGGAAAGCTGAGAAATGAAAATTCTGTGCGTGCATGTCTTACTCTAAGGGGTCCTTTTATCAAGCCGCGCTAGCGGGGTTAGCGCGTCAGACATTTCATCACATGCTAACCCCCGTGGCCAGCTACAAAACTTAACGCCTGCTCAATGCAGGCATTAGCAGCTAGCGCGGCAAGTGGTTTAACGCGTGGTATTACACGCGTTAAACCCTTACCGCAGCTTGATAAAAGGACCCCTAAATGTTTTGGTTTGGTAAAAAAATATATAATATACATAATTTGGGGACCTTAAGAAGAGCACTAACAGAGAAAAAAAATGCTGTACTATTTAGTAGTAATCTTAATTCTAGGAGCTTTATTGGTCCTGGATAAAAGTAATATATAGCATAAATAATAATGGGTTAGTAATGGATAAAATAATTAAATTTTAATGAATGAAACCATTGCCAAATGAGGTTTTAAACACTGTAATGGAAACAGAGATGGGGTTTACGAGCTGGCTTTCAGTAAAGAGCAGCAGTTACTAGTTTTTGGCAGCTGTAGCTCCCAGACAAATATGGCGCCAACCGTCTGTTTCAATATGTATCAGATGGGCATACAATCTGCAGTTCTGGGTTATGAATATTCCACTATCCAAAATCTAATTATTTCCCAGTAGTGAAGAATTTAACATTTAAAACTGCATTTACCAGACAGAAAATTTGTGGTAGGAAAACAGTCCCACTCATTGCAAGAAAGGCATATGGCCTCCCAGTGATCACTTTGAGAAATGAAACTTTGCACCACACTGTATGCACTAATCCACTATAATAATTCCCTTAGTGCACATGCGCACTTCAAACCTGGTGGCTCTGTGTGTCTGCAGCTCTGTGGCTTTGCATGCGCAGTAGAAGGAGTCAGCGGTGGTTTCTTCTGCGCATGCGGAGGCACGTGAAGCAGGGATGCACAGAGGTGACTCCCCCCTCCCGCCCTCACTCCGTCTAACAGAGGTGTCAAACTCGCGGCCCACCAGGTACTGTTCTGTGGCCCGCAGTCTGGCTGGCTCCCTTACCCTTGCTGAAGTTATTTTTAAGTTCAAAGCCGCCGCCACTCCTCCTCTCACGAGTTGTACCTGCGTTGGAAGCCTCTCTGACATCACGGATCGTGAGAGGAGCCGCGGCGGCAGCATTAAACTCAAAAATAACTTCGACCAGAAACGCTGCTGCACAGGGAAGTGGGGTGGGAGGAGGAAAATGCTGCTGCTGCACAGGGAAATGCAGGGGGAGAGAATGCTGCTTTTGCACAGGGAAGTGGGGAGAGGGAAATGCTGCTGCTGCACAGGGAAATGGAGGGGGAGGGAATGCTGCTGCTGCTGCTACACAGGAAAGTGGGGGGAGGGAAATGCTGCTGCTGCACAGGGAAGGGGGGATAGGGAAAGGGGGCCAGGGAGTGAACTTGCTTTGCTTTGGGGGATGGGTGTGCTTGGGGCAGGGAGCAATCTTGGTTTGCTTTTGGGGGGAGATAGAAGGGGGCCACAGAGAAAGACAAAGAAAGGCAGGCAGGGGGCCATGGAGAGAGACAAAAAGATAGCTAGGCAGTGAACGAGAACGAAAGAAAGCAGGCAGAGAGATAGACAGAAAGAAAGACAGACAAAGGGGGCTAGGGAGAGACAGACAGACGGATAGGGGGCAGAGAGAGAGACAGACAGAAAGAAAGACAGGCAGACAGCGGGAGGGAGAGAGAGAAAGAAAGGAAGAAAGAGACAGGGGCAGGGAGAGAGACAGCAGAAAGAAAGAAAGACAGATAGACAGCAGGAGTGAGGGAGAGAGATAAAAAGAAAGGAAGAAAGACAGAAAGAAAGACAGACAGACATATATTCTAGCACCCGTTAATGTAACAGGCTTAAACACTAGTAGCTCTATAAAATCTAATCTAATCTAATCTAATCTAAATCTTGGGTTTATATACCGCATCATCTCCGCAGATGGAGCTCGACACGGTTTACATGGTTAGGGAAGGAACGGAACTCCAGTGGAATTATATAAGTATGAGAGAAGAGAGGTTGGTGTGAGAGTGCCAGGAGTGGGACGGGGTTACGTTCTAGAGAAGAGCCAGGTCTTCAGATGCTTACAGAATGGTAGAAGGGGGCTCAAATTGCGGAGAGGGGAAGGGAGACTGTTCCAGAGCTGAGTGATTCTGAAAGGGAGGGAAGAGCCAAGTTTACCAACAAGGGAGATGCCTTTTAAGGAGGGGTAGGATAGTTTTAATTTTTGAGTGGATCTAGTGGAGGTTGGATTTGAGGAATTCCAGGATAGAGGGATAAAAGGAGGAAGGATACCGTGGAGGATCTTGAAGGTTAGGCAGGCACATTTAAAGTAGACCCTGGAAATAACGGGAAGCCAGTGGAGTTTGGATAGGAGCGGTGTGACATGGTCAAATTTACTTTTTGAGAAGATAAGTTTGGCCGCGGTGTTCTGGATTAGTTGGAGTCTGTGGAGGTTTTTCTTTGTTAAGCTTAGGTAAATGGAATTGCAATAATCCAATCTGGAGAGGATAATGGATTGTACGAGGACGGCAAAGTGTTTTTGGTGGAAGCAAGATCTCACTTTCCTCAGCATGTGAAGGCTGCAGAAGCATTTTTTTATCAGGGAGTTGAGGTGGTCGTTGAAGGATAAAGATTGTAAAATGCTAAGTCATGATACTTGTACAGCTGTCACCAAGCATTAGATTCTATAACCTAATCCCCATAATGAGAGAAGTAACTGGAACCACAAGGGGGATCAACAGGAAGCACAACTTGAAATTCAGCACCAAGTTGGTAAATTAGGGCCTGCTTCTACTGTATATATGGCACCTAAAATATTGGCTGTGACTAGAATGGCACTTGATGCAGTTCTATAAGGTGTGCATACCTTTTATAGAACATAATAGTCTTACTGGGTCAGACCAATGGTCCATCAAGCCCAGTAGCCCATTCTCACAGTGGCCTATCCAGGTCCCTAGTACCTGGCCAAAACCCAAGGAATAGCAACATTCCATGCTACCGATCCAGTGGTTTCCCCCATGTCTTTCTCAATAAGAGACTATGGACTTTTCCTCCAGGAAACTGTCCAAACCTTTTTTAAAACCAGCTATGCTATTCGCTATTACCACAACCTCTGGCAATATGTTCCAGAGCTTAACTACTCTCTGAGTGAAAAAAAATTTCCTCCTATTGGTTTTAAAAGTATTTCCCTGTAATTTCATCAAGTGTCCCCTAGTCAGTGGCGTACCAAGGGGGGGGGGGCGGGAGGGGCGGTCCGCCCCGGGTACCAGCCCTGAGGGGGTGCTCCCGGCCTTGCAGTTCAGTCCCCCCCATCCCACCCCCAAAGGACCGCTTGCCCCACTGACCTTCCTGCACCACCTGTGAAGCAGCCCGCAGCAGGATCGCGACGTCAGCGATCGCTGAGCTGCTTGGGCGCTGCTTCCTGCGCCGCGGTCCCGCCCCTCCTCTGACATCAGAGGAGGGGCGGGACCGTGGCGCAGGAAGCAGCGCTGACGTCGCGATCCTGCTGCGGCTGCTTCATAGGTGGTGCAGGAAGGTCAGTGGGGCGAGTGGTCCTTCGGGGGTGGTGGGGGGGGACTGAACTGCAAGGCTGGGAGCATAGGTAGTGCTGCTTCATAGGTGGTGCGGGGAGGCCAGGGGGGCGAGCGGTCCTTCGGGGTTGGGCGGGCGGGCAGGCAGGCAAGCTTTCAAGGGGGAGGAGGGTGACAGGCAGGCAGGCAGGCCTTCAAGGGGGGACAGGCCTTCAAGGGGAGGGACAGGCAGGCCTTCAAGGGGGGAGGCAGGCCTTCAAGGGGGGGGCAGGCCTTCGGAGGGGTGTGCAGGCCTTCAAGGGGGAGGGACAGGCCTTCAAGGGGGGGACAAGGGGGTGGGACAGGCCTACAAGGGGGTGGGACAGGCCTTCAAGGGGTGGACAGGCCTTCGGGGGGGGTGCAGGCCTTCAGGGGGGGTGCAGGCCTTTGGGGGGGTGCAGGACTTCGGGGGGGTGCAGACCTTCAAGGGGGTGCAGGCCTTCAAGGAGGGACAGGCCTTCAAGGGGGGGGACAGGCCTTCAAGGGGGGGGACAGGCAGACAGGCCTTCAGGGGGGTGCAGGCCTACAAGGGGGTGCAGGCCTTCAAGGGGGGGACAGGCCTTCGGGGGGGTGCAGGCCTTCAGGGGGGGTGCAGGCCTTCGGGGTGGGGTACAGACCTTCAAGGGGTGACAGGCCTTCAAGGGGGGGGACAGGCCTTCAAGGGGGGGACAGGAAGGCAGGCCTACAAGGGGGGACAGGCCTACAAGGGGGAGACAGGCCTACAAGGGTGGGACAGGCCTTCGGGGGGTGCAGGCCTTCGGGGGGGGTGCAGACCTTCAAGGGGGGGACAGGCAGGCAGGCCTTCAAGGGGGGGACAGGCCTTCAAGGGGGTACAGGCAGACCTTTAAGGGGGGGACAGGCCTTTGGGGGGGACCCTGGTTTAGAAGTACACAAGGGAAGGGGGTGTTCAAAGAGACGTGCATATGCCAAACTTTGGGGGGGGAGGAAGAAATAATGGGTCTGAAAATAGAGGAGAGGGAGAGAGATGGTGGACCATGGGATTTAGGGAGGGAAGGAACAGAAAGGGAGAGAAATTGGACACAAGGGATGGTGTGGAGGAGGGATAGAGATACTGGATAGGAGGGTAATTGGGAAAAGAAAGGGAGAGATGGTGGACTCTGTGGTGGTGGGGAAGGAGGGAGAGATGCCGGATGAAAGGGTAGTTAAGAAAAGGTGGATCTGTGGAGGGAGATGAAAAAAAGAAAGATACCAGAATTCCTGGGGAGGGAAGGGAAATGGAAAGGGAGAACAGAGTTGGCAGATGGATGGTTAGAATGCAGAAAGAAGGAGACCCTGGCAAGCAAGTTATCAGAAGAAAACCAGAGCCTTGGACCAACAAGATTTGAAATATAACCAGACAACAAAAGGTAGAAAAATTAATTTTATTTTCTGTTTTGTGATTATAATATGTCAGATTTGAAATGTGTATCCTGCCAGAGCTGGTGTTGGACTGCAAACGTGAGCTAGGATTTAACAGAGAGAGGAAAAGTCCTTTTTGTTTCTTTATTTTATTTACACCACAGCGCCAGTGTGGTTAGGAGAAGCCAAAGGGGGTGAAAAAGCTATAAAACCCACCAGGAGTTTTGAAAAAAATCACCCAACTGGGCAGGAAAATCGAATTGAAAAACCAATTCAATAGGCTGAATCGAATCGAAATTTTTTTTCCTGAATCTGGCAGCATTAGTTTGCGCTACTGTCTTAGAATTTAGTACCTGGGATTGGGGAGAGATGGCATCCTCAGTACTTTATAATGCAAGTGAAACGAGGATTTGGTCAGATTTTGAAGGGTCTGCAGAAAAAAATATTGTATAGGCCGGGGACATGAGACAGAAGGAAATGGGAATTTCTTCCTTCTATTTTTGTGAATGGAAAGGCTGAGGATGTCAGAGAGTTCTGTTAAAATATGTGCTTTATAAGAAAATATAATAATGTGTTTTATAAAGTTTATAGCATAGCTGGTCTACCCAGTGAGGTGTTCCTAGTGGTGGTGGTGGCAGCGTGTCAATGTGTTGAGAGGAAGAGGTGGTCTGGGAAATTCTGCTGAGCAAACTCCGGGCCCATTTCCACCCCCCAGTTAGTCCACTCCACTCAACTGGTTCACACATTGAGTGGGTCTTTGGTGTTGTTTTGGGATCTCTTCCAGTGGTTTATCAGTATCTCCTTCTGGTCCAAGGAAGGAAACTTTGTTATCCTTAGCATTGACCTACAGAATATGTTTGTAACAGCGCTGCTTGTGTGGCATTAGGCTATGTAGTGATCGAAAGAAAAAAACAGACCTTTGCACTTTTTTGCACTATATGGTGGGTGTATGAGGAGATTCACATTTCCTGCACAGCTAATTCCATGTGAAGTTACCTTGTGCTGTATTTTACATCTAGCAAGGTCTCTGTTTGAAAGGAAAGATCTAAACTTAAAAATGAAGTGGCCAGAAGTTATGGTAAAAGCAGATAGTGTAGCTGGTTGTAAGAAGGATTTGGACAAATTCCTGGAGGACAAGTCCATAATCTGTTATTAAGACATGGGGGAAGTGTCTGCTTGGCCTGGATCGGTAGCATGGAATGTTGCTACTCTTTGGGTTTTGACCAGATATTAGTGTCCTGGATTGGCTATCATGAGAATGGGCTACTGGGCATGATGGACCATTGATCTGACCCAGTTAGGCTATGTTATGTTCTCATCTGTAGGGGCCTTTGTTTTCACATCTTATTTTAATGTATTTTTTTTCTGGGAACTTATCAGTGTTTTTTATAATGGGAACAAAAATGGAAGAGAATTAATGTGTGTGGGATGAGGGGGTAACTAATTTCTTCAGCTAAATAATTCAATCCACTTCAAACAGACATAGGAGAACTCACGCACCATTCACACACCCTCCAACCAAAAACGTCAAAAGAAAAAACTGTTCGACAACCTCCTAGCCATTCGAGCTGCAACACTCGACCCCCAACTCTACAACCAATTGACATCGACCACAGACTGCAAAACCTTCAAAAAGAAATAAAAACCCTTCTATTCAAAAAACACATAAAACCGAACTAACACAATCAGAACTGTCCCAAGCATCACCTGCAACTACTCCATATGTACTTCTGATGTCATGACAATTCAGACATAATTTATGTTATGTTATGTTTGGAATATAAGAAAATTTTCACTGCCTGGTTCTATTCTGACCATTTATTCCGTTTCATGGTCATTACAAAAAATATTTTTTTACATGGGGGGGTGTCAAAAAATGATGGGCTCCGGGTGCCACATACCCTAGGTACGCCACTGCCCCTAGTCTTTGTAATTTGACAGAGTGAAAAATCAATTCACTTGTACCCGTTCTACTCCACTCAAGATTTTGTAGACTTCGATCATATCACCCCTCAGCCGTCTTTTTTCCAAGCTGAAGAACCCTAACCTCTTTAGTTTTTTCTCATACGAGAGGAATTTCATCCCCTTTATCATCTTGGTCACTCTTCTTTGAACCTTTTCTAGTGCTACTATACCTTTCTTGAGATAAGAAGACCAGAATTGAATTCAATACTCTAGATGAGGTTACATGTAGTGCCTGTGTATATCGCATAAGTTAAGCACACCCATTTTGGACAGCTAAAACCAGGCCTAGATGCCTGCACCTAAGTTGCCTGCGCATCGGGCCTATTCTGTAACAGTGCATACAACTTTTAGGAACACCCACGATCCGCCCACATTCCAACACTAGCCATGACCCTTTTTCAAATTCACATACTGCGACTGATGCATACTTTTTATAGAATTGTGTTGAGTTTTACATTTAAATTTTAATTAATGCCAATTATCATAAATTATAGGGTTTTAATTGTCAATTATCATTGTCAATTAGGCCAATTAATCAATTAAGTGGTATGCACATCAGCTATATGCACCAATGTGATTAAACAGCTGTAACTGATTAAAAGCTATACAGTATTACTCTTGATTTTACAGGAAGACATGCAATAATTTGAGATGTTTCACCATGAAAAAAGAGGAATTACTAAATTTGAAGGAACAATAATGGATCTACTGGTTACATACTATATAACTGGGAGGTTAAGCTAGAATGGGGTTCACCTATCTAGATCACCTGCTTATAGTTAAATCTGTTTCCTGTTTAAATTGTTCCCCATTGTTGGGAGGTAGACATTACAAAATGTAATTTGGATGATTGGTCTCCCATTTATTTTGTAGGGCAGGATATATGTGAATGCTTTGACGCTGCGGTGGTTTTCTGACTCAGCACTAAACAATTAAAATAATCTAAATAATTGTAAGAAAAGTTATTGCATTCTCTTATAAGAGAACCCAATCGCTGTTAGTCTACTATGTGGTGTAAGAGTCAATAGCAGCAATGGTTGGGTTTAAATAGAGTAGGTAAAAATGTCGCCATCATCTTTAATGCTTAAGTGGTCAGGACAGATGTCAGTGGCTTAAAGGTTGGTGGCTTACAAAGTATCTTATGTTGTCAATTTTCGATGTAGATCTACTTTGTATTTAGTTTTTGGTACTATGTATCTACAGGGGAACAGCCTTGATAAAGCAGGAAGCACAACATGTTGGCTTTCAAGACCACAAGCTAAGTGTTTATTATTATTATTATTGCAAATACTGTTAAGTTACAAATTATGGAGAATAATTGAACCAATGAGGAGACGGCACATAAAGCTTAGGACAATGAGTTTGTATGAGTCCTGAGGGTGTCAGGTAAAAAGCGCGCCGGGACAAAGGCGCACCCAGACAATTGAGCGCAGCGCGCGCCACCGCACCGCTCTAAATTACTATTTTTAGCGCTCCGACGGGGAGGCGTGGGGGAACCCCCCACTTTACTTAATAGACATCGCGCTGCTTTGTGGGGGCGTTGTGGGGGGTGTGGGGGGTTGTAACCCCCCACATTTTACTGAAAACTTCACTTTTTCCCTGTTTTTAGGGAAAAAGTTCAGTTTACAGTAAAACGTGGAGGGTTATAACCCCCCAAACCCCCCATAGCGCCGGCGCAATGTCTATTAAGTAAACTGGGGGGGTTCCCCAACAAAACCCCCTGTCGGAGCCCCTAAAAACTGTAATTTAGAGCGGCATGGCGGCGTGCGCTGCGCTCAATTGTCGGCGCGCGCTTTTGTCTTTCGCGCCGTTGTCTATGAACCGTCCTGAGTAGTGTCTCTGAGGTTTGAAGAATAGTTGACTAAAGTTAGAAAGAGCTTGAGGTTTTAGTTAGTGAAGTTTGGGATATAATAGGAGACATTGCATTTTTGATGAATGGGAATAGTCTATTTTCGTATAGTGAGATATTGGCATTCGACACCTCACAATCAGCTTCAATTAGACCCAACTGAAAGTTAAGCCCAAAGAGCCTGAACTAAAAGTAGGCGTGGTTAAGGGGTAGATCATGGGTGTGTTTTCCAGCTAGGTGTTTCTTTGTGAATCAGGTGCCATTAGGCTCTGTTATCAGTGCTTACTGTTAGGCATAGAAAACCCTGGCATAAACTGAGGACGCCTAAATGTTAGGATGCTGAGCATCACTGGATACATTTTTTTTTTTAAACTACTGAAAGTTTTCTGTGATATCTCAGACAAAATAGATGAGGTGAAATCAAATGGCTTGATAATTAAATGAACCCCAATTAAGATGCTGTAGGCCTGGTGAGCTGTGAAAAAATAAAGGAAGTTTTAAAGAGCCATAAAACTGGCTGAAAAACTAAGGAGAAAAGGGGAAGAGTAAAAGGGGAGGAACAGGTATGAAGAGAGGGAAGGGGAGAGTAAGAACATAAGAATTGCCGCTGCTGGGTTAGACCCGGGGTCCATCGTGCCCAGCAGTCCGCTCACACGGCGGCCCTCTGATCAAAGACCAGTACCCTAACTGAGACTAGCCCTACCTGCATACGTTCTGGTTCAGCAGGAACTTGTCTAACTTTGTCTTGAATCCCTGGAGGGTGTTTTCCCCTATAACAGACTCCGGAAGAGTTTTCCAGTTTTCCACCACTCTCTGGGTGAAGAAGAACTTCCTTACGTTTGTACGGAATCTATCCCCTTTCAACTTTAGAGAGTGCCCTCTCATTCTCCCTACCTTGGAGAGTGTGAACAGTCTGTCTTTATCTACTAAGTCTATTCCCTTCAGTACCTTGAATGTTTCGATCATGTCCACTCTCAATCTCCTCTATTCGAGGGAGAAAAGGCCCAGTTTCTCTAATCTTTCACTGTACGGCAACTCCTTCAGCCCCTTAACCATCTTAGGCGCTCTTCTCTGGACCCTTTCGAGTAGTACCGTGTCCTTCTTCATGTACGGCGACCAGTGCTGGACACAATACTCCAGGTGAGGGCGCACCATGCCCCAGTACAGTGGCATGATAACCCTCTCCGATCTGCTCGTGATCCCCTTCTTTATCATTCCTAGTATTCTGTTCCCCCTTTTCGCCACCGCCGCACATTGCGAGGAGTGAAAGAGAAAGCTATCCACCAGTTACATGCCTATGAAAATTCCATAATGATGTCTAATAAAGAATGAAAGAAAAAGACAACACAAAGATCTATCGGTGCCAGATTATTCTGAGATAGTAAAACTAGCATTTCTGTTACTTACAGCTTATTTGACCGTATGTCCTTTATATTAACCACTGAATAAGCCACAAACATTGCATCTGTTGGTTGTGAGTTAAATTCTGCTTCAAGCATCACCTCTGAATACTGTCCAAGTGGATCTTCAAGTGGTTTATTCACAACTGAATACAACACTTTAGGGCTATGCTGTAAACTGCTTTCAAAGCCTATAGCATATGGTGAGCCTGTTTAAAAAAAAATACAAAATACAGTAAATATAACGATATGCAGGTATAATGTATAGAATCTATTTTGTTTATTTAAAGCTTTTATACTGCTAATTAATGACTATGAAGTCAATTCAGAGCAGTTTACATGAGCAGCTTTGATGGATATGAACATTAACTTTAGTAATGGTGGCACAGAACATGAGTTATATCCCTAGCAGAAGGCAGCCTAGCCAAACCATTAGGAATCCAGTCTATGAACAGAACACTTAGGGGCAGATGCACAAAATGCCACAAACCGGTGAAAAACACCAATTACAGAGAGATTTTATTTTACCAGATAGTGCTGAACACAAACAGCATGCAAATTCTTTTCACTCTGTTTATGTTGAGGATCAGTAGTAAACCTCAGCACCCAGAGGTTGTGGGTTCAAACCCACGCTGCTCCTTATGACCCTGGGCAAGTCACTTAATCTCCTTATTGCCACAGGTACATTAGATAGATTGTGAGCCCACCGGGACAGACAGGGAAAAATGTTTGAGTACCTGAATAAATTAATGTAAACTGTTTTGAGCTCCTTTGGGAGAACATAGTAACATAGTAAATGATGGCAGATAAAGACCCAAATGATCCATCTAGTCTACCCAACCATACCTATAGAGCTTACAGGAATGGGGCAGGGACAGCAACAAAACTCACAGAGAAATTGAATTCCTATGGGAACGGGGAGAAATTTGTGCCCATATCATTCTCTAATTGTAACATCATTGATGAGGTTGGCTCTTAGGCATTGGTGGAATGAGGCATTATGACATCACAATTCAAAGGGCCACTGAAAAGTTAGCCCAACCAAGAAGAGAATGATGTGAAACCATGAAACTTTCAAGTTATTCCACACTTTTCTTGACGCTTTTCATTTAATTTCATATCATTCACATGAAAAGTGTGGAATAACTTGTAAGTTTCATGGATCCACATCATTCTCTTAGACTGTCCTTAGCTGTCCAACTAAGTTGTTCCACATTTTCAGCCTTGCTATTGAAATCGCCTTAGTTCTAGTCTCAGCATATTTCACTCACTGCGTTCCATCTAGTGACAAGCTCATCGCCATCTCAAATCATAGCGGGCGATGTGGGGATACAATGTCATAGCTTGTGATAAATACCAAGATATGCCATTAAGCACTGCCTGAAAAATTAACGCTAAAACTTTAAACAAAATTCTACATTTAACAGGAAGCCAATGTAATTGTCACATAAAAGGGGGTCACATGTCCCAACCTATCACTTCCAAAAATCATTTGTGCAGCAGCATTCTAGATCAGTGGTTCCCAACCCTGTCCTGGAGGACCACCAGGCCAATCGGGTTTTCAGGCTAGCCCTAATGAATATGTATGAGAGAGATTTGCATATAATGGAAGTGACAGGCATGCAAATCTGCTTCATGCATATTCATTAGGGCTAGCCTGAAAACCTGATTGGCCTAGTGGTCCTCCAGGACTGGGTTGGGAACCACTGTTCTAGATTACCTGCAGTAGGGAACTCCGGTCCTCGAGAGCCGTATTCCAGTCGGGTTTTCAGGATTTCCCCAATGACTATGCATAAGATCTATTTGTATGCACTGCTTTCAATGCATAGTCATTGGGGAAATCTTGAAAACCCGACTGGAATACGGCTCTCGAGGACCGGAGTTCCCTACCCCTGCTCTATTGGGATTCCCTGTATATCAGGAGTGTCAAAGTCACTCCTTAAGGGCTGCAATCCAGTCGGATTTTCCCAATGAATATGCATGAGATCTATGTGCATGCACAGCTTTCAATGCATATTCATTGGGGAAACCCTGAAAACCCGACTGGAATACGGCTCTCGAGGACCGGAGTTCTCTACCCCTGACTAAGAGGATCCCATCCCCAGGTACAGGGTATTGCAATAGTCCAATTTGATAAGATTGGCTTCAGTCTATTCAATTGCTGCATTTGGAAAACTGAAGATTTCACTTGATCTCTCCTCTTTATCTCCTACACCCCATCTTCTGATCTCCATTTTTTCAGCAAGGTGAACTTACTGAATCTGAGCCTTTTCACTTCATGGTCAGCTCCAAATTCTCTAGTTGCCCTCTTGCTGTTCTGTATGCCTGGAGTAGCCTTCCTGGGTTTATGTTCTGTCTCTGGCCATATTTGTTTATTTAAAAACTTATACCTCGCTTAAATCTAAGCGGTTCACAATTCCATACACAATCATAAATAACAATACAACAAAGAATAATTTACAGGTATCAAAAGTTCTCCAGGATTACTATCATTAGGTAAAATTCAGGAAGAAGCCTCCATAAATCAAGTTGTTTTCATTACCCTTTTAAATTTCTGAATGTCTGATAGCAGCCTAAGTGGTCCAGTCAAATTATTCCATAAAAGCACCCCTGCCACTGAGATTATTGAAGCTCTCATTATCTCATAATATACCTTACGAGCCCTTCACTAGCCTACTTTAACATCCCCTCTGACCTCAAGGGTCTACATGGTTGGTACACTTTCAGCACCTAAAGTTCCACCCAGTGGTGTAGTAAGGGTGAGCAGGTGCCCCTCCCAGCCCTCTTTCCGGCCCCCTCCCTTTCTCTATATCTTTTTAACTTCTCTGGCGTGAGCAGCATGCCCATATCGGTATTGGCTCATCCTTTGATGTCACTTCCTAGGTGCAGGTCCCGGAAGAGACATCAGAGAGTGTGCCAATGCCGACATGGGCAGCAACCTTGCACCGGGGAAGTAAAGAAGATACGGGGGAAGGCATGGGGCGCACGTGGCATGGAGAGGAGTAGTGGGTAGAGAGGAGGAAGACTGAGCCTGGGGCGGACCGCCCCCCCCCCCCTCCTTACTATGCCACTAGTTCCACTAAATTCCCACATTGTTATACGTTGCTGTTAAACCCAGACAGTTCTGCATCATATCCTTATTGAAGACTTCTGTCTTGTCTGTGAGTCTTCACTAGATCATAAGCATCACAGAGAAGGGACTTTTTCCTATGCTTATTTGTATAGCACTATGTATATTTTGTAGCACTATATTTAAATGTGTATTAATAGTAATAGTACTTACAATCATCATTGTTCAGATTCTCAGCAGCATTGTTACCTCTAAAACAAGGAAGAAGAGGAGATGATTTATTAAATAGCTACTATGTTGGCATCAGCGGTTACTTGAAACTTTCAGTATTCCATACCTGTGAGGCACCGACAGCTTTCCTAGAACAGATTAAACATAGTCTCAGAATTCTGCCAGTAAAACATTTGATCAAATATTGTATTACTAGTGTTTAAGCCCGTTATATCAACGGGTGTTAGAACATATGTCTGTCAGTCTTTCTTTCTTTTTGTCTCTCTCCCTGCTCCTGTCTCTTTCTTCCTTTCTTTCTTTCTTTCTGTCTCTCTCCCTGCCTGCTGTGTCTTTCTTTCTGTCTGTCTCTCTCCTTGGCCACCTGTCTGTCTGTCTTTCTTTCTGTCTGTCTGTCTCTTTCTGTCTGTCTGTCTCTCTCCCAGGCCTCCTTTGTCTTTCTGTCTGTCTGTCTGTCTGTCTCTCTCCCTGGCCCCCTGTCTGTCTGTCTTTCTTTCTTTCTCTCTCCCTGCCCACTGTCTTTCTGTGTCTGTCTTTCATTCTCGTGCACTGAGATACTTCAGCTCCAGCCCCCTTCTCCCATCTACCCTTCTCCCCTCCCTAGCATGAATAACCGCCAACCTCAGTCCGGATGCTGAGCGTCGGTATGCCTGCTTCCATTATTTTTGTGCTCTCCTTGGTCCTGTTAGACGAAGTGAGGGCAGGATGGGGGAGTCGCCGCCGTGCCCCCGTGCGTTCGTGCTTAAGGTGCATGCGCACTAGAAGAAGCCAGCGTTGCCGAGGGAGGGCGATGGAGAAACCGCCGCTGGCTCCTTCTACTGCGCATGTGTGGCAAGGAAGCACAGATCACAGATTGAAGTGCGCATACGCGCTAAGGGTTTTATTATAGCGGATAAGTTTGCTGTACTGGTTCCTACCTTGTGATTTCTTTTTCTTCAAATACAGGAACAATATTATTATCCCAGTGCTAGACACGATGCCTCCTACAGCTCCGATAGTTGCATACAATGGATATTTGTCATGTACTGAAAGGTATGAATAAAATCAGTTTTATAGGCAAATATAGTGCAAACACTGTCTCTCTAGTGGAAAAGCAAGTTGCAAGCTATAAATTTTATTTCAATAATTTTGTATGTGTTTAACTAGGTTTTGACAGTTCTGCTCCCTTCATTAGAGCAGCACAAAACAAACTAAAGAGAACGTATAGCCATATTTACTAGTAAACTCTTGATTTGATTAAAAGCTAATAGGTTCGTAATCGAAACAGAACTATATCTTCAAACCCGCCTAAATCGGCATTTGGACGATCAAAAAGACAGGTCGTCCAAGTGCCAATAATCAAAATGGGTTTTAGATGTATCTAAAAGCAGCTTAGGCCTTTTCACTGCCGCTGTATGCCCAGAGTGAAAAGGGGTGTTTTTCAAGGAGTGTTTAGGGCGGGAGGTAGGCGGGATGTGAACCGACCTAGACTTAGTTGTCCTGCAGTGATAATCGAAAATTTAACGAGACTGTCTAGATGGAACTTTTATGTTGTAACTTAGGCAATCTAAAAAACAGGTCTAAGTGCCCAGAAGGTATCCAAAGTGACCAGATAACCACTGCAAACACAAAGTACAGACCTCCACACTGCCATAAAAATCAGAATAAAAATGTACATACCTGCTTGCAAAACATCGGCACCTGACATAGGAACGCCTAGTAGAGCTGCACCGAGGTTGCTTAAGTAGTCTAGGGGGTGGGCTAGTGAACCATAGAGAGGAGGATTGAGTCCTTAAGCCACTCTAACCACTGCATTCATGGTGAAAATGTGCACCCACCAAAACCTCCCAAAACCTTACTGTACTGCCATACAGGTGGCACCTGCAGCCATAAGGGCTATTGGTGTTTGGGGGGGCTCACCAAGACCTATAAGGGAGTTGTGGTGAGATGTTTATGTGGCACCCTTTTTGTGAAGTCCACTGCAGTGCCCTGTAAGGTGCCCCACTACTCCGTTGCCGTGTCTAGGTGGCCAGTCCATCACTTTGCTGATCCCTCCCACGTCCAAAAGGTCTTGTTCTAGGCATTTTTGACTTGGGCAAATTTTTGGAAAAGAATGCAGTATAAAGATAGATGACTTGGCGGTTTAGACGGTCAAACGGCTGGTCATAGAAGTGGATGATTCTCAAAAAATATATATATTTTGGACATATTTTTCAAGAATGGACTTTGGACATTTCTGACTTTAGGCGACTAGCGTTCTAGGCCCAAAACAGACTTAGACTTTCTTTTTTAATTATGCCACTCCATGTTTTAATGCAATAATGAAGAAAGTGCTGGAAGTGTTAGAGATGTAGAATTTTTAAATTAGGTTAATATATGTTTTAATTGAAAACCTAATTTTATAAAATATTTTAAAAACATTAAAGTTCTGCACAGAACTCGGAAAGATGCCTACCTCAAAAGAATGAATTATGAAAGAATTTTCAGCCTGAAGGAGCCAAGATGGATCTTTGAGTTAAATACCACATTTCCTCATAGCCTAAATAAAAGCACAGAGTGGCTGTCAATGATGGATTCAAGTGCTTCCTCTAAAAGAATTGGGGTCTTTAGCTTTTCAGTTTGGTGTTTTCTTTCTTTTTTGCTGCATTAATCTCTCTGCGCTAATTGTATTGGTTTAAATGCAATGATCCTTTAAATGATTAGTCTGGGTTAGTAGTGACATCTGGGGGGTTCCTTATATAGAAGGCTGATGAGACGCCACAGCCATTTTAGATTCAAACAGTTTTTATTGATGCAAATATCATCAAATACAATAAATACAGCATCAAAGGACATCAATAATGCATCAATTATTAATAAACATCATAAAAAACAAATTCCAATATCAATAAACCCCCACTTATCTATATAAGTTTGAACCTTTACCATCCCTCTCCACACCCACCCCTTCCCACCCAATAGTACTCTCTACCCAATGATACACTCTTTATTTGACTAAAAATCCAAATTAAGAAATCAAACTTAAAATCACATTACAGCCCTTAAGATGCAAAACTTGCAAATAAATACAGCAACGTTACTTTGACAGAGAGGACAGGTTATACACCGTTAGGTAAGAGTTGATGATTTACTTTTTCAAATTAGGGAATACATATTGGTGAACGGAATAGTAATGCCTTGGGTTTTTTTCAGCGTTTTTCACATCCCCTACCTTGATGGGGTATTGCTGCATATCAAGCTGTTTTTAAATTAAAATAAATAATATTTGAATGATGAATGGTATAAATAAACAGAAGAGTGGTAAAAACAAAAGTGAATTCAAAAGTACAGTTAAAACAAAACTAAAATAATAATCGATGACAATTGTGGCCAGATTGGGTTATGCTACTCTTTTGGCGATCTGAGGATCCCAGGTACCAATAGAGGGTGTGCTATACTCCTGCGCTCTGCTACTATAAAGAATCATTGTAGTGTTCTAGATAACTCTGTTATTTACCTCAAAAGTGGGCATGGTTAAGGGCAGAGAATAGGTGTGGTATGACTTAGGAGTCACTAGGTGCCTGTGGCTTAATATATTGGCACCTTGGCTTAATATACTGGCACCTACACCATAATAATAATAATAATAACAACAGTTTATATACCACAGGACCGTGAAGTTCTATGCGGTTTACAATGATTACAAATTGAGTAGAGCTAATAATTTTTGAAATTAGTGACTAACTGTTCTAGAGATCAGTTGTTGTGCAGATCAGTTACCTAAGTACTTCAGGAACAGATATGTTTTTAGGTGTCTCCTAAATTCCCCATAGTTATTAGCATGCATAAGTAACATAGTAACATAGTAGATGACGGCAGATAAAGACTCGAATGGTCCATCCAGTCTGCCCAACCTGATTCAATTTAAAAAATTTTTTTTTTTTTCTTCTTAGCTATTTCTGGGCGAGAATCCAAAGCTTTACCCGGTACTGTGCTTGGGTTCCAACTGCCAAAATCTCTATTAAGACTTACTCCAGCCCATCTACACCCTCCCAGCAATTGAAGCCCTCCCCTGCCCATCCTCCTCCAAACGGCCATACATAGACGCAGACCGTACAAGTCTGCCCAGTAACTGGCCTAGTTCAATCTTTAATATTATTTTCTGATTCTAAATCTTCTGTGTTCATCCCACGCTTCTTTGAACTCAGTCACAGTTTTACTCTCCACCACCTCTCTCGGGAGTGCATTCCAGGCATCCACCACCCTCTCCGTAAAGTAGAATTTCCTAACATTGCCCCTGAATCTACCACCCCTCAACCTCAAATTATGTCCTCTGGTTTTACCATTTTCCTTTCTCTGGAAAAGATTTTGTTCTACGTTAATACCCTTTAAGTATTTGAACGTCTGAATCATATCTCCCTTGTCTCTCCTTTCCTCTAGGGTATACATATTCAGGGCTTCCAGTCTCTCCTCATATGTCTTCTGGCGCAAGCCTCCTATCATTTTCGTCGCCCTCCTCTGGACCGCCTCAAGTCTTCTTACGTCTTTTGCCAGATACGGTCTCCAAAACTGAACACAATACTCCAAGTGGGGCCTCACCAATGACCTGTACAGGGGCATCAACACCTTCTTCCTTCTACTGACTACGCCTCTCTTTATACAGCCCAGAATCCTTCTGGCAGCAGCCACTGCCTTGTCACACTGTTTTTTCGCCTTTAGATCTTCGGACACTATCACCCCAAGGTCCCTCTCCCCATCCGTGCATATCAGCTTCTCTCCTCCCAGCATATACGGTTCCTTCCTATTATTAATCCCCAAATGCATTACTCTGCATTTCTTTGCATTGAATTTTAGTTGCCAGGCATTAGACCATTCCTCTAACTTTTGCAGATCCTTTTTCATATTTTCCACTCCCTCTTCGGTGTCTACTCTGTTACAAATCTTGGTATCATCTGCAAAAAGGCACACTTTTCCTTCTAACCCTTCAGCAATGTCACTTACATACATATTGAACAGGATTGGCCCCAGCACCGAACCCTGAGGGACTCCACTAGTCACCTTTCCTTCCTTCGAGCGACTTCCATTAACCACCACCCTCTGGCGTCTGTCCGACAGCCAGTTTCTGACCCAGTTCACCACTTTGGGTCCTAACTTCAGCCCTTCAAGTTTGTTCAACAGCCTCCTATGAGGAACTGTATCAAAGGCTTTGCTGAAATCCAAGTAAATTACATCTAGCATATGTCCTCGATCCAGCTCTCTGGTCACCCAATCAAAAAATTCAATCAGGTTCGTTTGGCACGATTTACCTTTTGTAAAGCCATGTTGCCTCGGATCCTGTAACCCATTAGATTCAAGGAAATACACTATCCTTTCTTTCAGCAACACTTCCATTATTTTTCCAACAACTGAAGTGAGGCTCACCGGCCTGTAGTTTCCTGCTTCATCCCTGTGACCACTTTTATGAATAGGGACCACATCCGCTCTCCTCCAATCCCCAGGAATCACTCCCGTCTCCAGAGATTTGTTGAACAAGTCTTTAATAGGACTCGCCAGAACCTCTCTGAGCTCCCTTAGTATCCTGGGATGGATCCCGTCTGGTCTCATCGCTTTGTCCACCTTCAGTTTTTCAAGTTGCTCATAAACACCCTCCTCCGTGAATGGCGCAGAATCTACTCCATTTTCTCGTGTAACTTTGCCAGACAATCTCGGTCCTTCTCCAGGATTTTCTTCTGTGAACACAGAACAGAAGTATTTGTTTAGCACATTTGCTTTCTCCTCATCACTCTCCACATATTTGTTCCCAGCATCTTTTAGCCTAGCAATTCCATTTTTTATCTTCCTCCTTTTTTACATTTTTAGCCATTTGTTCTTCCACCTGTGCCTTCGCCAAACGTATCTCTCTCTTGGCTTCTTTCAGTTTCACCCTGTAGTCCTTTCTGCTTTCCTCTTCTTGGGTTTTTTTATATTTCATGAACGCCAACTCTTTCGCCTTTATTTTCTCAGCCACTAGGTTGGAGAACCATATCGGCTTCCTTTTTCTCTTGTTTTTATTGATTTTTTTCACATAAAGGTCCGTAGCCATTTTTATCGCTCCTTTCAGCTTAGACCACTGTCTTTCCACTTCTCTTATGTCCTCCCATCCTAACAGCTCTTTCTTCAGGTACTTTCCCATTGCATTAAAGTCCGTACGTTTGAAATCTAGGACTTTAAGTATCGTGCGGCCGCTCTCCACTTTAGCCGTTATATCAAACCAAACCGTTTGATGATCGCTACTACCCAGGTGAGCACCCACTCGAACATTAGAGATACTCTCTCCATTTGTGAGGACCAGATCCAATATCGCTTTTTCCCTTGTGGGTTCCGTCACCATTTGTCTGAGCAGAGCCTCTTGAAAGGCATCCACAATCTCCCTACTTCTTTCCGATTCCGCAGACGGAACATTCCAGTCCGCATCCGGCAGGTTGAAATCTCCCAACAGCAGAACCTCCTCTTTCCTTCCAAACTTTTGGATATCCACAATCAGATCCTTATCAACTTGCTGCGATTGAGTCAGAGGTCTGTAGACTACACCCACGTAGATAGAAGTTCCATCTTCTCTTTTCAGAGCAATCCATATCGCTTCTTCCTCTCCCTAGGTCCTTTACATTTCGGTCGCTTGGATATTGATCTTTACATAGAGAGCTACTCCTCCACCTATATGACCATCTCTGTCCTTCCTAAAAAGATTATATCCCGGTATGTTTGCATCCCATCCATGTGATTCACTGAACCATGTCTCTGTGATAGCAACAATATCTAGATCTGCCTCTAATATCAGGGCTTGCAGATCATGAACTTTGTTGCTTAGACTGCGAGCATTTGTGGTCATCGCTTTCCAGCTATTTTTCAGCGATAATCTCCTTTTTCGTATGGATTTTTGTGTCGTTTCACTTTCCGTTGCAATACTAAGAAATGAGTTGCTGATATTGCTTATGTTGCAGCCTTTACTACTATCACACCTTTTCTTTTGCCGGGGGTGGTCTCTATAATTGTCCTTCGTACATACACCACCCCCACCTTCTAGTTTAAATGCCTAGAAAAATATTGTCTAAATTTCTCTGCAAGGTTTCTTTTTCCTGCTGTAGTAATATGTAGCCCATCAGTGCAATATAGCTTCTTGTCCTTCCATGTATTTCCCCATCCTCCTATGTACCTGAAGCCTTCTTGATGACACCAGGCTCTGAGCCATCTATTAAAGTCCTCTGTGTTTTTCACTCTTTGCTCTCCTTTTCCATATGCAGGCAGTATTTCAGAAAAAGCTAAAGTCTTTACAAAAGGTTTCACGCCCTCACCAAGCTCCCGAAAAGCTTTCTGTGCTGCAAGTGTGGAGTTGTTGGCCAGGTCATTTGTTCCCAGATGGATAACAATATCAGTGTTAAAATCCTTAGTTTCTTCCTTAATTATAGTCAGTATTTGCCTGGAACTCCTGGTAGCTGAGGATCCTGGAAGACATTTCACTATTTTGGTCTCCTCACCCTGTGTTCCAAGGTTAATGCCTCTGATGATGGAATCCCCCAACAGTAATAGTTTTCTGTTTTTGGCTTTTTTATTTGTACTTAGTGTGCTCTTGTTCTCTTGAGTTTCCCTCATTGGTTCAAGTCCCACCTCCCTTCTGTTTTCCTGAGTATCGCAGTGCACTAGTGGAGCGAAGGAATTCTGTAGAGGTAATATTAGTGAAGGTGGATGTTTCTGTGTTATATGTCGCAGTCTTCCTGAGCCTACTGTGACCCATTTATTCCTGGGCTGTTTTATTCTTTGAGGTAGAGGTGGTAAGTTGGTATGATTTTGTGGAGTGATGGAAGCTGCTTTAATTGTATTCAATTCCTGTTTAAGTTTGCAGAGCTCCTCCTTAATACTGGCAAGTTGAAGACAGATGGGGCAAGCCTTAAGCCTCCAAATAGTATGTCTTGGAATTAAAGCACCACAGTGATTGCATAGAATAAAGGTCATCTTGATTGGTTGTGAAGTGACTTGATTTGAGTAGTCCTGATTATATGGGTCTCTATATATGAATAGTGGTCCCTGGGGTTGGTGGGACTATAAGTAAGACTACAAGTAAGGCAGAAATATAGGCTCTATACCACCTAAAACACAGTATTTTAAACAAAACTGCAGGTTCTATCAGTGCTACCCTAAAACACAGGATTTATAACAGATTTTCCCTACTTTAGTCACCCTGAGCCACAGGCACCATAAATATAGTAACTGTTCTAGATCTTTACCCCATAATGCTGCCTATTCTTTGCCCCTAACCATGCCCACTTTTGAGATAGCTGTGATTCTATAAATGGATCCTAACAGTTGATTGGCAACCATGCCAAGTGGTGCTTAGGAGCTAGGGGCTTGTCTGTCATTTCAACTATACTTCATTGACCACAGACTCTCTCTTTAACTATGTAAGACTAATACCTCTATAGAAATGTTAAGTAATAGGAAATTTAGCTCACTCCTAGTAAGGAGCACTTGCTATGATAATAGGAAGTCCCATATCACGGCTATTTATTTAAAAGTATTTATAACCTGCCGATCCACAAATCTAAGCTGGGTACAATAAACACAAACAAAATCATAATAAGAACATAAGAAATGCCTGCACCGGATCAGACCTGGGGTCCATCTAGTCCGGTGTTCCGCACACGCGGAGGCTCAGCCAGGCACACCCTGGCAAATACAATGTCACTCGTATCCCTCAATGTCTTCTGCAAGAAGATGTGCGTCCAATTTTCCCTTAAATCCTAGAATGGTGGTTTCCTCCACCAGCTCTTTCGGGAGAGAGTTCCAGGCGTTCACCACTCGCTGTGTTAAGCAGAACTTTCTGACGTTTGTCTTGGCCGTGTCCCCTCTCAGCTTCAGGCCATGACCTCTGGTCCGAGACTGGGTTACATTTGCCAATGTGAATAATGCTGTTTCTTGCTCACCATCCTTTCCCCCTGCTGGTGAGTGAGCTTGCTCCATTATGTCAATCCCTTTTAGCAATTTAAAAGTCTCTATCAGATCCCCTCTCAGTCTTCTCTTCTCAAGGGTGAATAGTCCCAGTTTTCTGAGGCGATCTTTGTAGCTCAAGTTCTCCATACCTTTTACTAGCTTCGTCGCTCTCCTCTGCACCCTCTCCAGTAGTGTTATATCCTTCTTCAGGTATGGAGACCAGTGTTGGACACAGTATTCCAGATATGGTCTGACCATTGCTCTATAAAGCGGCATTATGACCTCCCTTGATCTACTCGTGATTCCTTTCTTTATCATGCCTAACATCCTGTTAGCTTTATTTGCCGCCGCTGCACATTGAGCCGATGGCTTCAGGGTTCTATCTATCAGTACTCCCAGGTCTTTTTCTTGTTCGCTCTTCCCCAATGTTATACCTAACAGTTTGTACCCATGCTCCTTGTTTTTACTGCCCAGGTGCATCACTTTGCATTTTTCTACATTAAAACTCATCTGCCAATTTTCTGCCCATCTCTCAAGTTGCTTCAAATCTCTCTGGAGTTCTTCGCTGTCTTTTTGTGACCTGATTGCTCCGCATAGTTTTGTGTCATCTGCAAACTTGATGATAGCACTGGTCGTTTCTTCTTCCAGGTCATTTACGAAGATATTGAATAAGATAGGCCCAAGAACTGAGCCCTGAGGCACACCGCTAGGTACTTTCTTCCAGTCTGAGTACTTCCCATTTATGCCCACTCTCTGTCTTCTGTTTTCTAGCCATTTTCCTATCCATCTTAGTATATCCCCTTCTATTCCATGACTTTGTAGTTTCTTGAGAAGTCTCGCATGAGGTACTTTGTCGAACGCGTTCTGGAAGTCCAAGTATATTATGTCAACCGGTTCTCCGCTATCGACTTGTTTGTTCACTCCCTCGAAAAACTGAAGTAAGTTTGTCAAGCATGACTTCCCTTTCCTGAAGCCATGCTGACTACCTCTCAGCAGGTCATGGTTATCCAGGTGCTGTATAATGCTGTCTTTAATCAAAGCCTCAACCATTTTCCCAGGGACCGATGTGAGACTCACTGGTCTATAGTTTCCCGGTTCTCCCCTTGATCCTTTTTTGAAGATTGGTATTACGTTCGCTATCTTCCAGTCTTCTTGTATCTGTCCGGTTTTAACTGACAAGTTAGCGAGGGTTTGCAGTAGTTCTCCGATTTCCACCTTTAGTTCTTTTAATACTCTCGGGTGAATTCCGTCTGGGCCAGGGGATTTGTCACTTTTTAGTTTGTCAATCTGATAGTATACCTGGTCCAGATCCACCTTCACTGTGGTGAGGCTCTCCTCTATTTCCCCCTTGAATACTTTCACTGTTTTGGGTATTGATGCGGTGTCTTCCTTGGTAAAGACAGAAGCAAATAAGGAATTGAATCTGTCTGCAATCTGTTTGTCCTCTTTGATGTATCCTTTTCTTCCTTGGTCGTCGAGAGGGCCCACTGCCTCCTTTGCAGGTTTCTTCCCTTTAACATATCTAAAAAATGGTTTGAAGTTTTTGGCCTCTTGGGCTATCTTTTCCTCATAGGCCCTTTTGGCTTCTCTCACAGCCTTGTGGCACTTCTTCTGGTCGTCTTTATGACTGTTCCAAGCCTCAGTTGTTTTCTCGCGCTTCCATTTTTTGAACGAGTCTTTCTTTTCCCTAACTGCATCCTTCACCTCTTTGGTTAGCCAAGCTGGTTCTCTTTTGGCTTTAGTTTTCCTTCCTTTGGCTATCTGTGGGATGTATAGATTCTGTGCTTCGGTGATAGTTTTTTTTAGTAGGGACCATGCTACCGTTTCGATTTTGGATATCCTTTTCTTGATCCGTTTTCTTACCATGGCTCTCATGTTATCGTATCTTCCTATTTTAAAGTTGAAGGTCTTGGTTAGGGTCTTTGTTCGCTTCCCCTTCCCGATGTCGAGTTTAAAGTAGATCATACTGTGGTCGCTCGTTCCTAGCGGGACCGTGACTTCTACATCTTTGGTTTGCCCAGTTATGCCATCTAGGACCAAGTCCAAGGTGGCGTTTCTTCTTGTCGGTTCTCCTACCATTTGTTCTAGGAAGCAGTCTCCCATCATTTCTTTGCCGCAGCTTGAGGTTACTAGGTTCCAGTCTATTCCTGGGAAATTGAAGTCTCCCATGATAGTTACATTGCCCGTCCTACATTCATGTCTTATTTCATCTATCATATCCGAGTCTGTTTCCTCCGTCTGACCTGGGGGTCGATAGTAGAGACCTATTTTTATGTCTGCTCCGTTTTGTCTGGGGATCTTTACCCAGAGGGACTCCAGTTTCGTTTTCTCCTCCGCCTTCCCTTCTCCAGTAGATTCTACTCCTTCCTGGACATATAGGGCAATGCCTCCCCCTTTCTGCCCTGTTCTGTCTCTTCTGTAAAGCTTGTATCCCTGCAGTACTGTATCCCATTCATTTTCCTCGTTCCACCATGTTTCTGTTATGCCAATGATATCTATTTCTTCGCATCAAGCTAGTGTTTCCAACTCCCCCATTTTATTTCTCAGGCTTCTGGCATTCGTGTACATACATTTAAGCTCCCTTTGTGTTGCCTTCTTAGATTTTCTGGGCTTCACAGTCCTTATTGTATCTTTTACTGCATCTATTTGCGCTCCATTGTTGTCTCCCTCATTTGCTTCAAGTTCTTCCTCTTCATCTGAGCGGATGTCCTTATTTCCTGCTGTCCGGGCCATCAACTGGTTGTCGACTGTCCGCTCTCCCCTGATCTTCAGTTTAAAGTCTTCTCAATGATCTTCTTCATGTTTCCAGCCAATATTCTCGCCCCTTCTTTGGTGAGGTGTAGTCCGTCCTTCCTATAGTACCTGCTCCTTCCCCAGAACGTCGTCCAGTTGCGCACAAAGTCAAACCCTTCTTCCTCGCACCATCGTCTCATCCAGGCGTTGATTTATCGCAGCTCATCTTGCCTCTTCGCATCTGCTCTCGGTACCGGGAGGATCTCAGAAAATGCCACTGTCACCTCCCTGACCTTCAGTTTTTTTCCAAGTGAGCGGAGCTGGTTCTTCATTTCCTCCCTATCGTACTTCCGTCCGCTCACGTCGTTGGTTCCCACGTGGATAAGTACCGCAGTGTCCTTCCCTTCTGCGCTGTCTATAATCCTGATGATCCTGCCAGCCACATCCTTCACTCTTGCTCCGGGCAGGCAGGTGACCAGTCTGTCTTCTCTTCCTCCTGCAATGTGGCTGTCTACATTGCGTATAATGGAATCTCCAACGATGATCCCTATCTTCTCTATTCGAGGGTTTCTTGGGAGTCGCAAGTCCACGTCCATGGTGTAGGTCCTGTCTTCTTTCTTCTGTGGCACATCCCCAACCTCAGCTGCCGACTCTTCATCAATTGTAGTGGTATCTCCGCCCATATCACCATGGCCTTCTTCCTGGGTAGTTCGGGTACAGCTGTCCAACCCTGGGACTTCCACATGTTGCTGGTGGGCTTCCTCGATGAATTTCTCAAGTTCCTCGATCTCTTCGCTGGCAATAGATGTCTCCTGCTTGCTGGGTTCTTCTTCTTTACAGGTGAGGAGTTCTTCCAGTTCTCTCACTGTTCCCTCCAGCATACGAACTTGTTGTTTCAGGCTATCCAGTTCTCTGCCCCGACTGCAAACGTATGCCCTAGTCCCCGAGGGGAGGTAGTCATACATATTGCAGTCAATGCAGAAGACTGGAAAGCCCATCTTCTGGGTACCGTGGGCGATCATTTCCCTTCTGAAGTCTGGGCTGTATGTGAATCTTCTGTTTCTGTCGGTTGTGTGTGACCCGACTTCCTGTTGTTGTCTTCTAGTTTGTAGTGAGTCTGTTTGTGCTGCTGTGCTTTGGGTGTTTTAGGTGAGTGCTTGTTTTAGGTGTGTTCTAGGAATGTGGTGTGAAAGAAGTGTTCCCTGCTGTGTGGCTAGGTAAGAAAAGCCTTGTAACTTACGCTTTTGGTCTTTCTTTTGGGTGACCTAACTTCCTGGCTCCTTCTTACGGCTCCTTCGCAAAGGCGCACTCGCGGAGGGGGTGGGTGGAGCTTCCTCTCGCCGCTACCCGCTCCTCTCCGCCGCCGCTGGTAGCTCTCTCCTGATCTTCCTTGCTTGCTTGTGCTTCCTCTGCCTCGCTGCTCCTCACAACGTGACTTTCACTGCCTCGCTGCTCCTCTCCACGCGGCTGAAGTGGCCTTCGCGCCCTGGCTCCCTTCCTGTTAAGGGGGAGTCGGGTCGATGACCAATACAAAACAGCAGAAGGCAATATAAAAAAGCAGCTGTAACTCACATTGTCACATGGCTAGCACCAAAAAAGGCGCTCAAATAAAACAGTTTTCACCCCCTTTCTAAAATGGCAGAGAATGTTCAATTGGCGCAACGTCAAAGGTAAGGCAATCCAAAGCGCCGGGCCCTGCACGGAAAACATGGATTGGTGATTCCCTGTAAGCCTTACGGCTACTAGTGACGGAATTTTGAGTTTTAAACTGTCTGAGGACCGAAGCTCATACAAAGGACAATGCCACTGCAAAAGAGAGCAGACACTTGACGGGCAATTATGCTGAAGCACCTTAAACATCACACAAAGGACCTTAAATTCGACTCGCCTACCAACAGGTAGCCAATGAAGATCTCGAAGTGTTGGAGTAATGTGGCTATCAAACCGGTCCTCTACCCTATTTCCTACTAACCAAATAGGAAAGGAGGGTTGGCAAGGTTGGAGGTAAAGTCTTATTTGAATTAGAAAAAAGAAGATAAGAAAAGGGGCATGTCCAAGGGTCCAGGATAACAGGCAAGTAGATTGATAGACAAGAGTGATTGACTTCAGAACCATAAGTATCCCTTGTACCTATCCCATTGTTTAAGTATCACAGGAAGCAGATTCTTTCCCAGAAAGACACAATGCACAAGTACTTCGAGCTCTACGAACGTGGAGATGATGCGGTATACAAACCTAAGGATTAGATTAGATTACATTACATTACATTACATAAAAACATAAGAATAGCCTTACTGCGTCAGAACAATGGTCCATCTAGCCCAGTATCTTCTTCACAGTGGCCAATCCAGGACACAAATATCTGGCAGAAACCCATATAATAAGCAACATTCCATGCTACTGATCCCAGAGCAAGTAGGAACTTCCCCCCATGTCTGTATCAATAGCAGACTATGGACTTTTCCTCCAGGAACTTGTCCAAACCTTTTTTAAATCCAGCTGTGCTAACTGTTGTTGCCACATCCTCTGGCAATGAGTTCCAGAGCTTGACTATTCTTTGAGTGAAAAAATATTTCCTCCTATTTGTTTTAAAAGTATTTCCATGTAACTTCATTGAGCGTCACTTAGTCTTTATACTTTTTGAAAGAGTGTACACTCACTGCAACTATTGAATATTGACCAATATATTTACATCAATATTTCAATCTGTTGTCGGGGTTCTTTTATTTATCTATTTATTTTTTTGTTTGGTTTTAGAAAAATGTAGAGAAATTACATAAGATACATTAATATTAGATTACATTAAATTAGATAAGATACATTAAATTAGATAATATTACATTAAATTAGATAAGATACATTAATTGCCCGTCATACATTAATAACTAGGTATTATTAAAACTCATTTAGCTCAAATTTTATGTGAACTCGCAGGCCTTGAGCATGCGCAGATGCTCAAGGCCCAGCACAGAAGAGGAGGCCGATCTTCGGGCACCGGCACCAACGCACAGGACATGACGGTGCTGGAGCCAAGACCGAGCTGAAAGTAAGAAGCGGGTTCGGGTGGGTCTGGGGGACTTCAGGTCGCGGTGGGGGGTGGGGGGTACCGGATCGCGGGGGGAGGGTGCCGGATCGCGGGGGGGGGGGGGGTCTTCGGGGGGAGCAATGTCGGTTCTCGTGGGGGGGATAGAACAGCGCCGCTGGCCTCAGGGGGTGGGAACGTATCAAAGCGAGTTTCCATTATTTCCTATGGGGAAACTCGCTTTGATATATGAGTATTTTGGTTTACGAGCATGCTTCTGGAACGAATTATGCTCGTAAACCAAGGTACCACTGTATATTGACTTCTTCTTATTTTTATAAATTGAATGAATGAATAAATAAAAACCAACTTACAATTTGAATCTATTTTGGGTTTCTCATAAACATGAAGAGAAAAGTTACTTATAATCTTCCACTGACGATTATTTGATGTCCAGAAAAATACAAGGCACAAGTATGCTCCACTGTCAGAGGTGCTGGCATTTCTGATTTCAATGCTATGGTTCTTATTTTCATGAAAGCGAGTTGATTCATTTAGTGAATTCATACTATGCATTCTGTTTTGGATTTCCTCATCCACAAAGAAAGTAAAATTCCAATAATCACTGCTTATAAAGAAATACACACATTTTTTCTCCTTTGCATGTTTAAGCCAACAAAGTACATAATCTTGATTAATCTTAAATTCACAAGGAAGAATAATATTTTTCTCTGTTTCTATTGAGTGGATTCCACTGTTTTTCCCAATGACTGAGATTATCTGGCTGTCTGAAAAATAAAATATAGACAAAAATAAGAAATTGCTCAGAAAAATTATCACACACATTACATACATTAATAACTAGGTATTATTAAAAGGCATCATCAGATTATTTAAAAATAAAAATCTGTTAAAGGCATAAAACAAATTTAAGACTAACACCTTATAATGCATATTCAATGAATGAATAAAGTGAGAAAATGAATCAGGACTTAAATCCCCACTCAAGGGTGATGGAACCTGATATGGGAAGCACTACTCCAGCTTTTCTGGAAACTTCCTAGCAAGCATATGCATGCACATCTGTTCTCAACTGCTGCTGTTGCACAGAACCTTGTTGGTCCATTACAAGCTAGAACAGTGGTCTTAAACTCGCGGCCCGGGGGCCACATGCGGCCCTCCAGGTACTATTTTGAGGCCCTCGGTATGTTTATCGTAATCACAAAATAAAACAGTTTCTTGATCATATGTCTCTTTAGCTATAAATTACAATATTATTATTAAGACTTAGCCAAAAGGAAAGAGTTTTACCTCATGCAAAATTGTTATTTCTTTAATAAGACATTAACTATTTTTCCTGTGGCCCTCCATGTACCTACAAATTCAAAATGTGGCCCTGCAAAGGGCTTGAATTTGAGACCACTCCTTGGGGAGATAGGTTGGGTGTGAGGATTTATGTCCTGCTGTCCTTAGAAAACACATGCTGCAGCTAAGTAGCCATATATATACTTTCATGTTCAAAGCTCAGGCATTATAGGGATTTTCAGACATCCACCTCAGTATTCTAACTTATGGTGGTAGAAATCCTCATCACTCCCAACCTGGCATTTTATCATTTTAATGTTTTTTTACTCTTCTTTCTTCTTTTATATTTTTCTTCTTTCAACTTATAACTACTTTAATAAATATGTGAATATTTCATAATAAATACTTTTCCAGCATCATTAATAAATATGAAGCATTACTTAGCTTGTGTGATTAGTGATTCTTATCCCCTTGCCGACACGTTTCGCAAAATACTTCATCAGGACGGGGAATCTTAATTATCATTCCTGCTCTCTTCTCATAACTACTGTATCTTTGATACATTTGATACCCTAATGTATCTTTGATATCTTTGATACATTAGCAGCTATGAGAAGAGAGCAGGAATGATAATTAAGATTCCCCATCCTGATGAAGTATTTTGCGAAACATGTCGGCAAGGAGATAAGAATCACTAATCACGCAAGCTAAGTAATGCTTCATATTTATTAATGATGCTGGAAAAGTATTTATTATTACATTACATTACAGATTTCTATTTCGCCATTACCTTGCGGTTCAATGCAGATTATGAAATATTCACATATTATTAAAGTAGTTAAAGTTGAAAGAAGAAAAAAAGAAAGAAGAGAATAAAAACATTAAAATGAAAAAAAGCCAGGTTGGGAATGATGAGGATTTCTACCACCATAAGTTAGAATACTGAGGTGGATGTCTGAAAATCCCTATAATGCCTGAGTTTTGAACATGAAAGTATATATATGAGTACCTAAGTGAATATCTAACTCTACTACCTCTAGAGGAAGTCAGTGTCTCATTGAATTGGAAAATTGAAAAAAGAAATATAATTGTATTGTTAAGACAGCTAAGTAGCTTCATTTTCTCTGAGGATAAGCAGGATGCTAAATCCACACTTATGGGATTCCCTCGCTACAGGCTGCCCTCAACCAAAACAAAAGGAACAATGCAATAATTGACATTGCAACTTCCAGAAGCTTTAATTATAATTTCTTTCCTTTTTTGGGGGGAATGACAGTATCAGCACCCTGGGGTTGTGGGTTCAAATCCACGCTGCTCCTTAATCCCCCCCATTGCCCCAGGTATATTAGATAAACCCACTGGGACAGATAGGGAAAAATGCTTGAATACCTGAATAAATTTGTGTAAACCGTTCTGAGTTCCCTTGGGAGAACAGTATAGAAAACTGAATAAATAAATATACGAAATTCGCTGAAGCTTCAGTAGGGAAGTTTGTATAATATAATTGTAAAATATCTAAGATAGAGAAAAGTCTTGAGAAGGTCGAATCCTAAGCTGCAGCATGCGAATTAGCAGCTACTGCTTTTTCAAAAGATAACCTAATGATCCATCTTCAAATGGAAACATTGGAGAATATCTCTAGGGCATGTAATCTGCATTTACTGAACTTTCTCATTATTATCTTCCCCTGAGAATTGTTTTAAAATTATATGTTAAAGAAGTATTACAGCTCTCCCCTGAAAGGTCTGATGTAAATATTATTTACCAAGGGGTATTAAACAGACTGCCCAGGAAGAGAAGTATGATCATTTGAATACACTGAATACTTTAGATTTAATTAGATTTTTGGAATCTTCTCAAGATAATATTAATAAAAGAGCTACCCTACTAGCAACATTGTCTTCAGTAGATAAAAAGATGGTGGTTATAAAATCTTATTTACGGAAGAAAAGTGTAACTTTTTGTGGACAACTGGTTTTAATGTTTCCAGTTGCGACCAAGCCAACTCAACTAAGACATAGGGCCTTCCTGTAGTTTAAGCCTAAAGTTTTGACTGTTGGGTCAAAACAATTCATATGTATTTTTGTACATTTAGGGCTCCTTTTACAAAGGTGCGCTAGCATTTTTAGCGCACGCACTGGATTAGCGCGCTCTAGCCGAAAATCTACTGCCTGCTCAAAAGGAGGCGGTAGCGGCTAGCGCGCGCTATTTAGCAGCATTTTAGCATGCGCTATTTTGCGCGTTAAGGCCCTAATGCACCTTCGTAAAAGGAGCCCTTAGAAATAAAGTTTATTTATTTTAAAAATTTATAGGCTGCTTAAATCTAAGTAGTTATATCGTCTGGAGTTAAATAGATGATCATGATGCAAGATAATTAGGGTTTGTGAATAATTTTTCCATGCCTGTGGATTTCTCTTTTTCTTCTTTAAGGATTATAACATGTGTAATTCTGGTCTCATCTCTGTTTGATGTGGACTGGTTTACGGTAATGTGGTGTTATGGTTGGTTTTTCTTTCCTTGAATTTAACTTGCAAATTGTTTCTAAAACATCAATTTAAAAAGTGCAGCAAGTGAACCAAGAAAGCAACATGGGAAGTATCAGAGCCTAGTTCAGGCAAAGCAGGCAATGACTCAACAGTTGCAAAAGAAGAAGCAAAAGCAAAGAGGACAAGAGGGAGAAGTTTTACTCTTATTTCCTCTTTTTGTACATGGGCCTGGCAGAGAAGGAAGTGCCAAACAAACTGATTTTATTTTGTTTTCTTCTATAACTTATTTCAATACTTTTTAGAGAGCAGCAGAAAAACTACTAGTCATTCAGAATACACAGCGCTTTGAGGATGAGTCAGTCATTTGATCATCCTTCATGCTTCACAAAGAGAAATGCTACATATTGGAAATCTGGTTGGCACGATCACACAAACCCCCTCTGCTGAGGAGTCACAAACTAGCTGAAAAGTTTTTGAGCTTCTATTCACCTTTTTCAAATTACAATTAGATCAGAAAAGTTTCAAGTTTGTTTTAGACTCAGGGCACTGGTCTTTGACCTAAAAGCCGCCGCGTGAGCGGACTGCTGGGCACGATGGACCAATGGTCTGACCCAGCAGCGACAATTCTTATGTTCTTATAAATGTCTGAGCAGTGTACAATTAAAAAATAATGGGGAGAAAATAAAAGTAGCACATTTTGTTAAGAGATGCATGAAATGCAAAACATACTTTTGTTAAAGTGTGCTAACCAATTTAGTGCACGCTAAATGCTAAAATGCGCAATGTGCGGCCACGGCAAAAAGGGCGAACAGAATGCTAGGAATGATAAAGAAGGGGATCACCAACAGATCGGAGAAAGTTATCATGCCACTGTACCGGGCCATGGTGCGCCCTCACCTGGAGTACTGCATCCAGCACTGGTCGCCGTACATGAAGAAAGACACGGTACTACTCAAAAGGGTCCAGAGAAGAACGACTAAAATGGTTATTGGGCTGGAGGAGTTGCCGTACAGCGAAAGATTAGAGAAACTGGGCCTCTTCTCCCTAGAACAGAGGAGATTGAGAGGGGACATGATTGAAACATTCAAGGTACTGAATGGAATAGACTTGGTAGATAAGGACAGGTTGTTCACCCTCTCCAAGGTAAGGAGAACGAAAGGACACTCTCTAAAGTTGAAAGGGGATAGATTCCGTACAAATGTAAGGAAGTTCTTCTTCACACAGAGAGTGGTAGAAAATGGGAACGCTCTTTTGGAGTCTGTCATAGGGGAAAACACCCTCCAGGAATTCAAGACAAAGTTTGACAAGTTCCTGCTGAACCAGAACGTATGCAGGTAGGGCTAGGCTCCGTTAGGGCGCTGGTCTTTGACCAGAGAGCCGCCACCTGAGCGGACTGCTGGGCACGATGGACCACTAGTCTGACTCGCAGTGGTAATTCTTATTTTCTTATGCCCATAGGATATAATGGATGCCTTAGCATTTAGCACACGCTACATAGCACACCTTAATAAAGGACCCCTTAGTTTCTTTAATCACAATTTGTAAAACCAGTGTTTGCCATGATAAAACTTACCTTGGTCTGGGCTTTGTTCCCTATGATAAAAATATTATATTTGAAGTGATTTTCACCTAACAATGGCTTAGAGTTTGACATACAGCCTTTAGTAAAAGATTGACATGTGAATATTCCACTTTTCAAAGAACTTGACTGCAACCTACGACTTAGTCCAGTATCTGCACAGCAAATGCTTCTGCTGTCTGTTGAATTATACTGGGATTGCTCTTGTGACGTACAGTTTAGTGGTGTCAATTTCCATTCTAGCTCATTAGCTTCATACCAGATGGTTCTAAGATCATCATTCAATTGATTGCATTTAATTGTGAGCTTCTCTTGTTTTTGCAGAAAGTAGATTTTACCTGTTGAAATACATAGGAAGAAGCATGAAAGTACCATTTAAAAAATGTATTCAGGAGATAAAAAGGTGTCTGAACTGAACTGAACATAGAAGATCCAAAATAACAATTCTTGCTTTGGTGTGTCATATATATCCTATATGACACACCAATGGATTATTTGCTACAGACATAAGAACATAGACCAATAGTCCATCAAGCCCAGTAGCCCATTCTCAGGGTAGCCAATCCAGGTCACGAGTACTTGGCCAAAACCCAAGGAGTAGCAACATTCCATGTTACCAATCCAGGGCAAGCAGTGGCTTCCCACATGTCTTTCTCAATAACAGACTATGGATATTTCCTTCGGAAAATTGTCCAAACCTTTCTTAAAACCAGCTACATTATCTGTTCTTACCATAATCTCTGGCAATGCATTCCAGAGCTTAACTATTCTCTGAGTGAAAAAATATTTCCTCCTATTAGTTTTAAAAGTATTTCCCTGTAACTTCATTGAGTGTCCCTTAGTCTTTGTAATTTTTGACAGAGTGAAAAATCGATCCACTTGTACCCGTTCTACTCCACTCAGGATTTTGTAGACTTCAATCCTATCTCCCCTCAGCAGTCTCTTTTCCAAGCTGAAGAGCCCTAACCGTTTTAGTCTTTCCTCATAGGAGAAATGAGAATGAATGAAGTTTTGAGGTCGATTAGAAATTGGATGACTAATAATAAATTGATGTTGAATGTGGTTAAAACCAAGATTATGTTGATGATACTTCTTTGACAATTCATGTGTTAAAACGCCAGATATGAATTACTGAAAATGAAACACTTATCGAGGAGTTTTGCTAGATTCTCAGCTTAGCTTTCATTTACATGTGCAGAGTGTAATTTTAAAAAAATTATTTTAAATTGTGGATGTTAAACAATCTTCGATCATACTTATCTAGATATGATTTCAAGAAAGTTGTTCAAACTGTGAAGCTTGCAGGGTTGTATTACTGTAATATTGTGTTTTATGGGAATCCCAAAGGAAAACAAAGAAACTGCAGACAAGAGTACAAGATGCAGGCTATATTTATTATAACAAAAATTGAGGGCTCCTTTTACAAAGATGCGTTAAGGCCTTAACGCGCGAAATAGCGAATGCTAAATTGCTGTACGTGCTAGCCGCTACCGCCTCCTCTTGAGCAGGCAGTAGTTTTTCAGGTAGCGCGCTAATCTGGTGCGTGCGCTAAAAACGCTAGCGCACCTTTGTTAAAGAAGCTCTGAATGCGGTTAATGTTACCACCTTATAACAAGCTAAGGGACCCGACGCGGCCGTGCTTTAGTTAACTGCCTTCATCAGGGGTCCCAGGTTAGCCTGTGTAAATCAAAGATAATCGCTGAATAATGGTCTCTGTCAATACAGAGACCATTGTTCAGCGATCACCTTCGATTTACACAGGCTAACATTCTTTTGTTTGCGGTTTAATTTGATCCCTTGTCAACCTGGGACCCCTGATGAAGGCGTGTTAACCGTGTCGGGTCCCTTGGTTTGTTTAAAGGTGGTAAAACTAACCACATTCAATTGTACTCTTGTCTGCAGTTTTTCTTTGTTTTCCTTTGTGCTGCTTTCCTCACTGCAAATTGTGTTGGATTTTCTTTTTGTTTTTTGTTATGGGAATCCCAGCAACATGTGGAGGAAGAAATCTTTTGTTTTACGGGTCCCACGGCGACAAGAGGGCATCCGCTAAAACTAAGGGGGGGAAAATTTCATGGGGACACTAGGAAGTATTTCTTCACCGAAAGGGTAATTGATCGATGGAATTGGTCTTCCACGACAGGTAGTCGAGGCTAGAACCACGCTCGACTTCAAGGGACGATGGGACAGACAGGTAGGGTCGCTCCAGAGGAATGCTTAAAAGATGGATTCCCAAAGGAGTGAGGGAGGAGGGAGGGTTCTTGAGTGGGCAGACTTGTTGGGCCATCGGCCCTTTTCTGCCGTCATACTCTATGTTTCTATGTATGTGTGCATTGCATGTGGCTCAAAATTTGATAATACAGATGTTGTGTGGGATTGAAAAATGTGAGCATGTTACTAGACACTATATTGCAATGTATTTGGTTGATTGTGGGTGTCAAACTCAATCACATTAAAGGGCTGAAATCCACAACACAGGCTAAGTCGTAGGCCAGACCCCACCCAATCTCCACCCCAGACCCCGCCCCCATAATAATAGCAATTATAACACCATTTTTTTCCTTTCATTTTTCATATATACACACACAATATAATCTTATTAACACATAATGGTAATGGTTAACCACAAAATTAAACTAAAAAGCCCGAGAGCTTGTCTCGACGGGCGGCTCTAACGCGGAGCTGGGAGGCCCGCGTTGCCGTCCGTCGGGAAGATAGTTAGGAAGGGGTGGTTAGGCAGGTAGAAAATTTTAAAGAAGGGAGGAGGTCTGTCCCACCGTGGGACAGACCTCCTATAAGGTCAAATTGGGGCCGCAGGGTTGGGTGGGTGGGGGGGTATATAAGCTGGACGCTCGGAGGACTGTAACAGTTTCCGGTCCTCCGAGGCAGCTTTTGGGTGTCGGCAGGGTGGTGCGATCGGGCCTACCTCGTGTTTGCTGTTCCGATTCCTGAGGTACCTGCAGTGCAGTCGGGAGATGGCCAGTTCGCCCTCTGTTGACCCCTCCGATGCCGTCAAGCTGTCCCTCCTCGCTGGTGACTCCCTCGACGAGGTGGACCCGGAGCCGGTGAGTGCGGTGGCTGGGGGGGGGTGGATCCTTGCCTCCTCGGTGCTTGTGTTCGGCCGCCCGAACTGCGATAGCACTGGAGGTGGGAGGGGAGGTGCCGGCTGAGTGCAGTCCTGCGGGGTCTACCCGCAGGGGCGGTTGCCGCCGGTCGGGTGTCCAGGGGAGGGGCCGAGGTGTGTCCCGGGGTGTTGCTGGGCCGGAGGGAACTTTGTCTGGGGCTCTCGGTGGGGTAAGTGGGCCTTTAGCTGTTGGGGTCCTTCCTGCTCCTAGCCTGCCTTTGACTGCACAGGGTGCTGTTGGGCAGGTTGGAGCTGTTCTGGAGTCTGGCCGGTTTGGGGAGGCGTCTTCTTCCTCGGGGGAGGGTGGTATGGTGGGGGAGAGGGCGGTGGAGCTTCCAGTTCTTCCGTCGACGTCTGGGATGGGTCCTGGGTTGCCTGCCGGCCCTCCTGGTTGGTGGCCGCCTTGGATGGCTGGACCTTGGGGGCTCCTTGGGGCTCTGCCCCTTGGGCTATGGTCCCGGGGTTGTTACTCTGCCGACCAACACAGTGCGATGCCACTCTTGACCTAATCTTCAACGGACTAGGGGGGCAAGCAAAGGAGGTGGTAGTATTAGCCCTGCTAGGTAACAGCGATCACAACACGATCCAGTGCAGGCTAGAAATTGGATCATCAAAGGGGAAAAGAACCACAACGACGGCACTCAACTTCAAAAAAGGAAATTATGATGCCATGAGGGAAATGGTGAGAAAGAAACTCAAAGGCAACATAGGAAAGATGGAATCCGTAGAAAAAGCCTGGACCTTACTCAAGGGGTCTGTGCACGAAGCACAAAACCTGTACATCCCCAAGTTCAGGAAAGGGTGCAAAAAAAATAGAACAAAAAACCCAGTGTGGATAACAAATGCAGTGAAGAAGGCGATAAGCGACAAAAAAGCATCATTCAGAAAATGGAAAAAAGACCAATCAGAGGAGAACCAAAAAGTGCACAAAGAACACCAGAAGGAGTGTCACCGACTGGTTAGAAAAGCAAAAAGGGAATACGAAGAGAGACTGGCAGAGGAAGCAACAAACTTCAAGTCTTTCTTCAGATACGTCAAGGGGAAGCAACCGGCAAGAGAAGAAGTGGGACCATTGGATGATGGAGATAGAAAGGGAGTAGTAAAAGAAGAGAAAGAGATAGCTGACAAGTTAAATGAGTTCTTCACGTCAGTCTTCACGAGGGAGAATACAACCAACATTCCGGAACCCGAGGAAATCGTAATAGGAGACCAAAATGATAAGCTGGTCAATTTAAAGGTAAGCCAAGAGGATGTACTTAAGCAGATAGACATACTAAAAAGCGACAAATCGCCAGGTCCGGATGGCATTCACCCAAGAGTACTCAAGGAACTAAAAAACGAAATAGCGGAGCCACTTCGACAAATATGCAACCTATCCCTAAAAACCGGAGAGATCCCGGAGGACTGGAAAATAGCAAATGTCATGCCCATCTTCATGAAGGGCTCAAGGGGCGACCCAGGAAACTACAGGCCGGGGAGCCTGACCTCAGTCCCGGGAAAGATGATGGAGGCACTGATTAAGGACAGCATCTGTGAACACATCGAAAACAATGTGCAGCTAAAACTGAGTCAGCATGGCTTCTGCAAGGGTAGGTCTTGCCTCACAAACTTATTGTACTTCTTTGAGGGGGTGAACAGCCAGGTGGATAAAGGGGAATCTATAGATATCATTTACCTCGACTTCCAAAAAGCCTTCGACAAGGTACCACACGAGAGACTGCTCAAAAAGATATGGAACCACGGGGTGCAAGGGGAGGTCCACCGATGGATCAAAAACTGGCTGGCAAACAGGAAACAGAGGGTTGGCGTAAAGGGCCACTACTCGGACTGGAAAGGGGTCATGAGCGGAGTTCCACAGGGGTCAGTGCTGGGACCGCTCCTGTTCAATATCTACATAAACGACCTAGAAGCGGGAACCAAGTGTGAGGTCATAAAATTTGCAGATGACACCAAACTATACAGCAGGGCTCAAACGAGGGAAGACTGCGAAGATCTCCAAAAGGATCTAATGCAGCTGGAAAAGTGGGCCGAAAAATGGCAAATGAGCTTCAACGTAGGGAAATGCAAGGTCATGCACGTGGGGAAAAAGAGCCCGATGTTCACTTACAAAATGGGGGGAACACCACTAGGGGTCAGTAACCTGGAAAGAGACCTGGGAGTGATGGTAGACGCAACACTGAAGGCATCGGCGCAGTGCGCCATGGCCTCAAGGAAAGCTAACAGAATGTTGGGTATCATTAAGAAGGGTATCACGACCAGGACGAGAGAAGTCATCATGCCGCTGTATCGTGCAATGGTGTGGCCGCATCTGGAGTACTGTGTCCAGTACTGGTCGCCGCACCTCAAGAAGGACATGGCGGTACTAGAGGGAGTACAGATAAGAGCGACTAAACTGATAAAGGGAATGGAAAATCTCCCATATACCGACAGATTAAAGCAGCTAGGACTTTTCTCCCTGGAAAAGCGGAGACTTAGAGGAGACATGATAGAAACCTTCAAGATCCTGAAAGGCATAGAAAAAGTAGACAGGGACAGATTTTTCAAATTAAGGGGCACCACAAGTACAAGGGGGCACTCGGAGAAACTGAAAGGGGACAGGTTTAGAACAAACGCTAGGAAGTTCTTCTTCACTCAGAGGGTGGTGGATACATGGAACGCGCTTCCAGAGGCTGTGGTAGACAGGAACACATTAAATGGTTTCAAAGAAGGTTTGGATAGATTCCTAGAAGAAAAAGGGATTGAAGGGTATAGATAGATATAGACCACTGCTCAGGCAATGGGCTTGATGGGCCACCGCGGGAACGGACCGCTGAGCAGGATGGACCTCTGGTCTGCCTCAGCGGAGGCAACTTCTTATGTTCTTATGACTTGGGGTTCGGGCGCTGCGGTTGGAGGTAGTCCTCGGGGGTTTGAGGTAATGGGAGATCGGCGGGCGGGGGCTTGGACTAACGTTCCCTCATACTGTGCAGGTTGCTGGCCCCTGTCTGGATTTTTTCCCCCAGGATGTCGTCGCTGGACGCGAGAGCCGGGCAGGGCCATCTGCTGCAGGAGTATCGAGCGGAGGACAGGCAGCAGCCCAGCGGCCGGGAGTTGAGGAGCCGGTGCGGCCAGCTGGAGGGACTTCGGATATGGTGGTTGCTGCGGACGGCGCCACTCCTGGAGCGGACGTTGCCGGATGCAGGACGGACAGCGACAGGATAACGGGTAACATGGCCCTCGTGGCTGGGACTGGTGGCAAGGGGAGGAAGGGGAGGGGGAAAGGGAAGGGGAAGGGTAAGAGGGGCCGTCGGTCTAGGGCTTCTTCTTCGTCCTCTTCGCCTTCTCTAACCTCTTCTTCTTCTTCATCGTCGTCTTCTTCGTCAGGGTCCCCTCGGCGGGTTACGGGTGAGGGGCAAGTGCAGGAAGGAGATGATCGGGGGGGCCCCTGCCCTTGTGGCGTTATCTGAATTGTGGGAGAAGGTTCCGAGGTCCCTCCGTCGCAAGATTAAGAAGCGTGCCTGTATTGACGTTTTTCAGCTTTTGGAGGGTAGAGTGTGCGGGCGTAAGAAGAAAGGCAAGAAGGCGGTGGGGAAGCCGAAAGTGGGGTTGGTTTCCTGTAATGTATTGAACTGGACGCGTGCGTTCTTGAGGTTGGCCAGTGTTTGGGGGCAGGAGCGTCCACAGGACTACGGTCTTTTGCTGGCATATGCGGACTCCATTCTGGATGCGTGTCAGCGGTTCGGCGGGTGGGCGTGGCTCAATTATGATGAAGCGTTTCGTGACAAGATGGAGGAGAACAGGCACATGTCGTGGGGCACGCAGGACATCAATCTGTGGTTGACGCATATGGCGAAACCCGGGGGGTATGAGTGCTTCGGGGTCTCAATTCCCTGGGGGGGTTTGTTCCTTTCGTCCCCCAGGGGGTCCGGGGGCTGGGGTTGGCCCGGGTGTCTGTTGGCTGTTTAATAAATCTTCCTGTTCCTTTCCCGAATGTCGCTTCCGCCATGCCTGCTCCTTGTGTGGCCAGGGGCACTCGGCGCTCAAGTGCCCCAAAAAAGGAGCCGGGACGTCTCTCGCCCCAGCCAAGTGACCTGGGAGTTCCTCGGTTGCCCACCCCGGTCAGGGTGGATGCCATGCAGCCTTGGTTGGATCAATACAGGGATGCGCAGGCGGCGGTGGTTCTGGCTCGGGGATTTAGCGAGGGTTTTGTGATTCCTTGTGCAATGCCTCAGTCCAGTGTGCAGGCTTCTAACGCGTGTTCCGTATCTCAGTTGCGGGTGGAAGTGAGGCGGAAGTTGCGTGAGGAACTTGACATGGGGCGGGTGGCGAGTCCCTTTCGGGAGCGCCCGTTCCCGGTGATGGTGTTGTCTCCTTTGGCGATTATTCCTAAAAAGGAGCCTGGTAAATATCATTTGATATATAATTTGTCCAGGCCCGTGGGGCGCTCCGTGAACGATGACATTCCTCGCGATCTCTGTTTGGTTCGCTATGCTTCCTTTGATAGTGCGTTACAGTTGGTGCGCATTGCGGGCCGTGGAGCCTTGTTGGCCAAAGTTGACATTGTATCGGCCTTTAGGTTGTTGCCGGTTCATCCGTCCTCATATCCGTTACTGGGGTTTCGGTTTGAGGGTGCATTTTATTTTGATAAGTGTCTGCCGATGGGTTGTTCGGTATCCTGCGCCTTTTTCAAATTATTTAGTTCGTTTCTCCATTGGGTTACTGTGCGGCGAGCGGGGAGGAAGTCGGTGGTTCACTATTTAGATGATTTTCTTTTTGTGGGGGGAGCGGGTTCTGGTGATTGCGGTCTGTTGAAATCTACATTTGAGCGCCTGGTGGTGGAATTCGGGGTGCCGTTATCAGCTGATAAATCGGAAGGGCCTACTTCCTGTCTCACCTTTTTGGGTATTGAGATCGATTCGATGGCCATGGTGACACGGCTTCCGCAGAGCAAGGTACGTCAGTTGCTTTCCTTGATTTCCTTGGTACAGAGTACTCGAAAGCCTACGGGTTGTTCAGTCTTTGTTGGGGTCCCTTAATTTTGCTTGTCGGGTCCTGCCTATGGGACGGGCCTTTTCCCGTCGTCTGGCGGTGGCGACGTCGGGTGTTCGTGATCGCCGTCACTTCGTCCGGATTTCGGCTGGGATCCGGGCGGATTTGCAGATGTGGTCTTTGTTCCTCACTCGGTTCAATGGGTCTCTCCCGATCCAGTTCCCAGACGTTTCCAGTGTGGATCTGGACCTGCAATTGGATGCTGCTGCTGGTGTGGGTTTCGGTCTTTATTGTCAGGGTGACTAGTGCGCTGCTGCGTGGCCGGAGTGTTGGCGACGGGCTGGTGTTACACGCAATGTGACATTGCTAGAGCTTTTCCCCTTGCTGGTGGCATGTGAGTTGTGGCCGGAGAAGTTGCGGAATAAGCGGGTCGTTTTCTGGTGTGACAACATGGGTGTGGTTGAGGTTGTGAATCGGCAAGCTGCTCGATGTTTGCAGGTGAATGCGGTGATGCGAGAACTTGTTCTGCGTTGCTTATGTCTCAACTTGTACATTAGGGCTCGCCACGTCCCTGGGGTTCAGAACAGGCTTGCTGACGCTCTTTCTCGTTTTCAATTCTTGCAATTCCGAAAGCTGGCGCCAACAGCGAAGGCGGACGGGTCACCGATGCCAGAGCGTTTGTGGAGCCTGGTGGTGAGCGGATCTGGCGAATGTTACAACAGTCGGTAGCTCCTGCCACTTGGACCCGGTACAATCGGGGTTTCTCGACCGTGTTCGGATTCCTGCTTACTCGGGGTTGGGTCCCTGGCCCTGTATCGGAGGTTTTGCTGGCTGATTTCTTGGCCGGTTCTCATCTGGAGGGCTGTTCCCGTAGCGCGGCGGCGGGCCACCTAGCGGGATTTGACTTCTTTTGTAGGGCCTTTGGTTGGTCCTGCCCGGCGTCCGGTTTTTTGCCCCGCAGGATGTTGGCGGCCTGGGGCAGGGTGGCTCCTCGGCTACCTGACTCCCGGTTGCCGGTCACGCATGCCTTGTTATCCCGTCTTCTTGAGGTGTTGCCGGTGGTGGCGAGTTCAGCCTTTGAAGCCTCTTTGTTCCATGCAGCCTTTTCCTTGGCCTTCTTCGGGGCCTTGCGAGTGGGGGAGCTACTGGTTCATCCGGCAGACATCTCTGGTTTGCGGGGTCTCCTATATAGCCAAGTTCGGGTTGATCAGTGTTCAGTGCGTCTCTTCATCGCCCGATCTAAGTCGGACCAGCTGGGCAGGGGCGCACGGTGGTCTTGTACCGTGTGGAGGGTTGCGCTTCGTGCCCCGTCCAATCCCTGGTTGCCTATATGGCGGTTCGTCCTAATTTTGATCTGGCATTGTTGATCCATGCGGATGGGGCTCGGCTCACGCGTTATCAATTTTTGGCGGTCTTGCGGCGGGCTCTGATTCAGTGTGGTAAGGAGCCAGCGCGCTATAGCACTCACTCCTTCCGCAACGGTGCTGCTACTAGTACTTTTGAGGCAGGTGTGCCCGTTGAGGCTATTCAACAGCTTGGCCGTTGGTCGTCCGCAGCCTATCGTGGTTACATTCGTCCATCGGGTTCTGGACTGACGGGTTCCCAGTCGGGTGGACAGCGTTAATGGGCGATACAGTTTGTGGGGGTTGGGTTGGTGTTGGTGGGTGCTTGCATTGGGTGTGGCTGCGCTGATTCACTGCATGGCTTTCTGTTACTAACCCCTTGGTTTATGAGGACATGTGCTTGACTGCTGAGTTTTGCCTTGCAGAGTTGTTCAGCGGGTACTGTCGGTTTGGATCAATGGGCACTCCTTCGTCCATTGGGCGGGGGAGCGTGCAGTGGTCAGACCGTGCGGTCAGCACTTGGGCCTTCATCGGCGCGGAGTCTTCGTCTCGTGGTGGGGTCAGCGAGGCATGTGTTGGCATCAGCTGCTGCCTCTTCTAGATGACCTTCGGCATTGTGCTCGGCGCCCGGATCTTTTGCTGCTTCATCTTGGGGGCAACGATGTTGACTCGCTTAGCGGAAAATGTTTAATGTTTAATCATTGCTGATCTCGGGGTGATTCGGGGTTGGTTTCCTGCTGCCCGGATCGTTTGGTCCGACATTATACCGCGCCCGAAGCGGTTGGTGTCTCGTAGGTGGACCAGAGGGCTTATCAAGGTGAATCGTCAGATCGGTCGGTGGGTGGAATCTAGAGGGGGGTTGCAGATTAGGCACACTTGGGTTGATGTCTCTTGTTCTGGGTTGTTTTACAGGGATAGAGTGCACCTTTCGGACATCGGGTGTGATCTCCTGTTAGACGATTTTGCTTCTTGTTGTGAACGAGTGCTAGACCTCTAACCGCAGCTCTGTTCATTGTTTGGGGGGGCCTGTAATGGGTTTCAGGCCCGTGGCGGTATCCCGAGCTACTGGCGGCTGGTCTCATCATGGGATGAGTGGTAGGCCGGCTGGGAGCCGTGCCTGGTGGGTCGGATGACCCTGGACAATGGGGCATGTGGGGACATGCCACCCCTCGGACCCTTGCTTAGACGGCAGGGTCGGGGGGCCATTTTCATCTATGTCGGTAGCTCGGGATCGGGGTCACAATGGTGGGTACCATTGTGGCGGTTTAATTAGATAAAATGTTATTTAAGGATGTTTATTATATGTTGTTTACTATATGTAAATTGTTATTTAAATATGTTTTGTTACAATAAACAGGGCTGCAGCCAGGTTTATCCACTCAGGTCTACGTGTATTTTTGGTGAGGGGGTTGGATTGGGATTTGAAGGGTGGAAAGGTATACATCGGGGAAGCGGGCTGCTCCAGCTTCCGCTGTTATACACAAAACACATTGTATGCTTCTTAACATTCATTCCTACCAGAACACAGATATGCAAATACAGGACAAAAAACTAAAAGTACTAATATTTTTTAAAAAAACACCCTAAGATTCAAGATTCTTTATGCAGTATAACCCCCAGTGAAAAAGAAACAAATGTATTTCTTCCTGAGCAGTGCAAAAGATACGACAGCAGATTAAAATGCTCAAAAATGACACAATTCAAACACTAATTTGAAAATAAAATCATTCCCCCTACCTTTGTTGTCTCCCTCCCTCCATGCTGTACCTCCCTCCGGTGGGTGTCTAATCTTCTGGCCGGCTCCAACCTGGCCATTTTATGCTTCCCGCGGTCCGATGCCCCCCGGTGTCATCTTATGGCCAGCTTCATCCTCCTCACAGCCGTAGTGTGCACGGAGACGTGTACAGCGGCTCCTCGAGCATCCTGCACCTGAACCGGAAGCCTTCTCTCTGACACCACAACGTCAGAGGGAATGCTTCTGGATGAAGTGTGGGACGCGGCTCCATGCACATTATGACTGTGAGGAGGAGGGAGCCAGCCACAAGGTAAAACTGGGGGCATTGGACCGCAAGTCACATAAAACGGCCAGGCAAGCCGGATTTGGCCCGCGGACCTTGAGTTTGACACCTGTGGTCTAGCACTTTATGTTCCAGTAAGACACAGGCAAGTTTGGTTGTACCGTCTCCGAAAAGCCTTCATTATAATAATAAGAACATAAGAAACGCCTTCACCGAATAAAGACCCTTGGTCCATCTAGTCCGGTGACCCGCACACGCGGAGGCCAAGCTAGGTGTTTCCTGAGGAAGACCTTGTTTACCTATATCCCTCGATGTGATTTGCAAGAAGGTGTGCATCCAACTTGCCCTTGAAACCAAGAATGGTGGTCTCCGTCACAACCTCCTCCGGGAGTGCATTTCAAGCGTCCACCACTCGCTGTGTGAAACAGAATTTCCTGGCATTTGTCCTGGGCCTGTTGCCTCTCAACTTCAGTCCATGGCCTCTCGTCCGAGTCACATTTGACAATGTGAATAACAATGTTTCTTGCTCTATTTTGTCGAATCCTTTTAGTATTTTAAAGGTCTCTATCATATCCCCTCGCAGTCTTCTCTTCTCGAGGGTGAACAATCCCAGTTTTCCGAGGCGTTCCTTGTAGCTCATATTTTCCATCACTTTTACTAGTTTCGTGGCTCGCCTCTGCAACCTCTCCAGCAGGGTTATATCCTTCTTAAGGTAGGGAGACCAGTGCTGGACACAGTACTCCAAATGTGGTCTGACCAAGAATAAGTATGTTTTCTGGCCTGTGGAGTGGAGTAAATTAGCTATGTATTTACAACAGTTGAAAGACCTGCAGAAATTTAAGCGAATGTTTAAAAAGCATTTGTTTTGCATTATGAAATAATAATAAAAAATAATTTTTATAATAATAATAATTTTTATTTTTATATACTGCCATACCCAAAAAGTTCTAACCGGTTCACAACAATTAATTGAAATACAAACAATGCAAATTATTGAAATCAACAAGTTATATGCATATAATATAAGAAAAATACATACATACAAAGAGGGTACAACAATCTTAAAAGAATAAAAGATTATAATAATAAAATATATTAAGAACTCAGCCTAAATAATTGAGTGTTAAACTACTTTCTAAAATCAAGATAAGAAGATATGTGAGAACTTAAGCAGTTATCAGGAAGGTATCTTCTCTGTAATATGAAGTACACTTTTCCCTCTGTATTCACTGTGATAGGGGATTAATAGACCCACGAATACAGAAAAACCGTGAATAACTTTTTCATATGTTACTCGCTGTTTTCTATTAAAACCCATCGTGAATATGGTGAAACCGCAAATAACATGGTGGGAGACCTGGCTTGTTCCTGAAGGAGAGGCAAAACACGGCGAAGAAACTTCTGGGAATCAGCGATTTCTCTATGCAAGCTGATGTAATTGGGGGGGAGGGGGGAAGAGCCAGCAAGAAGCCAGCAAGCTAAAAACCACAAATAATCGAAACCTGCGAATACGGAGAGAGAAGTGTAAAGTATTTGGTAAGATGGCAGTCTTTGTTAATTGTTTTACTGTACATGCATGTTTTTGTAATCCGCTTTGGGCAAAGGCAGACTAGAAATGATAATAAACTAAACGGAACCATTAATCAGCAGTGGGCAATTCAGGTTCTCATAGATTTACAATATTTTTTTTAAAACTAGTGGAATGATTTGCCCCATGGTTCAGATGCTGTGATGAGCCCTACCATGCTAAAGGTCCCAAGTTATATTCCTGGTGTGGGACTTCTGCTCCTCCAGTTGGCTGAGGATAATATGAAGACAGCATTCAGAATAGAGAATGACACGGTGGCGGTTTACCCGCGGCTACTGCATTTAGCCGCGGGTAACCCGCCAAAAACGGGGAATGAAAATTAGCAGCCTCTGTGGGGACGGGAGTGATGAATGGTCTTGTCACCGCAGTGAGGCATAAAGGATCGTGCGGTTCCCGCAGCCCCCACCCGCCCACTCGCACGCCGGCTCGATCGTTTAACCAGCTTCCTCTCTCCACCTCACCTTAGTTTGCCGGCTTTCTTTTTCGGCGACCGGAACGCTTTCAAAAGAGTCGCGCACGCGCGGCTGCTCAGTATTCAATCTTCTGCTCTGACCCAACCGGAAACAGGAAGTTGCAGCAGAGCAGAAGATTGAACTTTGAGCAGCCGCGCATGCTTTATATATATACTTTTAGTATATAAAACACTAGCTGATGCCCCGGCGTTGCACGGTATTTAATTATAGCAATAACACTGTAAATGGATTCAAATAAAGATACTTTATAGTGGTGAATGAAAGTATTTTTTTACAGCTTAATAAAAAGTACAATATTCAAATAATAATATGAAATATTTGACAAAATGAATACAATACAACTAACGCAAAATGTGATTATAAACAACAATTTTAGTTTCACCTCCTGGAGCAAGAACATATAAATTCTTGGGTGAACCCACCCTTGAGCAAGCAACATAGAGTTGTGGGCCGCGAGACCCCCAGAACATATCAACCGAGGTAGTGAGGGATCAGCATACCAAGTTTCGTTCAAATCGGTGAAGCCGTTTTTGAATTAATGTGAGAATGGCAGCTTTTTACATTTTTTCCATTGACATGAATGGGTGAAATCTGATTTTCTGTTTGTAGCTCCGCCCACGTGTGCAGGAGGGCCACGAGACCCCCAGAACATATCACCCCAGGTAGTGAGGGATCTGCATACCAAGTTTCGTTCAAATCGGTCAAGCCGTTTGTGAATTACTGTGAGAATGGCAGCTTTTTACATTTGTTCCATTGACATGAATGGGTGAAATCTGATTTTCTGTTTGTAGCTCCGCCCACGTGTGCAGGTGGGCTGCGAGACCTCCAGAACATATCATCCCAGGTAGTGAGGGTTCTGCATACCAAGTTTCGTTCAAATCGGTCAAGCCGTTTTTGCGTGATCGCAGCACATACACACACACATACATACACACACATACATACCTCCGATTTTATATATATAGATTACTTCTTAATGAACCACAATTCATATCTAAAATGATTATGCCATACAATACATCACGTTCATTACGTTCATCCTCCTCAAATCTTTTATCGATTCCCTCCTTGAAAATCATCGGCACAAGAAGAAATGACATATTTTCCGTTATGGCCCCAACATTGTGGAACTCCTTACCAAACTTTATTAGAATTGAAAAAGACCTTTTAACTTTTAAGAAACTTTTAAAAACCTTTCTGTTTCAAGATGCCTTTGATACATAGCATATTTTATATTAACCCCTTTACATTTGACCAAGACTATTAAACATTCCAACCCCATTATTCCCTATTGTGTTTTTCCTTAATTGTTAATTTCAACAGACAATGATATTGTAACTTTTCCCTCTTATTCATGTTTGTCTCTTTCCCCATTGTTTAAAATGTCAATAGTTTGTTTTATAATTTAATGTGTAAAAATTATATATGTGACCACCATCTGATGGTTTTTAATTTGTACATCGCTTAGAAACTTTGTATAGGCGATTCATTAAATGCTAATAAACTTGAAACTTGAAACTTTGAAAGCGTGCCGGTCGCCAAAAAAGAAAACCGGCAAACTAAGGAGAGCTGGAGAGCAGTAGCGTACCAAGGGGGGGGGGCAGGAGGGGCGAAAAAGGTAATGGCGCCAGGCCTTGGAGCACCGAGGCAGACCGCTTCTCCCCCCTCCCAGCCGAACCCCAAGTGAACCTTTCCGACCCTCCCAGCAAAAGCAGCAAACCTCCCTCCAGTAGCGTCGGCTTTCTCCTCCCTCTGCCGCATCACTGATGACGTCTTCAGTGACGCGGCAGAGGGAGGAGAAAGCCGCGAAGGAGGTTTGCTGCTCTCGCTGGGAGGGTAGGAAAGGTTCACGGAGGGGGGGGAGATAGGAGGGTCAGCGGGGGTTCGGCTGGGAGGGGGGAGAAGCGGTCTGCCTCGTGCTCCATTACCTTCTTCGGGCAGCAGCAGCATTTACAATTCGCTGCTGTTGCCGGCTTCAGGCCTTGTTCTCTGCCGGGTCCTGCCTACTTCCTGTTTTCATGAAGACAGGACCCGAAAGACCTGAAGCGGGCAACAGCAGTGAATTGTGAATGCTGCTGCTGCCCGATGAAGTTCAGGACATCAGGACATCGGGGAAGGAGCAGGGAGAAATCGGCTGCTGGCTTGGGGGTGAGGGTAGGGAAAGAATCGTGGAAGTGGAGAAATTGGCACGATGGCTTTGTGGGGGCTAGGGGGAGAGAGAAAGAAAGGAAAAAATAAAGAGGGGGGGCCAGGGGGAAAGAAAGGCAGAAATAAAGAGGGGTCAGGGGGAGAGAGAAAGAAAGGCAGAAATAAAGAGGGGGTCAAGAGGGAGAGAAAGAAAGGCAGAAAGAAAGAGGAGAGCCAGGGGGGAGAGAGAAAGAAAGAGGGAGGCCAGGGGGAGAGAGAAAGAAAGGCAGAAATAAAGAGGGGGCCAGGGGGAGAGAGAAAGAAAGAGGGGGGGCAGGAGAAGAAAGAAGGACCAGAAGAAGGACCAGAGACTCATGAAATCACCAGACAAAAAGGTAGGAAAAATGATTTTATTTTCAACTTAGTGATCAAAATGTGTCCGTTTTGAGAATTTATATCTGCTGTCTATATTTTGCACTATGGCCCCCTTTTACTAAAACGCAATAGCGGTTTTTAGTGCAGGGAGCCTATGAGCATCGAGAGCAGCATGGGGCATTCAGCGCAGCTCCCTGCGCTAAAAACCGCTATCGCAGTTTAGTAAAAAGGGAGGGGGAATATTTGTCTATTTTTGTATAAAGTCATCTGCCTTGACCTCTTTGAAAACCCGCGGAATATAAATGATAATTAACATTTTCTCTGCGTACAGCGTGCTTTGTGTTTTTAAAATTTTATTGTTGGTAGATCATTTTGACTTGGCCACAAAGGTAAGGGGGAGGGAGGGAGGGGAGCTGCTGAAAGACATCTAGTAATCCTTGCAGGCTTGACTGTGCAGGGAATTATTTTTGTAAAATCATGTTTTGTTATGTGACTGGCATTATCTAGACTTTAATTTCTATGAATGAATAGAATGAAAATGATATAAAATTACTTGCTTGTGGGGACCGCATGTTCTGGCTCACACAAGGAAGGAGGGGGTGAAAGGGAAAAAGTTTCTCTTCCTTGGAAATAGATTCTGAAGTGACCTCATCAAAGAAGACCAGCACCAAATGTACAAGAAATCCCTTAAACAATGTCAAAAGAGCCCAAAATAGAAAACTGCTACTGCCTTGAGACTCCATTATTGAAGGAATCAACTTGAAATCACAGAAGAGACAGGAAAAGGTTAAATGCCTCATGGAAACCTCAGGTACAAAACACAAACCAAATTGTGAATGAAATCAGAGCAGACAGTAAGAATTATAAAATTGATGTCATTATCCATGTGGAAAAAAAGGCGTACTAGAAATAATGCCTCAGCAATACAATTTTCAGAAGTTCTATTTGCTCATGGTAAGGGAGAAGAGAGACTGCTAGTGATGGTGGGGGGACTGATAGAAGATATGAAAGAAGGGTGGTAGAAAGGAACAGATGGTAAAGGAGGGAGGGAAGGGTGGTGGTGGAAAGGAATAGAACAGACATTGAAAGAGGGTAGAGAGGAACAGACCCTGAAAGAAATGTGGAAGGCAGAGTGGGGAGAAGACGCTGGAAGGGAAGAAGACAGATGCCAGACTATGGGGGAGCGGAGGGAAGAAGATGGGTGCTAGACGGGGACGGTGACGGGGCGGTGAATGGGATGGCAGTGGCGGTGACGGGGCGGTGAAAGGGATGGCGGTGACGGGGCGGTGAAGGGAACGGCGGTGACGGGGCGGTGCAGAGGATGGTGGGCCGGGGATGGTGCAGTGACGGGGACAGATTTTTTCCCTGTGTCATTCTCTAATTCAGAACCCAGGGAGAATGGAGGGAAGAAAGAGTAACCTGTGATCATTATGCAGGATTTCTAGATGGAAAATTCCTCACTAATAATGGTCATATTATAATAACCCCAATCCCAAAAAATCATAAAGAATCATCAACATCAGTAACCAACTATAGACCAGTAGCATCTATTCCATTTATGGTAAAAATCATGGAAGGATTGGTACACACCTGATGGAATATCTCAACCAATTCTCTCTTCTGCACGAAACTCAATCTGGTTTTAGGCATTGAGACAGTAATTGCGGCTATCCTGAACAATTTGCGTTACTTGTTTAGTAAGGGCCTCAATGCCCTAATCATGCAATTTGACATGAGCTCTGCCTTTGACTTGGTGGACCATGGAAAACTGTTTCAATGCCTAGACGCAATTGGAATCAGTACGAACTGGTTTTGAGGTTTCCTTATATCACGCACCTACCAAGTCCATTTTAATTATGATCTCTCAAACACATGGAGCAATCCATCTGGCGTGCCACAGGGATCACCATTATCCCCTTTGCTCTTCAATGTTTACGTGTCCTCATTGGGTGCGCAATTGTCCCAGCTGGGGATAAAACTATTTAGCTACGCTGACGACTTCACGATAATTATCTCATTCACTAACTCTGTCTCCAGAAGTCACCCCCAAAGCAACTAGACTGAATTCAGACTAAAACTAAACTCAGAGAAAACAAAATTTTTCATAGCATCACCACACCCACTTGACACTAAAGCACCAATGTGCATCAACAACCTTAGTTATCCCATTCAACCCACTATGAAGGTATTGGGAGTAACACTGGACCAGAGCCTGACCATGAAAGACCAGGTAGACTTCTTGATTAGAAAAATCTTTCTCATCCTCTGGAAGCTTCGGTCCATCAGAGCTTACTTCGATGTCTCATCATTTCAAATTCTGGTACAATCCCTTATATTAAGTCAACTCAATTATTGTAACATCGCCTACTTGGCACTCCCCCAGAAGAATATGCGGCGATTGCAACTGGTACAAAATGCAGCGGTTAGACTACTTTGTGGACTGAAGAAGTTTGATCACGTAACACCTTCCTATCGACTTCTACACTGGCTGCCGATGGAGGCACATGTGAAATTCAAGTTTGGTTGTTTTTGCTTCAAGGTACTTTATGGCTTAGCCCCTAAATATATAACATACCTTTTCTCTTTCACAACCAACAAACTTAGGCGAAGCTCACTCCCGAACTTTGTTTCTCTACCGGTTAGAGGTTGTAAATTTAATAGTCATCACCAACATCTTTTCTCACATCAAGCAGCACTATGGGGTAAAGATCTAGAACAATTACCCGTGCCTACTACTTATAGGGAATTCAGGAAACGCCTAAAAACACATCTGTTCCTGAAATACTTAGGAAACCAACCTATACAATCTTAGTCCTCAACAAATGATCTCTAGAACTGTTAATCACTAAGTCTGTACTTTGTTTATTCCACTCAATCTGTAACATCTTTAATTATTGTAAACCGCATAGAACTTCACGGTCCTGCGGTATATAAATTGTTATTATTATTAATTTTAGATTTAATAGAAAAATTGCACATCTTTGTTGCATATCCCCCCTCCCCCATCACCTTGTGCTGGTGAATTATTGCACATTCCTTCTGTTCATTAGAACACTTGTCCATATTTAAGGATTGAGACCTATTGAGATTGTTTATTTTCATACTTCTGCACTTTCTGAATATTTGGATCTATTGATATGGTTAAGTATATCTGAAGGCCCATACCACCTTCAACTTTTGGGATATACACTTGATGGGTCAGGTTTTCAGAATATTCCTAACAAACATGCATGAGAAAGATTTGCATATCATGGAGGTGAGGGGGTATGCAAATTTATCTGATGCATATAGATTAGGGATACACTGATTGCAAATACAGGTCCTTTCTGGACAGAACCTTTAAGTTTCAAGCTAGCAAACAGGCTAGGCAATTACATCAACAGAGCCAGGTCGACGTACGGCGCATTTCGGAAAGAAATTAAGACAGCTCTGTTCGATAGATTTATCTCCTAGTCAGATATCCCTTTAAAAACTATTAACATGTTGATATTGTGTATTCTCACTAATTGTATTCTGTATTCAGTGACATCTTCGCCATTTGCTGGTTGTCCAGCCCTCTTCACTGTAACATGTTATTATTGTGTTTCTCACTAATTGTCCTCTGTAATCACTAACTGTTCAGTGATATCTTCCCTATTTGTATTCTGTAATTCACTGATTGTCCAGCTCTCTTCACTGTAAACCACCTAGAAGTCGCAAGATTGTGGAGGTATAGAAAAAAAATAAAGTTATTATTATTATTAGTTATTAAATCTGAGTCAGAGGAAGCACAGCAATGTTAATCCCTTCTTGACATTTGTGGGATATAATAATCAGTATGGTATGGTATGGTTCTTGGGCCAGCAAAGAAACTCCTACCCCACTTCTATCTTTGCTGATCAACAATCCAGCAAGGAGGGTGGGGATCCCTAATGGCTTTTACATTCATAAGATAGACTGATAATAAAATGCAGATTCCAGGTGAAATTGTATATATGTAAAATGCCTCTAGCTAAAAATGTAGCAATTAGTGAAAAATAAATAAATAAATTGAAAAGGGGATGAGAAATATTTTCAATTTTTTTTCACTAATCGCTACTTTTTAGCTAACGGCATTTTACATTTATACAATTTCATTTGGGATCTACTCTTTTTATCAGTCTATCTTTATTTGTAAGTGCACATGGGATTTTCAATCCCAGGGGGCTTTTATATGCACGCTCTATTTTCTGAAGACGTCAGTGGTAGGTAACTGTTGTAAGTTTCTAATTAGTTTTTAGGGTTTTATAGTTTTAATTTGTATTTTGGGCTTTTACATGTGTCTATTGCAACATATGATCCGCTCAAACTTTTGTTTAGTATTCAGATTTTGCTTTATTCAATGGTTTATCAGTACAGTTTGTTGGCTCCTAAGCCAGCCAGTCACTTAGACTCATTTGATATCATTTTAGCTTTAAGAAGTAATTTTTTCTATGCCTATTCTTGTATTACTCTTTTGTAAACAAGTATTCTAGCATGTCTATATTAATTTGTATTTCCCCATGTGGAAGCATTACTTATTATTATATACTTCACAATGAAAATAGTAAAATAATAATTACCATTGTTAATAAAAACTTGAATTTCAAAATTCTTGACAGGGATAAGCACCCCCCTTATTTTTATCCCCTCATGTCATTTCAGTGACCTGGACTACAGAGCAGTTTACTGAAACAGCATAGTGGCCAATAAGGAAGAACAGTAGCCATCAGGGACCATGGCTATACAGCCAGCAGAATCATGCATGGGGACTTGGAAAATGCGTAATTAGCTATTTTCCCAGATACATGTAACAAGTAAGTTGATAGAAGTAACAAGTTGATAGAAGGGACATGCTAAGAATGTTTATTAATCCAAACATGACAAGGTCTTTTTTGTGAAAAACAGGTTATCCTTCTTTCTTCCCCCTTGGCGACCAGCAGTGGGCTGAGAAAAGAAAAAAATAAAATAAAAAAAGTAGCACTCGAATGAGTTGAGGAGAGCAAGGCTCCTAAATGAGCAGTGCAGGATAAATCTCTCTTGCTCGAGGGGTGGAGGAAGGAGGGACTGTGTCGAAAGTGGCTGTTGGGGGCGGGGCAAACATATGTGTTATTATTCCGTGGTCACAAGATCACATTTAAAATGTTTTAAAATATGTAGAATAGTGTGGTCCATTCTTTTTCTGACCATATACTATGCTGATATTGATTTCTTTTCTTTTACTTTCACCCTTTTTTTTATCTCTCTTCTTCTTAGACAGGAGTGTCTGCCCGAGCTTACAATTATATCAGTTATTTTTCTAGACAGAGGAGATATAATCTATGATTCAACAATATATATCATATATTATGGCTGATTTACATGTTTTTTCCTTTAATGTGAATGGTCTTAACCATCCCATTAAAAGGAAAAAGATAGCTAATTATATATCCAATAAACATCCTGATATAATTTATTTGCAGGAAACCCACCTCCTACCCGCTGCTGCCTCGAAATTTCAACTAAAGGGATTTTCAACTCACTTATATTCCCCTGCAACTCATCAAAAGAAAAATGGTGTGTCAATATTTCTCAATGATAAACTATTTCCCGTTATTCACAATTTTAAAATAGACACTGAAGGAAGATGGTGTCTAGTACATGCTGCGATACACTCAACTAATTTTATTTTTCTTAATATATACGGCCCGGTCAAAGACCACCCAGACTTTTTCAAAGAGCTTCAGCTGGCGATAGTTGAATTTGATACTTGTTCTCTGATATTGGGAGGGGACTTTAATCAAATTCAAGATCTATATATTGACAAATCTTCTTCTTGTAAACCCTCCAAATCCAAGTCTTTCACAGCTCTTCATGCTTTAAAGGACGCCTTTTCTCTTGTGGATCCTTGGCGCTTGCTTTACCCGAAAGGTAGAGAATACACACATTTTTCACCTCCACATAATACATACTCGAGAATTGATTATTTTCTCTTATCCCCTTCTCTTATTCAAGATCTCACCAATACCATTATACATCCAATCTCTCTCACAGATCATGCTGCCATCTCTTTATATATATCCATCTCAGCCCCACATAAGGAATCCCCCTCATGGCGGCTAAATAACGCCTTACTGCTAGACGAGGAAATTATTGAAAAAATCAATTCTTTCACTGCGGAGTTTTTTGAAAATAATTCTAAAGATCCTGAAATTTGCCCTTCCATTGTCTGGGAAGCATACAAAGTAACCCTTAGAGGCGAATTGATTAAAATTGCCTCTTGGAAAAAGAAACAGTCCATGAGAAAGGAAAAAGATTTAGAAAACTCCATCAAAATCTTAGAATTACAACATATGTCTAACCACATACATGACCCAAATACTTTCCAACGTATTCAAAATCTTAAATATGAATATAATACTTTAGTTTCATATATAGCTAGGTGTGATATTTTTATCTCTAACTCTGGTCATTACATGGGAGATAATATAATGGGTCGTCCTTTAGCCAGATACCTTAAAAATAAATCTAAAAGACTACATATAACGGCTATTCAGAATCCATCAGGTCAATTAGTCAAAACCAAATCTCTAATTTCCTCTCAATTTGAAAAATTCTATACTTCTTTATACCAATCCGAATTTACCACTCCTGAAGCAGATATAGACTCATTTCTTACCTCCTTAACTCATCCGACCATTCCAGAATCTGTTAAATTGGAACTTGATTCTCCAATAACTATATTAGAAATTGAAACTGCCATATCTTCCTTACCTGCTGGGAAAGCCCCTGGCCCAGACGGCTTCACGAACGAATTCTTTAAGCAATTTCGCACCCTACTAGCTCCTCATCTCCTTAAATATTATGACTTCCTCCACTCCACTCCGGACAAGCAATTCAATTTCACCGAGGCCACCATTGTAGTAATCCCTAAACCTGACAGAGATGACACTTTAGTTAAAAACTTTCGCCCCATCTCTCTCCTCAATTTAGACTACAAGATAATGGCAAAATTACTTGCATTAAGACTTACCAAAATAATCCCACTGCTTATACATAAAGATCAAACAGGGTTCATTAAACAAAGATATATAGGAGACAACCTGCGCCTATTTCACTATATTAACGCTCATGCTAAAACAATGTCAGACCCTGTAATAGGCCTAGCTATTGATGCTGAAAAAGCCTTTGACCGAGTGGAGTGGCCTTTCCTTTTCCGTGTCCTGAAGTGGTATAATTTTGGCCCATTTTTTACAAACTGGATAAAAACGCTATATCATCAACCCACAGCTCGTATTAGGATTAACAATTCTTTATCCAATAAATTTCCCCTCCATAGAGGTACTCGACAAGGCTGTCCTCTCTCACCATTGCTATTTAACTTAGTATTAGAGCCACTCCTTTCAGCTATACAACAAAGTCCCTCAATTAAAGGTATTCCCTCCTCTGATCGAGATTTCAAATTAGCAGCTTATGCTGATGATGTTTTACTTTTTCTGAGAGACCCTTTACTCTCCCTTCCCAATCTTATCCATATTATCACTCAATACTCCCTCCTTTCCGGATACTCTGTTAATTGGGAGAAATCAGAGATCTTCCCTCTAAATGACAATATACTTCCATCAGATTTGGCTCATTTTCCTTTCTCATGGTCACATGAAGCTGTGAAATACTTGGGGATTTTAATACATAAAGATTCGGTTCATGCTCAAGATCTTAATATATCTAAAGTCAAAAATCTAGTTCTAAACACTACATCTCGATGGACTCCACTCTTTTTATCCTGGTGGGGTAGAATTGCATCCATCAAAATGACTCTGGCCCCTCAAATTAATTATATCCTTTCTATGCTCCCTCTGTTATGCCGGAAATCATTATTTCATTGGCTAAATATGAAAATATCTGAATTAATTTGGAACAAGAAAAAACCTCGAATTGCTCTCGCCAAACTGAAAGCCTCTAAGATCAACGGTGGTCTCAACTTTCCTGATTTCTATCACTATTATATTGCTTCATTAGCCAAATATGGAGCTTACTGGCTCACTAACTCCTCCACTCAAAATCTTCCCACTCAAAATCTTCCTGCCTGGTTTGAAATGGAATGTTTTTTATGTACGCCTTTACACATCTCCTGCTTACTAACGGTGTCAATACCAAGGCACTTAAAGAGATACTCTTTATTGGGTGCAACGCAGCATGCTCTTTATCTTATAGATACATTGACTGAAATCTCAGTTAATGTTAGTCCACTCATGTCCCTTTGGAACAATCCCAAAATTCAAAATCACGACAAATCTCTATCATGGAAAAGGTGGCAGCGGGCAGGTATATGGTTTGTCCATCAATTGTCTACCCTCAACTCGTTAATTCCATTCGATATACTGTGCTCTACATACTCGCTGCCTCCTTCTACTTATTCACAATGGCGTTCTCTCACTGGAGTGTTGCCGTCTTTGCATATACGATTTGACTATATGACTTCCAAAAATACTATTTACAACTGGTCTTCTCTGTCTCTATTAAAAGGCAAGGCGATATCATCCTTCTACAGTATTTTAAGAGATCACTCCTTCACTTTTTCACCTCACTCTATGAAGCACTGGGACGCTTTCTGACATTGATTGGGAGCTTTTCTGGTCATCAACAAATCGCCCGCTTTTATCTTCTAGAGTATCACAATCAATGTACTTTCTTATGTGGCAGGCAATATGGACCCCACTTCGCATGTGGAAAGCTAAATTAAAGCAAGACTCTGTTTGCTGGAACTGTTTGAAAGAGGAAGGAACTCTTGATCATATGTTATTTCATTGTACTCTAGTCCGCTCTTTTTGGACCTATGTCTGGAACACCATACAATCTATTACTAACTGCTCAGAAGAAATCTCTATAGACATTGTAATCCTTCGCTCTCAACACCCATGTTTCACACAATCAAATTGTCCACCTAAACTCATTGATACCATGTTGGTGACTGCTCTCATGCACATTCTAAAAAATTGGAAATCACCCTCGCTATTAGATTATACCTTTTGGTGGAACTCTCTGAGTATGTATCATAGATTTGAATCCTATGCATATGAGAAGAGAGTTAAATTCCGAACCTGCATGAACTTGAAATACAACAAATCTCCATGGTCATTCTTAGATTCTTATGTACGCTCATCTTCTTAGACACTCCTGTTATCCTTTTCTTCTCCTCTCTTTTCTCTTTCATTTTTCTTTCCTTTTTCTTTACTGCTCTCTCTCATCTTTATCTTATATATCCCTTACATACATTTTTAATAATTGGAGCCTTTGCTCCTATACAGTTAAACATAGATTTATATATTTTATATACAGAAAGCTTTATTTTGTTTCTATGTACTTTAAATGATTCTTGTATCCTTTAAAATACTTAATAAAAATTATTGAACTTAAAAAAAAGAAAAACAGGTTATCAACAGCAGCATGATAGTACATCAAAATGACAATTGTCAGGAGATATACAACTGTTTCCAAGAATACAGAGAGCTGTGACTACTGTGACAGCACCTGACATCACATGTGAAAGGTAATGCAAGCAGATACCACTTTCAATTAAGCACTACAAACATGAACTGCTAGACATAAAAAAAATAATTTATAATCGCCTACTTAAGACATCTTGGCCGGACCATTCAACTACAAGACGTCTAAATTTTTTACGCATTTTCGACCACAGAAACATTCAAGTTCAAAACCCAAGCCATTTGGACATGGGAGGGGTCTTTATTGTAAGGGATACCAACACAGCAGTAGGGAACCTTAGAGGACACTGCTATGAACTTCACATAAAGGGTGCCAGATATACATCTCATCATAACGCCCTTATAATGTGTAGGGAACCCATCAAAACTCCCTCAAAGCCCACTGTACCCACCTGTCTACCATCCCCAATAGCTCTTATTCCTTCAGATGCCACTTATATTGCAGTATAGTAGGGTTTTGTTGGGCTCATACTTTCCTCCATAAATGTAGTTGATAGAGTGGGCTATGGGCCTTGCTTCCTGTCTTTATAGTTCATTATACCACCTACCAGGTAACGCCAAACACCTGCTTGCTGCTCTACTAGGCTTCCCTATATCAGATGCTACTATTCTAGAGACAGGCATGTACTGTTATATTCAGATCTTTGGGAGGTGGGAGAGAGTGGTGACCACTAGAGGAGTGGTAGGGCCATATCTTCATGCATTCAGTGGTCATCTAGTCAGTTTGGGTACCTCTGTGGTACTTAGAAGCTTCCAAAACAGGTCTAAATCCGGTAGTCTAAGGATGGCTTGGGAAAGGTTCAATTATCGTCGCAAGATGTCCATGTTTAAGCCCGTCCTTATGCCCATCCATAACATGCCTCCCAACACACCACACCCCCTTGAGTTTTGGATTCTCAGCGGATGGCATGCCTCACAAGATGTCCAGAAATATGATTTTGAAATTCAGCACTTGAACGTCCCAGTGATTAGGCTGCCCATGTGCTGATTTATGATGCTTTTTGGATGTTTTTCATTTTTGAAAATGCCCCCAACAGTGCTTTTACAATGGCTGACATTGTGCCACATTTGAAGTGACATCTTATCTTCAGGAAAGCTAATTCCTAAAGAGCTTAGCATCCCAAATTTACAGACTTACTGTAAATTCCTGCTAAACTTTTGTATCAAAATCATTTCTTTGTAACACTCTATTTATTTACTACTATGCAAGATCATACCTGCATTACTTGCCTTACACACAAAAAAAATGTGAGTAGCTCAACCCACCCAGACTACTTTACAATCCCTTGTGGTCTAGTGGTGTACTCAGCACAGGAGGAATCACCAGTCATTCATGCCCATGTCATCTCTACTCTCAAAATTAATGCCATGACCTCTTGTGCTGCTCTCACAAGATTGCACTAAAGGTCATGGCAGCCATTTTGAAAGCAAAGCCAGCACGGGCAGGAGGCAATTAGGCATCATTCCCATCCTGACTACGTTTTTCACTTTGACTAACAAACTGCGATTAGAGTGTTACTTTACTGTTCAAGGCTAGACAATTTGCATCAGGTCACCTCATCATTTTGAAATGCTACCCATCCAGGCATATAAAGCATAATGTGAGCTGTATTGCCCAGTGTAAGTATTAAAAGTCACATCTCTTAATATGATTATGTTACATCAGGACCTCTGATGATAAAGCCAAAAAACAGACCATATTGGGTCAGACAAAAGGCTCAGTTTGTACATCATACATTGTTACCTGCACAGAATATTAGAATTATATGGCTGTTTTAATATTTATATCTAGATTCGTATGTTAATAAATGGTCATCATTAAACGGCTCCTGTGACATCCAGAGATTTTGTTCCATCTTTTTGCTTTGGATATACCAGCATTTTTGGAACATAGGCCCTCCTCTCTTCTAATCTGGTTACATTTCTAGAATGGCAGAGATTGTTTGACAGGCACAAAGGGGTGGGGGGTAAGGGGGAAGCAGCTCGGGGGGGAAAGAAGGAGATAAAAAGGACAAAGAGAAACATTTTCAACTTCCACCAAAAAGTCAGTTTTTGACCTGTTCCTGTGATTATTTGGGGCACCGATTCGGAAAATTACATTGGATAGACCTTATCAGCTCTAGTTTCTTAGATATGCATTTGGGATAGTAGAGCAAAAAAAGATTGGTTTCCGAGGGAATATATGGTGATTGGAGGACAAAATTTAATCACTGAACCTTTGTGTAGAATCATACTGCCACCACTTTGGTAGAATCATACTGACATCACAACGTATGAAATTAGGCCTGATGAAACAATTTATAAAGGCTTTGAATAAAGATGGTTCGTGCACTGAATACATGGAGGGGCATAATTGATAGAATATGCATATGCACATGTATGCCACAGACGCTGGATGTCTCCCGAAAGCATGTGATAATGAAAAGATGTCCAACACAGTTCAATTATATGAAGTGTGGATGTTCCACAGGGAAACATACAGGGACGACCTTTAAAGACATCCAAAGTCATCCAAGTTCCGACGATTATGCGACCCCATAGATGTACATACCTGGCCATCTATTAGCTGTCCTGGCACAAGTCCCTGATGTCAAAATGTTGTACAGGCATGACTAGTGTCCTACATGTCCATATATAACCCTGCATGTTGCATGACGATTCTTTGTGGGTGTAGTGGAGTTTGGAGTTGTGTTAAAATTGGAGGTGGTTGTTGGATATCAAAAAAATTGGGTTGATTGAGATTGTGTGAGAGATTCGGAGCGTGAGAAACTGTGCAGTGAGAAAGGGTGTGATAGGGAGAGTGTGTGACCACCAGAGTGAGTGTGTGAGTCAGAGAGACGGAAGCTTAATTATTCGCTAGGGGAGACACAGACTCTAGTGGAGTGCATTACAAGAGTTGTGTCTTTGACCACAGGCCACCCTGCAGTGTCGCCAAGAGGGCCTGAAACTATATCCACAACACCCCATAGGTGAGCATCAGCCACTACTCATCACTATGTAAGCCCACACATGTAGCCTCTGCTCCTTAATGCTCAAGAGCTGTCAGCATGGCCTCTTAATATGAGGGGCCCCCCAATGATCCTGGCCTCAACTAGCCCTCCCCCCAACCTTTCTTGCAAGCAGCCTGACAAATAAAGAAATATAATAGATATAAATTAAGAAATAGAAATTATAATATATAAAACATTTGCTTGCCAATATTATTATGTACCTACATTATCAAAATAGTCATGAGAAATATAATGTGCTCAGTGCCCTCATAACCTTGTATATGTTGATTGGTGGAATCATATTATGTTCAAATAAAGCTGTTTATGTCACTGAATTTTAATGGAAGTTTGTATTAAGCATTGCCTGGCGCAGAACTCCTATTGGAATGCATTCAGGTCAGCTCTGTGACATGGAGGGGGGGGGGGTTCCTACAATGGAAGACTATTGTTGGAATGTTATGCAGGGTTGTTCTGACAGATCCTACTCTCGGAAGTCTTACAAAAGGAGCTTCTTATGTGTTGAATGACTTCAAAGTTTGTATCATAAACTTGTGCTTTTGGTATGAAATAAGTAGATTTTCATATTGTACACTTTTCTTTTAATTTTTTAATGTTTTCTTCATGCTTAAAAGATATTAATTTAAATACTACATTAAAATATTCAGATTTTTTAATGGGTGAGCAGAGTGAAGAGTGGTATGTGGCACATGTTCTGTATCTCAAAAACTAGAGCTGATAGGAGAAAACTGGTGCCATTTTTGAAATCAGCAGGTCAAATATAACAGGTCTAACATTTGAGGCAGCAAATGAGTATTGGCCAGGGAACTAATTTAGGGTCCATTTACTAAAATGTGGTATACAACTACTGCATATTTAATGCAAGGACAATAAAACCAGTCCTGACCAAAGCTAGCTTCAGACAGTAGCATAATCTGTCCTAATACCACACCTGGACTATTGCAACTCATTATATTGTGGCATTACAGAAAAGGAATGCAAGACACTTCAACTACTACAAAACACAGCTACAAGACTAATTGTAAAAAGGAACCAATATGAGAGGGCAAGTCAACAATTAAAGCAACTATACTGGCTGCCAATAAAAAAAGGATCCAGTTCAAGATAACCTGTATGGTCCACAAAGCAATCTATGGTGAGAACTCAGAGGAACTAACTTCTGGCATTGTAGCATGAAATGATTTTATAATTCTGCTTGGAGTTAAAATATGTAGCCTGATATAATTAATGTTACTGAAGTTATGAATTCTTCGACCCAGCACAATTCAGGCTAATTGTCCAATCCCTAATCTTAGGTCTACTGGATTATTGCAACTCCCTCTATCTACCTTGTCCTGTCAACATGATAAAACAACTTCAGACTATACAAAACACTGCCCTCAGACTGATCTACTCCCTGAGAAATATGATCATATTACAACTGCCTTCCTAGACTCTCACTGGCTACCAATGCAAGCACGAATTCAATTCAAATTGTACTGTCTATTATTCAAAGCATTAAACGGCTCCGCCCCCCCTATCTAAACAACTGCCTAAACCAGATCCTCACCTCAAGACAAAGAAGAACTCCGAACCCTTTTGCCTTTCCTCCACTCAGCGCAAAAAGATGTTTGATAACCTTCTGGCGACGCAAGCAGCAAAACTTAACCACTCCATCTCCAACCTGTTGACGGCAACGGGCGACTTCAAAACTTTTCGAAAAGAAATCAAAACCCTACTTTTCAAAAAATTTATCCAGATATCTTAACCCAACCCTTCCCCCTCCTAGATAAATTCTCCCCCAAAACCTCCACTTAAATAATCTCTTCCTCCCCAAAACACCAACCAAGTATTCAGATCCCTGAAATGTAATCTTATTTGTACTCTAACTGTAATCTATTTGTTATATCACACAGTAACATACAGTCAATTTAATATTCAATTTGCAAGTACTTCCAGAATTAATCCAGGTACCTCTCCTCCCTTGTAACCAAAAAAAACCAAAAAACAAAACCCAAAAACTGTTGTAACTTCACTGGAAATGTTGTTAGCTCTTTTGTAATCCGCCTTGAACTGCAAGGTATAGGCGGAATAGAAGTCCCTAATGTAATGTAATGTAATGAATTTTGAATCTGAATTATTGCCTAACCTAATAGATCATTTATTCTGAGTGACTTAATGTAAAAATGATATGGTTTTACAATTCTGCTTGGAGTTAAAATATATTAATTTGATGGATTTAAAAGTGAATTTCTGATGTGATCTTTGAGCCAGTACAGCCATCTGTTCAGAAAGGTGTTAAATGCCCCATTCAATAGAACACAAAAAAGGACTGAGCCATCTACCTTCAAAAAGTGTTAAGTACCAGGTCAGAGGAGGGGCGGAACCGAGGCAGCGGAGGAAACAGCTCCGAAGCAGTGCAAAGATGACTGGCATCGCGATCTTGCTGCAGGCTGCTTTGTTAAGGTAAACGCCGGTGCGGGGAGGCCAGGGGGGAAGCGAGATGCGGGGGGGGGGAAGTGAGATGCGGGGGGGGGGGGAAGCCGGATGACACAGAGGGGGAACCAGACAGTAGCACTAACCAGCTGATGATCCCCACTCGCCTTCTAAAGCAAATGCGGCCAGCCAGCAAGAGCAGCGCTGCCGCTCCTGCTTTAGGAGTCAGCCGAATCGGGAAGCCGATTTTTTTGTTTTAAATCGATTCGAATCAATTCATCCGAAGTGAATCGGTGAACCGATTCGAATCGTGAATTGGGGAGCACTACTACAAATTATCCTTCCCATCCCCTCAACAAGTATGGTGAAAGAAGATATTTGAAACTATAATCAAACATCAGTTTGCGAGTAATGCGGTTTGCGAGTGTTTTGCAAGACGAGCAAAAATTCTTGCAAATCGTGACTCACAAACCGAGCTTTGACTCGATTGCGAGCACCCCCCGAGAACCGTCATCGCTTCCCCCGCTTGTGAACGCCCCCCCCTCTCCATGTGAACCGTCACCCCCACCCACCCAAACAGAAGCCTTACCCCATCTGGGACCAGCACGCAGCCCACAAGATGTGCCAGTGAACGAAGATCCTTCCTGTTGCCTGGGCCTTGAGCATCTGCGCAAGCTCGAGGCCTTCTGGCTCTCGCTCTCTCCAAAATCTCCAAGAATCTCAGAGACAGCGAGAGCCAGAAGGCCTTGAGCACGAACAGATGCTCAAGGCCCAGGCAACAGGAAGGATCTTCGTTCACTGGCACATCCTATGGGCTGCGCGCCAGTGCCAGATGGGTTAAGGCTTCTGTTCGGGCGCGGGATGCCAGTTCATGCAGGGGGGGAGCGATGATGATTCTCCTGGGATGTGGGGGGTGGAGCAGCATCGCTGCCTCCGGGGGTTGGGGGGTGGGAACGAATCAATCGAGTTTCCCTTACTTCCTATGGGGAAACTCGCTTTGATATACAAGTAATTTGGTTTACAAGCATGCTTTTGGAACGAATTATGTTGGTAAACCAAGGTTCTACTGTACTTTTGAATATCAAGGACCTCTCATTTGGAACAAACTGTCAATAAACTTAAGACAACCCACCGACTACCTAGAATTTCAGAAGAAACTAAAGACATACTATACCTATTTTCACTATAGTCACTTTCTTACCCTTCAACCCTCCTTCTTAAAGCAATGCTACTGCAAACAGTGTAACTTAAGAACTTGTTCTAAATCTTATTGTAAACCGTATAGATAGCTTGCAGAAAACTGCAGTATATAAGACACTGTATTGTATGGTATCTTACTGCAATAAATATGTAACACAAAGGAACACACATGTGCTGAAGTTTTTCCTGTTATGTCATTCATTTTCCTTATTATTTTAATTCAGAAGTAACTGGAAGTTGAATCAAAAACTACCACTGCTGAGTGACTTTACTCATCCATTTTTCAAATGACCCATTTAGGAAATTCAAGGCAAAGGGCTTAATCAGTCATCTAAACATTCAATTTTGCTTCTGTTCTATGAAAAGCAAGAAAGAGAGTCAAATATCACTAGCTTTTCTGCCCTTTAATACAGTAGTTTAGAAATTTTACAGAAGTCTTTCTGAATATTTTAGATAGACAATAGGAATAAGGCCACTGGGACCATGACCCCATCAATATTTTGCCTAACAGAGCATTAGCAACTAGAGAGGTTGGGAGGCAGGGCCAGAGATTAGTTTGTTTGGCCCATAAAACCAAAAGGGTGTTCTGCTCTCTCTGTGAATATCCCCCAGAAAAGTTATGCATGCCACATAACTGATTGTTATTAGTCATTTCCCAGTATGATATGAGTTCAGTCAATCTCTCTCTCTTTTTTTAAATTAAGAAAACAGACTTACCTGCAACTTCCAGAAAAACTAATAGCAAGATGAGATGATTTATTCTGAACATCTTTTAAAAAAAAAAAAAAGCTCAAGAGCAGCACATTTCCATGCTCTGTGGTAAAGGCGTGATCCACATTAAATAAGGAAGTGCTACCACAGGAAACTGACTGCTATATAACTCATGGTTACTTTTTAAGCTTTTCGAGAAATGCAGTTTTTACAAAAAGCTTCTGCGTGGAATAAAATTTACAGTGCTCTTCTGCATCCATTGGAAGGAGGCACAGTTGGTGTATTAGAATCATACGGATCTTCAAGCGTCTAACATATATATACTGAAATAGTTTTGCTTACCTTTTGTTTTGCCTTGGATGAAATTATTTTAAAAAGTGTTAAATAAATCTTAATAAACATCTGTATCCCTATTCCATGACCATAGTGTGCCTTTAAGTTTTTTGTGCCTATTACTTGTATCAGTGACTAATTTCAGACTTCTACAGCGTGCTCTTCCTAACCCTGAAAGTGCTGCTACTGGGCTGATTGGAGCCCCAGCTAAAAGCAAAAGCAAGTTATGGGAGAACCATTCTTGTACAAACTTACCCCCCACCCCTTCCTTTTACAAACCGTGCAAGAGGTTTTTGAGCTGGCCAGTGCGCTCAATGCTCTGTGCTACTCTATGATCGTCGGAGCAGCACAGAGTATTCAGCGCATCAGCCGGTGCTAAAAACCTCTTGCGCAGTTTTGTAAAAGGGGGGGGGGGGGGTAAGTTTGTGCAAGAATGGTTCTCCCACTGATAAAAGCAATAGGCACAAAAACAGAATACTGTAGACCAGTGTTCTTCAACCTTTTGACACCTATGGACCGGCAGAAATAAAATATTTATTTTGTGGACCGGTACCAGTCCACGGACCGGCAGTTGAAGAACACGGGGCTAAGTCATGCCCATCTCCACTCAATCTCTGCCCAGACTCCGCCCCCATAATAGTACTAATTGTAACACCATTTTTACCATTAATTTTTCATATATATACACACACAATATAATCGTATTAACAACACATAATGGTTAACCACAAAATTAAAATACACAAAGCAACATTTATTCCTACCAGAAAACAGATAACCCCATGCAAATGCAGTACCAAAAACTAAAAGTACTAATATTTACAAACAAGATGCAAGACTCTGCAAGCAGTACAACCCTAGAGGAAAATAAACAAATGCATTTCTTCCTGAACAGACAGTAGGTGTAAATCAATCACTAAATAAAAAAATAAAATCATTCCCCCTACCGTTGTTGTTTCTCTCCCTCCATGCTCCCTCCATGCTCTTCTGGCCTGCTCCCCCCTCCCCCGGTGTTATCTTTGGGCCGGTCCACAGTGCGATCAACGCGGCATCTTTGAGCCAGCTCCCTGAGTGCTGCATTGCACAAAGCTGTGGGCAGCGACTCCTCATGACATCAGAGAGAAGGCATCCGGTTCAGGTGCAGGACGCGCGTAGGAGCCTTTTCCCATGGCTTTGTGCACTGTAGCACTCAGGGAGCCGACCCGAAGACGCCGCTGTAAAAATATTTATATGCTGTTATCAAAATTATCAGAATTTATCAAAGAATTGTGTATATAAACTTATATGCAGACTAAGTCAAAAGTAACAAATGGTGAGGTGAATACTCTCAATAGGTGCAAAGCTGAGGTCAAAATTGGTAACAAGGAAAAAGCTAAAGCCAAGTTAGAATTCTCGTGGAAAGATTGAAGTCATTAGTCAAGGTTTCTGAACTCTGTTCCTCGTTGTTCTGGTATTGGTGGATCTTGGGCCTGCAGCTAAAAAACCTTTATTTTGTGATTTAGTATGAAAACCTGGAGTGGAAACAACTTTTCACCGGAAGATTTATCATCTTCTGATGTATCACTGGAGGTCTGTGTGTAAGCTGGTTGTTTATAAGGTCTGTTTGGTCGCGATACATTGATGACATCTTCGCTGTTTGGATTGGTTCTCCTGTTGATCTCACTAACTTTTTGTATTGGATTAACTCTTGTGATCCCAATTTGCAATTTACAGCATTCACTCACCAGCCCTAAGGGCCTGATTCTCTAAAAGTGCGTCCCGATTTTAGGCAGCTGTAGGCGTCCTACAGCTGTCTAATCAGCCAATCGGGATGCACGTTTTTTTAAAAAAAATGCTCCCCAGGCAGGCCGCCTATATTGAAGGCGAGGCCCGCAAGACACCTAGGCCCTGATTCTGAATAGGACGCCCGGGAGAGGCGTCCTATTCAGAATCGGCCTAAACTAAACCCCGATTCTGTAACCGGCGTCCATGTTACAGACGCGGGTTAGAGAAACGGGTTAGATTAGACACGGCCCGCTACACTTATCACGGCAAGGGATCTCTCTGCCGCTATAAGTATAGCGGGCCACGGTCCCCTGACCAGGAGGGTGCCCAAACCCTCTGCCCGAAGATGCAGCTCCCCCACTACCAACCGCCCCCCCCGACATTACCGATCCCCCCCCCGACAATATCGATAGCTGGCAGGAGGGTGCCCAATCCCTCCTGCCCGAAGACGCACCCCCCCCGGCGCTAACCCCCCCAAACCTCCACTCCACCAAACCTGTTCTTAGATGGGTCTTGCACGTCTTGAGCCGGCAGGCACGCCTCGTCGAAATGAAGCGGGCCCGCCCCTTCCCGGCCCATCCCGCCGAAGCCTAAGGCCTGATTGGCCCAGGCTCTAGAAGCCTGGACCAATCAGGCCTTAGGCATAGCGGGTCCGCCCATCCCCACTAAGTCTAAGGTCTGATTGGCCAATCAGGCCTTAGATTAAGTGGGGATGGGCGGACCCGCTATGCCTAAGGCCTGATTGGTCCAGGCTTCTAGAGCCTGGGCCAATCAGGCCTTAGGCTTCGGCGGGATGGGCCGGGAAGGGGCGGGCCCGCTTCATTTCGACGAGGCGTGCCTGCCGGCTCAAGACGTGCAAGACCCTTCTAAGAACAGGTTTGGTGGAGTGGAGGTTTGGGGGGGGGGTTAGCGCCGGGGGGTGTGCGTCTTTGGGCAGGAGGGATTGGGCACCCTCCTGCCAGCTATCGATATTGTTGGGGGGGATCGGTAGTGTCGGGGGGGGGCGGTCGGTAGTGTCGGGGGGGGTGGTCGGTAGTGTCGGGGGGGGGGCGTCTTCGGGCAGAGGGTTTGGGCACCCTCCTGGTCAGGGGGCCGCGGCCCGCTATACTTATAGCGGCAGAGAGATCCCTTGCCGCGATAAGTATAGCGGCCACGTCTACTTACAAGTTTCAAGTTTTATTGATTTTGATATACCAACTATCAAATTAATATCTAGCTGGTTTACAATAAGATTAAAGGATAGAAAAATTATTTTTAAAAAGAAAAAATAAAAGTATATATATAATTAATTTAGCAGTATTGTGTGAACATAAATAACATTACAAGACAAACTGGAAAGTGAGGGTGGTAGGGAGGGAAGGTTAAAAGTTACATATTGGAGATAGAAAATGGTGACAGTGGGGTTTGGATAAAACATAGAGGGGGAGTCATAATATCAGAGCTATTTATTGTTTGCAAAAGAGGGAATAAGTGAGACTCTAAATGATATCAAATGCATCGTGGAAGAGCATTTTGCTGGCCTACATTTTAAGCTTCTCCTCTACTAGGGAGACGCGTAGGGCCGCCTAGGTTCAGCCTAAGGCCCTTAGACGAGCTTAGGCATCTTGCGGGTCTCCCTAGGCTCCCGGAGGTGCCTTCAAGCTTGCCTGGGGAGCATTTTTTTAAAAAAAACGTGCATCCCGATTGGCTGATTAGACAGCTGTAGGACGCCTAAAATCAGGATGCACTTTGGAGAATCAGGGCCTAAGTCTCATTTTTAGATTTATTCATTACTCTTCACAATGGTTTATTCACCACCAACCATACACAGAAAACAGACTGATTGTAACAATCTACTGCGGTATGACAGTTTCCACCCAAAACATCTGAGAGACAACATTCCAACTGGTCAATTTCTTAGACTTAAGAGACTGTGTTCTACTGAAGAGGACTTTGAGAATAAATCTCTAGATCTCACCACAAGGTTTTTAGAACGCGATTATCTGCGGTCAGTAATCAAGAAAGCATACAAAAGGGCTTCTAATGCCTCGCGTACAACTCTTTTAGGTTCACAGCAACATCATCCGGATCCCTCTATTGTATGTGTATTACCTCACTCGAAATATGCCTTTCACATTAAACGTATTATCAAACAGCACTGGAGCGTAATGCAGTACCATCTTGAATTTCGAGATCCCCCAAGATTCGCGTTCTCTAAAGGACCAAACCTGAGACAACAGCTGGTACGTTCACAGTATAATCCCAAAGTAGACACTTCCGTATATAATGGACATCAACCATGTGGTCACTGCAAGTTTTGCCAATACAGTGCTCCTCTTTCAAGTTTTGCCCTCTCAAATTGGGTAAAAAAGAAAGCCAATTATATGTCATCCAACTGTAATACCCGGGGTGTAGTACACATTATTCAATGCCCCTGCTTGTTATCCTATATAGACAAACGTCTCGTAACATCAAGTTGAGGATTGCTGAACATACTAGTAAAATTTGAACTAAAAAACTGGAAGCCCCTTTAGTCCAGCATTGGTTGGATAAGCAGCACTCCATTGATGATTTATGCTTTTCAGTCATGGAAGTGCCTCAACTACCAAGGGGTGGTGACCTTTCCCGAATATTGTGGGTTAAGGAGCAACGTTTGATCCTTAGATTACATACACTACACCCTGATGGCCTTAACAGCGAGATTGAATCATAGACATCATATACCTAGATTTCCAGAAAGCCTTTGACAAGGTGCCTCATGAACGTCTACTCCGGAAACTGAAGAACCATGGGGTGGACGGAGACGTGCATAGATGGATCAGAAACTGGTTAGCGGGTAGGAAACAGAGGGTAGGGGTGAAGGGACACTACTCAGACTGGAGGAAGGTCACGAGTGGTGTTCCGCAGGGCTCAGGGCTCGGGCCGCTGCTATTTAATATATTCATAAATGATCTAGAAACAGGAACAAAGAGTGAGATAATAAAATTTGTGGACGACACCAAACTATTTAGTGGAGCTCGGACAAAGGAGGACTGTGAAAAATTGCAAAGGGACTTGGACAAATTGGGAGAATGGGCAGAGAGATGGCAGATGAAGTTCAATGTTGAGAAATGTAAAGTACTGCATGTGGGAATCAGAAACCCGAGGCACGGCTATACGATGGGAGGGATGTTATTGAATAAGAGTACCCAAGAAAGGGACTTGGGGGTAATGGTGGACATGGCAATGAAGCCGACGGCACAGTGCGCAGCGGCCGCCAAGAGAGCGAATAAAATGCTGGGGATAATCAAGAAGGGTATTACAACAAGAACGAAAGAAGTTATCCTGCCGCTGTACCGGGCAATGATGCGTCCGCATCTTGAGTACTGCGTCCAGTATTGGTCACCATACCTTAAGAAGGATATGGTGTTACTCGAGAGAGTTCAGAGGAGAGCGACACGACTGATAAAGGGGATGGAAAGCCTTTCATATGCTGAGAGATTGGAGAAACTGGGTCTCTTTTCCCTGGAGAAGAGAAGACTTAGAGGGGATATGATAGAGACTTACAAGATCATGAAGGGCATAGAGAGAGTAGAGAGGGACAGATTCTTCAAACTTTCAGAACATAAAAAAACAAGAGGGCATTCGGAAAAGTTGAAAGGGGACAGATTCAAAACGAATGCTAGGAAGTTCTTCTTTACCCAACGTGTGGTGGACACCTGGAATGCGCTTCCAGAGGACGTTATAGGGCAGCGAACGGTACTGGGGTTTAAGAAAGGATTGGACAATTTCCTGCTGGAAAAAGGGATAGAGGGGTATAGATAAAAAATTACTGCACAGGTCCTGGACCTGATGGGCCGCCGCGTGAGCGGACTGCTGGGCGCGATGGACCTCAGGTCTGACCCAGCGGAGGCATTTCTTATGTTCTTATGAATGGCAAGCATTTTTATAGCTCAATTTCATTCTTTTTCAACCTCTAACATAAGCTTGACATTTCCAGTTTATGACATTCATTTGTTTACTTTAGTTTTTAAGCATGTTTTTCTGACCGAGTCAGTATGGCTCAGCTGACCCACACGTAGCCCCGCCCATTAAGGAACTGCATCATTGTCCTTCATTTTGATATTTAAGTCGGCGTTTTTCTTGCTGCTACATCAAAGAACATTTTGAAGAGACTCTCATTTCAACTCATGGCAAGTACCCTCCCTTGTGTAGTCTTTTTAGAGTTCTATTAATATGGTATTATAACAGCACGTTGCACAGCTTTTAAGGAGTGTTATTGTTACTATTGTTATCAGAATACAAGTTTTTTGTCCGCATCACACAGTTTCCTTTCTCTGGCATTTGAAGTTGTTCATCTCTCCTCTGGGTTCCTTGAAACAGACCCTCGAAACATGGCCCATGTCGGGACCTGTTAATTCTAAAGCTAAGTGGAGCATTTTTCTTTATTGCCATTGAGAACAAAGACATTATGTAATGAGCACTTTGCCTCCAGCTTATCTTTCCTGCACTAAAGTCATACACAGTCATAGGACGGTGGGTTCGACGATAGGAGCTTCGGCTCTTGGTCAGAATACACAATTTTGAGTGTATGCGAAGATTATATTGGTTCTATTAACATTTATATTTAAAAGTTACACTTTGATCTATATATTGAGAAGTCTTGGCTTTAGCTTTTTCCTTGTTACCAATTTTGACCTCAGTTTTGCACCTATTGAGAGTATTCACCTCACCACTTGTTACTTTTGACTTAGTCTGCACATAAGTTTATATACATAATTCTTTGATAAATTCTGATAATTTTGATAACAGCATATAAATATTTTTATAGTGATCTTCCTTGTGGCATAAGAAAGAATCTTTTTGCTCTCTGGTGAAAGCCCAACATGTTTCAGAAACACTGCCTCCATCAGAGGCACATTCACTCCTTGTAATAAAGGCATATACCTAACACATCTTAAAACAGGATACTCAATGCCTAAAGGTCGCCCTCCCTGGCTTCCTTGAGGCCAGTATGAGCTGTGAAAACACTTCACCATTAAAGGCCTTTTAATAAATCTATTTTATTTTGTCAGTCACTGGTTGGTTCTTTTGACTGCTTTCTTTCTGACTGGTAAAATGTGAGACTTTAGTGGTCTACAGCAGTGTTCTTCAACCACCGGTCTGTGGACCGGCATGTCCATTGGGCCCAAGACAGTGCCGGTCCATGGTTCGATCAATGCGGCGTCTTCGGGTTGGCTCCCTGAGTGCTACAGTGCACAAAGCCATGGGAAAAGGCTCCTACGCGCGTCCTGCGCCTGAACCGGATGCCTTCTCTCTGATGTCATGAAGAGCAGCTGCCCACAGCTTTGTGCAATGCAGCACTCAGGGAGCTGGCCTGAAGATGCCGTGCTGATCGCACCATGGACCAGCCCGAAGATAACACCGTGGGAGGGGGGGAGCAGGCCAGAAGGTAAGGCACAGCATGGAGGGAGAGAAACAACGGTAGGGGGAATGATTTTATTTTTTTATTTAGTGATTGATTTACATCTGCTGTCTGTTCAGGAAGAAATGCATTTGTTTATTTTCCTCTAGGGTTGTACTGCTTGCAGAGTCTTGCATCTTGTTTGTAAATATTAGTACTTTTAGTTTTTGGTCCTGCATTTGCATGGGGTTATCTGTTTTCTGGTAGGAATGAATGTTGCTTTGTGTATTTTAATTTTGTGGTTAACCATTATGTGTTGTTAATACGATTATATTGTGTGTGTATATATATGAAAAATTAATGGTAAAAATGGTGTTACAATTATGGGGGCGGAGTCTGGGCAGAGATTGAGTGGAGATGGGCACGACTTAGCCCAGTGTTCTTCAACTGCTAGTCTGCAGATTGGTGCCGGTCCACAAAATAATTATTTTATTTCCGCCGGTCCATAGGTGTCAAAAGGTTGAAGAACACTAGTCTATAGTATTCAAACAGTAAGGGAAAGTGGGCCCAGTGGGCATTATCCTTCATATTCTCTGTTTTTGTGCCTATTGCTTTTATCATTGACTAATTTCAGACTTCTACAGCATGCTCTTCCTAACCCTGAAAGTGCTGCTACTGGGCTGATTGGAGCCCCAGCTAAAACAAAAGCAAGTTATGGGAGAACCATTCTTGTACTAACTTACCTCCCCCCCCTCCCCATTCCTTTTACAAACCGTGCAAGAGGTTTTTTGAGCTGGCCAGTGCGCTCAATGCTTTGTGCTACTCTATGATCGTCGGAGCAGCGAAGAGTATTCAGCGCATCGGCCGGTGCTAAAAACCTCTTGTGCGGTTTTGTAAAAAGGGGGGGGGGGTAAGTTTGTGCAAGAATGGTTCTCCCATAACTTGCTTTTGCTTTTAGCTGGGGCTCCAATCAGCCCAGAAGCAGACTTTCAGGGTTAGGAAGAGCATGCTGTAGAAGTCTGAAATTAGTGTTGAAAAGTTCTCAGCCCAACCAAGAGAATGACATGGATTTGGCTCAATCAATAATCTGAAACAATGTCAAAACATAGAATTTTGTTTCTGCAAATTGGCACTTATTGAAATAATACTCTTTTTAGCTACAGTGGCAAAAATAATATTCAGAATTTAGCAAGTTGGTTGGTTGGGCTGAGAACTTTTCAGCACCCCCTCGTAATAAATAAAACAATTTTTATTATCTGAAATTAGAAAAAAACCAGTCTCCGAGTCAGTACTATCCAGATTAGAAAAGCAGCAGCAGCTCATAATTTTCTGAGGGCTAGATGTACTAAATATGGTCAGTAAACCTTGTGGATCGCTTTAAGCCGATTTTTTTGGTCAATTCCAAAGCAGAAATTGATGCTCAAACAATGTACGCATGTGCCAGATTTGCTACATCAGTCACAGGATTGGATTATTGTAGCACATATGTGCATGTTAGAGATTTTACTTGTTTTGGAGCTTTTGGAAAGGAAAAGCGAACAGGCAGCATTTACAGAACAGTTTTACGTTGTTTTTTGTCTTTTCCGGCTGTTTTTGGGTTTTTTTCAATTTGGTGAGTATGATAATGTGGGTTGATGTTGGGTGGGGGTGCTGCATAAAGTTCAGGCCCAGCTTGTACATATTTTAATCACGAGGAATGAAAATTTTAGCCTTCTTTCATTGGCCCCATCTTTTCACTGCCTTCTCTTTTATATTTTATGCTTGTTAACAGGCACGCATAAGATGCACTTTCAACACACATCGAAACATGATGGCAGATAAAGGCCAAATGGACCATCTAGTCTACCCTTCTGCAATAACCATTATCTCTTTCTCTCTCCGATAGATCCCATGTGCCCTTCTGGGAGACTGTTCCATGCATTTACCACTCTTTCTGTAAAAAAGTATTTCCTTAGATTACTCCAGAGCCTACCACCTCTTAACTTCATCCTATGCCCTCTCATTGCAGAGTTTCCTTTCAATTAAAGAGATTCAACTCGGAGATGATCAAAGATGGCGTCGGAAGCAGATACCTGAGAGGAGGCTCCGCTATTGAGCTGCGACAACCCAATCTCTCTTTCTCTACTAAGTCAATTCCCTTCAATATCTTGAATGTTTCGATCATGTCCCCTCTCGGTCTTCTCTTTTCAAGGGAGAAGAGGCCCAGTTTCTCTAGCCTCTCATTGTACGGTAACTCCTCCAGTCCATTAACCATTTTTGTCTGTCTTCTCTGGACCCTTTTGAGAAGTACTATGTCCTTTTTCATGTACGGTGACCAGTGTTAGATGTAGTATTCCAGGTGGGGGCGTACCATGGCCCGGACAATGGCATGATAACCTTTTCAGATCTGTTTGTGATCTCCTTCTTAATCATTCCTAGCATTCTGTTTGCCCTCTTCGCCACCGCCGCACATTGCGCGGACAGTTTCATTGACTTGTCTACAAGTACTCCCAAGTCTGTTTCCTGGGTGATCTCTCCGAGTATAGCACCGGACATCCTGTATTAGTGCTGTTATGCCCAGGGGGTAAATGGACTCAGTATAATACGTGACATGTCTCCTCAAGTCTGCTTATCTGACCTCTTTGTCCTGAGTGTTACCTTGACCACACCAAAAGGGATAGTAAAGACAGATGGCCTCTGTAACACCTTCTTGATAGCATCAAAGAGACTTGATAGCATCAAATCCTGACTTCCTTTGTCTACGTGTTGCTCAAATGACATCAGTAAAGACAGATGGGACTCCTGGGTTACATCAAAAGGAAAGGGAAACAGAACAAGTATCTGCTTTCTTGACCTCTTTTGACCTGGGTGTTGTCAAAACAGATAACAAAAGACCACCAGCTGTCTTACTAAGAGGCCAGTAACATCAAAAGGACTGAGAAACCAAACAAGTATCTGCCAAACAACTTCAAAGGGACCGACCAGGGTGTGCCTGAATCAAAGGACGCTGTTTACTGCAGGACCAGCTGTTTATGCTTTTGAACTCAGCAGCTTATAAGGACGGAATTCTGCTCCTGAAATCAGAATACATGACGTTTGAAGAGAGAAGCCACGACGTCTAAAAGGGACAGTCTCCCGTATTTCTTCCCACCTATCAATTGCTGCAGGGGTTCCCAATTGTGAAGGAGGTCGATGCCTGGAATTACGGTGAAGTTATTTACTTGCCTCTAACCTGAGAATCCATGACGTTTGGAGGGAGAATCCACGTCTCAAGGGACAGTCCTTTGGTCCACCCATCTATCTATTGCAGGGATTCCCAATGATGAAGATTGTCGTTATATGGGGTCAAGGTGATGCTATTTTATATTTAATTTTTATATTTGTATAATAAAGTGTTATTGTTTATGCTTTATATTGTCTGTGTGCTTTTCTGAGTGTCACTGATCATCCCACTTGGCAGAAATAAGTGGCGGAACAAATTGGCACCAGAAGTGGGGTTGATCGAATGTCGTCAGAAAAGCTAACTAGAAAACAAGGGGTGGAGGAGCAGGCTCCCAATCCCTCCATTCCGAATGGGAATGACTGTATTGGTAAATTAATGGCCACTGAATGGTCTGTAGAAGCAGGATTAAGTGAATCCTGTACTTTTGGAAGTGGGGATCCACATGAATTATGTGCCTCCTTACAAAAGGTGAAAATCTCAAAAGGAGAAGAGCAAGAAGGAATTTCTAGACAAGGAAGGATGATTTTGTCAGACTGGAGGAATTTGCATGAAGCTAAACAGGAATTACAATTGAAATTAGAAGAGCTGGAAAAGAAAAGGTATAATCAACAGCATGCCATTACAATGCTACAATGTCAGAATAAGTTGTTAATGGATAAGGTAGAAACCTATCAAAATGTAACAGAAAAGTCAGCTATGCGAAATGCACGACATAAATACAAGAAACGGAGGTGGAAAGTGAGTTACAGAAAAGTTAAAACCTTAATTTATCATCTGCTGGATGATTGGAATCCAAACAAATGGGATGGGAATATTTGGGATTCCAATTCTAATAACAGTGAGGAGGATATATGTGTTGAAGGAGAGCAGGCAGAAAGTTTAGAAGCAAAGCCTGTGAGGAAACAAAGATTACAGGGAAATCTGCAAACAGGAGAAAATCTAACTAGAAATAATGTTAGGGAGAATGTTACTCCACATGAAATCATGGATACCATGGCACGCTTTACACAGCAGCCTGGGGAACCACTAATACAATAGGTAATTCGGGTGCAGGAGCTGGGCGCAGCCGGGATTATGTGGGATGCCACAGATGCCCCTAAATTTGTTCAAATTAGTCAAAAAGTAGCAGTACAAAATGCGTTACGGGAGGATCCTTATCCTGAAGAAAAAAAAAATGCCCAAAGGTCTTTATTAGAGATAATTAGTAGGGGTGTCAAGAAGCGATATCCACTTGAATCTGATTAGCCCTCAAATTATAAAATTTGGTATACATTAAAAGATGCTCAAATGAGAATTAAGAAGGAGACTATGAAGGTAGCCTTAGTAATAGGTCACGCTGACACAAATATGATATTACCTTTTACAGTGTCCATTAGAAATAAAATTATTAAGTAGGCTGCACACAGACAGGACTATTTTGGAAGCCTTAGAAGCGGTCCGACAGTTAGGAGATCGGGGGGACTGGGGACCTCAAAATACTTTTGATAAAAAGAGAAAAGGACCATCCAATTCAAACAGGGCTAATCAGGTGTCTCGGAGGAATATGTTTTTGGCATTAATAAAAGATGGGGGTAAAGAGGGAAGACATAGATGGGAAAGATACAGGGACTATATGGAAAATGTACAAAAGTAGAGGATTAGGAAAGAAATCTATGTCTCAAGCACAAATGAACAAAGGAGAGAGGGAGGATATTTTGGTGCCAATGGCTCCCCCTGAGGAAACTGCTTCCATTCTTTATCCTGATTAAAAAAAGCGGAAGTGTTGGGAGGATCAATGATGTGAATGCCAAACCTCAGTGTCTGCCTGTAGAGATAAATATTTAGTGGAAATCTGGGGAGCAAAAGGTACAAGCTGTAGTGGACACTGGGGTGTAGGAATATAAATATCAGGATTGGGGGGAAAATTATACAAGCAGGAAAAAAAAAATTTTACAAATTTTAAAATTGGACAATTACCAATTTGGGAATATACTGTATTAATCTATGGGATTCCTTAAAATATAATAGGGCCAGATATCCAAAAAGGGTTAACATGACAGCTTTCCGATGGAATCTATAGTTTTGGTAAATTGCCAGACATTCCTATGAGATCAGTAGTGGTGGGGAAACCAATAGTAGTACCGATCTCCACAAAAATTGTAAACATGAACCAATGCATTTTTACTATTCCTATAGTGGAGCAATGTCCAGAACAATTTGCATTCACTTGGCAAGGGAGGCAATATACATATACCAGACTACCACAAAAATACTTACATAGTCCCACTTTCTATCACAAGATTAAAGCAGAAAGTGGGCAAAAGGATGCCGAGAGGTGATAGAGAAAGCTAAACTTCCCTTCTCCCCAAAGTAAAAAAACAGACTTGGGCCTTTTTGGATTTTGGAGGCAACATATTTCACATCTGGGGTAACATATGGGGTAGGTTGGACCATAAAAAAGTAGAAATAAGACAATAAAAAAGTAGAAATATTGCTAAGTGACCTTTATAATGAATAAAGTTTTGTTAGATAGTATAAGGAAGTTGCACTCCAAGTAATTTTGCAAATGTGTCTTTTACCTCAAACACTAACATTGTGAACCACTGTACCTGCACGTAAACCTCTCTTGTATATTTTATAGATTAATACTTCCCTGCTTGCATTCTCTTACGATTGTGTGACAGAGCTTTGAAATGGAAGAAAAATAGAAAAGAAGACCAGTAAAACTATATGGAGCAATTAACTTAAGTTTCTATCTCTCTTTCTTTTAGAAGATATGGATATGGTCCAGATATGGTCAGGAGAACCAATCTCACTGTGCCATCTTTAAAATACGTCCAGCACTGTGACCTGATAGTGGGAATCCAATGGATACCACATTTGTTTGTGACTCTTTTGATTAATAGTGTGCTTATTTACAGACTAAATTCAACCCTGAATCATTACCGATGGAAGAAAGCATGCCGGAGCTCTGTGTTTGTCTGTTTCTGTTATGTGTTGTCTGTTTTAGCTTATGGGGTACTCCAACATTGCACATTGGCCATTTCCAGAGTTTATTCCACCCCTTCTATTAGTCCAAATGGTACCATTTCCCTTTCCAAAAAAAAAAAGATTCCCCCACTTACAAGAAAGTATCTTATGAAAACCATGCTCACAATGATTTTATGCTATGGCTCACAGGTAATCGAGGCCAGCAGCGTGCCAGATTTTAAGAATAAATGGGACGCCCATGTGGGATCCCTACGTGGGTCAGGGCAAAACATTGGCTAATCTTAAGGGGAGGGTCTATAGAGTGGGCAGACTTGATGGGCCTTGGCCCTTTTCTGCCGTCATCTTTCTATGTTTCTATACAGCCCAATGATAATTTAGTTAGGGGTTATATTATAAAAGGATATCTGAAGAGAAAAACTAGAAAGCTTTATACCTGGTAAAATGGTGTTCATTGGTATTTGATAGTTGCTAAATAAAATAAAAAATGGTCTATCTTTATTTAACTTACCAGGTATAAACAGTGCAGTGCACATCTCTGACATAAGTTATTTTGGTATTACATTCTGTACGTGTGTATGGTCTCTCTTAAATGACATAATAATTATGTCCAGAACATAAAAAGGTGTATTTTCTGAATGTCCTACAGAATACCTTTAAGTGCATTAGTGTTGTTTCTCTCATCTCACATAAATACTACTTTACACACAAGTATTGTCACATGTTATCACCTTCTGTACATAAAGTGGTTTTTCTCCTTTTTCTCTTATCTTCTCTTTTACCACTAGGGGTGTTTATTGTAACTAAAGCATTGAAGCTAAACAGTCATGATGAAATATTTTCCTTGGAAAATCACGTACTGGGAAATGTTATTCCATATAGACTTTCATCCCTTTGTGATAGAATTGGTCAGCTCTGCTCTCTTATTCTTATGTTTTAGCTAACATGCTGGGTTAAGAGAAAATTTCACCAGATCAAGAAGATGACGCAACCAGACATACAGTGCCGTGCCATGACGCTATTATGTGGCACCGACTTGGGAATAGAAGTGAGCCTATATCCTGCCGCTTCATATTAGGGCTGGTCTCTGGGGGTGGTGCACTGGAATCTTACGTGAGTGAAGGCATGTGAGTGGCATAGCAAGACTATTGAAACTGGAGCATAGCCAGACCCTAACCAAAGCTACTAAGAAAAACAGGATACCAGATAACTGCAGTGATCGATGGTGAATATGAAGCTACCCTAAGGCCCAGATTCTCAAAAAGTGCGTCCCGATTTTAGGCAGCTGTAGGCGTCTTACAGCTGTCTAATCAGCCAATCGGGATGCACGTTTAAAAAAAAAAATGCTCCCCAGGCAGGCCTGAAGGCACCTCCGGGAGCCTAGGGAGACCCGCAAGACGCCTAAGCTCGCCTAAGGGCCTTAGGCGAACCTAGGTGGCCCTACGCGTCTCCCTAGTAGAGGAAGAAACCTTAAAAATGTAGGCCAGCAAAATGCTGGTCTACATTGTAAGTAGACGCAGCTGCTATACTTATCGCGGCAAGGGATCTCTCTGCCGCTATAAGTATAGCGGGCCGCGGCCTGTCCGATCGGATCCCCCCCCCCCCCCCGACATTACCGATCTCCCTCCCACCCCGACACTACCGATGCTGGCAGGAGAGTGCCCAATCCCTCCTGCCCGAAGACAGCGCACCCCCCTCCTGCCCGAAGACGGCGCACCCCCCCCCCCTCCTGCCCGAAGACTGCACACCACCCCCCGGCGCTAACAACCCCCAAACTAACCTGTTCTTCGGGCCAGACGGTTCTTTCCCGTCTAGCCGGTAAGCCCGCCTCGTCGAAATGAGGCGGGCTCGCCCCTTCCCGGCCCATCCCTCCGAAGCCTAAGGCCTGATTGGCCCAGGCTCTAGAAGCCTGGACCAATCAGGCCTTAGGCATAGCGGGTCCGCCCATCCCCACTAAATCTAAGGTCTGATTGGCCAAGTGGGGATGGGCGGACCCGCTATGCCTAAGGCCTGATTGGTCCAGGCTTCTAGAGCCTGGGCCAATCAGGCCTTAGGCTTCGGAGGGATGGGCCGGGAAGGGGCGAGCCCGCCTCATTTCGACGAGGCGGGCTTACCGGCTAGACGGGAAAGAACCGTCTGGCCCGAAGAACAGGTTAGTTTGGGGGTTGTTAGCGCCGGGGGGTGGTGTGCAGTCTTCGGGCAGGAGGGGGGGGTGCGCCGTCTTCGGGCAGGAGGGGGGTGCGCTGTCTTCGGGCAGGAGGGATTGGGCACTCTCCTGCCAGCATCGGTAGCGCCGGGGGGTGGTGTTCAGTCTTCGGGCAGGAGGGGGGGGGATGTGCCGTCTTCGGGCAGGAGGGATTGGACACTCTCCTGCCAGCATCAGTAGTGTCGGGGGGGGGGGGCAGTAGTGTCGGGGGGGGCGGTCGGTAGTGTCGGGGGGGGCGGTCGGTCGGTAGTGTCGGGGGGGGGAGGGGCATCCGATCGGACAGGCCGCGGCCCGCTATACTTATAGCGGCAGAGAGATTCCTTGCCGCGATAAGTGTAGCGGGCCGTGTCTAATCTAACCCGATTCTCTAACCCGCGTCTGTAACATGGACGCCGGTTACAGAATCGGGGTTTAGTTTAGGCCGATTCTGAATAGGACGCCTCTCCCGGGCGTCCTATACAGAATCAGGGCCTCGCCTTCAATATAGGCGGCCTGCCTGGGGGAGCATTTTGTTTTTTTTAAAAACGTGCATCCCGATTGGCTGATTAGACAGCTGTTGGACGCCTACAGCTGCCTAAAATCGGGACGCACTTTTAGAGAATCTGGGCCTAAATGTATGTAAGCCATGAGTAAGAGCACAAATATAATATTTATAAGATTATTAATTTCCATGATTCCCTATATGTGATACTTTCAAGTAAAATGCCTAATTAGCAAGAAATATTAGGGAATACAAGAATACCAGGTTTAGAACATAAGGAAATAATTTATGAAGGGAAAATTAATTTTCCCATTTTACCTTTACTTAAAAGTAGAATCTGAAATACTGGCTGTTAAACAAGCATATTTCGGCTCCAGAGAAGCGGAGGTATTTAGATGGGTGCTGTACATAATCATGAACTAACCCTAAGATATGACCAATTAATGTTACATGTTGTTAATCATACAGCAATATACTTTAGATAGTAATGTTTCTTCAGCCTTACCGTGGACTATTTGTGAGATTCGTGTTTTGTCTTTTATTGATTTTTGTATTATTTAATAAATCCACGCCCTTAGATAGAACATGGTGGAATTTTTGATATAAAACAATGTTCTGATTTCTCATGTGAAGGGTTGCTTACGTTATTTGATGTAAGGAACTCTACAATAATGTGTCCTTTCACTGTGATGCCTTTGCTACTATGGGCAACAAACAGATGAACAGAACAAAACATACGTGTTACCATTCAACCTCAAGGTTAAATATTACATAAAAATGTATGTGTTGCTAGCAGTACGGTTAATTGCTGCTATTCAAGCTCCCTTTTCAGTATGTTTATATCAAATGTCTTTTGCCGAGGTAATCTATAAAGAAAGCCATGAGCAATTCTAAATAAAGCAAAACAGCAATGTAACCTTACTTTGCTACGGAAATACTAACTTGCATTCTGTGGCAGATCATATTGACTAGAGGCAGTACTATGGCACAAAAGGTGTTTCTTCATTTCTTACTCTATAATTTTGTTTAGCTATCCTTATGTTACCTATTGTTTATATAAACGATTGTGTATACAAATGGACACCCTCTCCCTTTATTAGGAGGACTTTTTATGGGAGCAGACTTAAGGATCCAAGGGTGGAATGTTATGCCCAGGGGGTAAATGGACTCAGTATAATACGTGACAAGTCTGCTTATCTGACCTCTTTGTCCTGAGTGTTATCTTGACCACACCAAAAGGGATAGTAAAGACAGATGGCCTCTGTAACACCTTTTTGATAGCATCAAAGAGACAGTGCAACATCTATCCTGACTTCCTTTGTCTACGTGTTGCTCAAATGACATCAGTAAAGACAGATGGGACTCCTGGGTTACATCAAAAGGAAAGGGAAACAGAATAAGTATCTGCTATCTTGACCTCTTTTGACCTGGGTGTCATCAAAACAGATAACAAAAGACCACCAGCTGTCTTACTAAGAGGCCAGTAACATCAAAAGGACTGAGAAACCAAACAAGTATCTGCTATCTTGACCTCTTTGACCTGAATGTTGTCCAAACAACTTCAAAGGGACCGACCAGGGTGTGCCTGAATCAAAGGACGCTGTTTACTGCAGGACCAGCTGTTTATGCTTTTGAACTCAGCAGCTTATAAGGACGGAATTCTGCTCCTGAAATCAGAATACATGACGTTTGAAGAGAGAAGCCACGACGTCTAAAAGGGACAGTCTCCCGTATTTCTTCCCACCTATCAATTACTGCAGGGGTTCCCAATTGTGAAGGAGGTCGATGCCTGGAATTACGGTGAAGTTATTTACTTGCCTCTAACCTGAGAATCCATGACGTTTGGAGGGAGAATCCACGTCTCAAGGGACAGTCCTTTGGTCCACCCATCTATCTATTGCAGGGATTCCCAATGGTGAAGATGGTCATTATATGGGGTCAAGGTGATGCTATTTTATATTTAATTCTTATATTTGTATAATAAAGTGTTATTGTTTATGCTTTATATTGTCTGTGTGCTTTTCTGAGTGTCACTGATCATCCCACTTGGCAGAAATAAGTGGCGGAACAAGTGCATATGATTTTTGTTACCGACATGCATCACATTGCACTTATCCATGCTGAACCTCATTTGCCATTTCGCGGCACATTCCTCAAATGTATTTATATCTCGTTGTAGGTCTTTGCAATCCTTCTGTGTCCTCACTAGGATTGGTTGCCCCCTTTTTCTATCTTTTTCTCTGTCTTACTTGTAATACAAGAAATTTTTACATTCATCTGTACTTCCTCTTTGAGATACAATGGTGATTTACAGGGGGAGTGTGGGCTCAAATCCATACTGCTCCTTGTGAATGAATGAATGAATGAATGAAAGTGGTTGAAGTAGCATTCCAGTATGACTGAGAGTAAACTGTATCCTGTCACTAAAATCATCTGTAGTACCTGAAGATTGGAGGGTGACCAATGTTACACCAATTTTTAAAAAGGGCTCCAGGGGAGATCTGGGAAATTATAGACCGGTAAGCCTGACTTCAGTGCTGGGCAAAATAATAGAAACAATTATAAAAAATAAAATTGTGGAACACTTAGACAAACATGATTTAATGAGACAGAGTCAGCATGGGTTCAGCCGACAGAGATCTTGCCTCAAAAATATGCTTGACTTCTTTGAAGGTGTAAATAAACATGTGGATAAAGGTAAGCCGGTTGATATTGTGTATCTAGATTTTCAGAAAGCTTTTGATAAAGTTCCTCAAGAGAGGCTTATGAGAAAATTAAAGTGTCATGGGATAGGTGGCAAAGTTCAGTTGTGGATTAGGAATTGGTTATTGGATAGAAAACAGAGGGTAGGGTTAAATGGTCATTTTTCTCAATGGAGGAGAATAAACAGTGGAGTGCCGCAGGGATCTGTACTAGGACCAGTGCTATTTAACTTATTTATAAATTATCTGGAAACTGGAACGACGAGTGAGGTGATTAAATTTGCAGATGACACTAAACTGTTCAAACTTGTTAAAATGCATGCAGATTGTGAAAAATTGCAGGCGGACCTTAGGAAATTGAAAGACTGGGCATCCAAATGGAAGATGAAATTTTATGTGGACAAATGCAAAGTGATGCACATTGGGAAGAATAACCTAAATCACAGTTACTAGATGCTAGGGTTTACCTTGGGGATTAGTGCCCAAGAAAAGGATTTGGGTGTCATTGTAGACAATACGATGAAACCTTCTGCCCAATCTGCAGCGGTGGCCAAAAAAGCAAACAGGATGCTAGGAATTATTAAAAATGGGATGGTTAACAAAACTACGAATGTTATAATGCCCTTGGTGCGACCTCATCTGGAGTATTGTGTTCATTTCTGGCCTTCTTATCTCAAGACAGATACAGTGGCACTACAAAAGGTTCAAAGAAGAGCAACCAAGATGATAAAGGGAATGGAACTCCTCTCATATGAGGAAAGACTAAACTTGTTAGGGCTCTTCAGCTTGGAAAAGAGATGGCTAAGGGGAGATATGATTGAAGTCTACAAAATCCTGAGTGGAATAGAATGGGTACAAGTGGAACGATTTTTCACTCTGTCAAAAATTACAAAGACTAAGGGACAATTGATGAAGTTACAGGGAAATACATTTAAAACCAATAGGAGGAAAATTTTTTTCACTCAGACAATAATTAAGCTCTGGAACGCATTGCCAGAGGTTGTATTAAGAGCGGAGAGTGTAGCTGGTTTTAATAAAGGTTTGGACAAGTTCCTGGAGGAAAAGTCCATAGTCTGTCACTAAGACATGGGGGAAGCCTCTGCTTGCCCTGGATCTGTAGCATGGAATGGTGCTACTCGGGGTTCTAGAATCTTGTTTACTCTGAGATAATAGAATGTTGCTACTCCTTGGGTTTTGGCCAGGTACTAGTGACCTGGATTGGCCACCGTGAGAACGGGCTACTGGGCTTGATGGACCATTGATCTGACCCGGTAAGGCTATTCTTATGTTTGTTTATTTCTCACCCGCCCTTATCCTGAGCAAGTTACATATTAACATACAAAATAAAAGATTTACATTTATCATACAAAACACGTCAGAGACACACTATAACAAATTACATACTTACATATCAAATCAAATTACATATAACATACACGTCGCATCAACGACGAATTTCAATTTAAGCCCAAAAAACATACATCAAAATATAAAATTCCATAAGTCATACAAGATGCCTCAATAACAGACATCAATAAACCAAATAAAACAATTTACCCTGGTTTAGGGTTATTAGACATCCAGGAAAACCCTGACATGTCTTTTCAGAGGACTGTCTGGATGCCCAGAAGTGATTCTCACATACATTTTGACTACAACCCTTAAATACTCTGTTTGTCTGAGTTTCATTGCTCAATGTTTGCAGCACAAGTCATATTTTTTAGTATGATTATGCTACATTAGGACCCCTGACGAAGGCACAGATAGCTAAACACGTACTGTGTTGGGTCCAATAGCAACATATGACATACAAACAGAAGCTTGTATCTGCATGAGCAATTGGAATCATATGAACTTCTGACACATTTTATGTTTTTGCTTCTATATTTGGAATTTTAATATAAATAAATTTTTATTGCCTCATGACTCCTGTAACATCAAGAAACTTTTTGTTCCATCTTTTTTATTTTTGAATTCACTGAAAAGTAAAAGTAATATTCAAAACACACAGGAGGCCCAGCCACACATACTTTCTATTACTGGGCTCTATCTCCACCTCAGATATTATTCACTCACCTTTTTCCCCTACATTGATTTACTCCTGAGCAGAGAAGGGATTGCAAGCAGCCTCCTTTGTGGTCACATATCTCCCATTATCTTTTATGGAAGGAAAACTACTACTAACCTTTTGCTCTCATTCTTTGGGAAACATAGGAATCAAGCCATGCAACCCTCCCAAACAGGTTGGCCATAGTCATTGCAGGGACAATGAATGAGCAAAACAACAGGCTGTAGCTGAGGTTTGCTCAGTGAAATAGCAGAGGAATATGGGACCCAGCTGCTAGGACTGGCTCCAGCTATGAAGGACACATAAACATGCACTTATGTAACTAGACTTCAATACTACAGAAACACCATACAAACAACATGCATAAAAAATTACGGTTTATAAAAACATTTCCTTTTAGCATTCAAATGTTAAAATATAATTCTTATGACATCTTAAATAGTAATTCAGCATAATACAACAAATGACCTATGAAATCTAGATTTTAGTTTTGTCAATACCTTAATCACACTACAACACAAAGGAATTTCTATTAGGAGTGGGAATTGTATCAGATAAATGAACAACAAGAAAGAAACTAGATTACTATTAACTATAGCTGAAATATGTTTCCTGTATCTATAACATAATTCCATCTATTGATTTGTTTACAGTTTTATAACAAACAGGATTGGGATACCAAGTTGCATATTAAGGGATTAAAGCTTTCTTCCCAATGATAAACTCCAAAGTTCATTCTACTGTATTGAATCTCTTCACATATGAGCCATTCCTTTCTTCATTTGATGAATCTGCTTCTGTAACAAGTCTTTATCTAGCTTCATTTTGGTTTCAAGAACTTGTCTGAGTGATCCAATGCTTTCATGGATAGCAGCAAACCCTGTTAGAGATTTAAATGATCATGTGTATCATTCAGAAATATATACAAGACAGCCTATACAATAAACTCCACTCTATGCAATAACAGAATTCATGTGCTGTACAGCACAAGAATGGAAAACAGAGTAGCTAGGAAAGTATGATCCTGAGGTTAATTTACCATCAGTTAAGAAGCAATGCACATGAGAAGGTAACTGAAGCTTTAATACAAAATCACAACATTAACTGTCTGAAGCAGTTATTCTAAACTTAAGGGGCCTCTTTACTAAATTACGTTAAGCAGCTGACATTGATTTTACCGTCTGGTAGACATTAGCATAGACCAGCATCAATATCTAATGTGCTATTAAACCTGCCAGCACAGTAAAAGAGAAATTCTATGCTACAGTTCAACCTGGTAATGGATGTGATTGAGGTAGTGCAGCGGAGTGGCCTGCTGTGACAGCTAGTGTACCACACAAAAGCTGTCTTGACTGCTGAGAGTATGGCAGTTTTGTTAAAGTAAGCACAAGTAAAACAAACAAACAAAAAAATCACTTGAAGTCCCTAGACTGTCCCACAGTGCTGGTAGCCCCAAATTGTGAGGCTTGCATGACCCTGGGCTGGTGGAAGTTTGGGCTAGAGGACCTGCTCTAATGTTTTGGTTTTTTTTTTTATTTTTTTGTCCAGGGCTATGATGGAGACAGCAGCCAGCAACACAAGCTCTACCGACAAGCAAGAGCTCTGCTGACATATCTTACAGCTAATTGGAGCTTAAGATGCCTGACTTTGAGAGTTTGCCACTGGTGCTGGCAAAGATTGGAATGTGTATGAATAGTGCTATGGATCATATAGGTCCTGTAGGAGGGGGCAGATGCTGACGACTCTCAGATCTACATCTCCATCTTATTAATATGTTGAAGAGCACGGGTCAAAGCACCAAATCCTGTGTCACTGCACTCGTGACGCTTTTCCAGTCCGAGTATTGTCCATTTACCCCCACTCTCTGTTTCCTATCCGCCAACCAGTTTTTAATCCATGTGAGTATTTCCCCCCTCGATTCACAATTTTCCGAAGTAGTCATTCATGCGGGACCTTGTGAAACGCATTCTGAAAATCCAGATAAAGAATGTCGACCGGGTAACCCTTGTCTATCTGCCTGTTTACTCCCTCGAAGTGCAGCAAATTTTTCAAGCAAGATCTTCCTTTGCTGAAGCCCTGCTGACTGGTCCTCAACAGATTGTGTCTGTCTAGGTGATCAATGATGCGGTCCTTTATCAGCGTCTCTACCATCTTTCTCAGTACCGAGGTCAGACTCACCAGTCTGTAGTTTCCCGGTTCTCCCCTCGAACTTTTCTTGAAGATCAGTTTAACATTTCCAGTCTTCTAGAATCCTTCCTGATTTGATTAACAGATTGGCTATTAGTTGGAGCAGTTCAGCTATAGCCCCTTTCAGTTCCTTGATTATTATCTGTATTTTAAAAAAACAGTGTACCGCTTACCATTCTTTCTCACAGATCTGACTTAGAGGGCAGATGGTGTTTGGCTCATGTTGTGTTGTAGTCATCAGAATTTATACTTCTTAATGTCTATGGTCCAGTACTGAATTTTTTTAGAGACTTACATGGTTTGCATGTGGAGGACCTGTCCAAGACATAATCTAGAGTCTGATTAATATCTCCTCCAATAATGATGGAATGATTAGAAAACTCAAGTAAGGTCAAAAACTAACCGTCCCTCCTTGTCCTCTAGAATCTCACAATCTCTAAATGTGGTATGCAAACTGAACCCCACTTCGAATGTATAAATCATAATTGAGATCAGACTCCACCTGTTGGCACTGCAATGTAGATGTGGGTAACTGTGACAAGATCAAACTGTTCTGGATTCAAATTTGGTCCATTGTTCACTGTTCGGCTGATATCATTTTTGATATAATAATATTTGCTCACAGCATCCTTGTTTTATTAATCCTGCTTGCCCACTAAAACTGATAGATTTCTTAGCTACAACATCATCCTATTTGCATATTACATGTGCTAAAAAACTGGAATTCTGCACCACATGTTTTGGTGGAATTCTGTATGCCTTTATGTAAAATATGAACAGGCTGTTCAGACTAGGAGTAACAGTCTCCCTTCACACGCAACATTATCGCCTTGGGTGTATCTTGATTGTTATGTCATGGAAAACCTCACTTCTTCTTCTTGACTTTTCTTCTTTCTATTGATTATGTTTAGTTATTATTATTCTTCCCTCTCTTCTCTTTTGCCACTTTATTTTGGATTTTACTTCATACATGATATATTGTATAGCTGATTATACTGATGTTATCTGCTCTAGTTTGGAGAGATTTTTCTGTATATGCATGATATTTGTTCTTATTTTCTGATGTTGATACTTTGAAAAATGTTGTAAAATTTCACTTCAAAATCTAATAAAAATTATAAAAAAAAAAAGGATGATGTTGTAGCTAGGCTACAGCAGGAAATTCAGGTGTTTGTTGAGATTTATGATGGAATGATGGAATGATGTGATAAATAAATAAATAAATAATGAAAATTTAGCGCTAATAATATATATATTGTTGTTAACAAATTTAATTGTGCACACAATTTGGGCACATGCCCAAATTTACATGTGTATTTTTGAGTGCTATATATATAGCACTCAAAAATGCACATGTTCTATGCTAAGCTAAAATGTATTTAAGAACATAAGCATTGCCATACAGGGACAGACCGGAGAGATATAAATACATATATATATATATATATATATATATATATATATATATATATATAGCACTCAAAAATGCATAATTAAATTTGTTAACAAGCCACTTAGCGCTAATAATTGGGTGCGAACAATCAGTTATTGGCAATAATTGGATTTTATGCATACATCTATTCTGTAAAGGTGTATGTGTAAATTTTCTGTGGATCTAAAAAGGGGTGTAGCCATGGGAGGGGGGTATTGCGGGTTCAGGGGTAGTTCTAGGATTTGTGCACAGTATTCTAGATTTCAGGGGATCTGCACCTAATTTATGAGCGTGGATTTACATCAGAGTTCAGTTGGTGTAAATTCTTATACCCAAAACTGTGGATCCTGGTATTATTTGCTATTCTTGGAGCACCGTTTATAGAATAGTGCTTATTGTGTGTATTATTATGGCGCATATTTTTGAGTATCAAAGAATTGAGTCCTTAGCCTTCAATCCTTAACCTGCAAGTTAGCTAACTTGATTTATTGTATAAGGATGATCTGCTGTGATTTGATTAAAATCTCTTTTGCTTTAATAAATAATATAAAATCCAGAGATCCTTATTTTTGTAATAATTCATTCATTTTTAGCTTCAAATGCATGACAGAAAACCTAAGGAGTCAAATCTTATATACCCGGAACTGGTTAGAACAAGAGCGCATTGAAAAGGAACTGTCACAAAAAATTGAGGAACTGTCATTGTCCATTAACTGTGTAGGTTTCTCTATTAAAGAATACGTGGTTTTGGTGTATCTACAAAAAAATTATCTAAAGGGATCTTTTGCACTTAGATAAATTTGGAAAATATTTAGGGGCCTATGTAATAAAGCAAACAAGTAATATGTAGTAGAAGAGTGGTTAGAACACCCTGAAGTTGTGAGTTCCATTCCTACTGCCGCTCCTTGTGACTCTGGGCAAGTCACTTAACACTTCATTGCCCCAGGTACAAAATAAGTACCTGCCTAAAATATGTAAACCATTTTGATTATGTAAACCACAGAGAAAAAGTGGTATATTTTATTTATTTTCATTTGAAATATTTTTTATCTGCCTAAAAACCTAGGCAGCTTACAATAAAACATTCATAATCACTTTAAACAAAATGTAAGCAGTATATAAATTTTTTAAATAAATAACATTAAAACTAATAAGACATCACCCATATGCTATAATAATAGTGCAGACAACTCTCTAAGTTCATAGATCTTCTGTTCAAAAGAATACCTGGACCAAAAAAATAAGTTTTTAATAATTTCCTACACTTCAAAACATTGCCACATAAACATAAATTCCTAACCATAGCATACCACAAAACTGGACCTGCCACTGAAAAGGAAAACTTTGCTGTATCAACATAATGTCCATCCTATCCATGTTAATCAGAAGCTTTGTGCCACAATATTTGCAGAGCTCAAAAACAATGAGCTATGTTGCATGTCAAACTCATGCAAAAAGAACAAGCTTTTGCTAAGATCTGTAAACTGCTATTGCAGGAAAGTTAACTACACCTTAAGAGGTACAAATGTCTTTTCCCATGAGCATCGGGATGCTAACATACAAATTGAGGCTGTCACAGAAGATTTTAAGGACATGACCAAGTTTAAAAATAAATAAAAGCTCTCCATCCATTGTATAAAGATCACTGGTAGAATGGTGGAATAGTGATAAGGAGATCGCAATCAAATCATAAGGTTATTGTAATTTCCTTGGTACCACTGGGTACTACAAATAATTTGTAGCAACTACAGTGGACTTGCGTATTCTGTTCCCCCTCCTGGGTTACCGCTGTTTTTCTGTGTTTGGAAGAGTGATACGAGACATGCTCCCTAACTCCACCTGATGATTAAAAGTGTAAAAAATGACCCTCCTTGCATACTGCCCCTCTTCCAAAAAGGAAAGGCACACCCCAGCAATTTCCTTGATGCTTCCCCTACACCTACTGGGACATCTAGGGCTCTAGTGGGAGCAAGAGAGATACCATCTTGAAACATAGTGCTGCCAGGGCACTTCTTGGGAGGAAGAGAAATTTTCTATACTTTTAATCATGGAATGGGGAACCAGGGAGGAATAGCATGCCTCTAACAACTATCTAAGTACATAGAGAATGACAAAGTGACAAATTTGTCCCCATCCCCTTGGGATCTATCTTCATCCCCATCTCAAGCCTGCGAGTTATGTCCCTGTCCCTGCAAAGCTCTAGCATCATCTATACATGCCTCGAACACTTTAAAATCATAAGTGTTTGAGGCTTGTGCAGATAGGGACAGAGAACGTACATCAAAAGGCCTTGGATAGGAATTTGCCATCTCACATTGCTGTGGTCAGAAATGATTAATGCTTTCAGTCACAGTAATGTTATAAAAATTATCCCAGTATTTACTAAACTGGAGTACTTGGATACCACAGTAATTTTCCTGCAGTAAAATGGCATGGTAATGTGCCATTTGGCTGCATCTTAGCAATAGGCCCCTTAATATTTACTCAGTCTATTTGTCAATTATTTTCTTTTGCATTATTTGATCTTCCAATTATTTCAAACTAGTAAGAGGTAAATGAAAAACTATTCTTTTTTGACTAAGCTAGGAGAGCATTTAATGTGTTTCTGTTGACACTTTATGCTATTGATTAAGTCAAATTAACTTGGAAAATATACAGTCTGATATTCAGCTGCTGTGGTCAGCATTTTTAAAAGCTCTGGTTCTGGCAGTTACATAAAATTTGGATATTGAGCACTGGTATACGGATTGCAGCTAGTATCTGGATAGAACAGTGATATATATTCGAACTGCTGTCTGGTTAAGGTAGAAAAAGTGTTCTCCTAACTTTATCCAGATACTTGTCTGGTTTGCAGTCTGGCTATTGCTTCTAACTGGATAACTGTGCACCACCATAGAACTATTCAAACAATGCCAAGGCAGTCTAAGAATATTTAGCAACACCATCTGGTTAGCTGCAGCTCCACAGTCATGGAGTCACGGCCACAAAGAGATTGATAAACACTGATTTCCCTCATTTTCTCCAGGAAAGTACTGAACATATTTACTATTGAAAATGTGTCAAAATTAACACTGGCATGCTGTGTGAGGTTACCATCTTTTGGGGAAAGTTGTAGCCAAGCTGGTGAGATGACTTTTATGCATTACTTGGTGCTATCTGAGCCCCTGATGCAGCCCTTACATTGGGTGAAATATAGTTGCTGTTGGGCTTGTTTTGTTGTATTTTTACCTATCGCACATGACCTTTTACAAAGTTGCAGTGCATGCTAAATGCCAAAATGCCCATTGTGTTCCTATGTGCGGCTTGGCATTTAGTGTGCAGTGCAGCTTTGTAAAAGCACGCCACAGAGAATAAAGTTTTGAAGAAAGCATTCCCTGAGTCTGATCTGCTTTCTGCCACCTAAAATAATTTAAGGCATCATCCAGACTGGGCTGGGCTACATAAAGTAGTTAATTGATAGTACTGAAAACTTGCTGGGGAAAAAATAGCAGTTGGTTCTGCATTTCAATTTTCAGACGTGATCAGTATACCCCAAGTGTAATGCTTAAAATTCCTGAACAGACCAAAAGATTTGGTGTGAAATATGAAATTGAAAGAAATTTCACTTCCTGATTCTCAGGAATAGAATGAACTTAGAATAGAATGAACAATTACTAAGAAAATAATCAATTATTTCCACTAAACTTAGAAAATCAATGAAAGGGCTGTAGCAGAAAAATTCCACCAGATGTCAGTACGACTTGGTAAAATAGAAGACATACAAAAAACGAATATGGAATCCCTCCGAATGAGACGTGTTGTGGATAAATTAAATTCTCGTACTACCAAGATTGAACTGCTAATGAATGAAGAATTAAAGGAAATTAAGGCGGAGCTTAATTCTGGTAGGTTGAAATTGTCAAGACTTTTAAGCTTGTGAATACCAAGAAAACAGAACCTGGTTCGAAATGCATTAAAATCAAGAACAGTATTGAGCAGCATGCTGCCTATGTAATTCTATATGGAAAAACCAACTTATGCATTTAAGTAAATTTGACAAATATGTATTCATAACTTTATATGGCTAACTTGACTGTATAAAGATATACATTGTATTTCAGCATTTGATTTAAACGCATATTTGGAGAGAAGGTGAATTTTGCTACTTTCAGCATAACTTTAGATGTTTCCCTTAAAATGTTCCTGACCACTCTTATTTTTATCTGTATAAATTTTGGCCACCTCTGTATTGCTACACTCAAAAATGCATAATTAAATTTGTTAACAAGCCACTTAGCGCTAATAATTGGGTGTGAACAATCAGTTATTGGCAATAATTGGATTTTACGCATACATCTATTCTGTAAAGGTGTATGTGTAAATTTTCTGTGTTGATCATGTAGCCATGGGAGGGGGGTATTGCGGGTTCAGGGGCAGTTCTAGGATTTGTGCACAGTATTCTAGATTTCAGGGGATCTATGAGCGTGGATTTACATCAGAGTTCAGTTGGTGTAAATTCTTATACCCAAAACTGTGGATCCTGGTATTATTTGCTATTCTTGGAGCACCGTTTATAGAATAGTGCTTATTGTGTGTATTATTATGGCGCATATTTTTGAGTATCAAAGAATTGAGTCCTTAGCCTTCAATCCTTAACCTGCAAGTTAGCTAACTTGATTTATTGTATAAGGATGATCTGCTGTGATTTGATTAAAATCTCTTTTGCTTTAATAAATAATATAAAATCCAGAGATCCTTATTTTTGTAATAATTCATTCATTTTTAGCTTCAAATGCATGACAGAAAACCTAAGGAGTCAAATCTTATATACCCGGAACTGGTTAGAACAAGAGCGCATTGAAAAGGAACTGTCACAAAAAATTGAGGAACTGTCATTGTCCATTAACTGTGTAGGTTTCTCTATTAAAGAATACGTGGTTTTAGTGTATCTACAAAAAAATTATCTAAAGGGATCTTTTGCACTTAGATAAATTTGGAAAATATTTAGGGGCCTATGTAATAAAGCAAACAAGTAATATGTAGTAGAAGAGTGGTTAGAACACCCTGAGGTTGTGAGTTCCATTCCTACTGCCGCTCCTTGTGACTCTGGGCAAGTCACTTAACACTTCATTGCCCCAGGTACAAAATAAGTACCTGCCTAAAATATGTAAACCATTTTGATTATGTAAACCACAGAGAAAAAGTGGTATATTTTATTTATTTTCATTTGAAATATTTTTTATCTGCCTAAAAACCTAGGCAGCTTACAATAAAACATTCATAATCACTTTTAACAAAATGTAAGCAGTATATAAATTTTTTAAATAAATAACATTAAAACTAATAAGACATCATTTACATCACCCATATGATATAATAATAGTGCAGACAACTCTCTAAGTTCATAGATCTTCTGTTCAAAAGAATACCTGGACCAAAAAAATAAGTTTTTAATAATTTCCTACACTTCAAAACATTGCCACATAAACATAAATTCCTAACCATAGCATAACACAAAACTGGACCTGCCACTGAAAAGGATTCCCTTCCCAGCATTAGGGTCCGTCAGAGTCAAGCTGTATGTGGGAGTTAAAGGGCCATAAGATATGCAGAGACTAAAAAAGTGAAAATTTTTGCAACTGCTCAAACTATGCTTCTAGCCTAGGGGTTAGAGCAGCTGACTGGGACCCCGATGGGCTGTGTTCAAGACCGGGGAAAGCACACTTTTCTCCCCAAAACTTATGTTTTACATCACGCATCCTCCCTTTTATTCCCTTCCCAGCATTAGGGTCTGTCAGAGTCAAGCTCTATGTGGGAGTTAAAGGGCCATAAGATATGCAGAGACTAAAAGAGTGAAATTTTTTGCAACTGCTCAAGCTAGGCTTCTAGCCTAGGGGTTAGAGCAGCTGACTGGGACCCCGATGGGCTGTGTTCAAGACCGGGGAAAGCACACTTTTCTCCCCAAAACTTATGTTTTACATCACGGATCCTCCCTTTTATACCCTTCCCAGCATTAGCGTCCGTCAGAGTCAAACTGTAATGGAGGTCCGTGGGAGTTAAAGGGCCATAAGATATGCAGAGACTAAAAGAGTGAAATTTTTTGCAACTGCTCAAGCTATGCTTCTAGCCTAGGGGTTAGAGCAACTGACTGGGACCCCGATGGGCTGTGTTCAAGACCGGGGAAAGCACACTTTTCTCCCCAATACTTATGTTTTACATCACGGATCCTCCCTTTTATTCCCTTCCCAGCATTAGGGTCCGTCAGAGTCAAACTGTAATGGAGGTCCGTGGGAGTTAAAGGGCCATAAGATATGCAGAGACTAAAAGAGTGAAATTTTTTGCAACTGTTCAAGCTAGGCTTCTAGCCTAGGGGTTAGAGCAGCTGACTGGGACCCCGATGGGCTGTGTTCAAGACCGGGGAAAGCACACTTTTCTCCCCAAAACTTATGTTTTACATCACGGATCCTCCCTTTTATACCCTTCTCAGCATTAGGGTCCGTCAGAGTCAAGCTGTATGTGGGAGTTAAAGGGCCATAAGATATGCAGAGACTAAAAGAGTGAAATTTTTTGCAACTGCTCAAGCTAGGCTTCTAGCCTAGGGGTTAGAGCAGCTGACTGGGACCCCGATGGGCTGTGTTCAAGACCGGAGAAAGCACACTTTTCTCCCCAAAACTTATGTTTTACATCACGGATCCTCCCTTTTATACCCTTCCCAGCATTAGGGTCCATCAGAGTCAAACTGTAATGGAGGTCCGTGGGAGTTAAAGGGCCATAAGATATGCAGAGACTAAAAGAGTGAAATTTTTTGCAACTGCTCAAGCTAGGCTTCTAGCCTAGGAGTTAGAGCAGCTGACTGGGACCCCGATGGGCTGTGTTCAAGACCGGGGAAAGCACACTTTTCTCCCCAAAACTTATGTTTTACATCATGGATCCTCCCTTTTATTCCCTTCCCAGCATTAGGGTCTGTCAGAGTCAAGCTCTATGTGGGAGTTAAAGGGCCATAAGATATGCAGAGACTAAAAGAGTGAAATTTTTTGCAACTGCTCAAGCTAGGCTTCTAGCCTAGGGGTTAGAGCAGGTGACTGGGACCCCGATGGGCTGTGTTCAAGACCGGGGAAAGCACACTTTTCTCCCCAAAACTTATGTTTTACATCACGGATCCTCCCTTTTATTCCCTTCCCAGCATTAGGGTCCATCAGAGTCAAACTGTAATGGAGGTCCGTGGGAGTTAAAGGGCCATAAGATATGCAGAGACTAAAAGAGTGAAATTTTTTGCAACTGCTCAAGCTAGGCTTCTAGCCTAGGAGTTAGAGCAGCTGACTGGGACCCCGATGGGCTGTGTTCAAGACCGGGGAAAGCACACTTTTCTCCCCAAAACTTATGTTTTACATCATGGATCCTCCCTTTTATTCCCTTCCCAGCATTAGGGTCTGTCAGAGTCAAGCTGTATGTGGGAGTTAAAGGGCCATAAGATATGCAGAGACTAAAAGAGTGAAATTTTTTGCAACTGCTCAAGCTAGGCTTCTAGCCTAGGGGTTAGAGCAGCTGACTGGGTCCCCGATGGGCTGTGTTCAAGACCGGGGAAAGCACACTTATCTCCCCAAAACTTATGTTGTACATCACGGATCCTCCCTTTTATTCCCTTCCCAGCATTAGGGTCTGTCAGAGTCAAGCTCTATGTGGGAGTTAAAGGGCCATAAGATATGCAGAGACTAAAAGAGTGAAATTTTTTGCAACTGCTCAAGCTAGGCTTCTAGCCTAGGGGTTAGAGCAGCTGACTGGGACCCCGATGGGCTGTGTTCAAGACCGGGGAAAGCACACTTTTCTCCCCAAAACTTATGTTTTACATCACGGATCCTCCCTTTTATACCCTTCCCAGCATTAGGGTCCGTCAGAGTCAAACTGTAATGGAGGTCCGTGGGAGTTAAAGGGCCATAAGATATGCAGAGACTAAAAGAGTGAAATTTTTTGCAACTGCTCAAGCTAGGCTTCTAGCCTAGGGGTTAGAGCAGCTGACTGGGACCCCGAAGGGCTGTGTTCAAGACCGGGAAAGCACACTTTTCTCCCCAATACTTATGTTTTACATCACGGATCCTCCCTTTTATTCCCTTCCCAGCATTAGGGTCCGTCAGAGTCAAACTGTAATGGAGGTCCGTGGGAGTTAAAGGGCCATAAGATATGCAGAGACTAAAAGAGTGAAATTTTTTGCAACTGCTCAAGCTAGGCTTCTAGCCTAGGGGTTAGAGCAGCTGACTGGGACCCCGATGGGCTGTGTTTAAGACCAGGGAAAGCAAACTTTTCTCCCCAAAACTTATGTTTTACATCACGGATCCTCCCTTTTATACCCTTCCCAGCATTAGGGTCAGTCAGAGTCAAACTGTAATGGAGGTCCGTGGGAGTTAAAGGGCAATAAGATATGCAGAGACTAAAAGAGTGAAATTTTTTGCAACTGCTTAAGCTATGCTTCTAGCCTAGGGGTTAGAGCAACTGACTGGGACCCCGATGGGCTGTGTTCAAGACCGGGGAAAGCACACTTATCTCCCCAAAACTTATGTTTTACATCACGGATCCTCCCTTTTATTCCCTTCCCAGCATTAGGGTCTGTCAGAGTCAAGCTCTATGTGGGAGTTAAAGGGCCATAAGATATGCAGAGACTAAAAGAATGAAATTTTTTGCAACTGCTCAAGCTAGGCTTCTAGCCTAGTGGTTAGAGCAACTGACTGGGACCCCGATGGGCTGTGTTCAAGACCGGGGAAAGCACACTTTTCTCCCCAATACTTATGTTTTACATCACGGATCCTCCCTTTTATTCCCTTCCCAGCATTAGGGTCCGTCAGAGTCAAACTGTAATGGAGGTCCGTGGGAGTTAAAGGGCCATAAGATATGCAGAGACTAAAAGAGTGAAATTTTTTGCAACTGTTCAAGCTAGGCTTCTAGTCTAGGGGTTAGAGCAGCTGACTGGGACCCCGATGGGCTGTGTTCAAGACCGGGGAAAGCACACTTTTCTCCCCAAAACTTATGTTTTACATCACGGATCCTCCCTTTTATACCCTTCTCAGCATTAGGGTCCGTCAGAGTCAAGCTGTATGTGGGAGTTAAAGGGCCATAAGATATGCAGAGACTAAAAGAGTGAAATTTTTTGCAACTGCTCAAGCTAGGCTTCTAGCCTAGGGGTTAGAGCAGCTGACTGGGACCCCGATGGGCTGTGTTCAAGACCGGGAAAGCACACTTTTCTCCCCAATACTTATGTTTTACATCACGGATCCTCCCTTTTATTCCCTTCCCAGCATTAGGGTCCGTCAGAGTCAAACTGTAATGCAGGTCCGTGGGAGTTAAAGGGCCATAAGATATGCAGAGACTAAAAGAGTGAAATTTTTTGCAACTGCTCAAGCTAGGCTTCTAGCCTAGGAGTTAGAGCAGCTGACTGGGACCCCGATGGGCTGTGTTCAAGACCGGGGAAAGCACACTTTTCTCCCCAAAACTTACGTTTTACATCACGGATCCTCCCTTTTATTCCCTTCCCAGCATTAGGGTCTGTCAGAGTCAAGCTCTATGTGGGAGTTAAAGGGCCATAAGATATGCAGAGACTAAAAGAGTGAAATTTTTTGCAACTGCTCAAGCTAGGCTTCTAGCCTAGGGGTTAGAGCAGGTGACTGGGACCCCGATGGGCTGTGTTCAAGACCGGGGAAAGCACACTTTTCTCCCCAAAACTTATGTTTTACATCACGGATCCTCCCTTTTATACCCTTCCCAGCATTAGCGTCCGTCAGAGTCAAACTGTAATGGAGGTCCGTGGGAGTTAAAGGGCCATAAGATATGCAGAGACTAAAAGAGTGAAATTTTTTGCAACTGCTCAATCTAGGCTTCTAGCCTAGGGGTTAGGGCAGCTGACTGGGACCCCGATGGGCTGTGTTCAAGACCGGGGAAAGCAAGCTTTTCTCCCCAAAACTTATGTTTTACATCACGGATCCTCCCTTTTATTCCCTTCCCAGCATTAGGGTCTGTCAGAGTCAAGCTGTATGTGGGAGTTAAAGGGCCATAAGATATGCAGAGACTAAAAGAGTGAAATTTTTTTGCAACTGATCAAACTAGGCTTCTAGCCTAGGGGTTAGAGCAGCTGACTGGGACCCCGATGGGCTGTGTTCAAGACCGGGGAAAGCACACTTTTCTCCCCAAAACTTCTGTTTTACATCACGGATCCTCCCTTTTATACCCTTCCCAGCATTAGGGTCAGTCAGAGTCAAACTGAAATGTAGGTCCGTGGGAGTTAAAGGGCCATAAGATATGCAGAAACTAAAAGAGTGAAATTTTTTGCAACTGCTCAAGCTAGGCTTCTAGCCTAGGGGTTAGAGCAGCTGACTGGGACCCCGATGGGCTGTGTTCAAGACCGGGGAAAGCACACTTTTCTCCCCAAAACTTATGTTTTACATCACGGATCCTCCCTTTTATTCCCTTCCCAGCATTAGGGTCCGTCAGAGTCAAACTGTAATAGAGGTCCGTGTGAGTTAAAGGGCCATAAGATATGCAGAGACTAAAAGAGTGAAATTTTTTGCAACTGCTCAAGCTAGGCTTCTAGCCTAGGGATTAGAGCAACTGACTGGGACCCCGATGGGCTGTGTTCAAGACCGGGGAAAGCACACTTATCTCCCCAAAACTTATGTTTTACATCACGGATCCTCCCTTTTATTCCCTTCCCAGCATTAGGGTCTGTCAGAGTCAAACTGTATGTGGGAGTTAAAGGGCCATAAGATATGCAGAGACTAAAAGAGTGAAATTTTTTGCAATTGCTCAAACTAGGCTTCTAGCCTAGGGGTTAGAGCAACTGACTGGGACCCCGATGGGCTTTGTTCAAGACTGGGGAAAGCACACTTTTCTCCCCAATACTTATGTTTTACATCACGGATCCTCCCTTTTATTCCCTTCCCAGCATTAGGGTCCGTCAGAGTCAAAATGTAATGGAGATCCGTGGGAGTTAAAGGGCCATAAGATATGCAGAGACTAAAAGAGTGAAATTTTTTGCAACTGCTCAAGCTATGCTTCTAGCCTAGGGGTTAGAGCAGCTGACTGGGACTCCGATGGGCTGTGTTCAAGACCGGGGAAAGCACACTTATCTCCCCAAAACTTATGTTTTACATCACGGATCCTCCCTTTTATACCCTTCCCAGCATTAGGGTCAGTCAGAGTCAAGCTGTATGTGGGATTTAAAGGGCCATAAGATATGCAGAGACTAAAAGAGTGAAATTTTTTGCAACTGCTCAAGCTTGGCTTCTAGCCTAGGGGTTAGAGCAGCTGACTGGGACCCCGATGGGCTGTGTTCAAGACCGGGGAAAGCACACTTTTCTCCCCAAAACTTATGTTTTACATCACGGATCCTCCCTTTTTTTCCCTTCCCAGCATTAGGGTCCGTCAGAGTCAAAATGTAATGGAGGTCCGTGGGAGTTAAAGGGCCATAAGATATGCAGAGACTAAAAGAGTGAAATTTTTTGCAACTGCTCAAGCTATGCTTCTAGCCTAGGGGTTAGAGCAGCTGACTGGGACCCCGATGGGCTGTGTTCAAGACCGGGGAAAGCACACTTATCTCCCCAAAACTTATGTTTTACATCACGGATCCTCCCTTTTATACCCTTCCCAGCATTAGGGTCTGTCAGAGTCAAGCTGTATGTGGGAGTTAAAGGGCCATAAGATATGCAGAGACTAAAAGAGTGAAATTTTTAGCAATTGCTCAAACTAGGCTTCTAGCCTAGGGGTTAGAGCAACTAACTGGGACCCCGATGGGCTGTGTTCAAGACCGGGGAAAGCACACTTTTCTCCCCAATACTTATGTTTTACATCACGGATCCTCCCTTTTATTCCCTTCCCAGCATTAGGGTCCGTCAGAGTCAAAATGTAATGGAGGTCCGTGGGAGTTAAAGGGCCATAAGATATGCAGAGACTAAAAGAGTGAAATTTTTTGCAACTGCTCAATCTAGGCTTCTAGCCTAGGGGTTAGAGCAGCTGACTGGGACCCCGATGGGCTGTGTTCAAGACCGGGGAAAGCACACTTATCTTCCCAAAACTTATGTTTTACATCACGGATCCTCCCTTTTATACCCTTCCCAGCATTAGGGTCAGTCAGAGTCAAGCTGTATGTGGGAGTTAAAGGGCCATAAGATATGCAGAGACTAAAAGAGTGAAATTTTTTGCAACTGCACAAGCTAGGCTTCTAGCCTAGGGGTTAGAGCAGCTAACTGGGACCCCGATGGGCTGTGTTCAAGACCAGGGAAAGCACACTTTTCTCCCCAAAACTTATGTTTTACATCACGGATCCTCCCTTTTATACCCTTCCCAGCATTAGGGTCCATCAGAGTCAAGCTCTATGTGGGAGTTAAAGGGCCATAAGATATGCAGAGACTAAAAGAGTGAAATTTTTTGCAACTGCTCAAGCTAGGCTTCTAGCCTAGGGGTTAGAGCAGGTGACTGGGACCCCGATGGGCTGTGTTCAAGACCGGGGAAAGCACACTTTTCTCCCCAAAACTTATGTTTTACATCACGGATCCTCCCTTTTATACCCTTCCCAGCATTAGCGTCCGTCAGAGTCAAACTGTAATGGAGGTCCGTGGGAGTTAAAGGGCCATAAGATATGCAGAGACTAAAAGAGTGAAATTTTTTGCAACTGCTCAATCTAGGCTTCTAGCCTAGGGGTTAGGGCAGCTGACTGGGACCCCGATGGGCTGTGTTCAAGACCGGGGAAAGCACGCTTTTCTCCCCAAAACTTATGTTTTACATCACGGATCCTCCCTTTTATTCCCTTCCCAGCATTAGGGTCCGTCAGAGTCAAGCTGTATGTGGGAGTTAAAGGGCCATAAGATATGCAGAGACTAAAAGAGTGAAATTTTTTGCAACTGCTCAAGCTAGGCTTCTAGCCTAGGGGTTAGAGCAGGTGACTGGGACCCCGATGGGCTGTGTTCAAGACCGGGGAAAGCACACTTTTTTCCCAAAACTTATGTTTTACATCACGGATCCTCCCTTTTATACCCTTCCCAGCATTAGGGTCAGTCAGAGTCAAACTGAAATATAGGTCCGTGGGAGTTAAAGGGCCATAAGATATGCAGAGACTAAAAGAGTGAAATTTTTTGCAACTGCTCAAGCTAGGCTTCTAGCCTAGGGGTTAGAGCAGCTGACTGGGACCCCGATGGGCTGTGTTCAAGACCGGGGAAAGCACACTTTTCTCCCCAAAACTTATGTTTTACATCACGGATCCTCCCTTTTATTCCCTTCCCAGCATTAGGGTCTGTCAGAGTCAAAATGTAATGGAGGTCCGTGGGAGTTAAAGGGCCATAAGATATGCAGAGACTAAAAGAGTGAAATTTTTTGCAACTGCTCAAGCTATGCTTCTAGCCTAGGGGTTAGAGCAGCTAACTGGGACCCCGATGGGCTGTGTTCAAGACCGGGGAAAGCACACTTATCTCCCCAAAACTTATGTTTTACATCACGGATCCTCCCTTTTATACCCTTCCCAGCATTAGGGTCAGTCAGAGTCAAACTGTATGTGGGAGTTAAAGGGCCATAAGATATGCAGAGACTAAAAGAGTGAAATTTTTTGCAATTGCTCAAACTAGGCTTCTAGCCTAGGGGTTAGAGCAACTGACTGGGACCCCGATGGGCTGTGTTCAAGACTGGGGAAAGCACACTTTTCTCCCCAATACTTATGTTTTACATCACGGATCCTCCCTTTTATTCCCTTCCCAGCATTAGGGTCCGTCAGAGTCAAAATGTAATGGAGGTCCGTGGGAGTTAAAGGGCCATAAGATATGCAGAGACTAAAAGAGTGAAATTTTTTGCAACTGCTCAAGCTATGCTTCTAGCCTAGGGGTTAGAGCAGCTGACTGGGACCCCGATGGGCTGTGTTCAAGACCGGGGAAAGCACACTTATCTCCCCAAAACTTATGTTTTACATCACGGATCCTCCCTTTTATACCCTTCCCAGCATTAGGGTCAGTCAGAGTCAAGCTGTATGTGGGATTTAAAGGGCCATAAGATATGCAGAGACTAAAAGAGTGAAATTTTTTGCAACTGCTCAAGCTTGGCTTCTAGCCTAGGGGTTAGAGCAGCTGACTGGGACCCCGATGGGCTGTGTTCAAGACCGGGGAAAGCACACTTTTCTCCCCAAAACTTATGTTTTACATCACGGATCCTCCCTTTTATACCCTTCCCAGCATTAGGGTCAGTCAGAGTCAAACTGTAATGGAGGTCCGTGGGAGTTAAAGGGCCATAAGATATGCAGAGACTAAAAGAGTGAAATTTTTTGCAACTGCTCAAACTATGCTTCTAGCCTAGGGGTTAGAGCAGCTGACTGGGACCCCGATGGGCTGTGTTCAAGACTGGGGAAAGCACACTTTTCTCCCCAATACTTATGTTTTACATCACGGATCCTCCCTTTTATATCCTTCCCAGCATTAGGGTCAGTCAGAGTCAAACTGAAATGTAGGTCCGTGGGAGTTAAAGGGCCATAAGATATGCAGAGACTAAAAGAGTGAAATTTTTTGCAACTGCTCAAGCTAGGCTTCTAGCCTAGGGGTTAGAGCAACTGACTGGGACCCCGATGGGCTGTGTTCAAGACTGGGGAAAGCACACTTATCTCCCCAAAACTTATGTTTTACATCACGGATCCTCCCTTTTATTCCCTTCCCAGCATTAGGGTCTGTCAGAGTCAAGCTGTATGTGGGAGTTAAAGGGCCATAAGATATGCAGAGACTAAAATAGTGAAATTTTTTGCAATTGCTCAAACTAGGCTTCTAGCCTAGGGGTTAGAGCAACTGACTGGGACCCTGATGGGCTGTGTTCAAGACCGGGGAAAGCACACTTTTCTCCCCAATACTTATGTTTTACATCACGGATCCTCCCTTTTATTCCCTTCCCAGCATTAGGGTCCGTCAGAGTCAAAATGTAATGGAGGTCCGTGGGAGTTAAAGGGACATAAGATATGCAGAGACTAAAAGAGTAACATTTTTTGCAACTGCTCAAGCTATGCTTCTAGCCTAGGGGTTAGAGCAGCTGACTGGGACCCCGATGGGCTGTGTTCAAGACCGGGGAAAGCACACTTATCTTCCCAAAACTTATGTTTTACATCACGGATCCTCCCTTTTATACCCTTCCCAGCATTAGGGTCAGTCAGAGTCAAGCTGTATGTGGGAGTTAAAGGGCCATAAGATATGCAGAGACTAAAAGAGTGAAATTTTTTGCAACTGCTCAAACTATGCTTCTAGCCTAGGGGTTAGAGCAGCTGACTGGGACCCCGATGGGCTGTGTTCAAGACCGGGGAAAGCACACTTTTCTCCCCAAAACTTATGTTTTACATCACGGATCCTCCTTTTATACCCTTCCCAGCATTAGGGTCCGTCAGAGTCAAACTGTATGTGGGAGTTAAAGGGCCATAAGATATGCAGAGACTAAAAGAGTGAAATTTTTTGCAACTGTTCAAGCTAGGCTTCTAGCCTAGGGGTTAGAGCAGCTGACTGGGACCCCAATGGGCTGTGTCAAGAACGGGGAAAGCACACTTTTCTCCCCAAAACTTATGTTTTACATCACGGATCATCCCTTTTATTCCCTTCCCAGCATTAGGGTCCGTCAGAGTCAAGCTGTATGTGGGAGTTAAAGGGCCATAAGATATGCAGAGACTAAAAGAGTGAAATTTTTTGCAACTGCTCAAGCTAGGCTTCTAGCCTAGGGGTTAGGGCAGCTGACTGGGACCCCGATGGGCTGTGTTCAAGACTGGGGAAAGCACGCTTTTCTCCCCAAAACTTATGTTTTACATCACGGATCCTCCCTTTTATTCCCTTCCCAGCATTAGGGTCCGTCAGAGTCAAGCTGTATGTGGGAGTTAAAGGGCCATAAGATATGCAGAGACTAAAAGAGTGAAATTTTTTGCAACTGCTCAAGCTAGGCTTCTAGCCTAGGGGTTAGGGCAGCTGACTGGGACCCCGATGGGCTGTGTTCAAGACCGGGGAAAGCACGCTTTTCTCCCCAAAACTTATGTTTTACATCACGGATCCTCCCTTTTATACCCTTCCCAGCATTAGGGTACGTCAGAGTCAAACTGTAATGGAGGTCCGTGGGAGTTAAAGGGCCATAAGATATGCAGAGACTAAAAGAGTGAAATTTTTTGCAACTGCTCAAGCTAGGCTTCTAGCCTAGGGGTTAGAGCAGCTGACTGAGACCCCGATGGGCTGTGTTCAAGACCGGGGAAAGCACACTTTTCTCCCCAAAACTTATGTTTTACATCACGGATCCTCCCTTTTATTCCCTTCCCAGCATTAGGGTCCGTCAGAGTCAAGCTGTATGTGGGAGTTAAAGGGCCATAAGATATGCAGAGACTAAAAGAGTGAAATTTTTTGCAACTGCTCAAGCTAGGCTTCTAGCCTAGGGGTTAGAGCAGCTGACTGGGACCCTGATGGGCTGTGTTCAAGACCGGGGAAAGCACACTTTTCTCCCCAAAACTTATGTTTTACATCACGGATCCTCCCTTTTATACCCTTCCCAGCATTAGGGTCAGTCAGAGTCAAACTGAAATGTAGGTCCGTGGGAGTTAAAGGGCCATAAGATATGCAGAAACTAAAAGAGTGAAATTTTTTGCAACTGCTCAAGCTAGGCTTCTAGCCTAGGGGTTAGAGCAGCTGACTGGGACCCCGATGGGCTGTGTTCAAGACCGGGGAAAGCACACTTTTCTCCCCAAAACTTATGTTTTACATCACGGATCCTCCCTTTTATTCCCTTCCCAGCGTTAGGGTCCGTCAGAGTCAAACTGTAATAGAGGTCCGTGTGAGTTAAAGGGCCATAAGATATGCAGAGACTAAAAGAGTGAAATTTTTTGCAACTGCTCAAGCTAGGCTTCTAGCCTAGGGGTTAGAGCAGCTGACTGGGACCCCGATGGGCTGTGTTCAAGACCGGGGAAAGCACACTTATCTCCCCAAAACTTATGTTTTACATCACGGATCCTCCCTTTTATACCCTTCCCAGCATTAGGGTCAGTCAGAGTCAAGCTGTATGTTGGAGTTAAAGGGCCATAAGATATGCAGAGACTAAAAGAGTGAAATTTTTTGTAACTGCTCAAGCTTGGCTTCTAGCCTAGGGGTTAGAGCAGCTGACTGGGACCCCGATGGGCTGTGTTCAAGACCGGGGAAAGCACACTTTGATCCCCAAAACTTATGTTTTACATCACGGATCCTCCCTTTTATACCCTTCCCAGCATTAGGGTCAGTCAGAGTCAAACTGTAATGGAGGTCCGTGGGAGTTAAAGGGCCATAAGATATGCAGAGACTAAAAGAGTGAAATTTTTTGCAACTGCTCAAACTATGCTTCTAGCCTAGGGGTTAGAGCAGCTGACTGGGACCCCGATGGGCTGTGTTCAAGACCGGGGAAAGCACACTTTTCTCCCCAAAACTTATGTTTTACATCACGGATCCTCCCTTTTATACCCTTCCCAGCATTAGGGTCCGTCAGAGTCAAACTGTATGTGGGAGTTAAAGGGCCATAAGATATGCAGAGACTAAAAGAGTGAAATTTTTTGCAACTGTTCAAGCTAGGCTTCTAGCCTAGGGGTTAGAGCAGCTGACTGGGACCCCGATGGGCTGTGTCAAGAACGGGGAAAGCACACTTTTCTCCCCAAAACTTATGTTTTACATCACGGATCATCCCTTTTATTCCCTTCCCAGCATTAGGGTCCATCAGAGTCAAGCTGTATGTGGGAGTTAAAGGGCCATAAGATATGCAGAGACTAAAAGAGTGAAATTTTTTGCAACTGCTCAAGCTATGCTTCTAGCCTAGGGGTTAGGGCAGCTGACTGGGACCCCGATGGGCTGTGTTCAAGACTGGGGAAAGCACGCTTTTCTCCCCAAAACTTATGTTTTACATCACGGATCCTCCCTTTTATTCCCTTCCCAGCATTAGGGTCTGTCAGAGTCAAGCTGTATGTGGGAGTTAAAGGGCCATAAGATATGCAGAGACTAAATGAGTGAAATTTTTTGCAACTGCTCAAGCTAGGCTTCTAGCCTAGGGGTTAGGGCAGCTGACTGGGACCCCGATGGGCTGTGTTCAAGACCGGGGAAAGCATGCTTTTCTCCCCAAAACTTATGTTTTACATCACGGATCCTCCCTTTTATTCCCTTCCCAGCATTAGGGTCTGTCAGAGTCAAGCTGTATGTGGGAGTTAAAGGGCCATAAGATATGCAGAGACTAAAAGAGTGAAATTTTTTGCAACTGATCAAGCTAGGCTTCTAGCCTAGGGGTTAGAGCAGCTGACTGGGACCCTGATGGGCTGTGTTCAAGACCGGGGAAAGCACACTTTTCTCCCCAAAACTTATGTTTTACATCACGGATCCTCCCTTTTATACCCTTCCCAGCATTAGGGTCCGTCAGAGTCAAACTGTAATGGAGGTCCGTGGGAGTTAAAGGGCCATAAGATATGCAGAGACTAAAAGAGTGAAATTTTTTGCAACTGCTCAAGCTAGGCTTCTAGCCTAGGGGTTAGAGCAGCTGACTGGGACCCCGATGGGCTGTGTTCAAGACCGGGGAAAGCACACTTATCTCCCCAAAACTTATGTTTTACATCACGGATCCTCCCTTTTATTCCCTTCCCAGCATTAGGGTCTGTCAGAGTCAAACTGTATGTGGGAGTTAAAGGGCCATAAGATATGCAGAGACTAAAAGAGTGAAATTTTTAGCAACTGCTCAAGCTAGGCTTCTAGCCTAGGGGTTAGAGCAGCTGACTGGGACCCCGATGGGCTGTGTTCAAGACTGGGGAAAGCACACTTTTCTCCCCAAAACTTATGTTTTACATCACGGATCCTCCCTTTTATTCCCTTCCCAGCATTAGGGTCCGTCAGAGTCAAACTGTAATGGAGGTCCGTGGGAGTTAAAGGGCCATAAGATATGCAGAGACTAAAAGAGTGAAATTTTTTGCAACTGCTCAAGCTAGGCTTCTAGCCTAGGGGTTAGAGCAGCTGACTGGGACCCCGATGGGCTGTGTTCAAGACCGGGGAAAGCACACTTATCTCCCCAAAACTTATGTTTTACATCACGGATCCTCCCTTTTATATCCCTTCCCAGCATTAGGGTCAGTCAGAGTCAAGCTGTATGTGGGAGTTAAAGGGCCATAAGATATGCAGAGACTAAAAGAGTGAAATTTTTTGCAACTGCTCAAGCTAGGCTTCTAGCCTAGGGGTTAGAGCAGCTGACTGGGACCCCGATGGGCTGTGTTCAAGACCGGGGAAAGCACACTTATCTCCCCAAAACTTATGTTTTACATCACGGATCCTCCCTTTTATTCCCTTCCCAGCATTAGGGTCTGTCAGAGTCAAGCTGTATGTGGGAGTTAAAGGGCCATAAGATATGCAGAGACTAAAAGAGTGAAATTTTTTGCAACTTGCTCAAACTAGGCTTCTAGCCTAGGGGTTAGAGCAAGCTGACTGGGACCCCGATGGGCTGTGTTCAAGACCGGGGAAAGCACACTTTTCTCCCCAATACTTATGTTTTACATCACGGATCCTCCCTTTTATTCCCTTCCCAGCATTAGGGTCCGTCAGAGTCAAAATGTAATGGAGGTCCGTGGGAGTTAAAGGGCCATAAGATATGCAGAGACTAAAAGAGTGAAATTTTTTGCAACTGCTCAAGCTATGCTTCTAGCCTAGGGGTTAGAGCAGCTGACTGGGACCCCGATGGGCTGTGTTCAAGACCGGGGAAAGCACACTTATCTCCCCAAAACTTATGTTTTACATCACGGATCCTCCCTTTTATACCCTTCCCAGCATTAGGGTCAGTCAGAGTCAAGCTGTATGTGGGAGTTAAAGGGCCATAAGATATGCAGAGACTAAAAGAGTGAAATTTTTTGCAACTGCTCAAACTATGCTTCTAGCCTAGGGGTTAGAGCAGCTGACTGGGACCCCGATGGGCTGTGTTCAAGACCGGGGAAAGCACACTTTTCTCCCCAAAACTTATGTTTTACATCACGGATCCTCCCTTTTATACCCTTCCCAGCATTAGGGTCCGTCAGAGTCAAACTGTATGTGGGAGTTAAAGGGCCATAAGATATGCAGAGACTAAAAGAGTGAAATTTTTTGCAACTGTTCAAGCTAGGCTTCTAGCCTAGGGGTTAGAGCAGCTGACTGGGACCCCGATGGGCTGTGTCAAGAACGGGGAAAGCACACTTTTCTCCCCAAAACTTATGTTTTACATCACGGATCATCCCTTTTATTCCCTTCCCAGCATTAGGGTCCGTCAGAGTCAAGCTGTATGTGGGAGTTAAAGGGCCATAAGATATGCAGAGACTAAAAGAGTGAAATTTTTTGCAACTGCTCAAGCTAGGCTTCTAGCCTAGGGGTTAGGGCAGCTGACTGGGACCCCGATGGGCTGTGTTCAAGACTGGGGAAAGCACACTTTTCTCCCCAAAACTTATGTTTTACATCACGGATCCTCCCTTTTATTCCCTTCCCAGCATTAGGGTCCGTCAGAGTCAAGCTGTATGTGGGAGTTAAAGGGCCATAAGATATGCAGAGACTAAAAGAGTGAAATTTTTTGCAACTGCTCAAGCTAGGCTTCTAGCCTAGGGGTTAGAGCAGCTGACTGGGACCCCGATGGGCTGTGTTCAAGACCGGGGAAAGCACACTTTTCTCCCCAAAACTTATGTTTTACATCACGGATCCTCCCTTTTATACCCTTCCCAGCATTAGGGTACGTCAGAGTCAAACTGTAATGGAGGTCCGTGGGAGTTAAAGGGCCATAAGATATGCAGAGACTAAAAGAGTGAAATTTTTTGCAACTGCTCAAGCTAGGCTTCTAGCCTAGGGGTTAGAGCAGCTGACTGGGACCCCGATGGGCTGTGTTCAAGACCGGGGAAAGCACACTTTTCTCCCCAAAACTTATGTTTTACATCACGGATCCTCCCTTTTATTCCCTTCCCAGCATTAGGGTCCGTCAGAGTCAAGCTGTATGTGGGAGTTAAAGGGCCATAAGATATGCAGAGACTAAAAGAGTGAAATTTTTTGCAACTGCTCAAGCTAGGCTTCTAGCCTAGGGGTTAGAGCAGCTGACTGGGACCCCTGATGGGCTGTGTTCAAGACCGGGGAAAGCACACTTTTCTCCCCAAAACTTATGTTTTACATCACGGATCCTCCCTTTTATACCCTTCCCAGCATTAGGGTCAGTCAGAGTCAAACTGTAATGTAGGTCCGTGGGAGTTAAAGGGCCATAAGATATGCAGAGACTAAAAGAGTGAAATTTTTTGCAACTGCTCAAGCTAGGCTTCTAGCCTAGGGGTTAGAGCAGCTGACTGGGACCCCGATGGGCTGTGTTCAAGACCGGGGAAAGCACACTTTTCTCCCCAAAACTTATGTTTTACATCACGGATCCTCCCTTTTATTCCCTTCCCAGCATTAGGGTCCGTCAGAGTCAAACTGTAATAGGAGGTCCGTGGGAGTTAAAGGGCCATAAGATATGCAGAGACTAAAAGAGTGAAATTTTTTGCAACTGCTCAAGCTTGGCTTCTAGCCTAGGGGTTAGAGCAGCTGACTGGGACCCCGATGGGCTGTGTTCAAGACCGGGGAAAGCACACTTTTCTCCCCAAAACTTATGTTTTACATCACGGATCCTCCCTTTTATTACCCTTCCCAGCATTAGGGTCAGTCAGAGTCAAGCTGTAATAGGTCGTGGAGTTAAAGGGCCATAAGATATGCAGAGACTAAAAGAGTGAAATTTTTTGCAACTGCTCAAGCTAGGCTTCTAGCCTAGGGGTTAGAGCAACTGACTGGGACCCCGATGGGCTGTGTTCAAGACCGGGGAAAGCACACTTATCTCCCAAAAACTTATGTTTTACATCACGGATCCTCCCTTTTATTCCCTTCCCAGCATTAGGGTCTGTCAGAGTCAAACTGTATGTGGGAGTTAAAGGGCCATAAGATATGCAGAGACTAAAAGAGTGAAATTTTTAGCAATTGCTCAAACTAGGCTTCTAGCCTAGGGGTTAGAGCAACTTGACTGGGACCCCGATGGGCTTTGTTCAAGACTGGGGAAAGCACACTTTTCTCCCCAATACTTATGTTTTACATCACGGATCCTCCCTTTATTCCCTTCCCAGCATTAGGGTCCGTCAGAGTCAAAATGTAATGGAGGTCCGTGGGAGTTAAAGGGCCATAAGATATGCAGAGACTAAAAGAGTGAAATTTTTTGCAACTGCTCAAGCTATGCTTCTAGCCTAGGGGTTAGAGCAGCTGACTGGGACCCCGATGGGCTGTGTTCAAGACCGGGGAAAGCACACTTATCTCCCCAAAACTTATGTTTTACATCACGGATCCTCCCTTTTATTCCCTTCCCAGCATTAGGGTCAGTCAGAGTCAAGCTGTATGTGGGAGTTAAAGGGCCATAAGATATGCAGAGACTAAAAGAGTGAAATTTTTTGCAACTGCTCAAACTAGGCTTCTAGCCTAGGGGTTAGAGCAGCTGACTGGGACCCCGATGGGCTGTGTTCAAGACCGGGGAAAGCACACTTTTCTCCCCAAAACTTATGTTTTACATCACGGATCCTCCCTTTTATTCCCTTCCCAGCATTAGGGTCCGTCAGAGTCAAAATGTAATGGAGGTCCATGGGAGTTAAAGGGCCATAAGATATGCAGAGACTAAAAGAGTGAAATTTTTTGCAACTGCTCAAGCTATGCTTCTAGCCTAGGGGTTAGAGCAGCTGACTGGGACCCCGATGGGCTGTGTTCAAGACCGGGGAAAGCACACTTATCTCCCCAAAACTTATGTTTTACATCACGGATCCTCCCTTTTATACCCTTCCCAGCATTAGGGTCAGTCAGAGTCAAGCTGTATGTGGGAGTTAAAGGGCCATAAGATATGCAGAGACTAAAAGAGTGAAATTTTTTGCAACTGCTCAAGCTAGGCTTCTAGCCTAGGGGTTAGAGCAGCTGACTGGGACCCCGATGGGCTGTGTTCAAGACCGGGGAAAGCACACTTTTCTCCCCAAAACTTATGTTTTACATCACGGATCCTCCCTTTTATACCCTTCCCAGCATTAGGGTCAGTCAGAGTCAAACTGTAATGGAGGTCCGTGGGAGTTAAAGGGCCATAAGATATGCAGAGACTAAAAGAGTGAAATTTTTTGCAACTGCTCAAGCTAGGCTTCTAGCCTAGGGGTTAGAGCAGCTGACTGGGACCCCGATGGGCTGTGTTCAAGACCGGGGAAAGCACACTTTTCTCCCCAAAACTTATGTTTTACATCACGGATCCTCCCTTTTATTCCCTTCCCAGCATTAGGGTCCGTCAGAGTCAAACTGTAATGGAGGTCCATGGGAGTTAAAGGGCCATAAGATATGCAGAGACTAAAAGAGTGAAATTTTTTGCAACTGCTCAAGCTATGCTTCTAGCCTAGGGGTTAGAGCAGCTGACTGGGACCCCGATGGGCTGTGTTCAAGACCGGGGAAAGCACACTTATCTCCCCAAAACTTATGTTTTACATCACGGATCCTCCCTTTTATACCCTTCCCAGCATTAGGGTCAGTCAGAGTCAAGCTGTATGTTGGAGTTAAAGGGCCATAAGATATGCAGAGACTAAAAGAGTGAAATTTTTTATAACTGCTCAAGCTTGGCTTCTAGCCTAGGGGTTAGAGCAGCTGACTGGGACCCCGATGGGCTGTGTTCAAGACCGGGGAAAGCACACTTTTCTCCCCAAAACTTATGTTTTACATCACGGATCCTCCCTTTTATACCCTTCCCAGCATTAGGGTCAGTCAGAGTCAAACTGTAATGGAGGTCCGTGGGAGTTAAAGGGCCATAAGATATGCAGAGACTAAAAGAGTGAAATTTTTTGCAACTGCTCAAAGCTATGCTTCTAGCCTAGGGGTTAGAGCAGCTGACTGGGACCCCGATGGGCTGTGTTCAAGACCGGGGAAAGCACACTTTTCTCCCCAATACTTATGTTTTACATCACGGATCCTCCCTTTTATATCCCTTCCCAGCATTAGGGTCAGTCAGAGTCAAACTGAAATGTAGGTCCGTGGGAGTTAAAGGGCCATAAGATATGCAGAGACTAAAAGAGTGAAATTTTTTGCAACTGCTCAAGCTATGCTTCTAGCCTAGGGGTTAGAGCAGCTGACTGGGACCCCGATGGGCTGTGTTCAAGACCGGGGAAAGCACACTTATCTTCCCAAAACTTATGTTTTACATCACGGATCCTCCCTTTTATACCCTTCCCAGCATTAGGGTCCGTCAGAGTCAAACTGTAATGGAGGTCCGTGGGAGTTAAAGGGCCATAAGATATGCAGAGACTAAAAGAGTGAAATTTTTTGCAACTGCACAAGCTAGGCTTCTAGCCTAGGAGTTAGAGCAGCTGACTGGGACCCCGATGGGCTGTGTTCAAGACCAGGGAAAGCACACTTATCTCCCCAAAACTTATGTTTTACATCACGGATCCTCCCTTTTATTCCCTTCCCAGCATTAGGGTCCGTCAGAGTCAAGCTGTATGTGGGAGTTAAAGGGCCATAAGATATGCAGAGACTAAAAGAGTGAAATTTTTTGCAACTGCTCAAGCTAGGCTTCTAGCCTAGGGGTTAGAGCAGCTGACTGGGACCCCGATGGGCTGTGTTCAAGACCGGGGAAAGCACACTTTTCTCCCCAAAACTTATGTTTTACATCACGGATCCTCCCTTTTATTACCCTTCCCAGCATTAGGGTCAGTCAGAGTCAAGCTGTATGTGGGAGTTAAAGGGCCATAAGATATGCAGAGACTAAAAGAGTGAAATTTTTTGCAACTGCTCAAGCTAGGCTTCTAGCCTAGGGGTTAGAGCAGCTGACTGGGACCCCGATGGGCTGTGTTCAAGACCGGGGAAAGCACACTTTTCTCCCCAAAACTTATGTTTTACATCACGGATCCTCCCTTTTATACCCTTCCCAGCATTAGGGTCCGTCAGAGTCAAACTGTAATGGAGGTCCGTGGGAGTTAAAGGGCCATAAGATATGCAGAGACTAAAAGAGTGAAATTTTTTGCAACTGCTCAAGCTATGCTTCTAGCCTAGGGGTTAGAGCAGCTGACTGGTACCCCGATGGGCTGTGTTCAAGACCGGGGAAAGCACACTTATCTCCCCAAAACTTATGTTTTACATCACGGATCCTCCCTTTTATACCCTTCCCAGCATTAGGGTCCGACAGAGTCAAACTGTAATAGAGGTCCGTGTGAGTTAAAGGGCCATAAGATATGCAGAGACTAAAAGAGTGAAATTTTTTGCAACTGCTCAAGCTAGGCTTCTAGCCTAGGGGTTAGAGCAACTGACTGGGACCCCGATGGGCTGTGTTCAAGACCGGGGAAAGCACACTTATCTCCCCAAAACTTATGCTTTACATCACGGATCCTCCCTTTTATTCCCTTCCCAGCATTAGGGTCTGTCAGAGTCAAACTGTATGTGGGAGTTAAAGGGCCATAAGATATGCAGAGACTAAAAGAGTGAAATTTTTTGCAACTGCTCAAGCTATGCTTCTAGCCTAGGGGTTAGAGCAGCTGACTGCGACCCCGATGGGCTGTGTTCAAGACCGGGGAAAGCACACTTATCTCCCCAAAACCTATGTTTTACATCACGGATCCTCCCTTTTATACCCTTCCCAGCATTAGGGTCAGTCAGAGTCAAGCTGTATGTGGGAGTTAAAGGGCCATAAGATATGCAGAGACTAAAAGAGTGAAATTTTTTGTAACTGCTCAAGCTTGGCTTCTAGCCTAGGGGTTAGGGCAGCTGACTGGGACCCCGATGGGCTGTGTTCAAGACTGGGGAAAGCACACTTTTCTCCCCAAAACTTATGTTTTACATCACGGATCCTCCCTTTTATACCCTTCCCAGCATTAGGGTCAGTCAGAGTCAAACTGTAATGGAGGTCCGTGGGAGTTAAAGGGCCATAAGATATGCAGAGACTAAAAGAGTGAAATTTTTTGCAACTGCTCAAACTATGCTTCTAGCCTAGGGGTTAGAGCAGCTGACTGGGATCCCGATGGGCTGTGTTCAAGACCGGGGAAAGCACACTTTTCTCCCCAAAACTTATGTTTTACATCACGGATCCTCCCTTTTATTCCCTTCCCAGCATTAGGGTCCGTCAGAGTCAAACTGTAAAGGAGGTCCGTGGGAGTTAAAGGGCAATAAGATATGCAGAGACTAAAAGAGTGAAATTTTTTGCAACTGTTCAAGCTAGGCTTCTAGCCTAGGGGTTAGAGCAGCTGACTTGGACCCCGATGGGCTGTGTCAAGAATGGGGAAAGCACACTTTTCTCCCCAAAACTTATGTTTTACATCACGGATCATCCCTTTTATTCCCTTCCCAGCATTAGGGTCCGTCAGAGTCAAGCTGTATGTGGCAGTTAAAGGGCCATAAGATATGCAGAGACTAAAAGAGTGAAATTTTTTGCAACTGCTCAAGCTAGGCTTCTAGCCTAGGGGTTAGGGCAGCTGACTGTGACCCCGATGGGCTGTGTTCAAGACCGGGGAAAGCACATTTTTCTCCCCAAAACTTATGTTTTACATCACGGATCCTCCCTTTTATTCCCTTCCCAGCATTAGGGTCTGTCAGAGTCAAGCTGTATGTGGGAGTTAAAGGGCCATAAGATATGCAGAGACTAAAAGAGTGAAATTTTTTGCAACTGCTCAAGCTAGGCTTCTAGCCTAGGGGTTAGAGCAGCTGACTGGGACCCCGATGGGCTGTGTCAAGAACGGGGAAAGCACACTTTTCTCCCCAAAACTTATGTTTTACATCACGGATCATCCCTTTTATTCCCTTCCCAGCATTAGGGTCCGTCAGAGTCAAGCTGTATGTGGGAGTTAAAGGGCCATAAGATATGCAGAGACTAAAAGAGTGAAATTTTTTGCAACTGCTCAAGCTAGGCTTCTAGCCTAGGGGTTAGGGCAGCTGACTGGGACCTCGATGGGCTGTGTTCAAGACCGGGGAAAGCACACTTTTCTCCCCAAAACTTATGTTTTACGTCACGGATCCTCCCTTTTATACGCTTCCCAGCATTAGGGTCCATCAGAGTCAAACTGTATGTGGGAGTTAAAGGGCCATAAGATATGCAGAGACTAAAAGAGTGAAATTTTTTGCAACTGTTCAAGCTAGGCTTCTAGCCTAGGGGTTAGAGCAGCTGACTGGGACCCCGATGGGCTGTGTCAAGAACGGGGAAAGCACACTTTTCTCCCCAAAACTTATGTTTTACATCACGGATCATCCCTTTTATTCCCTTCCCAGCATTAGGGTCCGTCAGAGTCAAGCTGTATGTGGGAGTTAAAGGGCCATAAGATATGCAGAGACTAAAAGAGTGAAATTTTTTGAAACTGCTCAAGCTAGGCTTCTAGCCTAGGGGTTAGGGCAGCTGACTGGGACCCCGATGGGCTGTGTTCAAGACCGGAGAAAGCACACTTTTCTCCCCAAAACTTATGTTTTACATCACGGATCCTCCCTTTTATTCCCTTCCCAGCATTAGGGTCTGTCAGAGTCAAGCTGTATGTGGGAGTTAAAGGGCCATAAGATATGCAGAGACTAAAAGAGTGAAATTTTTTGCAACTGCTCAAGCTAGGCTTCTAGCCTAGGGGTTAGAGCAGCTGACTGGGACCCCGATGGGCTGTGTTCAAGACCGGGGAAAGCACACTTTTCTCCCCAAAACTTATGTTTTACATCACGGATCCTCCCTTTTATACCCTTCCCAGCATTAGGGTCCGTCAGAGTCAAACTGTAATGGAGGTCCGTGGGAGTTAAAGGGCCATAAGATATGCAGAGACTAAAAGAGTGAAATTTTTTGCAACTGCTCAAGCTAGGCTTCTAGCCTAGGGGTTAGAGCAGCTGACTGGGACCCTGATGGGCTGGGTTCAAGACCGGGGAAAGCACACTTTTCTCCCCAAAACTTATGTTTTACATCACGGATCCTCCCTTTTATTCCCTTCCCAGCATTAGGGTCTGTCAGAGTCAAACTGTAAGTGGGAGTTAAAGGGCCATAAGATATGCAGAGACTAAAAGAGTGAAATTTTTTGCAACTGCTCAAGCTATGCTTCTAGCCTAGGGGTTAGAGCAGCTGACTGGGACCCCGATGGGCTGTGTTCAAGACCGGGGAAAGCACACTTTTCTCCCCAAAACTTATGTTTTACATCACGGATCCTCCCTTTTATTCCCTTCCCAGCATTAGGGTCCGTCAGAGTCAAACTGTAATGGAGGTCCGTGGGAGTTAAAGGGCAATAAGATATGCAGAGACTAAAAGAGTGAAATTTTTTGCAACTGTTCAAGCTAGGCTTCTAGCCTAGGGGTTAGAGCAGCTGACTGGGACCCCGATGGGCTGTGTCAAGAACGGGGAAAGCACACTTTTCTCCCCAAAACTTATGTTTTACATCACGGATCATCCCTTTTATTCCCTTCCCAGCATTAGGGTCCGTCAGAGTCAAGCTGTATGTGGGAGTTAAAGGGCCATAAGATATGCAGAGACTAAAAGAGTGAAATTTTTTGCAACTGCTCAAGCTAGGCTTCTAGCCTAGAGGTTAGGGCAGCTGACTGGGACCCCGATGGGCTGTGTTCAAGACCGGGGAAAGCAAACTTTTCTCCCCAAAACTTATGTTTTACATCACGGATCCTCCCTTTTATTCCCTTCCCAGCATTAGGGTCTGTCAGAGTCAAGCTGTATGTGGGAGTTAAAGGGCCATAAGATATGCAGAGACTAAAAGAGTGAAATTTTTTGCAACTGCTCAAGCTAGGCTTCTAGCCTAGGGGTTAGAGCAGCTGACTGGGACCCCGATGGGCTGTGTTCAAGACCGGGTAAAGCACACTTTTCTCCCCAAAACTTATGTTTTACATCACGGATCCTCCCTTTTATACGCTTCCCAGCATTAGGGTCCGTCAGAGTCAAACTGTATGTGGGAGTTAAAGGGCCATAAGATATGCAGAGACTAAAAGAGTGAAATTTTTTGCAACTGTTCAAGCTAGGCTTCTAGCCTAGGGGTTAGAGCAGCTGACTGGGACCCCGATGGGCTGTGTCAAGAACGGGGAAAGCACACTTTTCTCCCCAAAACTTATGTTTTACATCACGATCATCCCTTTTATTCCCTTCCCAGCATTAGGGTCCGTCAGAGTCAAGCTGTATGTGGGAGTTAAAGGGCCATAAGATATGCAGAGACTAAAAGAGTGAAATTTTTTGCAACTGCTCAAGCTATGCTTCTAGCCTAGGGGTTAGAGCAGCTGACTGGGACCCCGATGGGCTGTGTTCAAGACCGGGGAAAGCACACTTATCTCCCCAAAACTTATGTTTTACATCACGGATCCTCCCTTTTATTCCCTTCCCAGCATTAGGGTCTGTCAGAGTCAAGCTCTATGTGGGAGTTAAAGGGCCATAAGATATGCAGAGACTAAAAGAGTGAAATTTTTTGCAACTGCTCAAGCTAGGCTTCTAGCCTAGGGGTTAGAGCAGCTGACTGGGACCCCGATGGGCTGTGTTCAAGACCGGGGAAAGCACACTTTTCTCCCCAAAACTTATGTTTTACATCACGGATCCTCCCTTTTATACCCTTCCCAGCATTAGCGTCCGTCAGAGTCAAACTGTAATGGAGGTCCGTGGGAGTTAAAGGGCCATAAGATATGCAGAGACTAAAAGAGTGAAATTTTTTGCAACTGCTCAAGCTTGGCTTCTAGCCTAGGGGTTAGAGTAGCTGACTGGGACCCCGATGGGCTGAGTTCAAGACCGGGGAAAGCACACTTTTCTCCCCAAAACTTATGTTTTACATCACGGATCCTCCCTTTTATACCCTTCCCAGCATTAGCGTCCGTCAGAGTCAAACTGTAATGGAGGTCCGTGGGAGTTAAAGGGCCATAAGATATGCAGAGACTAAAAGAGTGAAATTTTTTGCAACTGCTCAAGCTAGGCTTCTAGCCTAGGGGTTAGAGCAGCTGACTGAGACCCTGATGGGCTGTGTTCAAGACCGGGGAAAACACCCTTTTCTCCCCAAAACTTATGTTTTACATCACGGATCCTCCCTTTTATTCCCTTCCCAGCATTAGGGTCCGTCAGAGTCAAGCTGTATGTGGGAGTTAAAGGGCCATAAGATATGCAGAGACTAAAAGAGTGAAATTTTTTGCAACTGCTCAAGCTAGGCTTCTAGCTAGGGGTTAGAGCAACTGACTGGGACCCCGATGGGCTGTGTTCAAGACCGGGGAAAGCACACTTTTCTCCCCAAAACTTATGTTTTACATCACGGATCCTCCCTTTTATACCCTTCCCAGCATTAGGGTCAGTCAGAGTCAAACTGAAATGGAGGTCCGTGGGAGTTAAAGGGCCATAAGATATGCAGAGACTAAAAGAGTGAAATTTTTTGCAACTGCTCAAGCTAGGCTTCTAGCCTAGGGGTTAGAGCAACTGACTGGGACCCCGATGGGCTGTGTTCAAGACCGGGAAAAGCACACTTTTCTCCCCAATACTTATGTTTTACATCACGGATCCTCCCTTTTATTCCCTTCCCAGCATTAGGGTCTGTCAGAGTCAAGTTGTATGTGGGAGTTAAAGGGCCATAAGATATACAGAGACTAAAAGAGTGAAATTTTTAGCAACTGCTCAAACTAGGCTTCTAGCCTAGGGGTTAGAGCAACTGACTGGGACCCCGATGGGCTGTGTTCAAAACCGGGGAAAGCACACTTTTCTCCCCAATACTTATGTTTTACATCACGGATCCTCCCTTTTATTCCCTTCCCAGCATTAGGGTCCGTCAGAGTCAAAATGTAATGGAGGTCCGTGGGAGTTAAAGGGCCATAAGATATGCAGAGACTAAAAGAGTGAAATTTTTTGCAACTGCTCAAGCTAGGCTTCTAGCCTAGGGGTTAGAGCAGCTGACTGGGACCCCGATGGGCTGTGTTCAAGACCGGGGAAAGCACACTTTTCTCCCCAAAACTTATGTTTTACATCACGGATCCTCCCTTTTATTCCCTTCCCAGCATTAGGGTCCGTCAGAGTCAAACTGTAATAGAGGTCCGTGTGAGTTAAAGGGCCATAAGATATGCAGAGACTAAAAGAGTGAAATTTTTTGCAACTGCTCAAGCTAGGCTTCTAGCCTAGGGGTTAGAGCAGCTGACTGGGACCCCGATGGGCTGTGTTCAAGATCGGGGAAAGCACACTTTTCTCCCCAAAACTTATGTTTTACATCACGGATCCTCCCTTTTATCCTCCCTTTTATATATCCTCCCTTTTATATCCTCCCAGCATTAGGGTTCGTCAGAGTCAAACTGTAATGGAGGTCCGTGGGAATTAAAGGGCCATAAGATATGCAGAGACTAAAAGAGTGAAATTTTTTGCAACAGCTCAAGCTAGGCTTCTAGCCTAGGGGTTAGGGCAGCTGACTGGGACCCCGATGGGCTGGGTTCAACACCGGAGGAAAGCACATTTTTCTGCAATTTTATTGAGAATAGGTAAAAGAATAAGAAATGAGTGGGCTTCTGGTTTTGGTTTTGTTTAGACAAATTAGCAAATGGATCCTGACAGGTGGCAGGAGTGAGACTGATAACCTCTACAGAAAATATAAGTTATAAAACGTACAATTTTACGAGCTAAGAACATAGTGTAGAGGTTAGTGCAGCTGTTTATGAGACTAATGATACGGGTTTAAGTCCAGGAAGAGGGGAGCAATATTAAATTTCCTTGCCGGCATCTCAGTAGCAGCTATAGTGGTGGAAAAGGCGACCTGCAATCATGAAATTTGAAACCGCCAGTTGTCAACGAATGACGGAAGAATTTTTAAGGCCGTGCCGGTTTATATCCGCGAGGTCCGTAAGGTCCGCGAGATTCGCGTTTTACCCCTTCCCCATAGAAAGTGGTTTTCAGAACATTTCACTTTCAAACCTAAAATCTCTTCAGATTGGCAACAAACTTTTACAGACTGTGTTTCTGCTCTAAGAAACAAGATTGCATTACATAGAAAGTGGATCTGAGAATTACTTTCAAATCAAATATCTCTTCAGATCGGCTCCAAACTTTTACAGACTGTGTTTCTGCTCTTAGAAACAAGATTGCATTACATAGAAAGTGGTTGTGAGAACATTTCTGATAGAGCTCAAGAACATTTCTGATAGAGCTCAAGCTGTTACAGACTGTTTCTGAACTAAGAAACCAGATTGCATTACATAGAAAGTGGTTCTGAGAACATTCCACTTTTAAACCAAAAATCTCTTCTAATAGACCTCAAACTGTTACAGACTGTGTTTCTGCTCTTAGAAACAATCTGAAAAGATTTTAGGTTTGAAAGTGAAATGTTCTCAGAACCATTTTCTATGTAATGCAGTTTTGTTTCTTAGAGCAGAAACACAGTCTGTAAAAGTTTGGAGCCTATCTGAAGAGATTTTTGGTTTAAAAGTGGAATGTTCTCAGAACCACTTTCTATGTAATGCAATCTGATTTCTTAGTTCAGAAACAGTCTGTAACAGCTTTAGCTCTATCAGAAATGTTCTTGAGCTCTATCAGAAATGTTCTCACAACCACTATCTATGTAATGCAATCTTGTTTCTAAGAGCAGAAACACAGTCTGTAAAAGTTTGGAGCCGATCTGAAGAGATATTTGGTTTGAAAGTGGTTCTCAGATCCACTTTCTATGTAATGCTATGTAATACATTTCTATGTAATGTTCTCACAACCACTTTCTATTTAATGCAATCTTGTTTCTTAGAGCAGAAACAAAGTCAGTAAAAGTTTGGAGCCGATCTGAAGAGATTTTATGTTTGAAAGTGAAATGTTCTGAGAACCACTTTCTATATAATTCAATCTGGTTTCTTAGAGTAGAAACACAGTCTGTAAAAGTTTGGAGCCGATCTGAAGAGATTTTAGGTTTGTAAGTGAATTGTTCTGAGAACCACTTTCTATGTAATGCAATCTCCTTTATTAGAGCAGAAACAGTTTGTAACAGTTTGAGGTCTATCAGAATCTTTTCTAGTTTTGAAAGAAATGTTCTCAGAACCACTTTCTATGTAATGCAATCTTGTTTCTTAGAGCAGAAACACAGTCTGTAAAAGTTTGGAACCGATCAGAAGAGATATTTGGTTTGAAAGTGAAATGTTCTCATATCCACTTTCTATGTAATGCAATTTTGTTTCTTAGAGCAGAAACACAGTCTGTAACAGTTTGAGGTCTATCAGAAGAGATTTTTGGTTTAAAAGTGGAATGTTCTCAGAACCACTTTCTATGTAATGCAATCTGGGTTCTTAGTTCAGAAACAGTCTGTAACAGTTTGAGGTCTATCAGAATCTTTTCTAGTTTTGAAAGAAATGTTCTCAGAACCACTTTCTATGTAATGCAATCTTGTTTCTTAGAGCAGAAACACAGTCTGTAAAATTTAGGAGTCGATCTGAAGAGATTTTAGATTTGAAAGTGAAATGTTCTGAGAACCACTTTCTATGTAATATAATCTCCTTTATTAGAGCAGAAACAGTCTGTAAAATTTTGGAGCCGATCTGAAGAGATTTTAGGTTTGAAAGTTAATGTTCTGAGAACCACTTTCTATGTAATGCAATCTCCTTTATTAGAGCAGCAACAGTCTATAAAAGTTTGGAGCCGATCTGAAGAGATTTTAGGTTTGAAAGTTAATGTTCTGAGAACCACTTTCTATGTAATGCAATCTCCTTTATTAAAGCAGAAAGAACAAGCTCCGATACCGCCTAGGGAGGAGCGCGGCCAAATCGGCCGAAGCCGGAGCGAAAGGATGGGAGGGGGGAGGGGGAAGGGAGGAAAAGGAAGGGCCAATCAACGAAGACGAAAGGGGGGGGGGGTTAGGGGACAGGGGTGAGTGGAAGGGAGGTCGCCCTTTCGATACGGCGATCCCAAGAGAGAGACGCGGCTTCCCTTCCTCCCACCCTTTGGCGGTCTGTTGCCTCGCAGGTACCGGCGCTTCAAGCTCCAGCGGGGGATTTTCCTCTCCTGCGTCCTCTCTCTGGCAGCTGCACACCGGAGTGTCTCGGACCGGTGTCGGTTTCCCCACGGGACGCTGGTGCAGCTGCCGGAGGAGTCCTGGCGGAGAGGGAGTTGGGCCGCTGCACACACGGCCAGGGGGCGCGCCGCCCCGGAGCGCCGGTCAGATTCAGTCGGTGCCGCGAGCCGCTAGCCCCAACGCGGCCCGCGGCCTAGGAGGAGGGGAGTCATTGGCCTTGAGTGCTGGCGCCCCGGAGCGCTTGTCGGAGGCGGTCAGTGCCGCGAGCCGCTAGCCCCAACGCGGCCCGCGGCCTAGGAGGAGGGGAGTCGTTGGCCTTTAGCGCCGGCGCCCCGGAGCACCGGTCGCAGGCGGTCGGTGCCACGAGCCGCTAGCCCCAACGCGGCCCGCGGCCTAGGGGGAGGGGAGTCGTTGGCCTTTAGCGCCGGTGCCCCGGAGCGCCGGTCGGAGGCGGTCGGTGCCGTGAGCCGCTAGCCCCAACATGGCCCGCGGCCTAGGGGGAGGGGAGTTGTTGGCCTTTAGCGCCGGAGCGCCGGTCGGAGGCGGTCGGTGCCGCGAGCCGCTTGCCCCAACGCGGCCCGCGGCCTAGGAGGAGGTGAGTCGTTGGCCTTGAGCGCCGGTCGCTGGTTGTCGGCGCCGCTGGCCCCGGCGCGGCCCGCGGCTGGGGAGTGGAGTCGACGTCCCAGCCCGCCCGGTGCATCCGCCCTCCCTGTCTGCTCGGCGCGCGGGAGGTTGGGCACTCGGACGCTTGGATATCAGAAAGGCAGGAGAGAGAGCAGCAAAGGTCTTCTGGTAAGAACGGATCTGGAAGTTGTTGGGAATGCTAGAGAGGCTGAGCTGCGACTGCTCTGTCCATTTTGCTAGGCAAGGACCCCTAATGTGCCATTTTGTGTGAATGTATGATATACTTTGCTGTCTAGTAATGGAGTTCCATTGTTCATAGCACAGCTGACAAGGGGGGTTTGAGTGGCGCTCACGTGGCCGAGTTTCGTCCTCCTCCGTTGCCGCACGTAGTGGGGCCCGATAGGGTTCCGTATCCCTAGCCGCCTCGTCCCGTCCCACTCGCCCTGTACCCACGTCCGCTTTCCGCTGGGGGGAGGGCGGCTCGCCCCGCCCCGGCTGTTGGTCCGCCGCCCTGGTCACGGCGTGCCTTCGCACCCGCTCGCTCGCGGGGTGAGCACTAATTGTCTTTGTGCCTTCTGCTAATCAAAAAAAAAAAAAAAAAAATTTTCTGGGGGGCAGGGGAGGGGAGCCACTCCTGTTGGGACCGCTGCTGCTGGGAGAGGTTGGCCCCTCCCCCACATGGCCCGGCAGGACTATGGCCACTTGGAAATTTGGGTAGGCCCTCGTCCTCCCAGGTAGCTTCTGGGACTCTACCAGAGAGAGAGTCGACCACCCACGTGGCCCCTCTCTGCTGGAGCCTGCCGGAGGAGTTCTCGATGAGTAATAAAATAAAATATATATATTTATTCTTTCTGATGAGCTTCCTTGTTTTAGATAACATTACATGCTATATTATATGCTATTAAATGCTATGCTATTTACGCAATTATATGCTATCCACGGCTATTATATGCTATTGGATTAAATGCTGCGCAATTCGATGCTATCCATGTCTATTATATTCTATTTGATTACATGCTATGCTATTACGCAATGATATGCTATCCACGGATATTATATGCTATTTGATTAAATGCTAGGCTATTACGCAATCATATGCTATCCACGGCTATGCTTTTGATTAAATGCTATGCTATTACGCAATTATATGCTATCCACGGCTATTATATGCTATTGGATTAAATGCTGCGCAATTCGATGCTATCCACGTTGATTACATGCTATGCTATTATGCAATGATATGCTATCCACGGATATTATATGCTATTTGATTAAATGCTATGCTATTTACGCAATTAGATGCTATCCACTGCTATTAAATGCTATGCTATTAGATGCTTTCCACGGCTATTATATGCCATGTGATTAAATGCTATACGCTTACGCAATTATATGCTATCCATGGCTATCCATGCCTTATATGCGATTATATGCTTTATAGGCTATACCTTTAACTTTGCATCAGAGCGATCTCTCCAGCAGGAGTTTTATCAGGGCGATCTCTCCAGCAGGAGCTATCAGGGCGATCTCTCCAGCAGGAGCTTTTATCAGGGCGATCTCTCCAGCAGGAGTTTTCATCAGGGCGATCTCTCCAGCAGGAGTTTTTATCAGGGCGATCTCTCCAGCAGGAGTTTTTATCAGGGCGATCTCTCCAGCAGGAGTTTTTATCAGGGCGATCTCTCCAGCAGGAGTTTTTATCAGGGCGACCTCTCCAGCAGGAGCTATCAGGGCGATCTCTCCAGCAGGAATTTTTTATCAGGGTGATCTCTCCAGCAGGAGTTTTTATCAGGGCGATCTCTCCAGCAGGAGTTTTTATCAGGGCGATCTCTCCAGCAGGAGTTTTTATCAGGGCGATCTCTCCAGCAGGAATTTTCTGACATGCTTTGCCATTAAGGCTGTTATAGACTCATTACGGCGATTATATGCTATTTACTGCTATTATGCTCTGTAAGGCTATTATTTGCTATTACATGCCATTATATGCTATTTGAAGTCATTAGATGCCACCATATGCTATTACTATTACTTGGCTGCAATGCGCTGTTCTCCAGCTGGAGTTCCTTATAACCTTAGTCTTATATTGCTTCTGACGCTTGATCCGGAAAGGGGGCCTTAATTATACTAGGGCCGGTTTCGGGTTCCTACCCTCGTCTGCCGTTACTGATTGCCTTTATTCTATTAGTATTTAATCTAGCCATGCCGGCTCAAAGTAAGCCACACTCAAAACCAGCAGTGCAGGAGAAGCCCGCTGCTACCAGTCAACGGAAGACGAGGACAACACGCGCCACAACAACAACCGTGGCTCTAACAGCAGCGGCTTCTACGGCCTCACCAGCAGCGGCGGCTTCTACGGCCTCACCAGCGGCAATGGCTTCTACGGCTCAGCCCCAGCAAGATTTGGCCGACTTAATGGCGGAGTTCCAGAGGCAAATAGATCAACACGGGATTCAACAGTGCGCCAACGTCTTGTTGGTTGGCAGTCGACCTTGGCCTTAGAGGAGCCACCACAACCATCTCCACCAGGATGATACCACATGTGCTGTAACCACGCCCGCTTCTCGAGTCTTATTATCAATCCCTCTTCAACAAAACTTCGTATCCTGGGCATCATGTTTTTCTCTTCCATTCATGTATGCATTCCTCCTTAGCCAGTGAGCAGGAGTAAGACGTAGACCTTATAGCTTTGAGCTCTCATATTAGGCTTCCTCGCGGTTTCTCCGTGCCCAGATCGGGCCCTTAGGACTGTTTGATGCTATGGACAAAGGACGTGTTGACCTCACTTCATGTGTATTTCATGTATTCACACGGCCATGATATCATCATTTCCCACCTTACGATCCTATTACCTGCATATAATTCCTCCTTAGCTAGTATATAATTCCTCCTTAGCTAGTTGCCTGTGCAGAACGGGACGTAAGACATTTGCCTTCCGTGAGGTTTCTCCTCAACCATACCAGGCCCTTTCAGGCTATCATCACATACCACCTTGCTAACTACCTGATTACCGGAGACCTTAGCCTTGCGACCTGATAACATCACTCACAAGCATCAAGGAGATAAGAATGTGAAGAATCCCTAAGCGGTACAGTATAACATCACTCACAAGCATCAAGGAGATAAGAATGTGAAGAATCCCTAAGCGGTACAGTACTGTTCATGGAGGGAGCACAAACAGGTCTGGGTCTAAATAAGGTCTGGGTCTATATTCGGGTCGTGGATGTTTCAAGGCGGGTTGACATCGTTTATTTTATGGTTTACTGGCCGTAGTACCTTTATCATTAATGTCTACTTAAATCAATGAGGTTAACCTTCATGGTTATGCATCTTTCCTTTGCCTAAGATTGCTTCCCAGCTATACAGACATTCGGTCACTAAGCTATTGTTTTGCTTTGGTGATTCTGATGGACATGCCCAGGGCCTCAAAATGGTCTCTGAGGGACAACATGCCCCTGAGGGACGACATGCCCAGGGCCTCAATATAAGACCTGAGGGGCAAGTTTGAGACCACTGCTCAAGAGCGTCCTTACCTTAGAGTGGTAACAAAATTCAGGGATCTACACCCGGTTTATGGAGATTACTATTAGTGCAAACCAGGAACCTACATTCGGTTTATAGCTGCCTCGATTTTGGGTCAACAGTACCGCATGGAACGCTGCAGGACCTACATTACGGGGTTTACCTTACGTTTGACAACACATCAAGAGATGCTGAATGACTTTCACATTTAGGGTTTACATTACTTCAAGTCCCTGATGACTGGCGACATTAGGGTTATAGTATGTTGGTTATATTCATCAATATTAGGCTATTGCATACGCTACTTGAGGAAGTTCCTTATGTTTCCTCCTAATGTTTTCATCAGGATATGCTCATCAGTACTTGGAATATGCTCATCCTCCACCCCAACGTCCAGTGTACAGTTAGGCAAGAAAAGGCAGCCAGATGGTCAGCCTATAGGCTTCCCCATGCTACCCTATGTGTCCCGATGTTTTATCCTCAGCCAGCAGGCTTCCCCACTCGACCTTATTCTTTATACTCAGCTAGCAGGCTTCCCCACACTACCTTAAAAGGGTTTATCCAGGCTTCCCGACGCTACCTTACACATCCTCCGGCTAGTCCGATTAAAGCTGTAACTTTGATGCTTGCCTGCAGATCCTAATCTAATTGATGTAAACCGCCTAGAATTCACTGGGTATGGCGGTATATATGAATAAAACGCTACCTTATTGTTGTATCCAGGCTTCCCCACGCTACCTTGCTGTTTTATCCTCAGCCAGCAGGCTTCCCCACTCTACCTTGCTGTTTTATCCTCAGCCAGCAGGCTTCCCCACGCTACCTTATGGGGCCCGATGGTTTTCCTCAGCCAGCAGGCTTCCCCACGCTACCTTGCTGTTTTATCCTCAGCCAGCAGGCTTCCCCACGCTACCTTATGTGGCCCGATGGTTTTCCTCAGCCAGCAGGCTTCCCCACGCTACCTTGCTGTTTTATCCTCAGCCAGCAGGCTTCCCCACGCTACCTTATGTGGCCCGATGGTTTTCCTCAGCCAGCAGGCTTCCCCAAGCTACCTTGCTGTTACCTTGCTGTTATATCCTCAGCCAGCAGGCTCCCCCACGCTACCTTGCTGTTTTATCCTCAGCCAGCAGGCTTTATTATACTCAGTTTATACCCAGTTTCTATGCAGTTTCTCACACAGCCGGGTAGTTAATTTGTTTATGAGCCATTTACCATGGTTAGATCTCACACAGCCGTGGAGATAACTTGCAAAACTCAATAAGTGCAGGGCAAAAATTTCTGCCAGCTGGCTATAGGACAGCGGTCCGCGTTTGTTCCGCCCGGATGGGATACACCGTTCCGACATCGCTCTGGATATGTTCAATACAGGATGGCATTGAGGGGCCACAGCCATGACACTTGGGGGGAACCCGCGATTAGCGAGGTTTCGCTATCACGGGTAGTGGCAGGTAAGCACAGCATATGGATAGAAGGCATACATCTTTACAGTGGTTAAGACATGGGGCACGTCGCCTTGCTTGGATGGCAGGGGGCCAGGCCATGATCTTCACAGCTACGTACCGCTGACGAGGGGACACCTCCTTGAACGGGAAGGGTCCCGGTGAGCCTGGGTTGCTTGTACGGCACCCCACATTGTGCGGGGATAGAGAGGTATATGCTGTGCGCCTGATCAGCGGTTGGTTATATGTTGCCCGGTGATGTACCTTGTGGGTTATGCCATTGTCAGAAGTGCGGTTACAGTGTACGGGTCATCACCGTTCATGCGTGATTATTATGTTCAGTTGATAACAGTTTGATGTAATTGTGCTGTCATGGCTGCGGCCAAATAAATTCCACATGAGTCGATAAATGCCTGAGTGTCATCATTGTTCCACGCTAGTCCATGAAAGGTAAGAGCAACAGTGCTGAGTGCACGATTTGACAGTCTGTAAAATTTAGGAGCCGATCTGAAGAGATTTTAGGTTTGAAAGTGAAATGTTCTGAGAACCACTTTCTATGTAATGCAATCTCCTTTATTAGAGCAGAAACAGTGTGTAAAATTTTGGAGCCGATCTAAAGAGATTTTAGGTTTGAAAGTGAAATGTTCTGAGAACCACTTTCTATGTAATGCAATCTCCTTTATTAGAGCAGAAACAGTCTGTAAAATTTTGGAGCCGATCTGAAGAGATTTTAGGTTTGAAAGTTAATGTTCTGAGAACCACTTTCTATGTAATGCAATCTCCTTTATTAGAGCAGAAACAGTCTATAAAAGTTTGGAGCCGATCTGAAGAGATTTTAGGTTTGAAAGTTAATGTTCTGAGAACCACTTTCTATGTAATGCAATCTCCTTTATTAGAGCAGAAATAGTCTTTAAAATTTTGGAGCCGATCTGAAGAGATTTTAGGTTTGAAAGTGAAATGTTCTCAGAACCACTTTCTATGTAATGCAATCTTGTTTCTAAGAGCAGAAACACAGTCTGTAAAAGTTTGGAGCCGATCTGAAGAGATATTTGGTTTGAAAGTTAAATGTTTTGAGAACCACTTTCTATGTAATGCAATCTCCTTTATTAGAGCAGAAACAGTCTGTAAAATTTAGGAGCGAATCTGAAGAGATTTTAGGTTTGAAAGTGAAATGTTCTGAGAACCACTCAAAATGTGCACTCAGCACTGTTGCTCATACCCTTCATGGTCTAGCGTGGCACTATGATGACACTCAGGCGCTTGTCAACTCAAGTGGAATTTATTTGGCCGCAGCCATAACAGCACAATTACATCAAACTGTTATCAACTGAACATCATAATCAAGCATGAACGGTGATGAACTGTACACTGTAACCGCACTTCATAAAATGGCATAACACACAATTTATATCACCAAGCAACATATAAGGAACTGCTGGTCAGGCCCTGCACGGTAACATATGCCAATATGGATAGAACTGGTGAATATATCCAAACCGAGCAGTGTATCTAGCAAGTTATCTCCACGGCTGTGTAAGAATTCGCACCTTTTCATACTCACCGGGGTATAATATGAGACCACAATAAGGTAGTGTGGGGAAGCCTGCTGGCTGGCTGAGGATAATAATTTGTCTACATTTAACTTGTTGATTTAGAAACATAGAAACATAGAAAGATGACGGCAGAAAAGGGCCAAGGCCCATCAAGTCTGCCCACTCTATAGACCCTCCCCTTAATACTATACAATGTTTTACCCTGACCCACTTAGGGATCCCACATGGGCGTCCCATTTATTCTTAAAATCTGGCACGCTGCTGGCCTCGATCACCTGTACTGGAAGCTTGTTCCATTGATCAATCACTCGCTCCGTGAAGAAATACTTTCTGGTGTCGCCGTGAAATTTTCCGCCCTTGAGTTTGAGCGGGTGCCCCCTTGTGGTTGAGGGGCCTCTGAGAAGGAAAATGTTATCTTCCACTTCTATACGTCCGGTGACGTATTTAAACGTCTCAATCATGTCTCCCCTCTCCCTGCGTTCCTCGAGAGTGTAGAGCTGCAAATTGTTTAGTCTTGCCTCGTACGAGAGACCTTTAAGCCCTGAGACCATTCTGGTGGCCATCCTTTGGACCGACTCGACCCTCTGCATGTCTTTGCGATAATGTGGCCTCCAGAATTTAATGCGAGTTATCTATTCCACGGCTATGTAAGAACTCGCACCTTTTCATACTCACCTGCTGAAGCCTGCTGGCTGGCTGAGGATAATAATTTGTCTACATTTAACTTGTTGATTTAATGCCAGTTATCTATTCCATGGCTGTGTAAGAACTCGCACCTTTTCATACTCACCAGGGTATAATATGAGACCACAATAAGGTAGTGTGGGGAAGCCTGCTGGCTGGCTGAGGATAATAATTTGTCTACATTTTACTTGTTGATTTAATGCGAGTTGAAGCCTGCTGGCTGAGGATAAACTATCGGTCCGCATTTTCTTGACAAAGTGTACCTGTTCGTGGTCTCTAGCGCCCACGGAACCAAAGTTAAACCCATACCAAGTAACTGTGACCCTAAGTATCCCGTCAACCCTCTGACCCTAAGTATCCCGTCAACCCCCTAATCCCGGAATGTGAGACCAGTGAAAACATAATTTTGCAAACAATCAGGGAAGCCTTGGACCGCTCTTGAGGTAATGAATTATGAAGATCATTCAGCCTCTCTTGAGGTGCTGTAAGTCAAAAGTGAAAACCCGTAATGTAAAACATAAGTATGAAGGTCCTTGAGGTACTGTGAACCAAAATGCGAGGCAACATCCATCCCGAATCCTGATGTAAACCGATTAGTAACAGCCTTAAACCGAATGTATATCCATGATTTTCGAATTGTAACTTTTGCTACCAAGCTAGGGTAAAAACGCAGTTGAGGTAATGTCACTTAATTATGAAGGTCCTGCAGCTAAACTATAAAGTAAACGATGTAACAAATGTAAGGTAGTGCCGCTCGTGAGGTTATGTAACCTAATTATGAAGGTACTTCTAATTATGAAGGTACTTCAACCTCTAACCATCCACGATGTAAACCCTGCCTTGTAACATCCATAACCAAAAGGTAGGCCCTGGAATTTTATTTATTTATTTATTTATTTTTTTAAACCCCTGTTAAAGGCCAATTCTAGTCACCCTCCATCATCCATAACCCGAATGTAGACCCGGATTTACAAGATCAATAAACTCTATGTAAGATCTTTGTAGCGCCTGATTCCAGTCGCCATTCATCCGCACCATAACACCCTTCATAACATTAGTAAAACTGAGAGTTCATTCTTACCTCCCAGATGTTGATGGTCCTTGCTGAGTAGGGGACTCCTTACGTTCTTATGTTCCTGATGCCTGCGAATGTAAGCTGGTCCCAAGGGTAGCTGATGAAGAGAGTTGAGTGAGGCAAGCAAACAGTTAATAGAGGAGGTACGTACACATCTATTGTCAGTAGCTTCACCCCGTATAAGGGCCTGGTATGGTCAAGGAGACCTCAAGGAAGGTAAATGAGGGCTCAAGGCCTACGTCTTTCTTCCCGTTCAAGGTTGTAAGCACGGTGGTAAATGATGATATCATGGCCGTGTTGCCGAAGAAGAGTAAGTGAGGAACGAAAACAGTTAATGCATGAGGTACGCATGAAGTGAGGGCCACACAACCCTTGCCTGTAGCACCCCGTATAAGGGGCCACCATAGTCATGGAGAAAACTCGAGGAAGCCAAATCCGAGGGGTCAAGGTCTACATCGTAGTCCCCTCTGCCAAAGTAGGAATTCGTAGATGAATGGAGGAAGGAAATGATACCATGGAGACCAAGAGTCTTATTGAAGAGGGATTGATACTACCTGGATATGGTCCCCTCAATTGTAGGATTCAGGGAGGCTGAAAGTCTTGAATGGTGGACCTAGATGCATAACCCTGGCGTGCTTAAGATGAAGAGCTGCTCCTGGTGCCCAACTCATGGGCGCCCTTACCCGGGAATGATCCATAGAAGCGATCCGTTGTTAGTCCCATCCTAAGGCCACTTGTAGAGGACATAGTGATTCGTTGGGTAACGTAGTAATGATGAAGCAATTATGAGCTAACATTTATGATGTGGAAAGGCTGGGATATGAAAGCAGATATCATTGTGTGTCTCCCATAACCTCTCATAGAAGAAGTTGGTGGCTAAGGAAAGGGGTCTTTCTTTACTCTCCAGCATGAGTTGAATCTCTCGCTCACAAGCTGGGATATGAAAGCAGATATCATTGTGTGTCTCCCATAACCTCTAGAAGTTGGTGGATAAGGAAAGGGGTCTTTCTTTGTAACTCCACCACTCGGGACTCTCCAGCATGAGTTGAATCTCTCGGTCTCAGGTTACAGCAGATGGGCAGCCTAGATGGTCCTGATGGGTCTCCCTCGCCATCCGGTTATTGAAATACAGGGGACACATCATGGAGTGCCGTATATAATAGTTCCTATGTAAAGAGGGGCAAACTAGGTGGACTTGATGAGGCTTCTCACAGAGGAGCAGACTGGGGCCGGAAGGCCGAAGGGTGTGAAATTCATGGAACGGCCTCCCAGTGGAATTGGTAAAGATAACAACTGTATGAATTAAAGGAAGCGTGGTACAAGTACATAGAGTTTTACAGGGAATAAAAGAAACTGTATGGCATGGATGGGCAGAATGGATAAGCCATCTGATCTTTCCCTGCTTATCACGTGGAAGTGTAAAGTAATGGATGTCAGTAAGCACAGGATGTTCGGGGCCGTACTTAGAGAGACCCCCCAGGAAAGAGACTTGGGAGTTCTGCATGATAGCGGCGACGAAAAGGGGGGGGGCAAACAGAATGCTAGATCTCAAAGGAATCAGTACTATAGGCATGGTGTGTCCAGCACTTGGCGCCATGCATGAAATGACACGGTACTACTCAAAAGGGTCCAGAAATGCGACAAAGATGGTTACGTGATAGGAGGAGGTGCCGTACTGTGAAGGATTACAGAAAATCGTCCTCTTCTTTCTCAAACAGAGGAGAGTGAGAGGGGACATGATGGAAACATTCAAGGTACTGAAGGGAATAGACTTAGTAGATGAAGATAGGTTGTTCACCTTCTCCAACGTAGAGAGAACGAGAGGGCACTCTCCATCATTGAAAGGGGACAGGTTCCACACGAACGGCAGGAAGTTCCTCTTGACCCAGAGAGTGGGAGAAAAGTGGAATACCACTCCGGAGTCTGTCATAAGGGAAAACACCCTCTATGTACTCAGGAGAAAGTTAGACGAGTTCCACCGAACCGGAATATCTACAGGCAGGGCCGACCAGAAGGCCGCCACGTGAGTGGCCTGCTGGGCCGCCACAAATCTTATGTTCTTAACTGCGGTGCTAAATTAATAAATGAAAACATACATATGTGAGAGAACAATAAAAGCAGTTGTGTGAGAAAAACAAAGGTAACGAGTCCAGAGATTTTTGTTTGTTTGTTTGTTTGCTTTTGGAAACTTAATAAGAAACTAGAATTATAGTATCATTATAACATGATGATTGGACAGATGGCTAGGCTAGACATAACCCTGAAAAGCATAACATCCCACTAAAACAGCAGTGAAGGCAGGTTCCATACATGTAAAACAGGCTTTGGCTTCACCCATGTCTCTCTCAATATCAGACTATGGACTTTTCCTCCGGGAACTTGTCCAAAGATTTCTTAAAACCAGCTACTGTATCCGCTCCCAACCTCTGGCAATGCGTTCCAGAGCTTAACTATAATTCTCTGAGTTGAAATTATTTCTTCCTATTAGTTTTAAAAGTATTTCCCTGTAACCTCATCCGCCAGTTCAGTAATTTTTGACGGAGTGAAAGGGTTTGTAGACTTCAATCATATCTTCACTCAGCCGTCTCTTTTCAAAGCTGAAGAGCCCTGATCTTCAGTTGGTGGCTAAGGAAAGGGGTCTTTCTTTACTCTCCAGCATGAGTTGAATCTCTCGCTCACAAGCTGGGATATGAAAGCAGATATCATTGTGTGTCTCCCATAACCTCTAGAAGTTGGTGGATAAGGAAAGGGGTCTTTCTTTGTAACTCCACCACTCGGGACTCTCCAGCATGAGTTGAATCTCTCGGTCTCAGGTTACAGCAGATGGAGAGGAGAGGAGAGGAGTTTCTTGCAGCCTCCTGGTGTTATCTCTGATATAGTGAGAAAGAGATCACTGACAAGGAAGAAAGTCTTATTCTGAGGGCAGATCTTCCGGACCAACAGGGCACAATACAGGAAACACGCCACAACTGGCCCACCCTACCCTCCAGCCCCTAGAGCCGGGGCGGCTGCACCTCCAGGCCTGCGATCCACCTCTGTGCCTCCCCTAGAGAACACACGTTGCCAGCCGGGCCGCAGGAGTTGGGCAGCCCAAAGAAAAGACTAGGTGAGGGAAGCCACATCCACCTCCCCGGCCCGCGATGCCAGGCACGCCAAGTGGCTGCGTGCGCCGTGGACTCCACCCATCCCCCGGCCAGACAGACACCACCTGCGGGGCCGCCCCGCAAGCAGCGTCCCGGCGGGCCCCTCCGCTCGATCCCGCGTGATCAACAGGAGTCCCGCTGCGTGCATGCTGGGCAACGAGGCTCGGGACTCCCAGCCCCTCTCCTCCCCGCTCAGCCCAACTCTCCCACATCCTCAGCCCGAAAAAGGGGTACGGAGATCTGGCCGTGCCGGGCCCCAGGCAGGAGATGCCGTGTGCACCGCGGGCCGACTCTCCACCTCGGCCCAGCCCCGGTGCAGACAGGATGCCGGCCAGAGCACAACACACCGCGTGCGCGGCGGCCACAGCCCCGGCAAGCTGCCGGACACCCGCGCGACCGACCTCAACAGCCCTCCGGCCCCCCAGCCATGCGGTCGGCACACAGCACACCCGAAGCCCCGCAGGGGCAACCACCATAGAGAATCCCAAGCGGCAGGCATGGGGAATAGAAGCCCGCGCCGGGACACGTGGCGCCGCAGCAGGCATGGGCACCAGAGGCCGGCGCAGGGCCACGCGGCACCAAACCCGATCATCCGCAGCCCGAGGGATCAAAAGAACGGAGTGGCGACCACAAGCAGCCCAGAGGCCGCGAGCTCCTCGCCCACCCACCGGACCTTCTCCCTTTTTTTTTTTTTGCACAGAGAGGAGGAAACCCGGTGTCTCGATGGGCCTGGCCCTCAGCACACGTGGAGGGTGACTCGACAAAGTTAGTCGTGAACCGCCTCGCCCCAGGGACTCCACTCTACCTCCCTTCCGCTGCTGATGGGTGGGGAAATGCTCCTGTCCGCGTGTGCAGCGGCCCAACGTCCCAGCCCACACATGGCTCACGGATACTGGAGCCGGAGGCGCCCATATGATGCCCTGCCGACTTCTGGCTCCGCGGGAGCACTCCAGCAAGGTGAGAAAAACCCACATTTCTGTAGTGGGTGAGCGGGAGAGAAGTCGCGTCGATCTCCCTGGACCGCAGTCGGGAAAAGGGGTGACCTCCCTTCCGCTTCCCCTTCTTCTCCTAACCCTCCCCCCCTCACTGATTGGCGTTTCCTAGCCTCCTCCCTTCCCCCTTCCCCCCCCTCATAACTATTCGCTCCGGCTATGGCCGATTTGGCCTCGCTCCTCCCTATATGGGATCGGAGCTTGTACTTTCTATGTAATGCAATCTCCTTTATTAGAGCAGAAACAGTCTGTAAAATTTAGGAGCCGATCTGAAGAGATTTTAGGTTTGAAAGTGAAAAGTTCTGAGAACCACTTTCTATGTAATGAAATCTCCTTTATTAGAGCAGAAACAGTCTTTAAAACCAGATTGCATTACATAGAAAGTGATTCTGAGAACATTTCACTTTCAAATAAAAATCCCTTCAGTTCGGCTCCAAACTTTTACAGTTGCAATCTGCTCTAAGAAACCAGATTGCATTACATAGAAAGTGGTTTTCAGAACATTTCACTTTCAAACCTAAAATCTCTTCAGATCGGCAACAAACTTTTGCAGACTGTTTCTGCTCTAAGAAACCAGATTGCATTAAATAGAAAGTGGTTCTGAGAACAATTCACTTACAAACCTAAAATCTCTTCAGATCGGCTCCAAAATTTCACAAAATGTTTCTGCTCTAATAAAGGAGATTGCATTACATAGAAAGTGGTTCTCAGAATATTTCTTTCAAAACTAGAAAAGATTCTGATAGACCTCAAACTGTTACAGACTGTGTTTCTGCTCTAAGAAACAAGATTGCATTACATAGAAAATGGTTCTGAGAATATTTCACTTTCAAACCTAAAATCTCTTCACATCGGCTCCAAAATTTTACAGACTGTTTCTGCTCTAATAAAGGAGACTGCATTACATAGAAAGTAGTTCTCAGAACATTTAACTTTCAAACCTAAAATCTCTTCAGATCGGCTCTTAACTTTTACAGACTGTGTTTCTGCTCTAAGAAACAAGATTGCATTACATAGAAAGTGGTTCTGAGAACATTTCGTTCAAAACTAGAAAAGATTCTGATAGACCTCAAACTGTTACAGACTGTGTTTCTGCTCTAAGAAACCAGATTGAATTACATAGAAAGTGGTTGTCAGAACATTTCACTTTCAAATCTAAAATCTCTTCAGATCGACTCCTAAATTTTACAGACTGTGTTTCTGCTCTAAGAAACAAGATTGCATTACATAGAAAGTGGTTCTGAGAACATTTCTTTCAAAACTAGAAAAGATTCTGATAGACCTCAAACTGTTACAGACTGTTTCTGAACTAAGAAACCAGATTGCATTACATAGAAAGTGGTTCTGAGAACATTCCATTTTTAAACCAAAAACCTCTTCTGATAGACCTCAAACTGTTACAGACTGTGTTTCTGCTCTAAGAAACAAAATTGCATTATATAGAAAGTGGTTCTGAGAACATTTCACTTTCAAACCTAAAATCTCTTCAGAACGGCTCCAAAATTTTACAGACTGTTTCTGCTCTAATAAAGGAGTTTGCATTACATAGAAAGTGGTTCTCAGAACATTTCACTTTCAAACCTAAAATCTCTTCAGATCGGCTCCAAAATTTTACAGACTGTTTCTGCTCTAATAAAGGAGATTGCATTACATAGAAAGTGGTTCTGAGAAAATTTCTTTCAAAACTAGAAAAGATTCTGATAGACCTCAAACTGTTACAGACTGTTTGTGAACTAAGAAACCAGATTGCATTACATCGAAAGTGGATATAGGAACATTTCACTTTCAAACCAAATATATCTTCTGATCGGTTCCAAACTTTTACAGACTGTGTTTCTGCTAAGAAGCAAGATTGCAATACATAGAAAATGGTTCTGAGAACATTTCACTTTCAAACCTAAAATCTCTTAAGATCGGCTACAAAATTTTACAGACTGTGTTTCTGCTCTTAGAAACAAGATTGCATTACCGTATTTTCACGCAAATAACACGCACCCGTATAAAACGCGCACACGTGTATAGCGCGCAGAAATCACGATGATAAGCACAAAAACTTTGGTATAACGCGCTCACGATTATACCGCGCATGCTGCCCGACTCTCCGTTCACCCCCCCTGACTTCCGTGCACTGCCCCGCCTCTCCGTGCGCTGTCCCGACTCTCCGTTCACCCCCCCTGACTTCCGTGCACTGCCCCGACTTTCCGTGCGCTGTCCCGACTCTCCGTTCACCCCCCCTGACTTCCGTGCACTGCCCTGCCTCTCCGTGCGCTGTCCCGACTCTCCGTTCACCCCCCCTGACTTCCGTGCACTGCCCTGACTTTCCGTGCGCTGTCCCGACTCTCCGTTCACCCCCCCTGACTTCCGTGCACTGTCCCCCCTTGAAGGTCTGTCCCCATCCTGAAAGCCTGATGCCCCCCCCCCGATGTCCGATACATCCCTCCCCCCGAAGGACCGCCGACTCCCCAACAATATCGGGCCAGGAGGGAGCCCAAATCCTCCTGGCCACGGCGACCCCCTAACCCCACCCCGCACTACATTACGGGCAGGAGGGATCCCAGGCCCTCCTGCCCTCGACGCAAACCCCCCCCCCCCCAACGACCGCCCCCCCCAAGAACCTCCGACCGCCCCCCAGCCGACCCGCGATCCCCCTGACGACCCCCACAACCCCCCCACCCCCCTTCCCCGTACCTTTGGTAGTTGGGCCAGAAGGGAGCCCAAACCCTCCTGGCCACGGCGACCCCCTAACCCCACCCCGCACTACATTACGGGCAGGAGGGATCCCAGGCCCTCCTGCCCTCGACGCAAACCCCCCTCCCCCCAACGACCGCCCCCCTCAAGAACCTCCGACCGCCCCCCCAGCCGACCCGCGACCCCCCTGGCGACCCCCACGACCCCCCCACCCCCCTTCCCCGTACCTTTGGTAGTTGGCCGGACAGACGGGAGCCAAACCCGCCTGTCCGGCAGGCAGCCAACGAAGGAATGAGGCCGGATTGGCCCATCCATCCTAAAGCTCCGCCTACTGGTGGGGCCTAAGGCGCGTGGGCCAATCAGAATAGGCCCTGGAGCCTTAGGTCCCACCTGGGGGCGCGGCCTGAGGCACATGGTCGAGTTGGGCCCATGTGCCTCAGGCCGCGCCCCCAGGTGGGACCTAAGGCTCCAGGGCCTATTCTGATTGGCCCACGCGCCTTAGGTCCCACCAGTAGGCGGAGCTTTAGGATGGATGGGCCAATCCGGCCTCATTCCTTCGTTGGCTGCCTGCCGGACAGGCGGGTTTGGCTCCCGTCTGTCCGGCCAACTACCAAAGGTACGGGGAAGGGGGGTGGGGGGGTCGTGGGGGTCGCCAGGGGGATCGCGGGTCGGCTGGGGGGCGGTCAGAGGTTCTTGGGGGGGGCGGTCGTTGGGGGTGAGGGGGGTTTGCGTCGAGGGCAGGAGGGCCTGGGATCCCTCCTGCCCGTAATGTAGTGCGGGGTGGGGTTAGGGGGTCGCCGTGGCCAGGAGGGTTTGGGCTCCCTTCTGGCCCAACTACCAAAGGTACGGGGAAGGGGGGTGGGGGGTCGTGGGGGTCGCCAGGGGGGTCGCGGGTCGGCTGGGGGGGGCGGTCGGAGGTTCTTGGGGGGGGGCGATCGTTGGAGGGAGGGGGGTTTGCGTCGAGGGCAGGAGGGCCTGGGATCCCTCCTGCCCGTAATGTAGTGCGGGGTGGGGTTAGGGGGTCGCCGTGGCCAGGAGGGTTTGGGCTCCCTTCTGGCCCGATATTGTCGGGAAGTCGGCGGTCCTTCGGGGTGGGGGTGCGAGTGGTCCTGCCGGGGGGGGGGATGTATCGGACGTCGGGGAGTCGGCCGGGCAAGAGGGCTTGGGCTCCCTCTTGCTCCGATCGTGGATGCGTGTGCGGGTGGGAGCGCGTGCGAGCGGTCGTTCGGGATGGGGGTGCGAGCGGTCCTGCTGGGGGGGTGAATCGGGCGGGGGTGGGAACTATGTTTTAAAACTTTTGTATACCGCGCTCACGCATATAACGCGCGAGGGGTATGCGCGGTAGGTAAAAACGCGTATAACGCGCGCGTTATATGCGTGAAAATACGGTACATAGAAAGTGGTTCTGAGAACATTTCTGATAGAGCTCAAGAACATTGCTGATAGAGCTCTAGCTGTTACAGACTGATTCTGATCCAGATTGCATTACATAGAAAGTGGTTCTGAGAACATTTCACTTTCAAACCTAAAATCTCTTCAGATCTAAGATCTTCAAACTTTTACTGACTCCAAACATTTTCTGCTCTAAGAAACAAGATTGCATTACATAAAAAGTGGAAATCCACTTTGGATTGAAAGTGGAGAACCACTTTCAAACCAAATATCTCTTCAGATCGGCACCAATCTTTTACAGATTGTATTTCTGCTCTTAGAAACAAGATTGCATTACATAGAAAGTGGTTATGAGAACATTTCTTTCAAAACTAGAAAAGATTCTGATAGACCTCAAACTGTTACAGACAGTTTCTGAACTAAGAAACCAGATTGCATTACATCGAAAATGGTTCTGAGAACATTCCACTTTTAAACCAAAAATCTCTTCTGATAGACCTCAAACTGTTACAGACTGTGTTTCTGCTCTAAGAAACAAAATTGCATTACATAGAAAGTGGATATAGGAACATTTCACTTTCAAACCAAATATCTCTTCTGATCGGTTCCAAACTTTTACAGACTGTGTTTCTGCTCTAAGAAACAAGATTGAATTACATAGAAAGTGGTTCTGAGATCATTTCTCCCTCTCTTCTTACTAGCCCGATGGGCGACTCAGCGGGCCACCCAGCGGGCTACCCAGCGGGCGTTAGGGTCGCCCGTCGAGACTAGCTCTCGGGCTTGCTTTTTACAGACTGTGTTTCTGCTCTTAGAAACAAGATTGCATTACATAGAAAGTGGATATAGGAACATTTCACTTTCAAACCAAATATCTCTTCTGATCGGTTCCAAACTTTTACAGACTGTGTTTCTGCTAAGAAGCAAGATTGCAATACATAGAAAGTGGTTCTGAGATCATTTCACTTTCAAACCTAAAATCTCTTCAGATCGGCTCCAAACTTTTATTGACTGTTTCTGCTCTAATAAAGGAGATTGCATTACATAGAAAGTGGTTCTGAGAACATTTAACTTTCAAACCTAAAATCTCTTCAGATCGACTCCAAACTTTTACAGACTGTGTTTCTGCTCTAAGAAACCAGATTGAATTACATAGAAAGTGGATATGGGAACATTTCACTTTCAAACCAAATATCTCTTCTGATCGGTTCCAAACTTTTACAGACTGTGTTTCTGCTCTAAGAAACAAGATTGCATTACATAGAAAGTGGATATAGGAACATTTCACTTTCAAACCAAATATCTCTTCTGATCGGTACCAAACTTTTACAGACTGTATTTCTGCTAAGAAGCAAGATTGCAATACATAGAAAATAGTTCTGAGAATATTTCACTTTGAAACCAAAAATCTCTTCAGATCGGCTCCAAACTTTTACAGACTGTGTTTCTCCTCTTAGAAACAAGATTGCATTTACATAGAAAGTGGTTCTGAGAACATTTCTGATAGAGCTCAAGAACATTTCTGATAGAGCTCAAGCTGTTACAGACTGATTCTGATCCAGATTGCATTACATAGAAAGTGGTTCTGAGAACATTTCACTTTCAAACCTAAAATCTCTTCAGATCGACTCCAAACTTTTGCAGACTGTGTTTCTGCTCTAAGAAACCAGATTGAATTACATAGAAAGTGGTTCTCAGAACATTTCACTTTCAAACCTAAAATCTCTTCAGATCTAAGATCTCCAAACTTTTACTGACTCCAAACTTTTTCTGCTCTAAGAAACAAGATTGCATTACATAGAAAGTGGAAATCCACTTTGGATTGAAAGTGGAGAACCACTTTCAAACCAAATATCTCTTCAGATCGACTCCAATCTTTTACAGACTGTGTTTCTGCTCTTAGAAACAGGATTGCATTACATAGAAAGTGGTTATGAGAACATTCCACTTTTAAAACAAAAATCTCTTCTGATAGACCTCAAACTGTTACAGACTGTGTTTCTGCTCTAAGAAACAAAATTGCATTACATAGAAAGTGGATATAGGAACATTTCACTTTCAAACCAAATATCTCTTCTGATCGGTTCCAAACTTTTACAGACTGTGTTTCTGCTCTAAGAAACAAGATTGCATTACATAGAAAGTGGTTCTGAGAACATTTCTTTCAAACCTAAAATCTCTTCAGATCGGCTCCAAAATTTTACAGACTGTTTCTGCTCTAATAAAGGAGATTGCATTACATAGAATGTGGTTCTCAGAACATTTCACTTTCAAACCTAAAATCTCTTCAGAACGGCTCCATACTTTTACAGACTGTTTTTCTGCTAAGAAGCAAGATTGCAATAAATAGAAAATGGTTCTGAAAATATTTCACTTTGAAACCTAAAATCTCTTCAGAACGGCTCCATACTTTTACAGACTGTTTTTCTGCTAAGAAGCAAGATTGCAATACATAGAAAATGGTTCTGAAAATATTTCACTTTGAAACCTAAAATCTCTTCAGATCGGCTGCAAACTTTTACAGACTGTGTTTCTGCTAGGAAGCAAGATTGCAATACATAGAAAATAGTTCTGAGAATATTTCACTTTGAAACCTAAAATCTCTTCAGATCGACTCCAAACTTTTGCAGACTGTGTTTCTGCTCTAAGAAACCAGATTGAATTACATAGAAAGTGGTTCTCAGAACATTTCACTTTCAAACCTAAAATCTCTTCAGATCTAAGATCTCCAAACTTTTACTGACTCCAAACTTTTTCTGCTCTAAGAAACAAGATTGCATTACATAGAAAGTGGAAATCCACTTTGGATTGAAAGTGGAGAACCACTTTCAAACCAAATATCTCTTCAGATCGACTCCAATCTTTTACAGACTGTGTTTCTGCTCTTAGAAACAGGATTGCATTACATAGAAAGTGGTTATGAGAACATTCCACTTTTAAAACAAAAATCTCTTCTGATAGACCTCAAACTGTTACAGACTATGTTTCTGCTCTAAGAAACAAAATTGCATTACATAGAAAGTGGATATAGGAACATTTCACTTTCAAACCAAATATCTCTTCTGATCGGTTCCAAACTTTTACAGACTGTGTTTCTGCTCTAAGAAACAAGATTGCATTACATAGAAAGTGGTTCTGAGAATATTTCTTTCAAAACTAAAATCTCTTCAGATCGGCTCCAAAATTTTACAGACTGTGTTTCTGCTCTAAGAAACAAGATTGCGTTACATAGAAAGTGGTTCTCAGAACATTTCACTTTCAAACCTAAAATCTCTTCAGATCGGCTCCATACTTTTACAGACCGTGTTTCTGCTAAGAAGCAAGATTGCAATTCATAGGAAATGGTTCTGAGAATATTTCACTTTGAAACATAAAATCTCTTCAGAACGGATCCAAACTTTTACAGACTGTGTTTCTGCTCTTAGAAACAAGATTGCATTACATAGAAAGTGGTTCTGAGATCATTTCTGAAAGAGCTCAAGAACATTGCTGATAGAGCTCAAGCTGTTACAGACTGATTCTGATCCAGATTGCATTACATAGAAAGTGGTTCTGAGAACATTTCACTTTCAAACCTAAAATCTCTTCAGAACGACTCCAAACTTTTACAGACTGTGTTTCTGCTCTAAGAAACAAGATTGCATTACATAGAAAGTGGAAATCCACTTTGGATTGAAAGTGGAGAACCACTTTCAAACCAAATATCTCTTCAGATCGACTCCAAACTTTTACAGACTGTGTTTCTGCTCTTAGAAACAAGATTGCATTACATAGAAAGTGGTTCTGAGAACATTTCTGAAAGAGCTCAAGAACATTGCTGATAGAGCTCAAGCTGTTACAGACTGATTCTGATCCAGATTGCATTACATAGAAAGTGGTTCTGAGAACATTTCACTTTCAAACCTAAAATCTCTTCAGATCAACTCCAAACTTTTACAGTCTGTGTTTCTGCTCTAAGAAACAAGATTGCATTACATAGAAAGTGGATATGGGAACATTTCACTTTCAAACCAAATATCTCTTCTGATCGGTTCCAAACTTTTACAGACTGTGTTTCTGCTCTAAGAAACAAGATTGCATTACATAGAAAGTGGTTCAGAGAACATTTCTTTCAAAACTAAAAAAGATTCTGATAGACCTCAAACTGTTACATACTGTTTCTGAAGTAAGAAACCAGATTGCATTACATCGAAAGTGGTTCTGAGAACATTCCACTTTTAAACCAAAAATCTCTTCTGATAGACCTCAAACTGTTACAGACTGTTTCTGAATTAAGAAACCAGATTGCATTACATAGAAAGTGGATATAGGAACATTTCACTTTCAAACCAAATATCTCTTCTGATCGGTTCCCAACTTTTACAGACTGTGTTTCTGCTAAGAAGCAAGATTGCAATACATAGAAAGTGGTTCTGAGAACATTTCACTTTCAAACCTAAAATCTCTTCAGATCGGCTACAAAATTTTAAAGACTGTGTTTCTGCTAAGAAGCAAGATTGCTATACATAGAAAATGGTTCTGAAAATATTTCAATTTGAAACCTAAAATCTCTTCAGATCGGCTGCAAACTTTTACAGACTGTGATTCTGCTAGGAAGCAAGATTGCAATACATAGAAAATAGTTCTGAGAATATTTCACTTTGAAACCTAAAATCTCTTCAGATCGGCTCCAAACTTTTACAGACTGTGTTTCTGCTCTTAGAAACAAGATTGCATTACATAGAAAGGGGTTCTGAGAACATTTCTTTCAAAACTAAAAAAGATTCTGATAGACCTCAAACTGTTACATACTGTTTCTGAAGTAAGAAACCAGATTGCATTACATAGAAAAATCTCTTCTGATAGACCTCAAACTTTTACAGACTGTGTTTCTGCTCTAAGAAACAAAATTGCATTACATAGAAAGTGGATATAGGAACATTTCACTTTGAAACCTAAAATCTCTTCAGATCGGCTCCAAACTTTTACAGACTGTGTTTCTGCTCTTAGAAACAAGATTGCATTACATAGAAAGTGGTTCTGAGAACATTTCTTTCAAAACTACAAAAGATTCTGATAGACCTCAAACTGTTACAGACTGTTTGTGAACTAAGAAACCAGATTGCATTACATCGACAGTGATTCTGAGAACATTCCACTTTTAAACCAAAAATCTCTTCTGATAGACCTCAAACTGTTACAGACTGTGTTTCAGCTCTAAGAAACAAAATTGCATTACATATAAAGTGGATATGGGAACATTTCACTTTCAAACCAAATATCTCTTCTGATCAGTTCCAAACTTTTACAGACTGTGTTTCTGCTAGGAAGCAAGATTGCAATACATAGAAAATAGTTCTGAGAATATTTCACTTTGAAACCTAAAATCTCTTCAGATCGTCTCCATACTTTTACAGACTCTGTTTCTGCTCTTAGAAACAAGATTGCATTACATAGAAAGTGGTTATGAGAACATTTCTTTCAAAACTAGAAAAGATTCTGATAGACCTCAAACTGTTACAGACTGTTTCTGAAGTAAGAAACCAGATTGCATTACATAGAAAAATCTCTTCTGATAGACCTCAAACTTTTACAGACTGTGTTTCTGCTCTAAGAAACAAAATTGCATTACATAGAAAGTGGATATAGGAACATTTCACTTTGAAACCTAAAATCTCTTCAGATCGGCTCCAAACTTTTACAGACTGTGTTTCTGCTAGGAAGCAAGATTGCAATACATAGAAAATAGTTCTGAGAATATTTCACTTTGAAACCTAAAATCTCTTCAGATCAGCTCCAAACTTTTACAGACTGTGTTTCTGCTCTAAGAAACAAAATTGCATTACATAGAAAGTGGATATAGGAACATTTCACTTTCAAACCAAATATCTCTTCTGATCGGTTCCAAACTTTTACAGACTGTGTTTCTGCTCTAAGAAACCAGATTGAATTACATAGAAAGTGGTTCTCAGTTTCTGCTCTAAGAAACAAGATTGCATTACATAGAAAGTGGAAATCCACTTTGGTTTGGAAAGTGGAGAACCACTTTCAAACCAAATATCTCTTCAGATCGGCTCCAATCTTTTACAGACTGTGTTTCTGCTCTTAGAAACAAGATTGCATTACATAGAAAGTGGTTCTGAGAACATTTCTTTCAAAACTAGAAAAGATTCGGATAGACCTCAAACTGTTACAGACTGTTTCTGAACTAAGAAACCAGATTGCATTACATCGAAAGTGGTTCTGAGAACATTCCACTTTTAAACCAAAAATCTCTTCTGATAGACCTCAAACTTTTACAGACTGTGTTTCTGCTCTAAGAAACAAGATTGCATTACATAGAAAGTGGATATGGGAACATTTCACTTTCAAACCAAATATCTCTTCTGATCAGTTCCAAACTTTTACAGACTGTGTTTCTGCTCTAAGAAACAAGATTGCATTACATAGAAAGTGGTTATGAGAACATTTCTTTCAAAACTAGATAAGATTCTGATAGACCTCAAACTGTTACAGAATGTTTCTGAACTAAGAAACCAGATTGCATTACATCGAAAGTGGTTCTGAGAACATTCCACTTTTAAACCAAAAATCTCTTCTGATAGACCTCAAACTTTTACAGACTGTGTTTCTGCTCTAAGAAACAAGATTGCATTACATAGAAAGTGGTTCTGAGAACATTTCTTTCAAAACTAGAAAAGATTCTGATAGACCTCAAACTGTTACAGACTGTTTCTGAACTAAGAAACAAAATTGCATTACATAGAAAGTGGATATGGGAAAATTTCACTTTCAAACCAAATATCTCTTCAGATCGGCTCCAAACTTTTACAGACTGTGTTTCTCCTCTTAGAAACAAGATTGCATTATATAGAAAGTGGTTCTGAGAACATTTCTGATAGAGCTCAAGAACATTTCTGATAGAGCTCAAGCTGTTACAGACTGATTCTGATCCAGATTGCATTACATAGAAAGTGGTTCTCAGAACATTTCACTTTCAAACCTAAAATCTCTTCAGATCGACTCCAAACTTTTACAGACTGTGTTTCTGCTCTAAGAAACAAAATTGCATTACATAGAAAGTGGATATGAGAACATTTCACTTACAAACCAAATATCTCTTCTGATCGATTCCAAACTTTTACAGACTGTTTCTGCTCTAATAAAGGAGATTGCAATACATAGAAAGTGGTTCTCAGAACATTTCACTTTCAAACCTAAAATCTCTTCAGATCGGCTCCATACTTTTACAGACTGTGTTTCTGCTAAGAAGCAAGATTTCAATACATAGAAAATGGTTCTGAGAATATTTCACTTTGAAACCTAAAATCTCTTCAGATCGGCTCCAAACTTTTAGACTGTGTTTCTGCTAGGAAGCAAGATTGCAATACATAGAAAATAGTTCTGAGAATATTTCACTTTGAAACCTAAAATCTCTTCAGATCGGCTCCAAACTTTTACAGACTGTGTTTCTGCTCTTAGAAACAAGATTACATTACATAGAAAGGGGTTCTGAGAAAATTTCTTTCAAAACTAGAAAAGATTCTGATGGACCTCAAACTGTTACATACTGTTTCTGAAGTAAGAAACATACATTCTGAAGTAAGAAACATACATTGCATTACATAGAAAAATCTCTTCTGATAGACCTCAAACTGTTACAGAGTGTGTTTCTTCTCTAAGAAACAAAATTGCATTACATAGAAAGTGGATATGGGAAAATTTCACTTTCAAACCAAATATCTCTTTTGATCGGTTCCAAACTTTTACAGACTGTGTTTCTGCTCTTAGAAACAAGATTGCATTACTTAGAAAGTGGTTCTCAGAACATTTCTTTCAAAACTAGAAAAGATTTTGATAGACCTCAAACTGTTACAGACTGTTTCTGAACTGAGAAACCAGATTGCATTACATAGAAAGTGGATATGGGAACATTTCACTTTCAAACCAAATATCTCTTCTGATAGACCTCAAACTGTTACAGACTGTTTCTGAACTAAGAAACCAGATTGCATTACATCGAAAGTGGTTCTGAGAACATTTCTTTCAAATCTAAAATCTCGGCTCCAAACTTTTACAGACTGTGTTTCTGCTCTTAGAAACAAGATTGCATTACATAGAATAGGCAGCCCGAGAGCTCGTCTCGACGGGCGTACCTAACGCGGAGCTGGGAGGCCCGCGTGGTAGCCCGTCAGATACGCGGGACCGTAAGGGGGGAATAGGAGGCAGGGGATTGGTCGGCAGGTCTGCCCGCCGCTGGGAAGACCTGCCATTGGTAGCCGCGGCCGCGGAGGGCGTCGGGAGGGGGGAGGGTTTATAAGTTGAGCCTCGGAGGACTAAGGGCGTTTCTGGTCCTCCGAGACGGCTTTGGCGGCATGGAGTCGGGTTCGGGTTCCGGTGCCGGTGCGGTCGAGCTCTCCTTCGCAGCAGGGAGCTCCTTTGATGAAGAGGAAGAGCCGGTGAGTACCGTGCCGACCCGGGAGCGTTCCCTGCCGCCGAGGCGTTCTCGGGAGATTGCCCGGGAGTCCATTGCGCTGGGGGCTGGAGGGGGACCGTTGGAAATCGCGCGGTCCGGCGGGAGGGCCCGCAAAGTGGTGAGGTCCGGTGGTTCTGTCGGGGGGAGGGTGGTGGCGGAGTCTGGGCGTGCATCGCTGACCGCGGGGGAGGTTTATAGCATGGCTGGGCCTGAGCCACGTGCTGATCTCGTGAGTCAGCCGGATGTGTTGCATACTGCAACAGTGGTGTCGGATTTTTCACTTCCCCAGACCGGTGACCACTTACAGAGCGGGGGTGCGGTTGCGGGCCCAACGGAGAGAGCAGTGCAGTTCAGGGTTCCGGCAAGTGCTGGGACAGTCGGTGCTGGGGGCCTGGGAGATCCTGTTGGTGGTTTGAGCGTGGGTGTCTCTGCGCCTGCGCAGAACATCGGCTTGCCCTCTGTTCATTCTTCCTTCTGGCCTCCCTGGGCTTCGGGGTCTTGGGGTGCGGGTTGGAGTCCGGTGCCCTGGCTGATGGGGGGCGCTGGAGTATTCGATCCGGCGTCCGCGTGGGGCCGTGGGATGGGTCGTGGCGGCGGTCCTTCGGATTGGTGGGCCCTTGGGGGAGTGGGGGGTGCTGGTGGTCCTTTTGGGGTTCCTCCTTCTGGTGCTGTGCAGTTGTCTGGTCCTTGTTTTGGTTTGTCTTCGCAGGTCTTCGCTGGTTCGTCGGTAGGACGTGAAGCTGCGGCCACCTCCTTCCAGGAGCAAGTACAGAGATCCGGTGGTGTTCAGACGGAGGAGCCCGGACGGAGGGGACTTGGTCGTGTGGTTGCTGCGGATGGCGCTGCTGGCGGAGGGATATCGGCGATGTCCGGACAGCGGGGTCCTTACATGGTAGCTGCTGCGGATGGCGCTGCTGGAGGGTCGAGTGGACCGATCATCGCTGGAGGAGCACAGGACATGGGTAACATGGCCTTAGAGGCTGTTGAGGGTGGGGAACGGGGTAGGGGGAATGGGAAGGGTAAGCGCAAGCGCAAGCGGAGGGCTAGGGCTTCCTCCTCTTCTTCGTCTTCTTCTTCTTTAACCTCCACTGCTTCTTCGTCTTCCTCACGGTCTCGGTCGAGGGCGTTGGGCGAACAGGCGAGGCAAGAGAGTCAGGATAGGGGTGCTCCGGCATTGGTGGCGCTCACCGAGCTATGGGAGAAGGTTCCTAGAAGGTGGCGTCGAAAAATTAAAAAGCGAGCGTGCATTGATGTGTTTCGGCTCTTAGAGGGCAGGACGCGCAGGAGTAAAAAGAAGGTTAAGAAGGAAGAGGGCAAGGTTAAATCGGGTCAGGTCTCCCGTAATATGGTTAACTGGACGCGGGCGTTTCTTCGTCTGGCCAGCGTATGGGGCCAGGCTCGTCCTCAGGATTATGGCCTGCTCTTGGCGTACATGGATTCTGTGCTTGACGCTTATCAGCGCTTCGGTGGTTGGGCCTGGCTCAATTATGACGAGGCCTTTCGAGATAAGATGGAAGAAAACAAGCACATGTCTTGGGGTACTCAAGATATCAATTTATGGCTAACGAATATGGCTAGACCTGGGGGAGCTGCGGCGAGTGTTGCGGCTCGATCGATGCAGCAAGGTTCGACGGGTGGGTACCGTTCCTTTCGGTCCGGAGCAGGGCAATCGGGTCAGGGTTCTGGGGGAGGGAATGACCTATGCTGGAAGTTCAACAAAGCGACGTGCCCCTTTCCGGATTGTAAATTCCGGCACGCCTGCTCTCTGTGTGGGCAGGGACACTCAGCGCTTAAATGCCCAAAAAAGGGAGTGGCCTTGCCCTCAGGGGCAGCAAAATGAGGTGGGTTCCTCTGGGGTCCCCACTCCGATTAAGGTGGGGGCCCTCCGGCCGTGGTTGCGCTGTTATAGTGATCGGAGGGCTGCAGTACTTTTGGAGAAGGGTTTTGTTGAGGGTTTTGTTATACCGTACGAGAAGCCAGTGGCTTCGGTGCGGGTTCCTAACGCATCCTCCGTGAATAGCCTGCGGGAGGTGGTTCGGTCGAAATTGCAAGAGGAGGCTAGACTTGGGCGCATTGCGGGGCCTTTTCGAGAGCAGCCTTTCTTGGTTATGATGGTCTCCCCGTTGGCTATCATTCCTAAGAAGGACCCTGGTAAGTTCCGTTTGATTCACAATCTGTCCCGGCCGTTGGGCCGATCGGTCAACGAGGGCATTCCTCGTGACCTGTGTACAGTTCGCTATTCGTCTTTTGATTGTGCGCAACGTCTGGTGGGACAGGCTGGGTGTGGTGCTCTCCTGGCAAAGGTGGACATTGAGTCTGCCTTCCGGCTTTTACCTGTCCATCCCTCCTCGTATCCGTTGCTGGGTTTTCGATTCGAGGGCGGGTTTTATTACGATCGTTGTTTACCGATGGGCTGTTCCATCTCGTGCGCTTACTTTGAGATGTTTAGTACGTTCTTGTTACGGTACGCGTTGCACGGGCGGATTCGGTTGTTCACTATCTGGACGATTTTCTCTTTGTTGGAGCGGCGGGGTCTGCGGTGTGTTCTTGTTTAAAAGCGTCATTTGAAAGCGTGGCTGCTACATTTGGTATTCCGTTGGCGGCAGATAAATCGGAGGGCCCAACTACGGTGCTTACTTTTCTGGGTATTGAGATTGATACCGTGGCAATGGTTACCAGGTTGCCACTGGACAAGGTACAACTTCTGTTGTTGCAGATTTCTCGGTTGGCCGAGTCCCGCAGGGCTACCCTCAGAGACGTTCAATCACTGCTGGGATCTCTTAACTTTGCGTGTCGGGTATTGCCTATGGGGCGGGCTTTTGCTCGACGACTGGCTGCTGCCACCTCAGGCGTCCGTGATCGTCGCCACTTCGTGCGTATATCTGCGGGTATCCGGGCGGATCTTAGGATGTGGGTCGGGTTCCTCACGCGGTTTAATGGCACGTTGCCGATTCAACAGCCCGAGTTGTCTAACCTGGATTTGGAACTTTACTCTGATGCGGCAGGTGGCCTCGGTTTCGGCCTTTACTGCCAGGGGGACTGGTGTGCTGCGCCTTGGCCTGCTGCCTGGCAGCGGAGTGGTGTTACACGTAATGTGACTTTTTTGGAGCTTTTCCCGCTTCTGGTCGCCTGCGAACTTTGGCCGGCTCGGCTGCGTAATAAGCGCGTGCTATTTTGGTGTGATAATATGGGGGTTGTGGAGGTCGTCAATCGGCATGCCGCAAAATGTTTGCAGGTTAATCAGTTGATGCGTGAGATCGTTCTGCGTTGTTTGCGGCTCAATTTATACATTAGGGCTAGGCATGTGCCAGGGAGTCGCAACTGTATTGCTGACGCGCTTTCTCGCTTTAATTTTTCACAGTTTCGTCGGTTGGCGCCAGACGCGCAGCCTCGGGGGTTGCAGATGCCAGATCATTTATGGAGCCTGGTCGGGAAGGGCTCTGGTACTTGCTGAGACAGTCGGTGGCTCCTACCACCTGGACTCGATACAATGCTGGATTCCGTCGATTGTTCGCCTTCCTGTCTTCCCGGGATTGGTCCCCGGGACATGTATCCGAGACCCTGCTGGCGGAATTTGTGTTGGATTCGCATCGTGCTGGTTTTTCGCGGGGAGTCGTGGCTGGCCATTTAGCTGGTTTTACATTCTTCTCTAGGGCCTTGGGGTGGCGTTGTCCGTCCTCGGGTTTCCTAGTGCGTAGACTTCTGACGGCTATGGCTAGGATTGCGCCGCGACAACCCGATGCTCGGCAGCCAATTTCTCATGACTTATTGACAAGGTTGATCGTGGAATTGCCGGCGGTGGCTCGGTCCCGATACGAGGTGCTGCTGTTCACTGCTGCTTTTTCGCTTGCCTTTTTCGGGGCTTTCCGCGTCGGTGAGCTACTGGTGCATCCTGCCGATACTGTGGGTGCGCGTGGCCTCTTATTGCGGCATGTACAGTGCGGCGACAGTACAGTTAGTTTATATCTGGCCAGATCCAAGACGGACCAGCTGGGCAGGGGCCGTACGGTGGTTTTGAATAAGATAAATGGTGTTACTTGCCCGGTTACGGCTCTGTGCGCCTATATGGCGGTTCGTCCTCCTTTGGGGTTGGCCTTGTTGTTGCACGTAGACGGCGGGCCCCTTACACGTTATCAGTTCTTAGCAGTGCTGCGTCTAGTTTTGCGCCGATGTGGCGAGGACCCAGCGCACTTTGGTACTCATTCATTTCGGATTGGGGCTGCCACTTGCGCCTTCCTGGCTGGGGTGCCCGGCGAGGGGATTCGACGGTTAGGGCGTTGGTCATCGGACTGTTATAGGAGTTACATCCGGCCTCACGGGATTGCACGAGGTTTAGATCAAGGAGGGATCTAGGTGGGGCAGCTTAGCCTATGTTTCCACTGAGGGGTACCTTGTTTTCGGGGGTGTGGGTGGATGTAGCTGGTTGGTGCATGCTCGGGTCTGACACTTTACTAACCAGGGTTAGGCGTTTTACTCTAGAACTGGATTTGATTGTTGGGTTTGCCTTGCAGATGCGGTGTGGCGACAGCGTACTGTGTGGATTGTCGGGCACTCCTTCGTCCACTGGGCGGGAGAGCGTGCCGCGATCCGGCCTGGTGGTCAGCACTTGGGTCTGCAGCACTTGGGCATTCGCGTGTCCTGGTGGGGTCAGCGGGGTATGCGGTGGCATCAGCTGTTACCGTTGCTGGCTGACTTCCGTCGTCGCCCTCGTCGTCCGGATATCCTGCTGCTGCATTTGGGGGGTAACGACGTGGACTCTCAGACGGGGAAGCACCTGATTGACACTATTCTAGGGGATCTTCGGATGATATTGGAATGGTTCCCGGGCACGACGCTGCTGTGGTCGGACATTATTCCTCGACCACGTCGGCTGGAGTCCAGGAGATGGACCAGGGGTTTGTGCAAGGTTAACCGTCAGGTGGGGCGCTGGGTGGAGTCTAGGGGGGGGGGTGCAACTACGACACGACTGGGTGGATGTGTCCTGTTTAGGTTTGTTTGCGAGGGATCGGGTACATTTGTCGGACGTGGGCTGGGATTTATTGTTGGACGATTTCTCGTCGGGTTGTGAGCGTTGGGCGCTATCTTAGTCGCAGCTCTGTTCATTGGGGGGGGGGGCCTGTAAGGGTTTACTGGCCCCTATGGCGGTATCTCGAGCTACTGGCTGGGCTCATCAGGTGATGAGCGGTGGGCCGGCTGGGAGCCGTGCCTGGTGGGTCAGGTGACCCGGGTTACTGGGGCATGTGGGGGACATGCCACCCCCCCAGATTCTTGCTTCATGGCGGGGTCGGGGGGCATAACCTGTTTTATTACAGTAGCTCGAAATAATTGTTTTATGATGTTTATACTGTTTATACATTGTTATGTTATTTAATAACCTGTTATGACCAATAAACTGGGCTGCGGCTAATTTTTACCATAATTAGTGTTGAGTATTTTGTGGGATAATGTAGGGGAGGGGGTAAGGGTGTGATATATTCATAGGTAGCGGGCCTATCCAGATTCCGCTGTTAAGGGGTTCTGAGAACATTTCTTTCAAAACTAAAAAAGATTCTGATAGACCTCAAACTGTTACATACTGTTTCTGAAGTAAGAAACCAGATTGCATTACATAGAAAAATCTTTTCTGATAGACCTCAAACTTTTACAGACTGTGGTTCTGCTCTAAGAAACAAGATTGCATTACATAGAAAGTGGTTCTGAGAACATTTCTGATAGAGCTCAAGAACATTTCTGATAGAGCTCAAGCTGTTACAGACTGATTCTGATCCAGATTGCATTACATAGAAAGTGGTTCTGAGAACATTTCACTTTCAAACCTAAAATCTCTTCAGATCGACTCCAAACTTTTACAGACTGTGTTTCTGCTCTAAGAAACAAAATTTCATTACATAGAAAGTGGTTCTGAGAACATTTCTGATAGAGCTCAAGAACATTTCTGATAGAGCTCAAGCTGTTACAGACTGATTCTGATCCAGATTGCATTACATAGAAAGTGGTTCTGAGAACATTTCACTTTCAAACCTAAAATCTCTTCAGATCGACTCCAAACTTTTACAGACTGTGTTTCTGCTCTAAGAAACAAAATTTCATTACATAGAAAGTGGATATAGGAACATTTCACTTTCAAACCTAAAATCTCTTCAGATCGGCTCCAAACTTTTACAGACTGTGTTTCTGCTCTAAGAAACGAGATTGAATTACATAGAAAGTGGTTCTCAGAACATTTCAGTTTCAAACCTAAAATCTCTTCAGATCGGCTCCAAACTTTTACAGACTGTGTTTCTGCTCTTAGAAACAAGATTGCATTACATCGAAAGTGGTTCTGAGAACATTCCACTTTTAAACCAAAAATCTCTTCTGATAGACCTCAAACTGTTACAGACTGTGTTTCTGCTTTAAGAAACAAAATTGCATTACATAGAAAGTGGATATGAGAACATATAATGTGGTTCTCAGAACATTTCACTTTCAAACCTAAAATCTCTTCAGATTGGCTCAATACTTTTACAGACTGTGTTTCTGCTCTTAGAAACAAGATTGCATTACATAGAAAGTGGTTATGAGAACATTTCTTTCAAAACTAGAAAAGATTCTGATAGACCTCAAACTGTTACAGACTGTTTCTGAACTAAGAAACCAGATTGCATTACATAGAAAGTGGTTCTGAGAACATTTCACTTTCAAACCTAAAATCTCTTCAGATCGACTCCAAACTTTTACAGACTGTGTTTCTGCTCTAAGAAACAAAATTTCATTACATAGAAATTGGATATAGGAACATTTCACTTTCAAACCAAATATCTCTTCTGATCGGTTCCAAAATTTAACAGACTGTGTTTCTGCTCTAATAAAGGAGATTGCATTACATAGAAAGTGGTTCTCAGAACATTTCACTTTCAAACCTAAAATCTCTTCAGATCGGCTCCAAACTTTTACAGACTGTGTTTCTGCTCTTAGAAACGAGATTGAATTACATAGAAAGTGGTTCTCAGAATATTTCACTTTCAAACCTAAAATCTCTTCAGATCGGCTCCAAACTTTTACAGACTGTGTTTCTGCTCTAAGAAATGAGATTGCATTACATAGAAAATGGAAATCCACTTTGGTTTGAAAGTGGAGAACCACTTTCAAAACAAATATCTCTTCAGATCGGCTCCATACATTTACAGACTGTGTTTCTGCTAAGAAGCAAGATTGCAATATATAGAAAATGGTTCTGAGAATATTTCACTTTGAAACCTAAAATCTCTTCAGATCGGCTCCATACTTTTACAGACTGTGTTTCTGCTCTTAGAAACAAGATTGCATTACATAGAAAGTGGTTTTGAGAACATTTCTTTCAAAACTAGAAAAGATTCTGATAGACCTCAAACTGTTACAGACAGTTTCTGCTCTAAGAAACAAGATTGCATTACATCGAAAGTGATTCTGAGAACATTCCACTTTTAAACCAAAAATCTCTTCTGATAGACCTCAAACTTTTACAGACTGTGTTTCTGCTCTAAGAAACAAGATTGCATTACATAGAAAGTGGTTCTGAGAACATTTCTTTCAAAACTAGAAAAGATTCTGATAGACCTCAAACTGTTACAGACTGTTTCTGAACTAAGAAACAAAATTGCATTACATAGAAAGTGGATATGGGAAAATTTCACTTTCAAACCAAATATCTCTTCAGATCGGCTCCAAACTTTTACAGACTGTGTTTCTGCTCTTAGAAACAAGATTGCATTACATAGAAAGTGGTTCTGAGAACATTTCTGATAGAGCTCAAGAACATTTCTGATAGAGCTCAAGCTGTTACAGACTGATTCTGATCCAGATTGCATTACATAGAAAGTGGTTCTCAGAACATTTCACTTTCAAACCTAAAATCTCTTCAGATCGGCTCCATACTTTTACAGACTGTGTTTCTGCTAAGAAGCAAGATTTCAATACATAGAAAATGGTTCTGAGAATATTTCACTTTGAAACCTAAAATCTCTTCAGATCGGCTCCAAACTTTTACAGACTGTGTTTCTGCTAGAAAGCAAGATTGCAATACATAGAAAATAGTTCTGAGAATATTTCACTTTGAAACCTAAAATCTCTTCAGATCGGCTCCAAACTTTTACAGACTGTGTTTCTGCTCTTAGAAACAAGATTACATTACATAGAAAGGGGTTCTGAGAACATTTCTTTCAAAACTAGAAAAGATTCTGATAGACCTCAAACTGTTACATACTGTTTCTGAAGTAAGAAACATACATTGCATTACATAGAAAAATCTCTTCTGATAGACCTCAAACTGTTACAGAGTGTGTTTCTTCTCTAAGAAACAAAATTGCATTACATAGAAAGTGGATATGGGAAAATTTCACTTTCAAACCAAATATCTCTTTTGATCGGTTCCAAACTTTTACAGACTGTGTTTCTGCTCTTAGAAACAAGATTGCATTACTTAGAAAGTGGTTCTGAGAACATTTCTTTCAAAACTTTCAAAACTAGACCTCAAACTGTTACAGACTGTTTCTGAACTGAGAAACCAGATTGCATTACATAGAAAGTGGATATGGGAACATTTCACTTTCAAACCAAATATCTCTTCTGATAGACCTCAAACTGTTACAGACTGTTTCTGAACTAAGAAACCAGATTGCATTACATCGAAAGTGGTTCTGAGAACATTTCTTTCAAATCTAAAATCTCGGCTCCAAACTTTTACAGACTGTGTTTCTGCTCTTAGAAACAAGATTGCATTACATAGAAAGGGGTTCTGAGAACATTTCTTTCAAAACTAAAATCTCGGCTCCAAACTTTTACAGACTGTGTTTCTGCTCTAAGAAACAAAATTTCATTACATAGAAAGTGGATACAGGAACATTTCACTTTCAAACCTAAAATCTCTTCAGATCGGCTCCAAACTTTTAAAGACTGTGTTTCTGCTCTAAGAAACGAGATTGAATTACATAGAAAGTGGTTCTCAGAACATTTCAGTTTCAAACCTAAAATCTCTTCAGATCGGCTCCAAACTTTTACTGACTGTGTTTCTGCTCTTAGAAACAAGATTGCATTACATAGAAAGTGGTTCTGAGAACATTTCTTTCAAAACTAGAAAAGATTCGGATAGACCTCAAACTGTTACAGACTGTTTCTGAACTAAGAAACCAGATTGCATTACATCGAAAGTAGTTCTGAGAACATTCCACTTTTAAACCAAAAATCTCTTCTGATAGACCTCAAACTTTTACAGACTGTGTTTCTGCTCTAAGAAACAAGATTGCATTACATAGAAAGTGGTTCTCAGAACATTTCACTTTGAAACCTAAAATCTCTTCAGATCGGCTCCAAACTTTTACAGACTGTGTTTCTGCTAGGAAGCAAGATTGCAATACATAGAACTATTTAGTTCTGAGAATATTTCACTTTGAAACCTAAAATCTCTTCAGATCAGCTCCAAATTTTTACAGACTGTGTTTTTGCTCTAAGAAACGAGATTGAATTACATAGAAAGTGGTTCTCAGAACATTTCACTTTCAAACCTAAAATCTCTTCAGATCGGCTCCAAACTTTTACAGACTGTGTTTCTGCTCTAAGAAACAAAATTTCATTACATAGAAAGTGGATATAGGAACATTTCACAAGATTGCATTACATAGAAAGGGGTTCTGAGAACATTTCTTTCAAAACTAAAAAGATTCTGATAGACCTCAAACTTTTATAGACTGTTTCTGAACTAAGAAACAAGATTGCATTACATCGAAAGTGGTTCTGAGAACATTTCACTTTCAAACCTAAAATCTTTTCAGATCTAAGATCTCCAAACTTTTACTGACTGTGTTTCTGCTCTAAGAAACGAGATTGCATTACATAGAAAGTGGGAATCCACTTTGGTTTGGTTTGTTCTGAGAACATTCCACTTTTAAACCAAAAATCTCTTCTGATAGACCTCAAACTTTTACAGACTGTGTTTCTGCTCTAAGAAACAAGATTGCATTACATAGAAAGTGGTTCTCAGAACATTTCACTTTCAAACGCAAAATCTCTTCAGATCGGCTCCAAAATTTTAAAGACTGTTTCTGCTCTAATAAATGAGATTGCATTACATAGAAAGTGGTTCTCAGAACATTTCACTTTCAAACCTAATATCTCTTCTGATCGGTTCCAAACTTTTACAGACTGTGTTTCTGCTCTAAGAAACCAGATTGAATTACATAGAAAGTGGAAATCCACTTTGGTTTGAAAGTGGAGAACCACTTTCAAACCAAATATCTCTTCAGATCGGCTCCAATCTTTTACAGACTGTGTTTCTGCTCTTAGAAACAAGATTGCATTACATAGAAAGTGGTTATGAGAACATTTCTTTCAAAACTAGAAAAGATTCTGATAGACCTCAAACTGTTACAGACTGTTTCTGAACTAAGAAACAAGATTGCATTACATCGAAAGTGGTTCTGAGAACATTTCACTTTCAAACCAAATATCTCTTCAGATCGGCTCCAAACTTTTACAGACTGTGTTTCTGCTCTTAGAAACAAGATTGCATTACATAGAAAGTGGTTCTGAGAACATTTCTTTCAAAACTAGAAAAGATTCTGATAGACCTCAAACTGTTACAGACTGTTTCTGAACTAAGAAACGAAATTGCATTACATAGAAAGTGGATATGGGAAAATTTCACTTTCAAACCAAATATCTCTTCAGATCTTTTTACAGACTGTGTTTCTCCTCTTAGAAACAAGATTGCATTATATAGAAAGTGGTTCTGAGAACATTTCTGATAGAGCTCAAGAACATTTCTGATAGAGCTCAAGCTGTTACAGACTGATTCTGATCCAGATTGCATTACATAGAAAGTGGTTCTGAGAACATTTCACATTCAAACCTAAAATCTCTTCAGATCGACTCCAAACTTTTACAGACTGTTTTTCTGATCTAAGAAACAAAATTTCATTACATAGAAAGTGGATATAGGAACATTTCACTTTCAAACCAAATATCTCTTCTGATCGGCTCCTATCTGTTACAGACTGTGTTTCTGCTCTAAGAAACAAAATTGCATTACATAGAAAGTGGATATGAGAACATTCCACTTTTAAACCAAAAATCTCTTCTGATAGACCTCAAACTGTTACAAACTGTGTTTCTGCTCTAAGAAACAAAATTGCATTACATAGAAAGTGGTTCTGAGACATTTGACTTTCAGACCTAAAATCTCTTCAGATCGGCTCCATACTTTTACAGACTGTGTTTCTGCTAAGAAGCAAGATTGCAATACATAGAAAATGGTTCTGAGAATATTTCACTTTGAAACCTAAAATCTCTTCAGATCGGCTCCAAACTTTTACAGACTGTGTTTCTGCTAGGAAGCAAGATTGCAATACATAGAAAATGGTTCTGAGAATATTTCACTTTCAAACCAAATATCTCTTCAGATCGGCTCCAAAATTTTAAAGACTGTTTCTGCTCTAATAATTGAGATTGCATTACATAGAAAGTGGTTCTCAGAACATTTCACTTTCAAACCTAATATCTCTTCTGATCGGTTCCAAACTTTTACAGACTGTGTTTCTGCTCTAAGAAACCAGATTGAATTACATAGAAAGTGGTTTTCAGTTTCTGATCTTAGAAACAAGATTGCATTACATAGAAAGTGTTTATGAGAACATTTTTCAAAACTAGAAAAGATTCTGATAGACCTCAAACTGTTACATACTGTTTCTGAAGTAAGAAACCAGATTGCATTACATAGAAAAATCTCTACTGATAGACCTCAAACTTTTATAGACTGTGTTTCTGCTCAAGGAAACAAAATTGCATTACATAGAAAGTGGATATAGGAACATTTCACTTTCAAACCAAATATCTCTTCTGATCGGTTCCAAACTTTTATAGACTGTGTTTCTGCTCTAAGAAACAAGATTGCATTACATAGAAAGTGGTTATGAGAACATTTCTTTCAAAACTAGTAAAGATTCTGATAGACCTCAAACTGTTACAGACTTTTTCTGAACTAAGAAACAAGATTGCATTACATCGAAAGTGGTTCTGAGAACATTTCACTTTCAAACCTAAAATCTTTTCAGATCTAAGATCTCCAAACTTTTACTGACTGTGTTTCTGCTCTAAGAAACGAGATTGCATTACATAGAAAGTGGGAATCCACTTTGGTTTGGTTTGTTCTGAGAACATTCCACTTTTAAACCAAAAATCTCTTCTGATAGACCTCAAACTTTTACAGACTGTGTTTCTGCTCTAAGAAACAAGATTGCATTACATAGAAAGTGGTTCTCAGAACATTTCACTTTCAAACCTAATATCTCTTCTGATCGGTTCCAAACTTTTACAGACTGTGTTTCTGCTCTAAGAAACCAGATTGAATTACATAGAAAGTGGTTTTCAGTTTCTGATCTTAGAAACAAGATTGCATTACATAGAAAGTGTTTATGAGAACATTTCTTTCAAAACTAGAAAAGATTCTGATAGACCTCAAACTGTTACATACTGTTTCTGAAGTAAGAAACCAGATTGCATTACATAGAAAAATCTCTACTGATAGACCTCAAACTTTTATAGACTGTGTTTCTGCTCAAGGAAACAAAATTGCATTACATAGAAAGTGGATATAGGAACATTTCACTTTCAAACCAAATATCTCTTCTGATCGGTTCCAAACTTTTATAGACTGTGTTTCTGCTCTAAGAAACAAGATTGCATTACATAGAAAGTGGTTCTGAGAACATTTCTGATAGAGCTCAAGAACATTTCTGATAGAGCTCAAGCTGTTACAGACTGATTCTGATCCAGATTGCATTACATAGAAAGTGGTTCTCAGAACATTTCACTTTCAAACCTAAAATCTCTTCAGATCGGCTCCATACTTTTACAGACTGTGTTTCTGCTAAGAAGCAAGATTTCAATACATAGAAAATGGTTCTGAGAATATTTCACTTTGAAACCTAAAATCTCTTCAGATCGGCTCCAAACTTTTACAGACTGTGTTTCTGCTAGAAAGCAAGATTGCAATACATAGAAAATAGTTCTGAGAATATTTCACTTTGAAACCTAAAATCTCTTCAGATCGGCTCCAAACTTTTACAGACTGTGTTTCTGCTCTTAGAAACAAGATTACATTACATAGAAAGGGGTTCTGAGAACATTTCTTTCAAAACTAGAAAAGATTCTGATAGACCTCAAACTGTTACATACTGTTTCTGAAGTAAGAAACATACATTGCATTACATAGAAAAATCTCTTCTGATAGACCTCAAACTGTTACAGAGTGTGTTTCTTCTCTAAGAAACAAAATTGCATTACATAGAAAGTGGATATGGGAAAATTTCACTTTCAAATCAAATATCTCTTTTGATCGGTTCCAAACTTTTACAGACTGTGTTTCTGCTCTTAGAAACAAGATTGCATTACTTAGAAAGTGGTTCTGAGAACATTTCTTTCAAAACTAGAAAAGATTTTGATAGACCTCAAACTATTACAGACTGTTTCTGAACTGAGAAACCAGATTGCATTACATAGAAAGTGGATATGGGAACATTTCACTTTCAAACCAAATATCTCTTCTGATAGACCTCAAACTGTTACAGACTGTTTCTGAACTAAGAAACCAGATTGCATTACATCGAAAGTGGTTCTGAGAACATTTCTTTCAAATCTAAAATCTCGGCTCCAAACTTTTACAGACTGTGTTTCTGCTCTTAGAAACAAGATTGCATTACATAGAAAGGGGTTCTGAGAACATTTCTTTCAAAACTAAAATCTCGGCTCCAAACTTTTACAGACTGTGTTTCTGCTCTAAGAAACAAAATTTCATTACATAGAAAGTGGATACAGGAACATTTCACTTTCAAACCAAATATCTCTTCAGATCGGCTCCAAACTTTTACAGACTGTGTTTCTGCTCTTAGAAACAAGATTGCATTACATAGAAAGTGGTTCTGAGAACATTTCTTTCAAAACTAGAAAAGATTCTGATAGACCTCAAACTGTTACAGACTGTTTCTGAACTAAGAAACGAAATTGCATTACATAGAAAGTGGATATGGGAAAATTTCACTTTCAAACCAAATATCTCTTCAGATCTTTTTACAGACTGTGTTTCTCCTCTTAGAAACAAGATTGCATTATATAGAAAGTGGTTCTGAGAACATTTCTGATAGAGCTCAAGAACATTTCTGATAGAGCTCAAGCTGTTACAGACTGATTCTGATCCAGATTGCATTACATAGAAAGTGGTTCTGAGAACATTTCACATTCAAACCTAAAATCTCTTCAGATCGACTCCAAACTTTTACAGACTGTTTTTCTGCTCTAAGAAACAAAATTTCATTACATAGAAAGTGGATATAGGAACATTTCACTTTCAAACCAAATATCTCTTCTGATCGGTTCCAAACTTTTACAGACTGTGTTTCTGCTCTTAGAAACAAGATTGCATTACATAGAAAGTGGTTATGAGAACATTCCACTTTTAAACCAAAAATCTCTTCTGATAGACCTCAAACTTTTACAGACTGTGTTTCTGCTCTAAGAAACAAGATTACATAGAATGTGGTTCTCAGACATTTGACTTTCAGACCTAAAATCTCTTCAGATCGGCTCCATACTTTTACAGACTGTGTTTCTGCTAAGAAGCAAGATTGCAATACATAGAAAATGGTTCTGAGAATATTTCACTTTGAAACCTAAAATCTCTTCAGATCGGCTCCAAACTTTTACAGACTGTGTTTCTGCTAGGAAGCAAGATTGCAATACATAGAAAATGGTTCTGAGAATATTTCACTTTCAAACCAAATATCTCTTCAGATCGGCTCCAAAATTTTAAAGACTGTTTCTGCTCTAATAATTGAGATTGCATTACATAGAAAGTGGTTCTCAGAACATTTCACTTTCAAACCTAATATCTCTTCTGATCGGTTTCAAACTTTTACAGACTGTGTTTCTGCTCTAAGAAACCAGATTGAATTACATAGAAAGTGGTTTTCAGTTTCTGATCTTAGAAACAAGATTGCATTACATAGAAAGTGTTTATGAGAACATTTTTCAAAACTAGAAAAGATTCTGATAGACCTCAAACTGTTACATACTGTTTCTGAAGTAAGAAACCAGATTGCATTACATAGAAAAATCTCTACTGATAGACCTCAAACTTTTATAGACTGTGTTTCTGCTCAAGGAAACAAAATTGCATTACATAGAAAGTGGATATAGGAACATTTCACTTTCAAACCAAATATCTCTTCTGATCGGTTCCAAACTTTTATAGACTGTGTTTCTGCTCTAAGAAACAAGATTGCATTACATAGAAAGTGGTTATGAGAACATTTCTTTCAAAACTAGAAAAGATTCTGATAGACCTCAAACTGTTACAGACTTTTTCTGAACTAAGAAACAAGATTGCATTACATCGAAAGTGGTTCTGAGAACATTTCACTTTCAAACCTAAAATCTTTTCAGATCTAAGATCTCCAAACTTTTACTGACTGTGTTTCTGCTCTAAGAAACGAGATTGCATTACATAGAAAGTGGGAATCCACTTTGGTTTGGTTTGTTCTGAGAACATTCCACTTTTAAACCAAAAATCTCTTCTGATAGACCTCAAACTTTTACAGACTGTGTTTCTGCTCTAAGAAACAAGATTGCATTACATAGAAAGTGGTTCTCAGAACATTTCACTTTCAAACCTAATATCTCTTCTGATCGGTTCCAAACTTTTACAGACTGTGTTTCTGCTCTAAGAAACCAGATTGAATTACATAGAAAGTGGTTTTCAGTTTCTGATCTTAGAAACAAGATTGCATTACATAGAAAGTGTTTATGAGAACATTTCTTTCAAAACTAGAAAAGATTCTGATAGACCTCAAACTGTTACATACTGTTTCTGAAGTAAGAAACCAGATTGCATTACATAGAAAAATCTCTACTGATAGACCTCAAACTTTTATAGACTGTGTTTCTGCTCAAGGAAACAAAATTGCATTACATAGAAAGTGGATATAGGAACATTTCACTTTCAAACCAAATATCTCTTCTGATCGGTTCCAAACTTTTATAGACTGTGTTTCTGCTCTAAGAAACAAGATTGCATTACATAGAAAGTGGTTCTGAGAACATTTCTGATAGAGCTCAAGAACATTTCTGATAGAGCTCAAGCTGTTACAGACTGATTCTGATCCAGATTGCATTACATAGAAAGTGGTTCTCAGAACATTTCACTTTCAAACCTAAAATCTCTTCAGATCGGCTCCATACTTTTACAGACTGTGTTTCTGCTAAGAAGCAAGATTTCAATACATAGAAAATGGTTCTGAGAATATTTCACTTTGAAACCTAAAATCTCTTCAGATCGGCTCCAAACTTTTACAGACTGTGTTTCTGCTAGAAAGCAAGATTGCAATACATAGAAAATAGTTCTGAGAATATTTCACTTTGAAACCTAAAATCTCTTCAGATCGGCTCCAAACTTTTACAGACTGTGTTTCTGCTCTTAGAAACAAGATTACATTACATAGAAAGGGGTTCTGAGAACATTTCTTTCAAAACTAGAAAAGATTCTGATAGACCGCAAACTGTTACATACTGTTTCTGAAGTAAGAAACATACATTGCATTACATAGAAAAATCTCTTCTGATAGACCTCAAACTGTTACAGAGTGTGTTTCTTCTCTAAGAAACAAAATTGCATTACATAGAAAGTGGATATGGGAAAATTTCACTTTCAAACCAAATATCTCTTTTGATCGGTTCCAAACTTTTACAGACTGTGTTTCTGCTCTTAGAAACAAGATTGCATTACTTAGAAAGTGGTTCTGAGAACATTTCTTTCAAAACTAGAAAAGATTTTCATAGACCTCAAACTGTTACAGACTGTTTCTGAACTGAGAAACCAGATTGCATTACATAGAAAGTGGATATGGGAACATTTCACTTTCAAACCAAATATCTCTTCTGATAGACCTCAAACTGTTACAGACTGTTTCTGAACTAAGAAACCAGATTGCATTACATCGAAAGTGGTTCTGAGAACATTTCTTTCAAATCTAAAATCTCGGCTCCAAACTTTTACAGACTGTGTTTCTGCTCTTAGAAACAAGATTGCATTACATAGAAAGGGGTTCTGAGAACATTTCTTTCAAAACTAAAATCTCGGCTCCAAACTTTTACAGACTGTGTTTCTGCTCTAAGAAACAAAATTTCATTACATAGAAAGTGGATACAGGAACATTTCACTTTCAAACCTAAAATCTCTTCAGATCGGCTCCAAACTTTTAAAGACTGTGTTTCTGCTCTAAGAAACGAGATTGAATTACATAGAAAGTGGTTCTCAGAACATTTCAGTTTCAAACCTAAAATCTCTTCAGATCGGCTCCAAACTTTTACTGACTGTGTTTCTGCTCTTAGAAACAAGATTGCATTACATAGAAAGTGGTTCTGAGAACATTTCTTTCAAAACTAGAAAAGATTCGGATAGACCTCAAACTGTTACAGACTGTTTCTGAACTAAGAAACCAGATTGCATTACATCGAAAGTAGTTCTGAGAACATTCCACTTTTAAACCAAAAATCTCTTCTGATAGACCTCAAACTTTTACAGACTGTGTTTCTGCTCTAAGAAACAAGATTGCATTACATAGAAAGTGGTTCTCAGAACATTTCACTTTGAAACCTAAAATCTCTTCAGATCGGCTCCAAACTTTTACAGACTGTGTTTCTGCTAGGAAGCAAGATTGCAATACATAGAACTATTTAGTTCTGAGAATATTTCACTTTGAAACCTAAAATCTCTTCAGATCAGCTCCAAATTTTTACAGACTGTGTTTTTGCTCTAAGAAACGAGATTGAATTACATAGAAAGTGGTTCTCAGAACATTTCACTTTCAAACCTAAAATCTCTTCAGATCGGCTCCAAACTTTTACAGACTGTGTTTCTGCTCTAAGAAACAAAATTTCATTACATAGAAAGTGGATATAGGAACATTTCACAAGATTGCATTACATAGAAAGGGGTTCTGAGAACATTTCTTTCAAAACTAAAAAGATTCTGATAGACCTCAAACTTTTATAGACTGTTTCTGAACTAAGAAACAAGATTGCATTACATCGAAAGTGGTTCTGAGAACATTTCACTTTCAAACCTAAAATCTTTTCAGATCTAAGATCTCCAAACTTTTACTGACTGTGTTTCTGCTCTAAGAAACGAGATTGCATTACATAGAAAGTGGGAATCCACTTTGGTTTGGTTTGTTCTGAGAACATTCCACTTTTAAACCAAAAATCTCTTCTGATAGACCTCAAACTTTTACAGACTGTGTTTCTGCTCTAAGAAACAAGATTGCATTACATAGAAAGTGGTTCTCAGAACATTTCAATTTCAAACGTAAAATCTCTTCAGATCGGCTCCAAAATTTTAAAGACTGTTTCTGCTCTAATAAATGAGATTGCATTTACATAGAAAGTGGTTCTCAGAACATTTCACTTTCAAACCTAATATCTCTTCTGATCGGTTCCAAACTTTTACAGACTGTGTTTCTGCTCTAAGAAACCAGATTGAATTACATAGAAAGTGGAAATCCACTTTGGTTTGAAAGTGGAGAACCACTTTCAAACCAAATATCTCTTCAGATCGGCTCCAATCTTTTACAGACTGTGTTTCTGCTCTTAGAAACAAGATTGCATTACATAGAAAGTGGTTATGAGAACATTTCTTTCAAAACTAGAAAAGATTCTGATAGACCTCAAACTGTTACAGACTGTTTCTGAACTAAGAAACGAAATTGCATTGGATATGGGAAAGTTTCACTTTCAAACCAAATATCTCTTCAGATCGGCTCCACATTTTTACAGACTGTGTTTCTCCTCTTAGAAACAAGATTGCATTATATAGAAAGTGGTTCTGAGAACATTTCACATTCAAACCTAAAATCTCTTCAGATCGACTCCAAACTTTTACAGACTGTTTTTCTGCTCTAAGAAACAAAATTTCATTACATAGAAAGTGGATATAGGAACATTTCACTTTCAAACCAAATATCTCTTCTGATCGGTTCCAAACTTTTACAGACTGTGTTTCTGCTCTAAGAAACGAGATTGAATTACATAGAAAGTGGTTCTCAGAACATTTCACTTTCAAACCTAAAATCTCTTCAGATCGGCTCCAAACTTTTACAGAATGTGTTTCTGCTCTAAGAAACAAGATTGCATTACATAGAAAGTGGTTCTCAATTTCTGCTCTAAGAAACAAAATTGCATTACATAGAAAGTGGATATGGGAACATTTCACTTTCAAACCAAATATCTCTTCTGATCGGTTCCAAACTTTTACAGACTGTGTTTCTGCTTTAAGAAACAAGATTGCATTACATAGAAAGTGGTTATGAGAACATTTCTTTCAAAACTAGAAAAGATTCTGATAGACCTCAAACTGTTACAGACTGTTTCTGAACTAGAAACCAGATTGCATTACATAGAAAAATCTCTTCTGATAGATCTCAAACTTTTACAGGGTGTGTTACAAAATTGCATTACATAGAAAGTGGATATGGGAACATTTCACTTTCAAACCAAATATCTCTTCTGATCGGTTCCAAACTTTTACAGACTTTGTTTCTGCTCTAAGAAACAAGATTGCATTACATAGAAAGTGGTTCTGAGAACATTTCACTTTAAAACCTAAAATCTCTTCAGATCGACTCCAAACATTTAATGACTGTGTTTCTGCTCTAAGAAACCAGGTTGAATTACATAGAAAGTGGTTCTCAGTTTCTGCTCTAAGAAACAAAATTGCATTACATAGAAAGTGGATATGGGAACATTTCACTTTCAAACCTAAAATCTCTTCAGATCGGCTTTAAACTTTTACAGACTGTGTTTCTGCTCTTAGAAACAAGATTGCATTACATAGAAAGTGGTTCTGAGAACATTTCTTTCAAAACTAGAAAAGATTCTGATAGACCTCAAACTGTTACAGACTGTTTCTGAACTAAGAAACCAGATTGCATTACATAGAAAAATCTCTTCTGATAGACCTCAAACTGTTACAGAGTGTGTTTCTTCTCTAAGAAACAAAATTGCATTACATATAAAGTTGATATGGGAAAATTTCACTTTCAAACCAAATATCTCTTCTGATCGGTTCCAAACTTTTACAGACTGTGTTTCTGCTCTAAGAAACAAGATTGCATTACATAGAAAGTGGTTCTGAGAACATTTCTTTCAAACCTAAAATCTCTTCAGATCGGCTCCAAAATTTTACAGACTGTTTCTGCTCTATTAAAGGAGATTGAATTACATAGAAAGTGATTGTGAGAACATTTCTTTCAAAACTAGAAAAGATTCTGATAGACCTCAAACTGTTACAGACTGTTTCTGAACTAAGAAACCAGATTGCATTACATCGAAAATGGTTCTGAGAATATTTCACTTTGAAACCTAAAATCTCTTCAGATCGTCTCCAAACTTTTACAGACTGTGTTTCTGCTCTTAGAAACAAGATTACATTACATAGAAAGGGGATCTGAGAAAATTTCTTTCAAAACTAGAAAAGATTCTGATAGACCTCAAACTGTTACATACTGTTTCTGAAGTAAGAAACATACATTCTGAAGTAAGAAACATACATTGCATTACATAGAAAAATCTCTTCTGATAGACCTCAAACTGTTACAGAGTGTGTTTCTTCTCTAAGAAACAAAATTGCATTACATAGAAAGTGGATATGGGAACATTTCACTTTCAAACCAAATATCTCTTCTGATAGACCTCAAACTGTTACAGACTGTTTCTGAACTAAGAAACCAGATTGCATTACATCGAAAGTGGTTCTGAGAACATTTCTTTCAAATCTAAAATCTCGGCTCCAAACTTTTACAGACTGTGTTTCTGCTCTAAGAAATGAGATTGCATTACATAGAAAATGGAAATCCACTTTGGTTTGAAAGTGGAGAACCACTTTCAAAACAAATATCTCTTCAGATCGGCTCCATACATTTACAGACTGTGTTTCTGCTAAGAAGCAAGATTGCAATATATAGAAAATGGTTCTGAGAATATTTCACTTTGAAACCTAAAATCTCTTCAGATCGGCTCCATACTTTTACAGACTGTGTTTCTGCTCTTAGAAACAAGATTGCATTACATAGAAAGTGGTTTTGAGAACATTTCTTTCAAAACTAGAAAAGATTCTGATAGACCTCAAACTGTTACAGACTGTTTCTGAACTAAGAAACCAGATTGCATTACATCAAAAGTGGTTCTGAGAACATTCCACTTTTAAACCAAAAATCTCTTCTGATAGACCTCAAACTTTTACAGACTGTGTTTCTGCTCTAAGAAACAAGATTGCATTACATAGAAAGTGGTTCTGAGAACATTTCTTTCAAAACTAGAAAAGATTCTGATAGACCTCAAACTGTTACAGACTGTTTCTGAACTAAGAAACAAAATTGCATTACATAGAAAGTGGATATGGGAAAATTTCACTTTCAAACCAAATATCTCTTCAGATCGGCTCCAAACTTTTACAGACTGTGTTTCTGCTCTAAGAAACAAGATTGCATTACATAGAAAGTGGTTCTGAGAACATTTCTGATAGAGCTCAAGAACATTTCTGATAGAGCTCAAGCTGTTACAGACTGATTCTGATCCAGATTGCATTACATAGAAAGTGGTTCTCAGAACATTTCACTTTCAAACCTAAAATCTCTTCAGATCGGCTCCATACTTTTACAGACTGTGTTTCTGCTAAGAAGCAAGATTTCAATACATAGAAAATGGTTCTGAGAATATTTCACTTTGAAACCTAAAATCTCTTCAGATCGGCTCCAAACTTTTACAGACTGTGTTTCTGCTAGAAAGCAAGATTGCAATACATAGAAAATAGTTCTGAGAATATTTCACTTTGAAACCTAAAATCTCTTCAGATCGGCTCCAAACTTTTACAGACTGTGTTTCTGCTCTTAGAAACAAGATTACATTACATAGAAAGGGGTTCTGAGAACATTTCTTTCAAAACTAGAAAAGATTCTGATAGACCTCAAACTGTTACATACTGTTTCTGAAGTAAGAAACATACATTGCATTACATAGAAAAATCTCTTCTGATAGACCTCAAACTGTTACAGAGTGTGTTTCTTCTCTAAGAAACAAAATTGCATTACATAGAAAGTGGATATGGGAAAATTTCACTTTCAAATCAAATATCTCTTTTGATCGGTTCCAAACTTTTACAGACTGTGTTTCTGCTCTTAGAAACAAGATTGCATTACTTAGAAAGTGGTTCTGAGAACATTTCTTTCAAAACTAGAAAAGATTTTGATAGACCTCAAACTGTTACAGACTGTTTCTGAACTGAGAAACCAGATTGCATTACATAGAAAGTGGATATGGGAACATTTCACTTTCAAACCAAATATCTCTTCTGATAGACCTCAAACTGTTACAGACTGTTTCTGAACTAAGAAACCAGATTGCATTACATCGAAAGTGGTTCTGAGAACATTTCTTTCAAATCTAAAATCTCGGCTCCAAACTTTTACAGACTGTGTTTCTGCTCTTAGAAACAAGATTGCATTACATAGAAAGGGGTTCTGAGAACATTTCTTTCAAAACTAAAAAAGATTCTGATAGACCTCAAACTGTTACATACTGTTTCTGAAGTAAGAAACCAGATTGCATTACATAGAAAAATCTTTTCTGATAGACCTCAAACTTTTACAGACTGTGGTTCTGCTCTAAGAAACAAGATTGCATTACATAGAAAGTGGTTCTGAGAACATTTCTGATAGAGCTCAAGAACATTTCTGATAGAGCTCAAGCTGTTACAGACTGATTCTGATCCAGATTGCATTACATAGAAAGTGGTTCTGAGAACATTTCACTTTCAAACCTAAAATCTCTTCAGATCGACTCCAAACTTTTACAGACTGTGTTTCTGCTCTAAGAAACAAAATTTCATTACATAGAAAGTGGATACAGGAACATTTCACTTTCAAACCAAATATCTCTTCTGATCGGTTCCAAACTTTTACAGACTGTGTTTCTGCTCTAAGAAACGAGATTGAATTACATAGAAAGTGGTTCTCAGAACATTTCAGTTTCAAACCTAAAATCTCTTCAGATCGGCTCCAAACTTTTACTGACTGTGTTTCTGCTCTTAGAAACAAGATTGCATTACATAGAAAGTGGTTCTGAGAACATTTCTTTCAAAACTAGAAAAGATTCGGATAGACCTCAAACTGTTACAGACTGTTTCTGAACTAAGAAACAAAATTGCATTACATAGAAAGTGGATATGGGAAAATTTCACTTTCAAACCAAATATCTCTTCAGATCGGTTCCAAACTTTTACAGACTGTGTTTCTGCTCTTAGAAACAAGATTGCATTACATAGAAAGTGGTTATGAGAACATTTCTTTCAAAACTAGAAAAGATTCTGATAGACCTCAAACTGTTACAGACTGTTTCTGAACTAAGAAACCAGATTGCATTACATCGAAAGTAGTTCTGAGAACATTCCACTTTTAAACCAAAAATCTCTTCTGATAGACCTCAAACTTTTACAGACTGTGTTTCTGCTCTAAGAAACAAGATTGCATTACATAGAAAGTGGTTCTCAGAACATTTCACTTTGAAACCTAAAATCTCTTCAGATCGGCTCCAAACTTTTACAGACTGTGTTTCTGCTAGGAAGCAAGATTGCAATACATAGAACTATTTAGTTCTGAGAATATTTCACTTTGAAACCTAAAATCTCTTCAGATCAGCTCCAAATTTTTACAGACTGTGTTTCTGCTCTAAGAAACGAGATTGAATTACATAGAAAGTGGTTCTCAGAACATTTCACTTTCAAACCTAAAATCTCTTCAGATCGGCTCCAAACTTTTACAGACTGTGTTTCTGCTCTAAGAAACAAATTTCATTACATAGAAAGTGGATATAGGAACATTTCACAAGATTGCATTACATAGAAAGCGGTTCTGAGAACATTTCTTTCAAAACTAAAAAGATTCTGATAGACCTCAAACTTTTATAGACTGTTTCTGAACTAAGAAACAAGATTGCATTACATCGAAAGTGGTTCTGAGAACATTTCACTTTCAAACCTAAAATCTTTTCAGATCTAAGATCTCCAAACTTTTACTGACTGTGTTTCTGCTCTAAGAAACGAGATTGCATTACATAGAAAGTGGGAATCCACTTTGGTTTGGTTTGTTCTGAGAACATTCCACTTTTAAACCAAAAATCTCTTCTGATAGACCTCAAACTTTTACAGACTGTGTTTCTGCTCTAAGAAACAAGATTGCATTACATAGAAAGTGGTTCTCAGAACATTTCACTTTCAAACCTAATATCTCTTCTGATCGGTTCCAAACTTTTACAGACTGTGTTTCTGCTCTAAGAAACCAGATTGAATTACATAGAAAGTGGAAATCCACTTTGGTTTGAAAGTGGAGAACCACTTTCAAACCAAATATCTCTTCAGATCGGCTCCAATCTTTTACAGACTGTGTTTCTGCTCTTAGAAACAAGATTGCATTACATAGAAAGTGGTTATGAGAACATTTCTTTCAAAACTAGAAAAGATTCTGATAGACCTCAAACTGTTACAGACTGTTTCTGAACTAAGAAACAAGATTGCATTACATCGAAAGTGGTTCTGAGAACATTTCACTTTCAAACCAAATATCTCTTCAGATCGGCTCCAAACTTTTACAGACTGTGTTTCTGCTCTTAGAAACAAGATTGCATTACATAGAAAGTGGTTCTGAGAACATTTCTTTCAAAACTAGAAAAGATTCTGATAGACCTCAAACTGTTACAGACTGTTTCTGAACTAAGAAACGAAATTGCATTACATAGAAAGTGGATATGGGAAAATTTCACTTTCAAACCAAATATCTCTTCAGATCGGCTCCACATTTTTACAGACTCTTAGAAACAAGATTGCATTATATAGAAAGTGGTTCTGAGAACATTTCTGATAGAGCTCAAGAACATTTCTGATAGAGCTCAAGCTGTTACAGACTGATTCTGATCCAGACTGCATTACATAGAAAGTGGTTCTGAGAACATTTCACATTCAAACCTAAAATCTCTTCAGATCGACTCCAAACTTTTACAGACTGTTTTTCTGCACTAAGAAACAAAATTTCATTACATAGAAAGTGGATATAGGAACATTTCACTTTCAAACCAAATATCTCTTCTGATCGGTTCCAAACTTTTACAGACTGTGTTTCTGCTCTTAGAAACAAGATTGCATTACATAGAAAGTGGTTATGAGAACATTCCACTTTTAAACCAAAAATCTCTTCTGATAGACCTCAAACTTTTACAGACTGTGTTTCTGCTATAAGAAACAAGATTGCATTACATAGAATGTGGTTCTCAGACATTTGACTTTCAGACCTAAAATCTCTTCAGATCGGCTCCATACTTTTACAGACTGTGTTTCTGCTAAGAAGCAAGATTGCAATACATAGAAAATGGTTCTGAGAATATTTCACTTTGAAACCTAAAATCTCTTCAGATCGGCTCCAAACTTTTACAGACTGTGTTTCTGCTAGGAAGCAAGATTGCAATACATAGAAAATGGTTCTGAGAATATTTCACTTTCAAACCAAATATCTCTTCAGATCGGCTCCAAAATTTTAAAGACTGTTTCTGCTCTAATAATTGAGATTGCATTACATAGAAAGTGGTTCTCAGAACATTTCACTTTCAAACCTAATATCTCTTCTGATCGGTTCCAAACTTTTACAGACTGTGTTTCTGCTCTAAGAAACCAGATTGAATTACATAGAAAGTGGTTTTCAGTTTCTGATCTTAGAAACAAGATTGCATTACATAGAAAGTGTTTATGAGAACATTTTTCAAAACTAGAAAAGATTCTGATAGACCTCAAACTGTTACATACTGTTTCTGAAGTAAGAAACCAGATTGCATTACATAGAAAAATCTCTACTGATAGACCTCAAACTTTTATAGACTGTGTTTCTGCTCAAGGAAACAAAATTGCATTACATAGAAAGTGGATATAGGAACATTTCACTTTCAAACCAAATATCTCTTCTGATCGGTTCCAAACTTTTATAGACTGTGTTTCTGCTCTAAGAAACAAGATTGCATTACATAGAAAGTGGTTATGAGAACATTTCTTTCAAAACTAGAAAAGATTCTGATAGACCTCAAACTGTTACAGACTTTTTCTGAACTAAGAAACAAGATTGCATTACATCGAAAGTGGTTCTGAGAACATTTCACTTTCAAACCTAAAATCTTTTCAGATCTAAGATCTCCAAACTTTTACTGACTGTGTTTCTGCTCTAAGAAACGAGATTGCATTACATAGAAAGTGGGAATCCACTTTGGTTTGGTTTGTTCTGAGAACATTCCACTTTTAAACCAAAAATCTCTTCTGATAGACCTCAAACTTTTACAGACTGTGTTTCTGCTCTAAGAAACAAGATTGCATTACATAGAAAGTGGTTCTCAGAACATTTCACTTTCAAACCTAATATCTCTTCTGATCGGTTCCAAACTTTTACAGACTGTGTTTCTGCTCTAAGAAACCAGATTGAATTACATAGAAAGTGGAAATCCACTTTGGTTTGAAAGTGGAGAACCACTTTCAAACCAAATATCTCTTCAGATCGGCTCCAATCTTTTACAGACTGTGTTTCTGCTCTTAGAAACAAGATTGCATTACATAGAAAGTGGTTCTGAGAACATTTCTTTCAAAACTAGAAAAGATTCTGATAGACCTCAAACTGTTACAGACTGTTTCTGAACTAAGAAACGAAATTGCATTGGATATGGGAAAATTTCACTTTCAAACCAAATATCTCTTCAGATCGGCTCCACATTTTTACAGACTGTGTTTCTCCTCTTAGAAACAAGATTGCATTATATAGAAAGTGGTTCTGAGAACATTTCACATTCAAACCTAAAATCTCTTCAGATCGACTCCAAACTTTTACAGACTGTGTTTCTGCTAGGAAGCAAGATTGCAATACATAGAAAATGGTTCTGAGAATATTTCACTTTCAAACCAAATATCTCTTCAGATCGGCTCCAAAATTTTAAAGACTGTTTCTGCTCTAATAATTGAGATTGCATTACATAGAAAGTGATTCTCAGAACATTTCACTTTCAAACCTAATATCTCTTCTGATCGGTTCCAAACTTTTACAGACTGTGTTTCTGCTCTAAGAAACCAGATTGAATTACATAGAAAGTGGTTTTCAGTTTCTGATCTTAGAAACAAGATTGCATTACATAGAAAGTGTTTATGAGAACATTTTTCAAAACTAGAAAAGATTCTGATAGACCTCAAACTGTTACATACTGTTTCTGAAGTAAGAAACCAGATTGCATTACATAGAAAAATCTCTACTGATAGACCTCAAACTTTTATAGACTGTGTTTCTGCTCAAGGAAACAAAATTGCATTACATAGAAAGTGGATATAGGAACATTTCACTTTCAAACCAAATATCTCTTCTGATCGGTTCCAAACTTTTATAGACTGTGTTTCTGCTCTAAGAAACAAGATTGCATTACATAGAAAGTGGTTATGAGAACATTTCTTTCAAAACTAGAAAAGATTCTGATAGACCTCAAACTGTTACAGACTTTTTCTGAACTAAGAAACAAGATTGCATTACATCGAAAGTGGTTCTGAGAACATTTCACTTTCAAACCTAAAATCTTTTCAGATCTAAGATCTCCAAACTTTTACTGACTGTGTTTCTGCTCTAAGAAACGAGATTGCATTACATAGAAAGTGGGAATCCACTTTGGTTTGGTTTGTTCTGAGAACATTCCACTTTTAAACCAAAAATCTCTTCTGATAGACCTCAAACTTTTACAGACTGTGTTTCTGCTCTAAGAAACAAGATTGCATTACATAGAAAGTGGTTCTGAGAACATTTCACTTTCAAACCTAATATCTCTTCTGATCGGTTCCAAACTTTTACAGACTGTGTTTCTGCTCTAAGAAACCAGATTGAATTACATAGAAAGTGGTTTTCAGTTTCTGATCTTAGAAACAAGATTGCATTACATAGAAAGTGTTTATGAGAACATTTCTTTCAAAACTAGAAAAGATTCTGATAGACCTCAAACTGTTACATACTGTTTCTGAAGTAAGAAACCAGATTGCATTACATAGAAAAATCTCTACTGATAGACCTCAAACTTTTATAGACTGTGTTTCTGCTCAAGGAAACAAAATTGCATTACATAGAAAGTGGATATAGGAACATTTCACTTTCAAACCAAATATCTCTTCTGATCGGTTCCAAACTTTTATAGACTGTGTTTCTGCTCTAAGAAACAAGATTGCATTACATAGAAAGTGGTTATGAGAACATTTCTTTCAAAACTAGAAAAGATTCTGATAGACCTCAAACTGTTACAGACTTTTTCTGAACTAAGAAACAAGATTGCATTACATCGAAAGTGGTTCTGAGAACATTTCACTTTCAAACCTAAAATCTTTTCAGATCTAAGATCTCCAAACTTTTACTGACTGTGTTTCTGCTCTAAGAAACGAGATTGCATTACATAGAAAGTGGGAATCCACTTTGGTTTGGTTTGTTCTGAGAACATTCCACTTTTAAACCAAAAATCTCTTCTGATAGACCTCAAACTTTTAAAGACTGTGTTTCTGCTCTAAGAAACAAGATTGCATTACATAGAAAGTGGTTCTCAGAACATTTCAATTTCAAACGTAAAATCTCTTCAGATCGGCTCCAAAATTTTAAAGACTGTTTCTGCTCTAATAAATGAGATTGCATTTACATAGAAAGTGGTTCTCAGAACATTTCACTTTCAAACCTAATATCTCTTCTGATCGGTTCCAAACTTTTACAGACTGTGTTTCTGCTCTAAGAAACCAGATTGAATTACATAGAAAAATCTTTTCTGATAGACCTCAAACTTTTACAGACTGTGGTTCTGCTCTAAGAAACAAGATTGCATTACATAGAAAGTGGTTCTGAGAACATTTCTGATAGAGCTCAAGAACATTTCTGATAGAGCTCAAGCTGTTACAGACCGATTCTGATCCAGATTGCATTACATAGAAAGTGGTTCTGAGAACATTTCACTTTCAAACCTAAAATCTCTTCAGATCGACTCCAAACTTTTACAGACTGTGTTTCTGCTCTAAGAAACAAAATTTCATTAAATAGAAAGTGGATACAGGAACATTTCACTTTCAAACCAAATATCTCTTCTGATCGGTTCCAAACTTTTACAGACTGTGTTTCTGCTCTAATAAAGGAGATTGCATTACATAGAAAGTGGTTCTCAGAACATTTCACTTTCAAACCTAAAATCTCTTCAGATCGGCTCCAAACTTTTAAAGACTGTGTTTCTGCTCTAAGAAACGAGATTGAATTACATAAAAAGTGGTTCTCAGAACATTTCAGTTTCAAACCTAAAATCTCTTCAGATCGGCTCCAAACTTTTACTGACTGTGTTTCTGCTCTTAGAAACAAGATTGCATTACATAGAAAGTGGTTCTGAGAACATTTCTTTCAAAACTAGAAAAGATTCGGATAGACCTCAAACTGTTACAGACTGTTTCTGAACTAAGAAACAAAATTGCATTACATAGAAAGTGGATATGGGAAAATTTCACTTTCAAACCAAATATCTCTTCTGATCGGTTCCAAACTTTTACAGACTGTGTTTCTGCTCTTAGAAACAAGATTGCATTACATAGAAAGTGGTTATGAGAACATTTCTTTCAAAACTAGAAAAGATTCTGATAGACCTCAAACTGTTACAGACTGTTTCTGAACTAAGAAACCAGATTGCATTACATCGAAAGTAGTTCTGAGAACATTCCACTTTTAAACCAAAAATCTCTTCTGATAGACCTCAAACTTTTACAGACTGTGTTTCTGCTCTAAGAAACAAGATTGCATTACATAGAAAGTGGTTCTCATAACATTTCACTTTGAAACCTAAAATCTCTTCAGATCGGCTCCAAACTTTTACAGACTGTGTTTCTGCTAGGAAGCAAGATTGCAATACATAGAACTATTTAGTTCTGAGAATATTTCACTTTGAAACCTAAAATCTCTTCAGATCAGCTCCAAATTTTTACAGACTGTGTTTCTGCTCTAAGAAACGAGATTGAATTACATAGAAAGTGGTTCTCAGAACATTTCACTTTCAAACCTAAAATCTCTTCAGATCGGCTCCAAACTTTTACAGACTGTGTTTCTGCTCTAAGAAACAAAATTTCATTACATAGAAAGTGGATATAGGAACATTTCACAAGATTGCATTACATAGAAAGGGGTTCTGAGAACATTTCTTTCAAAACTAAAAAGATTCTGATAGACCTCAAACTTTTATAGACTGTTTCTGAACTAAGAAACAAGATTGCATTACATCGAAAGTGGTTCTGAGAACATTTCACTTTCAAACCTAAAATCTTTTCAGATCTAAGATCTCCAAACTTTTACTGACTGTGTTTCTGCTCTAAGAAACGAGATTGCATTACATAGAAAGTGGGAATCCACTTTGGTTTGGTTTGTTCTGAGAACATTTCACTTTCAAACCTAAAATCTCTTCAGATCGGCTCCAAACTTTTACAGACTGTGTTTCTGCTCTAAGAAACAAAATTTCATTACATAGAAAGTGGATATAGGAACATTTCACAAGATTGCATTACATAGAAAGTGGTTATGAGAACATTTCTTTCAAAACTAGAAAAGATTCTGATAGACCTCAAACTGTTACAGACTGTTTCTGAACTAAGAAACCAGATTGCATTACATAGAAAGTGGTTCTGAGAACATTTCACTTTCAAACCTAAAATCTCTTCAGATCGACTCCAAACTTTTACAGACTGTGTTTCTGCTCTAAGAAACAAAATTTCATTACATAGAAATTGGATATAGGAACATTTCACTTTCAAACCAAATATCTCTTCTGATCGGTTCCAAAATTTAACAGACTGTGTTTCTGCTCTAATAAAGTAGATTGCATTACATAGAAAGTGGTTCTCAGAACATTTCACTTTCAAACCTAAAATCTCTTCAGATCGGCTCCAAACTTTTACAGACTGTGTTTCTGCTCTTAGAAACGAGATTGAATTACATAGAAAGTGGTTCTCAGAATATTTCACTTTCAAACCTAAAATCTCTTCAGATCGGCTCCAAACTTTTACAGACTGTGTTTCTGCTCTAAGAAATGAGATTGCATTACATAGAAAATGGAAATCCACTTTGGTTTGAAAGTGGAGAACCACTTTCAAAACAAATATCTCTTCAGATCGGCTCCATACATTTACAGACTGTGTTTCTGCTAAGAAGCAAGATTGCAATATATAGAAAATGGTTCTGAGAATATTTCACTTTGAAACCTAAAATCTCTTCAGATCGGCTCCATACTTTTACAGACTGTGTTTCTGCTCTTAGAAACAAGATTGCATTACATAGAAAGTGGTTTTGAGAACATTTCTTTCAAAACTAGAAAAGATTCTGATAGACCTCAAACTGTTACAGACTGTTTCTGAACTAAGAAACCAGATTGCATTACATCGAAAGTGGTTCTGAGAACATTCCACTTTTAAACCTAAAATCTCTTCTGATAGACCTCAAACTTTTACAGACTGTGTTTCTGCTCTAAGAAACAAGATTGCATTACATAGAAAGTGGTTCTGAGAACATTTCTTTCAAAACTAGAAAAGATTCTGATAGACCTCAAACTGTTACAGACTTTTTCTGAACTAAGAAACAAAATTGCATTACATAGAAAGTGGATATGGGAAAATTTCACTTTCAAACCAAATATCTCTTCAGATCGGCTCCAAACTTTTACAGACTGTGTTTCTGCTCTTAGAAACAACATTGCATTACATAGAAAGTGGTTCTGAGAACATTTCTGATAGAGCTCAAGAACATTTCTGATAGAGCTCAAGCTGTTACAGACTGATTCTGATCCAGATTGCATTACATAGAAAGTGGTTCTCAGAACATTTCACTTTCAAACCTAAAATCTCTTCAGATCGGCTCCATACTTTTACAGACTGTGTTTCTGCTAAGAAGCAAGATTTCAATACATAGAAAATGGTTCTGAGAATATTTCACTTTGAAACCTAAAATCTCTTCAGATCGGCTCCAAACTTTTACAGACTGTGTTTCTGCTAGAAAGCAAGATTGCAATACATAGAAAATAGTTCTGAGAATATTTCACTTTGAAACCTAAAATCTCTTCAGATCGGCTCCAAACGTTTACAGACTGTGTTTCTGCTCTTAGAAACAAGATTACATTACATAGAAAGGGGTTCTGAGAACATTTCTTTCAAAACTAGAAAAGATTTTGATAGACCTCAAACTGTTACAGACTGTTTCTGAACTGAGAAACCAGATTGCATTACATAGAAAGTGGATATGGGAACATTTCACTTTCAAACCAAATATCTCTTCTGATAGACCTCAAACTGTTACAGACTGTTTCTGAAGTAAGAAACAAAATTGCATTACATAGAAAGTGGATATGGGAAAATTTCACTTTCAAATCAAATATCTCTTTTGATCGGTTCCAAACTTTTACAGACTGTGTTTCTGCTCTTAGAAACAAGATTGCATTACTTAGAAAGTGGTTCTGAGAACATTTCTTTCAAAACTAGAAAAGATTTTGATAGACCTCAAACTGTTACAGACTGTTTCTGAACTGAGAAACCAGATTGCATTACATAGAAAGTGGATATGGGAACATTTCACTTTCAAACCAAATATCTCTTCTGATAGACCTCAAACTGTTACAGACTGTTTCTGAAGTAAGAAACAAAATTGCATTACATAGAAAGTGGATATGGGAAAATTTCACTTTCAAATCAAATATCTCTTTTGATCGGTTCCAAACTTTTACAGACTGTGTTTCTGCTCTTAGAAACAAGATTGCATTACTTAGAAAGTGGTTCTGAGAACATTTCTTTCAAAACTAGAAAAGATTTTGATAGACCTCAAACTGTTACAGACTGTTTCTGCTCTAAGAAACGAGATTGAATTACATAGAAAGTGGTTCTCAGAACATTTCACTTTCAAACCTAAAATCTCTTCAGATCGGCTCCAAACTTTTACAGACTGTGTTTCTGCTCTAAGAAACAAAATTTCATTACATAGAAAGTGGATATAGGAACATTTCACAAGATTGCATTACATAGAAAGGGGTTCTGAGAACATTTCTTTCAAAACTAAAAAGATTCTGATAGACCTCAAACTTTTATAGACTGTTTCTGAACTAAGAAACAAGATTGCATTACATCGAAAGTGGTTCTGAGAACATTTCACTTTCAAACCTAAAATCTTTTCAGATCTAAGATCTCCAAACTTTTACTGACTGTGTTTCTGCTCTAAGAAACGAGATTGCATTACATAGAAAGTGGGAATCCACTTTGGTTTGGTTTGTTCTGAGAACATTCCACTTTTAAACCAAAAATCTCTTCTGATAGACCTCAAACTTTTACAGACTGTGTTTCTGCTCTAAGAAACAAGATTGCATTACATAGAAAGTGGTTCTCAGAACATTTCACTTTCAAACGTAAAATCTCTTCAGATCGGCTCTAATAAATGAGATTGCATTACATAGAAAGTGGTTCTCAGAACATTTCACTTTCAAACCTAATATCTCTTCTGATCGGTTCCAAACTTTTACAGACTGTGTTTCTGCTCTAAGAAACCAGATTGAATTACATAGAAAGTGGAAATCCACTTTGGTTTGAAAGTGGAGAACCACTTTCAAACCAAATATCTCTTCAGATCGGCTCCAATCTTTTACAGACTGTGTTTCTGCTCTTAGAAACAAGATTGCATTACATAGAAAGTGGTTATGAGAACATTTCTTTCAAAACTAGAAAAGATTCTGATAGACCTCAAACTGTTACAGACTGTTTCTGAACTAAGAAACAAAATTGCATTACATAGAAAGTGGTTCTGAGAACATTTCACTTTCAAACCAAATATCTCTTCAGATCGGCTCCAAACTTTTACAGACTGTGTTTCTGCTCTTAGAAACAAGATTGCATTACATAGAAAGTGGTTCTGAGAACATTTCTTTCAAAACTAGAAAAGATTCTGATAGACCTCAAACTGTTACAGACTGTTTCTGAACTAAGAAACGAAATTGCATTACATAGAAAGTGGATATGGGAAAATTTCACTTTCAAACCAAATATCTCTTCAGATCGGCTCCACATTTTTACAGACTGTGTTTCTCCTCTTAGAAACAAGATTGCATTATATAGAAAATGGTTCTGAGAACATTTCTGATAGAGCTCAAGAACATTTCTGATAGAGCTCAAGCTGTTACAGACTGATTCTGATCCAGATTGCATTACATAGAAAGTGGTTCTGAGAACATTTCACATTCAAACCTAAAATCTCTTCAGATCGACTCCAAACTTTTACAGACTGTTTTTCTGCTCTAAGAAACAAAATTTCATTACATAGAAAGTGGATATAGGAACATTTCACTTTCAAACCAAATATCTCTTCTGATCGGTTCCAAACTTTTACAGACTGTGTTTCTGCTCTTAGAAACAAGATTGCATTACATAGAAAGTGGTTATGAGAACATTCCACTTTTAAACCAAAAATCTCTTCTGATAGACCTCAAACTTTTACAGACTGTGTTTCTGCTCTTAGAAACAAGATTACATTACATAGAAAGGGGTTCTGAGAACATTTCTTTCAAAACTAGAAAAGATTTTGATAGACCTCAAACTGTTACAGACTGTTTCTGAACTGAGAAACCAGATTGCATTACATAGAAAGTGGATATGGGAACATTTCACTTTCAAACCAAATATCTCTTCTGATAGACCTCAAACTGTTACAGACTGTTTCTGAAGTAAGAAACAAAATTGCATTACATAGAAAGTGGATATGGGAAAATTTCACTTTCAAACCAAATATCTCTTTTGATCGGTTCCAAACTTTTACAGACTGTGTTTCTGCTCTTAGAAACAAGATTGCATTACTTAGAAAGTGGTTCTGAGAACATTTCTTTCAAAACTTTCAAAACTAGACCTCAAACTGTTACAGACTGTTTCTGAACTGAGAAACCAGATTGCATTACATAGAAAGTGGATATGGGAACATTTCACTTTCAAACCAAATATCTCTTCTGATAGACCTCAAACTGTTACAGACTGTTTCTGAACTGAGAAACCAGATTGCATTACATAGAAAGTGGATATGGGAACATTTCACTTTCAAACCAAATATCTCTTTTGATCGGTTCCAAACTTTTACAGACTGTGTTTCTGCTCTTAGAAACAAGATTGCATTACTTAGAAAGTGGTTCTGAGAACATTTCTTTCAAAACTTTCAAAACTAGACCTCAAACTTTTACAGACTGTGTTTCTGCTCTAAGAAACAAGATTGCATTATATAGAAAGTGGTTCTGAGAACATTTCTTTCAAACCTAAAATCTCTTCAGATCGGCTCCAAACTTTTACAGACTGTGTTTCTGCTCTAAGAAACAAAATTTCATTACATAGAAAGTGGATATAGGAACATTTCACAAGATTGCATTACATAGAAAGGGGTTCTGAGAACATTTCTTTCAAAACTAAAAAGATTCTGATAGACCTCAAACTTTTATAGACTGTTTCTGAACTAAGAAACAAGATTGCATTACATCGAAAGTGGTTCTGAGAACATTTCACTTTCAAACCTAAAATCTTTTCAGATCTAAGATCTCCAAACTTTTACTGACTGTGTTTCTGCTCTAAGAAACGAGATTGCATTACATAGAAAGTGGGAATCCACTTTGGTTTGGTTTGTTCTGAGAACATTCCACTTTTAAACCAAAAATCTCTTCTGATAGACCTCAAACTTTTACAGACTGTGTTTCTGCTCTAAGAAACAAGATTGCATTACATAGAAAGTGGTTCTCAGAACATTTCACTTTCAAACGTAAAATCTCTTCAGATCGGCTCCAAAATTTTAAAGACTGTTTCTGCTCTAATAAATGAGATTGCATTACATAGAAAGTGGTTCTCAGAACATTTCACTTTCAAACCTAATATCTCTTCTGATCGGTTCCAAACTTTTATAGAATGTGTTTCTGCTCTAAGAAACCAGATTGAATTACATAGAAAGTGGAAATCCACTTTGGTTTGAAAGTGGAGAACCACTTTCAAACCAAATATCTCTTCAGATCGGCTCCAATCTTTTACAGACTGTGTTTCTGCTCTTAGAAACAAGATTGCATTACATAGAAAGTGGTTATGAGAACATTTCTTTCAAAACTAGAAAAGATTCTGATAGACCTCAAACTGTTACAGACTGTTTCTGAACTAAGAAACAAGATTGCATTACATAGAAAGTGGTTCTGAGAACATTTCACTTTCAAACCAAATATCTCTTCAGATCGGCTCCAAACTTTTACAGACTGTGTTTCTGCTCTAAGAAACAAGATTGCATTACATAGAAAGTGGTTCTGAGAACATTTCTTTCAAAACTAGAAAAGATTCTGATAGACCTCAAACTGTTACAGACTGTTTCTGAACTAAGAAACGAAATTGCATTACATAGAAAGTGGATATGGGAAAATTTCACTTTCAAACCAAATATCTCTTCAGATCGGCTCCACATTTTTACAGACTGTGTTTCTCCTCTTAGAAACAAGATTGCATTATATAGAAAATGGTTCTGAGAACATTTCTGATAGAGCTCAAGAACATTTCTGATAGAGCTCAAGCTGTTACAGACTGATTCTGATCCAGATTGCATTACATAGAAAGTGGTTCTGAGAACATTTCACATTCAAACCTAAAATCTCTTCAGATCGACTCCAAACTTTTACAGACTGTTTTTCTGCTCTAAGAAACAAAATTTCATTACATAGAAAGTGGATATAGGAACATTTCACTTTCAAACCAAATATCTCTTCTGATCGGTTCCAAACTTTTACAGACTGTGTTTCTGCTCTTAGAAACAAGATTGCATTACATAGAAAGTGGTTATGAGAACATTCCACTTTTAAACCAAAAATCTCTTCTGATAGACCTCAAACTTTTACAGACTGTGTTTCTGCTCTAAGAAACAAGATTGCATTACATAGAATGTGGTTCTCAGACATTTGACTTTCAGACCTAAAATCTCTTCAGATCGGCTCCATACTTTTACAGACTGTGTTTCTGCTAATAAGCAAGATTGCAATACATAGAAAATGGTTCTGAGAATATTTCACTTTGAAACCTAAAATCTCTTCAGATCGGCTCCAAACTTTTACAGACTGTGTTTCTGCTAGGAAGCAAGATTGCAATACATAGAAAATGGTTCTGAGAATATTTCACTTTCAAACCAAATATCTCTTCAGATCGGCTCCAAAATTTTAAAGACTGTTTCTGCTCTAATAATTGAGATTGCATTACATAGAAAGTGGTTCTCAGAACATTTCACTTTCAAACCTAATATCTCTTCTGATCGGTTCCAAACTTTTACAGACTGTGTTTCTGCTCTAAGAAACCAGATTGAATTACATAGAAAGTGGTTTTCAGTTTCTGATCTTAGAAACAAGATTGCATTACATAGAAAGTGTTTATGAGAACATTTTTCAAAACTAGAAAAGATTCTGATAGACCTCAAACTGTTACATACTGTTTCTGAAGTAAGAAACCAGATTGCATTACATAGAAAAATCTCTACTGATAGACCTCAAACTTTTATAGACTGTGTTTCTGCTCAAGGAAACAAAATTGCATTACATAGAAAGTGGATATAGGAACATTTCACTTTCAAACCAAATATCTCTTCTGATCGGTTCCAAACTTTTATAGACTGTGTTTCTGCTCTAAGAAACAAGATTGCATTACATAGAAAGTGGTTATGAGAACATTTCTTTCAAAACTAGAAAAGATTCTGATAGACCTCAAACTGTTACAGACTTTTTCTGAACTAAGAAACAAGATTGCATTACATCGAAAGTGGTTCTGAGAACATTTCACTTTCAAACCTAAAATCTTTTCAGATCTAAGATCTCCAAACTTTTACTGACTGTGTTTCTGCTCTAAGAAACGAGATTGCATTACATAGAAAGTGGAAATCCACTTTGGTTTGGTTTGTTCTGAGAACATTCCACTTTTAAACCAAAAATCTCTTCTGATAGACCTCAAACTTTTACAGACTGTGTTTCTGCTCTAAGAAACAAGATTGCATTACATAGAAAGTGGTTCTCAGAACATTTCACTTTCAAACCTAATATCTCTTCTGATCGGTTCCAAACTTTTACAGACTGTGTTTCTGCTCTAAGAAACCAGATTGAATTACATAGAAAGTGGTTTTCAGTTTCTGATCTTAGAAACAAAATTGCATTACATAGAAAGTGTTTATGAGAACATTTCTTTCAAAACTAGAAAAGATTCTGATAGACCTCAAACTGTTACATACTGTTTCTGAAGTAAGAAACCAGATTGCATTACATAGAAAAATCTCTACTGATAGACCTCAAACTTTTATAGACTGTGTTTCTGCTCAAGGAAACAAAATTGCATTACATAGAAAGTGGATATAGGAACATTTCACTTTCAAACCAAATATCTCTTCTGATCGGTTCCAAACTTTTATAGACTGTGTTTCTGCTCTAAGAAACAAGATTGCATTACATAGAAAGTGGTTATGAGAACATTTCTTTCAAAACTAGAAAAGATTCTGATAGACCTCAAACTGTTACAGACTTTTTCTGAACTAAGAAACAAGATTGCATTACATCGAAAGTGGTTCTGAGAACATTTCACTTTCAAACCTAAAATCTTTTCAGATCTAAGATCTCCAAACTTTTACTGACTGTGTTTCTGCTCTAAGAAACGAGATTGCATTACATAGAAAGTGGGAATCCACTTTGGTTTGGTTTGTTCTGAGAACATTCCACTTTTAAACCAAAAATCTCTTCTGATAGACCTCAAACTTTTACAGACTGTGTTTCTGCTCTAAGAAACAAGATTGCATTACATAGAAAGTGGTTCTCAGAACATTTCACTTTCAAACGCAAAATCTCTTCAGATCGGCTCCAAAATTTTAAAGACTGTTTCTGCTCTAATAAATGAGATTGCATTACATAGAAAGTGGTTCTCAGAACATTTCACTTTCAAACCTAATATCTCTTCTGATCGGTTCCAAACTTTTACAGACTGTGTTTCTGCTCTAAGAAACCAGATTGAATTACATAGAAAGTGGAAATCCACTTTGGTTTGAAAGTGGAGAACCACTTTCAAACCAAATATCTCTTCAGATCGGCTCCAATCTTTTACAGACTGTGTTTCTGCTCTTAGAAACAAGATTGCATTACATAGAAAGTGGTTATGAGAACATTTCTTTCAAAACTAGAAAAGATTCTGATAGACCTCAAACTGTTACAGACTGTTTCTGAACTAAGAAACAAGATTGCATTACATCGAAAGTGGTTCTGAGAACATTTCACTTTCAAACCAAATATCTCTTCTGATCGGTTCCAAACTTTTACAGACTGTGTTTCTGCTCTTAGAAACAAGATTGCATTACATCGAAAGTGGTTCTGAGAACATTCCACTTTTAAACCAAAAATCTCTTCTGATAGACCTCAAACTGTTACAGACTGTGTTTCTGCTTTAAGAAACAAAATTGCATTACATAGAAAGTGGATATGAGAACATATAATGTGGTTCTCAGAACATTTCACTTTCAAACCTAAAATCTCTTCAGATTGGCTCAATACTTTTACAGACTGTGTTTCTGCTCTTAGAAACAAGATTGCATTACATAGAAAGTGGTTATGAGAACATTTCTTTCAAAACTAGAAAAGATTCTGATAGACCTCAAACTGTTACAGACTGTTTCTGAACTAAGAAACCAGATTGCATTACATAGAAAGTGGTTCTGAGAACATTTCACTTTCAAACCTAAAATCTCTTCAGATCGACTCCAAACTTTTACAGACTGTGTTTCTGCTCTAAGAAACAAAATTTCATTACATAGAAATTGGATATAGGAACATTTCACTTTCAAACCAAATATCTCTTCTGATCGGTTCCAAAATTTAACAGACTGTGTTTCTGCTCTAATAAAGTAGATTGCATTACATAGAAAGTGGTTCTCAGAACATTTCACTTTCAAACCTAAAATCTCTTCAGATCGGCTCCAAACTTTTACAGACTGTGTTTCTGCTCTTAGAAACGAGATTGAATTAAATAGAAAGTGGTTCTCAGAATATTTCACTTTCAAACCTAAAATCTCTTCAGATCGGCTCCAAACTTTTACAGACTGTGTTTCTGCTCTAAGAAATGAGATTGCATTACATAGAAAATGGAAATCCACTTTGGTTTGAAAGTGGAGAACCACTTTCAAAACAAATATCTCTTCAGATCGGCTCCATACATTTACAGACTGTGTTTCTGCTAAGAAGCAAGATTGCAATATATAGAAAATGGTTCTGAGAATATTTCACTTTGAAACCTAAAATCTCTTCAGATCGGCTCCATACTTTTACAGACTGTGTTTCTGCTCTTAGAAACAAGATTGCATTACATAGAAAGTGGTTTTGAGAACATTTCTTTCAAAACTAGAAAAGATTCTGATAGACCTCAAACTGTTACAGACTGTTTCTGAACTAAGAAACCAGATTGCATTACATCGAAAGTGGTTCTGAGAACATTCCACTTTTAAACCAAAAATCTCTTCTGATAGACCTCAAACTTTTACAGACTGTGTTTCTGCTCTAAGAAACAAGATTGCATTACATAGAAAGTGGTTCTGAGAACATTTCTTTCAAAACTAGAAAAGATTCTGATAGACCTCAAACTGTTACAGACTTTTTCTGAACTAAGAAACAAAATTGCATTACATAGAAAGTGGATATGGGAAAATTTCACTTTCAAACCAAATATCTCTTCAGATCGGCTCCAAACTTTTACAGACTGTGTTTCTGCTCTTAGAAACAAGATTGCATTACATAGAAAGTGGTTCTGAGAACATTTCTGATAGAGCTCAAGAACATTTCTGATAGAGCTCAAGCTGTTACAGACTGATTCTGATCCAGATTGCATTACATAGAAAGTGGTTCTCAGAACATTTCACTTTCAAACCTAAAATCTCTTCAGATCGGCTCCATACTATTACAGACTGTGTTTCTGCTAAGAAGCAAGATTTCAATACATAGAAAATGGTTCTGAGAATATTTCACTTTGAAACCTAAAATCTCTTCAGATCGGCTCCAAACTTTTACAGACTGTGTTTCTGCTAGAAAGCAAGATTGCAATACATAGAAAATAGTTCTGAGAATATTTCACTTTGAAACCTAAAATCTCTTCAGATCGGCTCCAAACTTTTACAGACTGTGTTTCTGCTCTTAGAAACAAGATTACATTACATAGAAAGGGGTTCTGAGAACATTTCTTTCAAAACTAGAAAAGATTTTGATAGACCTCAAACTGTTAAAGACTGTTTCTGAACTGAGAAACCAGATTGCATTACATAGAAAGTGGATATGGGAACATTTCACTTTCAAACCAAATATCTCTTCTGATAGACCTCAAACTGTTACAGACTGTTTCTGAAGTAAGAAACAAAATTGCATTACATAGAAAGTGGATATGGGAAAATTTCACTTTCAAATCAAATATCTCTTTTGATCGGTTCCAAACTTTTACAGACTGTGTTTCTGCTCTTAGAAACCAGATTGCATTACATAGAAAGTGGATATGGGAACATTTCACTTTCAAACCAAATATCTCTTCTGATAGACCTCAAACTGTTACAGACTGTTTCTGAACTAAGAAACCAGATTGCATTACATCGAAAGTGGTTCTGAGAACATTTCTTTCAAATCTAAAATCTCGGCTCCAAACTTTTACAGACTGTGTTTCTGCTCTTAGAAACAAGATTGCATTACATAGAAAGGGGTTCTGAGAACATTTCTTTCAAAACTAAAAAAGATTCTGATAGACCTCAAACTGTTACATACTGTTTCTGAAGTAAGAAACCAGATTGCATTACATAGAAAGTGGTTCTGAGAACATTTCTGATAGAGCTCAAGAACATTTCTGATAGAGCTCAAGCTGTTACAGACTGATTCTGATCCAGATTGCATTACATAGAAAGTGGTTCTGAGAACATTTCACTTTCAAACCTAAAATCTCTTCAGATCGACTCCAAACTTTTACAGACTGTGTTTCTGCTCTAAGAAACAAAATTTCATTACATAGAAAGTGGATACAGGAACATTTCACTTTCAAACCAAATATCTCTTCTGATCGGTTCCAAACTTTTACAGACTGTGTTTCTGCTCTAATAAAGGAGATTGCATTACATAGAAAGTGGTTCTCAGAACATTTCACTTTCAAACCTAAAATCTCTTCAGATCGGCTCCAAATTTTTACAGACTGTGTTTCTGCTCTAAGAAACGAGATTGAATTACATAGAAAGTGGTTCTCAGAACATTTCACTTTCAAACCTAAAATCTCTTCAGATCGGCTCCAAACTTTTACAGACTGTGTTTCTGCTCTAAGAAACAAAATTTCATTACATAGAAAGTGGATATAGGAACATTTCACAAGATTGCATTACATAGAAAGGGGTTCTGAGAACATTTCTTTCAAAACTAAAAAGATTCTGATAGACCTCAAACTTTTATAGACTGTTTCTGAACTAAGAAACAAGATTGCATTACATCGAAAGTGGTTCTGAGAACATTTCACTTTCAAACCTAAAATCTTTTCAGATCTAAGATCTCCAAACTTTTACTGACTGTGTTTCTGCTCTAAGAAACGAGATTGCATTACATAGAAAGTGGGAATCCACTTTGGTTTGGTTTGTTCTGAGAACATTCCACTTTTAAACCAAAAATCTCTTCTGATAGACCTCAAACTTTTACAGACTGTGTTTCTGCTCTAAGAAACAAGATTGCATTACATAGAAAGTGGTTCTCAGAACATTTCACTTTCAAACGCAAAATCTCTTCAGATCGGCTCCAAAATTTTAAAGACTGTTTCTGCTCTAATAAATGAGATTGCATTACATAGAAAGTGGTTCTCAGAACATTTCACTTTCAAACCTAATATCTCTTCTGATCGGTTCCAAACTTTTACAGACTGTGTTTCTGCTCTAAGAAACCAGATTGAATTACATAGAAAGCGGAAATCCACTTTGGTTTGAAAGTGGAGAACCACTTTCAAACCAAATATCTCTTCAGATCGGCTCCAATCTTTTACAGACTGTGTTTCTGCTCTTAGAAACAAGATTGCATTACATAGAAAGTGGTTATGAGAACATTTCTTTCAAAACTAGAAAAGATTCTGATAGACCTCAAACTGTTACAGACTGTTTCTGAACTAAGAAACAAGATTGCATTACATCGAAAGTGGTTCTGAGAACATTTCACTTTCAAACCAAATATCTCTTCAGATCGGCTCCAAACTTTTACAGACTGTGTTTCTGCTCTTAGAAACAAGATTGCATTACATAGAAAGTGGTTCTGAGAACATTTCTTTCAAAACTAGAAAAGATTCTGATAGACCTCAAACTGTTACAGACTGTTTCTGAACTAAGAAACGAAATTGCATTACATAGAAAGTGGATATGGGAAAATTTCACTTTCAAACCAAATATCTCTTCAGATCGGCTCCACATTTTTACAGACTGTGTTTCTCCTCTTAGAAACAAGATTGCATTATATAGAAAATGGTTCTGAGAACATTTCTGATAGAGCTCAAGAACATTTCTGATAGAGCTCAAGCTGTTACAGACTGATTCTGATCCAGATTGCATTACATAGAAAGTGGTTCTGAGAACATTTCACATTCAAACCTAAAATCTCTTCAGATCGACTCCAAACTTTTACAGACTGTTTTTCTGCTCTAAGAAACAAAATTTCATTACATAGAAAGTGGATATAGGAATATTTCACTTTCAAACCAAATATCTCTTCTGATCGGTTCCAAACTTTTACAGACTGTGTTTCTGCTCTTAGAAACAAGATTGCATTACATAGAAAGTGGTTATGAGAACATTCCACTTTTAAACCAAAAATCTCTTCTGATAGACCTCAAACTGTTACAGACTGTGTTTCTGCTCTAAGAAACAAGATTGCATTACATAGAATGTGGTTCTGAGACATTTGACTTTCAGACCTAAAATCTCTTCAGATCGGCTCCATACTTTTACAGACTGTGTTTCTGCTAAGAAGCAAGATTGCAATACATAGAAAATGGTTCTGAGAATATTTCACTTTGAAACCTAAAATCTCTTCAGATCGGCTCCAAACTTTTACAGACTGTGTTTCTGCTAGGAAGCAAGATTGCAATACATAGAAAATGGTTCTGAGAATATTTCACTTTCAAACCAAATATCTCTTCAGATCGGCTCCAAAATTTTAAAGACTGTTTCTGCTCTAATAATTGAGATTGCATTACATAGAAAGTGGTTCTCAGAACATTTCACTTTCAAACCTAATATCTCTTCTGATCGGTTCCAAACTTTTACAGACTGTGTTTCTGCTCTAAGAAACCAGATTGAATTACATAGAAAGTGGTTTTCAGTTTCTGATCTTAGAAACAAGATTGCATTACATAGAAAGTGTTTATGAGAACATTTTTCAAAACTAGAAAAGATTCTGATAGACCTCAAACTGTTACATACTGTTTCTGAAGTAAGAAACCAGATTGCATTACATAGAAAAATCTCTACTGATAGACCTCAAACTTTTATAGACTGTGTTTCTGCTCAAGGAAACAAAATTGCATTACATAGAAAGTGGATATAGGAACATTTCACTTTCAAACCAAATATCTCTTCTGATCGGTTCCAAACTTTTATAGACTGTGTTTCTGCTCTAAGAAACAAGATTGCATTACATAGAAAGTGGTTATGAGAACATTTCTTTCAAAACTAGAAAAGATTCTGATAGACCTCAAACTGTTACAGACTTTTTCTGAACTAAGAAACAAGATTGCATTACATCGAAAGTGGTTCTGAGAACATTTCACTTTCAAACCTAAAATCTTTTCAGATCTAAGATCTCCAAACTTTTACTGACTGTGTTTCTGCTCTAAGAAACGAGATTGCATTACATAGAAAGTGGGAATCCACTTTGGTTTGGTTTGTTCTGAGAACATTCCACTTTTAAACCAAAAATCTCTTCTGATAGACCTCAAACTTTTACAGACTGTGTTTCTGCTCTAAGAAACAAGATTGCATTACATAGAAAGTGGTTCTCAGAACATTTCACTTTCAAACCTAATATCTCTTCTGATCGGTTCCAAACTTTTACAGACTGTGTTTCTGCTCTAAGAAACCAGATTGAATTACATAGAAAGTGGTTTTCAGTTTCTGATCTTAGAAACAAGATTGCATTACATAGAAAGTGTTTATGAGAACATTTCTTTCAAAACTAGAAAAGATTCTGATAGACCTCAAACTGTTACATACTGTTTCTGAAGTAAGAAACCAAATTGCATTACATAGAAAAATCTCTACTGATAGACCTCAAACTTTTATAGACTGTGTTTCTGCTCAAGGAAACAAAATTGCATTACATAGAAAGTGGATATAGGAACATTTCACTTTCAAACCAAATATCTCTTCTGATCGGTTCCAAACTTTTATAGACTGTGTTTCTGCTCTAAGAAACAAGATTGCATTACATAGAAAGTGGTTATGAGAACATTTCTTTCAAAACTAGAAAAGATTCTGATAGACCTCAAACTGTTACAGACTTTTTCTGAACTAAGAAACAAGATTGCATTACATCGAAAGTGGTTCTGAGAACATTTCACTTTCAAACCTAAAATCTTTTCAGATCTAAGATCTCCAAACTTTTACTGACTGTGTTTCTGCTCTAAGAAACGAGATTGCATTACATAGAAAGTGGGAATCCACTTTGGTTTGGTTTGTTCTGAGAACATTCCACTTTTAAACCAAAAATCTCTTCTGATAGACCTCAAACTTTTACAGACTGTGTTTCTGCTCTAAGAAACAAGATTGCATTACATAGAAAGTGGTTCTCAGAACATTTCACTTTCAAACCTAATATCTCTTCTGATCGGTTCCAAACTTTTACAGACTGTGTTTCTGCTCTAAGAAACCAGATTGAATTACATAGAAAGTGGAAATCCACTTTGGTTTGAAAGTGGAGAACCACTTTCAAACCAAATATCTCTTCAGATCGGCTCCAATCTTTTACAGACTGTGTTTCTGCTCTTAGAAACAAGATTGCATTACATAGAAAGTGGTTATGAGAACATTTCTTTCAAAACTAGAAAAGATTCTGATAGACCTCAAACTGTTACAGACTGTTTCTGAATTAAGAAACAAGATTGCATTACATCGAAAGTGGTTCTGAGAACATTTCACTTTCAAACCAAATATCTCTTCAGATCGGCTCCAAACTTTTACAGACTGTGTTTCTGCTCTTAGAAACAAGATTGCATTACATAGAAAGTGGTTCTGAGAACATTTCTTTCAAAACTAGAAAAGATTCTGATAGACCTCAAACTGTTACAGACTGTTTCTGAACTAAGAAACGAAATTGCATTACATAGAAAGTGGATATGGGAAAATTTCACTTTCAAACCAAATATCTCTTCAGATCGGCTCCACATTTTTACAGACTGTGTTTCTCCTCTTAGAAACAAGATTGCATTATATAGAAAATGGTTCTGAGAACATTTCTGATAGAGCTCAAGAACATTTCTGATAGAGCTCAAGCTGTTACAGACTGATTCTGATCCAGATTGCATTACATAGAAAGTGGTTCTGAGAACATTTCACATTCAAACCTAAAATCTCTTCAGATCGACTCCAAACTTTTACAGACTGTTTTTCTGCTCTAAGAAACAAAATTTCATTACATAGAAAGTGGATATAGGAACATTTCACTTTCAAACCAAATATCTCTTCTGATCGGTTCCAAACTTTTACAGACTGTGTTTCTGCTCTTAGAAACAAGATTGCATTACATAGAAAGTGGTTATGAGAACATTCCACTTTTAAACCAAAAATCTCTTCTGATAGACCTCAAACTTTTACAGACTGTGTTTCTGCTCTAAGAAACAAGATTGCATTACATAGAATGTGGTTCTCAGACATTTGACTTTCAGACCTAAAATCTCTTCAGATCGGCTCCATACTTTTACAGACTGTGTTTCTGCTAAGAAGCAAGATTGCAATACATAGAAAATGGTTCTGAGAATATTTCACTTTGAAACCTAAAATCTCTTCAGATCGGCTCCAAACTTTTACAGACTGTGTTTCTGCTAGGAAGCAAGATTGCAATACATAGAAAATGGTTCTGAGAATATTTCACTTTCAAACCAAATATCTCTTCAGATCGGCTCCAAAATTTTAAAGACTGTTTCTGCTCTAATAATTGAGATTGCATTACATAGAAAGTGGTTCTCAGAACATTTCACTTTCAAACCTAATATCTCTTCTGATCGGTTCCAAACTTTTACAGACTGTGTTTCTGCTCTAAGAAACCAGATTGAATTACATAGAAAGTGGTTTTCAGTTTCTGATCTTAGAAACAAGATTGCATTACATAGAAAGTGTTTATGAGAACATTTTTCAAAACTAGAAAAGATTCTGATAGACCTCAAACTGTTACATACTGTTTCTGAAGTAAGAAACCAGATTGCATTACATAGAAAAATCTCTACTGATAGACCTCAAACTTTTATAGACTGTGTTTCTGCTCAAGGAAACAAAATTGCATTACATAGAAAGTGGATATAGGAACATTTCACTTTCAAACCAAATATCTCTTCTGATCGGTTCCAAACTTTTATAGACTGTGTTTCTGCTCTAAGAAACAAGATTGCATTACATAGAAAGTGGTTATGAGAACATTTCTTTCAAAACTAGAAAAGATTCTGATAGACCTCAAACTGTTACAGACTTTTTCTGAACTAAGAAACAAGATTGCATTACATCGAAAGTGGTTCTGAGAACATTTCACTTTCAAACCTAAAATCTTTTCAGATCTAAGATCTCCAAACTTTTACTGACTGTGTTTCTGCTCTAAGAAACGAGATTGCATTACATAGAAAGTGGGAATCCACTTTGGTTTGGTTTGTTCTGAGAACATTCCACTTTTAAACCAAAAATCTCTTCTGATAGACCTCAAACTTTTACAGACTGTGTTTCTGCTCTAAGAAACAAGATTGCATTACATAGAAAGTGGTTCTCAGAACATTTCACTTTCAAACCTAATATCTCTTCTGATCGGTTCCAAACTTTTACAGACTGTGTTTCTGCTCTAAGAAACCAGATTGAATTACATAGAAAGTGGTTTTCAGTTTCTGATCTTAGAAACAAGATTGCATTACATAGAAAGTGTTTATGAGAACATTTCTTTCAAAACTAGAAAAGATTCTGATAGACCTCAAACTGTTACATACTGTTTCTGAAGTAAGAAACCAAATTGCATTACATAGAAAAATCTCTACTGATAGACCTCAAACTTTTATAGACTGTGTTTCTGCTCAAGGAAACAAAATTGCATTACATAGAAAGTGGATATAGGAACATTTCACTTTCAAACCAAATATCTCTTCTGATCGGTTCCAAACTTTTATAGACTGTGTTTCTGCTCTAAGAAACAAGATTGCATTACATAGAAAGTGGTTATGAGAACATTTCTTTCAAAACTAGAAAAGATTCTGATAGACCTCAAACTGTTACAGACTTTTTCTGAACTAAGAAACAAGATTGCATTACATCGAAAGTGGTTCTGAGAACATTTCACTTTCAAACCTAAAATCTTTTCAGATCTAAGATCTCCAAACTTTTACTGACTGTGTTTCTGCTCTAAGAAACGAGTTTGCATTACATAGAAAGTGGGAATCCACTTTGGTTTGGTTTGTTCTGAGAACATTCCACTTTTAAACCAAAAATCTCTTCTGATAGACCTCAAACTTTTACAGACTGTGTTTCTGCTCTAAGAAACAAGATTGCATTACATAGAAAGTGGTTCTCAGAACATTTCACTTTCAAACGTAAAATCTCTTCAGATCGGCTCCAAAATTTTAAAGACTGTTTCTGCTCTAATAAATGAGATTGCATTTACATAGAAAGTGGTTCTCAGAACATTTCACTTTCAAACCTAATATCTCTTCTGATCGGTTCCAAACTTTTACAGACTGTGTTTCTGCTCTAAGAAACCAGATTGAATTACATAGAAAGTGGAAATCCACTTTGGTTTGAAAGTGGAGAACCACTTTCAAACCAAATATCTCTTCAGATCGGCTCCAATCTTTTACAGACTGTGTTTCTGCTCTTAGAAACAAGATTGCATTACATAGAAAGTGGTTATGAGAACATTTCTTTCAAAACTAGAAAAGATTATGATAGACCTCAAACTGTTACAGACTGTTTCTGAACTAAGAAACAAGATTGCATTACATCGAAAGTGGTTCTGAGAACATTTCACTTTCAAACCAAATATCTCTTCAGATCGGCTCCAAACTTTTACAGACTGTGTTTCTGCTCTTAGAAACAAGATTGCATTACATAGAAAGTGGTTCTGAGAACATTTCTTTCAAAACTAGAAAAGATTCTGATAGACCTCAAACTGTTACAGACTGTTTCTGAACTAAGAAACGAAATTGCATTGGATATGGGAAAATTTCACTTTCAAACCAAATATCTCTTCAGATCGGCTCCACATTTTTACAGACTGTGTTTCTCCTCTTTCTATATAATGCACTTTCTATATAATGCACTTTCTATATAATGCAATCTTGTTTCTACAAGATTGCATTATATAGAAAGTGGTTCTGAGAACATTTCACATTCAAACCTAAAATCTCTTCAGATCGACTCCAAACTTTTACAGACTGTTTTTCTGCTCTAAGAAACAAAATTTCATTACATAGAAAGTGGATATAGGAACATTTCACTTTCAAACCAAATATCTCTTCTGATCGGTTCCAAACTTTTACAGACTGTGTTTCTGCTCTAAGAAACGAGATTGAATTACATAGAAAGAGGTTCTCAGAACATTTCACTTTCAAACCTAAAATCTCTTCAGATCGGCTCCAAACTTTTACAGAATGTGCTTCTGCTCTAAGAAACAAGATTGCATTACATAGAAAGTGGTTCTCAGTTTCTGCTCTAAGAAACAAGATTGCATTACATGGAAAGTGGTTCTGAGAACATTTCACTTTAAAACCTAAAATCTCTTCAGATCGACTCCAAACATTTAATGACTGTGTTTCTGCTCTAAGAAACCAGGTTGAATTACATAGAAAGTGGTTCTCAGTTTCTGCTCTAAGAAACAAAATTGCATTACATAGAAAGTGGATATGGGAACATTTCACTTTCAAACATAAAATCTCTTCAGATCGGCTCTAAACTTTTACAGACTGTGTTTCTGCTCTTAGAAACAAGATTGCATTACATAGAAAGTGGTTCTGAGAACATTTCTTTCAAAACTAGAAAAGATTCTGATAGACCTCAAACTGTTACAGACTGTTTCTGAACTAAGAAACCAGATTGCATTACATAGAAAAATCTCTTCTGATAGACCTCAAACTGTTACAGAGTGTGTTTCTTCTCTAAGAAACAAAATTGCATTACATATAAAGTTGATATGGGAAAATTTCACTTTCAAACCAAATATCTCTTCTGATCGGTTCCAAACTTTTACAGACTGTGTTTCTGCTCTAAGAAACAAGATTGCATTACATAGAAAGTGGTTCTGAGAACATTTCTTTCAAACCTAAAATCTCTTCAGATCGGCTCCAAAATTTTACAGACTGTTTCTGCTCTATTAAAGGAGATTGAATTACATAGAAAGTGATTGTGAGAACATTTCTTTCAAAACTAGAAAAGATTCTGATAGACCTCAAACTGTTACAGACTGTTTCTGAACTAAGAAACCAGATTGCATTACATCGAAAATGGTTCTGAGAATATTTCACTTTGAAACCTAAAATCTCTTCAGATCGGCTCCAAACTTTTACAGACTGTGTTTCTGCTCTTAGAAACAAGATTACATTACATAGAAAGGGGATCTGAGAAAATTTCTTTCAAAACTAGAAAAGATTCTGATAGACCTCAAATTGTTACATACTGTTTCTGAAGTAAGAAACATACATTCTGAAGTAAGAAACATACATTGCATTACATAGAAAAATCTCTTCTGATAGACCTCAAACTGTTACAGAGTGTGTTTCTTCTCTAAGAAACAAAATTGCATTACATAGAAAGTGGATATGGGAAAATTTCACTTTCAAACCAAATATCTCTTTTGATCGGTTCCAAACTTTTACAGACTGTGTTTCTGCTCTTAGAAACAAGATTGCATTACTTAGAATGTGGTTCTCAGAACATTTCTTTCAAAACTAGAAAAGATTTTGATAGACCTCAAACTGTTACAGACTGTTTCTGAACTGAGAAACCAGATTGCATTATATAGAAAGTGGATATGGGAACATTTCACTTTCAAACCAAATATCTCTTCTGATAGACCTCAAACTGTTACAGACTGTTTCTGAACTAAGAAACCAGATTGCATTACATCGAAAGTGGTTCTGAGAACATTTCTTTCAAATCTAAAATCTCGGCTCCAAACTTTTACAGACTGTGTTTCTGCTCTTAGAAACAAGATTGCATTACATAGAATAGGCAGCCCGAGAGCTCGTCTCGACGGGCGTACCTAACGCGGAGCTGGGAGGCCCGCGTGGTAGCCCGTCGGAGACGCGGGACCGTAAGGGGGGAATAGGAGGCAGGGGATTGGTCGGCAGGTCTGCCCGCCGCTGGGAAGACCTGCCATTGGTAGCCGCAGCCGCGGAGGGCGTCGGGAGGGGGGAGGGTTTATAAGTTGAGCCTCGGAGGACTAAGGGCGTTTCTGGTCCTCCGAGACGGCTTTGGCGGCATGGAGTCGGGTTCGGGTTCCGATGCCGGTGCGGTCGAGCTCTCCTTCGCAGCAGGGAGCTCCTTTGATGAAGAGGAAGAGCCGGTGAGTACCGTGCCGACCCGGGAGCGTTCCCTGCCGCCGAGGCGTTCTCGGGAGATTGCCCGGGAGTCCATTGCGCTGGGGGCTGGAGGGGGACCGTTGGAAATCGCGCGGTCCGGCGGGAGGGCCCGCAAAGTGGTGAGGTCCGGTGGTTCTGTCGGGGGGAGGGTGGTGGCGGAGTCTGGGCGTGCATCGCTGACCGCGGGGGAGGTTTATAGCATGGCTGGGCCTGAGCCACGTGCTGATCTCGTGAGTCAGCCGGATGTGTTGCATACTGCAACAGTGGTGTCGGATTTTTCACTTCCCCAGACCGGTTGCCACTTACAGTTGCGGTTGCGGGCCCAACGGAGAGAGCAGTGCAGTTCAGGGTTCCGGCAAGTGCTGGGACGGTCGGTGCTGGGGGCCTGGGAGATCCTGTTGGTGGTTTGAGCGTGGGTGTCTCTGCGCCTGCGCAGAACATCGGCTTGCCCTCTGTTCATTCTTCCTTCTGGCCTACCTGGGCTTCGGGGTCTTGGGGTGCGGGTTGGAGTCCGGTGCCCTGGCCGATGGGGGGCGCTGGAGTATTCGATCCGGCGTCCGCGTGGGGCCGTGGGATGGGTCGTGGCGGCGGTCCTGCGGATTGGTGGGCCCTTGGGGGAGTGGGGGGTGCTGGTGGTCCTTTTGGGGTTCCTCCTTCTGGTGCTGTGCAGTTGTCTGGTCCTTGTTTTGGTTTGTCTTCGCAGGTCTTCGCTGGTTCGTCGGTAGGACGTGAAGCTGCGGCCACCTCCTTCCAGGAGCAAGTACAGAGATCCGGTGGTGTTCAGACGGAGGAGCCCGGACGGAGGGGACTTGGTCGTGTGGTTGCTGCGGATGGCGCTGCTGGCGGAGGGATATCGGCGATGTCCGGACAGCGGGGTCCTTACATGGTAGCTGCTGCGGATGGCGCTGCTGGAGGGTCGAGTGGACCGATCATCGCTGGAGGAGCACAGGACATGGGTAACATGGCCTTAGAGGCTGTTGAGGGTGGGGAACGGGGTAGGGGGAATGGGAAGGGTAAGCGCAAGCGCAAGCGGAGGGCTAGGGCTTCCTCCTCTTCTTCGTCTTCTTCTTCTTTAACCTCCACTGCTTCTTCGTCTTCCTCACGGTCTCGGTCGAGGGCGTTGGGCGAACAGGCGAGGCAAGAGAGTCAGGATAGGGGTGCTCCGGCATTGGTGGCGCTCACCGAACTATGGGAGAAGGTTCCTAGAAGGTGGCGTCGAAAAATTAAAAAGCGAGCGTGCATTGATGTGTTTCGGCTCTTAGAGGGCAGGACGCGCAGGAGTAAAAAGAAGGTTAAGAAGGAAGAGGGCAAGGTTAAATCGGGTCAGGTCTCCCGTAATATGGTTAACTGGACGCGGGCGTTTCTTCGTCTGGCCAGCGTATGGGGCCAGGCTCGTCCTCAGGATTATGGCCTGCTCTTGGCGTACATGGATTCTGTGCTTGACGCTTATCAGCGCTTCGGTGGTTGGGCCTGGCTCAATTATGACGAGGCCTTTCGAGATAAGATGGAAGAAAACAAGCACATGTCTTGGGGTACTCAAGATATCAATTTATGGCTAACGAATATGGCTAGACCTGGGGGAGCTGCGGCGAGTGTTGCGGCTCGATCGATGCAGCAAGGTTCGACGGGTGGGTACCGTTCCTTTCGGTCCGGAGCAGGGCAATCGGGTCAGGGTTCTGGGGGAGGGAATGACCTATGCTGGAAGTTCAACAAAGCGACGTGCCCCTTTCCGGATTGTAAATTCCGGCACGCCTGCTCTCTGTGTGGGCAGGGACACTCAGCGCTTAAATGCCCAAAAAAGGGAGTGGCCTTGCCCTCAGGGGCAGCAAAATGAGGTGGGTTCCTCTGGGGTCCCCACTCCGATTAAGGTGGGGGCCCTCCGGCCGTGGTTGCGCTGTTATAGTGATCGGAGGGCTGCAGTACTTTTGGAGAAGGGTTTTGTTGAGGGTTTTGTTATACCGTACGAGAAGCCGGTGGCTTCGGTGCGGGTTCCTAACGCATCCTCCGTGAATAGCCTGCGGGAGGTGGTTCGGTCGAAATTGCAAGAGGAGGCTAGACTTGGGCGCATTGCGGGGCCTTTTCGAGAGCAGCCTTTCTTGGTTATGATGGTCTCCCCGTTGGCTATCATTCCTAAGAAGGACCCTGGTAAGTTCCGTTTGATTCACAAATTGTCCCGGCCGTTGGGCCGATCGGTCAACGAGGGCATTCCTCGTGACCTGTGTACAGTTCGCTATTCGTCTTTTGATTGTGCGCAACGTCTGGTGGGACAGGCTGGGTGTGGTGCTCTCCTGGCAAAGGTGGACATTGAGTCTGCCTTCCGGCTTTTACCTGTCCATCCCTCCTCGTATCCGTTGCTGGGTTTTCGATTCGAGGGCGGGTTTTATTACGATCGTTGTTTACCGATGGGCTGTTCCATCTCGTGCGCTTACTTTGAGATGTTTAGTACGTTCTTGCACTGGGTTACGGTACGCGTTGCACGGGCGGATTCGGTTGTTCACTATCTGGACGATTTTCTCTTTGTTGGAGCGGCGGGGTCTGCGGTGTGTTCTTGTTTAAAAGCGTCATTTGAAAGCGTGGCTGCTACATTTGGTATTCCGTTGGCGGCAGATAAATCGGAGGGCCCAACTACGGTGCTTACTTTTCTGGGTATTGAGATTGATACCGTGGCAATGGTTACCAGGTTGCCACTGGACAAGGTACAACTTCTGTTGTTGCAGATTTCTCGGTTGGCCGAGTCCCGCAGGGCTACCCTCAGAGACGTTCAATCACTGCTGGGATCTCTTAACTTTGCGTGTCGGGTATTGCCTATGGGGCGGGCTTTTGCTCGACGACTGGCTGCTGCCACCTCAGGCGTCCGTGATCGTCGCCACTTCGTGCGTATATCTGCGGGTATCCGGGCGGATCTTAGGATGTGGGTCGGGTTCCTCACGCGGTTTAATGGCACGTTGCCGATTCAACAGCACGAGTTGTCTAACCTGGATTTGGAACTTTACTCTGATGCGGCAGGTGGCCTCGGTTTCGGCCTTTACTGCCAGGGGGACTGGTTTGCTGCGCCTTGGCCTGCTGCCTGGCAGCGGAGTGGTGTTACACGTAATGTGACTTTTTTGGAGCTTTTCCCGCTTCTGGTCGCCTGCGAACTTTGGCCGGCTCGGCTGCGTAATAAGCGCGTGCTATTTTGGTGTGATAATATGGGGGTTGTGGAGGTCGTCAATCGGCATGCCGCAAAATGTTTGCAGGTTAATCAGTTGATGCGTGAGATCGTTCTGCGTTGTTTGCGGCTCAATTTATACATTAGGGCTAGGCATGTGCCAGGGAGTCGCAACTGTATTGCTGACGCGCTTTCTCGCTTTAATTTTTCACAGTTTCGTCGGTTGGCGCCAGACGCGCAGCCTCGGGGGTTGCAGATGCCAGATCATTTATGGAGCCTGGTCGGGAAGGGCTCTGGGACTTGCTGAGACAGTCGGTGGCTCCTACCACCTGGACTCGATACAATGCTGGATTCCGTCGATTGTTCGCCTTCCTGTCTTCCCGGGATTGGTCCCCGGGACATGTATCCGAGACCCTGCTGGCGGAATTTGTGCTGGATTCGCATCGTGCTGGTTTTTCGCGGGGAGTCGTGGCTGGCCATTTAGCTGGTTTTACATTCTTCTCTAGGGCCTTGGGGTGGCGTTGTCCGTCCTCGGGTTTCCTAGTGCGTAGACTTCTGACGGCTATGGCTAGGATTGCGCCGCGACAACCCGATGCTCGGCAGCCAATTTCTCACGACTTATTGACAAGGTTGATCGTGGAATTGCCGGCGGTGGCTCGGTCCCGATACGAGGTGCTGCTGTTCACTGCTGCTTTTTCGCTTGCCTTTTTCGGGGCTTTCCGCGTCGGTGAGCTACTGGTGCATCCTGCCGATACTGTGGGTGCGCGTGGCCTCTTATTGCGGCATGTACAGTGCGGCGACAGTACAGTTAGTTTATATCTGGCCAGATCCAAGACGGACCAGCTGGGCAGGGGCCGTACGGTGGTTTTGAATAAGATAAATGGTGTTACTTGCCCGGTTACGGCTCTGTGCGCCTATATGGCGGTTCGTCCTCCTTTGGGGTTGGCCTTGTTGTTGCACATAGACGGCGGGCCCCTTACACGTTATCAGTTCTTAGCAGTGCTGCGTCTAGTTTTGCGCCGATGTGGCGAGGACCCAGCGCACTTTGGTACTCATTCATTTCGGATTGGGGCTGCCACTTGCGCCTTCCTGGCTGGGGTGCCCGGCGAGGGGATTCGACGGTTAGGGCGTTGGTCATCGGACTGTTATAGGAGTTACATCCGGCCTCACGGGATTGCACGAAGTTTAGATCAAGGAGGGATCTAGGTGGGGCAGCTTAGCCTATGTTTCCACTGAGGGGTACCTTGTTTTCGGGGGTGTGGGTGGATGTAGCTGGTTGGTGCATGCTCGGGTCTGACACTTTACTAACCAGGGTTAGGCGTTTTACTCTAGAACTGGATTTGATTGTTGGGTTTGCCTTGCAGATGCGGTGTGGCGACAGCGTACTGTGTGGATTGTCGGGCACTCCTTCGTCCACTGGGCGGGAGAGCGTGCTGCGATCCGGCCTGGTGGTCAGCACTTGGGTCTGCAGCACTTGGGCATTCGCGTGTCCTGGTGGGGTCAGCGGGGTATGCGGTGGCATCAGCTGTTACCGTTGCTGGCTGACTTCCGTCGTCGCCCTCGTCGTCCGGATATCCTGCTGCTGCATTTGGGGGGTAACGACGTGGACTCTCAGACGGGGAAGCACCTGATTGACACTATTCTAGGGGATCTTCGGATGATATTGGAATGGTTCCCGGGCACGACGCTGCTGTGGTCGGACATTATTCCTCGACCACGTCGGCTGGAGTCCAGGAGATGGACCAGGGGTTTGTGCAAGGTTAACCGTCAGGTGGGGCGCTGGGTGGAGTCTAGGGGGGGGGTGCAACTACGACACGACTGGGTGGATGTGTCCTGTTTAGGTTTGTTTGCGAGGGATCGGGTACATTTGTCGGACGTGGGCTGGGATTTATTGTTGGACGATTTCTCGTCGGGTTGTGAGCGTTGGGCGCTATCTTAGTCGCAGCTCTGTTCATTGGGGGGGGCCTGTAAGGGTTTACTGGCCCCTATGGCGGTATCTCGAGCTACTGGCTGGGCTCATCAGGTGATGAGCGGTGGGCCGGCTGGGAGCCGTGCCTGGTGGGTCAGGTGACCCGGGTTACTGGGGCATGTGGGGGACATGCCACCCCCCCAGATCTTGCTTCATGGCAGGGTCGGGGGGCATAACCTGTTTTATTACAGTAGCTCGAAATAATTGTTTTATGATGTTTATACTGTTTATACATTGTTATGTTATTTAATAACCTGTTATGACCAATAAACTGGGCTGCGGCTAATTTTTACCATAATTAGTGTTGAGTATTTTGTGGGATAATGTAGGGGAGGGGGTAAGGGTGTGATATATTCATAGGTAGCGGGCCTATCCAGATTCCGCTGTTAAGGGGTTCTGAGAACATTTCTTTCAAAACTAAAAAAGATTCTGATAGACCTCAAACTGTTACATACTGTTTCTGAAGTAAGAAACCAGATTGCATTACATAGAAAAATCTTTTCTGATAGACCTCAAACTTTTACAGACTGTGGTTCTGCTCTAAGAAACAAGATTGCATTACATAGAAAGTGGTTCTGAGAACATTTCTGATAGAGCTCAAGAACATTTCTGATAGAGCTCAAGCTGTTACAGACTGATTCTGATCCAGATTGCATTACATAGAAAGTGGTTCTGAGAACATTTCACTTTCAAACCTAAAATCTCTTCAGATCGGCTCCAAACTTTTACAGACTGTGTTTCTGCTCTAAGAAACAAAATTTCATTACATAGAAAGTGGTTCTGAGAACATTTCTGATAGAGCTCAAGAACATTTCTGATAGAGCTCAAGCTGTTACAGACTGATTCTGATCCAGATTGCATTACATAGAAAGTGGTTCTGAGAACATTTCACTTTCAAACCTAAAATCTCTTCAGATCGACTCCAAACTTTTACAGACTGTGTTTCTGCTCTAAGAAACAAAATTTCATTACATAGAAAGTGGATATAGGAACATTTCACTTTCAAACCTAAAATCTCTTCAGATCGGCTCCAAACTTTTACAGACTGTGTTTCTGCTCTAAGAAACGAGATTGAATTACATAGAAAGTGGTTCTCAGAACATTTCACTTTCAAACCTAAAATCTCTTCAGATCGGCTCCAAACTTTTACAGACTGTGTTTCTGCTCTAAGAAACGAGATTGAATTACATAGAAAGTGGTTCTCAGAACATTTCAGTTTCAAACCTAAAATCTCTTCAGATCGGCTCCAAACTTTTACTGACTGTGTTTCTGCTCTTAGAAACAAGATTGCATTACATAGAAAGTGGTTCTGAGAACATTTCATTCAAAACTAGAAAAGATTCGGATAGACCTCAAACTGTTACAGACTGTTTCTGAACTAAGAAACGAAATTGCATTACATAGAAAGTGGATATGGGAAAATTTCACTTTCAAACCAAATATCTCTTCTGATCGGTTCCAAACTTTTACAGACTGTGTTTCTGCTCTTAGAAACAAGATTGCATTACATCGAAAGAGGTTCTGAGAACATTCCACTTTTAAACCAAAAATCTCTTCTGATAGACCTCAAACTGTTACAGACTGTGTTTCTGCTTTAAGAAACAAAATTGCATTACATAGAAAGTGGATATGAGAACATATAATGTGGTTCTCAGAACATTTCACTTTCAAACCTAAAATCTCTTCAGATTGGCTCAATACTTTTACAGACTGTGTTTCTGCTCTTAGAAACAAGATTGCATTACATAGAAAGTGGTTATGAGAACATTTCTTTCAAAACTAGAAAAGATTCTGATAGACCTCAAACTGTTACAGACTGTTTCTGAACTAAGAAACCAGATTGCATTACATAGAAAGTGGTTCTGAGAACATTTCACTTTCAAACCTAAAATCTCCAAACTTTTACAGACTGTGTTTCTGCTCTAAGAAACAAAATTTCATTACATAGAAATTGGATATAGGAACATTTCACTTTCAAACCAAATATCTCTTCTGATCGGTTCCAAACTTTTACAGACTGTGTTTCTGCTCTAATAAAGGAGATTGCATTACATAGAAAGTGGTTCTCAGAACATTTCACTTTCAAACCTAAAATCTCTTCAGATCGGCTCCAAACTTTTACAGACTGTGTTTCTGCTCTTAGAAACGAGATTGAATTACATAGAAAGTGGTTCTCAGAATATTTCACTTTCAAACCTAAAATCTCTTCAGATCGGCTCCAAACTTTTACAGACTGTGTTTCTGCTCTAAGAAATGAGATTGCATTTACATAGAAAATGGAAATCCACTTTGGTTTGAAAGTGGAGAACCACTTTCAAAACAAATATCTCTTCAGATCGGCTCCATACATTTACAGACTGTGTTTCTGCTAAGAAGCAAGATTGCAATATATAGAAAATGGTTCTGAGAATATTTCACTTTGAAACCTAAAATCTCTTCAGATCGGCTCCATACTTTTACAGACTGTGTTTCTGCTCTTAGAAACAAGATTGCATTACATAGAAAGTGGTTCTGAGAACATTTCTTTCAAAACTAGAAAAGATTCTGATAGACCTCAAACTGTTACTGAACTAAGAAACCAGATTGCATTACATCGAAAGTGGTTCTGAGAACATTCCACTTTTAAACCAAAAATCTCTTCTGATAGACCTCAAACTTTTACAGACTGTGTTTCTGCTCTAAGAAACAAGATTGCATTACATAGAAAGTGGTTCTGAGAACATTTCTTTCAAAACTAGAAAAGATTCTGATAGACCTCAAACTGTTACAGACTGTTTCTGAACTAAGAAACAAAATTGCATTACATAGAAAGTGGATATGGGAAAATTTCACTTTCAAACCAAATATCTCTTCAGATCGGCTCCAAACTTTTACAGACTGTGTTTCTGCTCTTAGAAACAAGATTGCATTACATAGAAAGTGGTTCTGAGAACATTTCTTTCAAAACTAGAAAAGATTCGGATAGACCTCAAACTGTTACAGACTGTTTCTGAACTAAGAAACCAGATTGCATTACATCGAAAGTGGTTCTGAGAACATTCCACTTTTAAACCAAAAATCTCTTCTGATAGACCTCAAACTTTTACAGACTGTGTTTCTGCTCTAAGAAACATGATTGCATTACATAGAAAGTGGTTCTGAGAACATTTCTTTCAAAACTAGAAAAGATTCTGATAGACCTCAAACTTTTACAGACTGTTTCTGAACTAAGAAACAAAATTGCATTACATAGAAAGTGGATATGGGAAAATTTCACTTTCAAACCAAATATCTCTTCAGATCGGCTCCAAACTTTTACAGACTGTGTTTCTCCTCTTAGAAACAAGATTGCATTATATAGAAAGTGGTTCTGAGAACATTTCTGATAGAGCTCAAGAACATTTCTGATAGAGCTCAAGCTGTTACAGACTGATTCTGATCCAGATTGCATTACATAGAAAGTGGTTCTCAGAACATTTCACTTTCAAACCTAAAATCTCTTCAGATCGGCTCCATACTTTTACAGACTGTGTTTCTGCTAAGAAGCAAGATTTCAATACATAGAAAATGGTTCTGAGAATATTTCACTTTGAAACCTAAAATCTCTTCAGATCGGCTCCAAACTTTTACAGACTGTGTTTCTGCTAGGAAGCAAGATTGCAATACATAGAAAATAGTTCTGAGAATATTTCACTTTGAAACCTAAAATCTCTTCAGATCGGCTCCAAACTTTTACAGACTGTGTTTCTGCTCTTAGAAACAAGATTACATTACATAGAAAGGGGTTCTGAGAACATTTCTTTCAAAACTAGAAAAGATTCTGATAGACCTCAAACTGTTACATACTGTTTCTGAAGTAAGAAACATACATTGCATTACATAGAAAAATCTCTTCTGATAGACCTCAAACTGTTACAGAGTGTGTTTCTTCTCTAAGAAACAAAATTGCATTACATAGAAAGTGGATATAGGAAAATTTCACTTTCAAATCAAATATCTCTTTTGATCGGTTCCAAACTTTTACAGACTGTGTTTCTGCTCTTAGAAACAAGATTGCATTACTTAGAAAGTGGTTCTGAGAACATTTCTTTCAAAACTAGAAAAGATTTTGATAGACCTCAAACTGTTACAGACTGTTTCTGAACTGAGAAACCAGATTGCATTACATAGAAAGTGGATATGGGAACATTTCACTTTCAAACCAAATATCTCTTCTGATAGACCTCAAACTGTTACAGACTGTTTCTGAACTAAGAAACCAGATTGCATTACATCGAAAGTGGTTCTGAGAACATTTCTTTCAAATCTAAAATCTCGGCTCCAAACTTTTACAGACTGTGTTTCTGCTCTTAGAAACAAGATTGCATTACATAGAAAGTGGTTCTGAGAACATTTCTGATAGAGCTCAAGAACATTTCTGATAGAGCTCAAGCTGTTACAGACTGATTCTGATCCAGATTGCATTACATAGAAAGTGGTTCTGAGAACATTTCACTTTCAAACCTAAAATCTCTTCAGATCGACTCCAAACTTTTACAGACTGTGTTTCTGCTCTAAGAAACAAAATTTCATTACATAGAAAGTGGATACAGGAACATTTCACTTTCAAACCAAATATCTCTTCTGATCGGTTCCAAACTTTTACAGACTGTGTTTCTGCTCTAATAAAGGAGATAGCATTACATAGAAAGTGGTTCTCAGAACATTTCACTTTCAAACCTAAAATCTCTTCAGATCGGCTCCAAACTTTTAAAGACTGTGTTTCTGCTCTAAGAAACGAGATTGAATTACATAGAAAGTGGTTCTCAGAACATTTCAGTTTCAAACCTAAAATCTCTTCAGATCGGCTCCAAACTTTTACAGACTGTGTTTCTGCTCTAAGAAACAAGATTGCATTACATAGAAAGTGGTTCTCAGAACATTTCACTTTCAAACCTAAAATCTCTTCAGATCGGCTCCAAACTTTTACAGACTGTGTTTCTGCTCTAAGAAACAAAATTTCATTACATAGAAAGTGGATATAGGAACATTTCACAAGATTGCATTACATAGAAAGGGGTTCTGAGAACATTTCTTTCAAAACTAGAAAAGATTCTGATAGACCTCAAACTGTTACAGACTGTTTCTGAACTAAGAAACCAGATTGCATTACATCGAAAGTACTTCTGAGAACATTCCACTTTTAAACCAAAAATCTCTTCTGATAGACCTCAAACTTTTACAGACTGTGTTTCTGCTCTAAGAAACAAGATTGCATTACATAGAAAGTGGTTCTCAGAACATTTCACTTTGAAACCTAAAATCTCTTCAGATCGGCTCCAAACTTTTACAGACTGTGTTTCTGCTAGGAAGCAAGATTGCAATACATAGAACTATTTAGTTCTGAGAATATTTCACTTTGAAACCTAAAATCTCTTCAGATCAGCTCCAAACTTTTACAGACTGTGTTTCTGCTCTAAGAAACGAGATTGAATTACATAGAAAGTGGTTCTCAGAACATTTCACTTTCAAACCTAAAATCTCTTCAGATCGGCTCCAAACTTTTACAGACTGTGTTTCTGCTCTAAGAAACAAAATTTCATTACATAGAAAGTGGATATAGGAACATTTCACAAGATTGCATTACATAGAAAGGGGTTCTGAGAACATTTCTTTCAAAACTAAAAAGATTCTGATAGACCTCAAACTTTTATAGACTGTTTCTGAACTAAGAAACAAGATTGCATTACATCGAAAGTGGTTCTGAGAACATTTCACTTTCAAACCTAAAATCTTTTCAGATCTAAGATCTTCAAACTTTTACTGACTGTGTTTCTGCTCTAAGAAACGAGATTGCATTACATAGAAAGTGGGAATCCACTTTGGTTTGGTTTGTTCTGAGAACATTCCACTTTTAAACCAAAAATCTCTTCTGATAGACCTCAAACTTTTACAGACTGTGTTTCTGCTCTAAGAAACAAGATTGCATTACATAGAAAGTGGTTCTCAGAACATTTCACTTTCAAACGCAAAATCTCTTCAGATCGGCTCCAAAATTTTAAAGACTGTTTCTGCTCTAATAAATGAGATTGCATTACATAGAAATTGGTTCTCAGAACATTTCACTTTCAAACCTAATATCTCTTCTGATCGGTTCCAAACTTTTACAGACTGTGTTTCTGCTCTAAGAAACCAGATTGAATTACATAGAAAGTGGAAATCCACTTTGGTTTGAAAGTGGAGAACCACTTTCAAACCAAATATCTCTTCAGATCGGCTCCAATCTTTTACAGACTGTGTTTCTGCTCTTAGAAACAAGATTGCATTACATAGAAAGTGGTTATGAGAACATTTCTTTCAAAACTAGAAAAGATTCTGATAGACCTCAAACTGTTACAGACTGTTTCTGAACTAAGAAACAAGATTGCATTACATCGAAAGTGGTTCTGAGAACATTTCACTTTCAAACCAAATATCTCTTCAGATCGACTCCAAACTTTTACAGACTGTTTTTCTGCTCTAAGAAACTAAATTTCATTACATAGAAAGTGGATATAGGAACATTTCACTTTCAAACCAAATATCTCTTCTGATCGGTTCCAAACTTTTACAGACTGTGTTTCTGCTCTTAGAAACAAGATTGCATTACATAGAAAGTGGTTCTGAGAACATTTCTGATAGAGCTCAAGAACATTTCTGATAGAGCTCAAGCTGTTACAGACTGATTCTGATCCAGATTGCATTACATAGAAAGTGGTTCTGAGAACATTTCACATTCAAACCTAAAATCTCTTCAGATCGACTCCAAACTTTTACAGACTGTTTTTCTGCTCTAAGAAACAAAATTTCATTACATAGAAAGTGGATATAGGAACATTTCACTTTCAAACCAAATATCTCTTCTGATCGGTTCCAAACTTTTACAGACTGTGTTTCTGCTCTTAGAAACAAGATTGCATTACAGAACAAGCTCCGAACCACATAGGGAGGAGCGATGACAAATCGGCCGAAGCCTTGGGGACCAATCGGCTAGGCGCAGGGGGGGGGGGAGGGGGGGTAGGATAGATTAGGGTGAGCGGAAGGGAGGTCGCCCCTTTCGATCCGGCTTCACATGAGGCGGTCGCGGCTTCCCTTCCGCTCATCCACTGCAATAGTAGAGTTGTCTCTCACCTGGCTGCACACGCGGCGAGGAGCAGTCCCCGATCCATGGGGAGCGGAAGGGAGATCGCGGGAGACCATGGCAGCGTGTCTCCTAGTTTCTGGGTTTGTCTCCTCACGTGTGTCGCCGGCTCGATCCGCTCCCGGCGTGCACTCACCCCTGCGGAGCGGCGCGCAGCATCACACCCCGAGTCTCCATTGTGGTGTCGCGGCCTAGCGGGGCCCGCCGAGACGCTCCCTCGTATGCCTGCGGGATTGGAACGTCTCAGTGGAGCCGCCGCGCCTGAGCACTTCGGCGGTGGGGTAGGGGGATTTGAGGCGCGTCCTCCCAGCTGCCATGCTCCCTCCCCGAACCAGGCAGCATGGCAGCCTGCGGCCGCACTGAGCCACCTTTGCTGCTCTCTCTCCTGCTCTCTCTCTCCTGCCTTTCGGACAGGGAGGGCGGATGCACCGGGCGGGCTGGGACGTCGACTCCACTCACCCAGCCGCTGGCCGTGTCGGGGCCAGCGGCGCCGGCGCTCAGGGCCTGCGACTCCCCTCCTCCTCAGCCGCGGGCCGCGTTGGGGCAGGCGGCTCGCGGCGCCGACCGGCGCTCTGGGGCGCCGGCGCTGGATGCCAACGACTCCCCTGGGCAGCGTTGGGGCAGGCGGCTTGCGAGTGCGGCGCCCGATGGTGGTGGGTGTGACTCCACGTGGCCCCGCGCGGCCTTGAGCGTCGCGGCGACGATCCTCTGCAAAAAAAAAAAAAAAAAAAAGGAAGACAGGCCGCCGACCGGAGTTTCGGGCCCTCACTCCGGGAGGTGGTAGTCGGCCTGGCTCCCCATCGCCGTGCGCTCCTTCACCCCGTGAGGAGGGGGGCGGGCCAGTGGTAGATGCCCGAGTGCGGCACCACGAGGCCCGCGCCTCAATCGTCACAACGTGGTCAGGCGCGGGCCACGCTCGCAATGACCCTCGCTATGACCCCGGCCACATAGCTGGTAAGTTCTCCGTGCGAACGGCCGTATCGGCCATGGAGAGTGCGGCACCTCGTGGACTGTACCTCGGGTTCAAGCAGGCTTTTGCTGGCCATGCGGCCGAGACTTTCACCTGTGGCTTGTGCTCACATGAGAGCGCATAGCTTGCTTGCACTGTGCTCTCTCTACTGAGAAACAGGATTTGTCCTGCTTGATATCATTGTTTGAATACTATTCTCCTCAAAAAAAAAAAAAAAAAAATTTTGGGTGACCTTTAAATCCAATATTAATGTTTTCTTTATTAAGTGAGGCAATTATATGCTATTTAATAAAATGCTATTTAATGCTACGCTATTAGGCTATTATATGCTAGTTAATAAAATGCTATTTATTAAGTTAGGCAATTATATGCTATTTAAAAAAATGCTATTTAATGCTACGCTATTAGGTTATTATATGCTAGTTAATAAAATGCTATTTATTAAGTTAGGCAATTATATGCTATTTAATGCTACGCTATTAGGCTATTATATGCTAGTTAATAAAATGCTATTTGATGCTATGCTATTAGGCAATTATTTGCTATGCTATTAGGCTATTATATGCTATATAAAAAAAAAAAAAAAAAAAAAAATGCTATTTAATGCTATGCTAATAGGCAATTATTTGCTACGCTATTAGGCTACTATATGCTATTTAATAAAATACCATAAAATTCTATGCTATTAGGCAATTATACGCTATCTACAGCTATTATATGCTATTTAATTAAATGCTATGCTATTAGGCAATTATATGCTATTTAATAAGATACTATTTAATGCTATGCTATTAGGATATTATATGCTAGTTAATAAAATGCGATTTGATGCTATGCGATTAGGCAATTAGTTGCTATGCTATTAGGCTATTATATGCTAGTTAATAAAATGCTATTTAATGCTATGCTATTAGGCTATTATATGCTAGTTAATAAAATGCTATTTAATGCTATGCTATTAGGCTATTATATGCTTGTTAATAAAATGCTTTTGATATAAAAGGCTATTTGATGCTATGCTATGAGGCAATTATTTGCTATGCCATGAGGCCATTATATGCTATTTAAAGGCTCTTATCTGCTATTAGCTGCCATTATATGCTATTCCGATCCCACTATATGCGATACCTACAACTTAGCAGCAATGCTCTTTCTCCAACTGGAGTTTCTGATGGCTTGAGTCCTATATTGTATTTAAGCATGATCCCAGAAGGAGGGCTTACTAATATTAGGGCCTGTCTCGGGTTCCAATCCATGTATGCCTGTACTGACTGTCTTTATTCTTTAGTACTTATTATAGCCATGCCTGCTCAACGTAAGCCTCGATCAAAACCAGCACTGCAGAAAAGCCCACAGCTAAGAGTCAAAGAAAGACTAGGACCACACGCATCACAACAACAGCGTTGGCTTCGACGGCGGCTTCTGCGTCCTCAACAGCGGCTTCTGCGGCCTCAACAGCGGCACCGGCTTCTGCGCTTTTACGGCCGCACAGCCTCAACAAGAACAGCTGGTTCTCTTGCTATCTGTATTTGCTATGCAACGTGGCACCAACGCGCTGGTCTCCAGCTGGTTCTCTTGCTATCTGTATTTGCTATGCAACGTGTCACCAACGCGCTGGTCTCCAGCTGGTTCTCTGGCTATCTGTATATGCTATGCAACGTGGCACCAACGCGCTGGTCTCCAGCGGTTTCTCTTGCCTGCCTTTGTTACTATACGTCTATCTTATGCATATTTATAGAGCCAGCCTCACTGTCTCTATTCTTTTAGTACTTCTTATAGACATGCTGGCTCAACGTAAGTCGCGAGCAAAACGTAAGCCACGAGCAAAACCAGCAGCTCAGATACAGCCCTCAGCGACTAGGTAGAAAAAGACTAGGACTACGCGTGCCAAAACATCAGCGGCTCTAACAGCCGAGGCTTCCACGGCCTCAACTGCAGCGGCAGCTTCTACGGCAGCACAATTTCAGCAATATACAACAGCAGAGGCTTCCACGGCCTCAACTGCAGCGCCAGCTTCTACGGCAGCACAAATTCGGCAATACACAACATCAGCGGCTCTAACAGCAGAGGCTTCCACGGCCTCAACTTCAGCGCCAGCTTCTTCGGCAGCACAATCCCAGCAAGATCTAGTTGCCTTAATGGCGGAGTTCCAGAGGCAGATACTTCAGCACGGGGTTCAAACGGTGCACCAACGACTTCTGCACCAGCACCGACATATCCACCTCCAGCACAGCCGATGTTACCAGCACAGCCGCTGTTGGTCCCAGGCTATTCATACTATCTTGATTACCAGAGACCACAACAGCTGATATCTGGAATCCTGTACTCGCAATCAGCGGCAGTACGATAATCAGCATCTGGGAGGTAAGTTCGATGCACGAAGGGACAGGGCTTTAGAGGGATATAAATGGAATCGGCGTGCTCACATATCGGCTACAGATAGAACAATTTTACTTTGGTTATATGAAAGTTATAAAGGGATAGAAGCTGGGACCTTAAGGGGTCTACTTTCGCTTTATCCATTTAACGACTTACATATGGGATTTATAAGACCTTCAGAAGGAGAGTTTACTTTACCTCAACAGCATCTACGGGACATTATGTCCGATGCCTCCCTTACGGCTTGCAGTACTTCCAGACCTACTACACACAGGCTAGGCTTATCAGTACATTGGATAAGCTCCTCTGTACATCGGGTAGGTTTTTCAGTACATGGGATATTCTCCGCAGTAGCAGGACATTGGATATGCTCCTCTGTACAAGGGCTAGGCTTATCAGCACATTACATGTGCTCCTATGTACAGTTTGGATATGCTCCTCTGTATCGGTGCATTGGTTATGCTCCTCTGTACAGGCTAGGCCTACATAGGCTTATCAGTACATTGGATATGCTCCTCTGTATCAGTACATTGGATATGCTCCTCTCTACATTGGCTAGGCCTATCAGTACATTGGAGGTGCTCCTCAGTACATGGGCTAGGCTTATCAGCACATTGCATTTGCTCCTCCGTACATTGGCTAGGCTTAGCAACACATGGCATTTTCGGCCTATCAGTACATTGGATGTGCTCCTCAGTACATTGGCTAGGCTTATCAACACATTGCATTTGCTCTACTGTACATTATCAGCGCATGGCATTTGCTCCTATATACATGGGCTATTGGCTAGGCTTATCAGCACATTGCATGCGCTCCTCTGTACATTGGCTAGGCTTCTCAGCACATTGCATGTGCTCCCCCGTACATTTGCTAGGCTTATCAGCACATGGCATGTGCTCCTCTATACGGCCTATCAGCACATTGGCTAGGCTTAGATACATTGGCTAGGCTTATTAGCACGTCGCATGGGCTCCGCATTGGCTAGGCTTATCAGCACATTGCATGTGCTCCACTGTACATTTGCTAGGCTTATCAGCACATTGCATGTGCTCCTCCGCTGTACATTTGCTAGGCTTATCATCTCATTGCATGTGCTCCTCTATACGGCCTATCAGCACATGCATGCTCCTCTGTGCATTGGCTAGGCTTATCAGCACATACAGTTGCTAGGCTTTCAGCACCTAGGTACATTGGCAACGCTTATCAGCACATCGCAAATGCTCTACATTGGCTAGGCTTATCACAGCAGAGGCTTCCACGGCCTCAACTGCAGCGGCAGCTTCTACGGCAGCACAATATCAGCAATATACAGCAGCAGAGGCTTCCACGGCCTCAACTGCAGCGCCAGCTTCTACGGCAGCACAATATCAGCAATATACAACATCAGCGGCTCATTGGCAACGCTTATCAGCACATTGCATGTGCTCCTCGGTACAGTGGCAACGCTTATCATCACATCGCATGTGCTCTACATTGGCTAGGCTTATCACAATATGCTATGGCTGGCTATGCTCTTTACATGCTATTTTATGCTATTATATGCAATGGGCCATTATATGCTATTGCTGGCTTGCCATTATATGCTATTGCTGGCTATTGGATGCTCTTTACATGCTATTTTATGCTATTATATGCAATTGGCCATGCTATGCGATTGGCCATTATATGCTATTGCTGGCTATTGGATGCTCTTCACATGCTATGTTATGCTATTATATGCGATTGGCCATGCTCTTTACATGCTATTTTATGCTATTATATGCACTTGGCCATGCTATGCGATTGGCCATTATATGCTATTGCTGGCTATTGGATGCTCTTTACATGCTATTTTATGCTATTATGCTATTGCTGGCTATTGGATGCTCTTTACATGCTATTTTATGCTATTATATGCAATTGGCCATGCTATGCGATTGGCCATTATATGCTATTGCTGGCTATTGGATGCTCTTCACATGCTATGTTATGCTATTATATGCGATTGGCCATGCTCTTTACATGCTATTTTATGCTATTATATGCACTTGGCCATTATATGCTATTGCTGGCTATTGGATGCTCTTTACATGCTATTTTATGCTATTATATGCGATTGGCCATGCTCTTTACATGCTATTTTATGCTAGTATATGCGATTGGCCATTATATGCTATTGCTGGCCATTGTATGCGCTTTACATGCTATTTTACGCTATTATATGCTATTATATGCGATTGGCCATGCTCTTTACATGCTATTTTATGCTATTATATGCGATTGGCCATTATATGCTATTGCTGGCTATTGTATGCTCTTTACATGCTATTTTACGCTATTATATGCGATTGGCCATTATATGCTATTGCTGGCTATTGTTTGTTGCATATATAACTTGAGTAAGCTGAGACAATGAAGTTAGCAGGACCTTGGCAAATATCAGTTGATGAAGTTTGCATATATCAGTTGATGAAGTTACCCGTACCTTGAGCTGTACCCGTGCAGTGGGTTGCGTACATTTCATTACACTGAGGCGATTCATTGCGACGCTGTACCCGTGCAGTGGGTTGCGTATATATTTCATTACACTGAGGCGATTCATTGCGAAAAGTTATTTCATTACACCGAGGCGATTCATTGCGAAAAGTTATCAGTACCTGAGGCGATTCAGTACGAAAAGTTATCAGTACCTTTGCATACCCATGCAGTGGGTATCATATAGGCCGCAGCTACAGCACTTGGGGGGAACCCGCGATAAGCGAGGTTTCGCTATCCCGGGTAGTGGAGGGTAAGCACAGCATATGAGTCAACGACATACACCTTTACATTGCTTAGGAAATTGGGCATGTCACCTTGCTTGGACGGCAGGGAGGCCAGGCCCTGATCTTCACAGCAACGTACTGCTGATGAGAGGACACATCCTTGAACGGGATAGGTCCAGCGAGCAGGGGAAGCTGTTACGTCAACTCAGATTCGGAGAGGATGAAGAGGCATATGCTGTGCACCTGATCATGTGGTGGTCATACCTGATTGGTTAGTCTGCTCAATTGATGATAGTTGTGATGTAATAGTGCTGTTATGGCTGCGGCCTAATAAATTCCACACTAGTTGAAAACGCTTGTGTAGTGTCTTTGTTTTCCGGACCAAGGGGTCGAGCACCAAGTGCTGAGTGCACGATTTGAGAACAAGCTCCGAACCACATAGGGAGGAGCGATGACAAATCGGCCGAAGCCTTGGGGACCAATCGGCTAGGCGCAGGGGGGGGGGGAGGGGGGTAGGATAGATTAGGGTGAGCGGAAGGGAGGTCGCCCCTTTCGATCCGGCTTCACATGAGGCGGTCGCGGCTTCCCTCCCGCCCACCCTTTATTTCTGTCGCAGCCAGACTGGAAAGGAGGGTAAGCACAGCATATGAGTCAACGACATACACCTTTACATTGCTTAGGAAATTGGGCATGTCACCTTGCTTGGACGGCAGGGAGGCCAGGCCCTGATCTTCACAGCAACGTACTGCTGATGAGAGGACACATCCTTGAACGGGATAGGTCCAGCGAGCAGGGGAAGCTGTTACGTCAACTCAGATTCGGAGAGGATGAAGAGGCATATGCTGTGCACCTGATCATGTGGTGGTCATACCTGATTGGTTAGTCTGCTCAATTGATGATAGTTGTGATGTAATAGTGCTGTTATGGCTGCGGCCTAATAAATTCCACACTAGTTGAAAACGCTTGTGTAGTGTCTTTGTTTTCCGGACCAAGGGGTCGAGCACCAAGTGCTGAGTGCACGATTTGATAGAAAGTGGTTCTGAGAACATTTCACATTCAAACCTAAAATCTCTTCAGATCGACTCCAAACTTTTACAGACTGTTTTTCTGCTCTAAGAAACAAAATTGCATTACATAGAAAGTGGATATGGGAACATTTCACTTTCAAACCAAATATCTCTTCAGATCGGCTCCAAACTTTTACAGACTGTGTTTCTGCTCTTAGAAACAAGATTGCATTACATAGAAAGTGGTTCTGAGAACATTCCACTTTTAAACCAAAAATCTCTTCTGATAGACCTCAAACTTTTACAGACTGTGTTTCTGCTCTAAGAAACAAGATTGCATTACATAGAAAGTGGTTCTCAGAACATTTCACTTTCAAACCTAATATCTCTTCTGATCGGTTCCAAACTTTTACAGACTGTGTTTCTGCTCTAAGAAACCAGATTGAATTACATAGAAAGTGGTTTTCAGTTTCTGATCTTAGAAACAAGATTGCATTACATAGAAAGTGTTTATGAGAACATTTCTTTCAAAACTAGAAAAGATTCTGATAGACCTCAAACTGTTACAGACTGTTTCTGAACTAAGAAACGAAATTGCATTGGATATGGGAAAATTTCACTTTCAAACCAAATATCTCTTCAGATCGGCTCCACATTTTTACAGACTGTGTTTCTCCTCTTAGAAACAAGATTGCATTATATAGAAAGTGGTTCTGAGAACATTTCACATTCAAACCTAAAATCTCTTCAGATCGACTCCAAACTTTTACAGACTGTTTTTCTGCTCTAAGAAACAAAATTGCATTACATAGAAAGTGGATATAGGAACATTTCACTTTCAAACCAAATATCTCTTCTGATCGGTTCCAAACTTTTACAGACTGTGTTTCTGCTCTAAGAAACGAGATTGAATTACATAGAAAGAGGTTCTCAGAACATTTCACTTTCAATCCTAAAATCTCTTCAGATCGGCTCCAAACTTTTACAGAATGTGTTTCTGCTCTAAGAAACGAGATTGAATTACATAGAAAGTGGTTCTCAGAACATTTCACTTTCAAACCTAAAATCTCTTCAGATCGGCTCCAAACTTTTACAGAATGTGTTTCTGCTCTAAGAAACAAGATTGCATTACATAGAAAGTGGTTCTCAGTTTCTGCTCTAAGAAACAAAATTGCATTACATAGAAAGTGGTTATGGGAACATTTCACTTTCAAACCAAATATCTCTTCTGATAGACTGTTACAGACTGTTTCTGAACTAAGAAACCAGATTGCATTACATCGAAAGTGGTTCTGAGAACATTTCTTTCAAATCTAAAATCTCGGCTCCAAACTTTTACAGACTGTGTTTCTGCTCTTAGAAACAAGATTGCATTACATAGAATAGGCAGCCCGAGAGCTCGTCTCGACGGGCGTACCTAACGCGGAGCTGGGAGGCCCGCGTGGTAGCCCGTCGGAGACGCGGGACCGTAAGGGGGGAATAGGAGGCAGGGGATTGGTCGGCAGGTCTGCCCGCCGCTGGGAAGACCTGCCATTGGTAGCCGCGGCCGCGGAGGGCGTCGGGAGGGGGGAGGGTTTATAAGTTGAGCCTCGGAGGACTAAGGGCGTTTCTGGTCCTCCGAGACGGCTTTGGCGGCATGGAGTCGGGTTCGGGTTCCGGTGCCGGTGCGGTCGAGCTCTCCTTCGCAGCAGGGAGCTCCTTTGATGAAGAGGAAGAGCCGGTGAGTACCGTGCCGACCCGGGAGCGTTCCCTGCCGCCGAGGCGTTCTCGGGAGATTGCCCGGGAGTCCATTGCGCTGGGGGCTGGAGGGGGACCGTTGGAAATCGCGCGGTCCGGCGGGAGGGCCCGCAAAGTGGTGAGGTCCGGTGGTTCTGTCGGGGGGAGGGTGGTGGCGGAGTCTGGGCGTGCATCGCTGACCGCGGGGGAGGTTTATAGCATGACTGGGCCTGAGCCACGTGCTGATCTCGTGAGTCAGCCGGATGTGTTGCATACTGCAACAGTGGTGTCGGATTTTTCACTTCCCCAGACCGGTGACCACTTACAGAGCGGGGGTGCGGTTGCGGGCCCAACGGAGAGAGCAGTGCAGTTCAGGGTTCCGGCAAGTGCTGGGACGGTCGGTGCTGGGGGCCTGGGAGATCCTGTTGGTGGTTTGAGCGTGGGTGTCTCTGCGCCTGCGCAGAACATCGGCTTGCCCTCTGTTCATTCTTCCTTCTGGCCTCCCTGGGCTTCGGGGTCTTGGGGTGCGGGTTGGAGTCCGGTGCCCTGGCCGATGGGGGGCGCTGGAGTATTCGATCCGGCGTCCGCGTGGGGCCGTGGGATGGGTCGTGGCGGCGGTCCTTCGGATTGGTGGGCCCTTGGGGGAGTGGGGGGTGCTGGTGATCCTTTTGGGGTTCCTCCTTCTGGTGCTGTGCAGTTGTCTGGTCCTTGTTTTGGTTTGTCTTCGCAGGTCTTCGCTGGTTCGTCGGTAGGACGTGAAGCTGCGGCCACCTCCTTCCAGGAGCAAGTACAGAGATCCGGTGGTGTTCAGACGGAGGAGCCCGGACGGAGGGGACTTGGTCGTGTGGTTGCTGCGGATGGCGCTGCTGGCGGAGGGATATCGGCGATGTCCGGACAGCGGGGTCCTTACATGGTAGCTGCTGCGGATGGCGCTGCTGGAGGGTCGAGTGGACCGATCATCGCTGGAGGAGCACAGGACATGGGTAACATGGCCTTAGAGGCTGTTGAGGGTGGGGAACGGGGTAGGGGGAATGGGAAGGGTAAGCGCAAGCGCAAGCGGAGGGCTAGGGCTTCCTCCTCTTCTTCGTCTTCTTCTTCTTTAACCTCCACTGCTTCTTCGTCTTCCTCACGGTCTCGGTCGAGGGCGTTGGGCGAACAGGCGAGGCAAGAGAGTCAGGATAGGGGTGCTCCGGCATTGGTGGCGCTCACCGAGCTATGGGAGAAGGTTCCTAGAAGGTGGTGTCGAAAAATTAAAAAGCGAGCGTGCATTGATGTGTTTCGGCTCTTAGAGGGCAGGACGCGCAGGAGTAAAAAGAAGGTTAAGAAGGAAGAGGGCAAGGTTAAATCGGGTCAGGTCTCCCATAATATGGTTAACTGGACGCGGGCGTTTCTTCGTCTGGCCAGCGTATGGGGCCAGGCTCGTCCTCAGGATTATGGCCTGCTCTTGGCGTACATGGATTCTGTGCTTGACGCTTATCAGCGCTTCGGTGGTTGGGCCTGGCTCAATTATGACGAGGCCTTTCGAGATAAGATGGAAGAAAACAAGCACATGTCTTGGGGTACTCAAGATATCAATTTATGGCTAACGAATATGGCTAGACCTGGGGGAGCTGCGGCGAGTGTTGCGGCTCGATCGATGCAGCAAGGTTCGACGGGTGGGTACCGTTCCTTTCGGTCCGGAGCAGGGCAATCGGGTCAGGGTTCTGGGGGAGGGAATGACCTATGCTGGAAGTTCAACAAAGCGACGTGCCCCTTTCCGGATTGTAAATTCCGGCACGCCTGCTCTCTGTGTGGGCAGGGACACTCAGCGCTTAAATGCCCAAAAAAGGGAGTGGCCTTGCCCTCAGGGGCAGCAAAATGAGGTGGGTTCCTCTGGGGTCCCCACTCCGATTAAGGTGGGGGCCTTCCGGCCGTGGTTGCGCTGTTATAGTGATCGGAGGGCTGCAGTACTTTTGGAGAAGGGTTTTGTTGAGGGTTTTGTTATACCGTACGAGAAGCCGGTGGCTTCGGTGCGGGTTCCTAACGCATCCTCCGTGAATAGCCTGCGGGAGGTGGTTCGGTCGAAATTGCAAGAGGAGGCTAGACTTGGGCGCATTGCGGGGCCTTTTCGAGAGCAGCCTTTCTTGGTTATGATGGTCTCCCCATTGGCTATCATTCCTAAGAAGGACCCTGGTAAGTTCCGTTTGATTCACAATCTGTCCCGGCCGTTGGGCCGATCGGTCAACGAGGGCATTCCTCGTGACCTGTGTACAGTTCGCTATTCGTCTTTTGATTGTGCGCAACGTCTGGTGGGACAGGCTGGGTGTGGTGCTCTCCTGGCAAAGGTGGACATTGAGTCTGCCTTCCGGCTTTTACCTGTCCATCCCTCCTCGTATCCGTTGCTGGGTTTTCGATTCGAGGGCGGGTTTTATTACGATCGTTGTTTACCGATGGGCTGTTCCATCTCGTGCGCTTACTTTGAGATGTTTAGTACGTTCTTGCACTGGGTTACGGTACGCGTTGCACGGGCGGATTCGGTTGTTCACTATCTGGACGATTTTCTCTTTGTTGGAGCGGTGGGGTCTGCGGTGTGTTCTTGTTTAAAAGCGTCATTTGAAAGCGTGGCTGCTACATTTGGTATTCCGTTGGCGGCAGATAAATCGGAGGGCCCAACTACGGTGCTTACTTTTCTGGGTATTGAGATTGATACCGTGGCAATGGTTACCAGGTTGCCACTGGACAAGGTACAACTTCTGTTGTTGCAGATTTCTCGGTTGGCCGAGTCCCGCAGGGCTACCCTCAGAGACGTTCAATCACTGCTGGGATCTCTTAACTTTGCGTGTCGGGTATTGCCTATGGGGCGGGCTTTTGCTCGACGACTGGCTGCTGCCACCTCAGGCGTCCGTGATCGTCGCCACTTCGTGCGTATATCTGCGGGTATCCGGGCGGATCTTAGGATGTGGGTCGGGTTCCTCACGCGGTTTAATGGCACGTTGCCGATTCAACAGCCCGAGTTGTCTAACCTGGATTTGGAACTTTACTCTGATGCGGCAGGTGGCCTCGGTTTCGGCCTTTACTGCCAGGGGGACTGGTGTGCTGCGCCTTGGCCTGCTGCCTGGCAGCGGAGTGGTGTTACACGTAATGTGACTTTTTTGGAGCTTTTCCCGCTTCTGGTCGCCTGCGAACTTTGGCCGTCTCGGCTGCGTAATAAGCGCGTGCTATTTTGGTGTGATAATATGAGGGTTGTGGAGGTCGTCAATCGGCATGCCGCAAAATGTTTGCAGGTTAATCAGTTGATGCGTGAGATCGTTCTGCGTTGTTTGCGGCTCAATTTATACATTAGGGCTAGGCATGTGCCAGGGAGTCGCAACTGTATTGCTGACGCGCTTTCTCGCTTTAATTTTTCACAGTTTCGTCGGTTGGCGCCAGACGCGCAGCCTCGGGGGTTGCAGATGCCAGATCATTTATGGAGCCTGGTCGGGAAGGGCTCTGGGACTTGCTGAGACAGTCGGTGGCTCCTACCACCTGGACTCGATACAATGCTGGATTCCGTCGATTGTTCGCCTTCCTGTCTTCCCGGGATTGGTCCCCGGGACATGTATCCGAGACCCTGCTGGCGGAATTTGTGCTGGATTCGCATCGTGCTGGTTTTTCACGGGGAGTCGTGGCTGGCCATTTAGCTGGTTTTACATTCTTCTCTAGGGCCTTGGGGTGGCGTTGTCCGTCCTCGGGTTTCCTAGTGCGTAGACTTCTGACGGCTATGGCTAGGATTGCGCTGCGACAACCCGATGCTCGGCAGCCAATTTCTCACGACTTATTGACAAGGTTGATCGTGGAATTGCCGGCGGTGGCTCGGTCCCGATACGAGGTGCTGCTGTTCACTGCTGCTTTTTCGCTTGCCTTTTTCGGGGCTTTCTGCGTCGGTGAGCTACTGGTGCATCCTGCCGATACTGTGGGTGCGCGTGGCCTCTTATTGCGGCATGTACAGTGCGGCGACAGTACAGTTAGTTTATATCTGGCCAGATCCAAGACGGACCAGCTGGGCAGGGGCCGTACGGTGGTTTTGAATAAGATAAATGGTGTTACTTGCCCGGTTACGGCTCTGTGCGCCTATATGGCGGTTCGTCCTCCTTTGGGGTTGGCCTTGTTGTTGCACGTAGACGGCGGGCCCCTTACACGTTATCAGTTCTTAGCAGTGCTGCGTCTAGTTTTGCGCCGATGTGGCGAGGACCCAGCGCACTTTGGTACTCATTCATTTCGGATTGGGGCTGCCACTTGCGCCTTCCTGGCTGGGGTGCCCGGCGAGGGGATTCGACGGTTAGGGCGTTGGTCATCGGACTGTTATAGGAGTTACATCCGGCCTCACGGGATTGCACGAGGTTTAGATCAAGGAGGGATCTAGGTGGGGCAGCTTAGCCTATGTTTCCACTGAGGGGTACCTTGTTTTCGGGGGTGTGGGTGGATGTAGCTGGTTGGTGCATGCTCGGGTCTGACACTTTACTAACCAGGGTTAGGCGTTTTACTCTAGAACTGGATTTGATTGTTGGGTTTGCCTTGCAGATGTGGTGTGGCGACAGCGTACTGTGTGGATTGTCGGGCACTCCTTCGTCCACTGGGCGGGAGAGCGTGCCGCGATCCGGCCTGGTGGTCAGCACTTGGGTCTGCAGCACTTGGGCATTCGCGTGTCCTGGTGGGGTCAGCGGGGTATGCGGTGGCATCAGCTGTTACCGTTGCTGGCTGACTTCCGTCGTCGCCCTCGTCATCCGGATATCCTGCTGCTGCATTTGGGGGGTAACGACGTGGACTCTAAGACGGGGAAGCACCTGATTGACACTATTCTAGGGGATCTTCGGATGATATTGGAATGGTTCCCGGGCACGACGCTGCTGTGGTCGGACATTATTCCTCGACCACGTCGGCTGGAGTCCAGGAGATGGACCAGGGGTTTGTGCAAGGTTAACCGTCAGGTGGGGCGCTGGGTGGAGTCTAGGGGGGGTGCAACTATGACACGACTGGGTGGATGTGTTCTGTTTAGGTTTGTTTGCGAGGGATCGGGTACATTTTTCGGACGTGGGCTGGGATTTATTGTTGGACGATTTCTCGTCGGGTTGTGAGCGTTGGGCGCTATCTTAGTCGCAGCTCTGTTCATTGGGGGGGGGCCTGTAAGGGTTTACTGGCCCCTATGGCGGTATCTCGAGCTACTGGCTGGGCTCATCAGGTGATGAGCGGTGGGCCGGCTGGGAGCCGTGCCTGGTGGGTCAGGTGACCCGGGTTACTGGGGCATGTGGGGGACATGCCACCCCCCCAGATTCTTGCTTCATGGCGGGGTCGGGGGGCATAACCTGTTTTATTACAGTAGCTCGAAATAATTGTTTTATGATGTTTATACTGTTTATACATTGTTATGTTATTTAATAACCTGTTATGACCAATAAACTGGGCTGCGGCTAATTTTTACCATAATTAGTGTTGAGTATTTTGTGGGATAATGTAGGGGAGGGGGTAAGGGTGTGATATATTCATAGGTAGCGGGCCTATCCAGATTCCGCTGTTATAGGCAGCCCGAGAGCTCGTCTCGACGGGCGTACCTAACGCGGAGCTGGGAGGCCCGCGTGGTAGCCCGTCGGAGACGCGGGACCGTAACGGGGGAATAGGAGGCAGGGGATTGGTCGGCAGGTCTGCCCGCCGCTGGGAAGACCTGCCATTGGTAGCCGCGGCCGCGGAGGGCGTCGGGAGGGGGGAGGGTTTATAAGTTGAGCCTCGGAGGACTAAGAGCGTTTCTGGTCCTCCGAGACGGCTTTCCCGCCCGCCCATCCTTGGGTTTTGGGTAGAGAGGGGTGCGTTGGGATAGTTTGGGCGGTATCTCGAGCTACTGGCTGGGCTCATCAGGTGATGAGCGGTGGGCCGGCTGGGAGCCGTGCCTGGTGGGTCAGGTGACCCGGGTTACTGGGGCATGTGGGGGACATGCCACCCCCCCAGATTCTTGCTTCATGGCGGGGTCGGGGGGCATAACCTGTTTTATTACAGTAGCTCGAAATAATTGTTTTATGATGTTTATACTGTTTATACATTGTTATGTTATTTAATAACCTGTTATGACCAATAAACTGGGCTGCGGCTAATTTTTACCATAATTAGTGTTGAGTATTTTGTGGGATAATGTAGGGGAGGGGGTAAGGGTGTGATATATTCATAGGTAGCGGGCCTATCCAGATTCCGCTGTTAAGGGGTTCTGAGAACATTTCTTTCAAAACTAAAAAAGATTCTGATAGACCTCAAACTGTTACATACTGTTTCTGAAGTAAGAAACCAGATTGCATTACATAGAAAAATCTTTTCTGATAGACCTCAAACTTTTACAGACTGTGGTTCTGCTCTAAGAAACAAGATTGCATTACATAGAAAGTGGTTCTGAGACATTTCTGATAGAGCTCAAGAACATTTCTGATAGAGCTCAAGCTGTTACAGACTGATTCTGATCCAGATTGCATTACATAGAAAGTGGTTCTGAGAACATTTCACTTTCAAACCTAAAATCTCTTCAGATCGACTCCAAACTTTTACAGACTGTGTTTCTGCTCTAAGAAACAAAATTTCATTACATAGAAAGTGGTTCTGAGAACATTTCTGATAGAGCTCAAGAACATTTCTGATAGAGCTCAAGCTGTTACAGACTGATTCTGATCCAGATTGCATTACATAGAAAGTGGTTCTGAGAACATTTCACTTTCAAACCTAAAATCTCTTCAGATCGACTCCAAACTTTTACAGACTGTGTTTCTGCTCTAAGAAACAAAATTTCATTACATAGAAAGTGGATATAGGAACATTTCACTTTCAAACCTAAAATCTCTTCAGATCGGCTCCAAACTTTTACAGACTGTGTTTCTGCTCTAAGAAACGAGATTGAATTACATAGAAAGTGGTTCTCAGAACATTTCACTTTCAAACCTAAAATCTCTTCAGATCGGCTCCAAACTTTTACAGACTGTGTTTCTGCTCTAAGAAACGAGATTGAATTACATAGAAAGTGGTTCTCAGAACATTTCAGTTTCAAACCTAAAATCTCTTCAGATCGGCTCCAAACTTTTACTGACTGTGTTTCTGCTCTTAGAAACAAGATTGCATTACATAGAAAGTGGTTCTGAGAACATTTCTTTCAAAATTAGAAAAGATTCGGATAGACCTCAAACTGTTACAGACTGTTTCTGAACTAAGAAACAAAATTGCATTACATAGAAAGTGGATATGGGAAAATTTCACTTTCAAACCAAATATCTCTTCTGATCGGTTCCAAACTTTTACAGACTGTGTTTCTACTCTTAGAAACAAGATTGCATTACATCGAAAGTGGTTCTGAGAACATTCCACTTTTAAACCAAAAATCTCTTCTGATAGACCTCAAACTGTTACAGACTGTGTTTCTGCTTTAAGAAACAAAATTGCATTACATAGAAAGTGGATATGAGAACATATAATGTGGTTCTCAGAACATTTCACTTTCAAACCTAAAATCTCTTCAGATCGGCTCCATACTTTTAAGACTGTGTTTCTGCTCTTAGAAACAAGATTGCATTACATAGAAAGTGGTTTTGAGAACATTTCTTTCAAAACTAGAAAAGATTCTGATAGACCTCAAACTGTTACAGACTGTTTCTGAACTAAGAAACCAGATTGCATTACATCGAAAGTGGTTCTGAGAACATTCCACTTTTAAACCAAAAATCTCTTCTGATAGACCTCAAACTTTTACAGACTGTGTTTCTGCTCTAAGAAACAAGATTGCATTACATAGAAAGTGGTTCTGAGAACATTTCTTTCAAAACTAGAAAAGATTCTGATAGACCTCAAACTGTTACAGACTGTTTCTGAACTAAGAAACAAGATTGCATTACATAGAAAGTGGATATGGGAAAATTTCACTTTCAAACCAAATATCTCTTCAGATCGGCTCCAAACTTTTACAGACTGTGTTTCTGCTCTTAGAAACAAGATTGCATTACATAGAAAGTGGTTCTGAGAACATTTCTTTCAAAACTAGAAAAGATTCGGATAGACCTCAAACTGTTACATACTGTTTCTGAAGTAAGAAACATACATTGCATTACATAGAAAAATCTCTTCTGATAGACCTCAAACTGTTACAGAGTGTGTTTCTTCTCTAAGAAACAAAATTGCATTACATAGAAAGTGGATATGGGAAAATTTCACTTTCAAACCAAATATCTCTTTTGATCGGTTCCAAACTTTTACAGACTGTGTTTCTGCTCTTAGAAACAAGATTGCATTACTTAGAAAGTGGTTCTGAGAACATTTCTTTCAAAACTTTCAAAACTAGACCTCAAACTGTTACAGACTGTTTCTGAACTGAGAAACCAGATTGCATTACATAGAAAGTGGATATGGGAACATTTCACTTTCAAACCAAATATCTCTTCTGATAGACCTCAAACTGTTACAGACTGTTTCTGAACTAAGAAACCAGATTGCATTACATCGAAAGTGGTTCTGAGAACATTTCTTTCAAATCTAAAATCTCGGCTCCAAACTTTTACAGACTGTGTTTCTGCTCTTAGAAACAAGATTGCATTACATAGAAAGGGGTTCTGAGAACATTTCTTTCAAAACTAAAAAAGATTCTGATAGACCTCAAACTGTTACATACTGTTTATGAAGTAAGAAACCAGATTGCATTACATAGAAAAATCTTTTCTGATAGACCTCAAACTTTTACAGACTGTGGTTCTGCTCTAAGAAACAAGATTGCATTACATAGAAAATGGTTCTGAGAATATTTCACTTTCAAACCAAATATCTCTTCAGATCGGCTCCAAAATTTTAAAGACTGTTTCTGCTCTAATAATTGAGATTGAATTACATAGAAAGTGATTGTGAGAACATTTCTGATAGAGCTCAAGAACATTTCTGATAGAGCTCAAGCTGTTACAGACTGATTCTGATCCAGATTGCATTACATAGAAAGTGGTTCTGAGAACATTTCACATTCAAACCTAAAATCTCTTCAGATCGACTCCAAACTTTTACAGACTGTTTTTCTGCTCTAAGAAACTAAATTTCATTACATAGAAAGTGGATATAGGAACATTTCACTTTCAAACCAAATATCTCTTCTGATCGGTTCCAAACTTTTACAGACTGTGTTTCTGCTCTAAGAAACGAGATTGCATTACATAGAAAGTGGGAATCCACTTTGGTTTGGTTTGTTCTGAGAACATTCCACTTTTAAACCAAAAATCTCTTCTGATAGACCTCAAACTTTTACAGACTGTGTTTCTGCTCTAAGAAACAAGATTGCATTACATAGAAAGTGGTTCTCAGAACATTTCACTTTCAAACGCAAAATCTCTTCAGATCGGCTCCAAAATTTTAAAGACTGTTTCTGCTCTAATAAATGAGATTGCATTACATAGAAAGTGGTTCTCAGAACATTTCACTTTCAAACCTAATATCTCTTCTGATCGGTTCCAAACTTTTACAGACTGTGTTTCTGCTCTAAGAAACCAGATTGAATTACATAGAAAGTGGAAATCCACTTTGGTTTGAAAGTGGAGAACCACTTTCAAACCAAATATCTCTTCAGATCGGCTCCAATCTTTTACAGACTGTGTTTCTGCTCTTAGAAACAAGATTGCATTACATAGAAAGTGGTTATGAGAACATTTCTTTCAAAACTAGAAAAGATTCTGATAGACCTCAAACTGTTACAGACTGTTTCTGAACTAAGAAACAAGATTGCATTACATCGAAAGTGGTTCTGAGAACATTTCACTTTCAAACCAAATATCTCTTCAGATCGGCTCCAAACTTTTACAGACTGTGTTTCTGCTCTTAGAAACAAGATTGCATTACATAGAAAGTGGTTCTGAGAACATTTCTTTCAAAACTAGAAAAGATTCTGATAGACCTCAAACTGTTACAGACTGTTTCTGAACTAAGAAACGAAATTGCATTACATAGAAAGTGGATATGGGAAAATTTCACTTTCAAACCAAATATCTCTTCAGATCGGCTCCACATTTTTACAGACTGTGTTTCTCCTCTTAGAAACAAGATTGCATTATATAGAAAATGGTTCTGAGAACATTTCTGATAGAGCTCAAGAACATTTCTGATAGAGCTCAAGCTGTTACAGACTGATTCTGATCCAGATTGCATTACATAGAAAGTGGTTCTGAGAACATTTCACATTCAAACCTAAAATCTCTTCAGATCGACTCCAAACTTTTACAGACTGTTTTTCTGCTCTAAGAAACAAAATTTCATTACATAGAAAGTGGATATAGGAACATTTCACTTTCAAACCAAATATCTCTTCTGATCGGTTCCAAACTTTTACAGACTGTGTTTCTGCTCTTAGAAACAAGATTGCATTACATAGAAAGTGGTTATGAGAACATTCCACTTTTAAACCAAAAATCTCTTCTGATAGACCTCAAACTTTTACAGACTGTGTTTCTGCTCTAAGAAACAAGATTGCATTACATAGAATGTGGTTCTCAGACATTTGACTTTCAGACCTAAAATCTCTTCAGATCGGCTCCATACTTTTACAGACTGTGTTTCTGCTAATAAGCAAGATTGCAATACATAGAAAATGGTTCTGAGAATATTTCACTTTGAAACCTAAAATCTCTTCAGATCGGCTCCAAACTTTTACAGACTGTGTTTCTGCTAGGAAGCAAGATTGCAATACATAGAAAATGGTTCTGAGAATATTTCACTTTCAAACCAAATATCTCTTCAGATCGGCTCCAAAATTTTAAAGACTGTTTCTGCTCTAATAATTGAGATTGCATTACATAGAAAGTGGTTCTCAGAACATTTCACTTTCAAACCTAATATCTCTTCTGATCGGTTCCAAACTTTTACAGACTGTGTTTCTGCTCTAAGAAACCAGATTGAATTACATAGAAAGTGGTTTTCAGTTTCTGATCTTAGAAACAAGATTGCATTACATAGAAAGTGTTTATGAGAACATTTTTCAAAACTAGAAAAGATTCTGATAGACCTCAAACTGTTACATACTGTTTCTGAAGTAAGAAACCAGATTGCATTACATAGAAAAATCTCTACTGATAGACCTCAAACTTTTATAGACTGTGTTTCTGCTCAAGGAAACAAAATTGCATTACATAGAAAGTGGATATAGGAACATTTCACTTTCAAACCAAATATCTCTTCTGATCGGTTCCAAACTTTTATAGACTGTGTTTCTGCTCTAAGAAACAAGATTGCATTACATAGAAAGTGGTTATGAGAACATTTCTTTCAAAACTAGAAAAGATTCTGATAGACCTCAAACTGTTACAGACTTTTTCTGAACTAAGAAACAAGATTGCATTACATCGAAAGTGGTTCTGAGAACATTTCACTTTCAAACCTAAAATCTTTTCAGATCTAAGATCTCCAAACTTTTACTGACTGTGTTTCTGCTCTAAGAAACGAGATTGCATTACATAGAAAGTGGAAATCCACTTTGGTTTGGTTTGTTCTGAGAACATTCCACTTTTAAACCAAAAATCTCTTCTGATAGACCTCAAACTTTTACAGACTGTGTTTCTGCTCTAAGAAACAAGATTGCATTACATAGAAAGTGGTTCTCAGAACATTTCACTTTCAAACCTAATATCTCTTCTGATCGGTTCCAAACTTTTACAGACTGTGTTTCTGCTCTAAGAAACCAGATTGAATTACATAGAAAGTGGTTTTCAGTTTCTGATCTTAGAAACAAGATTGCATTACATAGAAAGTGTTTATGAGAACATTTCTTTCAAAACTAGAAAAGATTCTGATAGACCTCAAACTGTTACATACTGTTTCTGAAGTAAGAAACCAGATTGCATTACATAGAAAAATCTCTACTGATAGACCTCAAACTTTTATAGACTGTGTTTCTGCTCAAGGAAACAAAATTGCATTACATAGAAAGTGGATATAGGAACATTTCACTTTCAAACCAAATATCTCTTCTGATCGGTTCCAAACTTTTATAGACTGTGTTTCTGCTCTAAGAAACAAGATTGCATTACATAGAAAGTGGTTATGAGAACATTTCTTTCAAAACTAGAAAAGATTCTGATAGACCTCAAACTGTTACAGACTTTTTCTGAACTAAGAAACAAGATTGCATTACATCGAAAGTGGTTCTGAGAACATTTCACTTTCAAACCTAAAATCTTTTCAGATCTAAGATCTCCAAACTTTTACTGACTGTGTTTCTGCTCTAAGAAACGAGATTGCATTACATAGAAAGTGGGAATCCACTTTGGTTTGGTTTGTTCTGAGAACATTCCACTTTTAAACCAAAAATCTCTTCTGATAGACCTCAAACTGTTACAGACTGTGTAACAAAATTGCATTACATAGAAAGTGGATATAGGAATATTTCACTTTCAAACCAAATATCTCTTCTGATCGGTTCCTAACTTTTACAGACTGTGTTTCTGCTCTAAGAAACCATATTGAATTACATAGAAAGTGGTTCTCAAAACATTTCACTTTCAATCCTAAAATCTCTTCAGATCGGCTCCAAACTTTTACTTGTGTTTCTGCTCTTAGAAACAAGATTGCATTACATCGAAAGTGGTTCTGAGAACATTCCACTTTTAAACCAAAAATCTCTTCTGATAGACCTCAAACTGTTACAGACTGTGTTTCTGCTTTAAGAAACAAAATTGCATTACATAGAAAGTGGATATGAGAACATATAATGTGGTTCTCAGAACATTTCACTTTCAAACCTAAAATCTCTTCAGATCGGCTCCATACTTTTAAGACTGTGTTTCTGCTCTTAGAAACAAGATTGCATTACATAGAAAGTGGATTTGAGAACATTTCTTTCAAAACTAGAAAAGATTCTGATAGACCTCAAACTGTTACAGACTGTTTCTGAACTAAGAAACCAGATTGCATTACATCGAAAGTGGTTCTGAGAACATTCCACTTTTAAACCAAAAATCTCTTCTGATAGACCTCAAACTTTTACAGACTGTGTTTCTGCTCTAAGAAACAAGATTGCATTACATAGATAGTGGTTCTGAGAACATTTCTTTCAAAACTAGAAAAGATTCTGATAGACCTCAAACTGTTACAGACTGTTTCTGAACTAAGAAACAAAATTGCATTACATAGAAAGTGGATATGGGAAAATTTCACTTTCAAACCAAATATCTCTTCAGATCGGCTCCAAACTTTTACAGACTGTGTTTCTGCTCTTAGAAACAACTTTGCATTACATAGAAAGTGGTTCTGAGAACATTTCTTTCAAAACTAGAAAAGATTCGGATACACCTCAAACTGTTACAGACTGTTTCTGAACTAAGAAACCAGATTGCATTACATCGAAAGTGGTTCTGAGAACATTCCACTTTTAAACCAAAAATCTCTTCTGATAGACCTCAAACTTTTACAGACTGTGTTTCTGCTCTAAGAAACAAGATTGCATTATATAGAAAGTGGTTCTGAGAACATTTCTGATAGAGCTCAAGAACATTTCTGATAGAGCTCAAGCTGTTACAGACTGATTCTGATCCAGATTGCATTACATAGAAAGTGGTTCTCAGAACATTTCACTTTCAAACCTAAAATCTCTTCAGATCGGCTCCATACTTTTACAGACTGTGTTTCTGCTAAGAAGCAAGATTTCAATACATAGAAAATGGTTCTGAGAATATTTCACTTTGAAACCTAAAATCTCTTCAGATCGGCTCCAAACTTTTACAGACTGCTAGGAAGCAAGATTGCAATACATAGAAAATAGTTCTGAGAATATTTCACTTTGAAACCTAAAATCTCTTCAGATCGGCTCCAAACTTTTACAGACTGTGTTTCTGCTCTTAGAAACAAGATTACATTACATAGAAAGGGGTTCTGAGAACATTTCTTTCAAAACTAGAAAAGATTCTGATAGACCTCAAACTGTTACATACTGTTTCTGAAGTAAGAAACATACATTGCATTACATAGAAAAATCTCTTCTGATAGACCTCAAACTGTTACAGAGTGTGTTTCTTCTCTAAGAAACAAAATTGCATTACATAGAAAGTGGATATGGGAAAATTTCACTTTCAAATCAAATATCTCTTTTGATCGGTTCCAAACTTTTACAGACTGTGTTTCTGCTATTAGAAACAAGATTGCATTACTTAGAAAGTGGTTCTGAGAACATTTCTTTCAAAACTAGAAAAGATTTTGATAGACCTCAAACTGTTACAGACTGTTTCTGAACTGAGAAACCAGATTGCATTACATAGAAAGTGGATATGGGAACATTTCACTTTCAAACCAAATATCTCTTCTGATAGACCTCAAACTGTTACAGACTGTTTCTGAACTAAGAAACCAGATTGCATTACATCGAAAGTGGTTCTGAGAACATTTCTTTCAAATCTAAAATCTCGGCTCCAAACTTTTACAGACTGTGGTTCTGCTCTAAGAAACAAGATTGCATTACATAGAAAGTGGTTCTGAGAACATTTCTGATAGAGCTCAAGAACATTTCTGATAGAGCTCAAGCTGTTACAGACTGATTCTGATCCAGATTGCATTACATAGAAAGTGGTTCTCAGAACATTTCTTTCAAAACTAAAAAAGATTCTGATAGACCTCAAACTGTTACATACTGTTTCTGAAGTAAGAAACCAGATTGCATTACATAGAAAAATCTCTTCTGATAGACCTCAAACTTTTACAGACTGTGGTTCTGCTCTAAGAATAAAATTGCATTACATAGAAAGTGGATATAGGAACATTTCACTTTCAAACCAAATATCTCTTCTGATCGGTTCCAAACATTTACAGACTGTGTTTCTGCTCTAAGAAACAAGATTGCATTACATAGAAAGTGGAAATCCACTTTGGTTTGAAAGTGGAGAACCACTTTCAAACCAAATATCTCTTCAGATCGGCTCCAATCTTTTACAGACTGTGTTTCTGCTCTAAGAAACAAGATTGCATTACATAGAAAGTGGATATGGGAACATTTCACTTTCAAACCAAATATCTCTTCTGATAGACCTCAAACTTTTACAGACTGTGTTTCTGCTCTAAGAAACAAGATTGCATTACATAGAATGTGGTTCTCAGAACATTTCATTTTCAAACCAAATATCTCTTCAGATCGGCTCCAAAATTTTACAGCTGTTGCTGCTCTAATAAAGGAGATTGCATTACATAGAAAGTGGTTCTCAGAACATTTCACTTTCAAACCTAAAATCTCTTCAGATCGGCTCCATACTTTTACAGACTGTGTTTCTGCTAAGAAGCAAGATTGCAATACATAGAAAATGGTTCTGAGAATATTTCACTTTGAAACCTAAAATCTCTTCAGATCGGCTACAAACTTTTACAGACTGTGTTTCTGCTAGGAAGCAAGATTGCAATACATAGAAAATAGTTCTGAGAATATTTCACTTTGAAACCTAAAATCTCTTCAGATCGGCTCCAATCTTTTACAGACTGTATTTCTGCTCTTAGAAACAAGATTGCATTACATAGAAAGTGGTTCTGAGAACATTCCACTTTTAAACCAAAAATCTCTTCTGATAGACCTCAAACTGTTACAGACTGTGTTTCTGCTCTAAGAATCAAAATTGCATTACATAGAAAGTGGACATAGGAACATTTCACTTTCAAACCAAATATCTCTTCTGATCGGTTCCAAACTTTTATAGACTGTGTTTCTGCTCTAAGAAACCAGATTGAATTACATAGAAAGTGGTTCTGAGAACATTTCTTTCAAACCTAAAATCTCTTCAGATCGGCTCCAAAATTTTACAGACTGTTTCTGCTCTATTAAAGGAGATTGAATTACATAGAATGTGATTGTGAGAACATATCACTTTCAAACCTAAAATCTCTTCAGATCGGCTCTAAACTTTTACAGACTGTGTTTCTGCTCTTAGAAACTAGATTGCATTACATAGAAAGTGGTTCTGAGAACATTTCTTTCAAAACTAGAAAAGATTCTGATAGACCTCAAACTGTTACAGACTGTTTATGAACTAAGAAACCAGATTGCATTACATCGAAAGTGATTCTGAGAACATTCCACTTTTAAACCAAAAATCTCTTCTGATAGACCTCAAACTGTGTTTCTGCTCTAAGAATCAAAATTGCATTACATAGAAAGTGGACATAGGAACATTTCACTTTCAAACCAAATATCTCTTCTGATCGGTTCCAAACTTTTATAGACTGTGTTTCTGCTCTAAGAAACCAGATTGCATTACATAGAAAGTGGTTCTGAGAACATTTCACTTTCAAACCTAAAATCTCTTCAGATCGGCTCTAAACTTTTACAGACTGTGTTTCTTCTCTTAGAAACAAGATTGCATTACATCGAAAGTGGTTCTGAGAACATTTCACTTTCAAACCAAATATCTCTTCAGATTGGCTCCAAACTTTGTTTCTGCTCTTAGAAACAAGATTACATTACATAGAAAGTGGTTCTGAGAAAATTTCTTTCAAAACTAGAAAAGATTCTGATAGACCTCAAACTGTTATAGACTGTTTGTGAACTAAGAAACCAGATTGCATTACATCGAAAGTGATTCAGAGAACATTCCACTTTTAAACCAAAAATCTCTTCTGATAGACCTCAAACTGTTACAGACTGTGTTTCTGCTGTTAGAAACTAGATTGCATTACATAGAAAGTGGTTCTGAGAACATTTCTTTCAAAACTAGAAAAGATTCTGATAGACCTCAAACTGTTACAGACTGTTTGTGAACTAAGAAACCAGATTGCATTACATCGAAAGTGATTCAGAGAACATTCCACTTTTAAACCAAAAATCTCTTCTGATAGACCTCAAACTGTTACAAACTGTGTTTCTGCTCTAAGAAACAAAATTGCATTACATAGAAAGTGGATATAGGAATATTTCACTTTCAAACCAAATATCTCTTCTGATCGGTTCCTAACTTTTACAGACTGTGTTTCTGCTCTAAGAAACCATATTGAATTACATAGAAAGTGGTTCTCAGAACATTTCACTTTCAATCCTAAAATCTCTTCAGATCGGCTCCAAACTTTTACTGACTGTGTTTCTGCTCTTAGAAACAAGATTGCAGTACATATGGTTATGAGAACATTTCTTTCAAAACTAGAAAATATTCTGATAGACCTCAAACTGTTACAGACTGTTTCTGAACTAAGAAACAAGATTGCATTACATCGAAAGTGAAACAAGATTGAATTATATAGAAAGTGGTTCTGAGAAAATTTCTTTCAAATCTAAAATCTTTTCAGATCTAAGATCTCCAAACTTTTACTGACTGTGTTTCTGCTCTAAGAAACAAGATTGCATTACATAGAAAGTGGTTCTCAGAACATTTCACTTTCAAACGTAAAATCTCTTCAGATCGGCTCCAAAATTTTAAAGACTGTTTCTGCTCTAATAAATGAGATTGCATTACATAGAAAGTGGTTCTCAGAACATTTCACTTTCAAACCTAATATCTCTTCAGATCGGCTCCAATCTTTTACAGACTGTGTTTCTGCTCTTAGAAACAAGATTGCATTACATAGAAAGTGGTTATGAGAACATTTCTTTCAAAACTAGAAAAGATTCTGATAGACCTCAAACTGTTACAGACTGTTTCTGAACTAAGAAACAAGATTGCATTACATCGAAAGTGGTTCTGAGAACATTTCACTTTCAAACCAAATATCTCTTCAGATCGGCTCCACATTTTTACAGACTGTGTTTCTCCTCTTAGAAACAAGATTGCATTATATAGAAAGTGGTTCTGAGAACATTTCACATTCAAACCTAAAATCTCTTCAGATCGACTCCAAACTTTTACAGACTGTTTTTCTGCTCTAAGAAACAAAATTGCATTACATAGAAAGTGGATATAGGAACATTTCACTTTCAAACCAAATATCTCTTCTGATCGGTTCCAAACTTTTACAGACTGTGTTTCTGCTCTAAGAAACGAGATTGAATTACATAGAAAGAGGTTCTCAGAACATTTCACTTTCAATCCTAAAATCTCTTCAGATCGGCTCCAAACTTTTACAGAATGTGTTTCTGCTCTAAGAAACGAGATTGAATTACATAGAAAGTGGTTCTCAGAACATTTCACTTTCAAACCTAAAATCTCTTCAGATCGGCTCCAAACTTTTACAGAATGTGTTTCTGCTCTAAGAAACAAGATTGCATTACATAGAAAGTGGTTCTCAGTTTCTGCTCTAAGAAACAAAATTGCATTACATAGAAAGTGGTTATGGGAACATTTCACTTTCAAACCAAATATCTCTTCTGATAGACTGTTACAGACTGTTTCTGAACTAAGAAACCAGATTGCATTACATCGAAAGTGGTTCTGAGAACATTTCTTTCAAATCTAAAATCTCGGCTCCAAACTTTTACAGACTGTGTTTCTGCTCTTAGAAACAAGATTGCATTACATAGAATAGGCAGCCCGAGAGCTCGTCTCGACGGGCGTACCTAACGCGGAGCTGGGAGGCCCGCGTGGTAGCCCGTCGGAGACGCGGGACCGTAAGGGGGGAATAGGAGGCAGGGGATTGGTCGGCAGGTCTGCCCGCCGCTGGGAAGACCTGCCATTGGTAGCCGCGGCCGCGGAGGGCGTCGGGAGGGGGGAGGGTTTATAAGTTGAGCCTCGGAGGACTAAGGGCGTTTCTGGTCCTCCGAGACGGCTTTGGCGGCATGGAGTCGGGTTCGGGTTCCGGTGCCGGTGCGGTCGAGCTCTCCTTCGCAGCAGGGAGCTCCTTTGATGAAGAGGAAGAGCCGGTGAGTACCGTGCCGACCCGGGAGCGTTCCCTGCCGCCGAGGCGTTCTCGGGAGATTGCCCGGGAGTCCATTGCGCTGGGGGCTGGAGGGGGACCGTTGGAAATCGCGCGGTCCGGCGGGAGGGCCCGCAAAGTGGTGAGGTCCGGTGGTTCTGTCGGGGGGAGGGTGGTGGCGGAGTCTGGGCGTGCATCGCTGACCGCGGGGGAGGTTTATAGCATGACTGGGCCTGAGCCACGTGCTGATCTCGTGAGTCAGCCGGATGTGTTGCATACTGCAACAGTGGTGTCGGATTTTTCACTTCCCCAGACCGGTGACCACTTACAGAGCGGGGGTGCGGTTGCGGGCCCAACGGAGAGAGCAGTGCAGTTCAGGGTTCCGGCAAGTGCTGGGACGGTCGGTGCTGGGGGCCTGGGAGATCCTGTTGGTGGTTTGAGCGTGGGTGTCTCTGCGCCTGCGCAGAACATCGGCTTGCCCTCTGTTCATTCTTCCTTCTGGCCTCCCTGGGCTTCGGGGTCTTGGGGTGCGGGTTGGAGTCCGGTGCCCTGGCCGATGGGGGGCGCTGGAGTATTCGATCCGGCGTCCGCGTGGGGCCGTGGGATGGGTCGTGGCGGCGGTCCTTCGGATTGGTGGGCCCTTGGGGGAGTGGGGGGTGCTGGTGATCCTTTTGGGGTTCCTCCTTCTGGTGCTGTGCAGTTGTCTGGTCCTTGTTTTGGTTTGTCTTCGCAGGTCTTCGCTGGTTCGTCGGTAGGACGTGAAGCTGCGGCCACCTCCTTCCAGGAGCAAGTACAGAGATCCGGTGGTGTTCAGACGGAGGAGCCCGGACGGAGGGGACTTGGTCGTGTGGTTGCTGCGGATGGCGCTGCTGGCGGAGGGATATCGGCGATGTCCGGACAGCGGGGTCCTTACATGGTAGCTGCTGCGGATGGCGCTGCTGGAGGGTCGAGTGGACCGATCATCGCTGGAGGAGCACAGGACATGGGTAACATGGCCTTAGAGGCTGTTGAGGGTGGGGAACGGGGTAGGGGGAATGGGAAGGGTAAGCGCAAGCGCAAGCGGAGGGCTAGGGCTTCCTCCTCTTCTTCGTCTTCTTCTTCTTTAACCTCCACTGCTTCTTCGTCTTCCTCACGGTCTCGGTCGAGGGCGTTGGGCGAACAGGCGAGGCAAGAGAGTCAGGATAGGGGTGCTCCGGCATTGGTGGCGCTCACCGAGCTATGGGAGAAGGTTCCTAGAAGGTGGTGTCGAAAAATTAAAAAGCGAGCGTGCATTGATGTGTTTCGGCTCTTAGAGGGCAGGACGCGCAGGAGTAAAAAGAAGGTTAAGAAGGAAGAGGGCAAGGTTAAATCGGGTCAGGTCTCCCATAATATGGTTAACTGGACGCGGGCGTTTCTTCGTCTGGCCAGCGTATGGGGCCAGGCTCGTCCTCAGGATTATGGCCTGCTCTTGGCGTACATGGATTCTGTGCTTGACGCTTATCAGCGCTTCGGTGGTTGGGCCTGGCTCAATTATGACGAGGCCTTTCGAGATAAGATGGAAGAAAACAAGCACATGTCTTGGGGTACTCAAGATATCAATTTATGGCTAACGAATATGGCTAGACCTGGGGGAGCTGCGGCGAGTGTTGCGGCTCGATCGATGCAGCAAGGTTCGACGGGTGGGTACCGTTCCTTTCGGTCCGGAGCAGGGCAATCGGGTCAGGGTTCTGGGGGAGGGAATGACCTATGCTGGAAGTTCAACAAAGCGACGTGCCCCTTTCCGGATTGTAAATTCCGGCACGCCTGCTCTCTGTGTGGGCAGGGACACTCAGCGCTTAAATGCCCAAAAAAGGGAGTGGCCTTGCCCTCAGGGGCAGCAAAATGAGGTGGGTTCCTCTGGGGTCCCCACTCCGATTAAGGTGGGGGCCTTCCGGCCGTGGTTGCGCTGTTATAGTGATCGGAGGGCTGCAGTACTTTTGGAGAAGGGTTTTGTTGAGGGTTTTGTTATACCGTACGAGAAGCCGGTGGCTTCGGTGCGGGTTCCTAACGCATCCTCCGTGAATAGCCTGCGGGAGGTGGTTCGGTCGAAATTGCAAGAGGAGGCTAGACTTGGGCGCATTGCGGGGCCTTTTCGAGAGCAGCCTTTCTTGGTTATGATGGTCTCCCCATTGGCTATCATTCCTAAGAAGGACCCTGGTAAGTTCCGTTTGATTCACAAATCTGTCCCGGCCGTTGGGCCGATCGGTCAACGAGGGCATTCCTCGTGACCTGTGTACAGTTCGCTATTCGTCTTTTGATTGTGCGCAACGTCTGGTGGGACAGGCTGGGTGTGGTGCTCTCCTGGCAAAGGTGGACATTGAGTCTGCCTTCCGGCTTTTACCTGTCCATCCCTCCTCGTATCCGTTGCTGGGTTTTCGATTCGAGGGCGGGTTTTATTACGATCGTTGTTTACCGATGGGCTGTTCCATCTCGTGCGCTTACTTTGAGATGTTTAGTACGTTCTTGCACTGGGTTACGGTACGCGTTGCACGGGCGGATTCGGTTGTTCACTATCTGGACGATTTTCTCTTTGTTGGAGCGGTGGGGTCTGCGGTGTGTTCTTGTTTAAAAGCGTCATTTGAAAGCGTGGCTGCTACATTTGGTATTCCGTTGGCGGCAGATAAATCGGAGGGCCCAACTACGGTGCTTACTTTTCTGGGTATTGAGATTGATACCGTGGCAATGGTTACCAGGTTGCCACTGGACAAGGTACAACTTCTGTTGTTGCAGATTTCTCGGTTGGCCGAGTCCCGCAGGGCTACCCTCAGAGACGTTCAATCACTGCTGGGATCTCTTAACTTTGCGTGTCGGGTATTGCCTATGGGGCGGGCTTTTGCTCGACGACTGGCTGCTGCCACCTCAGGCGTCCGTGATCGTCGCCACTTCGTGCGTATATCTGCGGGTATCCGGGCGGATCTTAGGATGTGGGTCGGGTTCCTCACGCGGTTTAATGGCACGTTGCCGATTCAACAGCCCGAGTTGTCTAACCTGGATTTGGAACTTTACTCTGATGCGGCAGGTGGCCTCGGTTTCGGCCTTTACTGCCAGGGGGACTGGTTTGCTGCGCCTTGGCCTGCTGCCTGGCAGCGGAGTGGTGTTACACGTAATGTGACTTTTTTGGAGCTTTTCCCGCTTCTGGTCGCCTGCGAACTTTGGCCGGCTCGGCTGCGTAATAAGCGCGTGCTATTTTGGTGTGATAATATGAGGGGTTGTGGAGGTCGTCAATCGGCATGCCGCAAAATGTTTGCAGGTTAATCAGTTGATGCGTGAGATCGTTCTGCGTTGTTTGCGGCTCAATTTATACATTAGGGCTAGGCATGTGCCAGGGAGTCGCAACTGTATTGCTGACGCGCTTTCTCGCTTTAATTTTTCACAGTTTCGTCGGTTGGCGCCAGACGCGCAGCCTCGGGGGTTGCAGATGCCAGATCATTTATGGAGCCTGGTCGGGAAGGGCTCTGGGACTTGCTGAGACAGTCGGTGGCTCCTACCACCTGGACTCGATACAATGCTGGATTCCGTCGATTGTTCGCCTTCCTGTCTTCCCGGGATTGGTCCCCGGGACATGTATCCGAGACCCTGCTGGCGGAATTTGTGCTGGATTCGCATCGTGCTGGTTTTTCAGCGGGGAGTCGTGGCTGGCCATTTAGCTGGTTTTACATTCTTCTCTAGGGCCTTGGGGTGGCGTTGTCCGTCCTCGGGTTTCCTAGTGCGTAGACTTCTGACGGCTATGGCTAGGATTGCGCCTGCGACAACCCGATGCTCGGCAGCCAATTTCTCACGACTTATTGACAAGGTTGATCGTGGAATTGCCGGCGGTGGCTCGGTCCCGATACGAGGTGCTGCTGTTCACTGCTGCTTTTTCGCTTGCCTTTTTCGGGGCTTTCCTGCGTCGGTGAGCTACTGGTGCATCCTGCCGATACTGTGGGTGCGCGTGGCCTCTTATTGCGGCATGTACAGTGCGGCGACAGTACAGTTAGTTTATATCTGGCCAGATCCAAGACGGACCAGCTGGGCAGGGGCCGTACGGTGGTTTTGAATAAGATAAATGGTGTTACTTGCCCGGTTACGGCTCTGTGCGCCTATATGGCGGTTCGTCCTCCTTTGGGGTTGGCCTTGTTGTTGCACAGTAGACGGCGGGCCCCTTACACGTTATCAGTTCTTAGCAGTGCTGCGTCTAGTTTTGCGCCGATGTGGCGAGGACCCAGCGCACTTTGGTACTCATTCATTTCGGATTGGGGCTGCCACTTGCGCCTTCCTGGCTGGGGTGCCCGGCGAGGGGATTCGACGGTTAGGGCGTTGGTCATCGGACTGTTATAGGAGTTACATCCGGCCTCACGGGATTGCACGAGGTTTAGATCAAGGAGGGATCTAGGTGGGGCAGCTTAGCCTATGTTTCCACTGAGGGGTACCTTGTTTTCAGGGGTGTGGGTGGATGTAGCTGGTTGGTGCATGCTCGGGTCTGACACTTTACTAACCAGGGTTAGGCGTTTTACTCTAGAACTGGATTTGATTGTTGGGTTTGCCTTGCAGATGCGGTGTGGCGACAGCGTACTGTGTGGATTGTCGGGCACTCCTTCGTCCACTGGGCGGGAGAGTGTGCTGCGATCCGGCCTGGTGGTCAGCACTTGGGTCTGCAGCACTTGGGCATTCGCGTGTCCTGGTGGGGTCAGCGGGGTATGCGGTGGCATCAGCTGTTACCGTTGCTGGCTGACTTCCGTCGTCGCCCTCGTCGTCCGGATATCCTGCTGCTGCATTTGGGGGGTAACGACGTGGACTCTCAGACGGGGAAGCACCTGATTGACACTATTCTAGGGGATCTTCGGATGATATTGGAATGGTTCCCGGGCACGACGCTGCTGTGGTCGGACATTATTCCTCGACCACGTCGGCTGGAGTCCAGGAGATGGACCAGGGGTTTGTGCAAGGTTAACCGTCAGGTGGGGCGCTGGGTGGAGTCTAGGGGGGGGGTGCAACTACGACACGACTGGGTGGATGTGTCCTGTTTAGGTTTGTTTGCGAGGGATCGGGTACATTTGTCGGACGTGGGCTGGGATTTATTGTTGGACGATTTCTCGTCGGGTTGTGAGCGTTGGGCGCTATCTTAGTCGCAGCTCTGTTCATTGGGGGGGGGCCTGTAAGGGTTTACTGGCCCCTATGGCGGTATCTCGAGCTACTGGCTGGGCTCATCAGGTGATGAGCGGTGGGCCGGCTGGGAGCCGTGCCTGGTGGGTCAGGTGACCCGGGTTACTGGGGCATGTGGGGGACATGCCACCCCCCCAGATTCTTGCTTCATGGCAGGGGTCGGGGGGCATAACCTGTTTTATTACAGTAGCTCGAAATAATTGTTTTATGATGTTTATACTGTTTATACATTGTTATGTTATTTAATAACCTGTTATGACCAATAAACTGGGCTGCGGCTAATTTTTACCATAATTAGTGTTGAGTATTTTGTGGGATAATGTAGGGGAGGGGGTAAGGGTGTGATATATTCATAGGTAGCGGGCCTATCCAGATTCCGCTGTTAAGGGGTTCTGAGAACATTTCTTTCAAAACTAAAAAAGATTCTGATAGACCTCAAACTGTTACATACTGTTTCTGAAGTAAGAAACCAGATTGCATTACATAGAAAAATCTTTTCTGATAGACCTCAAACTTTTACAGACTGTGGTTCTGCTCTAAGAAACAAGATTGCATTACATAGAAAGTGGTTCTGAGAACATTTCTGATAGAGCTCAAGAACATTTCTGATAGAGCTCAAGCTGTTACAGACTGATTCTGATCCAGATTGCATTACATAGAAAGTGGTTCTCAGTACATTTCACTTTCAAACCTAAAATCTCTTCAGATCGGCTCCAAACTTTTACAGACTGTGTTTCTGCTCTAAGAAACAAGATTGCATTACATAGAAAGTGGTTCTGAGAACATTTCTGATAGAGCTCAAGAACATTTCTGATAGAGCTCAAGCTGTTACAGACTGATTCTGATCCAGATTGCATTACATAGAAAGTGGTTCTGAGAACATTTCACTTTCAAACCTAAAATCTCTTCAGATCGACTCCAAACTTTTACAGACTGTGTTTCTGCTCTAAGAAACAAAATTTCATTACATAGAAAGTGGATATAGGAACATTTCACTTTCAAACCTAAAATCTCTTCAGATCGGCTCCAAACTTTTACAGACTGTGTTTCTGCTCTAAGAAACGAGATTGAATTACATAGAAAGTGGTTCTCAGAACATTTCACTTTCAAACCTAAAATCTCTTCAGATCGGCTCCAAACTTTTACAGACTGTGTTTCTGCTCTAAGAAACGAGATTGAATTACATAGAAAGTGGTTCTCAGAACATTTCAGTTTCAAACCTAAAATCTCTTCAGATCGGCTCCAAACTTTTACTGACTGTGTTTCTGCTCTTAGAAACAAGATTGCATTACATAGAAAGTGGTTCTGAGAACATTTCTTTCAAAACTAGAAAAGATTCGGATAGACCTCAAACTGTTACAGACTGTTTCTGAACTAAGAAACAAAATTGCATTACATAGAAAGTGGATATGGGAAAATTTCACTTTCAAACCAAATATCTCTTCTGATCGGTTCCAAACTTTTACAGACTGTGTTTCTGCTCTTAGAAACAAGATTGCATTACATCGAAAGTGGTTCTGAGAACATTCCACTTTTAAACCAAAAATCTCTTCTGATAGACCTCAAACTGTTACAGACTGTGTTTCTGCTTTAAGAAACAAAATTGCATTACATAGAAAGTGGATATGAGAACATATAATGTGGTTCTCAGAACATTTCACTTTCAAACCTAAAATCTCTTCAGATTGGCTCAATACTTTTACAGACTGTGTTTCTGCTCTTAGAAACAAGATTGCATTACATAGAAAGTGGTTATGAGAACATTTCTTTCAAAACTAGAAAAGATTCTGATAGACCTCAAACTGTTACAGACTGTTTCTGAACTAAGAAACCAGATTGCATTACATAGAAAGTGGTTCTGAGAACATTTCACTTTCAAACCTAAAATCTCCAAACTTTTACAGACTGTGTTTCTGCTCTAAGAAACAAAATTTCATTACATAGAAATTGGATATAGGAACATTTCACTTTCAAACCAAATATCTCTTCTGATCGGTTCCAAACTTTTACAGACTGTGTTTCTGCTCTAATAAAGGAGATTGCATTACATAGAAAGTAGTTCTCAGAACATTTCACTTTCAAACCTAAAATCTCTTCAGATCGGCTCCAAACTTTTACAGACTGTGTTTCTGCTCTTAGAAACGAGATTGAATTACATAGAAAGTGGTTCTCAGAATATTTCACTTTCAAACCTAAAATCTCTTCAGATCGGCTCCAAACTTTTACAGACTGTGTTTCTGCTCTAAGAAATGAGATTGCATTACATAGAAAATGGAAATCCACTTTGGTTTGAAAGTGGAGAACCACTTTCAAAACAAATATCTCTTCAGATCGGCTCCATACATTTACAGACTGTGTTTCTGCTAAGAAGCAAGATTGCAATATATAGAAAATGGTTCTGAGAATATTTCACTTTGAAACCTAAAATCTCTTCAGATCGGCTCCATACTTTTACAGACTGTGTTTCTGCTCTTAGAAACAAGATTGCATTACATAGAAAGTGGTTTTGAGAACATTTCTTTCAAAACTAGAAAAGATTCTGATAGACCTCAAACTGTTACAGACTGTTTCTGAACTAAGAAACCAGATTGCATTACATCGAAAGTGGTTCTGAGAACATTCCACTTTTAAACCAAAAATCTCTTCTGATAGACCTCAAACTTTTACAGACTGTGTTTCTGCTCTAAGAAACAAGATTGCATTACATAGAAAGTGGTTCTGAGAACATTTCTTTCAAAACTAGAAAAGATTCTGATAGACCTCAAACTGTTACAGACTGTTTCTGAACTAAGAAACAAAATTGCATTACATAGAAAGTGGATATGGGAAAATTTCACTTTCAAACCAAATATCTCTTCAGATCGGCTCCAAACTTTTACAGACTGTGTTTCTGCTCTTAGAAACAAGATTGCATTACATAGAAAGTGGTTCTGAGAACATTTCTTTCAAAACTAGAAAAGATTCGGATAGACCTCAAACTGTTACAGACTGTTTCTGAACTAAGAAACCAGATTGCATTACATCGAAAGTGGTTCTGAGAACATTCCACTTTTAAACCAAAAATCTCTTCTGATAGACCTCAAACTTTTACAGACTGTGTTTCTGCTCTAAGAAACAAGATTGCATTACATAGAAAGTGGTTCTGAGAACATTTCTTTCAAAACTAGAAAAGATTCTGATAGACCTCAAACTGTTACAGACTGTTTCTGAACTAAGAAACAAAATTGCATTACATAGAAAGTGGATATGGGAAAATTTCACTTTCAAACCAAATATCTCTTCAGATCGGCTCCAAACTTTTACAGACTGTGTTTCTCCTCTTAGAAACAAGATTGCATTATATAGAAAGTGGTTCTGAGAACATTTCTGATAGAGCTCAAGGACATTTCTGATAGAGCTCAAGCTGTTACAGACTGATTCTGATCCAGATTGCATTACATAGAAAGTGGTTCTCAGAACATTTCACTTTCAAACCTAAAATCTCTTCAGATCGGCTCCATACTTTTACAGACTGTGTTTCTGCTAAGAAGCAAGATTTCAATACATAGAAAATGGTTCTGAGAATATTTCACTTTCAAACCTAAAATCTCTTCAGATCGGCTCCAAACTTTTACAGACTGTGTTTCTGCTAGGAAGCAAGATTGCAATACATAGAAAATAGTTCTGAGAATATTTCACTTTGAAACCTAAAATCTCTTCAGATCGGCTCCAAACTTTTACAGACTGTGTTTCTGCTCTTAGAAACAAGATTACATTACATAGAAAGGGGTTCTGAGAACATTTCTTTCAAAACTAGAAAAGATTCTGATAGACCTCAAACTGTTACATACTGTTTCTGAAGTAAGAAACATACATTGCATTACATAGAAAAATCTCTTCTGATAGACCTCAAACTGTTACAGAGTGTGTTTCTTCTCTAAGAAACAAAATTGCATTACATAGAAAGTGGATATAGGAAAATTTCACTTTCAAATCAAATATCTCTTTTGATCGGTTCCAAACTTTTACAGACTGTGTTTCTGCTCTTAGAAACAAGATTGCATTACTTAGAAAGTGGTTCTGAGAACATTTCTTTCAAAACTAGAAAAGATTTTGATAGACCTCAAACTGTTACAGACTGTTTCTGAACTAAGAAACCAGATTGCATTACATCGAAAGTGGTTCTGAGAACATTTCTTTCAAATCTAAAATCTCGGCTCCAAACTTTTACAGACTGTGTTTCTGCTCTTAGAAACAAGATTGCATTACATAGAAAGGGGTTCTGAGAACATTTCTTTCAAAACTAAAAAAGATTCTGATAGACCTCAAACTGTTACATACTGTTTCTGAAGTAAGAAACCAGATTGCATTACATAGAAAAATCTTTTCTGATAGACCTCAAACTTTTACAGACTGTGGTTCTGCTCTAAGAAACAAGATTGCATTACATAGAAAGTGGTTCTGAGAACATTTCTGATAGAGCTCAAGAACATTTCTGATAGAGCTCAAGCTGTTACAGACTGATTCTGATCCAGATTGCATTACATAGAAAGTGGTTCTGAGAACATTTCACTTTCAAACCTAAAATCTCTTCAGATCGACTCCAAACTTTTACAGACTGTGTTTCTGCTCTAAGAAACAAAATTTCATTACATAGAAAGTGGATACAGGAACATTTCACTTTCAAACCAAATATCTCTTCTGATCGGTTCCAAACTTTTACAGACTGTGTTTCTGCTCTAATAAAGGAGATAGCATTACATAGAAAGTGGTTCTCAGAACATTTCACTTTCAAACCTAAAATCTCTTCAGATCGGCTCCAAACTTTTAAAGACTGTGTTTCTGCTCTAAGAAACGAGATTGAATTACATAGAAAGTGGTTCTCAGAACATTTCAGTTTCAAACCTAAAATCTCTTCAGATCGGCTCCAAACTTTTACAGACTGTGTTTCTGCTCTTAGAAACAAGATTGCATTACATAGAAAGTGGTTATGAGAACATTTCTTTCAAAACTAGAAAAGATTCTGATAGACCTCAAACTGTTACAGACTGTTTCTGAACTAAGAAACCAGATTGCATTACATCGAAAGTACTTCTGAGAACATTCCACTTTTAAACCAAAAATCTCTTCTGATAGACCTCAAACTTTTATAGACTGTGTTTCTGCTCTAAGAAACAAGATTGCATTACATAGAAAGTGGTTCTCAGAACATTTCACTTTGAAACCTAAAATCTCTTCAGATCGGCTCCAAACTTTTACAGACTGTGTTTCTGCTAGGAAGCAAGATTGCAATACATAGAACTATTTAGTTCTGAGAATATTTCACTTTGAAACCTAAAATCTCTTCAGATCAGCTCCAAACTTTTACAGACTGTGTTTCTGCTCTAAGAAACGAGATTGAATTACATAGAAAGTGGTTCTCAGAACATTTCACTTTCAAACCTAAAATCTCTTCAGATCGGCTCCAAACTTTTACAGACTGTGTTTCTGCTCTAAGAAACAAAATTTCATTACATAGAAAGTGGATATAGGAACATTTCACAAGATTGCATTACATAGAAAGGGGTTCTGAGAACATTTCTTTCAAAACTAAAAAGATTCTGATAGACCTCAAACTTTTATAGACTGTTTCTGAACTAAGAAACAAGATTGCATTACATCGAAAGTGGTTCTGAGAACATTTCACTTTCAAACCTAAAATCTTTTCAGATCTAAGATCTTCAAACTTTTACTGACTGTGTTTCTGCTCTACGAAACGAGATTGCATTACATAGAAAGTGGGAATCCACTTTGGTTTGGTTTGTTCTGAGAACATTCCACTTTTAAACCAAAAATCTCTTCTGATAGACCTCAAACTTTTACAGACTGTGTTTCTGCTCTAAGAAACAAGATTGCATTACATAGAAAGTGGTTCTCAGAACATTTCACTTTCAAACGCAAAATCTCTTCAGATCGGCTCCAAAATTTTAAAGACTGTTTCTGCTCTAATAAATGAGATTGCATTACATAGAAATTGGTTCTCAGAACATTTCACTTTCAAACCTAATATCTCTTCTGATCGGTTCCAAACTTTTACAGACTGTGTTTCTGCTCTAAGAAACCAGATTGAATTACATAGAAAGTGGAAATCCACTTTGGTTTGAAAGTGGAGAACCACTTTCAAACCAAATATCTCTTCAGATCGGCTCCAATCTTTTACAGACTGTGTTTCTGCTCTTAGAAACAAGATTGCATTACATAGAAAGTGGTTATGAGAACATTTCTTTCAAAACTAGAAAAGATTCTGATAGACCTCAAACTGTTACAGACTGTTTCTGAACTAAGAAACAAGATTGCATTACATCGAAAGTGGTTCTGAGAACATTTCACTTTCAAACCAAATATCTCTTCAGATCGGCTCCAAACTTTTACAGACTGTGTTTCTGCTCTTAGAAACAAGATTGCATTACATAGAAAGTGGTTCTGAGAACATTTCTTTCAAAACTAGAAAAGATTCTGATAGACAGACTGTTTCTGAACTAAGAAACGAAATTGCATTACATAGAAAGTGGATATGGGAAAATTTCACTTTCAAACCAAATATCTCTTCAGATCGGCTCCACATTTTTACAGACTGTGTTTCTCCTCTTAGAAACAAGATTGCATTATATAGAAAGTGGTTCTGACAACATTTCTGATAGAGCTCAAGAACATTTCTGATAGAGCTCAAGCTGTTACAGACTGATTCTGATCCAGATTGCATTACATAGAAAGTGGTTCTGAGAACATTTCACATTCAAACCTAAAATCTCTTCAGATCGAATCCAAACTTTTACAGACTGTTTTTCTGCTCTAAGAAACAAAATTTCATTACATAGAAAGTGCATATAGGAACATTTCACTTTCAAACCAAATATCTCTTCTGATCGGTTCCAAACTTTTACAGACTGTGTTTCTGCTCTTAGAAACAAGATTGCATTACATAGAAAGTGGTTATGAGAACATTCCACTTTTAAACCAAAAATCTCTTCTGATAGACCTCAAACTTTTACAGACTGTGTTTCTGCTCTAAGAAACAAGATTGCATTACATAGAATGTGGTTCTCAGACATTTGACTTTCAGACCTAAAATCTCTTCAGATCAGCTCCATACTTTTACAGACTGTGTTTCTGCTAAGAAGCAAGATTGCAATACATAGAAAATGGTTCTGAGAATATTTCACTTTGAAACCTAAAATCTCTTCAGATCGGCTCCAAACTTTTACAGACTGTGTTTCTGCTAGGAAGCAAGATTGCAATACATAGAAAATGGTTCTGAGAATATTTCACTTTCAAACCAAATATCTCTTCAGATCGGCTCCAAAATTTTAAAGACTGTTTCTGCTCTAATAATTCAGATTGCATTACATAGAAAGTGGTTCTCAGAACATTTCACTTTCAAACCTAATATCTCTTCTGATCGGTTCCAAACTTTTACAGACTGTGTTTCTGCTCTAAGAAACCAGATTGAATTACATAGAAAGTGGTTTTCAGTTTCTGATCTTAGAAACAAGATTGCATTACATAGAAAGTGTTTATGAGAACATTTCTTTCAAAACTAGAAAAGATTCTGATAGACCTCAAACTGTTACATACTGTTTCTGAAGTAAGAAACCAGATTGCATTACATAGAAAAATCTCTACTGATAGACCTCAAACTTTTATAGACTGTGTTTCTGCTCAAGGAAACAAAATTGCATTACATAGAAAGTGGATATAGGAACATTTCACTTTCAAACCAAATATCTCTTCTGATCGGTTCCAAACTTTTATAGACTGTGTTTCTGCTCTAAGAAACAAGATTGCATTACATAGAAAGTGGTTATGAGAACATTTCTTTCAAAACTAGAAAAGATTCTGATAGACCTCAAACTGTTACAGACTTTTTCTGAACTAAGAAACAAGATTGCATTACATCGAAAGTGGTTCTGAGAACATTTCACTTTCAAACCTAAAATCTTTTCAAATCTAAGATCTCCAAACTTTTACTGACTGTGTTTCTGCTCTAAGAAACGAGATTGCATTACATAGAAAGTGGGAATCCACTTTGGTTTGGTTTGTTCTGAGAACATTCCACTTTTAAACCAAAAATCTCTTCTGATAGACCTCAAACTTTTACAGACTGTGTTTCTGCTCTAAGAAACAAGATTGCATTACATAGAAAGTGGTTCTCAGAACATTTCACTTTCAAACGTAAAATCTCTTCAGATCGGTTCCAAACTTTTACAGACTGTGTTTCTGCTCTAAGAAACCAGATTGAATTACATAGAAAGTGGAAATCCACTTTGGTTTGAAAGTGGAGAACCACTTTCAAACCAAATATCTCTTCAGATCGGCTCCAATCTTTTACAGACTGTGTTTCTGCTCTTAGAAACAAGATTGCATTACATAGAAAGTGGTTATGAGAACATTTCTTTCAAAACTAGAAAAGATTCTGATAGACCTCAAACTGTTACAGACTGTTTCTGAACTAAGAAACAAGATTGCATTACATCGAAAGTGGTTCTGAGAACATTTCACTTTCAAACCAAATATCTCTTCAGATCGGCTCCAAACTTTTACAGACTGTGTTTCTGCTCTTAGAAACAAGATTGCATTACATAGAAAGTGGTTCTGAGAACATTCCACTTTTAAACCAAAAATCTCTTCTGATAGACCTCAAACTTTTACAGACTGTGTTTCTGCTCTAAGAAACAAGATTGCATTACATAGAAAGTGGTTCTCAGAACATTTCACTTTCAAACCTAATATCTCTTCTGATCGGTTCCAAACTTTTACAGACTGTGTTTCTGCTCTAAGAAACCAGATTGAATTACATAGAAAGTGGTTTTCAGTTTCTGATCTTAGAAACAAGATTGCATTACATAGAAAGTGTTTATGAGAACATTTCTTTCAAAACTAGAAAAGATTCTGATAGACCTCAAACTGTTACAGACTGTTTCTGACCTAAGAAACGAAATTGCATTGGATATGGGAAAATTTCACTTTCAAACCAAATATCTCTTCAGATCGGCTCCACATTTTTACAGACTGTGTTTCTCCTCTTAGAAACAAGATTGCATTATATAGAAAGTGGTTCTGAGAACATTTCACATTCAAACCTAAAATCTCTTCAGATCGACTCCAAACTTTTACAGACTGTTTTTCTGCTCTAAGAAACAAAATTGCATTACATAGAAAGTGGATATAGGAACATTTCACTTTCAAACCAAATATCTCTTCTGATCGGTTCCAAACTTTTACAGACTGTGTTTCTGCTCTAAGAAACGAGATTGAATTACATAGAAAGAGGTTCTCAGAACATTTCACTTTCAATCCTAAAATCTCTTCAGATCAGCTCCAAACTTTTACAGAATGTGTTTCTGCTCTAAGAAACGAGATTGAATTACATAGAAAGTGGTTCTCAGAACATTTCACTTTCAAACCTAAAATCTCTTCAGATCGGCTCCAAACTTTTACAGAATGTGTTTCTGCTCTAAGAAACAAGATTGCATTACATAGAAAGTGGTTCTCAGTTTCTGCTCTAAGAAACAAAATTGCATTACATAGAAAGTGGATATGGGAACATTTCACTTTCAAACCAAATATCTCTTCTGATAGACCTCAAACTGTTACAGACTGTTTCTGAACTAAGAAACCAGATTGCATTACATCGAAAGTGGTTCTGAGAACATTTCTTTCAAATCTAAAATCTCGGCTCCAAACTTTTACAGACTGTGTTTCTGCTCTTAGAAACAAGATTGCATTACATAGAATAGGCAGCCCGAGAGCTCGTCTCGACGGGCGTACCTAACGCGGAGCTGGGAGGCCCGCGTGGTAGCCCGTCGGTGACGCGGGACCGTAAGGGGGGAATAGGAGGCAGGGGATTGGTCGGCAGGTCTGCCCGCCGCTGGGAAGACCTGCCATTGGTAGCCGCGGCCGCGGAGGGCGTCGGGAGGGGGGAGGGTTTATAAGTTGAGCCTCGGAGGACTAAGGGCGTTTCTGGTCCTCCGAGACGGCTTTGGCGGCATGGAGTCGGGTTCGGGTTCCGGTGCCGGTGCGGTCGAGCTCTCCTTCGCAGCAGGGAGCTCCTTTGATGAAGAGGAAGAGCCGGTGAGTACCGTGCCGACCCGGGAGCGTTCCCTGCCGCCGAGGCGTTCTCGGGAGATTGCCCGGGAGTCCATTGCGCTGGGGGCTGGAGGGGTACCGTTGGAAATCGCGCGGTCCGGCGGGAGGGCCCACAAAGTGGTGAGGTCCGGTGGTTCTGTCGGGGGGAGGGTGGTGGCGGAGTCTGGGCGTGCATCGCTGACCGCGGGGGAGGTTTATAGCATGACTGGGCCTGAGCCACGTGCTGATCTCGTGAGTCAGCCGGATGTGTTGCATACTGCAACAGTGGTGTCGGATTTTTCACTTCCCCAGACCGGTGACCACTTACAGAGCGGGGGTGCGGTTGCGGGCCCAACGGAGAGAGCAGTGCAGTTCAGGGTTCCGGCAAGTGCTGGGACGGTCGGTGCTGGGGGCCTGGGAGATCCTGTTGGTGGTTTGAGCGTGGGTGTCTCTGCGCCTGCGCAGAACATCGGCTTGCCCTCTGTTCATTCTTCCTTCTGGCCTCCCTGGGCTTCGGGGTCTTGGGGTGCGGGTTGGAGTCCGGTGCCCTGGCCGATGGGGGGCGCTGGAGTATTCGATCCGGCGTCCGCGTGGGGCCGTGGGATGGGTCGTGGCGGCGGTCCTTCGGATTGGTGGGCCCTTGGGGGAGTGGGGGGTGCTGGTGATCCTTTTGGGGTTCCTCCTTCTGGTGCTGTGCAGTTGTCTGGTCCTTGTTTTGGTTTGTCTTCGCAGGTCTTCGCTGGTTCGTCGGTAGGACGTGAAGCTGCGGCCACCTCCTTCCAGGAGCAAGTACAGAGATCCGGTGGTGTTCAGACGGAGGAGCCCGGACGGAGGGGACTTGGTCGTGTGGTTGCTGCGGATGGCGCTGCTGGCGGAGGGATATCGGCGATGTCCGGACAGCGGGGTCCTTACATGGTAGCTGCTGCGGATGGCGCTGCTGGAGGGTCGAGTGGACCGATCATCGCTGGAGGAGCACAGGACATGGGTAACATGGCCTTAGAGGCTGTTGAGGGTGGGGAACGGGGTAGGGGGAATGGGAAGGGTAAGCGCAAGCGCAAGCGGAGGGCTAGGGCTTCCTCCTCTTCTTCGTCTTCTTCTTCTTTAACCTCCACTGCTTCTTCGTCTTCCTCACGGTCTCGGTCGAGGGCGTTGGGCGAACAGGCGAGGCAAGAGAGTCAGGATAGGGGTGCTCCGGCATTGGTGGCGCTCACCGAGCTATGGGAGAAGGTTCCTAGAAGGTGGTGTCGAAAAATTAAAAAGCGAGCGTGCATTGATGTGTTTCGGCTCTTAGAGGGCAGGACGCGCAGGAGTAAAAAGAAGGTTAAGAAGGAAGAGGGCAAGGTTAAATCGGGTCAGGTCTCCCATAATATGGTTAACTGGACGCGGGCGTTTCTTCGTCTGGCCAGCGTATGGGGCCAGGCTCGTCCTCAGGATTATGGCCTGCTCTTGGCGTACATGGATTCTGTGCTTGACGCTTATCAGCGCTTCGGTGGTTGGGCCTGGCTCAATTATGACGAGGCCTTTCGAGATAAGATGGAAGAAAACAAGCACATGTCTTGGGGTACTCAAGATATCAATTTATGGCTAACGAATATGGCTAGACCTGGGGGAGCTGCGGCGAGTGTTGCGGCTCGATCGATGCAGCAAGGTTCGACGGGTGGGTACCGTTCCTTTCGGTCCGGAGCAGGGCAATCGGGTCAGGGTTCTGGGGGAGGGAATGACCTATGCTGGAAGTTCAACAAAGCGACGTGCCCCTTTCCGGATTGTAAATTCCGGCACGCCTGCTCTCTGTGTGGGCAGGGACACTCAGCGCTTAAATGCCCAAAAAAGGGAGTGGCCTTGCCCTCAGGGGCAGCAAAATGAGGTGGGTTCCTCTGGGGTCCCCACTCCGATTAAGGTGGGGGCCTTCCGGCCGTGGTTGCGCTGTTATAGTGATCGGAGGGCTGCAGTACTTTTGGAGAAGGGTTTTGTTGAGGGTTTTGTTATACCGTACGAGAAGCCGGTGGCTTCGGTGCGGGTTCCTAACGCATCCTCCGTGAATAGCCTGCGGGAGGTGGTTCGGTCGAAATTGCAAGAGGAGGCTAGACTTGGGCGCATTGCGGGGCCTTTTCGAGAGCAGCCTTTCTTGGTTATGATGGTCTCCCCATTGGCTATCATTCCTAAGAAGGACCCTGGTAAGTTCCGTTTGATTCACAATCTGTCCCGGCCGTTGGGCCGATCGGTCAACGAGGGCATTCCTCGTGACCTGTGTACAGTTCGCTATTCGTCTTTTGATTGTGCGCAACGTCTGGTGGGACAGGCTGGGTGTGGTGCTCTCCTGGCAAAGGTGGACATTGAGTCTGCCTTCCGGCTTTTACCTGTCCATCCCTCCTCGTATCCGTTGCTGGGTTTTCGATTCGAGGGCGGGTTTTATTACGATCGTTGTTTACCGATGGGCTGTTCCATCTCGTGCGCTTACTTTGAGATGTTTAGTACGTTCTTGCACTGGGTTACGGTACGCGTTGCACGGGCGGATTCGGTTGTTCACTATCTGGACGATTTTCTCTTTGTTGGAGCGGTGGGGTCTGCGGTGTGTTCTTGTTTAAAAGCGTCATTTGAAAGCGTGGCTGCTACATTTGGTATTCCGTTGGCGGCAGATAAATCGGAGGGCCCAACTACGGTGCTTACTTTTCTGGGTATTGAGATTGATACCGTGGCAATGGTTACCAGGTTGCCACTGGACAAGGTACAACTTCTGTTGTTGCAGATTTCTCGGTTGGCCGAGTCCCGCAGGGCTACCCTCAGAGACGTTCAATCACTGCTGGGATCTCTTAACTTTGCGTGTCGGGTATTGCCTATGGGGCGGGCTTTTGCTCGACGACTGGCTGCTGCCACCTCAGGCGTCCGTGATCGTCGCCACTTCGTGCGTATATCTGCGGGTATCCGGGCGGATCTTAGGATGTGGGTCGGGTTCCTCACGCGGTTTAATGGCACGTTGCCGATTCAACAGCCCGAGTTGTCTAACCTGGATTTGGAACTTTACTCTGATGCGGCAGGTGGCCTCGGTTTCGGCCTTTACTGCCAGGGGGACTGGTGTGCTGCGCCTTGGCCTGCTGCCTGGCAGCGGAGTGGTGTTACACGTAATGTGACTTTTTTGGAGCTTTTCCCGCTTCTGGTCGCCTGCGAACTTTGGCCGTTTCGGCTGCGTAATAAGCGCGTGCTATTTTGGTGTGATAATATGAGGGTTGTGGAGGTCGTCAATCGGCATGCCGCAAAATGTTTGCAGGTTAATCAGTTGATGCGTGAGATCGTTCTGCGTTGTTTGCGGCTCAATTTATACATTAGGGCTAGGCATGTGCCAGGGAGTCGCAACTGTATTGCTGACGCGCTTTCTCGCTTTAATTTTTCACAGTTTCGTCGGTTTGCGCCAGACGCGCAGCCTCGGGGGTTGCAGATGCCAGATCATTTATGGAGCCTGGTCGGGAAGGGCTCTGGGACTTGCTGAGACAGTCGGTGGCTCCTGCCACCTGGACTCGATACAATGCTGGATTCCGTCGATTGTTCGCCTTCCTGTCTTCCCGGGATTGGTCCCCGGGACATGTATCCGAGACCCTGCTGGCGGAATTTGTGCTGGATTCGCATCGTGCTGGTTTTTCACGGGGAGTCGTGGCTGGCCATTTAGCTGGTTTTACATTCTTCTCTAGGGCCTTGGGGTGGCGTTGTCCGTCCTCGGGTTTCCTAGTGCGTAGACTTCTGACGGCTATGGCTAGGATTGCGCTGCGACAACCCGATGCTCGGCAGCCAATTTCTCACGACTTATTGACAAGGTTGATCGTGGAATTGCCGGCGGTGGCTCGGTCCCGATACGAGGTGCTGCTGTTCACTGCTGCTTTTTCGCTTGCCTTTTTCGGGGCTTTCTGCGTCGGTGAGCTACTGGTGCATCCTGCCGATACTGTGGGTGCGCGTGGCCTCTTATTGCGGCATGTACAGTGCGGCGACAGTACAGTTAGTTTATATCTGGCCAGATCCAAGACGGACCAGCTGGGCAGGGGCCGTACGGTGGTTTTGAATAAGATAAATGGTGTTACTTGCCCGGTTACGGCTCTGTGCGCCTATATGGCGGTTCGTCCTCCTTTGGGGTTGGCCTTGTTGTTGCACGTAGACGGCGGGCCCCTTACACGTTATCAGTTCTTAGCAGTGCTGCGTCTAGTTTTGCGCCGATGTGGCGAGGACCCAGCGCACTTTGGTACTCATTCATTTCGGATTGGGGCTGCCACTTGCGCCTTCCTGGCTGGGGTGCCCGGCGAGGGGATTCGACGGTTAGGGCGTTGGTCATCGGACTGTTATAGGAGTTACATCCGGCCTCACGGGATTGCACGAGGTTTAGATCAAGGAGGGATCTAGGTGGGGCAGCTTAGCCTATGTTTCCACTGAGGGGTACCTTGTTTTCGGGGGTGTGGGTGGATGTAGCTGGTTGGTGCATGCTCGGGTCTGACACTTTACTAACCAGGGTTAGGCGTTTTACTCTAGAACTGGATTTGATTGTTGGGTTTGCCTTGCAGATGTGGTGTGGCGACAGCGTACTGTGTGGATTGTCGGGCACTCCTTCGTCCACTGGGCGGGAGAGCGTGCCGCGATCCGGCCTGGTGGTCAGCACTTGGGTCTGCAGCACTTGGGCATTCGCGTGTCCTGGTGGGGTCAGCGGGGTATGCGGTGGCATCAGCTGTTACCGTTGCTGGCTGACTTCCGTCGTCGCCCTCGTCATCCGGATATCCTGCTGCTGCATTTGGGGGGTAACGACGTGGACTCTAAGACGGGGAAGCACCTGATTGACACTATTCTAGGGGATCTTAGGATGATATTGGAATGGTTCCCGGGCACGACGCTGCTGTGGTCGGACATTATTCCTCGACCACGTCGGCTGGAGTCCAGGAGATGGACCAGGGGTTTGTGCAAGGTTAACCGTCAGGTGGGGCGCTGGGTGGAGTCTAGGGGGGGTGCAACTATGACACGACTGGGTGGATGTGTTCTGTTTAGGTTTGTTTGCGAGGGATCGGGTACATTTTTCGGACGTGGGCTGGGATTTATTGTTGGACGATTTCTCGTCGGGTTGTGAGCGTTGGGCGCTATCTTAGTCGCAGCTCTGTTCATTGGGGGGGGGCCTGTAAGGGTTTACTGGCCCCTATGGCGGTATCTCGAGCTACTGGCTGGGCTCATCAGGTGATGAGCGGTGGGCCGGCTGGGAGCCGTGCCTGGTGGGTCAGGTGACCCGGGTTACTGGGGCATGTGGGGGACATGCCACCCCCCCAGATTCTTGCTTCATGGCGGGGTCGGGGGGCATAACCTGTTTTATTACAGTAGCTCGAAATAATTGTTTTATGATGTTTATACTGTTTATACATTGTTATGTTATTTAATAACCTGTTATGACCAATAAACTGGGCTGCGGCTAATTTTTACCATAATTAGTGTTGAGTATTTTGTGGGATAATGTAGGGGAGGGGGTAAGGGTGTGATATATTCATAGGTAGCGGGCCTATCCAGATTCCGCTGTTATAGGCAGCCCGAGAGCTCGTCTCGACGGGCGTACCTAACGCGGAGCTGGGAGGCCCGCGTGGTAGCCCGTCGGAGACGCGGGACCGTAACGGGGGAATAGGAGGCAGGGGATTGGTCGGCAGGTCTGCCCGCCGCTGGGAAGACCTGCCATTGGTAGCCGCGGCCGCGGAGGGCGTCGGGAGGGGGGAGGGTTTATAAGTTGAGCCTCGGAGGACTAAGAGCGTTTCTGGTCCTCCGAGACGGCTTTCCCGCCTGCCCATCCTTGGGTTTTGGGTAGAGAGGGGTGCGTTGGGATAGTTTGGGCGGTATCTCGAGCTACTGGCTGGGCTCATCAGGTGATGAGCGGTGGGCCGGCTGGGAGCCGTGCCTGGTGGGTCAGGTGACCCGGGTTACTGGGGCATGTGGGGGACATGCCACCCCCCCAGATTCTTGCTTCATGGCGGGGTCGGGGGGCATAACCTGTTTTATTACAGTAGCTCGAAATAATTGTTTTATGATGTTTATACTGTTTATACATTGTTATGTTATTTAATAACCTGTTATGACCAATAAACTGGGCTGCGGCTAATTTTTACCATAATTAGTGTTGAGTATTTTGTGGGATAATGTAGGGGAGGGGGTAAGGGTGTGATATATTCATAGGTAGCGGGCCTATCCAGATTCCGCTGTTAAGGGGTTCTGAGAACATTTCTTTCAAAACTAAAAAAGATTCTGATAGACCTCAAACTGTTACATACTGTTTCTGAAGTAAGAAACCAGATTGCATTACATAGAAAAATCTTTTCTGATAGACCTCAAACTTTTACAGACTGTGGTTCTGCTCTAAGAAACAAGATTGCATTACATAGAAAGTGGTTCTGAGACATTTCTGATAGAGCTCAAGAACATTTCTGATAGAGCTCAAGCTGTTACAGACTGATTCTGATCCAGATTGCATTACATAGAAAGTGGTTCTGAGAACATTTCACTTTCAAACCTAAAATCTCTTCAGATCGACTCCAAACTTTTACAGACTGTGTTTCTGCTCTAAGAAACAAGATTGCATTACATAGAAAGTGGTTCTGAGAACATTTCTGATAGAGCTCAAGAACATTTCTGATAGAGCTCAAGCTGTTACAGACTGATTCTGATCCAGATTGCATTACATAGAAAGTGGTTCTGAGAACATTTCACTTTCAAACCTAAAATCTCTTCAGATCGACTCCAAACTTTTACAGACTGTGTTTCTGCTCTAAGAAACAAAATTTCATTACATAGAAAGTGGATATAGGAACATTTCACTTTCAAACCTAAAATCTCTTCAGATCGGCTCCAAACTTTTACAGACTGTGTTTCTGCTCTAAGAAACGAGATTGAATTACATAGAAAGTGGTTCTCAGAACATTTCACTTTCAAACCTAAAATCTCTTCAGATCGGCTCCAAACTTTTACAGACTGTGTTTCTGCTCTAAGAAACGAGATTGAATTACATAGAAAGTGGTTCTCAGAACATTTCAGTTTCAAACCTAAAATCTCTTCAGATCGGCTCCAAACTTTTACTGACTGTGTTTCTGCTCTTAGAAACAAGATTGCATTACATAGAAAGTGGTTCTGAGAACATTTCTTTCAAAACTAGAAAAGATTCGGATAGACCTCAAACTGTTACAGACTGTTTCTGAACTAAGAAACAAAATTGCATTACATAGAAAGTGGATATGGGAAAATTTCACTTTCAAACCAAATATCTCTTCTGATCGGTTCCAAACTTTTACAGACTGTGTTTCTACTCTTAGAAACAAGATTGCATTACATCGAAAGTGGTTCTGAGAACATTCCACTTTTAAACCAAAAATCTCTTCTGATAGACCTCAAACTGTTACAGACTGTGTTTCTGCTTTAAGAAACAAAATTGCATTACATAGAAAGTGGATATGAGAACATATAATGTGGTTCTCAGAACATTTCACTTTCAAACCTAAAATCTCTTCAGATCGGCTCCATACTTTTAAGACTGTGTTTCTGCTCTTAGAAACAAGATTGCATTACATAGAAAGAGGTTTTGAGAACATTTCTTTCAAAACTAGAAAAGATTCTGATAGACCTCAAACTGTTACAGACTGTTTCTGAACTAAGAAACCAGATTGCATTACATCGAAAGTGGTTCTGAGAACATTCCACTTTTAAACCAAAAATCTCTTCTGATAGACCTCAAACTTTTACAGACTGTGTTTCTGCTCTAAGAAACAAGATTGCATTACATAGAAAGTGGTTCTGAGAACATTTCTTTCAAAACTAGAAAAGATTCTGATAGACCTCAAACTGTTACAGACTGTTTCTGAACTAAGAAACAAAATTGCATTACATAGAAAGTGGATATGGGAAAATTTCACTTTCAAACCAAATATCTCTTCAGATCGGCTCCAAACTTTTACAGACTGTGTTTCTGCTCTTAGAAACAAGATTGCATTACATAGAAAGTGGTTCTGAGAACATTTCTTTCAAAACTAGAAAAGATTCGGATAGACCTCAAACTGTTACATACTGTTTCTGAAGTAAGAAACATACATTGCATTACATAGAAAAATCTCTTCTGATAGACCTCAAACTGTTACAGAGTGTGTTTCTTCTCTAAGAAACAAAATTGCATTACATAGAAAGTGGATATGGGAAAATTTCACTTTCAAACCAAATATCTCTTTTGATCGGTTCCAAACTTTTACAGACTGTGTTTCTGCTCTTAGAAACAAGATTGCATTACTTAGAAAGTGGTTCTGAGAACATTTCTTTCAAAACTTTCAAAACTAGACCTCAAACTGTTACAGACTGTTTCTGAACTGAGAAACCAGATTGCATTACATAGAAAGTGGATATGGGAACATTTCACTTTCAAACCAAATATCTCTTCTGATAGACCTCAAACTGTTACAGACTGTTTCTGAACTAAGAAACCAGATTGCATTACATCGAAAGTGGTTCTGAGAACATTTCTTTCAAATCTAAAATCTCGGCTCCAAACTTTTACAGACTGTGTTTCTGCTCTTAGAAACAAGATTGCATTACATAGAAAGGGGTTCTGAGAACATTTCTTTCAAAACTAAAAAAGATTCTGATAGACCTCAAACTGTTACATACTGTTTATGAAGTAAGAAACCAGATTGCATTACATAGAAAAATCTTTTCTGATAGACCTCAAACTTTTACAGACTGTGGTTCTGCTCTAAGAAACAAGATTGCATTACATAGAAAATGGTTCTGAGAATATTTCACTTTCAAACCAAATATCTCTTCAGATCGGCTCCAAAATTTTAAAGACTGTTTCTGCTCTAATAATTGAGATTGAATTACATAGAAAGTGATTGTGAGAACATTTCTGATAGAGCTCAAGAACATTTCTGATAGAGCTCAAGCTGTTACAGACTGATTCTGATCCAGATTGCATTACATAGAAAGTGGTTCTGAGAACATTTCACATTCAAACCTAAAATCTCTTCAGATCGACTCCAAACTTTTACAGACTGTTTTTCTGCTCTAAGAAACTAAATTTCATTACATAGAAAGTGGATATAGGAACATTTCACTTTCAAACCAAATATCTCTTCTGATCGGTTCCAAACTTTTACAGACTGTGTTTCTGCTCTAAGAAACGAGATTGAATTACATAGAAAGAGGTTCTCAGAACATTTCACTTTCAAACCTAAAATCTCTTCAGATCGGCTCCAAACTTTTACAGAATGTGTTTCTGCTCTAAGAAACGAGATTGAATTACATAGAAAGTGGTTCTCAGAACATTTCACTTTCAAACCTAAAATCTCTTCAGATCGGCTCCAAACTTTTACAGAATGTGTTTCTGCTCTAAGAAACAAGATTGCATTACATAGAAAGTGGTTCTCAGTTTCTGCTCTAAGAAACAAAATTGCATTACATAGAAAGTGGATATGGGAACATTTCACTTTCAAACCAAATATCTCTTCTGATCGGTTCCAAACTTTTACAGACTGTTTCTGCTCTATTAAAGGAGATTGAATTACATAGAAAGTGACTGTGAGAACATTTCTTTTAAAACTAGAAAAGATTCTGATAGACCTCAAACTGTTACAGACTGTTTCTGAACTAAGAAACCAGATTGCATTACATCGAAAGTGGTTCTGAGAACATTGCACTTTTAAACCAAAAATCTCTTCTGATAGACCTCAAACTTTTACAGACTGTTTCTGCTCTAATAAAGGAGATTGCATTACATAGAATGTGGTTCTCAGAATATTTCACTTTCAAACCTAAAATCTCTTCAGATCGGCTCCATACGTTTACAGACTGTGTTTCTGCTAGGAAGCAAGATTGCAATACATAGAAAATAGTTCTGAGAATATTTCACTTTGAAACCTAAAATCTCTTCAGATCGGCTCCAAACTTTTACAGACTGTGTTTCTGCTCTAAGAAACGAGATTGAATTACATAGAAAGTGGTTCTCAGAACATTTCACTTTCAAACCTAAAATCTCTTCAGATCGGCTCCAAACTTTTACAGACTGTGTTTCTGCTCTAAGAAACAAAATTTCATTACATAGAAAGTGGATATACAGACTGTTTCTGCTCTATTAAAGGAGATTGAATTACATAGAAAGTGATTGTGAGAACATTTCACTTTCAAACCTAAAATCTCTTCAGATCGGCTCTAAACTTTTACTGACTGTGTTTCTGCTCTAAGAAACAAGATTGCATTACATAGAAAGTGGTTCTGAGAACATTTCTTTCAAATCTAAAATCTCTTCAGATCGGCTCCAAAATTTTACAGACTGTTTCTGCTCTAATAAAGGAGATTGCATTACATAGAATGTGGTTCTCAGAACATTTCACTTTCAAACCAAATATCTCTTCAGATCGGCTCCAAAATTTTAAAGACTGTTTCTGCTCTAATAAATGAGATTGCATTACATAGAAAGTGTTTTTCAGAACATTTCACTTTCAAACATAAAATTTCTTCAGATCGGCTCCAAACTTTTACAGACTGTGTTTCTGCTAGGAAGCAAGATTGCAATACATAGAAAATAGTTCTGAGAATATTTCACTTTGAAACCTAAAATCTCTTCAGATCGGCTCCAAACTTTTACAGACTGTGTCTCTGCTCTAAGAAACCAGATTGAATTACATAGAAAGTGGTTCTCAGTTTCTGCTCTAAGAAACAAAATTGCATTACATAGAAAGTGGATATGGGAACATTTCACTTTCAAACCAAATATCTCTTCTGATCGGTTCCAAACTTTTACAGACTGTGTTTCTGCTCTTAGAAACAAGATTGCATTACATAGAAAGTGGTTATGAGAACATTTCTTTCAAAACTAGAAAAGATTCTGATAGACCTCAAACTGTTACAGACTGTTTCTGAACTAAGAAACCAGATTGCATTACATCGAAAGTGGTTCTGAGAACATTCCACTTTTAAACCAAAAATCTCTTCTGATAGACCTCAAACTTTTACAGACTGTGTTTCTGCTCTAAGAAACAAGATTGCATTACATAGAAAGTGGTTCTCAGAACATTTCACTTTCAAACCTAAAATCTCTTCAGATCGGCTCCATACTTTTACAGACTGTATTTCTGCTAAGAAGCAAGATTGCAATACATAGAAAATGGTTCTCAGAATATTTCACTTTGAAACCTAAAATCTCTTCAGATCGGCTCCAAACTTTTACAGACTGTGTTTCTGCTAGGAAGCAAGATTGCAATACATAGAACTATTTAGTTCTGAGAATATTTCACTTTGAAACCTAAAATCTCTTCAGATCGGCTCCAAACTTTTACAGACTGTGTTTCTGCTCTAAGAAACGAGATTGAATTACATAGAAAGTGGTTCTCAGAACATTTCACTTTCAAACCTAAAATCTCTTCAGATCGGCTCCAAACTTTTACAGACTGTGTTTCTGCTCTAAGAAACGAGATTGAATTACATAGAAAATGGTTCTCAGAATATTTCACTTTGAAACCTAAAATCTCTTCAGATCGGCTCCAAACTTTTACAGACTGTGTTTCTGCTAGGAAGCAAGATTGCAATACATAGAACATTTCACTTTGAAACCTAAAATCTCTTCAGATCGGCTCCAAACTTTTACAGACTGTGTTTCTGCTCTAAGAAACAAAATTTCATTACATAGAAAGTGGATATAGGAACATTTCACAAGATTGCATTACATAGAAAGGGGTTCTGAGAACATTTCTTTCAAAACTAGAAAGATTCTGATAGACCTCCAACTTTTATAGACTGTTTCTGAACTAAGAAACAAGATTGCATTACATCGAAAGTGGTTCTGAGAACATTTCACTTTCAAACCTAAAATCTTTTCAGATCTAAGATCTCCAAACTTTTACTGACTGTGTTTCTGCTCTACATAGAAAGTGGGAATCCACTTTGGTTTGGTTTGTTCTGAGAACATTCCACTTTTTAACCAAAAATCTCTTCTGATAGACCTCAAACTTTTACAGACTGTGTTTCTGCTCTAAGAAACCAGATTGATTTACATAGAAAGTGGAAATCCACTTTGGTTTGATTTACAGATTACATTTACAGATTACATCGAAAGTGATTCTGAGAACATTCCACTTTTAAACCAAAAATCTCTTCTGATAGACCTCAAACTGTTACAGACTGTGTTTCTGCTCTAAGAATCAAAATTGCATTACATAGAAAGTGGACATAGGAACATTTCTCTTTCAAACCTAATATCTCTTCTGATCGGTTCCAAACTTTTACAGACTGTGTTTCTGCTCTAAGAAACCAGATTGAATTACATAGAAAGTGGAAATCCACTTTGGTTTGATTTACAGATTACATTTACAGATTACATCGAAAGTGATTCTGAGAACATTCCACTTTTAAACCAAAAATCTCTTCTGATAGACCTCAAACTTTTACAGACTGTGTTTCTGCTCTAAGAAACAAGATTGCATTACATAGAAAGTGGTTCTCAGAACATTTCACTTTGAAACCTAAAATCTCTTCAGATCGGCTCCAAACTTTTACAGACTGTGTTTCTGCTAGGAAGCAAGATTGCAATACATAGAACTATTTAGTTCTGAGAATATTTCACTTTGAAACCTAAAATCTCTTCAGATCAGCTCCAAACTTTTACAGACTGTGTTTCTGCTCTAAGAAACGAGATTGAATTACATAGAAAGTGGTTCTCAGAACATTTCACTTTCAAACCTAAAATCTCTTCAGATCTAAGATCTCCAAACTTTTACTGACTGTGTTTCTGCTCTAAGAAACGAGATTGCATTACATAGAAAGTGGGAATCCACTTTGGTTTGGTTTGTTCTGAGAACATTCCACTTTTAAACCAAAAATCTCTTCTGATAGACCTCAAACTTTTACAGACTGTGTTTCTCCTCTTAGAAACAAGATTGCATTATATAGAAAGTGGTTCTGAGAACATTTCTGATAGAGCTCAAGAACATTTCTGATAGAGCTCAAGCTGTTACAGACTGATTCTTTTCCAGATTGCATTACATAGAAAGTGGTTCTGAGAACATTTCACATTCAAACCTAAAATCTCTTCAGATCGACTCCAAACTTTTACAGACTGTTTTTCTGCTCTAAGAAACAAAATTTCATTACATAGAAAGTGGATATAGGAACATTTCACTTTCAAACCAAATATCTCTTCTGATCGGTTCCAAACTTTTACAGACTGTGTTTCTGCTCTTAGAAACAAGATTGCATTACATAGAAAGTGGTTATGAGAACATTCCACTTTTAAACCAAAAATCTCTTCTGATAGACCTCAAACTTTTACAGACTGTGTTTCTGCTCTAATAAACAAGATTGCATTACATAGAATGTGGTTCTCAGACATTTGACTTTCAGACCTAAAATCTCTTCAGATCGGCTCCATACTTTTACAGACTGTGTTTCTGCTAAGAAGCAAGATTGCAATACATAGAAAATGTTTCTGAGAATATTTCACTTTGAAACCTAAAATCTCTTCAGATCGGCTCCAAACTTTTACAGACTGTGTTTCTGCTAGGAAGCAAGATTGCAATACATAGAAAATGGTTCTGAGAATATTTCACTTTCAAACCAAATATCTCTTCAGATCGGCTCCAAAATTTTAAAGACTGTTTCTGCTCTAATAATTGAGATTGCATTACATAGAAAGTGGTTCTGAGAACATTTCACATTCAAACCTAAAATCTCTTCAGATCGACTCCAAACTTTTACAGACTGTTTTTCTGCTCTAAGAAACTAAATTTCATTACATAGAAAGTGGATATAGGAACATTTCACTTTCAAACCAAATATCTCTTCTGATCGGTTCCAAACTTTTACAGACTGTGTTTCTGCTCTAAGAAACGAGATTGAATTACATAGAAAGAGGTTCTCAGAACATTTCACTTTCAAACCTAAAATCTCTTCAGATCGGCTCCAAACTTTTACAGAATGTGTTTCTGCTCTAAGAAACGAGATTGAATTACATAGAAAGTGGTTCTCAGAACATTTCACTTTCAAACCTAAAATCTCTTCAGATCGGCTCCAAACTTTTACAGAATGTGTTTCTGCTCTAAGAAACAAGATTGCATTACATAGAAAGTGGTTCTCAGTTTCTGCTCTAAGAAACAAAATTGCATTACATAGAAAGTGGATATGGGAACATTTCACTTTCAAACCAAATATCTCTTCTGATCGGTTCCAAACTTTTACAGACTGTGTTTCTGCTTTAAGAAACAAGATTGCATTACATAGAAAGTGGTTCTGAGAACATTTCTTTCAAACCTAAAATCTCTTCAGATCGGCTCCAAAATTTTACAGACTGTTTCTGCTCTATTAAAGGAGATTGAATTACATAGAAAGTGATTGTGAGAACATTTCTTTTAAAACTAGAAAAGATTCTGATAGACCTCAAACTGTTACAGACTGTTTCTGAACTAAGAAACCAGATTGCATTACATCGAAAGTGGTTCTGAGAACATTGCACTTTTAAACCAAAAATCTCTTCTGATAGACCTCAAACTTTTACAGACTGTTTCTGCTCTAATAAAGGAGATTGCATTACATAGAATGTGGTTCTCAGAATATTTCACTTTCAAACCTAAAATCTCTTCAGATCGGCTCCATACGTTTACAGACTGTGTTTCTGCTAGGAAGCAAGATTGCAATACATAGAAAATAGTTCTGAGAATATTTCACTTTGAAACCTAAAATCTCTTCAGATCGGCTCCAAACTTTTACAGACTGTGTTTCTGCTCTAAGAAACGAGATTGAATTACATAGAAAGTGGTTCTCAGAACATTTCACTTTCAAACCTAAAATCTCTTCAGATCGGCTCCAAACTTTTACAGACTGTGTTTCTGCTCTAAGAAACAAAATTTCATTACATAGAAAGTGGATATACAGACTGTTTCTGCTCTATTAAAGGAGATTGAATTACATAGAAAGTGATTGTGAGAACATTTCACTTTCAAACCTAAAATCTCTTCAGATCGGCTCTAAACTTTTACTGACTGTGTTTCTGCTTTAAGAAACAAGATTGCATTACATAGAAAGTGGTTCTGAGAACATTTCTTTCAAATCTAAAATCTCTTCAGATCGGCTCCAAAATTTTACAGACTGTTTCTGCTCTAATAAATGAGTTTGCATTACATAGAAAGTGGTTTTCAGAACATTTCACTTTCAAACATAAAATTTCTTCAGATCGGCTCCAAACTTTTACAGACTGTGTTTCTGCTAGGAAGCAAGATTGCAATACATAGAAAATAGTTCTGAGAATATTTCACTTTGAAACCTAAAATCTCTTCAGATCGGCTCCAAACTTTTACAGACTGTGTCTCTGCTCTAAGAAACCAGATTGAATTACATAGAAAGTGGTTCTCAGTTTCTGCTCTAAGAAACAAAATTGCATTACATAGAAAGTGGATATGGGAACATTTCACTTTCAAACCAAATATCTCTTCTGATCGGTTCCAAACTTTTACAGACTGTGTTTCTGCTCTTAGAAACAAGATTGCATTACATAGAAAGTGGTTATGAGAACATTCCACTTTTAAACCAAAAATCTCTTCTGATAGACCTCATACTTTTACAGACTGTGTTTCTGCTCTAAGAAACAAGATTGCATTACATAGAAAGTGGTTCTCAGAACATTTCACTTTCAAACCTAAAATCTCTTCAGATCGGCTCCATACTTTTACAGACTGTGTTTCTGCTAAGAAGCAAGATTGCAATACATAGAAAATGGTTCTGAGAATATTTCACTTTCAAACCAAATATCTCTTCAGATCGGCTCCAAAATTTTAAAGACTGTTTCTGCTCTAATAATTGAGATTGCATTACATAGAAAGTGGTTCTGAGAACATTTCACATTCAAACCTAAAATCTCTTCAGATCGACTCCAAACTTTTACAGACTGTTTTTCTGCTCTAAGAAACTAAATTTCATTACATAGAAAGTGGATATAGGAACATTTCACTTTCAAACCAAATATCTCTTCTGATCGGTTCCAAACTTTTACAGACTGTGTTTCTGCTCTAAGAAACGAGATTGAATTACATAGAAAGAGGTTCTCAGAACATTTCACTTTCAAACCTAAAATCTCTTCAGATCGGCTCCAAACTTTTACAGAATGTGTTTCTGCTCTAAGAAACGAGATTGAATTACATAGAAAGTGGTTCTCAGAACATTTCACTTTCAAACCTAAAATCTCTTCAGATCGGCTCCAAACTTATACAGAATGTGTTTCTGCTCTAAGAAACAAGATTGCATTACATAGAAAGTGGTTCTGAGAACATTTCTTTCAAAACTAGAAAAGATTCTGATAGACCTCAAACTGTTACAGACTGTTTGTGAACTAAGAAACCATATTGAATTACATAGAAAGTGGTTCTCAGAACATTTCACTTTCAATCCTAAAATCTCTTCAGATCGGCTCCAAACTTTTAAAGACTGTGTTTCTGCTCTAAGAAACAAGATTGCATTACATAGAAAGTGGTTCTGAGAACATTTCTTTCAAAACTAGAAAAGATTCTGATAGACCTCAAACTGTTACAGACTCTTTCTGAACCAGATTGCATTACATAGAAAAATCTCTTCTGATAGACCTCAAACTGTTACAGAGTGTGTTTCTTCTCTAAGAAACAAAATTGCATTACATAGAAAGTGGATATGGGAAAATTTCACTTTCAAACCAAATATCTCTTTTGATCGGTTCCAAACTTTTACAGACTGTGTTTCTGCTCTTAGAAACAAGATTGCATTACATAGAAAGTGGTTATGAGAACATTTCTTTCAAAACTAGAAAAGATTCTGATAGACCTCAAACTGTTACAGACTGTTTCTGAACTAAGAAACCAGATTGCATTACATCGAAAGTGGTTCTGAGAACATTCCACTTTTAAACCAAAAATCTCTTCTGATAGACCTCAAACTTTTACAGACTGTGTTTCTGCTCTAAGAAACAAGATTGCATTACATAGAAAGTGGTTCTCAGAACATTTCACTTTCAAACCTAAAATCTCTTCAGATCGGCTCCATACTTTTACAGACTGTATTTCTGCTAAGAAGCAAGATTGCAATACATAGAAAATGGTTCTCAGAATATTTCACTTTGAAACCTAAAATCTCTTCAGATCGGCTCCAAACTTTTACAGACTGTGTTTCTGCTAGGAAGCAAGATTGCAATACATAGAACTATTTAGTTCTGAGAATATTTCACTTTGAAACCTAAAATCTCTTCAGATCGGCTCCAAACTTTTACAGACTGTGTTTCTGCTCTAAGAAACGAGATTGAATTACATAGAAAGTGGTTCTCAGAACATTTCACTTTCAAACCTAAAATCTCTTCAGATCGGCTCCAAACTTTTACAGACTGTGTTTCTGCTCTAAGAAACGAGATTGAATTACATAGAAAATGGTTCTCAGAATATTTCACTTTGAAACCTAAAATCTCTTCAGATCGGCTCCAAACTTTTACAGACTGTGTTTCTGCTAGGAAGCAAGATTGCAATACATAGAACATTTCACTTTGAAACCTAAAATCTCTTCAGATCGGCTCCAAACTTTTACAGACTGTGTTTCTGCTCTAAGAAACAAAATTTCATTACATAGAAAGTGGATATAGGAACATTTCACAAGATTGCATTACATAGAAAGGGGTTCTGAGAACATTTCTTTCAAAACTAGAAAGATTCTGATAGACCTCCAACTTTTATAGACTGTTTCTGAACTAAGAAACAAGATTGCATTACATCGAAAGTGGTTCTGAGAACATTTCACTTTCAAACCTAAAATCTTTTCAGATCTAAGATCTCCAAACTTTTACTGACTGTGTTTCTGCTCTACATAGAAAGTGGGAATCCACTTTGGTTTGGTTTGTTCTGAGAACATTCCACTTTTTAACCAAAAATCTCTTCTGATAGACCTCAAACTTTTACAGACTGTGTTTCTGCTCTAAGAAACCAGATTGATTTACATAGAAAGTGGAAATCCACTTTGGTTTGATTTACAGATTACATTTACAGATTACATCGAAAGTGATTCTGAGAACATTCCACTTTTAAACCAAAAATCTCTTCTGATAGACCTCAAACTGTTACAGACTGTGTTTCTGCTCTAAGAATCAAAATTGTATTACATAGAAAGTGGACATAGGAACATTTCTCTTTCAAACCTAATATCTCTTCTGATCGGTTCCAAACTTTTACAGACTGTGTTTCTGCTCTAAGAAACCAGATTGAATTACATAGAAAGTGGAAATCCACTTTGGTTTGATTTACAGATTACATTTACAGATTACATCGAAAGTGATTCTGAGAACATTCCACTTTTAAACCAAAAATCTCTTCTGATAGACCTCAAACTTTTACAGACTGTGTTTCTGCTCTAAGAAACAAGATTGCATTACATAGAAAGTGGTTCTCAGAACATTTCACTTTCAAACCTAAAATCTCTTCAGATCGGCTCCAAACTTTTACAGACTGTGTTTCTGCTAGGAAGCAAGATTGCAATACATAGAACTATTTAGTTCTGAGAATATTTCACTTTGAAACCTAAAATCTCTTCAGATCAGCTCCAAACTTTTACAGACTGTGTTTCTGCTCTAAGAAACGAGATTGAATTACATAGAAAGTGGTTCTCAGAACATTTCACTTTCAAACCTAAAATCTCTTCAGATCTAAGATCTCCAAACTTTTACTGACTGTGTTTCTGCTCTAAGAAACGAGATTGCATTACATAGAAAGTGGGAATCCACTTTGGTTTGGTTTGTTCTGAGAACATTCCACTTTTAAACCAAAAATCTCTTCTGATAGACCTCAAACTTTTACAGACTGTGTTTCTCCTCTTAGAAACAAGATTGCATTATATAGAAAGTGGTTCTGAGAACATTTCTGATAGAGCTCAAGAACATTTCTGATAGAGCTCAAGCTGTTACAGACTGATTCTTTTCCAGATTGCATTACATAGAAAGTGGTTCTGAGAACATTTCACATTCAAACCTAAAATCTCTTCAGATCGACTCCAAACTTTTACAGACTGTTTTTCTGCTCTAAGAAACAAAATTTCATTACATAGAAAGTGGATATAGGAACATTTCACTTTCAAACCAAATATCTCTTCTGATCGGTTCCAAACTTTTACAGACTGTGTTTCTGCTCTTAGAAACAAGATTGCATTACATAGAAAGTGGTTATGAGAACATTCCACTTTTAAACCAAAAATCTCTTCTGATAGACCTCAAACTTTTACAGACTGTGTTTCTGCTCTAATAAACAAGATTGCATTACATAGAATGTGGTTCTCAGACATTTGACTTTCAGACCTAAAATCTCTTCAGATCGGCTCCATACTTTTACAGACTGTGTTTCTGCTAAGAAGCAAGATTGCAATACATAGAAAATGTTTCTGAGAATATTTCACTTTGAAACCTAAAATCTCTTCAGATCGGCTCCAAACTTTTACAGACTGTGTTTCTGCTAGGAAGCAAGATTGCAATACATAGAAAATGGTTCTGAGAATATTTCACTTTCAAACCAAATATCTCTTCAGATCGGCTCCAAAATTTTAAAGACTGTTTCTGCTCTAATAATTGAGATTGCATTACATAGAAAGTGGTTCTGAGAACATTTCACATTCAAACCTAAAATCTCTTCAGATCGACTCCAAACTTTTACAGACTGTTTTTCTGCTCTAAGAAACTAAATTTCATTACATAGAAAGTGGATATAGGAACATTTCACTTTCAAACCAAATATCTCTTCTGATCGGTTCCAAACTTTTACAGACTGTGTTTCTGCTCTAAGAAACGAGATTGAATTACATAGAAAGAGGTTCTCAGAACATTTCACTTTCAAACCTAAAATCTCTTCAGATCGGCTCCAAACTTTTACAGAATGTGTTTCTGCTCTAAGAAACGAGATTGAATTACATAGAAAGTGGTTCTCAGAACATTTCACTTTCAAACCTAAAATCTCTTCAGATCGGCTCCAAACTTTTACAGAATGTGTTTCTGCTCTAAGAAACAAGATTGCATTACATAGAAAGTGGTTCTCAGTTTCTGCTCTAAGAAACAAAATTGCATTACATAGAAAGTGGATATGGGAACATTTCACTTTCAAACCAAATATCTCTTCTGATCGGTTCCAAACTTTTACAGACTGTGTTTCTGCTTTAAGAAACAAGATTGCATTACATAGAAAGTGGTTCTGAGAACATTTCTTTCAAACCTAAAATCTCTTCAGATCGGCTCCAAAATTTTACAGACTGTTTCTGCTCTATTAAAGGAGATTGAATTACATAGAAAGTGATTGTGAGAACATTTCTTTTAAAACTAGAAAAGATTCTGATAGACCTCAAACTGTTACAGACTGTTTCTGAACTAAGAAACCAGATTGCATTACATCGAAAGTGGTTCTGAGAACATTGCACTTTTAAACCAAAAATCTCTTCTGATAGACCTCAAACTTTTACAGACTGTTTCTGCTCTAATAAAGGAGATTGCATTACATAGAATGTGGTTCTCAGAATATTTCACTTTCAAACCTAAAATCTCTTCAGATCGGCTCCATACGTTTACAGACTGTGTTTCTGCTAGGAAGCAAGATTGCAATACATAGAAAATAGTTCTGAGAATATTTCACTTTGAAACCTAAAATCTCTTCAGATCGGCTCCAAACTTTTACAGACTGTGTTTCTGCTCTAAGAAACGAGATTGAATTACATAGAAAGTGGTTCTCAGAACATTTCACTTTCAAACCTAAAATCTCTTCAGATCGGCTCCAAACTTTTACAGACTGTGTTTCTGCTCTAAGAAACAAAATTTCATTACATAGAAAGTGGATATACAGACTGTTTCTGCTCTATTAAAGGAGATTGAATTACATAGAAAGTGATTGTGAGAACATTTCACTTTCAAACCTAAAATCTCTTCAGATCGGCTCTAAACTTTTACTGACTGTGTTTCTGCTTTAAGAAACAAGATTGCATTACATAGAAAGTGGTTCTGAGAACATTTCTTTCAAATCTAAAATCTCTTCAGATCGGCTCCAAAATTTTACAGACTGTTTCTGCTCTAATAAATGAGTTTGCATTACATAGAAAGTGGTTTTCAGAACATTTCACTTTCAAACATAAAATTTCTTCAGATCGGCTCCAAACTTTTACAGACTGTGTTTCTGCTAGGAAGCAAGATTGCAATACATAGAAAATAGTTCTGAGAATATTTCACTTTGAAACCTAAAATCTCTTCAGATCGGCTCCAAACTTTTACAGACTGTGTCTCTGCTCTAAGAAACCAGATTGAATTACATAGAAAGTGGTTCTCAGTTTCTGCTCTAAGAAACAAAATTGCATTACATAGAAAGTGGATATGGGAACATTTCACTTTCAAACCAAATATCTCTTCTGATCGGTTCCAAACTTTTACAGACTGTGTTTCTGCTCTTAGAAACAAGATTGCATTACATAGAAAGTGGTTATGAGAACATTCCACTTTTAAACCAAAAATCTCTTCTGATAGACCTCATACTTTTACAGACTGTGTTTCTGCTCTAAGAAACAAGATTGCATTACATAGAAAGTGGTTCTCAGAACATTTCACTTTCAAACCTAAAATCTCTTCAGATCGGCTCCATACTTTTACAGACTGTGTTTCTGCTAAGAAGCAAGATTGCAATACATAGAAAATGGTTCTGAGAATATTTCACTTTCAAACCAAATATCTCTTCAGATCGGCTCCAAAATTTTAAAGACTGTTTCTGCTCTAATAATTGAGATTGCATTACATAGAAAGTGGTTCTGAGAACATTTCACATTCAAACCTAAAATCTCTTCAGATCGACTCCAAACTTTTACAGACTGTTTTTCTGCTCTAAGAAACTAAATTTCATTACATAGAAAGTGGATATAGGAACATTTCACTTTCAAACCAAATATCTCTTCTGATCGGTTCCAAACTTTTACAGACTGTGTTTCTGCTCTAAGAAACGAGATTGAATTACATAGAAAGAGGTTCTCAGAACATTTCACTTTCAAACCTAAAATCTCTTCAGATCGGCTCCAAACTTTTACAGAATGTGTTTCTGCTCTAAGAAACGAGATTGAATTACATAGAAAGTGGTTCTCAGAACATTTCACTTTCAAACCTAAAATCTCTTCAGATCGGCTCCAAACTTATACAGAATGTGTTTCTGCTCTAAGAAACAAGATTGCATTACATAGAAAGTGGTTCTGAGAACATTTCTTTCAAAACTAGAAAAGATTCTGATAGACCTCAAACTGTTACAGACTGTTTGTGAACTAAGAAACCATATTTAATTACATAGAAAGTGGTTCTCAGAACATTTCACTTTCAATCCTAAAATCTCTTCAGATCGGCTCCAAACTTTTACTGACTGTGTTTCTGCTCTAAGAAACAAGATTGCATTACATAGAAAGTGGTTCTGAGAACATTTCTTTCAAAACTAGAAAAGATTCTGATAGACCTCAAACTGTTACAGACTCTTTCTGAACCAGATTGCATTACATAGAAAAATCTCTTCTGATAGACCTCAAACTGTTACAGAGTGTGTTTCTTCTCTAAGAAACAAAATTGCATTACATAGAAAGTGGATATGGGAAAATTTCACTTTCAAACCAAATATCTCTTTTGATCGGTTCCAAACTTTTACAGACTGTGTTTCTGCTCTTAGAAACAAGATTGCATCACTTAGAAAGTGGTTCTGAGAACATTTCTTTCAAAACTAGAAAAGATTCTGATAGACCTCAAACTGTTACAGACTGTTTCTGAACTGAGAAACCAGATTGCATTACATAGAAAGTGATTCTGAGAACATTCCACTTTTAAACCAAAAATCTCTTCTGATAGACCTCAAACTGTTACAGACTGTGTTTCTGCTCTAAGAAACAAAATTGCATTACATAGAAAGTGGATATAGGAATATTTCACTTTCAAACCAAATATCTCTTCTGATCGGTTCCTAACTTTTACATAGAAAGTGGTTCTCAGAACATTTCACTTTCAATCCTAAAATCTCTTCAGATCGGCTCCAAACTTTTACTGACTGTGTTTCTGCTCTTAGAAACAAGATTGCATTACATATGGTTATGAGAACATTTCTTTCAAAACTAGAAAAGATTCTGATAGACCTCAAACTGTTACAGACTGTTTCTGAACTAAGAAACAAGATTGCATTACATCGAAAGTGGTTCTGAGAACATTTCACTTTCAAACCAAATATCTCTTCAGATTGGCTCCAAACTTTGTTTCTGCTCTTAGAAACAAGATTACATTACATAGAAAGTGGTTCTGAGAACATTTCTTTCAAAACTAGAAAAGATTCTGATAGACCTCAAACTGTTACAGACTGTTTCTGAACTAAGAAACCAGATTGCATTACATAGAAAAATCTCTTCTGATAGACCTCAAACTGTTACAGAGTGTGTTTCTTCTCTAAGAAACAAAATTGCATTACATAGAAAGTGGATATTGGAAAATTTCACTTTCAAACCAAATATCTCTTCTGATAGACCTCAAACTTTTACAGACTGTGTTTCTGCTCTAAGAAACAAGATTGAATTATATAGAAAGTGGTTCTGAGAAAATTTCTTTCAAATCTAAAATCTCTTCAGATCGGCTCCAAAATTTTACAGACTGTTTCTGCTCTAATAAAGGAGATTGCATTACATAGAATGTGGTTCTCAGAACATTTCACTTTCAAACCTAAAATCTCTTCAGATCGGCTCCATACTTTTACAGACTTTGTTTCTGCTCTAAGAAACAAGATTGCATTACATAGAAAGTGGTTCTGAGAACATTTCACTTTCAAACCAAATATCTCTTCTGATCGGTTCCAAACTTTTACAGACTTTGTTTCTGCTCTAAGAAACAAGATTGCATTACATAGAAAGTGGTTCTGAGAACATTTCACTTTCAAACCTAAAATCTATTCAGATCGACTCCAAACTTTTAAAGACTGTGTTTCTGCTCTAAGAAACCAGGTTGAATTACATAAAAAGTGGTTCTCAGTTTCTGCTCTAAGAAACAAAATTGCATTACATAGAAAGTGGATATGGGAACATTTCACTTTCAAACCAAATATCTCTTCAGATCAGCTGCAATCTTTTACAGACTGTGTTTCTGCTCTTAGAAACAAGATTGCATTACATAGAAAGTGGTTCTGAGAACATTTCTTTCAAAACTAGAAAAGATTCTGATAGACCTCAAACTGTTACAGACTGTTTCTGAACTGAGAAACCAGATTGCATTACATAGAAAGTGGATATGGGAACATTTCACTTTCAAACCAAATATCTCTTCTGATAGACCTCAAACTTTTACAGACTGTGTTTCTGCTCTAAGAAACAAGATTGCATTACATAGAAAGTGGTTCTGAGAACATTTCACTTTCAAACCTAAAATCTCTTCAGATCGACTCCAAACTTTTAAAGACTGTGTTTCTGCTCTAAGAAACCAGGTTGAATTACATAAAAAGTGGTTCTCAGTTTCTGCTCTAAGAAACAAAATTTTACAGACTGCTCTTAGAAACAAGATTGCATTACTTAGAAAGTGGTTCTGAGAACATTTCTTTCAAAACTAGAAAAGATTCTGATAGACCTCAAACTGTTACAGACTGTTTCTGAACTGAGAAACCAGATTGCATTACATAGAAAAATCTCTTCTGATAGACCTCAAACTTTTACAGGGTGTGTTTCTTCTCTAAGAAACAAAATTGCATTACATAGAAAGTGGATATGGGAACATTTCACTTTCAAACCAAATATCTCTTCTGATCGGTTCCAAACTTTTACAGACTGTGTTTCTGGTCTAAGAAACAAGATTGCATTACATAGAAAGTGGTTCTGAGAATATTTCACTTTCAAACCTAAAATCTCTTCAGATCGACTCCAAACTTTTAAATACTGTGTTTCTGCTCTAAGAAACCAGGTTGAATTACATAAAAAGTGGTTCTCAGTTTCTGCTCTAAGAAACAAAATTGCATTACATAGAAAGTGGATATGGGAACATTTCACTTTCAAACCAAATATCTCTTCAGATCGGCTGCAATCTTTTACAGACTGTGTTTCTGCTCTTAGAAACAAGATTGCATTACATAGAAAGTGGTTCTGAGAACATTTCTTTCAAAACTAGAAAAGATTCTGATAGACCTCAAACTGTTACAGACTGTTTCTGAACTGAGAAACCAGATTGCATTACATAGAAAGTGGATATGGGAACATTTCACTTTCAAACCAAATATCTCTTCTGATAGACCTCAAACTTTTACAGACTGTGTTTCTGCTCTAAGAAACAAGATTGCATTACATAGAAAGTGGTTCTGAGAACATTTCTTTCAAAACTAGAAAAGATTCTGATAGACCTCAAACTGTTACAGACTCTTTCTGAACCAGATTGCATTACATAGAAAAATCTCTTCTGATAGACCTCAAACTGTTACAGAGTGTGTTTCTTCTCTAAGAAACAAAATTGCATTACATAGAAAGTGGATATGGGAAAATTTCACTTTCAAACCAAATATCTCTTTTGATCGGTTCCAAACTTTTACAGACTGTGTTTCTGCTCTTAGAAACAAGATTGCATTACATAGAAAGTGGTTCTGAGAACATTTCTTTCAAAACTAGAAAAGATTCTGATAGACCTCAAACTGTTACAGACTGTTTCTGAACTGAGAAACCAGATTGCATTACATAGAAAAATCTCTTCTGATAGACCTCAAACTTTTACAGGGTGTGTTTCTTCTCTAAGAAACAAAATTGCATTACATAGAAAGTGGATATGGGAACATTTCACTTTCAAACCAAATATCTCTTCTGATCGGTTCCAAACTTTTACAGACTGTGTTTCTGGTCTAAGAAACAAGATTGCATTACATAGAAAGTGGTTCTGAGAACATTTCTTTCAAACCTAAAATCTCTTCAGATCGGCTCCAAAATTTTACAGACTGTTTCTGCTCTATTAAAGGAGATTGAATTACATAGAAATTACATAGAAATTACATAGAAACTAAAAAAGATTCTGATAGACCTCAAACTGTTACATACTGTTTCTGAAGTAAGAAACCAGATTGCATTACATAGAAAAATCTCTTCTGATAGACCTCAAACTTTTACAGACTGTGGTTCTGCTCTAAGAAACAAAATTGCATTACATAGAAAGTGGATATAGGAACATTTCACTTTCAAACCAAATATCTCTTCTGATCGGTTCCAAACTTTTACACACTGTGTTTCTGCTCTAAGAAACAAGATTGCATTACATAGAAAGTGGAAATCCACTTTGGTTTGAAAGTGGAGAACCACTTTCAAATCAAATATCTCTTCAGATCGGCTCCAATCTTTTACAGACTGTGTTTCTGCTCTTAGAAACAAGATTGCATTACATAGAAAGTGATTCTGAGAACATTTCTTTCAAAACTAGAAAAGATTCTGATAGAACTCAAACTGTTACAGACTGTTTGTGAACTAAGAAACCAGATTGCATTACATCGAAAGTGGTTCTGAGAATATTTCTTTCAAATCTAAAATCTCTTCAGATCGGCTCCAAAATTTTACAGACTGTTTCTGCTTTAATAAAGGAGATTGCATTACATAGAATGTGGTTCTCAGAACATTTCACTTTCAAACCTAAAATCTCTTCAGATCGGCTCCATACTTTTACAGACTGTGTTTCTGCTCTTAGAAACAAGATTGCATTACATAGAAAGGGATTCTGAGAACATTTCTTTCAAAACTAAAAAAGATTCTGATAGACCTCAAACTGTTACATACTGTTTCTGAAGTAAGAAACCAGATTGCATTACATAGAAAAATCTCTTCTGATAGACCTCAAACTTTTACAGACTGTGGTTCTGCTCTAAGAATAAAATTGCATTACATAGAAAGTGGATATAGGAACATTTCACTTTCAAACCAAATATCTCTTCTGATCGGTTCCAAACATTTACAGACTGTGTTTCTGCTCTAAGAAACAAGATTGCATTACATAGAAAGTGGAAATCCACTTTGGTTTGAAAGTGGAGAACCACTTTCAAACCAAATATCTCTTCAGATCGGCTCCAATCTTTTACAGACTGTGTTTCTGCTCTTAGAAACAAGATTGCATTACATAGAAAGTGGATATGGGAACATTTCACTTTCAAACCAAATATCTCTTCTGATAGACCTCAAACTTTTACAGACTGTGTTTCTGCTCTAAGAAACAAGATTGCATTACATAGAATGTGGTTCTCAGAACATTTCATTTTCAAACCAAATATCTCTTCAGATCGGCTCCAAAATTTTACAGCTGTTGCTGCTCTAATAAAGGAGATTGCATTACATAGAAAGTGGTTCTCAGAACATTTCACTTTCAAACCTAAAATCTCTTCAGATCGGCTCCATACTTTTACAGACTGTGTTTCTGCTAAGAAGCAAGATTGCAATACATAGAAAATGGTTCTGAGAATATTTCACTTTGAAACCTAAAATCTCTTCAGATCGGCTACAAACTTTTACAGACTGTGTTTCTGCTAGGAAGCAAGATTGCAATACATAGAAAATAGTTCTGAGAATATTTCACTTTGAAACCTAAAATCTCTTCAGATCGGCTCCAAACTTTTACAGACTGTTTTTCTGCTCTAAGAAACAAGATTGCATTACATAGAAAGTGGTTCTGAGAACATTCCACTTTTAAACCAAAAATCTCTTCTGATAGACCTCAAACTGTTACAGACTGTGTTTCTGCTCTAAGAAACAAAATTGCATTACATAGAAAGTGGACATAGGAACATTTCACTTTCAAACCAAATATCTCTTCTGATCGGTTCCAAACTTTTATAGACTGTGTTTCTGCTCTAAGAAACCAGATTGAATTACATAGAAAGTGGTTCTGAGAACATTTCTTTCAAACCTAAAATCTCTTCAGATCGGCTCCAAAATTTTACAGACTGTTTCTGCTCTATTAAAGGAGATTGAATTACATAGAATGTGATTGTGAGAACATATCACTTTCAAACCTAAAATCTCTTCAGATCGGCTCTAAACTTTTACAGACTGTGTTTCTGCTCTTAGAAACTAGATTGCATTACATAGAAAGTGGTTCTGAGAACATTTCTTTCAAAACTAGAAAAGATTCTGATAGACCTCAAACTGTTACAGACTGTTTATGAACTAAGAAACCAGATTGCATTACATCGAAAGTGATTCTGAGAACATTCCACTTTTAAACCAAAAATCTCTTCTGATAGACCTCAAACTGTGTTTCTGCTCTAAGAATCAAAATTGCATTACATATAAAGTGGACATAGGAACATTTCACTTTCAAACCAAATATCTCTTCTGATCGGTTCCAAACTTTTATAGACTGTGTTTCTGCTCTAAGAAACCAGATTGCATTACATAGAAAGTGGTTCTGAGAACATTTCACTTTCAAACCTAAAATCTCTTCAGATCGGCTCTAAACTTTTACAGACTGTGTTTCTGCTCTTAGAAACAAGATTGCATTACATCGAAAGTGGTTCTGAGAACATTTCACTTTCAAACCAAATATCTCTTCAGATTGGCTCCAAACTTTGTTTCTGCTCTTAGAAACAAGATTACATTACATAGAAAGTGGTTCTGAGAAAATTTCTTTCAAAACTAGAAAAGATTCTGATAGACCTCAAACTGTAACCAGATTGCATTACATCGAAAGTGATTCAGAGAACATTCCACTTTTAAACCAAAAATCTCTTCTGATAGACCTCAAACTGTTACAGACTGTGTTTCTGCTGTTAGAAACTAGATTGCATTACATAGAAAGTGGTTCTGAGAACATTTCTTTCAAAACTAGAAAAGATTCTGATAGACCTCAAACTGTTACAGACTGTTTGTGAACTAAGAAACCAGATTGCATTACATCGAAAGTGATTCTGAGAACATTCCACTTTTAAACCAAAAATCTCTTCTGATAGACCTCAAACTGTTACAGACTGTGTTTCTGCTCTAAGAAACAAAATTGCATTACATAGAAAGTGGATATAGGAATATTTCACTTTCAAACCAAATATCTCTTCTGATCGGTTCCTAACTTTTACAGACTGTGTTTCTGCTCTAAGAAACCATATTGAATTACATAGAAAGTGGTTCTCAGAACATTTCACTTTCAATCCTAAAATCTCTTCAGATCGGCTCCAAACTTTTACTGACTGTGTTTCTGCTCTTAGAAACAAGATTGCAGTACATATGGTTATGAGAACATTTCTTTCAAAACTAGAAAATATTCTGATAGACCTCAAACTGTTACAGACTGTTTCTGAACTAAGAAACAAGATTGCATTACATCGAAAGTGGTTCTGAGAACATTTCTGATAGAGCTCAAGAACATTTCTGATAGAGCTCAAGCTGTTACAGACTGATTCTGATCCAGATTACATTACATAGAAAGTGGTTCTGAGAACATTTCTTTCAAAACTAGAAAAGATTCTGATAGACCTCAAACTGTTACAGACTGTTTGTGAACTAAGAAACCAGACTGCATTACATCGAAAGTGATTCTGAGAACATTCCACTTTTAAACCAAAAATCTCTTCAGATCGGCTCCATACTTTTACAGACTGTTTTTCTGCTCTTAAAAAACAAGATAGCATTACATAGAAAGTGGTTATGAGAACATTTCTTTCAAAACTAGAAAAGATTCTGATAGACCTCAAACTGTTACAGACTGTTTCTGAACTAAGAAACCAGATTGCATTACATAGAAAAATCTCTTCTGATAGACCTCAAACTGTTACAGAGTGTGTTTCTTCTCTAAGAAACAAAATTGCATTACATAGAAAGTGGATATGGGAAAATTTCACTTTCAAACCAAATATCTCTTCTGATAGACCTCAAACTTTTACAGACTGTGTTTCTGCTCTAAGAAACAAGATTGAATTATATAGAAAGTGGTTCTGAGAAAATTTCTTTCAAATCTAAAATCTTTTCAGATCTAAGATCTCCAAACTTTTACTGACTGTGTTTCTGCTCTAAGAAACAAGATTGCATTACATAGAAAGTGGTTCTCAGAACATTTCACTTTCAAACGTAAAATCTCTTCAGATCGGCTCCAAAATTTTAAAGACTGTTTCTGCTCTAATAAATGAGATTGCATTACATAGAAAGTGGTTCTCAGAACATTTCACTTTCAAACCTAATATCTCTTCAGATCGGCTCCAATCTTTTACAGACTGTGTTTCTGCTCTTAGAAACAAGATTGCATTACATAGAAAGTGGTTATGAGAACATTTCTTTCAAAACTAGAAAAGATTCTGATAGACCTCAAACTGTTACAGACTGTTTCTGAACTAAGAAACAAGATTGCATTACATCGAAAGTGGTTCTGAGAACATTTCACTTTCAAACCAAATATCTCTTCAGATCGGCTCCACATTTTTACAGACTGTGTTTCTCCTCTTAGAAACAAGATTGCATTATATAGAAAGTGGTTCTGAGAACATTTCTGATAGAGCTCAAGAACATTTCTGATAGAGCTCAAGCTGTTACAGACTGATTCTGATCCAGATTGCATTACATAGAAAGTGGTTCTGAGAACATTTCACATTCAAACCTAAAATCTCTTCAGATCGACTCCAAACTTTTACAGACTGTTTTTCTGCTCTAAGAAACAAAATTTCATTACATAGAAAGTGGATATAGGAACATTTCACTTTCAAACCAAATATCTCTTCTGATCGGTTCCAAACTTTTACAGACTGTGTTTCTGCTCTTAGAAACAAGATTGTGGTTCTCAGACATTTGACTTTCAGACCTAAAATCTCTTCAGATCGGCTCCATACTTTTACAGACTGTGTTTCTGCTAAGAAGCAAGATAGCATTACATAGAAAGTGGTTATGAGAACATTTCTTTCAAAACTAGAAAAGATTCTGATAGACCTCAAACTTTTACAGACTGTGTTTCTGCTCTAAGAAACAAGATTGAATTACATAGAAAGTGGTTCTCAGAACATTTCACTTTCAAACCTAAAATCTCTTCAGATCGGCTCCAAACTTTTACAGACTGTGTTTCTGCTAAGAAGCAAGATTGCAATACATAGAAAATGGTTCTGAGAATATTTCACTTTCAAACCAAATATCTCTTCAGATCGGCTCCAAAATTTTAAAGACTGTTTCTGCTCTAATAATTGAGATTGCATTACATAGAAAGTGGTTCTCAGAACATTTCACTTTCAAACCTAATATCTCTTCTGATCGGTTCCAAACTTTTACAGACTGTGTTTCTGCTCTAAGAAACCAGATTGAATTACATAGAAAGTGGTTTTCAGTTTCTGATCTTAGAAACAAGATTGCATTACATAGAAAGTGTTTATGAGAACATTTCTTTCAAAACTAGAAAAGATTCTGATAGACCTCAAACTGTTACATACTGTTTCTGAAGTAAGAAACCAGATTGCATTACATAGAAAAATCTCTACTGATAGACCTCAAACTTTTATAGACTGTGTTTCTGCTCAAGGAAACAAAATTGCATTACATAGAAAGTGGATATAGGAACATTTCACTTTCAAACCAAATATCTCTTCTGATCGGTTCCAAACTTTTATAGACTGTGTTTCTGCTCTAAGAAACAAGATTGCATTACATAGAAAGTGGTTATGAGAACATTTCTTTCAAAACTAGAAAAGATTCTGATAGACCTCAAACTGTTACAGACTTTTTCTGAACTAAGAAACAAGATTGCATTACATCGAAAGTGGTTCTGAGAACATTTCACTTTCAAACCTAAAATCTTTTCAGATCTAAGATCTCCAAACTTTTACTGACTGTGTTTCTGCTCTAAGAAACGAGATTGCATTACATAGAAAGTGGGAATCCACTTTGGTTTGGTTTGTTCTGAGAACATTCCACTTTTAAACCAAAAATCTCTTCTGATAGACCTCAAACTGTTACAGACTGTGTAACAAAATTGCATTACATAGAAAGTGGATATAGGAATATTTCACTTTCAAACCAAATATCTCTTCTGATCGGTTCCTAACTTTTACAGACTGTGTTTCTGCTCTAAGAAACCATATTGAATTACATAGAAAGTGGTTCTCAGAACATTTCACTTTCAATCCTAAAATCTCTTCAGATCGGCTCCAAACTTTTACTTGTGTTTCTGCTCTAAGAAACAAGATTGAATTATATAGAAAGTGGTTCTGAGAAAATTTCTTTCAAATCTAAAATCTTTTCTGAACTAAGAAACAAGATTGCATTACATCAAAAGTGGTTCTGAGAACATTTCACTTTCAAACCTAAAATCTTTTCAGATCTAAGATCTCCAAACTTTTACTGACTGTGTTTCTGCTCTAAGAAACGAGATTGCATTACATAGAAAGTGGGAATCCACTTTGGTTTGGTTTGTTCTGAGAACATTCCACTTTTAAACCAAAAATCTCTTCTGATAGACCTCAAACTTTTACAGACTGTGTTTCTGCTCTTATAAATGAGATTGCATTACATAGAAAGTGGTTCTCAGAACATTTCAGTTTCAAACCTAATATCTCTTCAGATCGGCTCCAATCTTTTACAGACTGTGTTTCTGCTCTTAGAAACAAGATTGCATTACATAGAAAGTGGTTATGAGAACATTTCTTTCAAAACTAGAAAAGATTCTGATAGACCTCAAACTGTTACAGACTGTTTCTGAACTAAGAAACGAAATTGCATTACATAGAAAGTGGATATGGGAAAATTTCACTTTCAAACCAAATATCTCTTCAGATCGGCTCCACATTTTTACAGACTGTGTTTCTCCTCTTAGAAACAAGATTGCATTATATAGAAAGTGGTTCTGAGAACATTTCTGATAGAGCTCAAGAACATTTCTGATAGAGCTCAAGCTGTTACAGACTGATTCTGATCCAGATTGCATTACATAGAAAGTGGTTCTGAGAACATTTCACATTCAAACCTAAAATCTCTTCAGATCGACTCCAAACTTTTACAGACTGTTTTTCTGCTCTAAGAAACAAAATTTCATTACATAGAAAGTGGATATAGGAACATTTCACTTTCAAACCAAATATCTCTTCTGATCGGTTCCAAACTTTTACAGACTGTGTTTCTGCTCTTAGAAACAAGATTGTGGTTCTCAGACATTTGACTTTCAGACCTAAAATCTCTTCAGATCGGCTCCATACTTTTACAGACTGTGTTTCTGCTAAGAAGCAAGATTGCATTACATAGAAAGTGGTTATGAGAACATTTCTTTCAAAACTAGAAAAGATTCTGATAGACCTCAAACTTTTACAGACTGTGTTTCTGCTCTAAGAAACAAGATTGCATTACATAGAATGTGGTTCTCAGAACATTTCACTTTCAAACCTAATATCTCTTCTGATCGGCTCCATACTTTTACAGACTGTGTTTCTGCTAAGAAGCAAGATTGCAATACATAGAAAATGGTTCTGAGAATATTTCACTTTCAAACCAAATATCTCTTCAGATCGGCTCCAAAATTTTAAAGACTGTTTCTGCTCTAATAATTGAGATTGCATTACATAGAAAGTGGTTCTCAGAACATTTCACTTTCAAACCTAATATCTCTTCTGATCGGTTCCAAACTTTTACAGACTGTGTTTCTGCTCTAAGAAACCAGATTGAATTACATAGAAAGTGGTTTTCAGTTTCTGATCTTAGAAACAAGATTGCATTACATAGAAAGTGTTTATGAGAACATTTCTTTCAAAACTAGAAAAGATTCTGATAGACCTCAAACTGTTACATACTGTTTCTGAAGTAAGAAACCAGATTGCATTACATAGAAAAATCTCTACTGATAGACCTCAAACTTTTATAGACTGTGTTTCTGCTCAAGGAAACAAAATTGCATTACATAGAAAGTGGATATAGGAACATTTCACTTTCAAACCAAATATCTCTTCTGATCGGTTCCAAACTTTTATAGACTGTGTTTCTGCTCTAAGAAACAAGATTGCATTACATAGAAAGTGGTTATGAGAACATTTCTTTCAAAACTAGAAAAGATTCTGATAGACCTCAAACTGTTACAGACTTTTTCTGAACTAAGAAACAAGATTGCATTACATCGAAAGTGGTTCTGAGAACATTTCACTTTCAAACCTAAAATCTTTTCAGATCTAAGATCTCCAAACTTTTACTGACTGTGTTTCTGCTCTAAGAAACGAGATTGCATTACATAGAAAGTGGGAATCCACTTTGGTTTGGTTTGTTCTGAGAACATTCCACTTTTAAACCAAAAATCTCTTCTGATAGACCTCAAACTGTTACAGACTGTGTAACAAAATTGCATTACATAGAAAGTGGATATAGGAATATTTCACTTTCAAACCAAATATCTCTTCTGATCGGTTCCTAACTTTTACAGACTGTGTTTCTGCTCTAAGAAACCATATTGAATTACATAGAAAGTGGTTCTCAGAACATTTCACTTTCAATCCTAAAATCTCTTCAGATCGGCTCCAAACTTTTACTTGTGTTTCTGCTCTAAGAAACAAGATTGAATTATATAGAAAGTGGTTCTGAGAAAATTTCTTTCAAATCTAAAATCTTTTCTGAACTAAGAAACAAGATTGCATTACATCAAAAGTGGTTCTGAGAACATTTCACTTTCAAACCTAAAATCTTTTCAGATCTAAGATCTCCAAACTTTTACTGACTGTGTTTCTGCTCTAAGAAACGAGATTGCATTACATAGAAAGTGGGAATCCACTTTGGTTTGGTTTGTTCTGAGAACATTCCACTTTTAAACCAAAAATCTCTTCTGATAGACCTCAAACTTTTACAGACTGTGTTTCTGCTCTTATAAATGAGATTGCATTACATAGAAAGTGGTTCTCAGAACATTTCAGTTTCAAACCTAATATCTCTTCAGATCGGCTCCAATCTTTTACAGACTGTGTTTCTGCTCTTAGAAACAAGATTGCATTACATAGAAAGTGGTTATGAGAACATTTCTTTCAAAACCAGAAAAGATTCTGATAGACCTCAAACTGTTACAGACTGTTTCTGAACTAAGAAACAAGATTGCATTACATCGAAAGTGGTTCTGAGAACATTTCACTTTCAAACCAAATATCTCTTCAGATCGGCTCCAAACTTTTACAGACTGTGTTTCTGCTCTTAGAAACAAGATTGCATTACATAGAAAGTGGTTATGAGAACATTTCTTTCAAAACTAGAAAAGATTCTGATAGACCTCAAACTGTTACAGACTGTTTCTGAACTAAGAAACCAGATTGCATTACATCGAAAGTGGTTCTGAGAACATTTCACTTTCAAACCAAATATCTCTTCAGATCGGCTCCAAACTTTTACAGACTGTGTTTCTGCTCTTAGAAACAAGATTGCATTACATAGAAAGTGGTTCTGAGAACATTTCTTTCAAAACTAGAAAAGATTCTGATAGACCTCAAACTGTTACAGACTGTTTCTGAACTAAGAAACGAAATTGCATTACATAGAAAGTGGATATGGGAAAATTTCACTTTCAAACCAAATATCTCTTCAGATCGGCTCCACATTTTTACAGACTGTGTTTCTCCTCTTAGAAACAAGATTGCATTATATAGAAAGTGGTTCTGAGAACATTTCTGATAGAGCTCAAGAACATTTCTGATAGAGCTCAAGCTGTTACAGACTGATTCTGATCCAGATTGCATTACATAGAAAGTGGTTCTGAGAACATTTCACATTCAAACCTAAAATCTCTTCAGATCGACTCCAAACTTTTACAGACTGTTTTTCTGCTCTAAGAAACAAAATTTCATTACATAGAAAGTGGATATAGGAACATTTCACTTTCAAACCAAATATCTCTTCTGATCGGTTCCAAACTTTTACAGACTGTGTTTCTGCTCTTAGAAACAAGATTGTGGTTCTCAGACATTTGACTTTCAGACCTAAAATCTCTTCAGATCGGCTCCATACTTTTACAGACTGTGTTTCTGCTAAGAAGCAAGATTGCATTACATAGAAAGTGGTTATGAGAACATTTCTTTCAAAACTAGAAAAGATTCTGATAGACCTCAAACTTTTACAGACTGTGTTTCTGCTATAAGAAACAAGATTGCATTACATAGAATGTGGTTCTCAGAACATTTCACTTTCAAACCTAATATCTCTTCTGATCGGCTCCATACTTTTACAGACTGTGTTTCTGCTAAGAAGCAAGATTGCAATACATAGAAAATGGTTCTGAGAATATTTCACTTTCAAACCAAATATCTCTTCAGATCGGCTCCAAAATTTTAAAGACTGTTTCTGCTCTAATAATTGAGATTGCATTACATAGAAAGTGGTTCTCAGAACATTTCACTTTCAAACCTAATATCTCTTCTGATCGGTTCCAAACTTTTACAGACTGTGTTTCTGCTCTAAGAAACCAGATTGAATTACATAGAAAGTGGTTTTCAGTTTCTGATCTTAGAAACAAGATTGCATTACATAGAAAGTGTTTATGAGAACATTTCTTTCAAAACTAGAAAAGATTCTGATAGACCTCAAACTGTTACATACTGTTTCTGAAGTAAGAAACCAGATTGCATTACATAGAAAAATCTCTACTGATAGACCTCAAACTTTTATAGACTGTGTTTCTGCTCAAGGAAACAAAATTGCATTACATAGAAAGTGGATATAGGAACATTTCACTTTCAAACCAAATATCTCTTCTGATCGGTTCCAAACTTTTATAGACTGTGTTTCTGCTCTAAGAAACAAGACTTGCATTACATAGAAAGTGGTTATGAGAACATTTCTTTCAAAACTAGAAAAGATTCTGATAGACCTCAAACTGTTACAGACTTTTTCTGAACTAAGAAACAAGATTGCATTACATCGAAAGTGGTTCTGAGAACATTTCACTTTCAAACCTAAAATCTTTTCAGATCTAAGATCTCCAAACTTTTACTGACTGTGTTTCTGCTCTAAGAAACGAGATTGCATTACATAGAAAGTGGGAATCCACTTTGGTTTGGTTTGTTCTGAGAACATTCCACTTTTAAACCAAAAATCTCTTCTGATAGACCTCAAACTTTTACAGACTGTGTTTCTGCTCTAAGAAACAAGATTGCATTACATAGAAAGTGGTTCTCAGAACATTTCACTTTCAAACGTAAAATCTCTTCAGATCGGCTCCAAAATTTTAAAGACTGTTTCTGCTCTAATAAATGAGATTGCATTTACATAGAAAGAGGTTCTCAGAACATTTCACTTTCAAACCTAAAATCTCTTCAGATCGGCTCCAAACTTTTACAGAATGTGTCAAATCGTGCACTCAGCACTGTTGCGCTTACCTTTCATGGTCTATCGTGGTACAATGATGACACTCAGGCTTTTGTCAACTCAAGTGGAATTTATTTGGCCGCAGCCATACAGCACTATTACATAAACTGTTATCAAACTTATCAACGTAACATTATAGTCAAGCATGAACGGTGATGAACTGTACACTGTAACCGCACTTCAGAACATGGCATAACACACAATGTACATCACCAGGCAACATATCAGTAACTGCTGGTCAGGCGCACAGCATCTGGCTCTCTATTCCGCACAATGGGGGGCGCCGTCACAAGCTTCCCCAGCTCGCCGGACCCTTCCCGTTCAAGGAGGTGTCCCCTCATCAGCGGTACCTTGTTGCGAAGATCATGGCCTGGCCCCCTGCCGTCCAAGCAAGGCGACGTGCCCCATGTCTTAACCACTGTAAAGATGTCAGCCTTCTCCCCATAAGCTGTGCTTACCTGCCCTGCCTGCTTTTCTGCTCTAAGAAACAAGATTGCATTACATAGAAAGTGGTTCTCAGTTTCTGCTCTAAGAAACAAAATTGCATTACATAGAAAGTGGATATGGGAACATTTCACTTTCAAACCAAATATCTCTTCTGATCGGTTCCAAACTTTTACAGACTGTGTTTCTGCTTTAAGAAACAAGATTGCATTACATAGAAAGTGGTTATGAGAACATTTCTTTCAAAACTAGAAAAGATTCTGATAGACCTCAAACTGTTACAGACTGTTTCTGAACTAAGAAACCAGATTGCATTACATAGAAAAATCTCTTCTGATAGACCTCAAACTGTTACAGAGTGTGTTTCTTCTCTAAGAAACAAAATTGCATTACATATAAAGTTGATATGGGAAAAATTCACTTTCAAACCAAATATCTCTTCTGATCGGTTCCAAACTTTTACAGACTGTGTTTCTGCTCTAAGAAACAAGATTGCATTACATAGAAAGTGGTTCTGAGAACATTTCTTTCAAACCTAAAATCTCTTCAGATCGGCTCCAATAATTTTACAGACTGTTTCTGCTCTATTAAAGGAGATTGAATTACATAGAAAGTGATTGTGAGAACATTTCTTTCAAAACTAGAAAAGATTCTGATAGACCTCAAACTGTTACAGACTGTTTCTGAACTAAGAAACCAGATTGCATTACATCGAAAATGGCTCTGAGAATATTTCACTTTGAAACCTAAAATCTCTTCAGATCGGCTCCAAACTTTTACAGACTGTGTTTCTGCTCTTAGAAACAAGATTACATTACATAGAAAGGGGATCTGAGAAAATTTCTTTCAAAACTAGAAAAGATTCTGATAGACCTCAAACTGTTACAGACTGTTTCTGAACTAAGGAACAAGATTGCATTACATCGAAAGTGGTTCTGAGAACATTTCACTTTCAAACCAAATATCTCTTCAGATTGGCTCCAAACTTTGTTTCTGCTCTTAGAAACAAGATTACATTACATAGAAAGTGGTTCTGAGAACATTTCTTTCAAAACTAGAAAAGATTCTGATAGACCTCAAACTGTTACAGACTGTTTCTGAACTAAGAAACAAGATTGCATTACATCGAAAGTGGTTCTGAGAACATTTCACTTTCAAACCAAATATCTCTTCAGATTGGCTCCAAACTTTTACAGACTGTGTTTCTGCTCTTAGAAACAAGATTGCATTACATAGAAAGTGGTTCTGAGAACATTTCTTTCAAAACTAGAAAAGATTCTGATAGACCTCAAACTGTTACAGACTGTTTCTAAACTAAGAAACGAAATTGCATTACATAGAAAGTGGATATGGGAAAATTTCACTTTCAAACCAAATATCTCTTCAGATCGGCTCCACATTTTTACAGACTGTGTTTCTCCTCTTAGAAACAAGATTGCATTATATAGAAAGTGGTTCTGAGAACATTTCTGATAGAGCTCAAGAACATTTCTGATAGAGCTCAAGCTGTTACAGACTGATTCTGATCCAGATTGCATTACATAGAAAGTGGTTCTGAGAACATTTCACATTCAAACCTAAAATCTCTTCAGATCGACTCCAAACTTTTACAGACTGTTTTTCTGCTCTAAGAAACAAAATTTCATTACATAGAAAGTGAATATAGGAACATTTCACTTTCAAACCAAATATCTCTTCTGATCGGTTCCAAACTTTTACAGCGGGACCTGGAGTGACCCGCTTCTACATAGCACTTTACCCCCCCTTTCCTAACACACCTTTCCGATCTCAATGATACAATACACTTCTGTTGGTAGTACCTGGCCGCAGCCCTGTTTATTGAATATTAAACATATTCATATAACATTATAACATACATAGTATATATAAATTAACAACCATAAATAACATTAACAATAACCCATAACAATGGTATCACCATTGTGACCTGGATCCCGAGCTACCATTGGATGTAATTGGCCCCCGACCCCGCCATCTAAGCAAGGGTCCGAGGGGTGGCATGTCCCCCACATGCCCCATTATCCAGGGTCATCCGACCCACCAGGCGCAGCTCCCAGCCGGCCCACCGCTCATCCCTTGATGAGCCCATTAGCCAGTAGCTCGGGATACCGCCGTCACACCAACCCTACCTCAAACAAAAGGGCGGGCGGGCGGGAAAGCCGCTTTGGAGGACCGAACTGTTCGGGTCCTCCGAGAGCCGCCTTTTAAGCCCTCCCACCCACAATCCCCCTCGGCCGCGACGCGGACCGCCCTCCCTCGGGCCCACTACCTCGCCCCCCTTCCCTGCCTCAGCTAGTCCCACGGGCGACACCGCGGGCCACCCAGTCCCGCGTTAATGTCGCCCGTCGAGACTAGCTCTTGGGGCTTTCCTAACAGCGGGACCTGGAGTGACCCGCTTCTACATAGCACTTTACCCCCCCTTTCCTAACACACCTTTCCGATCTCAATGATACAATACACTTCTGTTGGTAGTACCTGGCCGCAGCCCTGTTTATTGAATATTAAACATATTCATATAACATTATAACATACATAGTATATATAAATTAACAACCATAAATAACATTAACAATAATCCATAACAATGGTATCACCATTGTGACCTGGATCCCGAGCTACCATTGGATGTAATTGGCCCCCGACCCCGCCATCTAAGCAAGGGTCCGAGGGGTGGCATGTCCCCCACATGCCCCATTATCCAGGGTCATCCGACCCACCAGGCGCAGCTCCCAGCCGGCCCACCGCTCATCCCTTGATGAGCCCATTAGCCAGTAGCTCGGGATACCGCCACAGGCCTGTAACGAGTTACAGGCCCCCCCCAAAACAAAATTTAATAGGAACAGAGCTGCGGCTAGGAACTCAACACTCGCTCACAACAGGAGGCGAAGTCGTCCAACAACAGATCACTGCCTATATCCGACAAATGCACCCGGTCTCTGTGGAACAGCCCCAGACAAGACACGTCGACCCACTCGTGTCTTATCTGCATACCACCCCGTGCCTCCACCCATCGACCCACTTGTCGGTTCACTTTAGCTAGCCCTCTGGTCCACCGCCGAGACGCTAGCCGGCTCGGCCTAGGAATGATATCCGACCAAACCAGCCGCGTCTCCGGGAACCAACCCTGCGCTACCCCCAAGTCCCCGATAACTGTGTCTATAAGGTGTTTTCCACTAAGGGCGTCGACATCGTTGCCCCCCAGGTGAAGGAGCAGTAGATCCGGACGCCGAGCACGCCGCCGAAGGTCTTTCAGCAGATGCATCAACTGGTGCCATCGCATGCCCCTCTGTCCCCACCAGGACACGAACACTCCGCGCTGCCCGAGGCCCAAGTGTTGACCGCCGGGCCGGACTATGGCACGTTCCCCTGCCCAATGGACGAAGGAGTGCCCAATAATCCATACCGACAGGACCCGCTGCACCACACCTGCAAGGCAAACCCAGCAATTAAGTTACCATTTTGTAAGAAGGGAGCCAGGCCGCGACCCCTTCCTACCCTACTCGCTCCCCTACGAGACACCCCCCATCCCCTCCCGTAATGTCCCTATTAACTCCACCCTCAAGACTGAGAATCCCCCCGCGCAGCACCCGGTGGTCGGATATATCCTCGATAAGCATCCGACGACCACCTACCCAATCGCTGAATGACCGCCTCGGGCACCCCCGCCGCGAAGGCACTTGTAGCCGCCCCGATACGAAAGGAATGAGTGCCATAACGAGCCGGGTCCTCACCGCAGAGACCCAATGCTAAGCGCAACACCGCCAGTAATTGATACCGCGTGAGCCGGGTGCCATTCTCGTGTACCATCAACGCTAAGGCGGACTGAGGTCGGACCGCCATATAGGCAACCAGAGATTGGACGGGGCAAGACGTACATCCTTCCACTTGATGCAGTATTAACGTGCGCCCCCTGCCCAGCTGATCCGTTTTTGAACGCGCAATGAAAACTCGCAACGTGTTCCCGACTATGCACACCTGCCTGCCTAGTAGGCCCCGCAAACCTCGCGCGTCCGACGGATGGACGAGCAGCTCGCCCACCCGGAGCGCTCCGAAAAAGGATAACAAGAAAGCTGCCCGAAACAAACATGTCTCGTAACTGGAGTTCGTCACCTGCGGTAAGACATTTGCGAGGGTGACTAGCAAGGCATGCGTGATTGGCAGCCGTGGGTCGGGCCCTCGCGGGGCTACCCTCCCCCAGGCCGCCAACATTCGACGCGGCAGAAATCCTGACGAAGGACAAGTCCACCCGAGGGCCCTACAAAAGAATGCAAAGCCCGCTAAATGACCCGCCGCCGCGCTCCGTGAACAGCCCCGCAGCTGGGACGAGGCTAGGAAATCCGCTAGCAGGATCTCCGACACAGGACCCGGAGTCCATCCCCGAGACTTAAGGAATCTGGACACCAGTGCAAAGCCTCGATTGTACCGGGCCCACGTCGACGGGGCTATGGAGTTTTGTAGTAATCCCCAGATCCGTTCTCCACCAGGCTCCACAAATGCTCCGGCATCTGCGATCCCACCATCTTCGCTGCCGGCGCCAGCTGCCGAAACTGCAAAAAGTGGAAACGAGAAAGAGCATCAGCTAGTCTGTTTTTTACTCCAGGAACGTGACGTGCCCGAATGAAAAGGTTGAGACGTAAGCAGCGCACAACGAGCTCGCGCATCAACGCCGTCACCCGTAGGCATTTCGCCGCCTGCCGGTTAACCACCTCCACCACCCCCATGTTGTCACACCAAAACACGACTCGCCTATTCCGTAACCTGTCGGGCCACAACTCACAAGCCACCAGCAAAGGGAAAAGTTCCAGAAGAGTGATATTACGGGTGAGACCGGCCAGCCGCCAGGCCTTGGGCCAAGCTGCTGCGCACCAATCTCCCTGGAAGTAGAGCCCGAAACCAATGCCACCTGCCGCGTCTGACTGCAATTCTAAATCCATATTAGTCACCTCGGGCAGTTGAATTGGGAGAGACCCGTTGAAGCGTTCCAGAAAAAGTGACCACATCCGCAAATCTGCCCGGATCCCCGCCGACATCCGCACAAAGTGTCTGCGGTCCCTTACTCCCGCTGTCGCTGCCGCTAGACGACGGGAAAAGGGGCGACCCATAGGTAGCACCCTGCAGGCAAAATTAAGAGACCCTAATAGAGACTGAACTAATCGCAAGGTGGGCTTGCGAGCACCCTGTACCAATGATATTGTCTCTAACAACTGCCGGACCTTGCCCTCCGGGAGCCGAGTCACCATCGCTACGGTGTCTATCTCGATCCCCAGGAACGTGAGGCATGTAGTAGGCCCCTCAGATTTTTCTGCCGACAGCGGAACCCCAAATTCCACAGCTAGTTCCTCAAACGTGGTCTTCAACAGCCCGCAATCGCCCGAGTCCCCTCCCCCGACGAACTAGAAAATCGTCCAAATAATGAACCGCCGAGTCCCTTCCTGCGCGCCGCACCGTGACCCAGTGCAAAAAGGAACTGAACAATTCAAATAATGCGCAGGAGATAGAACACCCCATAGGCAAACATCGATCGTAGTAAAAGGCTCCCTCAAACCGGAAACCCAATAATGGATACGAGGCCGGGTGAACCGGCAACAACCGAAACGCCGATTCAATGTCCACCTTCGCCATTAATGCCGATGGCCCCGCTCGACGTATGAGACAAAGTGCGCTGTCAAAGGACGCGTATCGCACCGTACAGAGGTCCCGCGGTATGCCTTCGTTCACCGAACGCCCCGCCGGCCTGGATAAGTTGTGTATCAGTCGATATTTGCCCGGCTCTTTCTTAGGTATGATCGCCAGGGGAGACACTACCATCACCGGAAATGGTCGATCATGAAAAGGCCCGGCTACCCGCCCCCGCTCAAGTTCCACCGCCAACTTCCGTCGGACCTCCCCCCGCAGGTGCGAGACGGAGGACGCGTTGGCCGTCTGCACATTAGCTAATGGCAACGCGTACGGTATCACAAAACCTTCGCTGAACCCCTTCAACAGCACGTCCGCTGCCCGTGAATCACGATACTGGTCGAGCCACGGACGCATGGCGCCTATCTCCACCGGGGTGGGCAGCCCGCGGGACCCTCGCTCACTTAGCCGGGGCTGGAGGTAACCCGGCTCCCTTTTTGGGGCACTTGAGAGCTGAGTGACCTTGTCCGCACAGGGAACAAGCGTGTCGGAACCGGCAATCGGTGAAGGAGCAGACTGATTTATTGTATTGCCAGCATAGGCCCGGCCCGCCCCCGGCACCTGGTCCTCCGGGCGTACGAAAGGAACGCGTCCCCCCTGCCGCCTGCGAGACCGGCTTTCCCAACTGTCCCGTGCTCGCACCTACTGGCTTCGCCATATGGGTGAGCCAAAGGTTAATGTCCTGTGTGCCCCAGGACATGTGCCGGTTCTCCTCCATCTTGTCTCGGAATGCCTCGTCGTAATTCAGCCACGCCCACCCTCCGAACCGCTGACAAGAGTCGAGTATGGTATCTGCATACGCCAACAACAGACCGTAATCCTGTGGGCGCTCCTGTCCCCAGACGCTGGCGAGCCGTAAAAACGCCCGGGTCCAGTTAAGGACGTTACGTGAAATCGCGCCTACTTTAGGTTTTTCTCCCTCTTTTTTGCTCTTCTTTTTACGGCCCCGCGCCCTGCCCTCTAGTAGCTTGAAAATATCCACGCATGCGCGTCTCCGTATCTTGCGCCGCAGTGACCGAGGGACTTTTTCCCACAGTTCCGACAACGCTACGAGCGCAGGGGCGCCCCGCTCTGTGCCCTCTCGTGCCTGATCCTCTCCCTCCACCCGCCGACGTGACCCAGAGGAGGAAGACGAAGAAGAGGAAGAAGAGGTTGAAGAGGAAGAAGAGGAAGACGAAGAAGAATCTCTGCCCCCCCGTCTCTTTTTACCCTTACCCTTTTTCTTCCCCCGTTTTCCCCGAACACTAACCCCAGCCACGGGCCATGTTACCCGTGATCCGGTCGTTTCCCGTTCTGTGTCCGCCTCCAGCCGCTCCCGAAGTGGCGCCTTCCGCAGCAGCCACCGTAGCTGGACGCTGCTGGTCTCGAGCATGCTCTCCGCCACCGATCTGTGGAGTTGCAGCCGTTCCTCCACCCGACTGTCCAGTCTCCGAAGTCCTAGCCAACTCGACAGGTCCCGCAGCGACGTCCTCTGGGAAGAAGTCCAAACAGGGGCCAGCAACCGGCACAGCAGAAGGGTAAGTTAGCCCCGTATAACCAGCCCCAACATGAGGTCCCCCGCTACCCCCCGGCCTCCCAAGCACATCCGGGCCCCAAGGATAGGGAGGAAACGGAGGCGGGACTGACGCCCAGGGAGTTCCACTCCAGGGCGCGCACCAGGGACCTGTAGACCAGGGAGCCCACCAGCCCGCTGGGCCCGTTGGCCCACCTCCCCCCATTCGTGATGTCGATGGGGTACCGGGAACGACGGCAGACTCGAGTGCATTCCCCCCCAGCCCGATCCCATGGGGGACGCGGGTGCCGCCGCAGGCTCTTTCCCCGGCCCTCCTCCCCCCCTGCAGGCCGGCTCCGGGGCCACCGCTCCCGGGTCCCCGACGGCCGTACCCATTGCGGCCGGCAAGGCACCCGTATTCTGCGCCCCCACTATAGCCGCACCGCTCCTCCCCCTTCCCGCGGCAGGGTTCCGGCTCCTGCCCCTGCGGGTAGGCCCCGCACCACGACGTGCACCCGGCGCCGCCCCCACTACCTCCAGCGCTATAGCAGCCCGTGCCGATGCACGGGAGCGCCTCGGAGGCAACTGCCTGCCCCTTCCCCCCGCCGCACTCACCAAGAGGTCCTCATCAAGGGAGTCGCCTGCTAGCAAGGAGATCTCCGCCGGGTCCGCAGCGTCGGCCTGTGAAGTCGCCATGCTCGCCGGCCACGTGGCAGCCGAAAAAAAAAATTTTTTTTTTTTTTTTTTTTTTAATAATTGTAGCTTGGCCGCGCGCGCCGGCGAGATGGCTCGCAGACCCGACCCGAAGCGAGCGACGAGGCTGGCCACCCGCGCGCTCGAACCCGGCCGGAAAGCTGATCCCTGAAAGCCGCTTTGGAGGACCGAACTGTTCGGGTCCTCCGAGAGCCGCCTTTTAAGCCCTCCCACCCACAATCCCCCTCGGCCGCGACGCGGACCGCCCTCCCTCGGGCCCACTACCTCGCCCCCCTTCCCTGCCTCAGCTAGTCCCACGGGCGACACCGCGGGCCACCCAGTCCCGCGTTAATGTCGCCCGTCGAGACTAGCTCTTGGGGCTTTCCTTACAGACTGTGTTTCTGCTCTTAGAAACAAGATTGCATTACATAGAAAGTGGTTATGAGAACATTCCACTTTTAAACCAAAAATCTCTTCTGATAGACCTCAAACTTTTACAGACTGTGTTTCTGCTCTAAGAAACAAGATTGCATTACATAGAATGTGGTTCTCAGACATTTGACTTTCAGACCTAAAATCTCTTCAGATCGGCTCCATACTTTTACAGACTGTGTTTCTGCTAAGAAGCAAGATTGCAATACATAGAAAATGGTTCTGAGAATATTTCACTTTGAAACCTAAAATCTCTTCAGATCGGCTCCAAACTTTTACAGACTGTGTTTCTGCTAAGAAGCAAGATTGCAATACATAGAAAATGGTTCTGAGAATATTTCACTTTCAAACCTAATATCTCTTCTGATCGGTTCCAAACTTTTACAGACTGTGTTTCTGCTCTAAGAAACCAGATTGAATTACATAGAAAGTGGTTTTCAGTTTCTGATCTTAGAAACAAGATTGCATTACATAGAAAGTGGTTATGAGAACATTTCTTTCAAAACTAGAAAAGATTCTGATAGACCTCAAACTGTTACAGACTGTTTCTGAACTAAGAAACCAGATTGCATTACATAGAAAAATCTCTTCTGATAGATCTCAAACTTTTACAGGGTGTGTTACAAAATTGCATTACATAGAAAGTGGATATGGGAACATTTCACTTTCAAACCAAATATCTCTTCTGATCGGTTCCAAACTTTTACAGACTTTGTTTCTGCTCTAAGAAACAAGATACATAGAAAGTGGTTCTGAGAACATTTCTTTCAAAACTAGAAAAGATTCTGATAGACCTCAAACTGTTACAGACTGTTTCTGAACTAAGAAACCAGATTGCATTACATAGAAAAATCTCTTCTGATAGACCTCAAACTGTTACACAGTGTGTTTCTTCTCTAAGAAACAAAATTGCATTACATATAAAGTTGATATGGGAAAATTTCACTTTCAAACCAAATATCTCTTCAGATCGGCTCCACATTTTTACAGACTGTGTTTCTCCTCTTAGAAACAAGATTGCATTATATAGAAAGTGGTTCTGAGAACATTTCTGATAGAGCTCAAGAACATTTCTGATAGAGCTCAAGCTGTTACAGACTGATTCTGATCCAGATTGCATTACATAGAAAGTGGTTCTGAGAACATTTCACATTCAAACCTAAAATCTCTTCAGATCGACTCCAAACTTTTACAGACTGTTTTTCTGCTCTAAGAAACAAAATTTCATTACATAGAAAGTGGATATAGGAACATTTCACTTTCAAACCAAATATCTCTTCTGATCGGTTCCAAACTTTTACAGACTGTGTTTCTGCTCTTAGAAACAAGATTGCATTACATAGAATGTGGTTCTCAGACATTTGACTTTCAGACCTAAAATCTCTTCAGATCGGCTCCATACTTTTACAGACTGTGTTTCTGCTAAGAAGCAAGATTGCAATACATAGAAAATGGTTCTGAGAATATTTCTTTCAAAACTAGAAAAGATTCTGATAGACCTCAAACTGTTACAGACTGTTTCTGAACTAAGAAACAAGATTGCATTACATCGAAAGTGGTTCTGAGAACATTTCACTTTCAAACCAAATATCTCTTCAGATCGGCTCCAAACTTTTACAGACTGTGTTTCTGCTCTTAGAAACAAGATTGCATTACATAGAAAGTGGTTATGAGAACATTTCTTTCAAAACTAGAAAAGATTCTGATAGACCTCAAACTGTTACAGACTGTTTCTGAACTAAGAAACCAGATTGCATTACATCGAAAGTGGTTCTGAGAACATTTCACTTTCAAACCAAATATCTCTTCAGATCGGCTCCAAACTTTTACAGACTGTGTTTCTGCTCTTAGAAACAAGATTGCATTACATAGAAAGTGGTTCTGAGAACATTTCTTTCAAAACTAGAAAAGATTCTGATAGACCTCAAACTGTTACAGACTGTTTCTGAACTAAGAAACGAAATTGCATTACATAGAAAGTGGATATGGGAAAATTTCACTTTCAAACCAAATATCTCTTCAGATCGGCTCCACATTTTTACAGACTGTGTTTCTCCTCTTAGAAACAAGATTGCATTATATAGAAAGTGGTTCTGAGAACATTTCTGATAGAGCTCAAGAACATTTCTGATAGAGCTCAAGCTGTTACAGACTGATTCTGATCCAGATTGCATTACATAGAAAGTGGTTCTGAGAACATTTCACATTCAAACCTAAAATCTCTTCAGATCGACTCCAAACTTTTACAGACTGTTTTTCTGCTCTAAGAAACAAAATTTCATTACATAGAAAGTGGATATAGGAACATTTCACTTTCAAACCAAATATCTCTTCTGATCGGTTCCAAACTTTTACAGACTGTGTTTCTGCTCTTAGAAACAAGATTGTGGTTCTCAGACATTTGACTTTCAGACCTAAAATCTCTTCAGATCGGCTCCATACTTTTACAGACTGTGTTTCTGCTAAGAAGCAAGATTGCATTACATAGAAAGTGGTTATGAGAACATTTCTTTCAAAACTAGAAAAGATTCTGATAGACCTCAAACTTTTACAGACTGTGTTTCTGCTCTAAGAAACAAGATTGCATTACATAGAATGTGGTTCTCAGAACATTTCACTTTCAAACCTAATATCTCTTCTGATCGGCTCCATACTTTTACAGACTGTGTTTCTGCTAAGAAGCAAGATTGCAATACATAGAAAATGGTTCTGAGAATATTTCACTTTCAAACCAAATATCTCTTCAGATCGGCTCCAAAATTTTAAAGACTGTTTCTGCTCTAATAATTGAGATTGCATTACATAGAAAGTGGTTCTCAGAACATTTCACTTTCAAACCTAATATCTCTTCTGATCGGTTCCAAACTTTTACAGACTGTGTTTCTGCTCTAAGAAACCAGATTGAATTACATAGAAAGTGGTTTTCAGTTTCTGATCTTAGAAACAAGATTGCATTACATAGAAAGTGTTTATGAGAACATTTCTTTCAAAACTAGAAAAGATTCTGATAGACCTCAAACTGTTACATACTGTTTCTGAAGTAAGAAACCAGATTGCATTACATAGAAAAATCTCTACTGATAGACCTCAAACTTTTATAGACTGTGTTTCTGCTCAAGGAAACAAAATTGCATTACATAGAAAGTGGATATAGGAACATTTCACTTTCAAACCAAATATCTCTTCTGATCGGTTCCAAACTTTTATAGACTGTGTTTCTGCTCTAAGAAACAAGATTGCATTACATAGAAAGTGGTTATGAGAACATTTCTTTCAAAACTAGAAAAGATTCTGATAGACCTCAAACTGTTACAGACTTTTTCTGAACTAAGAAACAAGATTGCATTACATCGAAAGTGGTTCTGAGAACATTTCACTTTCAAACCTAAAATCTTTTCAGATCTAAGATCTCCAAACTTTTACTGACTGTGTTTCTGCTCTAAGAAACGAGATTGCATTACATAGAAAGTGGGAATCCACTTTGGTTTGGTTTGTTCTGAGAACATTCCACTTTTAAACCAAAAATCTCTTCTGATAGACCTCAAACTTTTACAGACTGTGTTTCTGCTCTAAGAAACAAGATTGCATTACATAGAAAGTGGTTCTCAGAACATTTCACTTTCAAACGTAAAATCTCTTCAGATCGGCTCCAAAATTTTAAAGACTGTTTCTGCTCTAATAAATGAGATTGCATTTACATAGAAAGAGGTTCTCAGAACATTTCACTTTCAAACCTAAAATCTCTTCAGATCGGCTCCAAACTTTTACAGAATGTGTTTCTGCTCTAAGAAACAAGATTGCATTACATAGAAAGTGGTTCTCAGTTTCTGCTCTAAGAAACAAAATTGCATTACATAGAAAGTGGATATGGGAACATTTCACTTTCAAACCAAATATCTCTTCTGATCGGTTCCAAACTTTTACAGACTGTGTTTCTGCTTTAAGAAACAAGATTGCATTACATAGAAAGTGGTTATGAGAACATTTCTTTCAAAACTAGAAAAGATTCTGATAGACCTCAAACTGTTACAGACTGTTTCTGAACTAAGAAACCAGATTGCATTACATAGAAAAATCTCTTCTGATAGACCTCAAACTGTTACAGAGTGTGTTTCTTCTCTAAGAAACAAAATTGCATTACATATAAAGTTGATATGGGAAAAATTCACTTTCAAACCAAATATCTCTTCTGATCGGTTCCAAACTTTTACAGACTGTGTTTCTGCTCTAAGAAACAAGATTGCATTACATAGAAAGTGGTTCTGAGAACATTTCTTTCAAACCTAAAATCTCTTCAGATCGGCTCCAAAATTTTACAGACTGTTTCTGCTCTATTAAAGGAGATTGAATTACATAGAAAGTGATTGTGAGAACATTTCTTTCAAAACTAGAAAAGATTCTGATAGACCTCAAACTGTTACAGACTGTTTCTGAACTAAGAAACCAGATTGCATTACATCGAAAATGGTTCTGAGAATATTTCACTTTGAAACCTAAAATCTCTTCAGATCGGCTCCAAACTTTTACAGACTGTGTTTCTGCTCTTAGAAACAAGATTACATTACATAGAAAGGGGATCTGAGAAAATTTCTTTCAAAACTAGAAAAGATTCTGATAGACCTCAAACTGTTACAGACTGTTTCTGAACTAAGGAACAAGATTGCATTACATCGAAAGTGGTTCTGAGAACATTTCACTTTCAAACCAAATATCTCTTCAGATTGGCTCCAAACTTTGTTTCTGCTCTTAGAAACAAGATTACATTACATAGAAAGTGGTTCTGAGAACATTTCTTTCAAAACTAGAAAAGATTCTGATAGACCTCAAACTGTTACAGACTGTTTCTGAACTAAGAAACAAGATTGCATTACATCGAAAGTGGTTCTGAGAACATTTCACTTTCAAACCAAATATCTCTTCAGATTGGCTCCAAACTTTTACAGACTGTGTTTCTGCTCTTAGAAACAAGATTGCATTACATAGAAAGTGGTTCTGAGAACATTTCTTTCAAAACTAGAAAAGATTCTGATAGACCTCAAACTGTTACAGACTGTTTCTAAACTAAGAAACGAAATTGCATTACATAGAAAGTGGATATGGGAAAATTTCACTTTCAAACCAAATATCTCTTCAGATCGGCTCCACATTTTTACAGACTGTGTTTCTCCTCTTAGAAACAAGATTGCATTATATAGAAAGTGGTTCTGAGAACATTTCTGATAGAGCTCAAGAACATTTCTGATAGAGCTCAAGCTGTTACAGACTGATTCTGATCCAGATTGCATTACATAGAAAGTGGTTCTGAGAACATTTCACATTCAAACCTAAAATCTCTTCAGATCGACTCCAAACTTTTACAGACTGTTTTTCTGCTCTAAGAAACAAAATTTCATTACATAGAAAGTGAATATAGGAACATTTCACTTTCAAACCAAATATCTCTTCTGATCGGTTCCAAACTTTTACAGCGGGACCTGGAGTGACCCGCTTCTACATAGCACTTTACCCCCCCTTTCCTAACACACCTTTCCGATCTCAATGATACAATACACTTCTGTTGGTAGTACCTGGCCGCAGCCCTGTTTATTGAATATTAAACATATTCATATAACATTATAACATACATAGTATATATAAATTAACAACCATAAATAACATTAACAATAACCCATAACAATGGTATCACCATTGTGACCTGGATCCCGAGCTACCATTGGATGTAATTGGCCCCCGACCCCGCCATCTAAGCAAGGGTCCGAGGGGTGGCATGTCCCCCACATGCCCCATTATCCAGGGTCATCCGACCCACCAGGCGCAGCTCCCAGCCGGCCCACCGCTCATCCCTTGATGAGCCCATTAGCCAGTAGCTCGGGATACCGCCGTCACACCAACCCTACCTCAAACAAAAGGGCGGGCGGGCGGGAAAGCCGCTTTGGAGGACCGAACTGTTCGGGTCCTCCGAGAGCCGCCTTTTAAGCCCTCCCACCCACAATCCCCCTCGGCCGCGACGCGGACCGCCCTCCCTCGGGCCCACTACCTCGCCCCCCTTCCCTGCCTCAGCTAGTCCCACGGGCGACACCGCGGGCCACCCAGTCCCGCGTTAATGTCGCCCGTCGAGACTAGCTCTTGGGGCTTTCCTAACAGCGGGACCTGGAGTGACCCGCTTCTACATAGCACTTTACCCCCCCTTTCCTAACACACCTTTCCGATCTCAATGATACAATACACTTCTGTTGGTAGTACCTGGCCGCAGCCCTGTTTATTGAATATTAAACATATTCATATAACATTATAACATACATAGTATATATAAATTAACAACCATAAATAACATTAACAATAATCCATAACAATGGTATCACCATTGTGACCTGGATCCCGAGCTACCATTGGATGTAATTGGCCCCCGACCCCGCCATCTAAGCAAGGGTCCGAGGGGTGGCATGTCCCCCACATGCCCCATTATCCAGGGTCATCCGACCCACCAGGCGCAGCTCCCAGCCGGCCCACCGCTCATCCCTTGATGAGCCCATTAGCCAGTAGCTCGGGATACCGCCACAGGCCTGTAACGAGTTACAGGCCCCCCCCAAAACAAAATTTAATAGGAACAGAGCTGCGGCTAGGAACTCAACACTCGCTCACAACAGGAGGCGAAGTCGTCCAACAACAGATCACTGCCTATATCCGACAAATGCACCCGGTCTCTGTGGAACAGCCCCAGACAAGACACGTCGACCCACTCGTGTCTTATCTGCATACCACCCCGTGCCTCCACCCATCGACCCACTTGTCGGTTCACTTTAGCTAGCCCTCTGGTCCACCGCCGAGACGCTAGCCGGCTCGGCCTAGGAATGATATCCGACCAAACCAGCCGCGTCTCCGGGAACCAACCCTGCGCTACCCCCAAGTCCCCGATAACTGTGTCTATAAGGTGTTTTCCACTAAGGGCGTCGACATCGTTGCCCCCCAGGTGAAGGAGCAGTAGATCCGGACGCCGAGCACGCCGCCGAAGGTCTTTCAGCAGATGCATCAACTGGTGCCATCGCATGCCCCTCTGTCCCCACCAGGACACGAACACTCCGCGCTGCCCGAGGCCCAAGTGTTGACCGCCGGGCCGGACTATGGCACGTTCCCCTGCCCAATGGACGAAGGAGTGCCCAATAATCCATACCGACAGGACCCGCTGCACCACACCTGCAAGGCAAACCCAGCAATTAAGTTACCATTTTGTAAGAAGGGAGCCAGGCCGCGACCCCTTCCTACCCTACTCGCTCCCCTACGAGACACCCCCCATCCCCTCCCGTAATGTCCCTATTAACTCCACCCTCAAGACTGAGAATCCCCCCGCGCAGCACCCGGTGGTCGGATATATCCTCGATAAGCATCCGACGACCACCTACCCAATCGCTGAATGACCGCCTCGGGCACCCCCGCCGCGAAGGCACTTGTAGCCGCCCCGATACGAAAGGAATGAGTGCCATAACGAGCCGGGTCCTCACCGCAGAGACCCAATGCTAAGCGCAACACCGCCAGTAATTGATACCGCGTGAGCCGGGTGCCATTCTCGTGTACCATCAACGCTAAGGCGGACTGAGGTCGGACCGCCATATAGGCAACCAGAGATTGGACGGGGCAAGACGTACATCCTTCCACTTGATGCAGTATTAACGTGCGCCCCCTGCCCAGCTGATCCGTTTTTGAACGCGCAATGAAAACTCGCAACGTGTTCCCGACTATGCACACCTGCCTGCCTAGTAGGCCCCGCAAACCTCGCGCGTCCGACGGATGGACGAGCAGCTCGCCCACCCGGAGCGCTCCGAAAAAGGATAACAAGAAAGCTGCCCGAAACAAACATGTCTCGTAACTGGAGTTCGTCACCTGCGGTAAGACATTTGCGAGGGTGACTAGCAAGGCATGCGTGATTGGCAGCCGTGGGTCGGGCCCTCGCGGGGCTACCCTCCCCCAGGCCGCCAACATTCGACGCGGCAGAAATCCTGACGAAGGACAAGTCCACCCGAGGGCCCTACAAAAGAATGCAAAGCCCGCTAAATGACCCGCCGCCGCGCTCCGTGAACAGCCCCGCAGCTGGGACGAGGCTAGGAAATCCGCTAGCAGGATCTCCGACACAGGACCCGGAGTCCATCCCCGAGACTTAAGGAATCTGGACACCAGTGCAAAGCCTCGATTGTACCGGGCCCACGTCGACGGGGCTATGGAGTTTTGTAGTAATCCCCAGATCCGTTCTCCACCAGGCTCCACAAATGCTCCGGCATCTGCGATCCCACCATCTTCGCTGCCGGCGCCAGCTGCCGAAACTGCAAAAAGTGGAAACGAGAAAGAGCATCAGCTAGTCTGTTTTTTACTCCAGGAACGTGACGTGCCCGAATGAAAAGGTTGAGACGTAAGCAGCGCACAACGAGCTCGCGCATCAACGCCGTCACCCGTAGGCATTTCGCCGCCTGCCGGTTAACCACCTCCACCACCCCCATGTTGTCACACCAAAACACGACTCGCCTATTCCGTAACCTGTCGGGCCACAACTCACAAGCCACCAGCAAAGGGAAAAGTTCCAGAAGAGTGATATTACGGGTGAGACCGGCCAGCCGCCAGGCCTTGGGCCAAGCTGCTGCGCACCAATCTCCCTGGAAGTAGAGCCCGAAACCAATGCCACCTGCCGCGTCTGACTGCAATTCTAAATCCATATTAGTCACCTCGGGCAGTTGAATTGGGAGAGACCCGTTGAAGCGTTCCAGAAAAAGTGACCACATCCGCAAATCTGCCCGGATCCCCGCCGACATCCGCACAAAGTGTCTGCGGTCCCTTACTCCCGCTGTCGCTGCCGCTAGACGACGGGAAAAGGGGCGACCCATAGGTAGCACCCTGCAGGCAAAATTAAGAGACCCTAATAGAGACTGAACTAATCGCAAGGTGGGCTTGCGAGCACCCTGTACCAATGATATTGTCTCTAACAACTGCCGGACCTTGCCCTCCGGGAGCCGAGTCACCATCGCTACGGTGTCTATCTCGATCCCCAGGAACGTGAGGCATGTAGTAGGCCCCTCAGATTTTTCTGCCGACAGCGGAACCCCAAATTCCACAGCTAGTTCCTCAAACGTGGTCTTCAACAGCCCGCAATCGCCCGAGTCCCCTCCCCCGACGAACAGAAAATCGTCCAAATAATGAACCGCCGAGTCCCTTCCTGCGCGCCGCACCGTGACCCAGTGCAAAAAGGAACTGAACAATTCAAATAATGCGCAGGAGATAGAACACCCCATAGGCAAACATCGATCGTAGTAAAAGGCTCCCTCAAACCGGAAACCCAATAATGGATACGAGGCCGGGTGAACCGGCAACAACCGAAACGCCGATTCAATGTCCACCTTCGCCATTAATGCCGATGGCCCCGCTCGACGTATGAGACAAAGTGCGCTGTCAAAGGACGCGTATCGCACCGTACAGAGGTCCCGCGGTATGCCTTCGTTCACCGAACGCCCCGCCGGCCTGGATAAGTTGTGTATCAGTCGATATTTGCCCGGCTCTTTCTTAGGTATGATCGCCAGGGGAGACACTACCATCACCGGAAATGGTCGATCATGAAAAGGCCCGGCTACCCGCCCCCGCTCAAGTTCCACCGCCAACTTCCGTCGGACCTCCCCCCGCAGGTGCGAGACGGAGGACGCGTTGGCCGTCTGCACATTAGCTAATGGCAACGCGTACGGTATCACAAAACCTTCGCTGAACCCCTTCAACAGCACGTCCGCTGCCCGTGAATCACGATACTGGTCGAGCCACGGACGCATGGCGCCTATCTCCACCGGGGTGGGCAGCCCGCGGGACCCTCGCTCACTTAGCCGGGGCTGGAGGTAACCCGGCTCCCTTTTTGGGGCACTTGAGAGCTGAGTGACCTTGTCCGCACAGGGAACAAGCGTGTCGGAACCGGCAATCGGTGAAGGAGCAGACTGATTTATTGTATTGCCAGCATAGGCCCGGCCCGCCCCCGGCACCTGGTCCTCCGGGCGTACGAAAGGAACGCGTCCCCCCTGCCGCCTGCGAGACCGGCTTTCCCAACTGTCCCGTGCTCGCACCTACTGGCTTCGCCATATGGGTGAGCCAAAGGTTAATGTCCTGTGTGCCCCAGGACATGTGCCGGTTCTCCTCCATCTTGTCTCGGAATGCCTCGTCGTAATTCAGCCACGCCCACCCTCCGAACCGCTGACAAGAGTCGAGTATGGTATCTGCATACGCCAACAACAGACCGTAATCCTGTGGGCGCTCCTGTCCCCAGACGCTGGCGAGCCGTAAAAACGCCCGGGTCCAGTTAAGGACGTTACGTGAAATCGCGCCTACTTTAGGTTTTTCTCCCTCTTTTTTGCTCTTCTTTTTACGGCCCCGCGCCCTGCCCTCTAGTAGCTTGAAAATATCCACGCATGCGCGTCTCCGTATCTTGCGCCGCAGTGACCGAGGGACTTTTTCCCACAGTTCCGACAACGCTACGAGCGCAGGGGCGCCCCGCTCTGTGCCCTCTCGTGCCTGATCCTCTCCCTCCACCCGCCGACGTGACCCAGAGGAGGAAGACGAAGAAGAGGAAGAAGAGGTTGAAGAGGAAGAAGAGGAAGACGAAGAAGAATCTCTGCCCCCCCGTCTCTTTTTACCCTTACCCTTTTTCTTCCCCCGTTTTCCCCGAACACTAACCCCAGCCACGGGCCATGTTACCCGTGATCCGGTCGTTTCCCGTTCTGTGTCCGCCTCCAGCCGCTCCCGAAGTGGCGCCTTCCGCAGCAGCCACCGTAGCTGGACGCTGCTGGTCTCGAGCATGCTCTCCGCCACCGATCTGTGGAGTTGCAGCCGTTCCTCCACCCGACTGTCCAGTCTCCGAAGTCCCTAGCCAACTCGACAGGTCCCGCAGCGACGTCCTCTGGGAAGAAGTCCAAACAGGGGCCAGCAACCGGCACAGCAGAAGGGTAAGTTAGCCCCGTATAACCAGCCCCAACATGAGGTCCCCCGCTACCCCCCGGCCTCCCAAGCACATCCGGGCCCCAAGGATAGGGAGGAAACGGAGGCGGGACTGACGCCCAGGGAGTTCCACTCCAGGGCGCGCACCAGGGACCTGTAGACCAGGGAGCCCACCAGCCCGCTGGGCCCGTTGGCCCACCTCCCCCCATTCGTGATGTCGATGGGGTACCGGGAACGACGGCAGACTCGAGTGCATTCCCCCCCAGCCCGATCCCATGGGGGACGCGGGTGCCGCCGCAGGCTCTTTCCCCGGCCCTCCTCCCCCCCTGCAGGCCGGCTCCGGGGCCACCGCTCCCGGGTCCCCGACGGCCGTACCCATTGCGGCCGGCAAGGCACCCGTATTCTGCGCCCCCACTATAGCCGCACCGCTCCTCCCCCTTCCCGCGGCAGGGTTCCGGCTCCTGCCCCTGCGGGTAGGCCCCGCACCACGACGTGCACCCGGCGCCGCCCCCACTACCTCCAGCGCTATAGCAGCCCGTGCCGATGCACGGGAGCGCCTCGGAGGCAACTGCCTGCCCCTTCCCCCCGCCGCACTCACCAAGAGGTCCTCATCAAGGGAGTCGCCTGCTAGCAAGGAGATCTCCGCCGGGTCCGCAGCGTCGGCCTGTGAAGTCGCCATGCTCGCCGGCCACGTGGCAGCCGAAAAAAAAAATTTTTTTTTTTTTTTTTTTTTTAATAATTGTAGCTTGGCCGCGCGCGCCGGCGAGATGGCTCGCAGACCCGACCCGAAGCGAGCGACGAGGCTGGCCACCCGCGCGCTCGAACCCGGCCGGAAAGCTGATCCCTGAAAGCCGCTTTGGAGGACCGAACTGTTCGGGTCCTCCGAGAGCCGCCTTTTAAGCCCTCCCACCCACAATCCCCCTCGGCCGCGACGCGGACCGCCCTCCCTCGGGCCCACTACCTCGCCCCCCTTCCCTGCCTCAGCTAGTCCCACGGGCGACACCGCGGGCCACCCAGTCCCGCGTTAATGTCGCCCGTCGAGACTAGCTCTTGGGGCTTTCCTTACAGACTGTGTTTCTGCTCTTAGAAACAAGATTGCATTACATAGAAAGTGGTTATGAGAACATTCCACTTTTAAACCAAAAATCTCTTCTGATAGACCTCAAACTTTTACAGACTGTGTTTCTGCTCTAAGAAACAAGATTGCATTACATAGAATGTGGTTCTCAGACATTTGACTTTCAGACCTAAAATCTCTTCAGATCGGCTCCATACTTTTACAGACTGTGTTTCTGCTAAGAAGCAAGATTGCAATACATAGAAAATGGTTCTGAGAATATTTCACTTTGAAACCTAAAATCTCTTCAGATCGGCTCCAAACTTTTACAGACTGTGTTTCTGCTAAGAAGCAAGATTGCAATACATAGAAAATGGTTCTGAGAATATTTCACTTTCAAACCTAATATCTCTTCTGATCGGTTCCAAACTTTTACAGACTGTGTTTCTGCTCTAAGAAACCAGATTGAATTACATAGAAAGTGGTTTTCAGTTTCTGATCTTAGAAACAAGATTGCATTACATAGAAAGTGGTTATGAGAACATTTCTTTCAAAACTAGAAAAGATTCTGATAGACCTCAAACTGTTACAGACTGTTTCTGAACTAAGAAACCAGATTGCATTACATAGAAAAATCTCTTCTGATAGATCTCAAACTTTTACAGGGTGTGTTACAAAATTGCATTACATAGAAAGTGGATATGGGAACATTTCACTTTCAAACCAAATATCTCTTCTGATCGGTTCCAAACTTTTACAGACTTTGTTTCTGCTCTAAGAAACAAGATACATAGAAAGTGGTTCTGAGAACATTTCTTTCAAAACTAGAAAAGATTCTGATAGACCTCAAACTGTTACAGACTGTTTCTGAACTAAGAAACCAGATTGCATTACATAGAAAAATCTCTTCTGATAGACCTCAAACTGTTACACAGTGTGTTTCTTCTCTAAGAAACAAAATTGCATTACATATAAAGTTGATATGGGAAAATTTCACTTTCAAACCAAATATCTCTTCAGATCGGCTCCACATTTTTACAGACTGTGTTTCTCCTCTTAGAAACAAGATTGCATTATATAGAAAGTGGTTCTGAGAACATTTCTGATAGAGCTCAAGAACATTTCTGATAGAGCTCAAGCTGTTACAGACTGATTCTGATCCAGATTGCATTACATAGAAAGTGGTTCTGAGAACATTTCACATTCAAACCTAAAATCTCTTCAGATCGACTCCAAACTTTTACAGACTGTTTTTCTGCTCTAAGAAACAAAATTTCATTACATAGAAAGTGGATATAGGAACATTTCACTTTCAAACCAAATATCTCTTCTGATCGGTTCCAAACTTTTACAGACTGTGTTTCTGCTCTTAGAAACAAGATTGCATTACATAGAATGTGGTTCTCAGACATTTGACTTTCAGACCTAAAATCTCTTCAGATCGGCTCCATACTTTTACAGACTGTGTTTCTGCTAAGAAGCAAGATTGCAATACATAGAAAATGGTTCTGAGAATATTTCTTTCAAAACTAGAAAAGATTCTGATAGACCTCAAACTGTTACAGACTGTTTCTGAACTAAGAAACAAGATTGCATTACATCGAAAGTGGTTCTGAGAACATTTCACTTTCAAACCAAATATCTCTTCAGATCGGCTCCAAACTTTTACAGACTGTGTTTCTGCTCTTAGAAACAAGATTGCATTACATAGAAAGTGGTTATGAGAACATTTCTTTCAAAACTAGAAAAGATTCTGATAGACCTCAAACTGTTACAGACTGTTTCTGAACTAAGAAACCAGATTGCATTACATCGAAAGTGGTTCTGAGAACATTTCACTTTCAAACCAAATATCTCTTCAGATCGGCTCCAAACTTTTACAGACTGTGTTTCTGCTCTTAGAAACAAGATTGCATTACATAGAAAGTGGTTCTGAGAACATTTCTTTCAAAACTAGAAAAGATTCTGATAGACCTCAAACTGTTACAGACTGTTTCTGAACTAAGAAACGAAATTGCATTACATAGAAAGTGGATATGGGAAAATTTCACTTTCAAACCAAATATCTCTTCAGATCGGCTCCACATTTTTACAGACTGTGTTTCTCCTCTTAGAAACAAGATTGCATTATATAGAAAGTGGTTCTGAGAACATTTCTGATAGAGCTCAAGAACATTTCTGATAGAGCTCAAGCTGTTACAGACTGATTCTGATCCAGATTGCATTACATAGAAAGTGGTTCTGAGAACATTTCACATTCAAACCTAAAATCTCTTCAGATCGACTCCAAACTTTTACAGACTGTTTTTCTGCTCTAAGAAACAAAATTTCATTACATAGAAAGTGGATATAGGAACATTTCACTTTCAAACCAAATATCTCTTCTGATCGGTTCCAAACTTTTACAGACTGTGTTTCTGCTCTTAGAAACAAGATTGTGGTTCTCAGACATTTGACTTTCAGACCTAAAATCTCTTCAGATCGGCTCCATACTTTTACAGACTGTGTTTCTGCTAAGAAGCAAGATTGCATTACATAGAAAGTGGTTATGAGAACATTTCTTTCAAAACTAGAAAAGATTCTGATAGACCTCAAACTTTTACAGACTGTGTTTCTGCTCTAAGAAACAAGATTGCATTACATAGAATGTGGTTCTCAGAACATTTCACTTTCAAACCTAATATCTCTTCTGATCGGCTCCATACTTTTACAGACTGTGTTTCTGCTAAGAAGCAAGATTGCAATACATAGAAAATGGTTCTGAGAATATTTCACTTTCAAACCAAATATCTCTTCAGATCGGCTCCAAAATTTTAAAGACTGTTTCTGCTCTAATAATTGAGATTGCATTACATAGAAAGTGGTTCTGAGTACATTTCACTTTTAAACCTAATATCTCTTCTGATCGGTTCTACAGACTATGTTTCTGCTCTAAGAAACCAGATTGAATTACATAGAAAGTGGTTTTCAGTTTCTGATCTTAGAAACAAGATTGCATTACATAGAAAGTGTTTATGAGAACATTTCTTTCAAAACTAGAAAAGATTCTGATAGACCTCAAACTGTTACATACTGTTTCTGAAGTAAGAAACCAGATTGCATTACATAGAAAAATCTCTACTGATAGACCTCAAACTTTTATAGACTGTGTTTCTGCTCAAGGAAACAAAATTGCATTACATAGAAAGTGGATATAGGAACATTTCACTTTCAAACCAAATATCTCTTCTGATCGGTTCCAAACTTTTATAGACTGTGTTTCTGCTCTAAGAAACAAGATTGCATTACATAGAAAGTGGTTATGAGAACATTTCTTTCAAAACTAGAAAAGATTCTGATAGACCTCAAACTGTTACAGACTTTTTCTGAACTAAGAAACAAGATTGCATTACATCGAAAGTGGTTCTGAGAACATTTCACTTTCAAACCTAAAATCTTTTCAGATCTAAGATCTCCAAACTTTTACTGACTGTGTTTCTGCTCTAAGAAACGAGATTGCATTACATAGAAAGTGGGAATCCACTTTGGTTTGGTTTGTTCTGAGAACATTCCACTTTTAAACCAAAAATCTCTTCTGATAGACCTCAAACTTTTACAGACTGTGTTTCTGCTCTAAGAAACAAGATTGCATTACATAGAAAGTGGTTCTCAGAACATTTCACTTTCAAACGTAAAATCTCTTCAGATCGGCTCCAAAATTTTAAAGACTGTTTCTGCTCTAATAAATGAGATTGCATTTACATAGAAAGAGGTTCTCAGAACATTTCACTTTCAAACCTAAAATCTCTTCAGATCGGCTCCAAACTTTTACAGAATGTGTTTCTGCTCTAAGAAACAAGATTGCATTACATAGAAAGTGGTTCTCAGTTTCTGCTCTAAGAAACAAAATTGCATTACATAGAAAGTGGATATGGGAACATTTCACTTTCAAACCAAATATCTCTTCTGATCGGTTCCAAACTTTTACAGACTGTGTTTCTGCTTTAAGAAACAAGATTGCATTACATAGAAAGTGGTTATGAGAACATTTCTTTCAAAACTAGAAAAGATTCTGATAGACCTCAAACTGTTACAGACTGTTTCTGAACTAAGAAACCAGATTGCATTACATAGAAAAATCTCTTCTGATAGACCTCAAACTGTTACAGAGTGTGTTTCTTCTCTAAGAAACAAAATTGCATTACATATAAAGTTGATATGGGAAAAATTCACTTTCAAACCAAATATCTCTTCTGATCGGTTCCAAACTTTTACAGACTGTGTTTCTGCTCTAAGAAACAAGATTGCATTACATAGAAAGTGGTTCTGAGAACATTTCTTTCAAACCTAAAATCTCTTCAGATCGGCTCCAAAATTTTACAGACTGTTTCTGCTCTATTAAAGGAGATTGAATTACATAGAAAGTGATTGTGAGAACATTTCTTTCAAAACTAGAAAAGATTCTGATAGACCTCAAACTGTTACAGACTGTTTCTGAACTAAGAAACCAGATTGCATTACATCGAAAATGGTTCTGAGAATATTTCACTTTGAAACCTAAAATCTCTTCAGATCGGCTCCAAACTTTTACAGACTGTGTTTCTGCTCTTAGAAACAAGATTACATTACATAGAAAGGGGATCTGAGAAAATTTCTTTCAAAAGCTAGAAAAGATTCTGATAGACCTCAAACTGTTACAGACTGTTTCTGAACTAAGAAACAAGATTGCATTACATCGAAAGTGGTTCTGAGAACATTTCACTTTCAAACCAAATATCTCTTCAGATTGGCTCCAAACTTTGTTTCTGCCCTTAAAAAACAAGATTGCATTACATAGAAAGTGGTTCTGAGAACATTTCTTTCAAAACTAGAAAAGATTCTGATAGACCTCAAACTGTTACAGACTGTTTCTGAACTAAGAAACAAGATTGCATTACATCGAAAGTGGTTCTGAGAACATTTCACTTTCAAACCAAATATCTCTTCAGATTGGCTCCAAACTTTTACAGACTGTGTTTCTGCTCTTAGAAACAAGATTGCATTACATAGAAAGTGGTTCTGAGAACATTTCTTTCAAAACTAGAAAAGATTCTGATAGACCTCAAACTGTTACAGACTGTTTCTAAACTAAGAAACGAAATTGCATTACATAGAAAGTGGATATGGGAAAATTTCACTTTCAAACCAAATATCTCTTCAGATCGGCTCCACATTTTTACAGACTGTGTTTCTCCTCTTAGAAACAAGATTGCATTATATAGAAAGTGGTTCTGAGAACATTTCTGATAGAGCTCAAGAACATTTCTGATAGAGCTCAAGCTGTTACAGACTGATTCTGATCCAGATTGCATTACATAGAAAGTGGTTCTGAGAACATTTCACATTCAAACCTAAAATCTCTTCAGATCGACTCCAAACTTTTACAGACTGTTTTTCTGCTCTAAGAAACAAAATTTCATTACATAGAAAGTGAATATAGGAACATTTCACTTTCAAACCAAATATCTCTTCTGATCGGTTCCAAACTTTTACAGCGGGACCTGGAGTGACCCGCTTCTACATAGCACTTTACCCCCCCTTTCCTAACACACCTTTCCGATCTCAATGATACAATACACTTCTGTTGGTAGTACCTGGCCGCAGCCCTGTTTATTGAATATTAAACATATTCATATAACATTATAACATACATAGTATATATAAATTAACAACCATAAATAACATTAACAATAACCCATAACAATGGTATCACCATTGTGACCTGGATCCCGAGCTACCATTGGATGTAATTGGCCCCCGACCCCGCCATCTAAGCAAGGGTCCGAGGGGTGGCATGTCCCCCACATGCCCCATTATCCAGGGTCATCCGACCCACCAGGCGCAGCTCCCAGCCGGCCCACCGCTCATCCCTTGATGAGCCCATTAGCCAGTAGCTCGGGATACCGCCGTCACACCAACCCTACCTCAAACAAAAGGGCGGGCGGGCGGGAAAGCCGCTTTGGAGGACCGAACTGTTCGGGTCCTCCGAGAGCCGCCTTTTAAGCCCTCCCACCCACAATCCCCCTCGGCCGCGACGCGGACCGCCCTCCCTCGGGCCCACTACCTCGCCCCCCTTCCCTGCCTCAGCTAGTCCCACGGGCGACACCGCGGGCCACCCAGTCCCGCGTTAATGTCGCCCGTCGAGACTAGCTCTTGGGGCTTTCCTAACAGCGGGACCTGGAGTGACCCGCTTCTACATAGCACTTTACCCCCCCTTTCCTAACACACCTTTCCGATCTCAATGATACAATACACTTCTGTTGGTAGTACCTGGCCGCAGCCCTGTTTATTGAATATTAAACATATTCATATAACATTATAACATACATAGTATATATAAATTAACAACCATAAATAACATTAACAATAATCCATAACAATGGTATCACCATTGTGACCTGGATCCCGAGCTACCATTGGATGTAATTGGCCCCCGACCCCGCCATCTAAGCAAGGGTCCGAGGGGTGGCATGTCCCCCACATGCCCCATTATCCAGGGTCATCCGACCCACCAGGCGCAGCTCCCAGCCGGCCCACCGCTCATCCCTTGATGAGCCCATTAGCCAGTAGCTCGGGATACCGCCACAGGCCTGTAACGAGTTACAGGCCCCCCCCCAAAACAAAATTTAATAGGAACAGAGCTGCGGCTAGGAACTCAACACTCGCTCACAACAGGAGGCGAAGTCGTCCAACAACAGATCACTGCCTATATCCGACAAATGCACCCGGTCTCTGTGGAACAGCCCCAGACAAGACACGTCGACCCACTCGTGTCTTATCTGCATACCACCCCGTGCCTCCACCCATCGACCCACTTGTCGGTTCACTTTAGCTAGCCCTCTGGTCCACCGCCGAGACGCTAGCCGGCTCGGCCTAGGAATGATATCCGACCAAACCAGCCGCGTCTCCGGGAACCAACCCTGCGCTACCCCCAAGTCCCCGATAACTGTGTCTATAAGGTGTTTTCCACTAAGGGCGTCGACATCGTTGCCCCCCAGATGAAGGAGCAGTAGATCCGGACGCCGAGCACGCCGCCGAAGGTCTTTCAGCAGATGCATCAACTGGTGCCATCGCATGCCCCTCTGTCCCCACCAGGACACGAACACTCCGCGCTGCCCGAGGCCCAAGTGTTGACCGCCGAGCCAGACTATGGCACGTTCCCCTGCCCAATGGACGAAGGAGTGCCCAATAATCCATACCGACAGGACCCGCTGCACCACACCTGCAAGGCAAACCCAGCAATTAAGTTACCATTTTGTAAGAAGGGAGCCAGGCCGCGACCCCTTCCTACCCTACTCGCTCCCCTACGAGACACCCCCCATCCCCTCCCGTAATGTCCCTATTAACTCCACCCTCAAGACTGAGAATCCCCCCGCGCAGCACCCGGTGGTCGGATATATCCTCGATAAGCATCCGACGACCACCTACCCAATCGCTGAATGACCGCCTCGGGCACCCCCGCCGCGAAGGCACTTGTAGCCGCCCCGATACGAAAGGAATGAGTGCCATAACGAGCCGGGTCCTCACCGCAGAGACCCAATGCTAAGCGCAACACCGCCAGTAATTGATACCGCGTGAGCCGGGTGCCATTCTCGTGTACCATCAACGCTAAGGCGGACTGAGGTCGGACCGCCATATAGGCAACCAGAGATTGGACGGGGCAAGACGTACATCCTTCCACTTGATGCAGTATTAACGTGCGCCCCCTGCCCAGCTGATCCGTTTTTGAACGCGCAATGAAAACTCGCAACGTGTTCCCGACTATGCACACCTGCCTGCCTAGTAGGCCCCGCAAACCTCGCGCGTCCGACGGATGGACGAGCAGCTCGCCCACCCGGAGCGCTCCGAAAAAGGATAACAAGAAAGCTGCCCGAAACAAACATGTCTCGTAACTGGAGTTCGTCACCTGCGGTAAGACATTTGCGAGGGTGACTAGCAAGGCATGCGTGATTGGCAGCCGTGGGTCGGGCCCTCGCGGGGCTACCCTCCCCCAGGCCGCCAACATTCGACGCGGCAGAAATCCTGACGAAGGACAAGTCCACCCGAGGGCCCTACAAAAGAATGCAAAGCCCGCTAAATGACCCGCCGCCGCGCTCCGTGAACAGCCCCGCAGCTGGGACGAGGCTAGGAAATCCGCTAGCAGGATCTCCGACACAGGACCCGGAGTCCATCCCCGAGACTTAAGGAATCTGGACACCAGTGCAAAGCCTCGATTGTACCGGGCCCACGTCGACGGGGCTATGGAGTTTTGTAGTAATCCCCAGATCCGTTCTCCACCAGGCTCCACAAATGCTCCGGCATCTGCGATCCCACCATCTTTGCTGCCGGCGCCAGCTGCCGAAACTGCAAAAAGTGGAAACGAGAAAGAGCATCAGCTAGTCTGTTTTTTACTCCAGGAACGTGACGTGCCCGAATGAAAAGGTTGAGACGTAAGCAGCGCACAACGAGCTCGCGCATCAACGCCGTCACCCGTAGGCATTTCGCCGCCTGCCAGGTTAACCACCTCCACCACCCCCATGTTGTCACACCAAAACACGACTCGCCTATTCCGTAACCTGTCGGGCCACAACTCACAAGCCACCAGCAAAGGGAAAAGTTCCAGAAGAGTGATATTACGGGTGAGACCGGCCAGCCGCCAGGCCTTGGGCCAAGCTGCTGCGCACCAATCTCCCTGGAAGTAGAGCCCGAAACCAATGCCACCTGCCGCGTCTGACTGCAATTCTAAATCCATATTAGTCACCTCGGGCAGTTGAATTGGGAGAGACCCGTTGAAGCGTTCCAGAAAAAGTGACCACATCCGCAAATCTGCCCGGATCCCCGCCGACATCCGCACAAAGTGTCTGCGGTCCCTTACTCCCGCTGTCGCTGCCGCTAGACGACGGGAAAAGGGGCGACCCATAGGTAGCACCCTGCAGGCAAAATTAAGAGACCCTAATAGAGACTGAACTAATCGCAAGGTGGGCTTGCGAGCACCCTGTACCAATGATATTGTCTCTAACAACTGCCGGACCTTGCCCTCCGGGAGCCGAGTCACCATCGCTACGGTGTCTATCTCGATCCCCAGGAACGTGAGGCATGTAGTAGGCCCCTCAGATTTTTCTGCCGACAGCGGAACCCCAAATTCCACAGCTAGTTCCTCAAACGTGGTCTTCAACAGCCCGCAATCGCCCGAGTCCCCTCCCCCGACGAACAGAAAATCGTCCAAATAATGAACCGCCGAGTCCCTTCCTGCGCGCCGCACCGTGACCCAGTGCAAAAAGGAACTGAACAATTCAAATAATGCGCAGGAGATAGAACACCCCATAGGCAAACATCGATCGTAGTAAAAGGCTCCCTCAAACCGGAAACCCAATAATGGATACGAGGCCGGGTGAACCGGCAACAACCGAAACGCCGATTCAATGTCCACCTTCGCCATTAATGCCGATGGCCCCGCTCGACGTATGAGACAAAGTGCGCTGTCAAAGGACGCGTATCGCACCATACAGAGGTCCCGCGGTATGCCTTCGTTCACCGAACGCCCCGCCGGCCTGGATAAGTTGTGTATCAGTCGATATTTGCCCGGCTCTTTCTTAGGTATGATCGCCAGGGGAGACACTACCATCACCGGAAATGGTCGATCATGAAAAGGCCCGGCTACCCGCCCCCGCTCAAGTTCCACCGCCAACTTCCGTCGGACCTCCCCCCGCAGGTGCGAGACGGAGGACGCGTTGGCCGTCTGCACATTAGCTAATGGCAACGCGTACGGTATCACAAAACCTTCGCTGAACCCCTTCAACAGCACGTCCGCTGCCCGTGAATCACGATACTGGTCGAGCCACGGACGCATGGCGCCTATCTCCACCGGGGTGGGCAGCCCGCGGGACCCTCGCTCACTTAGCCGGGGCTGGAGGTAACCCGGCTCCCTTTTTGGGGCACTTGAGAGCTGAGTGACCTTGTCCGCACAGGGAACAAGCGTGTCGGAACCGGCAATCGGTGAAGGAGCAGACTGATTTATTGTATTGCCAGCATAGGCCCGGCCCGCCCCCGGCACCTGGTCCTCCGGGCGTACGAAAGGAACGCGTCCCCCCTGCCGCCTGCGAGACCGGCTTTCCCAACTGTCCCGTGCTCGCACCTACTGGCTTCGCCATATGGGTGAGCCAAAGGTTAATGTCCTGTGTGCCCCAGGACATGTGCCGGTTCTCCTCCATCTTGTCTCGGAATGCCTCGTCGTAATTCAGCCACGCCCACCCTCCGAACCGCTGACAAGAGTCGAGTATGGTATCTGCATACGCCAACAACAGACCGTAATCCTGTGGGCGCTCCTGTCCCCAGACGCTGGCGAGCCGTAAAAACGCCCGGGTCCAGTTAAGGACGTTACGTGAAATCGCGCCTACTTTAGGTTTTTCTCCCTCTTTTTTGCTCTTCTTTTTACGGCCCCGCGCCCTGCCCTCTAGTAGCTTGAAAATATCCACGCATGCGCGTCTCCGTATCTTGCGCCGCAGTGACCGAGGGACTTTTTCCCACAGTTCCGACAACGCTACGAGCGCAGGGGCGCCCCGCTCTGTGCCCTCTCGTGCCTGATCCTCTCCCTCCACCCGCCGACGTGACCCAGAGGAGGAAGACGAAGAAGAGGAAGAAGAGGTTGAAGAGGAAGAAGAGGAAGACGAAGAAGAATCTCTGCCCCCCCGTCTCTTTTTACCCTTACCCTTTTTCTTCCCCCGTTTTCCCCGAACACTAACCCCAGCCCCTAGGGCCATGTTACCCGTGATCCGGTCGTTTCCCGTTCTGTGTCCGCCTCCAGCCGCTCCCGAAGTGGCGCCTTCCGCAGCAGCCACCGTAGCTGGACGCTGCTGGTCTCGAGCATGCTCTCCGCCACCGATCTGTGGAGTTGCAGCCGTTCCTCCACCCGACTGTCCAGTCTCCGAAGTCCCAGCCAACTCGACAGGTCCCGCAGCGACGTCCTCTGGGAAGAAGTCCAAACAGGGGCCAGCAACCGGCACAGCAGAAGGGTAAGTTAGCCCCGTATAACCAGCCCCAACATGAGGTCCCCCGCTACCCCCCGGCCTCCCAAGCACATCCGGGCCCCAAGGATAGGGAGGAAACGGAGGCGGGACTGACGCCCAGGGAGTTCCACTCCAGGGCGCGCACCAGGGACCTGTAGACCAGGGAGCCCACCAGCCCGCTGGGCCCGTTGGCCCACCTCCCCCCATTCGTGATGTCGATGGGGTACCGGGAACGACGGCAGACTCGAGTGCATTCCCCCCCAGCCCGATCCCATGGGGGACGCGGGTGCCGCCGCAGGCTCTTTCCCCGGCCCTCCTCCCCCCCTGCAGGCCGGCTCCGGGGCCACCGCTCCCGGGTCCCCGACGGCCGTACCCATTGCGGCCGGCAAGGCACCCGTATTCTGCGCCCCCACTATAGCCGCACCGCTCCTCCCCCTTCCCGCGGCAGGGTTCCGGCTCCTGCCCCTGCGGGTAGGCCCCGCACCACGACGTGCACCCGGCGCCGCCCCCACTACCTCCAGCGCTATAGCAGCCCGTGCCGATGCACGGGAGCGCCTCGGAGGCAACTGCCTGCCCCTTCCCCCCGCCGCACTCACCAAGAGGTCCTCATCAAGGGAGTCGCCTGCTAGCAAGGAGATCTCCGCCGGGTCCGCAGCGTCGGCCTGTGAAGTCGCCATGCTCGCCGGCCACGTGGCAGCCGAAAAAAAAAATTTTTTTTTTTTTTTTTTTTAATAATTGTAGCTTGGCCGCGCGCGCCGGCGAGATGGCTCGCAGACCCGACCCGAAGCGAGCGACGAGGCTGGCCACCCGCGCGCTCGAACCCGGCCGGAAAGCTGATCCCTGAAAGCCGCTTTGGAGGACCGAACTGTTCGGGTCCTCCGAGAGCCGCCTTTTAAGCCCTCCCACCCACAATCCCCCTCGGCCGCGACGCGGACCGCCCTCCCTCGGGCCCACTACCTCGCCCCCCTTCCCTGCCTCAGCTAGTCCCACGGGCGACACCGCGGGCCACCCAGTCCCGCGTTAATGTCGCCCGTCGAGACTAGCTCTTGGGGCTTTCCTTACAGACTGTGTTTCTGCTCTTAGAAACAAGATTGCATTACATAGAAAGTGGTTATGAGAACATTCCACTTTTAAACCAAAAATCTCTTCTGATAGACCTCAAACTTTTACAGACTGTGTTTCTGCTCTAAGAAACAAGATTGCATTACATAGAATGTGGTTCTCAGACATTTGACTTTCAGACCTAAAATCTCTTCAGATCGGCTCCATACTTTTACAGACTGTGTTTCTGCTAAGAAGCAAGATTGCAATACATAGAAAATGGTTCTGAGAATATTTCACTTTGAAACCTAAAATCTCTTCAGATCGGCTCCAAACTTTTACAGACTGTGTTTCTGCTAAGAAGCAAGATTGCAATACATAGAAAATGGTTCTGAGAATATTTCACTTTCAAACCTAATATCTCTTCTGATCGGTTCCAAACTTTTACAGACTGTGTTTCTGCTCTAAGAAACCAGATTGAATTACATAGAAAGTGGTTTTCAGTTTCTGATCTTAGAAACAAGATTGCATTACATAGAAAGTGGTTATGAGAACATTTCTTTCAAAACTAGAAAAGATTCTGATAGACCTCAAACTGTTACAGACTGTTTCTGAACTAAGAAACCAGATTGCATTACATAGAAAAATCTCTTCTGATAGATCTCAAACTTTTACAGGGTGTGTTACAAAATTGCATTACATAGAAAGTGGATATGGGAACATTTCACTTTCAAACCAAATATCTCTTCTGATCGGTTCCAAACTTTTACAGACTTTGTTTCTGCTCTAAGAAACAAGATACATAGAAAGTGGTTCTGAGAACATTTCTTTCAAAACTAGAAAAGATTCTGATAGACCTCAAACTGTTACAGACTGTTTCTGAACTAAGAAACCAGATTGCATTACATAGAAAAATCTCTTCTGATAGACCTCAAACTGTTACACAGTGTGTTTCTTCTCTAAGAAACAAAATTGCATTACATATAAAGTTGATATGGGAAAATTTCACTTTCAAACCAAATATCTCTTCAGATCGGCTCCACATTTTTACAGACTGTGTTTCTCCTCTTAGAAACAAGATTGCATTATATAGAAAGTGGTTCTGAGAACATTTCTGATAGAGCTCAAGAACATTTCTGATAGAGCTCAAGCTGTTACAGACTGATTCTGATCCAGATTGCATTACATAGAAAGTGGTTCTGAGAACATTTCACATTCAAACCTAAAATCTCTTCAGATCGACTCCAAACTTTTACAGACTGTTTTTCTGCTCTAAGAAACAAAATTTCATTACATAGAAAGTGGATATAGGAACATTTCACTTTCAAACCAAATATCTCTTCTGATCGGTTCCAAACTTTTACAGACTGTGTTTCTGCTCTTAGAAACAAGATTGCATTACATAGAATGTGGTTCTCAGACATTTGACTTTCAGACCTAAAATCTCTTCAGATCGGCTCCATACTTTTACAGACTGTGTTTCTGCTAAGAAGCAAGATTGCAATACATAGAAAATGGTTCTGAGAATATTTCTTTCAAAACTAGAAAAGATTCTGATAGACCTCAAACTGTTACAGACTGTTTCTGAACTAAGAAACAAGATTGCATTACATCGAAAGTGGTTCTGAGAACATTTCACTTTCAAACCAAATATCTCTTCAGATCGGCTCCAAACTTTTACAGACTGTGTTTCTGCTCTTAGAAACAAGATTGCATTACATAGAAAGTGGTTATGAGAACATTTCTTTCAAAACTAGAAAAGATTCTGATAGACCTCAAACTGTTACAGACTGTTTCTGAACTAAGAAACAAGATTGCATTACATCGAAAGTGGTTCTGAGAACATTTCACTTTCAAACCAAATATCTCTTCAGATCGGCTCCAAACTTTTACAGACTGTGTTTCTGCTCTTAGAAACAAGATTGCATTACATAGAAAGTGGTTCTGAGAACATTTCTTTCAAAACTAGAAAAGATTCTGATAGACCTCAAACTGTTACAGACTGTTTCTGAACTAAGAAACGAAATTGCATTACATAGAAAGTGGATATGGGAAAATTTCACTTTCAAACCAAATATCTCTTCAGATCGGCTCCACATTTTTACAGACTGTGTTTCTCCTCTTAGAAACAAGATTGCATTATATAGAAAGTGGTTCTGAGAACATTTCTGATAGAGCTCAAGAACATTTCTGATAGAGCTCAAGCTGTTACAGACTGATTCTTTTCCAGATTGCATTACATAGAAAGTGGTTCTGAGAACATTCCACTTTTAAACCAAAAATCTCTTCTGATAGACCTCAAACTTTTACAGACTGTGTTTCTGCTCTAAGAAACAAGATTGCATTACATAGAAAGTGGTTCTCAATACATTTCACTTTCAAACCTAAAATCTCTTCAGATCGGCTCCATACTTTTACAGACTGTATTTCTGCTAAGAAGCAAGATTGCAATACATATAAAATGGTTCTCAGAATATTTCACTTTGAAACCTAAAATCTCTTCAGATCGGCTCCAAACTTTTACAGACTGTGTTTCTGCTAGGAAGCAAGATTGCAATACATAGAACTATTTAGTTCTGAGAATATTTCACTTTGAAACCTAAAATCTCTTCAGATCGGCTCCAAACTTTTACAGACTGTGTTTCTGCTCTAAGAAACGAGATTGAATTACATAGAAAGTGGTTCTCAGAACATTTCACTTTCAAACCTAAAATCTCTTCAGATCGGCTCCAAACTTTTACAGACTGTGTTTCTGCTCTAAGAAACAAAATTTCATTACATAGAAAGTGGATATAGGAACATTTCACAAGATTGCATTACATAGAAAGGGGTTCTGAGAACATTTCTTTCAAAACTAGAAAGATTCTGATAGACCTCAAACTTTTATAGACTGTTTCTGAACTAAGAAACAAGATTGCATTACATCGAAAGTGGTTCTGAGAACATTTCACTTTCAAACCTAAAATCTTTTCAGATCTAAGATCTCCAAACTTTTACTGACTGTGTTTCTGCTCTAAGAAACGAGATTGCATTACATAGAAAGTGGGAATCCACTTTGGTTTGGTTTGTTCTGAGAACATTCCACTTTTAAACCAAAAATCTCTTCTGATAGACCTCAAACTTTTACAGACTGTGTTTCTGCTCTAAGAAACAAGATTGCATTACATAGAAAGTGGTTCTCAGAACATTTCACTTTCAAACCTAATATCTCTTCTGATCGGTTCCAAACTTTTATAGAATGTGTTTCTGCTCTAAGAAACCAGATTGAATTACATAGAAAGTGGAAATCCACTTTGGTTTGAAAGTGGAGAACCACTTTCAAACCAAATATCTCTTCAGATCGGCTCCAAACTTTTACAGACTGTGTTTCTGCTCTTAGAAACAAGATTGCATTACATAGAAAGTGGTTCTGAGAACATTTCTTTCAAAACTAGAAAAGATTCTGATAGACCTCAAACTGTTACAGACTGTTTCTGAACTAAGAAACGAAATTGCATTACATAGAAAGTGGATATGGGAAAATTTCACTTTCAAACCAAATATCTCTTCAGATCGGCTCCACATTTTTACAGACTGTGTTTCTCCTCTTAGAAACAAGATTGCATTATATAGAAAGTGGTTCTGAGAACATTTCTGATAGAGCTCAAGAACATTTCTGATAGAGCTCAAGCTGTTACAGACTGATTCTTTTCCAGATTGCATTACATAGAAAGTGGTTCTGAGAACATTTCACATTCAAACCTAAAATCTCTTCAGATCGACTCCAAACTTTTACAGACTGTTTTTCTGCTCTAAGAAACAAAATTGCATTACATAGAAAGTGGATATGGGAACATTTCACTTTCAAACCAAATATCTCTTCTGATCGGTTCCAAACTTTTACAGACTGTGTTTCTGCTCTAAGAAACAAGATTGCATTACATAGAAAGTGGTTCTGAGAACATTTCTTTCAAACCTAAAATCTCTTCAGATCGGCTCCAAAATTTTACAGACTGTTTCTGCTCTATTAAAGGAGATTGAATTACATAGAAAGTGATTGTGAGAACATTTCTGTTACAGACTGTTTCTGAACTAAGAAACCAGATTGCATTACATCGAAAGTGGTTCTAAGAACATTGCACTTTTAAACCAAAAATCTCTTCTGATAGACCTCAAACTTTTACAGACTGTTTCTGCTCTAATAAAGGAGATTGCATTACATAGAATGTGGTTCTCAGAATATTTTACTTTCAAACCTAAAATCTCTTCAGATCGGCTCCATACGTTTACAGACTGTGTTTCTGCTAGGAAGCAAGATTGCAATACATAGAAAATAGTTCTGAGAATATTTCACTTTGAAACCTTAAATCTCTTCAGATCGGCTCCAAACTTTTACAGACTGTGTTTCTGCTCTAAGAAACCAGATTGAATTACATAGAAAGTGGTTCTCAGAACATTTCAGTTTCAAACCTAAAATCTCTTCAGATCGGCTCCAAACTTTTACAGACTGTGTTTCTGCTCTAAGAAACCAGATTGAATTACATAGAAAGTGGAAATCCACTTTGGTTTGATTTACAGATTACATTTACAGATTACATCGAAAGTGATTCTGAGAACATTCCACTTTTAAACCAAAAATCTCTTCTGATAGACCTCAAACTGTTACAGACTGTGTTTCTGCTCTAAGAATCAAAATTGCATTACATAGAAAGTGGACATAGGAACATTTCACTTTCAAACCTAATATCTCTTCTGATCGGTTCCAAACTTTTACAGACTGTGTTTCTGCTCTAAGAAACCAGATTGAATTACATAGAAAGTGGAAATCCACTTTGGTTTGATTTACAGATTACATTTACAGATTACATCGAAAGTGATTCTGAGAACATTCCACTTTTAAACCAAAAATCTCTTCTGATAGACGTCAAACTGTTAAAGACTGTGTTTCTGCTCTAAGAATCAAAATTGCATTACATAGAAAGTGGACATAGGAACATTTCACTTTCAAACCAAATATCTCTTCTGATCGGTTCCAAACTTTTATAGACTGTGTTTCTGCTCTAAGAAACCAGATTGCATTACATAGAAAGTGGTTATCAGAACATTTCACTTTCAAACCTAAAATCTCTTCAGATCGACTTCAAACTTTTACAGACTGTGTTTCTGCTCTAAGAAACAAGATTGCATTACATAGAAAGTGGTTCTGAGAACATTTCTTTCAAAACTAGAAAAGATTCTGATAGACCTCAAACTGTTACAGACTGTTTCTGAACTGAGAAACCAGATTGCATTACATAGAAACTGGATATGGGAACATTTCACTTTCAAACCAAATATCTCTTCTGATAGACCTCAAACTTTTACAGACTGTGTTTCTGCTCTAAGAAACAAGATTGCATTATATAGAAAGTGGTTCTGAGAAAATTTCTTTCAAATCTAAAATCTCTTCAGATCGGCTCCAAAATTTTACAGACTGTTTCTACTCTAATAAAGGAGATTGCATTACATAGAATGTGGTTCTCAGAACATTTCACTTTCAAATCTAAAATCTCTTCAGATCGGCTCCAAAATTTTACAGACTGTTTCTGAACTAAGAAACCGACCTCAAACTGTTACAGAGTGTGTTTCTTCTCTAAGAAACAAAATTGCATTACATAGAAAGTGGATATGGGAAAATTTCACTTTCAAACCAAATATCTCTTTTGATCGGTTCCAAACTTTTACAGACTGTGTTTCTGCTCTTAGAAACAAGATTGCATTACTTAGAAAGTGGTTCTGAGAACATTTCTTTCAAAACTAGAAAAGATTCTGATAGACCTCAAACTGTTACAGACTGTTTCTGAACTGAGAAACCAGATTGCATTACATAGAAAGTGGATATGGGACCATTTCACTTTCAAACCAAATATCTCTTCTGATAGACCTCAAACTTTTACAGACTGTGTTTCTGCTCTTAAAAAACCAGGTTGAATTACATAAAAAGTGGTTCTCAGTTTCTGCTCTAAGAAACAAAATTTTACAGACTGCTCTTAGAAACAAGATTGCATTACTTAGAAAGTGGTTCTGAGAACATTTCTTTCAAAACTAGAAAAGATTCTGATAGACCTCAAACTGTTACAGACTGTTTCTGAACTGAGAATCCAGATTGCATTACATAGAAAAATCTCTTCTGATAGACCTCAAACTTTTACAGGGTGTGTTTCTTCTCTAAGAAACAAAATTGCATTACATAGAAAGTGGTTCTGAGAACATTTCACTTTCAAACCTAAAATCTCTTCAGATCGACTCCAAACTTTTAAAGACTGTGTTTCTGCTCTAAGAAACCAGGTTGAATTACATAAAAAGTGGTTCTCAGTTTCTGCTCTAAGAAACAAAATTGCATTACCATAGAAAGTGGATATGGGAACATTTCACTTTCAAACCAAATATCTCTTTTGATCGGTTCCAAACTTTTACAGACTGTGTTTCTGCTCTTAGAAACAAGATTGCATTACTTAGAAAGTGGTTCTGAGAACATTTCTTTCAAAACTAGAAAAGATTCTGATAGACCTCAAACTGTTACAGACTGTTTCTGAACTGAAAAACCAGATTGCATTACATAGAAAGTGGATATGGGAACATTTCACTTTCAAACCAAATATCTCTTCTGATAGACCTCAAACTTTTACAGACTGTGTTTCTGCTCTAAGAAACAAGATTGAATTACATAGAAAGTGGTTCTCAGAACATTTCACTTTCAAACCTAAAATCTCTTCAGATCGGCTCCAAACTTTTACTGACTGTGTTTCTGCTCTAAGAAACAAGATTGCATTCCATAGAAAGTGGTTCTGAGAACATTTCTTTCAAAACTAGAAATGATTCTGATAGACCTCAAACTGTTACAGACTCTTTCTGAACCAGATTGCATTACATAGAAAAATCTCTTCTGATAGACCTCAAACTGTTACAGAGTGTGTTTCTTCTCTAAGAAACAAAATTGCATTACATAGAAAGTGGATATGGGAAAATTTCACTTTCAAACCAAATATCTCTTTTGATCGGTTCCAAACTTTTACAGACTGTGTTTCTGCTCTAAGAAACAAGATTGCATTACATAGAAAGTGGTTCTGAGAACATTTCACTTTCAAACCTAAAATCTCTTCAGATCGACTCCAAACTTTTAAAGACTGTGTTTCTGCTCTAGGAAACCAGGTTGAATTACATAAAAAGTGGTTCTAAGTTTCTGCTCTAAGAAACAAGATTGCATTACATAGAAAGTGGATATGGGAACATTTCACTTTCAAACCAAATATCTCTTCAGATCGGCTGCAATCTTTTACAGACTGTGTTTCTGCTCTTAGAAACAAGATTGCATTACATAGAAAGTGGTTCTGAGAACATTTCTTTCAAAACTAGAAATGATTCTGATAGACCTCAAACTGTTACAGACTCTTTCTGAACCAGATTGCATTACATAGAAAAATCTCTTCTGATAGACCTCAAACTGTTACAGAGTGTGTTTCTTCTCTAAGAAACAAAATTGCATTACATAGAAAGTGGATATGGGAAAATTTCACTTTCAAACCAAATATCTCTTTTGATCGGTTCCAAACTTTTACAGACTGTGTTTCTGCTCTTAGAAACAAGATTGCATTACTTAGAAAGTGGTTCTGAGAACATTTCTTTCAAAACTAGAAAAGATTCTGATAGACCTCAAATTGTTACAGACTGTTTCTGAACTGAAAAACCAGATTGAATTACATAGAACGTGGATATGGGAACATTTCACTTTCAAACCAAATATCTCTTCTGATAGACCTCAAACTTTTACAGACTGTGTTTCTGCTCTAAGAAACAAGATTGCATTATATAGAAAGTGGTTCTGAGAAAATTTCTTTCACATCTAAAATCTCTTCAGATCGGCTCCTAAATTTTACAGACTGTTTCTGCTCTAATAAAGGAGATTGCATTACATAGAATGTGGTTCTCAGAACATTTCACTTTCAAACCTAAAATCTCTTCAGATCGGCTCCATACTTTTACAGACTGTGTTTCTGCTCTTAAAAAACAAGATTGCATTATATAGAAAGTGGTTATGAGAACATTTCTTTCAAAACTAGAAAAGATTCTGATAGACCTCAAACTGTTACAGACTGTTTCTGAACCAGATTGCATTACATAGAAAAATCTCTTCTGATAGACCTCAAACTTTTACAGACTGTGTTTCTGCTCTAAGAAACAAGATTGCATTACTTAGAAAGTGGTTCTGAGAACATTTCTTTCAAAATTGCATTACATAGAAAGTGGATATGGGAACATTTCACTTTCAAACCAAATATCTCTTCTGATCGGTTCCAAACTTTTACCAGACTGTGTTTCTGGTCTAAGAAACAAGATTGCATTACATAGAAAGTGGTTCTGAGAACATTTCACTTTCAAACCTAAAATCTCTTCAGATCGACTCCAAACTTTTAAAGACTGTGTTTCTGCTCTAAGAAACTAGGTTGAATTACATAAAAAGTGGTTCTCAGTTTCTGCTCTAAGAAACAAAATTACATTACATAGAAAGTGGATATGGGAACATTTCACTTTCAAACCAAATATCTCTTCAGATCGGCTGCAATCTTTTACAGACTGTGTTTCTGCTCTTAGAAACAAGATTGCATTACATAGAAAGTGGTTCTGAGAACATTTCTTTCAAAACTAGAAAAGATTCTGATAGACCTCAAACTGTTACAGACTGTTTCTGAACTGAGAAACCAGATTGCATTACATAGAAAGTGGATATGGGAACATTCCACTTTTAAACCAAAAATCTCTTCAGATCGGCTCCATACTTTTACAGACTGTGTTTCTGCTCTTAAAAAACAAGATAGCATTACATAGAAAGTGGTTATGAGAACATTTCTTTCAAAACTAGAAAAGATTCTGATAAACCTCAAACTGTACAGACTGTTTCTGAACTAAGAAACCAGATTGCATTACATAGAAAAATCTCTTCTGATAGACCTCAAACTTTTACAGGGTGTGTTTCTTCTCTAAGAAACAAAATTGCATTACATAGAAAGTGGATATGGGAACATTTCACTTTCAAACCAAATATCTCTTCTGATCGGTTCCAAACTTTTACCAGACTGTGTTTCTGGTCTAAGAAACAAGATTGCATTACATAGAAAGTGGTTCTGAGAACATTTCACTTTCAAACCTAAAATCTCTTCAGATCGACTCCAAACTTTTAAAGACTGTGTTTCTGCTCTAAGAAACCAGGTTGAATTACATAAAAAGTGGTTCTCAGTTTCTGCTCTAAGAAACAAAATTACATTACATAGAAAGTGGATATGGGAACATTTCACTTTCAAACCAAATATCTCTTCAGATCGGCTGCAATCTTTTACAGACTGTGTTTCTGCTCTTAGAAACAAGATTGCATTACATAGAAAGTGGTTCTGAGAACATTTCTTTCAAAACTAGAAAAGATTCTGATAGACCTCAAACTGTTACAGACTGTTTCTGAACTGAGAAACCAGATTGCATTACATAGAAAGTGGATATGGGAACATTTCACTTTCAAACCAAATATCTCTTCTGATAGACCTCAAACTTTTACAGACTGTGTTTCTGCTCTAAGAAACAAGATTGAATTACATAGAAAGTGGTTATCAGAACATTTCACTTTCAAACCTAAAATCTCTTCAGATCGGCTCCAAACTTTTACTGACTGTGTTTCTGCTCTAAGAAACAAGATTGCATTACATAGAAAGTGGTTCTGAGAACATTTCTTTCAAAACTAGAAATGATTCTGATAGACCTCAAACTGTTACAGACTCTTTCTGAACCAGATTGCATTACATAGAAAAATCTCTTCTGATAGACCTCAAACTGTTACAGAGTGTGTTTCTTCTCTAAGAAACAAAATTGCATTACATAGAAAGTGGATATGGGAAAATTTCACTTTCAAACCAAATATCTCTTTTGATCGGTTCCAAACTTTTACAGACTGTGTTTCTGCTCTTAGAAACAAGATTGCATTACTTAGAAAGTGGTTCTGAGAACATTTCTTTCAAAACTAGAAAAGATTCTGATAGACCTCAAACTGTTACAGACTGTTTCTGAACCAGATTGCATTACATAGAAAAATCTCTTCTGATAGACCTCAAACTTTTACAGACTGTGTTTCTGCTCTAAGAAACAAGATTGCATTACATAGAAAGTGGTTCTGAGAACATTTCACTTTCATACCTAAAATCTCTTCAGATCGGCTCTAAACTTTTACAGACTGTGTTTCTGCTCTTAGAAACAAGATTGCATTACTTAGAAAGTGGTTCTGAGAACATTTCTTTCAAAACTAGAAAAGATTCTGATAGACCTCAAACTGTTACAGACTGTTTGTGAACTAAGAAACCAGATTGCATTACATCGAAAGTGATTCTGAGAACATTCCACTTTTAAACCAAAAATCTCTTCTGATAGACCTCAAACTGTTACAGACTGTGTTTCTCTTCTAAGAAACAAAATTGCATTACATAGAAAGTGGATATAGGAATATTTCACTTTCAAACCAAATATCTCTTCTGATCGGTTCCTAACTTTTACAGACTGTGTTTCTGCTCTA